>NC_134358.1:216352127-218752127 GCF_048569485.1 Anomaloglossus baeobatrachus | reverse complement strand
GCTGGTGTGGAAACCTGGTAGTTTCTTTCCCCTGCTTCTGTCTCTAGTTGGTGGGTCCCCGTGGATTGGAGCATCTGGGGGTCCCCTCCTCATACTCTTTCAGTCTTTAGTCTGTACGGCAGCAGTTTGAACCCTGTTCCTGTCCGGTCCCTGGTTCTCCCGTCACTGCTTGTGTCGCCGGACTTTACGGTCAGTGAGGTCCTGGATGGTCCCCTCACTGTGCAGATTTTATCAGGTCTGCCTGGAACGTTTGCTTGACCTCGGGTTCTGTACCCCATCAGTGCTATGGTTCCGAGTTTACTCCACCGTACTTCTTCAGCAACCACAAGTCTGCACCTGACTGGTCACTGTTACACACTCCCGTCAGTATGGTTAGGTCCGTCTCCTTTCCCTTCCACTTACTGACTGTCTGACCCCTCCTTCCCTGGTTGTCGTCTAGTGGACTGGATCGGCTCCACCTTGAGGTGGCCATCCATTGGGTCCAACCCTAGTCTGTCACCAGTCCTTGGGAAAGGGAAAAACAGGGATTATATATATATGTTTTGGTGTTAACCACACTCGTCTTCTGGGTTCCTGGGGGTTGGCCCTGCATCTTTGACAGGATGTAGTATCTTGTAGCTCCTGATGGCTTCAGGGGCACTACACACGTACTAACCCTCCAAACAGTATAATGACTTTCAACTATTTATCATATGATTAGTAATCCAGATTCTTGTAATGCTATTGCATTTTTACTGTTTTGATCCTGGTAGGGAAAAATCTTTTTCTTCCTGTATAATACAAATTACAGACTGTTTTCACATTCCCTAAATACTCAGTGTGTTATTTGGTTGATTCCCAAGTGAAAGGTCATTGGTTCAAATTGAGGAGCAGCCATGAAAAATTTCCCAAGAAAAGAGAAATCGCATCATCCAGGTCATCAATAGTGGTCTCCCGGTCAAAAAAATAGCTGAACTTTATCATGAGAATGTCATGATAGTTAGAAGAATGCAAAATCAAGACCATTCGTTCGTTGAAAAGCCAAGTTGGCTCATCACAAGGTCTATCAGGTCTGGTGCGACAAACACAGCAGTTGAGGAGGTTTATATGCTTTGTAAGGCCTGTTTCACACGTCAGTAAAAAACACAGACATTCTTTACTGACGTGTAAAAAAATGCCTCTGTCCCTCCGTGTGCCATGATTCACGGCACACGGTGGTTGTCCATGTGCAATCCGTGATCAGTGATTGCACATGGACTTTATTCACCTGTCACGTTCCTGCTCTCCATGGTGCTGAACTCCTCAGCTCTGCAACATTCGCCCACCGCTCTCTGCAGCTACTTCCAGGTCAGCTCTGGCTGCATTCATGAATATGCATGCCATAATGAGCTGGGCAGGAAGCTTCAGAGAGCACAGGCTGCACAGAGCATCGCTGGAGAAGGTGAGTTGAAAATGTTTTTTATTTTTAATGCACATTTTTTTCTGGTACGTGTTTCATGGATCACACCATAGTGTGGTCTATGAGACATCAGTGATGCCAGAAAAAAACGGACATGTCTCCATGCGGCAATCATGGACATGCGTGTACGCCGCATGGAGACACGATCAGTGAAAAATCACCCATTGACTATAATGTGTCTGCATATGTCAGTGATTCTGGTACGTATAAAAACTAGCACATACGTACCAAAATCACTGATGTCTGAAGCAGGCCTAATAGTGAGATTATACAGTGTGTCCACCCATATCCTGTCCATCGCCATTAACTTGAGAACTATATGGAGAAAAGGTATGCACACCAGTGACTATGTAAGGGGAATACATGTAATAGCAGAAACTGCTGTGTGAATACTGGCCTGAAAAATACAATAGCTATATGTGAAAATGAAAAAATGACAATGGAATCTACATCTGTCATTTTTTCATTTTCCATATAGCCATTGCATTTTTCAGGGCAGTATTCACACAGAAGTTTCTGCTATTACATGTACAATAGCCATGCACTAAACAATGAAATATAGCGCCACCTGGTGTAAAACACGGAGTTAGCATTTTTATCTCGAAAATGGAACGAGATAAAAAAAAAAGGGAATTAAAAAATTGTAGGGCATCATCAATTCAATAGAAATCAACACTTTGTGTACAGAAATGCTATGATAAGAAACCCATGACCTCCCAAAACATTGAATACTGGTCACGCATATGGGGCTCATTTAACTTTGATGCTCAAAGTGGCCATCGTCAGCTGCAATGCACATCTGGACTCTGGACAGTTGTGCAATATGGTAGGTGACAAGTTTACACAAGCATCTGTGATACGTCGTCGTAGGTCCTGTAATGTTGGTGGAGGGGTCGCCTACACCTGCTTTTTGATGTGACATTACAGAAAGAAGTCCAATGGGGTCAGGTCAGGTGAGTGTGGAGGCCACTCCATGCAGCCACCATACCCAATGACTTGTAGGAAGGTCTCCATGAGGTATTGTGACACCCTGGACAAGCCAGAGGTCACAGGTAATGACATAACCACACCCTACACCCCGGTTAGGCACATCTAAGCTAGACCTGAAATCCTTGTTGCCTTCCTCCAGGGGCTGATGTCCACACCAGGGGGTGGAGCCAGGCGGTTGGTCTCCGCCCACCAAGGAGTTCACAGTCCTGGAGGTGGGAAAACCAGGCAGATTAGCTTTGGAGTTTGAAGTAGAAGGAGGGAAAGTAGTGAAAGAGAAAGAGTGACAGTTTGAAAGCCTGAAGTTGGTCCGGGTGTGTGCCCCGTACCGAGACAGCAAGGTTAGCAGACGGCGGTGACCGTCTGCAGGAGTGGCCTATCGGAGGTGCCGTGAGGACCGTGGACGGGTGGTGACCCGGCGGTACCGGACTGGTACACAAGGAGAAGCCAGCACCATTGGCAGGGGCCTTTCGGATCCCGGCAAGGCTTGGAGTCACCGTGAATTTGCCAAATCCGCCAGTGAAGGGGACTCCCGGGTCTCCAAACAACTAAGTCCCGATTGAAGGCAACAGTCCAACCGTATGAGAGAGACACCGCCACCGCCAGGGCACCAGTTTCTCAGGGCCAGCGCCTGCGGGCAAAGAGGGGCTCCTCCAGCCCATATCCGTGGGAACCATCTTTCCAGCCGTGTGTTTTACCGAGAACAGTGTCATCGTCTCAGGCTGAGTGAGTACCACCGTGCCGTGAGGCACAGCGCTGCCCCCGCGACCCTGCACCTCACCAAGCCCTGCACCGGGCCTGCCATCCCTCATCCTCCACCCTATCACTGGGCCCTGGGACAACCACCCCCTACCCACGGAGGGGAGAACTAACAAATTTGCTGCTCCCTGTCACCGCTCCCGGGATCCCCATACAGAGCAGCGGTGGTGTCACCAAAATCACCACAACCGTGGGTGGCGTCATGGACAATATCCATAATCAAAACCCCCACAACCAATCAATCCCCTTTTCTCTCACGGGCGAGGAGCGCCGCTCGAGTCCCCGGGATCCGGCCCACCGCTCGAGCCACCACCGAGCAGCAGCAGCGGCCGCAGCCGGACCCGAGCAGTGGGAGAGCGCAGCGTCCCCTCCTCCGCTCGCGACAACTTGGCGTCACGAACAGGATCTTACCGCTCTGCCGTTGGGTAGAGGTGCGCCTTGTTACCGCCGGAGGTGTCTGGCCAGAAAATTTCAGAAGCCGCCATCTTTGGCGCCAAAAGTTCCCGCTCGAGTGTCTCCTCGAGTAGTGGAGGCGCGAAGGCCAAAATCCCGCCCCGATAGAGGAGGAGCCGGAAAGAGGCTAAGGGGGACGAAATGGCGACTGGTCACATGTAGCTGCGGCTATACAGATAGGGACGCCGAGACCCCATGATCCGCCAACCCCTGCAAAGAATGTCCGCTCCACCAAGCTATGCGGAGGCTACAGAGCCGGTGCCCGGGACAGCGGCATGGCTGAGGGCCCGAACGGCAAGAATCTGCCGAGACTACCGGAGCCAGATCTGTAGGCTGATGGAGCAGTGGACCGCGGAGGTGGAGGACGTAGCTGCAGTTGCATGGGTGTATGGAATGGAGGCCATGGTGGAGAAGCTGGTGAGTGACCCACGCCCCTGTGTCCCCGAGGGACCGGCCGTTGCGGCTGAGGGACCCGGTCTACCTCTGGCCCCCATGCCGCCTCCGTTCTCCTTGCCCGTTCACCGCGCTGCACCTGGCCCGTAGGGCGTACACCCCTTTGTAACAGTGGCCGAGAGAGTGGCGAGCCTGGAAGCTGCGGCAGCTGGCAGCAACCCGCCTGGCGCAGGGACGGATGATAGTGATTCCGGGCCTGACACAAAGCCCGTTTCGGAAGAAGATGAAGGAGTCGTCGCTCTGCATGGCATGGAGGCCACATACATCCCCTGGAGTGGAAATAACGGGTATCGGGCGGCCCTTCCTCGCCACGCTTGCTATGCGCTGGAGGGGCCGGTGCCCGTGTTCTTCCACCCAGAGCCGGGTGGGGAGGACAAAAGTGCACAGTAAGGGCAGCGGGGCACCGTTGTCACCGTCCCCGTTGGGACCACCTGTGTGTGTTTAAAGTTTTAAAGTTGGAAGTTATGAGAAAATGATAAGTGATCAACCGAGGAAGTCATGTGATTGAACCGTGATTGGACCGGCCGTTGCCGGCATCGTTGTCCCCGAGGGGACCGATTGAAAAGTTGCGTAAGGGGCTCCTTACGGACAAGCCCGTGAACTTGCAGGGCAACCACAAACTTGTAGAATGTAAATAAAAATGTGTTTGTTGCACCTTACCGTTACTGCCTCCGGAGAGGCAGGTTGGAGGAAGGGCCCGCAGTGGAGCAGGCTGGGGCCCAGCCACCACCGGAACCGGTGGCGATCCTCTGGAGGGGAAGGACAGATCCCGCTCGGGTAACTTGGTGCTGGACTGGGGTCAAGGGGTGCTGCCTGTTTCTTAGGGGCAGCATCAGGGCCAGGTTGCTTGGGTGGGAGAGAGCGGAAGCCGTAACCGTTTGAAACTGTTACCGTAACGTTTAAGAAAAGTGCCTCCCGTTGTGGGATGATGTTCTTCTACTTGTATTGTTTTCTTATCTTTTTCAGAAAAATAAAACCGGTGTTGGATGGGCAGCCCGCGGACTGTCTGCATTTTGCTAAGGGGGAATGTGATGCCCTGGACAAGCCAGGGGTCACAGGTAATGACATCACCACACCCTACACCCCGGTTAGGCACATCTAAGCTAGACCTGAAATCCTTGTTGCCTTCCTCCAGGGGCTGATGTCCACACCAGGGGGTGGAGCCAGGCGGTTGGTCTCCGCCCACCAAGGAGTTCACAGTCCTGGAGGTGGGAAAACCAGGCAGATTAGGTTTGGAGTTTGAAGTAGAAGGAGGGAAAGTAGTGAAAGAGAAAAAGTGACAGTTTGAAAGCCTGAAGTTGGTCCGGGTGTGTGCCCCGGACTGAGACAGCAAGGTTAGCAGATGGCGGTGACCGTCTGCAGGAGTGGCCTATCGGAGGTGCCGTGAGGACCGTGGACGGGTGGTGACCCGGCGGTACTGGACCGGTACACAAGGAAAAGCCAGCACCATTGGCAGGGGCCTTTCAGATCCCGGCAAGGCTTGGAGTCGACGTGAATTTGCCAAATCCATCAGTGAAGGGGACTCTCGGGTCTCCAAACAACTAAGTCCCGATTGAAGGCAACAGTCCAACCATATGAGAGAGACACCGCCACCGCCAAGGCACCAGTTTCTCAGGGCCAGCGCCTGCGGGCAAAGAATGGCTCCTCCGGCCCATATCCAAGTCGGGGAGCGGGTTACCGGTGGGAATCCATCGCTACCAACATTGAACATAGGTGCAGGGAAAGAGACAGTCACCGTTACCTACCGGGGAAAAGCAACAGCAGCCGTCCGTGGGAACCGTCTTTCCAGCCGTGTGTTTTACCGAGAACAGTGTCATCGTCTCAGGCTGAGTGAGTACCACCGTGCCGTGAGGCACAGCGCTGCCCCCGCGACCCTGCACCTCACCAAGCCCTGCACCGGGCCTGCCATCCCTCATCCTCCACCCTATCACTGGGCCCCGGGACAACCACCCCCTACCCACGGAGGGGAGAACTAACAACTTTGCTGCTCCCTGTCACCGCTCCCGGGATCCCCATACAGAGCAGCGGGGGTGTCACCAAAATCACCACAACCGTGGGTGGCGTCACAGACAATATCCATAATCAAAACCCCCACAACCAATCAATCCCCTTTTCACTCACGGGCGAGGAGCGCCGCTCGAGTCCCCGGGATACATCCCACCGCTCGAGCCACCACCGAGCAGTAGCAGCGGCAGCAGCAGCTGCAGCCGGACCCGAGCAGTGGGAGAGCGCAGCGTCCCCTCCTCCGCCCGCGACAGTATCGCTTCACGTCCGCAGCCTTGTGAGTTTTACACGTTCTAATCATAGCATTTCTGTAAGCAAGGTGTCGATTCATATTGAATTGATGATGCCCTACAACTTTGTAATTTCCTTTTTATCTCTATCTTGTTCCGTTTTCGAGATAAAAATGCTAACTCGGTTGTTTTCCACCAGGTGGCGCCTTAGGTGGTTTCATTGGGTAGCGCATGGCTACTTTACTATACCTAGACACCACTTCTATTCCTATAGCTGCCGCCGTTCCCAAGTTAATGGCGGTGGACAGGATATGGGTAGACACATTCTGTAGACATCCATGCAAGCATCATGGGACACAGATTACACAAATCTGGAATGGTACTAAGAAAGATGAAGAAGCCTAAATTTCAATATCTTCATAAGAAGCGTTAGCTCGAGTTTGTTAAACCAAATGAAAAGTGGACAGTAGAAGACTGGAAATGGGTGATTTGGAAATCAATAGACTAGACTTTGAAGGGTGCAAATGGATCTGGAAGAACGAAGGGAAAAAGAGCTAACAAATCTAGAAATGACAGAACTGTTAAGTTCAGTAGAGGAAGTCTGGTGATATGGGGATGTTTCAAAGCCAAAGGCGTTGGATACTTCACCAGGATTGATGGTGGTCTCAATGCTGCACTATTTGTGAGTATCATACAGGATGACTTACTTTGTACAATTGAGCACTATGAAAAGGACAACATAGTATTCCAGCAAAACAGCAAAGTTTTCACCTGAGTAAGGGGATGGTACGTCCCTGAAATTCATAGTGCCAAAAAAAAGATTTTTTAACTTTACTACATTTTTTTGTGTGTGATGCAGAATTTGTCATAATCCACCTTTTTTCAACTTATTTACATCCCTGAAATCAGGCTTTCATGACCTATATCATGCTCTCACATTATATAGCAAAAACATGCCGACATTTTCCTTTTAATCCTTGACCCATGAAATGGTCCTGTAAAATAATGAGGAATTTTCTTTAGTTTTCAGTTGAAGCAGAACCATGGACCAAGGATACATCTGCATAGTTAAAATATCACATAATAATTTTTGTACCAGCCTGTGATTTATTAAGTAATATCATTGGATATGGGTCAAATTCATATATACATACAATTAATAATCTATCTGATAATCAGATTTTAGCAATGATCATGTCTAAAAACTATTTTTTAATAAACATTATCAATAAAATCTTTGTACATGATGAATTGTCGAATTCATGAAAATTCTACATGCAGAAACAATCTAATAAAAACTAAGTGTGATCATATGTGTGCTATTATAACTTGAGTGCTCCTTTATCTAAATTCTGTGAAATGCACATTGCGATTTTATCCTAGGAGCACTCTTGCCGTTGATGTCAATCAGGTGTGAATTGTGAGGTATCATGTGTGATTTTCAATTCTAATCTAAAATTGAGATGAACAAATCTGATAAAATTTGAATTTACCAAATCATGCAGATTTTCCCGGGGACATCTGGTTCACAGCTAAGTTTTTCTCTTCAAATTAAATCACCAGACTCCAGGGCATCATAAAAGTAAGATGTAGACAGTAAATAAAATACTTATATTCTCTTTACTGCTTGTCACTCTAGACCAGGTCATGGGGTGCCCTGCAACCTTGTGTTCACACTCAGAAATGTCCCTGGCCTCATCACACCCAAAAGTCATGGTCTGGTGTTAAGAATTAACAGCCCTCTCTCTCTGTGCAAAGCTCAATCCTTTCATGGGGTTCTGGAATACAGCAAAATGTTCAAGACTTCATTATCGGGAGAGATCAGTCTAATCATGCCGACAAATTTTTTAGATGTAATTTGAAAGCAGGATTCGATGAACAACTGCTGATCGGTTGCAGTAGTCATGTGAAGCCCATCACCACCACCACCACAAGTTCTTAGTGCCAGGAGAACATTGGTGGACACAGTACCGAGAGTAGAGGAGACTTCCGGTATGGCTAATGAGGATAGATGATTTTTTTTTTATTACCCACCCTGGGTCTATTAATTTCAACTTTTAAAACAAGAGACTACCCCTTTAATGGTGTTGGTTGATATCTCATTGGACACTAGAACTCACTTTAATATAGACTTGCCTAAAATTTCTTCTCACGGCAAATTTAAATTGGGTATAGCTTGGATTATTCTACAAATCTGTGCCCACTGAACACATCAATCAGGAATATTTTTTGTAGGGATTTTAGGTGAATTTTGTTTCCCTGTTTTATGTTGGGAATTAAAGTCTACTTACATGGAAATGGTTAAAAAGAATTTTGCTTATTTTCTTTTTAATCACAGCCTCATGTATGTTTTATTACAGCCAGTCCGGTAACACCATGACATTGAATGCCTTATGTTATTTAAAGTTGCATTTTACATTAATTTAACATAAAGATAATGTAGTCATTTAAATAAAATTAACTAAACATAGCTGAATATATTGATACAATTTGATTACAACGTGACAGTTGTTTAGATACTACTTATGTTTTAATACATACTGACATGACAAAATTATATATTACAAATCCGCATCTAGATTGCTCACGCAATTGCAATGCAGAGTTGACTACTTAAAGTGCATGCTGGATTATAATTTGCATAGTTTAATATGAAGGTTGATGACCTCTGTCAGAATAACAGTTTGGTCCGGGTCACTAAGGAGAATAAGAAAGAAAGAAAATAATTGAAAAGGCAGTTCACAACTAAATGAGATTTGTCTCTTTGTCACTTAAGGTTGTCGACTTGTCTGTCATTGGAAGTGAGGTCATACTTTGAAGTAATGCAAATGAGTTAAGGGGCAAATAACCAAAGGGCAAAAGATAATATTCTTACTTTTAAAAAGTCCAGTTATTGTAATATATAGTGTATATGTAATAGGCACAAGAACATGCAGTACAAGATGACCCCTAAAAAGGACAGGCAATCTCCTATAACTGTAGAAATTGAGAATGTAACTGAAGGGCAAAAGACAAGATTCTTACCCTTAGAAAATGCAGATATTGTAGCACATATTGTATGACTAATTCACATGAAAACATACCATACAAATGACAACTATTAAACTTGAAATATAAGTTACAGTCATAATATGTTCACCTTACTCATTTCAATTAGTTGAGAATGGGAACCCAGTTGTAAAGTTTTGAAACTTTGCTTTTTTTTTAATTATACACCATTTTTTAAGAGGTTATCCGCTACTTTTACATGGATGTTTTATCCTTAGGATAAGTCATCAATGTCCGACACCCCGCAGATCATCTATTGTTGGATCGGGTGGCGGTAGCAGGCAGCTGGAAATGCTCAGTTCCAGAACTGTCCGTCAACTGGTAGCGGCTGCAGCCAGTTACCGCATATCCACCTCCTATTGATTTGCATGCGGAGTGGATGTACAGTACTAGGTCTCTCCTATTATCAGTTGATGGGGCAGTTCCAGAACCAAGCATTTCCTGCAGTGTGATGCCTCTGCCAGGGCTGAAAACAGCTGATTGGCGGGGGTGGAGGGTGTAGGACCCCGGACAATCATACATTGATAACCTATCCTAAGGATAGGCCATCAATGTAAAAGTAGTAGACAACCCTTTTAAATTGACATCATGATGCAAAAAGATATCCTGGTATGGAAATGTAAACATCTTACAATACAAATTGAGTGCTTTTTGTTGTGTTAAAGGGAACCTGTCAGCAGAAATTTCGCCCAAAACCTAAAAGATTCCCCCTGTGCAGCTGCCCCTCATCGCTCCTTTCCATAGCTGATGCACCCCCCACTACTCCAGCCATCCCCGCGCATGCCCAGTGCCAGTCTCACGGGACTGAGCAGTGTGACCGCTGGTGACGTGTGCGCAGGCAAGTGATTATGGGTGGGGCTGTGATTGTTATCAGGAAGTACCCGCCCATAATCTCGTGAGCGCGCAAACCTCACCAGCGGTCACACTGTGCTCAGGGTAGATGCTAGACTGTATGGGCTGCTTCCAGGGATGACGTCCCTTTTGTCACGTGATAGGGGCGTGTTCAAAATACTATCACGTGACAAAAGGGACGTCATCCCTGGAAGCAGCCCATACAGTCTAGCATCTACCCTGAGCACAGTGTGACCGCTGGAGAGGTTTGCGCGCTCACGAGATTATGGGCGGGTACTTGCTAATAACAATCACAGCCCCGCCCATAATCACTTGCCTGTGCACACGTCACCAGTGGTCACACTGCTCAGTCCCGTGAGACTGGCACTGGGCATTCGTGGGGATGGCTGGAGCAGTGAGCGGTGCATCAGCTATGGAAAGGAGCGATGGGGGGCGGCATACAGGACCAGGAGGCAGAATAACGGATGCCAGAAAGCCCTCCCCCGTGTCACATTTACAGTATCTGAATACAAAAAGGTACCACTTTATAAAGTCTTTATTTTGGTCTCACATGGGGCACAATAATAACAGGGACCTTTCTAGAATGCAGCCCAGGAGCTGCAGAGGGGGAATCTTTTAGGTTTTGGGCGAAATTTCTGCTGACAGGTTCCCTTTAAGTTAACTTTATCCTCTGTGATATATTTCCTGTGTGTTTGGTTAAATGTGGCTTCATCTGTATATGAAGTTAATAAAGTCAGTATAGAAACTGGTATGCAAGCAGTTAAATATAATTTTTCGCCCCCTCTCATATATATGGCAGCCTGCACAACCATCATTGTAGAGCATTATGTATAAAAAGATATAAGAATAGGGCTATGTAAAGAATTTACCTAACTGAGACAACTCCTGTTTGGAAATTGAATTGACACATGGGTAAGAATGTAACAATGGGAGTCTTTGCTTTTAACAATTGTGCTAAATGTTATGATGTGATTTTATATGACTCATTTTACCTAAAACTGCTTATAAAAAGGGTTTAAGTTGCCTCTCATATAGTCATTTGCTTAGTTGTGCAATTCTGTGGACATAGCAGCAAGCAGCACCTGGCTTTAATTTATACCGTTTATTTGACCTCATATCTTTAAAGCTAGAACAATGTTCAGTATAACAATTATGTTTAGAGGTTATAACACTGGATACTCATGAAATTGAGAATGTAAACCATACTGAAACACTGTCCAGCTAAAATATAGACTTCAGGATAACATGGTACTTGGTAATGCATTAACAAATCAATATCGTCAATATTGTATAATTATAAAAGAGGAATCTTTAGTATACCATGAAAAATATCTCCTGAAATAACATGTTTAGTGAAACTACTTGGATGATTAGAAACTCATTTGTTTAGTGCAGAAAACAAGACACAAAAATAACAAAATTAAAATTTGGCTGGAAAATTAAGGTGCAGCAAATCATGCAGCAGTTTGCCATTATAGTGGGCCACAGGTTCTCGCCCTAACCTAAAGGTTACACAATTGAAAAACCAGAGATGGTTTAAAAAAATATATGCTTATCTTCCCCAGGGATCTTTTTAAAACATGTTGAATAATCCACCATGAATCTCCACAGCCACAAGTGATGTACCCACTAGTTGCATCTTGCCGGTGTGGACCTTGAGGAGTTGCTACTGGCCAGGAATTCTCATTGTATAGGTCTACTAAGTCCCTACTTCTTCTCTAATTACCATTCTCAGTTTAGAGAAGTTCTCATACCACTGAATCAAAGGATAAGCTTGAGCATCAATAGTATACTTGCATTATTCACAGGCTAGTTATTACTCATTTTCCATTGATTATAATGTATGTGTAGTTGCTACTCAGTACGTTTGCTATTCTATTTGGCATTCAATTATCTACTGAATTATCTCAGTTGCCAGACTGTAGGGTTGAAAATAGGAGGGCCAGCTGGAAGAGACTGTCAGAGTTCCGGGATTTCCAGTTTTCTTCTGAAGGATCTTGCCCCTTGTTAACATGGAGTTTTCTGATCTGTTGCCCTACTTCCTGTTCAACTGTTTAAAAGCCCGCCCCTAAGCTTAGTCTTGTTGCCTGAGTATACTGCTTCCTGTCTACTCCTGCCCTGCTGCTCTTGGTTCCTGATTGCTATTTGGATCCTGTAAAAACACCTGACACCGGCTCTGGACTTCACCTGGTCTCATCAAGCTGTGCCCGGACTCCGTCTGCCGTCTCTGGTCGGCACTTCTGCCCAGTTCCTTCCGTTTCATATCCACCCTAGGACTCACATCACGTACGGACATTTTTGGACTATACCTGTTGCCCTTTCGTGTCCCGGCTGCTGCGCATTTAGGCCTTCTGGGGTGATCGCCAGACAGCCCCTGTATAGGGGTTCGCTCCTGGTGGTCTCCCTGGGGGAGTCCGGTGCGCGGCCCCGGGAATTCCCCTTTGCTCCGAACCTGGCAGGTATTCACTGTGTTTATGTTCTACTGTGTTTATGTTCTGTTTTGTGTACATATTGTTGGTTGCATATTATAAACGTCTTTGCACCAAGAACCCGTCTCTGGTTGTCATTGCCCTAACGCAATCGAAATCCTCAGATCATACAATAGTATTACTTTATACTCAGGCCACTAAGAGGATTTCGCTGGGGCAATGACGGAGACACGAGTAGATCAACTTTTCTCCATGATTAACTCCTTGCAGCAGGAGATGGAGGCGGTGCAAACTAAACTTAGAGATGTGGAGGTATAGCTGGGCCACAATCACCAGGTACTTGGTCCGGCTATTCAGGATTTGCAAGTCAGAGTGGAGGCTCAGGAAGCCGCCCGCACTACGTCTGTATCAGCTGCCGGTATGCCTAGGTTACCCCCATTTCGTTTCAGTGGTGATCGAAGTCAGGCCCGGGGGTTTGTTAATCAGTGTATGCTGTTTTTTGATGTACATGCTGATTATTACCGGTCTGACCGGTCAAAGGTATTATGCATAATCATGTTGTTAACATCACAAGCACTGGCTTGGGCTAATCCTATGATTGAGAATCGTGATATCCGTTTAAATAACCTGGATGATTTTTTAACAGCCATGGCACAAATGTTTGATGATCCTAATCGCCGTGCTACCGCTGAATCGGCTCTGCTTTCCTTACATCAGGGAAAGCAGTCTGTCATCGAATACGCCACCGAGTTCAAGAGGTTAGTGGTAGACACCGACTGGGGAAACAATGCGCTATTGTCAGTTTTCAGAAAGGGTCTGTCCGGTACCATCAAGGACGAGTTAGCTCGTGCCGAATCTCCACGGGATTTTGAACAGTTTCTCCATCACTGTGTGCATATCGATACCCGCTTGATGGAACATAGACAGGAAAAATTGGCAGCTGTAAACCGGGTAATCGACTTTGCTTTCCCTTCTAGGGAACCCGCTCACAAGATGCCACAGGAGGCCGAGGATGTTCCTATGCAAGTGGACTCTCTGCAAAGGCGAGAGACCAACGAACGTCGTGAACATCAGCTGCGTGAGCGTTTGTGTTTCTATTGTGGTCAATCGGACCATTTTCTGATTGATTGCCCAAAACGTCCCAATCGCCCGAATAAGGTACTAGCAGCAGTGGCAGAGTGTGACAAGACTAACGCAGAGTCTGACGTCTCTGAAACCAGTCTACACCTGGATGCGGTAGTTCCCTCGACAGTGATGTCAACTTCACCTAAGCACCCATAAGGGAAATACACCCATTTCTCGCTTCCCATTCAGATTCGGTGGGAGGGACAGTTAATTCCTACATCTGCTATGATAGACTCTGGGGCAGGGGGAAATTTCATGGACTTTTCTTTTGCCAGGAAACACGGTATCCAGACTCAACAAAGATCCTCACCGGTTACCATGGAGACGGTAGACGGTTCTCCATTAGTTTCTGGACCAGTTGATCGAGAGACAGTACCCCTTGAATGTGTGATGAAACCAGGTCAGCAGCAGACCCTTGTTTTCATGTTGATTTCTTCTCCCCATTTTCCGATAATTTTAGGAATTCCTTGGCTGCGGTCTACAATTCCAGTCATCGATTGGGAGACTAAAGAAATATCCTTCCCACCCCAGAGTGGTCCGACCATTAGTCCAACTGTACCGGTTCCGGTAACACAGAACGCGGAGGGCACTGTACAGGTACCTGTTCTACCCCCGGTTTATAATGAATTCGCAGATATATGCGACAAAAAAAAAGCAGATCGGCTTCCCCCGCATAGACCGTATGATTGTCCCATAGAATTACTCCCAGGGGCAGAGATCCCGTTTGGTCATGTCTACACGTTGGCGGCACCAAAGTTACAAGCACTAAAAGATTATATCGATGAAAACCTAGCCAAGGGATTTATTCAACCTTCTACCTCACCAGCGGGGGCACCCATCTTTTTCGTAAAGAAGAAAGAGGGGACTCTGAGACCTTGTATCGACTACCGGGAACTAAATAAGATAACCATCCGGAAGCGGTATCCGTTGCCGTTGATTCCCGAACTATCGGAGAGAGTACAACAGGCCAAAATATTTACTAAATTGGATCTCCGTGGGGCATATAATCTACTCCGCATACGTCCCGGGGACGAGTGGAAAACAGCGTTCAGATGTCGGTATGGACATTATGAGTATCTAGTGATGCCCTTCGGACTCTGTAACGCTCCTGCAGCTTTCCAACACCTAGTCAATGATATTTTTAGGGATATAATGGACCAGTTCATGGTGATTTACCTG
Source organism: Anomaloglossus baeobatrachus (assembly GCF_048569485.1). Taxonomy (NCBI): domain Eukaryota; kingdom Metazoa; phylum Chordata; class Amphibia; order Anura; family Aromobatidae; genus Anomaloglossus; species Anomaloglossus baeobatrachus. The sequence continues at coordinate 218,737,170 of NC_134358.1, read as the reverse complement.
GATGATATCTTGATCTTTTCTGATTCCCTACAGGAACACCAGGAGCACGTCAAGACCGTACTTACCCGTCTGAGGGATAACCACATGTATATTAAACTGGAGAAGTGCGAATTCTATTGCTCAAAGATACAATTTTTAGGATATGTCATCTCTCCTCAGGGACTCAACATGGAGTCTGGCAAGATACGGGCAATTCTAGACTGGCCGGAACCGGGAAACATCAAGGAGGTACAACGCTTTGCCGGTTTTGCTAATTTTTACAGACGCTTTATCCGCAACTTCTCAGAGATCGTCCGTCCTATCACACTGTTAACCAAAAAGAGGCAGAAGTTCGTGTGGTCCGCCCAGGCCCCGGAAGCTTTCAATCGATCAAGGTTTGTTTTACCTCAGCGCCAATTCTAATACACCCGAATCCCGCACTCCCTTTTATTGTGGAAGTCGATGCTTCCGATTATGCATTAGGGGCTATCCTTTCACAGAGGACCGTGTGCCTTCTTTTCTCGCCGGTTGTCCCCTGCAGAAAAGAACTATGACATTGCGGACAAGGAATTGTTGGCGATTATTTCTGCTTTTAAGGAATGGAGACACCACTTACAGGGAGCAGAGCAACAAGTAGTAGTTCTCACAGACCATCGTAACCTGGAATTCCTTAAATCTGCCAGGTGCCTGTCTCCACGGCAAGCCCGTTGGAGCCTGTTCCTTAACCAGTTCAATTTTATTGTCACGTACCGTCCCGGAACACGTAATGGGAAAGCTGATGTCTTTTCCCGAATCCACGCCATGGACTCCGTGCCTGGAACCCCGTCTCAGACCATTTTATCAGATGCCAATTTTGTTGGAGTAATCCGGGACCAGGACTTGTGGAAGGACATCAAGCTGGCCTATGATGGTGACGTATTTCTTGCTCCCCCCCCAAATGATGTGACTCTTGTCCTTCGGAATGGTGTGTGGTTGAGAGAGCGACGTATTTATGTCCCGAAGGCTGTAAGACTTTGGGTTCTCAAGTTGGTCCATGACTCCGTGTTGGCAGGTCATAAGGGGGTACAGAAGATGCAGGAATTTCTGAGTCGTTTTTTCTGGTGGCCTACCTGTTTAACCCCTTCACCCCCGGCCACTAAAACACCCTAATGACCGGGCCATTTTTTGCAATTCTGACCAGTGTCACTTTGACAGGTTATAACTCTGGAACGCTTCAACGGATCCTGGCGATTCTGAGATTGTTTTTTCGTGACATATTGTACTTCATGTCAATGGTAAATTTAGGCCGATATTTTTTGCGTTTATTTGTGAAAATTTAGGAAATTGTGCGAAAATTTGGAAAATTTCGCAATTTTCAAACTTTGAAAATTTATGGCCATAAATCTGAGAGATATTTCACACAAAATAGTTACTAAATAACATTTCCCACTTGTCAACTTTACACCAGCGCAATTTTCGAAAGAAATTTTTTTTTCGTTAGGAAGTTAGAAGGGGTCAAAGTTCATCAGCAATTTCTAATTTTTCCAACAAAATTTACAAAATATTTTTTTTAGGGACCACATCACATTTGAAGTGCCTTTGAGAGGCCGAGGTGACAGAAAATACCCAAAAGTGACCCCATTCTAAAAACTGCACCCCTCATACTGCTCAAAACCACATCCAAGAAGTTTATTAACCCTTTAGGTGCGTCACAGGAACCAAAGCAATGTGGAAGGAAAAAATGAAAATTTTACTTTTTAACACAAAAATGTTACTTTAGCCATAAAATTTTCATTTTTACAAGGGAGAAAAGAGAAAGTGCACCCTACAATTTATTATGCATTTTCTTCTGAGTACGCTGATAGCCCATATGGGGTAAAAATCAATTGTTTGGGTGCACGGCAGAGGTCGAAAGGCAAGGAGCGCCATTTGAATTTTTGAACACAAAATTAGCTGCACTCATTAGCGGACGCCATGTCGGGTTTGAAGACCCCCTGAGGTGCCTAAACAATGGAGCTCCCCCACAAGTGACCCCATTTTGGAAACTAGAGCCCTCAAATATTTTTTCTAGATGTTTGATGAGCACTTTGAACACCTGGGGGCTTCACAGAAGTTTATAACGTTGAGTCGTGAAAAGAAAAAAAAAAAATTTTTTCCACAAAACTGTTGCTTCAACTAGGTAGCTTTTTTTTCACAAGGGTATCGGGAAAAAATGCAACATAAAATGTATTGTCCATTTTCTCCTGAGTATGCAGATACCTCATATGTGGTGGAAATCAAATGTTTGGACACATGGCAGTGCTCGGAAGGCAAGGAGCGCCATTTGAATTTTTGAACGCAAAATTAGCTGCACTAATTAGCGGACGCCATGTCGGGTTTGAAGACCCCCTGAGGTGCCTAAACAATGGAGCTCCCCCACAAGTGACCCCATTTTGGAAACTAGAGCCCTCAAATATTTTTTCTAGATGTTTGATGAGCACTTTGAACACCTGGGGGCTTCACAGAAGTTTATAACGTTGAGCCGTGAAAAGAAAAAAAAAATTTTTTACCACAAAACTGTTGCTTCAACTAGGTAGCTTTTTTTTCACAAGGGTATCGGGAAAAAATGCAACATAAAATGTATTGTCCATTTTCTCCTGAGTACGCAGATACCTCATATGTGGTGGAAATCAAATGTTTGGACACACGGCAGTGCTCGGAAGGCAAGGAGCGCCATTTGAATGCAAAATTAGCTGCACTCATTAGCGGACGCCATGTCAGGTTTGAAGACCCCCTGAGGTGCCTAAACAATGGAGCTCCCCCACAAGTGACCCCATTTTGGAAATTAGAGCCCTCAAATATTTTTTCTAGATGTTTGATGAGCACTTTGAACACCTGGGGGCTTCACAGAAGTTTATAACGTTGAGCCGTGAAAAGAAAAAAACATTTTTTTACCACAAAACTGTTGCTTCAACTAGGTAGCTTTTTTTTCACAAGGGTATCGGGAAAAAATGCAACATAAAATGTATTGTCCATTTTCTCCTGAGTACGCAGATACCTCATATGTGGTGGAAAGTAATTGTTGGGCGCATGGCGGGGCTCAGAAGAGAAGGGCACCATTTGACAGCAAAATTGATTGGAATCATTAGCGGACGCCATGTCACGTTTTTAGACCCCCCCCATGGTGCCTAAACAGTGGAGCTCCCCCACAAATTACCCCATTTTGGAACTAGACCCCTCAAGGAATTTATCTAGATGTTTAGTGAGCCCCTTGTACCCCCAGGGGCTCCACTGAAAGTTGATAACGTTGAACCGTGAAAATTATTGATTTTTTTAAAAAAAAAAATTTAATTTTTGCAGCAACAAGGTAGTTTTTTTTTTTCTCTTTTTACAACGGTATCAGGAAAAAATGCACCATAAAACGTATGGTGCAATTTTTCCCGAGTACGCAGATACCTCACATGTGGTGGAAATCAATTGTTTGGGCGCATGGCGGGGCTCAGAAGACAAGGAACGCCATTTGACTTTTCAAACGCACAGACGCGGTGCACTGATCGGCCGCTGCAGGAGGCACGGTCGGATGAGATACAAAAAGCGCTGGGGATACGAAAAAAAAAAAAAAAAGTCACGCCAAAAATTGAGCAGGGATGTTGATCCGCGCTCAGCGGGACGCACGGACAGATGCGATACTTTTTTTCCGTATCCCCGACGCTTTTTGTATTGCATCAGTCCGTGCGTCCCGCCGAGCGCTGATCAGGGATGCACGTAACGGATCGGCACCCCTGCTCAATTTTTGGCGTGACTTTTTTTTCCGTATCCCCGATGCTTTTTGTCACGCCAAAAATTGAGCAGGGATGCCGATCCGTTATGTGCATCCCTGATCAGCGCTCGGCGGGACGCACGGACAGATGCAATACAAAAAGCGTCGGGAATACGGGAAAAAAAGTCCCGCCGAAAACTGACCACGGATGCAGATACGTTATCTGCATCCCTGATCAGCGCTCGGCGGGACGCACGGACGCATGAGGTGTAAGAATTGACAGGGGATAGAGGAAAAAAAGAAAAAAAAAAAAAGTTATACTCACAGTACCCAGAGGATTTGCAGGAGGAACAGCTTTGCAGCAGCCAGCAGCCAGGAAGTTGGACAGCTCAGCAGAAGACCCAGGAAGAAGGACCCAGCGATGGAGGCAGATGTGATCGGCCGGTGAAGACAGGTAAGAGGACGTCGGGGGGACAGCAGAGGGGGAGAGCAGAGGGGGAGAGGGACAGCAGAGGGGGACAGCAGAGGGGGAGGGGGAGAGCAGAGGAGGGGGATACCAGAGGAGCTGCAGAATAGAGATCACGGGGGAGGCCGGCAGACTGGGATGTCTGGGGGCAGACCGGGATGTCGGGGGGCAGATCGGGAATGCTGGGGGCAGATCGGGAATGCTGGGGGCAGATCGGGAATGCTGGGGGCAGATCGGGAATGCTGGGGGCAGATCGGGAATGCTGGGGGCAGATCGGGAATGCTGGGGGCAGACCGGGATGTCTGGGGGCAGACCGGGATGTCTGGGGGCAGACCGGGATATCTGGGGGGGCAGATCGGGATGTCGGAGGACAGATCGGGATGTGGGGGGGCAGATCGGGATGGCGGGGGGGCAGATCGGGATGGCGGGGGGCAGATCGCAGGGGGGCACGGGCAGGGGCCATTACGGGAGCGCGCAGGAGCAAATCACAAGAGCGCGCAGGGGCTGCAAGAGAGCAGGGGAGGAGGGATACCGGAGGAGCTGCAGAATAGAGATGGCGGGGGGCAGATCGGGATGTGGGGGGGGCAGATCGGGATGTCAGGGGGGCAGATCGGGATGTCAGGAGGGCAGATCAGGATGTCGGGGGGGGGGGCAGATCGCAGGGGGGCACGTGCAGGGGCTGCAAGGTGAGCACAATACTCACCGCTCCTGCGACGTGACGTGACAGCAGCGGCAGCAGCAGCAGTGGCGTGGTACCACTAGTACCAGCCAGTGCTGCACGCTGCAGACATGTTGGGGGAGGGTCCCCAGACCAGCACAGGCCTGGGGAGGGCGGCCACCGGCAGATCAGACCGGCCCACTGCACACTGATTGGAGCGATTGCGCGTCATTGCACGATCGCTCCAATCGGTGCTGCAGGGGGGGCCACGGTGTCTGCTTGCTTCCAGCCAATGATCGGAGCTGCTGCAGCTCCGGTCCTAGCTGGATTTTACAAGATCACGCTATTTTTGGCATTTTTTTTTTGCCGAAAACAGCGTGATCAATGTGATTGGCGGTTCCGATTTGAACAGCCAATCACATCGATCGCCTATGGGGGGTGGCGATGCCACCCCCCCTGGGGTCAAGCAAAGGTCCCCTGCTGTAAGAAACAGCAGGGGACATCATTTGAAAGCCGTTGCTATGGCCACGGCAATCAAATGAAGTTTAGGCCGTAAAATTACGTCCCTGGTCGTTAAGTCACGTTAAAATAGGACGTAATTTTACGGCCCGCGGTCGTGAAGGGGTTAAAGGATGTGAAAGACTATGTCCACTCATGTGTGGTTTGTGCCCGGTACAAGGTCCCTCGTGTGGCTCCTACAGGACTCCTTCAACCGTTACCCATGCCATCTCGCCCTTGGGGATCCATCTCAATGGATTTTATTGTGGAGTTGCCCGTCTCGGGCGGTTACAATACCATTTTGGTGGTAGTGGATCGGTTGACAAAGGCTGCTCACTTTATTCCATGTACCGGTCTTCCCTCAGCTGGAGAGACAGTGGATTTGGTTATCCAGAATATATTTCGGTTGCAGGGGGTACCGGATGAGATCATCTCTGACCGGGGCGTGCAGTTCACTTCTAAGTTCTGGAAAGAGTTTTGTTCGGCACTCCATATTGATGTCTGTTTGTCTTCTGCATACCATCCCCAGACAAATGGGCAAACAGAACGGACCAATCAAACCCTGGAGCAGTACCTGCGATGTTATGTCAGCCATCTGCAGGACGATTGGTTGAAGCTGCTTCCTTTGGCGGAGTTCTCGTATAACAACACTCAGAGCAGCTCCACTAAGGTAACGCCCTTTTTTGCTAACTTGGGTTATCATCCGAGTATTTTGCCTAGGTCACCGGTAGCAGTTTCGGTGCCCACAGTGGAGGACAGATTGACGGAGCTACAGCAAAATCTGGAGGTTTTGAAGAACTCTTTGGCTTCGGCTCAGGAGCATTACAAGAAGTCGGCAGACACTCTCCGGAAACAGGCACCCATGTATATGGTAGGGGACTCGGTGTGGTTATCCACCAAGAATCTAAAACTGGGTGTTCCTTCGCAGAAGCTGGGGCAGAAATTCATTGGTCCATTCAAGATTACCGGAATAGTGAGCTCTGTGGCCTGTCGGCTGAAGCTACCACGGAATTCAAAGGTACACCCGGTCTTTCACGTTTCCCTGCTGAAAACGGTTTCCCCTAATTCTTTTCAGGGTCGTATCGTGCCTCCTCCTCCACCGGTGATGGTTGATGGCCAGGAGCAGTATGTGGTTGAGTACATTATTGACTCCCGGCTCCATCGGCATCGGCTTCAGTATCTGGTTCGTTGGCAGGGGTACTCCCCCGAGGATGATTCCTGGGAACCTGTGGGTAACATCCGAGCGCCCCAAAAGGTTGCTCAGTTTCATCGGAGGTACCCGGACAAGTCTGGCCCTGGTTCGTCCTGAGGCCGTTTCTGGGGGGGGGGTACTGTCAGAGTTCCGGGATTTCCAGTTTTCTTCTGAAGGATCTTGCCCTTTGTTAACATGGAGTTTTCTGTTCTGTTGCCCTACTTCCTGTTCATCTGTTTAAAAGCCTGCCCCTAAGCTTAGTCTAGTTGCCTGAGTATACTTCTTCCTGTCTACTCCTGCCCTGCTGCTCTTGGTTCCTGATTGCTATTTGGATCCTCTAGAAACACCCGACACAGGCTCTGGACTTCACCTGGTCTCATCAAGCTGTGCCCGGACTCTGTCTGCCGTCTATGGTCGGCATTTCTGCCTGGTTCCTTCCGTTTCATATCCACCCTAGGACTTACATCACGTACGGACATTTTTGGACTATACCTGTTGCCCTTTCGTGTCCCGGCTGCTGCGCATTTAGGCCTTCTGGGGTGATCGCCAGACAGCCCCTGTATAGGGGTTCGCTCTTGGTGGTCTCCCTGGGGGAGTCCGGTGCGCGGCCCTGGGAATTCCCCTTTGCTCCGAACCTGGCAGGTATTTACTGTGTTTATGTTCTACTGTGTTTATGTTCTGTTCTGTGTACATATTGTTGGTTGCATATTATAAACGTCTTTGCACCAAGAACCCGTCTCTGGTTGTCATTGCCCTAACGCAATCAAAATCCTCAGATCATACAATAGTATTACTGAGACCTTGTCTGAGGTAGAGCTGTACAACTGGCTGCTGAGAAGTGAGCATGATTGCCTCAATTGGTGAGGAGTGATAGGACAGAAAGATGACTGCAAGGAAATCCTTCATAGGCGTACTGGCGTTTGGTATGGCATTCCTAATTGAGGAGGACCAGTGAGTGGTGGAGGCTGTGGGCTCTTATGTAGGAGAAAGTGCTTCTGGTGGCTTGGTGGAGAAAGTCGCCTGGTCCCCGAGCCCGATTCAGAAGCCTATCTCCATTAGCCTTTGTAGTACTTAAACAGTAACTTACATTAACATATTGGGACAGATTCGTCAAGACTGAGTTTCACACAGTCTTGACAAGGAACGTTTTCGACTCAGACACTCCTTTTCCATGAAATGTGCATGCCTGTTTATGAATCTGAAGCATCTGATGAGTGACGTATGATTCCCTAGGATACACTATAAATCTTTCTCCAGCCACATTCCACAATTCAGCATGAAGTAGACAAGCTCTGATGTCCCGATCCACCAAAGTTCCTCGATTTTTGTAGGAGTTTGAAGAATATGGTGTGAAAACATCTAGTGTTGCAAATTGTGCTAATTTTCAAGGCTTTTACAACAGAATTCTAGCAAGAAAGCTTTGATTAATCGGGCCCATTGAGTCTAATAATATCAGTCTCAACTTCTCAAACTGTATTCCATGTTGCCTTCAGAATAGAAAGCCTTGTAGACTCAACAGATTTGGTCTAATATCTAAAGGAAAAACCTAATCAAGCTGAGAAAATTTGAACTGACTTGATTCAAATTTAGATGGTTCACACTGATACTGAATGCTTTACATCAGGACTAATGATGAGCAAATTTGCAGGTGTCCGGGATCTGTGGGTCTAACTGGATTTTATTTTTTTTTTTTTGTAAAAAAAAAAAAAACAAAACCACGATTTAGGCAAGGAATTGATTTGGGATATCTGTCGATCCCCAATTAATTCTATGGGGAACTAAAGCATGTGCTTTAAAATGGTGTTAAAAAGGGCTAGGAGGATTAGTGCAGGAGCATAATACTTACTAGTCTCCCGTGCAGCTGTAATGTTACTTACAGGGCTGCTCATTACCCTCATGCATCATGCTTATGCACTGCTTCCTCTATCCACCGGCAGTCCCGGCATCTGTGATTTATTGCAGACAGTCCGCGCCCCCACCCTGTGTGACTGCGTGTGTGACTGCTTGGAATCTCAGATGCTGTCTGCATATAAATAGTGGTGTAAAAATAGATAAGGGAATAAAAAAATTGGATTACAGTCCCCCATATTATGATATCCAGCACAGATAAATCCTATGGTTACAGGCTGCAGCCCCCAGCCATGTGCTTATCTTGGCTGTCGGCTTGATCATGGCTGGGTGTCAAAATTAGGGTGGACCATACACGATGTTTTAAAATTCTTTAATTAAATAAATAAACAAATAGCCGCATGGGATCCTTCTTATTTTAATACACAGCCAAGATAAGCACTCGGCTGGGGGCTGCAGCCTGTAGCCATACACTTTTTCTGTGCTGAGTATCATAAAAAATATGGGGCCTTATAGCAGTTTTTTATTTATTTATTTTTACACCACTATACATACAGAAACAGTCAGACACATTGTCACGGTGGGGGCCCAGTCTGACTGCAACTAATCACAGATGTCAGGACTGGCAGTGGGCGGGGGAACAAGTACATATGCATGACTTAATGGGCAGCCCCGGAAGTAGTGTTATAGCTGCGCAGAGACTGGTAAGTATAACTCGCCTGCTTTGTTCCTATTTTCTTTCTTTTTTTCCTGTATTTTTTTTTAATTGCCAGGGTAGCCGGATCTGGATAGCTACCCAGAGTTCCCTAAGAACTACAGGCCCAGGACAAATACACAGGTATTTGGTTACCCGCACGTTTCCGGACTTTTACAGTTCGGGTTCCCCCATCACTAATCAGGACCAAAGAAATCCTGTGACAGCATCTGCTAGGCTATTTTAAATTATTTCATCTAGTAACAACATACTGTATAATTGGGTCCACTAAACAGAGATGCGGAAGCAGTGTAGGAAACATTTTCTTCCATAGCAATTATTTGATATCTATTATTGTTATTATTGTTCATTGTAAGACATAAACATGCATTGATAAACATTATGTTGCCTTTTATATTTGCCTTTTTTATTTCTTATGCTTTTAAAATTAAAATTCTGGGACAAATCCATTTTGACCATCTCTAACAATAGCCTACTTATCAGGCAGTGCTAAAGTGCATAAGTGCACTTATTCTGCTTTATAAGTAGGAACGTTCCAATATGTGTATATTTTCTCCCTCTTCCCATTATGTTTAAAGATAACATATTTCCATTCTCATATATTTTAAATGTCAGGAAGAATACAATGAAATGCAATTTATTATAAATGAATTTCCATTAACTTTACAGCCTCTGTATGTAACTAGATGATGCAATGAAAGAATACGATGTGTTTTATCAGAAGGTGCTTTATGTGTTTTATCAACATTCCTCATATATTGCTTTTACATGAAAAAAACAAGACATTATCTATATCTTCTCAATGTATATTTTATACTAAAGTAAAATATCTGTACATTTACATTTATTTGGAAGCATATCTCATACCCATGTACAGTTTGTGCATAGCTAGATTCTGAAGATTGGTTACAGTAATATTTGCCATCAATGAAGCTCACTAAATAACTCTAAAGTAGATTTTTATTCTAGTACACATTCTTATTGACATTGACATTAACCTTGATGTGAATGTACGAAATATGAAAGGTGTAAGTGCATGGAGGAAGCTCAGAAACGCAGTTCTCATCTATGCATGTAGGTGCATCTAGACATCAGCTGATCAATTCGAGTAGGATCAAGTTTGAGTCGAATTTCCTGCAATTTGCCATTTGACACTCATTTGAACAATTCTAGATTCGACTTGTGGTTTGCAAAAAAACCCAACTTGCCCAACACTGTTGAAGCATCAGAGAGCATGATATTGTAATTTTGCATGGCTGCTCGGGTCTCCACATAATGTTCAGTAGCAATGACATATAGTGAATTCTCATACCTGGATCAGAGTTGTTTTCCATCTACAGAGTCTTTCTTCCCTGTAGAGTGAAAGCTCTTATGATCAGCGGTGTCCTTTCACTCCAGTAGAGTGTAAGATCTTATGGTTCTCAGGGGTCCTATCTCTCTTTCCTTTCTCTCTTTTTTTTCCTGTAATGCTCTTATAATCAGTAATGAGCGAGTGTAATCATTACTACTCACTACATGCACGGATAGTACAGTATTCGAGTTACTCAATATAATGCGAGTTTTTGTTTAGTCGCCTAGTGATATTGGTATGTCCCGCCCAGTAGGTTTGGTGCCTGATTTGCAGTCACTAAACATGCTGGGATTCTTAACCGCAGCTATCTTAGTCGTGGCATTACTGTGATTGACTGGCCGCGCTTCATACTTATCGATCACCGGTGCAGGTGCGAGAGGCAGAGACAGAGAGAGAGAGCTGACCCATATGTGAGTCATAAATGCATGCAGGCATATTCTCCATGCTCTCATCATTCTGTTTCATCACTCTCCCATCTTTGTTTGGTCCAGCAGAAAATTACTTGCATTTCCCATTGACGTACATTGTACTCGCTATTCGGAATGAACACACGAGTATTACAAAGTACTCGTTACGAGTATAGCCAATACGAATATTTCGGTACTCGCTCATCTCTACTTATGATCAGAGAGGTTCTCTCTCTTATTCTTCTCCCACAGCTTTCTAGTATTCAAATTTAAACAAATGTATTTGCTTCAGATTTTTTGGAAAACATTCTGTGAAGTTAGCGAATTTGAATTTCAAAAGATTCACTCATCTCTTGTGCCAACTGTGCTATACAAGTCAATTATGGCTATAATGAATATTAGACAGCTTGCACCTGTTTACACTTATTTTATTCTTGGAGGTGCAGGTCAATTTTTGACATTTGTAAAAAGTGTGCAATACAGTCAGTACTTGCCTCTTATAGCTAGATCTGATTGCTACTGTTTAACCATTTACATGCTGCTGTCAATCACCGACAGTATAATTTACATGTCTTCTTTATCGGCCTTTATGGCCATTGCTTTATCCCCCACACATGATCATGGACCATGGCAGTTGAAGTCCCCATCACTATCACTCTTGAACTCCCATGAAGCACAGCAACAAGGCCTTATCAGTCATTGATATTTTTAGTATAAAATGCAATACTTAACTCAAACATAAAAAATATACTTTACAAATACTTAAGAAATGAAAAGGAATATAAAGATAAGAATCACTGCTTTTATTTACGCAGCATCTATTGACCTACTAAGCATTTTTTAGCATGCAACAATTTCATGGATGATAAACATGTTATATTTGGCGATCTCCTACATAGACTTGAATGAAATAAGGTAAATAAAATGCATATGTAATTTTAGTGTATTGCTGCAGCAGAAATGCACTAAAAATGCATGTAATCTGTGTATAACATTATTAAAAAAGTTTTTTGAGGGTAAAGAAGGCAGCATCTTTTATTTCCAACCAAGTGGATGGGATTTATAGAAATATCACGCCCATGGTGCTTCTTATTTTCTGAAGCGTATACTGATCTGCTCTGAGTTTTTTTTAATTCTTAACATTTCAATTTCTTATGCGAGTCTGCTGAGGTTTATGTGCAGATTTTCTGTATAGAATTGCATTTGATGCTGAAAAACCACAGGTAAAATACAGTAGGCATATGCCATTTAAGTGAGCTTCTGGTTTTGGAAATGCACTAAAAATTAATGTATTGTATATAAGATTTTCTCAATAAGATTTTGTCAAAGCTCCATACCAGGAAGCATCATCAACATAGCAGTTTTATTTCAAACATGACACACTAAAAAAGGAAAAAAAACAGCATAGGAAAAAAGTACAGTACTCAAAAACACAATGAAAAAAGCATAAATAACATAATTTTATAAAAAGTGAAGAAAAGCTGCAGAAATACAACAACCTGAAAGATTCACCAAATACTCATTGTTGACCATAGCCTAAGTAAAATGAAAGTACCATATTTTCTGGATTATAAGACACACTTCCTTTTCACCAATAACTGGGGGGAAAAATGGGGGTGCACTTTATAATCCGGATATGGCTTACAGGGATGGTGGTGGGGGAGCGGGGTCACAGGAGGCAGGGTCAGTGATACTGAGGGCTCGAAGGTGCGGGTGTCACTGTGGTGGATCAGCTCAGGAAAGTCACAGGACAGAGGATCGGCGATACTGCGGACTTGAGGGTGTCGTGGTGGCAGGTATCATTGATCTTTTGGCAGGCTGGGGACTCCATTGAACTGCCAGTGGTTGACTTGATGAACTTCAAGAATATGGCTGCATAAGCCAATCTGCTCACACGCTGCCTCCATGGCCATTTTCTTGAAGTCCATCTTGTAAACCGCCACCGGTTAAATGGAGCCCACAGTCCACCAGCAGATCAATGGCGCCTGCCACCGCGACACCCCTGAGGCTGCAGTATTGCTGACCCTCCATCCACTGATTTTCCTGAGCCATGACACCTCCTCCTCCGAGCCCGCAGCATCACTGACCTTGCCCTATGTGACACTCTTCAGTTGCGACACCCCCCTCCTCCGAGCCTGCATCACCGACCCTGCCTCCTGTGACCCTTCTGAGCTGCGACACCCTGTCCTCCGAGCTTGCATCACCGATCCTGCTTCCCGTGACCCTCCTGAACCGCTCCACCACCGCTGCTCCCTCCTTGAGCTAATATAAGACACACTAGGATTATAAGATGGACCCTCATTTTAACATTAAAAAATATTTTTTCCTCCTCTAAATTTGGGGTGTGTCTTATAATCCAGTGCATCTCATAAAATGAAAAATACAGTATATAAAGAAAATCAGCTTTATTTGAAACCTAACACATCAGTAAGAAGTAAAAAAAATGCAGTTGAAAACACAATATAAAAACGCATGTAAAAAACACAATAAAAAAAATTAGGGTAACCTAATTTACCTAATAAGTGCAGAAATTCCACAACATGAAAAAGTCACCAAAAGCTCATCATGGGAATGTAGCCTTATTAGTTGTAAACAACCTACTTGAAACTTTCATAATCATTGATTTACTATGCGTCATCATACAGAAATTAGAAGAATTATTGTAATACTCTCAGTATACAGTGGAATGGAGATTTAGCCTATAGCAAAATACAAGCAGCACTGTCGTCCAAAGATTTTTTTGCAGTAATAAGGAAAACGTGATTAATGTCCATTGATCACTCCAGACAGAAACCAACAAGAGCCAGTCTAATTATCAAGAGAAAGACCCTAAACATTGTTCTGGAGTAAGAGCCCACGTGAATATAGGGAATATATTTCATGCAGCGCAATGTGTTTTATATGCTGTAGTCTGCTGTCCCACTAATAATAATTAATGATGGAATGGAAATGTGCAATAGACAACAGCTGTGAAGAAAGCACATCCGCCTTTGTTGACAGTTCCCATTCTTTGAATTTATGAAATCAGCTTTTCTTAAAAAGGGGACACAAAGTTTATTTAATTGCAATTATAAAAAAAAAACACCTGGCTTTCTCAGTGGTTTCTTAAATGTCATATACAATCCTTGTGATGAGCTAATTTAGCTATAACCTTTGGTCCCTCTAGGATATTTAGAATAAGGGAAAAGAAAAACTGCTGGATAAGAGAAGCGATGCAACATAGCCTGTAAAGTTAGCCTAGATTTACCGTATCAGCAGTAAAGTACAATTAGGAATACGATTGCTACTTTTACTCATGCATTGATGATAGCAGCGGTCTAAGCTCCAATGCAAACCGGTAGATTCTTTTCTCAATATACAGTCCTTTTTATCTCATTCTGAGTTTTATGATTTTTTACTTTATAAGCATTGATATAGAGTGGCCACATATTATTGTTACTATATCAAATGTTTTTATGAATGATTGCGATAATCGTTGGCATGTATTAGGTAGTGTTCAATTTATAGCAATGGAAATCTGATTCAGTATGTAAAAAAACTTATTGTTAAGAGTAAATGTGGATATTCGGGTTTGCCGAACCAGAACGGACCAAAAAAACAAACAAACTGGGATTGGCAAGCAAACTTAACCCCGAAGAACAAATCCCATACAAGTCAGATATACTGTATATATGTATATATGTGTATAAATATATGTATGTGTATATATACAGTACGTATGTATGCGTATATGTGGGGATGTATTTAGATAGATAAGCATGCTTATATAGATGGTATTTGATAGATGTGTATTTGATTTTATGATTTTATAACACTATATAGTCTTAAAATGAAAACAGGTTTATTCTATATATTTTTTTATCTGGATCTAAGAAAGGTCCAGCTATTACGGGGCTAATTGTTTAATTAATGGCACACCCAGTTTTCTGGTATGTTGAATTTTATTTATATATGTCTGTGTTTATAGGGTCTCTTATATCACCTGAGGAAAAAAACAGTGGATTATTGAAACGCGTTGTGGTTTGAGAGACCGCTAATAAAATTTGTCTCTAAAATAATTCTCTGGCAAATATCTTCATCAACGCTCCAAAAGACCGAATAGCCAATTTTCAACCATATCAAATGTGGGTACATAGCAAGAAAATGAAGAAGTAAAAATGTTAACAGTGACTTCACAGAGATGGATTTCAGAGATTTTCCACAGACCAACAATTTAAAAAAAGGCTCTTACAGAGCTTGTATTCCCAGTTCACCCACACAGCCAAGATTGCCAGACTTCCCCCACAGAGTAACAAGTTTAATAAATTTCCCCTATATAGTCTGTAATCCTGTTTCACCCACACAATCAAGATATGCAAAGTTGCCCCACAGAGAAAAAGTCTTACAAAGGATAATACGGAGTCCATCCACAGCTCCAGCTCAGTGGGGAAATTCAATCCCAAACAGTTGAGTCTCAGAACAGCCTGCTTTGGTTTGCTTTGTTTCCCCCTGGGAGTGCTAAGCTGAGGTTGGTCATGCATGCTGACCGAATGAGGAGGAGGTGGATGAAGCAGATTAGTAGTAGGAGGAAACACGGACAGAAAAATGTGCACCAATCCTTGGTGATGTTAAAACGTGCGCTCAAATAGTTTCTGCCTTTCCCCAACACAGCCAAGATTGGAAGGGTTCCCTCACAAAACAACATTTTTTAAAAAAGGCCCTAGAGAGCATGTTTTCCAAGTTCCTCCCCACAGAGCCTCATTTTCCTGAAGCGTACAGTATAGCTATTGCAGCTAAAATGACCGTAGTTGGATTTGTGATTGAGCTGGTGGTCAACCAGCTAGACTTACTACTGCTAGGCCAAGCCATTAAGATTTGAAGCGGCTCACCCATGCTGCTCAATGTCTATCCCGGGATGCCAAAGCATTTTATTTTTAAAAAAATTGTTCAAAATAGGCAGCTCTGTCTGAATATGACAGCTTTGAATTATGGAATAAGACTCTGTTTACATTTTTGAGTTTGGTGTTACTGAGGCCACTAATAGATTACACTGCCTGTACGCTGCGATTTTGGACCGCTACAGATGTAATTTGCACACTATCAGTGAAAACATGATAGAACATATTTGTGAAACACAGATGTGTTAATGCGTCCTTTGGTTGAGTTAACTATGATTCATGAAAAAGATAAGAAATATGGGCAGTTTCACTTGAATTTTTAGAAAAGATTCATGATTAAAAGCATTTAGATAAGATCTGACAAACCTGTCCAGTACCAAGTTATTGACCAGTACATACATACGTCCATCCATGTGTCCGTGTGTGTGAGTATTCCGTGTGTTATCCATGTGACATCCAGATAGCAAACGGACAACATGAACTTCTATACTTACCTTTCTCCGGTGCTGCTGTCTCCAGCGCTGTTGTCTCACTTGCTTACTTGCTATTGATAATGAGCAGGCCCAGGAGCAAGTGTGACAGCAGCGCTGAAGAAAGGTAAGTGTGTCAAAGCATGGACGTGTGCACAAGCCCATTGATTTTAATGGGTCTACATAGGTCTGTGTCTCTGGTATGAAAAACGGATGTCACATGTACCGGAAACACAGATGTGTGAAGGAGGCCTTATATAGTGTTAGAAAAAGAGCAACAATTTCATTTTTTTTAATTTATTTTAATGGGATTAATCTAAAACTAGAAGTGAGGGTCAACCACTATTTCAGCATTATTAGGCAAATTAGTAAATTAAATTGCCTTTTTTTAGTGAGCAGACTAATACTGCTATTTTATTTGTTGTAACTAAGACATAAAATGGAACCTGCTAACTTAATAATCACATATCACTTCACAATGAAGAAACACTGCGGGCTACAATTAAAGTTACATCACAAAAAGCAAAACAATCTTTCCAGATACTGTATGCCCTACATCCATTATGCATCAATTGATTCTTATAACCTGCTCTTCTAAATAGAATTTTCGTTCCAAACTGAAACTTTCCCGATACATAAATACAAATACGCTTTATTTATTTATTGTGTTTTTGCTATTCGATACAGCTAAAGTTATAAATTATTGTATATTATTGACTTTGCACTATAATACAGTAAGTACATTATTGTTGACGATTCAATGTTGGTCCATGGGTAGAAAAAAAGTTTTCTATATTAATCCTAAATATGAAAAGCTAAAGTGAAAACTAAAAAATGTAAAAAAAATCTTAAAATAAATAAGAGAATATTACAAAATCAGATCACCCCCATTAGTATACATTTATAAAAGTCAGATTTATCAAAATATAAAATTAACTAAAAACAATTCACTGAAAAGGACATTAACCCCTTCATGACTGACCAATTTTCTTTTTTTTTAGTTTTGCTTTTTGCTCCCCTTTTTCCGAGAGCCGTAACGTTTTTATTTTTCTGTCAACCTTGCCAGGTTGCCATGCAAGGGCTTGTTTTTTGTGGGATGAGTTGTACTTTTAAATTAAACCATAAGTTTTACAATATAGTGTACTGAAAAACGGCAAACAAAATTCCAAGTGCAGAAAAATTGCAAAAAAAGTGTGATTGCACGATTGTTTGTGGGGTATTTTATTCACCGTTTTCGCTATATGATAAAACTGATGTATCGGTGTGATTCCTGAGGTCGGCACAAGTTCGTAGATACCAAACATGTGTAGGTTTACTTTGATCTAAGGGGTTAAAAAAAATCAAATGTTTCTCAAAAATAACGGCACACTTTATGCACCATTTTCAGTGACCCATAGCGTTCTCATTTTTCGGTATCTATGGCTCAGTGACAACTAAAGGCCCCGTCACATGCTCCGATATATCGTGCGATTGCATGAGCGATCGCACCTGCCCCCGTCGGTTGTGCATCACTGGCAATTCATTGCCCGTGGCGCAATATGTCGTTAACCCCCGTCACACATACTTACCTCCCTAACGATGTCGCTGTGGGCGGAAAACTCTTCCTGAAGGAGGAGGGATGTTCGGCGTCACAGCGAAGTCACACAGTGGCCGCCCAATAGAAGCGGAGGGGCGGAGATGAGCGGCCGGAACATCCTGCCCACCTCCTTCCTTCCTCATTTCCGGCGAAACGCACGTAAGCTGTGTTCGTCATTCTCAGGGTGTCACACGTAGCAATGTGTGCTGCCTCGGGAACGACGAACAACCAGCGAACAGAAGGAGGAACGACATTATGAAAATGAACAACGTGTCAACGAGCAACGATAAGGTGAGTATTTTTGCTCGTTAACAGTCATTCGGAACTGTCACACGTTACGACATCTCTAACAATGCCGGATGTGCGTCACGAAAACCGTGACCCCGACGACATATCGTTAGATATATTGTAGCGTGTGACGGGGCCTTTATTCTTGGCATCTTGAGCTGACATTTTAAATGGTACAATTTTTGCACAGATGCTACATTTTGATCGCCTTTATTGCATTTTGCGCAAAATTTGCAATGACCAAAAACCATAATTTTGGCATTTGGAATTTTTTTGAAACTACGCCATTTATCGAACAGGTTAATTGGTTTTATATTTTGATAGGTCGGGCATTTCTGAAAGCAGCGATACTAAATGTGTGTATATTTTACATTTTTTATTGTTTCATTTTCAATGGGGCGAATGGGGGGTGATTTGAACATTTAGGTTTTTTTTATTTTTTTAATACTTTTTTTTAACTTTTTTTATTTGATTAGTCCTCCTAGTGTACTATAAAGATCAGCAGTCTGATTGGTTGTTCATTTCTGTTGATCAGAGCTGCACAGGTTGAAAAAAGGTTGAAAATAGACTTAAGGGGGCTTTACACGCTAGCGAAATAGGTACCGATATCGCTATCGTGCGTACCCGCCCCCATCGTTTGTGCGACACGGGCAAATCGCTGCCCGTCGCGCACAAAATCGCATTCCCCCATCACGCGGCTTACCTGCCCTGCGACATCGCTCTGTCGGGCGATCCGCCTCCTTTCTAAGGGGGCGGTTCGTGTGGCGTCACAGCGACGTCACACGGCAGGCATCCAATAGAAGCGGAGGGGTGGAGATGAGCGGGATGTAACATCCCGCCCACCTCCTTCCTTCCACATTGCCGGTGGAGGCGGGTAAGGAGATGTTCCTCGCTCCTGCGGTGTCACACACAGCGATGTGTGCTGCCGCAGGAACGAGGAACAACATCGCTAATGAGTTTTTGTTTTAGGACAACTTCTTCGCGGCAAACGATTTTGGCCGCTTTTACGATCATTTTAGGTCGCTCATAAGTGTCACACACTGTGACATTGTTAATGACGCTGGATGTGCGTCACAAACACCGTGACCCTGATGATAAAACATTAACGATATCGTAGCATGTAAAGCCCCCTTTAGATCAATCTAGTTCAACCTTCCTCCACCAATTACAGATCTCATCACTTAATCATTTATAACTGACAATGTTATGTGTACTAAATAAATCCTCCAGCCCTTTTTTAAAAGCTGTTATAGTGATTGCCATCACTACCTCTTGCGGTAGGGCTTCCACAATCTGAAACACCGGTACATCATATATTGCAGATTCTTTCCGCACATGAATATATTAGTATGTCATGGTGATCAAGCGGATTCAGAAGCACATGATTGCTGCTGGGATCTTGGCACAAGTGATTGCCAAGCTCTGGCTGTGTCACAGCCAGGGTTAGAGTCCACACTGGCTGTTTAATGCCATAAATACAGTGATCAATAGTGATTGCAGCATTTATGAGGATGGGAAAGAGAGTAAGCTCCCACTGGCAGTGGAATTGTGGGCTCTCCATGATTGTCAAGGCAACCCGAGGTCAAATAATGACCTCCGGGTATGCCAGCTATAGGGGCCTGTTAGACTATGCCAGTAGGATGGTCTAAAAGGCATTTTTTCAGTTAAACACTGCAATCCATTACAGCAGTGATCAGAGCAATAAAAGTTAAAATCCCATGGAGAAACTAAGTAAAAGAAAGTGAAAAAAAATCTGTAAAAATATTGAAAAAACTATAAAAAAGAAAAATATTATGCCAATAAATACAGTATGTATATTTATGTAAAAACAAAAATAAACAAAAAAATTATGCATATTTAGTTTCACTGCATCTAGAATGACCAGTTCTATAAAACATAAGCACAAAAAAAGTGGAATAAACACGATCAACGATTTATATGGAAATAGAAATATCTCTGAAAACATCATCATGATCTTCAAAAAAACTAGCCTCAACACAGTTCTGTCAGTGAAAATATAAAAAAGCTATAGCTGTCAGAATAAGGCCATGCACAAGCAATTTTTTTTCTATAAAATTGTGATAATTGTGTAAAAGCAGCAAAACATTAAAAATAAATATTAATGGGGTATAGCTGTAATCGCCGTCTTATCTCTTTAACAACAAAGTGAACGACATAAAAAAAGTTAGTAAAGAAACAATTCCTGAAAGGCTGTTTCTTCTTTATTCTGCGTCACAAAAAGTGAAACAGAAAGTGATGGAAAAGTATTATCTGCCCCAAAATGGTGCCAATAAAAACACAAAGTAGTAGCCCTCAAATGGAAAAAAAACTACAGCCTTTAAAATATGGGGATGTAAAAAAACCTTTATTTTGTTTGTATTTTATTTTGAAAAAAAGTGTTTTTTAGTGTGATAGTAAAAACACCTGGTAAAAATATATAAATCTGGTATCAATGTTATCGTACTGACCTGAGGAATAAAGCCATCTAATCACATATACTGCAAGGTGCACAGTGTACAAAGTAAATAAATAAAGCCAATGCCTGAGCTACTCTTAATTTGTTCGTTCTGCCTCCCAAAGATCACAGTAAAGATCAGCACATATTTACCCTGTGCTATACGCTAAGCGCTTACACTGGGGTTTCCTTGTAATTGTGGTCAAATGGGACTTCTATGATAGGTTATGGAAGGAACTATGGAAGTGAGTGACTGGTGTGGTTAGCAAGCAAGTGGGACAGGACCTGCAATAATTAAAACCTTTTTGTGATACCCAGCCAACCCAACCTGAAGGATCTGCTCTTAGGATTTGTGTACACTCAGCTGACCACCCAAGATATGATAATTGGCCATGTATAACACCTTACGCCTTTAAGGCCCTGGTACGAACAGTTGATCTAATTTTTCACCTTTCTGCTTGGTAGCTCGATATAACAAGTTCCCATTTACAGCAAAGTATGGCTGTCTGGTGTCAGCCCCTGGTTTCTGAGCAACCTTATTTTAAAAGGTTACATTGTCAAACACCCCTTTTACAGTTAGAGCCCTAAGATGGGAGAGTCCCAAAGTTCCCCCAGACACGCCTACATCTAGAATTTTGCTTGAGATAGCGCTGCCTCTTTCTTATCTCTAACAAGTACACAAAAAGAAAGCCCATCAGATTAGGGCTGCGATTAGGCTTATTTAAGGGTGATACGGCTCTTATCTGAGTAACTAGGCACCCCCACTTTTCCGCATAAGTCCTAGAATAAGGTAAAGTCCAGCCCCATTATACTTGGGTGTAATAGGTCCTTGATCGCGCTGATCTCATGGTATTTAGTGCCACAGTTTGTTTGAATGACCACCCTTGCCACCAGGTAGTTCTTAGCATCATCGTGGATACAGCGGATATCCACCATCTTTCTGGGGATCAGTTAGTGACTGATTGTGGTGCTCACTAGGGTCTTCAAACTCTCTTAGTCCAAGAGTTTTGTAATTGGTTTGCCATTTATTGACATGGAACATGCCTGTGGTGCTTCATTGGATTCAGTCCACACTACAAGCTGGATATGCATAATATGGACAGCACCAACCAATGCTGCAGTCTATCAGTACAGAGTTCAGAATATATGAGCAGTAATTCCCTCCCATTTCTCTGTCTACTGATAAACCCAGCCCTGACACACCCTATTAACTATCTCAGCATTAACCATGCTGGAGCCTGCTTCTAGGCTTGCATCACCAAGGCTATCAACCTCAATGATACATATCTCCCCTCAAGGACTTTTCCAGTGACCTTCTCACAACTGCTAGATGAATTCCTTGAGAGTTGTAGCTTTCAGAATAGTGCTTCCTCCCTTCCGAGCCATGCTGTGTACCAAAACATTAGTTTTACACCACATATGAGGTATCCCTTTACACAGAAGAAATTAAACAACAAATTGTATGGTCTATATTCTCCTGTTGTCTTTGGGTGAATGAAAAAAATCGAGGTTAAAGCAACAATCTTGTATAAAAAAGTGTAATTTTTTCAATTTTTATGGCTCAGCGTTATAAAATTCTGTGAAGCACCTGTGAGTTCAAGGTGTTTACCAAAGCTCTGGATAAATTCCTTGAGAGATAACATTTAAAAAATGGGGTGACTTGTGGGAGTTTCTACTTTTTAGGCACATCAAGGGCTCTACAACCCTGCCATTGTGTCCTCTATCTAGTCCAGCCAATTTTTTGCTCTAAAATTCAAATACTGCTCTTTCCCATCCAAGACCTAGGGTGTACCCAAACAAAAACTACTGTTTTTTCACAATATATGAGGTATTTGTAACGTCCTGGAGGTGGATTCACGGGACCGTGCACCGGACTCCCCCAGAGAGGCAACCAAGAGCTAACCCCTATACAGGGACTGTCTAGTCACCACACCAGAGGGCCTAAATGCATGGCAGCCGGAACACAGGGAGTACGGGGTACAGGTCCTTCAGAGATCTGCACGGAAGATGACTAATAGTCCAACGGGAACTGGAGGCAGGACAGATGACGGGAACCGGGTACAGGTGCCGAGTAGTCACAGCCGACGGGGTCCGGATCCAGCGGGACATGCAGGCTGGAGCTTCCAGGTAAAGTCCAGATGACAAGTTCAGGCTGATGGGAGATGGCAGGATCCTCAGCAAACAGCAAACCGGGACACCTCCTGGGTAATCAGCACTCTGGGAAAAGGTCAGGATGGCAGACGGGCTCTGCGGAAGAGACAGGGTTAATCTGGGTACAATACACAGAGGAACCTGAACACCTAGCTATGGGAACACGTTGATAAGGCACCGCCCATAAGTAACAGGAAGTCTTTTATACCCTGCACCTGCAATCAGCCACATCCTGTTCGAGGGATGCTGGCCCTATAAAACCAGGTGAGTGAGCGCGGCCCCGCCCTAATACACATGCATGAAGCTCGGGAGCCAGAGGCAAATACAGGAGGCCGGAGGGACCACCGAGTAGGGAACACGAGGGATGCAGGGGAGCAAGAGTGGGAGCAGCGGCTGCGATCGGTGAGCACGTGGACCGGTTCAGTGGGTATGGAGCGGCGTCAGGACGCTGAGACCGGATCAGTGGGTAGGGAGCGGTGTCGTGACACCGAGACCGGATCAGTGCGTTCGGAGCGGTGACGTGACACCGAGACCGGATCAGTGGGTACGGAGCGTTGTCATGACATCGAGACCGGATCAGTGGGTACGGACTGTTGCCGGGACCCCAGGAGCGTGACAGTATTGGTGTAATCAGGAGAAATTACACAAGAAATTGTATGGTCTACTTTCTCTTGTTACCCTTGAAAAAATGAAAACATTTGGGCTAAAGCAATATTTTTGTGGGAAAAAGTTAATTTTTCATTTTTTCATATTGTTTTAATTCCTATGAAGCACCTAAAGGGGCAATAAACTTCTTGAATGTGGTTTTGTTCACTTTGAGAGGTGTAGTTTTAAAATGGTATCTCTTCTCGGTATTTTTGGTCATATCACCACACAAAATCACTTCAAATATAATATGGTCCCTAAAAAAATTGGTATTGTAAATTTTATTGAAAAAATGAGAAATTGCTGATAAAAGTTAAACCATTCTAACTTCCTAACAAAAAAAAAATATAATGTGGAAAATATAATGTATTAATGATCTTGTGTGATATAACTATCTAGTTTAAGGACATTTAAATTCAAGTTTGAAAACTGCGAAATGTTTACATTTTATTTTGTAAATTTTTCAATATTTTCATAAATAAACACAAATCATATTAATGGAAAATTAGCACTATCCAGAAGTACAATGTGTCATGAAAAAACATTCTCAGAGTCACTGAGAAATATTGAAGCATTCCAGAGTTATTACCTAATAAAGTGATACAGGTCAGAATTGTAAAATTTGGTCTAGTGAGGAAGGTGAAAATGGGCATTGGAGTTGAAGGGGTTAAAAAAATTCTGTTTTATTTTTTTTTAAATCTCTTTAGGTGACTTGAACATGCAGCCAATTAATCGCTTGTTTTATATATTGCAATATAGTGATGAGCAAAAGGGTAATAATGTTTTTAAC
This sequence comes from Anomaloglossus baeobatrachus, assembly GCF_048569485.1. NCBI lineage: Eukaryota > Metazoa > Chordata > Amphibia > Anura > Aromobatidae > Anomaloglossus > Anomaloglossus baeobatrachus. The sequence goes on along the minus strand of NC_134358.1, from coordinate 218,713,086 downwards.
ATTTGAGTGTCAGGCTCTATACCTTACCATTCACTACATCTTTGGGCATGACACTACCTTCGTGCTCTAGACAATCATCTTGGCTATGCCATACATACATTTGTTTTACAACTATTTAGCAAAACATTACTTATGCAGATTTTTGTCATGTTACTGCATTGTTAATTATAACCAGTTCTCCCATTCCCTAATAGTTCAGTGTTTTTTTAAATTGAGTTCCAAGTGAATGGTCCCTGATTTGAATCGAGGAGCAGCCATGAAAAAACTTTCTCAAGAAAAGAGAATAAGCATCATCTAGCTCTTTAATAGTGGTCTCTCAGGCACAAAAATAGCCAAACTGCATCATGTGAGTGCCATGACAGTAGAAAGAATATGAAATGAAGTCCATCATCTATTCAAAAGCCAAGAGGTGGACATTGAGGCAAAATATTGGAGTCAACAAATTGGCCATTCACAAGGTCTATTAGTTTTGGCACGACAAACACAGCACTGGAGGTGGCTTGTATGCTTCATAATTGTAATATCACAAATGATAGATGTTACACAAATCAGGAATGGTGGCCCAAAAAAAGGTGAAGAAGCCTCGGCTTCAATATCATCATAAGAAGCGTCGGCTCGAGTTTGCAAAGAAGTACAAAAAGTAGACAGTAGAAGATTAGAAATTTGGAGCAATGAAATGAAACTTAATAGAGTTAAGGCTACTTTACACACTGCGATATCGGTCCCGATATCGCTAGTGTGGGTACCCGCCCCCATCTGTTGCGCGACACGGGCAAATCGCTGCCCGTGCCACACAACATCGCCCAGAGCCGTCACACATACTTACCTGCCCGGCGACGTCGCTGTGACGGGCGAACCGCCTCCTTTCTAAGGGGGCGGTCCGTGCGGCGTCACAGCGACGTCACTGAACCGCCGCCCAATAGCAGCGGAGGGGCGGAGCTGAGCGGGACGTAACATCCCGCCCACCTCCTTCCTTCCTCATAGCGGCCGGGAGGCAGGTAAGGGGAGCTTCCTCGTTCCTGCGGCGTCACACGCAGCGATGTGTGCTGCCGCAGGAACGAGGAACAACCTCGTTACTGCTGCAGTAACGAGATTTGAGAATGGACCCCCATGTCGCCGATTAGCGATTTTGCACGTTTTTGCAACGATGCAAAATCGCTTATCGGTGTCACACGCAACGGCATCGCTAATGCGGCCGGATGTGCGTCACGAATTCCGTGACCCCAACGACTCCGCATTAGCGATGTCGTAGCGTGTAAAGCCCGCTTTAATATACTCTGATGGGTGCAAATGGGTCTTGGAGAAACAATGGAAAAATGGGCTAACAGACTGAGAAATTGAAGATACTGTCAAGTTTGGTGGAGGAAGCCTGATGATATGGAGATGTTTCAAAGCCAAAGTTGTTGGATACTTGACCAGGATCGATGGTGGTGTCAATGTTGAACTATATGTGAGTATCCTACAAGACAATTTACTTTGTAAAACTCGACTACTATGGGTTGGGTATGAAAAGAATGACATAGTTTTCCAGCAGTACAACAACTTAAAGCATACATCGAGGCTGCTGAAGAAATGGTTCAATAACAATGAAGTAGAGGTGCTGGATTGGCCCCCACAGTTCCAAAGACCTCAACTGAATTGAACACTTGTGGGTAGAGTTGAAGAAAATGCTCTATACATAACCAAGTCAGTCGACCAGTATGCACCAACATTGGGAACGTGTAAAAGAAACCTGGGATCAGATTTCAGTTGAGATATGCTTGAATCTGAATGAGAGCATGCCCAGAATTTAGCTAGTGTTGAAAGCGAAAGGTGGATTTACAAAATACTAAAAAAATAATAAAATTTAAATTTAGATTTTTAAGAGCAAAACCGTAATAATGCAGTAACATGACAAGAATCTGCATAACTAATCATATGCTAAATAGTTGCAAATCATCATAATGTATGAGATAGCCAAGATGATTTTCTATAAAATAAAGGTAGTCTCACTCTCAAATCTGTAGTGGATGGTGAGATATGTTAAAAAAAAGTTAAAAACATTGTTACTTTTTTGCCTCTCAGTGTATACCTGTATTGCAGAGTATAGTTAAAATGAAACTTTCTCTGTGAAGCCCAGCCACAACCTAAATGCACTAAGATGGCAGCCATGGGGGCCTTCAGGGACCCAAGATGTGATGTACTCTTACATCAAATAAATGATTGGAAGGAATTAATAATTGGTGGCTCATATTCTCTCAGCATCATTCTGCATCAAGTTGCCAGTTATGGGTAATAATTAGGGATGAGCGAATGGATTCGCCACTATTTGGTATCTGACGGATAACAGGCTATTTGCACCATTCGGTATCCGACGTATAAAACAACATCCGCTCCGATACTTTCATTTTCATTTCTGACGTCATGGCGCCTGTTTTCCAGCAAATGAACACATCTGATGTTGATTGCTCTCACAGTAACGCCGCAGCCATCTTTGTTGTGGTGTTACTGTGATTGGCTTGGCCGCACAGCATCATCTACAGAGAGAGAGAGAGATTCTGCCTTTTCCTATCCATTTTGTCCTTTTCCTTAGTGACCAGAGCTCGCCGCTAGGTCCAACGTCAAATTATTCTGGTTTCCCATAGACTTACATTGCGCGTCGAATATTCGCGAATAGTTGAATAGCAGTGACATAATATGTCAGTTTAATGTGCAAACACTATCATGGCCAACATTAAAATGATAAAAGCCTTTTTGATTTATCTGAGAAACTTCTGTGACTTGTTGCCCATGTACTTTATATACGAATGCAGTAAGTAAGCTAACGCTGGAAGAGCGCACCCTAGGGTATTGCTCCACTTTCAGTAAAATGAAGCATAACCTTTCTAAAATGAAATGGCCAAAAGGGCAAATTTCAGTCCAATAATGGAAGTGATTCTTTATGTTCCATAATTCAGATGAGAAAATGCATTGATCTTAAAATTATTTACTTTTATTTTTCTCATACAGAAGACAAAGGGGTCAAGTAAACAGCACATTTCTACCTTTTGATCATCTGAAAAACAACTGCAAATGCAATTAAATACTTACACCAAATAGTAGAAGGAATGCTGATTTTATCTAATGTTGAGCTCTATAGAGAAATAGAAAATCCTCATATTGTAACGGACAACACAATTAGTTCCATTTTTAGATTGTCTATTTTACTTAAAATGGGTTACATTTACTGTTTAACCCTAATGATGGAAAATGTACACATTAATATCTACAAAAAGGTCAATTCTAAAAATGAATAGGAATTTAAAAAATTGACTTTTTGACTACAACCATCTATGAAGAACACTGACCCATAAAAACAAGTGACAATGATGACTATTGAACACTAAATCCAATCATTTAACTTGAGAAATATATCATAAAAGTGATAAAAGTGAACTTGTCACTAGATTTATGCTACTCAAAATATGGGCACCATGAAAAAGAGCTCCTATATGTAAATAGAGAGAAACCTGTCAACCACCTTCTGCGGGACAAGGAGAAGCTGGTAGGGGAGCACACCAGACTAGAAAGGTTTCCCCCTATAATCTTGACTATTCAAACCATGTTTTTCTCTGAAACACCACAGTTAAACTCTGATCCATGCTGTCTGTGGTTTGATCTTTTCAAAATTGAACTTCTAGTAACTCCCTCAACTCTACTACTTAAGTCTTTTATTTCCATTTCCATGTGTGGTACTGTGGAGACACGGGGCTCAGTGGGTGCTCTCGTCCACTAAAACCCACCGCCTTTAGAAAGACAGCGTGACCCAGGGCTCATCCCAACTGAACGTCGGCCTCCTTAACTGTGGGCGTAACACTACTCAGACAACACAGGGTGAGGGAACCACAATAATTAGACTTTATTGGATCCCCAAACAATTAACGGCACATAACACATAACCAGCAAAACACACAAATGTAACAGGCAACAGAGTCTCACCCTTCCGCTGGCTCACCAGGGATTTAGAATGTCCTTGCCTCAGAGGTTCCAGGGCCGCTTACTCCAATCCAGCAGCACCCCGCTTTTGGCAGGCAACCACCGAGAAAGAAATAATGCCAGATTTAGGAAGCTGTCTGAGGTCTGCAAAGTCTGTACCAGGTGACTGAACTGTCCCAACCTGAGTGTCCTTCTTAGGTAGTCCTGGTTTGATGTTATTGTTAGTAGTTTTTCGTTTGTGAACCCTCCCCAACCACACCTATTGCCAATCCATATCATACGCATAAATAGTCTGGGTCTCAGCTTCCCATACACGGTAAGTTTTTTAACTGCATGAGAGGACACACACAAGCTAGGGACCCCAACGTAGAGAAATACTTGGCGTAGTGTTGGGGCTCTATTGCATTGATCAATTCAGTAGCTAAATTTCTCTTGATTCATATGTTCATGGCAGTAATGCAGATTCCATTTTTCACATTTTCACTCTTACATATAGCTATTGGATTTTTCAAGTCAGTATTCACACAGCAGTTTCTGCTATTTCATGTATTCCCCTTACATAGTCACTGGTGTGCATACCTTATCTCCCCATAGTGATGTTTTTTTTAGGTTTTTGCACCCAGTTCAGACTTAGAATGGTGTTCCAAACGTTATTCCTTATTGTTAGTAGTTTTTCGTTTGTGAACCCTCTCCAACCACACCTATTGCCAATCCATATCATACGCATAAATAGCCTGGGTCTCAGCTTCCCATACATGGTAAGTTTTTTAACTGCATGAGAGGACACACACAAGCTAGGGACCCCAACGTAGAGAAATACTTTGGCGTAGTGTTGGGGCTCTATTGCATTGATCAATTCAGTAGCTAAATTTCTCTTGATTCATATGTTCATGGCAGTAATGCAGATTCCATTTTTCACATTTTCACTCTTACATATAGCTATTGGATTTTTCAAGTCAGTATTCACACAGCAGTTTCTGCTATTTCATGTATTCCCCTTACATAGTCACTGGTGTGCATACCTTATCTCCCCATAGTGATTTTTTTTTTTAGGTTTTTGCACCCAGTTCAGACTTAGAATGGTGTTCCAAACGTTATTCCTTATTGTTAGTAGTTTTTCGTTTGTGAACCCTCCCCAACCACACCTATTGCCAATCCATATCATACGCATAAATAGCCTGGGTCTCAGCTTCCCATACACGGTAAGTTTTTTAACTGCATGAGAGGACACACACAAGCTAGGGACCCCAACGTAGAGAAATACTTTGGCGTAGTGTTGGGGCTCTATTGCATTGATCAATTCAGTAGCTAAATTTCTCTTGATTCATATGTTCATGGCAGTAATGCAGATGCCATTTTTCACATTTTCACTCTTACATATAGCTATTGGATTTTTCAAGTCAGTATTCACACAGCAGTTTCTGCTATTTCATGTATTCCCCTTACATAGTCACTGGTGTGCATACCTTATCTCCCCATAGTGATGGTTTTTTTTAGGTTTTTGCACCCAGTTCAGACTTAGAATGGTGTTCCAAACATTATTCCTTATTGTTAGTAGTTTTTCGTTTGTGAACCCTCCCCAACCACACCTATTGCCAATCCATATCATACGCATAAATAGCCTGGGTCTCAGCTTCCCATACACGGTAATTTTTTTAACTGCATGAGAGGACACACACAAGCTAGGGACCCCAACGTAGAGAAATACTTTGGCGTAGTGTTGGGGCTCTATTGCATTGATCAATTCAGTAGCTAAATTTCTCTTGATTCATATGTTCATGGCAGTAATGCAGATTCCATTTTTCACATTTTCACTCTTACATATAGCTATTGGATTTTTCAAGTCAGTATTCACACAGCAGTTTCTGCTATTTCATGTATTCCCCTTACATAGTCACTGGTGTGCATACCTTATCTCCCCATAGTGATGGTTTTTTTTAGGTTTTTGCACCCAGTTCAGACTTAGAATGGTGTTCCAAACATTATTCCTTATTGTTAGTAGTTTTTCGTTTGTGAACCCTCCCCAACCACACCTATTGCCAATCCATATCATACGCATAAATAGCCTGGGTCTCAGCTTCCCATACACGGTAATTTTTTTAACTGCATGAGAGGACACACACAAGCTAGGGACCCCAACGTAGAGAAATACTTTGGCGTAGTGTTGGGGCTCTATTGCATTGATCAATTCAGTAGCTAAATTTCTCTTGATTCATATGTTCATGGCAGTAATGCAGATTCCATTTTTCACATTTTCACTCTTACATATAGCTATTGGATTTTTCAAGTCAGTATTCACACAGCAGTTTCTGCTATTTCATGTATTCCCCTTACATAGTCACTGGTGTGCATACCTTATCTCCCCATAGTGATGTTTTTTTTTAGGTTTTTGCACCCAGTTCAGACTTAGAATGGTGTTCCAAACGTTATTCCTTATTGTTAGTAGTTTTTCGTTTGTGAACCCTCCCCAACCACACCTATTGCCAATCCATATCATACGCATAAATAGCCTGGGTCTCAGCTTCCCATACACGGTAAGTTTTTTAACTGCATGAGAGGACACACACAAGCTAGGGACCCCAACGTAGAGAAATACTTTGGCGTAGTGTTGGGGCTCTATTGCATTGATCAATTCAGTAGCTAAATTTCTCTTGATTCATATGTTCATGGCAGTAATGCAGATTCCATTTTTCACATTTTCACTCTTACATATAGCTATTGGATTTTTCAAGTCAGTATTCACACAGCAGTTTCTGCTATTTCATGTATTCCCCTTACATAGTCACTGGTGTGCATACCTTATCTCCCCATAGTGATGTTTTTTTTAGGTTTTTGCACCCACTTCAGACTTAGAATGGTGTTCCAAACGTTATTCCTTATTGTTAGTAGTTTTTCGTTTGTGAACCCTCCCCAACCACACCTATTGCCAATCCATATCATACGCATAAATAGCCTGGGTCTCAGCTTCCCATACACGGTAAGTTTTTTAACTGCATGAGAGGACACACACAAGCTAGGGACCCCAACGTAGAGAAATACTTTGGCGTAGTGTTGGGGCTCTATTGCATTGATCAATTCAGTAGCTAAATTTCTCTTGATTCATATGTTCATGGCAGTAATGCAGATGCCATTTTTCACATTTTCACTCTTACATATAGCTATTGGATTTTTCAAGTCAGTATTCACACAGCAGTTTCTGCTATTTCATGTATTCCCCTTACATAGTCACTGGTGTGCATACCTTATCTCCCCATAGTGATGGTTTTTTTTAGGTTTTTGCACCCAGTTCAGACTTAGAATGGTGTTCCAAACATTATTCCTTATTGTTAGTAGTTTTTCGTTTGTGAACCCTCCCCAACCACACCTATTGCCAATCCATATCATACGCATAAATAGCCTGGGTCTCAGCTTCCCATACACGGTAATTTTTTTAACTGCATGAGAGGACACACACAAGCTAGGGACCCCAACGTAGAGAAATACTTTGGCGTAGTGTTGGGGCTCTATTGCATTGATCAATTCAGTAGCTAAATTTCTCTTGATTCATATGTTCATGGCAGTAATGCAGATTCCATTTTTCACATTTTCACTCTTACATATAGCTATTGGATTTTTCAAGTCAGTATTCACACAGCAGTTTCTGCTATTTCATGTATTCCCCTTACATAGTCACTGGTGTGCATACCTTATCTCCCCATAGTGATGGTTTTTTTTAGGTTTTTGCACCCAGTTCAGACTTAGAATGGTGTTCCAAACATTATTCCTTATTGTTAGTAGTTTTTCGTTTGTGAACCCTCCCCAACCACACCTATTGCCAATCCATATCATACGCATAAATAGCCTGGGTCTCAGCTTCCCATACACGGTAATTTTTTTAACTGCATGAGAGGACACACACAAGCTTGGGACCCCAACGTAGAGAAATACTTTGGCGTAGTGTTGGGGCTCTATTGCATTGATCAATTCAGTAGCTAAATTTCTCTTGATTCATATGTTCATGGCAGTAATGCAGATTCCATTTTTCACATTTTCACTCTTACATATAGCTATTGGATTTTTCAAGTCAGTATTCACACAGCAGTTTCTGCTATTTCATGTATTCCCCTTACATAGTCACTGGTGTGCATACCTTATCTCCCCATAGTGATGTTTTTTTTTAGGTTTTTGCACCCAGTTCAGACTTAGAATGGTGTTCCAAACGTTATTCCTTATTGTTAGTAGTTTTTCGTTTGTGAACCCTCCCCAACCACACCTATTGCCAATCCATATCATACGCATAAATAGCCTGGGTCTCAGCTTCCCATACACGGTAAGTTTTTTAACTGCATGAGAGGACACACACAAGCTAGGGACCCCAACGTAGAGAAATACTTTGGCGTAGTGTTGGGGCTCTATTGCATTGATCAATTCAGTAGCTAAATTTCTCTTGATTCATATGTTCATGGCAGTAATGCAGATTCCATTTTTCACATTTTCACTCTTACATATAGCTATTGGATTTTTCAAGTCAGTATTCACACAGCAGTTTCTGCTATTTCATGTATTCCCCTTACATAGTCACTGGTGTGCATACCTTATCTCCCCATAGTGATGTTTTTTTAGGTTTTTGCACCCAGTTCAGACTTAGAATGGTGTTCCAAACGTTATTCCTTATTGTTAGTAGTTTTTCGTTTGTGAACCCTCCCCAACCACACCTATTGCCAATCCATATCATACGCATAAATAGCCTGGGTCTCAGCTTCCCATACACGGTAATTTTTTTAACTGCATGAGAGGACACACACAAGCTAGGGACCCCAACGTAGAGAAATACTTTGGCGTAGTGTTGGGGCTCTATTGCATTGATCAATTCAGTAGCTAAATTTCTCTTGATTCATATGTTCATGGCAGTAATGCAGATTCCATTTTTCACATTTTCACTCTTACATATAGCTATTGGATTTTTCAAGTCAGTATTCACACAGCAGTTTCTGCTATTTCATGTATTCCCCTTACATAGTCACTGGTGTGCATACCTTATCTCCCCATAGTGATGTTTTTTTTTAGGTTTTTGCACCCAGTTCAGACTTAGAATGGTGTTCCAAACGTTATTCCTTATTGTTAGTAGTTTTTCGTTTGTGAACCCTCCCCAACCACACCTATTGCCAATCCATATCATACGCATAAATAGCCTGGGTCTCAGCTTCCCATACACGGTAAGTTTTTTAACTGCATGAGAGGACACACACAAGCTAGGGACCCCAACGTAGAGAAATACTTTGGCGTAGTGTTGGGGCTCTATTGCATTGATCAATTCAGTAGCTAAATTTCTCTTGATTCATATGTTCATGGCAGTAATGCAGATTCCATTTTTCACATTTTCACTCTTACATATAGCTATTGGATTTTTCAAGTCAGTATTCACACAGCAGTTTCTGCTATTTCATGTATTCCCCTTACATAGTCACTGGTGTGCATACCTTATCTCCCCATAGTGATGTTTTTTTTAGGTTTTTGCACCCAGTTCAGACTTAGAATGGTGTTCCAAACGTTATTCCTTATTGTTAGTAGTTTTTCATTTGTGAACCCTCCCCAACCACACCTATTGCCAATCCATATCATACGCATAAATAGCCTGGGTCTCAGCTTCCCATACACGGTAAGTTTTTTAACTGCATGAGAGGACACACACAAGCTAGGAACCCCAACGTAGAGAAATACTTTGGCGTAGTGTTGGGGCTCTATTGCATTGATCAATTCAGTACCTAAATTTCTCTTGATTCATATGTTCATGGCAGTAATGCAGATTCCATTTTTCACATTTTCACTCTTACATATAGCTATTGGATTTTTCAAGTCAGTATTCACACAGCAGTTTCTGCTATTTCATGTATTCCCCTTACATAGTCACTGGTGTGCATACCTTATCTCCCCATTGTACCAGGTGACTGAACTGTCCCAACCTGAGTGTCCTCCTTAGGTAGTCCTGGTTTGATGCTACAATCCGGCAGCCGGAGTCGAAATCCCTAGGCTGTGGATATGGTCTCCAACCGGAACCGGAGTCCCTAGATTGAAGCCATAAGATATCCTGATCCTCTAGTCAGCTCTGAAGAGCTTAGACTGGATCCATCAGCATCCATCAACAACCTGGTGGCTTAAAGAAATCCCTTTTATAGCCACAGCCTTCCACTTGGATACACTGCGTCCTCATCGATTGGTTGGACAAGAGCGCCTCTCCCATTGGATGAATCTCAAGCTGCATGGACAATGTTCATCCAAATGATGTCTACAGAAAGACTGAGGGTATACATGTAGTCTGGAAGTCACCGACTAGACAATGGCTACTAAGGTAATTACATTAGCAATACACAACTACAATACAATGATTACTGGAAGAGTCTAGAGAAACAATACGTCTGGCTTTCAGTGGCCAACATAATTAAATGAGTCAACAAGAGTCTTGTAAAAACAATTAGGGACTTATCCCCCGTCTATAAACAATCTATCATCCTGTCTGGCTGAATTTTAAGAAACTTTAACCCATGAGAGTCCATGTCGTCACATTCCTCCCCCTTCTTAATATTAGCCAGACATGATAGGCTTCCGATCATCCTTCTCCTCTTGACGGCATCGTCCTTTTTAATGGTGAGGTCAGCAACAGAGGCTCACATCTATACACCTTCCCCTGAATACCTCCCCCAAGTTGAGCAGCCATATTGTGGACAAGCACTAAGGTGGGGTCCCATGAGTTGGGCCTGCACAAATCTCCCACTATCAATCCTCCCCCAGTCAATAGTCACAGTGTGGTTAGACTTACTCACAGTTCTTGGCTCAGAAGTGGATGATGGAGACCGGGAATGAAAACCATCCCTGGAAAAGATGTTAGAAAGATCCACATCAGGGTCCTGCTTGGCTTGGAGGTGGGTGATGGCTGCTTTAAACTGACTGGATAGTCCTTGTCCTAGGTCATTCTCCAAAATGACTGGTGTGAGCAGGTAATTCACAAGCCCTACTTTCACTTCCCTTTGAGTGGTATCCGAAATAACAGGCTTGGTGGGGCCATCTATGAACAGCACTTCAACTTCCTCCTGGCTAGTCCCCGAAACAACAGGTGTGGGGAGGCTGTCCATAAACTCTATATGGACCTCTTCCTGGTCAGACCCCAAAGTAACTGGTGTGGGGACGGTGTCCATAAGCTCCACATCAGCTTTGCTCTGATTAGTCTCCACAATGACAGGTGTGGGGAGGCTGTTCACAAGTCTCACATCAACCTCTCCCTGGTCCTTTCCCGAAATAGCTGGTGTGGGGACGGTGTCCATAAGCTCCACATCAGCCTTGCTCTGGTCAGTCTCCACAATGACAGGTATGGGGAGGCTGTTCACAATCCCCACATCCATCACTTCCTGATTGGTCCCCAAAATACCAGATGTGGGGAGGCTGTCCACAAGCTCCACCTCGACCTCTCCCTGGTTGGTCCTTAGGTCCAACTGCACACATGCCAGAGGAATGTCTGAGTGCTGGCCCTCAGCCAGGGAGATGGACAATTGGGAATCTGGTACAGGGTCTTCTGGGGAAACAATAACTGGGCTTACCAGGGTAATGGAGGAACCAGTGTCTCGTAGTCCCTGGCTCTTGACCGGCTGAGCTGGTAGATGGGACCCAAGCATGCGGCCTCGGTTTTGGAGACAATCTTTATCTATATGTCCATGGCGCCCACATGTATAACAGCGCCATAGATTGGGCGAGTCACAGGCCCTGTTTGTAGTCCTTTGTTTTGGCGCAGCTTCTGCTGGGTAGCGGGACCATCCTTCTCGACCGGCTGGTGTTAGCAGTACTGCAGCTGGAATCCCATAAACATATTCGAGAACATAAGCCCTCTCTTCTCTTGAGGATCTAGGCCCCAATGCATCCAACAACGCTGTGGCTTGGGCCATTTTGGACAAAGTTGATTCCCGATTGTCACTAGATCCAAAATGTGGCACATAGTTTAAATCCTCTGGGTCAATATCGGCGGGATCCTCATCGTCCTCTGCATCATTCTGGGCATCCCAACAGACTAATTTCTGGATCAAGTCTGACCGAGTCTCAGCGTTCCAGTAGATAATCTTTTGCCTCTGGCACAGATCCTGTAGCATCCATTTACTGCAGCGGTCGTAACTCCTCTCTTGTCCTTGTCCCATGGCTGAGCTGGTGGGGTTGGACATGGCAGCGTCCGAAACCTGAATGCCTCCCCTATGGCCTGCTGGGTATGATTATGTGCCTCCCTGGTTGTTGAGCCCTGGACGGTGTCCGAAAACACCAGTCCTCTGCAGCTCCCCTGGGTAAACCAGGCTGAGTAGTATCCCACTGCTGCCACCAATTGTGGAGATGCGGGGCTCAGTGGGTGCTCTCGTCCACTAAAACCCACCGCCTTTAGAAAGACAGCGTGGCTCAGGGCTCATCCCAACTGAACGCCGGCCTCCTTAACCGTAGGCGTAACACTACTCAGACAACACAGGGTGAGGGAACCACAATAATTAGACTTTATTGGATCCCCAAACAATTAACGGCACATAACACATAACCAGCAAAACACACAAATGTAACAGGCAACAGAGTCTCACCCTTCCGCTGGCTCACCAGGGATTTAGAATGTCCTTGCCTCAGAGGTTCCAGGGCCGCTTACTCTAATCCAGCAGCACCCCGCTTTTGGCAGGCACCCACCGAGAAAGAAATAATGCCAGATTTAGGAAGCTGTCTGAGGTCTGCAAAGTCTGTACCAGGTGACTGAACTGTCCCAACCTGAGTGTCCTTCTTAGGTAGTCCTGGTTTGATGTTACAATCCTGGCAGACGGAGTCGAAATCCCTAGGCTGTGGATATGGTCTCCAACCGGAACAGGAGTCCCTAGATTGAAGCCATAAGATATCCTGATCCTCACGTCAGCTCCGAAGAGCTTAGACTGGATCCATCAGCATCCATCAACAACCTGGTGGCTTAAAGAAATCCCTTTTATAGCCACAGCCTTCCACTTGGATACACTGTGTCCTCATCGATTGGTTGGACAAGAGCGCCTCTCCCATTGGATGAATCTCAAGCTGCATGGACAATGTTCATCCAAATGATGTCTACAGAAAGACTGAGGGTATACATGTAGTCTGGAAGTCACCGACTAGACAATGGCTACTAAGGTAATTACATTAGCAATACACAACTACAATACAATGATTACTGGAAGAGTCTAGAGAAACAATACGTCTGGCTTTCAGTGGCCAACACAATTAAATGAGTCAACAAGAGTCTTGTAAAAACAATGAGGGACTTATCCCCCGTCTATAAACAATCTATCATCCGGTCTGGCTGAATTTTAAGAAACTTTAACCCATGAGAGTCCATGTCATCACAGGTACTACCACTATCCTGGGGGTTATATTTGACCACATATATCTAGTTATTCTCTCATGACACCTACACTTCAAAAACATTTCCGGAATATGATATATTTTTCCCTTCAAAGCTGCAAGTTTTGCTATCTCCCTTATGCATTTTCATTTTGACTACTACAATGCACCACTAATTCATCTTGCTCTCACAACCCTATCTCCTTTCCCTTTTATTCAGAATTCAGTAGCCAGGCTCATACACAGCATTTTATTCCTTGCTTATTTTGTAAGTTTGCCCACTGACAAAGTCATGAACAGTCTATAATTTTATGGGTAGATACATTTTAACAGTGAGAGATAGATAGATTATCAAAAATAAAATCCAGAAAATCACATTGTATAAATTATATAAATTTATTTGTATTTTGCAAAAAGAAATAAGTATTTGATCCCCTACCAACCATTAAGAGTTCTGGCACCCTACAGACCACTTAGACGCTCCTAATCAACTCGTTACCTACATTAAAGAGAGTTGTCTTAAATTGTCACCTGTATAAAAGACTCCTGTCCAGAGACTCAATTAACCAGTCAGACTCTAACCTCTGCAACATGGGAAAGACCAAAGAGCTTTCTAAGGATGTTAGGGGCAAGATCATAAACATACAAAAGGCTGGAATGGGCTACAAACCATAAATAAGACACTGGGTGAGAAGGAGACAACTGTTGGTGCAATAGTAAGAAAATGGAAGAAATACAAAATGACTGTCAATCGACAACGATCTGGGGCTCCATAAAATCTCACCTCATGGCGTATCCAGGATCATGATGAAGGTGAGAGATGAGCCTAAAACTACACAGGGGAACTTGTTAATGATCTTAAGGCACCCAGTCAGTCTCCAGACCTTAATCCCACAGAAAACCTATGGAGGGAGCTGAAGCTCCGAGTTGCTAAGTGCCAACCTCAAAATTTTAATGATTTAGAGATGATCTGCAAAGAGGCGTGGACTAAAATTTCTCCTAACATGTGCGCAAACCTCATCATCAACTGCAAAAAATGTCTGACTGCCGTGCTTGCCAACAAGGGTATTGCCACCAAGTATTAAGTCTTGTTTGCCAGAGGGATCAAATGCCTATTTCTCACTGCAAAATGCAAATAAATTTATGTAATTTACACAATTTTCAGTAATTTATTTTGGATATTATATCTCTAATTGTTAAAATTAAATAACCCTTAAAATTATAGACTGCTCATGTCTTTCTCAGTAGGAAAACTTACAAAATCAGCAAGGGATCAAATACTTATTTCCCCCACTGTATCTCTCAAACCACTGCTCCAGTCATTTGACTGATTGATTGCCCATATGCTACAGAATACAAAATATATTTTTCACACTTATCCATAGAGCTTCAGGCAGCTCTGCACCACCCAACATCTCCTCCCTCATCTCTGTCTACCACTCTATCTCTGCTCTCCATTCTCCTATTGATCTGAACCTAACATCCTTCTTAATCTGAACCTCCCATTGCTGTCTCCAAGACTTTTTTTTTGCTGTGGCACTTCACTAGAATGCCCCAATAAGTTAATTTCCCAGCTATTTCCCAGTATCTATAGATTTAATTGTGTTTTCATCTCTTCATGGTTTGTAAATAGTGATTGGTGAACCCGAACTGTAAAATTCAGGGTCCGTACTGAACACTGTGTTCATGCACACGATCCTAAACACGTGCTTTCTTGGAAGCTTGTGTTACAGTTCGGGTCCAGTTTGGGTCCAGGGGCTGTAAAAAAAAACCCCACATGATTAAAAAACATTATAATTATACTTACAGGTCCTGCAGACCCGCTCAGCCTCTATCTTCCAGCTGCTTCTGCTTCCAGGTCCGATCTTTAACTTCCAGGGGGTATTCACTGCACTGCTTGTCACTCGGCAGTCTTCGGCTGTTTTTGGCCGTATTCGCGGTGACGTCAGGGTTCACCCGTGTCCATGAGACTTTGACTGTCACTGTGCGAGTCTCGCATCGGCATCACCTGGCACGCCGCACACTCCAGACAGGAGCAGATCGGCTGCATGTATTTCCATGCAGCTGAGGTGCTCCTGTCAGGAGTGTGTGCGCCATGCTGGGTGATACCTATGAGAGATTCGCAGGAGTCATACGTAAGTGGAATCATACCCTCACTGTCAGCCTTCTTCTCGCTCTGTACAGAGGGATGAAGCAGAGCTGACATGGCTCTCCCTGCTTCTTGCTCTGTACAGAGTGATGAGGCAGAGCTAACATGGCTCTCCCTGGTTCTCGCTCTGTACAGAGCCATGAAGCAGAGCTGACATGACTCTCCCTGCTTCTTGCTCTGTATAGATGCTTGTCTGCACATAAAGATGGAGTCTATAAATGTTTATTTTTTGTTTTAGTTCTAATAAAAAAATGTTTCTATGTGTTGTGTTTTTACTGCTTACTAGACATTCATGGTGGCCATGTCTAATGATTGCCACATGCCACATCACATGACAAGTTACATCATACCTGTCAGGTGCCTGGACATTCTAGCATCTACCTAAGCTTTATGGCTGTGTGCAATTCCTGTCACATACAGTGCCTACAAGTAGTATTCAACCCCCCCCCCGGATTTAGCAGGTTTGAGAAGATGCAAATAAGTTAGAGCCTGCAAACTTCAAACAAGAGCAGGATTTATTAACAGATGCATAAATCTTACAAACCAACAAGTTATGTTGCTCAGTTAAATTTTAATAAATTTTCAACATAAAAGTGTGAGTCAATTATTATTCAACCCCTAGGTTTAATTTTTTGTGGAATAACCCTTGTTTGCAATTACAGCTAATAATCGTCTTTTATAAGACCTGATCAGGCCGGCACAGGACTCAGGAGTTATCTTGGCCCACTCCTCCATGCAGATCTTCTCCAAGTTATCTAGGTTCTTTGGGTGTCTCATGTGGACTTTAATCTTGAGCTCCTTCCACAAGTTTTCAATTGGGTTAAGGTCAGGAGACTGACTAGGCCACTGCAACACCTTGATTTTTTCCCTCTTGAACCAGGCCTTGGTTTTCTTGGCTGTGTGCTTTGGGTCGTTGTCTTGTTGGAAGATGAAATGACGACCCATCTTAATATCCTTGATGGAGGAGCGGAGGTTCTTGGCCAAAATCTCCAGGTAGGCCGTGCTATTCATCTTCCCATGGATGCGGACCAGATGGCCAGGCCCCTTGGCTGAGAAACAGCCCCACAGCATGATGCTGCCACCACCATGCTTGACTGTAGGGATGGTATTCTTGGGGTCGTATGCAGTGCCATCCAGTCTCCAAACGTCACGTGTGTGGTTGGCACCAAAGATCTCGATCTTGGTCTCATCAGACCAGAGAACCTTGAACCAGTCTGTATCAGAGTCCTCCAAGTGATCATGAGCAAACTGTAGACAAGCCTTGACATGACGCTTTGAAAGTAAAGGTACTTTACAGGCTCGTCTGGAACGGAGACCATTGCGGTGGAGTACGTTACTTATGGTATTGACTGAAACCAATGTCCCCACTGCAATGAGATCTTCCCGGAGCTCCTTCCTTGTTGTCCTTGGGTTAGCCTTGACTCTTCGGACAAGCCTGGCCTCGGCACGGGTGGAAACTTTCAAAGGCTGTCCAGGCTGTGGAAGGCAAACAGTAGTTTCATAAGCCTTCCACTTCTGGATGATGCTCCCAACAGTGGAGACAGGTAGGCCCAACTCCTTGGAAAGGGTTTTGTACCCCTTGCCAGCCTTGTGACCCTCCACGATCTTGTCTCTGATGGCCTTGGAATGCTTCTTTGTCTTTCCCATGTTGACCAAGTATGAGTGCTGTTCACAAGTTTGGGGAGGGTCTTAATTAGTCAGAAAAGGCTGGAAAAAGAGATAATTAATCCAAACATGTGAAGCTCATTGTTCTTTATGCCTGAAATACTTCTTAATACTTTAGGGGAACCAAACAGGATTCTGGTGGTTTGAGGGGTTGAATACTAAATGACCCTCTGAATAAACATTTCACAATTTAAATAAAAAAAAAAGAAATAACATTCTTTTTTGCTGCAGTGCATTTCACACTTCCAGGCTGATCTACAGTCCAAATGTCACAATGCCAAGTTAATTCCGAATGTGTAAACCTGCTAAATCTGCAGGGGGTTGAATACTACTTGTAGGCACTGTACGAATGTATGAGCTTCATTCATCTGGGATGTTTGTCACTTACTGAGAAACTGTCTCCATTTGGCATACTGTATATGATATATTTATAGATCAAGTCCTCTGTCTGATAATTGGACTGAGACTTTGGCAGACCTAATGTATAGAACTAAGTTGACTCACAGTGTATATTAGGCTGCTTTCACACCTCCAATTTTTGCTATGCGGCACAATCCGGCACTTTGCAGGAAAAACGCAACCATTTTTTTTTTTGCTGCTGGTTGCGTTTTTCGTGCATAGACTTTAATTAGTGCCGCATTGTGCTGCATGGCCTTGCGTTCAGTCCGTTTTTTGCCGCATGCGGCAGATTTAGCCAATGCGGCGGCCAGATGGAACGTTGCCTGGCACGTTTTTTTGTGCGGCAAAAAAAACCCGCATCGCGCCGCATCCGGCCGATGCGGCGCTTTTCTCAATGCATACCTATGGATGGCAAAAACCGCATCCGGACGCTGCATGCGGTTTTTGCCACTGCGAATGCTCAGTAGCATGCCGCAAGCGGCAAAAACCGGATGGGTCGCATGTAAAAAACTTATGCAAAGGATGCGGTGTTTTCACCGCATCCGTTGCATAGGTTTCACAGCCGGATTGAGCCGCACGGCTCAAACCGGATGTGTGAAAGCAGCCTTATTTGGTATGGCCCTCGCTAAGCGTAGCTGCACTTATTAGACACTTAGTGTAGGGCTTTGGAAAGCAAGCCATTGTTGAGCGGGGGTGTCATAATGCATTAATTAGGGTGCCAACCTCCGCAGCTAGGAAGGGAAAGTGTTAGGGTTACTGCCCTGGGCCCTTCCCCACTTATTTTGTTGTTACCTTGTTGTTTGCTATGACCGCAGAGGTGTCTAATATCGTTTTTAAATTGCTCTAATAAAACTTGATTTTAAAGGGTTTATAGGTGTTGCTTTTGATATTGGGAAAAGCCAGGTTCCCATGCAACTTGGACATATACATAACCGAATTGGAGATATCACGCCTTCCAGCGTGCCACACAAATCTCAAGAGAGACGCCTGAATCTTCTGGGTTGCCAATAGGATTCTAATTGATAAAGTTTCAAAAAAATTTAAGAATCTAGGGAGAATGAACAACATAGCTGCATCCATTTTGGCCAGAAAGGAAATATGTATGGACAACCATTGTTTTAATTGTGAATCAACCTCCTAGATTAGCAATGTGAAAGTTGCCTGAATGAGGGATCTATATATGGAGAGGTGATTCCAAAGTATCGTGATGATTTTGCACATTACAATTTTCACATTTATATTTTTAAGCTATTTAAAGATTCATGTATCATTTCCTTTACACTTCAAAAATACTTGTTCCCTTGTGTTGATATATAACATAAAATCCCAATAAAATACATTTAAGATTGTGGTTATAATCTGAAATTCACAGAACTTAATATTGCATTATTTGAAATCTCCAAATGAATTGTTAAAAACAAAATATATATTTAATTTTGGTCCCCCTTTTGCAATCCAAAATGTCACATCAGGTAAATTCAGTTTTTAAACTTGATAACTCTGCCTATAATATTCCTTTGTTTAACCAGGTATAAGTTTTTACTCTTTCAAGTTTTCTGAAATGAACAATTCAGAACATAAATCATAAACCAAATTTTCCCCTGGAGGTTATTTAATATTTAAACCTTTATTATTGAAGATGACTTATGTTTAATTTCCTCTCATAAATTTTCAGTAGGTTTTCAAAGGTAACTTTTCTTTCTTTGGGACTAATGTTTTGCGCAGTTCATTGTCTCAATGCCTTGTTTTACATGTGAAAGTATATCATGAAATGTAGTAATATTATGCATATTCCAATATAATAAGTAAAAGTTTTCAGTATGTTATAAAAATTTAGATGATCTCATTTTTACAGAGTAGATCTCTCTAGGCTGTTCTTTCTAATAACCACATTTTTATTTTACTAATGTAGGGAAGCTAAGGTAAGGCATTTTAATAGACTAAGGTTATTCTACAAGAACAGGAAGATGAGCAATCAGCACTTAAAAAGAAAATCCACACTTAATGCAAATTCAGATCTTACAATGAGATTGTACCGAAAGTTAATAACTTCAGCTCAGGTTCCTCTAATAAAAGCTTGTAGAGATATTGGCTAAAAAATGGCAATCTACCTAGATACACCTATATGAATACAAAATTATTTGCTACCTTAGGCTTCACCCACATGTCCTGGATTGATGAAGGGGTTGCCCACTTTATCCCTTTTTTAACAAACATTTTAGGGATATGATTTTGAGGTGTTGATAACTTAGAAGGAGTGGTATCCTATCCAAGCACTCATCAATACAACAGAGTGACGTATATCATTTTCACACATCTTATACTAGTCATATGAAAGTTCAACAATTGTGGTCATGAGCATTTTTGTATACCATTTCATACATATATATATATATATATATATATATATATATGTCATTAATATTGGAAAAAACCTATGAAAATAACATAAATTGATTATTTATCTTACTTACAAAAAACTAGTGACATGTAAGTCAGTCATGAAAGTTAAAGGGAACCAGTCAGGTGCAATATGCTCCTGAACCATGAGCAGTTCTGGGTGCATATTTCTAATCCCTGCCTAATGGTCCCTGTATACACTAGCGTAGATAAAAAGATCTTTAGAAAAAGTATTTCCAAAGATCTTTTATTGTATGCAAATGAGCGAGGGGACTTGTCTCAAGGGCGTTATATCCCCTGACTAGCCGCTCTCTTAGCATGTTAGAACACCCACGGGGTGTACTTACATCGTATTCAATGCAGCATCATCAGCGGTGCCACGCATAACCATGTTCGCTGTGACCGTGCTTTTGAATACTGGGCACTTCCGGTCATGCGCAGTATGAAGCTGGGTGTACGCGTCTCGGCTTCAGAGAAGTCTAGTGTGCACGACCCACGTTATTGGAAGCCCTCCAGCCTAAAAATATCAGCTAGCAGCCGCCCGGAATTGCTGCATCCATTAGATGCGACAACCTCGGGACTTTACCGACTCTTCATGATTACCCTGGTGCGGTGGCAATCAGTGTGATAAAGAGTTAATGGCAGCCCATAGCTGCCACTAAGTCCTAGATTAGTCATAGCAGGTGTCTATGAGACACCCCCCCATTACTAATCTGTAAGTGAAACTAAATAAATACAAACACCCATAAAATACTTTATTTGAAATAAAAGACATAAAAGCACCCTCGTTCACCACTTTATTAACACCCCAAACACTGCTCCAGGTCTGATGTAATCCACACGAGGTCCCACGACACTTCCAGCACTGCTACATCTGACGCTCACAGCGAGCATCATAGAACAAGACTGCGCACTGTGATCTCCACTCAACAACTGAAGTGAGCCACGCTATCAGCGGTGACATCACTCAAGTCAGCCACTGCCACAGCTGGAGTCCTCCACCTGTGAGAGCAAATCACCCGAGTGACTGAAGGGACCAGCGAGATCATCGGTGTCAGCTGGAGTCCTCCACCTGTGAGTGCAAATCAGGCCGTGACTGAAGTGAGCCATAGCTGAAGGACTCACATGAGGTTCAGTCATGGCCTGAACCTCACAGCAGTGAACCCGTGACATCACTGCTGTGACACACGCCATACTGTGGGACCCATAGCTGTGACATAAGGGGTTCACCCCAGTTCATTCTGTTCGATGCGGCTCTGTCTGCACTAACAGCTGGCAGTGACGTTCTATGTTGCTTGCTGTGACAGGACAGGAATGTAGCAGAGCTGAATCGCCGTGGGACCTTGTGTGGATTACTTCGGACCTGGACGGGTTTTTGGTGGTTAATAAAGTGGTGAAAGAGGGGGCTTTTTATTTTATTTCAAGTACAGGATTTTTTTGCTGTTTGTGGTTATTTACTTTCACTTACAGATTAGTGATGTGGGGTGTCTCATAGGTGCCTGACACACTAACCTAGAGTTTAGTGGCAGCTATGGGCTGCTATTAACTCATTACCTCGATTACTACCGCACCAGAGCAAATGGGAAGAGCTGGGGCCAGCACCAGAATTGGTGCAGCTTATGGATGTGCCACTTCTAGGGCGGCTGTGGGCTGCTATCGTTAGGCTGGAAAGGGCCAAATAACGATGGCCCTTTCCACCCTAATAATATCAGCCTCCAGTTGGGTGCTGTACCTTGGCTAGTATTAGAAAAATAAATAAGGGGGGCCCCATGTCATATTTTTTTTTAAACTAAATGAAATAATTAAAAAAAAGTGTTGGATCCCCTCTATTTTTCATAACCAGCCAAGGTACAGCAGACAGCTGAGGGTTGCAGCCTGCAGCTGCTGCTGTTCCTGTGCTGGATATGAAAAATGGGGGACTCCACATCATTTTTTTTACCCCCCAAAAATTAAAAAAACGGTTGGCCAAGTTGGCTATCGCTTTATCAAGCTATTCTGTTATTTCTTTCTATGTATTCTATCTGCTCTTTCTTATTATCTATTCTATATGTTCTATCTATTTACAAAAACGCACCTACATTACAAGCATTATTTTTTACATTTCCAGGCTCTCTGACAAGGTGCAGGTTTGGTTGCAGTTTTGGTTGCCGTTTGTGTTCAGAAAAAACTGCAGCGTGCGCATGTAGCCATAAAGTAACATTGCTGTTAGTAAAATATGCAGTATGTCAGCAATTCTAACCCTGACCTTTAAAATTTAAGTGTCTAGGGAAATTTGTTACTTTTACCTTTTGCTGCCTAAGCTGACATGGCCTTTAGTACTTTTCAGGGATGACTGTGCTTAATTCTTGCATTGTCCTCAGTTTCACGGACCAACTATGTAGTTGAGCCATTGACCCATTTCCTATGTTCCTATAATATCTTCTAAATAGCATGGGGCGAAATCCATCCTTTTTGTGTGATATACAACAGTTTGAATTTAGTGCTGTCAACAGGAGATTGCATGCCTAGGCTTTTCAACGCCCAAGCCAGACATTCAGTTGGCACCACCTCAACTACCCATGTTATGATTGGGGCTTAGACCTGAAAAAGCGACCATATCTCAATCATGGCGTGGGACTGACCTGACTTGTTTTACTTGATTATTTTGCATGAAAACAACCTTTCACCCTCAAAATTGCATGTCAATTGCAATCAGTTTTATGAGTAACATAGCTGTTGTGCAAAATCTAGTGACCAATCAGTGATGTAGGCAGGGTTGTACAGAGATCATAAATATGCTGGACTACCTGGCAGCACGCCAAGTGGTCCTCTAATGATAATCTACTGCTGATTAAACAGTGATTTCATAAAAATTGATACATCACTGGAATCAGGATCTCTGTCTCTGCATTTTATTCTGCTCTCAGACTAGATGTATGTATGGATGCAATGAAAATAGTTGCATGATTACCAATCTCATAGGAACAAATGGATTTGAAGGCTAGATGATAAATAGCATATCCTCCAACATCATAAAGCAACTACTATAAACAAATAAGGAACCAAATTGTAGATGAGGTAGGTAGACAAGAAACGGAAAAAACGATCAAACGTCCACTGTGTCTATAACGTATCAAAAAACATTTATTTAAACATTACAAACAAACCAGATGATAGATAAAAATATGCAGAGGGGAGAAACCAGACAGCATTCCATAAGATCCAACTGCAAAAAAATCACCACAACAACATCTCATGGAAGGAATATAAATGTGATAAATATAGCGCCCAAAATGATATGCCTTAATTGTTGGCATTTACAGCTAGATGATAGCTAAGGTAACACATAACCCACTACTAGTGCCATGACATACTGTATATTATCATGGAAGGATAATGGGCAGCATGAGGGCAGAAAACATCAGTGATGTACCTGTGAATGGAGACAAGAGCAGCAGATCCCTCCCTAATGGTATCCTCGCCCGATATGAGTTTTGGCTGTGCGCCTTCATCAATGTACACCACCAATGTTTTCTGCCCTCATGCTGCCCATAACCTTCAATGGTAATAATATATGTCATGTATGTCATGGCACTAGTAATGGGTTATGTGTTACCTTAGATATCCTTTGGTGATGAATAGTTAAAATTAGTGAATATCATTTTGAGTTCTACAGGGTGGGCCATTTATATGAATACACCTAAAGAAAATGGGAAAGGTTGGTAATATCAACTTCCTGTTTGTGGCTCATTAGTATATGGGAGGAGAAAAACTTTTCCAGATTGATGATGACAATGGTGGCCATTTTGAAGTCAGCCATTTTAGATCCAAGTTTATTTATTCCAATGGGAAACCATCACATTATGGGTGTCAGGTCCGAGCATTCCTACATGGACAGTCTACTGGAAAGTCGACTGGCCATCGTGGGCCAATTGTATGGCCACCAAGGTCTCCTGATCTTACCCCCTTAGACTTTTATCTTTGGGGTCATCTGAAGGCAATTATCTGGGCTGTGAAGATACAAGATTTGCAGCCTCTGAAACAACTGATACTGGAAGCCTGTGCCAGCATTTCTTCTGCAGTGTGGCCATCAGTGTGTCAAGAGTGGGAGAAGAAGGTTGCATTGACAATCCAACACAATGGGCAGCACTTTGAACACATTTTATAAGTGGTCATAAAATTGGAAATAACTAATGAATGAATAAAGTTATGTTAAAACCAAGAACACCATTGTTTTTCTTGTGCAATTATCAACAAGGTTGATGTGTTACATGACCCTCTTCCCATTGGAAAAAATAAAGTTGGATCCAAAATGGCCAACTTCTAAATGGCTGCCATGGTCACCACCCATCTGGAAAAGTTTCCCCCCTCCCATATACTAATGAGCTACAAACATGAAGTTGATATCACCAACTATTCCCATTTTATTTAGGTGTATCCATATAAATGGCCCACCCTGTATATTGATCACATTTATATTCCTCCCATATGACATGTTGTTGTTGTGATTTTTTTGCAATTGGATCTTTTGGAATGTGGTCTGGTTCCTCCCCTCTGCATATTTTTTCTATCACTTGGTTTGTTTGTAAAATTCAAATATATACCCTTTTGATACGTTATATACAAAATTAATATTTGACTGTCTTTTTTGTTTTCTTATGTACCTACTCTCAGATTAGATGACAAAAACCTGCTGACAGATTACCTTTAACCTTTGCTTTGTCCCTCCCACTAACAATTTCTTCACATTTGCTCAACACACAGACTTCTAGACTAGAGAAATCTGAACCCAAACTGTAAAGTTAGGGGTTTGCACCAAAAATGAACTTTTAAAAAATCTTAGTGTCTGAGTTCGGGTGCTCTTCATATGCTATGTACTCGATCACGCATTGCAGTTCCCTTGTACACTCAGTTATCGGCCCAAGGAGAGCCGTTTTCAGTCTCTGAATGGCTCTCATTGGGGGTAAAAACAATGTTTTCAGATGCTGTGTCTCACCCTCTATCCCCCTGAAATGCTCTGTGTATGGGTTGCTGTATGTGGGCATAGAGCCAAACTGGCCAATCATTGACTTCCGATGGGGTTTGGGCTCCAGGATCAAGTTCAGGTCAAGAAAGGGGCCCAAACTGAACTTTATCCAAAGTCTGGTTGAACCCGGCAAACCTGAGCTTCCATGGGTCCGTTCATCTCTACTCTAGCCCTCTATCAGGCTTCCCAATCAGGTAAGCTCCAAGAGTTGTCCAGATCAGTGGATGCCTGTAATTGTAAACAGTTGAACTGCAAACAAAGAAGTCACTAGAAAAGGTATTGCTCCACAGCAATTTTTTTTCAATTAAGTTTGGCTTCATAGATAATTTATTCACATTTATAATACATTGAAAGGTTTGCCATCAGAGATGAAAGAGAAATTGACATAGTGTGCATTTTAAACCCTACACTGTATGTCAATTTTGATGGAAAAATATTACTCAGCATCTGAATAAGATATATAAAATCTCACATGAATAGTGCTGTATCTGTGGATTTTACCTGTGTAAATTTGTAGGTAAAATTTGCAGCAATTCTTATACATGTGGACTTACATTTATATTGTCTGAATCAATGGATTAACTGAGTTCTATAAAGTACTGTTTGCCTTCTGATGTGCTCGGATATCTCTAATATCATTAAATCCCTCAGAATTTCTAAATGGGAGCAGAATATGTTATGTTGTATGTATATACTTGTTAAGGCTTTTATATAGGAACTGCCTATATATATTCATACCGGTATTGTGTTTTGATTTAAAGCGAAAATAATCTTAGTACTAGATCGAGCATGTTCTATAGCTTTGATTCTCGATCAAGTATCCTGGTAATATGGTGTCATGCTAAATGTGCAGGGTTTGCCTGCCAATCATGATAATACTGTAGCAATATTGTCTACTGGCATTACTGTTATTGGCCCTATGCATTGCATCATCCAGTCTATGTAAGACCCAGTGACACCATGCTCGGCACACTGTACCCGGAAATAGTGTAGGGAGAGATTCTGCTGGAGAAGGGACAGTGTGTTATAGTGTCACTGCATCTGCTGGTGCAACATGAAACCACCAGTCCTTTTCAGGTCTTCATCTATAATAACATTACTCTTATCTGCATTTACAGGGGCTAGCTGCTTGAGAAGGGATAGTGTACTAGATGCAGGTAGGCAGGGATTCTAGCCTTACAGACCGTGGTGCTGCTAACTAAAAAAATCTATTGGATTCTCTAATAATACCGCTCTTAGCTACACTTAGTGTAGGGCAAGCTGAAGCCGTTCGAGAAGGGATCGTATATTTGAGGCATGTAGAAAGGGAGTCAAGCCTTAAAGACCGTGCTGCTGCTGCTTAAAACATCTGTTATTGAGAGAAAAAAACAAGAGTTTTTATAGTGCAAAAGTTATACAAAATTTTATTATAAAGAAGGTGAACATCCATTTATTCTAAAAGCATATTAAATCACCAGGACCATGCCCCAAGATAGGTAGACACCACTGGGGATACGTAAAAAAACTGACATTTTATTAGGGTACAGATCATCATAATATCAGAATATAATGTCTCCATCGTGGAGTATAATTACAGATAATATGAAGTCAAATCCCCTCAAAAAAGTCTTAAAGCATGCCAAGATGTAATGCTGGAGTAGGGCATGTAAAAGCAGTGGTGGTAAAGCTGAATTCGGTAACAGGTCAATGGAACTGGAACCTCAAAATGCCCAACGCACGTTTTGATACATCAATTTTAAATTTTCATCAGGAGAGAGGCGCCGTGCTTGCATCCCTAAAGACGCCGGGTTTAAATGGCAGCGGTGGATGTCAGAGGGCCCAGAAGTCTCGGAGCAGTGCTCGTACTGATTTGTTAAGCAAGTCCCACGAGACGCCCCGTCATCACGTCACCTCGTGCATGCGCGGGAGCAAGGACTCGTTACCATTTCTCCCGCACATGCACGCAACGTATAGATAGCGGCAGTAAGACAGGCAAGACGAGCAAAGGAATCAGCACGTGCGCACAGAGGCAACCGGGTCAGGTCATACAAGGTAATGTATATAATACATGATACACACACGCTGCACAAGTGTACAAAAAGGACAAATTAAACAATGTGCTACAGAGTACAGGACTCATGACATCTCATAAATATGAATTTCCGTATATATTTCTTTCTTTCTTTTCTGATTCATGCAGATCCCGGTTTCAGAGCACACTATTGTTGCCTAGAAATACATGGATAAACAAACCGGGCATTATTAAAAAGACCAAGGCAAATATACATTACAGTTCAAAAGTTTATGGTCACTTAGATATTTCCTTATTATTGAAAGAAAAACACTTTTTTTTCAATGACGCTAATAATGAATTAAACAGAAATAAACTCTATACATTGTTAATGTGGTAAATCACTATTCTAGCTTTAAACATCTGGTTTTTAATGCAATATCTACATAGGCGTATAGAGGCTCATTTCAAACAATCACCACTCCAGTGTTCTAATGGTACATTGTGTTTGCTAACTGTGTTAGGAGGCTAATGCATGTTTAGAAATCCCTTGAAAACCCTTGTGCAAGTATGTTAGCACAGCTTAAAACAGTTTTGCTAATTAGAGAAGGTATAAAACTGACCTTCCTTTGAGTACCTGGGGTATTACATTTGTTGACTCCATTAAAATCTCAAAATAGCCAGAAAAAGAGAACATTCAAGTGAAACTCGACAGTCTATTCTTGTTCTTAGAAATGAAGGATATTCCATGTGAGAAATTACCAAGAAACTGAAGATTTCCTACAATGGTGTGCACTACTCCCTTCAGAGGAGAGCACAAACAGGCTCTAACCAGAATAGCAAGAGAAATGGGAGGCCCCGTTGCACAACTGAGCAACAAGACAAGTACATTAGATTCTCTAGTTTGAGAAATCGATGCCTCACAGGTCCTCAACTGTCAGCTTCATTAAATAGTACCCACAAAACGCCAGTGTCAACGTCTACAGTGAAGAAGTGACCCAGGGATGCTGGCCTTCAGGGCAGAGTGGCAAAGATAAAGCCATATCTGAGACTGGCTAATAAAAGGATAAGATAAATATGGGCAAAAGAACACAGACATTGGACAGAGGAAGATTGGAAAAAAGTGTTATGGAAAGACGAATCGAAGTTTGAGGTGTTTGTATCACACAGAACATTTGTGAGATGCAGAACAACTGAAAAGATGCCTGATGCCATCTGTCAAGCATGGTGGAGGTAATGTGATGCTTTGGGGTTGCTTTGGTGCTCGTAAAGTGGGAGATTTGTACAAGGTAAAAGAGATTTTGAATAAGAAAGGATATCACTGCATTTTGCAACGCCATGCCATACCCTGTGGACAGTGCTTTATTGGAGCTAATTTCATCCTTCAACAGGACAATGACCCAAAGCACACCTCCAAATTATGCATGAACTATTTAGGGAAGAAGCAGGCAGCTGGTATTCTATCTGTAATGGAGTTGCCAGCCCAGTCACCAGATCTCAACTCTATTGAGCTATTGTGGGAACAACTTGACCGTATGGTACGCAAAAAGTGCCTATCAAGCCAACCCAACATGTGGGAGGGGCTTCTGGAAGCATGGGGTGAAATTTCTCCAGATTACCTCAGCAAATTAACAGCTAGAATGCCAAAGGTCTGCAAAGCTGGAATTGCTGCAAAGGGAGCATTCTGTGCCGAAAGCAAAGTGTGAAGGAGAAAGTTATTATTTCAAGTAAAAATCATTATTTCTAACCTAGTCAATGTCTGGACTATATTTTCTATTCATTATGCAACTGATTTGATAAATAAAAGTATGATTTTTCTTGGAAAAGACAAAGTTGTCTGGCTGACCCCAAACTTTTAAACTGTAGTGTAAGAAAAATTAAAAACAAAAATGGACACAAGTAGCAGAGAGAACAGCACCACAAATTCAGACAAAAACCAAAAATTTTTTTTCCAAAAACTATATATATATATATATATATATATATATATATATATATATATATATATATATATATATATATATTATTGTAGAGCCACTCCCTCAGCAGTAGGAGATGGATGCAGGAACACCTCACGTGTCGATTTTCACCTGGTTTATTATCATCAGCCACAATCCATTTACAAAAGACAGACTACTTCCTCCAGCACGGGAAAATACAGAGCAGAGCACGAGTGTGTCCAGAGGCCCGTCTTTTACTTCTGGGACCATACCCCGAGGTGGAGATATGGTGAACAACCATCCCACCCATCTCTTTAGCTGTCCACAACAAACCCAGCCCAGGTAATACAAATTAACCCTCTCAGCACCTAATATGCTGGAGTACTACATCTGGGTTCACATCACAGATTGCAGTAGTCGTAGCAACACATATCTCCCCTTGTGCACATCACCAGTGATCACATCACATATTCCCCCCTTCTGCCCCATGCCGGGGGCATGGGCACCAGCACCCACTAAACAGGGGAGCCACGACAGGGCATCTGCATTCCCATGTAACCTCCCAGGCCTCTGCTCCACATGGAAGGCAAAGTCTTCAAAGGCTAGAAACCACCTGGTCACCCTAGGATTCTTTCCCTGTCTACTTCTCAACCTTGTCAGTGGCGCATGATCAGACACTAGCCTGAATTTACGGCCTAGCATGCAGTATTTTAGAGAGTCCACTGCCCACCTAACGGCCAGGCATTCTTTTTCCACAATGGCATAGTTTTTCTCACAAGAGGAGAGTTTCCTACTCAGGTAAAGCACTGGATGTTCCTCGCCATTTATTTCCTGCGACAGCATAGCTCCCAACCCGACCTCCAAGCATCAGTCTGAAGCACAAACTTCTTTGTAAAGTCAGGTGCCATCAGGACTGGCTGCCGACACAGAGCAGACTTCAAGTCCTGGAACGCCACCTCCGCCTCAGAGGTCCACTTGGCCACCGATGGCTTTACAGCCCTGAGGAGATCAGTCAGCGGAGCAGCCCTCATAGCAAACTTCGGTACAAACTGGCGGTAGTATCCGACGATTCCCAGAAATGCCCTAACCTGCTTTTTAGAGAGTGGTCATGATCAATTCTGGATCGCTTCCACTTTATTCACTTGTGGCTTGATTAGGCCCCTACCGACAACATAGCCCAGGTACCTGACCTCCTCCTTCCCTATGGCACACTTCTTCGGGTTTATGGTAAACCCCGCCTTCCTCAATGCAACCAGCACCGCCCGGACCCTCTGTAGCTGACTCCCCCAATTCGGGGTGAAGATCAGAATATCATCCAAATAAGCTGCAGCGTACTTCTGATGAGAAGCTAGGATCTAGTCCATGGCCCTCTGGAAGGTGGCTGGGGCTCCCTGCAAACAAACGGCATCCTGGTGTACTGGAAACATCTGTCAGGTGTAGAGAAAGCCGTCTTCTCCTTGGTCGCTTGAGACATGGGTATTTGCCAGTATCCTTTTGTCAGGTCAAGGGTGGTAATATACCTGTCTGGCCCAAGCCTTTCAATGAGCTCATCGACTCGAGGCATCGGATAAGCGTCAAATTTTGAGACTTCATTTAACTTGCGGTAGTCATTGCAAAATCGCCATTCTCCATCCGGCTTTGGCACAAGGACGATAGGATTAGACCAGCCACTTCTTGATTCTTCAATAATGCCGAGGCTCAGCATCCTCTTCACCTCTTTTGAGATCCCTTCTTGGCGGGCTTCGGGGATCCGGTACGGCTTCAGATGTACTCTCACGTGTGGTTCCATCAGAACTTCATGTTCCACAACCTGTGTACACCCCGGCACTTCTGAAAAGAGACCTCGATTTTGATAAAGCAACTCCCGACACTGCTGCTTTTGGGCCCTTGACAGCGTCTCTGCCACTGTAACGTCCTCGATATCAGCATCCACCTTGGCAGCTAGACACGGAGCTTCCACCGCTTCCCTATCTCGCCATGGCTTAATAGGATTAATATGGTACAGCTGGTAGGGCTTCCGTCTACCCGGTTGGTGGATCTTATAATTAACCTCTCCCAGTTTCTCGACCACTTCATAGGGTTCCTGCCACTTGGCCAGAAATTTACTTTCCACAGTAGGGATCAACACCAACACCCGGTCGCCAGGGCTGAACTGTCTCACCCTGGCAGAGCGATTATATACTTTTGCCTGTGCCTCTTGAGCCCGGAGAAGACTCTCTTTCACGATGGGTATCACCTTAGCCATCCTCTCTTGCATCTGGGCCACATGCTCAATGACGCTCCTATGGGGGGTAACCTCTGCTTCCCAGGTTTCTTTGGCTACGTCAAGCAACCCTCGGGAATGTGGACCATATAAAAGTTCGAAGGGAGAGAACCCGGTAGAGGCTTGTGGAACTTCCATGATAGAAAAGAGCAAGTATGGAAGCAGGCAATCCCAATCTCGGCCATCCTTCTTCATGACCTTCTTAAGCATGGACTTTAAGGTCTTATTAAAGCTCTCCACAAGGCCGTCTGTCTGCGGGTGATAGACTGAAGTCTTCAGTTGTGTGATCCGCAGCACCTTACACAGTTCCCTCATGACTTTCGACATAAAGGGGGTCCCTTGGTCTGTCATGATCTCCTTTGGCAGTCTGGTCCGATAGAAGATATGGACCAACTCCCTGGTTATATTCTTAGAGGAACAATTTCTCAATGGTACCGCCTCAGGGTATCGAGTCACATAGTCCATAACCACTAAGATATACTGGTGCCCTCTAGCAGCTTTTACCAGGGGGCCCACAATATCCATGGCAATACGGTCAAACGGGACCTCTATTATAGGTAATGGCACAAGGGGACTTCAAAATGTGAAACTGGTGCAGTTAGCTGGCAGGTGGGACAGGATCTACAATAATTAAGAATCTCTTGATGACACCCCAGCCAGTAGAACCTCTGAATAATCCGCTCCTGTGTTTTATCCATCCCCAAGTGATCACCCACGACATGAGAATGGGCCATAGCAGCAAGGAGAGAGAATGCACCACAATAGCAAAATAAATCAATAAGGGGGGTGCTGATAATGCAATGGAACACGTAATGGGTAAAGAGAGAGGAGAGACATTGCATATGACGCACAACCCACAATGAAATATACAAGAACCTTTATTAGCAGTACAAAATACAATTTAAAAACAATTAAAACATGTAGAAAAAACACGATCCTGTACCCACAGGTGTATAATAATTATCATAATTCAACAAAGTACACTAGTGAAGCCAAGCCACAAATAGAAAATAAATTGCGAACTGGTAGAATATATACAAGAGGCCAAAAGACCAGGAGTATCACATGCAGTCGGAATGAAAGATGACTACAATCAGTCCTGGAAACAATAGCCAGAAACCATGCAATTTAAATAGCTCTATATAAGGCTAAATCACCTATAATACCTCTGGACCTGCAGTATAAATCATTGTGTGATCATAAGGGCATCATAGCCCTGCTGGGCAAAAAGCACAGGGCCCACAAATTCCTGGCAATCCAGGGTTGAAACCTATTCCCTGGGGAGGGAGGAGGGCTCACCTGCATAAAGCCCAAGGGAGTAAAAAGTGGAGAAGCCTGTGCATGCCTAATGGAGCAGCATAAAAGTATAGAAGATTGCTGCAGAGTCCAATAGAGGAGAGCATGAACAGTGTGGCAAGGGCACACAAGGGGTACAGGGATCACCCCACGCGTATCGCCGCCGCTGCGGCTTCGTCAGGGAAGTAGAGAGCACTGCAGCCCAGGTTCATATATAAAGGAGAGAAACGAGGGTTACTCACAATCAGGTGTGTTGTTGCTGGCGCGTGGTCCGGACCAAGTGTTTAAAGGCGCAGGCGCGCGCACGTGCGCAGTGTGTCCCAGCAGAGAGTAAACATCATGACAGCGTCCAATTGTCATGGACGCGGGCGCATGCGCAGAAGAGGATATAGCGAGGCAGGAGGCTCAAAAAGGTGTAAGGCGTTTATAAGGACAATATTGAAGTGCAGAAAAAAACTCTGCACTAACGGCAGTGTAGTCATGTGGATGCATGACAGCAATTAGCGCCGAGGGAAAGGGAAGGCTCCGGCTATAGTGAACAACTGTAGTATATATAGGGCATGGAGGACGGAGAGGAGGGGAGGGAGGGGGGGGGGGCGCAGCAAGGCGATGCAGCATGGCAGCCCAACATAGTGCAGGAATATGCATAATATTTAGTATTTAATGTTTCATGCATAGTACAATTAGACCCAAAACAACAAATAAACACAAGATGCACGTATGGAATATCCAACCGCATCTGTATGTGTATCTAAAGTACATGTCCCCATAAGTATGGTTAAATCCAAATCAGCAAACACTGGCAAAAAGAGGTTCAACCATGCCGTAATACATGTATATAATGTCCACATATGTTAATGTATGAGAAACAACGGGGGCCAGGGGGGGGGGAAAGGGGGGGGTTGGGGTGATGTGGACCAGGAGAAATCCATCAATCATAGTGTATGCAGAACCTGGAAATGGGCATTATAACATGGTACATGCAGGAGCGGAGACTGTCATATGTATGACCATGAATAATCGCATAGAGGCATCCTCAATATAGTTCGAGCCAAAGAGTATCCGGAAACGGACGGTATACATGCAAGGGTGGCCCAAGGCCAAGGCCGCAACCGTTTGGACCCATATTGTATATCATATATTGATAACAATGTTAGACAAATAACAAATATCCCAAGGACCAATGGTTTCAACCCTGGATTGCCAGGAATTTGTGGGCCCTGTGCTTTTTGCCCAGCAGGGCTATGATGCCCTTATGATCACACAATGATTTATACTGCAGGTCCAGAGGTATTATAGGTGATTTAGCCTTATATAGAGCTATTTAAATTGCATGGTTTCTGGCTATTGTTTCCAGGACTGATTGTAGTCATCTTTCATTCCGACTGCATGTGATACTCCTGGTCTTTTGGCCTCTTGTATATAGTCTACCAGTTCGCAATTTATTTTCTATTTGTGGCTTGGCTTCACTAGTGTACTTTGTTGAATTATGATAATTATTATACACCTGTGGGTACAGGATCGTGTTTTTTCTACATGTTTTAATTGTTTTTAAATTGTATTTTGTACTGCTAATAAAGGTTCTTGTATATTTCATTGTGGGTTGTGCGTCATATGCAATGTCTCTCCTCTCTCTTTACCCATTACGTGTTCCATTGCATTATCAGCACCCCCCTTATTGATTTATTTTGCTATTGTGGTGCATTCTCTCTCCTTGCTGCTATTACTCCTTATTGCCCCGCCTCGGGCAGTATTTCTGAGTTTGCACACCGCCGATTGTGGTGTTTGTATTTATTAAATTGTTTATATAAATTGTGTGTGTTGTTGGTTGAGTCCCCATGGATTGGGACTCACGTGAAGCTACGTGGCAGGCACGTTCAGGCAGTGTGTTTCTGTCAGGTGGGCCATCCACCCAGCCAACAGATGAATTTTCTTTACTTACCTCCGATCTGACCTCGGCCCATAGGACTGGCGTGAGATTATGGTGGAATATACGCAGCCTGGAGGAATACCTCAGGGCCGGCATTGTCCCCCGTGGTTTGCGTGTTTCTATCTTTCCTGCTTGGGAACCCTCCCTGGCATTCCAGGACACCTGGGAACAAGGGTTACTCAAGTGCTCTAACATCTTAATAAACATGCTCTTAGAGCATGACAGGACTTTATTGGCTACTACCAAAACGAATATTAAAGATCTTGAATCTAAGCTTGGTAAATTGGATAACTTCGCAGAGGTCGCTGCGTTTCAGAGCAGACTCAAAGATTCTATGGATCGGTACGAGCAAGAAATTATCGATAAAAAACGTAAAAAATTCCAGAGGGATCGCATGGATTTTGACAACAAAACTATCTTTAAATGGAGACATAGGGGCAATGGCCGCAATGCCAAGCCTAATAGGTTATTTTCCACTAACCAAGAGGGCCACACCAACTCTAGGGAGGCTAGCTCTAGCGATTTTTTATCCACTACCGGAAGCGACACAGACATCGGACGAGACGAGGGGGCCGCAACAGGAGTGTTCACAAGAAGAACCACCAGAGCCCGCAAACAGATGAACTACTACAGGCACGGCACGAGGCCGAAACAGCGCAACTAGGTACTCTTCCGGAGGGGTCGACCCAGGAGGGCGATGATGCACTACAGGTAATTAACCTTTCTGACTATGTTTTGCCCCCCCACGAGATCTCTGTTTTAAAGAGGGGACTCACTTTTTCACCATCACACGGGTTGGATAAATTTACTTTGATTAAAGACCTTTACCTTTTTTGCAGACGTCTTACTCTTAAAGCTCTATATAAAAGACCTGAGGTCATCGATTCATTGGAACCGGTTGAACAGCAGGTCTTTCGTGACTTGTTAGGTCTGCTACAAGAAAATGAAACGGCCACCAATAGGGGTAAGTTCCCCCATAAAAATAAATCTTGCGTGGCTCCCTCCTTTTCTATTGTACCAGCCATTAGACTATTTTTTGAACAAGTCAAGGCTGATTTTTTGAAACTGACTATGGGTAATCCTAGGGCTCCTAATCTTACCATCCAAGAGAAAAAAGCAATAAGTAGCCTCAGATCTAACGGGAATCTGATCATCAAAGAAGCCGACAAAGGCGGCAACGTGGTTGTCTGGCCCACCAATATGTACTTGGAGGAGGCCTATAGGCAACTTAATAACTCTGTTTATTATAGCAGGTTGCCCTCGGATCCGACCACTGCCTTCATGAATAGATTTCGTCGCCTTCTGGATTCTGCACACCAGGTTGGTGTTATCTCTACTGATGAAAAGAAATTTATGTGGGTTGAACATCCGATTATTCCCACCTTTTATATGTTACCTAAGGTCCACAAATCTACCACCCAACCACCCGGAAGACCCATTGTGGCGAGTATTGGGAGTCTCTGTGAGAAGGCTAATATTTATGTTGACTTTTTTCTCCAGCCTATGGTCACTAGACTACCTTCCTTTGTGCAGGACACTTCAAATTTCATCCATATCTGTAGAAGTGTTAAGCTCCCCTCGCAGGCACTTTTGGTTACCTGCGATGTGGAGTCTTTGTACTCCAATATCAGGCACAAGGACGGTATGCACGCAGTGGAGTACTTTCTGGACAAGCAGGGAGGGTCCGATCGGATGCATGATTCCTTTCTTATAGACCTTCTGGATTTCTTGCTACGACATAATTACTTCCTGTTTGACAGAAAATTCTACAGGCAAACCTCTGGCGTAGCCATGGGGGCTCGTTGTGCGCCGGCTTTCGCCAACCTATTTTTAGGTTGGTGGGAGGCCACCCAGGTTTTCCCCTTAACCACCTTCAAGGATAGGGTCAGTCATTGGTATCGCTATATTGATGATGTTTTTTTCATATGGGCAGGAACTAAAGACGAATGTGATGAGTTTATTGCATCTCTCAATATGAATTCTCTTAATATTTTCTTGACCCATAACATCTCAATTACAACTTTGCCCTTTTTGGATCTTTCCATCTCTATTAGGGGGGACCACTTGACGACGACACTATTTCGGAAACACACGGCGACTAATAGCCTTCTGGAATATCAGAGCTTCCACCCTCAACATGTTAAGAACGGAGTACCCATGGGTCAGTTTCTTCGGATCAGACAAAATTGTTCTGATGACCATGATTTTCAACATCAGGCTAAATCTCTTACCAACAGGTTTCGAGCCCGCGGTTATCCCAGGAGGGTCCTGTCAAGGGCTTACCAGAGAGCGCGATCTGAATCACAAGCTTCTCTGATCACGCCGACCCCCAAATGGACCGACAGTAAGGTGAGATTCATCACCACGTACAATGATCAGTGGGGCAGGATCAGGGATATACTGCAGAATCGCTGGTCAACATTAACCCTGGACATGCAAACTGCAGATATAGTCAACCCAACCCCGCAGATCACAGCACGACGGGCCCCGAATTTGAGGGACCTTGTCACTAGGAGCCACTTTGTAAGACCTACGACCAGGTTGAATAGGGGTACACCCATGAGGGATTCCTTCCCCTGCGGTGAGTGTAACGTTTGTAGTTCCATGCATCCTACAGCCAACCTCTTTTCTAATCCGCAGGATGCTAAGAACTACACTCTTTCCAACTATATAAACTGTAAAACTAGAAATGTGGTTTATTGTTTGATATGTCCCTGTGACCTTGT
The DNA here is from genome assembly GCF_048569485.1 of Anomaloglossus baeobatrachus. Taxonomy (NCBI): domain Eukaryota; kingdom Metazoa; phylum Chordata; class Amphibia; order Anura; family Aromobatidae; genus Anomaloglossus; species Anomaloglossus baeobatrachus. The sequence goes on along the minus strand of NC_134358.1, from coordinate 218,676,012 downwards.
GTATGTGGGACAAACAACACAGGAACTCCGTAAAAGGGTTCAAAAACACTTTTCAACTATTAATCTTGCCTCCGCAGACCTTAGGAAGGGAAAGTCTATCACTCCCGTGGCCACCCACTATTTGAGACACCATCGTGGACAGACAACCAATACACGCGTCGTGGGTCTACAGAAATTCGTTGGTCACGGTAGAGGGGGCACTTGTTCCAAATGGCTTCTGCAACAAGAGTCCAAATGGATTTTCAACCTGCACAGTGTTTCACCCTTTGGCCTCAACGAGGAGCTCCTGTTCACCGGATTTCTCGGATGATAGTGACTTGCGAACCCCATAGACCTGGTTGATGGTCATTTTGATACACCATACATGAATGGACCCTACTTTTGTTGGAGCACGTTGACACCCTATTGCTGTGGGCCTTCGGTGGTGGTTTTGCAACTACCTTTGGACTTTTTGACCCGCTTCACCTTTCATCCTTGACCATGGCTGCTCTGTATCCTGTTAAATTTCCTGCCGGGCTCGCCTCTATTTGGTTTTTTCTGGCGAAGACTATTGGATCATGACGGATGGACTACCATGGATTTTCTCTGTAGGACTCTACTATGTGGTATGCTTGGTATGCTCCTTAAGCTAACTACTCCATCTGGGTCCTTCAAACCTTGGTGCCTATTGGCACATCTCTGAGTTTTCATCATGGTTATATTGCAATATGATATGTAACATCGCCCCTACAGGCCGTGACCTTGGCCCTGGGCCACTATTTTTGGCATGCTCTTGATCCACAGCGACCTTCTGCTGTTGGGTTTGATGTTTTTTTTTTTTTAACATCTTTTTGGTCCTTGGGATATTTGTTATTTGTCTAACATTGTTATCAATATATGATATACAATATGGGTCCAAACGGTTGCGGCCTTGGCCATGGGCCACCCTTGCATGTATACCGTCCGTTTCCGGATACTCTTTGGCTCGAACTATATTGAGGATGCCTCTATGCGATTATTCATGGTCATACATATGACAGTCTCCGCTCCTGCATGTACCATGTTATAATGCCCATTTCCAGGTTCTGCATACACTATGATTGATGGATTTCTCCTGGTCCACATCACCCCAACCCCCCCCCTTTCCCCCCCCCCCTGGCCCCCGTTGTTTCTCATACATTAACATATGTGAACATTATATACATGTATTACGGCATGGTTGAACCTCTTTTTGCCAGTGTTTGCTGATTTGGATTTAACCATACTTATGGGGACATGTACTTTAGATACACATACAGATGCGGTTGGATATTCCATACGTGCATCTTGTGTTTTGGGTATTATTTGTTGTTTTGGGTCTAATTCTACTATGCATGAAACATTAAATACTAAATATTATGCATATTCCTGCACTATGTTGGGCTGCCATGCTACATCGCCTTGCTGCGCCCCCCCCCTCCCTCCCCTCCTCTCCGTCCTCCATGCCTTATATATACTACAGTTGTTCACTATAGCCGGAGCCTTCACTTTCCCTCGGTGCTAATTGCTGTCATGCATCCACATGACTACACTGCCGTTAGTGCAGAGTTTTTTTCTGCACTTCAATATTGTCCATATAAACGCCTTACACCTTTTTGAACCTCCTGCCTCGCTATATCCTCTTCTGCGCATGCGCCCGCGTCCATGACAATTGGACGCTGTCATGATGTTTACTCTCTGCTGGGACACACTGCGCACGTGCGCGCGCCTGCGCCTTTAAACACTTGGTCCGGACCACGCGCCAGCAACAACACACCTGATTGTGAGTAACCCTCGTTTCTCTCCTTGATATATGAACCTGGGCTGCAGTGCTCTCTACTTCCCTGACGAAGCCGCAGCGGCGGCGATACGCGTGGGGTGATCCCTGTACCCCTTGTGTGCCCTTGCCACACTGTTCATGCTCTCCTCTATTGGACTCTGCAGCAATCTTCTATACTTTTATGCTGCTCCATTAGGCATGCACAGGCTTCTCCACTTTTTACTCCCTTGGGCTTTATGCAGGTGAGCCCTCCTCCCTCCCCAGGGAATAGGTTTCAACCCTGGATTGCCAGGAATTTGTGGGCCCTGTGCTTTTTGCCCAGCAGGGCTATGATGCCCTTATGATCACACAATGATTTATACTGCAGGTCCAGAGGTATTATAGGTGATTTAGCCTTATATAGAGCTATTTAAATTGCATGGTTTCTGGCTATTGTTTCCAGGACTGATTGTAGTCATCTTTCATTCCGACTGCATGTGATACTCCTGGTCTTTTGGCCTCTTGTATATAGTCTACCAGTTCGCAATTTATTTTCTATTTGTGGCTTGGCTTCACTAGTGTACTTTGTTGAATTATGATAATTATTATACACCTGTGGGTACAGGATCGTGTTTTTTCTACATGTTTTAATTGTTTTTAAATTGTATTTTGTACTGCTAATAAAGGTTCTTGTATATTTCATTGTGGGTTGTGCGTCATATGCAATGTCTCTCCTCTCTCTTTACCCATGAGAATGGGCCATGTCTAACACCCGGCGTCTATAAGCCCTGGTACCAATAGTTGCTCAATTATCTCACCTCTCAACTGGGTAACCCAATATAACAATTCCCCATTTACTGCAAAGTGGGGGAATCTGGTGTCACATTTTCAAATGCCCCCTTTAGTGTCAGATCCCTCATTTGAACAGTCCCAAAGTTCCTTTCGGAAACGGCCAACTCTGGCATGCTATCCGCCTGGGACTCAGCCTCGTCCTCATCGCCCACCAAAACACATAAGGGGAATTCATCGCCTCCGACTGAAATTAAGTCTTATCATTGAGGGCTATATAATAAGGTAAGACCTGGCTCAACTATTGTTAGTCTTAGGTGCTCTGGAGAAAAAAAATAGACACTCCAAGTATACTCTGACACACTAACAAGTAATAATTGAAAATACTGAATGGTGCTCAAAAAAATTATTTTATTGTGATGTATTTTTTGAAAACATTGTCCCACGTTTCAACTATATTCGGGTCTTTCTCAAGGACTTTTGTCTATCAATACAAGGAATATTGTACAAGAAGCACCAGAGTGACATTAGCCATGCTACAAAGGTGATTTTAGTAATCCCATGATTTCTCTGAGAATCATCTCTTTTGTGGTGCTCCTTGTACAATTCGGTATTTTCAATTATTACTTGCTAGTGTGCTGGAGTATACTTGGAGTGTTTATCATTGAGGGCTAACTGTCCTTTATCTGAGACACAGGGTTCCCCCCCTTTACTCCATAACTCCCAGAACAAAGCAAAGTCTCGCCCTATTCTTACTGGGTGCAAGAGATCTTTTACCACTCCAACCTCATGAGACTCCGACCCACAAGTTGTTTTTATAGTCACAACGGCCACAGGGTAGTCCTTGGCATCCCCATGAATACAGCAGACACCCACCCTCTTCCCAGGAATCAGCTGGTGTGGAAGTGTATCCCTCACGAGGGTCACCAAACTCCCGGAGTCTAATGTGGGCGTCACACAGGACAATCTATTGTGCGATTGCACGAGCGATCGTACCCGCCCCCGTCGTTTGTGCGTCACGGGCAATTAGTTGCCCGTGGCGCACAAAGTCGTTAACCCCCTGTCACACGTACTTACCTCCTGGACGACGTCGCTGTGGGCGCCGAACATCCTCTTTCTAAAGGGGGAGGGACGTTCGGCGTCACAGCGACGTCACACAGCGGCCGGCCAATAGAAGCGGAGGGGCGGAGATGAGCATCCCGCCCACCTCCTTTCTTCTGCATAGACGGCGGGACGCAGGTAAGCTTTGTTCATGGTTACCGGGGTGTCACACGGAGCGATGTGTGCTGCCCCGGGAACGATGAACAACTGGAGCACAGAAGAAGAAACGACATTATGAAAATGAGCGATGTGTCAACGAGCAACGATAAGGTGAGTATTTTTGCTCGTTCACCGACGCTCGTAGCTGTCACACGCTACGATATATCAAACGATGCCGGATGTGCGTCACTTACGACGTGACCCCGCTGACATATCGCCCTACATATCATACCGTTTGATGCCCGCATAACAGTCCCACTATTCTGGTACCATTTATTTCTACAAGACATGCCTGTGGCCCCTCACTGGGTTGACTGTCCACACTGCAGGCTGGGTATGCATAATAGGAAGAGCGCCGACCCATGCTGCAGTCCATCGGCTCGGTGGTCAAGGGACAACGGGCAGCAATGTGACCCGGTCCCAAGCACCTCCAACAGATAATACTACTGACTGGGGGTTTTTGCATGCCTCCTCTTGGGACCTTGGATTCCCCCCTCCTGTGGCTCTTGTATCCTTTTTATGGGTGTCACTCCCTTAAGAAACCCCCTAATAGGGAAATAGTAAGTCCCGTGGCTTCCCCCGGGAACTCTCTACCACCTGGTACCTCTCCACCAGTCCAACCAGGTCGTCAGCATTCAAAAGGTTTCCCTGGGCAACCCAAGTCTACACTGGCTTCGGAAGGGAGTGAATAAACCTGTCCATTACAAACCGTTCCACCATATGCGCTGGGGTGGAGGACTCTGGCTGCAACCATTTTTCTACCAGATGCAATAAATCAAACATTTGCAAGCGAGGGGGTTTGTCGCCATGATATGCCCACTGGTGGACCCGTTGTGCCCTAACAGTCATAGTCACACCAAGGCGTGCCACAATTTCAGCCTTTAGTTTGTCATACTCCTTAGTGTCCTGTAAAGCAAGATCATAATAGGCTTTTTGTGGCTCTCCACTTAAATATGGCGCCAATAACTCCGCCCACTGGTCCGGCGGGAGTTTTTCTCGTTCAGCAACTCTCTCAAACACAGTCAAGAAGGCCTCAACATCATCCCCCGGAGTCATCTTTTGCATAGCTCGCCTTACCGCCTTCCGGACGTTAGCGTCATCACCTGGACTGGTCGCTCTGCCACAGATTTCCTCTGCCAGGACGTCCATCTGCCACTGCTGTTGCTCCCGCTGTTGCTGCAGCTGCTGCTGAGCCAATTGCTGCTGCTGTATCAACAGTTTGTTCGTCTCCTGCTGGGCCAGCTGCTGCTGTTGTTGGGCACCAGGTGCTTAATCAGGTCCTCCATGGTGTCTGACCGTGTTCCCTGGCTTATGGCTGCCTTCACCCAGGACATCCAGCTCCTCTGTAACAGGTATAAACGGCCTCAGGATTCCTGCTCGCAGTCTGCACCACTTGTGGTAGAGCCACTCCCTCAGCAGTAGGAGATGGATGCAGGAACACCTCATGTGTTGATTTTCACCTGGTTTATTATCATCAGCCACAATCCATTTACAAAAGACAGACTATTTCGTCCAGCACGGGAAAATACAGAGCAGAGCACGAGTGTGTCCAGAGGCCTTACCTCTGGGACCATACCCCGAGGTGGAGATATGGTGAACAGCCATCCCACTCATTTCTTTAGCTGTCCACAACAAACCCGGCCCAGGTAATACAAAGTAACTCTCAGCACCTAATATGCTGAAGTACTACATGAGGGGTCACATCACTGGTTGCAGTAGTTGCAGCGACACATATCTCCCCTTGTGCACATCACCAGTGATCACATCTGATCACATCACTATATATATATATATATATATATATATATATATATAATATCTAAAGCTGAATGTGTGTATGTATGTGTCTATGTCCAGGATTGGCATCTGCACTGTCGCAGCTACAGCCACAAAATTTTGCACACTCGCACATCTGGACCCCGAGAGTGTCATAGGCTATGTTGTGAGGCGAAATTTTAACCCCGCGTGTTCCAATTTACCAATCAATTTTGCCTCTATCTACATAATGGGGAAAAAGTGAATCAAAGAGTGTATCCGCACCGTCGCATTTACAATCACGAAATTTTACACAGACACCTCATGTGACCCAGGAAATGCCATAGCCTATGTTTTGACAGGAAAATGTAACCCCGCGCTTTACAGTTACTCTCCAAAAAACATGCCTCTATTAAAGTAAATGGAGCCTGGAACTATAGGTTATTAGTAGGAGCTGTGATTGGTTGCTATAGGAACAAAAGGCATTCATAGTATAAGAAGCTTATTTGTGAGGTAAAAAGATGTCAGTGGGGAGATGGATAGACAGAGAGAGACAGAGAGACAGACAGAGAGACAGACAGACTGTGAAAGAGACAGACAGAGACAGACTGTGAAAGAGACAGACAGAGACAGCTTGTGAAAGAGACAGACAGAGGTAGACTGTGAAAGAGACAGACAGAGACAGACCTGGAAAGAAACAGACCTGGAAAGAGACAGACCTGGAAAAAGACAGACTTGGAAAGAGACAGACGGGGAAAGAGACAGACGGGGAAAGAGACAGACGGGGAAAGGGAAAGACGGAGCACATTACTTGGCCAATTTAGTTAAATTTGTGTGGAATATCTGTGGTGTTGAAATATATGTTGTGAAATGCTTCTATTAGCTTAGTTTTGCCTTTTAATAATTACATTTCTATCTATTTGTTACAAAATGTTTGTCACAAAAATGAGTCATTACTTGTGGATTCGTTAAGTCCCCTTGGGACCAAAGTATCCAGTGTCACAATCCATTTGGTCTCACATTGTGCCAGGCGCTTTTAAGGTCACCACCCCTGATCCCCCATCTGTGGCATCAATTCCACTGATCTTCAATTTAGAGGGGCCACAAGAGTGGTGAGACCTAATGTGCCTAGGCAATGTCTTGAGCAAGGTAGCATCTACCTCAGACTTGGCTGCAGCAATATCCCTCAAATGCTCCCTGACCCTTATGTGGCGCCAATGGGAAGTGAGACCCACATAGGTCAGGGGGCAAGTACATGTAGCAAAATACACTACGTGTGTTGTACCACACGTGATGTATTGTTTGATGTGAAAATTCCTTCGTCCATCTGAAGAATGGAAAGATGTACTGCGAAGGACATTGCTGCAGGCCAAATAGTGGCCATAGGGAAAACACCCCTGTAAAGGCCCACGAGAAACAAATGGCTTAACTGTCAGAGGTATATAATGGCTTTGGACTAAGAGATCCCTCAAGCTCCGGGCCCTTATGGAGGTCATCAAGGGATTCTGGGTGAGTGTTTCTGCTATTACAGGATCCGTGAGTAACATGGGCAATTTTTTTATGATGTTACACATTGTCCCCACTCCTGATTGTATGTTCTGATGAATCGCACTGCAGAATCTTGCTGTTTCTGCTTCTTAGGGGTATATGTCAGCAGTTGCACCCGAGCAGTTTTTTTGGCACGATTGTAGCCAAACCGGATGCTCCTGCCACTGTAACCCCTATCGCGGAAGTGGTCCCCAGGATCAGCCAACTGAGCCTCAAAATCATTTTCGGACGAGCAGATCCGCCTCATCCTCAAAAATTGCCCAGTTGGGATGGTGCAAATAATCTGCTGCTCTTGTGGGTCAACTTGATGTTAAAATTATTTATATTAAGTTGACCCATAAACTGGTCTAGCTGTTCCGCCAGGCCCTGCCATGCAAAAAGAATATCATCAATGTATCGCACCCAGCACTGCACATGGGCACAAAGACCGGCCCCCCGTCTCCAAACACTAGCCTCTCCCAGTATCCCAGAAAGAGTCCTGCGTACGAGGGCGCACAGGCCGTGCCCATGGCAGTGCAAAGCTGCTGCAAATAAAATACATCTTTAAAGACAAAAAAGTTGTGTCAGGGTGAAATGGAGCAGCTCGATGAACAGATCGCCCCAACACCACCCCGACCAGATACTTCAAGGAAAATCTGACTGCTCTAAGTCCATCCTCATGAGCTATTCAAGTGTAGAGGCTCTCAATGTCGGCTGTCACTATGATCATATCATCTTCCATAAAGATGCCGCCGATGCGCCACAGGATGTCTGTGGTGTCACTTAAAAAATCTATTCTATTTTCTAATAAGACCGTTATTAGCTGCGTTAAGTGTAGGACAAGCTACAGGTGAAGGGATAATGTATTAATATCATGTAGGCAGGGATTCTAGGCTTACAGACCTTACTGCTGCTGCCTAAAAAAATCTATTCTCTAGTAACACCGCTCTTAGCTACATTTAATGTAGGGCAAGCTGATGGAGAAGGAATATGTATTAGACATATGTAAGCAGGGATTCTAACCTTACAGACCCTACTGCTGCTGACTAAAAGATCTATTCTCTAATAATAGCGCTTTTAGCTGCATTTATTGTAGGGAAAGCTGCTGGAGAAGGAATAGGGTATAAAAGGCCTGTAGGAAGAGATTCTAGCCTTACTGTCACACAGAGTTTTGCACAAATGTTGCCGACTGTCATGGCGGCATCAAGATCTGTTCACATTTCAGATTCTGAAACTCTGCTCGATGGTTTGTTAGATGTCTCTGATCAACACAGGCAGACTCAGGCATTGACCTGCTTTGTGCTCACTCATAGACAGGCTAGCAAGAGATAACCTCTGCTAGCCCGCTTTTTCGGCTCTTTTGTTCACATGTTGTAAGGAGGCCAATCACATCTGTTCTTCTTATATTTAAGCTGGATGAAATCTTCTAACCATGCTAGCTACAGGTTATGCTGTATTGGTCTGTGTTGTGGTGCTCCAGACTATCTGGAAAGTGTTGCTTTTTTCCTGGAGTGGTTGTCAAGTTTACCTGTCTTGCTGTTTTCTTCTTGCTCTAGTTTTCCTCCTTATCTTTTATCGAGTTATACCTCTGTGTATGCATGCTTCGTGACAGATTATTGGTTTCCCCTGTCTGTCTGTTTTTGTGTGTTTAATCTCACATCTGTCCCCCCTACCCCTGGGGGAGGAGGAGAGGGAATCAGATCATGGCTGGGATTCTAGCCTTACAGACCTTACTGCTGCTGAGTAAAAAAACTATTCTATTCTCCAATAATACCACTCTTAGCTGCATTTAGTGTACGGCAAGCTGCTGGAGAACGTAGAGTGTATTAGGCTTATGGCTACAAATGGGTCTGGAGGAAATGGGAAAATGGGCTAACGGATCAAGAAATGGAAGGAACTGTCAGGTTCGATGGAGAACTCAACCCAATTGAACACTTGTAGGTGGAGTTGAAGAAAAAGCTCAATACATACCAAAGTGAGTATGTATGAGGTAGTATGCAACAAACTTGGGAATGGGTAGAAGAGACCTGGGATCAGATTTCAGTTGCAACATGCTTCAATTTCATAGAGAGCATGCCCAGAAGGATTCAGGCCATGTTCAAACCCAAAGGGGATTAACAAAATTCTAAAAATTTTCATTTAGATTTTTAGGGGCAATACAGTAACAATCCAGTGACATTAATAGAATCTGTATTGCTAATCATATGCTTAATAGTTCCAATTCAAATTTATGTATAAGATAGACAAGATGGTTGTCTATAAATGAAGGTAGTCTCTCATTTGAAGCTCTAGTGGATGGTGAGATATGGAGTCTGAAAGTCAAAAGTAGTTATGCCACGACCCACTGGACTGACCTCCACTGGGCAGGGGTGCGCAGCACGCTGCTCCATACGGTCTGCACATCCCACTGTTCTTCCTTCCATACAGGTACTCACTCAGATCACAGTCCTGAATCCTCCTCCAGCTCTTTGCCTGTGGCCTGTTAGTCCAGAAACATGCATGCACTGACCAGGTGTTCCAGGACCCTCCTTAGGCGACGCCTACCACTTCCTGCTGTGATTTAAAGGGCTAGTACTCCTTAACCTGGAAGTGCTTTTCAGCCTATTGCAGAGAGGCACTGGATATATAAGGCAGCCTCCCCTTTTGGGAGGTGCCTGAGCAACATCTTCCTGTCCCTTAGTGTGGCGTTTCTTCCCGTCATGTCCCTGTTGGCTGCCTTGCTGTTTAACCTTACTCAATCTCTGTATCTTGCCTCCATCCAGAGCTGGCTGTGTTTCTCTGCTGCTCCAGTTCATACCTGGGTCCCTGCGCTCGACAGAGTCGATACCTGTCCAGCTGTGACCACTCCGCTTCAGTCCACTGGATCGGACCAAGCACTGCCAGAGGAGGTCCTTACAGAGTCGCCTGTGTCAACATCCTTCTTACTACTGGATCAAGGCCTGGCTCGGTGTTACCATCTACCTTCACTTTGGACCGGACTCCACTGGTGCTCAGGTTGTACCTGCTGTGCATTGCCACTCAGCCATACCTATGGGTATTCGGACTATTCCTGTGCAGACTGTACCTGCACTCTTGCCTCTACCATAGGACCCTGTGTTGTTTGGTGCTGGTCATGCTCTGATCATTAAAGTCCTTCACTTCCTTCAAGCTATGTCCGAGTCTGTCTCTGGGCTCAGCTGCCACAGTCTTCTGTTGTTCTGTGGGTTCACTACCATGCTCCCCCATGGGTAGAGCAACAAAGGTCAAAACATTGTTACCATTTTGCTCGGCAGTGTATAGCTAAGTTATTCTCTCCTACACATATTATATCCTGTATAGCAAAGTCCCCTGTCCCTCACATATAGCATATATAGCCAAGTCCCCCCTCCCCTGCAAATAACATATATACAATCCTATATAGTAATGAGTGTCCACTATTGTAAATAATACAAAATGTCCGTGCCCCCCTAGGGATGTCTGTGCCCCCCAGTGATGTCTATTCCCCCACATATGTCTGTGTGCCCCACCAGTGATGTCTGTCCACTATTGTAAATAATGTGCCACCCCCACGTCAGTAGCAGCCAGGCTGCTTGCATCCGGATCCGCAGTGTGGCTCGAGGGGTTCTCTGGACCCGGGGGTCACGAGGACACTCAGTATCAAAATGCTGTGGAGAGAAAAGCGCACATAGGGTCTTATCTGGCAAACAATGCAGGCTTAGAAAATGAAAACAGGTGCTCACCTATGGAAGTTGTGACAGGCACAACTCCTATGTATGCAGTAAATGGTCAAGCAGCAGCCCCGATGATGCAACAGGGAATCATGAATGGATAAGAAAGTCGGGTTTAACACTGCGCTAAAACCATGAAGCCAAACGATGTGATGAATTCTTTGCTATATTTTCTTTATTTAGGCCAAGTCTACATGTTTCAAAGGCATGTCCGCCTTCTTCATCAGGACAAAGGAAAAAACAGCAACTGCTGTTTTTTCCTTTGTCCTGATGAAGAAGGCGGACATGCCTTTGAAACATGTAGACTTGGCCTAAATAAAGAAAATATAGCAAAGAATTCATCACATCGTTTGGCTTCATGGTTTTAGCGCAGTGTTAAACCCGACTTTCTTATCCATTCATGATTCCCTGAGGACACTCAGTAGTCAGTCTGTGACGCCACCCACGGTGTGTGGTGAAGTGTGGCCCCCAGTTGTGGGGCACCCGGGGGCGATGGGATGGCAGCTGGTTGTTAACCCTCCGTGGGTAGGGATGGTTGCCCTGGGGCTGTTGACTTGGTGCAGGGGACCATGATGGCAAGGGCCCACGCGCCTGGTCAGACCAGGGAGTCTCAGTTTACTCACGATTAAATAAATCAGACAAGTCCAATGGTTAACGAAGGTGCTGGTGGCCGGCCGCCGGTGCCGGGTGAACTCTGGTCCCTCACCCGGGGCGATGGTCTGTGCCACTTTCCTCTGCACTGTGTTGTGATATGGTGGACTTCCCGATGTGGAACACTCCCGGTACTTCTGTTGGGAGCCGTGCCCGCTGACGCTGACCCGTGGGATCTACCGGGCCCTGGTGGATGCCCTATCCCTCTCTGTGGGTGGTTGTCTGCTTTTGGGACTTTGGTTGGGACAGGACCTGTAATCCTGTCCTCAATTGGTTAATTAGCTAGGCCATTGGTTCCAGTCCTGGTTTCAGGGTCCAAGTACCCCCTCTGTGCACGGTTTCCGGGTCAGGTCTCCGGTGTCCGTACCGGTGGGCTCCAACCCTGCCCTGGTTCACCTCGGATCTCCGGCTACCATCTTCCCGTCTCCTGTCAGACACGGACCACCATCAGCCACCTAGCCAATACACCAGAGCTCCAAACCCGGCGCCTCCGCTCTTAGACTGCACTTTCACCTCCTGCTCCACTCCACTCAGCTTCACCGAGCTGCACTTCGACTTAGCCTTAGACGTCAAGTAACTACTGCTTTTCCCGCCCCGGGTTCTCTAGACCCCTAGGTGGGCATTCTCCATCTGCCTGGTCCCGCCCACTGGTATGCCTTTCACACAGACTCTCCAGATAAGCACCTTGATAAAGGCCCAAAAAGGCCGAAACGTTGGTCTCTGGACATTTGTGTTCTATTTTACATTTTTCTGCTTGAAAAATAAAAAGTGGACTTTTTTATTCTTTGGACTGCTATTATTTCACCTATGGTGTGCCGAAAATAATCTACCTTTATTCAATTTACAAACCTTTATTTGAATCAAGCCCTTTCATGTGGATTAGCCAAGAAATAGGTCCAGAAATATTTGGACAGTGACACAAGTTTTGTTATTTTAGCTGTTTACAAAAACATGTTCAGAAATACAATTATATATATAATATGGGCTGAAAGTGCACACTCCCAGCTGCAATATGAGAGTTTTCACATCCAAATCGGAGAAAGGGTTTAGGAATCATAGCTCTGTAATGCATAGCCTCCTCTTTTTCAAGGGACCAAAAGTAATTGGACAAGGGACTCTAAGGGCTGCAATTAACTCTGAAGGCGTCTCCCTCGTTAACCTGTAATCAATGAAGTAGTTAAAAGGTCTGGGGTTGATTACAGGTGTGTGGTTTGGCATTTGGAAGCTGTTGCTGTGACCAGACAACATGCGGTCTAAGGAACTTTCAATTGAGGTGAAGCAGAACATCCTGAGGCTGAAAAAAAAGAAAAAATCCATCAGAGAGATAGCAGACATGCTTGGAGTAGCAAAATCAACAGTCGGGTACATTCTGAGAAAAAAGGAATTGACTGGTGAGCTTGGGAACTCAAAAAGGCCTGGGCGTCCATGGATGACAACAATGGTGGATTATCACCGCATACTTTCTTTGGTGAAGAAGAACCCGTTCACAACATCAACTGAAGTCCAGAACACTCTCAGTGAAGTAGGTGTATCTGTCGCTAAGTCAACAGTAAAGAGAAGACTCCATGAAAGTAAATACAAAGGGTTCACATCTAGATGCAAACCATTCATCAAATCCAAAAATAGACAGGCCAGAGTTAAATTTGCTGAAAAACACCTCATGAAGCCAGCTCAGTTCTGGAAAAGTATTCTATGGACAGATGAGACAAAGATCAACCTGTACCACAATGATGGGAAGAAAAAAGTTTGGAGAAGAAAGGGAACGGCACATGATCCAAGGCACACCACATCCTCTGTAAAACATGGTGGAGGCAACGTGATGGCATGGGCATGCATGGCTTTCAATGGCACTGGATCACTTGTGTTTATTGATGACATAACAGCAGACAAGAGTAGCCGGATGAATTCTGAAGTGTACCGGGATATACTTTCAGCCCAGATTCAGCCAAATGCCGCAAAGTTGATCGGACGGCGCTTCATAGTACAGATGGACAATGACCCCAAGCATACAGCCAAAGCTACCCAGGAGTTCATGAGTGCAAAAAAGTGGAACATTCTGCAATGGCCAAGTCAATCACCAGATCTTAACCCAATTGAGCATGCATTTCACTTGCTCAAATCCAGACTTAAGACGGAAAGACCCACAAACAAGCAAGACCTGAAGGCTGCGGCTGTAAAGGCCTAGCAAAGCATTAAGAAGGAGGAAACCCAGCGTTTGGTGATGTCCATGGGTTCCAGACTTAAGGCAGTGATTGCCTCCAAAGGATTCGCAACAAAATATTGAAAATAAAAATATTTTGTTTGGGTTTGGTTTATTTGTCCAATTACTTTTGACCTCCTAAAATGTGGAGTGTTTGTAAAGAAATGTGTACAATTCCTACAATTTCTATCAGATATTTTTGTTCAAACCTTCAAATTAAACGTTACAATCTGCACTTGAATTCTGTTGTAGAGGTTTCATTTTAAATCCAATGTGGTGGCATGCAGAGCCCAACTCGCGAAAATTGTGTCACTGTCCAAATATTTCTGGACCTAACTGTATATACCGCATGTATATGTATATGTGTATGTGTGTGTGTGTGTGTGTGTGTATGTATTTGCATATTTTCCTTAGCTTTCTTGTAGAAATCTGGTTTGATGCTTTAGAGAAATCCATAGTTGAAGTTGTAAGCTTTGGGTTGCAAGTGCAGTTGGTTGGAACTGCACGTACAGCTCTCCTGCTTCTCTGCCTTTTCCCCACCTACTGTCTTTGGCTGACAGGTCACTGAAACATGAGTACTGATACGTAAGGGCCAACAAAATATGCTTCTGAGCTTATGCTTATTTGTAGTTTGTAAAATTGTAAAAACCACTTTGGCACGCTACCGCTTCTGTAGGCAATACTGATCGTGGCAGCTGTGACAAATTTTGGTTCCATAGTCATCTGAATTTTGAAAGAAATACAATGATAGATATCAATGAAAAACACTGCACGTTTTAGCATGCAGATATTAACACAACATCTATTTGCCCTAAATGGATCAAAAAAAGAACCTGTTACAACCCAGACAAGTGTCTGACTTAACTAATTCGTTTTAATGCTTGGTACTGTAGGAGGCGTCATGTACATCCCACAGGACATGCCACTCCTGGACCAAATAATCAAACAGTCTACATCCAGTGACTTTATCATAGCTGCAAAAGTGCACACATTTTTTTTTCCTCTCACCTATTTATGCAATAATACATCCACGGTTATTATGTCTTTTAAACTTTACAATATGCCACCATACTTTATCCTGTATTAAGTTATCTTCCTTCCTATATTATCGATATCTTTAACGTTGCAACTTTTTAATGTAACCATGCTTTAATAGAGATTTTTGTATTATTTACAATAGTGGACAGACATCACTAGGGGGGCACACAGACATATATGGAGGCATAGACATCACTGGGGGCCACAGACATCCCTAGGGAGGGCACAGACATCCCTAGAGGAACACATACATCCCTAGGGGGGCACAGACATCCCTAGGGGGACACAGACATCAATAGGGGGCACAGATATCACTAGGGGGGCACAGACATCACTTGGGGGGGCAAACAGCACTTGGGGTGGTACACAGCATTGGAGGAAACACAACACTGGGGGTGATAAACAGCACTGGGGGGCTGCACAGAGCACTGGGGGGCTCCACACAGCACTGGGGGACTTCACATATCACTAGGGGGCTGCATACAGCATTAGGTGGGCTGCACACTGTACTGGAGGGCTGCACACAGCACTGAGGGGCAAACAACACTGGAGAGCGGGCACACAACAACGGAGGGTGGACTCCAGGCACACAGCTAAACCCACCCACACAGTAAGTCCTGACCACATTTGTACACGTAAGCACCTGAGCACTGCTGCCCCCGGGAATCTGGCCAGGGGCCGCAGCAAAAGTATTTGCAGGCCCGTGGCTCCAATCCCTGAGCTAAAGTAAGCCAGGGGCGCCTCCCACCACCTACGGCGATGTTCAGTTCACCGAGCACCTACTATTCCCTGCCAGATGCCATGACCTCTCCACCTCCGTGTTGTCCGCAGCACTGTGATGAGGCGCTAAGTTATGACCTCATCACCCTGGGCTGCGGGATGACGCGCCACCTCCCTGCTCTGCTCCATTCGCTTCACTTTCGGCCACATGGCTAATTTGCATGCAATGCCCTAGAAAGGCTTTGCCTGCAATTTAGCCGCATGTGTTTGCAGTGGCAGAAATGAAACGGCCGGACCCCTTTGCTGCGGCTGTGACTGGGGCCCAGTGAAGAAGGGGGTCTGGCATGCCCGGGGCTTAACAAAGCTAAGTAATTACCCCGGGCCTGGCTGGGCCTCCTCTCTTCACCGGGCTCGGTACACCAGTCACAGTAGTAATGCCCTGATGGCAGCCCTGCTTATATAGCACCAGTAAGTCCACAGCGCTTTACAATGTCATCATCACTGTCCCTATTGGGGCTCACAGTTTAAATTCTCTATCAATATCTCTCTGGAAGGTGGAAAGAAACTGAAGTACCACCATACAAACACGGGGAGAACATAGAAACTCCTTGCAGATGTCCTTGGTGGGATTTGAACCCAGGACCTCAGTGTTGCAAAGTTAACCACTTAGTCCAATATTACTTATTGGAACTATTGTGTAATACAAATGAAGCAAAATTTTAGTCAATATGATGTAAAGTTTACTATCATTATTGTTTATTTCTATTCACAGTCATCGATTTTTCCCAAAATGGAAACTCACTCTCTGATATTATCATTGTAGCCTCTGGACACTCAAAGGGTATATATTTAGTTCTTTTATACTTGTCCGATTTTTTTTTTGTCATTTTTCACTAATTTTTCATGTTGACTCGAGGGTAAGCAAAAAGGGTTAAGTCAAAACAGAAACCTGAACCATTGTATATTCAATGAACACAATGTTTCTGATAAGGTCTATTGTAGTATTATGCATGGCTCTAGGCTAAGGTAACAAGGCATGATCATCTTTACATGACCTTTTATAAAAGAAATGTTTAAACATGAGAAATTAGAATTCTGTTCCTAGATGTGATAGCAACACAACAAGATCTTTTACAGCATTTGACAGACCTACATTTTCCAGATGGGTAACTATATGTTTTCATGCTGCTAACAAAGCGCAAAAAGCAGATAGACCAAGATTAAGCGAAAAGATTAAAATTTCTACATAATAGTGTCCCTGGCATTGCCATGTATCGCAGTGTAAATCTTCATTTCCTTTATCCCAATAGCAATGGAACAGTTTTTTTCCTCACTATTAAACATTTGTTAATTGCTCATCAGGGGAGATGAAAACAGTTCAGCCATAGTACATCATTGTCCCATTTACTCTCTCATCAATATATTGTTGTCATGTTTTAACAAAGATTTATAGCATAGCTGTTGATTAAGGCTCGAGGGTTGGAGAAATACAAGGGGAGCCAATGCTACCAATAGAAGTGTAACATTGCATTATGTTAATTGCTACTAAATGTATTAGAAATGCAAGGTTTCTAAATTACATATCTACTTTAATTATTCCTGAGAACTGGGTATTATTAATGTACAAAAAAGGTATGTCTAATGGGAAAATGTGTGACAATTATAAATGTCTAGCAACTCAATTGTTTCATATATATATTCGTTTTCGTCTGTACAATGTACAATCCAGACTTTCATTACTTTCTTTACTTCTGTTTAGTTTTTAGCTGTTGCCTGATTCACCGGTATTAATTCGTCTCACACCTTCATTTTATTTTTACTATAAAGAGTTTGGTTGGATTGGATGCAAAGAGTTGATCAGTTTAGTTAGTTTGGGGCAGTGGTGGACTATATATGGTGAAGTATTCATTTTTAGCCCTTAATGGGAATCTGTCAGTAGGATCAACCATCCTGAGCCATCTATATGGACATGCAGGTCATAGGAAGCTGAATAAAATTATACTGTCGGGCCCAATACCGCTCCGGCGAGGGCACCCTTCCTCTCACCTGCCCAGTCCCAGTACGGTATTCCCGCACGTCCCCGCTTCCAGGCTCTGGTGGAGGCGTCCTCCCTCTCACCTGCCCGGCGGCTCTAGAGCCTCCTCTCCATCCCTGGGGTCTGCTGCATCCTCCTCCTGCTTTCAGGCCAAGCGCTGGCTTGCTGTGAAAGCCTGTAGGGTGCGCGTGCATCCATGCCCCTTTCTTAAAGGGCCGGTGTCCCATTATCTGGAAGTGATCCTAGAGGTCACCTATTGCTAAAGGTATTTAAGACCACCTCCCTCTATACGAGGCACCTCAGCAACCTTGTCTATTAGTATGTTGCTAGTTCTCAGGTCCCCGTATGTTACTGTGCCTAATCCCTGCTGCAGTATCATAGTTCCAGTCTCGTGTTCTTAACCTCTGTCTCGTCCTAGAGCCTGCTCTCCACCAATACCTCTGTGTCATCACGTCTGAGCCATCACCAGAGTGCCGCCACATCTGAGCAACCACCACAGTGCCATCACACCTGAGTCACCACTACTGTGCCATAATGTCCAACTCATCACCTCTGTGTCGTCTCATCTGTGCCATTTCTCCAGTGCCCCTATATCTGAGCCATCATCTCTGTGCTGTCATATCTGTGCACTCCTGTACCAGACATTGATAGACATTTTCCCGTTCGTAAGAGACTATCTCCTCTGGTCTCTGGCTGTCATGAATTTAGGCCTTCTGTTGGAGCCCCACAAAATCGCTGTATAGGGGTTCTCTACTGGTTGCTCATACAGGGGAGTCCGGTGCACTGTCCAGTGGGTCCACCCCCCAGACGGTCACCACCCCTCAGTGACCATAACAAATACCTTTATCTGTGATCCAATGTCTTATTTCAGAGCAATCCGAATTTTGTTATATGTAAAAGAGCGGCTTGAAGCTAGGAGCCTCTGCCTCCAGAGGGGGTTTACCAATGGGATGTGTAATGGCCTCTCTCTAGTCCTCTGATCTGACTGCAAAGCTGTGTGTGATTATAATTACCC
Organism: Anomaloglossus baeobatrachus; assembly: GCF_048569485.1. Classification (NCBI taxonomy): domain Eukaryota; kingdom Metazoa; phylum Chordata; class Amphibia; order Anura; family Aromobatidae; genus Anomaloglossus; species Anomaloglossus baeobatrachus. The sequence continues at coordinate 218,657,559 of NC_134358.1, read as the reverse complement.
ATCTACAGGTGTCCTCTCTGAGCTTCAGCTTCTATCTCACAGACAGACAGGGTAGCAATCTTGTTGCAATATAGCAGACATGAGAGAACTGCAGCTGTTAGGGTGTTTGTAAGAAGGTAAAGTTCTACTGTGCTATGTTAGTTACATTTCTATGGGGAACTCAGGTATTTTTCCAGGAGACCCCCTAGAAGGGCAGGGCAAGCCAGAAAAGGTCTGAAACAGATGTAAACACTAGAGTTGAGCGCGGTTCGCGGTTCTCCAGTTCGCAGTTCGAGTGATTTTGGGGGCTCTTCTAGATCGAACTAGAACTCGAGCTTTTTGCTAAAGTTCGATAGTTCTAGTTACGTTCGAGAACGGTTCTAGCAACAAAAAGCAGGGCTTTTTACAGCTACAGTGTGCAGGGAGCCATCGCTGGCAGCCTGCCAGAAGCTGGTAACCAAGATAAACATCGGGTATCCAAGCAAAGCGCTTTGGTTAGTAACCCGATATTTATCCTAGTTACGTGTGCAGGAAGCCGACACTTCCCCGCTCAGCTCACTCCACCCCTCCTGCACGCGGCATGTACACATACATACACACACACACACACACACTCACACTCACCTGTCCCCAGCCATGCAGTCCACGACACTGACGTCCTCAGCGCCACATGACCCCGCTAGGCTCCACCCACTTCGCACTCTGCCGCCAGCACACATGGCTCTGCCCACCTGACACTCTGCACACATGGTCCCGCTAGGCTCCGCACACCTGGCACTCTGCACACATTACCCCGCTAGGCTCTGCCCACCTGGCACTCTGCACACATGGTCCCGCTAGGCTCCGCCCACCTGGCACTCTGCACACATGGTCCCGCTAGGCTCCGCCCACCTGGCACTCTTCACACATGGTCCCGCTAGGCTCCGCCCACCTGACACTCTGCACACATGGTCCCGCTAAGCTCTGCCCACCTGGCACTCCGCACACATTATCCCGCTAGGCTCCGCCCACCTGGCACTCTGCACCCATTACCCCGCTAGGCTCCGCCCACCTGGCACTCTGCACACATGGTCCCGCTAGGCTCCGCCCACCTGGCACTTTGCACACATGGTCCCGCTAGGCTCCGCCCACCTGGCACTCTGTACACATTTCCCGCTAGGCTCCGTCCACCTAGCACTCTGCACACCTGGCACTCTGCAAACATGGTCCCGCTAGGCTCCGCCCACCTGGCACTCTGCACACATGGTCCTGCTAGGCTCCGCCCACCTGGCACTCTGCACACATTTCCCCGCTAGGCTCCGCCCACCTGGCACTCTGCATACCTGCCACTCTGCACACATGGTCCCGCTAGGCTCTGCCCACTTGGCACTTTGCACACATTTCCCTGCTAGGCTCCGCCCACCTGGCACTCTGCACACCTGGCACTCTGAACACATTACCCCGCTAGGCTCCGCCCACCTGGCACTCTGCACACATGATCCCGCTAGGCTCCGCCCACCTGGCACTCTGCACACATTACCCTGTTAGGCTCCGCCCACCTGGCACTCTGCACACATGGTCCCGCTAGGCTCCGCCCACCTGGCACTCTGCACACATGGTCCCGCTAGGCTCCGCCCACCTGGCACTCTGCACACATGGTCCCGCTAGGCTCCGCCCACCTGACACTCTGCACACATGGTCCCGCTAGGCTCCGCCGCACCTGGCACTCTGCACACATTACCACGCTAGGCTCCGCCCACCTGGCACTCTGCACACATGGTCCCGCTAGGCTCTGCCCACCTGGCACTCTGCACACATTTCCCCGCTAGGCTCCGCCCACTTGGCACTCTGCACACCTGCCACTCTGCACACATGGTCCCGCTAGGCTCCGCCCACCTGGCACTCTGCACACATTTCCCCGCTAGGCTCCGCCCACCTGACACTCTGCACACCTGGCACTCTGCACACATGGTCCCGCTAGGCTTCGCCCACCTGGCACTCTGCACACATGGTCCCGCTAGGCTCCGCCCACCTGGCACTCTGCACATATTTCCCCGCTAGGCTCCGCCGACCTGGTACTCTGCACACCTGCCACTCTGCACACATGGTCCCGCTGGGCTCCGCCCACCTGGCACTCTGCACATATTTCCCCGCTAGGCTCCGCCCACCTGGCACTCTGCACACCTGGCACTCTGAACACATTACCCCGCTAGGCTCCGCCCACCTGGCACTCTGCACACCTGGCACTCAGCACACATTACCCCGCTAGGCTCCGCCCACCTGGCACTCTGCACACATTGTCCCGCTCGGCTTACCTGCGGTGATGAAGTCCCGACCTCAGCGCTGTCACTGTCCTCCATGGCCGCCGCTTGTCACATCACCTTCTCTCGCTTCCGACCCGAGACTGACTAGCGGTGACGTCACGGGCCGCTCCTGATACTTGGCTGTGAAGGTCATTGAACTCAGTGACAGGTGCTGTCAGCAATGCAGGAGATCAGCGCAGGTAATGTACCTCGCTGACAGCAGCACTTGTCATCCCCTGCAGTGACCTGGGCTGACCCATTGATGTTAGCTCAAGTCACTGCATTGCTCTCTCAGCCAATGGAGAACATCCTGCTCTTCATTGACTGGGACAGTGTAGATCGTCATGGCAACCCTTGGATTACACCAGACCTGGATTTATTTTTCTTTCTAATAAATTGGTTAAAGAGGGAATGTATTAGGGAGTGTTTTTTCAAATAAAAATGTGTTTGTCGTCTATTTTTTTTTATTACTGACTGGGTTGGTGATGTCGGGTATCTGATAGACGCCTGACCTCACCAACCCCAGGGCTTGATGCCAGGTGACATTACACATCTGGTATTAACCCCATATATTACCCCGTTTGCCACCGCACCAGGGCACGGGATGAGCTGGAGCGAAGCACCAGGATTGGCGCATCTAATGGATGCGCCACTTCTGGGGCGGCTGCGGCCTGTTATTTTTAGGCTGGGGAGAGTCCAAAACCATGGACCTCCCTAGTCTGAGAATATCAGACCCCAGCTGTCTGCTTTACCTTGGCTGGTGATCCAATTTTGGGGGGACCCCTACGTGTTTTTTTTTTTAAATTATTTATTTAATTTAAAATAACAGCGTGGGGTGCCCTCAGTTTTGGATTACCAGCCAAGGTGAGGCTGCCAGCTGTGGTCTGCAGGCTGCAGCCGTCTGCTTTACCCTAGCTGGCTACAAAAATAGGGGAAACCCCACGTCATTTTATTTTTCATTTTTTTGGCTAAATACAAAGCTAAGCACCCCTTAGTGCCACATGAAAGGCACCAAAGGGTGCAAAATTACAAAATGCAGGAGAGTGGGACATTATGTGTCTTTCTGCCATTATAATGACAGAAAAGACTGATATGAAGTGTACAAGCACAAGAAAATCACCAGAGCGCTCTACGCTGTGAAAAGCAGTAGAAAATGGCACTGGAGTGAACATGTGACCGTCTCATGTAGGTTGAAGCCTGGGTATGGATCCTGGGAAAATGTATGTATTTTCCCTCCTTCAGTTTTTTTGCAGTACACAAAAAAAAACGGAAGGCACACGGATGACAAACAGATGACATACGAACCGTCTACGGAACGGAAACGGATGCCACACGGATGCACCCGTGAAAAAAAACGGACTGTTTTTTGCAGACCACAAAAATGGATCGGTCGTGTTAATGTAGCATTATTCTGATCTGCCGTTTATAAACAGCACTATGGGGAGATAAGGTATGCACACCAGTGACTATGTAAGGGGAATACATGAAATAGCAGAAACTGCTGTGTGAATACTGACTTGAAAAATCCAATAGCTATATGCAAGAGTGAATATGTGAAAAATGGAATCTGCATTACTGCCATGAACATATGAATCGAGAGAAATTTAGCTACTGAATTGATCAATGCAATAGAGCCCCAACACTACGCCAAAGTATTTCTCTACGTTGGGGTCCCTAGCTTGTGTGTGTCCTCTCATGCAGTTAAAAAACCTACCGTGTATGGGAAGCTGAGACCCAGGCTATTTATGCGTATGATATGGATTGGCAATAGGTGTGGTTGGGGAGGGTTCACAAACGAAAAAACGAAAATATTCCTATTTGTTTATAAACAGCAGGCAGAAATAAGTGAATAGTGCCCCCCAGCGTCAGAAAATCTCCGGGGTTTCAGGGCTAGCTGAGACCCTGGAGATCATGATTCAGGATGGTTTTTCCGGTCCCCGCTCACGTGATCACAGGTATACACCGTATACCGATGATCACGTTACAGTAGATGACTGTGTCGGCAAAAAATTATTTATCTCCCATCTGGCATGAACAAACATGATAAATCTCCTCCCCGGTCCCCTCCGGTCCCCCGGTGTTGCCAAAGTGCCCCCCCTTATGCCCTCCCAGAAATCCAAGAAGACCGCGCGCACAGTAGCGCGCCGGCGCATCTACCCTACTCCTCTGATTTCTGTCGCATGTGCCATGACACATGCAACAGAAAACGCCTCCCCAGGCCCTGCCAGGTCACCCCCTATAACCCCACCGGTGTTCCCTGGTGTCCCACGGTACCTGTGCAGCGTTGATCCCCAACGGCCCTCTCCTTCACAATAGACGCTGCCGCATGCACAGAGCGGCTGTCAGCTCTGCTTCCTGTGTTCAGACACAGTGAGTGGTGGTTATGCATCTGTAAGCTAAATGGGCGGCACGGTGGCTCAGTGGTTAGCACTGCAGTCTTGCAGCGCTGAGGTCCTGGGTTCAATTCCCACCAAGGACTAGAGATGAGCGAACCGGTCCCGGTTCGGCTCGAGGTCGGTTCGCCGAACGGAGGTCCCGTTCGAGTTCGGTTCGTCGAACGTTCGATGAGCCAATAGGAAACAATGGCAGGCAATTACAAACACAGAAAAACACCTAGAAAACACCCTCAAAGGTGTCCAAAAGGTGACAAACAACTCACAACACAAACACATGGGAAAGTGACAAGGACATATACTCATGCGAAAACAAAACAGCTGGACAAGGAAAAAGAGGAGGACACACAGATATAGGCATGGCACGCCCTTCTAAAGTCATGTAAAACACCGCAAGGTGACTCCAAGCGGAGTCTCCCTTTTTTCCAAAAATTGGGCCCCACACACACCCACCCCTTCAGTGGCAGCAGTTGTGCCCCAGTTGTACACTTCACAGCTAGATTTGCATCAAGCACATTCAAAAATACGCTATTCTTAACCGTCCCCAGCATGACACCGGGGTAGGTAGATAAAGTCTTTGCTGAACCATGACTTGTTTATCTTGGCTTCTTTTAAAAACAATGTAAGCAAGGGTTACTCCAAGCGGAGTCTCCCTTTTTTCCAAAAATTGGGCCCCACACACACCCACCCCTTCAGTGGCAGCAGTTGTGCCCCAGTTGTACACTTCATAGCTAGATTTGCATCAAGCACATTCAAAAATACGCTATTCTTAACCGTCCCCAGCATGACACCGGGGTAGGTAGATAAAGTCTTTGCTGAACCATGACTTGTTCATCTTGGCTTCTTTTAAAAACAATGTAAGCAAGGGTTACTCCAAGCGGAGTCTCCCTTTTTTCCAAAAATTGGGCCCCACACACACCCACCCCTTCAGTGGCAGCAGTTGTGCCCCAGTTGTACACTTCACAGCTAGATTTGCATCAAGCACATTCAAAAATACGTCATTCTTATCCGTCCCCAGGATGACACCGGGGTAGGTAGCAAAGTCTTTCCTGATCCCAGCTCTGTTCATCTTGGCTTCTTTTAAAAACACATCAAGCAAGGGTTACTCCAAGCGGAGTCTCCCTTTTTTCCAAAAATTGGGCCCCACACACACCCACCCCTTCAGTGGCAGCAGTTGTGCCCCAGTTGTACACTTCACAGCTAGATTTGCATCAAGCACATTCAAAAATACGCTATTCTTAACCGTCCCCAGCATGACACCGGGGTAGGTAGATAAAGTCTTTGCTGAACCATGACTTGTTCATCTTGGCTTCTTTTAAAAACAATGTAAGCAAGGGTTACTCCAAGCGGAGTCTCCCTTTTTTCCAAAAATTGGGCCCCACACACACCCACCCCTTCAGTGGCAGCAGTTGTGCCCCAGTTGTACACTTCACAGCTAGATTTGCATCAAGCACATTCAAAAATACGCTATTCTTAACCCTCCCCAGCATGACACCGGGGTAGGTAGCAAAGTCTTTCCTGATCCCAGCTCTGTTCATCTTGGCTTCTTTTAAAAACACATCAAGCAAGGGTTACTCCAAGCGGAGTCTCCCTTTTTTCCAAAAATTGGGCCCCACACACACCCACCCCTTCAGTGGCAGCAGTTGTGCCCCAGTTGTACACTTCACAGCTAGATTTGCATCAAGCACATTCAAAAGTACGCCATTCTTATCCGTCCCCAGGATGACACCGGGGTAGGTAGCAAAGTCTTTCCTGATCCCAGCTCTGTTCATCTTGGCTTCTTTTAAAAACACAGCAAGCAAGGGTTACTCCAAGCGGAGTCTCCCTTTTTTCCAAAAATTGGGCCCCACACACACCCACCCCTTCAGTGGCAGCAGTTGTGCCCCAGTTGTACACTTCACAGCTAGATTTGCATCAAGCACATTCAAAAGTACGCCATTCTTATCCGTCCCCAGGATGACACCGGGGTAGGTAGCAAAGTCTTTCCTGATCCCAGCTCTGTTCATCTTGGCTTCTTTTAAAAACACAGCAAGCAAGGGTTACTCCAAGCGGAGTCTCCCTTTTTTCCAAAAATTGGGCCCCACGCACACCCACCCCTTCAGTGGCAGCAGTTGTGCCCCAGTTGTACACTTCACAGCTAGATTTGCATCAAGCACATTCAAAAATACGTCATTCTTATCCGTCCCCAGGATGACACCGGGGTAGGTAGCAAAGTCTTTCCTGATCCCAGCTCTGTTCATCTTGGCTTCTTTTAAAAACACATCAAGCAAGGGTTACTCCAAGCGGAGTCTCCCTTTTTTCCAAAAATTGGGCCCCACACACACCCACCCCTTCAGTGGCAGCAGTTGTGCCCCAGTTGTACACTTCACAGCTAGATTTGCATCAAGCACATTCAAAAATACGCTATTCTTAACCGTCCCCAGCATGACACCGGGGTAGGTAGATAAAGTCTTTGCTGAACCATGACTTGTTCATCTTGGCTTCTTTTAAAAACAATGTAAGCAAGGGTTACTCCAAGCGGAGTCTCCCTTTTTTCCAAAAATTGGGCCCCACACACACCCACCCCTTCAGTGGCAGCAGTTGTGCCCCAGTTGTACACTTCACAGCTAGATTTGCATCAAGCACATTCAAAAATACGCCATTCTTATCCGTCCCCAGGATGACACCGGGGTAGGTAGCAAAGTCTTTCCTGATCCCAGCTCTGTTCATCTTGGCTTCTTTTAAAAACACAGCAAGCAAGGGTTACTCCAAGCGGAGTCTCCCTTTTTTCCAAAAATTGGGCCCCACACACACCCACCCCTTCAGTGGTAGCAGTTGTGCCCCAGTTGTACACTTCACAGCTAGATTTGCATCAAGCACATTCAAAAATACGTCATTCTTATCCGTCCCCAGGATGACACCGGGGTAGGTAGCAAAGTCTTTTCTGATCCCAGCTCTGTTCATCTTGGCTTCTTTTAAAAACACAGCAAGCAAGGGTTACTCCAAGCGGAGTCTCCCTTTTTTCCAAAAATTGGGCCCCACACACACCCACCCCTTCAGTGGCAGCAGTTGTGCCCCAGTTGTACACTTCACAGCTAGATTTGCATCAAGCACATTCAAAAATACGTCATTCTTATCCGTCCCCAGGATGACACCGGGGTAGGTAGCAAAGTCTTTCCTGATCCCAGCTCTGTTCATCTTGGCTTCTTTTAAAAACACAGCAAGCAAGGGTTACTCCAAGCGGAGTCTCCCTTTTTTCCAAAAATTGGGCCCCACGCACACCCACCCCTTCAGTGGCAGCAGTTGTGCCCCAGTTGTACACTTCACAGCTAGATTTGCATCAAGCACATTCAAAAATACGTCATTCTTATCCGTCCCCAGGATGACACCGGGGTAGGTAGCAAAGTCTTTCCTGATCCCAGCTCTGTTCATCTTGGCTTCTTTTAAAAACACATCAAGCAAGGGTTACTCCAAGCGGAGTCTCCCTTTTTTCCAAAAATTGGGCCCCACACAAACCCACCCCTTCAGTGGCAGCAGTTGTGCCCCAGTTGTACACTTCACAGCTAGATTTGCATCAAGCACATTCAAAAATACGTCATTCTTATCCGTCCCCAGGATGACACCGGGGTAGGTAGCAAAGTCTTTCCTGATCCCAGCTTTGTTCATCTTGGCTTCTTTTAAAAACACATCAAGCAAGGGTTACTCCAAGCGGAGTCTCCCTTTTTTCCAAAAATTGGGCCCCACACACACCCACCCCTTCAGTGGCAGCAGTTGTGCCCCAGTTGTACACTTCACAGCTAGATTTGCATCAAGCACATTCAAAAATACGCTATTCTTAACCGTCCCCAGCATGACACCGGGGTAGGTAGATAAAGTCTTTGCTGAACCATGACTTGTTCATCTTGGCTTCTTTTAAAAACAATGTAAGCAAGGGTTACTGCAAGCGGAGTCTCCCTTTTTTCCAAAAATTGGGCCCCACACACACCCACCCCTTCAGTGGCAGCAGTTGTGCCCCAGTTGTACACTTCACAGCTAGATTTGCATCAAGCACATTCAAAAATACGTCATTCTTATCCGTCCCCAGAATGACACCGGGGTAGGTAGATAAAGTCTTTGCTGAACCATGACTTGTTCATCTTGGCTTCTTTTAAAAACAATGTAAGCAAGGGTTACTCCAAGCGGAGTCTCCCTTTTTTCCAAAAATTGGGCCCCACACACACCCACCCCTTCAGTGGCAGCAGTTGTGCCCCAGTTGTACACTTCACAGCTAGATTTGCATCAAGCACATTCAAAAATACGTCATTCTTATCCGTCCCCAGGATGACACCGGGGTAGGTAGCAAAGTCTTTCCTGATCCCAGCTCTGTTCATCTTGGCTTCTTTTAAAAACACATCAAGCAAGGGTTACTCCAAGCGGAGTCTCCCTTTTTTCCAAAAATTGGGCCCCACACACACCCACCCCTTCAGTGGCAGCAGTTGTGCCCCAGTTGTACACTTCACAGCTAGATTTGCATCAAGCACATTCAAAAATACGCTATTCTTAACCGTCCCCGGCATGACACCGGGGTAGGTAGATAAAGTCTTTGCTGAACCATGACTTGTTCATCTTGGCTTCTTTTAAAAACAATGTAAGCAAGGGTTACTCCAAGCGGAGTCTCCCTTTTTTCCAAAAATTGGGCCCCACACACACCCACCCCTTCAGTGGCAGCAGTTGTGCCCCAGTTGTACACTTCACAGCTAGATTTGCATCAAGCACATTCAAAAATACGCTATTCTTAACCATCCCCAGCATGACACCGGGGTAGGTAGATAAAGTCTTTGCTGAACCATGACTTGTTCATCTTGGCTTCTTTTAAAAACAATGTAAGCAAGGGTTACTCCAAGCGGAGTCTCCCTTTTTTCCAAAAATTGGGCCCCACACACACCCACCCCTTCAGTGGCAGCAGTTGTGCCCCAGTTGTACACTTCACAGCTAGATTTGCATCAAGCACATTCAAAAATACGTCATTCTTATCCGTCCCCAGGATGACACCGGGGTAGGTAGCAAAGTCTTTCCTGATCCCAGCTCTGTTCATCTTGGCTTCTTTTAAAAACACATCAAGCAAGGGTTACTCCAAGCGGAGTCTCCCTTTTTTCCAAAAATTGGGCCCCACACACACCCACCCCTTCAGTGGCAGCAGTTGTGCCCCAGTTGTACACTTCACAGCTAGATTTGCATCAAGCACATTCAAAAATACGCTATTCTTAACCGTCCCCAGCATGACACCGGGGTAGGTAGATAAAGTCTTTGCTGAACCATGACTTGTTCATCTTGGCTTCTTTTAAAAACAATGTAAGCAAGGGTTACTCCAAGCGGAGTCTCCCTTTTTTCCAAAAATTGGGCCCCACACACACCCACCCCTTCAGTGGCAGCAGTTGTGCCCCAGTTGTACACTTCACAGCTAGATTTGCATCAAGCACATTCAAAAATACGTCATTCTTATCCGTCCCCAGGATGACACCGGGGTAGGTAGCAAAGTCTTTCCTGATCCCAGCTCTGTTCATCTTGGCTTCTTTTAAAAACACATCAAGCAAGGGTTACTCCAAGCGGAGTCTCCCTTTTTTCCAAAAATTGGGCCCCACACACACCCACCCCATCAGTGGCAGCAGTTGTGCCCCAGTTGTACACTTCACAGCTAGATTTGCATCAAGCACATTCAAAAATACGCTATTCTTAACCGTCCCCAGCATGACACCGGGGTAGGTAGATAAAGTCTTTGCTGAACCATGACTTGTTCATCTTGGCTTCTTTTAAAAACAATGTAAGCAAGGGTTACTCCAAGCGGAGTCTCCCTTTTTTCCAAAAATTGGGCCCCACACACACCCACCCCTTCAGTGGCAGCAGTTGTGCCCCAGTTGTACACTTCACAGCTAGATTTGCATCAAGCACATTCAAAAATACGTCATTCTTATCCGTCCCCAGGATGACACCGGGGTAGGTAGCAAAGTCTTTCCTGATCCCAGCTCTGTTCATCTTGGCTTCTTTTAAAAACACAGCAAGCAAGGGTTACTCCAAGCGGAGTCTCCCTTTTTTCCAAAAATTGGGCCCCACACACACCCACCCCTTCAGTGGCAGCAGTTGTGCCCCAGTTGTACACTTCACAGCTAGATTTGCATCAAGCACATTCAAAAATACGTCATTCTTATCCGTCCCCAGGATGACACCGGGGTAGGTAGCAAAGTCTTTCCTGATCCCAGCTCTGTTCATCTTGGCTTCTTTTAAAAACACATCAAGCAAGGGTTACTCCAAGCGGAGTCTCCCTTTTTTCCAAAAATTGGGCCCCACACACACCCACCCCTTCAGTGGCAGCAGTTGTGCCCCAGTTGTACACTTCACAGCTAGATTTGCATCAAGCACATTCAAAAATACACTATTCTTAACCGTCCCCAGCATGACATTGGGGTAGGTAGATAAAGTCTTTGCTGAACCATGACTTGTTCATCTTGGCTTCTTTTAAAAACAATGTAAGCAAGGGTTACTCCAAGCGGAGTCTCCCTTTTTTCCAAAAATTGGGCCCCACACACACCCACCCCTTCAGTGGCAGCAGTTGTGCCCCAGTTGTACACTTCACAGCTAGATTTGCATCAAGCACATTCAAAAATACGCTATTCTTAACCGTCCCCAGCATGACACCGGGGTAGGTAGATAAAGTCTTTGCTGAACCATGACTTGTTCATCTTGGCTTCTTTTAAAAACAATGTAAGCAAGGGTTACTCCAAGCGGAGTCTCCCTTTTTTCCAAAAATTGGGCCCCACACACACCCACCCCTTCAGTGGCAGCAGTTGTGCCCCAGTTGTACACTTCACAGCTAGATTTGCATCAAGCACATTCAAAAATACGTCATTCTTATCCGTCCCCAGGATGACACCGGGGTAGGTAGCAAAGTCTTTCCTGATCCCAGCTCTGTTCATCTTGGCTTCTTTTAAAAACACATCAAGCAAGGGTTACTCCAAGTGGAGTCTCCCTTTTTTCCAAAAATTGTGCCCCACACACACCCACCCATTCAGTGGCAGCACTTGTGCCCTAGTTGCAAACAGGATGTTTTGATTTGCATCAAGCACATTCCAAATCCACAAGCATTTACTCTCCCCAGGATGACACAGGGGTAGTAAATTCCTTCTGGATCCATGACTTGTTCATTTTGATGAACGTCAGTCTGTCCACATTGTCACTGGACAGACGCGTGCGCTTATCTGTCAGCACACACCCAGCAGCACTGAAGACACGTTCAGAGACAACGCTGGCAGCTGGACACGACAAAATCTCCAAGGCGTAACTGGAGAGCTCTGGCCATTTTTCTAGATTTGAAGCCCAAAAGGAGCAAGGCTCCATTTGCAAAGTCATGGCATCGATGTTCATTTGGAGATACTCCTGTATCATCCTCTCCAGCCGTTGACTATGTGTCAGACTTGTTGTCTCTGGTGGCCTTGCAAAGGAGGGTCTAAAAAAATTATGAAAAGATTCCATAAAATTGCTGTTACCAGCACCAGATACGGTGCTACTGGTACGGGTAGACTGTTGAAGATGACGAGACCGTCCCATGTTTGTAAAGTTACAACTGGGAGATTCACTCCCTGCACCTGCACGGTTGTTTGGTGGAATAGCCGATCTAAGATCGAGTAACAGCTTCTGCTGATACTCCTGCATACGTGCGTCCCTTTCTATGGCTGGAATTATGTCACAAAATTTGGACTTGTACCGGGGATCTAATAGTGTGGCAAGCCAGTAGTCATCATCACTTCTAATTTTGACAATACGAGGGTCATGTTGGAGGTAGTGCAACAAGAAGGCACTCATGTGTCTTGCTCAGCCATGCGGACCAAGTCCACGCTGTGTTTGTGGCATAGAGGTGCTTACCGTTCTTTCTTCCTCTGACATCTCCCCCCAACCTCTTTCAACTGAAATTTGACCAAGGTCTCCCTCATTTGCTGAGTCTTCCATGTCCATGGACACTTCGTCCACCATTTCTTCATGTCCTCCTGCACCTTCCTCAACATCTCGCCTGCTACCATGCGCCCTTGTTGATCCCTGTCCCCCATGGTCCCATGCCTGGCGCCTTGGTGATGATGAACGTCTGGACCTTGGTGATGTTGTTGTGTCTTGCGCATGTGAATCCTCCTGTAGTTCCTCCCCTTCCTGTTGTCCCACCCCCTGACTCCGAATAGTGTTTAGCGTCTGCTCCAGCATGTAAATGACTGGAATCGTCATGCTGATAATGGCATTGTCAGCGCTAAACATATTCGTCGCCATGTCGAAACTGTGCAGAAGGGTGCATAGGTCCTTGATCTGAGACCACTCCATCAGGGTGATCTGCCCCACCTCTGCATCTCGTTGGCCCAGGCTATACGTCATGACGTATTGCACCAGGGCTCGGCGGTGCTGCCACAGTCGCTGTAACATGTGGAGAGTCGAATTCCAGCGTGTCGCCACATCGCATTTCAGACGATGAACCGGCAGGCCGAAAGACTTCTGGAGCGATGCAAGTCGCTCAGCTGCGGCGCTTGAACAGCGGAAGTGAGCAGACAGTTTTCGTGCCCTGGTCAGAAGGCCATCTAGGCCGGGATAGTGTGTTAAAAATTGCTGCACGACAAGGTTCAACACGTGAGCCATACAAGGTACGTGTGTCACCTTGCCCAGGCGAAGGGCCGCACCCAGGTTTGCAGCATTGTCGCACACGGCCTTACCAGGCTGCAGGTTGAGTGGAGACAACCATTTATTAAACTCGGACCGCAGAGCTGACCACAACTCCTCAGCTGTGTGACTCTTATTCCCAAGACATGTCAAGCAAAAGACCGCCTGATGCCGTTGTGCTCTGCTGCCAGCATAGTAATGAGGGGTGCGTGATTCCTTCTGCGCAGTGAGAACGCTGTTGGCCTGACCAGGCAGGCTTGGGGCGGAGGTGGAGGACCCAGATGAGGTGGAGGATGCAGAAGCAGTGGCGGAACTTGGACAGACAGAGGATTGACACACAAGTCGTGGGGACGGCAAGACTTGTGCAGCAGACCCTTCACCATCTATCACCATAGTTACCCAGTGCCCAGTCAGCGACATGTAACGTCCCTGTCCATGCTTACTGGTCCAAGTATCGGTGGTGAAATGCACCCGTTGACACACAGAGTTTCTCAAGGAAGCGGTGATGTTGTGTGCGACATGCTGGTGTAGCGCGGGCACACCTTTCTTAGAGAAGTAGTGGCGACTAGGCATCTGGTACTGGGGCACAGCGACAGACATAAGGTCTCTAAAATCCTGTGTGTCCACTAGGCGGAAAGGCAGCATTTCGGTAGCCAAGAGCTTACAGAGGAATAGAGTCAACCTCTTAGCTTTGTCATGGGTCGCAGGAAGTGGCCTTTTATTTGACCACATCTGAGGGACAGAGATCTGGCTGCTGTGTGTAGACGGTGTTGAGTAGGGTGTCCCTGGAAAAATGCAGGTTTGTGAGGAAAGTGCAGGCGGAGTCATGATGTTGCCTTCATCCAACGTTGGTGCTATCGATGTCTGAGAGAGCTGTACACACTCACTTGTTTCCCCTTCCAAACCAACTGACGACCTACCAAGCAAACTGCCTGTTGCGGTTACAGTGGTGGAAGTTGTGGGTGGAAAAACAGGTGTGACAGCTGTCCCCACAGTCCTAGAAGATGACGAGCGCGCGGATGCACTGGAAGGGGCAGGCGGTGGATGGTTCGCTCCGCTAGGCCGCATTGCAGCACGGTGAGCTTCCCACCGGGCCATATGATATTTATTCATGTGACGATTCATGGAAGAAGTTGTCAAACTGCTGAGGTTTTGACCTCTACTAAGAGAACCATGACAAATTTTACAGATCAAATAATTTGGGCGATCTTTTTCTATGTCAAAAAAGGACCAGGCTAGGCAAGGCTTAGAGGCCATGCGACCTGTTGATCCACCCCGAATAATGCTCAGAGGCAGAGTGGTGGCTGAGGATGCAGTTGTAGACGTGCTACCAGTACTCCGACTGTGTCCAGGAAGGCGCAAGGTAACTTCGTCATCAGTTGCATCCTCCTCCACCACCTCTGTTGACCTCCTCGAGTGCCTGACTGTGGGTTGACAGTAGGTGGGATCTAGAACTTCATCATCAATTGTTGTGTTTGCACTCCCCTCCCCCTCAGACCGAGCCTCTTCTTGCCCTGACCGAATATTTAAGTTGTCATCCCAATCGGGTATCTGCGTCTCATCTTCATCAGTATGTTCCTCATTGTCTATAACCACAGGTGTTACAGTTTGTGACAAAGGGTCAACATTATGCTCAGAAACTTGGTCCTCACGGCCTGAATCAGAGTCACAAAGGTTCTGGGCATCACTGCAGACCATTTCCTGTTCTGTACTCACTGTAGCTTGGGAGCAGACCTCTGATTCCCAGGCTATAGTGTGACTGAACAGCTCTGCAGACTCAGCCATCTCAGTTCCACCATACTGTGCAGGGCTGATAGAGACTTCAGAGCTGGGAGAAAGCAAGTTTGATTGGGATGACAACTCAGAGGACTGGTGTTTTTTGGATGCGGTACTTGAAGTGGCTGAGAGGGCACTTGTTGGACCACTTGAGATCCATTCAAGCATTTTCCTTTTTTGGCCATCATCTACCTTTGTTCCTGCTGTTCGTGTCCGTAAAAAAGGGAGCACATCGGATTGTCCACGGTAAGTAGTAGACATCTTACTTTTGCTGGTAGATGGTCTATCTTCAGCAGATGATAATGGAGCTTTGCCACCTTCCCAACGGACAAAACCTTTTTTGCCTTTTCCACCACGCCTCTTCCCCTTTCCACCAGCATCTGTCATTTTGCCACTCATGTTGATTGCGACAAGATTGTGCACTGAAAATGTGGTAGTAAAAATTGAGAGGTGGTGTAGATTGCAGTGGTGGTCTAGCTTTATTAACAGCAGAATAATAAAGAATAAATATCCCTGACAATGCAACTACAGCCCTTAAACTGGCAGCAAAAATACTAGTATAATGGCTTAGTTATAATGAGTTGGAGTGTGCAATGCAGGTAGAGGTGCTGCAAATGTCTTTGCACTAGTGTGACTATAGCAAAGTCCAATAGCCACGTATAGGATGCCACTAGGTACACTGAGTGTTTGCTAGTATAATGGCTTAGTTATCATGAGTTGGAGTGTGCAATGCAGGTAGAGGTGCTGCAAATGTCTTTGCACTAGTGTGACTATAGCAAAGTCCAATAGCCACGTATAGGATGCCACTAGGTACACTGAGTGTTTGCTAGTATAATGGTTTAGTTATCATGAGTTGGAGTGTGCAATGCAGGCAGACGCGCTCTGCAAATGTCTTTGCACTAGTGTGACTATAGCAAAGTCCAATAGCCACGTATAGGATGCCACTAGGTACACTGAGTGTTTGCTAGTATAATGGATTAGTTATCATGAGTTGGAGTGTGCAATGCAGGTAGAGGTGCTGCAAATGTCTTTGCACTAGTGTGACTATAGCAAAGTCCAATAGCCACGTATAGGATGCCACTAGGTACACTGAGTGTTTGCTAGTATAATGGCTTAGTTATCATGAGTTGGAGTGTGCAATGCAGGCAGACGCGCTCTGCAAATGTCTTTGCACTAGTGTGACTATAGCAAAGTCCAATAGCCACGTATAGGATGCCACTAGGTACACTGTGTGTTTGCTAGTATAATGGCTTAGTTATCATGAGTTGGAGTGTGCAATGCAGGCAGACGCGCTCTGCAAATGTCTTTGCACTAGTGTGACTATAGCAAAGTCCAATAGCCACGTATAGGATGCCACTAGGTACACTGAGTGTTTGCTAGTATAATGGCTTAGTTATCATGAGTTGGAGTGTGCAATACAGGTAGAGGTGCTGCAAATGTCTTTGCACTAGTGTGACTATAGCAAAGTCCAATAGCCACGTATAGGATGCCACTAGGTACACTGAGTGTTTGCTAGTATAATGGCTTAGTTATAATGAGTTGGAGTGTGCAATGCAGGTAGAGGTGCTGCAAATGTCTTTGCACTAGTGTGACTATAGCAAAGTCCAATAGCCACGTATAGGATGCCACTAGGTACACTGAGTGTTTGCTAGTATAATGGCTTAGTTATCATGAGTTGGAGTGTGCAATGCAGGTGGAGGTGCTGCAAATGTCTTTGCACTAGTGTGACTATAGCAAAGTCCAATAGCCACGTATAGGATGCCACTAGGTACACTGAGTGTTTGCTAGTATAATGGCTTAGTTATAATGAGTTGGAGTGTGCAATGCAGGCAGACGCGCTCTGCAAATGTCTTTGCACTAGTGTGACTATAGCAAAGTCCAATAGCCACGTATAGGATGCCACTAGGTACACTGAGTGTTTGCTAGTATAATGGCTTAGTTATAATGAGTTGGAGTGTGCAATGCAGGCAGACGCTCTCTGCAAATGTCTTTGCACTAGTGTGACTATAGCAAAGTCCAATAGCCACGTATAGGATGCCACTAGGTACACTGAGTGTTTGCTAGTATAATGGCTTAGTTATCATGAGTTGGAGTGTGCAATGCAGGTAGAGGTGCTGCAAATGTCTTTGCACTAGTGTGACTATAGCAAAGTCCAATAGCCACGTATAGGATGCCACTAGGTACACTGAGTGTTTGCTAGTATAATGGCTTAGTTATCATGAGTTGGAGTGTGCAATGCAGGTAGAGGTGCTGCAAATGTCTTTGCACTAGTGTGACTATAGCAAAGTCCAATAGCCACGTATAGGATGCCACTAGGTACACTGAGTGTTTGCTAGTATAATGGCTTAGTTATAATGAGTTGGAGTGTGCAATGCAGGTAGAGGTGCTGCAAATGTCTTTGCACTAGTGTGACTATAGCAAAGTCCAATAGCCACGTATAGGATGCCACTAGGTACACTGAATGTTTGCTAGTATAATGGCTTAGTTATCATGAGTTGGAGTGTGCAATGCAGGCAGACGCGCTCTGCAAATGTCTTTGCACTAGTGTGACTATAGCAAAGTCCAATAGCCACGTATAGGATGCCACTAGGTACACTGAGTGTTTGCTAGTATAATGGCTTAGTTATAATGAGTTGGAGTGTGCAATGCAGGCAGACGCGCTCTGCAAATGTCTTTGCACTAGTGTGACTATAGCAAAGTCCAATAGCCAAGTATAGGATGCCACTAGGTACACTGAGTGTTTGCTAGTATAATGGCTTAGTTATCATGAGTTGGAGTGTGCAATGCAGGTAGAGGTGCTGCAAATGTCTTTGCACTAGTGTGACTATAGCAAAGTCCAATAGCCACGTATAGGATGCCACTAGGTACACTGAGTGTTTGCTAGTATAATGGCTTAGTTATCATGAGTTGGAGTGTGCAATGCAGGTAGAGGTGCTGCAAATGTCTTTGCACTAGTGTGACTATAGCAAAGTCCAATAGCCACGTATAGGATGCCACTAGGTACACTGAATGTTTGCTAGTATAATGGCTTAGTTATCATGAGTTGGAGTGTGCAATGCAGGCAGACGCGCTCTGCAAATGTCTTTGCACTAGTGTGACTATAGCAAAGTCCAATAGCCACGTATAGGATGCCACTAGGTACACTGAGTGTTTGCTAGTATAATGGCTTAGTTATAATGAGTTGGAGTGTGCAATGCAGGCAGACGCGCTCTGCAAATGTCTTTGCACTAGTGTGACTATAGCAAAGTCCAATAGCCACGTATAGGATGCCACTAGGTACACTGAGTGTTTGCTAGTATAATGGCTTAGTTATCATGAGTTGGAGTGTGCAATGCAGGTAGAGGTGCTGCAAATGTCTTTGCACTAGTGTGACTATAGCAAAGTCCAATAGCCACGTATAGGATGCCACTAGGTACACTGAGTGTTTGCTAGTATAATGGCTTAGTTATCATGAGTTGGAGTGTGCAATGCAGGTAGAGGTGCTGCAAATGTCTTTGCACTAGTGTGACTATAGCAAAGTCCAATAGCCACGTATAGGATGCCACTAGGTACACTGAGTGTTTGCTAGTATAATGGCTTAGTTATCATGAGTTGGAGTGTGCAATGCAGGCAGACGCGCTCTGCAAATGTCTTTGCACTAGTGTGACTATAGCAAAGTCCAATAGCCACGTATAGGATGCCACTAGGTACACTGAGTGTTTGCTAGTATAATGGCTTAGTTATAATGAGTTGGAGTGTGCAATGCAGGCAGACGCGCTCTGCAAATGTCTTTGCACTAGTGTGACTATAGCAAAGTCCAATAGCCACGTATAGGATGCCACTAGGTACACTGAGTGTTTGCTAGTATAATGGCTTAGTTATAATGAGTTGGAGTGTGCAATGCAGGTAGAGGTGCTGCAAATGTCTTTGCACTAGTGTGACTATAGCAAAGTCCAATAGCCACGTATAGGATGCCACTAGGTACACTGAGTGTTTGCTAGTATAATGGCTTAGTTATCATGAGTTGGAGTGTGCAATGCAGGTAGAGGTGCTGCAAATGTCTTTGCACTAGTGTGACTATAGCAAAGTCCAATAGCCACGTATAGGATGCCACTAGGTACACTGAGTGTTTGCTAGTATAATGGTTTAGTTATCATGAGTTGGAGTGTGCAATGCAGGTAGAGGTGCTGCAAATGTCTTTGCACTAGTGTGACTATAGCAAAGTCCAATAGCCACGTATAGGATGCCACTAGGTACACTGAGTGTTTGCTAGTATAATGGCTTAGTTATAATGAGTTGGAGTGTGCAATGCAGGCAGACGCGCTCTGCAAATGTCTTTGCACTAGTGTGACTATAGCAAAGTCCAATAGCCACGTATAGGATGCCACTAGGTACACTGAGTGTTTGCTAGTATAATGGCTTAGTTATAATGAGTTGGAGTGTGCAATGCAGGCAGACGCGCTCTGCAAATGTCTTTGCACTAGTGTGACTATAGCAAAGTCCAATAGCCACGTATAGGATGCCACTAGGTACACTGAGTGTTTGCTAGTATAATGGCTTAGTTATCATGAGTTGGAGTGTGCAATGCAGGTAGAGGTGCTGCAAATGTCTTTGCACTAGTGTGACTATAGCAAAGTCCAATAGCCACGTATAGGATGCCACTAGGTACACTGAGTGTTTGCTAGTATAATGGCTTAGTTATCATGAGTTGGAGTGTGCAATGCAGGCAGACGCGCTCTGCAAATGTCTTTGCACTAGTGTGACTATAGCAAAGTCCAATAGCCACGTATAGGATGCCACTAGGTACACTGAGTGTTTGCTAGTATAATGGCTTAGTTATAATGAGTTGGAGTGTGCAATGCAGGTAGAGGTGCTGCAAATGTCTTTGCACTAGTGTGACTATAGCAAAGTCCAATAGCCACGTATAGGATGCCAATAGGTACACTGAGTGTTTGCTAGTATAATGGCTTAGTTATCATGAGTTGGAGTGTGCAATGCAGGCAGACGCGCTCTGCAAATGTCTTTGCACTAGTGTGACTATAGCAAAGTCCAATAGCCACGTATAGGATGCCACTAGGTACACTGAGTGTTTGCTAGTATAATGGCTTAGTTATCATGAGTTGGAGTGTGCAATGCAGGTAGAGGTGCTGCAAATGTCTTTGCACTAGTGTGACTATAGCAAAGTCCAATAGCCACGTATAGGATGCCAATAGGTACACTGAGTGTTTGCTAGTATAATGGCTTAGTTATCATGAGTTGGAGTGTGCAATGCAGGCAGACGCGCTCTGCAAATGTCTTTGCACTAGTGTGACTATAGCAAAGCCCAATAGCCACGTATAGGATGCCACTAGGTACACTGAGTGTTTGCTAGTATAATGGCTTAGTTATAATGAGTTGGAGTGTGCAATGCAGGCAGACGCGCTCTGCAAATGTCTTTGCACTAGTGTGACTATAGCAAAGTCCAATAGCCACGTATAGGATGCCACTAGGTACACTGAGTGTTTGCTAGTATAATGGCTTAGTTATAATGAGTTGGAGTGTGCAATGCAGGCAGAGGTGCTGCAAATGTCTTTGCACTAGTGTGACTAGACAAAAGTCCAATAGCCACGTTTAGGATGCCACTAGGTACACTGAGTGTTTGCTAGTATAATGGCTTAGTTATAATGAGTTGGAGTGTGCAATGCAGGTAGAGGTGCTGCAAATGTCTTTGCACTAGTGTGACTATAGCAAAGTCCAATAGCTACGTATAGGATGCCACTAGGTACACTGACTGTTTGCTAGTATAATGGCTTAGTTATAATGAGTTGGAGTGTGCAATGCAGGTAGAGGTGCTGCAAATGTCTTTGCACTAGTGTGACTATAGCAAAGTCCAATAGCCACGTATAGGATGCCACTAGGTACACTGAGTGTTTGCTAGTATAATGGCTTAGTTATAATGAGTTGGAGTGTGCAATGCAGGCAGACGCGCTCTGCAAATGTCTTTGCACTAGTGTGACTATAGCAAAGTCCAATAGCCACGTATAGGATGCCACTAGGTACACTGAGTGTTTGCTAGTATAATGGCTTAGTTATCATGAGTTGGAGTGTGCAATGCAGGTAGAGGTGCTGCAAATGTCTTTGCACTAGTGTGACTATAGCAAAGTCCAATAGCCACGTATAGGATGCCACTAGGTACACTGAGTGTTTGCTAGTATAATGGCTTAGTTATCATGAGTTGGAGTGTGCAATGCAGGCAGACGCGCTCTGCAAATGTCTTTGCACTAGTGTGACTATAGCAAAGTCCAATAGCCACGTATAGGATGCCACTAGGTACACTGAGTGTTTGCTAGTATAATGGCTTAGTTATAATGAGTTGGAGTGTGCAATGCAGGTAGAGGTGCTGCAAATGTCTTTGCACTAGTGTGACTATAGCAAAGTCCAATAGCCACGTATAGGATGCCACTAGGTACACTGAGTGTTTGCTAGTATAATGGCTTAGTTATCATGAGTTGGAGTGTGCAATGCAGGTAGAGGTGCTGCAAATGTCTTTGCACTAGTGTGACTATAGCAAAGTCCAATAGCCACGTATAGGATGCCAATAGGTACACTGAGTGTTTGCTAGTATAATGGCTTAGTTATCATGAGTTGGAGTGTGCAATGCAGGCAGACGCGCTCTGCAAATGTCTTTGCACTAGTGTGACTATAGCAAAGCCCAATAGCCACGTATAGGATGCCACTAGGTACACTGAGTGTTTGCTAGTATAATGGCTTAGTTATAATGAGTTGGAGTGTGCAATGCAGGCAGACGCGCTCTGCAAATGTCTTTGCACTAGTGTGACTATAGCAAAGTCCAATAGCCACGTATAGGATGCCACTAGGTACACTGAGTGTTTGCTAGTATAATGGCTTAGTTATAATGAGTTGGAGTGTGCAATGCAGGCAGAGGTGCTGCAAATGTCTTTGCACTAGTGTGACTAGACAAAAGTCCAATAGCCACGTTTAGGATGCCACTAGGTACACTGAGTGTTTGCTAGTATAATGGCTTAGTTATAATGAGTTGGAGTGTGCAATGCAGGTAGAGGTGCTGCAAATGTCTTTGCACTAGTGTGACTATAGCAAAGTCCAATAGCTACGTATAGGATGCCACTAGGTACACTGACTGTTTGCTAGTATAATGGCTTAGTTATCATGAGTTGGAGTGTGCAATGCAGGCAGACGCGCTCTGCAAATGTCTTTGCACTAGTGTGACTATAGCAAAGTCCAATAGCCACGTATAGGATGCCACTAGGTACACTGACTGTTTGATAGTATAATGGCTTAGTTATGAGTTGGAGTGTGCAGAGGACAGGAGGGTACAGTGCCAGGATTTTGGGGCTCTGGATAGAGGAATGGAAGCCTGCCTTTCTATTCCCTCCTAATAGGGAAATGCAGGGAGGAAATCCCTGACCTTGGCTACACAGACGCTGGCGCTGTTTTCAGGACCTGTCACCTTAACTCTGACCCTGCCGGTTTGAGCCCTTAAAAGGACTGCTAGAAAGTGCTCTCCCTAAGCTGTCCAGCGCTGTGTATGGAGCGCATACAGCTGTATCAGCGATAGGACTCAAGACGGAGCTGCGACAGTGATGTCTGACACCAAAGACGCAGAAGAGATAATGGCGTCCTGGAGGAAAATGTCCGTTTTTATAATGCAGGGACATGTGACATGGACATCCTATCACACATGCCGTTGCTTCTCTGGCTAAAAGTCCACTTAGCTGTGTGTGTGTCTGGGATTGGCTGACATGCTGGCCCGCCCCACAAGACGCGCGCGCTTAGGGAAGGAAGACAAGAAAAAAAAAAAAAATGGCGATCACCATTATAGAAACAGCAGTGATCTGAAGGCGCTGTTCACGCACACTATACACTGAAATGTCATAATAGTGTGATTCACAGAGTGACTTACACTATTACAGCAGAAACCAAGCTAGGATTTAGCTGGTTTTTTGCTTCTAGAACCGTTCTCGAACGTTTCTAGAACTATCGAGCTTTTGCAAAAAGCTCGAGTTCTAGTTCGATCTAGAACATGCCCCAAAATCACTCGAGCCTAGAACTGGAGAACCACGAACCACGAACCGCGCTCAACTCTACCAAGGACACCATCTGCAAAGAGTTTGTATGTTCTCCCCGTGTTTGCGTGGGTTTCCTCCGGGTACTCCAGTTTCCTCCCACACTCCAAAGACATACAGCGCTATGGAATTAATAACGCTATATAAATGAATAAATTATTATTATTACTGCAATGCCCTGCTCATGAGCTAAGGAACATAATTGATCAGGAGAGCTATATACTACATTTGCAAATGGAGGGATTTGCTTTTATAGTTTCCCTGCTGAACGACTACCAAACATGAGAGTCCGTTATACGCCACAAGAAAACACATCTAAATAGCGAGCTCTGTTGTTAAGTATTCATTCAGCTGGATAACTGGACTTAAAGGGGTACTCCATCTCCAAGATCCTCACATGAAGGGTCCGCACTCCTAGAAAATGGGGGATACGTTCCCTGAGTGTCTCCCCCCCATATTCTAGACAGTCCAGAGTCGTCGTGGGACCCCTTTATTTTTTTCTTACAATAAATTGGTGAAAGAGGGAATGTTTTGGGGACTGTTTTTTCAAATAAATTTCTTTTGTCGATTTTTTTTTTTTTGTTAGTACTGACAGTTTATGATGTTGGGTATCTAATAGACGCCATGACATCACAAACTGCTGGGCTTGATCTCAGGTGACTTTACAGCTAGTATCAACCCGATTTATTACCACGTTTGCCACTGCACCAGGGCACAGGATGAGCTGGGGTGAAGCGCCAGGATGCGCCACGTCTGGGGTGCCTGCGGCCTGCTATTTTTAGGCTGTGAAGGCCCAATAACTATGGACCTTCCCACCCTGAGAATACCAGACCACAGCTGTCCGCTTTACTTTGGCTGGTGATCCAATTTGGGGGGGGACCCTACTTTTTTTGTGTAATTATTAATATTTATAAAATAATTATAAAAAAAGAGCCTGGGGGGACCTCCACATTGGATCCCCAACCACGGAAAAAGCTGCCAGCTGTGGTTTTCAGGCTACAGCCATCTGCTTTACCCTAGCTGGCTATCAAAAATGGGGGGACCCAACGTCATTTTTTTTTTAACTATTTTTTAAATAGAAAAAATTAATGGGCTTCCCTGTATTTTGATTGCCAACCAAGGTAACGGCAGGCAGATGGGGGTGGCAACCCATAGCTGTCTGCTTTATCTGCGCTGAGAATCAAAAATACCGCGGAGCGCTACGTCATTTTTTTTAAAGATTTATTTTTACAGCACTGTGATGTCCAGCAATCAAAATACAGGGAAGCCCATTTTGTTTTTAGTTATTTAAATAAATAATTAAAAAAAATATATATGGGCTCCCGCTGCATTTTTTGTATTGCTAGCTAAGGGTAATCCAAGCAGCTACTGGCTGCTAACCCTCACTGCTTGGTGTTACCTTCACTGGCAATGGAAAATCCAGGGAAGCATTTTTTATTTTTTTTGACAAAAAACTACAAAAAAAGGATGTGAGCTTCGCCATATTTTTGTATGCTAGCCAGGTATAGCAGGCAGGTGCTGGAAGAGTTGGATACAGCGCCAGAAGATGGCGCTTCTATGAAAGTGCCATTTTCTGAGGCGGCTGCAGACTGCAATTCGCAGCAGTGGGGCCCAGAAATCTCAGGCCAACCTGTGCTGCGGATTCCAATCCCCAGCTGCCTGGTTGTACCTGGCTGGACACAAAAATGGGGCAAAGCCTACGTCATTTGTTTTCTAATTATTTCATGAAATTCATGAAATAATAAAAAAAGGGCTTCCCTTTATTTTTGGTTCCTAGCCGGGTACAAATAGGCAACTGGGGGTTGGGGGCAGCCGTACCTGCCTGCTGTACCTGGCTAGCATACAAAAATATGGCGAAGCCCACATAATTTTTTCAGGGGGCAAAAAACTTCTGCATACAGTCCTTGATGGAGTATGCTGAGCCTTGTAGTTCTGAAGCTGCTGTCTGTCTGTATGGAGAAGAGCAGATAGCAGCTGCAGAACTACAAGGCTCAGCATACTCCATCCAGGACTGTATGCAGAAGTTTTTTGCCCACCAAAAAAATGACGAGGGCTTCGCCATATTTTTGTATGCTAGCCAGGTACAGCAGGCAGCCACGGGCTGCCTCCAACCCCCAGTTGCCTATTTGTACCCGGCTGGGAACCAAAAATATAGGGAAGTCCGTTTTTTTTAATTATTTCACTTATTTCATGAAATAATTAAAAAACAAATGACGTGGGCTTTGCCCCATTTTTGTGTCCAGCCAGGTACAACTAGGCAGCTGGGGATTGGAATCCGCAGCACAGGTTAGCCCGAGGTTTCTGGGCGCCTCTGCTGCGAATTGCAGTCCGCAGCCGCCCCAGAAAATGGCGCTTTCATAGAAGCGCCATCATCTGGCGCTGTATCCAACTCTTCCAACAGCCCTGAAGCCGGGTGGCTTGCTGGGTAATAATGAGTTAATACTAGCTTTGTTTTACTAGCTAGTATTAAGCCAGAGATTCTTAATGTAAGGCACGTTTGACCCGGCCATTAAAAATCTCCAATAAAGGGTTAAAAAAAAGATACCACACAGAGAAAAAATACTTTAATAGAAATAAATACACAGACACATTAGAGACTCCATCTTTATTACCCCCTGTCAGCCCTCCACGATCCATGGTCTTCTGTCTTTCTCGTTCAACAAATGCAGCTCTGCTCCTTCACTGCTGAATGGGGGAAGACGCTGCTTCCCATGCAGCCTTCACTCCGTGAGAGATCAGTGCTGCTGGCTGTTAGCGGTAACAGCGGTAACGCTGACAGACGTGTTACCATAGCAACGGTGCTCCGATCATGTGATTTCCGGAGCCGCGGTTAGCGGTGACGTCACCGCTAACTGCGTTGCTATGGCAACGGTGATCTCCGTTAATGACCGGCTGTGTCAGTTGGTCCCTAACGGAGCGGGGAGTCGACCGTGTGCTAGAGCATGTCGCCGGTACACGGCAATACACAAATGTGCACCGTGTAACGGAGAGTGCAATGACAGGACCTAGGACAGGACATGACGTCAAAGCCATGTGACCAGTCTGTAGCCAATGAGATAATAGCCACGTGACTGGTCACATGGCTATTTTGACGACATCATGGAAGGTCCTGTCAGTGCTGGTTATCGGGAGGACGCAGCGATCATCGGAAGGAATAGTGACAGGAGACAGAGTGCAGGACGCATCGCGGGCACCAGTAAGTGTTATGGCAATGTTTAATAACTGTATGTGTACATTTATAATGCGTTTTTATGTGTTTGTGATTGCCTCCCATTATTTCCTATTGGTTCGAGTTCGGTTCGTCGAACGTTCGCCGAACCGAACTTGAACGGGACCTCGGTTCAGCGAACCGAGCTCGAGCCAAACCACGGCTGGTTCGCTCATCTTTAGTAAACACTCCTAAAATGTAATGGGAACACCATGGGGCAGACACCTTGACATATCTCTAACTACCAGATCCCTGATGGAATATTAAAAATTAAACAATTAAAAAAAAGTGTGGGGTCCCCCCATTTTTGATAACCAGGTAAAGCAGACAGCTGCAAGTTGCAGAAAAAAACTATCTGTTTTACCTTTGCTGGTTATCAAAAATAGAGGGGACCCCCACATAGTTCTTTTTAATAATTTATTTTTTTGGGAAGAATGAAAAGTTATCTAGTAGTTTATGAATAGAGCTGCAATTGAGAGAGGTAGAATTGAAAGTTGTAATGAAGTCAAAATTCTCCATAAAGATAGTATGGTTCTATTTGTTGTTGCAGGAATGAGGAGTATTGGAAATGTACGAGTACTTCTGAAGACTGAGGAACAACTTTGTCAAGTTTTTATGAGTTGGTGACCTCCTTCAGGCCAAGGCACTAAAAAAGAGGAGTGTGCCCCAACTGATAAATGTATTAGAAAAAAGGAAGAAAAATAGCTAGCTTACTCGTGATCCATTGCATGTGGTATTGTAGCTTCATGTGTAGATGACTGCACAAAAAAAGGTGGGAGCTAGCCACGTAGAATGAGAAAGCAGAAAAAGAAAAATATCCAAGTTTTTTTTAAATGAAAAAGTTTTAATTTCTTTCAACCATATTAAAAAAACTACATCATGGGACTGACATGGAAAAAATGTACTGGGTCTATGCATTTCGGCAAATTTATGCCTTCATTAAGGTCCATCTGTGATGCCCTGGACAAGCCAGGTAGTCACAGATAGAGCCCCGCGCAACACCAGCCCCCTCACTAGGTAACAACAGCCAACCACATTAAACCCTAGTCACCTCCCTCAGGGCTGGATGGACACACCAGGGGGCGGAGCCAGACAGTTGGACACGCCCACCGAGGAGTTCAGAGAGCCTTAGGCAGGAAAAACACAGGCAGTTCACAAAGAATGCAGTTGGAGAGTGAAGTGGAGGAGGTCAGGCCTGTAGGTCAGGCCTGTGACAGACTGACAGGTGCCAGGGTTGGAGCCTGGGCACCTCTGGTTAGGAGGCATACAGAGGCCTCTGTCTGCAGGAGCCTGGAAGACAGCTCGGTAGAACTGTGGTTGACCGGGACAGGGTAGTGGCCCGCCAGTACCGACCCAGGGAACCGACTCGGAAACCGGAGCACAAGAGGGGGTACTCAGACCCTGAAACGAGGTCTAGAAACTACTGGACTGAGTTAATTAACTGATTGTGGTCTGGACTTTAGGTCTTTTCCCACCCAAAGTCCCTCATAGAAGACAACAGCCCAACGAGGGGGATAGAAAGCCACCGTTAAGGCTCAGAGATCCCACAGGCCAGCGTCTGCTGGCAAACGGGCTCTTCTGACATCCACAAGCCGGGGAGTGGACTCCTGATGCTGCAAGTGCAGGTAGTTCAACAACTCGAACAGGTGCAGGAGAAAGGCAGAGACCACCAACCGGGTGGGGGAACCCGACTGCAGCCGGCTGCGGGCACTGACCACCATCATCTCGGTTTACCAGAGACTCGAGTGTTTCATTCTAATAGTGAGTACACCAGTGCCCTCCGGTTGCCCATCTCCCTGCACCGCCAAACCACCCCCAACAGGTCCCGGGGCCACCATCCCTGCCCACAGAGGGGTTAACAACTTGCTGCATACCATCTCCCCGGGGTGCCCCGTAACTGCAGCGGTGGTGTCCACCTTCACCACATCCCGTGGGTGGCGTTACAAACTTAGAACACGGCTCTGGCCGTACACCTACGTCCCCAAACCGCCAACCCATTTTTGGTCGGAGTGACCCCAGGACCCCCGGGTCCGGAGACCATCGAGCCACCCACTGAAGGTCTGGACCCGAGCGGCTCGGTTGCAGCCGAGCATGGGGCGGCACACATCTACCATGATCAAGGCGTAAATCATGCCGAAACATGTAGTCCCCAATACAACAGTACACCTTTTCCATATCAGTCTCATAGTATAGCTTTTTTAACATTATTGAAATAAATATAGACTTTTTAACTTAAAAAACATTGGATTACAGACCATATTTCAGCTGGATATTTTTCTTTTACTGCTTTCTGATAACTGTATTGGCTCATTTGTCCAAGGAAGCAGACCCTACAGTGGAAGTAGCCAATGTCAAAGAGGACCTAATTCAATATCGGGCTATGGTACAAATGTTCAAATATCCAAGACCTCTGAAATAGAATTCAAAAGTAAAGATTAAGTGATTGACCGTACTCTAGCTAAAGATGGTGATAGGAAAATTTGCCAACAGCCGAAGAGTCCCTAGATGAAAACGCCATAGTAGATTTGAAAAACGTGGATGCGGAGGATCTAAAAGTGGCATATCTTATGTCAGGTCGATACTGAAGGACCCAGACAGTAGCCCTGGTCGCTTGCCCTGACCGAGAATACATTGTGTACTGTGTTGTATATCTTTTGAACTTGGATAGAGGGTATGTTATGTTGCACTAGAGCTGGTTTATCTGTATGCAATAAACTTGCTGGACTCCTAAAGTGAAAGTATTCCTGATTTTACCTTAAGTTGCAAGCCTAGATAAGCAATTCCTCACATCACCATTATTTCAAAGTACTGTCTTAACTCTCTTAGGCATGGAGTTCACTGGAGCTTCACTGGTTGCCACTGGAATCGTCTTCCACTCCTCCATGACGACGTCTCTGAGTTGGTGCATATTAGAGACCATGCACTCCTCCGCCTTCCATGTGCGAATGCCCCACAAATGTTCAGAAAGGTTTAGATCTGGAGACATTCTTGGCTAGTCCAGGACCTTCATCCTCAGTGAATGTACCATTTTCTGGGGCGTCTGTGGACTGCAATTCGCAGCGGGGGTCCCAGAAAACTTTGGCCACCCTGCGGATTCCAGTCCCCAGCTGCCTAGTTCTACCTGGCTGGACACAAAAATTGGGTGAAATAATTAAAAAAGGGCTTCCGTAGTTTTTTGGTTCCCAGCTAGGTACAAATAGGCAGCTGGGGGTTGGGGGCAGCCCGTACCTGCTGGTTGTATCAGGCTGCATACAAAAATATGGCAAAGCCCATGTAGTTTTTTGCTTGCTTTATTTTAAATCATTAAAAGATAAAAAAAAACCTAACCCAAGGGTTATGGGTAAAAATAAAAATGCGTAGAATCCCGCTGCATTTTCTATTGCTAAGGTATCCCAAGCAGCTACTGGTATTACCTTCACTGGCAATGGAAAATCCAGGGAAGCCCTTTTTTAAAGATTTAAAAAAAAAGATGTGGGCTTCACCATATTTTTGTATGCTAGCCACGTATAGCAGGCAGGTACGAGCTGCCCCAACCCCCAGCTGCCTATTTTTTCCCGGCTGGGAACCAAAAATATAGTAAATCCCTTTTTTAATTATTTCATGAATTTCATTAATAATAAAAAAAAATGATGTGGGCTTCGCCCAATTTTTGTGTTCAGCCAGGTACAACTAGGCAGCTGGAGATTGGAATTCACAGCACAGGGTGGCCCAAACTTTCTGTGCCCCCCCGCTGCAAACTGCAGTCCGCAGCCACCCCAGAAAATGGCACTTTCATAGAACTGCCATCTTCTGACTCTGTATCCAACTCTTCCAGCAGCCCTGGTGCCGGGTGGCACACTGGGTAATAAGGGGTTATTACTAGCTTTGTTTTACCAGCTGGTATTAAGCCCGAGATTCTTAATCTCAGGCCAAGTTTGACCCGGCCATTATGAATCTCCAATAAAAGGTTAAAAAAAAAAAAAAAAGACATCACACAGGGAAAAAAATATTTTATTAGAAATACACAGACACACTTAGGGGTTGCATCTTTATTATTCACTCTAACCCCTCCATGATCCTGGTCTTCTGTCTTCTGTATTTTTCAACCGATGCAGCTCTGCTATATCCCAAAACATGGGGCGAGGAAGAACACTTCTGCTCCCCGAGCTGTGTAATAACTCAATGAGTGAGCATAGACTGCGGGTTGGTAGGCGGTGATGTCACCACTGCCACCGTTACCATAGTAACCGAACGAGCGGGTTACTATAGCAATGGTGATCTCCGATCACCTGATTCCCAGCGCCGCTATTCAGCGGCTCCTGCATGAGCTGCTGAATAGCGGCGCTGGTAAACAGGGAATTAATTCCTGCAGCTCCTGCAGGAGCCGTACATAGCGGCGGCGATAATCAGGCGATCAGAGATCACCGTTGCTATAGTAACCCGCTCGGTAGGTTACTATTGCAATGGTGGCAGCGGTGACGTCACGTCACCTAGTAACTACACTAAGACACACAGTAAATCTGTCCCTAGCTCAGCAGCACCTCCCCCTACACTAGCTAACTGTGGATCACATTTCCGAGCACAGCGCCGTCAGGTTTCATATAGAGCTGATGATGCTGTGCGGCCAGCCAATCATTTTATTGCCACAACTAACATGGCTGTGGCATTACAGTATGTGACAGACAATCCCTGCATGTGGACTGACTTTGTAAAGAGCTCCAACATACAGGGAGGGGCAGCCGAGCATGTGCCCGAGCATCTCGCTTGGAGCTCGCCGAGTATCCCAAGCACTGTGATACTCGGGCGAGCACCGAGTAGTGGCGGGTATGCTCGCTCATCCCTATTGCTCATCTTTCTGTCAGCCAGACAGCACAATTCATAGTATGTTGTCAATGTCATATTCACCACCCTCATCATTGTCTCAAATGCTTCCACTTTACTCTTATAAAGCCTCTTCATCCTTTTCTATTTCAACTGCAAATATGCATCCCTTCTTTTCTGTCAAGGAACAAGCTCCCAGTCATCTCCTGGTTTGTCAAATAATCTCTCACCTGGTGAAGTCGTCGGTGCTATCAATGCCATACCACTTTGTGGTATTTACTTCCTTTTTGAGAAATGATGGTATGCACTCAGCCTCACTGGAAAATAGGAGTGTCAGCTCTCTGTTCTCATGTGCAAAGAATATAGGCTGCTTTCTCAACATGTGTTTGAGCTCCATGCTGCACTACATTGTAGATACCTGGAGCGGTAGTTATGAGAAGCGACAATACATGAGTTTCATAGCCCACTGAGTCAATTTTTTTAGCATCAGGTCTGCACCACAAGACCGGAACTGGAAAATTTTACATTTTCACACAAGAAAATGGTTAAAAATGGCCCTGCTTACCTATATATCAGGGCTTGAAAAGAAAAGAGCGCTATTTGACTCTCGGAGCATAGATATTCCTAAAACTGTTTGCGACCTCCATATTCAGAGCCTGTAAGTGCCAGAACAACTGAATCCCCAATCAAGTGTCATGTCCTCATTTTGGAAATTACAACCCATGGGTGTTTTACATGTTACTGAATAAAAATTGAAAATCTGCCATTGAAGTGTACAATACATTTTATTGCCCATGCATTGTAGTGTTTAGTATATTGTGGCCAGCTCATGCTGCTGGAGATACACACCCTGTAATGTCACAAGGAAGTTTTTACAAACATCACCGATTGTCATGCTTCAGGATATGTGGAGTGTACAAATTCTGGCACTCTGCCTGCTAATTCCTCTGATGTCTGTAATCAGTGCACGCAGAATCGACCCACAGATTTGAAGTTCATAGTCAGTCTAGCAAGAGTTAATCCCTGCTGGGATGCTTATTAGTCTCTTTTGTTTACATTCTGTGGGTGAGCCAGTCACATCCTCGTCCCTCTTATATATGCTGGCTGGACACTTCCTTTAATGGCAGCTATAGATTTTCTATAATGGACTGGTGAGGTGATGTGATCCAGTCTTATCAGTGGCTATTGTACTTTATTCTATGAGTAGTTGTGGCACACTCTGGGGCTCAGAAGGAGGATGGAATTAGAATCTGGGATTGCTTATTTTACTGGATTTCTTTTGGGAGGGAGCCATTTTACTTTTCCAAAGCCTTTAACTTACAAGTAACATGGAAACCTGAAATGACAGACCTAAGTGGGGACTTGTTAATTTTTGTGGATTGAGTTAAAGCTTTTATTAGGACCTTTTACTAAAATTTTGGATCAGATTTATCTTGTGCTCTCCCAATGACATGATTCAGATGAAACCAGTATTATGAGACAGCAGTGTTACTCTGGACTCCATCTGGCTTCTGTTCAGTGGTGTCCTTTTCAGAGGTGCAGAAAACTGTGGTTGGCCATGCTTTTATGCACAACTGAAAAGGCAGACATCTCTGGATCATAGGACAGACTGAGTTCAAGTTGACTCCATTTGCCTCATTATAGGGAATATTCCATCAAGGGTTTTTGTCTGAATCAGTTACTTCAGAGATTTACATGGAAACCCTGATGTAAATACTCAGCTTAGAGCACAGGATAGATGTGAGCTGCACCTTACTGCAATCTTTGGGAGGAAAAATGAACAAATCAATAGCAGTTCAAGAACTGGTTTTATTTAATTATTACGCCATACCTCGTGCAGTATAATTGATAAAATGACCTTATTCTTTGGACCAGTGCGACCACAGCTATTACAGATTTTTAATAAGTTGTACTACTATCATACAGTGAATAACAGTTTTTTATTTTATTTTTTTTAAGTTTTTGCATCATCTACATATGTATAGTATATATACTGTATATATAATGCAAAAACTTTAAAAACAAAATAAAGTTAGTGTGAGTGTGTGTGTGTATATATATATATATATATACATATATATATATATATATATATATATATATATATATCTTAACCCACCCCACAAAAAACAAGCTGTTACATGGCAGATATATATGTATATAGTATACACTATATATACAGTATATATATATGCATATTTATATATATATATATATACACACTATATACAGTATATCTACTGTATATGTATATATTATATATATATATATATATATATATATATATATATATATATATATATATAATTGCCTTATTCTGTCTGTCTGTCTTGCTACAAAATTATGTCGTTACAGTGACAGCCATCGCATTGGCCGCTCACCTCACCTTGGCTCCGCCCCCCGCACGGATTGGCCACTCGCCCTGGCCCCCTGCACGCATTGACCGCTCGGCCAGGCCCCCACACACTGAGCACATATGCACACATAGCAGACACACATGGATACACCGAGCGCATACACACATAGCGCACATGCATGTACACACACACACACTGAGCACACACACACACACACATAGCAGACAGACACACACACACACACACACACACATAGCAGACACACATGGATACACCGTGCACATACACACATAGCGCAAATGCATGTATATTCACATACACACACTGAGCACATATACACACATAGATACACCGAGCGCATTCACATAGCGCACATGCATGTACAGTTATGTCCAGAAATATTTGGACAGTGACACAATTTTCGCGAGTTGGGCTCTGCATGCCACCACATTGGATTTGAAATGAAACCCCTACAACAGAATTCAAGTGCAGATTGAAACGTTTAATTTGAAGGTTTCAACAAAAATATCTGATAGAAATTGTAGGAATTGTACACATTTCTTTACAAACACTCCACATTTTAGGAGGTCAAAAGTAATTGGACAAATAAACCAAACCCAAACAAAATATTTTTATTTTCAATATTTTGTTGCGAATCCTTTGGAGGCAATCACTGCCTTAAGTCTGGAACCCATGGACATCACCAAACGCTGGGTTTCCTCCTTCTTAATGCTTTGCCAGGCCTTTACAGCCGCAGCCTTCAGGTCTTGCTTGTTTGTGGGTCTTTCCGTCTTAAGTCTGGATTTGAGCAAGTGAAATGCATGCTCAATTGGGTTAAGATCTGGTGATTGACTTGGCCATTGCAGAATGTTCCACTTTTTTGCACTCATGAACTCCTGGGTAGCTTTGGCTGTATGCTTGAGGTCATTGTCCATCTGTACTATGAAGCGCCGTCCGATCAACTTTGCGGCATTTGGCTGAATCTGGGCTGAAAGTATATCCCGGTACACTTCAGAATTCATCCGGCTACTCTTGTCTGCTGTTATGTCATCAATAAACACAAGTGACCCAGTGCCATTGAAAGCCATGCATGCCCATGCCATCACGTTGCCTTCACCATGTTTTACAGAGGATGTGGTGTGCCTTGGATCATGTGCCATTCCCTTTCTTCTCCAAACTTTTTTCTTCCCATCATTCTGGTACAGGTTGATCTTTGTCTCATCTGTCCATAGAATACTTTTCCAGAACTGAGCTGGCTTCATGAGGTGTTTTTCAGCAAATTTAACTCTGGCCTGTCTATTTTTGGAATTGATGAATTGTTTGCATCTAGATGTGAACCCTTTGTATTTACTTTCATGGAGTCTTCTCTTTACTGTTGACTTAGAGACAGATACACCTACTTCACTGAGAGTGTTCTGGACTTCAGTTGATGTTGTGAACGGGTTCTTCTTCACCAAAGAAAGTATGCGGCGATCATCCAACACTGTTGTCATCCGTGGACGCCCAGGCTTTTTTGAGTTCCCAAGCTCACCAGTCAATTCCTTTTTTCTCAGAATGCACCCGACTGTTGATTTTGCTACTCCAAGCATGTCTGCTATCTCTCTGATGGATTTTTTCTTTTTTTTCAGCCTCAGGATGTTCTGCTTCACCTCAATTGAGAGTTCCTTAGACCGCATGTTGTCTGGTCACAGCAACAGCTTCCAAATGCAAAACCACACATCTGTAATCAACCCCAGACCTTTTAACTACTTCATTGATTACAGGTTAACGAGGGAGACACCTTCAGAGTTAATTGCAGCCCTTAGAGTCCCTTGTCCAATTACTTTTGGTCCCTTGAAAAAGAGGAGGCTATGCATTACAGAGCTATGATTCCTAAACCCTTTCTCCGATTTGGATGTGAAAACTCTCATATTGCAGCTGGGAGTGTGCACTTTCAGCCCATATTATATATATAATTGTATTTCGGAACATGTTTTTGTAAACAGCTAAAATAACAAAACTTGTGTCACTGTCCAAATATTTCTGGACCTAACTGTACACACACACACACTCTGCTGTATACTCACCCAGCGATGCGGTCCCTGTCACAGAAGTCCCCAGCGCTGTTCCCGCTTCCAGTTCCACAGGGCACTGAATATTCAGTGAGTATAATAAGCGGCGATAAGGAGCGGGAGGCAGCAGAGCCGGAGACAGCATCGCTGGAGAGAAGAAAAATGTAGAAAATATTTTTATTAAAAAGACCCATATTTTCTCCAGTATGTTTTACACTGATGTCACATGGATCACATCAGTGTGACATCCGTGTGACATCCGTGCTGCCGGAGATGCCTGCGTGTGTGCGTGCGGGGTCATGAAAAGTCACATGATCCGTGTGCAAACACGGACGTGTGAGGCACATCATAGAATAACATGGGTACGTGTGACATCCGTGTTAAAAATGGAAATGTCCCACGTACCTAAAACACGGACGTCTGAAACCAGCCTACGGCAGCGCGCCGGATCCGACAAAGTGGAGAAAAGCCGGATGTGTGAAACCACTAGCTTACCCTGGCTCCCGACACACGTGTGCCGGAGCCGGCGTAGGCTGGTAAACATGGTACACATCGGGTAACTATAGAAACCGCTTTGCTTAGTTACCCAATGTGTAACATGGTTACTAGCTTACCCCGGCTCTCGGCACACGTGTGCCAGAGCCAGCGTACACTGTTAACCAGCGTTTACATCGGGTAACTATGGAAACCGCTTTGCATAGTTACCCGATGTGTACCATGGTTACTAGCTTACCCCGGCTCTCTGCCCATTCAGATCGTTGGTCTCCCACTGTCAAACACGCCAATGCGTGCTGCACAGCAGGAGACCAACGAGCAAAAAATGAACCATCATTACTCAAGACTTACTGATTATATTATTATTCAATCTGCTAACCTACATACACATTCTAGACTACCCGATACATTAGAATCGGGCCACCTTCTAGTATATATATATATATATACATATATATATATATATATATATATATATATATATATATATATATATATATATATATAAATTTTTTAATGCTTTCTATTCTAATTTTGAGAGGTAGAATGAGCAATACTAAGACATTCAGGAATTTTTTATGTATTTCAGTGTGAACTAAAATTGCTAAATGAGCTTCATTCTTTGGGTCAGTACGGTCAGTACGATTACAGCGATACCACAATTAGGTCATTTTTTAGGATTTGTCACATTTGCACAATAAAAACAATTTATTTTGTTTAAAAAAGAATTGTTTTTACAGCACTTTATCCTAAAAGTTGTAGTTTTTTATGTCTCTAATGACGGAACTGAGTGGGAGCTTTTTTTTGCAGGAGAAGATGATTTTTCCATATATATCAATTCTTTTTACATTTGACCTTTGATCACATTTTATTCCACTTCTTTCCAGCAATAACATGAAAAAACAATTTTTTGCTACATATTTTTTACAATGTTTACAAAGGGATTCAATAGTGTGAAAGTTCAATAGATTGGGTCATTCTGGACACAGCGACACCTTGTACTTTTTTTTACATAAATATATGTATTTATTTGTGTAATATTTTTTCTCTTTTTGTTCTTTATTTTTTTTTTTTTTTCATATTTTTACCATATTTTTACCATGGCCTCACATCCATTATTCAGCCCGGGGTCACCATGGAGACTATATGCGATCACATTGTGCAGATTGGAGGAAAGAGGGTGCTCTCTCCTCCTAGTATACAGATTGATGATGCCACTGTCACTATTAACAGCAGCATCAGCGGAGTTAAATGCCCATGATCACTGTAATCACCAATTTTAGGCTTTAATGAAGGGTGTCATCTATAAAATACAATATAGTTCACATCCGCTGATGATTCGCCAGATGTGCTTGTGAGCTGGCTCGATCACAGCACTGTAAATGTATTGCTGTTTCAGGGAATTTTCAAATTATCTCTTCAGGGAGGAAGGAGATGAACTATAGTGCCACCTATTGGAAGTAGCAATCCTACAAGTCAAAAGTGTCCCTTTAACAAGCCTTTTCATATGACCTAGGATTTATGCCAGAGCAGAACCTCAATTAGCACACATGGTGTTTTGGAGTGATTGCCCCTCGTCAGTGCAAAGTATGAGATCTGATCTGGCTGTATAAGAAGCTATATTGTGGTCTAAGAGGAAAACGTTTCTCCTTGCGGAGACTGACAAACCAATCTGGCTGCCAGTGAGGAGACTTCTGGCTGCAATGCTCCTCTGGGAAATATTCAAATTGTGTCATCAGGGAGGAAGGAGACGAACTCTAGTGCCACATATTGTAGGTAGCAATCTTAAAAGTCAAAAGTGACCCTTTAACGCGACTTAGGATTTGTTGGGGCAATGCACTTCACACAGCACCGTACATGCACAACGAATGTAGTGAACTGGGTAATAATTATCAATTACATAACGAAGTGATTTGTGCACTATTTAAGTGTGATTATGACACTATGTTGATGCAGGAAATAATTTAAATTATTGATCTGAAATGAAAAATTAGAGAATAAACTACAAATTCACTTCTTTGAACAGGAATATAGTAGTGCCTGCATTTATCATTGACTATTAAAACCGCTTTAGCTAAAGATACTTAGATTTTCACCTTATAATTTTTTGGTGCTGCCTCTATTTCCTTTTTTTGTACTATATATATTTAGAGCTGGAATATATTATTTCCATATCAAAGATAAATTATTTTCCTGCCGAAACATTTAAATAATTAACTTTCAATATTGAACAAAGTCATAACTGTTAAGAAAAAAAAAAGAAATAGAATAACCACCAGTAAATAAAATTGCATTTCCGTATACTGTATTTTCGTATTCCATTTTCATCAGTGCACCTTGTACAAAACAATCTTTTTAAATAACAATATAAATATGGCGTCCTTTCTTTCCGGAACAAGGGCATTGTTTATAGAGTGACACCTTTATTTTTACATGTGACAGTTCTAGAAGTAACCAATATTATGAGCTGTTCAGATATGGTGTAACTATCATATGATTTCTAGCCCCTATCTGACAGCATTTCCCTTGGACCTTGTAAAGTTTATGAAATAATGTGGCATAAGTGATACATTTTGCCTAGTGAAAAAAAAATTGTATTCACTCACTTAGATAATAGACAGTAAATTTATGACAAGATGAGATGCAAAAGAAAATATAATTCAAGGACGAGCAATGACATAAGCAAGTCTTCAGTGCTTCACTAAGCCCCTTCTTTTAATATACAATGTGCATATAATGAAACATATAGGTGAGAGATTACAATGATTTGTCTTGCTGTTTACCCTCTTCACCCCCGGGGTAATTTTCCATTTTTAATTTTCATTTTTTCCACCTCTTTTTCCAAGAGCTATAACTTTTTTTATTTTTCCATCAATGTTGCCATTATGAGGGCTTGTTTTGGCAGAAGGAATTGTACTTTTGAATGAAACCATTAGTTTTACCAAACAGTGTACTGGAAAACAGGAAAAATATTCCAAGTACGATGAAATTGCAAAAAAAAAGTGCAATTGCACAATTGTTTTTGGGGTCTTTTATTTACCACGTTCACTATATGGTATGACTGATGTGTCAGTATGATGTCCACTTGTCTGGTGAAAAAAAATCAAATTTTTTTCCAAAAAATGAATAGCGCTTTTGCCGACATTTTTGAGAGCCATAGGGTTCTCATTTTTCGTGATTTAGGGCTCAGCGATGGCTTATTTTTTGCGTCTGAGCTGGTAATTTTAATTATACCATTTTTGTGTAGATGGGATATTTTGATTGCTTGTTATTGCATGTTAATGAAATGTGTCTACAAAAAAACAGAATTTTGGTGTTTGGAATTCTTTTCTCCCCACGCCGTGTACCAATCAAACTAATTGATTTTATATATTGCTATGTCAGGCATTTCTGATAGCGGCAATACCAAATATATATAGTTTTAAAAAAAATGTAATTGTTTTATTTTCAATGGGAGAAAAGGGGAGTGATTTAAAATTTTAATTTTTTCACATTTTTTTAACCTTTTTTTATTTATTTTATTTATTTTACTAGTCCCCCTAGGGGACTTTATGACTCCACAGTCTGATACTTCTAATCAGAGTGATAGTGTAGGGAGGTAATAAAATTGCTAAAATGGATGGAAAAAGAGCTCAAATTGAATGGGAACATCATGGGGAAGATGGCTGGAAACCTCTCTCACTTCCAGATCATTGTTGGGAACAATGCTGTCAGAGAATTTTGCCCCTTTTATGGAGTGACAATAAAACATGCAAAGCCAAAGATAAAATAGATTCTAAGGGGTGCTTCACACACAGCGAGCTCACTGCCGAGATCGCTGCTGAGTCACGCTTTTTGTGACGCAGCAGTGACCTCATTAGCGATCTCGCTGTGTGTGAAAATGAGCAGCGATCTGGCCCCTGCTGCGAGATCGCTGCTCGTTACACACAGCCCTGGTTCGTTTTCTTCAAAGCCGCTCTCCCGCTGTGACACACAGATCGCTGTGTGTGACAGCGAGAGAGCGACAAATGAAGCGAGCAGGGAGCAGGAGCCGGCGTCTGACAGCTGAGGTAAGCTTGTAACCAAGATAAATATCGGGTAACCAAGGTGGTTACCCGATATTTACCTTAGTTACCAGCCCCTGCAGCTCTCACGCTGCCTGTGCTGCCGGCTCCGGCTCTCTGCACATGTAGCTGCTGTACACATCGGGTTAATTAACCCGATGTGTACTGTAGCTAGGAGAGCAAGGAGCCAGCGCTCAGTGTGCGCGGCTCCCTGCTCCCTGCACACACAGCTAAGCGGTGTGCGCTGGTAACTAATGTAAACATCGGGTAACCATACCCGATGTTTACCTTAGTTACCAGTCTCCGCAGCTTCCAGACGGCGGCTCCGTGCAAGCGCAGCGTCGCTTGCACGTCGCTGCTGGCTGGGGGCTGTTCACTGGTCGCTGGTGAGATCTGCCTGTTTGACAGCTCACCAGCGACCATGTAGCGATGCAGCAGCGATCCTGACCAGGTCAGATCGCTGGTCAGATCGCTGCTGCATCGCTAAGTGTGAAGGTACCCTAAAGGAAAACATGTTAGGAAACATTTTTTCCTGTATAATGAAATGTATATAAGGCAAATAAAAAAGTTTAAAAAAAAAAGTCTCTTAAACCCCTTAGGCTATGTCCATAAGTAGCATTATTATTGTGTTTTTGTACTCTCTCATTCTTGTTAATGTTGAAAAATGCTGCAAAAACACTGAAAGAATTGACATGCTACTTGTTTAAAAAATACAAAAAAAAAAACACAGCAGTTTTCCATTTCAGTCAGGAGAATTGAATTGGATTCATGAAATCTCCTAGGTTTTGCTAATACTGTAAAAAATAGCTTTTAATTTGCATAAAGCTCATGAAACACCGCTGCAAAATAAACTGCTGCAAAAATGCAACATACGAAAATAGCCTTCACAGCTGGGCCATCTCTCATCGTATTTCACTGTAATTAGTCAAAGGAAAGATTTCAATACACCCTGGAAGACATCTAGGAGAGAGCCTCAGAATACATTTTTGGACAATTTTAAAAAAGAGTGAGACTCATACACTTGTAAAGCCTATGGTCTATGGCCTAGCAAAATTATAAAGGAGGACTTGCAATACAAAATGGAAGACACATAGAGGAGGGCCTCAAAATACATTTCTAGACAATTTAAAAAAGAGTGGGACTTCTACAGTGATAAAGCCTATGCACTAATGCAAGGCCTAGCAAAAGTTTAAAGGAGGGTTTGCAACACACAATGGAAAACACGTAGAGGAGGGCCCCAGAATAAATTTTGGAACAATTTTACTAAGAGTAGAACAGCCTTAGTGGTAAAGCCTATGCACTATTTGCAAGGACTAGTAAATGTAAAAGAGGGCTTGTCATACACAATGTAAGACACGTAAAAGAGAGCCTCAGAATACATTATTGTATAATTTTAGAAAGAGTGGAACTCCTACAGTGGTAAAGCCTATGCACTAACTGGAAGGAAAAGCAAACATTTAAAGAAGGGGGATTGCAATACACCCTGCAAGACACGAAGGAGAAAACTCAGATTTTTTTTTCCATTATTTAGAGTGGGACTTCTACACCAGCAACTGCATTGGTCAAGGCACGGGTAATGTTATGGGACATGTGGTTATGTAAGGCAGAGACTGCACCCCAGTAGTGGTGGCTAGAGATTGAGTACAAAAGACAGAAACCACCATGAGATTGTGGAAAATCTCACTGTCCACAAGCATAAACTGTAACACTTCCAGGACAAGTAGTCTACAACTGTAGCTGTTTAGTGTTTGAGCCTGTGAACAGTTAGCTGCATATTTCTGCTTGCGTTCAAAGGTCTTTGGTATGCGACAAAGGTCTATGGTAGGCAACAGCTAAATTCTGCACTGGAAAAAGAAGTGAATGTGGGTGCTGATGGTGGTTGAGAATGTGTAATGACAGGTTCTGGGGTGGCATGCATCCACGTCTGAATCCTGGACAGGGGATTAGCAAGCATGTAGGAAGAGGCAGTGGAGTCACCCACAGACAATCATTATGGATCCAGATGTTCGGTCCACCCAATAGTATTCTTTGATAACATGTGCCTGAACATGTTGGTGGTGGTCAAGCTGATAGTGGTCCAGCCCATACTGATCTTGGTACTGCACAGATTCCAAATGATTGCTCTTTTGTCATCCGCAGAGCTCCTCAGAGTGTTTCAGTGGTAGTATTACTTGTATCCCTGGACTAACCATGGTAGGAATAAGGAGGACCAGGGTGAGGTTTATGTAGTCCAGTCTATTGGCTAGTGAGACTGGACCCTGTAGAAGACAGGGTGGTGCTGGGAAACAGACTGGAAGCATTTTCTGCCATCCAACTCACTACCTGTTTGTACGTTTCTGACTTCAACGGTGGTGCAACATGCACCCTGCAAAAAGGGTGGATAATACAAAACATAAGACAAAACAGAATAATAGGTCTAGATTATGACTTTGTTTCTTGTGCTCCCATAAAAGGCAAAGTTTGCCCCGGCCCATAGCCACTACCTCTGTGAGCACCTCTATCAGCAGAACGTCCACTTCCCCATCCTTTACTGCATGCCTTGCACATTTTAAATTAGGTATGCAGCTAAGAGCAGTAATAATAGGGAATAGAATAGATGTAGGCCAGAAAAGTACTTTTGGTTGCACATTGCAACAGTAAGGACTGTAAAGGGTGCTTTACATGCTGCGACATCACTACCGTTATATCGTCGGGGTCACGTCGTTAGTGACGTACATCCGGCACCGGTAGTGACATCGCAGCATGTGACACCAAGGAGCGACGATCAACGATCACAAAATCATTCAAAAACAGTGATCGTTGACACATCGCTCCTTTCCTTAATACCGCTGCTGCCACAGGTACGATGTTGTTTGTCATTCCTGCGGCAGCACACATCGCTAAGTGTGACACCGCAGGAACGACGAACATCTCCTTACCTCCGTCCACCGGCAATGCAGAAGGAAGGAGGTGGGCGGGATGTTACGTCCCGCTCATCTCCGCCCCTCCGCTTCTATTGGCCGGCCGCTTAGTGACGCCGCAGTGATGTCGCTATGACACCAAACGCACCTCCCCCTTGAGGGAGGGATTGTTCAACGGTCACAGCGACGCCGCTGACAAGGTATGTTCATGTGACGCTGCCGTAGCGATAATGTTCGCTACGGCAGTGATCACCAAATGTCGCACGAGCGACGGGGGCGGGTGCTATCGCACTCGACATTGCTAGCAATCACTAGCGATGTCGCAGCGTGTAAAGCACCCTTTAAGGTTATATTCCCTGCCTAGATGTCTCTAATATACTATCCTTTTTCCAGCAGTTAGCCACACACTAAATGCAGCTAAGAGTAATATTATTAGAGAATGGAATTGATTTTTTATGCTGCAGCACCAAGGAGTGTAAGACAATAATCACTGTAATACACTGTTCCTTCTCCAGCAGATCTCCCTACACAAATTGCAGCTAAGAGCGGTATTATTAGAGAGTAGAATAGATTAGAATAAGCCCTGAAAAGAACTTTTAGTTTTACAATGCAGGAACAAGGACTGTAAGGGCATAGTCCCTGCCTAGATTCCTCTAATACACTATGACTTCCCCAGCAGCTAATCCTACAATAAATGGAGCTATAAGTGGAATTATTAGAGATTAGAATAGATTTTTTACATAGCAGAAGTAAAAAAAAGTGTAAGGCAATAATCACTGCAATACACTATCTCTTTCCCAGCAGATCTCCCTACACAAAATGCAGGGCCTAACAGAGGCTCCACTGACTTTTTTGATTTGTATATTTCCCAGGAGGCAATGTACCTAGGATTTCACTGTGTTGAGCGCCCTCGTTAGCTGCCGGCAGTGTTTTCTTTGGCTGGTCTCCCCGAGATCAGTGATTGTTTTGTCTTGTTGGTCTACTAGGCATTATTCCCACCTTGCCAGAATCCTACTCCACACTAATGAGGGGCAATACCCCGAAACAGCTGTCTGTGGATGGATACCTGGCCTTGGTATTTCCCTTGTCATATCTTTAAACTTGTCAAAGAGTTAGATATTGACTAAAAGGGCCACTTAATATGGTGGTTATGGTGGTCTCCTAAAAAGAGCCACCCCTTCACTAGGTCCTTCCCGGAGGGATATCTGG
The DNA here is from genome assembly GCF_048569485.1 of Anomaloglossus baeobatrachus. Lineage (NCBI taxonomy): Eukaryota > Metazoa > Chordata > Amphibia > Anura > Aromobatidae > Anomaloglossus > Anomaloglossus baeobatrachus. The sequence continues at coordinate 218,613,354 of NC_134358.1, read as the reverse complement.
CTAGTTTCTGTGTCGAGACTCCTAACAGAGGCTCCACGGACTTTTTTGATTTGTTGTTCTTTATGACAGTTAGGCGGTCTATGCTTTCAGGGGCAGCCGAATGTGCTTATCTTTGAATACTGGCAGTAATGCTCAAGCCACGTTCTCAGATCACGCTGGCTGTTAAACAGTGCTTTCTTTATATTGCTTTTATTTTATTCATTGGACCCTACTTTGTCTGGGCCAGGATCTGACTGACAAAGATTTTGGGGATCAGTGCAGATGCTTTCCTAGTCTGGTAATCTTTGTAACAGAACTCTGATGCCCATGGGATAGAATGTGTGAACAGCTCTGCAGACTCACCCATGTGTGGTTCCCCACAGTCAATTTGCCGGTTGGAGATTTTTGACAAGTGAGGAAACAAGTGTAATTGGGGTAGCACCTCTGAGTGATGAACTGTGTGTGATATTGAGATGCAAGAAGAGGAGGAGAGGCTACTTGATGCAGCGCTTGTCATCCACTCTAGCAGATACTGTTTATCAGCCTTATTTTGAAGTTGAAACAATGTGCAGCTGCCAAAGAAATCTAGTAGAGTAGGCTGTCCAGTAACGGAAGTTGTTCTAATTTTTCTTGGGATAGGATGATCCAGTGTTTGCTCACTAAAGGTTTGACTAACAGAATTTCCCACATGTACATCTCGAACACCCCACCTATTCACTCGTCCACCACAACCTCATCATGACTTACCACTCATGGTTAATGTACTCTTCACCTTTAAACAGATAACTAACAATACCTAGAAATGTGATTGATTGCATAAGTTTGAACCGGCAATCAAAATTGCCAAGACCTTTTTACCTAGTTCACCAGCAAATTTACAGCAGGCAGTACTAACTAACAATACCTAGAAATGTGTATCACTGGCTAAGTTGGAGAAGGCCATAATATGTACAAATAGAGATGAGACACCCCCCTAGTGTTCGAGTTTGGTTCGGTTCGTCGAACGGCGGGTGTGTTTGTAGAACGTTCGACGAACACCTTTGAGCCCCATTGAAAACAATGGCAGGCAAACACAACCACATACAAACACATAGAAAACACAAAACAAAGGTTTAGCTTACCAGTGTAGAAGCCACAGGACAAATCAGGAGGTGCACAGATCGATCAGATGAGCCAGTTCTGATATGAAGTACGTATACACAGAGTAAACTCCTTCTACGGTGTCCAAAAGTGAAACTACTCAGAAGTCCTTATAGGGCAAGGACATGTGACATACACAGCCAACCACACATGCCCTTGCTTGTGTGCAAAAAATGCAGTTTTTCTGTGTGTGTGTGTGTGTGTGTGTGTGTGTGATTGGCTGACAGCCTGCAGCGCCCCACTGTACACGCGGTTAGGAAAATAAAAATGGATATCACCATTATTTCAGGAACCCCCGCCCCACCCCCCGCACACTATACACTGAATTTGGATATTATTATTAACATTGCACACATTGCATAGTGTCCATGCGTATAATTCTGCAGCGATTTGGCAGCACATGTAAATGTATTGTGACTGCAGAATTGATGCAGAATGTATGCGCGCTGGATGCTTGCTCTGCCATTCAGCTCGGCTCCATACCCGCTGACAGCAGACACAGACAGTAGCGCGATGAGAATGAACTCGGATGAACTTCACCCGACTTCATTGTCATCCTGCGGCTCTGTCTGTGTCGCAGCCTGATTTGCGGTCACCGGTGAAGGACGCACCGGTGACCGCAAATCCCCTGAGTGACTGAAGTGAGCCACGATCAGCGGTGCCGTTACTGCAGTTACCAGCCTCCATCATCCCCGCACACACTGGCCCCGTCATCCCCGCACACACCGGCCCCCGTCATCCCCGCACACACTGGCCTGCATCATCCCTGCACACACCGGCCTGCATCATCCCCGCACACACCGGCCCCTGTTATCCCTGCACACAACGCCCCCGTCATCCTTGCAAACACTGGCCTCCATCATCCCTGCACACACCGGCCCGCGTCATACCCACACACACTGGCCCCCATCATCCCCGCACACACCGGCCCCCATCATTCCCGCACACAACGCCGCCGTCATCCCCGCACACACTGGCCTCAATCATGCCCGCACACACCAGCCTCCATCATCCCCACACACAACGCCCCCGTCATCCCCGCACACATCGGCCTCCATCATCCCCGCACACACTGACCCCCGTCATTCCCGCACACACCGGCCCCCATCATCCCCGCACACATTGGCCTCCCTCATCCCCACACACACCGGCCTCCATCATACCTGCACAAACTGACCCCCATCATCCCTGCACACATCAACCTCCATTATCCCCGCACACACCAGCCTCCATCATCCCCGCACACACCGGCACTACCTGAGTGAAGTCTCCGGTGACAGCGTGGCTCACTTCAGTTGCTGCGTGGAGCTGACACAGAGCGGTCGTGTTCTAGGGCGCTCCCTGTCAGCTTCATGTAGCAGAGCTGAAAGCGTCGTGTGGATTACTTCGGACCTGGATGGGTGTTTGGGGATTAATAAAGTGGTAAATGAGGGGGTTTTTTTGTCTTTTATTGCAAATGAAGGATTTTTCGTTGTGTGTGTTTATTTACTTTCACTACAGATTAATCATGGAAGGTATCTCGGGGAGACATCTGCCATGATTAACCTAGGACTTAGTGGCAGCTATAAGCTGCCATTTAACTCCTTATTACCCCATTTGCTACCGCACCAGGGCAATTCGGGATGAGCCGGGTAGAGTTCCGGGACTGTCACAGCTAATGGATGTGGCAATTCTGGGCGGCTGCTGGCTGATATTGTTAAGGTGGCGCTCCCTATCCTGACAATACTAGCCTCCAACCATGTGGCTTTATCTTGGCTGGTATCAAAATTGGGGGAGACCGCTGTTTTGTTTTTTTTTAATTATTTATTTATTTATTTTACTGCACGATATGGACCGCCTGTCGGCAGCTGTGATTGGTTGCAGTGAGACAGCTGTCACTCAGCATGGGGGCGTGTCTTACTGCAACCAATCATGGGCGCCAGTTGGTGGGGAAAGCAGGGAATACGAGATTGAATAATGAGAGGCAGCCATTTTCAAAAGAGGAAAAGCCGCCGGAGCTTTGTGAAAGCCGTGCAGCTGATCGGTGAGTAGGAAAGAGAGAGGGATTGTGCTGGGGATGCAGGACGCATGCAAATACTCAACGTGCTCACATAGCCTTACTGTGAAAAGCCACGCTTTTGGTGATCGAACCGTTATCGAATGTTAACTCGAACTGTCGAACGTGAAGCAAATCGTTCGAGTTCGTCGAACGACTCGAACATCGCCCAAAACAACTCGAATTTGAAATTGGCGAACGGTTCGATTCGAACACCACTCATCTCTAGTAGTAATACCTAGAAATCTGTTTCACTGGCTAATTTGGAGCAGGCAGTAGTCATTTAGACCCTTCACTGTTAACTCTTGAGCAGGCACTGACAAGTAGTAATCCCTGTCTCTAGCATGAAATGCTGATTTGTGGCACACGCCTTTCTCTACACTGCATGTCGCTATTCTACACTATCGCTCTCCTATCTATCTTAACTACCTATCGTTAAACCTCTTGCTAAATTAACCGACTAGCAGCACTGGCTGCAACACCTTTCCTAATGTTTAACATTAACAAAATTCTGCCGATGCTGCATGTCCGCATTTTATTTGCAGATAGACATGTGACTTAGGCAGCCAATAACACAAGCCCTTGTGTCTGAACCTTGTTTATGTTTATTGTGCCATGATTGTCTGCATAAACATCTGCAAATAAAGATAACAAAGAGAAAAAAATGCTGCGCGCCTCTGGCTTTTCCCGAGTCCCCACCCCCTCCACTCATTAACCCCTTAACAACCCATGACTTACTGGGTACGTCATGGATCGTGTGCCGGTAAGCCCCGCCCCCTGCCGCCGGCAGGCGGCCACGATCCGCGCACATATCAGCTGTTATCAACAGCTGACATGTGTGCCTCCTAGCCGCGGGTGGAATCGCTTCCACCCGTGGCCATTAACCCCTTACATTTCGCTGCCAAAATCTGGCAGCGATATGTATATGGGCACCGCCATGACAGTCACTTACCCCACCCCCACCGGAAGTCACGTGACATGATCACGTGACTTTCAGTGGTTACCATGGTAGCACAGGGTCATGTGAGGACGCCTGTAGCTAACATGACTCACTTCCTCTCAATGCCGGAATACAGCCGGCATTGAAAGTAAAGCAGCAAATCTGCAGTTCTCAGCTCTGTAGCTGAGATCTGCAGATAGTGCAGAGCGATCGGATTGCTGATCGATATAGCCCCCTAGGGGAAATAGTAAAATAAAAAAAAAAAAGTAAAAAAAAGTTTTAAAAAATTAAAAAAAATAAAAAAAACCTAAAAGTTCAACTCACCCCCCTTTCACACCATTGAAAATTAAAGGGTTAAAAAAATACAAAATACACACATATTTGGTATCGCCACGTTCAGAAATGCCCGATCTATCAAAATATAAAATCAATGAATCTGATCAGTAAACGGCGTAGCGGCAAAAAATTCCAAATGCCAAAATTACGTTTTTCGGTCGCCGCAAATTTTGCGCAAAATGCAATAACAGGCGATCAAAATGTAGCATCTGCGCAAAAATGGTACTGTTAAAAATGTCAGGTCGAGACGCAAAAACTAAGCCATCACTGAACCTCATAGCCTGAAAAATGAGAACACTACGGGTTTTGGAAAATGGCGCAAAACGTGCGCCACGTTTTTTGGACAAGCTTGTGAATTTTTTTTAACCCCTTAGATACAAGTAAACCTATACATGTTTGGTATCTACAAACTCGCACTGACCTGAGGCATCACATAGATATCTCAGTTTTACCATATAGGGAACACAGTGAATAAAATATCCCAAAAACTATTGTACGATCACACTTTTTTTGCAATTTTTCCGCACTTGGAAATTTTTTGCCATTTTCTAGTACACTATATGGTAAAACCTATGGTTTCATTTAAAAGTACAATTCGTCCCGCAAAAAACAGGCCCTCATATGGCAAGATTGATGGAAAAATAAAAAAGTCACGCCTCTCGGAAGAAGGGGAGCAAAACACAAAAACGGAAAGTGCCTGGGGGCTGAAGGGGTTAAACACATCCATCCATTCATCATAGAGCACCACAATCCTATACAAAAGCATAACAAGTTGGTAAAAAAGCATTTTTTTTTTAACTGTGATTAGTGATTGAACAAAACCGAACATTGTCAACTTGTGGGGAAAGGACTCGAGTAACCGAACCCAAGCTGAACAGGCTAAAGCCTGCTTTACACGCGGCAATTAATCGTGCGAACGCATTTGCGATTGCACCCACCCCCATCGTTTGTGCGGCACGGGCAATTTGTTGCCCGTGTCGCACAATGTTGTAACCCCCCGTCACACGTACTTACCTTCCAAACGACCTCGCTGTGGGTGGCAAACATCCACTTCCTGAAGGGGGAGGGACGTTTGGCGTCACAGCGACGTCACACAGCGGCTGGCCAATAGAAGTGGAGGGGTGGAGATGAGCGGGACGTAAACATCCCGCCCACCGCCTTCCTTCCGCAACGCCGGCAGCCGCAGGTATGCTGCAGTTGATCATTCCCGGGGTGTCACGTGGAGCGATGTGTGCTGCCCCGGGAACAATGAACAACCGGAGCACAGAAGGACGTTCGATATTTTGAAAATGAGCGACGTGTCAATGAGCAACGATAAGGTGAGTATTTTTGCTCGTTCACACTCGCTCGTAGCTGTCACACGCTACGATATGTCATACGATGGGGGTGGGGTCTTACTGCAACCAATCAGAGATGCCGGGAATGCCGGTGGGTGGGGGAAGCAGTCAATATGTATGAGTGTAATGAGCCGCCCTGGTAGTAGCGTTACAGCTGCACAGGAGACTTGGTAAAGTATAACACTCCTGCTTTATTCAGTATTTTCTTTCTGTTTCCTTTATTTTCTTTTTATTGTCTGTGTGGCTGAATCCGGGTGGTTACACAGAATTCGCTGAAAAATCCATTCTTCATGTCTGTGCATAGATACTAGGTATCCGGTATGGATGCTGAATTTTACAGTCCAGGTTCACCCATTGCTAGCTATCACATAGATTCTTTGTACTGTACTTCTAAACTAAAAAAAAAGTTAGAGAATTTAGAAAATATTTTTTTTTTGTGTCATATTTTCTTTGAATGTTTTACAGGCTTACACAAAAATGCAACTATTTGTGTACTATATTTAAGCAAAAACAATTGTGAGCCCATGTGTTATTTCTGAAACTATCCTATTCTCATTAATATTGGTCAAACATATAAAGATGTTTGGTATATGTGCAGATTTTGATTAGTGCTTTATTGATAATATAGGTTTTTCACTGTTTCAAAAATACATATTCTAACACTGAAAATATAATACATTATGACTATGTGGTTCAGTTATAGGGAGGACTTTTAGCTCAAATATACAGATAATAATGAATATGTTGTGACTTGACAGGTGCTGTCAGTGTACATGTCCACTGGTAGAGTAAAAGGTGACCTGCACTTTCTTTTTCTGGATTATTAGAGGTGCCATATGTGCTGACTTTTACTGAATTTTCTCTGTCAAAGATAAAAAAAATAATAACTAATTGCTTATAGACTGGAGAAAAGCATCACAGTATTCAAACTTCTGAAATACTTTTGTTTCTTATAACAGTTTTAAACTTTTTGACACGTACCTTTTAAATTATGTTGAATTCTTTCAAACTTTTTTGAATTTTAAATTATGACAAAAATCTTTAAAAGGTCCAAGAGACAAATCAGGCAATTTCACTTCATAAGGAGGCAAAATCAAGATCAAATAGAGGAACACTTGTGCTCCTTACAGGGAAAAGAGAAAAGGTGACAGCACAAACAGCATTTTGATGTTCAGTGATGTTTTTCACTGTCTTTTCAGTCTTTTCATTTTTAGACAAAGTTTCTTCAGTCAGTTTTTAGTTTGTCTATAGTCAGTGAAAGCTGAAATAGTTTACAAATATTTTTTTCTCTTGGTGTTTAAAATGTTTTGGGTTTTTTTGTTTTTTTTTTTATATTTTTCTACCATTTGTTTATATGGCCTTTTCTAAAGATCTTATAAAAAAAAAGGACACAAAAAATCACAGAAAAAAAATCAGTCTAAAACCGGTTACTCTCAATCCAACTCATAAAACAGTTATTCCAATTAAACTGTGATTTGTTAATTAAGTACAAATATAATAATTCAATTAAAACTTCATTATACACCAGGGATCTCTGTAATCTTCTATGTCGGAAGATAAGATTAGATGGAAACTTTAGATGCAAATTCAAAACAAATTGCCTTTTTACATATACTTTAGTAAATGCCTTCCAACATCAATACAAGAATCTTTGTGTGACGCCCCTGGACTATCAGGTCGTCACAGGGTATTGCACAATCTGCCCTTCCGTGCAGTACCCACCTCCTTCTTGGTGTGGGTCCCCAACTATATGGTGTTGCCTACATCAGCTAATTAAAATCCTAGGTACATTCACTCACTCTGCACCACACCCACCAGACACACCAGTGGTCGGCCTGAGTGGAATAGGGTCGCCCACTTGGGGGGTTGGTTAAGAGGAGGTCAGGAGTGTCAGGAGTGACAGAGAGAAGTTGTTTGGAAGTGAAGGAGGAGAAGGTCAAGAGCCGGGCTCCTAGGAAGCATCTAGGTAGCAGATGGTCTGGGCCTAGAGGAGCTGGACCCCCGGTCGCAGGGGATCGTGGCAAGAGGCACGAAACTGTCAAAGAGGACAGCCGGCGGCCTTGCACCATCAATGGGTTGGGACCAGGCCACGATGGGGTACATGGACCCTATGTCAGGGAGTAGTTTCATGCAACCTGACAATTTACCCGACGAGAACGGAGCCTTCAAGATCCGCTTTCCACCCGCTCCAAAATCGGGGTACTAGCGCAACGAGGGGGATAGGACTTTCCACTAAAACGGTCCAGGAAATCCCAAGCGTGAACCCTGAGAGCAAACTCCCACACTTAGCCATAGTGGGGAGCGGGACCCGGCAAGTTCCATTCTACCGGGACCAACAGAGAAGTAAACTTAGTGCTAGGAGGCAGGTCACAGATCACCAGGCAGCACCACTGGGGACGGGACCCGAACTAGCTCCCCTCAGCGGCAGCGGTATCCAGAACTTTGGTTTATCCAGTTGTCGGTGTCAGCTTAATGGACTGAGTGAGTACGCAAGTGACCCCCTTCGCACCCAACGGCACTCCCCAAACACCATCACCGAGTTCCGGGGTAATTCTCCCCTACCCGTGGAGGGCTCTAACACCTGGCTGCCCCATTCCATCACCCCGGGTACTCCCAACTGCAGTGGTGGTATTCCAAATTACCACGTACCACGGGTGGCATCACGAACTCTAACACAATCCCCTATAAATACCCCCTTCATTTGACCCCCGGGTCCGGACACCCCTCGAGCCACCGCGGATCCCGATCCGAGCAGCCCGGCTGCTGGCACGGGGGTGTCACATTTGCCTTCAAGAACTTTTTCATATTTCTTTGTAGTAGGGAACCTAAACTAGTCCTCCAAAAAATTATATCCATTCTAGCTCTTATATTTCAAGTGGTTAAGCAGATCCTGTAAGCCTTTGGTCCAGATGATCAAATCTTAAGTAGCTTGGACAGGTGGAGCTGATGCAGCATCGTGGAAGAGATGGTAAACAGTAAGGATGAAATGAGCTCCAGTAGTAAAGGTAAGTTGATGTAGCTAAAAAGTGGATTTGGAATAGTGAGCAGTTGATAAAGCAGAACTATTTTAGTGGAGGAGATGTATGAGAGCTGGAACAGTCGGGTTGTTGTAGTGAGGACCAGATGTAGCATAAAAGGAATAGTTGAGTTATAGAGGAACAAAATAGGGGAAGCAATTATAATTGACTCAATACTAGCATGACTTCATGCCACCTGAGCCAGGCAAAATGATGAGATAATATGGCTTCAATGGAGTATGTTGAGATACGGGAGTAGAAAAGGATTCAGCTGGTGAAGAATAATGCATCAATAAACAATGCATCTGGAATTTTTGAGATACATTATCCCTATTTAAAGCCCTCTTTTCCCCTGAATGTCTTTTCCCCAGTGTAAATCTGTAACCTTAATAAAGTGATGGCCAAACTTTTGAGCTTGGTGTGTCAAAATTCGAAAAAATAAATACAAGCATAACTTGTAGCTCTAATAACAAAACGTTATCTGATAATGACTGCTAGGGGGAGGGGGAGAGGAGATAATGACTGCTGGGGGAGAGGAGACAATAATTATCTCCTCTCCCCATCCCCTCAGCAGTCATTATCTCCTCTTTCCCCCAGCAGTCATGTCCTCTGTAGTAATGTGCCCATCTTGTCCCCTGTAGTAATGTGCCCATATTGTCGCCTGTAGTAATGTGCCCATCCTTATCCCCTGTAGGAATTTCCCCATATTATACCCTGTAGTAATGTGCTCCATCCTTGTCCCCTGTAGTAATGAGCCCATCCTTGTCCTCTGTAGTACTGAGCCCATCCTGTCCCCCTGTAGAATTGTGACCATATTGTCCTCTTTAGCAATGTGTCCATCTTTCTTGTCTCCTGTAGTAATGTGCCTATCCTGTCCCCTGCAGTAATGTGTCCATCCTATCCCCTGCAGTAATGTGCCCATTTTGTCACCCTTGTAGTAATGTGTCCATCCTGTAGTAATGTGTCCATCTTTCTTGTCCCCTGTAATAATGTGTCCATTTTTCTTGTCTCCTGTAGTAATGTGCCTACCGTGTCCCCTTCAGCAATGTGTCCATCCTATCCTCTGTAGTATTGAACCCATCTTGTCCCCTGTAGTAATGTGCACATCCTTGTCCCCTGTAGTAATGTGTCTATCCTTGCCCCTGTAGTAATGTGTCCATCCTTTCCCCTGTAGTAATGTGTCCATCCTTTCCCCTGTAGTAATGTGCCCATCCTTGTCCCCTGTAGTAATGTTCTCATCCTTGTCCCCTGTAGTAATGTGTCCATCCTTATGCCCACCCTTGTCCCCTTCTTTCAGCAATGCACAATCCTGTAGTAAAGTACCCTATATATGCCACATTATGCCATTTCACATACACACACACACACACACAAAAAAAATCTTCTTACCTGTCCTCCATTTCCTTGCTGTTCTCTTTCCTGCGCCTTGCGTCCTACAGGCCCCCTGACAATCAAGGCCCTATGCCGGGGGCCGCAGCCATTTGCGCTTTACTTCAGAAGATTGATTCTGCTTCCGCGCATCACCAATTGTAGATGCCGGCCAATCAGAGGGCAGAAGGTGACGTTACACAATGACGTCACCTGCTGGCCTCACATTGGTCAATGGTTGGTTTGGTGAGGCTTTGCACAGAGTTCCTGTACTCGGCGGCAGCAATTAAAAATCTGAAGGAAAGTGCATGCCCTGTATAGAGCTACGATTGTCAGGGGGCCTGCGGGCGGCAAGAAACTCAGGACGGCCCTTGTTTTTGTGACCCCCGGGTTTAGAGAGAGGTGTGTTACTTACTGCATGGTACCTAAGCACGCCTCACTCAGGACCCTGATTAAAGGTACAGAGCACAAATTAATGTCAACAGCATCGCGATCTATAACACAAGCTGTGGCCACCGGTGATTTAACTAGAACTGTATGTGCGGCCCCCCTTGGCCAGTCATTACAGAGGCCGCACATGCAGTTCTAGTTAAATCAGCTGTGGCCACAGCTTGTCTTATAGATCGGGATGCAGCGCATGCCATAGAAATGGCTCGGCATGTTACACTGACACACATGTCATAGGTTAGCCATCACTGCCCTAATACTAGATTCTAATGTATTTCTCTCGTACTTCTAATAGATATATTTCAACAGTTTAGTATGGATGGTTGCTCTTCAATAAGGGCTCCATTTGCAAGCTGCAGTCAATCAACAAACGCTGATTTTCTATAGACTTGGATGGAGTTTGAAGACTGAACCTGGTCAGCAGTCACTGGCTACATTGGTCACGTTATTCCCCAGGATGCAGACACTGATGGTGGACATAGTACTTGATAAGGAGGAGAGACATCATTGCAATAGGGGGGTATCTATATTTTCCTTTATTTCCACCCTTGTCACATTGAGAAAATGTTTGTAAGTTGGACAATCCATTTATCGGACTATTGCTGCCCACAAGCTCTGCATAGCAGTATTTAGTTCATATAAGGTAGATGTGACCAATGTATTTTGTCTGACTCCTTTAGTGGATCTCTTACAAAAATAGTAACAGACACTACAAAAACAAAGTTATATCTAAAACATATTACAATGTGTAAACTAAGCATAAAACATAATTCCCAAGCTAGAAATATGCCAAATATTTCTAATTATTGGAGTCCTGTGTTATTTCTTGGAACTATCTCCTCTTCATGAACTGTAGGGATCCCAAAAGATTACATTTCTCATGTTTAAATTGTTATAGCATATTCTAGAGATATGACAGGAGAAAAACATTAAACTTTTGATGTTGTCGCCAAGCACTACATAAAAAGCCATGTTTTCACTTTTTCCAATCTAATTAAGATACATAAGACTTCCACAGCTATAAATTGGAATAAAAGACCCCAGTGGTTCTACGGCACAATTGACCATTTGGACTTAAAATGAAAACGTTCAATATAATAAAACTATAATTTGACCTTGTTAAACCTATTTAAAAAAGTAATTGCTTATAACGATACAAAAGATCACAAAATGTGTACAAAGTGTTGCTGGAGTAAGTTACTTTTTCTGATACAGTTCTATTATGTTGCTCATTATAGAAAGCAATCTGCTTAAATATGTAATTAACAAGAATGAGATGATGCCAAACATTAGCATATTCCCCACTGGGTAGAAGTACATATTCTACCGCGAGATGACAGAAAGTGATGATACAATAACGGCACAGACTGACCTAAAAACAAGATCAGCAAAAGATACTTTTTTGCTTCATACTTTTATGTGTTCATTATCAAGGGGATTAATTAAATGCAAATCTGCTTAGACTGATTGTATATTTATAGAGTAATAGTGGAAATAAATGGGATTGTCTCATTCTCACAGATATGTGAAAATGTTGAGTAACAAAGATTCAAACTTGTATGTATCTCAATACTTGTGCTGATATTAATTTTTGAAATGCTATAGATTGAATGCAGATGATGTTTTATAGATTTTACATTCCAGCCTTCAAGGTTCCACATGTCTAGTAGAATGTTACATAGGAACATGTCTGTAGTTCTCACTAGTAAGGAATCATGGTGCTGACTACAAATGAGTGAATATATTCTAGTGTAATTAAGTTCTACTCTAATAATTCAAAAATCTGCATTCACCAAAAATGTGGGACTTTTATAATTAGTTTCTGTTACGCTGTACAAAGGGCTAGCAAGACATAGTACAATGTATTCCCCACTAGGTGGCAGCAGAGTTGTGAAGGAGAGTCAAAGTAACACTGTAACAGAAAGGCAGCTGAAGTACAGCAGAGTAACTCCAGCAGGCAGTTAACAGGCAAACCACCAGGGGGCAATAGAGTAGTCAAACAGTCAGGGTCTAACCAGGAGAGTCAAGTCACAGCAAAGGGAGGATTAAAATCAAACCAGAAAACAGAACTGAGTTGGAAGTCGAGAGATTACGTATGCAGAAGGAAATACAAATAACAGGCAGGAGCGGGAAAACAGAGACTGGGATAGATGAACGAACGGGGGAGGGTATAGGTCAGGGCAAAACAACAAGGAGTCAGATCAAACAGGAAATCTCACCAGAGCAAGTCACAGGCTGCAGAGCAAAACTATGAACAGCACAGGAATGCAAGTTCAGAGACCATATATAGTGTCTCCTTAAACCAGAACAAGGCTGATGGGAGTTAACCACTGACATTACCAGGCCAGGTCTGTGAAACTCTGGAGCGGAGAATACTGGTCCTGGATCATGACAGTTTCCATGCGGATTCAGATACATGGTGCTGGTGCCACTGGCCGGATTTATTCTTAACTGAAATGGCCCATGAAAAGGTGAAAAAAAATACTTTTACTCACCTTACCTCTTCCCTTTCTGGATCCTCCGCCCCTCCCAATAACTGTCTGGTCCTTGTCGCATCTTTTTATCACTGCCACGAACGCTGGAATCCCAAATGTCAGCGCTAGAGTTGAGCAGATTGGGCAAACTTCAGATTAACCTGCTAACGTGAATTTTCCCAGGTAACTCAAATTGCAGAGAGTTCTTTCTCTCTGGATTTGATTTCCCTTATTATGCCTTGGGGTCTCTCCAGACCCCAAACCATAATGAACATAATATGTAAAAAATAAAAGCAAAGCTATATGCTCACCTTACCATTCACATCTCCGGTCCATTTGCTCCTCACAGCCACCCATCTGCTCCTTGCCACATCTTCTTATCAACTCAATGAATGCTAAAATCCATGGTTTTACACATAGGAACTTCGATGCAGAGCTCTCCTGGATCTAAGCATGGCCAGAAATTCCAGACCCAATGATTTATGTGCTCACAGAGGCAATATGAAGATGCGGCAAGAAGCCAATGGGTGACAGTGAGGACTGGGCGGGAGAGGGAGGGCAAAGAGTGGAGCAGTAAGGTCACTAAAAGGATTTTTAAATATTTTTTTACATTTTATATTTATTATGCTCTGTGATTTGTGGAGACCTCAGAGCATAGTTAAAGACATTATATTCACGGAGAATAACTTGCCAATCAAATCTCCCTGGAAAGTACATGCTAACAGGTTTATTCATATTTTGCCTGATCCACTAATCCCTAGTGCTGCCGTATAATTAGTAGGGATGAGCGGACCTGTGGAATTTCGCATTCACTGGGTTTGGCAGAATATTAGTTAAAAGACTTAACCTGAACTTGACCTTGGACTCCAAACCCTATATACATCAATAGAGAGCTGAACTTCAGTGCTGTAAAATGATCTTAGTAACAGCTAGGAGGATGCAAAAGGAAGGAAAATTTCTCTGCAAACAAATGTGGATAGGGAATAAATGAAAAAAAAATGACATGAGGTGCCACCTATTTCTGTTTACCAGTGCAGGTAAAGCAAACAACTGCGTGCTGCAACCCTCAGCTTTCAGCTATACCTTGACTGTTTATCAAAAATAGAGGGTAACCCAGATTGCTTTCTTAATTATTTAAAAAAAAATTAAAAACGCTGTGTGCTCCGTCCTATTATTGATAGCCAGCCAAGGTAAAACAGACAGTGAGGGGCTGGTTTTATCAGCTTGGGAGATCCATGGTTATTTGTCCCCTCTCAGTCTAAAAATACCAGCCCACAACCACCCCAGACGAGGCGCATCCATTAGATGTACCAATTCTGTAGCTTTGCCTGGCTCTTCTTGATTGTCATGGTGCGGTGGCAAACAGGATAATACTTTTGGGGTTGATGCTAGCTGTGAATTAACAGCTGACATAAACTTTACTGTTTGTGTTCACTCATCCCTATTAATTAGCGAAATACTGAGTTTACAGGGGTGGTTTCATTAAGGTGCTCCACAATTTTTCTAGAACAAAGCATGGCTTAAAGGGAACTTATCATGTTCCCAAATTATATTAACCTGTCAATACAAAGTTAATCTGCTGGTTAATAGGGGTTCAATGCTGTCCAGCTGCCTTACTGAAATCAACACTACTAGGAGAAAATTAACTTTATTCCTCAGGGTAATTGCTGGCTTTCAGTCATAGAGGTGTGCCAAGAGCAACTACATTCATTGATCACATCATTGTGTGTGGCAGCTGTAAGCACACTCCTGTACTTTAACAAATTTTTTTGCAAAAAGTGAGTTATCAAATTAACCCCTGCAGGTTAATACTGATTTTTAAAAATGGCAGGTTCCCTTTAACAGCATACTCGATCTAGCATACCAATGCTTTTGGTGAAAACTATGGAATCCAGCATTAATTTTGCAATTGGCTGCTTACTGAAATTTTCAGCTGTTCTTGAGTTTTTAACGCCTTTCTTTTCTTTCATTTACACGTTGTTGCCTTTTAGACCGACCACTAATCTTTGACTACAGGACATGTGAAGTGCTTACAAGCTCTTCTACATTGAGCTTGTAAAGAACATTTTGAAGCTGCCCAAGGTCACTGAAGAATGATATTAACTCCAAATCTTCCCGATTGCCAAGCTAGACAGCAGTGGTGGTCGTTCTTTTAGGTAATAAGTTGCAAACAAATGAAGTGTTAATAACTTACGAATAGTTTTAATAAGCAGTAAATTTTAAAAGTGTTTTTACAACAAAAATATCCACCTATGAATATGGCAATAATCTTTTCAGAGTGAAGCTGATACATTTTGCATAGAATCAGAATACTAGAAAACCGAAATACTGGCGCCTGTCATGGGTGTTACCACAACAACAAAAATATGCATTTTTTTAAAAAAAGTGGTTTTATTAGTTTTTAACATAGATTGCCAGCATAACATTATGATGAGCCGATGTTAAATTTTCTTTTTTAAATGCATTCTCCTAAATTCCTATGAGAGTGTTTGGTCTCATTTGCAAGAACAGAATAGGTTAACATGGTTTACATTAATGTAATAAGAAATAAATACCGTGAGGCCTATGTATCCATGTTTTCTGATATAGAAATAATATGACCTGACAGAAGCAACGTGCTTTTTTTCAATCCTCGATTTGCTCATATGCGACTTCCCAAATAATCATTACCAAATGTTAAATTAAATCTAAATATTTCATAATATGTTTGTCATATATCTTGTATATTTGTCTATATGAGATCGGAATATAACAGTATAGCAATATGATACCGCACAATAAAATTGTAGTTATTGTAAAACACACAACTTCATGAGACATTTTGCTTCGCTGTCACATGGAATTTATCTTACACCCATAGTCTTGTATGATAATTCATGTCATGAGCCTTTCATAATTTGAGTCCATAATTAGAAATCAACCTACAGGGAAAAGCCT
Organism: Anomaloglossus baeobatrachus; assembly: GCF_048569485.1. Lineage (NCBI taxonomy): Eukaryota > Metazoa > Chordata > Amphibia > Anura > Aromobatidae > Anomaloglossus > Anomaloglossus baeobatrachus. Next base: position 218,597,344 of record NC_134358.1, on the reverse strand, counting down.
CTGACATTAGTAATTAGGACATGATGGTAATTCAGCAATGTAAATCTTAGAAACAAAATATAAAAAATATATATATGCAAACATTTTGTATGGTACCTAACAATCTCTAAAGAGGCTCTTTTTACTCTATCAGACATTTTTTATTTAACCACATAATGACCAGGCCTGAAAGGGCCTTAAAGGGGTTATCCAATGAACACTTTGCTGTCCCAAAAACTCTATAAGAATGTAGGAGTTGTTAGCAGAAGCAGATACACCATCACACTAGAGATGAGCGAACCTGAGGTTGGTTTTCGAACCAAACGCCCAATTTAAAAATCAAGGTTTGGGTTTGAGGATCGGATGCTGCACTTGTAAACAAAACTCATGCGAGGAAAAACTGTGCTCCGGTACACTTGGTGCTCTGCCCTGTGCGAGCCGATTGCAGTGTTTGAACGGCGCACACTGAGGTAACAATAGCGTGATCAGATATAGTGTACAACAAAAAAAGTTTGAAAAAGCCTGCCCACCCTCCCCGGAAGTGATCTGCTTATAGCTGGCTGCATGTGGCCGGAGACTCAAACTGCTAATCAGTGACTTGATTCGGGGTTTGGGTCAAGCTCGAGCCTGTGGAGCTAGGCTTATTTGCTGCCAGTGAACTGAGCCTCCAAAGGTTCACTCATCTTTAATCACTGGCACCAGTCATCAAGACAGTAATACTACCAAAATCAGGCCAAATTTGACCTCCTTTGCTTCGAACAAGCATATTAAGGAAATGGAGGGTATTATGGAATATATGAACCATCACTCTTCTCAGTCACAGCAGGATGATGTTGCTTACAATAGCAACACCATTAGTTTGAGTCAGTTTTGCACATAGAATAGTATGCCTAATCACAACCAATAATTTTTGGACCATTTTTAGGGCCAGTACCTCGGGCATCACAGATCAGCAGTTCCCAGTGAAGCACAGTTTTATATGGCAAAGTCATTTTTCATCTCCAGAGTCTTTCTCTTTTGTAGAATGTGAGTTCTTATAGTCAGTGAGTTCCCTATATTTCTCTCTGCTGTAGTTCTATGGTAAGAAGGGTCCTATCACTTGCGTGTAAAGTATAAATTCTTATGGTCAGCAAACAAAATATTTTTCCACCACCAGGAGCAAAACAATAACAATTACATGAGAAGAATCTGCAAAACTAATCATATGCTAAATACTTGCAAGTTAAATTTATGCTTGATATAGCAAAGTTGATTGTCTAAAATTTGAAGGCAGTCTCACGTTTGAAGATGTAGTAGATGATGAGATATGGAGTAAAAGGTTGTTTTGTTATTTTTTTTACATGTTTCGTTTATTAGGGTCTTGGGTTTTTGAGAGTACCCAGAGAACAATAAGGACTGTAAAATACATTTCATTTGAATAACTATTTTATGCACTAACCACTTTTTTCACTACATGTCTACCTCTGTTAATGTTGATATTGTAATATAGTGGATGGAATTTGTATATTAGGAATGTTTATTACAAATGCTTCTCAATAAATTATAATAACATCAAAAAGTTATTTTTTTTCAGTAATTCAATACAAAAAGAGAAACACATATTATATAGAGTCATTACAAACAGAGTAATCTATTTCAAGTGTTAATTTTTGTTAATGCTGATGATTATGGCTTACAGCCAATGAAAAAACAAAAGTCATTATCTCAGAAAATTAGAATAATTAACAGAAAACACCTGCAAAAGCTTCCTAAAGCTGGTGTCACACACAGCGACAACGACAACGACGTCGCTGCTACGTCACCATTTTCTGTGACGTTGCAGCGACGTCCCGTCGCTGTCGCTGTGTGTGACATCCAGCAACGACCTGGCCCCTGCTGTGAGGTCGCCGGTCGTTGCTGAATGTCCAGCTTCATTTTTTGGTCGTCACTCTCCCGCTGTGACACACACATCGCTGTGTGTGACAGCGAGAGAGCGACGAAATGAAGCGAGCAGGAGCCGGCACTGGCAGCTGCGGTAAGCTGTAACCAGCGTAAACATCGGGTAACCAAGGGAAGACCTTTCCCTGGTTACCCAATGTTTACGCTGGTTACCAGCCTCCGCCGCTCTTGCTGCCAGTGCCGGCTCCTGCACTGTGACATGTGGCTGCAGTATGCATCGGGTAATTAACCCGATGTATACTGTAGCAAGGAGAGCAAGGAGCCAGCGCTAAGCAGTGCGCGCGGCTCCCTGCTCTCTGAACTGTGACATGTAGCTGCAGCACACATCGGGTTAATTAACCCGATGTGTGCTGCAGGAGAGCAAGGAGCCAGCGCTAAGCGCGGCTCCCTGCTCTCTGAACATGTAGCACAGCGACGTTATGATCGCTGCTTCTGCTGTGTTTGACAGCTAAGCAGCGATCATAACAGCGACTTACAAGGTCGCTGTTACGTCACCGAAAATGGTGACGTAACAGCGACGTCGTTGTCGCTGTCGTTTAGTGTGAACCCAGCTTAAGTGTTTAAAATAGTCCCTTAATCTGATTCAGTAGGCTACACAATCATAGGGAAGACTGCTGACTTGACAGATGCGCAGAAGGCAGTCAATGACACAATAGACAAGGAGGGTAAGCCAGAAAAGGTCAGTGCTAAAGAAGATGGCTGTTCAAAGAGCGCTGCATCCAAGTGTATTAATGAAAAGGTGAGTGGAAGAAAAAAGTGTGGTAGAAAATGTGTCTCAGGGAGAGAAGCTGCAACAACCACAAATATTGTCCAGATCTATGCCAGCCGCCTGCTTGCATTGAAGACTTGTTAAAGATGTATCAAATATCATCAGCACCGAGTAATAGGAAATTAAGGTATATAAAGACAAGGGAAGTACTGATGAACAACAGCTGACAGGCTGAACGTTACACATGGTCCCAGAAGGAAAGGGATGAAAACCAAGCAGGAATGATAGAAGGTCAGTGAGTAGCCAAACGCTGTGACCTTTTACAGCCAGATCTCACAGGTCTGTTACCTGTTACAAGTGTATTACTGTGATGTTCCTGGGCTGATGGAAAAATGTAACATTGAGTACAATATGAGCGATTAGAGTCTCTTTATTGATTTATCCAAAAAAAGTGTGAAAGCTGTGCTACTGCACAATGGCAGCAAGTAGCTTTAGTGCCTGTAGGGCATTCAGTGCACTTGAAGGAAAGCTAGACTTTATTATGAAGAAACTTAACTTCAAGGATCAAGGATGGTCCATATGTGCTGAACTTAAAGTTTGCAGCAAGGAGGATACACAAAGTACCCAAGATTTTTTGCATGAATGGAACAGAAAGGATACAACTCACCACCAGAGCCCAAAAATTTGGCCAATGAGAACTTCTTTGCAATCTGAACTCAAAATCATAGTTGCTGAAAGTTTGGTTGATCCCACTAAAGTTCTCCTGGCACCACTCCGCATTAAGCTTGGACTGATGAAGCAGTTTATGAAAGCACTACCAAAAGAAGGAGAGACTTTTAAGAACCGATGTACCAGATTTCAGGGACTGTCCTAAAAAAAAACCTAAAGGAAGGCATTTTTGTGGATTAGCTTAGTTGGACACTTATGAAGGAGGAAGTGTTTGAAAAAAAAATGAAAGCTGGGATTATTTTGAAGACGTCATTAAGAAATAGCTAGGTAACAACAAAGATCAAAAAATGTAGGGCCATTTTGGAGAACATGCTGAAACGTTTCAAAGCCTTGGGTTGTCTTGAAGTTACATTTTTTACATTTTCATTTGGAGTACTTTCCTCAAAATCTTGGTGATGTTAGCGAAGATAAAGTAGAAGACTGTTATCCAGATATTCAGGAAATAGAACGCCAATAGCAAGGTAGATGGATAAGAAATATGATGAGGGACTACTGCTGGATGCTTCATGGAGATGATACGCAGGCCTTTTATAAGAGAAATGGTGTCAAGAGAAGCTTTAAAAAAAAAAGAAAAAGGTGCAAAAATTAAAAGAGTTGTCCGACATAAACTCCAAAAAATGTTTTAAGCTAATCTGTGCTGTATTGTCATATAAAACATCCCTACATTATTTTTTTTTGTTTTCTAACTTTTGTTCCTCTTGAATAGAGATGAGCGAACCAGTCGCGGTTCGGCTCGCCGAACGAAGGTCTCGTTCGAGTTCGGTTCGGCGAACGTTCGACGAACCACTCGAACCGCATAGGAAACAACAATGGCAGGCAATCATAAACACATAAAAACACCTAGAAAACACCCTCAAAGGTGTCCAAAAGGTGACAAACAACTCACAACACAACACAAACACATGGGAAAGTGACAAGGACATATACTCATGCGAAAACAAAAGAACAGGACAAGGAAAAAGAGAAGGAGACACAGATATAGGCATGGCACGCACTTCTAAAATCATGTAAAACACCGCAAGGTGACTCCAAGCGGAGTCTCCCTTTTTTCCAAAAATTGGGCCCCACACACACCCAACCCTTCAGTGGCAGCACTTGTGCCCCAGTTGTACACTTCACAGCTAGATTTGCATCAAGCACATTCAAAAATACGCCATACTTAACCGTCCCCAGGATGACACCGGGGTAGGTAGCAAAGTCTTTCCTGATCCCAGCTCTGTGCATCTTGGATCATTTTTAAAAACAATGTAAGCAAGGGTTACTCCAAGCGGAGTCTCCCTTTTTTCCAAAAAATTGGGCCACACACACACCCACCCCTTCAGTGGCAGCACTTGTGCCCCAGTTGTGCACTTCACAGCTAGATTTGCATCAAGCACATTCAAAAATACGCCATACTTAACCGTCCCCAGGATGACACCGGGGTAGGTAGCAAAGTCTTTCCTGATCCCAGCTCTGTGCATCTTGGATCATTTTTAAAAACAATGTAAGCAAGGGTTACTCCAAGCGGAGTCTCCCCTTTTTCCAAAAATTGGGCCCCACACACACCCACCCCTTCAGTGGCAGCACTTGTGCCCTAGTTGTACACTTCACAGCTAGATTTGCATCAAGCACATTCAAAAATACGCCATACTTAACCGTCCCCAGGATGACACCGGGGTAGGTAGCAAAGTCTTTCCTGATCCCAGCTCTGTGCATCTTGGATCATTTTTAAAAACAATGTAAGCAAGGGTTACTCCAAGCGGAGTCACTCTTTTTTCCAAAAATTTGGCCACACACACACCCCCCCCTTCAGTGGCAGCATTTGTGCCCCAGTTGTACACTTCACAGCTATATTTGCATCAAGCACATTCAAAAATACGCCATACTTAACCATCCCCAGGATGACACCGGGGTAGTTAGCAAAGTCTTTCCTGATCCCAGCGCTGTGCATCTTGGATCATTTTTAAAAACACAGCAAGGGTTACTCCAAGAAGAGTCTCCCTTTTTTCCAAAAATTGGGCCACACAGACACCCCATCAGTGGCAGCACGTGTGCCCTAGTTGTACACTTCACAGCTAGATTTGCATCAAGCAAAATACACAAGCATTTACTCTCCCCAGGATGACACAGGGGTAGTAAATTCCTTGTGGATCCATGACTTGTTCATTTTGATGAACGTTAGTCTGTCCACATTGTCACTGGACAGACGTGTGCACTTATCTATCAGCACACACCCAGCAGCACTGAAGACACGCTCAGAGACAATGCTGGCAGCTGGACACGACAAAAGCTCCAAGGCATAAGTGCAGAGCTCTGGCCATTTTGCAAGATTTGAATCCCAAAATTAGCAAGGCTCCATTTGCAAAGTAATGGCATCGATGTTCATTTGGAGATACTCCTGTATCATCCTCTCCAGCCGTTGACTATGTGTCAGACTTGTTGTCTCTGGTGGCCTTCCAAAGGAGGGTCTAAAAAAATTATAAAAAGATTCAATAAAATTGCTGTTACCAGCACCAGATACGGTGCTACTGGTACGGGTAGACTGTTGAAGATGACGAGACCGTCCCATGTTTGTCAAGTTACAACTGGGAGATTCACTCCCTGCACCTGCACGGTTGTTTGATGGAAAAGCCGAGCTAAGATCGAGTAACAGCTTCTGCTGATACTCCTGCATACGTGCGTCCCTTTCTATGGCTGGAATTATGTCACAAAATTTGGACTTGTACCAGGGATCTAATAGTGTGGCAAGCCAGTAGTCATCATCACTTCTAATTTTGACAATACGAGGGTCACGTTGGAGGTAGTGCAGCAAGAAGGCACTCATGTGTCTTGCGCAGCCATGCGGACCAAGTCCACGCTGTGTTTGAGGCATAGAGGTGCTAACCGTTCTTTCTTCCTCTGACATCTCCCCCCAACCTCTTTCAACTGAAATTTGACCAAGGTCTCCCTCATCCGCTGAGTCTTCCATGTCCATGGACAGTTCGTCCTCCATTTCTTCATGTTCTCCTGCACCTTCCTCAACATTTCGCCTGCTACCATGCGCTCTTGTTGATCCCTGTCCCCCATGGTCCCATGCCTGCCGCGTTGGTGATGATGAACGTCTGGACCTTGGTGATGTTGTTGTGTCTTGCGCATATGAATCCTCCTGTAGTTCCTCCCCTTCCTGTTGTCCCACCCCCTGACTCCGAATAGTGTTTAGCGTGTGCTCCAGCATGTAAATGACTGGAATTGTCATGCTGATAATGGCATTGTCAGCGCTAAACATATTCGTCGCCATGTCGAAACTGTGCAGAAGGGTGCATAGGTCCTTGATCTGAGACTACTCCATCAGGGTGATCTGCCCCACCTCTGCATCTCGTTGGCCCAGGCTATACATCATGACGTATTGCACCAGGGGTCGGCGGTGCTGCCACAGTCGCTGTAACATGTGGAGAGTCGAATTCCAGGTTGTCGCCACATCGCATTTCAGGCAATGAACCGGCAGGCCGAAAGACTTCTGGAGTGATGCAAGTCGCTCAGCAGCGGTGGTTGAACGGCGGAAGTGAGCAGACAGTTTTCGTGCCCTGTTCAGAAGGCCATCTAGGCCGGGATAGTGTGTTAAAAATTGCTGGACAACAAGGTTCAACACATGAGCCATACAAGGCACGTGTGTCACCTTGCTCAGGCGAAGGGTCGCACCCAGGTTTGCAGCATTGTCGCACACGGCCTTACCAAGCTGCAGGTTGAGTGGAGACAACCATTTATTAAACTCAGTCTCCAGAGCTGCCCACAACTCATCCGCTGTGTGACTCCTATTTCCAAGACATGTCAAGCTAAAGACCGCCTGATGCCGTTGCGTTCTTCTGCCAGCATAGTAATGAGGGGTGCGTGATTCCTTCTGCACAGTGAGAACGCTGGTGGCCTGACTAGGCAGGCTTGGGGCGGAGGTGGAGGACCCAGATGAGGTGGAGGATGCAGAAGCAGTGGCGGAACTTGGACAGACAGAGGATTGACACACAAGTCGTGGGGACGGCAAGACTTGTGCAGCAGACCCTTCACCATCTATCACCATAGTTACCCAGTGCCCAGTCAGCGACATGTATCGTCCCTGTCCATGCTTACTGGTCCAAGTATCGGTGGTGAAATGCACCCGTTCACACACAGAGTTTCTCAAGGAAGCGGTGATGTTGTGTGCGACATGCTGGTGTAGCGCGGGCACACCTTTCTTAGAGAAGTAGTGGCGACTGGGCATCTGGTACTGGGGCACAGCGACAGACATAAGGTCTCTAAAATCCTGTGTTCACCAGACGGAAAGGCAGCATTTCGGTAGCCAAGAGCTTACAGAGGGATAAAGTCAACCTCTTAGCTTTGTCATGGGTCGCAGGAAATGGCCTTTTATTTGTCCACATCTGAGGGACAGAGATCTGGTTGCTGTGTGTAGATGGTGTTGAGTAGGGTGTCCCTGGAAACATGCAGGTTTGTCAGGAAAGTGCAGGCGTAGACATGATGTTGCCTTCATCCAACGTTGGTGCTATCGATGTCTGAGAGAGCTGTACACACGCACTTGTTTCCCCTTTCAAACCATCTGACGACCTACCAAGCAAACTGCCTGTTGCGGTTACAGTGGTGGAAGTTCTGCGTGGAAAACCAGGTGTGACAGCTGTCCCCACAGTCCTAGAAGATGAAGAGAGCGCGGATGCACTGGAAGGGGCAGGCGGTGGATGGTTCACTCCGCTAGGCCGCATTGCAGCACGGTGAGCTTCCCACTGGGACATATGATATTTATTCATGTGACGATTTATGGAAGAAGTTGTCAAACTGCTGAGGTTTTGCCCTCTACTAACAGAATCACGACAAATTTTACAGATCACATAATTTGGGCGATCTTTTGCTATGTTAAAAAAGGACCAGGCTAGGCAAGGCTTAGAGGGCATGCGACCTGCTGATCCACCCGGACTAGTACTCAGAGGCACAGTGTTGGCTGAGGATGCAGTTGTAGACATGCTACTAGTACTCTGACTCTGTCCAGGAAGGCGCAAGGTAACTTCGTCGTCAGTTGCATCCTCCTCCACCGTCTCTGTTGACCTCCTCGAGGGCCTGACTGTGGGTTGACAGTACGTGGGATCTAGAACTTCCTCATCAATTGTTGTGTTTGCACTGCCCTCACCCTCAGACCGAGCCTCTTCTTGCCCTGACCGAATATTTAAGTTGTCATCCCAATCTGGTATCTGCGTCTCATCGTCATCAGTATGTTCCTCATTGTCTATTACAACAGGTGTTACAGTTTGTGAAAAAGGGTCAACATTATGCTCAGAAACGTGGTCATCACGGCCTGAATCTGAGTCACAAAGGTTCTGGGCATCACTGCAGACCATTTCCTGGTCTGTACTCACTGTAGCTTGGGAGCAGACCTCTGATTCCCAGGCTATAGTGTGACTGAACAGCTCTGCAGACTCACCCATCTCAGTTCCACCATACTGTGCAGGGCGGATGGAGACTTCAGTGCTGGGAGAAAGCAAGTGTGATTGGGATGACAACTCAGAGGACTGGTGTTTTTAGGATGCGGTAGTTGAGGTGGAGGAGAGGGCACTTGTTGGACCACTTGAGATCCACTCAAGCATTTTCTTTTTTTGGCCATCATCTACCTTTTGTTCCAGTTGTTCGTGTCCGTAAAAAAGGGAGCACATCGGATTGTCCACGGTAAGTAGTAGACATCTTACTTTTGCTGGAAGATGGTCTATCTTCAGCAGATGTTAATGGAGCTTTGCCACCTTCCCCACGGACAAACCCTTTTTTTCCTTTTATAACATGCCTCTTCCCCTTTCCACCAGCATCAGTCGTTTTGCAACTCATTTTGATTGCGACAAGATTGTCTATCTTTATTAACAGCAGAATAAACAACAATAACTATCCCTAACAATGCAACTACGGCCCTTAAAGTGGCAGCATAGTTTGCTAGTATAATGGCTTAGTAACAATGAGTTTGAGTGTGCAATGCAGAGGTGCTGCACATAGGTTTGCACCAGTGGGACACTAATGGAAGTCCAACAGCCACTTTTAGGATGCCACTAAGTTTACTCAGTGTTTGCTAGTATAATGGCTTAGTAACAATGAGTTTGAGTGTGCAATGCAGAGGTGCTGCACATAGGTTTGCACCAGTGGGACACTAATGGAAGTCCAACAGCCACTTTTAGAATGCCACTAAGTTTACTCAGTGTTTGTTAGTATAATGGCTTAGTAACAATGAGTTTGAGTGTGCAATGCAGTGGTGCTGCAAATTGCTTTGCACCAGTGGGACACTAATGGAAGTACAATAGCCACTTTTAGGATGGTACTAAGTTTACTCAGTGTTTGCTAGTATAATGGCTTAGTAACAATGAGTTTGAGTGTGCAATGCAGAGGTGCTGCACATAGATTTGCACCAGTGGGACACTAATGGAAGTCCAACAGCCACTTTTAGGATGCCACTTAGTTTACTCAGTGTTTGCTAGTATAATGGCTTAGTAACAATGAGTTTGAGTGTGCAATGCAGAGGTGCTGCACATAGGTTTGCACCAGTGGGACTCTAATGGAAGTCCAACAGCCACTTTTAGGATGCCACTAAGTTTACTCAGTGTTTGCTAGTATAATGGCTTAGTAACAATGAGTTTGAGTGTGCAAAGGGCAGGAGGGTACAGTGGCAGGGTTGTGGGTCTGGGTAAAGGAAAGGAAGCCTCCCTTTCTATCCCTCCTAATGGGGAAATGCAGCGAGGAAATCCCTGACCTTAGCTATAGTGATGAGCGAGTACTAAAAAGCTCGGGTGCTCGAGGCTCGGGCCGAGCATCCCAAGATACTCGTGTACTCGACCCGAGCACCGAGCCCAATGTTATCCTATGGGAGACCCGAGTATTTTTGTGAAATGACCCCCGGCAGCATGTAGAAACCCTAAAAATGTCACAAAAGTCTCAGAAGAGTGCTCAAATGACATGGCAACAGCATGGGGAAGACCCCTTGAAGCATTTATCACTCAAAAGTCACAGCTGTGAACAATGTTGTCCGCGTTTTACGCCATTTTTACGGACTCACCAGAAAACCTTCCAAAATTACACCAAAATGAATTTTCAAGGCGGAAATGTTAAGGGCACATACCCAATAGTGAGATAGAGCTGGTGTATGTTACTTTTTGAGATTTATACATGAAAGATTTTACGTAAAACATTGTGTGGCACTCCGATGTCCAAAACGCACGTTTTGTGCTTTTTACTAGCGATGTCGGTCATTTTTTTTTTCATTCTATCTCCCGTCGGTCGATCTCGCTCTGTCGGTCTCTCTCTGTCTTGTCTGTCCCCCTCTCACAGTCTGTCGGTCATTCTCCCCCCTCTCTCTTACTTACCGTTCCCCGATCACTGCCGCGGCGCTGCACAGCTGTGTTCACTAAACTCCGGTGGCTTTTCCTCTTTTGAAAAAGCCGGAGATTAAACAATCTCGTATTCCCTGCTTTCCTGCTTTTCGGCGCCTATGATTGGTTGCAGTGAGATGCTGAGTGACAGGTGTCTCACTGCACCCAAACACAGCAGCCGGTGTGTGTGTGTGTATACTGTGCAGTGAAATAAATAATTAAATAATTAAAAAAACGGCGTGCGGTCCCCCCAATTTTAATACCAGCCAGATAAAGCCATACGGCTGAAGGCTGGTATTCTCAGGATGGGGAGCTCCACGTTATGGGGAGCCCCCCAGCCTAACAATATCAGTCAGCAGCCGCCCAGAATTGCCGCATACATTAGATGCGACAGTTCTGGGACTGTACCCGGCTCTTCCCGATTTACCCTAGTGCGTTGGCAAATCGGGGTAATAAGGAGTTAATGGCAGCCCACAGCACAGTATAGACACGCCCACCGGCTGCTGTGATTTGGTGCAGTGAGACACCTGTCACTCAGCGTGGGGGCATGTCTCACTGCAACCAATCATAGGCGCCTGTGGGCGTGGAAAGCATGGAATATGAGATGGCTGTGTGCAGAGCACAACGCGCCCGCCGGTATAAAGGCTCGGTCATGCTGTGCAGGCCGGCCAATCACTGCAATTCCACAACTAACAGGGCTGTGGCATTACAGTGGTCTGCCAGCCAATCCCTGCATGAGGGCTGGCTCTCAAAATAGCGCCAACATGCAGGGATGAAGACCACGAGTACAGCATGAGTATCACGAGATTACTCGGTCCCCGCCGAGTAGCCCGAGTACAGTGATACTCGTGCTAGTACCGAGTAGTAACAAGCATACTCGCTTATCACTACTTAGCTACACGGACACTGTCATCTTGTGTAGCTGTTAAAATCTGTTTTCACGGACCTGACTGTCACCTATGGCTCTGACCCTGTCGGTATTAGCCCTTACAAGGACTAATAGAAACTTCTATCCCTATTCTGTATAGCGCTGTGTATAGAGCGTACACAGCAGTATCGGAGACAGGAGCTACGCCAGCGGTGACTGACACCAAGACGCAGAAGGCAGATAACGTCGTGCTGGAGGAAAATGTCCGTTTTTATAATGCATGGACATGTGACATGGACATCCTATCACACATGCCGTTGCTTCTCTGGCTAAAAGTCCACTTAGCTGTGTGTGTGTCTGGGATTGGCTGACATGCTGGCCCACCCCACTACACGCGCGCACTTAGGGAAGGAAGACAAGGAAAAGAAAAAAAAATGGCGATCGCCATTATCCAAACAGCAGTGATCTGAATGCACTGTTCCCGCACACTATACGCTGAAATTTAATAATAGTGTGAGTCACTGAGTGACTTACACTATTACAGCGGAAAGCCAGCTAGTAATTAGCTTGTCTTTTTGCTGCTAGAACCGTTCTCGAACGTATCTAGAACTATCGAGCTTTAGCAAAAAGCTCGAGTTCTAGTTCGATCTAGAACAGCCCCCAAAATCACTCGAGCCGCGAACTGGAGAACCTCGAACCGCGCTCAACTCTACTCTTGAATTATCACTTTATTCTCTGCATTTCTTTGTTTACCTGCACCGCAACGAAACATGACATTTTCCTGTGCAGAACCTCACAGTCACTGCTAGCACCACCCGGCCTCACTGTCCAGCCCCGCCCTCGGCCCGTCCTCGCCCAGCCTCTGCACACACATTCCCTGTCAGTATCCTGCCCCAGCATCACATAGATAATTGAATACTATGTAATGAAAATTATATATAGCCCCTAATGTGAGTCTATATGAGATATATACACACACATACACATATACTCACACACACATACACCCACCCACACACACCTAGAGTTATATAATATATATAATCCTCCCCATGGACTCTGTCTCCTCTGCCACCCCAGCACCTCCTTTCCCCCACTCTGTCTCTCACCCATGCACTCTTTCTCCCCTGCACTCTCTTCTCTGCCGATCCCCCTCTCACCCACTCTGTCACTCACCCATGCACTGTCTTCTCTGACCCTGCACTCTTCTCTGCTACCCCTTCCCCGCTCTGTCTCTCACCCGTCACCCATGCTTCATCTTCTCTTCCATGCTGTGATGAGTGCAGCCTGCTTACAGCTAGGTGATGCAGAGCTCAGTGCTGTTGTTCGCTGGTGTCAGGTGACGTCCCTGCTCTCTGCTCCTGGCTGTATTCAAAAGCCAGGAGCACTGTGGGCTGCATTCATCACAGTGTGAGGAGAGAGACAGCGCATGGGTGAGGGGGGACACAGTTTCCCGGGGCCCCATACATCACAATGAGCTGTGTCACACAACGCTGATGGTGTCCTAGACAGAAAGGGCAACCCTGTTTGTCCAGGACCCGAGCACATACATGGCACAGATAGCAGAGCACAGGGTATCAGGGGAGAGTACGGAATGTGGGGAGGGGGCGGGGAAGGATGAGAGGGGCGGGGGCTCATTGCACTGAACCTGGTCGGCTGCAGGGCGGCAACATGACGTCGGCTGTGATGCTCCTCAACAAGGTCCAACCCCTGTTGACATATCATCACAGGAAGCAGCGATATTATGGCAGGAGCGGTCCCATGACCGCTCTGAGCCGTGGGAGAGGGGCTGACAGCAGGGCAGGTAGGTAGTTGCTATCTACTTACTTGCCCTAATGTAGCCCAATAGTGAAATAACAAAAAATAAGTAAAATAAGCCGGATAACCTCTTTAATTTCCATTATATTTGCAGAATGAAAGTTAAACAGTTTTAGATAATATTATGTAGATTTTTGGCTACAATAAAGATTTTTCTTGTTCACCTTGTTCACTTTATAGAAGGGGAATGTAGTGCAGATAGTGACCAGGGCACAAGTAATGAAATTGGGGGTGGTACGGGGGGAAGGGTTAGGACAGTTAATACAGTAAGCAGGAATACAGGTACGGAGTCATACGTAACGTGCATGTACACTAATGCCCGAAGCCTCACAAATAAGGTGGAGGAAATAGAATTAATATTGTTGGAAGAAAATTATGATATAGTGGGGATATCAGAGACATGGCTGGATGAGAGCTATGACTGGGCTGTTAATTTACAGGGTTATAGCCTATTCAGGAATGACCGTACAAATAAGCGAGGGGGAGGTGTGTGTCTATATGTAAAATCATCCTTAAAACCCATCCTGCGTGACAACATATGTGAGGGTACTGAGAATGTAGAGTCCCTATGGGTGGAGATAAGGGGGGGAGAATGAATAATAAAATACTGATAGGGGTGTGTTATAAGACGCCGAATATTATGGAAGAGGTAGAGAATCTCCTCATAAAGCAAATTGATAAAGCAGCGAGTCTCGGAGAGGTAATTATTATGGGGGACTTTAACTATCCGGATATAAATTGGGGAACAGAAACTTGCAGTTCCAGCAAAGGAAATAGATTTTTGATAACAATGAAAGATAATTACCTTTCACAAATGGTACAGGACCCCACAAGAGGGGGAGCACTACTAGACCTTGTACTAACCAATAGGCCAGACCGCATATCAAATATACAAGTTGGGGGTTACTTGGGGAATAGTGATCACAAAATAATAAGTTTTCATGTATTCTTTAGTAAGATGTCTAGTAGAGGGGCTACAAGGACACTAAACTTCAGGAAAGCAAATTTTAAACGGTTGAGAGATGATCTTAGTGCAATAAACTGGGATGATGTACTAAGTAATAAAAGTACACAAAGCAAATGGGAGACTTTTATGAGCATCCTGAATAGGGCTTGTGCAGAAAATATACCCTATGGGAACAAACATGCTAGAAATAGGAGGAAACCCCTATGGCTAAATAGAGCTGTAAGGGAAGCAATAAAAGAAAAACAGAAATCCTTAAAAGAATTAAAGAGGGTAGGTAGTGATGAGGCATTATATAATTATAGAAAATTAAATAAAATATGTAAAAAGCAAATTAAGTTAGCTAAGTTTGAGACAGAGAGACTCATTGCGAGAGAAAGTAAAAATAATCCTAAAATATTCTTTAACTACATAAACAGTAAAAAACTGAAAAGCGATAGTGTTGGCCCCCTTAAAAATAGTCTTGGTGAAATGGTGGAAGGGGATGAGGGTAAAGCCAACCTGCTGAATGACTTTTTTTCTACGGTTTTTATACAAGAAAATGCCATGGCAGATGACATGACCAGTGATACCATAAATTCACCCTTGAATATTACCTGCTTAACCCAGCAGGAAGTACGCCGCCGCCTCGAAATCACTAAGGTTGACAAATCTCCGGGCCCGGATGGCATACACCCCAGAGTACTACAGGAATTGAGTTCTGTGATAGATAGACCATTATTTTTAATCTTCTCAGATTCCTTAATAACAGGGTCGGTACCGCAGGATTGGCGCATAGCAAATGTGGTGCCAATATTCAAAAAGGGGACAAAAACTGAGCCGGGAAATTATAGGCCGGTAAGTTTAACCTCTACGGTTGGTAAAATCCTTGAGGGTTTCTTGAGAGATGCTTTACTGGAGTATCTCAAGAAAAATAACCTTATGACAGAGTATCAACATGGGTTTATGAGGGATCGATCCTGTCAAACTAATTTGATCAGCTTCTATGAAGAGGTAAGTTCAAGTCTGGACCAGGGAAATGCAGTGGATGTTGTGTATATGGACTTTTCAAAAGCTTTTGATACGGTGCCACACAAAAGGCTGGTACATAAAATGAGAATAATGGGGATAGAGGAAAATATGTGTAACTGGGTTAAAAACTGGCTCAGTGATAGGAAACAAAGGGTGGTTATTAATGGTACGTACTCGGACTGGGTCTCAGTTCATAGTGGGGTACCACAGGGGTCACTATTGGGCCCGCTTCTTTTCAACATATTTATAAATGACCTTGTTGGGGGCATGCGGAGTAGAATTTCAATATTTGCAGATGATACTAAACTCTGCAGGGTAATCAATACAGAGGAGGATAATTTTATATTACAGGGAGATTTATGTAAATTGGAGGATTGGGCTGAGAAGTGGCAATTGCAGTTTAATGTAGATAAATGTAAGGTCATGCACTTGGGTAGAGGAAATAACATTTATGATTATGTACTTAATTGTAGAACACTGGGTAAAACAGACACAGAAAAAGACTTGGGTGTATGGGTGGATGGTAAACTTCACTTTAGTGGCCAGTGTCAGGCAGCTGCTGCCAGGGCTAATAAAATAATGGGATGTATTAAAAGAGGTATAAGTGTTCATGAAAAAAATATAGTTCTACCTCTGTACAAGTCACTAGTGCGACCGCACTTAGAATACTGTGTACAATTCTGGTCACCGATATATAAGAAGGACATAGCTGAACTGGAGAGGGTGCAGAGAAGAGCGACCAAGATTATTAGAGGAATGGGTGGGCTGCAATACCAAGACAGGTTATTAAACTTGGGGTTATTTAGTTTGGAAAAACGAAGGCTTAGGGGGGATCTAATCACAATGTATAAATATATGAGGGGACAGTACAGAGACCTTTCCAAAGATCTTTTTACACCTAGACCTGCGACTGGAACACGGGGGCATCCGCTATGTCTTGAGGAAAGAAGGTTTAATCATAATCACAGACGAGGATTCTTTACTGTACGAGCAGTGAGACTATGGAACTCTCTGCCGCATGATGTTGTAATGAGTGATTCACTACTAACATTTAAGCAGAGCCTGGACGCCTTTCTTGAAAAATTTAATATTACCAGTTATGTATATTAGATTTTATGACAGGGTATTGATCCAGGGAACTAGTCTGATTGCCGGATGTGGAGTCAGGAAGGAAATTTTTTCCCCATTGGAACTTGTTTGCCACATTGGGGTTTTTTTTTGCCTTCCTCTGGATCAACATGTTAGGCTACGGGTTGAACTAGATGGACTTAGGGGCACTTTGCACACTGCGACATCGCAGGTGCGATGTCGGTGGGGTCAAATTGAAAATGACGCACTTCCGGCATCGCATGCGACATCGCAGTGTGTAAAGGCTGGATGATACGATTAACGAGCGCAAAAGCGTCGTCATCGTATCATCGGTGCAGCGTCGGCGTAATCCATGATTACGCTGACGCCATGGTCCGATGTTGTTCCTCGCTCCTGCGGCAGCACACATCGCTGTGTGTGAAGTCGCAGGAGCGAGGAACGTCTCCTACCGGCCTCACTGCGGCTTCCGTAGGATATGCGGAAGGAAGGAGGTGGGCAGGATGTTTACATCCTGCTCATCTCCGCCCCTCCGCTCTGATTGGCCGCCTGCCGTGTGACGTCGCAGTGACGCCGCACGACCCGCCCCCTTAACAAGGAGGCGGGTCGCCGGCCACAGGGACGTCGCACGGCAGGTGAGTGTGTGTGTGAAGCTGGCGTATCGATAACTTTCGCTACGCCAGCTATCACCACATATCGCTGCTGCGACGGAGGCGGGCCCTATCGCACTCGGCATCGCAGCATCGGCCTGCGATGTCGTAGTGTGCAAAGCCCGCCTTAGAGTCTCCCTTCAACCTTAAAAACTATGATACTATGATACTATGATACCTCGATTGAACATAATTTCACTTGCATTTTGTGCAAAATCCATACGTGATGGTTACAACTTGAAGTTTATGCGATAAGAAACCATGAGAATCAAGCAAATGGATTTGAAACGATTTTCATAAACCCAAATTTTACATACCTGTGTTATTAATCCTACACTGAAATAGAACTAAAATGGGACATGCAGATGTTTTTTCTAGTTAAAGTGTCCTCAAAGTTATTAAGCTGGGCAGGTTACTTCAATTCTATTAGGTATTAACTAGGGATGATCGAATACCTCAAATATTCAGCTTCGCGAATATCCAACGGATAGGTCGCCTCTATGCGAATATTCGATGAGCAATGTAAGTCTATGGGAAGCCCGAATAGTTCTAAATAATTGTTATTCGGATTTCCCATAGACTTACATTGCGCATCGAATATTCACGAATAGTCGAATAGCTGCAACCTATAAGTCAAATATTCACGACGCCGAAATTTTGAGGTATTCGATCATCCCTAGTATTAACCTATTTGTTTACTGTAAACACTAAATCATAATTAAAAAGGTGATATTGATCATATGATAGTTTTTTATATTATAAAGTGATTCATAAGGTGGTAGTTTGAAAATAGTCAAGGACGGTTGCACAAATAATTCCGAGACAAATGAGCCACATGCTTGACTTTTTTCCTATTTCTCTAGCTAATATGTAAAAAGCTACTTGCCTATATCGACTGTATCGTGAAAAGAGATAATTCATAATTTGTTACATGCTGTAGAATGAAACTGATTGCTGCCGACAAATTTTAGACATATGGTTTTTCAGCACCATGAATTATGGGGCTCTTGAGTAGATCATGTAAAACAAGGTGCTCACAACGAAATGACAGAGATAGACTATATTTTATTTTTGGAAAGAAGCCTTAAGCTATAATGAGTCTAGCTGTTTGACATATTTGTATTGCTATTTCAGTTTAGAATTTTGACTGTAAAATTTAACTAACCCCAGGCTTGGAAATCACAGTTAAAATTTTAATAAGTTGTCAACACAATGCTTTAGCTTATTCATTTAAAATTTTATTCAGTGTTTCCTATGAATGTATAACATGTATGTTTTGTTAAATTTCACTTTTACCCCAAAGCTATTATTTTATTTTTTTTCATGATTTACATATATATATATCAAGCCTTTACAACAGAGTTAATGCAACCACATATATTATTAGTACTGCGAACAATGAATATTTCATACAATAAATTTGTTTTTAAAGGCCATAATTATCTGTGGCTTTCTGTGCATTTTTATATTGCCTTGATTATTTATTATACTTTATCCTAAATTGACACAATTCCAGGTGATAATATACCTAGCATAAATATTAAAGCAACACTTTTGCTTTCGCTCCCATTTTTCTTGAGCTGAACTCTAAGATTGAAGGCTTTTTCTATGGCAAAAGAATAAAATGTGAAGTTTTACAGTATTCAAGGGAAACGTGGGGGTCAGAAAATCAGTTAGTATCTGGCGTGATTACAATTTGCACACGCAGTGTAACACATCTCCTTTGCATATAGTTAATCAGGTTGTTGACTGTGACCTGTGGAATGTTTGTCCACCCTTCTTCAATGGCTGTGCAAAGTTGGGTGCGGTAGTGTCGGGGTGTGTGCGAGGATGATGATGGGTGTGGTAATGCTTGCATGTGTGCGGTGATGATGATGGGGGCGGTAGTGCCAGGGTGTGTGCGGGGATGATGATGGGGGCGGTAGTGCCGAGGTGTGTGCGGGGATGATGATGGGGGCGGTACTGCTGGGATGTGTGCAAGGGGTTGATGATGGGTGCGGCAGTGCTTGCATGTGTGCGTGGATGATGATGGGGGCGGTAGTGCCGGGGTGTGAAAGGGATGATGATGGGGGCGGTACTGCCGGGGTGTGTGCGGTGACGATGATGGGGACGGTATTGCCGGGGTGTGTGCGGTGATGATGATGGGTGTGGTAATGCTTGCATGTGTGCGGTGATGATGATGGGGGCGGTAGTGCCAGGGTGTGTGCGGGGATGATGATGGGGGCGGTAGTGCCGAGGTGTGTGCGGGGATGATGATGGGGGCGGTACTGCTGGGATGTGTGCAAGGGGTTGATGATGGGTGCGGCAGTGCTTGCATGTGTGCGTGGATGATGATGGGGGCGGTAGTGCCGGGGTGTGAAAGGGATGATGATGGGGGCGGTACTGCCGGGGTGTGTGCGGTGACGATGATGGGGACGGTATTGCCGGGGTGTGTGCGGTGATGATGATGGAGGGCGGTAGTGCCAGGGTGTGTGCGGGGATGATGATGGAGGGCGGTAGTGCGGGGTGTGCGCGGGGATGATGATGGGGGCGGTAGTGTCGGGGTGTGTGCGGGGATGATGATAGAGGGCGGTAGTGCCGGGGTGTGTGCGGGGATGATGATGGGGGCGATAGTGCTGGAGTGTGTGTGGGGATGATGATGGGGCGGTAGTGCCAGGATTTTTGCGGTGATGATGATGGGTGCGGTAGTGCCGGGGTGTGTGCGGGGATGATAATGGGGGCAGTACTGCCGGGGTGTGTGCGGTGATGATGATGGGGACGGTAGTGCCGGGGTGTGTGCTGTGATGATGATGGGAGCGGTACTGCCGGGGTGTGTGCGGGGATCATGATGGGTGCGGTAGTGCTTGCGTGTTTGCGGGGATGATGATGGGGTGGTAGTGTCGGGGTGTGTGCGGTGATGATGGTGGGGGGGTACTGCCAGGGTGTATGCGGTGATGATGGGTGCGGTAGTGCCGGTTGTGCGGTGATGATAGGGGCTTGCTATCTCTCTCTCGGTTTAATGCAACACTTTATTTCACAGGAATCCCTTGCCTTTATATCACACTATTTACAATGCATCCATCACATGCGTCACACAACACATTGTGACGGATGCCTTTCAACGCAAGTGTGAGAGTACCTTCTGCTGTCAGCGGGCATGGAGCCGAGCTGAATAGCAGAGCAAGCATCCAGCGCGCATACATTCTGCATCAATTCTGCAGTCACAATACATTCACATGTGCTGCCAAATCGCTGCAGAATTATACGCATGGACACTACGCAATGTGTGCAATGTTAATAATAATATCCAAATTCAGTGTATAGTGTGCGGGGGGGGGCGGGGGTTCCTGAAATAATGTCGATCTCCATTTTTTTTTTTCCTAACCGCACGTACAGTGGGGCGCTGCAGGCTGTCAGCCAATCAAGGGCATGTCATTGGCTGTGTATGTCACATGTCCTTGCCCTATAAGGACTTCTGAGTAGTGTCACTTTTGGACACCGTAGAAGGAGTTTATTCTGTGTATACGTACTTCATACCAGAACTGGCTCATCTGGATCGAACCGTGCACCTCCTGATTTGTCCTGTGGCGTCTACGCTGGTAAGCTGAACCTTTTTTTGTGTTTTCTATGTGTTTGTATGTGTTTGTGTTTGCCTGCCATTGTTTTCAATGGGGTTCGAAGGTGTTCGTCGAATGTTCAACGAACGAATACACCCGCCATTCAATGAACTGATCAGAACTCGAAAACTAGGGGGTGTCTCATATAGAGTTGAGCGCGGTTCGCGGTTCGCGGTTATCCAGTTCTAGGCTCGAGTGATTTTGGGGCCTGTTCTAGATCGAACTAGAACTCGAGCTTTTTGCAAAAGCTCGATAGTTCTAGAAACGTTCGAGAA
The DNA here is from genome assembly GCF_048569485.1 of Anomaloglossus baeobatrachus. Classification (NCBI taxonomy): domain Eukaryota; kingdom Metazoa; phylum Chordata; class Amphibia; order Anura; family Aromobatidae; genus Anomaloglossus; species Anomaloglossus baeobatrachus. The sequence goes on along the minus strand of NC_134358.1, from coordinate 218,576,384 downwards.
CGGTTCTAGCAGCAAAAAAACAGCTAATTCCTAGCTGGCTTTCCGCTGTAATAGTGTAAGTCACTCTGTGACTCACACTATTATGACATTTCAGTGTATAGTGTGCGGGAACAGCGCCTTCAGATCACTGCTGTTTGTATAATGGCGATCGCCATTTTTTTTTTTCGTTGTCTTCCTTCCCTAAGCGCGCGCGTCTTGTGGGGCGGGCCAGCATGTCAGCCAATCCCAGACACACACACAGCTAAGTGGACTTTTAACCAGAGAAGCAACGGCATGTGTGATAGGATGTCCATGTCACATGTCCATGCATTATAAAAACGAGTATCTGCCCGTCCAGACGCCATTATCTGCATTCTGCGTCCTTGGTGTCAGACATCACTGGCGCAGCTCCGTCCTTTGTCCTATCGCCGATACTGCTGTATGCGCTCCATACACAGCGCTGGACAGCATAGGGATAGCACTTTCCATCAGTCCTTTTAAGGGCTCGTACCGGCAGGGTCAGAGCCATAGGTGACAGGTCCTGAAAACAGCGACAGCGTCTGTGTAGCAAAGGTCAGGGATTTCGTCGTTGCATTTCCCCATTAGGAGGGAATAGAAAGACAGGCTTCCATTCCTCTACCCAGAGACCCACAACCCTGCCACTGTACCCTCCTGTCCTCTGCACACTCCAACTCATTATAACTAAGCCATTATACTAGCAAACACTCAGTGTACCTAGTGGCATCCTAAACGTGGCTATTGGACTTTTGTCTAGTCACTCTAGTGCAAAGACATTTGCAGCACCTCTACCTGCATTGCACACTCCAACTCATTATAACTAAGCCATTATACTAGCAAACACTCAGTGTACCTAGTGGCATGCTAAACGTGGCTATTGGACTTTTGTCTAGTCACACTAGTGCAAAGATATTTTCAGCACCTCTACCTGCATTGCACACTCCAACTCATTATAACTAAGCCATTATACTAGCAAACACTCAGTGTACCTAGTGGCATCCTAAACGTGGCTATTGGACTTTTGTCTAGTCCCACTAGTGCAAAGATATTTGCAGCACCTCTACCTGCATTGCACACTCCAACTCATTATAACTAAGCAATTATACTAGCAAACACTGAGTGTACCTAGTGACATCCTAAACGTGGCTATTGGACTTTTGTCTAGTCACACTAGTGCAAAGACATTTGCAGCACCTCTACCTGCATTGCACACGCCAACTCATTATAACTAAGCCATTATACTAGCAAACACTCAGTGTACCTAGTGGCATCCTAAACGTGGCTATTGGACTTTTGTCTAGTCACACTAGTGCAAAGACATTTGCAGCACCTCTACCTGCATTGCACACTCCAACTCATTATAACTAAGCCATTATACTAGCAAACACTCAGTGTACCTAGTGGCATCCTAAACGTGGCTATTGGACTTTTGTCTAGTCACACTAGTGCAAAGACATTTGCAGCACCTCTGCCTGCATTGCACACTCCAACTCATTATAACTAAGCCATTATACTAGCAAACACTCAGTGTACCTAGTGGCATCCTAAACGTGGCTATTGGACTTTTGTCTAGTCACACTAGTGCAAAGACATTTACAGCACCTCTACCTGCATTGCACACTCCAACTCATTATAACTAAGCCATTATACTAGCAAACACTCAGTGTACCTAGTGGCATCCTAAACGTGGCTATTGGACTTTTGTCTAGTCACACTAGTGCAAAGATATTTGCAGCACCTCTACCTGCATTGCACACTCCAACTCATTATAACTAAGCCATTATACTAGCAAACACTCAGTGTACCTAGTGGCATCCTAAACGTGGCTATTGGACTTTTGTCTAGTCACACTAGTGCAAAGATATTTGCAGCACCTCTACCTGCATTTCACACTCCAACTCATTATAACTAAGCCATTATACTAGCAAACACTCAGTGTACCTAGCGGCATCCTAAACGTGGCAATTGGACTTTTGTCTAGTCACACTAGTGCAAAGACATTTGCAGCACCTCTACCTGCATTGCACACTCCAACTCATTATAACTAAGCCATTATACTACGAAACACTCAGAGTACCTAGTGGCATCCTAAACCTGGCTATTGGACTTTTGTCTAGTCACACTAGTGCAAAGACATTTGCAGCACCTCTACCTGCATTGCACACTCCAACTCATTATAACTAAGCGATTATACTAGCAAACACTCAGTGTACCTAGTGGCATCCTAAACGTGGCTATTGGACTTTTGTCTAGTCACACTAGTGCAAAGACATTTGCAGCACCTCTGCCTGCATTGCACACTCCAACTCATTATAACTAAGCCATTATACTAGCAAACACTCAGTGTACCTAGTGGCATCCTAAACGTGGCTATTGGACTTTTGTCTAGTCACACTAGTGCAAGGACATTTGCAGCACCTCTACCTGCATTGCACACTCCAACTCATTATAACTAAGCCATTATACTAGCAAACACTCAGTGTACCTAGTGGCATCCTAAATGTGGCTATTGGACTTTTGTCTAGTCACACTAGTGCAAAGACATTTGCAGCACCTCTGCCTGCATTGCACACTCCAACTCATTATAACTAAGCCATTATACTAGCAAACACTCAGTGTACCTAGTGGCATCCTAAACGTGGCTATTGGACTTTTGTCTAGTCACACTAGTGCAAAGACATTTGCAGCACCTCTAACTGCATTTCACACTCCAACTCATTATAACTAAGCCATTATACTAGCAAACACTCAGTGTACCTAGTGGCATCCTAAACGTGGCTATTGGACTTTTGTCTAGTCACACTAGTGCAAAGACATTTGCAGCACCTCTGCCTGCATTGCACACTCCAACTCATTATAACTAAGCCATTATACTAGCAAACACTCAGTGTACCTAGTGGCATCCTAAACATGGCTATTGGACTTTTGTCTAGTCACACTAGTGCAAAGACATTTTCAGCACCTCTACCTGCATTGCACACTCCAACTCATTATAACTAAGCCATTATACTAGCAAACACTCAGTGTACCTGGTGGCATCCTAAACGTGGCTATTGGACTTTTGTCTAGTCACACTAGTGCAAAGACATTTGCAGCACCTCTGCCTGCATTGCACACTCCAACTCATTATAACTAAGCCATTATACTAGCAAACACTCAGTGTACCTAGTGGCATCCTAAACGTGGCTATTGGACTTTTGTCTAGTCACACTAGTGCAAAGACATTTGCAGCACCTCTGCCTGCATTGCACACTCCAACTCATTATAACTAAGCCATTATACTAGCAAACACTCAGTGTACCTAGTAGCATCCTAAACGTGGCTATTGGACTTTTGTCTAGTCACACTAGTGCAAAGATATTTGCAGCACTTCTACCTGCATTGCACACTCCAACTCATTATAACTAAGCCATTATACTAGCAAACACTCAGTGTACCTAGTGGCATCCTAAACGTGGCTATTGGACTTTTGTCTAGTCACACTAGTGCAAAGATATTTGCAGCATCTCTACCTGCATTGCACACTCCAACTCATTATAACTAAGCCATTATACTAGCAAACACTCAGTGTACCTAGTGGCATCCTAAACGTGGCTATTGGACTTTTGTCTAGTCACACTAGTGCAAAGACATTTGCAGCACCTCTACCTGCATTGCACACTCCAACTCATTATAACTAAGCCATTATACTAGCAAACACTCAGTGTACCTAGTGGCATACTAAACGTGGCTATTGGACTTTTGTCTAGTCACACTAGTGCAAAGATATTTGCAGCACCTCTACCTGCATTGCACACTCCAACTCATTATAACTAAGCCATTATACTAGCAAACACTCAGTGTACCTAGTGGCATCCTAAACGTGGCAATTGGACTTTTGTCTAGTCACACTAGTGCAAAGACATTTGCAGCACCTCTACCTGCATTGCACACTCCAACTCATTATAACTAAGCCATTATACTAGCAAACACTCAGTGTACCTAGTGGCATCCTAAACGTGGCTATTGGACTTTTGTCTAGTCACACTAGTGCAAAGACATTTGCAGCACCTCCACCTGCATTGCACACTCCAACTCATTATAACTAAGCCATTATACTAGCAAACACTCAGTGTACCTAGTGGCATACTAAAAGTGGCTATTGGACTTTTGTCTAGTCACACTAGTGCAAAGATATTTGCAGCACCTCTACCTGCATTGCACACTCCAACTCATTATAACTAAGCCATTATACTAGCAAACACTCAGTGTACCTAGTGGCATCCTAAACGTGGCTATTGGACTTTTGTCTAGTCACACTAGTGCAAAGATATTTGCAGCACCTCTACCTGCATTGCACACTCCAACTCATTATAACTAAGCCATTATACTAGCAAACACTCAGTGTACCTAGTGGCATCCTAAACGTGGCAATTGGACTTTTGTCTAGTCACACTAGTGCAAAGACATTTGCAGCACCTCTACCTGCATTGCACACTCCAACTCATTATAACTAAGCCATTATACTAGCAAACACTCAGTGTACCTAGTGGCATCCTAAACGTGGCTATTGGACTTTTGTCTAGTCACACTAGTGCAAAGATATTTGCAGCACCTCTACCTGCATTGCACACTCCAACTCATTATAACTAAGCCATTATACTAGCAAACACTCAGTGTACCTAGTGGCATCCTAAACGTGGCTTTTGGACTTTTGTCTAGTCACACTAGTGCAAAGATATTTGCAGCACCTCTACCTGCATTGCACACTCCAACTCATTTTAACTAAGCCATTATACTAGCAAACACTCAGTGTACCTAGTGGCATCCTAAACGTGGCTATTGGACTTTTGTCTAGTCACACTAGTGCAAAGACATTTGCAGCACCTCTACCTGCATTGCACACTCCAACTCATTATAACTAAGCCATTATACTAGCAAACACTCAGTGTACCTAGTGGCATCCTAAACGTGGCTATTGGACTTTTGTCTAGTCACACTAGTGCAAAGATATTTGCAGCACCTCTACCTGCATTGCACACTCCAACTCATTATAACTAAGCCATTATACTAGCAAACACTCAGTGTACCTAGTGGCATCCTAAACGTGGCTTTTGGACTTTTGTCTAGTCACACTAGTGCAAAGATATTTGCAGCACCTCTACCTGCATTGCACACTCCAACTCATTTTAACTAAGCCATTATACTAGCAAACACTCAGTGTACCTAGTGGCATCCTAAACGTGGCTATTGGACTTTTGTCTAGTCACACTAGTGCAAAGACATTTGCAGCACCTCTACCTGCATTGCACACTCCAACTCATTATAACTAAGCCATTATACTAGCAATAACTCAGTGTACCTAGTGGCATCCTAAACGTGGCTATTGGACTTTTGTCTAGTCACACTAGTGCAAAGACATTTGCAGCACCTCTGCCTGCATTGCACACTCCAACTCATTATAACTAAGCCATTATACTAGCAAACACTCAGTGTACCTAGTGGCATCCTAAACGTGGCTATTGGACTTTTGTCTAGTCACACTAGTGCAAAGACATTTGCAGCACCTCTACCTGCATTGCATACTCCAACTCATTATAACTAAGCCATTATACTAGCAAACACTCAGTGTACCTAGTGGCATCCTAAACGTGGCTATTGGACTTTTGTCTAGTCACACTAGTGCAAAGACATTTGCAGCACCTCTACCTGCATTGCACACTCCAACTCATTATAACTAAGCCATTATACTAGCAAACACTCAGTGTACCTAGTGGCATCCTAAACGTGGCAATTGGACTTTTGTCTAGTCACACTAGTGCAAAGACATTTGCAGCACCTCTACCTGCATTGCACACTCCAACTCATTATAACTAAGCCATTATACTAGCAAACACTCAGTGTACCTAGTGGCATCCTAAACGTGGCTATTAGACTTTTGTCTAGTCACACTAGTGCAAAGATATTTGCAGCACCTCTACCTGCATTGCACACTCCAACTCATTATAACTAAGCCATTATACTAGCAAACACTCAGTGTACCTAGTGGCATCCTAAAAGTGGTTATTGGACTTTTGTCTAGTCATACTAGTGAAAAGATATTTGCAGCACCTCTACCTGCATTGCACACTCCAACTCATTATAACTAAGCCATTATACTAGCAAACACTCAGTGTACCTAGTGGCATCCTAAACGTGGCTATTGGACTTTTGTCTAGTCACACTAGTGCAAAGATATTTGCAGCACCTCTACCTGCATTGCACACTCCAACTCATTATAACTAAGCCATTATACTAGCAAACACTCAGTGTACCTAGTGGCATCCTAAACGTGGCTATTGGACTTTTGTCTAGTCACAATAGTGCAAAGATATTTGCAGCACCTCTACCTGCATTGCACACTCCAACTCATTATAACTAAGCCATTATACTAGCAAACACTCAGTGTACCTAGTGGCATCCTAAACGTGTCTATTGGACTTTTGTCTAGTCACACTAGTGCAAAGACATTTGCAGCACCTCTACCTGCATTGCACACTCCAACTCATTATAACTAAGCCATTATACTAGCAAACACTCAGTGTACCTAGTGGCATCCTAAACGTGGCTATTGGACTTTTGTCTAGTCACACTAGTGCAAAGACATTTGCAGCACCTCTACCTGCATTGCACACTCCAACTCATTATAACTAAGCCACTATACTAGCAAACACTCAGTGTACCTAGTGGCATCCTAAAAGTGGCTATTGGACTTTTGTCTAGTCACACTAGTGCAAAGATATTTGCAGCACCTCTACCTGCATTGCACACTCCAACTCATTATAACTAAGCCATTATACTAGCAAACACTCAGTGTACCTAGTGGCATCCTAAACGTGGCAATTGGACTTTTGTCTAGTCACACTAGTGCAAAGACATTTGCAGCACCTCTACCTGCATTGCACACTCCAACTCATTATAACTAAGCCATTATACTAGCAAACACTCAGTGTACCTAGTGGCATCCTAAACGTGGCTATTGGACTTTTGTCTAGTCACACTAGTGCAAAGACATTTGCAGCACCTCTACCTGCATTGCACACTCCAACTCATTATAACTAAGCCACTATACTAGCAAACACTCAGTGTACCTAGTGGCATCCTAAAAGTGGCTATTGGACTTTTGTCTAGTCACACTAGTGCAAAGATATTTGCAGCACCTCTACCTGCATTGCACACTCCAACTCATTATAACTAAGCCATTATACTAGCAAACACTCAGTGTACCTAGTGGCATCCTAAACGTGGCTATTGGACTTTTGTCTAGTCACACTAGTGCAAAGATATTTGCAGCACCTCTACCTGCATTGCACACTCCAACTCATTATAACTAAGCCATTATACTAGCAAACACTCAGTGTACCTAGTGGCATCCTAAACGTGGCAATTGGACTTTTGTCTAGTCACACTAGTGCAAAGACATTTGCAGCACCTCTACCTGCATTGCACACTCCAACTCATTATAACTAAGCCATTATACTAGCAAACACTCAGTGTACCTAGTGGCATCCTAAACGTGGCTATTGGACTTTTGTCTAGTCACACTAGTGCAAAGATATTTGCAGCACCTCTACCTGCATTGCACACTCCAACTCATTATAACTAAGCCATTATACTAGCAAACACTCAGTGTACCTAGTGGCATCCTAAAAGTGGCTATTGGACTTTTGTCTAGTCACACTAGTGCAAAGATATTTGCAGCACCTCTACCTGCATTGCACACTCCAACTCATTATAACTAAGCCATTATACTAGCAAACACTCAGTGTACCTAGTGGCATCCTAAACGTGGCTATTGGACTTTTGTCTAGTCACACTAGTGCAAAGATATTTGCAGCACCTCTACCTGCATTGCACACTCCAACTCATTATAACTAAGCCATTATACTAGCAAACACTCAGTGTACCTAGTGGCATCCTAAACGTGGCAATTGGACTTTTGTCTAGTCACACTAGTGCAAAGACATTTGCAGCACCTCTACCTGCATTGCACACTCCAACTCATTATAACTAAGCCATTATACTAGCAAACACTCAGTGTACCTAGTGGCATCCTAAACGTGGCTATTGGACTTTTGTCTAGTCACACTAGTGCAAAGATATTTGCAGCACCTCTACCTGCATTGCACACTCCAACTCATTATAACTAAGCCATTATACTAGCAATCACTCAGTGTACCTAGTGGCATCCTAAACGTGGCTTTTGGACTTTTGTCTAGTCACACTAGTGCAAAGATATTTGCAGCACCTCTACCTGCATTGCACACTCCAACTCATTATAACTAAGCCATTATACTAGCAAACACTCAGTGTACCTAGTGGCATCCTAAACGTGGCTATTGGACTTTTGTCTAGTCACACTAGTGCAAAGACATTTGCAGCACCTCTACCTGCATTGCACACTCCAACTCATTATAACTAAGCCATTATACTAGCAATAACTCAGTGTACCTAGTGGCATCCTAAACGTGGCTATTGGACTTTTGTCTAGTCACACTAGTGCAAAGACATTTGCAGCACCTCTGCCTGCATTGCACACTCCAACTCATTATAACTAAGCCATTATACTAGCAAACACTCAGTGTACCTAGTGGCATCCTAAACGTGGCTATTGGACTTTTGTCTAGTCACACTAGTGCAAAGACATTTGCAGCACCTCTACCTGCATTGCACACTCCAACTCATTATAACTAAGCCATTATACTAGCAAACACTCAGTGTACCTAGTGGCATCCTAAACGTGGCTATTGGACTTTTGTCTAGTCACACTAGTGCAAAGACATTTGCAGCACCTCTACCTGCATTGCACACTCCAACTCATTATAACTAAGCCATTATACTAGCAAACACTCAGTGTACCTAGTGGCATCCTAAACGTGGCAATTGGACTTTTGTCTAGTCACACTAGTGCAAAGACATTTGCAGCACCTCTACCTGCATTGCACACTCCAAATCATTATAACTAAGCCATTATACTAGCAAACACTCAGTGTACCTAGTGGCATCCTAAACGTGGCTATTAGACTTTTGTCTAGTCACACTAGTGCAAAGATATTTGCAGCACCTCTACCTGCATTGCACACTCCAACTCATTATAACTAAGCCATTATACTAGCAAACACTCAGTGTACCTAGTGGCATCCTAAACGTGGCTTTTGGACTTTTGTCTAGTCACACTAATGCAAAGATATTTGCAGCACCTCTACCTGCATTGCACACTCCAACTCATTATAACTAAGCCATTATACTAGCAAACACTCAGTGTACCTAGTGGCATCCTAAACGTGGCTATTGGACTTTTGTCTAGTCACACTAGTGCAAAGACATTTGCAGCACCTCTACCTGCATTGCACACTCCAACTCATTATAACTAAGCCATTATACTAGCAATAACTCAGTGTACCTAGTGGCATCCTAAACGTGGCTATTGGACTTTTGTCTAGTCACACTAGTGCAAAGACATTTGCAGCAACTCTGCCTGCATTGCACACTCCAACTCATTATAACTAAGCCATTATACTAGCAAACACTCAGTGTACCTAGTGGCATCCTAAACGTGGCTATTGGACTTTTGTCTAGTCACACTAGTGCAAAGACATTTGCAGCACCTCTACCTGCATTGCACACTCCAACTCATTATAACTAAGCCATTATACTAGCAAACACTCAGTGTACCTAGTGGCATCCTAAACATGGCTATTAAACTTTTGTCTAGTCACACTAGTGCAAAGATATTTGCAGCACCTCTACCTGCATTGCACACTCCAACTCATTATAACTAAGCCATTATATTAGCAAACACTCAGTGTACCTAGTGGCATCCTAAACGTGGCTTTTGGACTTTTGTCTAGTCACACTAGTGCAAAGATATTTGCAGCACCTCTACCTGCATTGCACACTCCAACTCATTATAACTAAGCCATTATACTAGCAAACACTCAGTGTACCTAGTGGCATCCTAAACGTGGCTATTGGACTTTTGTCTAGTCACACTAGTGCAAAGACATTTGCAGCACCTCTACCTGCATTGCACACTCCAACTCATTATAACTAAGCCATTATACTAGCAATAACTCAGTTTACCTAGTGGCATCCTAAACGTGGCTATTGGACTTTTGTCTAGTCACACTAGTGCAAAGACATTTGCAGCACCTCTATCTGCATTGCACACTCCAACTCATTATAACTAAGCCATTATACTAGCAAACACTCAGTGTACCTAGTGGCATCCTAAACGTGGCTATTGGACTTTTGTCTAGTCACACTAGTGCAAAGATTTTTGCAGCACCTCTACCTGCATTGCACACTCCAACTCATTATAACTAAGCCATTATACTAGCAAACACTCAGAGTACCTAGTGGCATCCTAAACGTGGCTATTGGACTTTTGTCTAGTCACACTAGTGCAAAGACATTTGCAGCACCTCTACCTGCATTGCACACTCCAACTCATTATAACTAAGCCATTATACTAGCAAACACTCAGTGCACCTAGTGGCATCCTAAACGTGGCTATTGGACTTTTGTCTAGTCACACTAGTGCAAGGACATTTGCAGCACCTCTACCTGCATTGCACACTCCAACTCATTATAACTAAGCCATTATACTAGCAAACACTCAGTGTACCTAGTGGCATCCTAAACGTGGCTATTGGACTTTTGTCTAGTCACACTAGTGCAAAGACATTTGCAGCACCTCTGCCTGCATTGCACACTCCAACTCATTATAACTAAGCCATTATACTAGCAAACACTCAGTGTACCTAGTGGCATCCTAAACGTGGCTATTGGACTTTTGTCTAGTCACACTAGTGCAAAGACATTTGCAGCACCTCTACCTGCATTTCACACTCCAACTCATTATAACTAAGCCATTATACTAGCAAACACTCAGTGTACCTAGTGGCATCCTAAACGTGGCTATTGGACTTTTGTCTAGTCACACTAGTGCAAAGACATTTGCAGCACCTCTGCCTGCATTGCACACTCCAACTCATTATAACTAAGCCACTATACTAGCAAACACTCAGTGTACCTAGTGGCATCCTAAACGTGGCTATTGGACTTTTGTCTAGTCACACTAGTGCAAAGATATTTGCAGCACCTCTACCTGCATTGCACACTACAACTCATTATAACTAAGCCATTATACTAGCAAACACTCAGTGTACCTAGTGGCATCCTAATTGTGGCTATTGGACTTTTGTCTAGTCACACTAGTGCAAAGATATTTTCAGCACCTCTACCTGCATTGCACACTCCAACTCATTATAACTAAGCCATTATACTAGCAAACACTCAGTGTACCTAGTGGCATCCTAAACGTGGCTATTGGACTTTTGTCTAGTCACACTAGTGCAAAGATATTTGCAGCACCTCTACCTGCATTGCACACTCCAACTCATTATAACTAAGCCATTATACTAGCAAACACTGAGTGTACCTAGTGGCATCCTAAACGTGGCTATTGGACTTTTGTCTAGTCACACTAGTGCAAAGACATTTGCAGCACCTCTACCTGCATTGCACACGCCAACTCATTATAACTAAGCCATTATACTAGCAAACACTCAGTGTACCTAGTGGCATCCTAAACGTGGCTATTGGACTTTTGTCTAGTCACACTAGTGCAAAGACATTTGCAGCACCTCTGCCTGCATTGCACACTCCAACTCATTATAACTAAGCCATTATACTAGCAAACACTCAGTGTACCTAGTGGCATCCTAAACGTGGCTATTGGACTTTTGTCTAGTCACACTAGTGCAAAGACATTTGCAGCACCTCTGCCTGCATTGCACACTCCAACTCATTATAACTAAGCCATTATACTAGCAAACACTCAGTGTACCTAGTGGCATCCTAAACGTGGCTATTGGACTTTTGTCTAGTCACACTAGTGCAAAGACATTTGCAGCACCTCTACCTGCATTGCACACTCCAACTCATTATAACTAAGCCATTATACTAGCAATAACTCAGTGTACCTAGTGGCATCCTAAACGTGGCTATTGGACTTTTGTCTAGTCACACTAGTGCAAAGACATTTGCAGCAACTCTGCCTGCATTGCACACTCCAACTCATTATAACTAAGCCATTATACTAGCAAACACTCAGTGTACCTAGTGGCATCCTAAACGTGGCTATTGGACTTTTGTCTAGTCACACTAGTGCAAAGACATTTGCAGCACCTCTACCTGCATTGCACACTCCAACTCATTATAACTAAGCCATTATACTAGCAAACACTCAGTGTACCTAGTGGCATCCTAAACATGGCTATTAAACTTTTGTCTAGTCACACTAGTGCAAAGATATTTGCAGCACCTCTACCTGCATTGCACACTCCAACTCATTATAACTAAGCCATTATATTAGCAAACACTCAGTGTACCTAGTGGCATCCTAAACGTGGCTTTTGGACTTTTGTCTAGTCACACTAGTGCAAAGATATTTGCAGCACCTCTACCTGCATTGCACACTCCAACTCATTATAACTAAGCCATTATACTAGCAAACACTCAGTGTACCTAGTGGCATCCTAAACGTGGCTATTGGACTTTTGTCTAGTCACACTAGTGCAAAGACATTTGCAGCACCTCTACCTGCATTGCACACTCCAACTCATTATAACTAAGCCATTATACTAGCAATAACTCAGTTTACCTAGTGGCATCCTAAACGTGGCTATTGGACTTTTGTCTAGTCACACTAGTGCAAAGACATTTGCAGCACCTCTATCTGCATTGCACACTCCAACTCATTATAACTAAGCCATTATACTAGCAAACACTCAGTGTACCTAGTGGCATCCTAAACGTGGCTATTGGACTTTTGTCTAGTCACACTAGTGCAAAGATTTTTGCAGCACCTCTACCTGCATTGCACACTCCAACTCATTATAACTAAGCCATTATACTAGCAAACACTCAGAGTACCTAGTGGCATCCTAAACGTGGCTATTGGACTTTTGTCTAGTCACACTAGTGCAAAGACATTTGCAGCACCTCTACCTGCATTGCACACTCCAACTCATTATAACTAAGCCATTATACTAGCAAACACTCAGTGCACCTAGTGGCATCCTAAACGTGGCTATTGGACTTTTGTCTAGTCACACTAGTGCAAGGACATTTGCAGCACCTCTACCTGCATTGCACACTCCAACTCATTATAACTAAGCCATTATACTAGCAAACACTCAGTGTACCTAGTGGCATCCTAAACGTGGCTATTGGACTTTTGTCTAGTCACACTAGTGCAAAGACATTTGCAGCACCTCTGCCTGCATTGCACACTCCAACTCATTATAACTAAGCCATTATACTAGCAAACACTCAGTGTACCTAGTGGCATCCTAAACGTGGCTATTGGACTTTTGTCTAGTCACACTAGTGCAAAGACATTTGCAGCACCTCTACCTGCATTTCACACTCCAACTCATTATAACTAAGCCATTATACTAGCAAACACTCAGTGTACCTAGTGGCATCCTAAACGTGGCTATTGGACTTTTGTCTAGTCACACTAGTGCAAAGACATTTGCAGCACCTCTGCCTGCATTGCACACTCCAACTCATTATAACTAAGCCACTATACTAGCAAACACTCAGTGTACCTAGTGGCATCCTAAACGTGGCTATTGGACTTTTGTCTAGTCACACTAGTGCAAAGATATTTGCAGCACCTCTACCTGCATTGCACACTACAACTCATTATAACTAAGCCATTATACTAGCAAACACTCAGTGTACCTAGTGGCATCCTAATTGTGGCTATTGGACTTTTGTCTAGTCACACTAGTGCAAAGATATTTTCAGCACCTCTACCTGCATTGCACACTCCAACTCATTATAACTAAGCCATTATACTAGCAAACACTCAGTGTACCTAGTGGCATCCTAAACGTGGCTATTGGACTTTTGTCTAGTCACACTAGTGCAAAGATATTTGCAGCACCTCTACCTGCATTGCACACTCCAACTCATTATAACTAAGCCATTATACTAGCAAACACTGAGTGTACCTAGTGGCATCCTAAACGTGGCTATTGGACTTTTGTCTAGTCACACTAGTGCAAAGACATTTGCAGCACCTCTACCTGCATTGCACACGCCAACTCATTATAACTAAGCCATTATACTAGCAAACACTCAGTGTACCTAGTGGCATCCTAAACGTGGCTATTGGACTTTTGTCTAGTCACACTAGTGCAAAGACATTTGCAGCACCTCTGCCTGCATTGCACACTCCAACTCATTATAACTAAGCCATTATACTAGCAAACACTCAGTGTACCTAGTGGCATCCTAAACGTGGCTATTGGACTTTTGTCTAGTCACACTAGTGCAAAGACATTTGCAGCACCTCTGCCTGCATTGCACACTCCAACTCATTATAACTAAGCCATTATACTAGCAAACACTCAGCGTACCTAGTGGCATCCTAAACGTGGCTATTGGACTTTTGTCTAGTCACACTAGTGCAAAGATATTTGCAGCACCTCTACCTGCATTGCACACTCCAACTCATTATAACTAAGCCATTATACTAGCAAACACTCAGTGTACCTAGTGGCATCCTAAACGTGGCTATTGGACTTTTGTCTAGTCACACTAGTGCAAAGATATTTGCAGCACCTCTACCTGCATTGCACACTCCAACTCATTATAACTAAGCCATTATACTAGCAAACACTCAGTGTACCTAGTGGCATCCTAAACGTGGCAATTGGACTTTTGTCTAGTCACACTAGTGCAAAGACATTTGCAGCACCTCTACCTGCATTGCACACTCCAACTCATTATAACTAAGCCATTATACTAGCAAACACTCAGTGTACCTAGTGGCATCCTAAACGTGGCTATTGGACTTTTGTCTAGTCAAACTAGTGCAAAGATATTTGCAGCACCTCTACCTGCATTGCACACTCCAACTCATTATAAGTAAGCCATTATACTAGCAAACACTCAGTGTACCTAGTGGCATCCTAAACGTGGCTATTGGACTTTTGTCTAGTCACACTAGTGCAAAGATATTTGCAGCACCTCTACCTGCATTGCACACTCCAACTCATTATAACTAAGCCATTATACTAGCAAACACTCAGTGTACCTAGTGGCATCCTAAACGTGGCTATTGGACTTTTGTCTAGTCACACTAGTGCAAAGACATTTGCAGCACCTCTGCCTGCATTGCACACTCCAACTCATTATAACTAAGCCATTATACTAGCAAACACTCAGTGTACCTAGTGGCATCCTAAACGTGGCTATTGGACTTTTGTCTAGTCACACTAGTGCAAAGACATTTGCAGCACCTCTGCCTGCATTGCACACTCCAACTCATTATAACTAAGCCATTATACTAGCAAACACTCAGTGTACCTAGTGACATCCTAAACGTGGCTATTGGACTTTTGTCTAGTCACACTAGTGCAAAGATATTTGCAGCACCTCTACCTGCATTGCACACTACAACTCATTATAACTAAGCCATTATACTAGCAAACACTCAGTGTACCTAGAGGCATCCTAAACGTGGCAATTGGACTTTTGTCTAGTCACACTAGTGCAAAGACATTTGCAGCACCTCTACCTGCATTGCACACTCCAACTCATTACAACTAAGCCATTATACTAGCAAACACTCAGTGTACGTAGTGGCATCCTAAACGTGGCTATTGGACTTTTGTTTAGTCACACTAGTGCAAAGATATTTGCAGCACCTCTACCTGCATTGCACACTCCAACTCATTATAACTAAGCCATTATACTAGCAAACACTCAGTGTACCTAGTGGCATCCTAAACGTGGCTATTGGACTTTTGTCTAGTTACACTAGTGCAAAGACATTTGCAGCACCTCTACCTGCATTGCACACTCCAACTCATTATAACTAAGCCATTATAATAGCAAACACTCAGTGTACCTAGTGGCATCCTAAACGTGGCTATTGGACTTTTGTCTAGTCACACTAGTGCAAAGACATTTGCAGCACCTCTACCTGCATTGCACACTCCAACTCATTATAACTAAGCCATTATACTAGCAAACACTCAGTGTACCTAGTGGCATCCTAAACGTGGCTATTGGACTTTTGTCTAGTCACACTAGTGCAAAGACATTTGCAGCACCTCTACCTGCATTGCACACTCCAACTCATTATAACTAAGCCATTATACTAGCAAACACTCAGAGTACCTAGTGGCATCCTAAACGTGGCTATTGGACTTTTGTCTAGTCACACTAGTGCAAAGACATTTGCAGCACCTCTACCTGCATTGCACACTCCAACTCATTATAACTAAGCCATTATACTAGCAAACACTCAGTGCACCTAGTGGCATCCTAAACGTGGCTATTGGACTTTTGTCTAGTCACACTAGTGCAAGGACATTTGCAGCACCTCTACCTGCATTGCACACTCCAACTCATTATAACTAAGCCATTATACTAGCAAACACTCAGTGTACCTAGTGGCATCCTAAACGTGGCTATTGGACTTTTGTCTAGTCACACTAGTGCAAAGACATTTGCAGCACCTCTGCCTGCATTGCACACTCCAACTCATTATAACTAAGCCATTATACTAGCAAACACTCAGTGTACCTAGTGGCATCCTAAACGTGGCTATTGGACTTTTGTCTAGTCACACTAGTGCAAAGACATTTGCAGCACCTCTACCTGCATTTCACACTCCAACTCATTATAACTAAGCCATTATACTAGCAAACACTCAGTGTACCTAGTGGCATCCTAAACGTGGCTATTGGACTTTTGTCTAGTCACACTAGTGCAAAGACATTTGCAGCACCTCTACCTGCATTGCACACTCCAACTCATTATAACTAAGCCATTATACTAGCAAACACTCAGTGTACCTAGTGGCATCCTAAACGTAGCTTTTGGACTTTTGTCTAGTCCCACTAGTGCAAAGACATTTGCAGCACCTCTATCTGCATTGCACACTCCAACTCATTATAACTAAGCCATTATACTAGCAAACACTCAGTGTACCTAGTGGCATCCTAAACGTGGCTATTGGACTTTTGTCTAGTCACACTAGTGCAAAGATATTTGCAGCACCTCTACCTGCATTGCACACTCCAACTCATTATAACTAAGCCATTATACTAGCAAACACTCAGAGTACCTAGTGGCATCCTAAACGTGGCTATTGGACTTTTGTCTAGTCACACTAGTGCAAAGACATTTGCAGCACCTCTACCTGCATTGCACACTCCAACTCATTATAACTAAGCCATTATACTAGCAAACACTCAGTGTACCTAGTGGCATCCTAAACGTGGCTATTGGACTTTTGTCTAGTCACACTAGTGCAAAGACATTTGCAGCACCTCTGCCTGCATTGCACACTCCAACTCATTATAACTAAGCCATTATACTAGCAAACACTCAGTGTACCTAGTGGCATCCTAAACGTGGCTATTGGACTTTTGTTTAGTCACACTAGTGCAAGGACATTTGCAGCACCTCTACCTGCATTGCACACTCCAACTCATTATAACTAAGCCATTATACTAGCAAACACTCAGTGTACCTAGTGGCATCCTAAACGTGGCTATTGGACTTTTGTCTAGTCACACTAGTGCAAAGACATTTGCAGCACCTCTGCCTGCATTGCACACTCCAACTCATTATAACTAAGCCATTATACTAGCAAACACTCAGTGTACCTAGTGGCATCCTAAACGTGGCTATTGGACTTTTGTCTAGTCACACTAGTGCAAAGATATTTGCAGCACCTCTACCTGCATTGCACACTACAACTCATTATAACTAAGCCATTATACTAGCAAACACTCAGTGTACCTAGTGGCATCCTAATTGTGGCTATTGGACTTTTGTCTAGTCACACTAGTGCAAAGATATTTACAGCACCTCTACCTGCATTGCACACTCCAACTCATTATAACTAAGCCATTATACTAGCAAACACTGAGTGTACCTAGTGGCATCCTAAACGTGGCTATTGGACTTTTGTCTAGTCACACTAGTGCAAAGACATTTGCAGCACCTCTACCTGCATTGCACACGCCAACTCATTATAACTAAGCCATTATACTAGCAAACACTCAGTGTACCTAGTGGCATCCTAAACGTGGCTATTGGACTTTTGTCTAGTCACACTAGTGCAAAGACATTTGCAGCACCTCTACCTGCATTGCACACTCCAACTCATTATAACTAAGCCATTATACTAGCAAACACTCAGTGTACCTAGTGGCATCCTAAACGTGGCTATTGGACTTTTGTCTAGTCACACTAGTGCAAAGACATTTGCAGCACCTCTGCCTGCATTGCACACTCCAACTCATTATAACTAAGCCATTATACTAGCAAACACTCAGTGTACCTAGTGGCATCCTAAACGTGGCTATTGGACTTTTGTCTAGTCACACTAGTGCAAAGACACTTGCAGCACCTCTGCCTGCATTGCACACTCCAACTCATTATAACTAAGCCATTATACTAGCAAACACTCAGTGTACCTAGTAGCATCGTAAACGTGGCTATTGGACATTTGTCTAGTCACACTAGTGCAAAGATATTTGCAGCACCTCTACCTGCATTGCACACTCCAACTCATTATAACTAAGCCATTATACTAGCAAACACTCAGTGTACCTAGTGGCATCCTAAACGTGGCTATTGGACTTTTGTCTAGTCACACTAGTGCAAAGACATTTGCAGCACCTCTGCCTGCATTGCACACTCCAACTCATTATAACTAAGCCATTATACTAGCAAACACTCAGTGTACCTAGTGGCATCCTAAACGTGGCTATTGGACTTTTGTCTAGTCACACTAGTGCAAGGACATTTGCAGCACCTCTACCTGCATTGCACACTCCAACTCATTATAACTAAGCCATTATACTAGCAAACACTCAGTGTACCTAGTTGCATCCTAAACGTGGCTATTGGACTTTTGTCTAGTCACACTAGTGCAAAGACATTTGCAGCACCTCTGCCTGCATTGCACACTCCAACTCATTATAACTAAGCCATTATACTAGCAAACACTCAGTGTACCTAGTGGCATCCTAAACGTGGCTATTGAACTTTTGTCTAGTCACACTAGTGCAAAGATATTTGCAGCACCTCTACCTGCATTGCACACTACAACTCATTATAACTAAGCCATTATACTAGCAAACACTCAGTGTACCTAGTGGCATCCTAATTGTGGCTATTGGACTTTTGTCTAGTCACACTAGTGCAAAGATATTTGCAGCACCTCTACCTGCATTGCACACTCCAACTCATTATAACTAAGCCATTATACTAGCAAACACTCAGTGTACCTAGTGGCATCCTAAACGTGGCTATTGGACTTTTGTCTAGTCACACTAGTGCAAAGACATTTGCAGCACCTCTGCCTGCATTGCACACTCCAACTCATTATAACTAAGCCATTATACTAGCAAACACTCAGTGTACCTAGTGGCATCCTAAACGTGGCTATTGGACTTTTGTCTAGTCACACTAGTGCAAAGACATTTGCAGCACCTCTGCCTGCATTGCACACTCCAACTCATTATAACTAAGCCATTATACTAGCAAACACTCAGTGTACCTAGTGGCATCCTAAACGTGGCAATTGGACTTTTGTCTAGTCACACTAGTGCAAAGACATTTGCAGCACCTCTACCTGCATTGCACACTCCAACTCATTATAACTAAGCCATTATACTAGCAAACACTCAGTGTACTGTGAGGTAGCGTCGTCGGCTGCGCTGCAGAAGACACGGGATCCAGGCACCAAGGTTCACAGCACACGGTTTATTCCAAAGAAAAAGTCCACAATATTACATATGTGCCTTTCCGGCAGAGAACTCAGGGAGATGTGATCACCCTCACACCCGGCACACCTGCCCTTGTTCCTGAATCTATTAATCCCTCCCTTCAGCCTGTAGGGAAAACAGCATTAACCCTATAGTGGATTATCATGGAGTGAGCACAACCGGGGCGAGACATACCGGCCGTCATAGATAACCCCGGTCACAGTCTCACATACCCCCCCCCCTCAGTTCAAGCGTGCGGGGTTGAACTCCTGCCATCAAACATGGGCCGCGGGACAAGGCATCGGCGTTGCCCTGCAACCTACCGGCCCGGTGTTCAACCGTAAACCGGAAGTTCTGCAGAGAAAGGAACCACCGGGTAACCCGGGCATTCCGTTCCTTGGCGGACCTCATCCAGACCAGTGGAGAGTGATCCGTCACCAAGCGAAACTGCCGTCCCAGCAGGTAATAGCGTAGGGACTCCAAGGCCCACTTGATCGCCAGACACTCCTTCTCCACTACGCTATAATTCCGCTCGGGAGGGGTGAGCTTCCTACTTAAGAAGGTGACGGGGTGTTCCACCCCCTGAACCACCTGAGACAGCACTGCCCCCAGGCCGACCTCCGAGGCGTCAGTCTGTACTATGAACTCTTTCCGGAAATCAGGGTTTACAAGAACGGGCTGTCCGCACAGGACCTCCTTCAGGGCCCGGAAGGAGTCCTCGGCCTGCGGAGTCCAGCGCACCATGACGGACTTCTTGCCTTTGAGAAGGTCCGTCAAGGGGGCTGATAGTCCCGCAAAATCTTTTACAAACCTCCTGTAGTACCCCACGATACCCAGGAAGGCCCTAACCTGCTTCGTGGTCAGGGGTCTAGGCCACTTCTGGATCGCCTCCACTTTGTTAATTTGGGGCTTAATCACTCCTTGGCCTATTACGTAGCCCAAGTAGCGGGCTTCCGTGAGTCCCAACGCACATTTCTTGGGATTGGCTGTCAATCCGGCTGTTCGAAGCGCGTCCACCACCGCTTGTACCTGTTCCAAGTGGGTCTGCCAATCGGAGCTGTAAATAATGATGTCATCAAGGTACGCTGAAGCATACGCCTGGTGGGGTTCCAGCACTAAGTCCATCAACCTCTGGAACGTGGCTGGAGCGCCATGTAACCCAAAAGGCAAGACAACATAGTGGAAGAGACCCTCCGGCGTAACAAAAGCGGTTTTCTCCTTGGCGGACTCCGTTAGTGGCACCTGCCAGTACCCCTTGGTCAGGTCGAGCGTGGTAAAATATCGCGCCTGTCCCAGCCTATCAATCAGCTCATCCACCCGGGGCATGGGGTAGAGATCAAACTTGGATATTTCGTTCAATCTCCTAAAGTCATTGCAGAACCTTAAGGAGCCATCGGGTTTTGGTATTAGGACAATCGGACTAGCCCATTCACTCCGGGATTTTTCGATGACCCCCAGGCGTAACATTGACTTTACTTCCTCTGATATGGCTTGTCGTCGAGCCTCCGGTACCCGGTATGACTTCAGGCGTACCTTCAGGTGGGGCTCGGTGACAATATCATGTCGTATCAGACTGGTCCTACCGGGCAGCTCGGAGAAGACATCGGGGTTCTGCTGAACCAACCGTCTGGCCTCTCGCCTCTGTGTCTTGGTGAGGGCTTCTCCAATCCTTACTTCCGGTTCGTCCCCTCCGGAGGTCGCTGGAGCCGGATGTGAACGACCCGAAGAGGAGGGAGGTGGGGAAAAAACAGCCATCAGGTTTTCCCGTTCCTGCCAAGGTTTTAATAGGTTGACATGGTATATTTGTTCAGGTTTCCGCCTACCGGGCTGCAATACTTTGTAGTTAACCACCCCGACTCTTTCCTTTATCTCGTAGGGGCCTTGCCACTGAGCCAGGAATTTACTCTCCGCCGTGGGAATCAATACCAACACCCGATCCCCGGGATTAAAGGTCCGCACGGCGGCTTGTCTATTGTAGCGGCCGCTTTGCGCGGCCTGAGCCTCCTGTAAATGCTCCTTCACAATTGGCATGACCGCGCTTATGCGGTTCTGCATACCCAAAATGTGTTCAATCACACTTTTATGGGGGGTGGGCTCCTGCTCCCAGGTTTCTTTTGCCAGGTCCAACAATCCCCGGGGATGTCGCCCGTATAACAATTCAAAAGGCGAAAACCCCGTGGATGCCTGTGGCACCTCTCGTATGGCAAACATCAAATAGGGAAGCATCATATCCCAGTCTTTCCCGTCTTTGGAAATCACCCTTTTGAGCATAGTTTTCAGGGTTTTATTGAATCGTTCCACTAAACCATCCGTCTGAGGATGATACACAGACGTACGCAACTGCTTGATCTGGAGTAGCCGGCATAGCTCTTTGGTCACTTTAGACATGAATGGGGTCCCCTGATCCGTAAGGATCTCCTTGGGCAACCCCACCCGGCAGAACACAGCAAACAACTCCCGAGCTATAAGCTTGGCTGCAGTATGTCTGAGAGGTATCGCCTCTGGATACCGGGTGGCATAGTCAACGATCACTAGGATATGCTGGTGCCCTCGAGCAGACTTTACGAGGGGCCCCACCAGATCCATCCCTATCCGTTCAAAAGGGACTTCTATAATGGGTAACGGTACCAACGGACTGCGAAAGTGGGTCAGGGGTGCGGTAAGCTGACACTCCGGGCAGGTTTCGCAGAACCGTTTTACCTCCCCAAAGACCCCGGGCCAATAGAACCTTTGCAATATTCGCTCCTGCGTTTTCTTGACCCCTAGGTGACCACTCATCAGGTGTTTATGAGCCAAGTCGAGGACCCGCCGGCGATACGGCTGGGGCACCACCAACTGCTCTACCCCTACGCCCCGTATTTCATCTACCCGGTAGAGTAAATCCTGCTTAAGAGCGAAATGGGGGTATCTTACCTGGGCACCAGGCAGCTGTGCCACCCCGTCAACTACTGTCACCCGACTCCGGGCATGTATTAATGTAGGGTCCTGGAGTTGGGCTGTCCCAAACGTATCCGGGGACGCCTCCAACTCCGGGATGGGCTCGACCGTCTCAGCCTCTCCTGCCAATACCTCTAGGGGCGACCTATCAGGTTCACATCCTGTCCCTATCATGGGGACCCCTACGGCAGGCGTCCCGGATTCAGGATTGTAGGGCTCAGGTCCCGGACTGACCAATATCTGAGGGGACTTAGGAGGTCCCTTCCATAAAGTCCAAAAATAGGGCAGATCCCTTCCTAGGATCACATCATAGGGAAGAGTATTAATAAGTCCCACCTCATGTTGCACCTGACCGCAAGGTGCTGTGATGGTGACTATCCCCGTGGGATAGTCTCGGCGGTCCCCATGTATGCAAACCACCCCCACGGTACGTCCGGTGGCCTTTACTTTAGCCCTTAGGGTTGATCGCACAAGGGTCACTAAGCTTCCGGAATCCAACAAGCCTGTAACCGGACATCCATTCACCTGAATTTGGCACAAGTGGGGCTCAGTCTCTGGGTAGACCAGGTCAGCGGTACACACCACCTGAGCATACATTGAACCCCGCCGGGTAACCCCACAATCCATGGGCTCCGTGGTGAGTGGACACTGGGCTTCCATATGTCCCACCCGCTGGCACCGCCAACATCTAATAGGGAAGGACACCCCCTTGACGAGTTGTCGTTTAGTGTACATAGTTTTCCGGACCTCAGGGACGGAGGGTGCAGCTTCAGACGGGACGGTAGCGGACTCCCGCACCGGTGTCAGCGGTGGGTCCTTGGCCCTAGGCTTGGAGGGGCCGAACCGCCGGGCGGTACGCAAAGTCTCAGTGTCCCGTATCAAGTCCTGCGTAGCCACATGCCGCTCTACCAGGGACACTAATTGGTCCAGGGTACTCGGGTCACCCTGTCCGACCCACCGTTGAACGGTGACGGGTAAAGTGCGCACAAAACGATCCACTACTACCCTTTCCACCATTTGCGCCGGGCTCAGAGTGTCAGGCTGCAACCACTTTTTTACAAGATGTAACAAGTCATAGGCCTAGGAGCGTACGGGTTTGGCTTCCTCAAAGAACCACTGATTTACCCGCTGAGCCCGTACATAGGTATTCACCCCCAACCGAGCCAGTATTTCGGCTTTCAGGGTCACATAGTCAATGGCGTCCTCGGTACAGAGGTCCAGGTATGCTTTTTGGGGTTCCCCCGTCAGATAAGGTGACAATACCTCAGCCCACTGCGGGGTCGGCAGCTTTTCCCGCTCGGCCACCCGTTCAAACACCGCCAGGAACGCTTCCACATCATCACCCGGGGTCATCTTTTGCAACGCTTGTCTCACCGCTTTCCGGACGCTGCCGTCATCACCCGATCCCGGGGTTGTTGCTGCCGGTCCAGCACGGATCGACTTGGCCAGGAGAACCATCTGTTCTTGGTGCCTTTTTTCCTGCAATTGCAAGGCTTGCTGCTGACGTGCATTGGCCTGCTCCATCTGTTCTTGGTGCACTTGCAAGGATTGCTGCTGACGTGCATTGGCCTGATCCATCTGTTCTTGGAATTTTTTTTCCTGCATTTGCAAGGATTGAAGCAGGTGTGCATTGGTCTGTTGCTGCTGTGCATTAGCCTGAGCCAAATGCTTTAGTATGTCCTCCATGGCGTCGCCGGGTTTGGGCTGTAGTATAGCCGCTCGAATCCAGGACATGTGCTACTGGGTCACCAGGAATGGATGCTACACCTCACCGGCTGTCATGCCCGCATTCTCCACCATATGTGAGGTAGCGTCGTCGGCTGCGCTGCAGAAGACACGGGATCCAGGCACCAAGGTTCACAGCACACGGTTTATTCCAAAGAAAAAGTCCACAATATTACATATGTGCCTTTCCGGCAGAGAACTCAGGGAGATGTGATCACCCTCACACCCGGCACACCTGCCCTTGTTCCTGAATCTATTTATCCCTCCCTTCAGCCTGTAGGGAAAACAGCATTAACCCTATAGTGGATTATCATGGAGTGAGCACAACCGGGGCGAGACATACCGGCCGTCATAGATAACCCCGGTCACAGTCTCACAGTACCTAGTGGCATCCTAAACGTGGCTATTGGACTTTTGTCTAGTCACACTAGTGCAAAGACATTTGCAGCACCTCTACCTGCATTGCACACTCCAACTCATTATAACTAAGCCATTATACTAGCAAACACTCAGTGTACCTAGTGGCATCCTAAACGTGGCTATTGGACTTTTGTCTAGTCACACTAGTGCAAAGACATTTGCAGCACCTCTGCCTGCATTGCACACTCCAACTCATTATAACTAAGCCATTATGCTAGCAAACACTCAGTGTACCTAGTGGCATCCTAAACGTGGCTATTGGACTTTTGTCTAGTCACACTAGTGCAAAGACATTTGCAGCACCTCTACCTGCATTGCACACTCCAACTCATTATAACTAGACCATTATACTAGAAAACACTCAGTGTACCTAGTGGCATCCTAAACGTGGCTATTGGACTTTTGTCTAGTCACACTAGTGCGAAGACATTTGCAGCACCTCTACCTGCATTGCACACTCCAACTCATTATAACTAAGCCATTATACTAGCAAACACTCAGTGCACCTAGTGGCATCCTAAACGTGGCTATTGGACTTTTGTCTAGTCACACTAGTGCAAAGACATTTGCAGCACCTCTACCTGCATTGCACACTCCAACTCAATATAACTAAGCCATTATACTAGCAAACACTCAGTGTACCTAGTGGCATCCTAAACGTGGCTATTGGACTTTTGTCTAGTCACACTAGTGCAAAGACATTTGCAGCACCTCTACCTGCATTGCACACTCCAACTCATTATAACTAAGCCATTATACTAGCAAACACTCAGTGTACCTAGTGGCATCCTAAACGTGGCTATTGGACTTTTGTCTAGTCACACTAGTGCAAAGACATTTGCAGCACCTCTATCTGCATTGCACACTCCAACTCATTATAACTAAGCCATTATACTAGCAAACACTCAGTGTACCTAGTGGCATCCTAAACATGGCTATTGGACTTTTGTCTAGTCACACTAGTGCAAAGATATTTGCAGCACCTCTACCTGCATTGCACACTCCAACTCATTATAACTAAGCCATTATACTAGCAAACACTCAGAGTACCTAGTGGCATCCTAAACGTGGCTATTGGACTTTTGTCTAGTCACACTAGTGCAAAGACATTTGCAGCACCTCTACCTGCATTGCACACTCCAACTCATTATAACTAAGCCATTATACTAGCAAACACTCAGTGTACCTAGTGGCATCCTAAACGTGGCTATTGGACTTTTGTCTAGTCACACTAGTGCAAAGACATTTGCAGCACCTCTGCCTGCATTGCACACTCCAACTCATTATAACTAAGCCATTATACTAGCAAACACTCAGTGTACCTAGTGGCATCCTAAACGTGGCTATTGGACTTTTGTCTAGTCACACTAGTGCAAGGACATTTGCAGCACCTCTACCTTCATTGCACACTCCAACTCATTATAACTAAGCCATTATACTAGCAAACACTCAGTGTACCTAGTGGCATCCTAAACGTGGCTATTGGACTTTTGTCTAGTCACACTAGTGCAAAGACATTTGCAGCACCTCTGCCTGCATTGCACACTCCAACTCATTATAACTAAGCCATTATACTAGCAAACACTCAGTGTACCTAGTGGCATCCTAAACGTGGCTATTGGACTTTTGTCTAGTCACACTAGTGCAAAGACATTTGCAGCACCTCTACCTGCATTTCACACTCCAACTCATTATAACTAAGCCATTATACTAGCAAACACTCAGTGTACCTAGTGGCATCCTAAACGTGGCTATTGGACTTTTGTCTAGTCACACTAGTGCAGACATTTGCAGCACCTCTGCCTGCATTGCACACTCCAACTCATTATAACTAAGCCATTATACTAGCAAACACTCAGTGTACCTAGTGGCATCCTAAACGTGGCTATTGGACTTTTGTCTAGTCACACTAGTGCAAAGATATTTGCAGCACCTCTACCTGCATTGCCCACTCCAACTCATTATAACTAAGCCATTATACTAGCAAACACTGAGTGTACCTAGTGGCATCCTAAACGTGGCAATTGGACTTTTGTCTAGTCACACTAGTGCAAAGACATTTGCAGCACCTCTACCTGCATTGCACACGCCAACTCATTATAACTAAGCCATTATACTAGCAAACATTCAGTGTACCTAGTGGCATCCTAAACGTGGCTATTGGACTTTTGTCTAGTCACACTAGTGCAAAGACATTTGCAGCACCTCTACCTGCATTGCACAATCCAACTCATTATAACTAAGCCATTATACTAGCAAACACTCAGTGTACCTAGTGGCATCCTAAACGTGGCTATTGGACTTTTGTCTAGTCACACTAGTGCAAAGACATTTGCAGCACCTCTGCCTGCATTGCACACTCCAACTCATTATAACTAAGCCATTATACTAGCAAACACGCAGTGTACCTAGTGGCATCCTAAACGTGGCTATTGGACATTTGTCTAGTCACACTAGTGCAAAGATATTTGCAGCACCTCTACCTGCATTGCACACTCCAACTCATTATAACTAAGCCATTATACTAGCAAACACTCAGTGTACCTAGTGGCATCCTAAACGTGGCAATTGGACTTTTGTCTAGTCACACTAGTGCAAAGACATTTGGAGCACCTCTACCTGCATTGCACACTCCAACACATTATAACTAAGCCATTATACTAGCAAACACTCAGTGTACCTAGTGGCATCCTAAACGTGGCTATTGGACTTTTGTCTAGTCACACTAGTGCAAAGATATTTGCAGCACCTCTACCTGCATTGCACACTCCAACTCATTATAACTAAGCCATTATACTAGCAAACACTCAGTGTACCTAGTGGCATCCTAAACGTGGCTATTGGACTTTTGTCTAGTCACACTAGTGCAAAGATATTTGCAGCACCTCTACCTGCATTGCACACTACAACTCATTATAACTAAGCCATTATACTAGCAAACACTCAGTGTACCTAGTGGCATCCTAAACGTGGCTATTGGACTTTTGTCTAGTCACACTAGTGCAAAGACATTTGCAGCACCTCTACCTGCATTTCACACTCCAACTCATTATAACTAAGCCATTACACTAGCAAACACTCAGTGTACCTAGTGGCATCCTAAACGTGGCTATTGGACTTTTGTCTAGTCACACTAGTGCAAAGACATTTGCAGCACCTCTGCCTGCATTGCACACTCCAACTTATTATAACTAAGCCATTATACTAGCAAACACTCAGTGTACCTAGTGGCATCCTAAACGTGGCTATTGGACTTTTGTCTAGTCACACTAGTGCAAAGATATTTGCAGCACCTCTACCTGCATTGCACACTACAACTCATTATAACTAAGCCATTATACTAGCAAACACTCAGTGTACCTAGTGGCATCCTAATTGTGGCTATTGGACTTTTGTCTAGTCACACTAGTGCAAAGATATTTGCAGCACCTCTACCTGCATTGCCCACTCCAACTCATTATAACTAAGCCATTATACTAGCAAACACTGAGTGTACCTAGTGGCATCCTAAACGTGGCTATTGGACTTTTGTCTAGTCACACTAGTGCAAAGACATTTGCAGCACCTCTACCTGCATTGCACACGCCAACTCATTATAACTAAGCCATTATACTAGCAAACACTCAGTGTACCTAGTGGCATCCCAAACGTGGCTATTGGACTTTTGTCTAGTCACACTAGTGCAAAGACATTTGCAGCACCTCTACCTGCATTGCACACTCCAACTCATTATAACTAAGCCATTATACTAGCAAACACTCAGTGTACCTAGTGGCATCCTAAACGTGGCTATTGGACTTTTGTCTAGTCACACTAGTGCAAAGACATTTGCAGCACCTCTGCCTGCATTGCACACTCCAACTCATTATAACTAAGCCATTATACTAGCAAACACTCAGTGTACCTAGTGGCATCCTAAACGTGGCTATTGGACTTTTGTCTAGTCACACTAGTGCAAAGATATTTGCAGCACCTCTACCTGCATTGCACACTCCAACTCATTATAACTAAGCCATTATACTAGCAAACACTCAGTGTACCTAGTGGCATCCTAAACGTGGCTATTGGACTTTTGTCTAGTCACACTAGTGCAAAGATATTTGCAGCACCTCTATCTGCATTGCACACTCCAACTCATTATAACTAAGCCATTATACTAGCAAACACTCAGTGTACCTAGTGGCATCCTAAACGTGGCTATTGGACTTTTGTCTAGTCACACTAGTGCAAAGACATTTGCAGCACCTCTACCTGCATTGCACACTCCAACTCATTATAACTAAGCCATTATACTAGCAAACACTCAGTGTACCTAGTGGCATCCTAAACGTGGCTATTGGACTTTTGTCTAGTCACACTAGTGCAAAGACATTTGCAGCACCTCTACCTGCATTGCACACTCCAACTCATTATAACTAAGCCATTATACTAGCAAACACTCAGTGTACCTAGTGGCATCCTAAACGTGGCTATTGGACTTTTGTCTAGTCACACTAGTGCAAAGACATTTGCAGCACCTCTACCTGCATTGCACACTCCAACTCAATATAACTAAGCCATTATACTAGCAAACACTCAGTGTACCTAGTGGCATCCTAAACGTGGCTATTGGACTT
Organism: Anomaloglossus baeobatrachus; assembly: GCF_048569485.1. NCBI lineage: Eukaryota > Metazoa > Chordata > Amphibia > Anura > Aromobatidae > Anomaloglossus > Anomaloglossus baeobatrachus. Next base: position 218,546,860 of record NC_134358.1, on the reverse strand, counting down.
TTGTCTAGTCACACTAGTGCAAAGAAATTTGCAGCACCTCTACCTGCATTGCACACTCCAACTCATTATAACTAAGCCATTATACTAGCAAACACTCAGTGTACCTAGTGGCATCCTAAACGTGGCTATTGGACTTTTGTCTAGTCACACTAGTGCAAAGACATTTGCAGCACCTCTATCTTCATTGCACACTCCAACTCATTATAACTAAGCCATTATACTAGCAAACACTCAGTGTACCTAGTGGCATCCTAAACGTGGCTATTGGACTTTTGTCTAGTCACACTAGTGCAAAGACATTTGCAGCACCTCTGCCTGCATTGCACACTCCAACTCATTATAACTAAGCCATTATACTAGCAAACACTCAGTGTACCTAGTGGCATCCTAAACGTGGCTATTGGACTTTTGTCTAGTCACACTAGTGCAAGGACATTTGCAGCACCTCTACCTTCATTGCACACTCCAACTCATTATAACTAAGCCATTATACTAGCAAACACTCAGTGTACCTAGTGGCATCCTAAACGTGGCTATTGGACTTTTGTCTAGTCACACTAGTGCAAAGACATTTGCAGCACCTCTATCTGCATTGCACACTCCAACTCATTATAACTAAGCCATTATACTAGCAAACACTCAGTGTACCTAGTGGCATCCTAAACGTGGCTATTGGACTTTTGTCTAGTCACACTAGTGCAAAGACATTTGCAGCACCTCTGCCTGCATTGCACACTCCAACTCATTATAACTAAGCCATTATACTAGCAAACACTCAGTGTACCTAGTGGCATCCTAAACGTGGCTATTGGACTTTTGTCTAGTCACACTAGTGCAAGGACATTTGCAGCACCTCTACCTTCATTGCACACTCCAACTCATTATAACTAAGCCATTATACTAGCAAACACTCAGTGTACCTAGTGGCATCCTAAACGTGGCTATTGGACTTTTGTCTAGTCTCACTAGTGCAAAGACATTTGCAGCACCTCTACCTGCATTTCACACTCCAACTCATTATAACTAAGCCATTATACTAGCAAACACTCAGTGTACCTAGTGGCATCCTAAACGTGGCTATTGGACTTTTGTCTAGTCACACTAGTGCAAAGACATTTGCAGCACCTCTGCCTGCATTGCACACTCCAACTCATTATAACTAAGCCATTATACTAGCAAACACTCAGTGTACCTAGTGGCATCCTAAACGTGGCTATTGGACTTTTGTCTAGTCACACTAGTGCAAAGATATTTGCAGCACCTCTACCTGCATTGCACACTACAACTCATTATAACTAAGCCATTATACTAGCAAACACCCAGTGTACCTAGTGGCATCCTAATTGTGGCTATTGGACTTTTGTCTAGTCACACTAGTGCAAAGATATTTGCAGCACCTCTACCTGCATTGCCCACTCCAACTCATTATAACTAAGCCATTATACTAGCAAACACTGAGTGTACCTAGTGGCATCCTAAACGTGGCAATTGGACTTTTGTCTAGTCACACTAGTGCAAAGACATTTGCAGCACCTCTACCTGCATTGCACACGCCAACTCATTATAACTAAACCATTATACTAGCAAACACTCAGTGTACCTAGTGGCATCCTAAACGTGGCTATTGGACTTTTGTCTAGTCACACTAGTGCAAAGACATTTGCAGCACCTCTACCTGCATTGCACACTCCAACTCATTATAACTAAGCCATTATACTAGCAAACACTCAGTGTACCTAGTGGCATCCTAAACGTGGCTATTGGACTTTTGTCTAGTCACACTAGTGCAAAGACATTTGCAGCACCTCTGCCTGCATTGCACACTCCAACTCATTATAACTAAGCCATTATACTAGCAAACACTCAGTGTACCTAGTGGCATCCTAAACGTGGCTATTGGACATTTGTCTAGTCACACTAGTGCAAAGATATTTGCAGCACCTCTACCTGCATTGCACACTCCAACTCATTATAACTAAGCCATTATACTAGCAAACACTCAGTGTACCTAGTGGCATCCTAAACGTGGCAATTGGACTTTTGTCTAGTCACACTAGTGCAAAGACATTTGCAGCACCTCTACCTGCATTGCACACTCCAACACATTATAACTAAGCCATTATACTAGCAAACACTCAGTGTACCTAGTGGCATCCTAAACGTGGCTATTGGACTTTTGTCTAGTCACACTAGTGCAAAGATATTTGCAGCACCTCTACCTGCATTGCACACTCCAACTCATTATAACTAAGCCATTATACTAGCAAACACTCAGTGTACCTAGTGGCATCCTAAACGTGGCTATTGGACTTTTGTCTAGTCACACTAGTGCAAAGATATTTGCAGCACCTCTATCTGCATTGCACACTCCAACTCATTATAACTAAGCCATTATACTAGCAAACACTCAGTGTACCTAGTGGCATCCTAAACGTGGCTATTGGACTTTTGTCTAGTCACACTAGTGCAAAGACATTTGCAGCACCTCTACCTGCATTTCACACTCCAACTCATTATAACTAAGCCATTACACTAGCAAACACTCAGTGTACCTAGTGGCATCCTAAACGTGGCTATTGGACTTTTGTCTAGTCACACTAGTGCAAAGACATTTGCAGCACCTCTGCCTGCATTGCCCACTCCAACTCATTATAACTAAGCCATTATACTAGCAAACACTCAGTGTACCTAGTGGCATCCTAAACGTGGCTATTGGACTTTTGTCTAGTCACACTAGTGCAAAGATATTTGCAGCACCTCTACCTGCATTGCACACTACAACTCATTATAACTAAGCCATTATACTAGCAAACACTCAGTGTACCTAGTGGCATCCTAATTGTGGCTATTGGACTTTTGTCTAGTCACACTAGTGCAAAGATATTTGCAGCACCTCTACCTGCATTGCCCACTCCAACTCATTATAACTAAGCCATTATACTAGCAAACACTGAGTGTACCTAGTGGCATCCTAAACGTGGCTATTGGACTTTTGTCTAGTCACACTAGTGCAAAGACATTTGCAGCACCTCTACCTGCATTGCACACGCCAACTCATTATAACTAAGCCATTATACTAGCAAACACTCAGTGTACCTAGTGGCATCCCAAACGTGGCTATTGGACTTTTGTCTAGTCACACTAGTGCAAAGACATTTGCAGCACCTCTACCTGCATTGCACACTCCAACTCATTATAACTAAGCCATTATACTAGCAAACACTCAGTGTACCTAGTGGCATCCTAAACGTGGCTATTGGACTTTTGTCTAGTCACACTAGTGCAAAGACATTTGCAGCACCTCTGCCTGCATTGCACACTCCAACTCATTATAAATAAGCCATTATACTAGCAAACACTCAGTGTACCTAGTGGCATCCTAAACGTGGCTATTGGACATTTGTCTAGTCACACTAGTGCAAAGATATGTGCAGCACCTCTACCTGCATTGCACACTCCAACTCATTATAACTAAGCCATTATACTAGCAAACACTCAGTGTACCTAGTGGCATCCTAAACGTGGCAATTGGACTTTTGTCTAGTCACACTAGTGCAAAGACATTTGCAGCACCTCTACCTGCATTGCACACTCCAACTCATTATAACTAAGCCATTATACTAGCAAACACTCAGTGTAGCTAGTGGCATCCTAAACGTGGCTATTGGACTTTTGTCTAGTCACACTAGTGCAAAGATATTTGCAGCACCTCTACCTGCATTGCACACTCCAACTCATTATAACTAAGCCATTATACTAGCAAACACTCAGTGTACCTAGTGGCATCCTAAACGTGGCTATTGGACTTTTGTCTAGTCACACTAGTGCAAAGATATTTGCAGCACCTCTATCTGCATTGCACACTCCAACTCATTATAACTAAGCCATTATACTAGCAAACACTCAGTGTACCTAGTGGCATCCTAAACGTGGCTATTGGACTTTTGTCTAGTCACACTAGTGCAAAGACATTTGCAGCACCTCTACCTGCATTGCACACTCCAACTCATTATAACTAAGCCATTATACTAGCAAACACTCAGTGTACCTAGTGGCATCCTAAACGTGGCTATTGGACTTTTGTCTAGTCACACTAGTGCAAAGACATTTGCAGCACCTCTACCTGCATTGCACACTCCAACTCATTATAACTAAGCCATTATACTAGCAAACACTCAGTGTACCTAGTGGCATCCTAAACGTGGCTATTGGACTTTTGTCTAGTCACACTAGTGCAAAGACATTTGCAGCACCTCTACCTGCATTGCACACTCCAACTCAATATAACTAAGCCATTATACTAGCAAACACTCAGTGTACCTAGTGGCATCCTAAACGTGGCTATTGGACTTTTGTCTAGTCACACTAGTGCAAAGAAATTTGCAGCACCTCTACCTGCATTGCACACTCCAACTCATTATAACTAAGCCATTATACTAGCAAACACTCAGTGTACCTAGTGGCATCCTAAACGTGGCTATTGGACTTTTGTCTAGTCACACTAGTGCAAAGACATTTGCAGCACCTCTATCTGCATTGCACACTCCAACTCATTATAACTAAGCCATTATACTAGCAAACACTCAGTGTACCTAGTGGCATCCTAAACGTGGCTATTGGACTTTTGTCTAGTCACACTAGTGCAAAGATATTTGCAGCACCTCTACCTGCATTGCACACTACAACTCATTATAACTAAGCCATTATACTAGCAAACACTCAGTGTACCTAGTGGCATCCTAATTGTGGCTATTGGACTTTTGTCTAGTCACACTAGTGCAAAGATATTTGCAGCACCTCTACCTGCATTGCCCACTCCAACTCATTATAACTAAGCCATTATACTAGCAAACACTGAGTGTACCTAGTGGCATCCTAAACGTGGCTATTGGACTTTTGTCTAGTCACACTAGTGCAAAGACATTTGCAGCACCTCTACCTGCATTGCACACGCCAACTCATTATAACTAAGCCATTATACTAGCAAACACTCAGTGTACCTAGTGGCATCCTAAACGTGGCTATTGGACTTTTGTCTAGTCACACTAGTGCAAAGACATTTGCAGCACCTCTACCTGCATTTCACACTCCAACTCATTATAACTAAGCCATTATACTAGCAAACACTCAGTGTACCTAGTGGCATCCTAAACGTGGCTATTGGACTTTTGTCTAGTCACACTAGTGCAAAGAAATTTGCAGCACCTCTACCTGCATTGCACACTCCAACTCATTATAACTAAGCCATTATACTAGCAAACACTCAGTGTACCTAGTGGCATCCTAAACGTGGCTATTGGACATTTGTCTAGTCACACTAGTGCAAAGATATTTGCAGCACCTCTACCTGCATTGCACACTCCAACTCATTATAACTAAGCCATTATACTAGCAAACACTCAGTGTACCTAATGGCATCCTAAACGTGGCTATTGGACTTTTGTCTAGTCACACTAGTGCAAAGATATTTGCAGCACCTCTATCTGCATTGCACACTCCAACTCATTATAACTAAGCCATTATACTAGCAAACACTCAGTGTACCTAGTGGCATCCTAAACGTGGCTATTGGACTTTTGTCTAGTCACACTAGTGCAAAGATATTTGCAGCACCTCTACCTGCATTGCCCACTCCAACTCATTATAACTAAGCCATTATACTAGCAAACACTCAGTGTACCTAGTGGCATCCTAAACGTGGCTATTGGACTTTTGTCTAGTCACACTAGTGCAAAGACATTTGCAGCACCTCTGCCTGCATTGCACACTCCAACTCATTATAACTAAGCCATTATACTAGCAAACACTCAGTGTACCTAGTGGCATCCTAAACGTGGCTATTGGACTTTTGTCTAGTCACACTAGTGCAAAGATATTTGCAGCACCTCTACCTACATTGCACACTACAACTCATTATAACTAAGCCATTATACTAGCAAACACTCAGTGTACCTAGTGGCATCCTAATTGTGGCTATTGGACTTTTGTCTAGTCACACTAGTGCAAAGATATTTGCAGCACCTCTACCTGCATTGCCCACTCCAACTCATTATAACTAAGCCATTATACTAGCAAACACTGAGTGTACCTAGTGGCATCCTAAACGTGGCTATTGGACTTTTGTCTAGTCACACTAGTGCAAAGACATTTGCAGCACCTCTACCTGCATTGCACACGCCAACTCATTATAACTAAGCCATTATACTAGCAAACACTCAGTGTACCTAGTGGCATCCCAAACATGGCTATTGGACTTTTGTCTAGTCACACTAGTGCAAAGACATTTGCAGCACCTCTACCTGCATTGCACACTCCAACTCATTATAACTAAGCCATTATACTAGCAAACACTCAGTGTACCTAGTGGCATCCTAAACGTGGCTATTGGACTTTTGTCTAGTCACACTAGTGCAAAGACATTTGCAGCACCTCTGCCTGCATTGCACACTCCAACTCATTATAAATAAGCCATTATACTAGCAAACACTCAGTGTACCTAGTGGCATCCTAAACGTGGCTATTGGACATTTGTCTAGTCACACTAGTGCAAAGATATTTGCAGCACCTCTACCTGCATTGCACACTCCAACTCATTATAACTAAGCCATTATACTAGCAAACACTCAGTGTACCTAGTGGCATCCTAAACGTGGCAATTGGACTTTTGTCTAGTCACACTAGTGCAAAGACATTTGCAGCACCTCTACCTGCATTGCACACTCCAACTCATTATAACTAAGCCATTATACTAGCAAACACTCAGTGTAGCTAGTGGCATCCTAAACGTGGCTATTGGACTTTTGTCTAGTCACACTAGTGCAAAGATATTTGCAGCACCTCTACCTGCATTGCACACTCCAACTCATTATAACTAAGCCATTATACTAGCAAACACTCAGTGTACCTAGTGGCATCCTAAACGTGGCTATTGGACTTTTGTCTAGTCACACTAGTGCAAAGATATTTGCAGCACCTCTATCTGCATTGCACACTCCAACTCATTATAACTAAGCCATTATACTAGCAAACACTCAGTGTACCTAGTGGCATCCTAAACGTGGCTATTGGACTTTTGTCTAGTCACACTAGTGCAAAGACATTTGCAGCACCTCTACCTGCATTGCACACTCCAACTCATTATAACTAAGCCATTATACTAGCAAACACTCAGTGTACCTAGTGGCATCCTAAACGTGGCTATTGGACTTTTGTCTAGTCACACTAGTGCAAAGACATTTGCAGCACCTCTACCTGCATTGCACACTCCAACTCATTATAACTAAGCCATTATACTAGCAAACACTCAGTGTACCTAGTGGCATCCTAAACGTGGCTATTGGACTTTTGTCTAGTCACACTAGTGCAAAGACATTTGCAGCACCTCTACCTGCATTGCACACTCCAACTCAATATAACTAAGCCATTATACTAGCAAACACTCAGTGTACCTAGTGGCATCCTAAACGTGGCTATTGGACTTTTGTCTAGTCACACTAGTGCAAAGAAATTTGCAGCACCTCTACCTGCATTGCACACTCCAACTCATTATAACTAAGCCATTATACTAGCAAACACTCAGTGTACCTAGTGGCATCCTAAACGTGGCTATTGGACTTTTGTCTAGTCACACTAGTTCAAAGACATTTGCAGCACCTCTATCTGCATTGCACACTCCAACTCATTATAACTAAGCCATTATACTAGCAAACACTCAGTGTACCTAGTGGCATCCTAAACGTGGCTATTGGACTTTTGTCTAGTCACACTAGTGCAAAGATATTTGCAGCACCTCTACCTGCATTGCACACTACAACTCATTATAACTAAGCCATTATACTAGCAAACACTCAGTGTACCTAGTGGCATCCTAATTGTGGCTTTTGGACTTTTGTCTAGTCACACTAGTGCAAAGATATTTGCAGCACCTCTACCTGCATTGCCCACTCCAACTCATTATAACTAAGCCATTATACTAGCAAACACTGAGTGTACCTAGTGGCATCCTAAACGTGGCTATTGGACTTTTGTCTAGTCACACTAGTGCAAAGACATTTGCAGCACCTCTACCTGCATTGCACACGCCAACTCATTATAACTAAGCCATTATACTAGCAAACACTCAGTGTACCTAGTGGCATCCTAAACGTGGCTATTGGACTTTTGTCTAGTCACACTAGTGCAAAGACATTTGCAGCACCTCTACCTGCATTTCACACTCCAACTCATTATAACTAAGCCATTATACTAGCAAACACTCAGTGTACCTAGTGGCATCCTAAACGTGGCTATTGGACTTTTGTCTAGTCACACTAGTGCAAAGACATTTGCAGCACCTCTGCCTGCATTGCACACTCCAACTCATTATAACTAAGCCATTATACTAGCAAACACTCAGTGTACCTAGTGGCATCCTAAACGTGGCTATTGGACTTTTGTCTAGTCACACTAGTGCAAAGACATTTGCAGCACCTCTGCCTGCATTGCACACTCCAACTCATTATAACTAAGCCATTATACTTGCAAACACTCAGTGTACCTAGTGGCATCCTAAACGTGGCTATTGGACATTTGTCTAGTCACACTAGTGCAAAGATATTTGCAGCACCTCTACCTGCATTGCACACTCCAACTCATTATAGCTAAGCCATTATACTAGCAAACACTCTGTGTACCTAGTGGCATCCTAAACGTGGCTATTGGACTTTTGTCTAGTCACACTAGTGCAAAGAAATTTGCAGCACCTCTACCTGCATTGCACACTCCAACTCATTATAACTAAGCCATTATACTAGCAAACACTCAGTGTACCTAGTGGCATCCTAAACGTGGCTATTGGACTTTTGTCTAGTCACACTAGTGCAAAGACATTTGCAGCACCTCTATCTGCATTGCACACTCCAACTCATTATAACTAAGCCATTATACTAGCAAACACTCAGTGTACCTAGTGGCATCCTAAACGTGGCTATTGGACTTTTGTCTAGTCACACTAGTGCAAAGATATTTGCAGCACCTCTACCTGCATTGCACACTCCAACTCATTATAACTAAGCCATTATACTAGCAAACACTCAGAGTACCTAGTGGCATCCAAAACGTGGCTATTGGACTTTTGTCTAGTCACACTAGTGCAAAGACATTTGCAGCACCTCTACCTGCATTGCACACTCCAACTCATTATAACTAAGCCATTATACTAGCAAACACTCAGTGTACCTAGTGACATCCTAAACGTGGCTATTGGACTTTTGTCTAGTCACACTAGTGCAAAGACATTTGCAGCACCTCTGCCTGCATTGCACACTCCAACTCATTATAACTAAGCCATTATACTAGCAAACACTCAGTGTACCTAGTGGCATCCTAAACGTGGCTATTGGACTTTTGTCTAGTCACACTAGTGCAAAGATATTTGCAGCACCTCTACCTGCATTGCACACTACAACTCATTATAACTAAGCCATTATACTAGCAAACACTCAGTGTACCTAGTGGCATCCTAATTGTGGCTATTGGACTTTTGTCTAGTCACACTAGTGCAAAGATATTTGCAGCACCTCTACCTGCATTGCCCACTCCAACTCATTATAACTAAGCCATTATACTAGCAAACACTGAGTGTACCTAGTGGCATCCTAAACGTGGCTATTGGACTTTTGTCTAGTCACACTAGTGCAAAGACATTTGCAGCACCTCTACCTGCATTGCACACTCCAACTCATTATAACTAAGCCATTATACTAGCAAACACTCAGTGTACCTAGTGGCATCCTAAACGTGGCTATTGGACTTTTGTCTAGTCACACTAGTGCAAAGACATTTGCAGCACCTCTGCCTGCATTGCACACTCCAACTCATTATAACTAAGCCATTATACTATCAAACACTCAGTGTACCTAGTGGCATCCTAAACGTGGCTATTGGACATTTGTCTAGTCACACTAGTCTAAAGATATTTGCAGCACCTCTACCTGCATTGCACACTCCAACTCATTATAACTAAGCCATTATACTAGCAAACACTCAGTGTACCTAGTGGCATCCTAAACGTGGCAATTGGACTTTTGTCTAGTCACACTAGTGCAAAGACATTTGCAGCACCTCTACCTGCATTGCACACTCCAACACATTATAACTAAGCCATTATACTAGCAAACACTCAGTGTACCTAGTGGCATCCTAAACGTGGCTATTGGACTTTTGTCTAGTCACACTAATGCAAAGATATTTGCAGCACCTCTACCTGCATTGCACACTCCAACTCATTATAACTAAGCCATTATACTAGCAAACACTCAGTGTACCTAGTGGCATCCTAAACGTGGCTATTGGACTTTTGTCTAGTCACACTAGTGCAAAGATATTTGCAGCACCTCTATCTGCATTGCACACTCCAACTCATTATAACTAAGCCATTATACTAGCAAACACTCAGTGTACCTAGTGGCATCCTAAACGTGGCAATTGGACTTTTGTCTAGTCACACTAGTGCAAAGACATTTGCAGCACCTCTACCTGCATTGCACACTCCAACACATTATAACTAAGCCATTATACTAGCAAACACTCAGTGTACCTAGTGGCATCCTAAACGTGGCTATTGGACTTTTGTCTAGTCACACTAGTGCAAAGATATTTGCAGCACCTCTACCTGCATTGCACACTCCAACTCATTATAACTAAGCCATTATACTAGCAAACACTCAGTGTACCTAGTGGCATCCTAAACGTGGCTATTGGACTTTTGTCTAGTCACACTAGTGCAAAGATATTTGCAGCACCTCTATCTGCATTGCACACTCCAACTCATTATAACTAAGCCATTATACTAGCAAACACTCAGTGTACCTAGTGGCATCCTAAACGTGGCTATTGGACTTTTGTCTAGTCACACTAGTGCAAAGACATTTGCAGCACCTCTACCTGCATTGCACACTCCAACTCATTATAACTAAGCCATTATACTAGCAAACACTCAGTGTACCTAGTGGCATCCTAAACGTGGCTATTGGACTTTTGTCTAGTCACACTAGTGCAAAGATATTTGCAGCACCTCTACCTGCATTGCACACTACAACTCATTATAACTAAGCCATTATACTAGCAAACACTCAGTGTACCTAGTGGCATCCTAATTGTGGCTATTGGACTTTTGTCTAGTCACACTAGTGCAAAGATATTTGCAGCACCTCTACCTGCATTGCCCACTCCAACTCATTATAACTAAGCCATTATACTAGCAAACACTGAGTGTACCTAGTGGCATCCTAAACGTGGCTATTGGACTTTTGTCTAGTCACACTAGTGCAAAGACATTTGCAGCACCTCTACCTGCATTGCACACGCCAACTCATTATAACTAAGCCATTATACTAGCAAACACTCATTGTACCTAGTGGCATCCTAAACGTGGCTATTGGACTTTTGTCTAGTCACACTAGTGCAAAGACATTTGCAGCACCTCTACCTGCATTGCACACTCCAACTCATTATAACTAAGCCATTATACTAGCAAACACTCAGTGTACCTAGTGGCATCCTAAACGTGGCTATTGGACTTTTGTCTAGTCACACTAGTGCAAAGACATTTGCAGCACCTCTGCCTGCATTGCACACTCCAACTCATTATAACTAAGCCATTATACTAGCAAACACTCAGTGTACCTAGTGGCATCCTAAACGTGGCTATTGGACATTTGTCTAGTCACACTAGTGCAAAGATATTTGCAGCACCTCTACCTGCATTGCACACTCCAACTCATTATAACTAAGCCATTATACTAGCAAACACTCAGTGTACCTAGTGGCATCCTAAACGTGGCTATTGGACTTTTGTCTAGTCACACTAGTGCAAAGACATTTGCAGCACCTCTACCTGCATTGCACACTCCAACTCATTATAACTAAGCCATTATACTAGCAAACACTCAGTGTACCTAGTGGCATCCTAAACGTGGCTATTGGACTTTTGTCTAGTCACACTAGTGCAAAGATATTTGCAGCACCTCTACCTGCATTGCACACTCCAACTCATTATAACTAAGCCATTATACTAGCAAACACTCAGTGTACCTAGTGGCATCCTAAACGTGGCTATTGGACTTTTGTCTAGTCACACTAGTGCAAAGATATTTGCAGCACCTCTATCTGCATTGCAAACTCCAACTCATTATAACTAAGCCATTATACTAGCAAACACTCAGTGTACCTAGTGGCATCCTAAACGTGGCTATTGGACTTTTGTCTAGTCACACTAGTGCAAAGACATTTGCAGCACCTCTACCTGCATTGCACACTCCAACTCATTATAACTAAGCCATTATACTAGCAAACACTCAGTGTACCTAGTGGCATCCTAAACGTGGCTATTGGACTTTTGTCTAGTCACACTAGTGCAAAGACATTTGCAGCACCTCTACCTGCATTGCACACTCCAACTCATTATAACTAAGCCATTATACTAGCAAACACTCAGTGTACCTAGTGGCATCCTAAACGTGGCTATTGGACTTTTGTCTAGTCACACTAGTGCAAAGACATTTGCAGCACCTCTACCTGCATTGCACACTCCAACTCATTATAACTAAGCCATTATACTAGCAAACACTCAGTGTACCTAGTGGCATCCTAAACGTGGCTATTGGACTTTTGTCTAGTCACACTAGTGCAAAGATATTTGCAGCACCTCTACCTGCATTGCACACTCCAACTCATTATAACTAAGCCATTATACTAGCAAACACTCAGTGTACCTAGTGGCATCCTAAACGTGGCTATTGGACTTTTGTCTAGTCACACTAGTGCAAAGATATTTGCAGCACCTCTATCTGCATTGCAAACTCCAACTCATTATAACTAAGCCATTATACTAGCAAACACTCAGTGTACCTAGTGGCATCCTAAACGTGGCTATTGGACTTTTGTCTAGTCACACTAGTGCAAAGACATTTGCAGCACCTCTACCTGCATTGCACACTCCAACTCATTATAACTAAGCCATTATACTAGCAAACACTCAGTGTACCTAGTGGCATCCTAAACGTGGCTATTGGACTTTTGTCTAGTCACACTAGTGCAAAGACATTTGCAGCACCTCTACCTGCATTGCACACTCCAACTCATTATAACTAAGCCATTATACTAGCAAACACTCAGTGTACCTAGTGGCATCCTAAACGTGGCTATTGGACTTTTGTCTAGTCACACTAGTGCAAAGACATTTGCAGCACCTCTACCTGCATTGCACACTCCAACTCAATATAACTAAGCCATTATACTAGCAAACACTCAGTGTACCTAGTGGCATCCTAAACGTGGCTATTGGACTTTTGTCTAGTCACACTAGTGCAAAGAAATTTGCAGCACCTCTACCTGCATTGCACACTCCAACTCATTATAACTAAGCCATTATACTAGCAAACACTCAGTGTACCTAGTGGCATCCTAAACGTGGCTATTGGACTTTTGTCTAGTCACACTAGTGCAAAGACATTTGCAGCACCTCTATCTGCATTGCACACTCCAACTCATTATAACTAAGCCATTATACTAGCAAACACTCAGTGTACCTAGTGGCATCCTAAACGTGGCTATTGGACTTTTGTCTAGTCACACTAGTTCAAAAATATTTGCAGCACCTCTACCTGCATTGCACACTACAACTCATTATAACTAAGCCATTATACTAGCAAACACTCAGTGTACCTAGTGGCATCCTAATTGTGGCTATTGGACTTTTGTCTAGTCACACTAGTGCAAAGATATTTGCAGCACCTCTACCTGCATTGCCCACTCCAACTCATTATAACTAAGCCATTATACTAGCAAACACTGAGTGTACCTAGTGGCATCCTAAACGTGGCTATTGGACTTTTGTCTAGTCACACTAGTGCAAAGACATTTGCAGCACCTCTACCTGCATTGCACACGCCAACTCATTATAACTAAGCCATTATACTAGCAAACACTCAGTGTACCTAGTGGCATCCTAAACGTGGCTATTGGACTTTTGTCTAGTCACACTAGTGCAAAGACATTTGCAGCACCTCTACCTGCATTTCACACTCCAACTCATTATAACTAAGCCATTATACTAGCAAACACTCAGTGTACCTAGTGGCATCCTAAACGTGGCTATTGGACTTTTGTCTAGTCACACTAGTGCAAAGACATTTGCAGCACCTCTGCCTGCATTGCACACTCCAACTCATTATAACTAAGCCATTATACTAGCAAACACTCAGTGTACCTAGTGGCATCCTAAACGTGGCTATTGGACATTTGTCTAGTCACACTAGTGCAAAGATATTTGCAGCACCTCTACCTGCATTGCACACTCCAACTCATTATAACTAAGCCATTATACTAGCAAACACTCAGTGTACCTAGTGGCATCCTAAACGTGGCTATTGGACTTTTGTCTAGTCACACTAGTGCAAAGAAATTTGCAGCACCTCTACCTGCATTGCACACTCCAACTCCTTATAACTAAGCCATTATACTAGCAAACACTCAGTGTACCTAGTGGCATCCTAAACGTGGCTATTGGACTTTTGTCTAGTCACACTAGTGCAAAGACATTTGCAGCACCTCTATCTGCATTGCACACTCCAACTCATTATAACTAAGCCATTATACTAGCAAACACTCAGTGTACCTAGTGGCATCCTAAACGTGGCTATTGGACTTTTGTCTAGTCACACTAGTGCAAAGATATTTGCAGCACCTCTACCTGCATTGCACACTCCAACTCATTATAACTAAGCCATTATACTAGCAAACACTCAGAGTACCTAGTGGCATCCTAAACGTGGCTATTGGACTTTTGTCTAGTCACACTAGTGCAAAGACATTTGCAGCACCTCTACCTGCATTGCACACTCCAACTCATTATAACTAAGCCATTATACTAGCAAACACTCAGTGTACCTAGTGGCATCCTAAACGTGGCTATTGGACTTTTGTCTAGTCACACTAGTGCAAGGACATTTGCAGCACCTCTACCTGCATTGCACACTCCAACTCATTATAACTAAGCCATTATACTAGCAAACACTCAGTGTACCTGGTGGCATCCTAAATGTGGCTATTGGACTTTTGTCTAGTCACACTAGTGCAAAGACATTTGCAGCACCTCTGCCTGCATTGCACACTCCAACTCATTATAACTAAGCCATTATACTAGCAAACACTCAGTGTACCTAGTGGCATCCTAAACGTGGCTATTAGACTTTTGTCTAGTCACACTAGTGCAAAGATATTTGCAGCACCTCTACCTGCATTGCACACTCCAACTCATTATAACTAAGCCATTATACTAGCAAACACTCAGTGTACCTAGTGGCATCCTAAACGTGGCTATTGGTCTTTTGTCTAGTCACACTAGTGCAAAGACATTTGCAGCACCTCTACCTGCATTGCACACTCCAACTCATTATAACTAAGCCATTATACTAGCAAACACTCAGTGTACCTAGTGGCATCCTAAACGTGGCTATTGGACTTTTGTCTAGTCACACTAGTGCAAAGACATTTGCAGCACCTCTATCTGCATTGCACACTCCAACTCATTATAACTAAGCCATTATACTAGCAAACACTCAGTGTACCTAGTGGCATCCTAAACGTGGCTATTGGACTTTTGTCTAGTCACACTAGTGCAAAGATATTTGCAGCACCTCTACCTGCATTGCACACTCCAACTCATTATAACTAAGCCATTATACTAGCAAACACTCAGAGTACCTAGTGGCATCCTAAACGTGGCTATTGGACTTTTGTCTAGTCACACTAGTGCAAAGACATTTGCAGCACCTCTACTTGCATTGCACACTCCAACTCATTATAACTAAGCCATTATACTAGCAAACACTCAGTGTACCTAGTGGCATCCTAAACGTGGCTATTGGACTTTTGTCTAGTCACACTAGTGCAAAGACATTTGCAGCACCTCTGCCTGCATTGCACACTCCAACTCATTATAACTAAGCCATTATACTAGCAAACACTCAGTGTACCTAGTGGCATCCTAAACGTGGCTATTGGACTTTTGTCTAGTCACACTAGTGCAAAGATATTTGCAGCACCTCTACCTGCATTGCACATTCCAACTCATTATAACTAAGCCATTATACTAGCAAACACTCAGTGTACCTAGTGGCATCCTAAACGTGGCTATTGGACTTTTGTCTAGTCACACTAGTGCAAAGACATTTGCAGCACCTCTACCTGCATTGCACACTCCAACTCATTATAACTAAGCCATTATACTAGCAAACACTCAGTGTACCTAGTGGCATCCTAAACGTGGCTATTGGACTTTTGTCTAGTCACACTAGTGCAAAGACATTTGCAGCACCTCTGCCTGCATTGCACACTCCAACTCATTATAACTAAGCCATTATACTAGCAAACACTCAGTGTACCTAGTGGCATCCTAAACGTGGCTATTGGACTTTTGTCTAGTCACACTAGTGCAAAGACATTTGCAGCACCTCTACCTGCATTGCACACTCCAACTCATTATAACTAAGCCATTATACTAGCAAACACTCAGTGTACCTAGTGGCATCCTAAACGTGGCTATTGGACTTTTGTCTAGTCACACTAGTGCAAAGACATTTGCAGCACCTCTGCCTGCATTGCACACTCCAACTCATTATAACTAAGCCATTATACTAGCAAACACTCAGTGTACCTAGTGGCATCCTAAACGTGTCTATTGGACTTTTGTCTAGTCACACTAGTGCAAAGATATTTGCAGCACCTCTACCTGCATTGCACACTCCAACTCATTATAACTAAGCCATTATACTAGCAAACACTCAGTGTACCTAGTGGCATCCCAAACGTGGCTATTGGACTTTTGTCTAGTCACACTAGTGCAAAGACATTTGCAGCACCTCTACCTGCATTGCACACTCCAACTCATTATAACTAAGCCATTATACTAGCAATTGATGCTGCCAGTTTAAGGGCCGTAGTTGCATTGTCAGGGATATTTATTCTTTATTATTCTGCTGTTAATAAAGCTAGACCACCGCTGCAATCTACACCACCTCTCAATTTTTACTACCACATTTTCAGTGCACAATCTTGTCGCAATCAACATGAGTGGCAAAATGACAGATGCTGGTGGAAAGGGGAAGAGGCGTGGTGGAAAAGGAAAAAAAGGGTTTGTCCGTGGGGAAGGTGGCAAAGCTTCATTATCATCTGCTGAAGATAGACCATCTACCAGCAAAAGTAAGATGTCTACTACTTACAGTGGACAATCCGATGTGCTCCCTTTTTTACGGACACGAACAACAGGAACAAAGGTAGATGATGGCCAAAAAAGGAAAATGCTTGAATGGATCTCAAGTGGTCCAACAAGTGCCCTCTCAGCCACTTCAATTACTGCATCCAAAAAACACCAGTCCTCTGAGTTGTCATCCCAATCAAACTTGCTTTCTCCCAGCTCTGAAGTCTCCATCAGCCCTGCACAGTAGGGTGGAACAGAGATGGCTGAGTCTGCAGAGCTGTTCAGTCACACTATAGCCTGGGAATCAGAGGTCTGCTCCCAAGCTACAGTGAGTACAGAACAGGAAATGGTCTGCAGTGATGCCCAGAACCTTTGTGACTCTGATTCAGGCCGTGAGGACCAAGTTTTTGAGCATAATGTTGACCTTTTGTCACAAACTGTAACACCTGTGGTTATAGACAATGAGGAACATACTGATGAAGATGAGACGCAGATACCCGATTGGGATGACAACTTAAATATTCGGTCAGGGCAAGAAGAGGCTCGGTCTGAGGGGGAGGGGAGTGCAAACACAACACTTGATGATGAAGTTCTAGATCCCACCTACTTTCAACCCACAGTCAGGCACTCGAGGAGGTCAACAGAGGTGGTGGAGGAGGATGCAACTGATGACGAAGTTACCTTGCGCCTTCCTGGACACAGTCGGAGTACTGGTAGCACGTCTACAACTGCATCCTCAGCCACCACTCTGTCTCTGAGCACTAGTCGGGGGGCTCAGCAGGTCGCATGGCCTCTAAGCCTTGCCTAGCCTGGTCCTTTTTTGACATAGAAAAAGATCGCCCAAATTATGTGATCTGTAAAATTTGTCATGGTTCTCTTAGTAGAGGTCAAAACCTCAGCAGTTTGACAACTTCTTCCATGAATCGTCACATGAATAAATATCATATGGCCCGGTGGGAAGCTCACCGTGCTGCAATGCGGCCTAGCGGAGCGAACCATCCACCGCCTGCCCCTTCCAGTGCATCCGCGCGCTCGTCATCTTCTAGGACCGTGGGGACAGCTGTCACACCTGTTTTTCCACCCACAACTTCCACCACTGTAACCGCAACAGGCAGTTTGCTTGGTAGGTCGTCAGTTGGTTTGGAAGGGGAAACAAGTGAGTGTGTACAGCTCTCTCAGACATCGATAGCACCAACGTTGGATGAAGGCAACATCATGTCTCCGCCAGCACTTTCCTCACAAACCTGCATTTTTCCAGGGGCACCCTACTCAACACCATCTACACACAGCAGCCAGATCTCTGTCCCTCAGATGTGGTCAAATAAAAGGCCACTTCCTGCGACCCATGACAAAGCTAAGAGGTTGACTCTATCCCTCTGTAAGCTGTTGGCTACCGAAATGCTGCCTTTCCGCCTAGTGGACACACAGGATTTTAGAGACCTTATGTCTGTCGCTGTGCCCCAGTACCAGATGCCTAGTCGCCACTACTTCTCTAAGAAAGGTGTGCCCGCGCTACACCAGCATGTCGCACACAACATCACCGCTTCCTTGAGAAACTCTGTGTGTGAACGGGTGCATTTCACCACCGATACATGGACCAGTAAGCATAGACAGGGACGTTACATGTCGCTGACTGGGCACTGGGTAACTATGGTGATAGATGGTGAAGGGTCTGCTGCACAAGTCTTGCCGTCCCCACGACTTGTGTGTCAATCCTCTGTCTGTCCAAGTTCCGCCACTGCTTCTGCATCCTCCACCTCATCTGGGTCCTCTACCTCCACCCCAAGCCTGCCTGGTCAGGCCACCAGCGTTCTCACAGCGCAAAAGGAATCACGCACCCCTCATTACTATGCTGACAGCAGAGCGCAACGGCATCAGGCGGTCTTTAGCTTGACATGTCTTGGGAATAAGAGTCACACAGCTGAGGAGTTGTGGTCAGCTCTGCGGTCCGAGTTTAATAAATGGTTGTCTCCACTCAACCTGCAGCCTTGTAAGGCTGTGTGCGACAATGCTGCAAACCTGGGTGCGGCCCTTCGCCTGGGCAAGGTGACACACGTACCTTGTATGGCTCACGTGTTGAACCTTGTCGTCCAGCAATTTTTAACACACTATCCCGACCTAGATGGCCTTCTGAACAGGGCATGAAAACTGTCTGCTCACTTCCGCCGTTCAAGCGCCGCAGCTGAGCGACTTGCATCGCTCCAGAAGTCTTTCGGCCTGCCGGTTCATCGCCTGAAATGCGATGTGGCGACACGCTGGAATTCAACTCTCCACATGTTACAGCGACTGTGGCAGCACCGCCGAGCCCTGGTGCAATGACGTATAGCCTGGGCCAACGAGATGCAGTGGTGGGTCAGATCACCCTGATGGAGTGGTCTCAGATCAAGGACCTATGCACCCTTCTGCACACTTTCGACATGGCGACGAATATGTTTAGCGCTGACAATGCCATTATCAGCATGACGATTCCAGTCATTTACATGCTGGAGCACACGCTAAACACTATTCGGAGTCAGGGGGTGGGACAACAGGAAGGGGATGAACTACAGGAGGATTCATATGCGCAAGACACAACAACATCACCAAGGTCCAGACGTTCATCATCACCAAGGCGGCAGGCACGGGACCATGGGGGACAGGGATCAACAAGGGCACATGGTAGCAGGCGAGATGTTGAGGAAGGTGCAGGAGAACATGAAGAAATGGAGGACGAACTGTCCATGGACATGGAAGACTCAGCGGATGAGGGAGACCTTGGTCAAATTTCAGTTGAAAGAGGTTGGGGGGAGATGTCAGAGGAAGAAAGAACGGTTAGCACCTCTATGCCACAAACACAGCGTGGACTTGGTCCGCATGGCTGCGCAAGACACATGAGTGCCTTCTTGTTGCACTACCTCCAACATGACCCTCGTATTGTCAAAATTAGAAGTGATGATGACTACTGGCTTGCCACACTATTAGATCCCCGGTACAAGTCCAAATTTTGTGACATAATTCCAGCCATAGAAAGGGACGCACGTATGCAGGAGTATCAGCAGAAGCTGTTACTCGATCTTAGCTCGGCTTTTCCACCAAACAATCGTGCAGGTGCAGGGAGTGAATCTCCCAGTTGTAACTTGACAAACATGGGACGGTCTCGTCATCTTCAACAGTCTACCCGTACCAATAGGACCGTATCTGGTGCTGGTAACAGCAATTTTATGGAATCTTTTCATAATTTTTTTAGACCCTCTTTTGCAAGGCCACCAGAGACAACAAGTCTGACACATAGTCAACGGCTGGAGAGGATGATACAGGAGTATCTCCAAATGAACATCGATGCCATGACTTTGCAAATGGAGCCTTGCTCCTTTTGGGCTTCAAATCTAGAAAAATGGCCAGAGCTCTCCAGTTACGCCTTGGAGATTTTGTCGTGTCCAGCTGCCAGCGTTGTCTCTGAACGTGTCTTCAGTGCTGCTGGGTGTGTGCTGAAAGATAAGCGCACGCGTCTGTCCAGTGACAATGTGGACAGACTGACGTTCATCAAAATGAACAAGTCATGGATCCAGAAGGAATTTACTACCCCTGTGTCATCCTGGGGAGAGTAAATGCTTGTGGATTTGGAATGTGCTTGATGCAAATCAAAACATCCTGTTTGCAACTAGGGCACAACTGCTGCCACTGAAGGGGTGGGTGTGTGTGGGGCCCAATTTTTTGAAAAAAAGGGATACTCCGCTTGGAGTAACCCTTGCTTACATTGTTTTTAAAAAGAGCCAAGATGAACAAGTCATGGTTCAGCAAAGTCTTTATCTACTACCCCAGAGTCATCCTGGGGACGGTAAATTATGGCGTATTTTTGAATGTGCTTGATGCAAATCTAGCTGTGAAGTGTACAACTGGGGCACAACTGCTGCCACTGAAGGGGTGGGTGTGTGTGGGGCCCAATTTTTGGAAAAAAGGGAGACTCCGCTTGGAGTAACCCTTGCTTGCTGTGTTTTTTTAAAGGAGCCAAGATGAACAGAGCTGGGATCAGGAAAGACTTTGCTACCTACCCCGGTGTCATCCTGGGGACGGTTAATTATGGCGTATTTTTGAATGTGCTTGATGCAAATCTAGCTGTGAAGTGTACAACTGGGGCACAACTGCTGCCACTGAAGGGGTGGGTGTGTCTGGGGCCAAATTTTTGGAAAAAAGGGAAACTCCGCTTGGAGTCACCTTGCGGTGTTTTACATGATTTTAGAAGGGCGTGCCATGCCTTTATCTGTGTCTCCTCCTCTTTTTCCTTGTCCAGCTCTTTTGTTTTCGCATGAGTATATGTCCTTGTCACTTTCCCATGTGTTTATGTTGTGTTGTGAGTTGTTTGTCACCTTTTGGACACCTTTGAGGGTGTTTTCTAGGTGTTTTTATGTGTTTGTGATTGCCTGCCATTGTTTCCTATGCAGTTCGAGTTCGGTTCGTCGAACGTTCGACGAGCCGAACTCGAACGGGACCTCCGTTCGGCGAACCGACCTCGAGCCGAACCGGGACCGGTTCGCTCATCTCTAGTCTCATATCTAGTAGGGAGTGGGCTCAGTTATGAGGCCACTCCAGATACCTGCACCTTATAAAGGACATACTATTGCATCTTACATCAGGAAAGGGTCAAAAAGAAAGTAAGTAACTATCCTTTTAAGTATCTTTTTAGAATAAGGTGTCATGTGTATTTACATGAGGGATAAGCACTATATTTGAGAGTAATTGATTTGTAATCTGAATTCTTTGCTAGTTTTTTTTCTCTGCAGGCTTGATCTCTACTTTGTAATAGACTCTAAGTTAGTGAGTAGAGGCTAACTGCTACCTCACTTACATTAAAGGGAACCTGTAAGCAGAAATTTCGCAATAAACCTAAAAGATTCCCCCTCTGCAGCTCCTGGGCTGCATTCTAGAAAGGTTCCTGTTGCTATTGTGCCCCCTTTAAGACATAAATAAATACTTTATGAAGTATTACCTTTTTGTATGCAAATGTTTTTTATGGTCATGGGGCGGGCTGTCTTGTGTCCGTTATTCGCCTCCTGCCGCTTTACGCCGTCCCCCATTGCTCAATTCCATACATGAGGACGCCGCCCAGTGCTCCCAAGGTCTCACGCATGCCCAGTGGCACTATCGCGGGACAGCACTGTGTAAAGCCTACAAAAAGGTAAGACTTTATAAAGTATTTATTTAGGTCTCAAAGGGAGCACAATAGCAACAAGAACCTTTCTAGAATGCAGCTCAGGAGCTGCAGAAGGGGAATCTTTTAAGTTTATTGCGAAATTTCTCCCTTTAAACATAGAGAAAGAGGTATTTCTGCTCTTTTTCCCTTTATTAATTATTTTCTTTTAAATATTTTAGTGTAGGACTGCCCCAAATGAGATTTGCCGTGACGTGGCGGGGTAGCTCAAGAAATTGCAATTTTTTGCCAAAAATCTCAACATTTTTATAATAAGTACAGTTTGGATTTTTTAGTGCTGAAGTGCACATTTAGTGCTGGCTTTTTGTTTTTTCTTTTTCCCTTTAGTAGCGCACAGAAGCCGCAGAAGTATAAAGCAGTGTAGCTGATAATCCAGCACTAGAATACACTAGTTAGAATCTGCAAGTCTTTCTCTGCTTCTCATTTTGCACCACTCTACCCCTTCCCACTCAGAGGTTCACCATGACCATGTATTGGGCTTCATACAGTCTGATCAGAATGTTCGCTTAGAACCTTGTATTCAGTTTTGGAAATATTTGCTTAACCGTAGAAGATCAATGTAAGTTTTGGATAGGCAAGACATATCTTTTCCTACAGTTATGTTGTACTCTCCTTTATTCCCTCCGTTTTCTTTCAATTTCAATATGCTGTCTAAACTGTAAACTGACATTGTACTATGTTGGCAGTCCATGTTATTTTGGACAAGATGGATTTGAGTTGTTATTTAAGAATGGATGGTGAGTTCAAGAGATGAGAGTAGAAGTGTCTTGTGCCACCCCCGCGACAACCGACGGGCTGCTCGGACCCGGATCCACAGTGGCTCGAGGGGTCTCCGGATCCGAGGTGCGGCTACCTGGAATAAAAAGGGGGAATGTTTTGGGTGGTGAATGGGATCATGTTCATGACGCCACTCACAGTGTGTGGTAACGTGAGGGACCACCGCTGCCAGTTGGGGGGGAGCTCGGGGACGATGGCATGGCAGCTCGAGATGTTAACCCCTCCGTGGGCAGGGGGAGTGGTGTCCCGGGACTCGGTGATGGATGGAGTGGGGAACCCGTCGGGGGTGAAAGGATATCAGGTACTCACATAGTCCAAAATCACTGACGCTGACACCAGGTAAACCAAACGCTTGAATGCTCCGTCTCCATTGGTCAAGCATGCTGTGTCCGTGCCCCTTTGGTGTTGCTGGTTGGTCTGAAGGCTTGTCCCTTGGCACTGTGTGTCCTTCGAATGGATCCCTTTCGCTTAAAACTACTCGGGTCCCACTCACCTGCGTGGCTAGCAGGGTGAGCTTGAGTTTGCTCTCAGGGTTCAGGCTTGGGATTTTCTGGACGGTTGTGGGAAGTCCTATCCCCCTCATTGTGCTAGTACCCCAATTCTGGAGTGGGTGGGGAACTGTTCCTGAAGACTCCATTCCCGTCGGGTGAATTACTGGGCTGCGTGAAGCTTCTTCCCAGCTTAGGGTCCGCATCCCCCGTCGTGCACTGGCCCCTACCCAGTTGTAGCACAAGGCAGCCGTCCTGATCTCTGTAGCAGTACCGTGCCCCCTGTCACTACCCCCTGCAACCGGGGTTGCAGCTCCTTCTGACCAGGCCAACGTCTGGCACCTGGGACGGGTACAGGAGCCCAGCTCCACAGCGTGACCTGTCCTGTCACCGCTGTCTCACTGCTCAACTACTACTCAACTGACATCTCTGCCCTCCCTCTTCCATCCCTCCATCTGGGTGGCCCTATTCCCCTCAGGCTGTCCAATGGGTGTTTGGTGGGTGTGGTACAGAGTGTTCCTCAGGATTTAGGTATACCTCTTGGTAGCAACACCAAATTGACAGGACCTGTAACCAAGGAGGAGCGGGTACCATGCAGAAGGGCAGACTGCACGGCACCCTTGTGACAACCTGATAGGCCAGGGTGTCACAGTCTCATAAGTGGAGAAAAAAAGCAGATAAGCAAATTTCTCTGATAAGATATACAGTGGTACCTTAGTTTTCGTTGGCGTTGGTTATCATTGGTTTTGTTTTTTGTTGATTTTTTTCACTAAAAAGTTGCTTTGGTTTTCCTTGATTGCCTCGGTTTTCGTTTGTTTATGTCTGCATGCCCACATGACTACGCTCCTATTTTTGAGACAACAAAGGGTGATCCATACATTCTCCTACTCTGTGACATTTTGTGAGTATCATCCCGCTCATCAGTTTCAAAAAGTAAGAAATGTAAGATGTAACATATTTATTCTTTACATTAGTGTTTTATATCAGTTTAATATTCCTTTTATATTCATTTTATATTCATTTCTTACTGTTTTTAGTATTAAACACTATCTTTATTCTCTATAAAATGTGTTTTTGTATGTATTTTAGAGTGTCAAAAATGAATTAATTGGATTTACTTTGATTCCTATGGAAATAATTGCTTCAGTTTTCATTGGTTTCGGTTTCATTAATTATATTCAGATGGATTATCAACCAAAACCGAGGTATCATTGTATTACAAAATTTATTATCTTTTTGTGTACTGAGTTTTGCAAAGTTTGACAAAAGTATAGTTCTCAATTAAGGTATGACTAAAAATCAGTTCTTGTGAGAAGTTGTGCCAGCTCACGATAGTATGATGTGGGTCCTGGTAAATGGAGAACTTCCTTGACTTCTTGTTTGATTCTACAAGCTCATAGTATTATCCGTCAGATGTCCTGTTGCTGATCTAGTTCAATCCTGACCTTCCTCCTGTCCTAGAACTTTGCTTCAGCTGTCCCTACATTCCACCTAATACACCTTGCCAGTCTCTGTTTCCCCCTACAGAGTGCCAACCATTACTGTCTGCCATCATATGCTCCAGCTGTCTCTACTTTGCAGCTGATATAGAACACCAATCTATTATCTAACACTAGGGTGTTAACTGCCTATAATAATAGTTTTCTCCACACAGCAGCTGATATGGATCACTAGTCTAGTTTCTTTTTTTGTTTATTTTTATTTTTTAATGTTTCAATAATTGATCAGTAGAAAAGGAATACAATTGCTTAAAGGGCAGATATCATTTGGAAAGACTTTTTATGTATCATAGGGGCTGCAAATTGCTGATGAGCAGTAGAGGTCTAGCTTCTGAGACCCACAAATGATCAGGAGAACACCACTGTGAAATGTGCAGCTCCTATAGAAGTATGCACAAAGCAATATACGGCCTTAGCATGCACTGGTCCTTGGTCTCTGAATTTCTTAATGGTCTAGATCAGAGGTCCCAAACCTTTCTCACCATGAGAGCCACATTTAGCTCTGAAAGTGGGTCACAAGCCACATTCAGCTCTGAGAGAGGGTTGCAAGCCACATCCAGCTCCAAAAGAAGATCGCAAGCCACATCCAGCTCTAAGAGAAGGCCGCAAGCCACATTCAGCCCTGAGAGAGAATTGTGAGCCACATCCAGCACCAAGAGAAGGTTGCAAGCCACATCCAGCTCTGAGAGAAGGTTGCAAGCCATATTCAGCTCTGAGAGAGGGTTGCGAGCCACATCCAGCTCTAAGAGAAGGTTGTGAGCCACATCCAGCCCTGAGAGAAGGTTGCAAGCCACATCCAGCTCCTGCCCCCTCATAGTAGTGACACCCCAGTTATCCCATTACCAATACAATGACTGTCAAAGCTGTTCCACAGAAATCACACAGAGGCAGTATGGCAAGATCCAGGAATTCCAACCTTACCACCATCCAGATCTGCTGTTCTATGTTGGGGCTACTTACAAAAGTCCCCATCTACAGTCCTGCTCTTCATAGTTGTCTGCTAGAAATGGGGCTTATGCACCAAGCTTGAAGACAGCTGCGAGCCACAAATCACAGGCCCGAGTACTACATGTGGCTCCCGAGCTACAGGTTGAGGATCCCTGGGCTATGTCTTGTTCTCATATTTAGCTTCAGAAACTGTTGGAAAAACTGGATAAGTTGTGAGTTTTCTGGATGAATGTTTTTGAATGATAGACATGGAAACTTGTTAGAAGAAAGAAAGACAGGAAAGAGAGACAGAGAAATTGAGTATAAGCAGAAAAGGCAATGCACAATTTCTAACATACCTAACAGATTTGTTTTAAAATAACAACCTGGAAAGCAAAGGAAGAATTTCTAAGAGTTGGTTTTAATGTGAATGTTCTTAGAAGAAAGCTAAACTTTGTAAATTTG
This sequence comes from Anomaloglossus baeobatrachus, assembly GCF_048569485.1. NCBI lineage: Eukaryota > Metazoa > Chordata > Amphibia > Anura > Aromobatidae > Anomaloglossus > Anomaloglossus baeobatrachus. The sequence continues at coordinate 218,520,277 of NC_134358.1, read as the reverse complement.
GGGCTTGATCCCGAGGGTGAACAAATCGAAAATTGTTACAACTTTTTTATCAGCTTGGTATATGGGACAGTGACACGCCCATGGGCTCTGGGGGTACCCATTACCGGGCTGCGGTTCTGCTTCTGGGATGCCGTGGTGGCCAGGCCCGGTTCCGTGACCGCGGTGTCAATAAAGATGGGGATGGAGATGATGGGAGTTGTTATTCGTGACACCATCTGTGGTATGCGGTCAGTTATTAGCCCTCACTCTGGGAAGTCTCTCTTCTGGGGCAGATGGTGATGCAGCTCGGGTGTTGCAGCTCTCCACAGGTAGAGCTCAGACCCTAGGGAGGATATTGGAAGCAATAGTCACCTATGGCGCAGGGGCGCGATGGTGAGGTGCCCCGCCTCCCGGATTGCTGAACTAGTGGGCAAGAGGTCCCATACCTCATGATGGCCACCCCAGAACCTACCCTAGCCCAGTCCCAGTGGAAGAGCTCTCGTGTTATGTGTTGGATGAGTGTCTGGTGGTGGTTTACCAGTGATGACCTCTTCCGTGTCTGAGATGAATACTGCACCTTGGGTGAGGTGCAGTACCTTGTGGCACCTGAAGCCGCAGGGGTGCCACAATAGATAGAGCAGGTATTGTTTTTTTCTGTATAAAACATTACAAGATAACAAACATAATAGGTGTCTCCATTCTTCAAAGTTGTCAAGAAGCTCACCATGGAAAAGGAAAAAAAGGAAAAAGTTTTCCTTATATTGCCATTTTTGGAAAAGAGAACTACATGCCAATTTTCACAAAGAAATCAGGTAGATGAAGAATTGTGGCTGAAGCAAATTAATATTTTAGCTCCTGAGAAAACAATAAGGCCAATAAAATTCTTGCTGTTACCTTTTCCTAGTGTGGACACAAAATGATGTCACAGCTCAGGAAAATTGACGAGTAAGCTTAGTAAAATTATTTAAAAGAGTGTTCCAATCTTCTCTGTCCAGGAATGCAATGCTCCTTTGCCTCCCAGCTTCCTGGTTGTTGGGGGTCGTGCACTCCTGATTATTACCACTTTGGATATTTCAGCATGTCTGGACTGCTGATCCAAACTGAGCACTTTCCCCTGAAGCTAACAGAGACATCTTTGCTTCTGCAGCATGGAAGAGGCACAGGTAGACTAAGCTGATTGGATCAGTAGAGCCCACAAGGTCTGCAAATGGCGTATGCTCCTTTTCATAGATAACTCGCCACTTTGAGACTGCAGGGTAGGTGATAATCTAGGCAACAAGCTGTAAACAATTTTGGGAATGGAGAGAATTTTTAATAAAAGTTACAAAGTTGCTTGTTTTACAGTAACTCTTTGCAATTTTAACCATTTGAGAACTTGCTCGGTGCTTAAAGTAAAGCATGATCCTACTGTATTCAAAGGGTTACTTAAGGGACCCCCCATTTATCTGGAGAACAGGGTTGTAAGATGTTCCATCTAAATGCAGTGGTGGCCGAACATTGCTCAATTTATTCTCTATGGGACTACTGAAGGTAGCTGAGTACAGTCCACTTTTTTTTTAGCTGTAGCATAGAGAATGAATGCAGCAGTGAGGCAAAATCCCAGTTACCACTCCATTTGCTCCTCTGGATGATAGTGTCACAGGTGTGTCACGGGTGACAGACAGTCTTGTTGTGGCTATAGAAGGTCACAACATTTGGCTGTGCAAACTACTCCCTGACTTTCTATTTTTCTGCTTGGTTTTCATCCCTTTCGCTTTAGGACCCTGTGGAGTTCCTCAGCCTTTCAGCTGCTTTTCATCAAAATTTCCAATGGTGTCTTTATATAACTTCACTTCCTATTGCTTGGTGCTGGTGATAGCTTTTATACCCTTAACAAGTTTTCAGTGCAAGCAGTTGGCTTGCATACATCTGGAGAATTGTTTTGGTTGTTGCAGTTCCTCTTCTTGAGTCATTTGGAAATCAGTTGTTCTTTCCCCCTCTTTGTTATACCTGTGCCTTCTTTAATGCTTAGTGGGGTCGACTAAGTGTTCATCCTATCCATTCCCTCCCTAGGGCCTACTTCAAGGTCAGCTATGGTCAGGTATCCGATTTGGCGCATAAGTGTGGTGAGACAAGCCAGTGACCAGCAGGAGGCTTGGTCAGAGGACACCATCTCCCCCTTTCCTAGACACAGGGTTTCCCTTCCCTTTCCCCATTCGTTTGGTACTTCCTTGTTCCTAGCGGGACACAAAGATGTCATAGTTGTCAGTCCCCCAACAATCAGAAAACTATCACTGATCATATCGATAGGTGGTAACTGATAACTTCTGAATATGGAAGAACCTTCTACCAGCTACTTAATATCCTGATTCTATACATACAAATCTGTCAAAATACCAGACATCGATCATCAGCAATGAATAATTACATTCGGTAAGACACTCATATGAAACCTTAAGCATAGGATTTATGGTACAGGAAATGTTAATTGTTGTTAATTCACACATAGGAAAACTGTATAATAAACTCATAAAGTATTAGCAATGTCAGTGAAGCCGAGCAGCTTTTAAATCACTTAAAGCAATATGTTAAAGCAATAAAATATAAACTGATTTCAGTAAAGGTCAATGACTGCTTGACATTCACTGGACATGTCACTAACACAAAAGCTCAAATTTAGTAGTGGAATCAGGTCATCATGCACTTATGAAATCTTCAGAAGCCATGACATTGGCTGTTGATGGAGATTACTGATTCAATTTTTCTGAGGTTGGCATGACTGGAGAAATCCTATTAGAATGAAAATGTGAGTTTGTCATTTGGAAATACTTTTAAAATAGGAATGAAAAATATTTCTTCTGCAAAATATTTTCAAGACTAGAACAACATTGTTGGTTAATATATATACCGTACTTTGCATGTCATATAGTAGAACACTTACAATATACTTCCTAATGTTCCTGCTTTCATAATGTACTTCCTAAATTTCCACTTCACTTATATCTAAGTTATTTTATACGGCATCTTACTAACTCACTGTCCCGAATTTGCAGAGCAATCATGAGTTGAAACTGAAACAACTCAACTATTTAGCCTGAGCAGTATGAGATAAATTACTCTTGTTTCCAAGAATGGTATCAGTAAGTGCAGCTTTTACCTGACACACATGTATATGTCATGTACAGAACAGGCCAATCCAGTTAAGCAAAGTTGACTCTTTGGGAATAGCACTAGCTACTCCATTTTGTAAGTACTATGGAATGCTGTAGTTTTGGTTTTTCAATTCCATGTATAGGTATCTGGCTTTTTGCAAAGACCTCTTGGTTGTATCCATGGAGTAGCTTCTGGTTGGTGGAGCAAATTGCCAATGGAGTGGTCAATAAACTGAATCTGAATTGAAAGGCAGAATCAGAAGGTAGGGTTGTACACAGAATAAAAAATGAAGCCAAACCAAAAGGACTTAATCTGAAACTAGATTATAACTGTTAATTTTGTGGTCAAATCCATATAACAAAATCAAAATGGTCATAGAAGTGAAGCATTAGGCCGGGTCAGATATTACTAATAATCAGCAGAAGACTTGCACCAAAATCTGTATAAACACTTATAACTGACAAGAATGGAGTATCAAGAGAAGATTTAGGAAGGAATGTGTTCAAATTGATCTACTGATTGGCCCTTTTAATGTTTAATCAGTAAGACTAAATAATACATTATTAAACTTTAATTCCTTGGCCATAGTGTAACGTGGCACGGGGTGGTAGTCGTGGGCTAGGCAATCATCTGTCGCACCCCGGCACGCTACATGAAAATGGAGGTCCTGGCTGGGTGTGTGGTGTTTCACTCCAGAGCCTATATGCATTGGCAGGCCGCATGTTGCCGGTGGTTTTGGCTGGCCAGGACCAGATGGTACACAGTTCATTGAGGGAGACCACAAGTTCATAAAAAACATTGTTTTACTGAATGTCAACTTGGTAACAACAACATACATAAGATGGTGGACACAAATCTTCTTGCACATTTCAATATCACAGAGGATCATTAGGCACACATTCATTTTAGTCGTTCCAACCTCCATGAAGCCTTTTTTTCCCTTCACTAGCCATCCTAGTACTACATCATAGTCCTTGGAAGTCATTCTCCTCCTCAAGCAGTCTTTTCCCTCCTAGAGGGGTATCGCCAATGTGGCTGGACCAAGCTATAAGCTAATGAAGACGTCTCAGGGACACCCGCATAAGACACTCACTTTGTTTCTTGTCCTGCTCTCTCTTACACCAGGACTCGTCTCTCTGTCACTTGTTCCTTCAGTCAGTGCGCTGACCCAGCTCCACTAGATCACTCTGTGTCACAGTAATCTTCTCATGGTCTCCCTCTCTTCAGGACACCCATATCATGCGGCTCTGCTTCTCCTCAGACCTGAGGTCTGTTCCTGTCACAGGCTGGGCCTTAACTGACGTTCCCACAGCAACCGTTTCTCTCCCTCAGCAATAGCTCATCCCCTATTGGCTAATCCTAGAATACAAACTGTCAACTGGCTGTCACCGGGCAGATTCAACTTTTCACCTGCATACCTATAACACTAATAACACCTTATTAAGCATCCTACATTATATAATACATAACATTACACATATATATATATATATGTTAGGGCCAGATGGATGGGCAGACCCGGGAGGTGGATCCACTGGACCGAACTCCCCGAAGAGGGAACGGAGTCCGGTAGCCGGAGCACTTTAGGTAGCAGAACAGTCCGTGCACTTAGAACACAATGGAGAAGTCCCTGGGACCACGGGGTCACTGATGGTGGTCCGGGTGACGGAGCTCAGGTTCGGAAGCCGGGATGATGTCAGGCGGGGTCCGGAACCGTTGGAGCGAGATGACGGGTCACCGCAGGGAACCGGGATGGTACGGACTGTCAGGATGGTAGATAGGCAGCGTTCGGGGTTCGAGATACAGCAGGACCGGATGGCAAGGCAGGATCGGCTCTAAAAGAGAGAGAGGTAAGTATCTCACAGGAACACAAGGAGACCTGACTCCTAGCTTGGGAAACACGAAGAACAGGCCCCGCCCCCTTGGACATTAATCCCCTTTATACCCTGTACCTGTGTGCATCATTTCCTGTCAGTGGACACTGGCCCTTTAAGAAAGGGTGAGTGACCGCGCGCGCGCCCTAATGCGCATGCGCGCGGCCCGGGTGCCAGAAGCCAGGGCAGGAAGCTGAGAGGAGGAAGCAGCAGAGCCGGCCAGGGGCTGGGAAGCCGACGGGCGCCGGGAGCGGGGACCAGGAGGCCTGGGAAGCGCGGCCAATGGAGGCTGGAGAGCGGGGAGCGTGGCAGGTGAGCCGGGGAGCGAAGCAGAGGACCCGGGGAGCGTGACAGTACCCCCCCCATGCCCCCCTCCCCGCAACCGGGACAGGAAGGCACGGATCAGCGGAGTCCACATTCTCCCGGGGCTCCCAGGACCTATCCTCAGGACCATACCCTGCCCAGTCCACCAGGAAGAACTGTCGGCCTCGTACGGTCTTCATGGCCACGATATCCCTTACCGCATAGATGTCGTCCTCGGCAATAGGAGGAGGAGCCGGACTGGCAGCAGCGGAGAAGGGACCAAGGACAACCGGCTTGAGCAGAGAGACGTGGAAGGAGTTGGGTATCCTCATCGTGGCCGGAAGCTGCAGTTTGTAGGAGACCTCATTGATCTTGCCGATGACTTTAAACGGTCCGATGTAGCGAGGTCCCAGCTTGTAGGATGGTAACTTCAATCGGACGTACTTGGAAGCAAGCCAGACGAGATCTCCCGGAGAGAAACATGGAGGATCCAGACGTCTCTTGTCCGCATGTCTCTTCATCCGCAGGGATGCACGTGCAAGGGACGCCTTAACTGAGTCCCAAATGGTTGTAAAGTCACGGAGTACTGTATCAGCAGCAGGGATGTCCGAGGAAGAGGATACAGGCAATGGGACAGACGGCTGCAGTCCGTAGACGACATGGAAGGGAGAACAGGAGGACGACTCACTGACGTGGTGATTATGGGAGAATTCAGCCCAAGGAAGAAGTGTGGACCAATCGTCATGATGGGCGTTGACGTAGTGACGTAAGAAAGAGGTCAATATCTGATTGACCCGTTCCACTTGGCCGTTCGACTGAGGATGGTAGGCAGAAGAAAAGTCCAGCGCTACTCCCAGATGTTTACAGAGAGCCCTCCAGAAGCGGGAGGTGAACTGAGTTCCTCTGTCGGACACAATGTGTGATGGAAAGCCGTGCAAGCGGAAGATGTGATGTATATAGGCGTCCGCGAGTTCCTGGGCAGAGGGCAATCCAGCCATAGGGACGAAATGGGCCATTTTAGAGAACCGATCCACCACGACCCATATGACTGTGTGTCCGGAGGACAATGGCAAGTCCGTAATAAAGTCCATCGCAATGTGTTGCCAGGGAACTGAGGGTATGGGCAGAGGCAGAAGACGGCCATATGGCAGGTGTTTGGGCGTCTTGTTCCTGGCACAAGAAGAGCAAGCAGAGACAAAAGAGGCGACGTCCGTGCGAAGGGATGGCCACCAGTAATGACGTACAATCGCACTCCATGTTCTCTTCTGACCAGCATGACCGGCTGTTTTCGAGGCATGGCCCCAGTGTAGCACTTTATGCCTGTCTGTCTCAGAGACATAGGTCTTCCCGGGCGGTATCTGGGCCAGGGTGACAGGAGCCACCGGAATAATCTTACTTGGACAGACGATGGGTTGGGATGTCTCCTCCTCCTGCTCCATGGGCATGAAAGACCTAGACAAGGTATCAGCGCGTACATTCTTGTCCGCTGGTCGGAAATGGAGCTGGAAATCGAACCGGGCAAAGAACAAGGACCACCTGGCTTGGCGGGGGTTCAGTCGCTGAGCAGACCGCAGGTATTCCAGGTTTTTGTGGTCCGTGTAAATAATGACGGGGTACACTGCTCCTTCCAGAAGATAGCGCCATTCCTCCAGAGCCAGTTTGACTGCCAATAGCTCTCGGTCACCGATGGTGTAATTGCGTTCAGACGCGGAGAAGCTCTTGGAGAAGAAACCGCAAGTCACCATCTTCCCGGAGGAGGACTTCTGCATGAGCACTGCTCCGGTTCCCGAGGAGGAGGCATCCACCTCCAAGGTGAACTGGCGGTTTAACTCTGGACGGTGGAGTACAGGAGAGGAGGCAAAGGCTTGCTTTAGAGAGCCAAACGCGGCGTCGGCCGCAGGTGACCAGTCCTTTGGATTAGCCCCCTTCTTGGTCAAGGCGGAGAGAGGAGCAGTCAGAGCAGAGAAGTGAGGAATGAACTGGCGGTAATAATTGGCGAATCCCAGAAAACGTTGGATTGCCTTCAGTCCAGAAGGAGGAGGCCAGTTGAGAATGGCAGAGACCTTCTTTGGGTCCATCTGCAGTCCGGTCTCAGTGATGAGGTAACCCAGGAAGGGGAGAGAAGACTGTTCGAAGACACACTTCTCGTACTTGGCGTACAGACGATTCTCTCTCAGTCTTTGTAGAACCAGTTGCACGTTCTCTCGGTGGGTCTGGAGGTCCGGAGAGAAGACAAGGATGTCATCCAGATATACCACCACACAGACGTAGAGAAGGTCCCGGAACACGTCGTTCACTAATTCTTGGAAGACGGCTGGTGCATTACACAGGCCGAAGGGCATCACACAGTATTCATAGTGCCCATCACGAGTGTTGAACGCGGTCTTCCATTCGTCCCCCGAGCGAATACAGACCAGATTGTAGGCACCCCGAAGATCCAACTTGGTGAACACACGAGCTCCTCTGAGCCGATCAAACAATTCGGGGATGAGCGGCAGGGGGTACTTGTTTTTTACGGTAATTTGGTTCAATCCCCGGTAGTCTATGCATGGTCGTAGGTCGCCCTCTTTCTTCTTTACGAAGAAGAAGCCAGCTCCAGCAGGAGAGGAGGATCTCCGAATGAATCCCCTAGCCAGGCTCTCTGTGATGTACGTAGACATGGCCCTTGTTTCGGCTGGAGACAATGGATATATCCTTCCTCGAGGTGGTGTAGTTCCCGGGAGCAGGTCAATGGCACAATCGTAAGGACGATGTGGCGGAAGTACCTCTGACTCCTTCTTATCAAAGACGTCCACGAAGGACCAATAGGCTGAGGGTAGTCCCGGTAGGGTCTCTGGAACCGGAGGTCGCCGGATGGGTTTTATGGTCTTCAGACAGGTATCATGGCAAGAAGACCCCCATCGAGTGATATCGCCAGTGCCCCAGCTGACTGAAGGTTCGTGTGTCCGCAACCAAGGAAGGCCCAGCAGGATTTGATGTGACATGTGTGGGAGGACGTAGAGAGCGATGTTCTCGGTGTGCAGAGAACCTATACGCAGTTCAAGCGGCTTGGTGATCCAGGAGATGGTGTCAGAGAGGGGTCTCCCATCCACAGAGGCAATCACAAGAGGTTTGGCGAGTGGAGTAACAGGCACCTGGTATTTGTCCACCGTGGCCTGCTGGATGAAATTGCCTGCTGCCCCAGAATCGAGGTACGCCTCAGCCGTAAACCGCGTCTCTCCCGTTGTCACTTGCACAGTCCATGTAACCGGGTCTGAGAGAGTCCCAGCACCTAGGGTGGCCTCTCCTACCAACCGTAGGCTTTGGAGTTTCCCGGCCTCTCTGGACAGGCGCGTAGCAGGTGTGTGCCCTCTCCGCAGTAGAAGCAGAGACCCTTGGCGAGTCGCTCTGCTCGACGTTGTTCAGACTGTCGCACACGGTCGATCTGCATGGGCTCATGGACGGAGGCACCAGAGGCCGTTGACTGGAGTACGGCGGGCTTCTGTGGAGGAGAGGAATGCCGTACCGGACGTCTCTCACGGGACACCTCTTTGGACCGCTCCTGAAAGCGAATGTCCACTCGAGTCGCTAGGGTAATCAGGGCGTGCAGGGTGGACGGTACGTCACGTCCAGCCAGCTCATCTTTGATTCGACCCGAGAGTCCTTCCCAGAAGGCGGCGGTTAGGGCCTCGTTATTCCACCCGAGTTCCGAAGCCAAGGTGCGGAAACGGATGGCGTATTGACCCACCGTCAGAGTTCCTTGACGTAACCGGAGAAGAGATGAAGCAGACGCGGAGGCGCGTCCTGGCTCGTCAAAGGTGCCGCGAAAGGCCTGCAGGAACTGTTGGAGGTTCTTGGTCATAGGGTCCTCCTTCTCCCACAAGGGGTTCATCCACGCCAGTGCCTCGCCCTCTAGGTGAGACATTATGAAGGCGACCTTGGCTTGGTCGGAGGCAAACAAATGCGGCAGCTGCGTGAAATGAAGGGAGCATTGGTTTATAAACCCCCTGCAGGTCTTGGGATCTCCGGCGTACCGGGGTGGTGAAGCCAAACGAAGTCTGGAAGCATCCGAAGAGGCTGCCACGGGAGCGGGGGCCGTGGATTGACTAGTGGAGACCCGGGACGCTGAAGATGTGACCGAGGCTTGTAGCGTGTTCATGCGGGCGTCCACGGAAGTCATAAAGTTCAGCATGCGGGTCTGGACTTCACGCTGGCGTTGGAGTTCCTCTTGCAAGGCCGCTAGTGCTTCGGCGGGATCCATGGCCTGTTCTTACTGTTAGGGCCAGATGGATGGGCAGACCCGGGAGGTGGATCCACTGGACCGAACTCCCCGAAGAGGGAACGGAGTCCGGTAGCCGGAGCACTTTAGGCAGCAGAACAGTCCGTGCACTTAGAACACAATGGAGAAGTCCCTGGGACCACGGGGTCACTGATGGTGGTCCGGGTGACGGAGCTCAGGTTCGGAAGCCGGGATGATGTCAGGCGGGGTCCGGAACCGTTGGAGCAAGATGACGGGTCACCGCAGGGAACCGGGATGGTACGGACTGTCAGGATGGTAGATAGGCAGCGTTCGGGGTTCGAGATACAGCAGGACCGGATGGCAAGGCAGGATCAGCTCTAAAAGAGAGAGAGGTAAGTATCTCACAGGAACACAAGGAGACCTGACTCCTAGCTTGGGAAACACGAAGAACAGTGCTGTAGTGCACATTTGGTGCTGGCTTTTTGTTTTTTCTTCATTGAATTGGTCGGTGGTTGACCTCCACCTTGCTATGCACCCCAATTTGGGATGTATTCCATCTGTCTGGATTTTGGCGGTTGGTGACTGTTCACATTAAGTCATCAGGCTTTGTCCACAGGCTATTTACTTCATGCAGCATTTGCTTGGACCTGTCCCGCCCACAGCCATGACTCAGTCATGGGTACGGGATTGAAATAGACCAGGTGAGTGCTGCTAAGAGCAGTTCTACTATTCATATGTGAGGCCGTATGGCACATTTTATCAAAATATTTTAGTGTAGGACTGCTTCAAATGAGATTTGCCGTGACGTGGAGAAGCAGCTCAAGAAATTGCAATTTTTTGCCAAAAATCTCAAAATTTTTTAAAATAAGTACAGTTTGGAATGTTTAGTGCTGTAGTGCACATTTGGTGCTGGCTTTTTGTTTTTTCTTCATTGAATTGGTCGGTGGTTGACCTCCACCTTGCTATGCACCCCAATTTGGGATGTATTCCATCTGTCTGGATTTTGGCGGTTGGTGACTGTTCACATTAAGTCATCAGGCTTTGTCCACAGGCTATTTACTTCATGCAGCATTTGCTTGGACCTGTCCCGCCCACAGCCATGACTCAGTCATGGGTACGGGATTGAAATAGACCAGGTGAGTGCTGCTAAGAGCAGTTCTACTATTCATATGTGAGGCCGTATGGCACATTTTATAAAAATATTTTAGTGTAGGACTGCTTCAAATGAGATTTGCCGTGACGTGGCGAAGCAGCTCAAGAAATTGCAATTTTTTGCCAAAAATCTCAAATTTTTTTAAAATAAGTACAGTTTGGAATGTTTAGTGCTGTAGTGCACATTTGGTGCTGGCTTTTTGTTTTTTCTTCATTGAATTGGTCGGTGGTTGACCTCCACCTTGCTATGCACCCCAATTTGGGATGTATTCCATCTGTCTGGATTTTGCCGGTTGGTGACTGTTCACATTAAGTCATCAGGCTTTGTCCACAGGCTATTTACTTCATGCAGCATTTGCTTGGACCTGTCCCGCCCACAGCCATGACTCAGTCATGGGTACGGGATTGAAATAGACCAGGTGAGTGCTGCTAAGAGCAGTTCTACTATTCATATGTGAGGCCGTATGGCACATTTTATAAAAATATTTTAGTGTAGGACTGCTTCAAATGAGATTTGCCGTGACGTGGCGAAGCAGCTCAAGAAATTGCAATTTTTTGCCAAAAATCTCAAAATTTTTTAAAATAAGTACAGTTTGGAATGTTTAGTGCTGTAGTGCACATTTGGTGCTGGCTTTTTGTTTTTTCTTCATTGAATTGGTCGGTGGTTGACCTCCACCTTGCTATGCACCCCAATTTGGGATGTATTCCATCTGTCTGGATTTTGGCGGTTGGTGACTGTTCACATTAAGTCATCAGGCTTTGTCCACAGGCTATTTACTTCATGCAGCATTTGCTTGGACCTGTCCCGCCCACAGCCATGACTCAGTCATGGGTACGGGATTGAAATAGACCAGGTGAGTGCTGCTAAGAGCAGTTCTACTATTCATATGTGAGGCCGTATGGCACATTTTATAAAAAATATTTTAGTGTAGGACTGCTTCAAATGAGATTTGCCGTGACGTGGCGAAGCAGCTCAAGAAATTGCAATTTTTTGCCAAAAATCTCAAAAATTTTTTAAAATAAGTACAGTTTGGAATGTTTAGTGCTGTAGTGCACATTTGGTGCTGGCTTTTTGTTTTTTCTTCATTGAATTGGTCGGTGGTTGACCTCCACCTTGCTATGCACCCCAATTTGGGATGTATTCCATCTGTCTGGATTTTGGCGGTTGGTGACTGTTCACATTAAGTCATCAGGCTTTGTCCACAGGCTATTTACTTCATGCAGCATTTGCTTGGACCTGTCCCGCCCACAGCCATGACTCAGTCATGGGTACGGGATTGAAATAGACCAGGTGAGTGCTGCTAAGAGCAGTTCTACTATTCATATGTGAGGCCGTATGGCACATTTTATAAAAATATTTTAGTGTAGGACTGCTTCAAATGAGATTTGCCGTGACGTGGCGAAGCAGCTCAAGAAATTGCAATTTTTTGCCAAAAATCTCAAAATTTTTTAAAATAAGTACAGTTTGGAATGTTTAGTGCTGTAGTGCACATTTGGTGCTGGCTTTTTGTTTTTTCTTCATTGAATTGGTCGGTGGTTGACCTCCACCTTGCTATGCACCCCAATTTGGGATGTATTCCATCTGTCTGGATTTTGGCGGTTGGTGACTGTTCACATTAAGTCATCAGGCTTTGTCCACAGGCTATTTACTTCATGCAGCATTTGCTTGGACCTGTCCCGCCCACAGCCATGACTCAGTCATGGGTACGGGATTGAAATAGACCAGGTGAGTGCTGCTAAGAGCAGTTCTACTATTCATATGTGAGGCCGTATGGCACATTTTATAAAAAATATTTTAGTGTAGGACTGCTTCAAATGAGATTTGCCGTGACGTGGCGAAGCAGCTCAAGAAATTGCAATTTTTTGCCAAAAATCTCAAAAAATTTTTAAAATAAGTACAGTTTGGAATGTTTAGTGCTGTAGTGCACATTTGGTGCTGGCTTTTTGTTTTTTCTTCATTGAATTGGTCGGTGGTTGACCTCCACCTTGCTATGCACCCCAATTTGGGATGTATTCCATCTGTCTGGATTTTGGCGGTTGGTGACTGTTCACATTAAGTCATCAGGCTTTGTCCACAGGCTATTTACTTCATGCAGCATTTGCTTGGACCTGTCCCGCCCACAGCCATGACTCAGTCATGGGTACGGGATTGAAATAGACCAGGTGAGTGCTGCTAAGAGCAGTTCTACTATTCATATGTGAGGCCGTATGGCACATTTTATAAAAATATTTTAGTGTAGGACTGCTTCAAATGAGATTTGCCGTGACGTGGCGAAGCAGCTCAAGAAATTGCAATTTTTTGCCAAAAATCTCAAAATTTTTTAAAATAAGTACAGTTTGGAATGTTTAGTGCTGTAGTGCACATTTGGTGCTGGCTTTTTGTTTTTTCTTCATTGAATTGGTCGGTGGTTGACCTCCACCTTGCTATGCACCCCAATTTGGGATGTATTCCATCTGTCTGGATTTTGGCGGTTGGTGACTGTTCACATTAAGTCATCAGGCTTTGTCCACAGGCTATTTACTTCATGCAGCATTTGCTTGGACCTGTCCCGCCCACAGCCATGACTCAGTCATGGGTACGGGATTGAAATAGACCAGGTGAGTGCTGCTAAGAGCAGTTCTACTATTCATATGTGAGGCCGTATGGCACATTTTATAAAAATATTTTAGTGTAGGACTGCTTCAAATGAGATTTGCCGTGACGTGGCGAAGCAGCTCAAGAAATTGCAATTTTTTGCCAAAAGTCTCAAAATTTTTTAAAATAAGTACAGTTTGGAATGTTTAGTGCTGTAGTGCACATTTGGTGCTGGCTTTTTGTTTTTTCTTCATTGAATTGGTCGGTGGTTGACCTCCACCTTGCTATGCACCCCAATTTGGGATGTATTCCATCTGTCTGGATTTTGGCGGTTGGTGACTGTTCACATTAAGTCATCAGGCTTTGTCCACAGGCTATTTACTTCATGCAGCATTTGCTTGGACCTGTCCCGCCCACAGCCATGACTCAGTCATGGGTACGGGATTGAAATAGACCAGGTGAGTGCTGCTAAGAGCAGTTCTACTATTCATATGTGAGGCCGTATGGCACATTTTATAAAAATATTTTAGTGTAGGACTGCTTCAAATGAGATTTGCCGTGACGTGGCGAAGCAGCTCAAGAAATTGCAATTTTTTGCCAAAAATCTCAAAATTTTTTAAAATAAGTACAGTTTGGAATGTTTAGTGCTGTAGTGCACATTTGGTGCTGGCTTTTTGTTTTTTCTTCATTGAATTGGTCGGTGGTTGACCTCCACCTTGCTATGCACCCCAATTTGGGATGTATTCCATCTGTCTGGATTTTGGCGGTTGGTGACTGTTCACATTAAGTCATCAGGCTTTGTCCACAGGCTATTTACTTCATGCAGCATTTGCTTGGACCTGTCCCGCCCACAGCCATGACTCAGTCATGGGTACGGGATTGAAATAGACCAGGTGAGTGCTGCTAAGAGCAGTTCTACTATTCATATGTGAGGCCGTATGGCACATTTTATAAAAATATTTTAGTGTAGGACTGCTTCAAATGAGATTTGCCGTGACGTGGCGAAGCAGCTCAAGAAATTGCAATTTTTTGCCAAAAGTCTCAAAATTTTTTAAAATAAGTACAGTTTGGAATGTTTAGTGCTGTAGTGCACATTTGGTGCTGGCTTTTTGTTTTTTCTTCATTGAATTGGTCGGTGGTTGACCTCCACCTTGCTATGCACCCCAATTTGGGATGTATTCCATCTGTCTGGATTTTGGCGGTTGGTGACTGTTCACATTAAGTCATCAGGCTTTGTCCACAGGCTATTTACTTCATGCAGCATTTGCTTGGACCTGTCCCGCCCACAGCCATGACTCAGTCATGGGTACGGGATTGAAATAGACCAGGTGAGTGCTGCTAAGAGCAGTTATACTATTCATATGTGAGGCCGTATGGCACATTTTATAAAAATATTTTAGTGTAGGACTGCTTCAAATGAGATTTGCCGTGACGTGGCGAAGCAGCTCAAGAAATTGCAATTTTTTGCCAAAAATCTCAAAATTTTTTAAAATAAGTACAGTTTGGAATGTTTAGTGCTGTAGTGCACATTTGGTGCTGGCTTTTTGTTTTTTCTTCATTGAATTGGTCGGTGGTTGACCTCCACCTTGCTATGCACCCCAATTTGGGATGTATTCCATCTGTCTGGATTTTGGCGGTTGGTGACTGTTCACATTAAGTCATCAGGCTTTGTCCACAGGCTATTTACTTCATGCAGCATTTGCTTGGACCTGTCCCGCCCACAGCCATGACTCAGTCATGGGTACGGGATTGAAATAGACCAGGTGAGTGCTGCTAAGAGCAGTTCTACTATTCATATGTGAGGCCGTATGGCACATTTTATAAAAATATTTTAGTGTAGGACTGCTTCAAATGAGATTTGCCGTGACGTGGCGAAGCAGCTCAAGAAATTGCAATTTTTTGCCAAAAATCTCAAAATTTTTTAAAATAAGTACAGTTTGGAATGTTTAGTGCTGTAGTGCACATTTGGTGCTGGCTTTTTGTTTTTTCTTCATTGAATTGGTCGGTGGTTGACCTCCACCTTGCTATGCACCCCAATTTGGGATGTATTCCATCTGTCTGGATTTTGGCGGTTGGTGACTGTTCACATTAAGTCATCAGGCTTTGTCCACAGGCTATTTACTTCATGCAGCATTTGCTTGGACCTGTCCCGCCCACAGCCATGACTCAGTCATGGGTACGGGATTGAAATAGACCAGGTGAGTGCTGCTAAGAGCAGTTCTACTATTCATATGTGAGGCCGTATGGCACATTTTATAAAAATATTTTAGTGTAGGACTGCTTCAAATGAGATTTGCCGTGACGTGGCGAAGCAGCTCAAGAAATTGCAATTTTTTGCCAAAAATCTCAAATTTTTTTAAAATAAGTACAGTTTGGAATGTTTAGTGCTGTAGTGCACATTTGGTGCTGGCTTTTTGTTTTTTCTTCATTGAATTGGTCGGTGGTTGACCTCCACCTTGCTATGCACCCCAATTTGGGATGTATTCCATCTGTCTGGATTTTGCCGGTTGGTGACTGTTCACATTAAGTCATCAGGCTTTGTCCACAGGCTATTTACTTCATGCAGCATTTGCTTGGACCTGTCCCGCCCACAGCCATGACTCAGTCATGGGTACGGGATTGAAATAGACCAGGTGAGTGCTGCTAAGAGCAGTTATACTATTCATATGTGAGGCCGTATGGCACATTTTATAAAAATATTTTAGTGTAGGACTGCTTCAAATGAGATTTGCCGTGACGTGGCGAAGCAGCTCAAGAAATTGCAATCTTTTGCCAAAAATCTCAAATTTTTTTAAAATAAGTACAGTTTGGAATGTTTAGTGCTGTAGTGCACATTTGGTGCTGGCTTTTTGTTTTTTCTTCATTGAATTGGTCGGTGGTTGACCTCCACCTTGCTATGCACCCCAATTTGGGATGTATTCCATCTGTCTGGATTTTGCCGGTTGGTGACTGTTCACATTAAGTCATCAGGCTTTGTCCACAGGCTATTTACTTCATGCAGCATTTGCTTGGACCTGTCCCGCCCACAGCCATGACTCAGTCATGGGTACGGGATTGAAATAGACCAGGTGAGTGCTGCTAAGAGCAGTTCTACTATTCATATGTGAGGCCGTATGGCACATTTTATAAAAATATTTTAGTGTAGGACTGCTTCAAATGAGATTTGCCGTGACGTGGCGAAGCAGCTCAAGAAATTGCAATTTTTTGCCAAAAATCTCAAAATTTTTTAAAATAAGTACAGTTTGGAATGTTTAGTGCTGTAGTGCACATTTGGTGCTGGCTTTTTGTTTTTTCTTCATTGAATTGGTCGGTGGTTGACCTCCACCTTGCTATGCACCCCAATTTGGGATGTATTCCATCTGTCTGGATTTTGGCGGTTGGTGACTGTTCACATTAAGTCATCAGGCTTTGTCCACAGGCTATTTACTTCATGCAGCATTTGCTTGGACCTGTCCCGCCCACAGCCATGACTCAGTCATGGGTACGGGATTGAAATAGACCAGGTGAGTGCTGCTAAGAGCAGTTCTACTATTCATATGTGAGGCCGTATGGCACATTTTATAAAAATATTTTAGTGTAGGACTGCTTCAAATGAGATTTGCCGTGACGTGGCGAAGCAGCTCAAGAAATTGCAATTTTTTGCCAAAAATCTCAAAATTTTTTAAAATAAGTACATTTTGGAATGTTTAGTGCTGTAGTGCACATTTGGTGCTGGCTTTTTGTTTTTTCTTCATTGAATTGGTCGGTGGTTGACCTCCACCTTGCTATGCACCCCAATTTGGGATGTATTCCATCTGTCTGGATTTTGGCGGTTGGTGACTGTTCACATTAAGTCATCAGGCTTTGTCCACAGGCTATTTACTTCATGCAGCATTTGCTTGGACCTGTCCCGCCCACAGCCATGACTCAGTCATGGGTACGGGATTGAAATAGACCAGGTGAGTGCTGCTAAGAGCAGTTCTACTATTCATATGTGAGGCCGTATGGCACATTTTATAAAAATATTTTAGTGTAGGACTGCTTCAAATGAGATTTGCCGTGACGTGGCGAAGCAGCTCAAGAAATTGCAATTGTTTGCCAAAAATCTCAAAATTTTTTAAAATAAGTACAGTTTGGAATGTTTAGTGCTGTAGTGCACATTTGGTGCTGGCTTTTTGTTTTTTCTTCATTGAATTGGTCGGTGGTTGACCTCCACCTTGCTATGCACCCCAATTTGGGATGTATTCCATCTGTCTGGATTTTGGCGGTTGGTGACTGTTCACATTAAGTCATCAGGCTTTGTCCACAGGCTATTTACTTCATGCAGCATTTGCTTGGACCTGTCCCGCCCACAGCCATGACTCAGTCATGGGTACGGGATTGAAACAGACCAGGTGAGTGCTGCTAAGAGCAGTTATACTATTCATATGTGAGGCCGTATGGCACATTTTATAAAAATATTTTAGTGTAGGACTGCTTCAAATGAGATTTGCCGTGACGTGGCGAAGCAGCTCAAGAAATTGCAATTTTTTGCCAAAAATCTCAAAATTTTTTAAAATAAGTACAGTTTGGAATGTTTAGTGCTGTAGTGCACATTTGGTGCTGGCTTTTTGTTTTTTCTTCATTGAATTGGTCGGTGGTTGACCTCCACCTTGCTATGCACCCCAATTTGGGATGTATTCCATCTGTCTGGATTTTGGCGGTTGGTGACTGTTCACATTAAGGCATCAGGCTTTGTCCACAGGCTATTTACTTCATGCAGCATTTGCTTGGACCTGTCCCGCCCACAGCCATGACTCAGTCATGGGTACGGGATTGAAATAGACCAGGTGAGTGCTGCTAAGAGCAGTTCTACTATTCATATGTGAGGCCGTATGGCACATTTTATAAAAATATTTTAGTGTAGGACTGCTTCAAATGAGATTTGCCGTGACGTGGCGAAGCAGCTCAAGAAATTACAATTTTTTGCCAAAAATCTCAAAATTTTTTAAAATAAGTACAGTTTGGAATGTTTAGTGCTGTAGTGCACATTTGGTGCTGGCTTTTTGTTTTTTCTTCATTGAATTGGTCGGTGGTTGACCTCCACCTTGCTATGCACCCCAATTTGGGACGTATTCAATCTGTCTGGATTTTGGCGGTTGGTGACTGTTCACATTAAGTCATCAGGATTTGTCCACAGGCTATTTACTTCATGCAGCATTTGCTTGGACCTGTCCCGCCCACAGCCATGACTCAGTCATGGGTACGGGATTGAAATAGACCAGGTGAGTGCTGCTAAGAGCAGTTCTACTATTCATATGTGAGGCCGTATGGCACATTTTATAAAAATATTTTAGTGTAGGACTGCTTCAAATGAGATTTGCCGTGACGTGGCGAAGCAGCTCAAGAAATTGCAATTTTTTGCCAAAAATCTCAAAATTTTTTAAAATAAGTACAGTTTGGAATGTTTAGTGCTGTAGTGCACATTTGGTGCTGGCTTTTTGTTTTTTCTTCATTGAATTGGTCGGTGGTTGACCTCCACCTTGCTATGCACCCCAATTTGGGATGTATTCCATCTGTCTGGATTTTGGCGGTTGGTGACTGTTCACATTAAGTCATCAGGCTTTGTCCACAGGCTATTTACTTCATGCAGCATTTGCTTGGACCTGTCCCGCCCACAGCCATGACTCAGTCATGGGTACGGGATTGAAATAGACCAGGTGAGTGCTGCTAAGAGCAGTTCTACTATTCATATGTGAGGCCGTATGGCACATTTTATAAAAATATTTTAGTGTAGGACTGCTTCAAATGAGATTTGCCGTGACGTGGCGAAGCAGCTCAAGAAATTGCAATTTTTTGCCAAAAACCTCAAAATTTTTTAAAATAAGTACAGTTTGGAATGTTTAGTGCTGTAGTGCACATTTGGTGCTGGCTTTTTGTTTTTTCTTCATTGAATTGGTCGGTGGTTGACCTCCACCTTGCTATGCACCCCAATTTGGGATGTATTCCATCTGTCTGGATTTTGGCGGTTGGTGACTGTTCACATTAAGTCATCAGGCTTTGTCCACAGGCTATTTACTTCATGCAGCATTTGCTTGGACCTGTCCCGCCCACAGCCATGACTCAGTCATGGGTACGGGATTGAAATAGACCAGGTGAGTGCTGCTAAGAGCAGTTATACTATTCATATGTGAGGCCGTATGGCACATTTTATAAAAATATTTTAGTGTAGGACTGCTTCAAATGAGATTTGCCGTGACGTGGCGAAGCAGCTCAAGAAATTGCAATTTTTTGCCAAAAATCTCAAAATTTTTTAAAATAAGTACAGTTTGGAATGTTTAGTGCTGTAGTGCACATTTGGTGCTGGCTTTTTGTTTTTTCTTCATTGAATTGGTCGGTGGTTGACCTCCACCTTGCTATGCACCCCAATTTGGGATGTATTCCATCTGTCTGGATTTTGGCGGTTGGTGACTGTTCACATTAAGTCATCAGGCTTTGTCCACAGGCTATTTACTTCATGCAGCATTTGCTTGGACCTGTCCCGCCCACAGCCATGACTCAGTCATGGGTACGGGATTGAAATAGACCAGGTGAGTGCTGCTAAGAGCAGTTCTACTATTCATATGTGAGGCCGTATGGCACATTTTATAAAAATATTTTAGTGTAGGACTGCTTCAAATGAGATTTGCCGTGACGTGGCGAAGCAGCTCAAGAAATTGCAATTTTTTGCCAAAAATCTCAAAATTTTTTAAAATAAGTACAGTTTGGAATGTTTAGTGCTGTAGTGCACATTTGGTGCTGGCTTTTTGTTTTTTCTTCATTGAATTGGTCGGTGGTTGACCTCCACCTTGCTATGCACCCCAATTTGGGATGTATTCCATCTGTCTGGATTTTGCCGGTTGGTGACTGTTCACATTAAGTCATCAGGCTTTGTCCACAGGCTATTTACTTCATGCAGCATTTGCTTGGACCTGTCCCGCCCACAGCCATGACTCAGTCATGGGTACGGGATTGAAATAGACCAGGTGAGTGCTGCTAAGAGCAGTTCTACTATTCATATGTGAGGCCGTATGGCACATTTTATAAAAATATTTTAGTGTAGGACTGCTTCAAATGAGATTTGCCGTGACGTGGCGAAGCAGCTCAAGAAATTGCAATTTTTTGCCAAAAATCTCAAAATTTTTTAAAATAAGTACAGTTTGGAATGTTTAGTGCTGTAGTGCACATTTGGTGCTGGCTTTTTGTTTTTTCTTCATTGAATTGGTCGGTGGTTGACCTCCACCTTGCTATGCACCCCAATTTGGGATGTATTCCATCTGTCTGGATTTTGGCGGTTGGTGACTGTTCACATTAAGTCATCAGGCTTTGTCCACAGGCTATTTACTTCATGCAGCATTTGCTTGGACCTGTCCCGCCCACAGCCATGACTCAGTCATGGGTACGGGATTGAAATAGACCAGGTGAGTGCTGCTAAGAGCAGTTCTACTATTCATATGTGAGGCCGTATGGCACATTTTATAAAAATATTTTAGTGTAGGACTGCTTCAAATGAGATTTGCCGTGACGTGGCGAAGCAGCTCAAGAAATTGCAATTTTTTGCCAAAAATCTCAAATTTTTTTAAAATAAGTACAGTTTGGAATGTTTAGTGCTGTAGTGCACATTTGGTGCTGGCTTTTTGTTTTTTCTTCATTGAATTGGTCGGTGGTTGACCTCCACCTTGCTATGCACCCCAATTTGGGATGTATTCCATCTGTCTGGATTTTGCCGGTTGGTGACTGTTCACATTAAGTCATCAGGCTTTGTCCACAGGCTATTTACTTCATGCAGCATTTGCTTGGACCTGTCCCGCCCACAGCCATGACTCAGTCATGGGTACGGGATTGAAATAGACCAGGTGAGTGCTGCTAAGAGCAGTTCTACTATTCATATGTGAGGCCGTATGGCACATTTTATAAAAATATTTTAGTGTAGGACTGCTTCAAATGAGATTTGCCGTGACGTGGCGAAGCAGCTCAAGAAATTGCAATTTTTTGCCAAAAATCTCAAAATTTTTTAAAATAAGTACATTTTGGAATGTTTAGTGCTGTAGTGCACATTTGGTGCTGGCTTTTTGTTTTTTCTTCATTGAATTGGTCGGTGGTTGACCTCCACCTTGCTATGCACCCCAATTTGGGATGTATTCCATCTGTCTGGATTTTGGCGGTTGGTGACTGTTCACATTAAGTCATCAGGCTTTGTCCACAGGCTATTTACTTCATGCAGCATTTGCTTGGACCTGTCCCGCCCACAGCCATGACTCAGTCATGGGTACGGGATTGAAATAGACCAGGTGAGTGCTGCTAAGAGCAGTTCTACTATTCATATGTGAGGCCGTATGGCACATTTTATAAAAATATTTTAGTGTAGGACTGCTTCAAATGAGATTTGCCGTGACGTGGCGAAGCAGCTCAAGAAATTGCAATTGTTTGCCAAAAATCTCAAAATTTTTTAAAATAAGTACAGTTTGGATTGTTTAGTGCTGTAGTGCACATTTGGTGCTGGCTTTTTGTTTTTTCTTCATTGAATTGGTCGGTGGTTGACCTCCACCTTGCTATGCACCCCAATTTGGGATGTATTCCATCTGTCTGGATTTTGGCGGTTGGTGACTGTTCACATTAAGTCATCAGGCTTTGTCCACAGGCTATTTACTTCATGCAGCATTTGCTTGGACCTGTCCCGCCCACAGCCATGACTCAGTCATGGGTACGGGATTGAAATAGACCAGGTGAGTGCTGCTAAGAGCAGTTCTACTATTCATATGTGAGGCCGTATGGCACATTTTATAAAAATATTTTAGTGTAGGACTGCTTCAAATGAGATTTGCCGTGACGTGGCGAAGCAGCTCAAGAAATTGCAATTTTTTGCCAAAAATCTCAAATTTTTTTAAAATAAGTACAGTTTGGAATGTTTAGTGCTGTAGTGCACATTTGGTGCTGGCTTTTTGTTTTTTCTTCATTGAATTGGTCGGTGGTTGACCTCCACCTTGCTATGCACCCCAATTTGGGATGTATTCCATCTGTCTGGATTTTGGCGGTTGGTGACTGTTCACATTAAGTCATCAGGCTTTGTCCACAGGCTATTTACTTCATGCAGCATTTGCTTGGACCTGTCCCGCCCACAGCCATGACTCAGTCATGGGTACGGGATTGAAATAGACCAGGTGAGTGCTGCTAAGAGCAGTTCTACTATTCATATGTGAGGCCGTATGGCACATTTTATAAAAATATTTTAGTGTAGGACTGCTTCAAATGAGATTTGCCGTGACGTGGCGAAGCAGCTCAAGAAATTGCAATTTTTTGCCAAAAATCTCAAATTTTTTTAAAATAAGTACAGTTTGGAATGTTTAGTGCTGTAGTGCACATTTGGTGCTGGCTTTTTGTTTTTTCTTCATTGAATTGGTCGGTGGTTGACCTCCACCTTGCTATGCACCCCAATTTGGGATGTATTCCATCTGTCTGGATTTTGCCGGTTGGTGACTGTTCACATTAAGTCATCAGGCTTTGTCCACAGGCTATTTACTTCATGCAGCATTTGCTTGGACCTGTCCCGCCCACAGCCATGACTCAGTCATGGGTACGGGATTGAAATAGACCAGGTGAGTGCTGCTAAGAGCAGTTCTACTATTCATATGTGAGGCCGTATGGCACATTTTATAAAAATATTTTAGTGTAGGACTGCTTCAAATGAGATTTGCCGTGACGTGGCGAAGCAGCTCAAGAAATTGCAATTTTTTGCCAAAAATCTCAAAATTTTTTAAAATAAGTACAGTTTGGAATGTTTAGTGCTGTAGTGCACATTTGGTGCTAGCTTTTTGTTTTTTCTTCATTGAATTGGTCGGTGGTTGACCTCCACCTTGCTATGCACCCCAATTTGGGATGTATTCCATCTGTCTGGATTTTGGCGGTTGGTGACTGTTCACATTAAGTCATCAGGCTTTGTCCACAGGCTATTTACTTCATGCAGCATTTGCTTGGACCTGTCCCGCCCACAGCCATGACTCAGTCATGGGTACGGGATTGAAATAGACCAGGTGAGTGCTGCTAAGAGCAGTTCTACTATTCATATGTGAGGCCGTATGGCACATTTTATAAAAATATTTTAGTGTAGGACTGCTTCAAATGAGATTTGCCGTGACGTGGCGAAGCAGCTCAAGAAATTGCAATTTTTTGCCAAAAATCTCAAAATTTTTTAAAATAAGTACATTTTGGAATGTTTAGTGCTGTAGTGCACATTTGGTGCTGGCTTTTTGTTTTTTCTTCATTGAATTGGTCGGTGGTTGACCTCCACCTTGCTATGCACCCCAATTTGGGATGTATTCCATCTGTCTGGATTTTGGCGGTTGGTGACTGTTCACATTAAGTCATCAGGCTTTGTCCACAGGCTATTTACTTCATGCAGCATTTGCTTGGACCTGTCCCGCCCACAGCCATGACTCAGTCATGGGTACGGGATTGAAATAGACCAGGTGAGTGCTGCTAAGAGCAGTTCTACTATTCATATGTGAGGCCGTATGGCACATTTTATAAAAATATTTTAGTGTAGGACTGCTTCAAATGAGATTTGCCGTGACGTGGCGAAGCAGCTCAAGAAATTGCAATTGTTTGCCAAAAATCTCAAAATTTTTTAAAATAAGTACAGTTTGGAATGTTTAGTGCTGTAGTGCACATTTGGTGCTGGCTTTTTGTTTTTTCTTCATTGAATTGGTCGGTGGTTGACCTCCACCTTGCTATGCACCCCAATTTGGGATGTATTCCATCTGTCTGGATTTTGGCGGTTGGTGACTGTTCACATTAAGTCATCAGGCTTTGTCCACAGGCTATTTACTTCATGCAGCATTTGCTTGGACCTGTCCCGCCCACAGCCATGACTCAGTCATGGGTACGGGATTGAAATAGACCAGGTGAGTGCTGCTAAGAGCAGTTAGACTATTCATATGTGAGGCCGTATGGCACATTTTATAAAAATATTTTAGTGTAGGACTGCTTCAAATGAGATTTGCCGTGACGTGGCGAAGCAGCTCAAGAAATTGCAATTTTTTGCCAAAAATCTCAAAATTTTTTAAAATAAGTACAGTTTGGAATGTTTAGTGCTGTAGTGCACATTTGGTGCTGGCTTTTTGTTTTTTCTTCATTGAATTGGTCGGTGGTTGACCTCCACCTTGCTATGCACCCCAATTTGGGATGTATTCCATCTGTCTGGATTTTGGCGGTTGGTGACTGTTCACATTAAGTCATCAGGCTTTGTCCACAGGCTATTTACTTCATGCAGCATTTGCTTGGACCTGTCCCGCCCACAGCCATGACTCAGTCATGGGTACGGGATTGAAATAGACCAGGTGAGTGCTGCTAAGAGCAGTTCTACTATTCATATGTGAGGCCGTATGGCACATTTTATAAAAATATTTTAGTGTAGGACTGCTTCAAATGAGATTTGCCGTGACGTGGCGAAGCAGCTCAAGAAATTACAATTTTTTGCCAAAAATCTCAAAAATTTTTAAAATAAGTACAGTTTGGAATGTTTAGTGCTGTAGTGCACATTTGGTGCTGGCTTTTTGTTTTTTCTTCATTGAATTGGTCGGTGGTTGACCTCCACCTTGCTATGCACCCCAATTTGGGACGTATTCCATCTGTCTGGATTTTGGCGGTTGGTGACTGTTCACATTAAGTCATCAGGCTTTGTCCACAGGCTATTTACTTCATGCAGCATTTGCTTGGACCTGTCCCGCCCACAGCCATGACTCAGTCATGGGTACGGGATTGAAATAGACCAGGTGAGTGCTGCTAAGAGCAGTTCTACTATTCATATGTGAGGCCGTATGGCACATTTTATAAAAATATTTTAGTGTAGGACTGCTTCAAATGAGATTTGCCGTGACGTGGCGAAGCAGCTCAAGAAATTGCAATTTTTTGCCAAAAATATCAAAATTTTTTAAAATAAGTACAGTTTGGAATGTTTAGTGCTGTAGTGCACATTTGGTGCTGGCTTTTTGTTTTTTCTTCATTGAATTGGTCGGTGGTTGACCTCCACCTTGCTATGCACCCCAATTTGGGATGTATTCCATCTGTCTGGATTTTGCCGGTTGGTGACTGTTCACATTAAGTCATCAGGCTTTGTCCACAGGCTATTTGCTTCATGCAGCATTTGCTTGGACCTGTCCCGCCCACAGCCATGACTCAGTCATGGGTACGGGATTGAAATAGACCAGGTGAGTGCTGCTAAGAGCAGTTCTACTATTCATATGTGAGGCCGTATGGCACATTTTATAAAAATATTTTAGTGTAGGACTGCTTCAAATGAGATTTGCCGTGACGTGGCGAAGCAGCTCAAGAAATTGCAATTTTTTGCCAAAAATCTCAAAATTTTTTAAAATAAGTACAGTTTGGAATGTTTAGTGCTGTAGTGCACATTTGGTGCTGGCTTTTTGTTTTTTCTTCATTGAATTGGTCGGTGGTTGACCTCCACCTTGCTATGCACCCCAATTTGGGATGTATTCCATCTGTCTGGATTTTGGCGGTTGGTGACTGTTCACATTAAGTCATCAGGCTTTGTCCACAGGCTATTTACTTCATGCAGCATTTGCTTGGACCTGTCCCGCCCACAGCCATGACTCAGTCATGGGTACGGGATTGAAATAGACCAGGTGAGTGCTGCTAAGAGCAGTTCTACTATTCATATGTGAGGCCGTATGGCACATTTTATAAAAATATTTTAGTGTAGGACTGCTTCAAATGAGATTTGCCGTGACGTGGCGAAGCAGCTCAAGAAATTGCAATTTTTTGCCAAAAATCTCAAAATTTTTTAAAATAAGTACAGTTTGGAATGTTTAGTGCTGTAGTGCACATTTGGTGCTGGCTTTTTGTTTTTTCTTCATTGAATTGGTCGGTGGTTGACCTCCACCTTGCTATGCACCCCAATTTGGGATGTATTCCATCTGTCTGGATTTTGGCGGTTGGTGACTGTTCACATTAAGTCATCAGGCTTTGTCCACAGGCTATTTACTTCATGCAGCATTTGCTTGGACCTGTCCCGCCCACAGCCATGACTCAGTCATGGGTACGGGATTGAAATAGACCAGGTGAGTGCTGCTAAGAGCAGTTCTACTATTCATATGTGAGGCCGTATGGCACATTTTATAAAAATATTTTAGTGTAGGACTGCTTCAAATGAGATTTGCCGTGACGTGGCGAAGCAGCTCAAGAAATTGCAATTTTTTGCCAAAAATCTCAAAATTTTTTAAAATAAGTACATTTTGGAATGTTTAGTGCTGTAGTGCACATTTGGTGCTGGCTTTTTGTTTTTTCTTCATTGAATTGGTCGGTGGTTGACCTCCACCTTGCTATGCACCCCAATTTGGGATGTATTCCATCTGTCTGGATTTTGGCGGTTGGTGACTGTTCACATTAAGTCATCAGGCTTTGTCCACAGGCTATTTACTTCATGCAGCATTTGCTTGGACCTGTCCCGCCCACAGCCATGACTCAGTCATGGGTACGGGATTGAAATAGACCAGGTGAGTGCTGCTAAGAGCAGTTCTACTATTCATATGTGAGGCCGTATGGCACATTTTATAAAAATATTTTAGTGTAGGACTGCTTCAAATGAGATTTGCCGTGACGTGGCGAAGCAGCTCAAGAAATTGCAATTTTTTGCCAAAAATCTCAAAATTTTTTAAAATAAGTACAGTTTGGAATGTTTAGTGCTGTAGTGCACATTTGGTGCTGGCTTTTTGTTTTTTCTTCATTGAATTGGTCGGTGGTTGACCTCCACCTTGCTATGCACCCCAATTTGGGATGTATTCCATCTGTCTGGATTTTGGCGGTTGGTGACTGTTCACATTAAGTCATCAGGCTTTGTCCACAGGCTATTTACTTCATGCAGCATTTGCTTGGACCTGTCCCGCCCACAGCCATGACTCAGTCATGGGTACGGGATTGAAATAGACCAGGTGAGTGCTGCTACGAGCAGTTATACTATTCATATGTGAGGCCGTATGGCACATTTTATAAAAATATTTTAGTGTAGGACTGCTTCAAATGAGATTTGCCGTGACGTGGCGAAGCAGCTCAAGAAATTGCAATTTTTTGCCAAAAATCTCAAAATTTTTTAAAATAAGTACAGTTTGGAATGTTTAGTGCTGTAGTGCACATTTGGTGCTGGCTTTTTGTTTTTTCTTCATTGAATTGGTCGGTGGTTGACCTCCACCTTGCTATGCACCCCAATTTGGGATGTATTCCATCTGTCTGGATTTTGGCGGTTGGTGACTGTTCACATTAAGTCATCAGGCTTTGTCCACAGGCTATTTACTTCATGCAGCATTTGCTTGGACCTGTCCCGCCCACAGCCATGACTCAGTCATGGGTACGGGATTGAAATAGACCAGGTGAGTGCTGCTAAGAGCAGTTCTACTATTCATATGTGAGGCCGTATGGCACATTTTATAAAAATATTTTAGTGTAGGACTGCTTCAAATGAGATTTGCCGTGACGTGGCGAAGCAGCTCAAGAAATTACAATTTTTTGCCAAAAATCTCAAAATTTTTTAAAATAAGTACAGTTTGGAATGTTTAGTGCTGTAGTGCACATTTGGTGCTGGCTTTTTGTTTTTTCTTCATTGAATTGGTCGGTGGTTGACCTCCACCTTGCTATGCACCCCAATTTGGGACGTATTCCATCTGTCTGGATTTTGGCGGTTGGTAACTGTTCACATTAAGTCATCAGGCTTTGTCCACAGGCTATTTACTTCATGCAGCATTTGCTTGGACCTGTCCCGCCCACAGCCATGACTCAGTCATGGGTACGGGATTGAAATAGACCAGGTGAGTGCTGCTAAGAGCAGTTCTACTATTCATATGTGAGGCCGTATGGCACATTTTATAAAAATATTTTAGTGTAGGACTGCTTCAAATGAGATTTGCCGTGACGTGGCGAAGCAGCTCAAGAAATTGCAATTTTTTGCCAAAAATCTCAAAATTTTTTAAAATAAGTACAGTTTGGAATGTTTAGTGCTGTAGTGCACATTTGGTGCTGGCTTTTTGTTTTTTCTTCATTGAATTGGTCGGTGGTTGACCTCCACCTTGCTATGCACCCCAATTTGGGATGTATTCCATCTGTCTGGATTTTGGCGGTTGGTGACTGTTCACATTAAGTCATCAGGCTTTGTCCACAGGCTATTTACTTCATGCAGCATTTGCTTGGACCTGTCCCGCCCACAGCCATGACTCAGTCATGGGTACAGGATTGAAATAGACCAGGTGAGTGCTGCTACGAGCAGTTATACTATTCATATGTGAGGCCGTATGGCACATTTTATAAAAATATTTTAGTGTAGGACTGCTTCAAATGAGATTTGCCGTGACGTGGCGAAGCAGCTCAAGAAATTGCAATTTTTTGCCAAAAATCTCAAAATTTTTTTAAAATAAGTACAGTTTGGAATGTTTAGTGCTGTAGTGCACATTTGGTGCTGGCTTTTTGTTTTTTCTTCATTGAATTGGTCGGTGGTTGACCTCCACCTTGCTATGCACCCCAATTTGGGATGTATTCCATCTGTCTGGATTTTGGCGGTTGGTGACTGTTCACATTAAGTCATCAGGCTTTGTCCACAGGCTATTTACTTCATGCAGCATTTGCTTGGACCTGTCCCGCCCACAGCCATGACTCAGTCATGGGTACGGGATTGAAATAGACCAGGTGAGTGCTGCTAAGAGCAGTTCTACTATTCATATGTGAGGCCGTATGGCACATTTTATAAAAATATTTTAGTGTAGGACTGCTTCAAATGAGATTTGCCGTGACGTGGCGAAGCAGCTCAAGAAATTGCAATTTTTTGCCAAAAATCTCAAAATTTTTTAAAATAAGTACAGTTTGGAATGTTTAGTGCTGTAGTGCACATTTGGTGCTGGCTTTTTGTTTTTTCTTCATTGAATTGGTCGGTGGTTGACCTCCACCTTGCTATGCACCCCAATTTGGGATGTATTCCATCTGTCTGGATTTTGGCGGTTGGTGACTGTTCACATTAAGTCATCAGGCTTTGTCCACAGGCTATTTACTTCATGCAGCATTTGCTTGGACCTGTCCCGCCCACAGCCATGACTCAGTCATGGGTACAGGATTGAAATAGACCAGGTGAGTGCTGCTACGAGCAGTTATACTATTCATATGTGAGGCCGTATGGCACATTTTATAAAAATATTTTAGTGTAGGACTGCTTCAAATGAGATTTGCCGTGACGTGGCGAAGCAGCTCAAGAAATTGCAATTTTTTGCCAAAAATCTCAAAATTTTTTTAAAATAAGTACAGTTTGGAATGTTTAGTGCTGTAGTGCACATTTGGTGCTGGCTTTTTGTTTTTTCTTCATTGAATTGGTCGGTGGTTGACCTCCACCTTGCTATGCACCCCAATTTGGGATGTATTCCATCTGTCTGGATTTTGGCGGTTGGTGACTGTTCACATTAAGTCATCAGGCTTTGTCCACAGGCTATTTACTTCATGCAGCATTTGCTTGGACCTGTCCCGCCCACAGCCATGACTCAGTCATGGGTACGGGATTGAAATAGACCAGGTGAGTGCTGCTAAGAGCAGTTCTACTATTCATATGTGAGGCCGTATGGCACATTTTATAAAAATATTTTAGTGTAGGACTGCTTCAAATGAGATTTGC
This sequence comes from Anomaloglossus baeobatrachus, assembly GCF_048569485.1. Classification (NCBI taxonomy): domain Eukaryota; kingdom Metazoa; phylum Chordata; class Amphibia; order Anura; family Aromobatidae; genus Anomaloglossus; species Anomaloglossus baeobatrachus. The sequence continues at coordinate 218,490,389 of NC_134358.1, read as the reverse complement.
CGTGACGTGGCGAAGCAGCTCAAGAAATTACAATTTTTTGCCAAAAATCTCAAAATTTTTTAAAATAAGTACAGTTTGGAATGTTTAGTGCTGTAGTGCACATTTGGTGCTGGCTTTTTGTTTTTTCTTCATTGAATTGGTCGGTGGTTGACCTCCACCTTGCTATGCACCCCAATTTGGGACGTATTCCATCTGTCTGGATTTTGGCGGTTGGTGACTGTTCACATTAAGTCATCAGGCTTTGTCCACAGGCTATTTACTTCATGCAGCATTTGCTTGGACCTGTCCCGCCCACAGCCATGACTCAGTCATGGGTACGGGATTGAAATAGACCAGGTGAGTGCTGCTAAGAGCAGTTCTACTATTCATATGTGAGGCCGTATGGCACATTTTATAAAAATATTTTAGTGTAGGACTGCTTCAAATGAGATTTGCCGTGACGTGGCGAAGCAGCTCAAGAAATTGCAATTTTTTGCCAAAAATCTCAAAATTTTTTAAAATAAGTACAGTTTGGAATGTTTAGTGCTGTAGTGCACATTTGGTGCTGGCTTTTTGTTTTTTCTTCATTGAATTGGTCGGTGGTTGACCTCCACCTTGCTATGCACCCCAATTTGGGATGTATTCCATCTGTCTGGATTTTGGCGGTTGGTGACTGTTCACATTAAGTCATCAGGCTTTGTCCACAGGCTATTTACTTCATGCAGCATTTGCTTGGACCTGTCCCGCCCACAGCCATGACTCAGTCATGGGTACGGGATTGAAATAGACCAGGTGAGTGCTGCTAAGAGCAGTTCTACTATTCATATGTGAGGCCGTATGGCACATTTTATAAAAATATTTTAGTGTAGGACTGCTTCAAATGAGATTTGCCGTGACGTGGCGAAGCAGCTCAAGAAATTGCAATTTTTTGCCAAAAATCTCAAAATTTTTTAAAATAAGTACAGTTTGGAATGTTTAGTGCTGTAGTGCACATTTGGTGCTGGCTTTTTGTTTTTTCTTCATTGAATTGGTCGGTGGTTGACCTCCACCTTGCTATGCACCCCAATTTGGGATGTATTCCATCTGTCTGGATTTTGGCGGTTGGTGACTGTTCACATTAAGTCATCAGGCTTTGTCCACAGGCTATTTACTTCATGCAGCATTTGCTTGGACCTGTCCCGCCCACAGCCATGACTCAGTCATGGGTACGGGATTGAAATAGACCAGGTGAGTGCTGCTAAGAGCAGTTCTACTATTCATATGTGAGGCCGTATGGCACATTTTATAAAAATATTTTAGTGTAGGACTGCTTCAAATGAGATTTGCCGTGACGTGGCGAAGCAGCTCAAGAAATTGCAATTTTTTGCCAAAAATCTCAAAATTTTTTAAAATAAGTACAGTTTGGAATGTTTAGTGCTGTAGTGCACATTTGGTGCTGGCTTTTTGTTTTTTCTTCATTGAATTGGTCGGTGGTTGACCTCCACCTTGCTATGCACCCCAATTTGGGATGTATTCCATCTGTCTGGATTTTGGCGGTTGGTGACTGTTCACATTAAGTCATCAGGCTTTGTCCACAGGCTATTTACTTCATGCAGCATTTGCTTGGACCTGTCCCGCCCACAGCCATGACTCAGTCATGGGTACGGGATTGAAATAGACCAGGTGAGTGCTGCTAAGAGCAGTTCTACTATTCATATGTGAGGCCGTATGGCACATTTTATAAAAATATTTTAGTGTAGGACTGCTTCAAATGAGATTTGCCGTGACGTGGCGAAGCAGCTCAAGAAATTGCAATTTTTTGCCAAAAATCTCAAAATTTTTTAAAATAAGTACAGTTTGGAATGTTTAGTGCTGTAGTGCACATTTGGTGCTGGCTTTTTGTTTTTTCTTCATTGAATTGGTCGGTGGTTGACCTCCACCTTGCTATGCACCCCAATTTGGGATGTATTCCATCTGTCTGGATTTTGGCGGTTGGTGACTGTTCACATTAAGTCATCAGGCTTTGTCCACAGGCTATTTACTTCATGCAGCATTTGCTTGGACCTGTCCCGCCCACAGCCATGACTCAGTCATGGGTACGGGATTGAAATAGACCAGGTGAGTGCTGCTAAGAGCAGTTCTACTATTCATATGTGAGGCCGTATGGCACATTTTATAAAAATATTTTAGTGTAGGACTGCTTCAAATGAGATTTGCCGTGACGTGGCGAAGCAGCTCAAGAAATTGCAATTTTTTGCCAAAAATCTCAATTTTTTTTAAAATAAGTACAGTTTGGAATGTTTAGTGCTGTAGTGCACATTTGGTGCTGGCTTTTTGTTTTTTCTTCATTGAATTGGTCGGTGGTTGACCTCCACCTTGCTATGCACCCCAATTTGGGATGTATTCCATCTGTCTGGATTTTGCCGGTTGGTGACTGTTCACATTAAGTCATCAGGCTTTGTCCACAGGCTATTTACTTCATGCAGCATTTGCTTGGACCTGTCCCGCCCACAGCCATGACTCAGTCATGGGTACGGGATTGAAATAGACCAGGTGAGTGCTGCTAAGAGCAGTTATACTATTCATATGTGAGGCCGTATGGCACATTTTATAAAAATATTTTAGTGTAGGACTGCTTCAAATGAGATTTGCCGTGACGTGGCGAAGCAGCTCAAGAAATTGCAATTTTTTGCCAAAAATCTCAAAATTTTTTAAAATAAGTACAGTTTGGAATGTTTAGTGCTGTAGTGCACATTTGGTGCTGGCTTTTTGTTTTTTCTTCATTGAATTGGTCGGTGGTTGACCTCCACCTTGCTATGCACCCCAATTTGGGATGTATTCCATCTGTCTGGATTTTGGCGGTTGGCGACTGTTCACATTAAGTCATCAGGCTTTGTCCACAGGCTATTTACTTCATGCAGCATTTGCTTGGACCTGTCCCGCCCACAGCCATGACTCAGTCATGGGTACGGGATTGAAATAGACCAGGTGAGTGCTGCTAAGAGCAGTTCTACTATTCATATGTGAGGCCGTATGGCACATTTTATAAAAATATTTTAGTGTAGGACTGCTTCAAATGAGATTTGCCGTGACGTGGCGAAGCAGCTCAAGAAATTGCAATTTTTTGCCAAAAATCTCAAATTTTTTTAAAATAAGTACAGTTTGGAATGTTTAGTGCTGTAGTGCACATTTGGTGCTGGCTTTTTGTTTTTTCTTCATTGAATTGGTCGGTGGTTGACCTCCACCTTGCTATGCACCCCAATTTGGGATGTATTCCATCTGTCTGGATTTTGCCGGTTGGTGACTGTTCACATTAAGTCATCAGGCTTTGTCCACAGGCTATTTACTTCATGCAGCATTTGCTTGGACCTGTCCCGCCCACAGCCATGACTCAGTCATGGGTACGGGATTGAAATAGACCAGGTGAGTGCTGCTAAGAGCAGTTCTACTATTCATATGTGAGGCCGTATGGCACATTTTATAAAAATATTTTAGTGTAGGACTGCTTCAAATGAGATTTGCCGTGACGTGGCGAAGCAGCTCAAGAAATTGCAATTTTTTGCCAAAAATCTCAAAATTTTTTAAAATAAGTACAGTTTGGAATGTTTAGTGCTGTAGTGCACATTTGGTGCTGGCTTTTTGTTTTTTCTTCATTGAATTGGTCGGTGGTTGACCTCCACCTTGCTATGCACCCCAATTTGGGATGTATTCCATCTGTCTGGATTTTGGCGGTTGGTGACTGTTCACATTAAGTCATCAGGCTTTGTCCACAGGCTATTTACTTCATGCAGCATTTGCTTGGACCTGTCCCGCCCACAGCCATGACTCAGTCATGGGTACGGGATTGAAATAGACCAGGTGAGTGCTGCTAAGAGCAGTTCTACTATTCATATGTGAGGCCGTATGGCACATTTTATAAAAATATTTTAGTGTAGGACTGCTTCAAATGAGATTTGCCGTGACGTGGCGAAGCAGCTCAAGAAATTGCAATTTTTTGCCAAAAATCTCAAAATTTTTTAAAATAAGTACATTTTGGAATGTTTAGTGCTGTAGTGCACATTTGGTGCTGGCTTTTTGTTTTTTCTTCATTGAATTGGTCGGTGGTTGACCTCCACCTTGCTATGCACCCCAATTTGGGATGTATTCCATCTGTCTGGATTTTGGCGGTTGGTGACTGTTCACATTAAGTCATCAGGCTTTGTCCACAGGCTATTTACTTCATGCAGCATTTGCTTGGACCTGTCCCGCCCACAGCCATGACTCAGTCATGGGTACGGGATTGAAATAGACCAGGTGAGTGCTGCTAAGAGCAGTTCTACTATTCATATGTGAGGCCGTATGGCACATTTTATAAAAATATTTTAGTGTAGGACTGCTTCAAATGAGATTTGCCGTGACGTGGCGAAGCAGCTCAAGAAATTGCAATTTTTTGCCAAAAATCTCAAAATTTTTTAAAATAAGTACAGTTTGGAATGTTTAGTGCTGTAGTGCACATTTGGTGCTGGCTTTTTGTTTTTTCTTCATTGAATTGGTCGGTGGTTGACCTCCACCTTGCTATGCACCCCAATTTGGGATGTATTCCATCTGTCTGGATTTTGGCGGTTGGTGACTGTTCACATTAAGTCATCAGGCTTTGTCCACAGGCTATTTACTTCATGCAGCATTTGCTTGGACCTGTCCCGCCCACAGCCATGACTCAGTCATGGGTACGGGATTGAAATAGACCAGGTGAGTGCTGCTAAGAGCAGTTATACTATTCATATGTGAGGCCGTATGGCACATTTTATAAAAATATTTTAGTGTAGGACTGCTTCAAATGAGATTTGCCGTGACGTGGCGAAGCAGCTCAAGAAATTGCAATTTTTTGCCAAAAATCTCAAAATTTTTTAAAATAAGTACAGTTTGGAATGTTTAGTGCTGTAGTGCACATTTGGTGCTGGCTTTTTGTTTTTTCTTCATTGAATTGGTCGGTGGTTGACCTCCACCTTGCTATGCACCCCAATTTGGGATGTATTCCATCTGTCTGGATTTTGGCGGTTGGTGACTGTTCACATTAAGTCATCAGGCTTTGTCCACAGGCTATTTACTTCATGCAGCATTTGCTTGGACCTGTCCCGCCCACAGCCATGACTCAGTCATGGGTACGGGATTGAAATAGACCAGGTGAGTGCTGCTAAGAGCAGTTCTACTATTCATATGTGAGGCCGTATGGCACATTTTATAAAAATATTTTAGTGTAGGACTGCTTCAAATGAGATTTGCCGTGACGTGGCGAAGCAGCTCAAGAAATTGCAATTTTTTGCCAAAAATCTCAAATTTTTTTAAAATAAGTACAGTTTGGAATGTTTAGTGCTGTAGTGCACATTTGGTGCTGGCTTTTTGTTTTTTCTTCATTGAATTGGTCGGTGGTTGACCTCCACCTTGCTATGCACCCCAATTTGGGATGTATTCCATCTGTCTGGATTTTGCCGGTTGGTGACTGTTCACATTAAGTCATCAGGCTTTGTCCACAGGCTATTTACTTCATGCAGCATTTGCTTGGACCTGTCCCGCCCACAGCCATGACTCAGTCATGGGTACGGGATTGAAATAGACCAGGTGAGTGCTGCTAAGAGCAGTTCTACTATTCATATGTGAGGCCGTATGGCACATTTTATAAAAATATTTTAGTGTAGGACTGCTTCAAATGAGATTTGCCGTGACGTGGCGAAGCAGCTCAAGAAATTGCAATTTTTTGCCAAAAATCTCAATTTTTTTTAAAATAAGTACAGTTTGGAATGTTTAGTGCTGTAGTGCACATTTGGTGCTGGCTTTTTGTTTTTTCTTCATTGAATTGGTCGGTGGTTGACCTCCACCTTGCTATGCACCCCAATTTGGGATGTATTCCATCTGTCTGGATTTTGCCGGTTGGTGACTGTTCACATTAAGTCATCAGGCTTTGTCCACAGGCTATTTACTTCATGCAGCATTTGCTTGGACCTGTCCCGCCCACAGCCATGACTCAGTCATGGGTACGGGATTGAAATAGACCAGGTGAGTGCTGCTAAGAGCAGTTCTACTATTCATATGTGAGGCCGTATGGCACATTTTATAAAAATATTTTAGTGTAGGACTGCTTCAAATGAGATTTGCCGTGACGTGGCGAAGCAGCTCAAGAAATTGCAATTTTTTGCCAAAAATCTCAAAATTTTTTAAAATAAGTACAGTTTGGAATGTTTAGTGCTGTAGTGCACATTTGGTGCTGGCTTTTTGTTTTGTCTTCATTGAATTGGTCGGTGGTTGACCTCCACCTTGCTATGCACCCCAATTTGGGATGTATTCCATCTGTCTGGATTTTGGCGGTTGGTGACTGTTCACATTAAGTCATCAGGCTTTGTCCACAGGCTATTTACTTCATGCAGCATTTGCTTGGACCTGTCCCGCCCACAGCCATGACTCAGTCATGGGTACGGGATTGAAATAGACCAGGTGAGTGCTGCTAAGAGCAGTTCTACTATTCATATGTGAGGCCGTATGGCACATTTTATAAAAATATTTTAGTGTAGGACTGCTTCAAATGAGATTTGCCGTGACGTGGCGAAGCAGCTCAAGAAATTGCAATTTTTTGCCAAAAATCTCAAAATTTTTTAAAATAAGTACATTTTGGAATGTTTACTGCTGTAGTGCACATTTGGTGCTGGCTTTTTGTTTTTTCTTCATTGAATTGGTCGGTGGTTGACCTCCACCTTGCTATGCACCCCAATTTGGGATGTATTCCATCTGTCTGGATTTTGGCGGTTGGTGACTGTTCACATTAAGTCATCAGGCTTTGTCCACAGGCTATTTACTTCATGCAGCATTTGCTTGGACCTGTCCCGCCCACAGCCATGACTCAGTCATGGGTACGGGATTGAAATAGACCAGGTGAGTGCTGCTAAGAGCAGTTCTACTATTCATATGTGAGGCCGTATGGCACATTTTATAAAAATATTTTAGTGTAGGACTGCTTCAAATGAGATTTGCCGTGACGTGGCGAAGCAGCTCAAGAAATTGCAATTTTTTGCCAAAAATCTCAAAATTTTTTAAAATAAGTACAGTTTGGAATGTTTAGTGCTGTAGTGCACATTTGGTGCTGGCTTTTTGTTTTTTCTTCATTGAATTGGTCGGTGGTTGACCTCCACCTTGCTATGCACCCCAATTTGGGATGTATTCCATCTGTCTGGATTTTGGCGGTTGGTGACTGTTCACATTAAGTCATCAGGCTTTGTCCACAGGCTATTTACTTCATGCAGCATTTGCTTGGACCTGTCCCGCCCACAGCCATGACTCAGTCATGGGTACGGGATTGAAATAGACCAGGTGAGTGCTGCTAAGAGCAGTTATACTATTCATATGTGAGGCCGTATGGCACATTTTATAAAAATATTTTAGTGTAGGACTGCTTCAAATGAGATTTGCCGTGACGTGGCGAAGCAGCTCAAGAAATTGCAATTTTTTGCCAAAAATCTCAAAATTTTTTAAAATAAGTACAGTTTGGAATGTTTAGTGCTGTAGTGCACATTTGTTGCTGGCTTTTTGTTTTTTCTTCATTGAATTGGTCGGTGGTTGGCCTCCACCTTGCTATGCACCCCAATTTGGGATGTATTCCATCTGTCTGGATTTTGGCGGTTGGTGACTGTTCACATTAAGTCATCAGGCTTTGTCCACAGGCTATTTACTTCATGCAGCATTTGCTTGGACCTGTCCCGCCCACAGCCATGACTCAGTCATGGGTACGGGATTGAAATAGACCAGGTGAGTGCTGCTAAGAGCAGTTCTACTATTCATATGTGAGGCCGTATGGCACATTTTATAAAAATATTTTAGTGTAGGACTGCTTCAAATGAGATTTGCCGTGACGTGGCGAAGCAGCTCAAGAAATTACAATTTTTTGCCAAAAATCTCAAAATTTTTTAAAATAAGTACAGTTTGGAATGTTTAGTGCTGTAGTGCACATTTGGTGCTGGCTTTTTGTTTTTTCTTCATTGAATTGGTCGGTGGTTGACCTCCACCTTGCTATGCACCCCAATTTGGGACGTATTCCATCTGTCTGGATTTTGGCGGTTGGTGACTGTTCACATTAAGTCATCAGGCTTTGTCCACAGGCTATTTACTTCATGCAGCATTTGCTTGGACCTGTCCCGCCCACAGCCATGACTCAGTCATGGGTACGGGATTGAAATAGACCAGGTGAGTGCTGCTAAGAGCAGTTCTACTATTCATATGTGAGGCCGTATGGCACATTTTATAAAAATATTTTAGTGTAGGACTGCTTCAAATGAGATTTGCCGTGACGTGGCGAAGCAGCTCAAGAAATTGCAATTTTTTGCCAAAAATCTCAAAATTTTTTAAAATAAGTACAGTTTGGAATGTTTAGTGCTGTAGTGCACATTTGGTGCTGGCTTTTTGTTTTTTCTTCATTGAATTGGTCGGTGGTTGACCTCCACCTTGCTATGCACCCCAATTTGGGATGTATTCCATCTGTCTGGATTTTGGCGGTTGGTGACTGTTCACATTAAGTCATCAGGCTTTGTCCACAGGCTATTTACTTCATGCAGCATTTGCTTGGACCTGTCCCGCCCACAGCCATGACTCAGTCATGGGTACGGGATTGAAATAGACCAGGTGAGTGCTGCTAAGAGCAGTTCTACTATTCATATGTGAGGCCGTATGGCACATTTTATAAAAATATTTTAGTGTAGGACTGCTTCAAATGAGATCTGCCGTGACGTGGTGAAGCAGCTCAAGAAATTGCAATTTTTTGCCAAAAATCTCAAAATTTTTTAAAATAAGTACAGTTTGGAATGTTTAGTGCTGTAGTGCACATTTGGTGCTGGCTTTTTGTTTTTTCTTCAATATATCACATATACATGTACAGTATATATATTTAAGAACATATTTGGTGTCATCAGGGGTAGGAACTCGATCATCATCTTACATTTATACAGGCTGCCAAACAGAAAAAGCACAAACATACAGTCATGGCCAAACGTTTTGAGAATGCTACAAATATTAATTTTTACAAAGTCTACTGCTTATGTTTTTCTAATAGCAATTTGCATATACTCCAGAATGTCATAAAGAGTGATCAGCTTAACAGCAATTACTTGCAAAGTCAATATTGGCTAAGAAAATGAACTTTAACCCCCAAAACACATTTCAACATCATTGCATTCCTGTCTTAAAAGGAGCAGCTAACATTGTTTTAGTGATTGTTCCATTAACACAGGTGTGGGTGTTGATGAGGACAGGGCTGGCGATCAATCAGTCATGATTAAGTAAGAATGACACCACTGGACACTTTAAAAGGAGGCTGGTGCTTGGTATCATTGTTTCTCTTCAGTTAACCATGGTTATCTCTAAAGAAACACGTGCAGCCATCATTGCTCTGCACAAAAATGGCCTAACAGGGAAGAGTATCGCAGCTACAAAGATTGCACCTCAGTCAACAATCTATCACATCATCAAGAACTTCAAGGAGAGAGTTTCCATTGTTGCCAAAAAGGCTCCAGGGCGCCCAAGAAGGACCTGCAAACGCCAGGACCGTATCTTAAAACTGTTTCAGCTGCGGGATCGGACTACCAGCAGTGCCAAGCTAGCTCAGCAATGGCAGCAGGCTGGTGTGAGTGCTTCTGCACGCACTGTGAGGCGGAGACTGCTTGAGCAAGGCCTGGTTTCAAGGAGGGCAGCAAAGAAGCCACTTCTCTCCAGAAACAAACATCAGGGACCGACTGATATTCTGCAAAAGGTACAGGGAGTGGACTGCTGAGGACTGGGGTAAAGTCATTTACTCAGATGAATCCCCTTTTCGATTGTTTGGGACATCTGGAAAACAGCTTATTAGGAGAAGAAGAGGTGAACGCTACCACCAGTCTTGTCTCATTCCAACTGTTAAGCATCCTGAAACGATTCATGTGTGGGGTTGCTTCTCAGCCAAGGGAATCGGCTCACTCACAGTCTTGCCTAAAAACACAGCCATGAATAAAGAATGGTACCAGAATGTCCTTCAAGAGCAACTTCTCCCAACTGTGCAAGAGCAGTTTGGCGCCCAACAATGCCTTTTCCTGCATGATGGAGCACCTTGCCATAAAGCAGAGGTGATCACTAAATGGCTCATGGAACAAAACATAGAGATTTTGGGTCCATGGCCTGGAAACTCCCCAGATCTTAATCCCATTGAGAACTTGTGGGCAATCATCAAGAGACGGGTGGACAAACAAAAACCAACAAATTCTGCCAAAATGCAAGCATTGCTTATGCAAGAATGGACAGCTATCAGTCAGGATTTGATCCAGAAGTTGATTGAGAGCATGCCAGGGAGAATTGCAGAGGTCCTGAAGAAGAAGGGTCAACACTAGAGATGAGCGAACCGGTCGTGGTTCGGCTCGAGTTCGGTTCGTCGAACGGAGGTCTCGTTCGAGTTCAGTTCGTCGAACGTTCGACGAACCGAACTCGAACCGCATAGGAAACAATGGCAGGCAATCACAAACACATAAAAACACCTAGAAAACACCCTCAAAGGTGTACAAAAGGTGACAAACAACTCACAACACAACACAAACACATGGGAAAGTGACAAGGACATATACTCATGCGAAAACTAAAGAACTGGACAAAGAAAAAGAGGAGGAGACACAGATATAGGCAGCCTTATTCTTATATATAGTATGTATTTTTGGCTTGCACTCATATATATATATTAGTGCTCACTTCAGTTATCCTATTCAGTTATATGTAGTTTTTTTTCTGAATGTGAACACAGCTCCGCCCCTTTCGGCCATGTTTTTTCCATCTCCTATATAAGAAAGTCCTTAGTTACCCCTCTCCACCCATAGCAGTTTTTAATTGCAATGAGATGACACACAGTTAGGGTCACAGAGCTAGGGACCCCAATATAGAGATATACCTTGACGAGGTTTTGGTGCTCAGTTACATTGATCAATGCGATTGCTAAATATCTCCTTTTTCCTAATATTCATAGCAGGTATGCAATTCATTATTCACATGTTCAAATTAGCAAGTAGCATTTTTCATTGTATATTCCAATATTTTTCCATATGCTTGAGGCATTATACCATTATCTAAGTTTGATGTGCAGCCTTATTCTTATATATAGTATGTATTTTTGGCTTGCACTCATATATATATATTAGTGCTCACTTCAGTTATCCTATTCAGTTATATGTAGTTTTTTTTCTGAATGTGAACACAGCTCCGCCCCTTTCGGCCATGTTTTTTCCATCTCCTATATAAGAAAGTCCTTAGTTACCCCTCTCCACCCATAGCAGTTTTTAATTGCAATGAGATGACACACAGTTAGGGTCACAGAGCTAGGGACCCCAATATAGAGATATACCTTGACGAGGTTTTGGGGCTCAGTTACATTGATCAATGCGGTTGCTAAATATCTCCTTTTTCCTAATATTCATAGCAGGTATGCAATTCATTATTCACATGTTCAAATTAGCAAGTAGCATTTTTCATTGTATATTCCAATATTTTTCCATATGCTTGAGGCATTATACCATTATCTAAGTTTGATGTGCAGCCTTATTCTTATATATAGTATGTATTTTTGGCTTGCACTCATATATATATATTAGTGCTCACTTCAGTTATCCTATTCAGTTACAGATATAGGCATGGCATGCCCTTCTAAAATCATGTAAAATACCGCAAGGTCACTCCAAGCGGAGCCTCCCTTTTTTCCAAAAATTGGGCCACACACACACACCCACCCCTTCAGTGGCAGCACTTGTGCCCCAGTTGTACACTTCACAGCTAGATTTGCATCAAGCACATTCAAAAATACGCCATACTTAACCGTTCCCAGGATGACCCCGGGGTAGGTAGTCTTTGCTGAACCATGACTTGTTCATCTTGGCTCCTTTTAAAAACACAACAAGCAAGGGTTACTCTAAGCGGAGTCTCCCTTTTTTCCACAAATTGGGCCCCACACACACCCACCCCTTCAGTGGCAGCACTTGTGCCCCAGTTGTACACTTCACAGCTAGATTTGCATCAAGCACATTCAAAAATACGCCATTCTTAACCATCCCCAGGATGACACCGGGGTAGGTAGCAAAGTCTTTCCTGATCCCAGCTCTGTTCATCTTGGCTCCATTTAAAAACACTGTAAGCAAGGGTTACTCCAAGCGGAGTCTCCCTTTTTTCCAAAAATTGGGCCCCACAGACACCCCATCAGTGGCAGCACTTGTGCCCCAGTTGCAAACAGGATGTTTTGATTTGCATCAAGCACATTCAAAAATACGCCATCCTTAACCGTCCCCAGGATGACACCGGGGTAGGTAGCTAAGTCTTTCCTGATCCCAGCTCTGTTCATCTTGGCTCCTTTTTAAAAACACTGAAAGCAAGGGTTACTCCAAGCGGAGTCTCCCTTTTTTCCAAAAATTGGGCCCCACACACACCCACCCATTCAGTGGCAGCACTTGTGCCCCAGTTGTACACTTCACAGCTAGATTTGCATCAAGCACATTCAAAAATACGCCATTCTTAACCGTCCCCAGGATGACACCGGGGTAGGTAGGAAAGTCTTTGCTGAACCATGACTTGTTCATCTTGGCTCTTTTTTAAAAACACGGCAAGCAAGGGTTACTCCAAGCGGAGTCTCCCTTTTTTCCAAAAATTGGGCCCCACACACACCCACTCCTTCAGTGGCAGCAGTTGTGCCCCAGTTGTACACTTCACAGCTAGATTTGCATCAAGCACATTCAAAAATACGCCATTCTTAACCGTCCCCAGGATGACACCGGGGTAGGAAGCAAAGTCTTTGCTGAACCATGACTTGTTCATCTTGGCTCCTTTTTAAAAACACGGCAAGCAAGGGTTACTCCAAGCGGAGTCTCCCTTTTTTCCAAAAATTGGGCCCCACACACACCCACCCCTTCAGTGGCAGCAGTTGTGCCCCAGTTGTACACTTCACAGCTAGATTTGCATCAAGCACATTCAAAAATACGCCATTCTTAACCATCCCCAGGATGACACCGGGGTAGGTAGCAAAGTCTTTGCTGAACCATGATTTGTTCATCTTGGCTCCTTTTAAAAAACACGGCAAGCAAGGGTTACTCCAAGCGGAGTCTCCCTCTTTTACAAAAATTGGGCCACACAGACACTAACCCCTTCAGTGGCAGCGCTTGTGCCCCAGTTGTACACTTCACAGCTAGATTTGCATCAAGCACATTCAAAAATACGCCATCCTTAACCGTCCCCAGGATGACACCGGGGTAGGTAGCAAAGTCGTTGCTGAACCATGACTTGTTCATCTTGGCTCCTTTAGAAAAGCACAGCAAGTAAGGGTTACTCCAAGCGGAGTCTCCCTTTTTTCCAAAAATTGGGCCACACAGACACCCCATCAGTGGCAGCGTGTGTATCCCGTATGCTAGCCGTATGTGCGTGTGGAATGTCCGTGTGTGCGTGAGTGAAATAACTGACATGTGTGTGTGTTGTCCGTGTGAAATGTACGTGTTTGATGCAAAATGTCGTTACTACATGTCGGAAGACAGAGTGGCGGGATGAGAATGAACTCGGGTGAACTTCACCCGACTTCATTGTCATGCCGCGGCTCTGTCTTTGTGCCGTGTACTGATTAGCGGTCACCTGTGAAGGATTCACCGGTGACCGCTAATCCCCCGAGTGACTGAAGTGTCCCCCCCCTCTCTCATACTCACTGATCCCCGATCACCGGCGCTGCACGGCATTCACACTGCTCCGGCGGCTTTTTCTAATTTGAAAAAGCCGGCCGCTCATTAAACAATCTCGTATTCCCTGCTTTCTCTCCCACCGGCGCCTGTGATTGGTTGCAGTGAGACATGCCCACCATGCTGAGTGACAGCTGTATCACTGCACCCAATCACAGCAGCCGGTGGGCGTGTCTATACTGTGCAGTAAAATAAATAAATAATTAAAAAAAACGGCGTGCGGTCCCCCCCCATTTTAATACCAGCCAGATAAAGCCATACGGCTGAAGGCTGGTATTCTCAGGATGGGGAGCTCTACGTTATGGGGAGCCCCCCACCCTAACAATATCAGTCAGCAGCCGCCCAGAATTGCCGCATACATTATATGCGACAGTTCTGGGACTGTGCCCGGCTCTTCCCGATTTGCCCTGGTGCGTTGGCAAATCGGGGTAATAAGGAGTTATTGGCAGCCCATAGCTGCCAATAAGTCCTAGATTAATCATGTCAGGCGTCTCCCCGAGATACCTTCCATGATTAATCTGTAAATTACAGTTAAAAAACACACACACACCCGAAAAAATCATTTATTAGAAATAAAAAACACTAACAAAGTAACTCATCACCAATTGATTAACCCAGACAAAGCCCCCCATGTCCGGCGTAATCCACGGACCTCCAGCGTTGCATCCAGCTCTGCTGCATGGAGGTGACCGGAGCTGCAGCAGACACCGCCGCTCCTGTCACCTCCACGCAGCTAATGAGATGAGTAGCGCGATCAGCTGCTGTCACTGAGGTTTCCCGCGGCCACCGCTGGATCCAGCTGGATCCAGGTTGGGTTTCCTCAAGTCCCTGACATCCTTGTGGCCAAAAACATCAGATTTAACTATCCAAAAAGCAGATAGAAACTCTGCTTATTGACCAGCCATGTCTTCTGACGTTACTGATCAACATCTTCTTTGACTGTGCCTATGAATTGCGACCCTGCCTATTCTCATTAATACACAGTCACTCTGGCAACTGGAGAAAACTTCATTTGTTTTTTTTGGTATGGGGTCTCATTTTTTGTATATATGTAAAATGTTAGATGGGCGTCGGAGTGCAACGGTAGTCATGATAGATGCTGCCAGTTTGCTGCATCGCAGCCCTTGGACAGTTCTGTTCACCACGTCTGCCCCTCTAGTACAGGGGAAGGGTTGCTGGGACTTGTGGTGTGGGGCACTTACTTGCAGGCCAGAGGCCAGGGCTTGTTCCACCTTCAGGACTGCTTCCCAGCTGCCGGTTGCAGCAAGTCCCAGTGCCCTCAAAAACCACACACTGACACAGACTATTCTGAACAAAAATATCTGTTTACTTATAACATCTCGCCAGCGGCGGGCACATCACTGTGTAGTTACAGAGGACATCTGTCACGAACCACCGGGGGGGTCACTCAGAAATCCCCCGCGCTGGCTACCAGTACGTCACAATCGGGGGGTAACAAGTGGGGGTCACCCCTCCTTTATACCTCCCGACCGACAGACAGAGCACGTGACGCGCTCTCTAGCGCCCCTCTTATAGTCAGGCCAATTATGGAATTGCCCGACAATAAGCAAGGAGGCCGCTATGCTACTTATGCCGATTATTGAAGGGTCCCCAGTGAGAGTAGGGTATATATTCCCCCGACCTCCGCGGGCGGAATATATAAAACCTCCCCGGATCTCACTGGCCTCCCCACAATAATCCTTGGCACAACTCGCTGCCACCAACCGCTTCACGGTAACTATTAGCTGAACACACAGACGTGGGATTCAAGATCGAGATAACAGAACAGCCCAAGATTAATTATATAATTTAATCAGCCTAAAGCACACTAGAAACTACAATATATACAATAGGGAATCTACAGAATATACATATGTCAGAGTACAGTTACAGATAAAGCATGGTTTACAAACAGGTATGCAATTCAATCAGTTACCTTGTGCGTCTGGCCACAGGGGGGCGCTGTAGACCAGGTTTCTAGGAACTCCCACAGATGTTTCCTGCACGTGACCCCCAGCGAAAGAACACTGGAAAATGGCCGAAGTAGGGTTATCAACCTGGGCAAATCCAGGTCCCCTCCTACCTTCGTGACCTCAGAGGGAGCACTGCTCCACCCCTGGCTGGAGTTATGGACAAAATCCACAACATGGAATATGGCCATAACTTGGCCTGGGAGCGTCGTAGGCGGACGCCAATGCTCTCATTGTGACAGTTATGAATTTAGCTACAGAATGAGAGGACTCATGACTTGTCTACTAGTTCCACATTGGCTGATATCACACCTGGGGTATTTCCCAAGCTCCCGCTCCCATAAAAAAGGGTGTGCCAGCATCGTCCGCATGCGGAGACACCATTTTTATGGTTGCCATATTTATCGGAAATATGGCTTGCGAGATATGAACCATTTTTTACTGGAGTCGTTCTGTCTGGATACTTCCAAGCTTGCTAATGAGATAGCAGCTCCTACCACAGGGTCACGGCAGGGAGTCATCCTGTGTCCATTGTTCCCACATCATCTCATCTCCATATCACAGGAGATGGCCATGGAGGTGTAACACCTTCACAGATGCTGGACATTGAGAACAAGAAGGGAGGGGGGCACTGCCAGGGAGTGATGAGCGATTATGACTGGAAGTCATAATTCATCTTCATATCCCGGGATTTGCCTCACACCTCCCCCCTTTTGAGGGCGCTAGGGGGCAGCACACTCCGGTGTTCCCCCGTGCGCCCATCCGCGACCTCTCCTTGTCGGGACAGCCCGTCTGCGTTACCGTGGTCACGGCCCCTTTTGTGGCGAATGGTGAAGTTGTATTGCTGGAGCGCAAGGCTCCATCGCAACAATCGCCCATTCGTCCCAGAGACGGTGTGCAACCAGCTGAGGGGATTGTGGTCCGTCTCCACGATGAAGTGGCGCCCGTATAGATAGGGTTGCAGACGCTGCAGGGCCCACACTATGGCCAGGCACTCCTTCTCCATCGTGGAATAGGCCACTTCCCTTGGTAACAGCTTCCTGCTCAGGTACAAGACTGGGTGCTCTTGGCTCGCAGAGTCCACCTGGCTGAGCACCGCACCGAGGCCGAAGTCACTGGCGTCGGTCTGTACTACAAACGGCCGCGTGAAGTCGGCTGCCTGTAGCACGGGCGGGCTGGACAGGGCGTCCTTTAGGGCCTGGAAGGCTGTCTCGCAGTCCATTGTCCAATCGACTGCAGAGGGCAGCTTCTTCTTGGTGAGGTCCGTCAAGGGCTTTGCCAGGCTACTATAGCGTGGAACAAACCTCCTATAGTACCCGGCGGTCCCGAAGAAGGACATCACCTGCTTCTTGGTCCTGGGGGTGGGCCAGGATGCGATGGCCTCCACTTTCTCAGGCTCGGGCTTCAGTGTTCTCCCGCCTACCCGGTGACCGAGGTACTGGACCTCGCTCATGGCCAGCTGACACTTTCCCGGCTTGATGGTCAAACCTGCCCGGTGGATCCGCCGGAGCACCTGTGCTAGATGCTCTAGGTGGTCCTCCCAGGTGGGACTGAAGACGGCAATGTCATCTAGGTACGCGGCCGCGTACCCTTCAAGTCCCTTGAGCAGGGTGTTGACCATCCGCTGGAAAGTGGCAGGGGCATTCCTCATCCCGAATGGCATCACCGTGGACTCGTACAGTCCAAATGGGGTAATAAAGGCAGAGCGTTCCCTGGCCTTGCGAGTCAGGGGGATCTGCCAATATCCCCGGCTCAGGTCCATGATGGTCAGGTACTGAGCCCCGGCCAACTGATCGAGCAGGTCATCGATGCGTGGCATTGGGTACGCATCGGCGACCGTGACAGCATTGAGCCCCCTGTAGTCCACGCAGAACCGAGTGGTTCGGTCCTTCTTAGGGACGAGGACTACAGGCGAGGCCCAAGCGCTGTTGGATGCCTGGATCACCCCCAGCTTCAGCATCTCGTCAATCTCCTGGCGCATGTAATGCTGCACCTCCAGGGAGACCCGATATGCTGAACGCCGGATCGGGGGATGATCCCCAGTGTCCACGTGATGGACAGCCAAGTCAGTCCTTCCGGGCTGGTTGGTAAACAACCCCCGGAAGGGGAGGAGGGTGGCCCACAGCTGGGACCGTTGGTCCTCCAAGAGCTGGTGGCCAACCTCCACATCCTCAATGGATCCGCCGGCCCTAACCTGGGCTAGCATATCCAAGAGGGTTTCCGCTTCTCCCTCCTCGGGCAGGTTGCACACGGGGAGCGCACACGCCTCCCGCTCATGATGTGCCTTCATCATGTTCACATGGAAGGGCTTCCGCCTTCCACGGGCAGGGTCCAGGGTGACCAGGTACGTCACAGGGTTGAGCTGCTGGTACACGAGGTATGGGCCTTCCCAGGCTGCCTGAAGCTTGTCCTGTGGTACGGGGACCAGTACCCACACCTTTTGACCCACTTGGTAGGTCCTCTCACAAGCGTTCTGGTCGTACCAACGCTTCTGATCGGCCTGGGCTTGAGCCATATTGTCGTGTACCAGTTGCGTCAAGGCCTGCATTTTGTCCCGGAAGCGCATGACATACTCGATAACCGACACTCCAGGGGTGGCCAAATCCCCTTCCCAAGCCTCTTTCACCAGAGCCAGGGGGCCCCGCACACGTCGCCCGTACAGGAGCTCAAACGGTGAGAATCCTGTTGAGGCCTGTGGAACCTCCCGGTAAGCAAATAACAGGTGTGGGAGATACCGCTCCCAGTCACGCCCATGGGAGTCGACCAACATCTTAAGCATCTGCTTTAAGGTGCCATTGAACCGCTCGCACAGGCCATTAGTCTGTGGATGGTACGGGCTGGCCACCAGATGTCGCACCTGGACTTGCTTACAGAGGGCCTCCATCAGCTGGGACATGAATTGGGTCCCCCGGTCAGTGAGCATTTCCTGGGGAAAACCCACTCGGGAGAAAATCTCCAGCAATGCGGTGGCCACCTTGTCAGCCCGAATGGACGACAAGGCCACTGCTTCTGGGTACCGGGTGGCATAGTCCACTACCGTCAGTATGAAGCGTTTCCCGGAGCTGCTGGGGATGGCCAGCGGGCCGACCAGATCCACAGCCACCCTCCTGAAAGGCTCATCGATGATTGGCAGAGATACTAGTGGGGCTTTGGGGTGTGGCCCCGCCTTCCCCACTCTCTGACAGGTTTCACACGAACGGCAGTAGGCAGCCACATCGGCCCCCATTTTTGGCCAGTAGAAATGCTGGTTTAACCTGGCCTTGGTCTTAGCGATCCCTAGGTGTCCGGCCATCGGAATCTCATGTGCGATCCGCAACAACTCCGTCCGGAACGGATAGGGTACCACCAACTGTCGGTCCCTGGGCCACGCCTCCGGTGAACCCTGCTGGACCGTGGCCCGGTACAGCCGTCCTTGGTCCCAGACCACTCGCTCCGGGTCCGAGTCCGAGGGAGGCTGTGCCGCCTGCTCCTTAAGAGCTTTCAGGCTGTCGTCAGCTTCTAACGCTGCCTGAAACCCCTGACTAGATGTGGCCAGAATCGACGAGACTGTCACATCTTCAGTCAGTACCCCGGGACCTGTGTCCTGGCCTCCACCTGACTCGGCTGCCACTTGGTCAGAAGGGGAAGAGCTATCGGACCTCCGGGAGGCCCCTTGGCTTCCAGCACTCCCACTGCGGGTGACAGCGGCCACAGCCGCTGCGACCGTGGGTCGTGCCTGCTCCTCCTCCGTTCCTGACCAAGTCGCCGGTTCAGGCAGACCTACCTGGCTTCCTGACACCCCGGTTGTGGGGGAACCATGCACCGAGATCTTACCTGGGAGCACTTCCGCTCCTGGACCGGCCCCAATCTCACCTGCCTGTTCCCCTCCTGCAGCAACAGAACCCCGCTGTGAAATCTCTGGGGACCCCACATTTGCTGTGGTAGCCCCCACCCCACACACTGGTCCTCCCCCTGCAGCACCCTGCTCTCTGCTTATCCCTGCAGAGGGCAACAGATCCCAGCTCACAGGCTGATTACTTGTAGAGGCATTGTCACACCTTTCTCTGACCCCCTCCCCTGTCACAGCTGCAGCTGTGTGTGTGTCTATGGTGTCTATGCAAGCAGAAATATCAGAGTTCACTCCCTCCTCCCTTACATCATTCATAGATAACACATTAACATTGTCCGGAGGCATGTCAGTACTGGCTGAAGGTTCAGCCCTTGGTTGGGGCCCAAACTGGGAGGTTATCTGCCCCAAATCTGTCCCAAGTAGCACGTTTGCGGGGATCCGATCAGTTACCCCCACCTCCCTCACCCCTCGCCCTGCGCCCCAGTCCACATAAATGTCAGCAACAGGCAGCGCCGGGTCAATGCCTCCAATCCCGGAGACAGCGAGGGTTTTTCCAGGGATCAAGTCTTGGGGGGACACCATCTCGGGCCGCACCAGAGTCACCTCCGAGGCGCTGTCTCGCAGTCCCATGGTCACAGACCGGCCGACGGTGACAGGTTGGAAGCTGTCCAGGGACCTACCACCACCCCCACCCACACAATACACCTTGGGCGGCCCTTGGGACGGGGACGGAGCCGGGGCCTTGGGACGCTGAGGGCACATGGCCTTGAAGTGTCCAGGTAGGTTGCACTGGTGGCACCGTCTTGGTTCTGCCACGGGCCTGGAGAGGGGAGTTGAGGGGGACACCCCCTGCAGTCTAGGGGCAGGTGGGGCAGTCGCAGAGTTCATCTTACCCCCTCTCCAGGTGCTGCTGGTGGCTGCTCTCCTGGCCTCAGGAGCCCGATTGTTGGTGTAGTCATCGGCCAGGGCAGCTGTAGCCGTGGACCCCTTTGGCTTCTGGTCTCGGATGAACTGGCGGAGATCCTCAGGGCAGTTCCACAAGAGTTGCTCCGTGATGAACAAGTCCAGGATCTCCGGTCCGGTGGAAAGCTGCAGGCCTTGGGTCCAGTGGTCGGCAGCTCGGGCAAGTGCCCGCCGGTGGTCAGCCCAGGAGTCCTTTGGTCCCTTTTGCAGGGTCCGGAACTTCTTGCGGTAGGACTCTGGAGTGAGGTTGTACTGTTGGATCAGGGCCCGCTTGATGGTGTCGTAGCCCTGATCTGCCTCAGCAGGCAAGTCCCCAAGGATATCCAGGGCCTTACCCCTTAGACGGGGGGTCAGGTATTTGGCCCACTGATCCTTGTCCAGATGGTGCTGCAAGCAAGTCCGTTCAAAAGCAGTCAGGAAAGAGTCCAAGTCTCCATCCTTCTCCAGCACTGGGAAGTCCTCAACACGGACCTTTGGAAGTTTGGTGTTTTGAAGGTCACATGTGGCTGATGAGGGCCGGAGCTGAGCTAGCTGCAGCTGGTAGTCACGGTCTGCCTGTCGCTCTCGCTCTTCACGCGCTGCCTGCCGCTCCGCAGCCTCACACGCTGCTTGCCGTTCCACAGCCTCAGCGTCACGCGCTGCTTGCCGCTCCGCAGCCTCAGCGTCACGCGCTGCCTGTCGCCCACGCTCGGCCATGAGTATCTCGTAGGTATCCCGGTCTCCAGCCAGGAGAAGGGCCATAGCCATTTGAAGAAGGCTATCCGAGCCTCCCAGGCTCGGTGGAATGGCACGTGGTGATCTGCGGCCCGCTGCGGAGCCTGGTGATTCACTGTCCATTGCAGAGCGGAGGGCTGGCATCTGGCTCGTTGAGGACCCTTGGGTGAGCTGCTCCTCATCTTGTCCAGCAGTGCCAGGTTGTGCAATGTCCTCTGCAGAGCTGTTTTCTGGCGTCGAGCTCCTGGAGGACTCGTGGGCAACCTCCTCATTACTGTCCACAGCACCGTCCTCCCTCTCTTCGGCTCCTGCTTTAGCATTGGCCAGTTGCATAGCTCTGCTCCTGGTGCCATCAGCCATTCTTGCAGACTTTTGGTCACTGACACAGAACTGACACCCGATGCCTCCACACACCTTACAGTATCTGCACTCTGACACTCTAGTGTTGAGCTAGTCTGAAGACCCCAGCAGCCACAGCTGCTGCAGGCAGTCTTTAGTGTCTGGGAGTATGGGTCTCACACTCACACACACTATTATCTCGATCCCACCGCTGCCACCAATATGTCACGAACCACCGGGGGGGTCACTCAGAAATCCCCCGCGCTGGCTACCAGTACGTCACAATCGGGGGGTAACAAGTGGGGGTCACCCCTCCTTTATACCTCCCGACCGACAGACAGAGCACGTGACGCGCTCTCTAGCGCCCATCTTATAGTCAGGCCAATTATGGAATTGCCCGACAATAAGCAAGGAGGCCGCTATACTACTTATGCCGATTATTGAAGGGTCCCCAGTGAGAGTAGGGTATATATTCCCCCGACCTCCGCGGGCGGAATATATAAAACCTCCCCGGATCTCACTGGCCTCCCCACAATAATCCTTGGCACAACTCGCTGCCACCAACCGCTTCACGGTAACTATTAGCTGAACACACAGACGTGGGATTCAAGATCGAGATAACAGAACAGCCCAAGATTAATTATATAATTTAATCAGCCTAAAGCACACTAGAAACTACAATATATACAATAGGGAATCTACAGAATATACATATGTCAGAGTACAGTTACAGATAAAGCATGGTTTACAAACAGGTATGCAATTCAATCAGTTACCTTGTGCGTCTGGCCACAGGGGGGCGCTGTAGACCAGGTTTCTAGGAACTCCCACAGATGTTTCCTGCACGTGACCCCCAGCGAAAGAACACTGGAAAATGGCCGAAGTAGGGTTATCAACCTGGGCAAATCCAGGTCCCCTCCTACCTTCGTGACCTCAGAGGGAGCACTGCTCCACCCCTGGCTGGAGTTATGGACAAAATCCACAACATGGAATATGGCCATAACTTGGCCTGGGAGCGTCGTAGGCGGACGCCAATGCTCTCATTGTGACAGTTATGAATTTAGCTACAGAATGAGAGGACTCATGACTTGTCTACTAGTTCCACATTGGCTGATATCACGCCTGGGGTATTTCCCAAACTCCCGCTCCCATAAAAAAGGGTGTGCCAGCATCGTCCGCATGCGGAGACACCATTTTTATGGTTGCCATATTTATCGGAAATATGGCTTGCGAGATATGAACCATTTTTTACTGGAGTCGTTCTGTCTGGATACTTCCAAGCTTGCTAATGAGATAGCAGCTCCTACCACAGGGTCACGGCAGGGAGTCATCCTGTGTCCATTGTTCCCACATCATCTCATCTCCATATCACAGGAGATGGCCATGGAGGTGTAACACCTTCACAGATGCTGGACATTGAGAACAAGAAGGGAGGGGGGCACTGCCAGGGAGTGATGAGCGATTATGACTGGAAGTCATAATTCATCTTCATATCCCGGGATTTGCCTCACAACATCATTCTTAATACATACTGTCCTTTGGACATACTCTCCAGTCTTCCTTTTTTGTCGCTGCCATTAGTGACTGGAGCCACTCTTAATTTGTACATTTTTCCGGTTGACCGCTTCCCTGGTACTTGGGCTCCCATTGGGGTCCCTAAGCTCCTCTTCCTCCCCTTCAGCTTCAGTATCCACTGCAGAATCAATAGTCCTTCTGATTAGTCAGGACCTACTCTTCTCTCAAGGGCCCACTGACCTTTCGCTAACCAAGGGGATTTGTTAGGTCTCTGCCAGGGAATGGCCACCACCCGGGCCACACTGTGTGTCCATCACCCAGATTTGACCCACAAGGTCATACCAAATTTAAGTTATTGGGGTTTTCCTCCACCACGCCTCTCACAGACGCAGTTCATTCCTCTCCCTCAGGGACTCTCCTCCCCAACTGACTACTTAGCCGCTCTTTTTCAAACTAAACCCCTCCCCTTCCCCAACGTCCTCTAGCCCAGGAGCACTAGGGAAGTAGCTTACACATGGTGGCCACCTAGTGGCCACTTAAACACATTACATGTTAACATAAACTTTAAACATTACATTCTATACACAGTAGACACGCAGATCCTGGGCAGCCAAGCCTTACACCCCCTTACATACACACCCCTGTTTATAACAGACTCTAGCTTGCGGTCCATTATACAAAATATCTTAAATCTACAGGGCAAGCCACTATCACAGTATGAAAAATGTATCAGAATATCTTCTATAAAGTGTAATCTACATTAAATTGAAGACTTGAAGTTCACACAATATTGAATAACATAAACGGAAGGATTATGTTGCCTTTAATATTACTTTAAAAGGAATCTGACAAATAGTTTATGCCTGTGAAACAATCTACAACTTGGTAATAGAATTTTTAAAGATACCAATGAATCCAAAGATTTATATATGTGGATAAAAACAAGTTTGCACCATTATGAAAATGATGGAACAATTGTAAAGGGATGGACATGTTGTCACATTTTTTTCCCCTTTAAGACACCAATATTGTTGATGTAAATTAAACTGTGTTGTATAATGTGATAAGTGTTGATATAATGTATATTATGCCATGTGTTATTGTGTATTGTGAATTGTGTTATACTTTGTACTGTGAGGAAGCTGAGTTCTGCCCAGTAACAGACAGTAGGGTAAGATAGAGTTAAATGTTGGGATTAGCCCATAATGGGAGACGCTAGTGCAAATGGAGAGTGGCTGTTTCCTTCTAGAAAGTCAGCTAGGTCCAAGTGTGTGGTCAAGACAGACCTTAAGTCTGAGTAGTCTGCAGAGCCACATGACAAATGTTTCCCAGACGAGAGAGGAGACCAAAGCAGGGGATAGCAAGCTCCAGAGGAAATAGAGAGAAAGTTGACGGAGACACAGAGCGAAGAACAGTCAGTGACCGAGTTGCAGATTGTTTTAAGAGAGTTGGGTCAAAGCACTAACCAGACAACTAAAAGTTATGAGGTGATATGGGTCCTGGTACAGGACAAAACACGATGTGAAACAAAGTGAGGGCTTTTGGAGGGAGCATCAGTGATCTTAAAGCTCGGTCTTTAATAATGAGAAAACATGAAACTGATATATGAGAAAATGACTTTTATGGACTGTAATGTAGTGCTAGGCTGATTTGTGGAGAAACAAGTGGAACTTTTGAAGAGTGGAATTGGTGATGTAGAAGAAGTGAAAAGAAGGTGCTTGATGTTCTGTGATGATAAACTGTCCAAGAAGAAATGTGCTCGCTATCTTATGTTTATAGTTCCAATCAAACTTCTGTTAGGTAAAACTTTGTTTTTAAAGAAGTGGTGGTCTCTCTCAGTGAACTAACAACGAGTCCTTGCCAGCAGATGCCAACATATGGCTTGCCAAAGCGGATAACCTCAGTAGTAACAGCACACACACCCACCAAGGACCCTATCTTTATATAGCGTGCTGAGGCGTGGAAGACACAGATCTCACCCACAGCTAATGCCCCGTGCCACGCTACACAATCACAATATGTCAGTAGGCCACTGCCCACAGAAGGAAAAGTACTGCTATGCCACAAAACTTGGTAAAGCACAGCACATGCACACAATTTATAGGCTAGTGACCTCATTAATAAGAAAACTCATTTTTACATATGATATTAGTTATCTTTAGTTAATAAAATTGCGCTAGAACCCAGTCTGAAATCTGCATTCATTCTTTTATTTATTCTTTCATTCATTCAATCATTTTCAATCCCCCTTGATATACAGTATATGACTTGAAGTCCATTTCAATTCTTCTTTCTTGTGGTGTGTCCTCAGCAATATAGCCTGGATGTGCACGCTGTGCAACAAGGGTGCTGCTGTCTTCAATTGCTTTCATGTATCAGCACAACTCTAATACTATATTTGTATAGTTTATTCTGCCTTTCTCCACTATTATCTGCACTCGGCTATATAAAGAACTGACAGACATTTAACACTAGTAAAATGGTACACAAGCTACGCAACTTTTAAGCGGGCTTTACATGCTACAATATATCTTACGATGAGTCGGCGGGGTCACGTCGGAAGTGACGCACATCTGGCATCGTGCGATTGCGATTGTACATTAAAACATTCATCGCATGCACGTCGTTCAATTGCTAAAAATTGAACGTGAGGTTGTTCAATGTTCCCGAGGCAGCACACATCGCAGTGTGTGACACCTCGGGAATGATGAACAGATCTTACCTGCGTCCTGCGGCTCCCGCCGGCAATGCGGAAGGAAGGAGGTGGGCGGGATGTTTACGTCCCGCTCATCTCCACTCCTCTGCTTCTATTGGCCGGCTGCCGCGTGACGTCGATGTGACGCCGAACGTCCCTCCCACTCCAGGAAGTGGACGTTCGTCGCCCACATTGAGGTCGATGGAAGGGTAAGTACGTGTGACAGTAAATAATCGTTTGTGCAACGTGTTCAACAAATTGAACGTGCCACACATACGATGGGGGCGGTTACGATCGCATACGATATCGTATGCTTAATCGTAACGTGTAAAGCAGGCTTTAAGGAAGATTATTGAGTAAGATACTTGCTTACTTTAAGATGCAAATGAACAATAAAAAAAATTGTGTAAAGGTGTACATAGCCAGAATGGGGCACATTGCTACAAGAAAGGGACCAGGATGGGGACATAACAAGATATTGGCTAGAATTACTATATGGTACTAATTGTAAGACAATATAACTAATTAAGGTCAATTGGGAGAAAAAAAAAATCAATTTTTTTTTCTTAAAATTCAAAATAAAGCATGAAAAAAATATTTTTAGACTAAAAATGCTGTTTTATATATAAACTAAAGAAAACAAAAAGAGTGTGTGTTTGTTATCGTCACATCCGTAAAGACACGCTGTGATACTATATTATAACCATACAATGAATGCCATTTAAAAAATAAAATATACAAAAAATGTTCAAAATAATGATCAAAAGGTGTTCTGCAAAGAATGTGGCCCCAAATTCATTTTTGTCATATGTGTAACTCATATACCCAGCCGAGTTTGAGATCCCTGGTGTAGGTTGATATTGAAGACGTTTTCAGTGAGGAAGCTTTCTATCAAATATTGTACTGTCAGCTAAAGAGAATATAACTTCTGTATGCTTTCCCTGCTGCTATATCCATTCTTCTAGAAGTCAGAAGTCTTAAAAAAGGAAATACTTGAGCACACATTTTCTGTGTAATCAAATAAATTGTTGAACTGTTATCAAAACTAGAAGTAAAGTTCCCTCAGGATATAATAATGTATGTGAGAGATATTACCAGACAGTCTAGACTTAAAATAACCTAGTGATGTAACTATGTCTGTTACTAGGCAAAGAACATGAAGAACTAATATCATAATGTACAGGGAAACACTCAGGAACATTTACATTTCTCAAACCATATTTACTGCATGTCATATTTCAAAAATTATGAACATCCCAATTATAGTGATGGTCAAAATTTTGCACACATCTGTTCATAAAGTGTTTTTTCTTGTTCTTATTGGATTATACACATTGGAGTTTCAGACTGAAAGCAGCAAAGCCACAAAGGAAGGCATGTGGAAACAAACAGTAAAGAAAAATGGATAATGGAGATCGCAGTTACAGGTGGCCGTGCCCCTACCTGTATGTGAAAACGCAGAAACAGAAGTTCCAGGCGGCACACAATCCTTCAAGGTGCACGTGTCCAAGGAAGGCATCCACAGTATAATTAATACAAAGGACCGGCACTCCAAATCTTCTGAAATATTTTTGTAGTTTATTCCTACCTGTATGTGAGGTGTGAGGTGTGGGTTGTCAGCAGAGGGCATTCCAGAAAGCCTTAGGATCCTGCTGACCACTGGGGTAGCAAACCCCAGGGTGCTGCAAATCAACACCTCTGTCCTGTCATGTATTCATTTGTGGAATAACTGGGCCTCAGAAAGTGTTAAAAACATGAAGAAATTTTCAAGTACAGTCATGAAAACTAACAATCGATATGATGAAACTGACTCTCATGAGGGCTACCCTAGGAAATAAAGAGTAGGAATAACCTTTGCAGCAGAGGATAAGTTTATCAGTATTAACAGCCTGTACTTAACATACAACTACTTAGGCACCTACCATCCATGAGTGCTGTGGCTGTAGAATGGTGTGAGGTAGTGATGCCCAGACCCAGACTGTAAAAGTCCACATCCGTGCTGGTTCAAAAGGACCTAAGCACTGACACCAGGGCCGGAGTTCTCAGAGAACTCTGGGTAACTATCTGGGTCCGCCAACTAAGGTAATTTAAAAAAAATAAAGGAAAAAGCCCCTAATTAGCCTCATAAACAGTATATGCACTGCTTCCCCCACCCACCAGTGTCTGTGATTGGTTGCAGTCAGACAGCGTCCCCACAGTGTGGGACAGCGTGTCTGACTGCGTTGAACCACGAATGCTGTATGTGTCCCTATATTGGTGTAAAAAGAAATTAGTAAATAAATTGGCGTTGGGTCCCCCCATTTTAAGATACCCAGCATAGATAAAGCATACGGCTACAGCCCTCAGTCGAGTGCTTATCTTGGCTGTGTATCAAAAAAGGAGGGACCGCATGTGACTTTTTAAATTATTTAAATAAATAAAAAAAAACAACAGCGTGCGGTCCCCCCAGTTTTGATACCCAGCCATGATAAAGCCAACATTTGTTATTCTGATATTCTCAAGCTGGGGAAACCCATGGTTATTGTGATCCGGCTGACCACTGGGGTAGCATACCCCAGGGTGCTGCAAATGAACACATGTATTCATTTGTGGAATAACTGGCCCTCAGAAAGTGTTAAAATCATGAAGAAATTCTCAAGTACAGTCATGAATAGAGATGAGCGAACCGGTCCCGGTTCGGCTCGAGTTCGGTTCGCCGAACGGAGGTCTCGTTCGAGTTCGGTTCGTCGAACGTTCAACAAACCGAACTCGAACCGCATAGGAAACAATGGCAGGCAATCACAAACACATAAAAACACCTAGAAAACACCCTCAAAGGTTTCCAAAAGGTGACAAACAATTCACAACACAACACAAACACATGGGAAAGTGAAAAGGACATATACTCATGCGAAAACAAAAGAGCTGGACAAGCAAAAAGAGGAGGAGACACAGATATAGGCATGGCATGCCCTTCTAAAATCATGTAAAACACCGCAAGGTAACTCCAAGCGGAGTCTCCCTTTGTTCCAAAAATTGGGCCACACAGACACCCACCCCTTCAGTGGCAGCACTTGTGCCCCAGTTGTACACTTCACAGATAGATTTGCATCAAGCACATACAAAAATACGCCATCCTTAACCGTCCCCAGGATGACACCAGGGTAGGTAGGTAAGTCTTTCCTGATCCCAGCTCTGTTCATCTTGGATCATTTTTAAAAACAATGTAAGCAAGAGTTACTCCAAGCGGAGTCTCCCTTTTTTCCAAAAATTGGGCCCCACACACACCCACCCATTCAGTGGCAGCACTTGTGCCCTAGTTGCACACTTCACAGCTAGATTTGCATCAAGCACATTCAAAAATAAGCCATACTTAACCGTCCCCAGGATGACTCCCACCCATTCAGTGGCAGCACTTGTGCCATAGTTGCAAACAGGATGTTTTGATTTGCATCAAGCACATTAAAAATCCACAAGCATTTACTCTCCCCAGGATGACACAGGGGTAGTAAATTCCTTGTGGATCCATGACTTGTTCATTTTGATGAACGTTAGTCTGTCCACATTGTCACTGGACAGACGGGTGCGCTTATCTGTCAGCACACACCCAGCAGCACTGAAGACACGTTCAGAGACAACGCTGGCAGCTGGACACGACAAAATCTCCAAGGCGTAAGTGGAGAGCTCTGGCCATTTTTCAAGATTTGAAGCCCAAAATGAGCAAGGCTCCATTTGCAAAGTCATGGTATCGATGTTCATTTGGAGATACTCCTGTATCATCCTCTCCAGCCGTTGACTATGTGTCAGACTTGTTGTCTCTGGTGGCCTTGCAAAGGACGGTCTAAAAAAATTATGAAAAGATTCCATAAAATTGCTGTTACCAGCACCAGATACGGTGCTGCTGGTACGGATAGACTGTTGAAGATGACGAGACCGCCCCATGTTTGTCAAGTTACAACTGGGAGATTCACTCCCTGCACCTGCACGGTTGTTTGGTGGAAAAGCCGAGCTAAGATCGAGTAACAGCTTCTGCTGATACTCCTGCATACGTGCGTCCCTTTCTATGGCTGGAATTATGTCACAAAATTTGGACTTGTACCGGGGATCTAATAGTGTGGCAAGCCAGTAGTCATCATCACTTCTAATTTTGACAATACGAGGGTCATGTTGGAGGTAGTGCAGCAAGAAGGCGCTCATGTGTCTTGCGCAGCCATGCGGACCAAGTCCACGCTGTGTTTGTGGCATAGAGGTGCTAACCGTTCTTTCTTCCTCTGACATCTCCCCCCAACCTCTTTCAACTGAAATTTGACCAAGGTCTCCCTCATTCGCTGAGTCTTCCATGTCCATGGACAGTTCGTCCTCCATTTCTTCATGTTCTCCTGCACCTTCCTCAACATTTCGCCTGCTACCATGCGCCCATGTTGATCCCTGTCCCCCATGGTCCCATGCCTGCCGCGTTGGTGATGATGAACGTCTGGACCTTGGTGATGTTGAATGTTAAATGACTGGAATTGTCATGCTGATAATGGCATTGTCAGCGCTAAACATATTCGTCGCCATGTCGAAACTGTGCAGAAGGGTGCATAGGTCCTTGATCTGAAACCACTCCATCAGGGTGATCTTCCCCACCTCTACATCTCGTTGGCCCAGGATATACGTCATAACGTATTGCACCAGGGCTCGGCGGTGCTGCCACAGTCGCTGTAACATGTGGAGAGTCGAATTCCAGTGTGTCGCCACATCGCATTTCAGGCGATGAACCGGCAGGCCGAAAGACTTCTGGAGCGATGCAAGTCGCTCAGCTGCGGCGGTTGAACGGCGGAAGGGAGCAGACAGTTTTCGTGCCCTGGTCAGAAGGCCATCTAGGCCGGGATAGTGTGTTAAGAATTGCTGGACAACAAGGTTCAACACGTGAGCCATACAAGGCACGTGTGTCACCTTGCCCAGGCGAAAGGCCGCACCCAGGTTTGCAGAATTGTCTTACACGGCCTTACCAGGCTGCAGGTTGAGTGGAGACAACCATTTATTAAACTCGGACCGCAGAGCTGACCACAACTCCTCAGCTGTGTGACTCCTATTCCCAAGACATGTCAAGCTAAAGACCGCCTGATGCCGTTTCCAGCATAGTAATGAGGGGTGCGTGCTTCCTTCTGCGCAGTGAGAACGCTGGTGGCCTGACCAGGCAGGCTTGGGGCGGAGGTGGAGGACACAGATGAGGTGGAGGAGGCAGAAGCAGTGGCGGAACTTGGACAGACAGAGGATTGACACACAAGTCATGGGGACGGCAAGACTTGTGCAGCAGACCCTTCACCATCTATCACCATAGTTACCCAGTGCCCAGTCAGCGACATGTAACGTCCCTGTCCATGCTTACTGGTCCAAGTATCGGTGGGGAAATGCACCCGTTCACACACAGAGTTTCTCAAGGAAGCGGTGATGTTGTGTGCGACATGCTGGTGTAGCGCGGGCACACCTTTCTTAGAGAAGTAGTGGCGACTGGGCATCTGGTACTGGGGCACAGCGACAGACATAAGGTCTCTAAAATCCTGTGTGTCCACCAGGCGGAAAGGCAGCATTTCGTAGCCAAGAGCTTATAGAGGGATAAAGTCAACCTCTTAGCTTTGTCATGGGTCGCAGGAAATGGCCTTTTATTTGTCCACATCTGAGGGACAGACATCTGGCTGCTGTGTGTAGATGGTGTTGAGTAGGGTGTCCCTAAGGAAAGTGCAGGCGGAGACATGATGTTGCCTTCATCCAACGTTGGTGCTATCGATGTCTGAGAGAGCTGTACACACGCACTTGTTTCCCCTTCCAAACCAACTGACGACCTACCAAGCAAACTGCCTGTTGCGGTTACAGTGGTGGAAGTTGTGCGTGGAAAACCAGGTGTGACAGTTGTCCCCACAGTCCTAGAAGATGAAGAGTGCGCGGATGCACTGGAAGGGGCAGGCGGTGGATGGTTCGCTCCGCTAGGCCGCATTGCAGCACGGTGAGCTTCCCACTGGGACATATGATATTTATTCATGTGACGATTCATGGAAGAAGTTGTCAAACTGCTGACGTTTTGCCCTCTACTAACAGAATCACGACAAATTTTACAGATCACATAATTTGGGCGATCTTTTTCTATGTCAAAAAAGGACCAGGCTAGGCAAGGCTTTCAGGGCATGCGACCTGCTGAGCCCCCCGACTAGTGCTCAGGGACAGAGTGGTGGCTGAGGATGCAGTTGTAGACGTGCTACCAGTGCTCCGACTCTGTCCAGGAAGGCGCAAGGTAACTTCGTCGTCAGTTGCATCCTCCTCCACTGCCTCTGTTGACCTCCTCGAGTGCCTGACTGTGGGTTGACAGTAGGTGGGATCTAGAACTTCCTCATCAATTGTTGTGTTTGCACTCCCCTCACCCCCAGACCGAGCCTCTTCTTGCCCTGACCGAATATTTAAGTTGTCATCCTAATCTGGTACCTGCGTCTCATCGTCATCAGTATGTTCCTCATTGTCTATAACAACAGATGTTACAGTTTGTGAAAAAGGGTCAACATTATGCTCAGAAACTTGGTCCTCACGGCCTGAATCAGAGTCACAAAGGTTCTGGGCATCACTGCAGACCATTTCCTGGTCTGTACTCACTGTAGCTTGGGAGCAGACCTCTGATTCCCAGGCTATAGTGTGACTGAACAGCTCTGCAGACTCACCCATCTCAGTTCCACCATACTGTGCAGGGCGGATGGAGACTTCAGAGCTGGGAGAAAGCAAGTTTGATTGGGATGACAACTCAGAGGACTGGTGTTTTTTGGATGCGGTAGTTGAGGTGGCGGAGAGGGCACTTGTTGGACCACTTGAGATCCATTCAAGCATTTTCCTTTTTTGGCCATCATCTACCTTTGTTCCAGTTGTTCGTGTCCGTAAAAAAGGGAGCACATCGGATTGTCCACGGTAAGTAGTAGACATCTTACTTTTGCTGGAAGATGGTCTATCTTCAGCAGATGTTAATGGAGCTTTGGCACCTTCCCCACGGACAAACCCTTTTTTTTCCTTTTCCAACACGCCTCTTCCCCTTTCCACCAGCATCTGTCATTTTGCCACTCATGTTGATTGCGACAAGATTGTGCACTTAAAATGTGGTAGTAAAAATTGAGAGGTGGTGTAGATTGCAGCGGTGGTCTAGCTTTATTAACAGCAGAATAAACAACAATAATTATCCCTGACAATGCAACTACGGCCCTTAAACTGGCAGCATATATTGCTAGTTTAATAGCTTAGTAACAATGAGCTTGAGTGTGCAATGCAGGCAGACGTGCTGCAAATATCTTTGCACTAGTGGGACAATACAGAAGTCCAACAGCCACGTTTAGGATGCCACTAAGTTCACTCAGTGTTTGCTAGTATAATGGCTTAGTAACAATGAGTTTCAGTGTGCAATGCAGGTACATGTGCTGCAAATATCTTTGCACTAGTGGGACAATACAGAAGTCCAACAGCCACGTTTAGGATGCCACTAAGTTCACTCAGTGTTTGCTAGTATAATAGCTTAGTAACAATGAGTTTGAGTGTGCAATGCAGGCAGACGTGCTGCAAATATCTTTGCACTAGTGGGACCATACAGAAGTCCAACAGCCACTTTTAGGATGCCACTAAGTTCACTCAGTGTTTGCTAGTATAATGGCTTAGTAACAATGAGTTTGAGTGTGCAATGCAGGTAGACGTGCTGCAAATATCTTTGCACTAGTGGGAGAATACAGAAGTCCAACAGCTACGTTTAGGATGCCACTAAGTTCACTCAGTGTTTGCTAGTATAATGGCTTAGTAACAATGAGTTTGAGTGTGCAATGCAGGCAGACGTGCTGCAAATATCTTTGCACTAGTGGGACAATACAGAAGTCCAACAGCCACTTTTAGGATGCCACTAAGTTCACTCAGTGTTTGCTAGTATAATGGCTTAGTAACAATGAGTTTGAGTGTGCAATGCAGGTAGACGTGCTGCAAATATCTTTGCACTAGTGGGACAATACAGAAGTCCAACAGCCATGTTTAGGATGCCACTAAGTTCTCTCAGTGTTTGCTAGTATAATGGCTTAGTAACAATGAGTTTCAGTGTGCAATGCAGGCAGACGTGCTGCAAATATCTTTGCACTAGTGGGACAATACAGAAGTCCAACAGCCACGTTAAGTTCACTCAGTGTTTGCTATAATAATGGCTCAGTAACAATGAGTTTGAGTGTGCAAAGGGCAGAAGGGTACAGTGGCAGGGTTGTGGGTCTCTGGGTAGAGGAAAGGAAGCCTGCCTTTCTACTTTTCCTAATGGGGAAATGCAGCGAGGAAATCCCTGACCTTAGCTACACAGACGCTGTCATCTTGTGTAGCTGTTAAACTCTGTTTTCACGGACCTGTCACCTATGGCTCTGACCCTGCCGGTATTAGCCCTTAAAAGGACTGATAGAAACTCCTATCCCTATTCTGTACAGCGCTGTGTATAGAGCGTACACAGCAGTATCGGAGATAGGAGCTGCGCCAGTGGTGACTGACACCAAGGACGCAGAAGGCAGATAATGGCGTGCTGGAGGAAAATGTCCGTTTTTATAATGCAGGGACATGTGACATGGACATCGTATCACACATGCCGTTGCTTCTCTGGCTAAAAGTCCACTTAGCTGTGTGTGTGTCTGGGATTGGCTGACATGCTGGCCCGCCCCAATACACGCGCGCTCTTAGGGGAGGAAGACAAGGAAAAAAAAAATGGCAATCGCCATTATCCATACAGCAGTGATCTGAATGCGCTGTTCCCGCACACTATACACTGAAATGTCATAATAGTGTGAGTCACAGAGTGACTTACACTATTACAGCGGAAAGCCAGCTAGTAATTAGCTGGTCTTTTTGCTGCTAGAACTGTTCTCGAACGTATCTAGAACTATCGAGCTTTAGCAAAAAGCTCGAGTTCTAGTTCGATCTAGAACAGCCCCCAAAATCACTCGAGCCGCGAACTGGAGAACCTCGAACCACGAACCGCGCTCAACTCTAGTCATGAAAACTAACAATCGATATGATGAAACTGAATCTTATGAGGACTACTCTAGGAAATAAAGAGTAGGAATAACCTTTGCAGCAGAGGATACGTTTATCAGTATTAATAGCCTAAAAAAATTGAAATTCACAGCCCCTCAGATAAGAGCTATCATAAATTATGCAGACATCAAGTAGCAAACCCATCTCAATATCAACTGTCCAGAGAAGACTGCTAGAAGTCAGCCATTATGGTCAAATTGCTGCAAAAAAGCCACAACCCCGAAAGACAAAACAGGACAAAGAGATTTGGCTGAGCAAATCATTCTAATGACTGTACAATAGATCAGTGGAAATCTGTATATTGGTGTGAAGAGTCAAAAATGTATGATTTTTGGTACCAACCACTACATCTTTGTGGTGCTGACCAAGATGCATGGAGTAGATGTAAATGTGTGTGTGGAGGGCTTTTATGATGACAATGTTGATGATTTATTTCAAATTAAAGCTACATTTACCGAGCATGGCTATCACAAATTTTGCAATTACATGATAACCCATCTGAGTTACTTTAGTTTGACCATTATTTTGTAACAGAGCAATGATGATGATGACAAAACATCACAGAAAAAAAGCAGCCACACTTACCAATACCTACTGTGAGGTAGCGCGGTCGGCTGCGCAGCAGAAGACACGGGATCCAGGCATCAAGGTTCACAGCACACGGTGTTTAATGTTCAAACAAAAAGTCCATAACAAAATACATGTGCCTCTCCAGCAGAGGGCTCAGGAAGTTCTGGTCACTTCCCCCACACCCGGCACACCTGCCCTCGTTCCTGTTTCCTTTTAACCCTTCCTTAAGCCTGTAGGGAAACAGCATTAACCCTATAGTGGATTTACTTTCTATCATGGAGTGAGCACAACCTGGGCGAGACATACCGGCCGTCATAGATAACCCCGGTCACAGTCTCACATACCCCCCCCCTCAGTTCAAGCGTGCGGGGTTGAACTCCAGCCATCAAGCACGGGCCGCGGGACAAGGCATCGGCGTTGCCCTGCAACCTACCGGCCCGGTGTTCAACCGTAAACCGGAAGTTCTGCAGAGAAAGGAACCACCGGGTAACCCGGGCATTCCGTTCCTTGGCGGACCTCATCCAGACCAGTGGAGAGTGATCCGTCACCAAGCGAAACTGCCGTCCCAGCAGGTAATAGCGTAGGGACTCCAAGGCCCACTTGATCGCCAGGCACTCCTTCTCCACTACGCTATAATTCCGCTCGGGAGGGGTGAGCTTCCTACTCAAGAAGGTGACGGGGTGTTCCTCCCCCTGAACCACCTGAGACAGCACTGCCCCCAGGCCGACCTCCGAGGCGTCAGTCTGTACTATGAACTCCTTCCGGAAATCAGGGTTGACCAGAACGGGCTGTCCGCACAGGACCCCCTTCAGGGCCCGGAAGGAGTCCTCGGCCTGCGGAGTCCACCGCACCATGACGGACTTCTTGCCTTTGAGAAGGTCCGTCAAGGGGGCTGATAGTCCCGCAAAATCCTTTACAAACCTCCTGTAGTACCCCACGATACCCAGGAAGGCCCTAACCTGCTTCGTGGTCAGGGGTCTAGGCCACTTCTGGATCGCCTCAACCTTGTTAATTTGGGGCTTAATCACTCCTTGGCCTATCACGTAGCCCAAGTAGCGGGCTTCCGTGAGTCCCAATGCACATTTCTTGGGATTGGCTGTCAATCCGGCTGTTCGAAGCGCGTCCACCACCGCTTGTACCTGTTCCAAGTGGGTCTGCCAATCGGAGCTGTAAATAATGATGTCATCCAGGTATGCTGATGCATACGCCTGGTGGGGTTCCAGCACTAAGTCCATCAACCTCTGGAACGTGGCCGGAGCGCCATGTAACCCAAAAGGCAAGACAACATAGTGGAAGAGACCCTCCGGCGTAACAAAAGCTGTTTTCTCCTTGGCGGACTCCGTTAGTGGCACCTGCCAGTACCCTTTGGTCAGGTCGAGCGTGGTAAAATATCGCGCCTGTCCCAGCCTATCAATCAGCTCATCCACCCGGGGCATGGGGTAGAGATCGAACTTGGATATTTCGTTCAATCTCCTAAAGTCATTGCAGAACCTTAAGGAGCCATCGGGTTTTGGTATTAGGACAATCGGACTAGCCCATTCACTCCGGGATTTTTCGATGACCCCCAGGCGTAACATTGTCTTTACTTCCTCCGATATGGCTTGTCGTCGAGCCTCCGGCACCCGGTATGACTTCAGGCGTACCTTCAGGTGGGGCTCGGTGACAATATCATGTCGTATCAGACTGGTCCTACCGGGCAGCTCGGAGAAGACATCGGGGTTCTGCTGAACCAACCGTCTGGCCTCTCGCCTCTGTTGCTTGGTGAGGGCTTCTCCAATCCTTACTTCCGGTTCGTCCTCTCCGGAGGTCGCTGGAGCCGGATGTGAACGACCCGAAGAGGAGGGAGGTGGGGAAAAAACAGCCATCAGGCTTTCCCGTTCCTGCCAAGGTTTTAATAGGTTGACATGGTATATTTGTTCAGGTTTCCGCCTACCGGGCTGCAATACTTTATAGTTAACCACCCCTACTCTTTCCTTTATCTCGTAGGGGCCTTGCCACTGAGCCAGGAATTTGCTCTCCGCCGTGGGGATCAATACCAACACCCGATCCCCGGGTTTAAAGGTCCGCACGGTGGCTTGTCTATTGTAGCGGCCGCTTTGCGCGGCCTGAGCCTCCTGTAAGTGCTCCTTCACAATTGGCATGACCGCGCTTATGCGGTTCTGCATACCCAAAATGTGTTCAATCACACTTTTATGGGGGGTGGGCTCTTGTTCCCATGTTTCCTTTGCCAGGTCCAACAATCCCCGGGGATGTCGCCCGTATAACAATTCAAAAGGCGAAAACCCCGTGGATGCCTGTGGCACCTCTCGTATGGCAAACATCAAATAGGGAAGCATCATATCCCAGTCTTTCCCGTCTTTTGAAATCACCCTTCTTAGCATGGTTTTCAGGGTTTTATTGAAACGCTCGACTAAACCGTCCGTTTGCGGATGATACACAGACGTACGCAACTGCTTGATCTGGAGTAGCCGGCATAGCTCTTTGGTCACTTTAGACATGAATGGGGTCCCCTGATCCGTAAGGATCTCCTTGGGCAATCCCACCCGGCAGAACACAGCAAACAACTCCCGAGCTATAAGCTTTGCTGCAGTATGTCTGAGAGGTATCGCCTCGGGATACCGGGTGGCATAGTCAACGATCACTAGGATGTGTTGGTGCCCTCGAGCGGACTTTACGAGGGGCCCCACCAGATCCATCCCTATCCGTTCAAAAGGGACTTCTATAATGGGTAACGGTACCAACGGACTGCGAAAATGGGTCAGGGGTGCAGTAAGCTGACACTCCGGGCTGGTTTCGCAGAACCGTTTTACCTCCCCAAAGACCCCGGGCCAATAGAACCTTTGCAATATTCGCTCCTGCGTTTTCTTGACCCCTAGGTGGCCACTCATCAGGTGTTTATGAGCCAAGTCGAGGACCCGCCGGCGATGCGGCTGGGGCACCACCAACTGTTCTACCCCTACGCCCCGTATTTCATCTACCCGGTAGAGTAAATCCTGCTTAAGAGCGAAATGGGGGTACCTTACCTGGGCACTGGGCAGCTGTGCCACCCCGTCAACTACTGTCACCCGACTCCGGGCATGTATTAACGTAGGGTCCTGGAGTTGGGCTGTCCCAAACGTATCCGGGGACGCCTCCAACTCCGGGATGGGCTCGACCGTCTCAGCCTCTCCTGCCAATACCTCTAGGGGTGACCTATCGGGTTCACACTCTGTCCCTATCATCGTGACCCCTACGGCAGGTGTCCCGGATTCAGGATTGTAGGGCTCAGGTCCCGGACCGACCAATATCTGAGGGGACTTAGGGGGTCCCCTCCATAAAGTCCAAAAATAGGGCAGATCCCTTCCTAGGATCACGTCATAAGGAAGAGTGTTAAGAAGTCCCACCTCATGTTGCACCTGACCGCAAGGTGCTGTGATGGTGACAATCCCCGTGGGATAGTCGTGGCGGTCCCCATGTATGCAAACCACCCCCACAGTGCGTCCTGTGGCCTTTACTTTAGCTCTCAAGGTGGATCGCACAAGGGTCACTAAGCTTCCGGAATCCAACAATCCTGTAACCGGACATCCATTCACCTGTATTTGGCACAAGTGGGGCTCTGTCTCTGGGGAGACCAGGTCAGCGGTACACACCACCTGAGCATACATTGAACCCCGCCGGGTAACCCCACAATCCATGGGCTCCGTGGTGAGTGGACACTGGGCTTCCATATGTCCCACCCGCTGGCACCGCCAACATCTAATAGGGAAGGAAACCCCCTTGACAAGTTGTCGTTTAGGGTACATGGCCTTCCGGACCTCAGGAACGGCGGGCGCGGCCTCAGCCAGGATGGTAGCGGACTCCTGTACCGGTGTCGGCGGTGGGTCCTTGGCCCTAGGCTTGGAGGGGCCGGACCGACGGGCGGTACGCAAAGTCTCAGTGTCCCGTATCAAGTCCTGCGTAGCCACATGCCGCTCTACCAGGGACACTAATTGGTCCAGGGTACTCGGGTCACCCTGTCCTACCCACCGTTGAACGGTGACGGGTAAAGTGCGCACAAAACGATCCACTACTACCCTTTCCACCATTTGCGCCGGGCTCAGAGTGTCAGGCTGCAACCACTTTTTTACAAGATGTAATAAGTCATAGGCCTGGGAGCGTACGGGTTTGGCTTCCTCATAGAACCACTGATTTACCCGCTGAGCCCGTACATAGGTATTCACCCCCAACCGAGCCAGTATTTCGGCTTTCAGGGTCACATAGTCAATGGCGTCCTCGGTACCGAGGTCCAGGTACGCTTTTTGGGGTTCCCCCGTCAGATAGGGCGACAATACCTCAGCCCACTGCGGGGTCGGCAGCTTTTCCCGCTCGGCCACCCGCTCAAACACCGCCAGGAACGCTTCCACATCATCACCCGGGGTCATCTTTTGCAACGCTTGTCTCACCGCTTTCCGGACGCTGCCGTCGTCACCCGGTCCCGGGGTTGTTGCTGCCGGTCCGGCACGGATCGACTTGGCCAGGAGAACCATCTGTTCTTGGTGCCTTTTTTCCTGCAATTGTAAGGCTTGCTGCTGACGTGCATTGGCCTGCACCATCTGTTCTTGGTGCCTTTTGTCCTGCACTTGCAAGGATTGCTGCTGACGTGCATTGGCCTGCTCCATCTGTTCTTGGTGCATTTTGACCTGCACTTGCAAGGATTGCTGCTGACGTGCATTGGCCTGATCCAACTGTTCTTGGAGTTTTTTTTCCTGCACTTGCAAGGATTGGAGCAGGTGTGCATTGGTCTGTTGCTGCTGTGCATTAGCCTGAGCCAAATGCTTTAGTATGTCCTCCATGGCGTCGCCGGGTTTGGGCTGTAGTATAGCCGCTCGAATCCAGGACATGCGCAGCTGGGTCACCAGGGATGGATGCTACACCTCACCGGCTGTCATGCCCGCCGATTCTCCACCATATGTGAGGTAGCGCGGTCGGCTGCGCAGCAGAAGACACGGGATCCAGGCATCAAGGTTCACAGCACACGGTGTTTAATGTTCAAACAAAAAGTCCATAACAAAATACATGTGCCTCTCCAGCAGAGGGCTCAGGAAGTTCTGGTCACTTCCCCCACACCCGGCACACCTGCCCTCGTTCCTGTTTCCTTTTAACCCTTCCTTAAGCCTGTAGGGAAACAGCATTAACCCTATAGTGGATTTACTTTCTATCATGGAGTGAGCACAACCTGGGCGAGACATACCGGCCGTCATAGATAACCCCGGTCACAGTCTCACACTACTCATGATACTAATGTACTGCAGAATGCTGTCGACTCCATGGATAAAAAGTGGATGCAGTACAGGTGCAAAATACTTAACATACAACCATTTAGGCACCTACCATCCATGAGTGCTGTGGTTGTAGAGTGGTGCGAGGTAGAGATGCCCAGACCCAGACTATAAAAGTCCACATCCGCGCTGGTTCAAAAGCTCCTAAGCACTCACAATAGGTCCGGAGTTCTCAGAGATCTATGGGTAACTATCTGGGTCAGCCAACTCAGGTAATTAAAAAAAAATAAAGGAAAAAGCCCCTAATTAACCTTATATATATGCATTGCTTCCCCCGCCCACTGGTGTCTGTGATTGGTTGCAGTCAGACAGCGCCCCCACAGTGTGTGACAGCGTGTCTGACTGTGTTCAACCATGGATGCTGTATGTGTCCCCATATTGGTGTAAAAAGAAATTAGTAAATAAATTGGATTAGGATCCTTCCATTTTAAGATACCCAGCATAGATAAAGCATACGCCTACAGGGTACAGCCCTCTGTCGAGAGCTTATCTTGGCTGTGTATCAAAAAAAGAGGGGCTGCATGTGACTTTTTAAATTATTTAAATAACTAATTAAAAAAAAAAAAAACAACAGCGTGGATTTGCCCCAGTTTTGATACCCAGCCATGATAAAGCCAACATTTGTTAGGCTGATAGTCTCAAGCTGGGGAGACCCATGGTTATTGTGACCCCTCAGTCTAAAAATAACAGCCTGCAGCCACCCAGGATTGTCACATCTATTAGATGCAACAATCCTGGAACTTTAGAAGGCTCTTCCTGATTGCCCAGGTGCGGTGGCAATTAGGTAATAAGGGGTAATGACAGCTCACAGGCTGCCACTAAGCCCTAAATTAGTAATGAGAGGTGTCTATGAGCCCCCCTCATTACCAATCTGTAAGGAAAAAGAAATAAACAGCAACAATGAAAAAATCCTTTATTTGAAATAATTAAAAAAAAGCCAAAAAACTTTTTCACCCCTTAAATAACCCTCAAAACATCCCTGCAAGTCATACATAATGCACAGAAGGTCCCACAAAGATTCCAGCTCTGCTACACACATACTGAAGGCATAACACACGGTGACAGAACATGTCCCGCCACTCTGGGCTTCATGGAGAGAATGACTTAGCTGCAACAAAGTCACTCAGGTTTTTTGCCGTCATAGCTGGAGGTTCCCACTGTCTTCCACCTGTGACTACAAATAACCTGGACGGTTTAAAGAAAATCCTGAATTGCTGTTTCTATTTGATTCTGCCTCACAAACAGTGGAATAGAGAGTGATAAAATATTATATGGCCCAAAATGGTACCAATAAAAACTGCAACTCATCCCTCAAAAAAACCAGCCCTGACATTACTGTCAGCAGAAAAATAAAAAGCTATAGTCTTCAAAATTCAGTGATGCAAAAAAACTATATAAATCTGATATCGTTGAAATAGTACTGACCATACTAATAACGCTACTAACCACTTATACCACTAGGTGAACGACATAAAAAATAGATAAATAAAGCAAATTCTTCAGCTGCTGTTGATATGTTAATTCTGCCTCCCAAAGATTGCAGTACAGCATGGCCCATGTTTATCCTGCGCTCTACGCTGAGCACTTACACCAGGGATTACACATAAGGGTATGTGCCCATGATCAGGAATAGCAGTGTTTTGGACGCAGCATGTTTTTCCTGTGTCCAAATTGCTGCATTGTACGGTTCAAGCACCCTGCATGGGATTTATAGAAACCCCATGCCCGCTTTGCTTCTTTTCTCTGCAGCGCAAACTGACATCTGGTGTGGCTTCCCATCTTGTCAATTTATACTTGCAGAGAAGCAAGTGTTCTCCGTGGGTATGACAGACTGAAATTCCCCAGTGCCCCGGACCATGATTGATGGCACAGGCAGCTGCAGTATCCTACGGACAACACTTGTTTCTCCGCAGGACAAGACAGAACTCAACCCACAAAAACAAAAGTCCCCACTCAGGTCTCTCATCTGTTAATGGAAAAATACAGGGGTTCCACATTGCTGGTAACACAAAAGCTCTCAAAAAATGCTATGTTACCTCCACTCAAAAAAGAAATCTAGCAAAATCTGAGCTCCCAAATCCAAATGCACCTCTATCTTTCTTAGCACCACAATGTGCCTAAACCACAGTTAGCATTCACATGTGTGGCATTGTTGTAGTGAGGATAGCCTGCTCACTTTACGCAGTGGGCATCTCCAGAAGCACAAGCTGGGCACAAAGCACGGGCACTACAATGTACTGGGCAAGACAAGGACTTTTTTGCAATTTTTAATTCTGTAATACTCACTGGGTTTAACACAGTCATCACAGTTGTAGATGAGTTTTCAAAGGAGTGAAATTTCCAAAACTTGGTCAACTGAGGGGATTTCTTCTGTTCTGGCACTTAGGGGCTCTGCAAATGGAGTCCG
Source organism: Anomaloglossus baeobatrachus (assembly GCF_048569485.1). Taxonomy (NCBI): domain Eukaryota; kingdom Metazoa; phylum Chordata; class Amphibia; order Anura; family Aromobatidae; genus Anomaloglossus; species Anomaloglossus baeobatrachus. Next base: position 218,447,354 of record NC_134358.1, on the reverse strand, counting down.
CAAAGTTTTTATAAAAATCTGTGCTCTTAAAATCAAATGGCACTCCTTCTCTCCTGTGCCTTGTGGTGCGGGCAAGCAATACTGTACAGTGACTTGTGGGTTATTGTCAAATTTGAAATTGGGTCAAACATTCTGGGTCTTTTTTACCTATTCCCCATGTGAAAATTGGAAATCTGGGGCTAAAACAACATTTCAGTGGTAAAAATGAAATTAATTTCTGTTCAGAGCCCAATTATATAAAATTTTGTCACACACCTGTAGTGTCAATATGCTCAATACACTGCTGGATGAAATCATTGAGGGGTGCAGTTTGTAAAATGTGGTCACGTACGGGGGGCTTTTGCTGTTTTGACACCTCAAGAACTCTGCCAATGTGACATGGCACCCGCAAAGCATTCCAACTAAATCGGAACTCAAATATGGCGCTCCTTCCCTTCTTCACTTTGCACTGTGCCTCAAAAGTACTTTTCAGCCACATGTGGAGTATTGGCGTACTCAAGATAAATTGCTCAACAAAATTTTGTGTGGTCCATTATCTCCTATTACCCTAGTGAATTTGAAAGATTTGAGGTTAAAACAATATTTTTGTGGTTATTTTTTTTTCCTTTTTATGGCTCAACGTTATAAAATTCTGCACAGCACATGCAAATTCAAAGAGCTCACCAAACATCTAAATAAATTCCTTGAAGGGTCTAGTTTCCAAAATAAGGTTGTTTGTGGGGAGTAGAGTTGAGCGATGTTCGAGGTTCGCCAATTTCATGTTTGAGTGATTTTGGGGGGGAGGGAGCTCGAGCTCGAACTCGAGCTTTTTGCTAAAAGCTCGACAGTTCGAGTTAGGTTCAAGAATGGTTCGAGCACCAAAAACGTGGCTTTTTACAGTAAGGTTATGTGCACACGTTGTTATCTACATGCGTCCTGCGTCCCCAGCATAATCCCTCTCTCTTTCCTACTCACCAATCATGGACGCCTCGCTGCATGGCTGTCACAGATCTGCGGTGTCTTTTCCTCTTTAGAAAATGGTTGCCGCTTCATTAGTCAATCAGTTATTCCGTGCTTTCCCTGCCCACCGGCGCCCATGATTGGTTGCAGTCAGACACGTCCCCAAGCTGAGTGACAGCTGTCTCACTGCAACCAATCACAGCCGCCGGCGGGCGAGTCTATATCGTGCAGTAAAATAAATAAATAAATAAATAAATTAAAAAAAAAAAAAAATGCGGTTCCCCCCATATTTGATACCAGCCAGGATAAAGCCACATGGCTGGAGGCTGGTATTGTCAGGATGTAGAGCACCACGTTATCGGGAGCCCATCACCCTAACAATATCAGCAGGCAGCCGCCCGGAATTGCCGTATCCATTAGATGCGACAGCCCCAGGACTCCACCCAGCTCATCCGGAATAGCCCTGGTGCGGTGGCAATCGGGGTAATAATCAGTTTAATCATGCCAGGCGTCTCCCCTAGACACCTTCTATGATTAAACTGAAAGTGAAAGTAAAGAAACACACACAGCAAAAAATCCTTTATTTGGAATAAAAGAAAAAAACACCCTCATTTACCTCTTTATTAATACCCAAATACCCCTCCAGGTCCGACGTAAGCCACACGACACTGTCAGCTCGCCTACATGAAGCTGCAGCAGCACCGTAGAACACGAGTGCTCTGTATCAGCTCCACGTAACAATGAAGTGAATCGCGCTGTCAGCAGAGACTTCAGCAATGCAGAAGTCAAGATTAATAGAGCGCTCACCTAAAAAGCATAACTTCAGGAGTTCTAGTCCCGCTCCCGGTAAATAATTTAATTTTTTATTTTTTTATTTTTAATTTTAAATTATAATTATATATTTATAATTATAATTTAATTTAATTATGCACTGAGGGGAGGAGCCGGACATCAGCTGTGAGCCGCGGGACACACCTCTAACATCGGAACAGTTCACGGAATGAGGCTGCATTGCCCTCTCCTCTCTTCTCTCTCTTCTCTCTCCTCTCTCTCTTCTCCCTCTTCTCTCTCTCTCTTTCTCTCTCTGTCTCCCAAGAAGAGGGAAGAAAGTGTTTCAGGGAGGGCTGAGAACACATACTATGGACAAGGAGAGGGAAGAAAGTGTTTCAGGGAGGGCAGAGAAAACATACTATGGACAAGGAGAGGGAAGAAAGTGTTTCAGGGAGAGCAGAGAAAATATACTATACACAAGGAGAGGTAAGAAAGTGTTTCAGGGAGAGCAGAGAAAATATACTATACACAAGGAGAGGTAAGAAAGTGTTTCAGGGAGGGCAGAGAAAACATACTATGGACAAGGAGAGGAAAGAAAGTGTTTCAGGGAGGGCAGAGAAAACATACTATGGACAAGGAGAGGAAAGAAAGTGTTTCAGAGAGGGCAGAGAAAACATACTATGGACAAGGAGAGAGAAAAAAGTGTTTCAGGAAGGGCTGAGAAAGCATACTACAGACAAGGAGAGGGAAGAAAGTGTTTCAGAGAGGGCAGAGAAAACATACTATATTATAATATAATTATTATTTATTTTTAATTTAATTATGCACTGAGAGGAATAGCCGGACGTCAGCTGTGAGCCACGGGACACACCTCTAAAATCGGAGCAGTTCACGGAATGAGGCTGCATTGCTTTCTCCTCTCCCTCTTCTCTCTCTTCTCTCTCTCTCTTTCTCTCTCTCCTCTCTCTTCTCTCTCTCTTCTCTCTCTTCTCACTCTTCTCTCTCTCTCTCTCCCTCTCTCTTTCTCTCTCTCTCCTCTCTCCACTCTCTTCTCTCTCTCCTCTCTCCTCTCTTCCCTCTCTTCTCTCTCTCTCTTCTCTCTCTCTCCTCTCTCTCTTCTCTCTCCTCTCTCTCCTCTCTCTTCTCTCTTCTCTCTCTCTTTTCTCTCTCTCCTCTCTCTCTCCTCTCTTTCTTCTCTCTCTCCTCTCTTTCTTCTCTCTCTCTCTCTCTCAGACCTGGCGATGATCAGCTGATGTGGTCACCTGATGGAATCAGCTGACACTATAAGTTGAGCTGTGAGGCCGGCTTTTTACCACCCGGCCAGCTAAACTATCAGCTGATGCTGATGGACAGGAGTCTGCACTGAAGTGTGTAGGTTTTTTTTGGTTTTTTTTTGCACTGAGGCATCAGCTGATTGTATAAAAGCTGTTTATACAATCAGCTGCTGTGTCATGTGATTCAGGCCCTTGAACCTGACACATCATCTGATCGCTTTGCCTTCCAGCAAACCGATCAGATGATATTGGATCCGGATTGGACGGCGCGGGACCCTTGACCCATGATTACTGAGGAGGGGGGTTCTTTATTTCAATAAAGATGGAGTCACTAATTGTGTTGTGTTTTATTTCTAATAAAAATAAATATTTTTCTGTGTGTTGTGTTTTTTTTTATCTGTGCTAGAAATTTATGGTGGCCATGTCTAATATTGGCATGACACCATGAATTTCGGGCTTAGGGCTAGTTGGTAATATACAGCTAGCCCTAACCCCATTATTACCCAGTGAGCCACCCGTCACCAGGGCAGCTGAAAGAGTTGGATACAGAGCCAGAAGATGGCGCTTCTATGAAAGCGCCATTTTCTGGGGCGGCTGCGGACTGCAATTCGCAGCAGGGGTACCTAGAAAGCTTGGGCACCCTGAGCTGCGGATTCCAATCCCCAGCTGCCAAGTTGTACCTGGCTGGACACAAAAATTGGGCGAAGCCCACGTCATTTTTTTTTTTTAATTATTTCATGAAATTCCTGAAATAATTAAAAAAAAAGGGCTTCCCTTTATTTTTGGTTACCAGCCGGGTACAAATAGGCAGCTGGGGGTTGGGGGTAGCCCGTAGCTGCCTGCTGTACCTGGCTAGCATACAAAAACATGGCGAAGCCCACGTAATTTTTTGGGGGTGGCAAAAAACTCCTACATACAGTCCTGGATGGAGTATGCTGAGCCTTGTAATTCTGCAGCTGCTGTCTGTCTGTATGGAGGAGAGCAGAAAGCAGCTGCAAAGCTACAAGGCTCAGAATGCTCCATTCACTAGTGTATGCAGTGGAGCAGACAGCAGCTGCAGAACTACAAGACTTAGCATACTCCATCCAGGACTGTGTGAAGGAGTTTTTTGCCCACCAAAAAAAAGACCTGGGCTTCGCCATATTTTTGTATGCTAGCCAAGTACACCAGGCAGGTACAGCTGCCCCCAACCCCCAGCTGCCTATTTGTACCCTGCTGGGAACTAAAAATATAGGGAAGCCCTTTTTTTTAATTATTTCATGAATTTCATAAAATAATTAAAAAAAAAAAAATGACGTGGGCTTCGCCCCATTTTTGTGTCCAGCCAGGTACAACTAGGCAGCTGGGGATTGGAATCCGCAGCACAGGTTAGCCCGAGCTTTCTGGGTGCCTCTGCTGCGAATTACAGTCCGTAGCCGCCCCAGAAAATGGCGCTTTCATAGAAGCTCCATCATCTAGCGCTGTATCCAACTCTTCCAGCTGCCCTGATGCCGGGTGGCTTGCTGGATAATTATGAGTTAATACTAGCTCTGTTTTACAAGCTAGTATTAAGTCAGAGATTCTTAATGTCAGGAAAGTTTGACCCGGCCATTAAGAATCTCCAATAAAGGGTTAAAAAAAACACACCACACAGAGAAAAAATAATTTAATAGAAATAAATACACAGACACACTTAGACACTCCATGTTTATTACTCCCTCTCATCCCTCCACCATCCATGGTCTTCTGTCTTCTTTCTCCTTCATCCCATGCAGCTCTGCTACATCAGACAGCACTGCATGGGAGAAAGACGCTGCTGCAGTTTATCTTACTCAGTGAGTGAGCAGCAGCTGCGTGCTGTAAGCGGTGACGTCACCGCTGACAGGCGCGTTGCTATAGCAACGGGGATCTCCATTATTGACTGACTGTGGCAGCCGGTGAATAACGGAATGGGGAAGCAGAACGGGGAGCCGACCATGTGCCAGAGCATCTCGCCGGTACACGGGGATGCACAAACGAGCACGGCGTACCGGAGAGATGCACTGACAGGACCTAGCAATGACGTCTAGCCATGTGACCAGTCTGTAGCCAATGAGATAATAGACACGTGACTGGTCACATGCTTTTTTGATGTCACAGAATGTCCTATCATCAGTATTGGTTACTGGGAGGATGCAGCAATTATCGGAAGGAAAAGTGGCGGAAGACAGAGTGAAGGACGCGTCGCGGGGACAGGTAAGTGTTACGGCAATGTTTATTAACTGTGTGTACATTTATAATGTGTTTTTATGTGTTTGTGTTTGCCTGCCATTGGTTTTAATGGGGCTCGAGAGGTTCGTCGAACTGTTTGCCGAACCGAACTCGAACGTGGCCTCCGTTCGACGAACCGAACTGAACTCGAGCCTCTAGAGGCTCGCTCATCTCTAGTGGGGAGATCCACTATTTAAGTATGTCAAGGGCTTTTGAAATGAAATATGGCACCTGCTAACGATTCCAGCTTATTCTGTGTTCAAAAAGTCAAATGGAGCTCCTTCACTTCCGAGCCCTAACGTGCACCCAAACTGTTGATTTCCATCGCATGTGAGGTATCAGCATACTCAGGAGAAATTGCACAACAAATTGTATGGTGCATTTTCTCCTGTTACCCTTGTGAAAATAAAAGATTTGGGGTTGAAACAACAATTTTGTGTTAAAAATGTATTTTTTTATTTTCATGGCTCAATATCATAAAATTCTGTGAGGCCCCTGGGGGTTCAAGGTGCTCACTAAACATCTAGATAAATTCCTTGAGGAGACTAGTTTTCAAAATGAGGTCACTTGTAGGGTAGCTCCACTATTTAGGTACATCTGGGGCTCTCCAAATGTGACATGGCTTACATTATCTATGCTAGACAATTTTTGCCCACTAGAATTCAAATGGCTCTTTTTCTTTTCTGAGCCATGCCGTGCACCCAAACAGTAGAATTCCACCACACATGAGGTATTTCTATACTCAGGAGAAATTGCACAAAAACTTCTGAGATATATTTTCTCTTGTTACCCTTGTGAAAATGCAAAATATGGTTCTAAATTATCATTTTTGTGATATCATTTGTGATTATCATTTTTTCCTTTCACATTGCTTTAGTTCCTGTGAAGTACCAAAAGAGTTAATAAACTTCTTAAGTGTGTGTAACACTCACAGCCAGAGATGGTAAAGTGGCAATCTGAAGTGCACCCACCCTTTAGTAAGGCTAAGCGCCTACCATGAGGCAGACGCCAATTACCACTCTCAGGGCAGAGACTGGGACTGTGGCAGCTGATCACCAGAGCAGGAATGGACACAGGTGAGGAAAGGCAAAGTCACTCACTGGAATAGCTGGCGCAGCCAGCACAGCTGAGGCTTGCGGCATGGCTAGGATGGACAGGCAGAGTCATTAGCAAGGACAGGAACCACCAGAGTTGCTAAGACAGATGGCACAGCTGGAGTTGATGAACATAGTACCAACAGGGCATGATGGACTGGAGCCAGGTGCCAAAAGGGTGGTACAGGACTGGAACCAGGTGCCGGCAGGGCACTACGGACATTATCAGGTACTGGCAGGGCAGGATGAACAGGATCAGGTATCAATATGACAGGAAGGACAGGAACCAGATGTAGGCAGGACAGGACGAACAAGGAGGACCTGACAACTAGCTAACTAGGATAAGAAACACTAACTAACTAAACATGGGTGTTGATCAGGCACCTCCACTAGTGGGAGAGTGCCTTAAGTACCCAGTGCCTCTCAATGATAGGCTGAGCAGCACCTCCTGAGAATGATGCAATGGCCCTTGGGGTGGCACCTTTGAGAAAGGAACTGTTTGTGATTTTGAGGTGCAGAAAGAGGAGGAGAGGCCACTTGATGCAGCGCTTACCAGACACTCTAGCACATGTAGTTTCTCACCCTCATTTCAAAGTTGAAGCGATCTGCAGCTGTCAAAGAAATCTAGTGGAGTAGGCTGCCCTGTAATGGAAATTGTTCCCATTTTTCTTCGGATCGGATGAGTCAATGTTTTCTCAGTAGAGCTTTGACTAATATTAGAATGTCCCACACGTACACATCGAACACCCCGCCTATTCACTCTTCCACAACAACCTCATCGTAATTTACTACTCTTGGTTGTTGTACCCTTCCCCTTTGTAACAGATGTTTTGCAACCCTATGCCCACACCTGTCAGGCACCTGATACAAAAGTTAAATTCTTTATTTCTTGCCTGAAATGGCAATATTGGGAAGACAATAAAAAGTACCAATACCTAGAAATGTGGTTCATTGGCTAATTTTGAGCAGGCACTAAAAAGTATCCATACCTATTTAGCTAGTTCACTGTCAAATTTTGAGCAGGCACTAATAAGTACCAATATCTAGAATTGTGGTTCACTGGCTAATTTTGAGCAGGCACCAAAAAGTTCCAATAGCTATTTAGCTAGTTCATTAGCAAACTTTGAGGAAGCACTAATAATTACCAATACCTAGAAATGTGGTTCACTGGCTAATTTTAAGCAGTAGTAAGAGCAGGATTGGTATACACACCATGTTACCCAGATAATCACAATGCAGTCAGACTCTTTCCAGGCCTGCTAATTGAGATTAGGCAATATTCACTGTTTCCCCCTCGAGCTCCCTCCACATTTTAATAGCCAGTGAGGGTAAAACAGTAGCCTTAAGCGGGCTTTTCACACTACGATATATCTAATGAGATGTTGGCGGGGTCACGTCGTAAGTGACACACATCCGGCATTGTTAGTGATATCGTAGCATGTGACAGCTACGTGCAACGGTGAACGAGCAGAAATACTCACCTTCTCGTTCATCGTCGACACCTCGCTCATTTTCAAAAAATCGAACGTCCAGTTGTTCATTGTTCCTGAGGTAGCACACATTGCTCCGTGTGACACCCCAGGAACGATGAACTGCAGCTTACCTGCGTCCCGTCGGCAATGCTGAAGAAAGGAGGTGGGCGGGATGTTTACGTCCCGCTCATCTCCGCCCCTCTGCTTCTATTGGCCGGCCACTGTGTGATTTCGCTATGACGCCGAACGTCCCCCCCTTCGGGAAGTGGATGTTCGCCGCCCACAGCGAGGTCATTTGGAAGGTAAGTACGTGTGACGGGGGGTTACAGCATTGTGCGACACGGGCAAGAAATTGCCCGTGTCGCACAGATGATGGGGGCGGGTGCGATCGCAAATGAGATCGCATGAGAAATCGACACATGTAAAGCAGCCTTTAGGCTGCAACCTCCTCCTATGAGCTTTACTTCGTCTGGATGACAAAATAGAGGGAGGAAAAGGCATAAGGTCCCCCTATTTTGATAACCAGCCATGGTAATTCAGAGAGGTGGGGGCTGGTATTTTTAGGATGGCAGGAGCCATGGATATTAACCCCCCAAGCCTAAAAATACCAGACTGCAGGTGCCCAGAATTGGCACATCACATTAGGTGTGCCAATCCTTGTGCTTTACCCGGCTCATCCCAATTGCTCTAAAGTGGTGGCAATTTGGGTAATATGAGGGGTTAATAACAGCTTTGATTTGTCAAAAAATGCCAGCTGCTATCAAGCCCTGGCTTAGCATTGTGAGACATCTCCATAACTAATCCTGTAAGTGAAAAGAAATAAAACACAGACACTGAAATATCCTTTATTTGAAGTAAAGTGAACCCATCCTTTCACCCCTTTAATTACCCCTAAAACACATCCACAGGCTGCAGAGAGTGAAAACATGTATGCTCTCGGTAGGCTCTGGGAATCACTGACAGCGGAGGTGGATACAGCTGTGAGCAGTCACACTGGGGGTTCCCCTGCTGTCCTCAATGAAAGTGCTGTCAGATTGTCATACTGTGGGACATGGCCGTGACCCATAATTCAACAGTTCAGCAGTGGCTTCAACTTTCACTGAGTGCAGTGGGAGAGCCCCCAGTGTGACCTCAGGTGATCTGACTGCTGGACTGTCAGACTGAGGGTCACAGACCATCTCTCCAGGGTAAACGGGATTAGCTGGGTAAAGTGCCAGGATTGGCACATCTAAACTGTTGTGCCAATTTTAGGCAGCTGCGTGCTGGTGTTTTTAGGCTGGGGGGAGCCACATGTAGGCTGGTTATCAAAATTCGTGGGACCTTATCAGATCTTATTAATTATTTATGTATTTCTTTGTGTTCATCACTCAATCAGCCAGCAATATTCGTGTAGGACAATGCCCCCTGTCACACAGCAATATGAGTAAAGCAGTTTCTTGAAACAGAAAACATTGAAACAATGAAATGGCCAACCCAGACTCCTGATCTAAACCCAAGAAAACACCTCTGGAAAATCCTTGGTGACAAAGTTATAGCCAAGAAACTCACAACAGTCAAAGAACTGTGGAAGAGACTGGAAGAAGAGTGGACCAGAATCACACCAGAGCAGTGTGAGAGATTAGTGATATCCTGTGGCCGCAGATGTGTTGAAGTAATTCAAAGCAAAGGCCTGTACACTTCCCACTGATTGGTGACTGTTGTTACCTTGTTGTTCTCTAATTATGATCATCACGTGTTGGACAAAATAGAGGTTTTATGTTGATAAACTTTGGATCTTTTGTAAAACACTGTTCTAGTGGCATGGTGTACCTCTTACAAAAAACTTCAAATGTTGATCAATGTAGATTGCATTATTTCTGAAAAAAACAAGTGATCATACATTGTTCTCTTATTTTGATGTATAGTGTCTAAAATGGCTAAAACAACATGAATATCATGGCAATTTTTACAAGCCAAAAACAAAACAAAATAACTTTGTTATGGAAGTCAATGGCTGTCAATGATTGATGAAAGGTGTGAATACTCACAGGTAAGATGGTAGTCTGTTCACAAAAGTTAACAAGTTTACAGACTCAGTCAGTTATTACTTTTAAAAATGTAATTACTTGTTCTAAAATTTCATTATTGATGATAATTCATTTACTTTTTATCCTTTATTATCTCCTGAATGAAAATAAGAAACCATAACTTTATCTTCGTCTGCCCTATTTATGTTTAAACAGTAAGTGTAACAGTTTCGGCCAATACTGGAAAATGAAATGAATACAGACTAATCTTTTCTTGGCTGCTTCTCTTGTGAACATTTTCTTATTTTTTCCTGATGAAGATGTGGCTTAAATGTAATGTCCATTTCATAGGATAATTACGTATTTTTTTGTAACACAGTCATTCAAATCAGAGAATAGTAATTGTGATATTAATAGTCAATTTATTTTATGATGTTTTTACATTTATGTTTAAATGTAACTGTACAGCTATGACAGACAGCACATTGAAGGAGTACTTAGTTAATATTTAATTTTCTGTTAATTAGGTTTAATGTAGTTATGCACTGCATGATTATGAAAATGGTAATCAGCTCATTTGTGTTCAGAGAATTCTATTTTACTGCACTTATAAGATTTAATGGTCATTTTGCTAATTTTTCCCTTTCCCTTTCTTATTACTCTAATTTTACAAGTACCCAGTTAGGATCTTGCTTTCTAATTGCTGCTAATGCTCAATGTTTCCATGCTCATATTAAGCTGTGGTCTACTTGTGGAACGAAATGCTAACATCTTTGTGCCAGATATCTTTATGTTTATGGCAGTTATCATGTTTTATGACTAATTAACACATATAAAACAAAACTAACAGAAAAATGTAATATTGCTGCTAACAGTTCTGCAGTGCTGTGCAAAAGATTTAGGCAGATGTGGAATAAATGCTTTTTAAAATGAAAGTGTTTATAGTTTATTTTCATCAATAAATTCAATGAATAAAAGAAAAATCTGTCATGATTCAGGCATCGCTCTGCCGCTGCTGAGCCGGTGCAGGTAGCCATTCCGGGGTTTGGTCTCAGGGGAGAGGCCTGTTCAATATTACCTCGTTCCTGGGGTGCTGCATATCTTGGTGCCGCTGCCTCCGGGATGCCGCCAGTGATATTTCCAGCTTTGCTACATGTTCTTCTCCTGTGAGAAGTACTGTGTTTCATGTCCTGCTACCCGGTACCTTTCATCCTGACCTCTAACCCTCCTGCCCGACCTGACCTCCATCCCTCTTGCCCTGCCTGACCTCCATCCCTCTTGACCTGCCTGACCTCCATCCCTCCTGCCTGTTCTGTCCTCTGTCTGTCCTATCCGACCTCCAATTGTACCTCCTTGTCCTCCGGTCCTGTTCTGTATCCTCCACCCTCTCCCCTGTGTTTACTTGTTCTCCCGGCATCTGACTTGGGCTCTGTTTCTTGACTTTGGCTTGTTTTCTTCCCTGGTACACACGTGACATCCTGGGATTGACTCTTTCAGTTTTACTCTCCCTACGCCGGTGTTAGCAATTTCTAGTGGGCTTCTGAATCATTGCTCTCAGGAGTGGCTTTCCATCCTGAGTCCCAGCGCCACCTAGTGGTAGCCTGACAAAATCTAAACCAAATCCATATTTGGTGTGACCGCCTTTTGCCTGAAAACCCACAAGCACACAGGTTTTGAAGATATTTTTCCTATCATCTTGGAAAACTAATCAGAAAGCTGCTGTACATGTAGGATACCCAAATCCTGTTTCTTCAGACAAGCTTGATGATGTTGAGATCAGTGCTTGACAGGATTACATCGTCACTTCCAGAACTCCATGTTTTTCTTTACCATGAAGATAATTCTTAATGCCGTTAGTTGTATATTTAGAGTCGTTGTCCGACTGCAGAATAACTTTGGATCTATTTAGATGCCTTAATGGTGGTATTACATGATGCATATGCATCGGTCTGCATTTTTCAGAATTGAGGGCATCAAGAACTGGGCAACACTGATGACATAAACACAATGGTCAACCAAGGAAACTTAGTGCAGCAGATGAAAGACACATCAAGCAAACTTCCTTTTGAAATCAGTATATGTCCAGCAATGCCATCAGCTCAGAATTGGCAACAATGAAAAGAGCCCAGCTACACCATCACCTTATCACTTCTCCACTGTAGACTGTGAGCCCTCGCGGATAGGACCCTCTCTCCGTCTGTACCAGTCTGTGCCTTGTATTGTTCATGATTATATACTTTATGTATGTGTCGCGGGCGGAGGAGGGGACGCTGCGCTCTCCCACTGCTCGGGTCCGGCTGCTGCTGCTGCTGCTGCTCGGTGGTGGCTCGAGCGGTGGGCCGGATCCTGGGGACTCGAGCGGCGTTCCTCGCCCGTGAATGAAAAGGGTGGGGATTGATTGTGGGGATTGGATATTGTCCGTTACACCACCCATGGTTGTGGTGAGATTGGTGACACCACCGCTGCTCTGGACGGGGGATCCCGGGAGCGATGACAGGGAGCAGCCTGGATGTTAGTTCTCCCCTCCATGGGTAGGGGGTTGGTTGTCCCGGGGCCCGGTGATGGGGTAGGGATAGATGGCAGGCGGATTACGGGGCCTGGTGAGGTGCAGGGTCGCGGGGGCAGCGCTGTGCCGCACGGCACGGTGGTACTCACTCAGCCAATGATGAGGACACAGTTCTCGGTAAAACACATGGCTGGATGAACGGGTCCCACAGACGGCTGCGGTGTTGTTTCTCCCGGCAGGTTGATGTTGACTGCCTTTCCCTGCACCTATGTAGTGTAACGGTTCCAATGGGTTCCCACCGGTAACCCGCTCCCCAGCTTGGATGGTTGCTGGAGGAGTCCCTTTTGCCCGCAGGCTCTGGCCCTGGGAACTTTAGCCTTGGCGGTGACTGTGTTTCCCTCTCTCGGTTGGACGGTTGCCTTCTGTCGGGACTTGGCTGCTGGGAAACCCAGGAGGTTCCCTTCTCTAATGGATTTGGCAAATTCACGGCGACTCCTAGCCTTGCCGGGGTCCGTAAGCCCCTGCCGGATGGTGCTAGCTTCTCTTTGCGTAGCAGTCCGGTACCGCCGGGCCACCGCCAGTCCACGGTCCTTACGGTTAGCTCCAATAGGCCACTCCTGCAGACGGTCACCACCGTCTGCCAACCTTGCTGATCCGTCCGGGCCACACACCCGGACCAACTTCAGGCTGCTTGACTGCCACTTCACTCCTCTCTCACCTCTCCTCAAAACTCTATCTGCCTGCTTTTTCAGTCTTCAGGACTGTGAACTCCTTGGTGGGCGGGGCCAACCACCTGGCCCACCCCCCTGGTGTGAACATCAGCCCCTGGAGGAAGGCAACAAGGGTTTTTGTCTGACTTTGGTGTGCCTGACCGGGAGTGAGGGGTGTGTAGGTGTTGTTCTCTGTGGCCCCTGGCTTGTCCAGGGCGCCACATGTGCCACACCTTTTCACATGTAAAGTGCCATGGAATAAATGGTGCTATAATAATAATTAACTGGGAAGCAGATAAACGGCAGTAGGTGCTCTGGACTGACAACGGAAAATTTGAAATATTAGGCTGTAACAGAACACAGGTTTTTTTCAGGAGGAATTTGAAGAGTAGAACAATAATAAATGTCTGCAGTCAACAGTGAAGAATTGTAGATTCTTGCAAGTTTGGAGTTGCATTTTAGTAACTAAATTGATGATTTGGTCAGGATTAATGGTGTCCTCAGTGCTGAGAAATACAGATATATTTATCATGCAATACCATCAGGGAGGAATTTCCTTGGATGTAAATTTCTTCTGCAGCAGTACAACGATCATCACATAAACAGATACCGTCGAGGCCTTTGACTGTATCTTTTTATATGATTTTCCTAAAGGAGTGTTTATACTCCAAAACACGCTGACATTAAATCTCATTCCGGGATAGATTGATCTCTGTATTCATTTTTTGTTGGCAGTGCAGATTAACCCCTTTCTTCCAATATTTAGCGTCTTACTCTCCGTGCGGCTTCCGTAACCGATTCGTGCCATCCTAGTGGCTGCAACAAGCACAACCACAGCAGATGAGCAAAACTCCTACCCTTTATCATTGTCTTTACCTGGGTAAGACCTTATTTGTGCTTATTGTCTTTCCAGTTTCTCTACCCTGTATTGGATTATATGAAGTGACCGAAGTAGTTGGGTTTTTCAAAAACTGCATACAAGTGAACACAGAAGAATTGATCCATTATGCAGTTTTGAAGATAAAAGTAGTTAGGTTACACCAAATATTTATTTGATTTAGATTTGTCTTTTGTTCATACACTATGTATATATAATTAATAACTTTGTTAATAAAACACAGTGACAAAAAATTGCAGAAAAATGGGGTATCACAATGTGATAAAAACAATGAATTAATTCAAAGTACACCAACAACCCCATGGCAGAGCTCAATAGTGTAAATGGGGTACAGTGTGAAGAAAAGTAATACATTTAGATATATAAATAAATAACATCAGCAGCAATATAAATAACAGCAGCAATAATGTGAGTAATTAAAGTGGTATGAGTAAAATTGCGTGTAAAAAATGCATATAGAATTGGTGCAGTAATGGAAGTTCACTATGCATCTAAAGTGTACATGTATACAAGGGGCTCATGGGTTAAATAAATGCCATTTTCTGAAGTATAATGATAGCCAATACAATTATGCAGCAGATGAAATGGCTGGTGAAAAAAATTCATGCATAATTACATAAAAAATGGGGGTGGATGAAATAGGAGACACCGAAACGCACGTCGGGGTGGACATCACATGTTCATATCTCCCAGTCCAGGTAAGGTTCTTGTACATTATTTATTTATATATTTATGCATTAGTTTGTTCGGCAACCATTGAATCTCCTGCATAATTGTGTTGACCATCATTTATATTTCAAAATATGGTATTTATTTGATGTATGAGCACCTTGTATGCATGTGCACTTTAGAAGCATAGTGAACTTTCATTATTGCTGCAATTCTATATATGTAGCATTTTATCCACATTATTGCTACAGTTATTTATATTGCTGCTGCCGTTATTTATTAATCTATCTACATTTATTACTTTTCTTCGGACTGTACCCATTTACACTATTGCGGTATGCTGTGGGCGTGGTTGGTGCACTTTTAATTCATTGTTTTTATCCCATTGTGAGGCCCCCGTTTTTCTGCAATTTTATTCTCACTGTGTTTTTACTAATAAAATGTTTAATTGTTTTGACCCAATTACAATTTTCTTTATCTCTATACAGATAGAGCATTGACAGTGTGGTGCCAATCAGAAGAGGGGGGTGTGCCGGACTACTGTTCACGTGACATTGTAGTCCAAGCAATGAGAAAGTTTCAACTCTTGCAGCATGCTGTCTTCAGATTACATAGCGAAAACCTATTGGCAGATTGATTGCATTGCTTGCTGTGCACGAGACATATAAAACTGTGGAAAAAAACAGCACAAATAGGGTCTTACCCAATATAAGGAGAAAGGTAAAGAAAGCAAGACACTCACCTTGTATGGCTGTGTGACACACAACCAGTATGAAAGCATCATCTGCTGCAAGGACCATGAGCTCTAAGGCTGAAGAAACAGATAGGAACTTGGCAAACATGGCTCAATCTGCACTGCTATAAATGAAATCATGGTTCAATCTGTCTTGTGAATGAAAAAATGTTTTATTTAAGCATTATTTATGCTGTCACCTGACAGCATCATATGATTGTTTAAGACCATTCAAAAGCCGGCTTTTTATTGCCCAGCCAGTTTAAACGATTAGCTGACAGCATGATCTGATCATTTAACTCCAGCGGTGAAAAGCCGGCCAGCTTTTTACCGTCCAGCCGGTTTAAACATTCAGATGATGCTGTCAGGTGACAGCATCAGCTGCTTACCGGCAGGTCCTGGAGCCGATCGGACGTGTCCTGGGAGTCTGCAGAGAAGTGAGTATACTTTTTTTTTCTACTGATGCATCAGCTGATTGTTTAAATGGCTTTTAAACAATCAGCTGATGTGTCATCTGATTCAGGCCCTTGAACCTGACACATCATTTGATCGGTTTGCCTTACAGCAAACCAATCGGATGATATTGGATCCGGTTTGGACATTGCAGAACCCTTGACCCAGGACTATGGCGGAGGGGGGGTTCTTTAGCTCAATAAAGATGGAGTTGTGTTGTGTTTTATTTCTAATAAAAATATTTTTCTTTGTGTTGTGTTTTTTTTATCTTTACCAGAAATTCATGGAGGCCATCTCTAATATCGGTGTGACACCATGAATTTTGGGCTTAGGGCTAGCTGATAATGCACACCTGGCCCTAACCCCATTATTACCCAGTGAGCCATCCAGCACCAGGGCCGCTGAAGAGTTGGCGATAGCACCAGAAGATGGCACTTCTTTGAACGCACCATTTTCTTGGCCAGCTGTGGACTGCAATTCCCAGTGGGGGGCCCAGAAAGTTTGGACCACCCTGTACTGCGGACTCCAGTCCCCAGCTGCCTAGTTATACCTGGCTGGAAACAAAAATTGGGCAAAGCCCACGTCATTTTTTTAAAATTATTTCATGAAATTCATGAAATAATTAAAAAAAAAAGGGCTTCCCTATATTTTTTGTTCCCAGCTGGGTACAAATAGGCAGCTGGGGGTTGGGGGCAGCCTATACCTGCCTGCGGTACCATGTCAATTTTTTTTTTTAAATTCATTAAAAAATTAAAAAAAAATAAAAACCCCAAACACATAACTCTAACCCTAGGGTTAGAGTTAAAGGTAAAAAAAAAATGCGTGAGCTCCCACTGCATTTTCTAATGCTAGGTAAGGGTATCCCAAGCAGCTACTGGCTGCTAACCCCCACTGCTTGGTGTTGCCTTCACTGGCAATGAAATATCCAGGGAAGCCCTTTTTTTAAGTTTTTTGCCAAAAAAAAAAAAAATGAAGTGGGCTTCGCCATATTTTGAATGCTAGCCAGGTACGGCAGGCATGTACTGTGAATCAGAGTGACGAGCACAGCACCGTCAGATTTTATATAGACCTGATGACTCTGTGCGGCCAGCCAATCACTGTAATGCCACTAGAGATGAGCGAACTGGCCGTGGTTCGGCTCGAGTTCGGTTCGTCGAACGGAGGTCTCGTTCGAGTTCAGTTCGGCGAACGTTCAACGAAAGGAACTCAAACCAATAGGATATAATGGGAGGCAATCACAAACACATAAAAACGCATTATAAATGTACACATACAGTTAATAAACATTGCCATAACACTTACCGGTCCACGCGATCCCTCCTGCACTCTGTCTCCTGCCGCTATTCCATCCGATGATCGCTGAATCCTCCCGGTGACCAGCACTGCAGTGATGCAGGACCTATCGTGACGTCAAAATAGCCATGTGACCAGTCATGTGGCTATTATCTCATTGGCCACAGACTGGTCACATGACTATGACGCGTCATGTAGGACCTGTCATTGCACTCTCCGGTACACGGTGCACATTTGTAATACTGGCTAGTAAAAAAAAGCCAGTATTAACTCATGATTACCCAACAATTACCCAACCGGCTTCAGGGCTGTTGGAAGAATTGGATACAGCGCCAGATGATGGCGCTTCTATGAGAGCGCCTTTTTCTGGGTCGGCTGCGGACTGCAATTCGCAGCAGAGGCGCCCAGAATCCTCGGGCTAACCTGTGCTGTGGATTCCAATCCCCAGCTGCCTAGTTGTACCTGGCTGGACACAAAAATGGGGCGAAGCCCACATCATTTGTTTTTTAATTATTTCATGAAATAAGTGAAATAATTAAAAAAAACGGGCTTCCCTATATTTTTGGTTCCCAGCCGGGTACAAATAGGCAACTGGCGGTTGGAGGCAGCCCGTGGCTGCCTGCTGTATCTAGCTAGCATACAAAAATATGGCGAAGCCCACGTCATTTTTTTGGTGGGCAAAAAACTTCTGCATACAGTCCTGGATGGAGTATGCTGAGCCTTGTAGTTCTGCAGCTGCTGTCTGCTCTTCTCCATACAGACAGACAGCAGCTGCAGAACTACAAGGCTCAGCATACTCCATCCAGGACTGTATGCAGAAGTTTTCTGCCCCCTGAAAAAATTATGTGGGCTTCGCCATATTTTTGTATGCTAGCCAGGTACAGCAGGCAAGTACGGATGCCCCCAACCCCCAGTTGCCTATTTGTACCCGGCTGGGAACCAAAAATAAAGGGAAGCCCTTTTTTTATTATTTCATGAATTTCATAAAATAATTAAAAAAAAAAAATGACGCGGGCTTCGCCCCATTTTTGTGTCCAGCCAGGTACAACTAGGCAGCTGGGGATTGGAATCCTCAGCACAGGTTGGCCTGAGCATTCTGGGCCCCACTGCTGCGAATTGCAGTCTGCAGCCGCCTCAGAAAATGGCACTTTCATAGAAGCGCCATCTTCTGGCGCTGTATCCAACTCTTCCAGCACCTGCCTGCTATACCTGGCTAGCATACAAAAATATGGCGAAGCTCACGTCCTTTTTTTGTAGTTTTTTGGCAAAAAAAATAAAAAATGCTTCCCTGGATTTTCCATTGCCAGTGAAGGTAACACCAAGCAGTGGGGGTTAGCAGCCAGTAGCTGCTTGGATTACCCTTAGCTAGCAATAAAAAAAAATGCAGCGGGAGCCCATATATATTTTTTTTAATTATTTATTTAAATAACTAAAAACAAAATGGGCTTCCCTGTATTTTGATTGCTGGACATCACAGTGCTGTAAAAATAAATCTTTAAAAAAAATGACGTAGCGCTCCGCGGTATTTTTGATTCTCAGTGCAGATAAAGCAGACAGCTATGGGTTGCCACCCCCATCTGCCTGCCGTTACCTTGGTTGGCAATCAAAATACAGGGAAGCCCATTATTTTTTTCTATTTAAAAAATAGTTAAAAAAAATGACGTTGGGTCCCCCCATTTTTGATAGCCAGCTAGGGTAAAGCAGATGGCTGTAGCCTGAAAACCACAGCTGGCAGCTTTTTCCGTGGTTGGGGATCCAATGTGGAGGTCCCCCCAGGCTCTTTTTTTATAATTATTTTATAAATATTAATAATTACACAAAAAAAGTAGGGTCCCCCCCAAATTGGATCACCAGCCAAAGTAAAGCGGACAGCTGGGGTCTGGTATTCTCAGGGTGGGAAGGTCCATAGTTATTGGGCCTTCACAGCCTAAAAATAGCAGGCCGCAGGTACCCCAGACGTGGCGCATCCACTAGATGCGCCAATCCTGGCGCTTCACCCCAGCTCATCCCGTGCCCTGGTGCAGTGGCAAACGGGGTAATAAATCGGGTTGATACTAGCTGTAAAGTCACCTGAGATCAAGCCCAGCAGTTTGTGATGTCATAGCGTCCATTAGATACCCAACATCATAAACTGTCAGTACTAACAAAAAAAAAATCGACAAAAGAAATTTATTTGAAAAAACAGTCCCCAAAACATTTCCTCTTTCACCAATTTATTGTAAGAAAAAAAGTAAAGGGGTCCCACGACGACTCTGGACCGTCTAGAATATGGGGGAGAGACACTCAGGGAACGTATCCCCCATTTTCTAGGAGTGCAGACCCTTCATGTGAGGAGTGTGGGTGCAATGAATCTGCACTCACTCTCCCCGGGTCCACAGCAGCAGAGTCCATGTCGTAATGGTTGCTACCAAAGCTGCAATGCCCTGCTCATGAGGTAAGGGCATGCCTAATCAGGAGAACTATTCTACATTTCCAAATATTGGTATTTGCTGATATTATTGCTATTCCACCTACTATATATTGGGGATAGGATCTTGGAGATGGAATACTCCTTTAAGTCCAGTTATCCAGCTGAATGAAAACTTAACAACAGAGCTCGCTATTTAGATGTGTTTTCTTGTGGTGTATAACGGACTCTCATGTTAGGTAGTCGTTCAGCAGGGAAACTATAAAAGCAAATCCCTCCATTTGGAAATGTAGTATATAGCTCTCCTGATCAATTATGTTCCTTAACTCATGAGCAGGGCATTGCAGTAATAATAATAATTTATTCATTTATATAGCATTATAAGTCCATAGCGCTGTATGCCTTTGGAGTGTGGGAGGAAATCGGAGTACCCGGAGGAAACACACGCAAACACGGGGAGAACATACAAACTCCTTGCAGATGGTGCCCTTGGTGAGAATTGAACCCAGGACCTCAGCGCTGCAAGACTGCAGTGCTAACCACTGAGCCACCGTGCCGCCCATTTAGCTTACAGATGCATAACCACCACTCACTGTGTCTGAACACAGGAAGCTGAGCTGACACCCGCTCTGTGCATGCGGCAGCGTCTATTGTGAAGGAGAGGGCCGTGGGGGGATCAACGCTGCACAGGTACCGTGAGACACCGGGGAACACCAGTGGTGTTATAGGGGGTGACCTGGCAGGGCCTGGGGAGGAGTTTTCTGTCGCATGTGTCATGGCACATGCGACAGAAATCAGAGGAGTAGGGTGAATGCGGCCGGCGCGCTGCTGTGCGCACGGCCATCTTGGATTTCTGGGAGGGCATCAGGGGGGGCACTTTGGCGACACCGGGGGACCGGAGGGGACCGGGGAGGAGATTTATCATGTTTGTTCATGCCAGATGGGAGATAAATAATTTTTTACCGGCGCTGTCATTTACTGTAACGTGATCATCGATATACGGTGTATACCTGTGATCACGTGAGCGGGGACCGGAAAAACTGTCCTGAATCATGACCTCCAGGGTCTCAGCTAGCCCTGAAACCCCGGAGATTTTCTGACGCTGGGGGGCGTTATTCACTTATTTCTGCCTGCTGTTTATAAACGGCAGATCAGAATAAGGCTACATTCACACGACCGATCCATGTTTGTGGTCTGCAAAGAACAGTCCGTTTTTTTTCACGGGTGCATCCGTGTGGCATCCGTTTCCGTTCCGTATACGGTCCGTATGTCATCTGTTTGTCATCCGTGTGCCTTCCGTTTTTTTTGTGTACTGCAAAAAAACTGAAGGAGGGAAAATACATAAATTTACCCAGGATCCTTAGCTTCAACCTACATGAGGCGGTCACATGTTCACTCCAGTGCCATTTTCTACTGCTTTTCACAGCGTAGAGCGCTCTGGTGATTTTCCTGTGCTTGTACACTTCATATCAGTCTTTTCTGTCATTATAATGGCAGAAAGACACATAATGTCCCACTCTCCTGCATTTTGTAATTTTGCACCCTTTGGTGCCTTTCATGTGGTACTAAGGGGTGCTTAGCTTTGTATTTAGCCAAAAAAATGAAAAAAAAAAAAAAATGACGTAGGGTCCCCCCTATTTTTGTAGCCAGCTAGGGTAAAGCAGACGGCTGCAGCCTGCAGACCACAGCTGGCAGCCTCACCTTGGCTGGTAATCCAAAACTGAGGGCACCCCACGCTGTTATTTTAAATTAAATAAATAATTAAAAAAAAAAAAACCACGTAGGGGTCCCCCCAAATTTGTATCACCAGCCAAGGTAAAGCAGACAGCTGGGGTCTGATATTCTCAGACTAGGGAGGTCCATGGTTATTGGACTCTCCCCAGCCTAAAAATAGCAGGCCGCAGCTGCCCCAGAAGTGGCGCATCCATTAGATGCGCCAATCCTGGTGCTTCGCCCCAGCTCATCCCGTGCCCTGGTGCGGTGGCAAACGGGGTAATATATGGGGTTAACACCAGATGTGTAATGTCACCTGGCACCAAGCCCTGGGGTTGGTGAGGTCAGGCGTCTATCAGATACCCGACATCACCAACCCAGTCAGTAATAAAAAAAAATAGACGACAAACATTTTTATTTGAAAAATCACTCCCCAATACATTCCCTTTTTAACCAATTTATTAGAAAGAAAAACAAATCCAGGTCTGGTGTAATCCAAGGGGTTGCCATGACGATCCACACTGTCCCAGTCAATGAAGAGCAGGATGTTCCCCACTGGCTGGGAGAGCAGTGCAGTGACCTGAGCTAACATCAATGGGTCAGCCCAGGTCACTGCAGGGGATGACAAGTGCTGCTGTCAGCGAGGTACATTACCTGCGCTCATCTCCTGCACTGCTGACAGCACCTGTCACTGAGTTCAATGACCGCCGCCTTCACAGCCAAGTATCGAGAGAGGCCCGTGACGTCACCGCTAGTCAGTCTCGGGTCGGAAGTGAGAGAAGGTGATGTGACAAGCGGCGGCCATGGAGGACAGTGACAGCGCTGAGGTCGGGACTTCATCACCGCAGGTAAGCCAAGCGGGACCATGTGTGCACAGTGCCAGGAGGACGTCAGTGTCGTGGACTGCATGGCTGGGGACGTGTGTGTGTGTGTGAGTGTGTGTGTACATGCCGCGTGCAGGAGGGGGCGGAGTGAGCTGAGCGGGGAAGTGTGGGCTTCCTGCACGTAACTAGGATAAACATCGGGTTACTAACCAAAGCGCTTTGCTTGGATACCCGATGTTTATCTTGGTTACCAGCTTCTGGCAGGCTGCCAGCGATGGCTCCTGCACACTGTAGCTGTAAAAAGCCCTGCTTTTTGCTGCTAGAACCGTTCTCGAACGTATCTAGAACTATCGAGCTTTAGCAAAAAGCCCGAGTTCTAGTTCGATCTAGAACAGCCCCCAAAATCACTCGAGCCGCGAACTGGAGAACCTCGAACCGCGAACCGCGCTCAACTCTAAATGCCACAACCAACATGACTGTGGCATTACAGTGTGTGGCAGCCAATACCTACATGTGGGCTGACTCTGTAAAGAGCGCCAACATGCAGGGAGGGGGAGCCAAGCATGTGCCCGAGCATCTCGCCGGTACTCACGCTCGCCGAGTATCTCGAGTACTGAGATGCTTGGGTGAGCACCGAGTACCGGCGAGCTTGCTCGCCCGTCCCTATTGGAGTTGCTGCCTGCTTTTCTCTATTAAGTGGGCTTATGGCACTTCCCCCACTTTTCCAACAGGACTGCTATTTTTCTTTTCTGTCTTCTACCTCTCATCTAGCTATCTGTTTGTTAATCTCTCTTTAACAGTGATGGGCAAATCGTAACTATTTGTGTTCAGATTATTTGTAACACATCCCAAAGTACTACTCCTGTATTCATCACGAATAATGACCCTAATGCAAGTCAGTAGGGAACCTGAGCATTTTTCTTGTCGTGACAAATACCCGCATAGTACCTGGAATTTGGTAAGCATTATGCGAACACTAATAGTTACCATTCGCCCATTACTAATATCTACCATTCAATAAGTGCAGCTGTACCGCCCCGCGCTTGGCTGCAGCTGAGCCGCTCGGATCCAGGCTCGTTGGTGGGTGTCTCGAGTGCTTCCGGACCCGGGGTCACTTCGCTCTGAAAGGGGACGCTGGCGCTTTTGGTGGGGGTTAGGTAGGTGCACTGCCGGAGCTTGAGTTCGTGACGCCACCCACGGTATGTGGTGAAGGTAGACACCACCACTGCAGTTACGGGGCACCCGGGGGAGATGTTTATGCAGCAAGTTGTTAACCCCTCCATGGGCAGGGATGGTGGCACCGGGACCCGTTGGGGGTAGCTGGGCAGTGCAGGGCGGTGCGCAGCCGGATGGCACTGTTGTACTCACTGTTATTGACACACACAAGTCTCTGGTAAACAAAGTTGATGGTGGTCGGTGCCCGCAGCCAGCTGCGTCTGGTCCCCCACCCGGTTCGGTGGTCTTGGCCTTTCTCCTGCACCGTGTTGTGTATTTGGGCTGCCTGCGCTTCAGCAACGGGAGTCCGCTCCCCGGCTTTGTGTACGTCAGGAGAGCCCTTTTGCTCGCAGACGCTGGCCCGTGGGATCTCTCTGCCTGTGCGGTGGCTTTCTATCCCCCTCGGTGGGCTGTTGTCTTCAGTTGGGACTTGGGTGGGAAAGGACCTATAGTCAGACTGCAATCAGTTAATTAACTCAGTCCAGTGGATTCTGGACCTCGTTTCAGGGTCTGAGTACCCCCCTGTGTGCTCCGGTTTCCGAGTCGGTTCCCCGGGTCGGTAACGGCGGGCCACTATCCTGTCCCAGTCCATCACGGTTCCACCGAGCTGTCTTCCTGGGTCCTGCAGGCTAAGGCCACTGTTTGCCTCCTAGCCAAAGGTGCCCGGGCTCCAACCCCTGCACCTGTCAAACTCCTTCACTCCTCTCTCACTACAACCACAACTATTACTGAACTGACTGTTTCCTGCCTCAGGCCCTCTGAACTCCTCGGTGGGCGTGGCCAACCACCTGGCTCTGCCCCCTTGTGTGTTTATCAAGCACTGAGGGAGGTGACTAGGTTTTAATGGTTGGCTGACGTTACCTTATTGGGGGACAGGTGTTGTGCAGGGGTCTATCTGCGACTGAAGGAAAAAGGAAAAATTCTCAGCTCACCTGCATCAATACTGCTACTCTTTACGGGTGCCTTGGATCCGCCGGTGAGTCCCAACCGGTTATGTACGCCAAGGAAAAAATATAGATGAAGGATCCAGCACGATTTTTCTTGTTAGATAAAAACATCAAAGCTTTATTTTGAATAATTAAAAATAAAAAAAACGTGAAGACCGAGGTGTTTAAGGAATCAAAATGGGAACTTAACGCGTTTCGGACTTCATTTTTAAAAACATACAGGGTCCTTAATCATAAGTAAAATTTTACTTATGATTAAGGACCCTGTATGTTTTTAAAAATGAAGTCCAAAACACGTTAAGTTCTCATTTTGATTCCTTAAACACCTCGGTCTTCACGTTTTTGTTATTTTTAATTATTCAAACTAAAGCTTTGATGTTTTTATCTAACAAGAAAAATTGTGCTGGATCCTTCATCTATATTTTTTCCTTGGCGTCTATCTGCGACTACCTGGCTAGTCTTGGGCATCACACAGCAATACACCAAGAAATATGCAAACATTAAATACGTCAAAACTGTATTACTGCCATACAAATTATACTTAGAAATTGTAGGTACTTTAGGTAGCATAAATTGGCCAATTCTACTTATCTATCTATCTATCTATCTATCCATCCATCCGTCTCAGCTAATTTTCTGCCAATTACTTGTATCTGAATAAACAAAAAAACCTTTGAAAGCTTAGTATTTTGAGTAGAAACAAATGTAGGTTTGTGTGAAGCAACAGCTGATAGACAGAAGCCAAGTGTTCACTAGGAGTCTGAGATAAAGCTGATCTCATATTTGATTGAGGCTGTTATTATCAGACAGTGGTTGCTCTTAGTCCTTGCCAGACTCATATAGGCCTTGGATTCCTTTCAGCGTTAGGAAAAGGAACACTTGAGCTCTATTGAATGGAGTATGGCATCTGCTGCACACTGTGGAAAGGGTTGGGGGCTGCTCTTGATTTTAATAAAGCGTGCCAGATTAATTGTCTTTAGTAATCCTGTTTGTCATGGTAGATGTGCAGTGAAGTATTTGTGGCACAACCTGACATATGGGCAGGCCTGCTGCTCAATTATTCACTCACCCCCGAATATACTCTTCACAGTTGGCCTAGTTCCCAAAGCCATATTTTCTAAGGGACTGGACCTTTGCACAAATAGAATCCCTAATCTTCAGGCCTGAATGATCTGTTTAAAGTTGTGGCATTTTTTAAAGGGCAAAAAGCAGTGGAAAATATGGAAACAGACAGAAAAGGACACAAACTGATATACGTCCAACATACCAAGTTCAGTTATTATACTTTCTTACACTAACAAATTAAATGATTTGCTTTCTTCTAACTGTTATTGAAATATATTTTTCTTCTGCTCTATACCTAAAACTACCCAATTTCTTAATGCGTGCACAAGCAATACATATTTAATTTGGAATAACATAGTATGCTGTATGATAGTAAATTGCTTCTACAACACCGCTCATCCTGCAGCGGCTCATCAAATATAGAAAGTAATCATTTACCCTCTCCAAGTGATCAGTGTTCAGTTGAGAGCAAGCACATTTTAAAGTGAAGCCCCACTCCTCATTAAGGCCTAAAACACACTTCCGCAAAAAAAACGTACGTGTTTCACGGTCCGTTTTTCGGGTCCGTGTTCCATTTTTTAGGGGCGTTTCTCTGGTACGTATTGCCTTTGTGTGATGGCGTATGCGAGCCGTGTGTGCGTGTGGAATGTCTGTATTGACATAAAATACGTACGTGTGCTGTCCGTGTGCTGTCCGTTTATAAAGGCCCGCATTCTTACCCAATTAACGTTGTTAATAATTCATCATGAGATCCTGGTGTTTTTGTTTGCCATAAATTGACCTGATAGATTGGTAACAAGTGTTTCAGATTTCGTGATTAAAAACGGACACGGACGATACGTGCTGAACACGGACATGCTCCGAGTGCGGTCCGTGCAGGCACGGACCCATAGACTAAAGCGGGTCCGTGCCTGCGTGCTGCTGGCCAAAAACGGACATGTCGTCCGTGTAGAAAAGCGCACACACGTACTTACGACACGGACACACGTTCCGTGTGATTTTACGTGTGTGTGCCATCTACCGTTGAATAACATGGGTCTCCGTGTGTACGTGTCTCCGGTACGTGCAAATACGTACTGCACACGTACAAAAAAAACGGATGTGTGTTGCGGGTCTAAAGTGAAGCCCCACTCCTCATTAATACAGGCTGCAGTGTCAGCAGATGGAAGAAGCAACATCATTGCAATATCTACATTACTTTATATCGTGTTTCCCCGACAATATGACCTACCCCTATAAAAAAGCCCTAGCAGGATTTTTCAGCCTAATAATATAAGCCGTACTTCAAAAATAATCCCTAGGTGCAGTTTATCAAACTAAAAGTATCTTGAAATGGAGCTTGGACAGCTCTTTCAGGATATGTAATTTTTGTTTATGCACTTTGCCCTGTTATGTTTGTGTAAGCCCCAGAAGTTTATTGTCACATGGCAGCTAGTTAATGCAATGAATACTCACATCCGTCCCCCATCCCTCTGCACTGGCGCATACCTCCCAACCGTCCCGGATACAGCGGGACTCTCACGCTTTTGAGCCTTTGATCCCGAGTCCCGCCCGTGGGCCTGAGTATCCCGTGGCTCCACCCACCCACTGTAGCCCCGCCTCGCTGTTTCTCCCTTCTATTCATTACAGAGTCGAGCGCGCACCTTGAAACTTCTGTGACTGCTGCTGAGGTATGAATCACCCCCTGCAGCAGAGCCGACATCCCCAGCCCCGGAGCAGATCCCCTGCACCAGAGCCGACCCCCCCCCCCCTCCCCCAGAGCGGACATCCCCAGCCCTGGAGCGGATCCCCTGCACCAGAGCCGACCCCCCCTCCCCCAGAGCGGACATACCCAGCCCCGGAGCCTGCGCTTCCCTGCAGCTGTTCTCTCTGACTCCCCGTGTGTGGCTTCTCACTGCTGCAGACACACAGGGAATCAGGAAGCTGAGGAGAAAGTGCAACCAACACTTCTCTCTCCTGCAGATAGCACTGACAATAGCAATAACCTATGCAGAGTGACATCTGCAGACTTCTATTAGCTTACCGATCAGTGGTCTCCTGCCTGTGGAGCTGCTGGGTCCTAGCTGTCCAACAGCTTCAGCTCTGCTTTATCCTGGCTCCCCTACCAGTTAAAGGGAACCTGTCAGCAGAAATTTCGCAATAAAACTAAAAGATTCCCCTCTGCAGCTCCTGGGCTGCATTCTAGAAAAGTTCCTGTTGCTATTGTGCCCCCTTTGAGACCTAAAAAAATACTTTATGAAGTCTTACCTTTTTGTATGGAAATGTTTTTTTATGGTCACGGGGGCGGGCTGTCTGGCATCCGTTTTTCCCCCTCCTGCCGCTTTACGCAGTCCCCCATTGCTCATTTCCATACATGAGGACGCCTTCCTCATGTAACTGTCCTCCCGAAGTTTTGCGCATGCCCAGTGGCACTCTGGCGGGACTGAGCACTGTGCAAAGTGTGAACGCTTTTGAGGTGATTGCGCAGGCGCGAGATTATGGGCGGCGCTGTGATTGTCATCAGCAGCGTTATCCAAGTACCCGCCCATAATCTCGTGCCCGCACTTTTCCCTCTGACTCCACTGTTATGCGCAAGCGCTGGCCATATGAACCATGTTACCTATTACCGCTTGCACGAGATTATGGGCAGGTACTTGGATGACTTTGCTGATGACAATCACAGCGCCGCCCATAATCTCGTGCCCACGGTAATAGGTAACATGGTTCATATGGCCAGTGCTTGCGCATAACGGTGGAGGCAGAGTGAGAAGCGCGGGCACGAGATTATGGGCGGGTACTTGGATGACGCTGCTGATGACAATCACTGCGCTGCCCATAATCTCGCGCCTGCGCAATCACCTCAAAAGCGTTCACACTTTGAACAGTGCTCAGTCCCGCGGGAGTGGCACTGGGCATGCGCATACTGTCTATGCCCCCAGCCCCTCCTGTGCTGAATATACTGTAGCCCCAGCCCTCCTGTGCTGTATATACTGTAGCCCCCAGCCCCTCCTGTGCTGTATATAATGTAGCCCCCAGCCCCTCCTGTGCTGTATATACTGTAGCCCCCAGCCCCTCCTGTGCTGTATATACTGTAGCCCCCAGCCCCTCCTGTGCTGTATATACTGTATAGATATACAGTGTATATATATATATATATATATATATATGCTATGTATGTATCACAAGAGAGGATGGGGGTTTTATATATTAGTATATAAACCCCCATCCTCCCTTGTGATACATACACTTTGCGTGGCTAGGTCTGTTAAAGTGATGCCAAGTGATCACATGCGAGGAGGAGCTGGACAGAGACAAGCAGGGTAAGTGAGTGCGGCTGCTGCTGGCTTCCCCATATTATTACCTCCAATGTGTGTATATCTATGATGTATATAACCATGTATGTCAGTGTAGATGACTGTGTATAGATTTGTCTGTTTATATGTATTTTATGGAATTTGTCTTCAAATATGTACCGTATATGTGCCTATGCCTGTGCCCACGATCAGGACTCACTGTGTCCTGGAGGCAGCGGGTCCTGACCTGCGGGGCTGCACGTCTCCTCCGCAGGAGACCACAGCTGCCTGTGCCCACAATCAGGACTCGCTGTGTCCTAGAGGCAGCGGGTCCTAACCTGCGGGGCTGCACGTCTCCTCCGCAGGAGAACGCAGCTGCCTGTGCCCACGATCAGGATTCAGTGCACTGCGGTCTCCTGCTGTGTTCTCCCTACGGAGGACGCATGCAACTGCAGTAAACAATTGATATGCTGCAGTCTGGAAAGACGCTCCGCAGGTCATTGTTTGCTGCAGAAAAAACAAGCACAGTGGGCACGAGATTTCTAGAAACCCTCCACTGTGCTTGTACTTTCCAATGCAGTGTTTTAGACACAGCAAAAACATGCTACATCCAATATGCTGCAAATACTGATCGTGGGCACGCAGCCTTAAACAATATGATCAGCAGTGCTGAAAAGGATTGAATGTGGGCGTGACAGATTGCAAAATGGGTGTGGTTAGGGGGCGTGGCTTAAAATTGTCACGCCGCGCTACGTGCGCCGCATACTTTGTCCCTCTTTCTCATCTTTCAATGTTGGGAGGTATGCTGGTGTTAGTTATAGGAACGTGTGTAAATCTATCTATCTATTTATCTATCTATCTATCTGTCTGTCTATCCATATACTGTACGTATATATATTTATATATATATATATATATATATATACATATAGAGTGTGTATATTTCCCCACACATGTACGCATATGGTTCCTATACAGTCACCACCGGAGCTCTCATCCTAGACTGAGGGGTAAACAGGCAAATTCTGCACCACTTCATCCCCTTTTAGCACACTGTGCAGGCGGCCTGTCACACACTCCGGCTGACTGTGATGCGTCACCGCCCTTGCGCACCAGCACGCACTCCACATCGTGGGAAGTGATGCAGGCACATGCGCTGGCATGTGCTCCATACACATAGGACAACTGCACTTGCACTGCTCACATCCTGAGGCGCAATGCACATGCGCCCTTGTTTACCTGGAAGTTACAAGCATAGCCAGCCCCTATTTAAACAGCGTACCATACGCCAGTACTGCTGCAAGCCGACTCACACCAGTACCTTGTCCACATACACCCCTGCTTCTGACACTCCAGGTAATGTCTTTGTCACACTGCATACCTTTATCAACTACTGGGCACTTTTTGTATAACACCTTTTGTTCTCCTTATAGGCGATTTCCCCATCACTCATTGTGATTTCATGACTTCACTGCACCTGTAACCCTTTACGGTATGTTCCCATATATTCCATCCTTTCTTTCTGTATAGTCATTTAACTCTCCTCTATAGTCCTTGCCCATTTCTCATATTATATTATATTGTAATGTATACATCCCTGTTATCCCATGGGCCTATGTTTTATGTGCCTTATGTAGTTATGTATCATGTACTGTTTCTGCTTACAAAGGCACCCTATGGACGATTTATCCTCCTGTATAAATGGGCTAACAGCCTTTTTTAATGTGATTTCTCTCTTCGTATTTTTTTTATATTTCTGTATATTTCTTTGAGCACTTGTATTTTGAGCATGCTCATTTTTCTGTTTTCACCATATTTACATACACTATTGTGATTTTTTTGTTTCCTCTCTGATACTTTTCAGGCCATATATTGAGAAAGGCTCGGACATGAGCCGCAACGTTGGGCAGTAGTTCATGGGTTGCTTTTTTTGCAGAAAATAAAAAACATTCTTTGAAAATCCCCCTGCATACTTTTTTCTACTGCGTGCCAAAGTTAACTACCTATGTTTAGTATATATTACTTTTGAGAACCTCCATTATACAGTGAGCAGAGCCCTATTTGATTTATTGCATCAGTATTTTAGTCCGGCTGCCATATTACTGCCCGAGGATCGCATCGCAATGCTGGAAGTGGTGCTACTTCACTTTTGGAGTCTCTGGTGAGCCAAGAGATGTGGAATTTCCTGCTGTCTGGATTTTACTGCTGGGCCGTTAGCACCCGACAGTCGAGGACCCCGGTATCCTAATTCTTGCGCTCAGTCCTGGAAAGCTAGGACAACAGCTATCTTACAGCAACCGTTCTCTTTGCTTGCCTTTTGTGTTCTCAGGTCTCTCTTCCTGTTTCCCTGTATAACCCCTCCCCAGCCCAGAATGCACAGGGAAGCTCGCCCAACCAGGACTTGAGCTCCAACTTCTAGCCTGAGTTAGGAAGTGTTGTGTGTAATTATGCCTGAAATGAAGATTTCCTTGTTGCTTCCAGGCATAGCATTTCCCCATGGTAAGGAGAACAACGCCACTGTGACACCCATGACTACTGGAATGCCACAAACCCCCTTGGTTAAATTCAGTATTCCGGGACTGACAAACATTTAAAGAAAAACATGTACAAAACATTACTAATAACACAGTTTACATATACAAAATATTTATTTGTTAGTGGTTTCTATACGTGATTCTATACGTCTGTCTCCCGAGACCGGACCGGTTTTTGACCTAGGTTGCTCCTCTGCGACCTAAGCAGAATTGGCTGTAACCCCTTGCTATTTGTTAATTCTCCTGATCTGACCCGGATGCCTATGGTTATGCTGGAAGGAGGCCCTGTGCTTACTGGCAGGACAGGTTGACTCCCACCACTCCCTAGACTCACAATGGGCATGACAGACTCATTGCAAGTGACTCGCCCACCCCAGGGCTATGGGACACCCGGTGCCGGGCCGGACTAGTCCGGGGGTCATCAGTGGTGGCGGGGCCCGACTCCGTGGCTCTAGTGGGTGTCAGTTAAAATGGCTGATGAATTAAAGTTTGTGTTCGTGACGCCACCTGTGGTATGCAGCTAGTAAGCCGCCGCTGCTATGTAAGGCCTCCGGGGTGATAATATGGCAGCAATGGTGGTACTGCTCCCCACAGGTGGAGCAATGCCCCGGGGCACAGTTGGTGCTTGTGAGTGTCTATGCAGGTGAAATAACAGAGGCAACTCCAAGGGTGCAGTTCAAGTTCTTTACTCACAATTCTTGTCAAGGCCGGCAGGAACCCTTGGACTGCTGGGACCACTGTCAGGGACCTCCGCCGTTTCTGGGTGATTCTTGGAGCAAAACCCGGTACCCTTCTCTTAAGTGTCTCTGTCTTCCGCTGTCTTCCTAAGCCTTGCCTTTTGTAGGGTAAACCTGGCTTGGCCTCCACAACAGCCTCCAGGCTGGGGGGTCACCTGTTGGCTGATTACCCCTTTTCTAGAAGTTCTGCTATGGGCTGTGGCCCGGGGAGTTTACAACATTCCCTGGGCCTCGGTTTTTACTGTTTGGAGATGATTTTGCACTCCTCCGGTTTCTAGGGACCGTCCCCTGTTGCAGCTTGATCCCTCCACCGATGTTCCTGTGGAACAGGCCACCGCAGCTCTACAGCTACCCGTGGCCCTGGGACCCCTTCTGTTCTCTGCTTGGTGGCACCTGGACCCTCTGAGTCCCAGGATCTTCACCAGGAAGCGTCTCTTTCTTTCCTTAGCTCCTGACTGACTTGGAGCTCTCTTCCTTTCTCTCCTCCTTGCCTGCCTCCTGCAGGCCTCCTTCTCCTTCCCCACACTCTCTCTATCTCCTCACACTAGACTTTCCTTTCTGTGTCTGCACTCTTGTGGCTCCTCCCACCTCCCCAGTTGCTCTGATCTACCCTATAGGAGCAGGGATGGGTCTTACGGCCCCTCCCAGCATGCAGCATGGGAGGGTAACTGCCACTATCCCTGGTCCCAGTGTGTTCCTAGCAATGGGTGTAGTGTAGATTTACCAGGGGACCGGTATTCACTCCCTTCCTCACCCAGAATGGGCATCACACCGCTGATGGGGTGCAATGACCTGTGGCGACGGAAGCCTCAGGGGCGCCACACTCCCCCACAGCGAATCGCAGCACGTCCTCGGGCTGAAAAGACAACAAAACATGTGGAAAAACTGCAAAGACATTTTTGTTATGCATAACAATAAAACAATTAAACATTTCTTCCCTTTATGGGAGGCACAAGTATTTGAACGTTGCAAACTTCTTATAAAGAAACATCTAAGTGTGCACTTTCAGTCTATTGCACAGTTTGGGCACTTCCCCCATAATTCTGGTAGGGGGCACAACTGGTGCAACTATATACATCCTGGCTACAACAAGTACAGTAGCCTGGCAGTTCGTTCAGCTTCCTCAAGCTACAAAAACAACATACCAGCCACTAAGTCCAGTGGCCTGGTAACACATACATTCACATTCACCGGGGACCACATTCCAGTTCCGTGGCCCGGTACATATAAACAAGGGGGGTGACATCTTCGAAAAGTACAAGGGGCAGTAAGGCAGGGTAGGGTGTCGTCTTCAAAAAGAACATGGGGGCAGCACAAAAGGGACATCTTCACAAAGAATGAGGGGCAGACAGGGGCTATTTACAGTTCAGCATCTTTTCATCATTCTTCATTCACGAGGGTAGATCCTAGGATCCCACTCTGGCATTGCTCCAGGCAACAGGTATGCCGAGGAAATCATAGTCTGGGTCTCCCTGGTGCTGGTCACTGACCTACTGCGGACCGCCGCGGCCTGGGCAGGAATGGGACTTCTGGCACTCACAGCTCGGCGTTGTGGTATAGGACTGCTTGTTTGCAGGGGGCTGCCGCGATCTTTGGGGTCTTGCTTTGGCCGTGCACCTTGCATCAGACAAGCCATAGAGATCCGGGTCTGTGTCTCCTGCGTGGCTGTTGCAGGCCCGCTGCACAGTTCTGCGGCTTGGGCCTGCTTTGAGGTAGTGCTGCTGCTGCTGCTGGCAGGGGAGATGCTGCACGCTGGCATAGTGCGGCGCCACTCCGGTTCTTCTGGGGCTGCCTCTTCCCGCAGGATGTGGACATTCAGAGCGTACCATCCACGGCTCCCCTTTAGCCTGGTGTACTCTACTGTGTCACCCGACTTAGCATCCCGCTCTGGGTGGCCTCTGGGCAAGTGCTCCTCAATATCTCGGCGGGCAACAAAAACATCTTTGCCCAGTCCGGGCTCTCTGATAAAGCCCCAGCCGCCTTCTTGCCTGAAGTCGATCACTCGGCCTCTTTTCACCGGGCCCTGAGATCCCTTGAGGGCCTTTCTGATCTGATCTTTGGAGGCCAGGTTGGACGCCTCCTCGGCCCTTCTCTTCTCCTCCCGGGTCTACCGCTCTCTCTGGAACTCTTCCACCATTTTCTGGCAGGCTAAGGCATTTGCCAGGGGAGTTTCCTTGGGGCGCAGCGGCTGCTGCAGTCTCCCACTCTCAATGGGCGCTGCGTCCCAGTTCACTCCCGGGGATGTTGCTCCCAGGAGGC
This sequence comes from Anomaloglossus baeobatrachus, assembly GCF_048569485.1. Classification (NCBI taxonomy): domain Eukaryota; kingdom Metazoa; phylum Chordata; class Amphibia; order Anura; family Aromobatidae; genus Anomaloglossus; species Anomaloglossus baeobatrachus. The sequence continues at coordinate 218,413,334 of NC_134358.1, read as the reverse complement.
TTACAGGGGGACTTGGTAGGGGGCCCACTAACTGTTCGGGGTCCACCCCACCCCAGGCGCCGTCTTCGGGGGTTTCCGGCAGGCCTCCGGTGCCCCACCAAGCATCAGCGGGGCTGGCTGGGCAAGCTAGCGGGACGGTGGAGGGCCTGGGCGGTGGCGCTTGGTAGGGCCATGGGTCCGGACGGGTTGGGAATAGAAATAGCTCACCCGGACGCTGCTCGGCGGCCTCCCTCCTGTGGCCCACGCTCTCCGGCACCATCGGGTTTCCTCTCCGCCGGTCCACCTCCGTTTGCATGCTGTTCAGCCTCTGGGCCAGGATTGTCATCTCCTCCCGGAGCAGGTCCAGCTCAGGATCCATCTTCCCGGTCCCTGGTGCGCACTTCTGCAGCCTCTCTGCCATGCTGCCGACCTGGGGAACGCTTGCTGGAACACTGCTCGGGTGCTCGACCACGCCACTCGGCTGCACCCTTTCCCTTCTCGGAGGCGGGGCCGGAGGCTGCACTAGCATCTGGCGCCAGACTGGCGCCCAGCCCATCACGGCCGGCACCGCTCCGCTTGCGATGAGGTACATTTTGGCTCTTGTCTGGTCTGGCATCTAGACTCTTGCTGCCAGCCGGCCAGCTTTTCTAGTCGCCATCTCTTCTTCTTTCGCCCTCCATGGCGGGCACTTCTTCGCGCTCTTTTGCCAAGACCAAAGGGGCAGGGCTTCTCTTCGCGCCCTTTCTTCTGACACGCCCCCCTTCTTCCCGCACTCAGCAGCGCTAATGGCGGTGGTTTTCACAGTAAAACACACAGTTATGTCACACGGTTCTTCAGGCGCACAGTACCCGGTGGGACCGGGCACGAAATCCTGTTCGTGATGCCAAAATTGACTCGCCCACCTCAGGGCTATGGGACACCCGGTGCCGGGCCGGACTAGTCCGGGGGTCATCAGTGGTGGCGGGGCCCGACTCCGTGGCCCTGGTGGGTGTCAGTTAAAATGGCTGATGAATTAAAGTTTGTGTTCGTGACGCCACCTGTGGTATGCGGCTAGTAAGCCGCCGCTGCTGTGTAAGGCCTCCGGGGTGATAATATGGCAGCAATGGTGGTACTGCTCCCCACAGGTGGAGCAATGCCCCGGGGCACAGTTGGTGCTTGTGAGTGTCTATGCAGGTGAAATAACAGAGGCAACTCCAAGGGTGCAGTTCAAGTTCTTTACTCACAATTCTTGTCAAGGCCAGCAGGAACCCTTGGACTGCTGGGACCACTGTCAGGGACCTCCGCCGTTTCTGGGTGATTCTTGGAGCAAAACCCGGTACCCTTCTCTAAAGTGTCTCTGTCTTCCGCTGTCTTCCTAAGCCTTGGCTTTTGTAGGGTAAACCTGGATTGGCCTCCACAACAGCCTCCAGGCTGGGGGGGTCACCTGTCGGCTGATTACCCCTTTTCTAGAAGTTCTGCTATGGGCTGTGGCCCGGGGAGTTTACAACATTCCCTGGGCCTCGGTTTTTACTGTTTGGAGATGATTTTGCACTCCTCCGGTTTCTAGGGACCGTCCCCTGTTGCAGCTTGATCCCTCCACCGATGTTCCTGTGGAACAGGCCACCGCAGCTCTACAGCTACCCGTGGCCCTGGGACCCCTTCTGTTCTCTGCTTGGTGGCACCTGGACCCTCTGAGTCCCAGGATCTTCACCAGGAAGTGTCTCTTTCTTTCCTTAGCTCCTGACTGACTTGGAGCTCTCTTCCTTTCTCTCCTCCTTGCCTGCCTCCTGCAGGCCTCCTTCTCCTTCCCCACACTCTCTCTATCTCCTCACACTAGACTTTCCTTTCTGTGTCTGCACTCTTGTGGCTCCTCCCACCTCCCCAGTTGCTCTGATCTACCCTATAGGAGCAGGGATGGGTCTTACGGCCCCTCCCAGCATGCAGCATGGGAGGGTAACTGCCACTATCCCTGGTCCCAGTGTGTTCCTAGCAATGGGTGTAGTGTAGATTTACCAGGGGACCAGTGTTCACTCCCTTCCTCACCCAGAATGGGTATCACACCGCTGGATAGGGTGCAATGACCTGTGGCGACGGAAGCCTCAGGGGCGCCACACAAGCAAGAAGCAGGTTCCCCAGTTCCTCTGCTGGTGTGACATCCGCTTCTCTGGCTGGTAAGTCTTTGGGCTGGGCTGGAGTTTCTGTTGCTGCAGCCAGCGGGTCTACGGGTTGATCTGGAGTCACTACCACTTCAGGTGGAACAGCTTGATTAAAGGTTAAGGCCGGTACTACAGCAGCTTGGTTCCACTGTGTCCAAGTTTTGGGAAATGCTCCAAGGTTAGTTTGGATGGTCTCTTCTTCTTGTGCTTCAGGCTGGGAAACTTCGAGGCCATCTTTGCCAATCTTCACCTGGTGGGGGAATATCTTCAGGTGATCCCTTGAAACCACAGCTGACGTTCTTCTCCATCCTTACTGATGAGGCACACCTTAGGATTGACAAAGTCTGCAAGCAGGATGGTATACGGATCAGCTTCCCAATGGTCATCTAATTTAGGGACCCTTTGTTTCCTCTTTAAGACTTGCTCTTCAGGTGCTAGAGGAGGTGGCTGAGGCCGCTTGATTGTAGTGCTTCTCCTGTCTCAGCCTGGCCTGGGATAAACTCTCTTCCACACATGCTTGGACCTTGCGATATTGCTGCTGTCATACAGTGCCCCAATCAGTTTCTAATGGAGATGCTTCAGTCACCAAGACGCCAATGTCCAGGTCTATGGATAGCTTGCCAGGTCTCACTCATATCAGATAAGCCTGGGTACAGTTGGTGGACTTCACCGGGATGTGGTTGTACCTGTCCACCAGGTCGGGCAAATTTCTGGCCACAGGTTTCTTTCTTCCAAAGACAGGGTCTTCAGCAAATCTAGCACCACCCGGTTCATCTTTTCACACAGCACATTGATTTGAGGATGATACGGTGTGGTCCTTATCTTCTTACAATCGTACAGGTGACAAAATTCCTGGAACACTTCAGCTTCAAAGGCTGGGCCTTGGTCAGTGAGTATTTGCTCCTGTTAGCATTGGAGCGGACAGAAGTATTCCTGGAACACCTTGGCTGCAGTCTTGGCCTTCTGATCTTTGACTGGACCCACCACCAGGAAACGGGAGTAATGGTCCACTATGGTGAGGGCGTAGACATAACCGAATCAACTTGGAACCAACTTTACATGATCCAGGGCCACCAGGTCAAGTGTCTGCTTCGTGAAAATGGGTTGCAGGGGAGCTCTTTGGCTTTCACAGTCCCTCCATCTCAGGCTACATGGTCCACACTTGCAACACCATTTCTCGATCGCCAGTCTCATGCCGATCCAGTAGAAGCGGGTACGCAGCAGGGCCTCCAGCTTCTTCCATCCAAAGTGCCCAGTCCCATCGTGGTAAGCCTCCAGTACCCTTGCGTCAACCCTCCTGGAATGACTACTTGCCAGACCGGCTCATTGGTTCGGGGATTAAGGTGTTTTATACATAGATTTTTCTTGTAGATGAAGAGTTTGCTCTTTTCCTTCCACAGCTGTCATTCTTCCTGGGGAGCATCTGGGCCAGGATACGAGTTATCTTGGGTTAACAGTTCCTTGACCAAATGGACGGTCGGATCGCTGTCTTGTGTCTCCTCCCAGTTATAGTGGGGCAGTGGGTTAAGAGAGGCTACTTGTTCTGGCACTTGTTTCTCCTTCCCCTGGTGCAAGCATTGAGAGACACAGTGCCGGTAGAAGGCTGGCATCTTCACCTCCTCCATCTCATCCAAGTCTTCCCCAGCTTCTGGTAGATGCGGAATCCGGCACAGGGCATCTGTGTTTGCGTTCTTCCGCCCCGCCTGGTATTTGATTGTAAAGTTGTAGTTGGACAGCCGGGCCATCCAGCTCTGCTCCAATGCCCCCAGCTTCGCTATCTCCAGGTGGGTCAGCGGGTTGTTATCCATGTATAGCGTGAATTTCGCCAATGCCAGGTAGTGTTTAAAACATTCAGTGACTGCCCAAACCACAGCAAGGAACTCTAGATTGAAAGAACTGTAGTTTTCTGGGTTCCGTTCAGTAGGCCAAAGCTTCCTGCTGGCATAGATAATCACCTTCTATCTGCCCCCTTGTACCTGGGACAGCACAGCTCCCAGTCCCACATTGCTGGCATCAGTGTAGAGGACGAAGGGCTGCCCGTAGTCTGGGTAGATCAGATCTCTTCTCCAGTAAGAGCCTGCTTCAGCTGGATGAAGGCCTCTTCTTGTTGATTGGTCCACTCGAATGTAGGTGCCCGGTTCTTGGCTTGACGCACCAGGAGGCCTTGGAGAGGTGACACCATCTTGGTGAATCCCCTGATGAACCACGGGTAATACCCTACCAGGCCGAGGAACTGCCGCACTTCCTTGATGGTGGTGGGTCTGGGCCAGTCCTTGATGACAGTGATCTTTTCTGGAACGAGGGCCACTCCATCAGCGCTCACCATATGACCCAGGTACTGTACTTTTGGCTTCAGCAGGTGACACTTGGACGGCTTCACCTTTAGGCCAAACCCGGACAGGGCCTCAAACACTTCAGCCAGGTGCTGCAGATGATCCTCATTAGTCTTCAAATGCACTATGACATCATCCAGGTACAGAAGGATAGTTTTGAAGTTCCTGTGCACCAGGCAGCACTCCATTAACTGCTGAAATGTCCCCATTGCATTGCAGAGTCCAAATGGCATACAGTTGAACTTGCAGAGGCCTATGGGCATCATGAACGTGGTCTTCTCCTTTTCTGCCTCTGCCATGGGAACCTGCCAGTACCCACTGGTGAGATCTAGGGTAGAGAAATAGTTAGTGGATTTCAAGGATGCTAAAGACTCTTCTACTCTAGGCTACGGGTAAGCATCTTTATGCATAATGCGGTTAACCTGCCTATAGTCAACACACATTCTCATCAAGCCATCTTTCTGTTGTACCAAGACTAATGGAGCGGCCCAGGGGCTACAGCTATCTCTGATCACCCCAGCCTCCTTCATCTCCCGCAACATCTAATTGGCCCGTTGATAATGAGCTGAGGGCACAGGGTGGTATCTTTCCTTGATGGGAGGATGATTCCCGGTGGGGATTTGGTGTTGAACCCCGTTCATCTGCCCAAAGTCTAGAGGGTTTTTTTCTGAATACCCGCTCATATTCCTGTATCACTCAATAGACCCCTTGTTTTTGGTGGGAAGGGGTAGAATCGGTGACAATGTGTAGCTGCTGGCACCACTCCGCCAGTGGACTCCCATCACCGTCTCCTTCCGCCAGATCGTACGGGGCCAAGGGCCCTGCTGCTTTGATGGCACTGTTGTTAATGGTAAACAGCTTAGCTACGGTGGCATACCGGGGCAATTTAACCTCCTCCTCCACGCAATTTAAAATTCGGATGGGTACGTTCCCCTGGCGAACGTCGACTACCCTTTGGCTGTCAGGACATTGGGGCTAACCTCTGAGTACACGGATTCTACGAGGGCTTGATAATCCTGACCCTGAGGCCTATTGCTGCCCGACACTAGATCATCATTTAATTTCTTGGGGGAACCACAATTGGGAAGGAGTCGCTCACCCGAATGTTACCAATTTCACCCCCAGTTTTGTTCGATCTGTTGCCTCTGCATCAGGGCCCTGATCTCTTTCTGCAACGCCCGCTATTCACCGATGATGGCAGTTTCGGCCACCTGCTGCAATAAAACAATTACCTCAGAGAAACAATTCTCTATCACATTTGTGCCGATGGTCACCATTAGAGTACACCTACAACGGTCAATGTCCACAATTATCATCCCCTGTGACTTCAGCTCTACCCGCCCCACTTTGATGGTCATCTCCTTGTAGCCCACCTGTGGCAAAGGCTTGCCATTACTGGCAATTATGGACAAGTCGGTATCTGGGCAAAGGGTCATGTCGGAATCGACTCAATACCTTTTGTAAAGAACATATGGTATGTTTGTCACCTGAGACCCAGTGTCCAGAAGGGAGTTCATCGGAATGCCATCCAGCACAATCTGTAGGACCGGTCGCCCTCCCGTATACTTGTCCCGCCAGTCAGTTGGGCCAGTCCCCCCCACACCCGAGGGTCAATCCTTAGCCCCGGTTACCTGTGGGCCCGGAGGACAGTGACGAGCATAGCGTCCTGCCTTGTCACAACAGTGGCAAATCAGTCGCCCGGCGGGGTCACAGCGATCACTGACCCACCCCCGGGCCAATGGGTTTCCCCTGCGCCGTCGTCTCGGGGTGCCACCTGGTCCGGTGGCGAGCCCTGTGTCCATGGGCTGCGGAGTTGTCTGCATTGTTTGCACAGCCCTTGCGAGGGTGGCCACGTTCTTTGACAGTTCTTGGACCTGAAGCCTCAGGTCTGTAGGGAAATCCCCACCCAAGGTCTGGGCATCCGCCCCCATGGTGGTCTGGGCACCAACTCTGGGTAGGTGATGGCGAGGAGCTGGGTTGAAGTGCCATCCGGGGTCGAGTCTCACAGTACACGGACGGCCTGGTCCTTAAAGTGGGCAAAGTCCTAGGGTTCTGTAGGGCCAGTATGCACAGCTGGGCCCATTGGGCGCTGGACAGGAGCCTCTTAATAAACTGCTCGGTCAGCAGTTGGTCCCCATCACGCACACGCCCAGGATCCACTTGCTTCACGACCATTAGTGCTTCTTGAAAGTTTAAAGCATAGTCCTGTACACTGTCCAGCACTGTCTGCTTACACCCGAAGAATTGCCCTTTTATTTCCGCTGCCGTGCGGGTGTCGAAGGTGTCTTTCAGCCGAGCCAGGGATTACTCTACAGTCCCTTTATCGACGTCTGGCCAGGACTTGGCCTCTCACTGGGCCGCCCCGGTTAGCTGACTAATTAGTATGCTCACTTTCTGGCTCTCCGTCAGGGGATACACATTAAAAAAACTACCCATTCTCTCTTGAAAGTCGCTCAAGGCATGCGAATCTCCTGAATATTGTGGCAACCATGCTGCTCCCAGTATATAAGGCATGAAGAGGGGCATCACCGGTGCTGTTTCTACCGTGGAAGCTGGATCCCCTTCCTGGCTGGACATCTTTTCCCTCCTTGTTAAACCACAGCCAGGTTCCATGTCTCACTTGGGGAATCGGTGGTTAACTCTCAGTCGCTCGAGTGGCAGAGTTTCTCTTCGCACCTTTTCCTCCCTCGCAACACAGTTAATGGCAACTGTCTTTTCAAGAAATACAGTTTAACACAGTCCTCGGTTGTTACAGGCAAGCAATCCTGTTTGTGATGCCAAGTTGTAGCACCCACGGGGCTTGGGTTAAATGTACTCATCACCGAGCTGGTGATGTCGGGTCGGGATGTCATGGGTGGCCCTGACCGGCTTCATGGCCCCGAGTTGTACAATAAAAGGAAGGAGGATGGAGGGATGGGATGATGGGGAAGAAGGATGTTGGTGGTAGTAGTTATCTCGGGACGCCACATGTGATATGCGGCGAAGGATTAGCCGCCACTGCGGTTGCTGTCCTCTGGGGCGGGTGGTGTCACAGCTAGGATAGCTCAGCTTCACGCAGGTGAAGGTAGGCCCCAGGGAGGATGATGGGGTGACAGTCTATGGTGGTGTACGCTGGGGTGCAGGACTGAGGATGCCGACAGTAACTGGACAACACAGGTCGGTAGTTTCTTGTACCTTTTTTTGTCAGTTGAACTCAGTCCCGAGTTACATTGGTCCAGTCAGCCTGGTAGAAGTGGGGAATCTCTCCTTGCCAGGTGGATTGGAGGCTTTCCTTAGTGCACTCTCAGTATGGGTTGCTGTGGCCTAAGCAGCACAGCGTCCCTCTTCTTAGATGCTATATGCCTTGCCCCTTGTGGTGGGCAGCACAAGCTGGATGCAGGGCCCTCTTGTATTTCTGCAGCCCAGGGCTCTATGGTGCTACTTCACCATGGGAGTCTCTGGTGAGCCAGGAGATGTGTAATCTCCTGCTGTCCGGGTTTTACTGCAGGGCTGTTACCATCCGAAAGTCGAGGATCCCGGTGTCCTAATTCTTGCGCTTGGTCCTGGAAAGCTTGGACAACAGCTCTCTTACAGTGACCGTTCTCTTTGCTTGCTTCTCGGGTTCTGAAGTCTATCTTCCTGTTTCCCTGTCTAACCCCTCCCCAGCCCAGAATTCAAAGGGAAGCTCATCCCAACCAGGACTTGAGCTCCAACTTCTGGCCTGAGTGAGGATGTGTTGTGTGTGATTATACCTGACATGGAGATTTCCCCGCTGCTCCCAGGCATAGCATTGCCCCTCGGTGAGAAGAACAACGCCACTGTGGCTCCCATGACCACTGGGGTGCCACATATGTGGTTAATCTGTAGGTTAATAGCAGTCCAAAGATGTACGACCACCTTACTAAAAGCCCAACTACTGGGAGAAAATTAACTTTATTCATCCTAGAAGTCTCCTACTTTTAGTCCTAGAGGCACAGCTGGTGTGGCTACAGTCATTGCTAAGTACATAGTGAGCAGGACCTGTACCCACACCCTGACACTGACTGATAGCCGGCTGAGCACTGATATATTGCAGAACTGGCTGTCCAGTCAGTGCCAGGGTGTGCTTTGAGCTGCCACTCACAGAGTATTGATCGGTTACTGGTGGGATTAATAAAGTTCATTTCCGCCCAGTAGATGGGCTTTCAGTGCAGCAGTCAGGCAGTTTTGGAACACTATAAAGATGCTTGACCTCTAGCCTAGCCTTGAGAAAGTCTCTATGAGTTGGTGTTCAGAGGACATATGTATGAATCAGTTCTAGCTTAGTAATATTTTAGAGACCTGTTTTGAGAGTCTGAGCCCTTTCACTCTTGATCTTGGTACCATGTTTAAAGTGCACCAATCACCAGGATTTTCCTATATAACCTAAAGCCAGTGCTATACTGGCACTATCATGCTGATTCTATGCATACCTTTAGTTGTCAGCTCAGATGTATAGGTTATGAAACACAAGCAAGTAAAGCTTGTAAAATCAGCAGCTTCTTGAATGACAGCAGCTGTTGATCAGCTGATAGCTGGGGTGGGTATATCCTTTCCCCCTGTTATTAATGCTAATTCTATTATACAGTTGTTTTACTCTGTAAGTAGAAAGACCTGTGTTGATGTCATTCCCATGTGACCAGAAGGGACGGAGCCTCAGCCAACAGAAAAGTAATGTTGTTTCCTGGTATCAGCTATGTTGGCTGAGGCCCCATCATTGCTGCTGTCATGATAGGGATTGGTGTGCTTTAATGAAAATCCCTTTTAGGTTGCACTTAATAGTTTCCCATGTGATTGTTGGGGAAGTATCTTTGGATGTATGATCCGAGATAAAGTTAGCAACTTATGTCTGAATACTGAAATTACATAATATATCTAGAAGTAAAGATTTCAGGACTTTTCCAACTATTGCAGGATAAACTAGCTGAGATTGAATGGGATGGTCCGCCCAGGATTAACCCACAGGATTTGAGGAGTGAGGGAGACTTTTCTGTTAGGGGTACTTTGCACGCTGCGACATCGCAAGCCGATGCTAGCGATGCCGAGCATGATAGTACCCGCCCCCGTCGCACATGCGACATCTTGTGATAGCTGCCGTAGCGAACATTATCGCTACGGCAGCTTCACACGCACTTACCTGCCCTGCAACGTCGCTCTGGCCGGCGACCCGCCTCCTTCCTAAGGGGGCGGGTCGTGCGGCGTCACAGCGACGTCACAAGGCAGGCGACCAATAGAAGCGGAGGGGAGGAGATGAGCGAGACGTAAATATCCCGCCCACCTCCTTCCTTCCACATAGCCGGTGGACGCAGGTAAGGACATTTTCCTCACTCCTGTGACTTCACACACAGAGATGTGTTCTGCCTCAGGAACGAGGAACAATATCGTATCTCCTATTGGTGCGACATTATGAAAATGTCCGACGCTACACAGATCACCGATTTTGCAATTGTGTATCGGCGCATCTAGGCTTTACACGTTGTGACGTCGTTACCAGCGCCGGATGTGCGTCACTTTCGATTTGACCCCGACGATATCGCAACGTGCAAAGTACCCCTTAGAGTAAGGGATCCCGGAGGACAGACACCTGGGGGTCTCGGAGATGCCTCAAGGGTTTATTTATTATTTATTTATTATTATTTATTTTTATAGCGCCATTTATTCCATGGCACTTTACAGTGAAAGAGGGTATACATACAACAATCATTAACAGTACAAAACAGACTGATATAGGAGGAGAGAGGACCCTGCCCATGAGGGCTCACAGTCTACAGGGAATGGGTGATGGTACAATAGGTGAGGACAGAGCTGGTTGCGCAGTGGTGTACTGGACTGAAGGTTATTGTAGGTTGTAGGCTTGTTGGAAGAGGTGGGTCTTGAGTTTCCTCTTGAAACTTTCCATGGTAGGGGAGAGTCTGATATGCTGTGGTAGAGCGTTCCAGAGTATGGGGGAGGCACGGGAGAAATCTTGTACGCGATTGTGGGAAGAGGAGATAAGAGAGGAGTAGAGAAGGAGATCTTGTGAGGATCTGAGGTTGCGTGTGGGTAGGTACCGGGAGACTAGGTCACAGATGTAAGGAGGAGACAGGTCGTGGATGGCTTTGTATGTCATGGTTAATATTTTGAACTGGAGTCGTTGGGCGATGGGAAGCCAGTGAAGGGATTGGCAGAGTGGCGCGGCTAGGGAATAGCGAGGGGAGAGGTGGATTAAGCGGGCTGCAGAGTTTAGGATAGATTGGAGGGGTGCAAGAGTGTTGGAAGGGAGACCAGAGAGCAGGAGGTTGCAGGTTAAGTCCCTATTGATGTTGTCAAGCAGAGACCCATTATTTGTTTCTTCCCTTAGGAGAGAGAGGAGCTAGTACCTGGTTAGAAGGATGTTGACTGTGGGGAGAGAGGTCCATGTCCAAACCCAACCTGTGGAGCAGAGTTTTTAAAAGGTATGGGTCCTTCCTAATCCACTATTGTAGGTAGATTGGAGGACTCATCGGGTTCTAGCAGGAGAGTAGTCAATTGTATCCTGGGAGTAAAGCAGGTGTGCCTGAGTGGCCAATTTACTCATTCGGCGAAAATTCTACACAAATTAAATTTTTATCAATGCAATTTATTAAAGTTTAATATAAATGTATGGCTTAGCATAAACATTACATGACATATAATAAGATGTTGGAACATCAAAATGTAATTGACAAACAGTTTAACAGATAACAACAGGGGTTCACAACAACAGTGCTACAAACCCATTATCAAACATCTTCCAAAGTAGGTAAAAGTTTTAAGATGGAAAATATTTATTATTTTGCTTTTATTATTAATTTTGCGCAATAATATTTTTTTTAACAAACTTGGCAGTAACGATCTACAAAGGAACGTATATTTACAAAGGAAGAGTTGACAGACTAATAACACAGAATTGCAAGAGTAAAAATGTTTGAAAAGTAAGCGGTGATTTTCTATATATTTTCCATTGCTGAACTCTGCAAAAACTACAGTATATGTCAGGTAATTATTTTGATATTTTTACTAACACTGACTTAAAAGGCTTCCAAAAGAATAGAATTCCATACAATTCCAAAAGGAATTCCTTACACACTTTCCTCAAGACTTTGCTCAAGTGTATTGCAGTGATCTTCCTGGACTGATGGGCAAATTTAACATTTATTACAATGTCAGTGAGGGGAGACTCTTTATTGATTCATCCAAAAAAGTCTAAAAGCTGTGCTCTGCACAATGATAGTAAGTATGCCACAGTGCCTGTAGGGCATTCTGTGCACTTGAAGGAAAGCCATGAGAATTTAGACTTCATTTTCAAGAAACCTAACTATGAGGATCTAGGATGGTCAGTATGTGGTGATCTGAAAGTTCTCTCTTTGCTCCTTGGGCAGAAAGGAGAATACATGATGCACTTATGCATTATGTGTGAATGGGATAGCAGGGATAGGACTCATCATTGGAGCCCAAAACTTTGGCCAATGAGAACACCTTTGCAATCTGGACTCAAAAACATAGTTGCGGAAAGTTTAGTTGACCCCACTAAAGTTCAACTGCCACCACTCCGCATTAAGCTTGGACTGATGAAGTAGTTTGTAAAGTATCTACCGAAAGGAGAGACTTTTAAGTACCTGTGTACCATGTTTCAGGAACTGTCCAACGCAAAACTGATGTAAGGTATTTATGTGGGTCGTGATATTCGGAAACTTACAAATGACGATGTGTTTGAAACAAAAATAAAAGCTGTTGAGGAAAAGGCTTGGGATTATTTTAAAGAAGTTGTGAAGAAATTTCTAACTTCTAAGTAACAACAAAGATCCAAAAATTAAGTCCATCGGGGAGATCATGATAAAACAATTGAAAGCCTTGGGTTGTCTAATGAATTTGAAGTTACATTTTTTACATTTCCATTTGGACTACTTTCCGGAAAACCTTGGTGCTGTTAGCAAAAAGCAAGGAGAAAGATTTCATCAGGATATCAAGAAGATGGAACAACGAAATCAAGGTAGATGGAATGTGAACATGATCGGGGACTAATGCTGGATGCTTCACAGAGAAGAACCGCAGGTTTTCTATAAAATAAATTGTATCACAAAACAAAAAGGCAAACAACTTAATTTCCAATAATGTTGCACAATGAATGTTCAATAAATTTCTTTAAATAATATTGCGTACATTTTTTTACTACAATAAAGATCTTTCTTGTTCTTTTTGTTTGTATGTAATTTAATGTGTGATTTAAGCTAAATCCATACGTGATGGTTAAAAATAGTTTTGGGGTTTTTTGGGGGGTTTTTTTTGTTTCTTTTTTTTTTTAAAAAAATTGGGGGGCATAAAAACCATGGGAATGAATCATTAGATCTGAAATAATTTTCATAAACCCAAATTTTGTATTCCTGAATATTTACCGTATTTTTCGCTTTATAAGACGCACTTTTGTTCCCCCAAATTTTGGTTGAAAGTAGGGGGTGCGTCTTATAATCCGAATATACGGGGGGGTGTATATATATATATACAGAGTCCAGTGGAGGTGCGGGCAGCTCTGGAGCGGTGCTGGGGGCTGCTGGGGGCAGAGAGAGCTGGGAGCGGCAGCGTTTGATCTCCTGCTCCCGCTCATATATTATGCACAGCCGCTGTCCATCAGAAGCGTGGTGCTGAAACTGCATCGCGCTGATGGGCTGGGGGAGCTGCACATATTATATCTGCCTGTGCTTACCGTTGATCACACAGGATCCCCCCTCCACTTGTGTTAGCTATAGCCTCCCGTGCTGCTGCCCATAGTAAAATAATAAACTCTTTACTCACCTCCTCCAGCGTCTGCCCGGTCTCCCTCCTGCTGCTGTGATTAGGCACGCAGAGATATCTCTCTCTGCTGTCCCGATCACATGACCTGCACTAGAACCAGGAAGTAGGAAGTGCAGGAGACACTGGAGGAGCTCAACCCCGAGGAGGGAGACACCAGACAGGACACTGCTGCAGAAGGTAAAGAGTTTATTTTACTAAAAGCAGCAACATGGGGGCGATATGTAACAGAGGGTGATGTCTGCCTGCCCCAGTGGGCCTGTCTGCCTGCCCCAGTGGGCCTGTCTACCTGCCTCAGTGGGCCTGTCTGCCTGCCCCAGTTGGCCTGTCTGCTTGCCCCAGTGGGCCTGTCTGCCAGCCACAGTGGGCCTGTCTGCGAGCCACAGTGGGCCTGTCTGCCTGCCCCAGTGGGCCTGTCTTCCTGCCCCAGTGGGCCTGTCTGCCTGCCACAGTGGGCCTGTCTGCCTGCCCCAGTGGGCCTGTCTGCCTGCCTCAGTGGGCCTGTCTGCCTGCCCCAGTGGGCCTGTCTGCTTACCCCAGTGGGCCTGTCTGCCAGCCACAGTGGGCCTGTCTGCGAGCCACAGTGGGCCTGTCTGCCTGCCCCAGTGGGCCTGTCTTCCTGCCCCAGTGGGCCTGTCTGCCTGCCCCAGTGGGCCTGTCTGCCTGCCACAGTGGGCCTGTCTGCCTGCCACAGTGGGCCTGTCTGCCTGCCAGAGTGGTCCTGTCTGCCTGCCAGAGTGGGCCTGTGTGCCAGCCACAGTGGGCCTGTGTGCCAGCCACAGTGGGCCTGTGTGCCAGCCAGAGTGGGCCTGTGTGCCAGCCATAGAGAATGTGTGCCAGCCATAGGGGAAATGTGGCATCACTGGGGGACGTGTTCAATATAAGGTGGCCAAATCCAGATTAAGGGGGCTAATTTTAGGATGAGGGGGCTATGAGGGACATATACCCTATATTATTTGTTAGACGGACACTGGCATTATAAGACGGACCCCATTTATTAAAAAATTCTCTATTCCTTCACCAAATTTCGGTGCGTCTTATAATCAGGTGCGTCTTATAAAGCGAAAAATACGGTAATCTGATAATAAGTTATATATGATATGACATATAGTAAATCCCTTGTAACAGGTTCAAGTGCAGTAATACCATACTTTCTTCTATCTGCAGCTCATCAGCTTTCTATTCAAAGCAGCCTAATATCTATAGACAGCTATCCGAAAGATTGGTAACCAAACTCAACATATCAGATATGACCATGACCTAACAGTCACAACCTTAGAACAACCTTCTTGTACTAGGCAACATTTCTGAAAAACAAACTATTAACCTTCCCGTTTCCCTTTGTGCACTTTAAATATAATTTGTGCAGAATCCCAAGTTATCACACAATAAACAATGTTAACAATTGCACGTTAAAAGGGTTTTCCCCATCAACAAAGTTCATTTTAATCTATAAATCTTGAAATAATATAAAAGTTCCACAATTGTATATGTTTAAAAAAAATAGTCCCTGTGCTAAATCTTATATATGTGTCCATGCTATGTACTGTGTAATTACCATGCCATGTCAGATCATGCAAAGACATGTTGTCATCATACCACAGCTTCTAGGTCAGGGAGGAAGTAAAAAAAGTATACAGACATTAAAGCACGGGATGACAAATAATTCTTTCTTTGAGGTAAAACATTTTATTTAAAACAGGCAGGGAAATGTTTTACCTCACCAAAAGAATGAGCTATGATCCCATGCTGTAATGTCTTTATACTCTTTTGCTTCCTCCCATAACCAGTAGGTGGGTTATGATCAGACCATGTCCCTGTACAGTCAGACACGGCCATTACACAGTACAAAGCAGGGACACAATTATAAGATTATCTCAGCACAGGAATATGTTTTAAACACATTCAATAGTAGATCCAATTATTATTCCAATATCTATTAGTTAAAAATAAAATCTTAAAGGGATGGTCCAAAGGCAAAGTAATTTTCCTCCTAGCTACCTATCTATTTGATGTCATAATCTAAGCTATTTTCTATACTTGCTTTAAAAATTCCCCATCCTTCCCTCACTGCTCTAAATAACTGCTTTTCTATTTTATTTTTTTTTTCACTTCCTGTCTGATGACACTTCATTTAAGAATTTCTAGTTCATGCTGGGATCTGGGATACTCAAAGTGTCATCAAGGGACAAAGGCAGTCATTGCCACGGCCTCTGCCTCCCATTTGTAACGAAGCATCATCACTGACGCTTGTGTCAGAAGCCTATCCCTGCTCTGTGCGTAACACGCACTCTGTTGTCAGCTTAGGCTGCTTTCACACATCCGGTTTGAGCAGTGCGGCTCAATCCGCCTGTGAAGCCTATGCAACGGATGCGGTGAAAACACCGCATCCTTTGCATAAGTTTTTTACATGCGGCCGGTCCGGTTTTTGCCGCTTGCGGCATGCTACTGAGCATGCGCAGTGGCAAAAACCGCATGCGGCAGCCGGATGCAGTTTTTGACGCATCGCGCCGCATCCGGCATCCATAGGGATGCATTGGGAAAAGCGCCGCATCGGCCGGATGCGGCGCGATGCGTTTTTTTTTTGCCGGAGCAAAAAACGTGCCAGGGAACGTTCCATCCGGCCGCCGCATCGGCTAAATCTGCCGCATGCGGCAAAAACCGGACCGAACGCAAGCCCATGCGGCACAATGCAGCACTAATTAAAGTCTATGCAGGAAAAACGCAACCGGCAGCAAAAAAAACCGGTTGCGGTTTTCCTGCAAAGTGCCGGATTGTGCCGCATTGCAAAAGCCCGATGTGTGAAAGCAGCCTTAGACGAATAGTATTAAGCCACCAAGAGAGTTGTGTCAGAATTAGAGTTGAGCGCGGTTCGCGGTTCGAGGTTCTCCAGTTCTAGGCTCGAGTGATTTTGGGGCCTGTTCTAGATCGAACTAGAACTCGAGCTTTTTGCAAAAGCTCGATAGTTCTAGAAACGTTCGAGAACGGTTCTAGCAGCAAAAAAACAGCTAATTCCTAGCTGGCTTTCCGCTGTAATAGTGTAAGTCACTCTGTGACTCACACTATTATGACATTTCAGTGTATAGTGTGCGTGAACAGCGCCTTCAGATCACTGCTGTTTGTATAATGGCGATCGCCATTTTTTTTTTTTTTTTTCCTTGTCTTCCTTCCCTAAGCGCGCGCGTCTTGTGGGGCGGGCCAGCTTGTCAGCCAATCCCAGACACACACACAGCTAAGTGGACTTTTAGCCAGAGAAGCAACGGCATGTGTGATAGGATGTCCATGTCACATGTCCCTGCATTATAAAACCGGACATTTTCCTCCAGGACGCCATTATCTCTTCTGCGTCTTTGGTGTCAGACATCACTTGGGCAGCTCCGTCCTCAGTCCTATCGCTGATACAGCTGTATGCGCTCCATACACAGCGCTGGACAGCATAGAGATAGCACTTTCCATCAGTCCTTTTAAGGGCTCGTACCGTCAGGGTCAGAGCCATAGGTGACAGGTCCTGAAAACAGCGACAGCGTCTGTGTAGCTAAGGTCAGGGATTTCGTCGCTGCATTTCCCCATTAGGAGGGAATAGAAAGGCAGGCTTCCATTCCTCTACCCAGAGCCCCACAATCCTGGCACTGTACCCTCCTGTCCTCTGCACACTCCAACTCATTATAACTAAGCCATTATACTAGCAAACACTCAGTGTACCTAGTGGCATCCTAAACGTGGCTATTGGACTTTTGTCTAGTCACACTAGTGCAAAGATATTTACAGCATGTCTGCCTGCATTGCACACTCAAACTCTTTTTAACTAAGCCATTATACTAGCAAACAGTCAGTGTACCTAGTGGCATCCTAAACGTGGCTATTGGACTTTTGTGTAGTCACACTAGTGGAAAGATATTTGCAGCACGTCTGCCTGCATTGCACACTCCAACTCATTATAACTAAGCCATTATACTAGCAAACACTCAGTGTACCTAGTGGCATCCTAAACGTGGCTATTGGACTTTGCTATAGTCCCACTAGTGCAAAGACATTTGCAGCACCTCTACCTGCATTGCACACTCCAACTCATTATAACTAAGCCATTATACTAGCAAACACTCAGTGTACCTAGTGGCATCCTAAACGTGGCTATTGGACTTTTGTCTAGTCACACTAGTGCAAAGACATTTGCAGCACCTCTACCTGCATTGCACACTCCAACTCATTATAACTAAGCCATTATACTAGCAAACACTCAGTGTACCTAGTGGCATCCTAAACGTGGCTATTGGACTTTGCTATAGTCCCACTAGTGCAAAGACATTTGCAGCACCTCTACCTGCATTGCACACTCCAACTCATTATAACTAAGCCATTATACTAGCAAACACTCAGTGTTCCTAGTGGCATCCTAAACGTGGCTATTGGACTTTGCTATAGTCCCACTAGTGCAAAGACATTTGCAGCACCTCTGCCTGCATTGCACACTCCAACTCATTATAACTAAGCCATTATACTAGCAAACACTCAGTGTACCTAGTGGCATCTTAAACGTGGCTATTGGACTTTGCTATAGTCCCACTAGTGCAAAGACATTTGCAGCACCTCTGCCTGCATTGCACACTACAACTCATTATAACTAAGCCATTATACTAGCAAACACTCAGTGTACCTAGTGGCATCCTAAACGTGGCTATTGGACTTTTGTCTAGTCACACTAGTGCAAAGACATTTGCAGCACCTCTACCTGCATTGCACACTCCAACTCATTATAACTAAGCCATTATACTAGCAAACACTCAGTGTACCTAGTGGCATCCTAAACGTGGCTATTGGACTTTTGTCTAGTCACACTAGTGCAAAGACATTTGCAGCACCTCTACCTGCATTGCACACTCCAACTCATTATAACTAAGCCATTATACTAGCAATTTTTTCTGCCAGTTTAAGGGCCGTAGTTGCATTGTCAGGGATATTTATTCTTTATTATTCTGCTGTTAATAAAGCTAGACCACCACTGCAATCTACACCACCTCTCAATTTTTACTACCACATTTTCAGTGCACAATCTTGTCGCACTCAACATGAGTGGCAAAATGACAGATGCTGGTGGAAAGGGGAAGAGGCGTGGTGGAAAAGGCAAAAAAGGTTTTGTCCGTGGGGAAGGTGGCAAAGCTCCATTATCATCTGCTGAAGATAGACCATCTACCAGCAAAAGTAAGATGTCTACTACTTACCGTGGACAATCCGATGTGCTCCCTTTTTTACGGACACGAACAACAGGAACAAAGGTAGATGATGGGCAAAAAAGGAAAATGCTTGAATGGATCTCAAGTGGTCCAACAAGTGCCCTCTCAGCCACTTCAAGTACCGCATCCAAAAAACACCAGTCCTCTGAGTTGTCATCCCAATCAAACTTGCTTTCTCCCAGCTCTGAAGTCTCCATCAGCCCTGCACAGTATGGTGGAACTGAGATGGCTGAGTCTGCAGAGCTGTTCAGTCACACTATAGCCTGGGAATCAGAGGTCTGCTCCCAAGCTACAGTGAGTACAGAACAGGAAATGGTCTGCAGTGATGCCCAGAACCTTTGTGACTCTGATTCAGGCCGTGAGGACCAAGTTTCTGAGCATAATGTTGACCCTTTGTCACAAACTGTAACACCTGTGGTTATAGACAATGAGGAACATACTGATGAAGATGAGACGCAGATACCCGATTGGGATGACAACTTAAATATTCGGTCAGGGCAAGAAGAGGCTCGGTCTGAGGGGGAGGGGAGTGCAAACACAACAATTGATGATGAAGTTCTAGATCCCACCTACTGTCAACCCACAGTCAGGCACTCGAGGAGGTCAACAGAGGTGGTGGAGGAGGATGCAACTGATGACGAAGTTACCTTGCGCCTTCCTGGACACAGTCGGAGTACTGGTAGCACGTCTACAACTGCATCCTCAGCCACCACTCTGCCTCTGAGCATTATTCGGGGTGGATCAACAGGTCGCATGGCCTTTAAGCCTTGCCTAGCCTGGTCCTTTTTTGACATAGAAAAAGATCGCCCAAATTATGTGATCTGTAAAATTTGTCATGGTTCTCTTAGTAGAGGTCAAAACCTCAGCAGTTTGACAACTTCTTCCATGAATCGTCACATGAATAAATATCATATGGCCCGGTGGGAAGCTCACCGTGCTGCAATGCGGCCTAGCGGAGCGAACCATCCACCGCCTGCCCCTTCCAGTGCATCCGCGCGCTCGTCATCTTCTAGGACTGTGGGGACAGCTGTCACACCTGTTTTTCCACCCACAACTTCCACCACTGTAACCGCAACAGGCAGTTTGCTTGGTAGGTCGTCAGTTGGTTTGGAAGGGGAAACAAGTGAGTGTGTACAGCTCTCTCAGACATCGATAGCACCAACGTTGGATGAAGGCAACATCATGTCTCCGCCTGCACTTTCCTCACAAACCTGCATTTTTCCAGGGACACCCTACTCAACACCGTCTACACACAGCAGCCAGAACTCTGTCCCTCAGATGTGGTCAAATAAAAGGCCACTTCCTGCGACCCATGACAAAGCTAAGAGGTTGACTCTATCCCTCTGTAAGCTGTTGGCTACCGAAATGCTGCCTTTCCGCCTAGTGGACACACAGGATTTTAGAGACCTTATGTCTGTCACTGTGCCCCAGTACCAGATGCCTAGTCGCCACTACTTCTCTAAGAAAGGTGTGCCTGCGCTACACCAGCATGTCGCCCACAACATCACCGCTTCCTTGAGAAACTCTGTGTGTGAACGGGTGCATTTCACCACCGATACTTGGACCAGTAAGCATGGACAGGGACGTTACATGTCGCTGACTGGGCACTGGGTAACTATGGTGATAGATGGTGAAGGGTCTGCTGCACAAGTCTTGCCGTCCCCACGACTTGTGTGTCAATCCTCTGTCTGTCCAAGTTCCGCCACTGCTTCTGCATCCTCCATCTCATCTGGCTCCTCCACCTCCGCCCCAAGCCTGCCTGGTCAGGCCACCAGCGTTCTCACTGCGCAGAAGGAATCACGCACCCCTCATTACTATGCTGGCAGCAGAGCGCAACGGCAACAGGCGGTCTTTAGCTTGACATGTCTTGGGAATAAGAGTCACACAGCTGAGGAGTTGTGGTCAGCTCTGCGGTCCGAGTTTAATAAATGGTTGTCTCCACTCAACCTGCAGCCTGGTAAGGCCGTGTGCGACAATGCTGCAAACCTGGGTGCGGCGCTTCGCCTGGGCAAGGTGACACACGTACCTTGTATGGCTCTTGTGTTGAACCTTGTCGTCCAGCAATTTTTAACACACTATCCCGGCCTAGATGGCCTTCTGAACAGGGCACGAAAACTGTCTGCTCACTTCCGCCGTTCAAGCGCCGCAGCTGAGCGACTTGCATCGTTCCAGAAGTCTTTCGGCCTGCCGGTTCATCGCCTGAAATGCGATGTGGCGACACGCTGGAATTCAACTCTCCACATGTTGCAGCGACTGTGGCAGCACCGCCGAGCCCTGGTGCAATACGTCATGACGTATAGCCTGGTCCAACAAGATGCAGAGGTGGGGCAGATCACCCAGATGGAGTGGTCTCAGATCAAGGACCTATGCACCCTTCTGCACAGTTTCGACATGGCGACGAATATGTTTAGCGCAGACAATGCCATTATCAGCATGACGATTCCAGTCATTTACATGCTGGAGCACACGCTAAACACTATTCGGAGTCAGGGGGTGGGACAACAGGAAGGGGATGAACTACAGGAGGATTCATATGCGCAAGACACAACAACATCACCAAGGTCCAGACGTTCATCATCACCAAGGCGCCAGGCATGGGACCATGGGGGACAGGGATAAACAAGGGCGCATGGTAGCAGGCGAGATGTTGAGGAAGGTGCAGGAGAACATGAAGAAATGGAGGACGAACTGTCCATGGACATGGAAGACTCAGCAGATGAGGGAGACCTTGGTCAAATTTCAGTTGAAAGAGGTTGGGGGGAGATGTCAGAGGAAGAAAGAACGGTTAGCACCTCTATGCCACAAACACAGCGTGGACTTGGTCCGCATGGCTGCGCAAGACACATGAGTGCCTTCTTGTTGCACTACCTCCAACATGACCCTCGTATTGTCAAAATTAGAAGTGATGATGACTACTGGCTTGCCACACTATTAGATCCCCGGTACAAGTCCAAATTTTGTGACATAATTCCAGCCATAGAAAGGGACGCACGTATGCAGGAGTATCAGCAGAAGCTGTTACTCGATCTTAGATCGGCTTTTCCACCAAACAACCGTGCAGGTGCAGGGAGTGAATCTCCCAGTTGTAACTTGACAAACATGGGACGGTCTCGTCATCTTCAACAGTCTACCCGTACCAGTAGGACCGTATCTGGTGCTGGTAACAGCAATTTTATGGAATCTTTTCATAATTTGTTTAGACCCTCCTTTGCAAGGCCACCAGAGACAACAAGTCTGACACATAGTCAACGGCTGGAGAGGATGATACAGGAGTATCTCCAAATGAACATCGATGCCATGACATTGCAAATGGAGCCTTGCTCCTTTTGGGCTTCAAATCTAGAAAAATGGCCAGAGCTATCCAGTTACGCCTTGGAGATTTTGTCGTGTCCAGCTGCCAGCGTTGTCTCTGAACGTGTCTTCAGTGCTGCTGGGTGTGTGCTGACAGATAAGCGCACGCGTCTGTCCAGTGACAATGTGGACAGACTGACGTTCATCAAAATGAACAAGTCATGGATCCAGAAGGAATTTACTACCCCTGTGTCATCCTGGGGAGAGTAAATGCTTGTGGATTTGGAATGTGCTTGATGCAAATCTAGCTGTGAAGTGTACAACTAGGGCACAAGTGCTGCCACTGATTGGGTGGGTGTGTGTGGGGCCCAATTTTTGGAAAAAAGGGAGACTCCGCTTGGAGTAACCCTTGCTTACATTGTTTTTAAAAGAAGCCAAGATGAACAGAGCTGGGATCAGGAAAGACTTTGCTACCTACCCCGGTGTCATCCTGGGGACGGATAAGAATGGCGTATTTTTGAATGTGCTTGATGCAAATCTAGCTGTGAAGTGTACAACTGGGGCACAACTGCTGCCACTGAATGGGTGGGTGTGTGTGGGCCCCAATTTTTGGAAAAAAGGAAGACTCCGCTTGGAGTAACCCTTGCTTACATTGTTTTTAAAAGAAGCCAAGATGAACAGAGCTGGGATCAGGAAAGACTTTGCTACCTACCCTGGTGTCATCCTGGGGACGGTTAATTATGGCGTATTTTTGAATGTGCTTGATGCAAATCTAGCTGTGAATTGTACAACTGGGGCACAACTGCTGCCACTGAAGGGGTGGGTGTGTGTGGGGCCCAATTTTTGGAAAAAAGGGAGACTCCGCTTGGAGTAACCCTTGCTTGCTGTGTTTTTAAAATAAGCCAAGATGAACAGAGCTGGGATCAGGAAAGACTTTGCTACCTACCCTGGTGTCATCCTGGGGACGGTTAATTAGGCCGTATTTTTGAATGTGCTTGATGCAAATCAAAACATCATGTTTGCAACTAGGGCACAAGTGCTGCCACTGATGGGGTGTCTGTGTGGCCCAATTTTTGGAAAAAAGGGAGACTCCGCTTGGAGTAACCCTTGCTTACATTGTTTTTAAAAGAAGCCAAGATGAACAGAGCTGGGATCAGGAAAGACTTTGCTACCTACCCCGGTGTCATCCTGGGGACGGATAAGAATGGCGTATTTTTGAATGTGCTTGATGCAAATCTAGCTGTGAAGTGTACAACTAGGGCACAAGTGCTGCCACTGAATGGGTGGGTGTGTGTGGGGCCCAATTTTTGGAAAAAAGGAAGACTCCGCTTGGAGTAACCCTTGCTTACATTGTTTTTAAAAGAAGCCAAGATGAACAGAGCTGGGATCAGGAAAGACTTTGCTACCTACCCCGGTGTCATCCTGGGGACGGTTAAGAATAGAGTATTTTTGAATGTGCTTGATGCAAATCTAGCTGTGAAGTGTACAACTGGGGCACAACTGCTGCCACTGAAGGGGTGGGTGTGTGTGGGGCCCAATTTTTGGAAAAAAGGGAGACTCCGCTTGGAGTAACCCTTGCTTACATTGTTTTTAAAAGAAGCCAAGATGAACAGAGCTGGGATCAGGAAAGACTTTGCTACCTACCCCGGTGTCATCCTGGGGACGGTTAAGAATAGAGTATTTTTGAATGTGCTTGATGCAAATCTAGCTGTGAATTGTACAACTGGGGCACAACTGCTGCCACTGAAGGGGTGGGTGTGTGTGGGGCCCAATTTTTGGAAAAAAAGGGAGACTACGCTTGGAGTCACCTTGCGGTGTTTTACATGATTTTAGAAGGGCGTGCCATGCCTATATCTGTGTGTCCTCCTCTTTTTCCTTGTCCAGCTGTTTTGTTTTCGCATGAGTATATGTCCTTGTCACTTTCCCATGTGTTTGTGTTGTGTTGTGAGTTGTTTGTCACCTTTTGGACACCTGTGTGTGAGGGTGTGTTCTAGGTGTTTTTATGTGTTTGTGATTGCCTGCCATTGTTTCCTATGCAGTTCGAGTTCGGTTCGTCGAACGTTCGACGAGCCGAACTCGAACGGGACCTCCGTTCGGCGAACCGACCTCGAGCCGAACCGGGACCGGTTTGCTCATCTCTAGTCAGAATACAAGCAGATACCAGTGATGTAACCTGCTGGGCTGGTATGACCGTTCCATTGCTGGATTATTACTATTCATCTAAGCAGACAACAAAGATTATGGTATGTACACAGTGCACAGTGCCCAGCGTGCAGGGACAAAGCAGTGTCGAGCCCCTGAGCATAGTGTCATTGCTGTGCTTAGATTTTCTCTAATGTGAAGATCAGAGCATAGGTGAGAAGGAGAAACTAATCTCTCCAAATTCTCCATTGCCAGTCTCTTTGTATATCGCACTGCTCTCGGATGTCATCAGAGTACAATCCGATGTTTTACACACATGCATAGACTTGTATGGGTGCGTGTGAGCCAAGATACTCTGCCAATTACAGCATACTGTGATTTTTCTCTTATGCTGATTCAGCATGAGAAAATCACAGATCTGCTCTGCCTCATTGAATAACATTGTTCAGATTGCAATGCAAGATTTTCTCGCATTGCACTCGTCCGACTCATATGCTTATTTGACCCCAGCCTCAGACTAGTAAACCTACTGACATGTAGTCCACATTCACGATCTTTGTGTATACCGTTCTTACCACTGACTGGCATTCTGCCTTTGTAAATGTAGCACCCAGGGATATGGGGTACTCGGTTCCAGGCAGTGTCTTTCTTGGGAATGTCACGGTGGTGGCTGTTACCCGGTTCCATGCCCTGGGCCCTTTTTGGAATGGGGATATTTATAGGGAAGAATATGATAATGTTCACATGTGATGCCACTTGCGGTGTTTTGGCTAAGTGTAGGAAGCCGTCGCTGCAGAATGTCTCTGGTGCAGTGGGCGTCAGAAGAAGGTAGTCCACGCAGGTGTTCAGTGCAACTGGTTTACTCACTGCTGAAGATGTTAACTGGTTGCCCGAGGCCGGCTGGTTTCGCCTCCAGGTTCCCTTCGTCCCAGTGCCAGTTTGGTTCTCTGGTACCTTCTTCCCCTGCACCTGTCTCTGGTAAGTGGATCCCTGTGGTATAGAACAACTGGGGGTCCCCGTTCTGTGGTTTGTCCACTTCTGTCTGCCTGACGGTAGCGTGAACACTGTGGGGTTGGAGTCACTGGTCCTGTCCCCGGTTCTCCCTTTGCTACTGAGTCTTTGGATTCTTTAGGGTCAGGAAGGTCCTTGATGTTCCCCTTTGCTGTGCAGGTGTTAAAAGGTTGGCTTGAAGCTCTTTCCTGTCCTAGGGTCTTGTACCCCGTTGGTGCATAGTTCCGGGAGTACTCCACCATACTCCACTGGCAACCACTTCTCCTGGGTACCAGGTCACCGTTAAACCAAGTCAGGACGTCACTTTGCTTCCACCTTCACTTTCCTGCTCGGTTTTTGTTGGTACCTGCACTGGGGTTCTGGGTCCCTAAGGGGGCTAGGCCCTGCATCCTGGTGGGGATGCAGAACCGGGCAGCACCCTGATGGTTTCTGGGTCGCTACATAAACTGTACGCAGAAAGCTATCAATCACTGATGTGGGCAGGGTTTTATGGAAGTAAGCATTCAGAGAAGTTGTTGAGCTGTAGCAGATAAAATAGTTTTTAACAAAACTGCAGCTACCAGCAAAGTAAGTGATTACTTGAATCAGGGTCTCTGCACATGCATCATACTGCAGATGGCAGAGATTTTCCAGGGTTGTATGGCTGTAACAGAGCTGTCTCCGCATAGTAGGGCTATAAGAGAGCTGTCCGTGGGTAGAAGGACTATACGAGAGCTGTCCCTGGATAGAGGGGCTATACAAGATCTGTCCCTGAGTAGAAGGGCTATACAAGAGCTGTCCCTGGGTAGAAGGGCTATATGAGAGCTGTCCCTGGATAGAAGGGCTATTAGAGAGCTGTCCCTGGGTAGTAGGGTTGTAAGAGAGCTCCCCCTCTACCCCTATATGTTGTAGAGGGCAGGATTTGGCCTGAAAGTCTTGAGTTTGACACCCCTGAGATAGAACATGACTCAAAGTACTCGATTCTATAGAGTTTCCATTCACCATCATAAAAGCAAAAATAATAAACTTGATGTAAGTTATTATATTGATCCAAATGAGGAAGTTCTCAATCCATCTCAAGGGTCCTATTTGTTTTATTGGTCCTTACGTTAAGAAAAGCATCACTGTAAGAATGAGCTCTCATCACAGATACAATACAATAAATTGTAAACAAATTGCCCTATAGAAAGTACCTAACAGTCCTAAATGGGAGACGCTTAGTAACCTGCTTTTAGCAATCATATTGCACAAAATATTTTTTTTTGTAGCTCGTTAGGTAATGTCGGAAAGGTAGCAGTGTCACATTTATTTTCCGTACTTACAATATACAATTTGATGTAACCTATGTTATAACCTTTATTATACTCACTGTAAGAGATACAAATGTAACATGACCGTTCTCCCTTTCTATTTGCAGAATACGACATAGCCTTCAAGTCAAAGCAGTTTATCATCCATAGACATCCGTCCAAAGAGTGGTAGCCAGCCACAAAGCGGCAGATATGACCATGACCTGATGATCATGACCTTAGAACAACCTTTCTGGTCTAAGCAACATTTCTGAAAAACAAATCATTTACTTCCAGTCTCTCTTTGTGCCCTTTTGATATCATTTGCTCAGTCTCCCAGGTTATCACACACAACACAATGTAAAAAATGACAGCTTACCTACAACCTTAATTAGATATGAAAGGTCTCTTGGTAGTGCTCTTGACAGTACTGTACTCCTAGGGATACACTATCTGCACCATTCAGTCTGCGTAGCTTTCAGAGGTCTCACATGAATACATTTTTTATCATAAGATGTAAAAGAGAGCATGATTCATTAGATGGGATTAACTTCCTTCTTTACTCTATGGTCAAGATGTAATGCCCAATATTTGCACTTTTGTAGAAGGACAGGACACTCAGATCGGTCTGTAATTATGCAGCCCCTTATGCAGCGTATAGTAATGCTCTGTGTTATAACTTTTTATCATAGACAGCATTCATTTTTTGGGACAATTTATGCAATAGTAGCTCTTTTGTTTATTCGCATAAGATGCTTAACCTTATCTTGTCATAAGTCACAATAGGCCATGACTTTATCAATGATAGTACTTTATTGGGGCACTTTTGGTAGATACTAACTACTGCATAACTGGAACATCCTGCTAGAACTACTAACTTGAAAATGCTCTAACGCAACCGTGAGAATGCAAAAAAATTTTCTATATGTTTTTTACTGTGAGAATATATGCTTTTACTGTGAGAATATATATATATATATATATATATATATATATATATATATATATATGCTTTTCTATTTCCAAACTTTATTTTTTATATGACTAAGTAGGAAGAGTCTTTTTTCTGATTACTGCTGGTATCAGGAAAGCAAGTATGTCTACGCCAAGGTCGGCAGCTGAAGACTGAGACAAAGGAACAGAATGCAGATGTTGATATGAAAGACTGGCTATTTTTGCAAGCCCAAATTTATGGCCTGAGGTGCTACGTGTTAAGAACTCTGCAAGATATGGAGTTGGAGACACAGAAGAGGCTGGAGGGGAAGTCCCAAAAAATACATAAACATCACAGGTCTTCTGCATATGCTTTAATATAGCCAATGGCATACTTAGGAATTTTACTAAAAGATTAATTTATTACTGCTCAATAAAAGGCTTGTAAAAAAAAAATAAAGCACTCTCTTGTGCACCTTCACTTAGAAGGAATTCGTACCAGCTAATCTGTATGGTCTGAATTTCTCCGCCGGCACTCAGTGACTATTACGCCTCTTTCACACGTACGTGCCTCCGGTACATGTTTGGCAGTTTTCTCCCGTACCGGAGACACGTACACACGTAGACCTATGTATTCCTATGGCTTTGGACACACGTAAGTATTTTTGCACAGAACGTGTGTCCGTTCCGTACTTACGTGTGTCTGTGTGTTTCTCATGGCAACATGTCCGTTTTCTCTCCAGCATCACGGGTGTCACATTGAACGCAAACGGACCACACGGATGTATTTTGTGGGACATGCACCGGAGAAAAGACATGTGTCTGTGAGAAAAAAAAACAAAACTTTACTCACCTTCTCCAGCCCTGCAGTCTATGCCACTGCTGTCACTTGCTGCCGACCACCACTCATTATGCCAATTGAATATTCACTTCACTGCGGCCGGAAGCAGCAGCAGTGGGGAGTCTGCAGGACTGGAGACCGAAGATCAGCACCACGGACAGCGACTCCAGGGACAGGTGAGTAGAAAGTTCCCGTTCTCCGTGTGTTATCATGGATAACACACGTAGCCCATAAAAACAGCTCACGGAGGGCAAAATGCACCTCTGACACGTCCGTGAAAAACGTGCGTGGTTTTTCACGAACGTGTGAAAGAGGCCTAAATCAGAGATTTTAGCAGATATTTGCTGTTAAGAAGGAGATTTCTGAAACTATGGACTTTCTCCCTTACACAATCACCAGCTAACCCAATTTGACCCATGTCAAAATTTCTCATACACTAACACGTGCTTATTTTTCCTCTTTTCAATACATGAGCTTCATTATAATCAAATGTTAAGTTGCTGACTGATATGTCCTACCAATTGACATGTGCCATTGTAATAAAATAGTCAAACTTATTTTCTTCATCTGCAATTCAGTAAATACTGTATATCAACACTGCTTGCAAACATACTGTAGGTAAAAACAGCCTATAAAGGTAACAGTCATATTATTTATTTATATCTTTATTTTCATAAATCAATAGCATTTCCAATTCACTGGTTAAATCTGTATTAATTGAAGACAGATTTTTACACTACGAGATAAATGACCGTTAGTGCTCATAAAGTTCTATGTAAAGAGGAGGGGAGAGAGGAGTAGGGAATACAGGCAGAGCCGTTACCCCTTCTCCCCTTCTGTCTATACAGAATGTTATCAGTTGTATTTGTTATCTCCCATCTCAGTAATGTAATAATCTGTTTTCTTTTTTCCTTTATATTGAGAATTGTGTGAATGACCATCAGACCTACTGGGGTAAGAAGCAAATTTCTTTGACAAAATTTGTTACAGTTTCTTATTTTCCTGTATACTACTGATTTACATAAAACAACTAAAACAATGGTTACTCTTTAACTCTTTCACAATATTTGCTGCTTACATACATCATGGTCGGGTTAGAGTTCCAAAAAAATTATGTAAATGTACGCTGTGGTGATCATGCAGACTAGGGGCTGTGCCTGCACAATGGCCGCCAGGAGCATGTGGCCCCCACGCATTGGTACTCTTGGCCCCAGCACTACCCCTGGCTGTTCAACCACCTAAATACCATAATCAATAGTGATTGCAGCATTTAAGAGGCTGGGAGAGGGAGTCCATGCCTTCTCCCACCCAATCGGGACCTCGTCAACAAGGACATGGGGCCCAATTGTTTCCATGGGAACCTGAAGTTGTCATGTCATGATGACTTCCGGGTCAGCCATCTATGGCAAGCCAGTTAGACAATGCCAGGAGCATGGTCTAAGGCGGGCTTTACACGTTGTTTACCCGCCCCCGTCGTACATGCGATATGTGGTGATTGCTGCCATAGCGAACATTATCGCTACGGCAGCATCACACGCACATACCTGCTCAGCGATGTCGCTGTGCCTGCCGAACAATCCTTCCTTCAAGGGGGAGGTGCGTTCAGCGTAACAGCGACATCACTGCAGCGTCACTAATCGGCCGGCCAATAGAAGCGGAGGGGTGGAGATGAGCGGGACATAACATCCCGCCCACCTTCTCCCTTCCGCATTGCATTCGGGATGCTGGTAAGGAGATGTTTGTCACTCCTGCTGGTTTACACACAGCGATGTGTAGAGCTGCAGGGACGACAAACAACATCGTACCTGCGCTCGACCCGACATTATGGAAATGAACGACTCTACACAAATCACCGATTTTCGACGCTTTTGCGATCGTTTATCGTCGCATATTGGATTTACACGTCGCTGGATGTGCGTCACTAACGATGTGACCCCGACGATATTTCGGAAGCGATGTCGCAACGTGTAAAGCCCCCCTAATAGTATTCTGTTAGTGTCACATAGACAGATATAATACATTGCAAATGCTGGTGCATTGCAATATATTACACCAGCAATCAAAGTAATACAAGTTAATAAGGACTAAGTAAAACAGTAAAAAGAGTACAACTATTTTTTTTTAAATCAGAAAATAAAGAACAAAAAAAAATTATACCAGTAAGTATTAATATTTATGTAAAAACACAAAAAGAAAAAATACACTCATTTGGTTCCAGAACAACCCAACTATAAAACTGTCACACTAGTTAACTCCTTCAATGAACACCATAAAATGTAGCAAAAACTATAACTTTCATCATACAGGTGACAAAAAAGTGGAATTAAACATGATCAAAAAGTCATACGTAAATAAGAATAGTACAGCTGAAAACTTAATCTTGTCTTGGAAAAAAAGCCACTATTTAGCTCTTTCAGTGAAAGAAATAAAAAACTCTAGACTTCAACTGAGCCCGCAAAAAGTGAAGTCTTACATCCCTGATATAATTCAAACTGCAATGCATCCTAGTCACGTGTCAAAACGAGTTGCAGACTGACGACATTCAGATCTTGAGACCCGTGTTTCAACTGACAAGTGCTGATACATGTGACGCCCTGGCCTATCAGGTCATCACAGGGTATTGTGCAATCTGCCCTCCCGCACACCCTCCTTGGTTAACGGATCCCAGTCCTCTGGTGTTGTTAACAACTAGTCCAATCAATATCCTAGGAACACTTCCCATTTGAACCTACCAGACACATAATTGGGGGGCCTGAAGGGAATAGGGCCGCCCACTTGGGGGGTTGGTGATGAGAAAGTGAGGACAGTGACAGTTGAGAGTTGAGGGTTGAGAGTTGAGAGTGAAGGAAGGAGGAGGTGAAGTGGCTCTCAAGAGGAGAGGCCACGGAGGAGAGCTCCTGAGTACTAGGTGGAAGATGTTGGTCTGGGCCTGGTGGGAGCTGGAACCCAGTCGCAGGGGACAGTGTCAAGGGACACGACCTGCCGAGGAGGGCAGCCGGCGGCCTTGAGCTATCACGGGCAGGGGCCAGGGCACAACGGGGTACGTGGACCCCAGGCCGGAAAGTAGCTTCACGCGTTCCGGTAATTTACTCGATCGGGGTGAAGACTTCAAGTGTCATCCCCAACCCGCTCCAAAATCGGGGTACTAGCGCACCGATGGGATAGGACTTTCCCACTACAATCCAAAGAATTCCTACGCGTGAACCCTGAGAGCAAGCTCACTCCGTTAGCCATACAGGTGAGCGGGACCCAGAGAGTTTCATACCGACAGGTCCAATCGAGACTAAGGTGCCAGGAATAGGGCCACAAACCAACAACAACACCAGGGTCACAGATACAGGCGTGCTCCCCGCAGACAACGGTGGTGCTCAGAACTTTGGTTTACAAGCTGTCGGTGTGGTTATTCTGAGTGAGTACATTGGAAACCCCCTGCACCTATCCCCCAACAACACCCAAACACCGTCCATCATCAACGAGCCCCAGGACACAAACCCCCCACCCACGGAGGGGTTAAACATCAGGCTGCCACACCATCGTCACCGGGCTCCCCAATGGCAGCGGTGGTCCCTCACATTACCAAACACCGTGGGTGGCGTCACAAACTTTCCAAAATCCCCCTGTACATATCTCCCCCCCTTCTTTTATTCGAGTGGCCGCACAACCCCCGGGTCCGGAACCCCTTGTGCCACCGCGGATCCGGATCCGAGCGGCGGCAGGAACCAGGCTAATCGCCTGGGGGTGGTACAATACACACATGCCTCATTTTGCTGGGGGCAGAGCCCTCTCATATGTAAAGAAATATTTCCACTTCTTGCTGAGCACAATGGGGGTTATCTCTAGCTTCATACTCCTCAATGTTTATTTGTTTTCCAGTTTTCCATTTTGGTGCAGTCAGCCTTGTTCAATGACTACACTGCTATGAAGCTGTCAGACTGACGGAGGAGGATGAAGGTGGAGATCTCCTCGTTGAGCACCACGTGGGTTAAAACATATTCCCTAACATTTCACAGCTATGCTTCTAGCTAACGACTGAGGTATGTGTGATGCAGATTTTGTCTGTTGAGACACTGATTTTGGGTACTATACGTCTTTAGTCTGCAGTCCATCTTGACATGTGACTAGGATGGGTTGCAGTTTGAATTACTGTATATTAGGGAATCCGTTTAATCTTTTTCTTAGAGAACCTCATTAAGCGAATGCTTAGCTCAAAATTTGTGGTAGGTATCGTATGTCTCACTTCTTATTCCTATTTAAATTTATCAGAGTTTTCACCAGTTTGGGTACCAATTATGCAAGCCCCAGAGTCAGAGACTGAAAACACTTACGTTCAAGAATTATAAGATTTACTAATGCCATTTAATTCTACCAGCAATACTGTATGTTGATGTATTTTTAATCATTACGCACAAAAATCATCACTGGTACCTATTTGTTTCCAAACCCATGAGGCTCTTGGAGCTTTTTTTTTACCTTCAGAAAAAAAAATTAAAATGGATTAATAATCTTTAGTGTAATGAATCCAGCAGATTAGCTCCGAATCAGACTCTTAAAGGGAACCTGTCAGCAGAATTGGGGCCTATAAGATGCGCCCACCACCAGTGGGCTCTTGTATACAGCATTCTAAAATGCTGTATATAAAAGCCCAGGCCGCTGTGTAGAACATAAAAAACACTTTATAATACTCACCTAGAATGTCGCTCTGGTGTAGACTGGTTGAATAGGCGTCTCTGATCTCTGGGACCGGCGCCTCCTCTTTCGGCCATCTTGGTCCTCCTTCTTCTGAAGCCGGCGTGCATGAAGCATCCTACGTCATGCACACAAGCCGGTATTGAGGTCCTGCGCAGGCACACTACAATACTTTCAAAGACATAAGGCTGGAGGCACTCACTGGGTGAATTTTCTTTTTCTTTATTTAGTGGTTAACCCTAGAATGCGCAACCATAGAAATTAACCATAGAAAACAAGTAACCTAGCATACATGCGAGGACCCAGGTATGCATTCTAGGGTTAACAAACAGGCATGTGAGGGAGGGAAAAGGGAAGCACGCTGGACTGTCCAGCATGCTTCCCTTTTCCCTCCCCCACATGCCTGTTTGTTAACCATCGAATAAAGCAAAAGAAAATTCACCCAGTGAGTGCCTCCAGCCTGATGTCTTTGAAGTTCACTGAATCTTTATACTTGGACAAGCACCACGGGATTTGTAATCTCCTAATAGCGGAGGAAGACCGAGGATATACAGACATCCAGAGTTCACAGAGGACACCGGTTTGTCTCATTAATGAGTAAGAGATCTATGCTAAAGCTACAGGAATGGTAAGCAGTGCCCACTACAATATTTTGATCTGCCCTGAGCAGAGCAGATCAAAGTGCGACTGCGACAAACCACAGTGCCGGTGAGTGTGTATGACGTAGGACGCGTCATGCACGCCGCCTTCAGAAGAAGGAGAACAAAGATGGCCGAAAGAGGAGGTGCCGGTCCCTGAGAACAGAGATGCTCATTCGACCAGTCTGCACCGGAGCTACCTTCTAGGTGAGTATTATGAAGTGTTTTTTTTTGTTCTACACAGCGGCCTGGGCTCTTATATACACCATGCTAGAATGCTGTATATAAGAGCCCACTGGTGCTGGCCGCAGCTTATTGGCCCCAAAACTGGTGACAAGTTCCCTTTAAGGAAATAAATCATGGGAAAAAAAAGTGAATGAAACCATTTGACTCTTCAAGGAAATTGGGGTTATTTTCTAAAATATCTTTGTGTCTAAGAATAAGCAGCTTTTACTTAAAAAAGGTGAATAAATATGAATTTTATTTCACTGATTGCATGCATAATGTAAACGTGCCACAGATTTAATTACATCATAGTGTTTTTATATTTTTACCCACGTACAGTATGTTTCATATGTTGATGATCTGTATGGTATATGGTAAAAGTATCTGGAATATGGAAGATAAGGTTTAGAACTCACTATTCTCAGCGATGTATTCATGAAGTCGTGTATTACAGAATCATTTCTTGCTTTCATGAAGTCCATTTCCAGCATGTTATCAAATTCAAACTTTCCCCTGCTGTAAAATCAAACAAGCAATCGTTTGAAACACTGGTTCATTTTTTAAAAAGCGATGCATTTGATTGTCGAAGCAATTTGATTTTTTTTTTTATGTTTCGGAAATACAAAGCAAACCATAACAAGTGAATCTAATTTGCACATTGACATATTGGTATTGAGTTTCTGGCTGTGTAGTCTGAAGAAAAGTATAGATTATTATCATACAAATAATTCTCTAGATCAATTTAGTGGTGGGCCGCTAGCTTACTTCATCATTATAAAGGCTTTTATATTAATATAGATGCTGATTTTCTTTCCTATGCAAGCAAGCCCATCTTTGATAAGAACAATTCAATAGCCCATTGAAAATTAAAATGTAAAGAGAAAAATCTTAATCTGAAAATACCTAAGAATGTTTCGAACTAATTACTTTTGCTTGCAGGGAAAACATTTTGTCCTTAATAGCTCTGCTTCACAAGTTTCGTATTTGCCCATAAATATTTTGTGAAGCCAATTTTACTCTCTTTATTTTCTTTCATTTATGTCTGGAAAATGAATTTCAACAATTAGATTTTTAAGTGTATTATTTAATAAATTAATAAAGTGTGCTATTTAATACATAAAAAAAATACAAAATCCAAGTCATAGCAACT
Source organism: Anomaloglossus baeobatrachus (assembly GCF_048569485.1). NCBI lineage: Eukaryota > Metazoa > Chordata > Amphibia > Anura > Aromobatidae > Anomaloglossus > Anomaloglossus baeobatrachus. Next base: position 218,378,687 of record NC_134358.1, on the reverse strand, counting down.
TAACACATTTAACCTTACACATTTTATTTTTTGATGTAGTTATTTATACATTTAAATAAGTTCAGCATGTTTTCATACATGTAGTAACAGCTGTGAAAACCACTCTGAATATCTTGATATCATCAAAGTCCCACCATGGAAGTGTAATCAAGATCCAAAAATGCAATTGTATAATAAAGGCGACTCAGTGATGACTCACAACGGATATTAATTTTACATAAAGAATTGGCAGTGATGTGGGATAATTAAAAATAAGTAGAAATTACTATCAAGAGTAATGATATGTGAGTGTACTCAATACTCGATCAAGTATCAGTGTTCGGGCATGCTTGCTGCTCAATCCTGTAGTGTGGGTGCTCGGGCACCATGGTGAAGTCCCCATCCCATATATTTTGCGGCTGTTAGACATCCAATCAACATGCCGGATTGTCTGGTCTGATACATGGTAATGCCATAGCATTGTTAGCTATTGGCATTATTGTGCATTACCGGCAGCATCGCATCAATGGGTTTTACTTTAGAGCCCTGGGGTGCGATGTACGGCATACTCTCCTCTGGAAGTAATTTGGGGAGAGTTGGTGATTAGAGCAGGGTTTATACACTTGCACCCTTTAGTGGCTTTCATGTGGAACTTAAGGGTATTTTTTATCCTAGATTAACCTAATAAACAATTTATGAAAATGACTTGGACTTCCCCGCCTTTTTTGATAACCAGCCAAGGTAAAGCAAACAGCTGCAGGGTGGAATTGCCAGGCTGAGAAGATCCATGGTTTTGGGATCTTCTCAGCCTCAAAATACCAGTCCCAGAAATGGAGCATAACAATTCTGGCAATTTGCCTAGGTTCTTCCCAATTACCCTGGTACAGTGGTAATAAAGGTAAAGGTTTTGGATTTGTTGTCAGCTGTGTATTGTCAGCTGGGATCAAGCCCAGGGGTTAGTAGTGGAAAGGCATCTATCAAACACCCTGAGCCTAAAAATAGCAGCCCGTACCTAGCCCTTAACTTGTGCATCACATCGGATGCACTAATTCTGGTGCTTTGCCCGGCTCTTCCCGATTGCCTTGTTGCAGTGGCAATTGGGGTAATGGTTTTCGGCTTGATGTCATCTGTGCAACGTCAGCTGGCATCAAGCCCAGGGGGTAGTAATGGAGAAGTATCTATCAGACACCTCCATTACTAACCCAGTAAGTGTTAATATAATAAAACACACAAAACATTTTATTTTAGAAAACAGTTCCTTACTCTTGACCTGGTTAATCAGCTTACTTAAAAAAAAAAAAAAGCCATGCAGCTCTGTAGTAGTCCACTGAATCCAACATAGTCCTCAAATGGAAGCCTGAAAGACATAAAAAGAGAGATTTAAAAAAAACAAAAACCCTGCAGTTCGACATAGTGTATGGCGCTCCCACGATGTCTCAAGAATCTACTATGATGACCGGTGATGATACCGGTAACATTATCGCTAATTGCCACTCTCACATGGTCAGACAAATGGCAGTCCGAGACCCGGAATGTCTGGTGAGCAGTGACATCACTGAGTTACTGACTTCATCATTTGTAAGATATTGCAGGTCTTGTGCTGCCCTCTGTGTGACTTGATATAATATGAAATAATATGCAGTGGTGCGACTGGCACTAAACAGTGAATGTCCACAAGTAATTTGCAGTAGTGCTAACCGCACTATACATGTAAGTCCAGAATAATGTGTACGCACAGCAACAAATACGTGAATGTCCAAAATACCAAGCAGGAGTGAGCACAGCAAACAAATGGTTATCAGTGTACCTCCCAAGGCTGACAAAGTCCCGCTCAAGTCCAGCACACAACCTGTACATATTGAGTCCAGGATAAGGTACACTGATCAAAACAGAAAATCAAAGTCCTTACAGAGCAAGGAAGTCCAACAGTCTGAAGTACTTCTCCTAGAAGCCTTGAAGGGAGCGAACCACAGCCAGGAACATGGCAAATGCTAGCGATGTCGCAGCATGTAAAGCCCGCTTTAAACTGCATTTGACTTTTATATATTGGTTTCTGTTTTTGTGGCCATGGCTAAATTATACAGAGGTCGTTTTGTATTTTGTATATGTTTTTAATGTTTTTAATTTTGTGGGTTTTCATGGATTTAATAAAATTCTAATATTTTCATGTATAATTTGGATGTGCGCCTCTATTTTGTGTAGCCTTTCTCTTTTCAATTGCCAAGAAGAAAGGTAATGATAGAAATATCTGCCATTCATGAGACAATCCCTTTACTATAACAAATAAATAAAATGCATATATGAATTATTGTATTGATAAATTCAACTCAGTACTGTCTGTACACAACTCCATTTATTGACAGATATTACTTAATACCGTTACCTTTCTTCTCTAAGATTTATACCATTTTTTAAGGGGCTGAGGAGGTTAAAAGAAGAATTGCGGTGAAAACCGTGAAAATGGAAAACATAATAGATTTTGATGTACAAAATGTGATGTAGAATTTAAAGTCTTAAATCTTAACTCTGACAAACTGCAAATATATAATTTAAATATTTTCAAGTAATAATAAAATTAGGCATTGGGGTTGCATAGCAGTGTTCACACATCAATATCAGGTACATTTCTGTCAGCTGGCAGGCTCTGAGTCGGCCACAAAAGACGCTGTGGGATTTATTTTATGCATTGGAGATAAGTAGCAGAATTGGGGATATGTATACATGAAAGGGGCCCAAGAAGGGGGAAAAATATACCAGGAAGGGGCCCAAGATAGAGGACATATATAACAGGATGAAAGAAATATTTAGCCATGGAAAATTATGACACCAGCTGAAATCTATCAGTCATTAGAAAGAAAACCTACAACTTAGTGAAAAATAAACACAAAATCACAGCTGAACAATGCAGATTACACATTGCCAAAAAACATCTAAAAAAAGCCAGCCCAGATATGGGAAAGCATTCTTTGAATAGATGAATCTATGATTAATCTGTACCAGAATGATGAGAAGCAAAAAGTATGAAGAACGCTTGGAACAGCTCATGATTAGAGATGAGGCTCGAGTTCGACTTCGAACGGAGGCCGCGTTAGAGTTCGGTTCGGCGAGCCGTTCAACGACCCTCTCGAACCCCATTGAAACCAATAGGAGGCAAACACAAACACATAAAAACAAATGATAAATGTACACATACAGTTAATAAACATTACCTTAACACTTACAGGTACCCACAACGCGTCCTGCACTCTGTCTTTCGCCGCTTTTCCTTCCGATAATCGCTGCGTCCTCCCGGTAACCAGCACCAGCATAGGACCTATCATGACGTCAAAATAGCCATGTGACCAGTCACGTGTCTATTATCTCATTGGCTACAGACTGGTCACATGGCTAGACGTCATTGCTAGGTCCTGTCAGTACATCTCTCCAGTACTTGGTGCTCGTTTGTGTATCTCCGTGTACCGGCGACATGCTCTGGCACATGATCAGCTCTCCGTTCTGCTTCCCCATTCTGTTATTCACCTGCTGCCACAGCCGGTCAATAACGGAGATCACCGTTGCTATAGCAACGCGCCTGTTAGCGGTGACGTCACCGCTTACAGCACTCAGCTGCTGCTCACTGAGTGATATAGACTGCACGGGAAGCAGCGTTTTCCCCCATGCAGTGCTGCTGATGTAGGAGAGCTTCATGGGTTGAAGGAGAAAGAAGACAGAAGAGCAGGATCATGGAGGTCTGACAGGGAGTAATAAACATGGAGTCTCTAATGTGTCTGTGTATTTATTTCTATTAAAGTATTTTTTCTCTGTGTGGTGTGTTTTTTTAACCCTTTATTGGAGATTCTTAATGGCCGGGTCAAACTTGCCGGACATTAAGAATCTCTGACTTAATACTAGCTAGTAAATCAAAGCCCAACAAGCCACCCAGAATCAGGGCAGCTGGAAGAGTTAAATACAGCACCAGATGATGGCGCTTCTATGAAAGCGCCATTTTCTGGGGCGGCTGTGGACTGCAATTTGCAGCAGAGGCGCCCAGAAAGCTCGGGCTAACCTGTGCTGCGGATTCCAATCCCCAGCTGCCTAGTTGTACCAGGCTGGACACAAAAATGGGGCGAAGCCCACGTCATTTTTTTGTTTTTAATTATTTCATGAAATTCATGAAATAATTAAAAAAAGGGCTTCCCTATATTTTTATTTCCCAGCCGGGTATAAATAGACAGCTGGGGGTTGGGGCAGCTGTACCTGCCTGCTGTACCTGGCTAGCATACAAAAATATGGCGAAGCCCACGTCTTTTTTTAGTGGGAAAAAAACTCCAGCATACAGTCCTGGATGGAGTATGCTGAGCCTTGTAGTTCTGCAGCTGCTGTCTGCTCTCCTGCATACACAAGTGAATGGAGCATGCTGAGCCTTGTAGCTCTGCAGCTGCTGTCTGCTCTCCTCCATACAGACAGACAGCAGCTGCAGAACTACAAGGTTCAGCATACTCCATCCAGGACTGTATGCAGGAGTTTTTTGCCACCAAAAAAATTACGTGGGCTTCGCCATGTTTTTGTATTCGCCATGTTTTTGTATGCTAGCCAGGTACAGCAGGCAGCTATGGGCTTCCCCCAACCCCCAGCTGCCTATTTGTACCCGGCTGGGAACCAAAAATATAGGGAAGCCCTTTTTTTTTTAATTATTTCATGAATTTCATGAAATAATTTTTTAAAAAAATGACGTGGGCTTCGCCCAATTTTTGTGTCCAGCCAGGTAAACTAGGCAGCTGGGGATTGGAATCCGCAGCTCAGGGTGCCCAAGCTTTCTGGGCACCCCTGCTGTGAATTGCAGTCCGCAGCTGCCCCAGAAAATGGTGTTTTCATAGCAGCGTCATCTTCTGGCGCTGTATCCAACTATTCCAGCTACATTGATGACAGGTGGCTCACTGGGTAATAATGGGGTTAGGGCTAGCTGTATATTATCAACTGGCCCTAAGCCCAAAATTCACGGTAAATAGCCGGCCACACCGCTCGACTTATAGTGTCAGCTGATTCTGTCAGGTGACCGCATCAGCTGGTCATCGCCAGGTCTGAGTGAGAGAATGAAGAAAGAGAGGAGAGAGAGAGGAAAGAGAGAAAAAAGAGAGAGAAAAGTGAGAGGAGAGAGAAGAGAGAGAAGAAAGAGGAGAGAGAGGAGAGAGAGAGGAGAGAGAGAGGGAGAGAGGGGAGAGAGAGAGTAGAGAGAGAGAGAAAGAAAGAGAAAAAGAGAGAGGAGAGAGAGAGAGGAGAGAGAGAAGAGAGAGAAGAGAGAGAGGAGAGCGAGGAGAGAGAGGAGAGATAGAGAGAGAAAAAAAGAGAGGAGAGAGAGAGAGAGGAAAGAGAAGAGAGAGAGAAGAGAGAGAGAAGAGAAGAGAGAGAAGAGAGAGAGGAGAGAGCCATGCAGCCTCATTCCGTGAACTGCTCCGATTTTAGAGGTGTGTCCCGCGGCTCACAGCTTATGTCCAGCTCCTCTCCTCAGTGCATAATTAAATTAAATTATAATTATAAATCAATAATAATTATATTATAATATAGTATGTTTTCTCTGCCCTCCTTGAAACACTTTCTTCCCTCTCCTTGTCTGTAGTATGCTTTCTCAGCCCTCCCTGAAACACTTTCTTCCCTCTCCTTGTCTGTAGTATGTTTTCTCTGCCCTCTCTGAAACACTTTCTTCCCTCTCCTTGTCTGTAGTATGTTTTCTCTGCCCTCCCTGAAACACTTTCTTCCCTCTCCTTGTCTGTAGTATATTTTCTCTGCCCTCCCTGAAACACTTTCTTCCCTCTCCTTGTCTGTAGTATGCTTTCTCAGCCCTCCCTGAAACACTTTCTTCCCTCTCCTTGTCCATAGTATGTTTTCTCTGCCCTCCCTGAAACACTTTCTTCCCTCTCCTTGTCTGTAGTATATTTTCTCTGCCCTCCCTGAAACACTTTCTTCCCTCTCCTTGTCTGTAGTATGCTTTCTCAGCCCTCCCTGAAACACTTTCTTCCCTCTCTTTGTCTGTAGTATGTTTTCTCTTCCCTCCCTGAAACACTTCCTTCCCTCTCCTTGTCTGTAGTATGCTTTCTCAGCCCTCCCTGAAGCACTTTCTTCCCTCTCCTTGGGAGACAGAGAGAAAAAGAGAGAGAGAGAGAGAAAGAGAGAGAGAGAAAGAGAGAGAGAGAGGAGAGAGCAATGCAGCCTCATTCCGTGAACTGCTCCGATTTTAGAGGTGTGTCCTGTTGCTCACAGCTGATATCCGGCTCCTCCCCTCAGTGCATAATTAAATTAAATTATAATTATAAATATATAATTATAATTTAAAATTAAAAATAAAAAATAATCATTTTTTTAATGGGAACGGGATGGGGGATATATATACCAGGAAGGAGCCCAGGATGGAGGGAAATTTATACCAAGGAGGGTCCCAGGATGATTAACATATACAGTATACCAGGAAGGTGTCTAAGATGGTGCACTTATATTCAAGGAAGTATCCCAGAATGGGGAACATATATACCAGGAAGGGGGCCAGAATGGGGGACATTAATATAGGATGGGGAAAATTATTACATATTGAAAGGGGGGCAACACATATGTCTTTATAGGATTTAGAATGCAACAAGGGTCCATACATGTGACTAATATGAAGGGAGGGGAGGGAAGCGAAATATTCAAATTTTCTTTCAGCGCATTGGACATTACTTACGCCGCTGTAAACAATATTACAGTTTGCCTGATGTTTTATTTTCAGAAAATATCTGCGCAAAAACCTAGTATTTGTTTGCAAATATACTAAGGAGTTGGAAGATTTGAAAGAATGTGAAAAGAAACAAAGAAAAGAATGGAAAACTGCTTTGAAGGCAACCTGATAGTGAAAAATCTTTGCACCACTTGGAGTGAGTAGAAATGTAAAAATAATATATCCTCCAGGGTAGTAAGTCTAAATGGTACATAAGAAGCAGTGGAATCTAGAGCTTTGTGACTGAGCAGGCGTAAAGGTCCCTATACATATTAGACTAACGTTATCCGAACCCACAGATCCCGAAAGGTTCACCCAACAATCCATTGTTCATGGTGTAATGCTAATAAAGTGCTGTTGTGAATACCCAAGGTGAACTGAAAATATTCAAGACTCTTTGAACATTAGTGATAAATGTCCCTAGGTAAAATAATAAGATCTCCTTACAGTTCTCATCTTCCTTGTTTTTGGGGCTGTAGCAGTTGGAGCTAAACGATGACAACCATCAATTTTCTACTTCCATTTTCCATCTGCAGTGATGACCAGGATGCTAGATGGTTTGGGGGATGTAACCCTGCAATGTCTTAAAATTGAAGTGCTTAGGTAAATTGGACATTTTCATTTTTGAAAACACATGCTATTGGATTTGTTGTCTGCTTATATAAAGGCCTCTGAATCTCAACTTTGATGTCCTTTTATAGCTATACGAAAATGAATAAATGACAAATAAAGGCTATTATTAAGAACTATATTAAAGTTTGACTAAAAACATTGTGAATAGGCATGGGATCTGACTTCTAAATACAAGAAGCATTCTACTTGTAAATACAGAAAGCATTCTCATTCTGCCTCTCAGTTTATTTGAAATCCTTCTTATACAATAATGCTTAAATACTGGAATGTCATTCCTTTTGCTAGAAATACCTGTCCTGCCTCCAGGTAATCCTGTCAAGTTTTAGACATTTCCACAAAGTTCATTTTTCTCAGCTGTTTTCTGGCCCAGCTCAATTAAAGAACTAATCCATTCCACTGTGTATCCCACGGGCTATAATGAATTCAGCTGTCAGAAGGCTCACCATACTCCTACTTCATCGCTGTATCCGATGGTCAATTCTCAGCTGTTTTAGGAAGTCAGGCCTAACTATGAATCTATTGATGACCTCTATTTTCCCAATCAATCTAAACCAAGCAAATCACTTAGTTTATTATGAAGTGCACTTTCTCCCAGAATAGCTCAGGATATTTAAAGATGTAAAAGATGTCATAACAGATTTTTATCATTGGCTTTCAATAGCTTTTTTATTCATTTTATATTTTAGCCAACACATTTAGTGTGTTTTTTTGCAAATGTTAACTCTTGATATTAAATTATTTCAACCTGTATTCATCTTCAATAGGCTGAATTATTTTTTCGGGACACAGTAGACTGGTTTACAAAATACACATATATCACCCAATCTTCATGATCACTGTATATATTTTTTGACACATTTTTGCTTAAAAGGAAGCTTTCAGACCAATCCAACCCCCAAACTGTTTATATGAGTATGTTGCTCTCTGAAAGATAATGTCATCCATACCTTTAATTATTCAAACTGTTGATCCCTTACAGAAAAAAAAATCTATTTTAAAGGGAAACTATCACCAGATTTTATCCTTATGAGCTGCAGCCACCACCTGTATGCCATTTTATGCAGCATTCTAGGATACTGTATATAAGAGCCATAGATAAACAGCCAAAAAATACCAACAATAACACCCATGTAGGGTATATATCAGAAATTGATAGAGGGTGGATACATTCTTATGAAAGAAAAAATGACCTAAAATGTAACTTTTAATGTGTATAATTAAAAAATGACAAACAAGTCATTAAATAAAAACGTGTCATAAATCAAAGATACACAATCCGCAATAGCCACTAAGCTCAAATGGGCTAGGGATAGGTGTCAGGCACATATAAACAGATGTCCCAAATATCCAAACAATACTGACTAGGACATAAAATCCCGTACCACCCACATTAGGAACCGCCTTTTTTGTCTGGTGATCGGGTTCAAAATAATGGGACTCCTGATACCGGTAAGTGACCTCTATATTGGAGCAGCGATCCCACCTTCCTCACAGTGATATGGGTTCCCCCCAAAAAAAAGGAAAGGTCTTACCGCATTCAGATGTTCGGCATCAATAAATGGTCAGAGAAAGGCTAAAGAAGATTGGTCACCATATAGTGGTTTCATAAATACAATATCACGCCTTACTGCTGCTTGATATACACTTTAGCAGAGAGAACGCATCATCCCAACGTGTTTCATATTATTGAATACTCATCAGGGGAGTCCATTCAAGCATAAACATACAGCAGTCCGTATTTCCAAACAGGTATACTCACCAGAAACGACCGACACGGACGGACTCACATAACATGTGCCGCGCTGTCAGCTATGGACAGCACCATTTTATAGAACTCACGCATGCGCAGTACATAGAAGACATGTCAGTGACGCTTTCACTGGGGATTCTGTTCCCGGAAGTAGCACGTCACTATCCAGGATGCCGGCAGCGTTATCGCATGAGCAACACCCAACACCCGCCTACAACAATCCATAACAGGTCAGTGGGTAAACGGTCAGGAGAAGTAGCCTTGTGGAGAAGGAGCCAACTCCTTAAAAAAGTACCATGTCAGTGTAAAGCATTAACTATAATGGGGAGGGCGGATCACCATGACGAACCAGATAGAAGTATACGGAGCCAGAATGAAACAACAGGGGAAACACTGGGATTACCTTAAAAAGCATACATCCAATCAAGGGAGTGAAAACTAGCCATGCCCACTCTAATCTCACCCCCAATACTGCCCAAATCACCCTACCTAAACCGTGGAGGTTGGCACCCTAGAGAAACCTACGCCAGTGGTGCCTCCACTCAGCGACGGCTATCCCTCCTACGCAGATCCTAACCACTAAGGTGCATCTAGAAAGGGGGCAAACGAAAGATGCTCATTCAGACCAACGGGCAGTAAGGTGTTAAGTTTATAGATCCAAAAGCATTCCCTTTGCAGGATCGTTTTGTCCCAATTTCCCCCCTCTATGCAGGGGTCTAATCTGGTCAATCCCCATTATTTTTATAGAGTTAACATCACCTCCATGAAAGTTGTTCACATGTCTGGCTACTGTGGTGTCACTGTTTTTCTTAATATCATTTTTATCCTCACCAATTTTTTTCTGTCCGTGTCGGACGTTTCTGGTGAGTATACCTGTTTGGAAATACGGACTGCTGTATGTTTATGCTTGAATTGACTTTGGCTTACTATTTATTGTTCACTTTATTAGAATCCATGGGGGCGCAATACTAATCTAATGCTTGTCTGAGAAAAAAGATGTTATGCAGAGCATCACAGAAAAACTCCCCTGATGAGTATTCAATAATACGAAACGCATTGGGATGATGCGTTCTCTCTACTAAAGTGTATATCAAGCAGCAGTAAGGCATGATATGGTATTTATGAAACCACTAGATGGTGGCCAATCTTCTTTAGCCTTTCTCTGACCATTTATTGATGCCCAACATCTGAATGCGGTAAGACCTTTCCCTTTTTTCGGGGGGGACCTATATCACTGTGAGGAAGGTGGGATCCCTGCTCCAATATAGAGGTCACTTACCGGTATCAGGAGTCCCATTATTTTGAACCCGATCACCAGACAAAAAAGGCGGCTCCTTATGTGGGTGGTACGGGATTTTATATCCTAGTCAGTATTGTTTGGATATTTGGGACATCTGTTTATATGTGCCTGACACCTATCCCTAGCCCATTTGAGCTTAGTGGCTATTGCGGATTGTGTGTCTTTGATTTTATGATACGTTTTTATTTAATGACTTGTTTGTCATTTTTTAATTATACACATTAAAAGTTACATTTTAGGTTGCTTTTTTCTTTCATAAGAATGCATCCACTCTCTAGCTATTTCTGTATATAAGAGCCCAGGCCACGCTATACAATGTAAAAAACACCTTTATAATACTTACCCAGGGGGTGGGCAGTCCGATGAATGTTGCTGCTCTCGGTACGATGCCTCCTCTTCTCTGCAATCGCAGTCCTCATTCTTCTGAGCCTTGTATGGATGATGCATCCTACGAAATCCACACAGGCCGGCATTGTGGTCATGCGCAGATGCAATTTGATCTGCCCTACTGAGGGCAGATTAAAGTATTGTAGTGTGCATGTGCGGCAGTCTTTGACCTTTCCTTGCACTTGCGAATTACAATACTTTGACCTGCCCTCTGCAGTGCAGATCAAATTGCACCTGCGCAGGACCTCAATGCTGGCCTGTGTGGATGACGTAGGATGTGTCATTCATACGAGGATCACGAGAAGGAGAACCGCGATCGCAGCAGAGTGGAAGTGCTGTACTGAGAGCAGCAGCACCCATCAGACTGGACCGCCCCCTAGGTGAGTATTATAAAGGTCTTTTTTTTACATTAAACAGCATTGCCTTGCCTCTTATATACAGTATTCTGGATTGCTGTATATAAGGGCTCACTGGTGGTGGCCGAAGCTCATAGGGGAAAAACCTGGTGACAGGTTCCCTTTAACTAATATGTAAATGAGGCTAAAGTACTCTGAAGAATTTAAGCCTAATTTGTATATGAATTATGCAATCCTCTGCTCCCCCTGTGTCTCTCTTCTCTGCCTAGTGGCATCTTCTGCTTGACTGACAGCTCACTAGCTTGACTATACAGCCAGTGAGCTGTTAGCCAACAAAGGAAGGTAGGACTGGGTGAAGAAGAGAACAACAAAGCAGAGTATTGGAAAATGCTCTAACACTCCCAGATTACCTATATAACAAAAAGGAATTTTCTTTTTAGTCAAAATATTCATTGTGCTGAGAAATCCATGTTCCCATCGCCCGCAACGTTCAAAGGAGATCATGACTGGTACAATATACTACAGCACAGATAAATTTCAGTATAAAGTATTAGCGATAACAATCTCAAGTCTAACATGATATCAATAAAAACATCAGTTTCCCACACATCAGAGTGCAGTGCGATGATTTCCACACACCAATGAACTTGTATGGGGGCATTTCATCTGATTATCCAATTATCAGGCGCACTTTCGCTCTATCTGGGCAGTTAATGGGACAAAGTCTGGAACCTTGTCCCCAGCTGGTTAATTGGAGAGGGGCTTGCAACCCTCCTTGCCCTAGGGTCCAGGCACCCCGACTGTGCACGGCCTCCGGACCGGATTCCCGCTGTCGGCACCGGCGGGCTACAACCCTGGATCTTCGTCGCCTGTGGCCCTGTTCACTGTCTGCCACCAAGCCAGGAAGTCCAAGGGCCACTATCCCTGACTACACTGCACCGTCTGCTTCACTTCTCCTTCTACTCCACTAAACACTTAAACTCAACTTGACTGTTGTCTGTCCCAGACTTCACTTGAAATCAAACTGTTGTGTTCCCGCCTCTGACACCTCAGGACCCCTAAGTGGGCGTTCTCATCCGCCTGTTCCCGCCCACTGGTGTGTCCTTATTATCATGAGCAGAGATGAGCGAACCGGTCGCGGTTCGGCTTGAGGTCGTTTCGCCGAACGGAGCTCCCGTTCGAGTTCGGTTTGTCGAACGTTCGACGAACCGAACTCGAACCAATAGGATATAATGGGAGGCAATCACAAACACATAAAAATGCATCATAAATGTACACATACAGTTAATAAACATTGCCATAACACTTACCGGTCCCCGCGATCCCTCCTGCACTCTGTTTCCTGCCGCTATTCCATCCGATGATCGCTGAATCCTCCCGGTGACCGGCACTGCCAGCAGAGATGCAGGACCTATCGTGACGTCAAAATAGCCATGTGACCAGTCACGTGGCTATTATCTCATTGGCTACAGACTGGTCACATGACTATGACGCGTCATGTAGGACCTGCGAGTGCATCTCTCCGGTACACGGTGCACATTTGTGTATCGCCGTGTACCGGCGACATGCTCTAGCACACGGTCGACTCCCCATTCCGTTAGGGACCGGCTGACACAGCCGGTCATTAACGGAGATCACCGTTGCCATAGCAACGCAGTTAGCGGTGACGTCACCGCTAACCGCGGCTCCGGGAGCACCGTTGCTATGGTAACGCGTCTGTCAGCGTTACCGCTGTTACCGCTAGCAGCACTGATCACTCACAGAGTGAAGGCTGCACGCTGCTTCTCGTGCAGCTTTTACGGAGTGAATGCTCCACGGGAAGCAGCATCTTCCCCCATGCAGCAGTGATGTAGCAGAGCTGCATTTGTTGAACGAGAAAGACAGAAGACCATGGATCGTGGGGGGCTGACAGGGGGTAATAAAGATGGAGTCTCTAATGTGTCTGTGTATTTATTTCTATTAAAGTATTTTTTCTCTATATGGTGTCTTTTTTTTAACCCTTTATTGGAGATTCTTAATGGCCGGGTCAAACGTGCCTGACATTAAGAATCTGTGGCTTAATACTGGCTAGTAAAACAAAGCCAGTATTAACTCATGATTACCCAACAAGCCACCCGGCTCCAGGGCTGTTTGAAGAGTTGGATACAGCGCCAGATGATGGCGCTTCTATGAGAGCGCCATTTTCTGGGACGGCTGTGGACTGCAATTCGCAGCAGAGGTGCCCAGAAACCTCGGGCTAACCTGTGCTGCGGATTCCAATCCCCAGATGCCTAGTTGTACCTGGCTGGACACAAAAATGGGGCGAAGCCCACGTCATTTGTTTTTTAATTATTTCATGAAATAAGTGAAATAATTAAAGAAAATGGGCTTCCCTATATTTTTGGTTCCCAGCCGGGTACAAATAGGCAACTGGGGGTTGGAGGCAGCCCGTGGCTGCCTGCTATACCTGGCTAGCATACAAAAATATGGCGAAGCCCACGTCATTTTTTTGGTGGGCAAAAAACTTCTGCATACAGTCCTGGATGGAGTATGCTAAGCCTTGTACTTCTGCAGCTGCTGTCTGCTCTTCTCCATACAGACAGACAGCAGCTGCAGAACTACAAGGCTCAGCATACTCCATCCAGGACTGTATGCAGAAGTTTTTTGCCCCCTGAAAAAATTATGTGGGCTTCGCCATATTTTTGTATGCTAGCCAGGTACAACAGGCAGGTACGGCTGCCCCCGACCCCCAGTTGCCTATTTGTACCCGGCTGGGAACCAAAAATAAAGGGAAGCCCTTTTTTTATTATTTCATGAATTTCATGAAATAATTAGAAAACAAATGACGTAGGCTTCGCCCCATTTTTGTGTCCAGCCAGGTACAACTAGGCAGCTGGGGATTGGAATCCGCAGCGCAGGTTGGCCTGAGCTTTCTGGGCCCCACTGCTGCGAATTGCAGTCTGCAGCCGCCTCAGAACATGTCATTTTCATAGAAGAGCCATCTTCTGGCGCTGTATCCAACTCTTCCAGCACCTGCCTGCTATACCTGTCTAGCATACAAAAATATGGCGAAGCTCACGTCCTATTTTTGTAGTTTTTTGGCAAAAAAAATAAAAAATGCTTCCCTGGATTTTCCATTGCCAGTGAAGGTAACACCAAGCAGTGGGGGTTAGCAACCAGTAGCTGCTTGGATTACCCTTAGCTAGCAATACAAAAAATGCAGCGGGAGCCCATATATATTTTTTTTAATTATTTATTTAAATACCTAAAAACAAAATGGGCTTCCCTGTATTTTGATTGCTGGACATCACAGTGCTGTAAAAATAAATCTTTAAAAAAATGACGTAGCGCTCCGCGGTATTTTTGATTCTCAGCACAGATAAAGCAGACAGCTATGGGTTGCCACCCCCATCTGCCTGCCGTTACCTTGGTTGGCAATCAAAATACAGGGAAGCCCATTAATTTTTTCTATTTAAAAAATTGTTAAAAAAAAAAAGACGTTGGGTCCCCCCATTTTTGATAGCCAGCTAGGGTAAAGCAGACGGCTGTAGCCTGAAAACCACAGTTGGCAGCTTTACCGTGGTTGGGGATCCAATGTGGAGGTCCCCTCAGGCTCTTTTTTATAATTATTTTATAAATATTAATAATTACACAATAAAAGTAGGGTCCCCCCCAAATTGGATCACCAGCCAAGGTAAAGCGGACAGCTGTGGTCTGGTATTCTCAGGGTGGGAAGGTCCATAGTTATTGGGCCTTCACAGCCTAAAAATAGCAGGCCGCAGGCAACCCAGACGTGGCGCATCCACTAGATGCGCCAATCCTGGCGCTTCACCCCAGCTCATCCCGTGCCCTGGTGCAGTGGTAATAAATCGGGGTAATAAATCGGGTTGATACTAGCTGTAAAGTCACCTGAGATCAAGCCCAGCAGTTTGTGATGTCATGGCGTTTATTAGATACCCAACATCATAAACTGTCAGTACTAACAAAAAAAAAAATCGACAAAAGAAATTTATTTGAAAAAACAGTCCCCAAAACATTTCCTCTTTCACCAATTTATTGTAAGAAAAAAAATAAAGGGGTCCCACGACGACTCTGGACCGTCTAGAATATGGGGGGGAGACACTCAGGGAACGTATCCCCCATTTTCTAGGAGTGCAGACCCTTCATGTGAGAAGTGTGGGTGCAATGAATCTGCACTCACTCTCCCTGGGTCCACAGCAGCAGAGTCCATGTCGTAATGGTTGCTACCAAAGCTGCAATGCCCTGCTCATGAGGTAAAGGCATGCCTAATCAGGAGAACTACTGTAGAGGAAGCTCTGCTCACTGGTATATAGGTGCTCAGAGGTAATAATTGATAAAATTAGTGAGTAACCTCGGCACTCTAACTCTCCCAGACTAAGTCAGTAAGTCACAACGGATAGTAATGCAAAATCACTCTTTATTGGTCCGTATTAAGAAAAATTTTTTTTCATAAGCATATATGTTTTTTGTCCAAAACAAGTTACAAATGACGTTTCGGCCTGAGCCTTCGTCAGATTGGACTTATCTGCATGTAATCATGAAAAATGACAATAATCAGTATCACATAAGAGTGAGAGAACAATAACATAACAATGTAGAACAATGTAGAGGTACAATTGGGATGCAGCAAAAAAATTGCAACACAGCAAGAAATGAAACACATGATACAAATGTCATAATACAGTACAAGGACAATATAGTAATGACAAATATGGGGTCATAGTAGGCTTAGACAGCTCTGGTACGAAATAGATGTCAATCATAAAGTAACATGTGCAGTAGGTGTAGAGCTACACTATGCATGGCAGAGCTAATGGGTAGACTGACCATAGAAAAAGAACGGAGAAAAAGTGGAGAAAAAGTGGAGAAAAAATGTAGAAAAAGTGGAGAAAAAATGGAGAAAAAGTGGAGAAAAGGTGGAGAAAAAGTGGAGAAGAAGTGGAGAAGAAGTGGAGAAAAAGTGGAGAAAAAGTGGAGAAAAGGTGGAGAAAAAGTGGAGAAGAAGTGGAGAAGAAGTGGAGAAGTGGAGAAGAAGTGGAGAAGAAGTGTTTGTTCATGCCAGATGGGAGATAAATAATTTTTTACCGGCGCTGTCATTTACTGTAACGTGATCATCGGTGTACGGTGTATACCTGTGATCACGTGAGCGGGGACCGGAAAAACCGTCCTGAATCATGATCTCCAGGGTCTCAGCTAGCCCTGAAACCCCGGAGATTTTCTGACGCTGGGGGGCGTTATTCACTTATTTCTGCCTGCTGTTTATAAATGGCAGATCAGAATAAGGCTACATTAACACGACCGATCCATTTTTGCGGTCTGCAAAAAAACAGTCCGTTTTTTTTCACGGGTGCATCCGTGTGGCATCCGTTTCCGTTTCGTAGACGGTCCGTATGTCATGTGTTTGTCATCCGTGTGCCTTATGTTTTTTTTGTGTACTGCAAAAAAACTGAAGGAGGGTAAATGCATAAATTTACCCAGGATCCATAGCTTCATCCTACATGAGGCGGTCACATGTTCACTCCAGTGCCATTTTTGTACTGCTTTTCACAGCGTAGAGCGCTCTGGTGATTTTCTTGTGCTTGTACACTTCATATCAGTCTTTTCTGTCATTATACTGGCAGAAAGACACATAATGTCCCACTCTCCTGCATTTTGTAATTTTGCACCCTTTGGTGCCTTTCATGTGGCACTAAGGGGTGCTTAGCTTTGTATTTAGCCAAAAAAATGAAAAAAAAAATGACGTAGGGTTCCCCCTAGTTTTGTAGCCAGCTAGGGTAAAGCAGACGGCTGCAGCCTGCAGACCACAGCTGGCAACCTCACCTTGGCTGGTAATCCAAAACTGAGGGCACCCCACGCTGCTATTTTAAATTAAATAAATAATTAAAAAAAAAAACCACGTAGGGGTCCCCCCAAAATTGGATCACCAGCCAAGGTAAAGCAGACAGCTGGGGTCTGATATTCTCAGACTAGGGAGGTCCATGGTTATTGGACTCTCCCCAGCCTAAAAATAGCAGGCCGCAGCCGCCCCAGAAGTGGCGCATCCATTAGATGCGCCAATCCTGGTGCTTCGCCCCAGCTCATCCCGCACCCTGGTGCGGTGGCAAACGGGGAAATATATGGGGTTAATACCAGATGTGTAATGTCACCTGGCATCAAGCCCTGGGGTTGGTGAGGTCAGGCGTCTATCAGATACCCGACATCACCAACCCAGTCAGTAATAAAAAAAAATAGACGACAAACACATTTTTATTTGAAAAAACACTCCCCAAAACATTCCATCTTTAACCAATTTATTAGAAAGAAAAACAAATCCAGGTCTGCTGTAATCCAAGGGGTTGCCATGACGATCCACACTGTCCCAGTCAATGAAGAGCAGGATGTTCCCCATTGGCTGGGAGAGCAATGCAGTGACCTGAGCTAACATCAATAGGTCAGCCCAGGTCACTGCAGGGCATGACAAGTGCTGCTGTCAGCGAGGTACATTACCTGCGCTGATCTCCAGCACACTGACAGCACCTGTCACTGAGTTCAATGACCGGCGCCTTCTGTCACTGAGTTCAATGACCGGCGCCTTCACAGCCAAGTATCGCGAGAGGCCCGTGACGTCACCGCTAGAGTTGAGCGCGGTTCGCGGTTCGCGGTTCTCCAGTTCTAAGCTCGAGTGATTTTGGGGGCTGTTCGAGATTGAACTAGAACTCGAGCTTTTTGCAAAAGCTCGATAGTTCTAGATACGTTCGAGAACGGTTCTAGCAGCAAAAAGCAGGGCTTTTTACAGCTACAGTGTGCAGGAGCCATCGCTGGCAGCCTGCCAGAAGCTGGTAACCAAGATAAACATCGGGTATCCAAGCAAAGCGCTTTGGTTAGTAACCCGATGTTTATCTTAGTTACGTGCAGGAAGCCCACACTTCCCCGCTCAGCTCGCTCCGCCCCCTCCTGCCCGCGGCATGTACACATATACACACACACACACACACACACACACACACATGGTCCCGCTCTGCTTACCTGCGGTGATGAAGTCCCGCCATCCCGACCTCAGCGCTGTCACTGTCCTCAATGGCCGCCGCTTGTCACATCACCTCTCGCTTCCGACCCGAGACTGACTAGCGGTGACGTCACGGGCCTCTCGCGATATTTGGCTGTGAAGGCGCCGGTCATTGAACTCAGTGACAGGGGCTGTCAGTGTGCTGGAGATCAGCGCAGGTAATGTACCTCGCTGACAGCAGCACTTGTCATGCCCTGCAGTGACCTGGGCTGACCCATTGATGTTAGCTCAGGTCACTGCACTGCTCTCCCAGCCAATGGGGAACATCCTGCTCTTCATTGACTGGGACAGTGTGGATCGTCATGGCAACCCCTTGGATTACAGCAGACCTGGATTTTTTTTTCATTCTAATAAATTGGTTAAAGAGGGAATGTTTTGGGGAGTGTTTTTTCAAATAAAAATGTGGTTGTCGTCTATTTTTTTTTATTACTGACTGGGTTGGTGATGTCGGGTATCTGATAGACGCCTGACCTCACCAACCCCAGGGCTTGATGCCAGGTGACATTACACATCTGGTATTAACCCCATATATTACCCCGTTTGCCACCGCACCAGGGCGCGGGATGAGCTGGGGCGAAGCACCAGGATTGGCGCATCTAATGGATGCGCCACTTCTGGGGCGGCTGCGGCCTGCTATTTTTAGGCTGGGGAGAGTCCAATAACCATGGACCTCCCTAGTCTGAGAATATCAGGCCCCAGCTGTCTGCTTTACCTTGGCTGGTAATCCAATTTTGGGGGACCCCTACGTGTTTTTCTTTTTAATTATTTATTTAATTTAAAATAACAGCGTGGGGTGCCCTCAGTTTTGGATTACCAGCCAAGGTGAGGTTGCCAGCTGTGGTCTGCAGGCTGCAGCCGTCTGCTTTACCCTAGCTGGCTACAAAACTGAGGGGAACCCTACGTCATTTTTTTTTCCATTTTTTTGGCTAAATACAAAGCTAAGCACCCCTTAGTGCCACATGAAAGGCACCAAAGGGTGCTCCACTTTTTCTCCATTTTTTCTCCACTTTTTCTCCATTTTTTCTCCACTTTTTCTACATTTTTTTCTCCACTTTTTCTCCACTTTTTCTCCACTTTTTCTCCACTTTTTCTCCACTTTTTCTACATTTTTTTCTCCACTTTTTCTCCACTTTTTCTCCACTTTTTCTCCATTTTTTTCTCCACTTTTTTCTCCACTTTTTCTCCACTTTTTCCTCCACTTTTTTCTCCACTTTTTCTCCATTTTTTCTCCACTTTTTCTCCACTTTTTCTCCACTTTTTCTCCACTTTTTCTCCACTTTTTCTCCACTTTTTTCTCCACTTTTTTCTCCACTTTTTCTTCATTTTTTTCTCCACTTTTTCTCCACTTTTTCTCCATTTGTTTCCTCACTTTTTCTCCACTTTTTCTCCACTTTTTCTACATTTTTTTCTCCACTTTTTCTCCACTTTTTCTCCATTTTTTTCTCCACTTTTTCTCCACTTTTTCTCCACTTTTTCTCCACTCTTTCTCCACTTTTTCTCCACTTTTTCTCCACTTTTTCTCCATTTTTCTCCACTTTTTCTCCACTTTTTCTCCACTTTTTCTCCACTTTTTCTCCATTTTTTTCTCCACTTTTTCTCCACTTTTTCTCCACTTTTTCTCCATTTTTTTCTCCACTTTTTCTCCACTTTTTCTCCACTTTTTCTCCACTTTTTCTCCACTTTTTCTCCATTTTTTTCTCCACTTTTTCTCCACTTTTTCTCCATTTTTTTCTCCACCTTTTCTCCACTTTTTCTCCACTTTTTCTCCACTTTTTCTCTATTTTTTTTCCACTTTTTCTCCACTTTTTCTCCATTTTTTTCTCCACTTTTTCTCCACTTTTTCTCCACTTTTTCTCCACTTTTTCTCCATTTTTTTCTGCACTTATTCTCCACTTTTTCTCCACTTTTTCTCCACTTTTTTCTCCACTTTTTCTCCACTTTTTCTCCACTCTTTCTCTATTTTTTTCTCCACTTTTTCTCCATTTTTTTTCTCCACTTTTTCTCCACTTTTTTTCCATTTATTCTCCACTTTTTCTCCACTTTTTCTCCACTTTTTTCTCCACTTTTTCTCCACTTTTTCTCCATTTTTTTCTCCACTTTTTCTCCATTTTTTTTCTCCACTTTTTCTCCACTTTTTTTCCATTTATTCTCCACTTTTTCTCCACTGTTTCTCCATTTTTTTCTCCACTTTTTCTCCAATTTTTTCTCTACTTATTCTCCACTTTTTCGCCATTTTTTTCTCCACTTTTTCTCCACTTTTTCTCCATTTTTTTCTCCACTTTTTCTCCACTTTTTCTCCACTTTTTCTCCATTTTTTTTCTCCACTTTTTCTCCACTTTTTCTCCATTTTTTTCTCCACTTTTTCTCCACTTTTTCTCCATTTTTTCTCCACCTTTTCTCCACTTTTTCTCCACTTTTTCTCCACTTTTTCTCCACTTTTTCTCCACTTTTTCTCTATTTTTTTCCACTTTTTCTCCACTTTTTCTCCATTTTTTTCTCCACTTTTTCTCCACTTTTTCTCCACTTTTTCTCCACTTATTCTCCACTTTTTCTCCACTTTTTTCTCCACTTTTTTTCCACTTTTTCTCCACTTTTTCTCTATTTTTTTCTCCACTTTTTCTCCATTTTGTTTCTCCACTTTTTCTCCACTTTTTCTCCACTTTTTCTCCACTTTTTCTCCACTTTTTCTCCATTTTTTTCTCCACTTTTTCTCCATTTTTTTCTCCACTTTTTCTCCACTTTTTTTCCATTTATTCTCCACTTTTTCTCCACTGTTTCTCCATTTTTTCTCCACTTTTTCTCCAATTTTTTCTCTACTTATTCTCCACTTTTTCTCCACTTTTTCTCCACTTTTTCTCCGTTCTTTTTCTATGGTCGGTCTACCCATTAGCTCTGCCATGCATACTGTAGCTCTACACCTACTGCACATGTTACTTTATGATTGACATCTCTTTCGTACCAGAGCTGTCTAAGCCTACTCTGACCCCATATTTGTCATTACTATATTGTCCTTGTACTGTATTATGACATTTGTATCATATGTTTCATTTCTTGCTGTGTTGCAATCTTTTTGCTGCATCCGAATTGTACCTCTACATTGTTCGAGTTTATGTTATTGTTCTCTCACTCTTATGTGATACTGATTATTGTCATTTTTCATGATTACATGCAGATAAGTCCAATCTGACGAAGGCTCAGGCCGAAACGTCATTTGTAACTTGTTTTGGACAAAAACATATATGCTTATGAAAAAAAATTTTTTCTTAATACGGACCAATAAAGAGTGATTTTGCATTACTATCCATTGTGACTTACTGACTTAGTCTGGGAGATATAGAGTGCCGAGGTTACTCACTAATTTTATCTATTATTACCTCTGAGCACCTATATACCAGTGAGCAGAGCTTCCGCTACAGTAGTTCTCCTGATTAGGCATGTCCTTACCTCATGAGCAGGGCATTGCAGCTTTGGTAGCAACCATTACGACATGGACTCTGCTGCTGTGGACCCGGGAGAGTGAGTGCAGATTCATTGCACCCACACTCCTCACATGAAGGGTCTGCACTCCTAGAAAATGGGGGATACGTTCCCTGAGTGTCTCCCCCCCATATTCTAGACGGTCCAGAGTCGTCATGGGACCCCTTTATTTTTTTTCTTACCATAAATTGGTGAAAGAGGAAATGTTTTGGGGACTGTTTTTTCAAATAAATTTCTTTTGTCGATTTTTTGTTTTTGTTAGTACTGACAGTTTATGATGTTGGGTATCTAATAGACGCCATGACATCACAAACTGCTGGGCTTGATCTCAGGTGACTTTACAGCTAGTATCAACCCGATTTATTACCCCGTTTGCCACTGCACCAGGGCACGGGATGAGCTGGGGTGAAGCGCCAGGATTGGCGCATCTAGTGGATGCGCCACGTCTGGGGTGCCTGCGGCCTGCTATTTTTAGGCTGTGAAGGCCCAATAACTATGGACCTTCCCACCCTGAGAATACCAGACCACAGCTGTCCGCTTTACCTTGGCTGGTGATCCAATTTGGGGGGGACCCTACTTTTATTGTGTAATTAATAATATTTATAAAATTATTATAAAAAAGAGCCTGAGGGGACCTCCACATTGGATCCCCAACCACGGTAAAGCTGCCAGCTGTGGTTTTTAGGCTACAGCCATCTGCTTTACCCTAGCTGGCTATCAAAAATAGGGGGACCCAATTTTTTTTTTTAACAATTTTTTAAATAGAAAAAATTAATGGGCTTCCCTGTATTTTGATTGCCAACCAAGGTAACGGCAGGCAGATGGGGGTGGCAACCCATAGCTGTCTGCTTTATCTGCGCTGAGAATCAAAAATACCGCGGAGCGCTACGTCATTTTTTTAAAGATTTATTTTTACAGCACTGTGATGTCCAGCAATCAAAATACAGGGAAGCCCATTTTATTTTTAGGTATTTAAATAAATAATTAAAAAAAATATATATGGGCTCCCGCTGCATTTTTTGTATTGCTAGCTAAGGGTAATCCAAGCAGCTACTGGCTGCTAACCCCCACTGCTTGGTGTTACCTTCACTGGCAATGGAAAATCCAGGGAAGCATTTTTTATTTTTTTTGCCAAAAAACTACAAAAAAAGGACGTGAGCTTCGCCATATTTTTGTATGCTAGCCAGGTATAGCAGTCAGGTGCTGGAAGAGTTGGATACAGCGCCAGAAGATGGCGCTTCTATGAAAATGCCATTTTCTGAGGCGGGTGCAGACTGCAATTCGTAGCAGTGGGGACCAGAAAGCTCAGGCCAACCTGTGGTGTTGATTCCATCCCCAGCTGCCTAGTTGTACCTGGCTGGACACAAAAATGGGGCGAAGCCTACGTCATTTGTTTTCTAATTATTTCATGAAATTCATGAAATAATAAAAAAAGGGCTTCCCTTTATTTTTGGTTCCCAGCCGGGTACAAATAGGCAACTGGGGGTTGGGGGCAGCCGTACCTGCCTGCTGTGCCTGGCTAGCATACAAAAATATGGCGAAGCCCACATAATTTTTTCAGGGGGCAAAAAACTTCTGCATACAGTCCTGGATGGAGTATGCTGAGCCTTGTAGTTCTGCAGCTGCTGTCTGTCTGTGTGGAGAAGAGAAGACAGCAGCTGCAGAACTACAAGGCTCAGCATACTCCATCCAGGACTGTATGCAGAATTTTTTTGCCCACCAAAAAAATGACGTGGGCTTCGCCATATTTTTGTATGCTAGCCAGGTACAGCTGGCAGCCACGGGCTGCCTCCAACCCCCAGTTGCCTATTTGTACCCGGCTGGGAACCAAAAATATAGGGAAGCCCGTTTTTTTTTAATTATTTCACTTATTTCATGAAATAATTAAAAAACAAATGACGTGGGCTTCGCCCCATTTTTGTGTCCAGCCGGGTACAACTAGGCAGCTGGAGATTGGAATCCGCAGCACAGGTTAGCCCAAGGTTTCTGGGCGCCTCTACTGCGGATTGCAGTCCGCAGCCGTCCCAGAAAATGGCGCTCTCATAGAAGCTCCATCATCTGGCGCTGTATCCAACTCTTCCAACAGCCCTGGAGCCGGGTGGCTTGTTGGGTAATCATGAGTTAATACTGGCTTTGTTTTACTAGCCAGTATTAAGCCAGAGATTCTTAATGTCAGGCACGTTTGACCCGGCCATTAAGAATCTCCAATAAAGGGTTAAAAAAAAGACACCACACAGAGAAAAAATACTTTAATAGAAATAAATACACAGACACATTAGAGACTCCATCTTTATTACCCCCTGTCAGCCCTCCACGATCCTGCTCTTCTGTCTTCTTTCTTTCTAGTGTAGTAGTAGTGACGATTGTAGTGAGGATGAGGTGCACCAGCTCATCACTTGGGGCTGGGGAACCTCATCCTCACTACAATCCTCACTAGTGTAGTAGTAGTGACGATTGTAGTGAGGAAGGATGAGGTTCACCAGCTCATCACTTGGGGCTGGGGAACCTCATCCTCACTACAATCATCACTACAATCGGGAAGCAGCGTGCAGCCTTCACTCCGTGAGTGATCAGTGCTGGCTGCTAGCGGTAACAGCGGTAACGCTGACAGACGCGTTACCATAGCAACGGTGCTCTCGGAGCCGCGGTTAGCGGTGACGTCACCGCTAACTGCCTTGCTATGGCAACGGTGATCTCCGTTAATGACCGGCTGTGTCAGCCGGTCCCTAACGGAACGGGGAGTCGACCGTGTGCTGGAGCATGTCGCCGGTACACGGCGATACACATATGTGCACCGTGTACCGGAGAGATGCACTCGCAGGTCCTACATGATGTGTCATAGTCATGTGACCAGTCTGTAGCCAATGAGATAATAGCCACGTGACTGGTCACATGGCTATTTTGACGTCACGATAGGTCCTGCATCTCTGCTGGCAGTGCAGGTCACCGGGAGGATTCAGCGATCATCGGATGGAATAGCGGCAGGAGACAGAGTGCAGAAGGGATCGCGAGGACCGGTAAGTGTTATGGCAATGTTTATTAACTGTTTGTGTACATTTATAATGCATTTTTATGTGTTTGTGATTGCCTCCCATTATAGCCTATACGTTCGAGTTCGGTTCGTCGAACGTTCGACGAACCGAACTCGAACGGGAGCCCCGTTCGGCGAACCGGCCTCGAGCCGAACCGGGACCGGTTCGCTCATCTCTAGTCACCGCTAGTCAGTCTCGGGTCGGAAGCGAGAGAAGGTGATGTGACAAGCGGTGGTCATGGAGGACAGTGACAGCGCTGATGTCGGGATGGCGGGACTTCATCACCGCAGGTAAGCCGAGCGGGGACCATGTGTGCAGAGTGTGTGTGCAGAGTGTGTGTGTGTGTGTGTGTGTGTACGTGTGTACATGCCGCGGGCAGGAGGGGGGGGAGCGAGCTGAGCGGGGAAGTGTGGGCTTCCTGCAAGTAACTAGGATAAACATCGGGTTACTAACCAAAGCGCTTTGCTTGGATACCCGATGTTTATCTTGGTTACCAGCTTCTGGCAGGCTGCCAGCGATGGCTCCTGCACACTGTAGCTGTAAAAAGCCCTGCTTTTTGCTGCTAGAACCGTTCTCGAACGTATCTAGAACTATCGAGCTTTTAGCAAAAGCTCGAGTTCTAGTTCGATCTAGAACAGCCCCCAAAATCACTCGAACCGCGAACTGGAAACCCGCGAACCGCGAACCGCGCTCAACTCTAATAATGAGGGAGTGGCTAGGGTTTAATGGCTGTGTATTATGCCTAAGTGTGGGTTTCTGGTGGAAACAAGGAGGATGTACAACTTTTGTGACTACCTGGTTTTGCCAGGGTGTCACACTCCCCCTTGGTTGAATACAGCCTGTCCGTGGGCTGTCCGGCCACTGACATTTATTTTTGCAGCAACTGAAAGTAGAAAAAGTAACAACAATATATAAAAACAGTATAAAACTTTCATCCCTTATGATAGGCACATTACTTGAACGTTGCAGTAAACAAAAACATACATTTACTTTTCCCGCTTTCACCCGCCACCCAAAACACCTGGACCCACCCTCAGTGCCACCGCTAGTCTCAAGTGCAAACCGTTCCGGGTTCCTGGGGGCATTCACAATGTTCGGGTAAAGTCCCTCACCCACCAGTCCACCCCAAGAGTTCCATAGTCCAGGAACCCTTAGCCTGGAGGTTAGCCACTGGTTTTGTTAGTGACTGGGCCTTGGCCGACACTACCGCAGGCCCTTCCTCCAACCAACCTCCCCAGAGGCATTGCGGTCCTGGTGGTGAGGCAACAAGCAAGTAGATGGGGGTTATTTACAAGACCCAAGAAAGTTTTTGGGGCGGCTTTGCCAGTTCAAAACATCAAACTGCATAAGGGTAGCCGGAAGCCGCTACCTACTCCTTAGTCTATTGCACAAATCAGGTAAAGTACATGGTTAATTAGCAGTTACTTATATACATAAATGGCTGTATACAATAACACACAGGGTCCACTCACTCCCTATATCTGAGCGGTGGCTGACCTAGGTTAGGGTGTGTGGACCTTCTTAACCCTACAATTTCGCCTAGATTCGGTGGGGTAGAGTGATCTACGGGTTCCTCACACCTAGGAATGGGTACAGTAGGTAGGGACCTACGGGGGCGTGATATAGGAACATGTGCATCCCTGGGTGTATGTGCTGGTGTAGTGCTAATAGACCTCTCTGATTCTACATCTTCCACTGGTTGTGGGAACATTATAATGGGAACAATCACTGCTCCATTCTGCATAGGCCAATCAGCTGGGAAATCACCCATAATGGTGTGGATCACCTCTTTTCTTCCTTCTACGCCCGGAGCGGGAGTGAAAACCTCTTCCACAATCTTCAGGGGCTCCAGACACTTCTTCAAGTGGTCCCTGGAAACGGTGGCTGTAGTCTTCCCTTGGTCTCGGCTGACAAGGTAGGTTTTCCGATTACTCAGATCAGTGGATTGGATAACATAGGGGGGGCTCTCTCCCACTGGTCATCCAATTTATGCAGTCTTCTTTTTCTCTTCAGCACCACATCTCTGGGTGCAAAGGGGGCAGCTTTCGCCTGTTTGTTAAAGTGCTGCTCTTGTTTTTCCGTGCTCTGGTTTAAGTTCTTCTCTACATAGTCCTGGATTTGTCTGTACTGCATCTGGCGTTTGGCATTCCAGTCTGTAGCTGGCGAGATGGTCTCAGGCACATCGATATCCATGTCCAGGTCTACCGGCGATTGTCCGGGCCTCGCCCTCATAAGATACGCAGGTGTACATTTAATAAAACTGACAGTGATATTATTATACATATCCACAAGATCGGGCAGTCTTTCAGGCCACAGGTTCCTCTCTTCAAGAGGTAGAGTCTTAAGCAGGTTGATAACCAAGTGGTTCATCTTCTCACACATCCCGTTGTTTTGGGCATGTTATGATGTGATACGGATCTTCTTGCACCTGTATAGACTGCAGAACGCCTTGAAGATCTCGGCTTCAAAGGCAGGGCCTTAGTCGGTAAGTACCTTCTCCGGGTAGCCGTGTGGCTGGCAGAAATGCGCCTGGAAAACCCTCGCTGCCGTGCGAGCTGTTAGATCCTTGACGGGTACCACGACCATAAATCTTGAATGGTGGTCCACTATTGTGAGAGCATAGATATACCCGCTCCTACTTGGTGTGAGCTTGACGTGGTCCAGAGTGACGAGTTCCAATGGCTGGTTGGTGATTATCGGCTGCAACAGGGCCTTCTGGCTGGTACCATCCTTTCTTCCTAACACACAGGGACCACAATCCCGACACCATGCTTCAATGGATTCCCTCATTCCAGCCCAATAGAAGCGTTCTCGCAGCAACATCTCCAATTTCTTCCAGCCGAAGTGTCCAGCTCCATCATGATAGGCCTCTAGGATCACCGGTACGTATGCCTTTGGTACTACAACCTGACAGATTCTCTCATGCGTCTTGGGGTTAATCAGTCTTTTGCACAGCTTGCCTCTCTGCAAGTATAGCCGACCCCTCTCTTTCCACAGCTTCTGTGCCTCTGCCGGTGCGGTAGGCTCCTTCCTGGAATCGGCCTGGGAAATCAACGTCTTGATCAGTCGGACTGCAGGATCTTTATCTTGGGCTTCCTGCCAACCATGATGGGGTAACGGATTGAACGCTGCCTCTTGCTGACTGCTGTAGGGTCTCATATTTTCCAAACCAGCAGGTTGATGGAAGGCAGGTAGCTCAACTTCTTGTAACTTATCTTCATCCACCCCACCATCAGGCAGGTGTCGCATTCTGGACAGTGCATAGGTGTTGGCATTCTTCCGATCGGCTCTGTACTTTATGGTGAAATCATAGTTCGCCAACCGGGATACCCAACTCTGTTTCAAGGCTCCAAGCTTCGCTGTGTCCAGATGGGTGAAAGGATTGTTGTCCGTATACGCAGTGAACTTTGCGGAAGCCAGGTAGTGCTTAAATCTTTCCATTACTGCCCAGATGAGTGTCAGGAACTCCAACTTGAAAGAACTGTAATTCTCAGGGTTCCTCTCTGTGGGACAAAGCTTCCTGCTTGCATAAGCAATTACCTTCTCCTTGCCATTCTGCATCTGGGACAGGACATCTCCCAATCCCACATTACTGGCATCCATATAGAGTATGAACGGGAGGCCATAATTGGGGTATGCCAAGATCTCTTCTCCGGTCAGGGCCGACTTCATTTGCTGGAAGGAATCCTCTTGCTCCTCGCCCCAAGCAAATGGAGGACTTGGAATTTTACCATGTTTGGTTTGTCCAACAAGGAGATCTTGCATAGGGGCTGCCATCTTAGTGTAACCCTTGATGAAGCGGCGGTCATAGCCCATCAGGCCCAGGAATTGCCATACCTCTTTGATGGTCGTGGGGGTTGGCCATCCCTGGATGGCAGTTATCTTCTCCGGATCCGGAGCTACACCTTCTGCGCTTACCACATGGCCGAGATACTGGACCTTGGGCTTTAGCAAGTGGCACTTTGATGGTTTCAACTTCATCCCGTACTTGGAGATGGCTTCAAAGACTTCAGCAAGATGTTCCAGATGTTCTTCATACGTCTTTGAATAAACAATGACGTCATCCAAGTATAGCAGGATCGTTTCGTAGTTGCGATGTCCTAAGCAGCACTCCATCAATCTCTGGAAGGTTCCTGGCGCATTGCACAACCCATGCTGTTGAACTCGCAGAGGCCCATTGGGGTGGTGAAGGCGGTGTTCCCCTGGTCTTCCTCTGCAACGGACACCTGCCAGTAGTCGCTTGTAAGATCAAGAGTAGGGAAGTAATTCGCCGTTCTCAATGCAGCCAGCAATTCCTCAATATGGGGAAGAGGGTATGCATCCTTATGGGTGATCTGGTTAATCTTCCAGTAATCCACACACTTCCTCATGGTGCCATCCTTTTTCTTGACAAAGACCAACGGAGCTGCCCAGGGGCTACAACTATCACGGATAACCCCTACCTCCCTCATGTTCCTCAACATGTCCTTAGCCTAGCCAGGTAGTCCAAGGGCCACTATCCCTGACTACACTGCACCGTCTGCTTCCCTTCTCCTTCTACTTCACTAAACACTTGAACTCAACTTGACTGTTGTCTGTCCCAGACTTCACTTGAATTCAAACTGTTGTGTTCCCGCGTCTGACACCTCAGGACCCCTAGGTGGGCGTTCTCATCTGCCTGATCCCGCCCACTGGTGTGTCCTTATTATCATGAGGGGGTGGCTAGGGTTTAATGGCTGTGTGTTATGCCTAAATGCCCCATCATTCACAGAGATAAATCTTTGGCAGATCTGTGATTGCAGTGAAATCATGGACATATTGTTCCATTTGTTCCATTTGTATACAGCAACAAACCTGGCACTGATTGTACTTTAATGTCACTCAACCACAGATCTGCTGGAGATTTATCTCTGTGTGTGACAGGGCCTTAAGTGTGAGTTTCTGGTGGTAACAAGGAGGATGTACAACTTTTGTGACTACCTGGTTTTGCCAGGGCGTCACAGATGGACAAAACGCAACATGCCACATGTTCACTTATGTGTGAAGGGGTCCAAGATGGGGAAAGTGTGTAGAGGAAGATGGGGACCCAAGGTGAGGAAACTTAAAGCACGTGCACAAGGAAGGGGCGGGGGGGAGAATGATAAATGAAAGTAAAGAAAACCTCCAACCAACCTAACTGAGGACAGGAGAAGCATGTTGGGAAAGTAAATGAGAAAAGAGAGCAGTAAAACAACTGGTTTCTGCATAGCAGGCAAAATCCCTTAGTTGCAGGGCTGGAACTCCTTATCTGCAACCCAAATAGAAATATGACCAGCAAAGAAGGCTGATGCAAGGTGAGTATAAATATCCCCATCCAAGTTGTGAAAGGACAGACCAAATAGGAAAGTGAAAAACACCTGACTAGCAGCAAAGCAAGGGGGGGGGGGAGTATGAGAACCATTAGAGTTGGACAGAGACCGAATAGACTGTGGTTCAGCAGAAGAGAGACTACGCAGCAAAAGATCAGTGGATTGAGTTCCAAAACAAGGCATGACAAACTGCCTATCTATGAGCTTCTACAGCTTTGACTGTTACGGCTGTTTCTCCCCTCACTCAATTGGTAGTTTTGCTTCAAATAACTTGCCCTATTTATTGCTTTACTCCTGGTTCCAGTTGTGTAAATATATAACACTATATATTGTGTTAAGCCAAGCCATTGAAGAAACCAAAGTACTCTTGGATGCCTGCTATTTGTCATCATTTTTTCAACCAGGCATTAAAAGGGACTAGAGTTGAGCGCGGTTCGCGGTTCGAGGTTCTCCAGTTCGCGTCTCGAGTGATTTTGGGGGCTGTTCTAGATCGAACTAGAACTCGAGCTTTTTGCTAAAGCTCGATAGTTCTAGATACGTTCGAGAACGGTTCTAGCAGCAAAAAGACAAGCTAATTCCTAGCTGGCTTTCCGCTGTAATAGTGTGAGTCACTCTGTGACTCACACTATTATGAAATTTCAGTGTATAGTGTGCGGGAACAGCGCATTCAGATCTCTGCTGTTTGGATAATGGCGATCGCCACTTTTTTTTTTTCCTTGTCTTCCTTCCCTAAGCGCGCGCGTGTAGTGGGGCGGGCCAGCATGTTAGCCAATCCCAGACACACACACAGCTAAGTGGACTTTTAGCCAGAGAAGCAACGGCATGTGTGATAGGATGTCCATGTCACATGTCCCTGCATTATAAAAACAGACATTTTCCTCCAGCACGCCATTATCTGCCTTCTTCGTCTTGGTGTCAGTCACCGCTGGCGTAGCTCCTGTCTCCAATACTGCTGTGTACGCTCTATACACAGCGCTATACAGAATAGGGATAGAAGTTTCTTTCAGCCCTTGTAAGGGCTAATACCGGCAGGGTCAGAGCCATAGGTGACAGTCAGGTCCGTGAAAACAGATTTTAACAGCTACACAAGATGACAGCGTCTGTGTAGCTAAGGTCAGGGATTTCCTCGCTGCATTTCCCCATTAGGAGGGATAGAAAGGGAGGCTTCCTTTCCTCTACCCAGACCCACAACCCTGCCACTGTACCCTCCTGCCCTTTGCACACTCAAACTCATTGTTACTAAGCCATTATACTAGCAAACACTGAGGAAACTTAGTGGCATCCTAAAAGTGGCTGTTGGACTTCATTATTGTCCCACTAGTGCAAAGATATTTGCAGCACGTCTGCCTGCATTACACACTCAAGCTCATTGTTACTAAGCCATTATACTAGCAAACACTGAGGAAACTTAGTGGCATCCTAAAAGTGGCTGTTGAACTTCCATTAGTGTCTCACTAGTGCAAATCTATTTGCAGAACTTCTGCATTGCACACTCAAACTCATTGTTACTAAGCCATTATAGTAGCAAACACTGAGGAAACTTAGTGGCATCCTAAAAGTGGCTGTTGGACTTCCATTAGTGTCCCACTAGTGCAAATCTATTTGCAGAACTTCTGCATTGCACACTCAAACTCATTGTTACTAAGCCATTATACTAGCAAACACTGAGGAAACTTAGTGGCATCCTAAAAGTGGCTGTTGGACTTCCATTAGTGTCCCACTAGTGCAAATCTATTTGCAGAACGTCTGCATTGCACACTCAAACTCATTGTTACAAAGCCATTATACTAGCATACACTGAGGAAACTTAGTGGCATCCTAAAAGTGGCTGTTGGACTTCCATTAGTGTCCCACTAGTGCAAATCTATTTGCAGAACTTCTGCATTGCACACTCAAACTCATTGCTACTAAGCCATTATACTAGCAAACACTGAGGAAACTTAGTGGCACCCTAAAAGTGGCTGTTGGACTTCATTATTGTCCCACTAGTGCAAAGATTTTTGCAGCACGTCTGCCTGCATTGCACACTCAAGCTCATTGTTACTAAGCCATTATACTAGCAAACACTGAGGAAACTTAGTGGCATCCTAAAAGTGGCTGTTGGACTTCATTATTGTCCCACTAGTGCAAAGATATTTGCAGCACGTCAGCCTGCATGGCACACTCAAGCTCATTGTTACTAAGCCATTATACTAGCAAACACTGAGGAAACTTAGTGGCATCCTAAAAGTGGCTGTTGGACTTCATTATTGTCCCACTAGTGCAATGATATTTGCAGCACGTCTGCCTGCATTGCACACTCAAGCTCATTGTTACTAAGCCATTATACTAGCAAACACTGAGGAAACTTAGTGGCATCCTAAAAGTGGCTGTTGGACTTCATTATTGTCCCACTAGTGCAATGATATTTGCAGCACGTCTGCCTGCATTGCACACTCAAGCTCATTGTTACTAAGCCATTATACTAGCAAACACTGAGGAAACTTAGTGGCATCCTAAAAGTGGCTGTTGGACTTCCATTAGTGTCCCACTAGTGCAAATCTATTTGCAGAACTTCTGCATTGCACACTCAAACTCATTGTTACTAAGCCATTATACTAGCAAACAATGAGGAAACTTAGTGGCATCCTAAAAGTGGCTGTTGGACTTCATTATTGTCCCACTAGTGCAAAGATATTTGCAGCACGTCTGCCTGCATTGCACACTCAAGCTCATTGTTACTAAGCCATTATACTAGCAAACACTGAGGAAACTTAGTGATATCCTAAAAGTGGCTGTTGAACTTCCATTAGTGTCCCACTAGTGCAAATCTATTTGCAGAACTTCTGCATTGCACACTCAAACTCATTGTTACTAAGCCATTATACTAGCAAACAATGAGGAAACTTAGTGGCATCCTAAAAGTGGCTGTTGGACTTCATTATTGTCCCACTAGTGCAAAGATATTTGCAGCACGTCTGCCTGCATTGCACACTCAAAATCATTGTTACTAAGCCATTATACTAGCAAACTATGCTGCCAGTTTAAGGGCCGTAGTTGCATTGTCAGGGATAATTATTGTTGTTTATTCTGCTGTTAATAAAGCTAGACCACCGCTGAAAACTACACCACCTCTCAATTTTTACTACCACATTTTAAGTGCACAATCTTGTCACAATTGAAATGAATGGCAAAATGACAGATGCTGGTGGAAAGGGGAAGAGGCGTGTTGGAAAAGGAAAAAAAGGGTTTGTCCGTGGCGAAGGTGGCAAAGCTCCATTAACATCTGCTGAAGATAGACCATCTTCCAGCAAAAGTAAGATGTCTACTACTTACAGTGGACAATCCGATGTGCTCCCGTTTTACGGACACGAACAACTGGAACAAAGGTAGATGATGGCCAAAAAAGGAAAATGCTTGAATGGATCTCAAGTGGTCCAACAAGTGCCCTCTCCGCCACCTCAACTACCGCATCCAAAAAACACCAGTCCTCTGAGTTGTCAGCCCAATCACACTTGCATTCTCCCAGCTCTGAAGTCTCCATCCGCCCTGCACAGTATGGTGGAACTGAGATGGCTGAGTCTGCAGAGCTGTTCAGTCACACTATAGCCTGGGAATCAGAAGTCTGCTCCTAAGCTACAGTGAGTACAGACCAGGAAATGGTCTGCAGTGATGCCCAGAACCTTTGTGACTCTGATTCAGGCCGTGAGGACCAAGTTTCTGAGCATAATGTTGACCCTTTTTCACAAACTGTAACACCTGTTGTTTTAGACAATGAGGAACATACTGATGACGATGAGACGCAGATACCAGATTGGGATGACAACTTAAATATTCGGTCAGGGCAAGAAGAGGCTCGGTCTGAGGGTGAGGGGAGTGCAAACACAACAATTGATGAGGAAGTTCTAGATCCCACCTACTGTCAACCCACAGTCAGGCACTCGAGGAGGTCAACAGAGGCGGTGGAGGAGGATGCAACCGACGACAAAGTTACCTTGCGCCTTCCTGGACAGAGTCGGAGCACTGGTAGCACATGTACAACTGCATCCTCAGCCACCACTCTGCCTCTAAGCACTAGTCGGGGGGGCTCAGCAGGTCGCATGCCCTCTAAGCCTTGCCTAGCCTGGTCCTTTTTTTGAAATAGCAAAAGATCGGCCAAATTATGTGATCTGTAAAATTTGTCGTGATTCTGTTAGTAGAGGGCAAAACCTCAGCAGTTTGACAACTTCTTCCATGAATCGTCACATGAATAAATATCATATGTCCCAGTGGGAAGCTCACCGTGCTGCAATGTGGCCTAGCGGAGCGAACCATCCACCGCCTGCCCCTTCCAGTGCATCCGCGCGCTCTTCATCTTCTAGGACTGTGGGGACAGCTGTCACACCTGGTTTTCCACGCACAACTTCCACCACTGTAACTGCATCAGGTAGTTTGCTTGGTAGGTCGTCAGTTGGTTTGGAAGGGGAAACAAGTGCGTGTGTACAGCTCTCTCAGACATCGATAGCACTTTCCTCACAAACCTGCATTTTTCCAGGGACACCCTACTCAACACCGTCTACACACAGCAGCCAGATCTCTGTCCCTCAGATGTGGACAAATAAAAGGCCATTTCCTGCGACCCATGACAAAGCTAAGAGGTTGACTTTATCCCTCTGTAAGCTCTTGGCTACCGAAATGCTGCCTTTCTGCCTGGTGGACACACAGGATTTTAGAGACCTTATGTCTGTCGCTGTGCCCCAGTACCAGATGCCCAGTCGCCACTACTTTTCTAAGAAAGGTGTTCCCGCGCTACACCAGCATGTCCCACACAACATCACCGCTTCCTTGAGAAACTCTGTGTGTGAACGGGTGCATTTCACCACCGATACTTGGACCAGTAAGCATGGACAGGGACGTTACATGTCGCTGACTGGGCACTGGGTAACTATGGTGATAGATGGTGAAGGGTCTGCTGCACAAGTCTTGCCGTCCCCACGACTTGTGTGTCAATCCTCTGTCTGTCCAAGTTCTGCCACTGCTTCTGCCTCCTCCACCTCATCTGGGTCCTCCACCTCCGCTCCAAGCCTGCCTGGTCAGGCCACCAGCGTTCTCACTGCGCAGAAGGAATCACGCACCCATCATTACTATGCTGGCAGCAGAGCGCAACGGCATCAGGTGGTCTTTAGCTTGACATGTCTTGGAATTAGGAGTCACACAGCGGCTGAGTTGTGGGCAGCTCTGGAGACTGAGTTTAATAAATGGTTGTCTCCACTCAACCTTCAGCCTGGTATGGCCGTGTGCAACAATGCTGCAAACCTGGGTGCGGCCCTTCGCCTGGGCAAGGTGACACACGTGCCTTGTATGGCTCACGTGTTGAACCTTGTTGTCCAGCAATTTTTAACACACTATCCCGGCCTAGATGACCTTCTGACCAGGGCACGAAAACTGTCTGCTCACTTCCGCCGTTTAACCGCCGCAGCTGAGCGACTTCCATCGCTCCAGAAGTCTTTCGGCCTGCCGGTTCATCGCCTGAAATGCGATGTGGCGACACGCTGGAATTCAACTCTCCACATGTTACAGCGACTGTGGCAGCACCGCCGAGCCCTGGTGCAATACGTCATGACGTATAGCCTGGGCCAACGAGATGCAGAGGTGGGGCAGATCACCCTGATGGAGTGGTCTCAGATCAAGGACCTATGCACCCTTCTGCACAGTTTCGACATGGCGACGAATATGTTTAGCGCTGACAATGCCATTATCAGCATGACAATTCCAGTCATTTAACATTCAACATCACCAAGGTCCAGACGTTCATCATTTAGATGCTGGAGCACACGCTAAACACTATTCGGAGTCAGGGGGTGGGACAACAGGAAGGGGAGGAACTACAGGAGGATTCATATGCGCAAGACACAACAACATCACCAAGGTCCAGACGTTCATCATCCCCAACGCGGCAGGCATGGGACCATGGGGGACAGGGATCAACAAGGGCACATGGTAGCAGGCGAAATGTTGAGGAAGGTGCAGGAGAACATGAAGAAATGGAGGACGAACTGTCCATGGACATGGAAGACTCAGCGGATGAGGGAGACCTTGGTCAAATTTCTGTTGAAAGAGGTTGGGGGGATATGTCAGAGGAAGAAAGAA
The DNA here is from genome assembly GCF_048569485.1 of Anomaloglossus baeobatrachus. NCBI lineage: Eukaryota > Metazoa > Chordata > Amphibia > Anura > Aromobatidae > Anomaloglossus > Anomaloglossus baeobatrachus. The sequence goes on along the minus strand of NC_134358.1, from coordinate 218,342,566 downwards.
CGGTTAGCACCTCTATGCCACAAACACAGTGTGGACTTGGTCCACATGGCTGCGAGCGCCTTCTTGCTGCACTACCTCGAACATGACCCTCGTATTGTCAAAATTAGAAGTGATGATGACTACTGGCTTGCCACACTATTAGATCCCCGGTACAAGTCCAAATTTTGTGACATGATTCCAGCCATAGAAAGGGACGCACGTATGCAGGAGTATCAGCAGAAGCTGTTACTTGATCTTAACTCGGCTTTTCCACCAAACAACCGTGCAGGTGCAGGGAGTGAATCTCCCAGTTGTAACTTGACAAACATGGGACGGTCTCGTCATCTTCAACAGTCTACCCGTACCAGTAACACTGTATCTGGTGCTGGTAACAGCAATTTTATTGAATCTTTTCATAATTTTTTTAGACCATCCTTTGCAATGCCATCAGAGACAACAAGTCTGACACATAGTCAACGGCTGGAGAGGATGATACAGGAGTATCTCCAAATAAACATCGATGCCATGACTTTGCAAATGGAGCCTTGCTCATTTTGGGCTTCAAATCTTGAAAAATGGCCAGAGCTCTCAACTTACGCCTTGGAGATTTTGTCGTGTCCAGCTGCCAGCGTTGTCTTTGAACGTGTCTTCAGTGCTGCTGGGTGTGTGCTGACAGATAAGCGCACGCGTCTGCCAAGTGACAATGTGGACAGACTAACGTTCATCAAAATGAACAAGTCATGGATCCACAAGGAATTTACTACCCCTGTGTCATCCTGGGGAGAGTAAATGCTTGTGGATTTTGGAATGTGCTTGATGCAAATCAAAACATCCTGTTTGCAACTAGGGCACAAGTGCTGCCACTGATGGGGTGTCTGTGTGGCCCAATTTTTGGAAAAAAGGGAGACTCCGCTTGGAGTAACCCTTGCTTACATTGTTTTTAAAAATGATCCAAGATGAACAGATCTGGGATCAGGAAAGACTTTGCTACCTACCCCGGGGTCATCCTGGAAACGGTTAAGTATGGCGTATTTTTGATTGTGCTTGATGCAAATCTAGCTGTGAAGTGTACAACTGGGGCACAAGTGCTGCCACAGAAGGGATGAGTGTCTAGTGGCCCAATTTTTGGAAAAAAGGGAGACTCCGCTTGAGTAACCCTTGCTTACATTGTTTTTAAAAATGATCCAAGATGAACAGAGCTGGGATCAGGAAAGACTTTGCTACCTACCCCGGTGTCATCCTGGAAACGGTTTAAGTATGGCGTATTTTTGATTGTGCTTGATGCAAATCTACCTGTGAAGTGTACAACTAGGGCAACAAGTGCTGCCACTGAAGGGGTGAGTGTCTGTGTGGCCCAATTTTTGGAGAAAAGGGAGACTCCACTTGGAGTAACCCTTGCTTGCTGTGTTTTTTAAAAGGAGCCAAGATGAACAAGTCATGGTTCAGCAAAGACTTAGCTACCTACCCCGGTGTCCTCCTGGGGACGGTTAAGTATGCCGTATTTTTGAATGTGCTTGATGCTAAATCTAGCTGTGAAGTGTAACAACTGGGGCACAAGTGCTGCCACTGAAGGGGTGAGTGTCTGTGTGGCCCAATTTTTGGAAAAAAGGGAGACTCCACTTGGAGTAACCCTTGCTTGCTGTGTTTTTTAAAAGGAGCCAAGATGAACAAGCCATGGTTCAGCAAAGACTTTGCTACCTACACCGGTGCAATCCTGAGGACGGAAAAGGATGGCGTATTTTTGAATGTGCTTGATGCAAATCTAGCTGTGAAGTGTACAACTGGGGCACAAGTGCTGCCACTGAAGGGTTGGGTGTGTGTGTGGTCCAATTTTTGGAAAAAAAGGGAGAACTCCGCTTGGAGTGACCTTGTGGTGGTTTTACATGATTTTAGAAGGGCGTCCCATGCCTATATCTGTGTCTCCTCCTCTTTTTCCTTGTCCAGCTCTTTTGTTTTCGCATGAGTATATGTCCTTGTCACTTTCCCATGTGTTTGTGTTGTGTTGTGAGTTGTTTGTCACCTTTTGGACACCTTTGAGGGTGTTTTCTAGGTGTTTTTTCTGTGTTTGTGATTGCCTGCCATTGTTTCCCATGCAGTTCGAGTTCGGTTCGTCGAACGTTCTCCGAACCGAACTCGAACGGGACCCCCGTTCGACGAACCGAACTCGAGCCGAACCATGGCTGGTTCGCTCATCTCTTAAAGGGACCAAACACTGTGGTCTCTTTTTTTTTTCTATGTATTGGCTAAAACAGAACAAAAAAATATTTTTCCTTAAATTAGACTATTAACGTGTGATCTGTGTTGAACCAACTCCCACAAAATGGACTCAGATTTCTCAATATAGGTAAAGAAGAAGTCAATCCACTTAAAGGGGTGGTTCAACCATTTTTTTTATTTTCTGTATGAGTTCTACTTACCATTCTAGGCGTTTTCCCTCCATTGGCTTCTGTTTCCATTTCTGGCACTGAGCAGCGCTATCCTGCATGCTCAGTGCCTGTCACATGATCCCCTGGAGCTGTGGCCGCCAGTATCCTCTGACGTCCCCGGCAATTCCTGGCTCTCAAACTTGTCGGGTACGTCAGAGGAGGCTGGCACCCCTCAGATTGAGTGACAGGGCTGTGGGCGGTGACTACCGCACGTCACAGCCCAGAATCGATGGGAGGAGCCGGAGGATGTCAGTGTGGAGCCGGCTAAGCGTCCTGCAGATGGTGAGGCACGGGGTGCCAGTGTGCAGTACAGGGGGGGTTCTTCGCTGAAATCCCCCCTGCACGCAAGTATCTGATCACACTCTCCACCCGTCCGCTCTGCTGCGATGTCAGGAGAGCGGGCCGGTGCCAGGCAGTGTGATCATGTGCTCCTCCCAGCAGCACTGCAGGACGCAGCAAGACACTGACAGGCATGTCACCGCTGTGCTCTGCCACCTGTGCATGGGACCAACTGTCTGCACTCTGTCACCTGCACCACAAGTCACAGAGTGGAGACAGTTAATGACAGAGCACGTCTGCCCCCCCTCTTCTTTCCCCACTTTCTTCTCTCCCCCCACTCTTCTCCCCCCCTCCCTCTTCCCCTCTTCTCTGCCCCCCTCGCTCTCTTTTCCTCCCCCCTCACTCTCTTTCCCCTCTCGCTCTCTTTCCCCCCCTCACTCTCTTTTCCCCCCTCACTCTCTTTCCCCCCCCTCGCTCTCTTTCCCCCCCTCGCTCTCTTTCCCCCCTCGCTCTCTCTTTCCCCCCACTCTCTCTTCCCCCCCTCGCTCTCTTTTTCTCCCCCCCTCGCTCTCTTTTCCTCCCCCCTCGCTCTCTTTTCCTCCCCCCTCGCTCTCTTTTCCTCCCCCCCTCGCTCTCTTTTCCTCCCCCCTCGCTCTCTTTTCCTCCACCACTCGCTCTCTTTTCCTCCCCCCTCGCTCTCTTTTCCTCCCCCTCTCGCTCTCTTTTCCTCCCCCCCTCGCTCTCTTTTCCTCCCCCCCTCGCTCTCTTTTCCTCTCCCCCCTCGCTCTCTTTTCCTCCCCAGCTCGCTCTCTTTTCCTTCCCCCTCTCTCTCTTTTCCTCTCCCCCCGCTCTCTTTTCCTCCCCCCTCGCTCTCTTTTCCTCCCCCCTCACTCTCTTTTCCTCCCCCCTCGCTCTCTTTTCCTCCCCCCTCGCTCTCTTTTCCTCCCCCCTCGCTCTCTTTTCCTCCCCCTCGCTTTCTTTCCCCCCCTCGCTCTCTTTTCCTCCCCCCCTCGCTCTCTTTTCCTCCCCCCCTCGCTCTCTTTTCCTCCCCCCCTCACTCTCTTTTCCTCCCCCCCTTGCTCTCTCTCTCTTTTCCCTCGCTCTCTCCTGGCATGGTCAGTACAGAAATCTCTCCATCGTGGAGGGGTGAGAGGGAGTAATAAACATGGAGTCCCTACTGTGTCTGTGTATTTATTTCTAATAAAGTATTTTTCTCTGTGTGATGTCTTTTTTTTTTTTTAAACCCTTTATTGGAGATTCTTAATGGCCAGGTCAAACTTGGCCTGACATTAAGAATCTCGGGCTTTATACCAGCTGGTAAAACACAGCTGGTATTAACGCCTTATTACCCAGCGTGCCACCTGCCACCAGGGCCACTGGAAGAGTTGGATACAGCGCCAGAAGATGGCACTTCTATGAAAGCGCCATTTTTTGGGGCGGCTGTGGACTGCAATTCGCAGCGGGGGGCCCAAAAAGTTTGGGCACCCTGCACTGCGGATTCCAATCCCCAGCTACCTAGTTGTACCTGGCTGGACTCAAAAATTCGGCGAAGCCCACGTCATTTTTTTATATTATTATTTCATGAAATTTATGAAATAAAAAAAAAAAAAGGGCTTCTCTATATTTTTGGTTCCCAGCCGAGGAGCCGGAGGATGTCAGTGTGGAGCCGGCTAAGCGTCCTGCAGATGGTGAGGCACGGGGTGCCAGTGTGCAGTACAGGGGGGTTCTTCAGCTGAAATCCCCCCTGCACGTAAGTATCTGATCACACTCTCCACCCGTCCGCTCTGCTGCGATGTCAGGAGAGTGTTCGGTGTCGGGCAGTGTGATCATGTGCTCCTCCCAGCAGCACTGCAGGACGCAGCAAGACACTGACAGGCATGTCACCGCTGTGCTCTGCCACCTGTCCTGCTGCATGGGACCAACTGTCTGCACTCTGTCACCTGCACCACAAGTCACAGAGTTGAGACAGTTAATGACAGAGCACCTCTGCCCCCCCCTCTTCTTTCCCCACTTTCTTCTCTCCCCCCACTCTTCTCCCCCTCCCCTCTTCCCCCTCTTCTCTGCCCCCCTCGCTCTCTTTTCCTCCCCCCTCGCTCTCTTTCCCCCTTGCTCTCTTTCCCCCACGCGCTCTCTTTGCCCCCCTCGCTCTCTTTCCCCCCCCGCTCTTTCCCCCCCTCGCTCTCTTTTCCTCCCCCTCTCGCTCTCTTTTCCTCCCCCCTCGCTCTCTTTTCCTCCCCCCCTCGCTCTCTTTTCCTCCCCCCCTCGCTCTCTTTTCCTCCCCCCTCGCTCTCTTTTCCTTCCCCCTCACTTTCTTTTCCTCCCCCCTCGCTCTCTTTTCCTCCCCCACCTCGCTCTCTTTTCCTCCCCCCCTCGCTCTCTTTTCCTCTCCCCCCTCGCTCTCTTTTCCTCCCCCCCTCGCTCTCTTTTCCTCTCCCCCCTCGCTCTCTTTTTCTCCCCCCTCCCTCTCTTTTCCTCCCCCTCTCTCTCTTTTCCTCCCCCCCCGCTCTCTTTTCCTCCCCCCTCGCTCTCTTTTCCTCCCCCCTCGTTCTCTTTTCCTCCCCCCTCGTTCTCTTTTCCTCCCCCTCGCTCTCTTTTCCTCCTCCCCTTGCTCTCTTTTCCTCCCCCCTCGCTCTCTTTTCCTCCCCCCCTCGCTTTCTTTTCCTCCACCCCTCGCTCTCTTTTCCTCCCCCTCGCTCTCTTTTCCTCCCCCTCTTGCTCTCTTTTCCTCCCCCCCCTTGCTCTCTTTTCCTTCCCCCTTACTCTATTTTCCTCCCCCCTCTCTCTCTTTTCCTCCCCCTTCTCTCTCTTTTCCTCCCCCCTCGCTCTCTTTTCCTCCCCCCTCGCTCTCTTTTCCTCCCCCCCTCGCTCTCTTTTCCTCCCCCCCTCGCTCTCTTTTCCTCTCCCCCCTCACTCTCTTTTCCTCCCCCCCTTGCTCTCTTCCCCCCCCTCGGTCTCTCTCTCTTTTCCCTCGCTCTCTCCTGGCATGGTCAGTACAGAAATCTCTCCATCGTGGAGGGGTGAGAGGGAGTAATAAACATGGAGTCCCTACTGTGTCTGTGTATTTATTTCTAATAAAGTATTTTTCTCTGTGTGATGTCTTTTTTTTTTTTTTAAACCCTTTATTGGAGATTCTTAATGGCCAGGTCAAACTTGGCCTGACATTAAGAATCTCGGGCTTTATACCAGCTGGTAAAACACAGCTGGTATTAACGCCTTATTACCCAGCGTGCCACCTGCCACCAGGGCCACTGGAAGTGTTGGATACAGCGCCAGAAGATGGCACTTCTATGAAAGCGCCATTTTTTGGGGCGGCTGTGGACTGCAATTCGCAGCGGGGGGCCCAAAAAGTTTGGGCTCCCTGCACTGCGGATTCCAATCCCCAGCTACCTAGTTGTACCTGGCTGGACTCAAAAATTCGGCGAAGCCCACGTCATTTTTTTTTTTTTATATTATTATTTCATGAAATTTATGAAATAAAAAAAAAAAAGGGCTTCTCTATATTTTTGGTTCCCAGCCGAGGAGCCGGAGGATGTCAGTGTGGAGCCGGCTAAGCGTCCTGCAGATGGTGAGGCACGGGGTGCCAGTGTGCAGTACAGGGGGGTTCTTCAGCTGAAATCCCCCCTGCACGTAAGTATCTGATCAAACTCTCCACCCGTCCGCTCTGCTGCGATGTCAGGAGAGCGTCCGGTGTCGGGCAGTGTGATCATGTGCTCCTCCCAGCAGCACTGCAGGACGCAGCAAGACACTGACAGGCATGTCACCGCTGTGCTCTGCCACCTGTCCTGCTGCATGGGACCAACTGTCTGCACTCTGTCACCTGCACCACAAGTCACAGAGTGGAGACAGTTAATGACAGAGCACCTCTGCCCCCCCCTCTTCTTTCCCCACTTTCTTCTCTCCCCCCACTCTTCTCCCCCTCCCCTCTTCCCCCTCTTCTCTGCCCCCCTCGCTCTCTTTTCCGCCCCCCTCGCTCTCTTTCCCCCTTGCTCTCTTTCCCCCACGCGCTCTCTTTGCCCCCCTCGCTCTCTTTCCCCCCCTCGCTCTCTTTCCCCCCCTCGCTCTCTTTTCCTCCCCCCTTGCTCTCTTTTCCTCCCCCTTGCTCTCTTTTCCTCCCCCCTCGCTCTCTTTTTTCCCCCCCCTCGCTTTCTCCCCCCCCGCTCTTTCCCCCCCCTCGCTCTCTTTTCCTCCCCCTCTCGCTCTCTTTTCCTCCCCCCTCGCTCTCTTTTCCTCCCCCCCTCGCTCTCTTTTCCTCCCCCCCTCGCTCTCTTTTCCTCCCCCCTCGCTCTCTTTTCCTTCCCCCTCACTTTCTTTTCCTCCCCCCTCGCTCTCTTTTCCTCCCCCACCTCGCTCTCTTTTCCTCCCCCCCTCGCTCTCTTTTCCTCTCCCCCCTCGCTCTCTTTTCCTCCCCCCCTCGCTCTCTTTTCCTCTCCCCCCTCGCTCTCTTTTTCTCCCCCCTCCCTCTCTTTTCCTCCCCCTCTCTCTCTTTTCCTCCCCCCCCGCTCTCTTTTCCTCCCCCCACGCTCTCTTTTCCTCCCCCCTCGTTCTCTTTTCCTCCCCCCTCGTTCTCTTTTCCTCCCCCTCGCTCTCTTTTCCTCCTCCCCTTGCTCTCTTTTCCTCCCCCCTCGCTCTCTTTTCCTCCCCCCCTCGCTTTCTTTTCCTCCACCCCTCGCTCTCTTTTCCTCCCCCTCGCTCTCTTTTCCTCCCCCTCGCTCTCTTTTCCTCCCCCCCCTTGCTCTCTTTTCCTTCCCCCTTACTCTATTTTCCTCCCCCCTCTCTCTCTTTTCCTCCCCCTTCTCTCTCTTTTCCTCCCCCCTCGCTCTCTTTTCCTCCCCCCTCGCTCTCTTTTCCTCCCCCCCCTCGCTCTCTTTTCCTCCCCCCCTCGCTCTCTTTTCCTCTCCCCCCTCACTCTCTTTTCCTCCCCAGCTCGCTCTCTTTTCCTTCCCCCTCTCTCTCTTTTCCTCTCCCCCGCTCTCTTTTCCTCCCCCCCTCGCTCTCTTTTCCTCCCCCCCTCACTCTCTTTTCCTCCCCCCCTTGCTCTCTTCCCCCCCCTCGGTCTCTCTCTCTTTTCCCTCGCTCTCTCCTGGCATGGTCAGTACAGAAATCTCTCCATCGTGGAGGGGTGAGAGGGAGTAATAAACATGGAGTCCCTACTGTGTCTGTGTATTTATTTCTAATAAAGTATTTTTCTCTGTGTGATGTCTTTTTTTTTTTTTAAACCCTTTATTGGAGATTCTTAATGGCCAGGTCAAACTTGGCCTGACATTAAGAATCTCGGGCTTTATACCAGCTGGTAAAACACAGCTGGTATTAACGCCTTATTACCCAGCGTGCCACCTGCCACCAGGGCCACTGGAAGTGTTGGATACAGCGCCAGAAGATGGCACTTCTATGAAAGCGCCATTTTTTGGGGCGGCTGTGGACTGCAATTCGCAGCGGGGGGCCCAAAAAGTTTGGGCTCCCTGCACTGCGGATTCCAATCCCCAGCTACCTAGTTGTACCTGGCTGGACTCAAAAATTCGGCGAAGCCCACGTCATTTTTTTTTTTTTATATTATTATTTCATGAAATTTATGAAATAAAAAAAAAAAAGGGCTTCTCTATATTTTTGGTTCCCAGCCGAGGAGCCGGAGGATGTCAGTGTGGAGCCGGCTAAGCGTCCTGCAGATGGTGAGGCACGGGGTGCCAGTGTGCAGTACAGGGGGGTTCTTCAGCTGAAATCCCCCCTGCACGTAAGTATCTGATCAAACTCTCCACCCGTCCGCTCTGCTGCGATGTCAGGAGAGCGTCCGGTGTCGGGCAGTGTGATCATGTGCTCCTCCCAGCAGCACTGCAGGACGCAGCAAGACACTGACAGGCATGTCACCGCTGTGCTCTGCCACCTGTCCTGCTGCATGGGACCAACTGTCTGCACTCTGTCACCTGCACCACAAGTCACAGAGTGGAGACAGTTAATGACAGAGCACCTCTGCCCCCCCCCTCTTCTTTCCCCACTTTCTTCTCTCCCCTGCCCCCCCCCTCTTCTTTCCCCACTTTCTTCTCTCCCCCCACTCTTCTCCCCCTCCCCTCTTCCCCCTCTTCTCTGCCCCCCTCGCTCTCTTTTCCTCCTCCCTCGCTCTCTTTCCCCTCTCGCTCTCTTTCCCCCCTCGCTCTCTTTCCCCCCTCGCTCTCTTTCCCCCTCGCTCTCTTCCCCCCCTTGCTCTCTTTTTCTCCCCCCTCGCTCTCTTTTCCTCCCCCCTCGCTCTCTTTTCCTCCCCCCTTGCTCTCTTTTCCTCCCCCCCTCGCTCTCTTTTCCTCCCCCCCTCGCATTCTTGCCCCCCTTCTCTCTTTCCCCCCCTCGCTCTCTTTTCCTCCCCCTCGAGCTCTCTTTTCCTCCCCCTCGCTCTCTTTTCCTCCCCCCTCGCTCTCTTTTCCTCCCCCCTCGCTCTCTTTTCCTCCCCCCCTCGCTCTCTTTTCCTCCCCCCTCGCTCTCTTTTCCTCCCCCCCTCGCTCTCTTTTCCTCCCCCCCCTCGCTCTCTTTTCCTCCCCCCCTCGCTCTCTTTTCCTTCCCCCTCACTCTCTTTTCCTCCCCCCCTTGCTCTCTTTTCCTCCCCCCTCGCTCTCTTTTTCTCCCCCACCTCGCTCTCTTTTCCTCCCCCCTCGCTCTCTTTTCCTCTCCCCCCTCGCTCTCTTTTTCTCCCCCCTCGCTCTCTTTTCCTCCCCCTCTCTCCCTTTTCCTCTCCCCCCGCTCTCTTTTCCTCCCCCCCTCGCTCTCTTTTCCTCCCCCTCGCTCTCTTTTCCTCCCCCCTCACTCGCTTTTCCTCCCCCCTCACTCGCTTTTCCTCCCCCCTCGCTCTCTTTCCCCCCCTCGCTCTCTTTTCCTCCCCCCCGCGCTCTCTTTTCCTCCCCCCCTCACTCTCTTTTCCTCCCCCCCTTGCTCTCTTCCCCCCCCTCGGTCTCTCTCTCTTTTCCCTCGCTCTCTCCTGGCATGGTCAGTACAGAAATCTCTCCATCGTGGAGGGGTGAGAGGGAGTAATAAACATGGAGTCCCTACTGTGTCTGTGTATTTATTTCTAATAAAGTATTTTTCTCTGTGTGATGTCTTTTTTTTTTTTTTAAACCCTTTATTGGAGATTCTTAATGGCCAGGTCAAACTTGGCCTGACATTAAGAATCTCGGGCTTTATACCAGCTGGTAAAACACAGCTGGTATTAACGCCTTATTACCCAGCGTGCCACCTGCCACCAGGGCCACTGGAAGAGTTGGATACAGCGCCAGAAGATGGCACTTCTATGAAAGCGCCATTTTTTGGGGCGGCTGTGGACTGCAATTCGCAGCGGGGGGCCCAAAAAGTTTGGGCACCCTGCACTGCGGATTCCAATCCCCAGCTACCTAGTTGTACCTGGCTGGACTCAAAAAATCGGCGAAGCCCACGTCATTTTTTTATATTATTATTTCATGAAATTTATGAAATAAAAAAAAAAAAAGGGCTTCTCTATATTTTTGGTTCCCAGCCGAGGAGCCGGAGGATGTCAGTGTGGAGCCGGCTAAGCGTCCTGCAGATGGTGAGGCACGGGGTGCCAGTGTGCAGTACAGGGGGGTTCTTCAGCTGAAATCCCCCCTGCACGTGTCCGGTGTCGGGCAGTGTGATCATGTGCTCCTCCCAGCAGCACTGCAGGACGCAGCAAGACACTGACAGGCATGTCACCGCTGTGCTCTGCCACCTGTCCTGCTGCATGGGACCAACTGTCTGCACTCTGTCACCTGCACCACAAGTCACAGAGTTGAGACAGTTAATGACAGAGCACCTCTGCCCCCCCCTCTTCTTTCCCCACTTTCTTCTCTCCCCCCACTCTTCTCCCCCTCCCCTCTTCCCCCTCTTCTCTGCCCCCCTCGCTCTCTTTTCCTCCCCCCTCGCTCTCTTTCCCCTCTCGCTCTCTTTCCCCCCTTGCTCTCTTTCCCCCCCTCGCTCTCTTTCCCCCCCTCACTCTCTTTCCCCCCCTCGCTCTCTTTTTCTCCCCCCTCGCTCTCTTTTCCTCCCCCTCGCTCTCTTTTTTCCCCCCCTCGCTTTCTCCCCCCTCGCTCTTTCCCCCCCTCGCTCTCTTTTCCTCCCCCTTGCTCTCTTTTCCTCCCCCTTCGCTCTCTTTTTTCCCCCCCCTCGCTTTCTCCCCCCCCGCTCTTTCCCCCCCCTCGCTCTCTTTTCCTCCCCCTCTCGCTCTCTTTTCCTCCCCCCTCGCTCTCTTTTCCTCCCCCCCTCGCTCTCTTTTCCTCCCCCCCTCGCTCTCTTTTCCTCCCCCCCTCGCTCTCTTTTCCTTCCCCCTCACTCTCTTTTCCTCCCCCCTTGCTCTCTTTTCCTCCCCCCTCGCTCTCTTTTCCTCCCCCCTCGCTCTCTTTTCCTCCCCCACCTCGCTCTCTTTTCCTCCCCCCCTCGCTCTCTTTTCCTCTCCCCCCTCGCTCTCTTTTTCTCCCCCCTCCCTCTCTTTTCCTCCCCCTCTCTCTCTTTTCCTCTCCCCCCGCTCTCTTTTCCTCCCCCCTCGCTCTCTTTTCCTCCCCCCTCGTTCTCTTTTCCTCCCCCCTCGTTCTCTTTTCCTCCCCCCTCGTTCTCTTTTCCTCCCCCTCGCTCTCTTTTCCTCCTCCCCTTGCTCTCTTTTCCTCCGCCCTCGCTCTCTTTTCCTCCCCCCCTCGCTTTCTTTTCCTCCACCCCTCGCTCTCTTTTCCTCCCCCTCGCTCTCTTTTCCTCCCCCTCTCGCTCTCTTTTCCTCCCCCCCTTGCTCTCTTTTCCTTCCCCCTTACTCTCTTTTCCTCCCCCCTCTCTCTCTTTTCCTCCCCCCTCGCTCTCTTTTCCTCCCCCCCTCGCTCTCTTTTCCTCCCCCCCTCGCTCTCTTTTCCTCCCCCCCTCGCTCTCTTTTCCTCTCCCCCCTCACTCTCTTTTCCTCCCCAGCTCGCTCTCTTTTCCTTCCCCCTCTCTCTCTTTTCCTCTCCCCCCGCTCTCTTTTCCTCCCCCCCTCGCTCTCTTTTCCTCCCCCCCTCACTCTCTTTTCCTCCCCCCCTTGCTCTCTTCCCCCCCCTCGGTCTCTCTCTCTTTTCCCTCGCTCTCTCCTGGCATGGTCAGTACAGAAATCTCTCCATCGTGGAGGGGTGAGAGGGAGTAATAAACATGGAGTCCCTACTGTGTCTGTGTATTTATTTCTAATAAAGTATTTTTCTCTGTGTGATGTCTTTTTTTTTTTTTTTTAAACCCTTTATTGGAGATTCTTAATGGCCAGGTCAAACTTGGCCTGACATTAAGAATCTCGGGCTTTATACCAGCTGGTAAAACACAGCTGGTATTAACGCCTTATTACCCAGCGTGCCACCTGCCACCAGGGCCACTGGAAGAGTTGGATACAGCGCCAGAAGATGGCACTTCTATGAAAGCGCCATTTTTTGGGGCGGCTGTGGACTGCAATTCGCAGCGGGGGGCCCAAAAAGTTTGGGCACCCTGCACTGCGGATTCCAATCCCCAGCTACCTAGTTGTATCTGGCTGGACTCAAAAATTCGGCGAAGCCCACGTCATTTTTTTATATTATTATTTCATGAAATTTATGAAATAAAAAAAAAAAAGGGCTTCTCTATATTTTTGGTTCCCAGCCGAGGAGCCGGAGGATGTCAGTGTGGAGCCGGCTAAGCGTCCTGCAGATGGTGAGGCACGGGGTGCCAGTGTGCAGTACAGGGGGGGTTCTTCAGCTGAAATCCCCCCTGCACGCAAGTATCTGATCACACTCTCCACCCGTCCGCTCTGCTGCGATGTCAGGAGAGCGGCCGGTGCCAGGCAGTGTCATCATGTGCTCCTCCCAGCAGCACTGCAGGACGCAGCAAGACACTGACAGGCATGTCACCGCTGTGCTCTGCCACCTGTCCTGCTGCATGGGACCAACTGTCTGCACTCTGTCACCTGCACCACAAGTCACAGAGTGGAGACAGTTAATGACAGAGCACGTCTGCCCCCCCTCTTCTTTCCCCACTTTCTTCTCTCCCCCCACTCTTCTCCCCCCTCCCTCTTCCCCCTCTTCTCTGCCCCCCTCGCTCTCTTTTCCTCCCCCCTCGCTCTCTTTCCCCTCTCGCTCTCTTTCCCCCCCTCACTCTCTTTTCCCCCCTCACTCTCTTTCCCCCCCTCGCTCTTTTTCCCCCCCTCGCTCTCTTTCCCCCCTCGCTCTCTTTCCCCCCACTCTCTCTTCCCCCCTCGCTCTCTTTTTCCCCCCCCCTCGCTCTCTTTTCCTCCCCCCTCGCTCTCTTTTCCTCCCCCCTCGCTCTCTTTTCCTCCTCCCCTTGCTCTCTTTTCCTCCCCCCCTCGCTCTCTTTTCCTCCCCCCCTCGCTCTCTTTTCCTCCACCACTCGCTCTCTTTTCCTCCCCCCTCGCTCTCTTTTCCTCCCCCTCTCGCTCTCTTTTCCTCCCCCCCTCGCTCTCTTTTCCTCCCCCCCTCGCTCTCTTTTCCTCTCCCCCCTCGCTCTCTTTTCCTCCCCAGCTCGCTCTCTTTTCCTTCCCCCTCTCTCTCTTTTCCTCTCCCCCCGCTCTCTTTTCCTCCCCCCTCGCTCTCTTTTCCTCCCCCCTCACTCTCTTTTCCTCCCCCCTCGCTCTCTTTTCCTCCCCCCTCGCTCTCTTTTCCTCCCCCCTCGCTTTCTTTCCCCCCCTCGCTCTCTTTTCCTCCCCCCCTCGCTCTCTTTTCCTCCCCCCCTCGCTCTCTTTTCCTCCCCCCCTCACTCTCTTTTCCTCCCCCCTTTGCTCTCTTCCCCCCCTCGGTCTCTCTCTCTTTTCCCTCGCTCTCTCCTGGCATGGTCAGTACAGAAATCTCTCCATCGTGGAGGGGTGAGAGGGAGTAATAAACATGGAGTCCCTACTGTGTCTGTGTATTTATTTCTAATAAAGTATTTTTCTCTGTGTGATGTCTTTTTTTTTTTTTTTAAACCCTTTATTGGAGATTCTTAATCGCCAGGTCAAACTTGGCCTGACATTAAGAATCTCGGGCTTTATACCAGCTGGTAAAACACAGCTGGTATTAACGCCTTATTACCCAGCGTGCCACCTGCCACCAGGGCCACTGGAAGAGTTGGATACAGCGCCAGAAGATGGCACTTCTATGAAAGCGCCATTTTTTGGGGCGGCTGTGGACTGCAATTCGCAGCGGGGGGCCCAAAAAGTTTGGGCACCCTGCACTGCGGATTCCAATCCCCAGCTACCTAGTTGTACCTGGCTGGACTCAAAAATTCGGCGAAGCCCACGTCATTTTTTTATATTATTATTTCATGAAATTTATGAAATAAAAAAAAAAAGGGCTTCTCTATATTTTTGGTTCCCAGCCGAGGAGCCGGAGGATGTCAGTGTGGAGCCGGCTAAGCGTCCTGCAGATGGTGAGGCACGGGGTGCCAGTGTGCAGTACAGGGGGGTTCTTCAGCTGAAATCCCCCCTGCACGTAAGTATCTGATCACACTCTCCACCCGTCCGCTCTGCTGCGATGTCAGGAGAGCGTCCGGTGTCGGGCAGTGTGATCATGTGCTCCTCCCAGCAGCACTGCAGGACGCAGCAAGACACTGACAGGCATGTCACCGCTGTGCTCTGCCACCTGTCCTGCTGCATGGGACCAACTGTCTGCACTCTGTCACCTGCACCACAAGTCACAGAGTTGAGACAGTTAATGACAGAGCACCTCTGCCCCCCCCTCTTCTTTCCCCACTTTCTTCTCTCCCCCCACTCTTCTCCCCCTCCCCTCTTCCCCCTCTTCTCTGCCCCCCTCGCTCTCTTTTCCTCCCCCCTCGCTCTCTTTCCCCCTTGCTCTCTTTCCCCCACGCGCTCTCTTTGCCCCCTTCGCTCTCTTTCCCCCCCTCGCTCTCTTTCCCCCTCTCGCTCTCTTTTCCTCCCCCCTCGCTCTCTTTTCCTCCCCCTTGCTCTCTTTTCCTCCCCCCTCGCTCTCTTTTTTTCCCCCCCTCGCTTTCTCCCCCCCCCGCTCTTTCCCCCCCCTCGCTCTCTTTTCCTCCCCCTCTCGCTCTCTTTTCCTCCCCCCTCGCTCTCTTTTCCTCCCCCCCTCGCTCTCTTTTCCTCCCCCCCTCGCTCTCTTTTCCTCCCCCCTCGCTCTCTTTTCCTTCCCGCTCACTTTCTTTTCCTCCCCCCTCGCTCTCTTTTCCTCCCCCACCTCGCTCTCTTTTCCTCCCCCCCTCGCTCTCTTTTCCTCTCCCCCCTCGCTCTCTTTTCCTCCCCCCCTCGCTCTCTTTTCCTCTCCCCCCTCGCTCTCTTTTTCTCCCCCCTCCCTCTCTTTTCCTCCCCCTCTCTCTCTTTTCCTCTCCCCCCGCTCTCTTTTCCTCCCCCTCGAGCTCTCTTTTCCTCCCCCTCGCTCTCTTTTCCTCCCCCCTCGCTCTCTTTTCCTCCCCCCTCGCTCTCTTTTCCTCCCCCCCTCGCTCTCTTTTCCTCCCCCCTCGCTCTCTTTTCCTCCCCCCCTCGCTCTCTTTTCCTCCCCCCCTCGCTCTCTTTTCCTCCCCCCCTCGCTCTCTTTTCCTTCCCCCTCACTCTCTTTTCCTCCCCCCCTTGCTCTCTTTTCCTCCCCCCTCGCTCTCTTTTTCTCCCCCACCTCGCTCTCTTTTCCTCCCCCCTCGCTCTCTTTTCCTCTCCCCCCTCGCTCTCTTTTTCTCCCCCCTCGCTCTCTTTTCCTCCCCCTCTCTCCCTTTTCCTCTCCCCCCGCTCTCTTTTCCTCCCCCCCTCGCTCTCTTTTCCTCCCCCTCGCTCTCTTTTCCTCCCCCCTCACTCGCTTTTCCTCCCCCCTCACTCGCTTTTCCTCCCCCCTCGCTCTCTTTCCCCCCCTCGCTCTCTTTTCCTCCCCCCCGCGCTCTCTTTTCCTCCCCCCCTCACTCTCTTTTCCTCCCCCCCTTGCTCTCTTCCCCCCCCTCGGTCTCTCTCTCTTTTCCCTCGCTCTCTCCTGGCATGGTCAGTACAGAAATCTCTCCATCGTGGAGGGGTGAGAGGGAGTAATAAACATGGAGTCCCTACTGTGTCTGTGTATTTATTTCTAATAAAGTATTTTTCTCTGTGTGATGTCTTTTTTTTTTTTTTAAACCCTTTATTGGAGATTCTTAATGGCCAGGTCAAACTTGGCCTGACATTAAGAATCTCGGGCTTTATACCAGCTGGTAAAACACAGCTGGTATTAACGCCTTATTACCCAGCGTGCCACCTGCCACCAGGGCCACTGGAAGAGTTGGATACAGCGCCAGAAGATGGCACTTCTATGAAAGCGCCATTTTTTGGGGCGGCTGTGGACTGCAATTCGCAGCGGGGGGCCCAAAAAGTTTGGGCACCCTGCACTGCGGATTCCAATCCCCAGCTACCTAGTTGTACCTGGCTGGACTCAAAAAATCGGCGAAGCCCACGTCATTTTTTTATATTATTATTTCATGAAATTTATGAAATAAAAAAAAAAAAAGGGCTTCTCTATATTTTTGGTTCCCAGCCGAGGAGCCGGAGGATGTCAGTGTGGAGCCGGCTAAGCGTCCTGCAGATGGTGAGGCACGGGGTGCCAGTGTGCAGTACAGGGGGGTTCTTCAGCTGAAATCCCCCCTGCACGTGTCCGGTGTCGGGCAGTGTGATCATGTGCTCCTCCCAGCAGCACTGCAGGACGCAGCAAGACACTGACAGGCATGTCACCGCTGTGCTCTGCCACCTGTCCTGCTGCATGGGACCAACTGTCTGCACTCTGTCACCTGCACCACAAGTCACAGAGTTGAGACAGTTAATGACAGAGCACCTCTGCCCCCCCCTCTTCTTTCCCCACTTTCTTCTCTCCCCCCACTCTTCTCCCCCTCCCCTCTTCCCCCTCTTCTCTGCCCCCCTCGCTCTCTTTTCCTCCCCCCTCGCTCTCTTTCCCCTCTCGCTCTCTTTCCCCCCTTGCTCTCTTTCCCCCCCTCGCTCTCTTTCCCCCCCTCACTCTCTTTCCCCCCCTCGCTCTCTTTTTCTCCCCCCTCGCTCTCTTTTCCTCCCCCTCGCTCTCTTTTTTCCCCCCCTCGCTTTCTCCCCCCTCGCTCTTTCCCCCCCTCGCTCTCTTTTCCTCCCCCTTGCTCTCTTTTCCTCCCCCTTCGCTCTCTTTTTTCCCCCCCCTCGCTTTCTCCCCCCCCGCTCTTTCCCCCCCCTCGCTCTCTTTTCCTCCCCCTCTCGCTCTCTTTTCCTCCCCCCTCGCTCTCTTTTCCTCCCCCCTCGCTCTCTTTTCCTCCCCCCCTCGCTCTCTTTTCCTCCCCCCCTCGCTCTCTTTTCCTTCCCCCTCACTCTCTTTTCCTCCCCCCTTGCTCTCTTTTCCTCCCCCCTCGCTCTCTTTTCCTCCCCCCTCGCTCTCTTTTCCTCCCCCACCTCGCTCTCTTTTCCTCCCCCCCTCGCTCTCTTTTCCTCTCCCCCCTCGCTCTCTTTTTCTCCCCCCTCCCTCTCTTTTCCTCCCCCTCTCTCTCTTTTCCTCTCCCCCCGCTCTCTTTTCCTCCCCCCTCGCTCTCTTTTCCTCCCCCCTCGTTCTCTTTTCCTCCCCCCTCGTTCTCTTTTCCTCCCCCCTCGTTCTCTTTTCCTCCCCCTCGCTCTCTTTTCCTCCTCCCCTTGCTCTCTTTTCCTCCGCCCTCGCTCTCTTTTCCTCCCCCCCTCGCTTTCTTTTCCTCCACCCCTCGCTCTCTTTTCCTCCCCCTCGCTCTCTTTTCCTCCCCCTCTCGCTCTCTTTTCCTCCCCCCCTTGCTCTCTTTTCCTTCCCCCTTACTCTCTTTTCCTCCCCCCTCTCTCTCTTTTCCTCCCCCCTCGCTCTCTTTTCCTCCCCCCCTCGCTCTCTTTTCCTCCCCCCCTCGCTCTCTTTTCCTCCCCCCCTCGCTCTCTTTTCCTCTCCCCCCTCACTCTCTTTTCCTCCCCAGCTCGCTCTCTTTTCCTTCCCCCTCTCTCTCTTTTCCTCTCCCCCCGCTCTCTTTTCCTCCCCCCCTCGCTCTCTTTTCCTCCCCCCCTCACTCTCTTTTCCTCCCCCCCTTGCTCTCTTCCCCCCCCTCGGTCTCTCTCTCTTTTCCCTCGCTCTCTCCTGGCATGGTCAGTACAGAAATCTCTCCATCGTGGAGGGGTGAGAGGGAGTAATAAACATGGAGTCCCTACTGTGTCTGTGTATTTATTTCTAATAAAGTATTTTTCTCTGTGTGATGTCTTTTTTTTTTTTTTTTAAACCCTTTATTGGAGATTCTTAATGGCCAGGTCAAACTTGGCCTGACATTAAGAATCTCGGGCTTTATACCAGCTGGTAAAACACAGCTGGTATTAACGCCTTATTACCCAGCGTGCCACCTGCCACCAGGGCCACTGGAAGAGTTGGATACAGCGCCAGAAGATGGCACTTCTATGAAAGCGCCATTTTTTGGGGCGGCTGTGGACTGCAATTCGCAGCGGGGGGCCCAAAAAGTTTGGGCACCCTGCACTGCGGATTCCAATCCCCAGCTACCTAGTTGTATCTGGCTGGACTCAAAAATTCGGCGAAGCCCACGTCATTTTTTTATATTATTATTTCATGAAATTTATGAAATAAAAAAAAAAAAGGGCTTCTCTATATTTTTGGTTCCCAGCCGAGGAGCCGGAGGATGTCAGTGTGGAGCCGGCTAAGCGTCCTGCAGATGGTGAGGCACGGGGTGCCAGTGTGCAGTACAGGGGGGGTTCTTCAGCTGAAATCCCCCCTGCACGCAAGTATCTGATCACACTCTCCACCCGTCCGCTCTGCTGCGATGTCAGGAGAGCGGCCGGTGCCAGGCAGTGTCATCATGTGCTCCTCCCAGCAGCACTGCAGGACGCAGCAAGACACTGACAGGCATGTCACCGCTGTGCTCTGCCACCTGTCCTGCTGCATGGGACCAACTGTCTGCACTCTGTCACCTGCACCACAAGTCACAGAGTGGAGACAGTTAATGACAGAGCACGTCTGCCCCCCCTCTTCTTTCCCCACTTTCTTCTCTCCCCCCACTCTTCTCCCCCCTCCCTCTTCCCCCTCTTCTCTGCCCCCCTCGCTCTCTTTTCCTCCCCCCTCGCTCTCTTTCCCCTCTCGCTCTCTTTCCCCCCCTCACTCTCTTTTCCCCCCTCACTCTCTTTCCCCCCCTCGCTCTCTTTCCCCCCCTCGCTCTCTTTCCCCCCTCGCTCTCTTTCCCCCCACTCTCTCTTCCCCCCTCGCTCTCTTTTTCTCCCCCCCTCGCTCTCTTTTCCTCCCCCCTCGCTCTCTTTTCCTCCCCCCTCGCTCTCTTTTCCTCCTCCCCTTGCTCTCTTTTCCTCCCCCCCTCGCTCTCTTTTCCTCCCCCCCTCGCTCTCTTTTCCTCCACCACTCGCTCTCTTTTCCTCCCCCCTCGCTCTCTTTTCCTCCCCCTCTCGCTCTCTTTTCCTCCCCCCCTCGCTCTCTTTTCCTCCCCCCCTCGCTCTCTTTTCCTCTCCCCCCTCGCTCTCTTTTCCTCCCCAGCTCGCTCTCTTTTCCTTCCCCCTCTCTCTCTTTTCCTCTCCCCCCGCTCTCTTTTCCTCCCCCTCGCTCTCTTTTCCTCCCCCCTCACTCTCTTTTCCTCCCCCCTCGCTCTCTTTTCCTCCCCCCTCGCTCTCTTTTCCTCCCCCCTCGCTTTCTTTCCCCCCCTCGCTCTCTTTTCCTCCCCCCCTCGCTCTCTTTTCCTCCCCCCCTCGCTCTCTTTTCCTCCCCCCCTCACTCTCTTTTCCTCCCCCCTTTGCTCTCTTCCCCCCCTCGGTCTCTCTCTCTTTTCCCTCGCTCTCTCCTGGCATGGTCAGTACAGAAATCTCTCCATCGTGGAGGGGTGAGAGGGAGTAATAAACATGGAGTCCCTACTGTGTCTGTGTATTTATTTCTAATAAAGTATTTTTCTCTGTGTGATGTCTTTTTTTTTTTTTTTAAACCCTTTATTGGAGATTCTTAATGGCCAG
This sequence comes from Anomaloglossus baeobatrachus, assembly GCF_048569485.1. NCBI lineage: Eukaryota > Metazoa > Chordata > Amphibia > Anura > Aromobatidae > Anomaloglossus > Anomaloglossus baeobatrachus. The sequence continues at coordinate 218,322,973 of NC_134358.1, read as the reverse complement.
GTCAAACTTGGCCTGACATTAAGAATCTCGGGCTTTATACCAGCTGGTAAAACACAGCTGGTATTAACGCCTTATTACCCAGCGTGCCACCTGCCACCAGGGCCACTGGAAGAGTTGGATACAGCGCCAGAAGATGGCACTTCTATGAAAGCGCCATTTTTTGGGGCGGCTGTGGACTGCAATTCGCAGCGGGGGGCCCAAAAAGTTTGGGCACCCTGCACTGCGGATTCCAATCCCCAGCTACCTAGTTGTATCTGGCTGGACTCAAAAATTCGGCGAAGCCCACGTCATTTTTTTATATTATTATTTCATGAAATTTATGAAATAAAAAAAAAAAAGGGCTTCTCTATATTTTTGGTTCCCAGCCGAGGAGCCGGAGGATGTCAGTGTGGAGCCGGCTAAGCGTCCTGCAGATGGTGAGGCACGGGGTGCCAGTGTGCAGTACAGGGGGGGTTCTTCAGCTGAAATCCCCCCTGCACGCAAGTATCTGATCACACTCTCCACCCGTCCGCTCTGCTGCGATGTCAGGAGAGCGGCCGGTGCCAGGCAGTGTCATCATGTGCTCCTCCCAGCAGCACTGCAGGACGCAGCAAGACACTGACAGGCATGTCACCGCTGTGCTCTGCCACCTGTCCTGCTGCATGGGACCAACTGTCTGCACTCTGTCACCTGCACCACAAGTCACAGAGTGGAGACAGTTAATGACAGAGCACGTCTGCCCCCCCTCTTCTTTCCCCACTTTCTTCTCTCCCCCCACTCTTCTCCCCCCTCCCTCTTCCCCCTCTTCTCTGCCCCCCTCGCTCTCTTTTCCTCCCCCCTCGCTCTCTTTCCCCTCTCGCTCTCTTTCCCCCCCTCACTCTCTTTTCCCCCCTCACTCTCTTTCCCCCCCTCGCTCTCTTTCCCCCCCTCGCTCTCTTTCCCCCCTCGCTCTCTTTCCCCCCACTCTCTCTTCCCCCCTCGCTCTCTTTTTCTCCCCCCCTCGCTCTCTTTTCCTCCCCCCTCGCTCTCTTTTCCTCCCCCCTCGCTCTCTTTTCCTCCTCCCCTTGCTCTCTTTTCCTCCCCCCCTCGCTCTCTTTTCCTCCCCCCCTCGCTCTCTTTTCCTCCACCACTCGCTCTCTTTTCCTCCCCCCTCGCTCTCTTTTCCTCCCCCTCTCGCTCTCTTTTCCTCCCCCCCTCGCTCTCTTTTCCTCCCCCCCTCGCTCTCTTTTCCTCTCCCCCCTCGCTCTCTTTTCCTCCCCAGCTCGCTCTCTTTTCCTTCCCCCTCTCTCTCTTTTCCTCTCCCCCCGCTCTCTTTTCCTCCCCCCTCGCTCTCTTTTCCTCCCCCCTCACTCTCTTTTCCTCCCCCCTCGCTCTCTTTTCCTCCCCCCTCGCTCTCTTTTCCTCCCCCCTCGCTTTCTTTCCCCCCCTCGCTCTCTTTTCCTCCCCCCCTCGCTCTCTTTTCCTCCCCCCCTCGCTCTCTTTTCCTCCCCCCCTCACTCTCTTTTCCTCCCCCCTTTGCTCTCTTCCCCCCCTCGGTCTCTCTCTCTTTTCCCTCGCTCTCTCCTGGCATGGTCAGTACAGAAATCTCTCCATCGTGGAGGGGTGAGAGGGAGTAATAAACATGGAGTCCCTACTGTGTCTGTGTATTTATTTCTAATAAAGTATTTTTCTCTGTGTGATGTCTTTTTTTTTTTTTTTTAAACCCTTTATTGGAGATTCTTAATCGCCAGGTCAAACTTGGCCTGACATTAAGAATCTCGGGCTTTATACCAGCTGGTAAAACACAGCTGGTATTAACGCCTTATTACCCAGCGTGCCACCTGCCACCAGGGCCACTGGAAGAGTTGGATACAGCGCCAGAAGATGGCACTTCTATGAAAGCGCCATTTTTTGGGGCGGCTGTGGACTGCAATTCGCAGCGGGGGGCCCAAAAAGTTTGGGCACCCTGCACTGCGGATTCCAATCCCCAGCTACCTAGTTGTACCTGGCTGGACTCAAAAATTCGGCGAAGCCCACGTCATTTTTTTATATTATTATTTCATGAAATTTATGAAATAAAAAAAAAAAGGGCTTCTCTATATTTTTGGTTCCCAGCCGAGGAGCCGGAGGATGTCAGTGTGGAGCCGGCTAAGCGTCCTGCAGATGGTGAGGCACGGGGTGCCAGTGTGCAGTACAGGGGGGTTCTTCAGCTGAAATCCCCCCTGCACGTAAGTATCTGATCACACTCTCCACCCGTCCGCTCTGCTGCGATGTCAGGAGAGCGTCCGGTGTCGGGCAGTGTGATCATGTGCTCCTCCCAGCAGCACTGCAGGACGCAGCAAGACACTGACAGGCATGTCACCGCTGTGCTCTGCCACCTGTCCTGCTGCATGGGACCAACTGTCTGCACTCTGTCACCTGCACCACAAGTCACAGAGTTGAGACAGTTAATGACAGAGCACCTCTGCCCCCCCCTCTTCTTTCCCCACTTTCTTCTCTCCCCCCACTCTTCTCCCCCTCCCCTCTTCCCCCTCTTCTCTGCCCCCCTCGCTCTCTTTTCCTCCCCCCTCGCTCTCTTTCCCCCTTGCTCTCTTTCCCCCACGCGCTCTCTTTGCCCCCTTCGCTCTCTTTCCCCCCCTCGCTCTCTTTCCCCCCCTCGCTCTCTTTTCCTCCCCCCTCGCTCTCTTTTCCTCCCCCTTGCTCTCTTTTCCTCCCCCCTCGCTCTCTTTTTTTCCCCCCCTCGCTTTCTCCCCCCCCCGCTCTTTCCCCCCCCTCGCTCTCTTTTCCTCCCCCTCTCGCTCTCTTTTCCTCCCCCCTCGCTCTCTTTTCCTCCCCCCCTCGCTCTCTTTTCCTCCCCCCCTCGCTCTCTTTTCCTCCCCCCTCGCTCTCTTTTCCTTCCCGCTCACTTTCTTTTCCTCCCCCCTCGCTCTCTTTTCCTCCCCCACCTCGCTCTCTTTTCCTCCCCCCCTCGCTCTCTTTTCCTCTCCCCCCTCGCTCTCTTTTCCTCCCCCCCTCGCTCTCTTTTCCTCTCCCCCCTCGCTCTCTTTTTCTCCCCCCTCCCTCTCTTTTCCTCCCCCTCTCTCTCTTTTCCTCTCCCCCCGCTCTCTTTTCCTCCCCCCTCGCTCTCTTTTCCTCCCCCCTCGTTCTCTTTTCCTCCCCCCTCGTTCTCTTTTCCTCCCCCTCGCTCTCTTTTCCTCCTCCCCTTGCTCTCTTTTCCTCCCCCCTCGCTCTCTTTTCCTCCCCCCCTCGCTTTCTTTTCCTCCACCCCTCGCTCTCTTTTCCTCCCCCTCGCTCTCTTTTCCTCCCCCTCTCGCTCTCTTTTCCTCCCCCCCTTGCTCTCTTTTCCTTCCCCCTTACTCTATTTTCCTCCCCCCTCTCTCTCTTTTCCTCCCCCCTCTCTCTCTTTTCCTCCCCCCTCGCTCTCTTTTCCTCCCCCCTCGCTCTCTTTTCCTCCCCCCCTCGCTCTCTTTTCCTCCCCCCCTCGCTCTCTTTTCCTCTCCCCCCTCACTCTCTTTTCCTCCCCAGCTCGCTCTCTTTTCCTTCCCCCTCTCTCTCTTTTCCTCTCCCCCGCTCTCTTTTCCTCCCCCCCTCGCTCTCTTTTCCTCCCCCCCTCACTCTCTTTTCCTCCCCCCCTTGCTCTCTCCCCCCCCTCGGTCTCTCTCTCTTTTCCCTCGCTCTCTCCTGGCATGGTCAGTACAGAAATCTCTCCATCGTGGAGGGGTGAGAGGGAGTAATAAACATGGAGTCCCTACTGTGTCTGTGTATTTATTTCTAATAAAGTATTTTTCTCTGTGTGATGTCTTTTTTTTTTTTTTAAACCCTTTATTGGAGATTCTTAATGGCCAGGTCAAACTTGGCCTGACATTAAGAATCTCGGGCTTTATACCAGCTGGTAAAACACAGCTGGTATTAACGCCTTATTACCCAGCGTGCCACCTGCCACCAGGGCCACTGGAAGTGTTGGATACAGCGCCAGAAGATGGCACTTCTATGAAAGCGCCATTTTTTGGGGCGGCTGTGGACTGCAATTCGCAGCGGGGGGCCCAAAAAGTTTGGGCTCCCTGCACTGCGGATTCCAATCCCCAGCTACCTAGTTGTACCTGGCTGGACTCAAAAATTCGGCGAAGCACACGTCATTTTTTTTTTTTTATATTATTATTTCATGAAATTTATGAAATAAAAAAAAAAAAAGGGCTTCTCTATATTTTTGGTTCCCAGCCGAGGAGCCGGAGGATGTCAGTGTGGAGCCGGCTAAGCGTCCTGCAGATGGTGAGGCACGGGGTGCCAGTGTGCAGTACAGGGGGGTTCTTCAGCTGAAATCCCCCCTGCACGTAAGTATCTGATCAAACTCTCCACCCGTCCGCTCTGCTGCGATGTCAGGAGAGCGTCCGGTGTCGGGCAGTGTGATCATGTGCTCCTCCCAGCAGCACTGCAGGACGCAGCAAGACACTGACAGGCATGTCACCGCTGTGCTCTGCCACCTGTCCTGCTGCATGGGACCAACTGTCTGCACTCTGTCACCTGCACCACAAGTCACAGAGTGGAGACAGTTAATGACAGAGCACCTCTGCCCCCCCCTCTTCTTTCCCCACTTTCTTCTCTCCCCCCACTCTTCTCCCCCTCCCCTCTTCCCCCTCTTCTCTGCCCCCCTCGCTCTCTTTTCCTCCCCCCTCGCTCTCTTTCCCCTCTCGCTCTCTTTCCCCCCTTGCTCTCTTTCCCCCCCCTTGCTCTTTTTCCCCGTCTCGCTCTCTTTTCCTCCCCCCTCGCTCTCTTTCCCCTCTCGCTCTCTTTCCCCCCTCGCTCTCTTTCCCCCCCTCGCTCTCTTTCCCCCCTCGCTCTCTTTCCCCCCTCGCTCTCTTTCCCCCTTCGCTCTCTTTCCCCCCTCGCTCTCTTCCCCCCCTCGCTCTCTTTTTCTCCCCCCTCGCTCTCTTTCCCCCCTCGCTCTCTTTTTCTCCCCCCTCGCTCTCTTTTCCTCCCCCCTTGCTCTCTTTTCCTCCCCCCCTCGCTCTCTTTTCCTCCCCCCCTCGCTTTCTTCCCCCCCGCTCTCTTCCCCCCCTCGCTCTTTTTTCCTCCCCCTCTCGCTCTCTTTTCCTCCCCCCTCGCTCTCTTTTCCTCCCCCCCTTGCTCTCTTTTCCTCCCCCCCTCGCTCTCTTTTCCTTCCCCTCACTCTCTTTTCCTCCCCCCCTCGCTCTCTTTTCCTCCCCCCTCGCTCTCTTTTCCTCCCCCCCTCGCTCTCTTTTCCTCCCCCCCTCGCTCTCTTTTCCTCCCCCCTCGCTCTCTTTTCCTCTCCCCCTCACTCTCTTTTTCTCCCCCCTCGCTCTCTTTTCCTCCCCCTCTCTCTCTTTTCCTCTCCCCCCGCTCTTTTTTCCTCCCCCCCTCGCTCTCTTTTCCTCCCCCCTCACTCTCTTTTCCTCCTCCCCTTGCTTTCTTTTCCTCCCCCCCTGGCTCTCTTTTCCTCCCCCCCTCGCTTTCTTTTCCTCCACCCCTCGCTCTCTTTTCCTCCCCCCTTGCTCTCTTTTCCTTCCCCGTTACTCTCTTTTCCTCCCCCCTCTCTCTCTTTTCCTCCCCACTCTCTCTCTTTTCCTCCTCCCCCTCGCTCTCTTTTCCTTCCCCCCTCGCTCTCTTTTCCTCCCCCCTCGCTCTCTTTTCCTCTCCCCCCTCACTCTCTTTTCCTCCCCAGCTCGCTCTCTTTTCCTTCCCCCTCTCTCTCTTTTCCTCTCCCCCCGCTCTCTTTTCCTCCCCCCTCGCTCTCTTTTCCTCCCCCCTCACTCTCTTTTCCTCCCCCCCCGCTCTCTTTTCCTCCCCCCTCGCTCTCTTTTCCTCCCCCCTCACTCTCTTTTCCTCCCCCCTTGCTTTCTTTCCCCCCCTCGCTCTCTTTTCCTCCCCCCCTCGCTCTCTTTTCCTCCCCCCTTGCTCTCTTTTCCTCCCCCCCTCACTCTCCTTTCCTCCCCCCTTTGCTCTCTTCCCCCCCTCGGTCTCTCTCTCTTTTCCCTCACTCTCTCCTGGCATGGTCAGTACAGAAATCTCTCCATCGTGGAGGAGTGAGAGGGAGTAATAAACATGGAGTCCCTACTGTGTCTGTGTATTTATTTCTAATAAAGTATTTTTCTCTGTGTGATGTCTTTTTTTTTTTTTAAACCCTTTATTGGAGATTCTTAATGGCCGGGTCAAATTTGGCCTGACATTAAGAATCTCGGGCTTTATACCAGCTGGTAAAACACAGCTGGTATTAACGCCTTATTACCCAGCGTGCCACCTGCCACCAGGGCCACTGGAAGAGTTGGATACAGCGCCAGAAGATGGCACTTCTATGAAAGCGCCATTTTTTGGGGTGGCTGTGGACTGCAATTCGCAGCGGGGGGGCCCAAAAAGTGTGGGCACCCTGCACTGCGGATTCCAATCCCCAGCTACCTAGTTGTACCTCGCTGGACTCAAAAATTCGGCGAAGCCCACGTCATTTTTTTTTTATATATTATTATTTCATGAAATTTATGAAATAAAAAAAAAAGGGCTTCTCTATATTTTTGGTTCCCAGCCGAGGAGCCGGAGGATGTCAGTGTGGAGCCGGCTAAGCATCCTGCAGATGGTGAGGCATGGGGTGCCAGTGTGCAGTACAGGGGGGTTCTTCAGCTGAAATCCCCCCTGCACGTAAGTATCTGATCACACTCTCCACCCGTCCGCTCTGCTGCGATGTCAGGAGAGCGTCCGGTGTCGGGCAGTGTGATCATGTGCTCCTCCCAGCAGCACTGCAGGACGCAGCAAAACACTGACAGGCATGTCACCGCTGTGCTCTGCCACATGTCCTGCTGCATGGGACCAACTGTCTGCACTCTGTCACCTGCACCACAAGTCACAGAGTGGAGACAGTTAATGACAGAGCACCTCTGCCCCCCCACTTCTTTCCTCACTTTCTTCTCTCCCCCCACTCTTCTCCCCCTCCCCTATTCCCCCTCTTCTCTGCCCCCCTCGCTCTCTTTTCCTCCCCCCTCGCTCTCTTTCCCCTCTCGCTCTCTTTCCCCCCTCGCTCTCTTTCCCCCCCTCGCTCTCTTCCCCCCCTCGCTCTCTTTTTCTCCCCCCTCGCTCTCTTTTCCTCCCCCCCTCGCTCTCTTTTCCTCCCTCCTCGCTCTCTTTTCCTCCCCCCGCTCTCTTTCCCCCCCTCGCTTTCTTTCCCCCCGCTCTCTTCCCCCCCCCTCGCTCTCTTTTCCTCCCCCTCTCGCTCTCTTTCCCCCCCCTCGCTCTCTTTTCCTCCCCCCTCGCTCTCTTTTCCTTCCCCCTCACTCTCTTTTCCTTCCCCCTCGCTCTCTTTTCCTCCCCCCTCGCTCTCTTTTCCTCCCCCCTCGCTCTCTTTTCCTCCTCCCCTTGCTCTCTTTTCCTCCCCCCCTCGCTCTCTTTTCCTCCACCCCTCGCTTTCTTTTCCTCCACCCCTCGCTCTCTTTTCCTCCCCCTCGCTCTCTTTTCCTCCCCCTCTCGCTCTCTTTTCCTCCCCCTCTTGCTCTCTTTTCCTTCCCCCTTACTCTCTTTTCCTCCCCCCTCTCTCTCTTTTCCTCCCCCCTCGCTCTCTTTTCCTCCCCCTCGCTCTCTTTTCCTCCCCTCCTCGCTCTCTTTTCCTCCCCCCTTGCTCTCTTTTCCTCTCCCCCCTCACTCTCTTTTCCTCCCCAGCTCGCTCTCTTTTCCTTCCCCCTCTCTCTCTTTTCCTCCCCCCCCGCTCTCTTTTCCTCCCCCCTCGCTCTCTTTTCCTCCCCCCTCACTCTCTTTTCGTCCCCCCTCGCTCTTTTTTCCTCCCCCTCACTCTCTTTTCCTCCTCCCTCGCTTTCTTTCCCCCCCTCGCTCTCTTTTCCTCCCCCCCTCGCTCTCTTTTCCTCCCCCCTCGCTCTCTTTTCCTCCCCCCCTCACTCTCTTTTCCTCCCCCCTCACTCTCTTTTCCTCCCCCCCTTGCTCTCTCCCCCCCCTCGGTCTCTCTCTCTTTTCCCTCGCTCTCTCCTGGCATGGTTAGTACAGAAATCTCTCCATCGTGGAGGGGTGAGAGGGAGTAATAAACATGGAGTCCCTACTGTGTCTGTGTATTTATTTCTAATAAAGTATTTTTCTCTGTGTGATGTCTTTTTTTTTTTTTTTAAACCCTTTATTGGAGATTCTTAATGGCCAGGTCAAACTTGGCCTGACATTAAGAATCTCGGGCTTTATACCAGCTGGTAAAACACAGCTGGTATTAACGCCTTATTACCCAGCGTGCCACCTGCCACCAGGGGCACTGGAAGAGTTGGATACAGCGCCAGAAGATGGCACTTCTATGAAAACGCCATTTTTTGGGGCGGCTGTGGACTGCAATTCGCAGCGGGGGGCCCAAAAAGTTTGGGCACCCTGCACTGCGGATTCCAATCCCCAGCTACCTAGCTGTACCTGGCTGGACTCAAAAATTCGGCGAAGCCCACGTCATTTTTTTTTTTTATATTATTATTTCATGAAATTTATGAAATAAAAAAAAAAAAGGGCTTCTCTATATTTTTGGTTCCCAGCCGAGGAGCCAGAGGATGTCAGTGTGGAGCCGGCTAAGCGTCCTGCAGATGGTGAGGCACGGGGTGCCAGTGTGCAGTACAGGGGGGTTCTACAGCTGAAATCCCCCCTGCACGTAAGTATCTGATCACACTCTCCACCCGTCCGCTCTGCTGTGATGTCAGGAGAGCATCCGGTGTCGGGCAGTGTGATCATGTGCTCCTCCCAGCAGCACTGCAGGACGCAGCAAGACACTGACAGGCATGTCACCGCTGTGCTCTGCCACCTGTCCTGCTGCATGGGACCAACTGTCTGCACTCTGTCACCTGCACCACAAGTCACAAAGTGGAGACAGTTAATGACAGAGCACCTCTGCCCCCCCTCTTCTTTCCCCACTTTCTTCTCTCCCCCCACTCTTCTCCCCCTCCCCTCTTCCCCCTCTTCTCTGCCCCCCTCGCTCTCTTTTCCTCCCCCCTCGCTGTTTTTCCCCTCTCGCTCTCTTTCCCCCTCGCTCTCTTTCCCCCCCTCGCTCTCTTTCCCCCCCTCGCTCTCTTTCCCCCCCTCGCTCTCTTTCCCCCCTCGCTCTCTTCCCCCCTCGCTCTCTTTTTCTCCCCCCTCGCTCTCTTTTCCTCCCCCTCGCTCTCTTTTCCTCCCCCCTTGCTCTCTTTTCCTCCCCCCCTCGCTCTCTTTTCCTCCCCCCCTCGCTTTCTTCCCCCCCGCTCTCTTCCCCCCCTCGCTCTCTTTTCCTCCCCCTCTCGCTCTCTTCTCCTCCCCCCTCGCTCTCTTTTCCTCCCCCCTCGCTCTCTTTTCCTCCCCCCTCGCTCTCTTTTCCTTCCCCCTCACTCTCTTTTCCTCCCCCCCTCGCTCTCTTTTCCTCCCCCCTCGCTCTCTTTTCCTCCCCCCCTCGCTCTCTTTTCCTCCCCCCCTCGCTCTCTTTTCCTCCCCCCTCGCTCTCTTTTCCTCCCCCCTCGCTCTCTTTTTCTTCCCCCTCACTCTCTTTTCCTCCCCCCCTTGCTCTCTTTTCCTCCCCCCCTCGCTCTCTTTTCCTCCCCCTCGCTCTCTTTTCCTCCCCCCTTGCTCTCTTTTCCTCCCCCCCTCGCTCTCTTTTCCTCCCCCCCTCGCTTTCTTCCCCCCCGCTCTCTTCCCCCCCTCGCTCTCTTTTCCTCCCCCTCTCGCTCTCTTCTCCTCCCCCCTCGCTCTCTTTTCCTCCCCCCTCGCTCTCTTTTCCTCCCCCCTCGCTCTCTTTTCCTTCCCCCTCACTCTCTTTTCCTCCCCCCCTCGCTCTCTTTTCCTCCCCCCTCGCTCTCTTTTCCTCCCCCCCTCGCTCTCTTTTCCTCCCCCCCTCGCTCTCTTTTCCTCCCCCCTCGCTCTCTTTTCCTCCCCCCTCGCTCTCTTTTCCTTCCATCTCACTCTCTTTTCCTCCCCCCCTTGCTCTCTTTTCCTCCCCCCTCGCTCTCTTTTCCTCCCCCCTCGCTCTCTTTTCCTCCCCCACCTCGCTCTCTTTTCCTCCCCCCCTCGCTCTCTTTTTCTCCCCCCTCGCTCTCTTTTCCTCCCCCTCTCTCTCTTTTCCTCTCCCCCCCGCAATCTTTTCCTCCCCCCCTCGCTCTCTTTTCCTCCCCCCTCGCTCTCTTTTCCTCCCCCTCACTCTCTTTTCCTCCTCCCCTTGCTTTCTTTTCCTCCCCCCCTCGCTCTCTTTTCCTCCCACCCTCGCTTTCTTTTCCTCCACCCCTCGCTCTCTTTTCCTCCACCCCTCGCTCTCTTTTCCTCCCCCCTCGCTCTCTTTTCCTCCCCCTCTCGCTCTCTTTTCCTCCCCCCCTTGCTCTCTTTTCCTTCCCCCTTACTCTCTTTTCCTCCCCCCTCTCTCTCTTTTCCTCCCCCCTCGCTCTCTTTTCCTCCCCCCCTCGCTCTCTTTTCCTCCCCCCCTCGCTCTCTTTTCCTCTCCCCCCTCACTCTCTTTTCCTCCCCAGCTCGCTCTCTTTTCCTTCCCCCTCTCTCTATTTTCCTCTCCCCCCGCTCTCTTTTCCTCCCCCCTCGCTCTCTTTTCCTCCCCCCCTCACTCTCTTTTCCTCCCCCCTCGCTCTCTTTTCCTCCCCCCTCGCTCTCTTTTCCTCCCCCCTCGCTCTCTTTTCCTCCCCCTTCGCTTTCTTTCCCCCCCTCGCTCTCTTTTCCTCCCCCCCTCGCTCTCTTTTTCTCCCCCCTCGCTCTCTTTTCCTCCCCCCCTCACTCTCTTTTCCTCCCCCCTCGCTCTCTTTTCCTCCCCCCTCGCTCTCTTTTCCTCCCCCCTCACTCTCTTTTCCTCCCCCCTCGCTTTCTTTCCCCCCCTCACTCTCTTTTCCTCCCCCCCTCGCTCTCTTTTCCTCCCCCCTCGCTCTCTTTTCCTCCCCCCCTCACTCTCTTTTCCTCCCCCCCTGCTCTCTTCCCCCCCTCGGTCTCTCTCTCTTTTCCCTCGCTCTCTCCTGGCATGGTCAGTACAGAAATCTCTCCATCGTGGAGGAGTGAGAGGGAGTAATAAACATGGAGTCCCTATTGTGTCTGTGTATTTATTTCTAATAAAGTATTTTTCTCTGTGTGATGTCTTTTTTTTTTTTTTAAACCCTTTATTGGAGATTCTTAATGGCCGGGTCAAACTTGGCCTGACATCAAGAATCTCGGGCTTTATACCAGCTGGTAAAACACAGCTGGTATTAACGCCTTATTACCCAGCGTGCCACCTGCCACCAGGGCCACTGGAAGAGTTGGATACAGCGCCAGAAGATGGCACTTCTATGAAAGCGCCATTTTTTGGGGCGGCTGTGGACTGCAATTCGCAGCGGGGGGCCCAAAAAGTTTGGGCACCCTGCACTGCGGATTCCAATCCCCAGCTACCTAGTTGTACCTGGCTGGACTCAAAAATTCGGCGAAGCCCACGTCATTTTTTTTTTTATATTATTATTTCATGAAATTTATGAAATAAAAAAAAAAAAGGGCTTCTCTATATTTTTGGTTCCCAGCCGAGGAGCCGGAGGATGTCAGTGTGGAGCCGGCTAAGCGTCCTGCAGATGGTGAGGCACGGGGTGCCAGTGTGCAGTACAGGGGGGTTCTTCAGCTGAAATCCCCCCTGCACGTAAGTATCTGATCACACTCTCCACCCGTCCGCTCTGCTGCGATGTCAGGAGAGCGTCCGGTGTCGGGCAGTGTGATCATGTGCTCCTCCCAGCAGCACTGCAGGACGCAGCAAGACACTGACAGGCATGTCACCGCTGTGCTCTGCCACCTGTCCTGCTGCATGGGACCAACTGTCTGCACTCTGTCACCTGCACCACAAGTCACAGAGTGGAGACAGTTAATGACAGAGCACCTCTGCCCCCCCCCTCTTCTTTCCCCACTTTCTTCTCTCCCCCCACTCTTCTTCCCCCCTCCCCTCTTCCCCCTCTTCTCTGCCCCCCTCGCTCTCTTTTCCTCCCCCCTCGCTCTCTTTCCCCTCTCGCTCTCTTTCCACCCTTGCTCTCTTTCCCCCCTTGCTCTTTTTCCCTGTCTCGCTCTCTTTTCCTCCCCCCTCGCTCTCTTTCCCCTCTCGCTCTCTTTCCCCCCTCGCTCTCTTTCCCCCCCCTCGCTTCTCTTTCCCCCCTCGCTCTCTTTCCCCCCCTCGCTCTCTTTCCCCCCTTCGCTCTCTTTCCCCCCTCGCTCTCTTCCCCCCCCTCGCTCTCTTTTTCTCCCCCCTCGCTCTCTTTCCCCCTCGCTCTCTTTTTCTCCCCCCTCGCTCTCTTTTCCTCCCCCCTTGCTCTCTTTTCCTCCCCCCCTCGCTCTCTTTTCCTCCCCCCCTCGCTTTCTTCCCCCCCGCTCTCTTCCCCCCCTCGCTCTCTTTTCCTCCCCCTCTCGCTCTCTTTTCCTCCCCCCTCGCTCTCTTTTCCTGCCCCCCTTGCTCTCTTTTCCTCCCCCCCTCGCTCTCTTTTCCTTCCCCTCACTCTCTTTTCCTCCCCCCCTCGCTCTCTTTTCCTCCCCCCTCGCTCTCTTTTCCTCCCCCCCTCGCTCTCTTTTCCTCCCCCCTCGCTCTCTTTTCCTCTCCCCCTCACTCTCTTTTTCTCCCCCCTCGCTCTCTTTTCCTCCCCCTCTCTCTCTTTTCCTCTCCCCCCGCTCTTTTTTCCTCCCCCCCTCGCTCTCTTTTCCTCCCCCCTCACTCTCTTTTCCTCCTCCCCTTGCTTTCTTTTCCTCCCCCCCTCGCTCTCTTTTCCTCCCCCCCTCGCTTTCTTTTCTCCACCCCTCGCTCTCTTTTCCTCCCCCCTTGCTCTCTTTTCCTTCCCCCTTACTCTCTTTTCCTCCCCCCTCTCTCTCTTTTCCTCCCCACTCTCTCTCTTTTCCTCCTCCCCCTCGCTCTCTTTTCCTTCCCTCCTCGCTCTCTTTTCCTCCCCCCTCGCTCTCTTTTCCTCTCCCCCTCACTCTCTTTTCCTCCCCAGCTCGCTCTCTTTTCCTTCCCCCTCTCTCTCTTTCCTCTCCCCCCCGCTCTCTTTTCCTCCCCCCTCGCTCTCTTTTCCTCCCCCCTCACTCTCTTTTCCTCCCCCCGCTCTCTTTTCCTCCCCCCTCGCTCTCTTTTCCTCCCCCCTCACTCTCTTTTCCTCCCCCCTTGCTTTCTTTCCCCCCCTCGCTCTCTTTTCCTCCCCCCCTCGCTCTCTTTTCCTCCCCCCTTGCTCTCTTTTCCTCCCCCCTCACTCTCATTTTCCTCCCCCCTTTGCTCTCTTCCCCCCCTCGGTCTCTCTCTCTTTTCCCTCACTCTCTCCTGGCATGGTCAGTACAGAAATCTCTCCATCGTGGAGGAGTGAGAGGGAGTAATAAACATGGAGTCCCTACTGTGTCTGTGTATTTATTTCTAATAAAGTATTTTTCTCTGTGTGATGTCTTTTTTTTTTTTAAACCCTTTATTGGAGATTCTTAATGGCCGGGTCAAATTTGGCCTGACATTAAGAATCTCGGGCTTTATACCAGCTGGTAAAACACAGCTGGTATTAACGCCTTATTACCCAGCGTGCCACCTGCCACCAGGGCCACTGGAAGAGTTGGATACAGCGCCAGAAGATGGCACTTCTATGAAAGCGCCATTTTTTGGGGTGGCTGTGGACTGCAATTCGCAGCGGGGGGACCCAAAAAGTGTGGGCACCCTGCACTGCGGATTCCAATCCCCAGCTACCTAGTTGTACCTCGCTGGACTCAAAAATTCGGCGAAGCCCACGTCATTTTTTTTTTATATATTATTATTTCATGAAATTTATGAAATAAAAAAAAAAAGGGCTTCTCTATACTTTTGGTTCCCAGCCGAGGAGCCGGAGGATGTCAGTGTGGAGCCGGCTAAGCATCCTGCAGATGGTGAGGCATGGGGTGCCAGTGTGCAGTACAGGGGGGTTCTTCAGCTGAAATCCCCCCTGCACGTAAGTATCTGATCACACTCTTCCACCCGTCCGCTCTGCTGCGATGTCAGGAGAGCGTCCGGTGTCGGGCAGTGTGATCATGTGCTCCTCCCAGCAGCACTGCAGGACGCAGCAAGACACTGACAGGCATGTCACCGCTGTGCTCTGCCACATGTCCTGCTGCATGGGACCAACTGTCTGCACTCTGTCACCTGCACCACAAGTCACAGAGTGGAGACAGTTAATGACAGAGCACCTCTGCCCCCCCTCTTCTTTCCTCACTTTCTTCTCTCCCCCCACTCTTCTCCCCCTCCCCTATTCCCCCTCTTCTCTGCCCCCCTCGCTCTCTTTTCCTCCCCCCTCGCTCTCTTTCCCCTCTCGCTCTCTTTCCCCCCTCGCTCTCTTTCCCCCCCCTCGCTCTCTTTTCCTCCCCCCTCGCTCTCTTTTCCTCCCCCCGCTCTCTTTCCCCCCCTCGCTTTCTTTCCCCCCCGCTCTCTTCCCCCCCCTCGCTCTCTTTTCCTCCCCCTCTCGCTCTCTTCCCCCCCCCTCGCTCTCTTTTCCTCCCCCCTCGCTCTCTTTTCTTCCCCCTCGCTCTCTTTTCCTTCCCCCTCGCTCTCTTTTCCTCCCCCCTCGCTCTCTTTTCCTCCACCCCTCGCTTTTTTTTCCTCCCCCTCTCGCTCTCTTCCCCCCCCTCGCTCTCTTTTCCTCCCCCCTCGCTCTCTTTTTTCTTCCCCCTCGCTCTCTTTTCCTTCCCCCTCACTCTCTTTTCCTCCCCCCTCGCTCTCTTTTCCTCCACCCCTCGCTCTCTTTTTCCTCCCCCTCTCGCTCTCTTTTCCTCCCCCCCTTGCTCTCTTTTTCTTCCCCCTTACTCTCTTTTTCTCCCCCCTCTCTCTCTTTTCCTCCCCCCTCGCTCTCTTTTCCTCCCCCCCTCGCTCTCTTTTCCTCCCCCCCTCGCTCTCTTTCCTCCCCCCCTCGCTCTCTTTTCCTCTCCCCCCTCGCTCTCTTTTCCTCCCCCCCTCACTCTCTTTTCCTCCCCCCTCACTCTCTTTTCCTCCCCCCTCGCTCTCTTTTCCTCCCCCCTCACTCTCTTTTCCTCCCCCTTTGCTTTCTTTCCCCCCCCTCGCTCTCTTTTCCTCCCCCCCTCGCTCTCTTTTCCTCCACCCCTCGCTCTCTTTTCCTCCCCCCTCGCTCTCTTTTCCTCACCCTCGCTCTCTTTTCCTCCCCCTCGCTCTCTTTTCCTCCCCCCTCGCTCTCTTTCCCCCCCCCCCCTCGCTTTCTTCCCCCCCGCTCTTTCCCCCCCCCTCGCTCTCTTTTCCTCCCCCTCTCACTCTCTTTTCCTCCCCCCTCGCTCTCTTTTCCTCCCCCCTCGCTCTCTTTTCCTCCCCCCTCGCTCTCTTTTCCTTCCCCCTCGCTCTCTTTTCCTCCCCCCTCGCTCTCTTTTCCTCCCCCCCTCGCTCTCTTTTCCTCCCCCCTCGCTCTCTTTTCCTCCCCCCTCGCTCTCTTTTCCTCCCCCCTCGCTCTCTTTTCCTTCCCCCTCACTCTCTTTTCCTCCCCCCTTGCTCTCTTTTCCTCCCCCCTCGCTCTCTTTTCCTCCCCCCTCGCTCTCTTTTCCTCCCCCACCTCACTCTCTTTTCCTCCCCCCCTCGCTCTCTTTTCCTTTCCCCCCTCGCTCTCTTTTTCTCCCCCCTCGCTCTCTTTTCCTCCCCCTCTCTCTCTTTTCCTCTCCCCCCCGCTCTTTTTTCCTCCCCCCCTCGCTCTCTTTTCCTCCCCCCTCGCTCTCTTTTCCTCCCCCCTCGCTCTCTTTTCCTCCCCCCTCGCTCTCTTTTCCTCCTCCCCTTGCTCTCTTTTCCTCCCCCCCTCGCTCTCTTTTCCTCCACCCCTCGCTTTCTTTTCCTCCACCCCTCGCTCTCTTTTCCTCCCCCTCGCTCTCTTTTCCTCCCCCTCTCGCTCTCTTTTCCTCCCCCTCTTGCTCTCTTTTCCTTCCCCCTTACTCTCTTTTCCTCCCCCCTCTCTCTCTTTTCCTCCCCCCTCGCTCTCTTTTCCTCCCCCTCGCTCTCTTTTCCTCCCCTCCTCGCTCTCTTTTCCTCCCCCCCTTGCTCTCTTTTCCTCTCCCCCCTCACTCTCTTTTCCTCCCCAGCTCGCTCTCTTTTCCTTCCCCCTCTCTCTCTTTTCCTCCCCCCCGCTCTCTTTTCCTCCCCCCTCGCTCTCTTTTCCTCCCCCCTCACTCTCTTTTCCTCCCCCCTCGCTCTCTTTTCCTCCCCCCTCGCTCTCTTTTCCTCCCCCCTCGCTCTCTTTTCCTCCCCCTCACTCTCTTTTCCTCCTCCCTCGCTTTCTTTCCCCCCCTCGCTCTCTTTTCCTCCCCCCCTCGCTCTCTTTTCCTCCCCCCTCGCTCTCTTTTCCTCCCCCCCTCACTCTCTTTTCCTCCCCCCTCACTCTCTTTTCCTCCCCCCTTGCTCTCTCCCCCCCCTCGGTCTCTCTCTCTTTTCCCTCGCTCTCTCCTGGCATGGTTAGTACAGAAATCTCTCCATCGTGGAGGGGTGAGAGGGAGTAATAAACATGGAGTCCCTACTGTGTCTGTGTATTTATTTCTAATAAAGTATTTTTCTCTGTGTGATGTCTTTTTTTTTTTTTTAAACCCTTTATTGGAGATTCTTAATGGCCAGGTCAAACTTGGCCTGACATTAAGAATCTCGGGCTTTATACCAGCTGGTAAAACACAGCTGGTATTAACGCCTTATTACCCAGCGTGCCACCTGCCACCAGGGGCACTGGAAGAGTTGGATACAGCGCCAGAAGATGGCACTTCTATGAAAGCGCCATTTTTTGGGGCGGCTGTGGACTGCAATTCGCAGCGGGGGGCCCAAAAAGTTTGGGCACCCTGCACTGCGGATTCCAATCCCCAGCTACCTAGTTGTACCTGGCTGGACTCAAAAATTCGGCGAAGCCCACGTCATTTTTTTTTTTATATTATTATTTCATGAAATTTATGAAATAAAAAAAAAAGGGGGCTTCTCTATATTTTTGGTTCCCAGCCGAGGAGCCAGAGGATGTCAGTGTGGAGCCGGCTAAGCGTCCTGCAGATGGTGAGGCACGGGGTGCCAGTGTGCAGTACAGGGGGGTTCTACAGCTGAAATCCCCCCTGCACGTAAGTATCTGATCACACTCTCCACCCGTCCGCTCTGCTGTGATGTCAGGAGAGCGTCCGGTGTCGGGCAGTGTGATCATGTGCTCCTCCCAGCAGCACTGCAGGACGCAGCAAGACACTGACAGGCATGTCACCGCTGTGCTCTGCCACCTGTCCTGCTGCATGGGACCAACTGTCTGCACTCTGTCACCTGCACCACAAGTCACAAAGTGGAGACAGTTAATGACAGAGCACCTCTGCCCCCCCCTCTTCTTTCCCCACTTTCTTCTCTCCCCCCACTCTTCTCCCCCTCCCCTCTTCCCCCTCTTCTCTGCCCCCCTCGCTCTCTTTTCCTCCCCCCTCGCTGTCTTTCCCCTCTCGCTCTCTTTCCCCCCTCGCTCTCTTTCCCCCCCTCGCTCTCTTTCCCCCCCTCGCTCTCTTTCCCCCCCTCGCTCTCTTTCCCCCTCGCTCTCTTCCCCCCTCGCTCTCTTTTTCTCCCCCCTCGCTCTCTTTTCCTCCCCCTCGCTCTCTTTTCCTCCCCCCTTGCTCTCTTTTCCTCCCCCCCTCGCTCTCTTTTCCTCCCCCCCTCGCTTTCTTCCCCCCCGCTCTCTTCCCCCCCTCGCTCTCTTTTCCTCCCCCTCTCGCTCTCTTCTCCTCCCCCCTCGCTCTCTTTTCCTCCCCCCTCGCTCTCTTTTCTTCCCCCCTCGCTCTCTTTTCCTTCCCCCTCACTCTCTTTTCCTCCCCCCCTCGCTCTCTTTTCCTCCCCCCTCGCTCTCTTTTCCTCCCCCCCTCGCTCTCTTTTCCTCCCCCCCTCGCTCTCTTTTCCTCCCCCCTCGCTCTCTTTTCCTCCCCCCTCGCTCTCTTTTCCTCCCCCCTCGCTCTCTTTTCCTTCCCCCTCACTCTCTTTTCCTCCCCCCTTGCTCTCTTTTCCTCCCCCCTCGCTCTCTTTTCCTCCCCCCTCGCTCTCTTTTCCTCCCCCACCTCGCTCTCTTTTCCTCCCCCCCTCGCTCTCTTTTCCTCTCCCCCCTCGCTCTCTTTTTCTCCCCCCTCGCTCTCTTTTCCTCCCCCTCTCTCTCTTTTCCTCTCCCCCCCGCAATCTTTTCCTCCCCCCCTTGCTCTCTTTTCCTCCCCCCTCGCTCTCTTTTCCTCCCCCCTCACTCTCTTTTCCTCCTCCCCTTGCTTTCTTTTCCTCCCCCCCTCGCTCTCTTTTCCTCCCACCCTCGCTTTCTTTTCCTCCACCCCTCGCTCTCTTTTCCTCCACCCCTCGCTCTCTTTTCCTCCCCCCTCGCTCTCTTTTCCTCCCCCTCTTGCTCTCTTTTCCTCCCCCCTTGCTCTCTTTTCCTTCCCCCTTACTCTCTTTTCCTCCCCCCTCTCTCTCTTTTCCTCCCCCCTCGCTCTCTTTTCCTCCCCCCCTCGCTCTCTTTTCCTCCCCCCCTCGCTCTCTTTTCCTCTCCCCCTCTCTCTATTTTCCTCTCCCCCCGCTCTCTTTTCCTCCCCCCTCGCTCTCTTTTCCTCCCCCCTCACTCTCTTTTCCTCCCCCCTCGCTCTCTTTTCCTCCCCCCTCGCTCTCTTTTCCTCCCCCCTCGCTCTCTTTTCCTCTCCCTTCGCTTTCTTTCCCCCCCTCGCTCTCTTTTCCTCCCCCCCTCGCTCTCTTTTTCTCCCCCCTCGCTCTCTTTTCCTCCCCCCCTCACTCTCTTTTCCTCCCCCCTCGCTCTCTTTTCCTCCCCCCTCGCTCTCTTTTCCTCCCCCCTCACTCTCTTTTCCTCCCCCCTCGCTTTCTTTCCCCCCCTCACTCTCTTTTCCTCCCCCCCTCGCTCTCTTTTCCTCCCCCCTCGCTCTCTTTTCCTCCCCCCCTCACTCTCTTTTCCTCCCCCCCTGCTCTCTTCCCCCCCTCGGTCTCTCTCTCTTTTCCCTCGCTCTCTCCTGGCATGGTCAGTACAGAAATCTCTCCATCGTGGAGGAGTGAGAGGGAGTAATAAACATGGAGTCCCTATTGTGTCTGTGTATTTATTTCTAATAAAGTATTTTTCTCTGTGTGATGTCTTTTTTTTTTTTTTAAACCCTTTATTGGAGATTCTTAATGGCCGGGTCAAACTTGGCCTGACATCAAGAATCTCGGGCTTTATACCAGCTGGTAAAACACAGCTGGTATTAACGCCTTATTACCCAGCGTGCCACCTGCCACCAGGGCCACTGGAAGAGTTGGATACAGCGCCAGAAGATGGCACTTCTATGAAAGCGCCATTTTTTGGGGCGGCTGTGGACTGCAATTCGCAACGGGGGGCCCAAAAAGTTTGGGCACCCTGCACTGCGGATTCCAATCCCCAGCTACCTAGTTGTACCTGGCTGGACTCAAAAATTCGGCGAAGCCCACGTCATTTTTTTTTTTATATTATTATTTCATGAAATTTATGAAATAAAAAAAAAAAAAGGGCTTCTCTATATTTTTGGTTCCCAGCCGAGGAGCCAGAGGATGTCAGTGTGGAGCCGGCTAAGCGTCCTGCAGATGGTGAGGCACGGGGTGCCAGTGTGCAGTACAGGGGGGTTCTTCAGCTGAAATCCCCCCTGCACGTAAGTATCTGATCACACTCTCCACCCGTCCACTCTGCTGCGATGTCAGGAGAGCGTCCGGTGTCGGGCAGTGTGATCATGTGCTCCTCCCAGCAGCACTGCAGGATGCAGCAAGACACTGACAGGCATGTCACCGCTGTGCTCTGCCACCTGTCCTGCTGCATGGGACCAACTGTCTGCACTCTGTCACCTGCACCACAAGTCACAGAGTGGAGACAGTTAATGACAGAGCACCTCTGCCCCCCCCTCTTCTTTCCCCACTTTCTTCTCTCCCCCCACTCTTCTCCCCCTCCCCTCTTCCCCCTCTTCTCTGCCCCCTCGCTCTCTTTTCCTCCCCCCTCGCTCTCTTTCCCCTCTCGCTCTCTTTCCCCCCTCGCTCTCTTTCCCCCCTCGCTCTCTTTCCCCCCCTCGCTCTCTTTCCCCCCTCGCTCTCTTCCCCCCCTCGCTCTCTGTATCTCCCCCCTCGCTCTCTTTTCCTCCCCCCTCGCTCTCTTTTCCTCCCCCCTTGCTCTCTTTTCCTCCCCTCCGCTCTCTTTTCCTCCCCCCCTCGCTTTCTTTCCCCCCCGCTCTCTTTCCCCCCTCGCTCTCTTTTCCTCCCCCTCTCGCTCTCTTTTCCTCCCCCCCTCGCTCTCTTTTCCTCCCCCCCTCGCTCTCTTTTCCTCCCCCCCCTCGCTCTCTTTTCCTTCCCCCTCACTCTCTTTTCCTCCCCCCCTTGCTCTCTTTTCCTCCCCCCTCGCTCTCTTTTCCTCCCCCACCTCGCTCTCTTTTCCTCCCCCCTTCGCTCTTCTTTCCTCTCCCCCCTCGCTCTCTTTTCCTCCCCCCTCACTCTCTTTTCCTCCCCCCCTCGCTTTCTTTTCCTCCCCCCCTCGCTCTCTTTTCCTCCCCCCCTCGCTCTCTTTTCTTCCTCCCCTCGCTTTCTTTTCCTCCCCCCCTCACTCTTTTCCTTCCCCCCCTTGCTCTCTTCCCCCCTTCGGTCTCTCTCTCTTTTCCCTCGCTCTCTCCTGGCATGGTCAGTACAGAAATCTCTCCATCGTGGAGGGGTGAGAGGGAGTAATAAACATGGAGTCCCTACTGTGTCTGTGTATTTATTTCTAATAAAGTATTTTTCTCTGTGTGATGTCTTTTTTTTTTTTAAACCCTTTATTGGAGATTCTTAATGGCCAGGTCAAACTTGGCCTGACATTAAGAATCTCGGGCTTTATACCAGCTGGTAAAACACAGCTGGTATTAACGCCTTATTACCCAGCGTGCCACCTGCCGCCAGGGCCACTGGAAGAGTTGGATACAGCGCCAGAAGATGGCACTTCTATGAAAGCGCCATTTTTTGGGGCGGCTGTGGACAGCAATTCGCAGCGGGGGGCCCAAAAAGTTTGGGCACCCTGCACTGCGGATTCCAATCTCCAGCTGCCTAGTTTTACCTGGCTGGACTCAAAAATTCGGCGAAGCCCACGTCATTTTTTTTTTTTTATTATTTCATGAAATTCATGAAATAAAAAAAAAGGGCTTCTCTATATTTTTGGTTCCAAGCCGGGTACAATTAGGCAGCTGGGGGTTGGGGGCAGCCCGTAGCTGCCTGCTGTACCTGGCTAGCATACAAAAATATGACGAAGCCCACATCATTTTTTTAAAAAAGTTTTCAGGCAAAAACCTTTATAATAATAAAAAAAAAATGCTTCCCTGGATTTCTATTGCCAGTGAAAGTAACACCAAGCAGCGGGGGTTAGCGGCCAGTAGCTGCTTGGGTTACCCTTAGCAATAGAAAATGCAGCGGGAGCCCACAAACAATGTGATTTTGTATTTTTGTTATTGTTAATGAGTTTTTTTAAAAAAATCGACATGGGCTTCGCCCATCGAGCACCAGAGCATTTTACTGCTCAATTCATCCCAAGTTATCAGATGACTCCAGTGTCGGCCGATTACTTGTTTTGTGTCCCCCTGCATCCATTGCAGCGTGTACGGGCTGTGAGATCAGCGGAGTTCAGTCCAGCACTGGAGTCAGCTGATCTGAACTCAGCTGAACTCCAGCCCGCACACGCTGTGATGGATGCAGGGGGACATAGAACAAGTAAGGTCTAAGCCACACGGCGAGAAAAACAGTGCGAGTGGAGTGCGATAAAACATCGCATTCCACTCGGACCAATATTAGCCTGTGTGTCAGCACACATGAGCGATTATTTTCTCAGCCCTAATTGGACTGAGAAAACAATTGCAGCATGCTACAACTGTAATGCAAGACTTTCTCTTTTACCCATTCAAGTGTATGTGGTGAGAGAAAAATCGCACTGCACTTGCGGTACATCGGTGGACTACGGAGGAGAAAGGGAGAGAAATCCCTCCCACCCCTCCTCAGTGCTGGCCCAGCCCTCGAGTGGCGGACCGCCCCCCGCAGCTGAGGTCTGCTCGCACAGTCGGACCTCAGTCGCAGGGACACACGCATGACACTCAGCTCTGCTGTACTGAGCGTGAGCCGAGTGTAATGGCAGGGGATCGCAGTAATCCCCGTGTGGCCCCAGCCTGATCGGCCGACACTTGAGTCAGCTGATCTGAACTCAGCTGAACTCTTGTACACACAGCCCGCACACACAGCCCGCACACGGTCACATGTGATCGGCAGCAGGCAGTGACTGCTGTTAAGGCTACATTCACATGACCATTCCGTTTTTGCGGGCCACAAAAAACGGTCCTTTTTTTTCACGGATGCATCCTAGTGGCATCCGTGTGACATCTGCGTGCCTTCCTTTTTTTGCGGACCGCAAAAAACGGAAGCAGCAAGAAAGATAAATAGATGAGTAGATATAGAGATGGATAGATAGATATAGAGACAGAGGGATAAAGGGATGAATGAATGAATGAATACAGGGCTGGATAGATAGATAGATAGATAGATAGATAGATAGATAGATAGATAGATAGATAAGAAAGACATATATAATGTCCTACCCCCATGCATATTCTAAGCTGGCACCCTTTTGTGACTTTTATGTGGCACTAAGGTGCTTAGTCTTGTATTTAGCCAAAAAATAAATAAATAATAAAAAAAAATGACATGCGGTCCCCCTATCTTTTGTAGCCAGCTAGGGTAAAGCAAATGGCTGGAGCCTGCAAACCACAGCTGGCAGCTTTAACTTGGCTGGTAATCAAAAACAGAGGGCACCCCACGCTGTTATTTTAAATTAACTAAATAATTTAAAGGGGTGGTTCACCCATTTCTTTTATTTTCCCAATGAGTGTCACTTATCATTATATGCATCTTCTCCATTGGCTTGTGTTTCCAGTTCTGGCACTGAGCGGCGCAATCCTGCACGCTCAGTGCCTGTCACATGACCCCCTGGAGCTGTGGCCGCCAGCATCCTCTGACGTCCCGGCATTTCCGGGCTCTCAAACTTGACGCTTACGTCAGAGGATGCCGGCGCCACTCACACTGATTGACTGGGTTGTGGGCGGTGACTACCGCACGTCACAGCCCAGCATCGAGGGGAGGATCCAGAGAGCTTTAGTGTGGAGCGGTGAATGCAGAGCGCGCCGCTTACCATCGGTCAACTGTGAGAGGTACGGGCTCCAGTGTGGAGTACAGGGGGGTTTCCTCCACTGAAATCCCCCCTGTCACGCAAGTATGTGATCACACTGTCCACCCGCCCGCTGTGCTCAGTTGTCAGGAGCGGTGTCGTCAGTGTGATCATGTGCTCCTACCAGCAGCACAGGTGACCGGACGCTGCATGGGACCAATCTGCTCCACTCTGTCACCTGCACAACAAGTCCCAGAGTGGAGACAGATAGTGACATATAGCACACTATGTGTCAGAGCAGAGCATGTCACTGTCTCCACTCTCGGACTTGTTGTGCAGGTGACCGGATGCTACATGTCACTAACTGTCTCCACTCTGTGACTTCTGCTGCATTGTACCAACTGTATACACTCTCACCTGAACAAGTCCACACAGGGAAGAGGCAGGGAGGAGGCTTTGGGGGGAGAGCTGAGGGGGGTGTTACACACAGTGGGTGTGTTAGATAAGCTAGACACCGCCCTAGAGCCACAAAGAATTCTGGGACTTGTAGGAACTGAACACAGGAAGTCAGAGGAGAGATTAACCCCATCAGAGCTGGAGCCAGCAATGAGCATGTGCTGCTAGTGCACAATAAAAGGTAATTTTGCTGAAAAAACATAATAGATGTGTTGAGGGGCACATATTAGCAAGATTTATCAGAAAAAAAAAATCAGTTTTGGTAACTGGACAACTTCTTTAAAACAAAAAAAACGGGGTCCCCCGAAAACGGATCACCAGCCAAGGTAAAGCGGACAGCTGTGGTCTGGTATTCTCAGACTAGGGAGGTTCACTGTTATTGGACACTCCCCAGCCTAAAAATAGCAGGCTGCAGCCGCCCCAGAAGTAGCGCATCCATTAGATGTGCCAGTCCTGGTGCTTCACGCCAGCTCATCCCGTTGTCCTGGTGCGGTGGCAAACGGGGTAATATATGGGGTTAATACCAGATGTGTAATGTCACCTGGCATCAAGCCCTGGAGTTAGTGATGTAAAGCGTGTATCAGATACCCGACATCACCAACCCAGGCAGTAATAAAAAAAAAAAAAATAGACAAACACATTTTTATTTGAAAAAACACTCCCCAACACATTCCCTCTTTCACCAATTTATTAGAAAGAAAAACAAATCCAGGTCTGGTGTAATACAAGTGGGTTTCACGATGATCCATACCATAGTCAATGTCCCAGTCATAGAATGTTCCCGATTTGCTGGGAGAGCCGTGCAGTGACCTGAGCTAACATCAATAGGTCAGCCCAGGTCACTGCAGAGCATGACGAGTGCTGCTATCAGGAGGTTAGCGAGGTATATTACCTGCGATGAGCGCTGAACTCCTGACAGCAGCGCTGTCACCGACTTCAATGACCGCCACCTTCACAAACAAAGTATCGCGAGCGGCCCGTGACGTCACCACTAGTCACAGTCTCGGGTCGACAGCGAGAGGTGATGCAACAAGCGGCGGGCATAGAAGGCAGTGACGACCGCTGACGTCAGGAGGGCAGGACTTCATCACCGTAGGTAATGAACTTACTAACCTCCTGACGGTAGTTGTCGCGGGCGGAGGAGGGGACGCTGCGCTCTCCCACTGCTCGGGTCCGGCTGCCGCTGCTGCTGCGGCCTCTGCTGCTCGGTGGCTCGAGCGATGGGCCGGATCCCGGGGACTTGAGCAGCGCTCCTCGCCCGTGAGTGAAAAGGGGATTGGTTTTGGGGATTTATTGTCCGTGACGCCACCCACGGTTGTAGTGATTGTGTGGACACCACCGCTGCTCTGTATGGGGATCCCGGGAGCGGTGACAGGGAGCAGCTTTGTTGTTATTTCTCCCCTCCGTGGGTAGGGGGTTGGTTGTCCCGGGGCCCGGTGATGGGGTAAGGATGGATGGCAGGCCGGGTGCGGGGCCTGGTGAGGTGCAGGGTCGCAGGGGCAGCGCTGTGCCGTACGGCACGGTGGTACTCACTCAGCCTGAGACGTTGACACAGTTCTCGGTAAAACACACGGCTGGAAAGACGGTTCCCACGGACGGCTGCTGTTGCTTTTCCCCGGTAGTTAACGGTGACTGTTTCTTTCCATGCACCTGAGTTCAATGCTGGTAGTGATGGGTTCCCACCGGTAACTCGCTCCCCGACTTGGATATGGGCCAGAGGAGCCCCTCTTTGCCTGCAGGCACTGGCCCTCAGAAACTAGTGCCTTGGCGGTGGCGGTGTCTCTCTCATACGGTTGGACTGTTGCCTTCAATCGGGACTTGGTTGTTTGGAGACCCGGAGGTCCCCTTCACTGACGGATTTGGCAAATTCACGGCGACTCCTAGCCTTGCCGGGATCCAAAAGGCCCCTGCCAATGGTGCTGGCTTCTCCTTGTTTACCGGTCCGGTACCGCTGGGCCACCACCCGTCCACGGTCCTTACGGCACCTCCGTAGGCCACTCCTGCAGACGATCACCGCCGTCTGCTAACCTTGCTGTCTCAGTCCGGGGCACACACCCGGACTAACTTCAGGCTGCTCTTTTACTACCTTTCTCCTCTCACTTGCTCCTCTAAACTCTAACTGCCTGTGTTTTCCTGCCTCCAGGACTGTGAACTCCTCAGTGGGCGGAGCCAACCGCCTGGCCCACCCACTGGTGTGGACATCAGCCCCTGGAGGAAGGCAACAAGGATTTCTGGTCTAGCTTAGGTGTACCTAACCGGGGTGTAGGGTGTGGTGATGTCATTACCTGTGACCCCTGGCTTGCCCAGGGCGTCACATTCCCCCTTAGCAAAATGCAGACCGTCCGCGGGCTGCCCGTCCAACACCGGTTTTATTTTTCTGAAAAAGATAAAAAACACAATACAAATAGAAGAACATCATCCCACAACGGGAGGTACTTTTCTTAAACGTTGCAAAAATGGTTTTAACGGTTACGGCTTCCGTTCTCACCCACCCAAGTAACCTGGCCCTGATGCTGCCCCTAAGAAACAGGCAGCACCCCTTGACCTCAGTCCAGCACCAAGTTACCCGAGCGGGATCTGTCCTTCCCCTCCAGAGAATAGCCACCGGTTCCGGTGGTGGTTGGGCCCCAGCCTGCTCCACTGCGGGCCCTCCCTCCAATCTGCCTCTCCGGAGGCAGTAACGGTGAAGCCATAACAATAACATTATTTACAAGCCACTAGTTTGTGGTTGCCCTGCAAGTTCACGGGTTTGTCCGTAAGGAGTCCCTTACGCAACTTTAAGCGGTCCCCACGGGGACAACGGTGCCGGCAACGGCCGGTTTAATCAGCAGGTCAATCAGATGAGGCTTCGGTAATCATTTTCATTTTTCAAAAACTTTTCTAAACTTTTAAAACACACACACACTCTTTCCCCCCCTTTTAAAGAACGGTTTCCCTGTACCTAAGTGGGGGTCTACCTAGGTTGGGACGAGTGGACCTCCGGGGTCCGGTGTCAGTGGTGACAGGAAGCGGGGGAGAGGGAACAATCAGTCTCTCTTCCCTGTTATCATGTGGGGCAGGCGGAGGAATAGGGGAGCTTGGCACCGGTTCATCCCTGGGCACTGGCACTGGTTATGGCTCATGGTTGACCACCTCCATCATTTCTTCATCCACGGGTTGTGGGAATAGTATACACCGCGCCGTTCTGTGTAGGCCAATCCGCTGGGAAGTCACTCATCACAGTGTGGATTACCTCTTTTGCCTTCTCTGCTGGTGGAGGAACCGGTACTTCAGCCGTTGCCCTCAATGCTGGTGGGCACCTTTTCAGATGGTCCTGGGAAACCGTGGCCAAAGTGCCCCCTTGGTCACGACTGATCTGGTAGGCCTTCCCATCTTCCCGTCCTGTGGGCTGTATGACGTATGGGGTTTGTTCTTATTGATCATCCAGCTTGTGGGTTCTTCTTTTCCGCTTCAGCACCACATCTTCAGGCTGGAAAGGGCCAGCAGACGCCTTCTGTTTGAAGCGCCGCTCCTGTTGTTCCCGACTCCGACTTAAATTCTTCTCCACATATTCCTGAATCTGTCGGTACTGAACCCTCCGCCGGGTGTCCCATTCAGCCGTCGAGGGGAGTGTTTCTGGGGCTTCCAGTCCCATTTCCAGGTCCACCAGCAGTCGGCCGGGGCGAGCCCTCATCAGATATGCTGGGGTGCACTTCGTTGAGCTGGACGGGATATTGTTGTACATATCGACCAAGTCAGGCAGCTTCTCCGGCCACAGGTTCTGCTCTTCTAGCGGCAACGTCTTGAGGAGGCCAAGGACCAAATGGTTCATCTTCTCACACATACCGTTGGTTTGGGCATGGTAAGGTGTGGTCCGTATCTTCTTGCAGCCGTACAGCTGGCATAACTCATGGAACACCTCCGCTTCAAAGGCTGGGCCTTGGTCAGTAAGCACCTTCTCAGGGTATCCATATGGTCGGCAGAAGTAAGCTTGGAACACTCTAGCAGCGGTACAGCCGGTTAGGTCTTTGACCGGGACAACCACCATGAACCTTGAATAATGATCTACTATGGTCAGAGCGTAGGTGTACCCACTTCGGCTGGGGGTGAGCTTTACATGGTCCAAGGCAACCAGCTCCAGCGGCTGATGTGAAATGATCGGGTGTAGGGGCGCCTTCTGGCTAGCTTCGTCTTTCCTCCTCAGCGTGCAAGGAACGCACTCTCGACACCAGGCCTCTACAGACTCCCGCATCCCACTCCAATAGAACCGCTCTCTCAACAGCATCTCCAGCTTCTTCCATCCGAAGTGTCCGGCACCATCATGGTATGCTTGCAGAACGGTGGGTACACTAGCTTGGGGAATCACCAACTGGCGGATTTGCTCATGAGTCTTCGGGTTAATCAGCTCCCGGTACAACTTCCCTTGGTGTAGATACAGCCGGGTCCGTTCCTTCCACAAGCGTTGGGCTTCAGTTGGGGCGGCAGGGTCTATCCCAGCAGCGCCTCGCTCCACCAGGGTCTTGACTAGGCGGACAGCGGGCGCCTGGTTTTGAGCTTCCTGCCACTCCTGACTTGGCAGCGGGTCAAGGTTCACCCGTTGTTGGTGGACATGCACCTTCTCAGTTGGCGGCTGGTGAAATGCAGGCAACTCGATCTCTTCAAGGTCGTCATCTTCACACCCTTCGTCTGACAAATGGGGCATCTGAGAGAGTGCATCAGCATTAACGTTGACACGACCGGCCCTGTATTTGATTGTGAAGTCATAGTTGGCTAGCCTGGCCACCCACCGCTGCTCCAACGCACCCAACTTGGCCGTGTCCAGGTGAGTCAGCGGATTGTTATCCGTGAAAGCGGTGAATTTTGCTGTGGCCAAGTAATGGCGGAACCGCTCGGTGATAGCCCATACCAACGCCAGGAGCTCAAGCTTGAAGGAGCTGTAGTTCTCAGGGTTCCTTTCAGTCGGCCGGAGCTTTCGGCTAGCATAAGCAATCACTTTTTCCTTCCCGTCCTGGACCTGGGATAGGACTGCCCCCAAACCCACATTGCTGGCATCAGTGTAGAGGATGAATGCGCGGCTGTAATCAGGGTACGCTAGGACCTCCTCTCCGGTCAAGGCCGCTTTCAGCTGGCAGACGGATTCCTCATGCCTTTTTTCCCACACCAGTGGGGCTCCGATGGGTCTACCACCTTTGGTCTGTCCCACGAGGAGGTCTTGCATGGGGGCAGCCATCTTCATGTACCCCTTGATGAAGCGTCGGTAGTACCCCACCAGACCCAGAAACTGCCTTACTTCCCTCACTGTGGTTGGTCTCGGCCAGTCTTGGATGGCAGTAATCTTCTCGGGGTCGGGGGCGACACCTTCTGCACCCACTACATGGCCCAGGTACTGCACTCGGGGTTTCAGCAGGTGACACTTAGAGGGCTTCAACTTCATCCCGTATTTGGCAAGGGACGCGAACACTTCGGCCAGGTGCTCCAGATGGGCTTCATACGTCTGAGAGTACACAATCACATCATCCAGGTATAACAGGACGGTCTCGAAGTTTAGATGCCCCAGACAGCACTCCATCAGCCGTTGGAAGGTTCCAGGGGCATTGCACAGCCCGAACGGCATACTATTGAATTCACAGAGCCCCATTGGGGTGGTGAAGGCAGTTTTCTCCCGGTCCTCCGATGCCACCGCCACTTGCCAGTACCCGTTGGTGAGGTCCAGGGTAGAGAAGTAATTCGCAGTTCTCAGTGCGGCCAAAGACTCTTCAATACGGGGCAGTGGGTAAGCATCTTTATGCGTTATCTGGTTAATCTTCCGGTAATCCACACACATCCGCATGGTGCCATCCTTCTTCTTGACCAGTACCAACGGGGCGGCCCAGGGACTACAGCTGCCCCTAATAACCCCTGCCTCTTTCATGTTCCTCAACATATCTTTGGCACATTGGTAGTGTGCAGGGGGAATAGGCCTGTACCTCTCTATGATAGGGGGGTGCTCACCGGTGGGGATGTGGTGTTGGACCCCTTTGATCTGCCCAAAGTCTAGTGGATGTTTGCTAAAAACTTTCTCATACTCCCGTATCACCCTGTATACCCCTTCTTTGTGATGTGTAGGGGTATCGTCAGTGCCCACGTGTAACTGTTGGTGCCACTCGTCTAACTCCCCTTGGGGTGGGTGAGGGCTGGTAGCAGGTGGAGAAACTGGAGGAGCTGCCCCGTGGAGGGTGTGGGGATCCAGGGTGAGCAACTTGGCAAGGGTAGCATACCGGGAAAGCCTGACTTCTTCCTCCCCACAGTTCAGCACCCTCACGGGCACTCTCCCCTTTTCATATCTACCACCCCTCCCTCGGGCGGCCATTACTGTGGGCCAGTGCTCGGAGGGCAGGGGCTCTATCATGGCAGGGTAGTCACGCCCCTGAGGCCCTACTGCTGCCCTACACCAAATCATCATCTCACTCCTAGGGGGCACAATCAACGGAGCAGCATCCATCACTCTCACTCCACCAATCTCTCCTCCTGTTGAATTTACATGCTGGCGGTACATCAAGGCTCGGATCTCACGCTGCACAGCTCTCTGTCGGCTCCCCGCCACCGTGGCAGCCAGCTGCTGCAGTAGGGCCAACACATCACTCATACAGTGCTCCATCACATTGGTTCCCAGCACTATCTTCGGGTTATGATCACTGGGTTCATTCATGATCACAATCATACCCTGGTGTTGCAGTTCAGCTCGCCCCACCATCATGGCCACTTGTTTATACCCCACTTGGGTCAGTGGGAGTCCATCAGCAGCAATCAGTGTTATACTAGTATCTGGGGGAGCCAGCTTGTCTGTCCCCCAATACCGTTGGTACAATGTGTATGGTATGGTGGTTACCTGTGATCCAGTGTCCAAGAGAGCCATCACAGGTATGCCGTCCACAGCCACGGGGATGATGGGCCGGGCCCCGATATACCGGTCCCGCCAGTCTAGGGGGCCACAGGGTTCTACTCCTGAGGATTGGCCCGTGGCCCCAGGGGTTACTCGTTTAACGGGCACTGTCGGAAGTAATGGCCAGGCTTGCTGCACCTGTAGCAGGTTGGAGCTCTGTTCCGCGAGTTGTTAGCACTTCTCCGCTGCATCCAGGGAACATCCTCAGGGCTGTCGGCGAGCTGTATCTTGGTTGGAGGCTGGGATCTGGTCAGAGGTTGGAGTGCGACGAGAATCTTGGCGAGGTCTCCATCCATGCGACGGACCTGGGCAGCCAGTTCCTCCATCGTGCTGCTTGGAGCTGTATGTACTGGAGAGGCTGGTAGGGCAGGGGCCACCATGACGGGGGCCGTCTCATCTGGCCATGGGGCTGGTTCCAAGACTTCCGAAGCTGGGGGTTGCAGAGCTTTAATGGCCCGTTCCTTTAACACAGCAAAGTCCACATCAGGGTGTTCCAGGGCCCACAGCAGAAGTTGTTTGCGATCCTCAGAGGACCTCATTCCCTGCACAAATTGCTCTACTAACATCTTGTTGCTGTCCGCCTCATTGATGGTGTCCACCCGGTTCAGTGTGCGGAGGGTGGTTTGCAGACGTAAAGCGTAGTCCCGAATGCTATCCACAGACTGTTGCCGACATTGGTAAAACTGCATCCTCAGCTCAGCTTCGGTACGGGTCTCAAAGGCAGTCTGTAGTTTCTCAAAGATGGTGGCTACAGAGAACCGGTCCCCCTCGGCCCAGGTCTCCGCCTCCTGCTCAGCCGCGCCGGTTAGCTGGCCCAGCACTACCGCTGCAAGTTGCTTATCAGTCAAGGGGTACAATTCCAGGAGCGGGTTAAGTTTTTTCCCGAAGACCTGTAACGCATCAGGTTTCTTGTCGTACTGCGGTAGCCAGGTAGCTCCGGGCACATAGGGCAAGGAGAACGGCATCACCTGGGCGAGAGCTGGGACCGCGGCACCCCCCGCCAGCGCGGCCGGGACCTGGGCAGGCCCATTCCAATCCACGGGTGCCACTGCGGCTGCGACCACCGCTCCTCCAGCGGCTCCGTTGGGCACAGGCATCTTGTTTCCGTCCCCCTTAGCCTCTTTCCGGCCCCTCCTCTATCGGGGCGGGATTTTGGCCTTCGTGCCTCCACTACTCGAGGAGACGCTCGAGTGGGAACTTTTCGCGCCAAAGATGGCGGCTTCTGAAATTTTCTGGCCGGACACCTCCGGCGGTAACAAGGCGCACCTCTACCCAACGGCAGAGCGGTAAGATCCTGTTCGTGACGCCAAGTTGTCGCGGGCGGAGGAGGTGACGCTGCGCTCTCCCACTGCTCGGGTCCGGCTGCCGCTGCTGCTGCGGCCTCTGCTGCTCGGTGGCTCGAGCGATGGGCCGGATCCTGGTGACTCGAGCAGCGCTCCTCGCCCGTGAGTGAAAAGGGGATTGGTTTTGGGGATTTATTGTCCGTGACGCCACCCACGGTTGTGGTGATTGTGTGGACACCACCGCTGCTCTGTATGGAGATCCCGGGAGCGGGGACAGGGAGCAGCTTTGTTGTTATTTCTCCCCTCCGTGGGTAGGGGGTTGGTTGTCCCGGGGCCCGGTGATGGGGTAGGGATGGATGGCAGGCCGGGTGCAGGGCCTGGTGAGGTGCAGAGTCGCGGGGGCAGCGCTGTGCCGTACGGCACGGTGGTACTCACTCAGCCTGAGACGTTGACACAGTTCTCGGTAAAACACACGGCTGGAAAGACGGTTCCCACGGACGGCTGCTGTTGCTTTTCCCCGGTAGTTAACGGTGACTGTCTCTTTCCCTGCACCTGAGTTCAATGTTGGTAGCGATGGGTTCCCACCGGTAACCCGCTCCCCGACTTGGATATGGGCCGGAGGAGCCCCTCTTTGCCCGCAGGCGCTGGCCCTCAGAAACTGGTGCCTTGGCGGTGGCGGTGTCTCTCTCATACGGTTGGACTGTTGCCTTCAATCGGGACTTGGTTGTTTGGAGACCCGGAGGTCCCCTTCACTGACGGATTTGGCAAATTCACGGCGACTCCTAGCCTTGCTGGGATCCGAAAGGCCCCTGCCAATGGTGCTGGCTTCTCCTTCTGTACCGGTCCGGTACCGCTGGGCCACCACCCGTCCACGGTCCTTACGGCACCTCCGATAGGCCACTCCTGCAGACGGTCACCGCCGTCTGCTAACCTTGCTGTCTCAGTCCGGGGCACACACCCGGACTAACTTCAGGCTGCTCTTTTACTACCTTTCTCCTCTCACTTGCTTCTCTAAACTCTAACTGCCTGTGTTTTCCTGCCTCCAGGACTGTGAACTCCTCGGTGGGTGGAGCCAACCGCCTGGCCCACCCCCTGGTGTGGACATCAGCCCCTGGAGGAAGGCAACAAGGATTTCTGGTCTAGCTTAGGTGTACCTAACCGGGGTGTAGGGTGTGGTGATGTCATTACCTGTGACCCCTGGCTTGCCCAGGGCGTCACAGTAGCGCTTGTCATCCCCGCAGCTGCTGACACTGCAGTGCGGGCCACTGCTGACACTGCTGAGCGGGCAGCCGCGGGGCTGGGGCTGGAGCGGGACACTGACTGCACGGGCACCCAACGAAAGTCACATGGAAGTGCTTCCGTGTTGCTTCCGGGAATTTTGCGGACCCATTGACTTGTATTGAGTCACGGTTCGTTATTACGGAACAGAATAGGACACGTTCCATAATAACGGAGCGGACATACGGCATCCGATGTGTTTTTTTTTGTAGGATCGGATGCACATGGAAGTGCTACCGTGTACCATCCGATCCTACACAAAAGACATTGAAAAGATGGTCCTGTCTGTGGGGCCGCAAAAAAACAAGAACTGACCAGGACAAACGGAACGGTCATGTGAATGAGCCCACCTGCAGCCATTGCAGCATGTGCGGGCTGTGAGATCAGGAGTCAGCTGACTCTAGTGCCGGCCAATAAATTCTGTGTCCCGCTGCAGAAGGATCTGGTAAAATAACGGTTGCATGCGCTGCACATTTAATCCACAGGATCCGGTCATATGCGGTTTGCGGATGATACGGACGACACACAGACTAGGCAAGAGGGAAAAAAGCAATCTCATCACCCCGTCACTTTTTTTTCCCCAATTATTTTTTTCACATGTTGCGCCGGCTAATAATCATAATTTCTGTACACACACACACACACACACACACACACACACACACACTCACACACACTCACACACACACTCTCACACACACTTTCTTCCCCTGGTTGTGCAGAGCTGGGAGCTGCTGCTGTCTCTGTGTGATTTCTCTCAGTGCATCCACACAGGGAAGAGGCAGGGAGGAGGCTTTGGGGGGAGAGCTGAGGGGGGTGTTACACACAGTGGGTGTGTTAGATAAGCTAGACACCGCCCTAGAGCCACAAAGAATTCTGGGACTTGTAGGAACTGAACACAGGAAGTCAGAGGAGAGATTAACCCCATCAGAGCTGGAGCCAGCAATGAGCATGTGCTGCTAGTGCACAATAAAAGGTAATTTTGCTGAAAAAACATAATAGATGTGTTGAGGGGCACATATTAGCAAGATTTATCAGAAAAAAAAAATCAGTTTTGGTAACTGGACAACTTCTTTAATAAAAAAAACTATATTTTACTATGGAACTTCATGAATGTATGTACAGTAGAGATGAGCGAACCGGTCGCGGTTCGGCTCGAGGTTGGTTCGCCGAACGGACCTCCCGTTCGAGTTCGGTTCGTCGAACATTCGACGAACCGAACTCGAACTGCATAGGAAACAATGGCAGGCAATCACAAACACAGAAAAACACCTAGAAAACACCCTCAAAGGTGTCCTAAAGGTGACAAACAACTCAAACACATTGGAAAGTGACAAGGACATATACTCATGCGAAAACAAAACAGCTGGACAAGGAAAAAGAGGAGGACACACAGATATAGGCATGGCACGCCCTTCTAAAATCATGTAAAACACCGCAAGGTGACTCCAAGCGGAGTCTCCATTTTTTCCAAAAATTGGGCCACACACACACCCACCCCTTCAGTGGCAGCAGTTGTGCCCCAGTTGTACACTTCACAGCTACATTTGCATCAAGCACATTCAAAAATACGCCATTCTTATCCATCCCCAGGATGACACCGGGGTAGGTAGCAAAGTCTTTGCTGACCCATGACTTGTTCATCTTGGCTTCTTTTAAAAACAATGTAAGCAAGGGTTACTCCAAGCGGAGTCTCCCTTTTTTCCAAAAATTGGGCCACACAGACACCCACCCCATCAGTGGCAGCACTTGGGCCCTAGTTGCAAACAGGATGTTTTGATTTGCATCAAGCACATTCAAAAATACGCCATTCTTATCCGTCCCCAGGATGACACCGGGGTAGGTAGCAAAGTCTTTCCTGATCCCAGCTCTGTTCATCTTGGCTTCTTTTAAAAACACATCAAGCAAGGGTTACTCCAAGCGGAGTCTCCCTTTTTTTCCAAAAATTGGGCCACACAGACACCCACCCCATCAGTGGCAGCACTTGGGCCCTAGTTGCAAGCAGGATGTTTTGATTTGCATCAAGCACATTCAAAAATACGCCATTCTTATCCGTCCCCAGGATGACACCGGGGTAGGTAGCAAAGTCTTTCCTGATCCCAGCTCTGTTCATCTTGGCTTCTTTTAAAAACACATCAAGCAAGGGTTACTCCAAGCGGAGTCTCCCTTTTTTTCCAAAAATTGGGCCACACAGACACCCACCCCATCAGTGGCAGCACTTGGGCCCTAGTTGTACACTTCACAGCTACATTTGCATCAATCACATTCAAAAATACCCCATAATTAACCGTCCCCAGGATGACACCGGGGTAGGTAGCAAAGTCTTTGCTGACCCATGACTTGTTCATCTTGGCTTCTTTTAAAAACAATGTAAGCAAGGGTTACTCCAAGCGGAGTCTCCCTTTTTTCCAAAAATTGGGCCACACAGACACCCACCCCATCACTGGCAGCACTTGGGCCCTAGTTGCAAACAGGATGTTTTGATTTGCATCAAGCACATTCAAAAATACGCCATTCTTATCCGTCCCCAGGATGACACCGGGGTAGGTAGCAAAGTCTTTGCTGACCCATGACTTGTTCATCTTGGCTTCTTTTAAAAACAATGTAAGCAAGGGTTACTCCAAGCGGAGTCTCCCTTTTTTCCAAAAATTGGGCCACACAGACACCCACCCCATCAGTGGCAGCACTTGGGCCCTAGTTGCAAACAGGATGTTTTGATTTGCATCAAGCACATTCAAAAATACGCCATTCTTATCCGTCCCCAGGATGACACCGGGGTAGGTAGCAAAGTCTTTCCTGATCCCAGCTCTGTTCATCTTGGCTTCTTTTAAAAACACATCAAGCAAGGGTTACTCCAAGCGGAGTCTCCCTTTTTTTCCAAAAATTGGGCCACACAGACACCCACCCCATCAGTGGCAGCACTTGGGCCCTAGTTGCAAGCAGGATGTTTTGATTTGCATCAAGCACATTCAAAAATACGCCATTCTTATCCGTCCCCAGGATGACACCGGGGTAGGTAGCAAAGTCTTTCCTGATCCCAGCTCTGTTCATCTTGGCTTCTTTTAAAAACACATCAAGCAAGGGTTACTCCAAGCGGAGTCTCCCTTTTTTTCCAAAAATTGGGCCACACAGACACCCACCCCATCAGTGGCAGCACTTGGGCCCTAGTTGTACACTTCACAGCTACATTTGCATCAATCACATTCAAAAATACCCCATAATTAACCGTCCCCAGGATGACACCGGGGTAGGTAGCAAAGTCTTTGCTGACCCATGACTTGTTCATCTTGGCTTCTTTTAAAAACAATGTAAGCAAGGGTTACTCCAAGCGGAGTCTCCCTTTTTTCCAAAAATTGGGCCACACAGACACCCACCCCATCACTGGCAGCACTTGGGCCCTAGTTGCAAACAGGATGTTTTGATTTGCATCAAGCACATTCAAAAATACGCCATTCTTATCCGTCCCCAGGATGACACCGGGGTAGGTAGCAAAGTCTTTGCTGACCCATGACTTGTTCATCTTGGCTTCTTTTAAAAACAATGTAAGCAAGGGTTACTCCAAGCGGAGTCTCCCTTTTTTCCAAAAATTGGGCCACACAGACACCCACCCCATCAGTGGCAGCACTTGGGCCCTAGTTGCAAACAGGATGTTTTGATTTGCATCAAGCACATTCAAAAATACGCCATTCTTATCCGTCCCCAGGATGACACCGGGGTAGGTAGCAAAGTCTTTCCTGATCCCAGCTCTGTTCATCTTGGCTTCTTTTAAAAACACATCAAGCAAGGGTTACTCCAAGCGGAGTCTCCCTTTTTTTCCAAAAATTGGGCCACACAAACACCCACCCCATCAGTGGCAGCACTTGGGCCCTAGTTGTACACTTCACAGCTACATTTGCATCAATCACATTCAAAAATACCCCATAATTAACCGTCCCCAGGATGACACCGGGGTAGGTAGCAAAGTCTTTGCTGACCCATGACTTGTTCATCTTGGCTTCTTTTAAAAACAATGTAAGCAAGGGTTACTCCAAGCGGAGTCTCCCTTTTTTCCAAAAATTGGGCCACACAGACACCCACCCCATCAGTGGCAGCACTTGGGCCCTAGTTGCAAACAGGATGTTTTGATTTGCATCAAGCACATTCCAAATCCACAAGCATTTACTCTCCCCAGGATGACACAGGGGTAGTAAATTCCTTCTGGATCCATGACTTGTTCATTTTGATGAACGTCAGTCTGTCCACATTGTCACTGGACAGACGCGTGCGCTTATCTGTCAGCACACACCCAGCAGCACTGAATACACGTTCAGAGACAACGCTGGCAGCTGGACACGACAAAATCTCCAAGGCGTAACTGGAGAGCTCTGGCCATTTTTCTATGTTTGAAGCCCAAAAGGAGCAAGGCTCCAGTTGCACAGTCATGGCATCGATGTTCATTTGGAGATACTCCTGTATCATCCTCTCCAGCCGTTGAGTATGTGTCAGACTTGTTGTCTCTGGTGGCCTTGCAAAAGAGGGTCTAAAAAAATTATGAAAAGATTCCATAAAATTGCTGTTACCGGCACCAGATACGGTCCTACTGGTACGGGTAGACTGGTGAAGATGACGAGACCGTCCCATGTTTGTCAAGTTACAACTGGGAGATTCCCTCCCTGCACCTGCACGGTTGTTTGGTGGAAAAGCCGAGCTAAGATCGAGTAACAGCTTCTGCTGATACTCCTGCATACGTGCGTCCCTTTCTATGGCTGGAATTATGTCACAAAATTTGGACTTGTACCGGGGATCTAATAGTGTGGCAATCCAGTAGTCATCATCACTTCTAATTTTGACAATACGACTGTCATGTTGGAGGTAGTGCAACAAAAAGGCACTCATGTGTCTTGCGCAGCCATGCGGACCAAGTCCACGCTGTGTTTGTGGCATAGAGGTGCTACCCGTTCTTTCTTCCTCTGACATCTCCCCCCAACCTCTTTCAACTGAAATTTGACCAAGGTCTCCCTCATCCGCTGAGTCTTCCATGTCCATGGACAGTTCGTCCTCCATTTCTTCATGTTCTCCTGCACCTTGCTCAACATTTCGCCTGCTACTATGCGCCCTTGTCGATCCCTGTTCCCCATGGTCCCATGCCTGCTGCGTTGGTGATGATGAACGTCTGGACCTTGGTGATGTTGTTGTCCCTTGCACATATGAATCCTCCTGTAGTTCCTCCCCTTCATGTTGTCCCACCCCCTGACTCCGAATAGTGTTTAGCGTGTGCTCCAGCATGTAAATGACTGGAATCGTCATGCTGATAATGGCATTGTCAGAGCTAAACATATTCGTCGCCATGTCGAAACTGTGCAGAAGGGTGCATAGGTCCTTGATCTGAGACCACTCCATCAGGGTGATCTGCCCCACCTCTGCATCTCGTTGGCCCAGGCTATACGTCATGACGTATTGCACCAGGGCTCTGCGGTGCTGCCACAGTCGCTGTAACATGTGGAGAGTTGAATTCCAGCGTGTCGCCACATCGCATTTCAGGCGATGAACCGGCAGGCCGAAAGACTTCTGTAGCGATGCAAGTCGCTCAGCTGCGGCGCTTGAACGCCGGAAGTGAGCAGACAGTTTTCGTGCCCTGTTCAGAAGGCCATCTAGGCCGGGATAGTGTGTTAAAAATTGCTGCACGACAAGGTTCAACACGTGAGCCATACAAGGTACGTGTGTCACCTTGCCCAGGCGAAGGGCCGCACCCAGGTTTGCAGCATTGTCGCACACGGCCTTACCAGGCTGCAGGTTGAGTGGAGACAACCATTTATTAAACTCGGACCGCAGAGCTGACCACAACTCCTCAGCTGTGTGACTCTTATTACCAAGACATGTCAAGCTAAAGACCGCCTGATGCCGTTGCGCTCGGCTGCCAGCATAGTAATGAGGCGTGCGTGATTCCTTCTGCGCAGTGAGAACGCTGGTGGCCTGACCAGGCAGGCTTGGGGCGGAGGTGGAGGACCCAGATGAGGTGGAGGATGCAGAAGCTGTGGCGGAACTTGGACAGACAGAGGATTGACACACAAGTCGTGGGGACGGCAAGACTTGTGCAGCAGACCCTTCACCATCTATCACCATAGTTACCCAGTGCCCAGTCAGCGACATGTAACGTCCCTGTCCATGCTTACTGGTCCAAGTATCGGTGGTGAAATGCACCCGTTCACACACAGAGTTTCTCAAGGAAGCGGTGATGTTGTGTGCGACATGCTGGTGTAGCGCGGGCACACCTTTCTTAGAGAAGTAGTGGCGACTAGGCATCTGGTACTGGGGCACAGCGACAGACATAAGGTCTCTAAAATCCTGTGTGTCCACTAGGCGGAAAGGCAGCATTTCGGTAGCCAACAGCTTACAGAGGGATAGAGTCAACCTCTTAGCTTTGTCATGGGTCGGAGGAAGTGGCCTTTTATTTGACCACATCTGAGGGACAGAGATCTGGCTGCTGTGTGTAGACGGTGTTGAGTAGGGTGTCCCTGGAAAAATGCAGGTTTGTGAGGAAAGTGCAGGCGGAGACATGATGTTGCCTTCATCCAACGTTGGTGCTATCGATGTCTGAGAGAGCTGTACACACTCACTTGTTTCCCCTTCCAAACCAACTGACGACCTTACAAGCAAACTGCCTGTTGCGGTTACAGTGGTGGAAGTTTTGCGTGGAAAAACAGGTGTGACAGCTGTCCCCACAGTCCTAGAAGATGAAGAGCGCGCGGATGCACTGGATAGGGCGGGCGGTGGATGGTTCGCTCCGCTAGCCGGCATTGCAGCACGGTGAGCTTCCCACCGGGACTTATGATATTTATTCATGTGACGATTCATGGAAGAAGTTGTCAAACTGCTGAGGTTTTGACCTCTACTAACAGAATCATGACAAATGTTACATATCACATGAGTTGGGCGATCTTTTTCGATGTGAAAAAAGGCCCAGGCTAGGCAAGGCTTAGAGGCCATGCGACCTGTTGATCCACCCCGAATAATGCTCATAGGCAGAGTGGTGGCTGAGGATGCAGTTGTAGACGTGCTACCAGTGCTCCGACTCTGTCCAGGAAGGCGCAAGGTAACTTCGTCGTCGGTTGCATCCTCCTCCACCGCCTCTGTTGACCTCCTCGAGTGCCTGACTGGGGGTTGACAGTAGGTGGGATCTAGAACGTCATCATCAATTGTTGTGTTCGCACTCCCCTCCCCCTCAGACCCAGCCTCTTCTTGCCCTGACCGAATATTTAAGTTGTCATCCCAATCGGGTATCTGCGTCTCATCTTCATCAGTATGTTCCTCATTGTCTATAACCACAGGTGTTACAGTTTGTGACAAAGGGTCAACATTATGCTCAGAAACTTGGTCCTCACGGCCTGAATCTGAGTCACAAAGGTTCTGGGCATCACTGCAGACCATTTCCTGTTCTGTACTCACTGTAGCTTGGGAGCAGACCTCTGATTCCCAGGCTATAGTGTGACTGAACAGCTCTGCAGACTCAGCCATCTCAGTTCCACCATACTGTGCAGGGCTGATGGAGACTTCAGAGCTGGGAGAAATCAAGTGTGATTGGGATGACAACTCAGAGGAATGGTGTTTTTTGGATGCGGTACTTGAAGTGGCTGAGAGGGCACTTGTTGGACCACTTGAGATCCATTCAAGCATTTTCCTTTTTTGCCCATCATCTACCTTTGTTCCTCTTGTTCGTGTCCGTAAAAAAGGGAGCACATCGGATTGTCCACAATAAGTAGTAGACATCTTACTTTTGCTAGTAGATGGTCTATCTTCAGCAGATGATAATGGAGCTTTGGCACCTTCCCCACTGACAAAACCTTTTTTGCCTTTTCCACCACGCCTCTTCCCCTTTCCACCAGCATCTGTCATTTTGCCACTCATGTTGATTGCGACAAGATTGTGGACTGAAAATGTGGTAGTAAAAATTGAGAGGTGGTGAAGATTGCAGTGGTGGTCTAGCTTTATTAACAGCAGAATAATAAAGAATAAATATCCCTGACAATGTAACTTAGTTATAATTCGTTGGAGTGTGCAACGCAGGCAGACGTGCTGCAAATGTCTTGGCACTAGTGGGACTATAGCAAAGTCCAATAGCCACGTATAGGATGCCACTAGGTTCACTGAGTGTGTGCTAGTATAATGGCTTAGTTATAATTAGTTGGAGTGTGCAACGCAGGCAGATGCGCTCTGCAAATGTCTTGGCACTAGTAGGACTATAGCAAAGTCCAATAGCCACGTATAGGATGCCACTAGGTACACTGAGTGTGTGCTAGTATAATGGCTTAGTTATAATTAGTTGGAGTGTGCAACGCAGGCAGACGTGCTGCAAATGTCTTGGCACTAGTGGGACTATAGCAAAGTCCAATAGCCACGTATAGGATGCCACTAGGTACACTGAGTGTGTGCTAGTATAATGGCTTAGTTATAATTAGTTGGAGTGTGCAACGCAGGCAGACGTGCTGCAAATGTCTTGGCACTAGTGGGACTATAGCAAAGTCCAATAGCCACGTATAGGATGCCACTAGGTACACTGAGTGTGTGCTAGTATAATGGCTTAGTTATAATTAGTTGGAGTGTGCAACGCAGGCAGACGTGCTGCAAATGTCTTGGCACTAGTGGGACTATAGCAAAGTCCAATAGCCACGTATAGGATGCCACTAGGTACACTGAGTGTGTGCTAGTATAATGGCTTAGTTATAATTAGTTGGAGTGTGCAACGCAGGCAGACGTGCTGCAAAGGTCTTGGCACTAGTGGGACTATAGCAAAGTCCAATAGCCACGTATAGGATGCCACTAGGTACACTGAGTGTGTGCTAGTATAATGGCTTAGTTATAATTAGTTGGAGTGTGCAACGCAGGCAGACGTGCTGCAAATGTCTTGGCACTAGTGGGACTATAGCAAAGTCCAATAGCCACGTATAGGATGCCACTAGGTACACTGAGTGTGTGCTAGTATAATGGCTTAGTTATAATTAGTTGGAGTGTGCAACGCAGGCAGACGTGCTGCAAATGTCTTGGCACTAGTGGGACTATAGCAAAGTCCAATAGCCACGTATAGGATGCCACTAGGTACACTGAGTGTGTGCTAGTATAATGGCTTAGTTATAATTAGTTGGAGTGTGCAACGCAGGCAGACGTGCTGCAAATGTCTTGGCACTAGTGGGACTATAGCAAAGTCCAATATCCACGTATAGGATGCCACTAGGTTCACTGAGTGTGTGCTAGTATAATGGCTTAGGTATAATTAGTTGGAGTGTGCAACGCAGGCAGATGCGCTCTGCAAATGTCTTGGCACTAGTAGGACTATAGCAAAGTCCAATAGCCACGTATAGGATGCCACTAGGTACACTGAGTGTGTGCTAGTATAATGGCTTAGTTATAATTAGTTGGAGTGTGCAACGCAGGCAGACGTGCTGCAAATGTCTTGGCACTAGTGGGACTATAGCAAAGTCCAATAGCCACGTATAGGATGCCACTAGGTACACTGAGTGTGTGCTAGTATAATGGCTTAGTTATAATTAGTTGGAGTGTGCAACGCAGGCAGACGTGCTGCAAATGTCTTGGCACT
Source organism: Anomaloglossus baeobatrachus (assembly GCF_048569485.1). Taxonomy (NCBI): domain Eukaryota; kingdom Metazoa; phylum Chordata; class Amphibia; order Anura; family Aromobatidae; genus Anomaloglossus; species Anomaloglossus baeobatrachus. Next base: position 218,280,454 of record NC_134358.1, on the reverse strand, counting down.
AGTGGGACTATAGCAAAGTCCAATAGCCACGTATAGGATGCCACTAGGTACACTGAGTGTGTGCTAGTATAATGGCTTAGTTATAATTAGTTGGAGTGTGCAACGCAGGCAGACGTGCTGCAAATGTCTTGGCACTAGTGGGACTATAGCAAAGTCCAATAGCCACGTATAGGATGCCACTAGGTACACTGAGTGTGTGCTAGTATAATGGCTTAGTTATAATTAGTTGGAGTGTGCAAAGCAGGCAGACGTGCTGCAAATGTCTTGGCACTAGTGGGACTATAGCAAAGTCCAATAGCCACGTATAGGATGCCACTAGGTACACTGAGTGTGTGCTAGTATAATGGCTTAGTTATAATTAGTTGGAGTGTGCAACGCAGGCAGACGTGCTGCAAAGGTCTTGGCACTAGTGGGACTATAGCAAAGTCCAATAGCCACGTATAGGATGCCACTAGGTACACTGAGTGTGTGCTAGTATAATGGCTTAGTTATAATTAGTTGGAGTGTGCAACGCAGGCAGACGTGCTGCAAATGTCTTGGCACTAGTGGGACTATAGCAAAGTCCAATAGCCACGTATAGGATGCCACTAGGTACACTGAGTGTGTGCTAGTATAATGGCTTAGTTATAATTAGTTGGAGTGTGCAACGCAGGCAGACGTGCTGCAAATGTCTTGGCACTAGTGGGACTATAGCAAAGTCCAATAGCCACGTATAGGATGCCACTAGGTACACTGAGTGTGTGCTAGTATAATGGCTTAGTTATAATTAGTTGGAGTGTGCAACGCAGGCAGACGTGCTGCAAATGTCTTGGCACTAGTGGGACTATAGCAAAGTCCAATAGCCACGTATAGGATGCCACTAGGTACACTGAGTGTGTGCTAGTATAATGGCTTAGTTATAATTAGTTGGAGTGTGCAACGCAGGCAGACGTGCTGCAAATGTCTTGGCACTAGTGGGACTATAGCAAAGTCCAATAGCCACGTATAGGATGCCACTAGGTACACTGAGTGTGTGCTAGTATAATGGCTTAGTTATAATTAGTTGGAGTGTGCAACGCAGGCAGACGTGCTGCAAATGTCTTGGCACTAGTGGGACTATAGCAAAGTCCAATAGCCACGTATAGGATGCCACTAGGTACACTGAGTGTGTGCTAGTATAATGGCTTAGTTATAATTAGTTGGAGTGTGCAACGCAGGCAGACGTGCTGCAAATGTCTTGGCACTAGTGGGACTATAGCAAAGTCCAATAGCCACGTATAGGATGCCACTAGGTACACTGAGTGTGTGCTAGTATAATGGCTTAGTTATAATTAGTTGGAGTGTGCAACGCAGGCAGACATGCTGCAAATGTCTTGGCACTAGTGGGACTATAGCAAAGTCCAATAGCCACGTATAGGATGCCACTAGGTACACTGAGTGTGTGCTAGTATAATGGCTTAGTTATAATTAGTTGGAGTGTGCAACGCAGGCAGACGTGCTGCAAATGTCTTGGCACTAGTGGGACTATAGCAAAGTCCAATAGCCACGTATAGGATGCCACTAGGTACACTGAGTGTGTGCTAGTATAATGGCTTAGTTATAATTAGTTGGAGTGTGCAACGCAGGCAGACGTGCTGCAAATGTCTTGGCATTAGTGGGACTATAGCAAAGTCCAATAGCCACGTATAGGATGCCACTAGGTACACTGAGTGTGTGCTAGTATAATGGCTTAGTTATAATTAGTTGGAGTGTGCAACGCAGGCAGACGTGCTGCAAAGGTCTTGGCACTAGTGGGACTATAGCAAAGTCCAATAGCCACGTATAGGATGCCACTAGGTACACTGAGTGTGTGCTAGTATAATGGCTTAGTTATAATTAGTTGGAGTGTGCAACGCAGGCAGACGTGCTGCAAATGTCTTGGCACTAGTGGGACTATAGCAAAGTCCAATAGCCACGTATAGGATGCCACTAGGTACACTGAGTGTGTGCTAGTATAATGGCTTAGTTATAATTAGTTGGAGTGTGCAACGCAGGCAGACGTGCTGCAAATGTCTTGGCACTAGTGGGACTATAGCAAAGTCCAATAGCAACGTATAGGATGCCACTAGGTACACTGAGTGTGTGCTAGTATAATGGCTTAGTTATAATTAGTTGGAGTGTGCAACGCAGGCAGACGTGCTGCAAATGTCTTGGCACTAGTGGGACTATAGCAAAGTCCAATAGCCACGTATAGGATGCCACTAGGTACACTGAGTGTGTGCTAGTATAATGGCTTAGTTATAATTAGTTGGAGTGTGCAACGCAGGCAGACGTGCTGCAAATGTCTTGGCACTAGTGGGACTATAGCAAAGTCCAATAGCCACGTATAGGATGCCACTAGGTACACTGAGTGTGTGCTAGTATAATGGCTTAGTTATAATTAGTTGGAGTGTGCAACGCAGGCAGACGTGCTGCAAATGTCTTGGCACTAGTGGGACTATAGCAAAGTCCAATAGCCACGTATAGGATGCCACTAGGTACACTGAGTGTGTGCTAGTATAATGGCTTAGTTATAATTAGTTGGAGTGTGCAACGCAGGCAGACGTGCTGCAAATGTCTTGGCACTAGTGGGACTATAGCAAAGTCCAATAGCCACGTATAGGATGCCACTAGGTACACTGAGTGTGTGCTAGTATAATGGCTTAGTTATAATTAGTTGGAGTGTGCAACGCAGGCAGACGTGCTGCAAATGTCTTGGCACTAGTGGGACTATAGCAAAGTCCAATAGCCACGTATAGGATGCCACTAGGTACACTGAGTGTGTGCTAGTATAATGGCTTAGTTATAATTAGTTGGAGTGTGCAACGCAGGCAGACGTGCTGCAAATGTCTTGGCACTAGTGGGACTATAGCAAAGTCCAATAGCCACGTATAGGATGCCACTAGGTACACTGAGTGTGTGCTAGTATAATGGCTTAGTTATAATTAGTTGGAGTGTGCAACGCAGGCAGACGTGCTGCAAATGTCTTGGCACTAGTGGGACTATAGCAAAGTCCAATAGCCACGTATAGGATGCCACTAGGTTCACTGAGTGTGTTCTAGTATAATGGCTTAGTTATAATTAGTTGGAGTGTGCAACGCAGGCAGATGCGCTCTGCAAATGTCTTGGCACTAGTAGGACTATAGCAAAGTCCAATAGCCACGTATAGGATGCCACTAAAAAACACTTAGTGTGTGCAAGTATAATGGCTTAGTTATAATTAGTTGGAGTGTGCAACGCAGGCAGATGCGCTCTGCAAATGTCTTGGCACTAGTGGGACTATAGCAAAGTCCAATAGCCACGTATAGGATGCCACTAGGTACACTGAGTGTTTGCTAGTAAAATTGCTTAGTTTAAAAAAGTTGTAGTGTGCAATGCAGGCAGACGTGCTCTGCAAATGTCTTTGCACTAGTGGGACTATAGCAAAGTCCAATAGCCACGTATAGGATGCCACTAGGTACACTGAGTGTTTGCTAGTAAAATTGCTTAGTTTAAAAAACTTGGAGTGTGCAATGCAGGCAGATGTGCTCTGCTAATGTCTTTGCACTAGTGGGACTATAGCAAAGTCCAATAGCCACGTATAGGATGCCACTAGGTACACTGAGTGTGTGCTAGTATAATGGCTTAGTTATAATTCGTTGGAGTGTGCAACGCAGGCAGATGCGCTCTGCAAATGTCTTGGCACTAGTGGGACTATAGCAAAGTCCAATAGCCACGTGTAGGATGCCACTAGGTACACTGAGTGTTTGCTAGTAAAATTGCTTAGTTTAAAAAAGTTGTAGTGTGCAATGCAGGCAGACGTGCTCTGCAAATGTCTTTGCACTAGTGGGACTATAGCAAAGTCCAATAGCCACGTATAGGATGCCACTAGGTACACTGAATGTTTGCTAGTATAATGGCTTACTTAGAATGAGTTGGAGTGTGCAGAGGACAAGAGGGTACAGTGGCAGGATTGTGGTGCTCTGGGTAGAGGAATGGAAGCCTGCCTTTCTATTCCCTCCTAATGGTGAAATGCAGGGAGGAAATCCCTGACCTGGGCTACACAGACGCTGTTGCTGTTTGCAGGACCTGTCACTTATGGCTCTCTGACCCTGCCGCTTTGAGCCCTTAAAAGGACTGCTAGAATGTGCTCTCCCTAAGCTGTCTAACGCTGTGTATGCAGCGCATACAGCTGTATCGGCTATAGGACTCAGGAGGACGGAGCTGCGACACTGATGTCTGACACCAAAGACGCAGAAGGCAGATAATGGCGTTCGTGAAGAAAATGTCCGGTTTTATAATGCAGGGACATGTGACATGCAGATCCTATCACACATGCCGTTGCTTCTCTGGCTCAAAGTCCACTTAGGTGTGTGTGTGTCTGTGATTGGCTGACATGCTGGCCCGCCCCACAAGACGCGCGCGCTTAGGGAAGGAAGACAAGAAAAAAAAAAAAAAAATGGCGATCGCCATTATAGAAACAGCAGTGATCTGAAGGCGCTGTTCACGCACACTATACACTCAAATGTGATAATAGTTTGATTCACAGAGTGACTTACACTATTACAGCAGAAACCAAGCTAGGATTTAGCTGTTTTTTGGCTGCTAGAACCGTTCTCGAACGTTTCTAGAACTATCGAGCTTTTGCAAAAAGCTCGAGTTCTAGTTCGATCTAGAACATGCCCCAAAATCACTCGAGCCGCGAACTGGAGAACCACGAACCACGAACCGCGCTCAACTCTAATGTACAGTTCAAAGCCGGTACAAAACGTAATGGCTACATTTTCCATATTGATCAGAAGTACACATTTACAACCCGTCATATCACTTGTGACAAACATTTCAATTACATGGTAATTTCAAACAAATTTCCTCTCCTGACTACAAACCTTTTCTGTGTCGTACCTCTGCTCCACCCTGACAAGCTCAGTCTTCTTTCACTAACACTTCCAGGTCCAGTCTACATGTTGCCTCAACCCCAGCATCTCTTGCTGTCTCAGGGTCTCCACAAAGCTATAGTTATTAGGGATAAGTGAATGTATTCACCACTATTTGGTATCCGACGGCTAATAGGGTATCCGAGGTATCCGCTATCTGACGGCTAAAATGGTATTCGCTCCGGTACTTTCATTTTCATTTCTGGATTTCCTGGCGCCTTTTACCAGCCAATGAACACATCTGACGTTGCTTGCCCTCACAGTAACACCACAGCCATCTTTGTTGTGGTGTTACTGTGATTGGCTTGTCCACACAGCATCATAGGGGCTATATAAGGCAACCGCCATTTTGTGTGCACACAATCATTCCTGAGCTGCCGTTGTAGTGAGACTGCTTTGTGTGCGGTACAGCGAATTTCCAGCCAACTAATACTAGTCCTTCTAAGGGCTGACACTATTTAGCATTAGCTATGTAAATCATAGAAACAGGTATAGGGGCAGTGCAGGTTGTTCTATGAGACAGTGTTCCAGCTGCAGAGTCCAAAATAGTCCTTATAAGGGCTGAAGACAATGTCCACTGTGCTATCAGCTGTGTACATCATAGAACTTCTGCAAAAAAAAAAAATCCTCTTCTTAGTGCTGCATACGCTCTGTTCCTGCAGTGTGTGATATAGGGACAGCTAGGGACAGCTTACTCACAGGCAGAGAGAGATTTAAAGCTGTCCTGACATCTGCTACTAATAATCAACAATCTCAGCACTGCTACATCCCTTGTGTCTGTTATACTAGCAATAGGTATTACAACTTGCAACAAAAAGGTCCCAAAATTGTAAAAACCAAGGGCTCAGCTGTAGTGTAGTGCCTGTCAGCCACCATCTCAATTCACAGTCTGAGTGTTACCCAATTTTTATTAATACTTGGTGTCAGGGGAACAACTTCTGCCTCAAGGTCAGTACCTTCCTACAAATAACCTAGCATACTTTTGGGGGCTTCATGTCTTACAGAACCTACATAGTGGCTTGCTGCAACTAACACACAGTCTGCTGTGTCAGGGGTAGAGATGAGCGAACCGGCCGTGGTTCGGCTCGAGTTCGGTTCGTCGAACGGAGGTCTCGTTCGAGTTCAGTTCAGCGAACGTTCGACGAACCGAACTCGAACCAATAGGATATAATGGGAGGCAATCACAAACACAAAAAAACGCATTATAAATGTACACATACAGTTAATAAACATTGCCATAACACTTACCGGTCCCCGCGATCCCTCCTGCACTCTGTCTCCTGCCGCTATTCCATCCGATGATCGCTGAATCTTCCCGGTGACCAGCACTGCCAGCAGTGATGCAGGACCTATCGTGACGTCAAAATAGCCATGTGACCAGTCACGTGGCTATTATCTCATTGGCTACAGACTGGTCACATGACTATGATGCGTCATGTAGGACCTGTCATTGCACTCTCCGGTACACGGTGCACATTTGTGTATCGCCGTGTACCGGCGACATGCTCTAGCACACGGTCGACTCCCCATTCCGTTAGGAACCGGCTGACACAGCCGGTCATTAACGGAGATCACCGTTGCCATAGCAACGCAGTTAGCGGTGACGTCACCGCTAACCGCGGCTCCGGGAGCACCGTTGCTATGGTAACGCGTCTGTCAGCGTTACCGCTGTTACCGCTGACAGCCAGCAGCACTGATCACTCACGGAGTAAAGGCTGCACGCTGCTTCCCGTGCAGCCTTCACGGAGTGAAGGCTGCACGGGAAGCAGCGTTTTCCCCCATGCAGCAGTGATGGAGCAGAGCTGCATTTGTTGAACGAGAAAGACAGAAGACCATGGATCGTGGAGGGCTAACAGGGGGTAATAAAGATGGAGTCTCTAATGTGTCTGTGTATTTATTTCTATTAAAGTATTTTTTCTCTGTGTGGTGTCTTTTTTTTAACCCTTTATTGGAGATTCTTAATGACCGGGTCAAACGTGCCTGACATTGAGAATCTCTGGCTTAATACTAGCTAGTAAAACAAAGCTAGTATTGACTCATTATTACCCAACAAGCCACCCGGCTTTAGGGCTGTTGGAAGAGTTGGATACAGCGCCAGATGATGGCGCTTCTATGAAAGCGCCATTTTCTGGGGCGGCTGCGGACTGCAATTCGCAGCAGAGGCGCCCAGAAACCTCGGGCTAACCTGTGCTGCGGATTCCAATCCCCAGCTGCCTAGTTGTACCCGGCTGGACACAAAAATGGGGCGAAGCCCACGTCATTTGTTTTTTAATTATTTCATGAAATAAGTGAAATAATTAAAAAAAAATGGGCTTCCCTATATTTTTGGTTCCCAGCCGGGCACAAATAGGCAACTGGGGGTTGGAGGCAGCCCGTGACTGCCTGCTGTACCTGGCTAGCATACAAAAATATGGCGAAGCCCACGTCATTTTTTTGGTGGGCAAAAAACTTCTGCATACAGTCCTGGATGGAGTATGCTGAGCCTTGTAGTTCTGCAGCTGCTGTCTGCTCTTCTACATACAGACAGACAGCAGCTGCAGAACTACAAGGCTCAGCATACTCCATCCAGGACTGTATGCAGAAGTTTTTTGCCCCCTGAAAAAATTATGTGGGCTTCGCCATATTTTTGTATGCTAGCCAGGTACAGCAGGCAGTTACGGCTGCCCCCGACCCCCAGTTGCCTATTTGTACCCGCCTGGGAACCAAAAATAAAGGGAAGCCCTTTTTTTATTATTTCATGAATTTCATGAAATAATTAGAAAACAAATGACGTAGGCTTCGCCCCATTTTTGTGTCCAGCCAGGTACAACTAGGCAGCTGGGGATTGGAATCCGCAGCACAGGTTGGCCTGAGCTTTCTGGGCCCCACTGCTGAGAATTGCAGTCTGCAGCCGCCTCAGAAAATGGCACTTTCATAGAAGCGCCATCTTCTGGCGCTGTATCCAACTCTTTCAGCACCTGCCTGCTATACCTGGCTAGCATACAAAAATATGGCGAAGCTCACGTCCTTTTTTTGTAGTTTTTTGGCAAAAAAAATAAAAAATGCTTCCCTGGATTTTCCATTGCCAGTGAAGGTAACACCAAGCAGTGGGGGTTATCAGCCAGTAGCTGCTTGGATTACCCTTAGCTAGCAATACAAAAAATGCAGCGGGAGCCCATATATATTTTTTTTTAATTATTTATTTAAATAACTAAAAACAAAATGGGCTTCCCTGTATTTTGATTGCTGGACATCACAGTGCTGTAAAAATAAATCTTTAAAAAAAATGATGTAGCGCGGTATTTTTGATTCTCAGCGCAGATAAAGCAGACAGCTAGGGGTTGCCACCCCCATCTGCCTGCCGTTACCTTGGTTGGCAATCAAAATACAGGGAAGCCCATTAATTTTTTCTATTTAAAAAATAGTTAAAAAAAAAAATGACGTTGGGTCCCCCCATTTTTGATTGCCAGCTAGGGTAAAGCAGACGGCTGTAGCCTGAAAACCACAGCTGGCAGCTTTACCGTGGTTGGGGATCCAATGTGGAGGTCCCCCCCAGACTCTTTTTTTATAATTATTTTATAAATATTAATAATTACACAAAAAAAGTAGGGTCCCTCCCAAATTGGATCACCAGCCAAGGTAAAGCGGACAGCTGTGGTCTGGTATTCTCAGGGTGGGAAGGTCCATAGTTATTGGGCCTTCACAGCCTAAAAATAGCAGGCCGCAGGCACCCCAGACGTGGCGCATCCACTAGATGCGCCAATCCTGGCGCTTCACCCCAGCTCATCCCGTGCCCTGGTGCAGTGGCAAACGGGGTAATAAATCGGGTTAATACTAGCTGTAAGGTCACCTGACATCAAGCCCAGCAGTTTGTGATGTCATGGCGTCTATTAGATACCCAACATCATAAACTGTCAGTACTAACAAAAAAAAAATCGACAAAAGAAATTTATTTGAAAAAACAGTCCCCAAAACATTTCCTCTTTCACCAATTTATTGTAAGAAAAAAAATAAAGGGGTCCCACGACGACTCTGGACCGTCTAGAATATGGGGGGGAGACACTCAGGGAATGTATCCCCCATTTTCTAGGAGTGCAGACCCTTCATGTGAGGAATGTGGGTGCAGTCAATCTGCACTCACTCTCCCCGGGTCCACAGCAGCAGAGTACATGTCGTAATGTTTGCTACCAAAGCTGCAATGCCCTGCTCATGAGGTAAGGGCATGCCTAATCAGGAGAACTATTCTACATTTCCAAATATTGGTATTTGCTGATATTATTGCTATTCCACCTACTATATATTGGGGATAGGATCTTGGAGATGGAATACCCCTTTAAGTCCAGTTATCCAGCTGAATGAATACTTAACAACAGAGTTCGCTATTTAGATGTGTTTTCTTGTGGCGTATAACGGACTCTCATGTTTGGTAGTCATTCAGCAGGGAAACTATAAAAGCAAATCCATCCATTTGGAAATGTAGTATATAGCTCTCCTGATCAATTATGTTCCTTACCTTATGAGCAGGGCATTGCAGTAATAATAATAATTTATTCATTTATATAGCATTATTAATTCCATAGCGCTGTATGTCTTTGGAGTGTGGGAGGAAACCGGAGTACCCAGAGGAAACCCACGCAAACACGGGGAGAAAATACAAACTCCTTGCAGATGGTGTCCTTGGTGAGAATTGAACCCAGGACCTCAGCGCTGCAAGACTGCAGTGCTAACCACTGAGCAACCGTGCCACCCATTTAGCTTACAGATGCATAACCACCACTTACTGTGTCTGAACACAGGAAGCTGAGCTGACAGCCGCTCTGTGCATGCGGCAGCGTCTATTGTGAAGGAGAGGGCCGTGGGGGGATCAACGCTGCACAGGTACCGTGGGACACCGGGGAACACCGGTGGGGTTATAGGGGGTGACATGGCAGGTGCCTGGGGAGGAGTTTTTTGTCGCATGTGTCATGAAATCAGAGGAGTAGGGTGAATGCGGCCGGCGCGCTGCTGTGCGCACGGCCATCTTGAATTTCTGGGAGGGCATCAGGGGGGGCACTTTGGCGACACCGGGGGACCGGAGGAGACCGGGGAGGAGATTTACCATGTTTGTTCATGCCAGATGGGAGATAAATAATATTTTACCGGCGCTGTCATTTACTGTAACGTGAGCATCGGTGTACGGTGTATACCTGTGATCACGTGAGCGGGGACCGGAAAAACCGTCCTGAATCATGATCTCCAGGGTCTCAGCTAGCCCTGAAACCCCGGAGATTTTCTGATGCTGGGGGGCGTTATTCACTTATTTCTGCCTGCTGTTTATAAACGGCAGATCAGAATAAGGCTACATTAACACGACCGATCCATTTTTGCGGTCTGCAAAAAACAGTCCGTTTTGTTTCATGGGTGCATCCGTGAGGCAACCGTTTCCATTCCGTAGACGGTCCGTATGTCATCTGTTTGTCATCCGTGTGCCTTCCGTTTTTTTTGTGTACTGCAAAAAAACTGAAGGAGGGTAAATGCATAAATTTACCCAGGATCCATAGCTTCATCCTACATGAGGCGGTCACATGTTCACTCCAGTGCCATTTTCTACTGCTTTTCACAGCGTAGAGCGCTCTGGTGATTTTCTTGTGCTTGTGCACTTCATATCAGTCTTTTCTGTCATTATACTGGCAGAAAGACACATAATGTCCCACTCTCCTGCATTTTGTAATTTTGCACCCTTTGGTGCCTTTCATGTGGCACTAAGGGGTAAGGGGTGCTTAGCTTTATATTTAGCCAAAAAAATGAAAAAAAAAAATGACGTAGGGTCCCCCCTATTTTTGTAGCCAGCTAGGTTAAAGCAGACGGCTGCAGCCTGCAGACCACAGCTGGCAACCTCACCTTGGCTGGTAATCTAAAACTGAGGGCACCCCACGCTGTTATTTTAAATTAAATAAATAATTAAAAAAAAAACACGTACTTGTCCCCCCAAAATTGGATCACCAGCCAAGGTAAAGCAGACAGCTGGGGTCTGATATTCTCAGACTAGGGAGGTCCATGGTTATTGGACTCTCCCCAGCCTAAAAATAGCAGGCCGCAGCCGCCCCAGAAGTGGCGCATGCATTAGATGTGCCAATCCTGGTGCTTCGCCCCAGCTCATCCCGCGCCCTGGTGCGGTGGCAAACGGTGTGATATATGGGGTTAATACCAGATATGTAATGTCACCTGGCATCAAGCCCTGGGGTTGGTGAGGTCAGGCGTCTATCAGATACCCGACATCACCAACCCAGTCAGTAATAAAAAAAATAGACGACAAACACATTTTTATTTGAAAAAACACTCCCCAATACATTCCCTCTTTAACCAATTTATTAGAAAGAAAAACAAATCCAGGTCTGGTGTAATCCAAGGGGTTGCCATGACGATCTACACTGTCCCAGTCAATGAAGAGCAGGATGTTCCCCATTGGCTGGGAGAGCAGTGCAGTGACCTGAGCTAACATCAATGGGTCAGCCCAGGTCACTGCAGGGGATGAAAGTGCTGCTGTCAGCGAGGTACATTTCCTGCGCTGATCTCCTGCACTGCTGACAGCACCTGTCACTGAGTTCAATGACCGCCGCCTTCACAGCCAAGTATCGCGAGCGGCCCGTGACGTCACCGCTAGTCAGTCTCGGGTCGGAAGCGAGAGAAGGTGATGTGACAAGCGGCGGCCATGGAGGACAGTGACAGCGCTGAGGTCGGGACTTCATCACCGCAGGTAAGCCGAGCGGGACCATGTGTGCAGAGTGCTGGTGGGCGGAGCCATGTGTGCTGGCGACGGAGTGCGAAGTGGGTGGCGCTGAGGACGTCAGTGTCGTGGACTGCTTGGCTGGGGACAGGTGAGTGTGAGTGTGTGTATGTGTGTGTACATGCCGCGTGCAGGAGGGGGCGGAGTGAGCTGAGCGGGGAAGTGTGGGCTTCCTGCACGTAACTAGGTTAAACATCGGGTTACTAACCAAAGCGCTTTGCTTGGATACCCGATGTTTATCTTTGTTACCAGCTTCTGACCGATGGCTCCTGCACACTGTAGCTGTAAAAAGCCCTGCTTTTTGCTGCTAGAACCGTTCTCGAACGTATCTAGAACTATCGAGCTTTAGCAAAAAGCTCGAGTTCTAGTTCGATCTAGAACAGCCCCCAAAATCACTCGAGCCGCGAACTGGAGAACTTCGAACCGCGCTCAACTCTAGTCAGGGGAACAACTTCTGCCTCAAGGTCAGTACCTTCTTACCATCCACCTAGCATATTTTGGGGGCCTTCATATCTTACAGCACTTAGATAGTGGCTTTCTGCAACTAACACACAGTCTCAGTGTTAGCCAATTTTTATTAATACTTGCTGTCAGGGGAACAACTTCTGCCTCAAGGCCAGTACCTTCCTAGCAGCCACCTAGCATATTTTGGGGGGCTTCATATCTTACAGCACCTACCTAGTGTCTTTCTGCAAGTGTCGCGGGCGGGGAGGGCGCTGCGCTCACCACGCTCGGGTCTGGCGCTACTGCTGCTGCTGCTCTGTGGCTCGAGCGGTGGGCCAGATCCGGGGACTCGAGCGGCGCTCCTCGCCCGTGAGTGAAAGGGGGTGGTTGTTTGAGGTTTGGGGAGTTGGTCCGTGACGCCACCCACGGTTTGTGGTGAGGTTGGGGCACCACCGCTGCTTTGGACGGGTATCCCGGGAGCGATGACGGGGAGCAGCCGAGAAGTTTCTTTCCCCACCGTGGGTAGGAGGATTTGGTTGGTCCCGGGGCCCGGTGAGGTGTGACGGGGGAGGCAGGGTTGGCGAGGTGCAGGGTCGCGGGGGCAGTGCGGTGCCAGATGGCATGGTGGTACTCACTCAGCTAATAACGTATATGGAGTCTCCGGTAAAACAAACGGCTGGATGGACGGGTCCCGCAGCCGGCTGCGATGGTCACTCCCGGACGGTTGGTGGTGGCTGCCTCTCCCTGCACCTGTTGTGTATCTTCGGTCCCGATGGCTTCCCACCGGTAACCCGCTCCCCAGCTTGGATATGGGCTGGAGGAGCCCCTTTTGCCCGCAGGCTATGGCCCTGGGAATTTTAGCCTTGGCGGTGGCTGTATTTCCCTTCTCGGTTTGGATGGTTGCCTTCCTTGGGGTCTTTGCTGCTAGGAAACCCCGGAGGTTCCAGTCGCTAACGGATTTGACCGGTTTAACGGCGACTCCAAGCCTGGTTGGGGTCCGTAGGCCCTGCCGGATTGTGCTGGCTTCTCGTCGCTCCCCGGTTCGGTACCGGCGGGCCACCGCCCGACCCCGGTCCTACGGTTCCACGTCGATTGGCCTCTCCTGCAGATGGCCACCACCATCTGCCAACCTTGCTCTCGGTGCCCGGGCCACGTACCTGGACACGGTCAGATTACTCCTCCACTGCCACTTCGCTCCTTCCACTTCACTCTCCCTAACTGTTCTGGCTTCCTTTCCCGCCTCCAGGACTGTGAACTCTTCGGTGGGTGGGGCCAACCACCTGGCTCCACCCCACCTGGTGTGGACATCAGACCCTGGAGGGAAGCAACAAGGATTTGTGTGTGACTGATGTGCCTATCTCGGGGTGTGGGGTGTGTTGTTGCAGTACCTGTGACGACCTGGCTTGTCCAGGGCGCCACACAAGTAACACACAGTCTCAGTGTTAGCCAATTTTTAATAATTCTTGCTGTCAGTGGAACAACTTCTGCCTCAAGGCCAGTACCTTCCTATCAACAACCTTTTAAGTTTTGGGGGCTTTATATATTACAGCACTTACATAGTGCCTTGCTCTTACGAAAACACAGTCTGAGTGCCAAAAAACAATACAAAAAGAAAAGCGATGTCAAACCCTGTCTTCTTTTGGGACTGAAAGACATGCACAACATCTTTGTCGACTCCTCCAAGTGGTAGTTTGTCCAATAAAGTTACCTTTTGGTTTTTAGACTTACAGAAACAGCTATCGTGAGAAACTATTAACGCAAGTTTAACAATCCTGCATAAGTGTTGTTCCACTGCCTGTAGAAAAGGTCACATTACAGTATTCACCTAATCAAACCAACAAAATGGGAAAAAGAGGGGGTAAGGACCGTGGACGAGGTGGTAGTGACAGCGGTGGTCGCCCAAGCAGTGTGATCAAGCCAGAGAAAAAGGTTCCTGCTTTATCGACCTCTGCCTTCCTATCCCAATTTTCTTGTCCACGTGGGAAAGCACTCTTGCGTCTTGAACAGTGCGAACAGGTAACTAGTTGGATAGCAGAAAATGCCTCCAGTTACTTGCCGAGTAGCAAATATCAATATCTCAGCATATGTAACCAGTACCATGAATTAACTTTATATCATGCAGCAATATAGAAATATACCATTATGTAATAACTGCAAATCTCTTCAGGTGGTGCCAGCTATCTTCCAACCTCTTACACAGGCACAACTATACTAATGTGCCTGTGAGAACAAGTGGAATTTACTAAGACTAATGTTTTATTCATTGGTCTTAGTCTAGAGTCGGCTGGAGAGAAATGCAATAAATTCATTACGAGGAATAGGGCTCTTAATACATTGATTTCATCTTTGTCTTTCCATGTGCTAGAAAAACAAATCTATAGCTCCTACGAGAAGGTATACAATTGTGTAAAAATAATATGCAAATTATTGCTTATTGAGTTAATGTTCCTATAGAAAGAAAATAGTTCAACTAATAAGGTTGATGATCCAAATGAGGGAATTAGAAAGTTAATACTTATTATGGAATAGTGTCCTGATATCATAAATCTCACAATTCAAAAAACTATACGATCAATGTGTATTCGTAAAAAGAAAAAAAAATGGAACACATTTTTCAACTTTACATTATTTATGAACTAAAGCATTTGTCCAGTGATGGAAACAATATTGTTAAAAAAAATGCTAAAATGAAGAATATCATCACTATTCATCACATTTTATTGCTGATACAAAATCTTTAGCAATCAATTCTAATCAAAACTCTTCCTGATTCCTTATTTTTATGTGATCTTTTCACTTAGATCATTTTACAGCAAATTAAATAAGTATTAACCTTGTCTGTGAAAACAATGCATTACAATGGGTAAATATACCTTTCTGACATGTTTCAAAATAAAAAGATAAATTGATAGACACAAACCTCAGGGTAGACAGAGCTCCGCTAATGAGTAATTACCTGTAGTGTAACTATATTGATTATGTTTGTAGACTGTCAAGTGAGTTGGTGGGATATGAACTGAGTCAAATCAATCTTGGAACAATATCTGCTGAAATTCAGCTTAGAATATGCACAGCGGAGCTCACTTAGGGAATTTAGAAAGAAACAAAGCTGTAATTTAACAATAGTTGATGTCAGAATGTTGCATTCAGTTACCTACAGCGCACGTCTTTGTTTTCAGAGAAATTGTATTGTTGTGTCTGTAGGAATGAAAATTAGGAATAAACGTATCAAACTCATAGTGACTCAAC
This sequence comes from Anomaloglossus baeobatrachus, assembly GCF_048569485.1. Taxonomy (NCBI): domain Eukaryota; kingdom Metazoa; phylum Chordata; class Amphibia; order Anura; family Aromobatidae; genus Anomaloglossus; species Anomaloglossus baeobatrachus. The sequence goes on along the minus strand of NC_134358.1, from coordinate 218,265,103 downwards.
TTTACTAAATTTATCCTGCCCATCACTTGAGATTCTAGGTAAAGGCCGCTTTACACGCAGCGACATCGCTAACGAGATGTCGTTAGGGTCACGGAATTCGTGACGCACATCTGGCCTCGTTAGCGACGTCATTGCGTGTGAAACGTACGAACGTCCGATAATGATCAAAAATACTCATCTTATCGTTGATCGTTGTCCGGTCATACTAATCCCGATTATCGTTACTGTTTTTGCATGCAGGTTGTTCGTCGTTCCTGAGGCAGCACACATCGCTATGTGTGACACCCCAGGAATGACGAACAACAGCTTACCTGCATCCTCGGCAACGAGGTGGGCGTGTCTTTCCCTCCGCTTCTATTGGCTGCCTGCCTTGTGACGTCGCTGTGACGTTGCACGAACCGCCTGCTTAGAAAGGAGGCGGTTCGCCGGCCACAGCGACGTCGCAGGGAAGGTAAGTATGTGTGACTGGGCCTAACGATATTGTGTGCCACGGGCAGCGATTTGCCCGTGATGCACAAACGACGGGGGCGGGTATGCTCGCTAGCGATATCGTGTAAAGTGTCCTTTACTTACCATTATCCCTCATGAAACATTTGCATGAGCACAACACATTGGATTCAGGTTTGGTGCAGGAGTCTATATATTGACACATTGGTTCTTGAATATCCAAATTAAGGGGCCGTAGGCACTTGGTATAATCATTCAAAGCTCCCAGAGGAGGATCACTTGATAATAAATCATATAATTAGCATATCATGGTAAAAAATCTGAGAAATACACATGTACAGTAGGCAATAGAATAGAACACTATAGACACAGTTATATTGAACCAAAATAATGTACATTGCTATTGTTGGTTCTTGAAAAAGAAGCATGCTAGCTCCGAAATATGTAGAACTATGAACAATAAAAACTGCTAATTGTATCGTTTGCTCTCTTGAATCCATCCGGCAGCATGGCACAACAACCCATTTCTTCTCTTCCATTGATTGACGATTTACCTTGTGGGGCTGCAGCAGTCATTTTTTTCATGCTAAAAAGCACACTACAGGGTTTGTGACTTGCACAACTTACCGAGGTGAGCGATTCCCTGCATCCCCTTAAACTGGCTCCAACCAGGATAAGATGCCAGCTTTGCACCCTTTGACTTTTCAGCCTCATCTTTTTTTCACATCCTGAGATTATTATGCTCCTGGGTCTGAAGAGACCCCAAAGCATAATAAAGAACATTAAATTTACATTAAATAACTTGTTGGCGCTGCTATTCCTGGTGAGTCACATGACACCGTTATGTCACGGGTCTTCTATAACCAATCATGGCATAGAGCAATGATATGTAATATAAATATGTGACTTCTGCAGCCAATCATTGGCTTTAGCAGTCAAAAGCATCACTGCTATGTAACTGACTGTAACATTCAAAGACGGAAATTACAGATTAATGCTTCAGGAAAGTAATAAAAGCCCAAAGGCGGCCACCCAAATCACTGTTTTATAACATTTTTTTTAAACAAAACTGATCCGCTATTGAATGTTTTACCAAGTACTTTTCGTTTCCCATTTTTGGTTAGCTCTGTCATTAATCCTTCGTGCAGCGGGAAACAATGAGGGACTGTATGATGACTATGGTATTTGGGTGTGCTGAGCTTTTAGTGAGTGGAATGATAGTGCAGTCATCCTTTCTGGTTCTGGAAGGTGTTGGTGTTCCCTCTTTCCGGTTATTGCCCAATTATTTAGCTGAGCAGTCTCTCCAAGAACTCTGCCAGTCGTGCATTTTGTTAGAGTGGTGCTGTTGGCCTTTTAGCAGACCGCAGACCATTGCCTAAAGGCCGCTTTACACGCAACAACATCACTAACGAGATGTCATTGGGGTCACGGAATTCGTGACGCACATCCGGCCTCGTTAACGACATTATTGCATGTGAAACGTACGAATGAACGCTATCGATCAAAAATACTCACCTTATCATTGATCGTTGACACGTCGTTCTAATCCCAAATATCATTGATGGTGCTGGATGCAAGTTGTTCATTGTTCCTGAGGCAGCACACATCACTACGTGTGACACCCCAGGAATGACGAACAACACTTTACCTGCGTCCTCCGGCAACGAGGTGGGCGTCACTTTCTTTCGGCTGCTCTCCGCCCCTCCTCTTCTATTGGACGGCTGCCATGGGACGTCGCTGTGATGCTGCACGGACCGCCCCCCCTTAGAAAAGAGGTGGTTAGCCGGCAACAGCGACGTCGCTAGGCAGGTAAGTCCATGTGATGGGGACTAACGATATTGTGTGCCACGGGCAGCCATTTGCCCATGACGCAAAACCAACAGGGGCGGGTACGCTCGCTAGCGATATCGCTAGCGATATCGTAGAGTGTAAAGCCCCCTTAACTCTTTCTCTGCTTGCTTTGTGTACTCAACATGCTCTCCTGGTATTCTGACCTCAGACTGTTACCTGCCTACACCGCAGTTTACTCTCTGAATCCAAGTCGAGCTCTCCTGTTATTTTAACCCCAGACTGTTACCTGCCTACACCTCAGTTTACTCCCTGAATCCAGTACGAGTTCTCCTATTACCCGACCTCAGATTATCTGACTACTCTGCCTTCAAACCTGCCCGTGACTAACATCATAAGCGCCTCATCTAGCAGCTACACCATTCATTCTTCCTTTCCACACTAATTATATGATTCTAGATTATCGGGTAATATTGTAAAGCATGTGCTTTCATCTGTAGTAGAATAATGTACCGATCTGCCAGACTAATATGCCAGAATAATATACTAGGGGTGTACCTCTGATATGATGCAGGTCATACATCATCCATATAATAAAGCATTATAGAAACCATATAGACCCTGTTACTTCATTATCATTTAGCAAACCTAAAATGACAGTATCCAAAGCTAGAAATTACAAAATCCTTCCAAATGCTAAGAAAATATGAGTGACTTTATTTTCCAGGATAGAAGGTCTGCTTTACAACTGCATTTCAGTCATGTAGACACATGAGAAAGAACTTGTAGGAAGCTTATTCAATCCATCCACATAATCAAAAGTAAATATCTAACTTCCATTTAGCCCAAAGGCCCACATCTTTCAGCTTGATCATTCCTTACAGGCAGCGATGGAGCAGCATATGAATAATGTTCTGCCTTTAGTGTAATGCAAAAGCCAAATATAAATTCCCTAAATATCCTTTTCTATTTTGCAAGTATTGAAAAATAAATTGACAGACTATTTTATTCTATGACTTTGCTCTAATATTTACAGTCAAAGCGTATGAGACTGTGATAGCAGGGGATTTGACAGTATCACGGACAGGTTTCGAGACAAATATATATTGACATATAAAGCAATTAGTTTGCATAATATTTTATTACTATAGTTGTTGGTTAGAAGTGCACTTGAGTTAAAAAAAATAGCAGTAAGAGTAGAAAAAAGCACAACTATAGGAGGCTGTCTATCGAAATGTTTAGTGCAATAAATTTCATTTATCCAAGCAGTCCATTTACCTAAAGTTCTAGCCTATATACCGTATATAGCTATTTAGAATCATAAAATACCGTGAAATAAAGTGTACAGCAAGTGTCATAAATGTGTAAATAAATAAATAAATAGAAATAGGACGGCGTGCAGCACCCACCAGAGATCACAGGAGGGCCTGGGAGCCACGCAGACGTTCAGGTCTAGTAAGTATGAGTCTCCTGAGAAGTTGGTTTTTTGCTTTTTGGGGGGTAAACTTACCCCCAACCATGTTTCTCCAAAAATAAGACCTCCTCCAAAAATAAGCTCTAGTGCTTTTTTGGGGGGCAAAAAAAGTATAAGACAGTGTCTTATTTTTGGAAAAACACGGTGTATATACCTACAGTCAGAATCGGACTGGCTACAGGAGGAACCACCAGTAATATCAGGCCTGGCTGCGGTTACCTGCATTGACCTCCGGATCTCTCACCTGAGCTCCGGAGTTCAGCCCGGCCTGTCCGCAGCTGTAACATGAACTGAACCGCAATCACTTGGGAATCAGTCGGCGCTCGCGGTTCAGTCCTGCAAACCCTGAGTTCAGTCCAGGCTGCACTCCGGAACTCAGGTGAGAGCTTCGGAGTTTAATCCAGGTAACCGCTGCTAGGCGAGGTGTAGCGCTCTTACACCCATGTAGGCTACCTGAATATGGGGTCATGGCTGGGTGTGTGGACGTGTGTCATGAGTAGAGATGAGCGAATTTATTCAAACAAGGTTTGCCAATATCAAATTAGGCCTTGGCTCATTTGTCTCTGGCTTGGATTCACAAGCAATTTTCTCAAAAATCGTCAAAAATCGATTTTGTTCGGTAACTGTTTGCGGTTGCACTAATACTTTATTATGACTTTGGCTAGGATAGTGGTGCTGTATAATGAGCATGGACACATGTTTGATGAGAGGACTGGGTGTGGAAAGATGAGGAGTGGCGGACTGTTTTTTTCTTTTTTTTAACTTTATGTGTGGATGTTCCAGCAGCCAGTCATGGTGCAGAAAACATCCACAACGTTCAGACACAAGGGCTTGTGTCATTAGCTGCTTAGGTCACATGTCCATTTACATAGAAAGTGAGGAAATGCGGGGTTTAATTTTAGGTAGGTGAGATAGTTAGGATGGTGATAGTGTAGAATAGGGAAGTTCAGGAGCATGCAGTGTAGGAAACATGTGTGCCACAAATCAGCATTTCATCATCTAGTGACTCCCAAAAATTGCTGTTTCAGCATCTAAATAGTGGATAGTCTGTTGTCCAGCTTAAAATTGCTATTTCAGAATTTAAATAGTGCAAAATCTGTTATCCAGCTCAAAATTGCTATTTCAGAATCTAAATAGTGCAAAATCTGTTATCCAGCTCAAAATGGCTTTTTCAGCATCTAAATAGTGTCAAATATGTTGCCCTGTTCAAAATTGTTATTTTAGCATCTAAATATTGCAAAAATCTGTGGTCCACCCCAAAAAAATGCCATTTAATCATCTAAATAACGGTAATTGTGTGGTCCAGCTAACAATTGATATATCATAATCTAAATAGGGATTGCAAAATCTGTAGTCCATGCAAAAATTGATATTTCATCATCTAAATAGTTGCAATTGTGTGTTCCAGCCACAAATGACCATTTCATCATCTAAATAGAGCTTGCTACTTCTGTGGTACTGCCAGCGATTGAAATTTCACAATCTAAATTCTGATACCTAAATCTCTGGTCCTGCCACAAATAGACATTTCAGCATATAAATACTGATTACTAATTCTGTGCTCATGCCACATCTCAGCAGAGATAAAAAGATTTGGATACTTGTGTGGGCCTCCAACAAATATATAGTAATGGAGATAAATACTAATTGATAACTCTGTGCCCATTTCCAAAAATTAGGAGCAGACACCATGAAAGTGACATGATTTGCTCCAGAGTACCCATAGTGTTGTGGCACAGGAGTTAGGCATAGGTCATGCATGAGACAGGGCCTGGGCCACCATTTATAGCTTTCAAATGAATTTCAAATAAAGATGTGGATGAGTGACATGTGTATGCCTGGTGCTCAGAGAACCCTGCCATTACAGACAACACACAATATGGTGACCCGACTTGGAGTCTCCACATTTCAAAAACTTAGAGGCAGAAACTACTAAAGTGAAATTAATTGCCTCAAAGTACAAATAGTGTAAAGGCACACCATGGATGCATGGAACAGGGCCTTAAACATTTATTATTAAGAGATGCATCAGTTTAAGGTGTAGGCATTGTGCTCTGAGACCCCTTCCACTACTTGCAACACACATAAAGGAGACCCAACTGTGACCTATGTATGCCCAGCTGTGATCTGCGCATGCCCAGCTATATAGGTCCCCGCTCAGCTATGTATCTAATCATCATCTGTGACTCTCACACATTGCACCACTGCTTGCATAGGGGTCATATTACACCACTGCTCGCATAAAAATAGATGGCATGGAGTCACACATTAGACCACTTCTCCAATTGAAGTGTATGGAGCGGGGTCACACATGTAATCTCATCTTGTGCGATACACTACACTGATCCATGTATCTAACCCCAGCATGTGATTGTCTGCATATGTAATCATAACATGTGACATAGCGAACAGCACCAGCTAACAATCAGCTCCGCTATCAGTCCTTCATGTCGCTGTCCTCATGTCAGTATCACTTTGCAGTTACCAGTAATGTCTCTGCACTATGCAAAAGAATAAGGGAGGTTTAGGTTTAGGAACAAAAATCCAGAAGGGAGGAGAAATCAGGCACGAGAGCAGATCCTGTACATATTATCTATAATGTGACCTAGCAGTACACTAGGGTTTCACAGCAAATTTCAGCAGGTGCTTACTGATCACACTATACATTTTTTTCATTTATACACCAATAAAATATTTAATTTATTTTTAAATTAAAACAAACAATTTATAATTGTGTTGCTTTGGTTTAAGGGCCCTTCCATTTTAAGGCCTCTTTCACACGTTCGTGAAAAACCACTCACGTTTTTCACGGACATGTCAGAGGTGCATTTTTCCCTCCGTGAACCGTGTTTATGGCCTACGTGTGTTCTCCGTGTGTTATCCATGATAACACACGGAGAACGAGAACTTTCTGCTCACCTGTCTCTGGCACGCTGTCCATGGTGCTGATCTTCAGTCTCCGGTCCTGCTGACTCCCCGCTGCTGCAACTTCTGGCTGCAGTGAAGTGAATATTCAATGAGCATAATGAGCGACAGTCGGAAGCAAGTGACAGCAGCGGCAGAGACTGTAGGGCTGGAGAAGATGAGTAAAGGTTTTTTTTATTTTCTCAAACACGTGTGTTTTCTTCAGTGCGTGTCACACGGAACACCTCCATGTGGTCTGTTTGCATTCCGCGTGACACCCGTGATGCCGGAGAAAAACGGACATGTTGACATGTGCAGCACACAGACACACATATGCTCCACACGTACACACGGTCCATGGCAGAAAACGCACGTGAGCGCAGACCCAGTGATTTTAATGGGTCTACGTGTGCCCGTGTCTCCGGTACGTGAGGAAAAGGACCAAACACGTACCGGAGACAAGGACGTGTGAAAGAGGCCTAAAGGAGTTGTCAGTTGGTGCTGATCATGCACAATCCTGTTGGATTGGATGACTGGCAAGTTATACCAATTCACCTGCTGATAGTTTCTGGCATCTGCCACATGTGCCGATCCAATGTCACCTGCATGATAATGTTTTCATACTGGTCTGATTATAACCTAAACGGTGCTCATCTTTTTTTATTTCTTAGCCATTTGTGGCTAAAAATTCTTGCAACTGATTTTCAGTATAAAATTAGCAGAAAAAAGCCAAATTGTAAACCTAACAGTGGTGGATACATCGTTTGATTGTTGCACCACCAAGGAACGTATTAGTAACATCAGCAGTAGTATCAAGAGCAGCCACAGAAACTACGACAATGGTGTCACAAACTGCAATAACGCAAGATGAATGCATCACACTGAAAATTACACCATCACCTAGCCTGCAGTCTGCGACTGGAGTGGAAAAGTCATTGGAGACCCGTGACTTGTTAATCTTGATGAAAACTAAAGGTGGTGTCACACACAGCGACGACGACAACGACGTCGCTGCTACGTCACCATTTTCTGTGACGTTGCAGCGACGTCCCATCGCTGTCGCTCTGTGTGACATCCAGCAACGAGCTGGCCCCTGCTGTGAGGTCGTTGTTCGTTGCTGAATGTCCTGCTTCATTTTTTCGTCGTCGCTCTCCCGCTGTGAAGCACACATCGCTGTGTGTGACAGCGAGGTAGCGACGAAATGAAGCGAGCAGGGAGCAGGAGCAGAAAGCTGTAACCACTGTAAACATCGGGTAACCAAGGGAAGACCTTTCCCTGGTTACCCGATATTTACCTTCGTTACCAGCCTCCGCCGCTCTTGCTGCTAGTGCCAGCTCCTGCTCTGTGCACATGTAGCTGCAGTACGCATCGGGTAATTAACCCTATGTGTACTGTAGCTAGGAGAGCAAGGAGCCAGCGCTAAGCAGTGTGCGCGGCTCCCTGCTCTCTGCACATGTAGCGACGTTATGATCACTGCTGCGTCGCTGTGTTTGACAGCTAAGCAGCGATCATAACAGCGACTTACAAGGTCGCTGTTACGTCACAGAAAATGGTGACGTAACAGCGATGTTGTTATCGCTGTCGCTATGTGTGAACCCAGCTTAAGAGTTCGACACTTTCAGAGGACATGACCAGCAGCGCTGAACACACATTCTGAGAGAATGCTGGCTGCCGGGCATGACAAAACTTCCAAGCCATGACTGGCGAGCTCAGGCAACTCTTCCATTTCTGAAGATTAAAATGCTAAAGGGACCAACCCCACCCTCATGGCATCCATAAAGCACTCTAGATACTCCTACGCCATCCATTCCAGTTGTTCACTATGTGTCAGACTTCTACTCTGTTCTTCTGGGTTATGCGATGGTCTAGGAAATGTGTGCCACAACTCACAGCATTTGCTTCTGAAAATTAAACTGCTGCTGCTAATGTTACTGTGATATCAACTCCACGTTTCCAGAGTTGAAAGTCTAGAACTGAGATGCACACTGTGTGCCTCATTACTGCATTGTGGAAAGCCACTCTTAAGATTATGTACAAGCTTGTTTCAATACTCCAGCATGAGATCAATATCTTCATCTCCTGAGTTTTCTGTGCCCATCACCTCTTCCTCCTCCATTTGTTCCTCGGCTCTTGCACCTTCACTACCAGTTTGTCTGTTACAATGAGCAGACCTCGATTGATGGACTCCACCCTACTGTGACACCCACCTGTGTGACAACTGTCCGGGCCTTACAGGGAATGGATTCTTTGCCTCATCCTCCTCTGCATCCTCCTCTTCCTTTGGGACCACCACCGTCTCCCGCAGACTATTCAAAGTGTTCTCCAACATGTAAATGAGTTGAATAGTGATGCTGCCCACTCCTGAATTGTGATTTGCCCCACATCTGGACTGCGGAGTCCCAGGCTATGCCTCATGAAATAGTGCCCCAGGGTTTACTGCTGCTGCCACAGTTCACTGTAACATATGCAGAATGGAATTCCAAAATGTCGGCACATTGCATATCAACTGGTTAACCAGTAGGCTGAAAGACCTTTCTAGCGTTGGAAGTCGATTAGCCAAGGGGTTCAAACGGTGGAAGTGTGCACACAGTGACCGTACCTTCGACAGCAGCGCATCCAGGCAGGGATAGTAGGCTAGAAATTGTTGTACAACCAGGTTGAAGATGTGAGTCATGCAAGGCACATGAGTAATGTTGCCCAGATGTAGAGCCACCACCAGGTTTGCACCATTATTACACACGACCATCCCTGGATCCAGGTTCAGTGAAGACAGCAATTGATGAAACCCGGCCTGGATAGTGGTCCACAACTCTGCAGCTGTGTGACTGCGTTCTTCAATGCATATTCATTTCAGCACTGTCTGATTGCGTTGAACCCTGGGTGAACTATACAGAGTTGTGGGGATTCTCTCTGCACTCCTGGAATGCATGTTACATTAAGAGAGAGGTGAGGGCACAGGTGGAGGCCCTAAAAAGGTGGAGGAAGCAGAAGCAGTGGTGGAAGCGGTAGATCCAGAGGTTTGTACCGTAAGCCTTAAGGCCACGTCACACTAAGCAACATTGCTAGCAACATCGCTGCTGAGGCATGACTTTTGTGACGTAGCAGCGATGTTGCTTGTGATGTCGATGTGTGTGACATCCAGCAACAACCTGGCCCCTGCTGTGAGGTCGCTGTTTGTTGCTGAATGTCCTGGACAATTTTTTAGTTGTTGCTCTCCCGCTGTGAAGCACACATCGCTGTGTGTGACAGCGAGAGAGCAACAACTGAATGTGCAGGCAGCAGGAGCAGGCTTCTGCGGATGCTGGTAACCACGGTAAACATCGGGTAAACAAGAAGCCCTTATCTTGGTTACCCGATATTTACCTTCGTTACCAGCGTCCGACGCTCTCACGCTGTCAGTGCCGGCTCCCTGCTCTCTGCACACGTAGCCGGAGTACACATCGGGTAATTAACCCGATGTGTACTGTGGCTAGGAGTGCAGGGAATAGGGAGCCGGCACTGGCAGTGTTAGAGCGGCGGACGCTGGTAACGAAGGTAAATATCGGGTAACCAAGGTAAGGGCTTCTTGGTTACCCGATGTTTACCGTGGTTACCAGCGTCTGCAGAAGCCGGCTCCCTGCTGCCTGCACACGTAGCAGAGTACACATCGTTTAATTAACCCAATGTGTACTGTGGCTAGGTGTGCAGGGAGCCAGCGCTAAGCGGTGTGCGCTGGTAACCAAGGTAAATATCGGGTTGGTTACCCGATATTTACCTTAGTTACTGAGCGCAGCATGCTTCCACGCGTCGCTGCTGGCTGGGGGCTGGTCACTGGTTGCTGGTGAGATCTGCCTATGTGACAGCTCACCAGCAACCCGTGTAGCGACGCTCCAGCGATCCCTGCCAGGTCAGGTTGCTGGTGGGATCGCTGGAGCGTCGCTTAGTGTGACAGTACCTTTAGGGATTTCAACACTTGGGAAGAAGCCCCTTCTCCGCCATCCCCCGCAGCCACCAAAGAAACCCAGTGCCCAGTCAGTGAGATGTAAGGCTCCTGGCCACGCTTGCTCATCCAGGTGTCAGTGGTGAAATGCACCCTGGGAGACACAGAGTTTTCAAGGAAAAGGTAATGTTGTCTGCGACATCATAGTGTAGTGCAGGCATGGCTTTATTACAGAAGTAATGGCAACTGGACAACTGGTACTGGAGGACTGCAATGGCCATCATTTTTCAGAAACCATCTGTATCCACCAGATGGAAAGGCAGCATTTCCGTGGTTAATAGTTTAGATATGGTGAAGTTCAAGCTCTTCACTTTGGTATGTGTCAGAGGAAGTGATCTTTTATGCAACCAAAACTGTGGGACCAAGGGCTGGCTGCTCTGTTGAGACAGGGTGTAGTAAGGTGTAAATGACAAGCTGGTGGACTGTGAGGGAGGTGTAGATGGAGATGTAATGCTGGATTGAGAAACACGTAGTGTGCTCGGTGTCTCACATGGGTCGAAAACACCAGGCATGGTCTCTTCTGTAACAGATAACAGGACCTCACTCACCCCGACTATAGCAGGTAAACAAGTGGAGGTTCTAAAGTCGGAGACCTGTGTGGGAATAGTTTGACGGTGATGCAGGAGAAAGAAGCACTACTACTTCATGCATGTAGTAGTCAAATTATTTTAATTTTTGCTTCTGAGTCGTTGTTTACAATGTTGGCAGATAACAAAAGTTGGGTCATCCTTGGCAGTATCAAATAAAGCCCAGGCTAGCTAACCCTTCTTGCAAACTGCAGTCTCATGACCGATGCTGGCCTCAGCCAAAGTTTTGGCTGAAGATGCAGTGGTTCTCATGGTTGCGTCACTATGTGTTTTGTGTGGGAATCGCCAGCGTAACATCCTTGTCTTCCTCCTCATCTGATGAGCTACTCAGCTGCGTGCCTCTAGGTTCACATCAAGTGGGATCTACAACTTCATTGACATACTCTATGTTGCCCCCCCCCCTACTCTTCCTGACCTGACATCACAGAACAGTATGCATGTGCCTCAGGTATTTGATTCTCATCATTATTCCCTCCACCCCCAGGCGTTAACGTCAGATGATGAGGATCGGGATCCAGCTCAGACCCTACTTCATCTGAGCCAGGATCCAACTGACAAAGAATTTGGGCATCGGTGCAGATGCTTTCCTCCTCTTGCATCTTGGAATCTTTGGAGCAGACCTCTGATGCCCATGGGATAGAATGTGTGAACAGCTCTGCAGATTCGCTGATGTGTTGTTCCCCACAGTCAATTTGCCGGTTGGAAATTTGTGATGCAGACAGACACAAGTGTAATTGGGTTGGCATCTCTGAGGAATTAACTGTATGTGATGTTGAGGCCACTTGAGGTTGCGCTTGCCATTCCCTCTAGCACATGCTGTTTATCACCCTCATTTTGAAGTTGAAGCAATGTGTGGCTACCAAAGAAATCTAGTTGAGTAGGCTGTCCAGTAACAGAAGTTGTTCTCATTTCTCTTAATAGGATGAGATGGTGTTTTCTCACTAGAGCGTTGACATTTTAACATTAGAATATCCCACACGTACTGCACATCTCAGACACCCCGCCTATTCACCCTTCCACCACAACTTCGTTGTGATTTACCACTCATGGTTGATCTACCCTTCCCCTTTGAAACAGATGTTTCCCAACCCTACACCCACACCTGTCAGAAACCTGACACAAAACATAAATACTTTCCTTCTTACCTGAGATGGCAATATTGGGAAGGCACTAAAAAGTACCAATACCTAGAAATGTGGTTCATTGGCTAATTTTGAGCAGGCACTAATAAGTAGCAATACCCAGAAATGTGGTTCACTGGGTAATTTGGATCAGGCACTAAAAAGTGCCAAACCCTATTTAGCTAGTTCACTAGCCAAATTTGAACAAGGCACTAATAAGTACTAATACCTAGAAACGTGGTTCACTAGGTAATTTGGAGCAGGCAGAAATAAGTAGCAATACCTAGAAATGTGGTTCACTGGGTAATTTGGAGCAGGCACTAAAAAGTGCCAAGACATATTTAGCCAGTTCACTGGCAAATTTAGAGCAGGTACAAATAAGTAAACTATCCCTAGAAATGTGGTTCATTGGCAATTTGAAGCAGGCACTAATACATTCCAAGACCTATTTGACTATTCACTGGCAAATTTTGAGCAGGCACTAATAAGTAACAATATCTAGAAATGTGGTTTACTAGGTAATTTGGAGCAGGCACTAAAAAGTGCCAAGACCTATTTAACTAGTTCACTGGAAACTTTAGAGCACGCACTAATAAATACCAATACCTAGAAATGAGGTTCACTGGCTAATTTTTAGCAGGCAGTAATATTTAGCAATACCTATTTAGGTTGTTTAGTGGCAACTCTTTAGCAGGCTTTCACAAGTAGCAATCCCTATTTATACCATGAAAGGCAGATTTGCGGCACACATCTTTCCCTACACTGCACGTTGTCATGCTACTATCTCTCTCCTATTTATCTGATTAAACCCATAGCTAATATAACTGTCTAGTAGCACCTTCCCTAATCTTTAACATTCATAAAATGGTACCAACTCAGTATGTCCTCATTTTATATGTAGGGGGACATATGACTTAAGCAGCCAATGACACAAGTCCTTGTGTCTGAACCTTGTAGATGTTTTCTGCTTCGGGATTGGCTGCAGGAACATCCAGAAATAAACTTAAGGAAAAAAAAAGTGTTGCTCTTCTGGCTTCTCCAGAATCCTCACCACCTCCACTCATTAAACACATCCCACCATTCATCATACAGCACCACAATCCTATCCAAAAGCATAACATGTTATTAGAAAAGCATTTTTGGAAACTGCAATCAGTTATCGAACAAAACCGAACATTGCCACCTTTTGGGGAAAGTGCTCAAGCCAAACAGGCTAAGTATTGTCCTGAATTTGAAATTGACGAACTTATATTGAACAGGTTCGCTCAGCTCTAATCAAGGTCTCATGAGAAGTTATTGAGACATTTACATCACTGTTGGTGGCTTTTACATCAATAAGTTGTTTGAGATGAGAAAATCACCAATGCATGCTTCTACTTAAATGCTCTACTTTAATGACAAAAATGTTACTGACTGAATGTTACGTTTTACGTTTTCGCACGAACGCCAAATATCCCTGACTTTTTGTGAGTAGTGTACATATGCACATCTCATGAATAATATAAATTATATATTATTACATAAAAATTATTTTTAACTTCACACATTAGTATAATCCATTTGAGGTTCACATATTAGTATAGTCCAGAGCTGGATAAAGTCCGGCCTGTTTGCCACATGCAGCCATTGGCTGTTCCAATCCTGAGGATCGAGACAGGTGAGGGGCTCAAAATAGTGTCCCACAGGCTGCACAATGTCCTCCCCCACCCAATGCCCAACATCACTGCTGTCTGTATCCTCAGGATGCAGATAATGGTGAATGCATTGGAGGAACCAAGGGCTGGCAGGCTCATTCTACCAATCAGCATGTGGAACTGAGAAAGCAGATGCGATTATGTCATATTGACGTGTATGCTGTGTGGAGAGTCAGAGCATCAGAGACAGGAGCAGAGCGGAATGGGGCTATTTGTTATGTGTATGGGACACGTGCATTTTTATAGGGGGCTATGTGAAGGCTCATAATGTATTTAGGGACTATCTGAGGGCTTCTATTGTATATAGAGATGCTATGTGGGGGTTCACTGTGTATTGTGGCAGAGTTTGTGGGGACTAACTGTGTATAGAGGACTATATGGGGGCACACTGTATATAGGCGCTATATCAGAGCTCATACCGTATATTTGGGGCTATGTGGGGGTTCATACTGTATATAGGTGGATTTTGAGCGAGTCAATACTGTATATAGATGGATTCTGCAGAGGCTCATAGTGTATATATGGGGCTAGGAAGGGGTTCATACTGTATATAGGGGGTTGTGTGCACGTTTATTTCATACTGTATATTGGAGACTATGTGGGGTCTCTTACTGTATATTGGGGACTGTGTGTGGGCTCATACTGTATATAGGGGCTATGTGAGGGTTCATCATGTATATGAGGGACAGAGTATTTTTAGTGTGCAGTAATACACAATCTGTGCAGTAATAAACCAAATATGTGCAGTAATAAAACAAATTTTGTGCAAGCTATATGACAGTGATATTAAAGGTAGGGTATATACTAACTAGAACTACAACTATCTCCTATCATTCCCCAGATTCATACTGTTTATAGAGGCTATGCGTAGAATTATATTGTACATAGGGGGCTGTGTGTGGGCTCATACAGAATACAGTGGAACCTCGCTTAATGAGTAACCCCGTTAATGAGAATTTCGCTTAACAAGCAAAGCTTTCTGTAAATTTGTAACTCGGTTTACGAGAAAGCTTTGCTGTACGAGCACAATACTCACCACACACACTTCCGATTCCGTACATCCACCGTGCTCTAACCCACTCTTGCAGTTCACACAAGCACACACAAGCACGCACAAAACACACACAAACAAACACGCATGCACACACATACAGTATTATTGTTACGGGGGGCTGTCTGATAATAAAACCCAAAGGAATATCAGACAGTCAGGGTCCACCGTGCAAAGACTCTGCTGCAGACTATTGCAGAGGATAAGGGGTATATAAGTGTGCTACTGTAAATAGTAATAGCACAAGTGCAGAGTGCAATACCTCTGTTAAACTCACAGAGGAATATAATAAGAAAATAAAGCAATTCCTCCCTTACTTGGAGGGTGTGTGGTATGGTCTCTGTTAATGGTCACAGAGACAAAAGCAGTGAGTGTGAAATGGCACCTACCTAGGTCCGTTCCTCTAGCGGTGCCAGGAGACGGACAGCAGCGTAAACCGCACAAAGCTCCTACCTGCGTTCGCTCCACTAGTGTGCGAGGACACGAACCACTAGATATGGCACCTGCCTAGGTCCGCTCCACAAGTGGTGAAAAAGAGACGGACAGCAGCATAAGCCGCACAAAGCTCCTACCTATGTTTGCTCCCCTAGTGTGCGAGGATACGAACAACTTCCAGACGCAGTATAAGGAGCGTTACCCTAGCGGCAACGTCCACATACGAGTAGAATCACAAGGCCCAGCCGGACCATGTGCCTCAGGCACCTGCCTATGTCCACTCCACTAAGAGGTAAGGATACGGACCGCAGCCGAAGCTGTAAGGTATAAGAACGCTACCCTGCCGGTAGCGCTCACCTAACATAGACAGAGAGATGCCTAGAGGGATGTGCACAGAGCGTCTACTCTCATGCATGAACCAAGAGGACTGAGCGCCGGGCGGCGTGCGTCAGGGTCTTATATAGACTCTGTGCCTCATCCAAGATGGAGGACACCAGAGCCAATCCACTGCCAGAATGACAGCAATGACGTCACGCTGGCCTATCACCAAGCAAAGCGTCACAAGCACATGACCAGTGACCAATCGGCATAGAAGGTGTCAGAGACATGTGACCACGTGTCACAAGTACATGACCAGCGGCCAATCAGCTTAGAAGGTGTCAGAGACATGTGACCTCGTGTCAGCGATGATGTCACCCGCACATGTGCAATGGCTCCAAGATAGGACTTAGTCTCCAGCGCTTGCACATGTGCAGTAGCAAGAAATCCGAAAATAGTCTCCAGTGCCACAGCAACCGTAACAATTATTCTCACCTTACCTTCTGTTCCATCGCCGGCCTCATGGTTCTTGTAGTTTACCGGTACATTGTGACGAGGGAGGAATCCTCGTGGCGAACTACAAAACCCAGGAGGCCGGCGATGGAATGGAAGGTAAGGTGAGCATAATATGAGTACCTTCCATTCCATCGCCGGCCTCCATAGACTGTGTATCGGCAAGCATCGTGACGAGGCAGGAACTTCCGCTGTCAGACGCTACTCAAAGGCAGCCCGCTGACCAATCAGAGGCAAACGGCTCCTGCGTTTTACGTCAGCGCTGTGGTTGCGGAAGTTCCTCCCTCGTCGTGATTGTAACCCGATACACAGCCCTTACTAGCGAACAGCAAGTCCCAGGAGACCGGCGACGGAACAGAAGGTAAGGTGAGCATATTATGTGCGTGCGTGCTTGTGTGTGTTTGTGTGTGTTTGTGCATGTGTGGAATGACATGTCGTGGGCGGAGGAGGGGACGCCGCGCTCTCCCACTGCTCGGGTCCGGCTGCCGCTGCTGCCACGGCCTGCTGCTGCTCGGTGGCTCGAGCGATGGGCCGGATCCCGAGGACTCTAGCGGCACTCCTCGCCCGTGAGTGAAAGGGGTTCGGGTGTGGGGATTGTTTATTGTCCGTGACGCCACCCACGGTTGTGGTGATTGAGTGTACACCACCGCTGCTCTGGCTGGGGATCCCGGGAGTGATGGTGTGGAGCAGCCAGTTGTTGTGTTGCCCCTCCGTGGGTAGGGGTTGGTGATCCCGGGGCCCAGTGATGGGGTTGGGATGGTGGACAGGCGGGCTATGGGGCCTGTGGAGGTGCAGGGGCAGCGCTGTGCCGCACGGCACGGAGGTACTCACTCAGCCAGTCAACACGACACAGCTCTCGGTAAACAAACGGCTGGTTGGACGGGTCCCTCAGATGGTTGCACTGTTGATATCTCCTGCAGGCGACGGTGATGGTCTCTTTCCTACACCTATGTGTTGTTGTTTGGTTGCGATGGGTTCCCACCGGTAACCCGCTCCCCAGCTTGGATATGAGCCAGAGGAGCTCCACTCTTGCCCGCAGGCGCTGGCCCTGGGAAACTGGTGCCTTGGCGGTGGCGGTGTCTCCCCTCTACGGTCGGACTGTTGCCTTCAATCGGGACTTAGTTGTTGAGAGACAGTCGTCCCCTTCACTGACGGATTTGGAAAATTATGGCGACTCCTAGCCTTGCCGGGATCCGAAAGGCCCCTGCCCTGGTGCTGACTAATCTTCGTATACCGCTCCGGTCACCACCCGTCCACGGTCCTTTCGGCAACCTCCAATCAGTCTCGCCTGCAGACGGTCACCGCCGTCTGCCAACCTTGCTGTCTCAGTCCGGGGCACACACCCGGACTAACTTCAGGCTGCTTGCTGTCACTTTCTTCACTTTCTCTACTTTTGCACTTCACTTCACTTCCTTTCACTTTCAACTCTAACACTCATCTGCTTGTTTACTCCTTCACTTCCCTAGCTTAACCGCCTGGTTTTCCCCGCCTCCAGAGCTGTGAACTCCTCGGTAGGTGGAGCCAACCGCCTGGCCCACCCCCTGGTGTGGACACCAGCTCCTGGAGGAAGGCAACAAGGATTTTTGTTTGACTTAGGTGTACCTGCAGGGAATGTGGGGTGCGTGTGGTGTTGTGACCTATGACCCCTGGCTTGCCCAGGGCGTCACAGACACAATAGGGGACCAGGATGGGACATTTAACAAGTTGTGGAACGAATTGTCTGCATTGCAATGATTTCCTATGGGAAATCTTGCTTTGCTGAACGAGTAACTTGGTTAACAAGCACACTCCCAAAACGGATTGTTCTCGTTAACCAAGGTTCCACTGTATAAAAGGATATCAGCATTCTTAGTTCTGCTCAATAGTAAGTGATACAATTAATATAAAATAATGCATAGAATTAATATTGAGTAGAAGAAATTCTAATTTCAGCCTATTGGTTTGGTCCACCACAAAAGTCATGGTCTCTTATGTAGTCCCCCGAGAAAATTAATTACTCACCCCTGGTATGTCCATTAGAGCCCATAAGGGTTCTTGAAATTTCTTTAAGAAAGTGGATTTCCACAATAGATGCAATCAGTTATATCCAGATATACTTTTTTGCAGAGTACTCAATTGCATTTTGTGAAAGACAACACAGTTTTTACCAGGGATTAGCTGTGTTTCTGACATAAACCTATATTCCATAATCTTTGTGTCACGGTCGCAAGGGCCTAGGGTACTCAGCAGGCTGGGGTCCTGATGGATCAGCTCACAGTTGCGGTCCCCAGAAGCTGTGGCCCTAATCGGACAAGTAAAGGCGATATTTACAGGAGAGGTAGGTCGTGACGCCAGCTGGAGTTCTGACCATGGGTGGCCAGGGACTGCAGTGATGATTTCAAGGGTAGATGGTGCAGTAAGCTGGTGGTATACCATCTCAAGCTAGGGCAGATCCCTTGCAAGATAGAAGAGGGTGATATAGTAGATGTTGTGGGAAGTGAGGAATGATGAGGAGGGTAGTACAGTGCAGTAAGAAAAAGGCCAAAATAAAATCTTTGCAGTTCTGTACCTTTTACTTGTAGGTGATGATGGTTACAGTACAGCCGGACTACAGAGCAGGTCAGGTGACCAGGGTCCTACCAGTCTGGAAGCCGCTGGGGGTCCTCTCACAAAGTGAGAGTCGAATACCTTTTTGCCCTTGTTTTGCTTGTGGGGAGCCTCAGGTGCCTGCGAGCTACCTTGGTTCCCCGCTGGTTCTTCCTGTGTAATTCCTCCTGTTCAGCAGGCAATCAAGCTTTGCAAGTGGTGCTGGATTAGTTCCCATGACTCTGTGCTCTTCAATAGTGCTGTGCTACTGGGTCTACACAAATAACCAGCAGATCTGTAATCTGTTGGTCCCAAGCTTCTTAGGTAAGGATGGTTTACCTCGGGGAGATCAACATCCAACACCGCGGAGATACCATCACGTGTTTCTCAACGCAGTGACACTATTTACATTCTATTCTATTTACTATTTTACATCATTATTTAAGCACCACCTGCCTGAGGCTGTTCCGCCCTTCATCCATGCTTGCTGGTCTGGCACTGTGAGGGCCAGTTCTGACATTGTGCTGGTGTGTGTGGTTCTGCCACACACACTGGCACCTGGGCTGCCTTTATTCGCAGTTGTCAGTCCTTGCAACATGGGAGCGGTTCTGACATTCCCCAGGTAAGTGGTGTTCTTATATGGTCCTGTTCAAGTCATTATATGAGACCTTATGGTACGATATTAATTTATAACATAGTGTAGGGACCCCCCTATAGAGATTTGCCGTGACGGGGCAGGGGGGCTCAAATCATTGATCAATAATTTGCAAAAAATCTCATTGAATTGTTACAGTAGGAATGAATTTGTGAATTTTACACTTTTTATTGTTTCATTGTTGCATGCCATTCATGAGCAGTGCTGGCTCCCCTCTTCTTTGCGTTTACTGGTCGGTGGTTGACCGCCACCTTGCCGTGCACGCCCAGTGTGGTTTGCAAATTCCTTCTGTTGCCATCAAAATTCATGTTGGTGCCTGTTCACACACAGCCACCGCCCCCTGGTCCATAGGCATCATTATTTAAGCACCACCTGCCTGAGGCTGTTCCGCCCTTCATCCATGCTTGCTGATCTGGCACTGTGAGGGCCAGTTCTGACATTGTGCTGGTGTGTGTGGTTCTGCCACACACACTGGCACCTGGGCTGCCTTTATTCGCAGTTGTCAGTCCTTGCAGCATGGGAGCGGTTCTGACATTCCCCAGGTAAGTGGTGTTCTTATATGGTCCTGTTCAAGTCATTATATGAGACCTTATGGTACGATATTAATTTATAACATAGTGTAGGGACCCCCCTATAGAGATTTGCCGTGACGGGGCAGGGGGGCTCAAATCATTGATCAATAATTTGCAAAAAATCTCATTGAATTGTTACAGTAGGAATGAATTTGTGAATTTTACACTTTTTATTGTTTCATTGTTGCATGCCATTCATGAGCAGTGCTGGCTCCCCTCTTCTTTGCTGTGCTACTGGGTCTACACAAATAACCAGCAGATCTGTAATCTGTCGGTCCCAAGCTTCTTAGGTAAGGATGGTTTACCTCGGGGAGATCAACATCCAACACCGCGGAGACACCATCACGTGTTTCTCAACGCAGTGACACTAGAACAAGACCCCCTGGGAAAATATGCAAAACAAGAATGCCGCGGAGACACCATCACATGTTTCTTAATGCTGGGAGAAAACTAACCAGGTCTTTCACCGGGAAGGAACAACCACGGGAAGGGCAGTCTCCAGTCAAGGAGACCGCCTATGCCAAACATGGTATCCATCCACAGACAGCTGTTTTGGGGTATTTGCCCCTCATCATTGTGGAGTAGTAAACTGGCTAGTGGGAGCAATGCCTAGTAGAAGACTACATAGGTAAGGATGGTTGACCTCGGGGACATCAACATTCAACACCACGGAGACACCATCACGTGTTTCTCAATGCAGTGACACTAGAACAAGGCCCCCTGGGAAAATATGCAAAACAAGAATGCCTACTCCACACTGATGAGGGGCAAATGCCCCGAAACAGCTGTCTGTGGATGGATACCATGTTTTGCATAGGCGGTCTCCTTGACTGTAGACTGCCCTTCCCGTGGTTGTTAGTTCCCGGTGAAAGACCTGGCTAGTTTCCTGCCAGAGTTGAGAAACATGTGATGTTGTCTCCGCGGCATTCTTGTTTTGAATATAGTCCCAAGCTTCTGTCCCCAGGGTCTGCAAGCCTAGGACGACAGAGTGCGTGGGACCCTGCTTTTGGCGTTGCCCTGGGGTAATCTCCTCCTAGCCCCCAAAAGCCCAAGAGCTCTGTCTCCATGCATCCTGTCCCTTTTTTCCCTTTACCCCTCCCCAGCCCGAAGGAGGAGACACCCCTTGAACATGGTACTCATGCTCCCCCCTCTGGTCAGGGATCAAGCTGTGTATGAATACAATGGGGTACTCTGTTTAGGAAACGCCAACTACCTCCAGACTTGGTACCACCTCAGGTTACAGGGGTGATATCACTGTGGCCAACGGACCTCCGGGGCGCCACATTTGTAGCAAGGTTTGGCGGGTTTTCACCCAGTTCTAAACCTCCTACCCAGTTTTTATTGTTCCTATTAATGACTGTGTTACATTGTACATATGAAAATTATGATTATTGTTATCTGTTTGGTAGAATTAATTACTTGCACATATTAATGGATTTAGTAAAAATCAGTTGTACAATAGCGGAATTGATGCTGTTTTGAAGGTAAAGGTTGGTCAGACAAAATATGGATTTGATTTAGATTTCCACTTTGTTCATTCACTTTGTATTTTATTAATTGTTAAAATGTTTTTTATTTGTTAAAATGTTTTTTAAAAAAATATTATTACTTTACAGCATTTTTTCCACACCTGGCTAAAACCTCTGCGCAGTACTCTACATCCAATAATTCAAGGAGGAGGAGAGAGGAGATAGCTACAGTGCCTACAAGTAGTCTTCAACCCCCTGCAGATTTAGCAGGTTTACACATTCGGAATTAACTTGGCATTGTGACATTTGGACTGTAGATCAGCCTGGAAGTGTGAAATGGACTGCAGGAAAAAAGAATGTTATTTCTTTTTTTTTTTTTTTTTTAAATTGTGAAAAGTTTATTCAGAGGGTCATTTATTATTCAACCCCTCAAAACACCAGAATTCTGTTTGGTTCCCCTAAAGTATTAAGAAGTATTTCAGGCACAAAGAAAAATGAGCTTCACATGTTTGGATTAATTATCTCTTTTTGCAGCCTTTTCTGACTAATTAAGACCCTTCCCAAACTTGTGAACAGCACTCCTACATGGTCAACATGGGAAAGACAAAGGAGCATTCCAAAGCCATCAGAGACAAGATCGTGGAGGGTCACAAGGCTGGCAAGGGGTACAAAACCCTTTCCGAGGAGTTGGGCCTACCTGTCTATACTGTTGGGAGCATCATCCGGAAGTGGAAGGCTTATGGAACTACTGTTAGCCTTCCACGGCCTGGACAGTCTTTGAAAGTTTCCTCCCGTGCCGAGGCCAGGCTTGTCCGAAGAGTCAAGGCTAACCCAAGGACAACAAGGAAGGAGCTCCGGGAAGATCTCATGGCAGTGGGGACATTGGTTTCAGTCAAAACCATAAGTAACCGTACTCCACCGCAATGGTCTCCGTTCCAGACGAGCCCGTAAGGTACCTTTACTTTCAAAGCGTCATGTCAAGGCTCGTCTACAGTTTGCTCATGATCACTTGGAGGACTCTGAGACAGACTGGTTCAAGGTTCTCTGGTCTGATGAGACCAAGATCGAGATCTTTGGTGCCAACCACACACGTGACGTTTGGAGACTGGATGGCACTGCATACGACCCCAAGAATACCATCCCTACAGTCAAGCATGGTGGTGGCAGCATCATGCTGTGGGGCTGTTTCTCAGCCAAGGGGCCTGGCCATCTGGTCCTCATCCATGGGAAGATGGATAGCACGGCCTACCTGGAGATTTTGGCCAAGATCCTCTGCTCCTCCATCAAGGATCTTAAGATGGGTCGTCATTTCATCTTCCAACAAGACAACGACTCAAAGCACACAGCCAAGAAAAAACAAGGCCTGGTTCAAGAGGGAAAAAATCAAGGTGTTGCAGTGGCCTAGTCAGTCTCCTGACCTTAACCCAATTGAAAACTTGTGGAAGGAGCTCAAGATTAAAGTCCACATGAGACACCCAAAGAACCTAGATAACTTGGAGAAGATCTGCATGGAGGAGTGGGCCAAGATAACTCCAGAGACCTGTGCCGGCCTGATCAGGTCTTATAAAAGACGATTATTAGCTGTAATTGCAAACAAGGGTTATTCCACAAAATATTAAACCTAGGGGTTGAATAATAATTGACCCACACTTTTATGTTGAAAATTTAATAAAATTTAACTGAGCAACATAACTTGTTGGTTTGTAAGATTTATGCATCTGTTAATAAATCCTGCTCTTGTTTGAAGTTTGCAGGCTCTAACTTATTTGCATCTTATCAAACCTGCTAAATCTGCAGGGGGTTGAAGACTACTTGTAGGCACTGTATGTGTTCAGAGTACAAGACATCCAGAAAAAAGGCAAGCAAGATAAGGAGCATCATTATGATTAAGGAGGTGTCCCAGTTACAGACATTACATTAAGGCTATGTGCCCACGGGAGCTCGCACCTGTGGATATATCCGCAGGTACGTCCGCAGGTTTCCCGCAGCTGCTCTCCGGAATCCGCAGCTATCTTTAGCTGCGGTAATACAGTGAAATAGCTGCGGTAAACCTGCGGACATTCATGCGGATTACTTGCGGAAGTCTCGGCCCTATCTCCTTAGTGGAGAGCCGGGATTTCCGCAGGTAATTCTGCAGAAAGAATTGACATGCAATTACGTGCGGCTGCGGGACATCCGCAGCATGTTTCGCAGATGCACGTATCCTTAGCATGGACACAGCACTCCCCATGTCCCATAGGATAACATGGGGAGTGTCTATGCATGCTGAAACCTGCGGATTTATCTGGAAAATCAAGAAAATCCGTGGATTTTCCGCAGATAACTCCGCAGGTTTAATCTCACGTGGGCACATAGCCTAACACATAATACATACTACTTCATGTAAACCATTTACACACAATAAATACCACCGCTGTAATATACAACTAATGCAAGGTGAGTATTATACTCCATGGGAATATGCACTCTTCATTTATCTAGGTATGTATTTGCTGTTATTCTTACAAAAAACACCAAAACTTATTCACCTATAATTGCTTTTGTAACTTGTAATTTGTCTTTCACCAATGAACTCCTTTTACTCCCTTCCTTTAAAAGCTATTTACATATGATAATATATTTGATTAAAAATATCAATATTAAATGAGAAATGCTCTAAGAGAACTTCACATTTGTTATAGTAAATTCTATACTTTCTCTTTATTATCATCCTGATAATGGAGCTTATTGCGAACTACATTTTATATATTTGCAAATTACCGATGCTTGAACATTTCCATATACAATAACTGTGAATATTAATGCTTCTTACAGCGAGCCCGAGCAAGGGAACACTGAGTTACTGCAGCTCGCAATGAAAACTTTAAATGGCTATGGGACCGGTGGGTTCAGCTTAGTAAAGTATTCATGAAGTAGTTGCATTTGCCTGCTTTCGTGATATGACTTTCTCTGCCTGGAGCTTATTTTCTGCATCAAGTCTGGCCTCTGTAACTGCTGAAATTGATCTATACTTGTGATCTCAGCTTTAGGCACTAAGTTGGAATCCAATGTTGATGACCAGCCTTGAAGTAACAACAATGCCTGTCTCTCAAACTGATGAGTTCAACTTTTGATTTAAAAAAAGTGAATGGTAATGATAAATGTGTAAAAGAAAAAAATCTGTCATGAATTATTGAAACTAGAAATGCATCAATGCCGGAAAGTAACTGCAGAAATGAAAACAAAGAGGTAACAATAGGCTTGAAAGGAAAATGACCTTTACATTCATTAATCCATCACTGCCACTAGCTATACTAAATATTAAATCCTGCAGATTTTGAGATCTTGACTACTGTTTTGTAGAGATCATCTACAGAATGCACCAAATTAACATCACAGGATTAAAATTATAGGTAATATATCTCTATTGCAAAATTTAAAGGGACTCTGTTACCAGCAGCATATTTCAATGGTAGAGACCCTGATTCCACAGATTTATCACTTATTGAGCTGCTTTCTGTACTTTTATAAAAAAAATATTGCTTTATCAAATTTTCACTAAAGGACTAGTAAACCTTCTGACATGTAGTCTAATATATAAAGCTGAGTGTATATATGTGTCTACGATCGCTAAAGGAATTTGCACCGTCGCATGTACAATCATGAAATTTTGCACAGACACCCCATTTGACTTAGCGAACGTCATAGACTATGTTTTGAGGGGAAATTTTAACCCTGTGGTGCCAAAAAAAACCTGCCTTCATTAAAGTCAATGAAGCTGGGAGCCACAATGCAGCAAGAACTTCAGAAGAATGTTGGCGTGTCACATTGCAGCCAGGGAAAGAGACAGACAGAGACAGACAGACACAGATAGACTAAGAGACAGACAGATACAGACAGATAAACACATACAGGGAAAGACACAGACAGAGAGATAGACAGGGAAAGAGACAGACAGAGACAGACAGGGAAAGAGAAAAACAGGGAAAGATACAGACAGACAAAGAGACAGACACATGAAGACACAGACAAAGAGACAGACACAGACAGAAAGACAGACAGTGAAAGAGACAGGGAAAGAGACAGACAGAGACAGAGAGGGAAAGAGATAGAAAGATAGACAGGGAAAGATAGAGAGACAGACAGGGAAAGAGATATAAAGACAGATAGGGAAACAGAGAGATAGACAGAGATAGACAGGGAAAGTCACAGACAGGCAGAAACAGACAGACAAAGAGATAGAGAGACAGACAGGGAAAGAGACAGACAGACAAAGAGACAGAGAGAGAGACAGACAGAGAGAGACCGACAGAGAAAAAGAGAGACAGATAGAGAGGGAGACAGACAGAGACTGGGAGAGAGACAGAGAGACAGTTACTAACCCGTTCAACGCCGAGTGCTACAGCTAGTCCTTCATATTCATGAGCTCTGTAAAACCCCACCCCAGGTCTGATTGGCAATGTTCAGCTTATGCTCAGTGTATGCAAACCTGCCAATAAATGGTGTGGGCATTGTTATAAAGAGGTCAACGTTTAAAGAACTGATAGATGTGCAGCAAAAAAAAAAACCTGCAGCAATATTTCCCACTCATACTAATGGTTATGCACAGTATTGCTTTTACAAACTTATAATCCATATTTAGGTAAACTAATGGTACAGACAGATTGTACAGATTCACACTATTGATAGTATATAATGTGGACTGATCAGGTTATTAATATTATTTATTACTTTAGTGCCATTTATAGCACTTTACATGTGAAATGGGGGTGCATACATAGACAAGTACAATAATCATGAACAATACAAGGCACAGACAGATTCAGGAAGAGAGAGGACCCAGCCCATGAGTGCACACAATCTATAAGGGATGGGTGAGGATAAAGTAAGTAAGGGCAGAGCCAGTCGGGAAGCGGTTTAGTGGACTGAGGTTTACTGCAGATTGTAGGCTTGTCTGAATGGGTGGGTCTTTAGATTCCTTTTGAAGGTTTCCACGGTAGGCAAGAGTCTGATATGTTGTGGTAGTGAATTCCAAAGTATGGAGGAGGCACGGGAGAAATCTTGTATGCACCTGTGGGAAGTGGAGATAAGAGGGCAGGAGAGAAGGAGATCTTGTGAATTTCGGAGGTTGCGTGTAGGTAGGTACCGGGAAACTAGGTCACGGATATATGGAGGAGACAGGTTGTAGATGGATTTGTATGTCATGGTTAGTGGTTTGAATTGGAGACTTTGGGCAATGGTAAGCCAGTGTAGAGATTGGCAGAGAGGGGAGGCTCAGGAATAGCGAGGGGACAATAGGATTAGTCAGGCAACAGAGTTTAGGATAGATTGTAGGGTGCCAGCGTGTTAGAAGGGAGGCCAGAAAGCAGGAGGTTGCAGTAGTCGAGCCGAGAGATAATAAGGGCATGTACCAATGTTTTTTTCAGATTCTTGGGTAAAAAAGGCAGAGGTAGAAAAGGCTTGGATATATGGTTTGAAGGAGAGAACAGAGGCAAGGGTTATTCCCAGGCAGTGAGTACGCATGACTGGGGAGAGTGAGCAGTCATGGACTTTGATGGATAGATCAGGTGAAGTGGTAGAGTGAGATGGGGGAAAGATGATGAATTCTGGTTGGTTCATGTTTAGTTTTAGAAATTGAGCAGAAAAGAAGGATGAATATCAGGTGCAGAGAGGTGGATCTTCGTATCATCAGCATAAAATTGATACTGGAAGCTGTGGGACTCTGTGAGCTGTGCCAGGTTGAAGGTGTAGAGGGTTCTTTTCATTCATACCCTCCCACATTGACTTATACCTATATCACAGAGTAAGTCTAAAGCGGGCTTTACACGCTGCGATCTCGCTAGCGAGATCACAAGCGATCGTACCCGCCTGTGTCGCACAACCTCGCTTACACCCGTCACACACAGACTTACCTGCCCTGTCACACAGCAGGCGGCCAATAGAAGCGGAGGGGCGGAGATGAGCGGAACATAAACATCTCGCCCAGCTCCTTCCGCATTGCAGGTGGACGCAGGTAAGGAGATGTTCCTCACTCCTGCGGTGTCACACATAGCGATGTGTGGTGCCGCAGGAACGAGGAACAACATCGCTAACATCCTGAAAACGATTTTTGTTTCAGGATGACCTCTCCATGGCAAACGATTTTGCCCTCTTTTGCGATCGTTTAAGATCACTCTTAAGTGTTACAATGCTGCGATCTCGTTAATGACGCCGGATGTGCATCACAAACAACGTTACCCAGACGATAATTCATTAATGATATCGTAGTGTGTAAAGCCCGCTTTAATCTCTCATAGGCCGGTTTCACATTAGCGTTGTTTTGATGGAAACGAAATCCAGCACAGATGCAGTACAGTTCATTTATTTACAGTGGAAGCGCGACACCATGTGGACACATGCGGATGTGTATGAAGCACACAACCGCATGGTGTCACGTTTCCACTGTAAATAAATAAACTGTACTGCATCTGTGCTGGATTCCGTTTCCATCAAAACAACGCAAATGTGAAACCGGCCTTAGAAGTCAGTAGGATGTCTTTTCACAGTTTTCTTATGGTCTTGTGGCTGTTCTAGGGCCACATTCACACACCAGAATTTTTGACCAATATTCCATTTGCCAAAACCAGGAGTGTTTCCAAATAAAAGAACAGGTGATGAAAATCTTTCAATGATAGTTTTTCCCTGTAAGTTCCTCTCCAGGTTTGGCATACAAACACATACAGAAATACTGGAATGTGAGAGAGGCCTAAGGTAAATCTCTGAACCGCTCATTCACAGGTCAGAGATGTCTCTGCAGTTATGTGCAGAAAATAAAATAATCCACAATCAGAAACTGAGAACAGATAGTACAAAATATTTTACTCTAAATTTTTACTAATAAAAGGTGATAAAATCAATTAATATACATATGTGCAAAAAAAACAACTTGAACCTCAAAGCACAGTCTTTAAAAGCCATAAGAATTGCAATTTCTGATATGAAATTAGAAGACACATTTAGCGGTAGCTGATATTGGTTCATCCACTATATTCAGCTAAAAAAAAAATCAAATCACAAAATCATTCATTTTCTTGCGTCTCTTAAGGCTCTGCTGGACCCCTTGCTGGGCTTAATTTCCATTTTTCTTTCCAGTCTGCTTACTTTACTTCCACCTTGCTGTCTTTCATAGCCGTTTTCTGCAGGGCACAGTACATTTATTGTTTTGTGCTTGATAGGAATGTTCTGGTCATTTACAATGATTAGCAGTTTTAAGCAGCAACATCTTTCTTTCTTCTTTTTTTTTTAGCAACTATTTTTTTTAACCTTTTTTAGCATACACAATTTATTGAGAATATTTTTTGAGCATCCTAGTTCTTACCAAACTATTCTGTATTCGTTTTACACAAACATTTTGCATAATTACATAGCAAATGCCAAGCCGAAAGTATAATTGAATCCACCAAATGAGGAGGAGGAAGAAAGCATTATAATTATGTACATGTCTTCTTTCAAAGAACCTACCTGCATTATAGTTTAACTTCTGCAGGCGAACAATGGGTTTTTAAGGAAGGGAAGGAAATTTACAATTGCTGCAAAGAATTGTCTTCATAGCCTAGATGAATGCTGCAAAAGAATCTGTTTAAATTACTTGAAGTAACAGCCTTTTATGTATAATTATTGTTTATTAAAAAAATGTCCTTCATATGTCAAGGTCATTTGGAAATTTAAGAAGCCTGAAAAGACTTAGATACATTTTAAGCATTATCATTTCTTTTCTATCAAACTCTTGATTCTATTTGAGGTTTTCATTGCTTTTAAAATTCTTTTGAACTAACACTGTGCATTTCATTTCAAAGTCTATTGTATGGGTGGATAAAAGTTCATGTTTTGTTTTATTTAATGAGTGAATGTAAAATGCAGCTTCTGTTGATCGAGAAGTTGATTACATTTCTGTGGAGAGAATGTAATTAATTGATCCATTTATTATTTTTCTAGACAAAATAAGAATACAATTGTAGGATAAAAGAAATTTCTTTCTGAGGTTTTAAAATGAATCGTTAAGAAAAAGATCTATTTGATATGTTTAAAAAAAGTTGACTAAGTATCTACGATCTACCATTATTGCACAAACTCAGTAGCTATGTTTCCATCTCTCAAGATCAGGGGTGGGCAATTCATATTCCTGAGGGACCACAGAAGAGTCTGAGACTGGTATAGAGGACCAAACCGAGAGGCTGTTATTAATTCTGCTCAATATTAAACTTAACATATTGGTTATAATTATTATTGTATAATAATATTAATTGTATCTCTTATTATTGAGCAAAATTAATTATGTCCCTATACACTGTATGAGCCCTCACACAGCCCCCTATATGAGCCCCACAAAACTCCCTGTACAATGTACAAACCTCACAGTAAATTATTCCTAGCCACCTCTACTTTTCCAGGCAAACCATCCCTGCCCTGTACACACATCTTGCGGACCACATCAGATGTTCATTGCGCAACACCATCAATGGGAATATGCACATAACCACCGATATGTGGACCAGTAAGCATGGGCATATACTGTATATATATATATATATATATATATATATATATATATATATATATATACTGCTCATACTACCATTTAACTTCCATTTGTACCCTCCCAGTGTTTACTATGGCCATTTTACAGCCCAGAACTTTTCGTCCCATTTAACTTATATGGGCTTTGTTGTCCAGGGTCAAGTTTGGGGTCAAGTCCAGCTGCCGAGCCCGATTATTTTTTTTAGTCTGTGCTGGTTCGGTGAACTCGAATATCCACATGTTTTCTCATCAATACAATTCACAGCAGGGTGGCACTGAAATTTGCTCAGGGAAATCACTGCAGTGTGGCTGGGGGATACAGAGGACCCGGTGCCATACACCTCTGAACAATGACAGCTTGTCATTGCCTCTGGGCAGTCTGACACACATGAGCCAATACATGCTGGTGTGCTTGCGCAATTACCACCAAGTTGTCAGGATTGTGAAAAGTGCTGATTACTAGGTGGAAACCCTGGTGGACCAATGCTACAAGGACAACATACCGTTGTTACTTCTGTCACTGGAGAGGGAGGGGAAAATGCGTGAATGCAAGCAAACACTTGTAGAGGAATTACTGATGGCGTTCTAACCTGACAGCAGGGGCTCAGTGGAAGAACAAGCAGAGAAGAAAGATGAAGTGGTTGTGTGGTAAATTCTAAAAACTTCCTCTGTTAGGGGTCTTATAATAAATGTGTTTCTCTGTGGGGGAACTCTGCCAATCTTGACTGTGAGTGAACTGGGAATACAGTCCCTGTATGGGCCTTTTTGAGAATTGTTTCTCTTTTGGAGAACTTTCCCAATATAGGCTGTGGGTGAATTGGGAATACAGGCTCTGTAGGGGCCCTTTTTAAGAATTGTTGTCATTTGGGGAAATTCTGCAAATCTTAACTATGGGTGAACTGGGAATACATTCTCTGTAGTGGCTCTTTACAAGAATTGTGGCTCTGTAGGGGAACATTCCCAATATAGTCTGTGTGGGTGAACTGGGAATACAGACTCTAGGGGCTTATTTGAGAATTGTTACTCTGTGGGGTAACTCTGCCAATATAGACTGTGTGGGTCAATTGGGAATACAGGCTCCATACGCGCCTTTTTGAGAATTGCTGCTCTGTAGGGGAACTCTGACAATCTTGACTGTGTGGGTGAACTGGGAATACAGGTTCATGGGCAGTTTTGAGGATTTTTTATCTGTTGGGAACTATGTCAATCTTGACTATGTGGGTGAACTAGGAATACAGGCTCTGTGTGGGTGAACTCTGCTAATATAGGCTGTGTGGGGCAACTCTGAAACTGGCTATGTAGAGGCTTTTTGAAAACTTGTTACTCTGCCAATCTTGAATGTGTGGGTGAACTGGGAATTCAAGCTCTGTAGGGGCCATTTTAATAATTCTTGCTCTGTGAAGAAACCCTACCAATATCGGTTGCCTGGGTCAACTCTTAATACAGGCTAAGTAGGTGCCTTTTGTTAAACTTGTTGATCTGTGGGTGAACTCTGCCAATCATGACTTTATGGGTGAACTTAGAATACAGGTTCTGTAAAGACTATTTTGAAAATTACTGCTCAGTGGAGTTACTCTACCAATATAAGCTGTTTGTGTGAACTAGGAATACAAGCTCTGTAGGGGCCTTTTTGAAATTTGTTTCTCTGTAGGGGAACTTTCCTAATATTGTCTATGTTGTGGAACTGGGAATACAGGCTCTGAAGGGTCTTTTTTGTGAATTGTTGCTCTGTGAGGGAACTCTGCCAATATAGGCTGTTTGGGTGAACTTGGAATACAGGCTCTGTAAGGGCATTTTTGAAAATTGTTGATCCATCGGGGAAAACTGACAATCTTGACTGTATGTGTGTGAACTGGAAAAACAGGCTTTGTAGGGGCCTATTTGATAATTGTTGCTCTGTGGGGTAACTCTACCAATATAGGCTGTGTGGGTCAACTCTGAAAACAGGCTTTGTAGGGGTATTTTTTGATATTTTTTGTTCTGTGGGAGAACTCCACCAATATAGGCTGTAAGGGTCTTTTTGAGAATTGTTGCACTGTGGGGGAACTCTGTCAATCTTGACTGTGTGAGGGAACTGGGAATACAGGCCCTTTAGAGGCAATTTTGAGAATTGTTGCTCTGTGGGGGAAGTCTGCCAATATAGGCTGTTTGGGCAAACTAGGAATATAGGCTCTCTAGGGACCTTTTTGAGAATTGTTGATCTGTGGGGGAACTCTGCCAATCTTGACTCTGAGAGTGAACTGGGAATAGAAGCTCTGTAAGGGCCTTTTTGAGAATTGCTGCTCTGTGGGGAACTCTACCAATATAGGCTGTGTGTGTGAACTGGCAATACAGGCTCTACAGAGGCCTTTTTGAAAATGTTTGCTCTGTGTGGGAACTCTGCCAATATAGGTTGTGTGGGTGAACTGGGAATACAGGTTCTGTATTGGTTCTTTTTAAGAATTATTCACCTTTTGAGGTAATTTTGCATATCTTGATTATGGTTGAACTGGGAATGCACTCACTGTATGGTTCTTTTTTGAGAATTGTTGCTCTGTTGAGGAAGTCTCCCAATATAGGCTGTTTGGGTGAACTGAGAATGCAGGCTCTGTAGAGGCCTTTTTAAAAAATGGTTGTCCTGTGGGTGAATTCTGCCAATCTTAACTGTGGGTGAGCTGGGAATACACTCTCTTTAGGCACCTTTTTGAGAATTGTTGCTCTGTCAGGGAACTCTGCCAATCTTGACTATGTGGGTGAACCTTCAATACAGGCTCTCTAGAGGACATTTTGAAAATGTTTGCTCTGTGGGGGAACTCTGTCAATATAGGTTGTGTGGGTAAACTGGGAATACAGGTTCTGTTGGGTCATTTTTGAGAATAGTTGCTCTGTTAGGGAACTCTGAGATCAGTTTCTGGGGGCACTCATAGATTTTTTAGTTTATTCATTTACTTCCTGTGTAACCATGATTTCTATAGTGACAGAACAAAATTTGTTTGCAAGGCAATTGCCCTGCTCTTAACCCCATTTTGCTCCCTTTTGCAGCCCTCTAGCCCTTACCATGACAATTTTACACCTATTTTACAGCACACAAGTTCACGTCTCTATTGACTTTAATGGGGTTCGGTGTCTAGGGTCAAGTTCTGGTCAAGATTGCATCCCGAACCTAACTTTTTTTCAAAGTCCGACCGACCCCAGCGAACCCGAATATCCACGGGTCCAGTCATACCTACTAACAAGTTATAAAATAAAGTAATCCCCTGCAAAAAAAAACTTATGAAATGGCTCTAATGGTGTGGACAAACTGATCTATGGACATCTCTACAATCATCAAGCATTATGTTTCTTGAAAATGATGTAAAATAATTTTCTATGATTTTCTTTCATATATAGTAAACTGATTTTCAGACTTTGTGAATTGGGAGACAATATAAAAATAAGATATGATGAAAAGTGTTTCACAGGCATAAGCTTTTAAATTTGATTTACAGGCATCAAAGATATTCTCGGATAAAACAGAACATTGATAATCTTAAGATTTCTTGCTGTCTATATTTGATAAAAATGAGAAAACATTCAAGAACAAGCTACAGTTTGAGAAAATATGTTAGTACTAAGAAAGCAGAGTGACCTAGAATAAGATCAACTTGTATAGTTCAAGGGAGAACTGTGCCTCTATTTATAGGAGTAATATGATGTCATTGTCTATAAGGCCAATGCAACACTTAATATATGAATTTTTAGGATTTGATTCTGGGGCATTTTTTCACTGTTTATGTAGCACTCTGTCAATGTGGAGCCTAAATAAGTACTAATCAAGCACAGTACAGCTTTTATTTTTCTAACAGTTTTAAGAAATTAAAATTGATGTCAGAGGAGTGAGCAAGGTTGGCTTTTGCTTTAGTTTGAATTGTTAACTGGGGAACAAGGTATTATGTATTAGATATATAATTTTTGGAACTAGCATTATTTGGTAATATTTGGAATCTTCTTATTTGAGCAGTTTCTGGTACTGTGTGAGGGCCCTTAGGACCAGTGGAATATACTTTATACTGCATCTAAGATTACCTAGAAACTATTTTTGAAAGTTACTGACCCTGGCAAATTTGGGTCCATTCCATTGCATGAAAAAGTTTGAAACATTCTAGCCACACCAAGTATTGAAACAAGGAGATCTGATTTATATTTTTACAACACATTGCATTAAACATTTGTACTTTTCAGTTTACAGCTTGTGGAGTGCACCAAGATCAGTTCCTAATATTTGTATTACAGCACGAAGTAACTGCTAAAACTTGATGAACATTACAACAGTGGATAGGAAAGCTGTGCCATCCTATAATGACTGGCTCATATGCAAAATCAACCCAAAGAACAAGGCAGAGAATCTAGAAATGCGGCGAAAACAACATTCCAGCTAGCAAGTATTGTTGGTGAAACCTCATTATCAGTCACCTAAGTTACATTACCAGCTACAACCGAAAAGAGTCATTCTGAGAGGCATAATAAAGTGGAGGACACTCAAAATGAGTAGTAGTTCCAGTGCTTGGTCCAATAGTAAAAATCTTTATTCAATCCAAGTATAGCCATTAAAATTCAAAGACACTTATATGAAAAAAGGTTAGGGGAGGGAGGTTAAAATCTGTAGACACTTTTGGGTGGTGTCACCTTAATCACTGCAATGATTAATTTGGCAATGATTAAGGTGACATCACCAAAACACGTCTGAAGATTTTAACTTCCTTCGCCTCCCACCCTCTCTTAACCTTTTTTAATGTAAGTAACTTTGAATTTTTATGGCTATACTGGGATAGAATAAAGATTTTTACTATTGGATCAGGCGCTGGAACTACTACTTCTTATACAGAACCATGCTGCACAACAATCTTAAAGGCACGGTCTTTTGGTTGATCTGACATTTCAGTTTTTAGGATACACAGAATGATTACAAGTACCTAAACTATTAAAGTAGCTAAAAACCTAAGTCTGGGAAGTCATGAGACTGCAGCCCAACCATAAGGAAAAGACTAAAGGCCACGTCTCACTAAGCGACATCGCTAGCGACATTGCTGCTGAGTCACGTTTTACGTGACGCAACAGCGATCTTGCTAGCGATGTCGCTGTGTGTGACATCCAGCAACGACCTGGCCCCTGCTGTGAGGTTGACGGTCGTTGCTAAAAGTCCTGGACCATTATTTGGTCGTTGCTCTCCTGCTGTGATGCACACATCACTGTGTTTGACAGCGAGAGAGTAACGATCTGAATGTGCAGGGAGCAGGGAGCCGGCTTCTGCGGACGCTGGTAACCAAGGTACACATCGGGTAACCAAGCAAAGTGCTTTGCTTGGTTACCCGATATTTACCTTGGTTACCAACGTCCGCAGCTGCTAGAAGCCGGCTCCCTGCTCCCTGCACATGTAGCCAAGGTACATATCGGGTAACTATAAGCAAAACTCTTTGCTTAGTAACCCGATGTGTACTATGGTTACCAAGCACAGCATCGTTACACGGGTTGCTTGTGGCTGGTGGCTGATCTCTGATCGCTGTGGAGATCTGCCTGATTGACAGCTCACCAGCAACCATGTAGCGATGCTCCAGCGATCCCTGCCAGGTCAGATCACTGGTGGGATTGCTGGAGCGTCGCTAAGTGTGATGGTACCTTTACACTAGTGTCCACATATTTAAAGTGAAATTCAGACTGCATGGTCTGCAAGATACCACAGATAACTTCCATTCACAATTACAATGTTTAAAGAAAATTAAAGGCTCAAGGACAAACTCGTAAACCTTGAAAACATGTTGTGACATAATAAATTAGGCATTATTGGTATCCCTGAATCCCTTCCTCAGAAATACTGGATTTACTAAATTCAATGACAGTTAAGATTTGATGAGCTTACCAGAAAACCGTAAAGTTGAAAAAGCACACCACATTGTCCATACCTTCGAAAGACCAGGGAGGAGGAGGTTCACCCATGTATAACAAAAAAACTCTGGTAATAATAAATCATAGTGGGATATCTTGTATATACTGGCAAAGTAGCCATAATGAAAGTCTACAAATGTCAGAACAATAACAGAATAGAAAGGCAAAATCTCAATATTCAATTACTTCTTGGCTAAGTTAGAAAAATGAAGAGGCTTTTCTGAAATATGCTTTGAATGGGTCATTCAGTCAGTCAACGACCCAAAGAACACAAGTTGCTGTATAAAAGAAGAATTAAAGAAAAATAAAGTTAAACCCTTCCCCGGCGATTTTTCATTTTCGTTTTTTCCACCCTCTCTTCCAAGAACCATAACATTTTTATTTTTTCATCAATATTGCCTTATGAGAGCTTGTTTTTTTGCAGGAAGAGTTGTACTTTTGAATGAAATGATTAGTTTTACCAAATAGTTTTCTGGAAAACAGGAAAATATTTCAAGTGCTGTAAAATTGCAAAAAAAGAGCAATTGCACAATTGATTTTTGGGTTTTTTTACTATCTACCATGGTGATTATATGATAAAACTGACAAGTCAGAATGATGCCTTACATCGGTACGATTTTATAGATACCAAACATGTATACTTTTACTTTTATCTAAGGTGTTAAAATAAATTCAGAAAATTTGTACAAAAAGAATAGTGCTTTTGTCGCCATTTTCCGAGACCCATAGCGTCCTCATTTTTCAGAATCAGGAGCTCCATGACAGCTTATTGTTTACAACTTGAGCTGTCATTTTTAATTTAACATTTTTTGAATAGATGCATTGTTTTGATTGCCTGTTATTGCATTTTAAAGAAATGTTGTGGCAAGCAAAAAATTAAATTATGGCATTTGGAATTTTTTTTCTCACCACGCCGTGTACCAATCAGGTTAATTGATTTATATGTTGATAGATCAGCATTTATAAATGGGGTGATACCAAATATGTGTATATTTTTTATTTTTTTATTTTTATTTTCAAAGGGGCAAAAGGGGGGTGATTTGGACTTTTAGTTTTTTTTATTTTTTCATATTTTTAAAAAAATTTTTCACTTTTTTAATTGATTTTGCTAGTCCCCCTAGGAGACTTTATCACTGCACCATCCAATCACTTGTGCATTTATGCTAATTAGAGCAGCATCGCATCAGCAGAGATGCAGAGTTCCTGTGAGTGCCGTAGCTCTGTTGTCATGGTAGTGTCAGGGGTCATCAGCTGACCATGTGCTACCATCTCAACTCATTAACATCCAGTGATCGTGTCACGGGGCTGCCGACAGTGGCGAGGAATGGTGCGATTCCTGCTGCAGCAATTTAATTTGCGCTGACAGATTTTGACAGCGCAATCTAACTGGTAAGCAGGCACAGAGGCAGGGGTGGATCTCTGATCCACCTGTGCCTGTCAGTCGCACATGTCTGCTGATCAGATCAGCAGACATGTGCAGGGATTACCGCGGGCTCACTCCCGGAGCCTGTGGTTACCGGGGAATACAACTACACAACCTAGAAATGTATATATTCGTCCAAGGTTATGAAGAGGTTAAAGTTTTGGAATAGTGAAGTCAAAGTTCTGACCTAATTCTATAGAAATAATGTGGATGCATCTGAAGTGAGCAGTTCATAGCAGATCTGTTTTGTACATAGAATTGGGCTACATTTCAATTACATTTGCAGTTTGTGCTGCACAAGATGGTCACACCAGATACTGATGCAAAGGTTCACACACTATTGCTGCTCACAGACATATCAAATTGAACAATTTTCCTCAAGAAAAAATGACACAGGCTAATACTTTTAACTAATTTGTTTAATCTAGTTCTCTGTGTCTATTTGTTGGACTGGTAAAAATCTGATATAGGTTTAGGTCAAATTTATGAAGAAATGTGGTAAAATGTAAATGGTTGAAAAACATTTTAATCATGGCAGAACACATAAAAACCACTGAGGAGGAATTTAACATATACAATATTTATGACCCTAAAGAGGATACTGATATAAAGTAGGGGATTTAACTCAATTGTTCATTATACGGAAGATAAATACATTTCATATAGAAAAGCTTTGTTTAGGTCTAGAGATGGAAAACTGAAGGAATTCTAAGGCTATGTGCCAATGGGAGCTCGTACCTGCGGATATATCCGCAGGTACGGCCGCAGTTTTCCCGCAGCTGCTCGACAGAATCCGCAGCTATTTTTAGCTGCAGTAGTACAGCAAAATAGCTGTGGAAAACCTGCAGACATTCATGCGGATTATCTGCGGAAGTCTCCATAGTGGAGGGCCAGGATTTCCACAGGTAATTCCGCAGAAAGAATTGATATGCAATTACGTGCAGCTGCGGGATATCCGCAGCATGTTCCGCAGCTGCACGTATCCGCAGCATGGACACAGCACTCCCCATGTCCCATAGGATAACATGGGGAGTGTAGTGCATACTGAAACTTGCGAATTTATCTGGAAAATCCAGCAAATCGGCGGATTTTCCGCAGATAAATCCGTAGGTTTAATCTCCCGTGGGCACATAGCCTTAGACTTAACTGCATTGAATTACACCTGTAGAATGAATAATCCTTAGGGATGGAGAATTCTCACTATTCATTTCTGGTTGAAGATAGACTATAAAGGTATGCTCACATGAGTGTATGAATCGGACGAGTGCAAAGCGAGAAAATATCTTATTTGCACTTGGACGAATGTTATTCAGAGAGGGAGAGCAGATTGTCAGCTTTTTTCTCATCCAGATTTTGGATGAGAGAAAGTCGCAGCATGCTGCGATTGTCTGTGAGAGATGTGTCACCGACACCTATACAAATCTATGAGTGTGAATGAAACATCTGACTACACTCGGATGAAATCCGAGTGCAGTGCATTAATCGCATCAGCTGACAACTGAGGAGATGGTAAGATTAATCCCTCCCTCTCCTCCACAGCTGCAGGAACAGGTTACAGTCGCATGACACTCGGCTCACACTACAGCACAGCGGGAGCGAGGGTCATTAGCAAATCGCATCCGATGCACTCACATCGGATACCATAGCATCGTGTGAATGCAGCCTATCCTTTATTTTCAACTTACTGATTTGTAGCATCTTACATGAGGAGGCATACTCAGGTGGCAGTCAGATGACTGCATTTTCTACCTCCTGGGTGCAGAGCTGTACAGGTCATCCATTATAGTTTGTAAGAACAGATGGTATGAAGGTATGAGAACAGATGGTGTGGAGGTTGTAAAAGGGTTATGCTGTCTTATAATTCATAAGGGTGGACAGTATGGAGGCAATATTTTATAGGTGACGACAGTGTGGAGGCACCATAAGAAGGGCAGTTTGGGAGTTATATTTTGTGCAGGAAGTACAGTGAGGGGCAGTGATGTAGCAATTTTATGTATGATGTCATAATACAGAGTATTATCATGTGTCTGTTTATGTATACAAATGTAAGTAAAATGTTAG
Source organism: Anomaloglossus baeobatrachus (assembly GCF_048569485.1). Lineage (NCBI taxonomy): Eukaryota > Metazoa > Chordata > Amphibia > Anura > Aromobatidae > Anomaloglossus > Anomaloglossus baeobatrachus. The sequence goes on along the minus strand of NC_134358.1, from coordinate 218,225,611 downwards.
GTCTGCCCAGAAACAGACTGCAGGGGCAGACAGAGATAATATTTTGACTAGCTCACCCTGGGAGGGGTCAAGTAAAATAGAGGGAGACGGTTCCTGGTAGATAGTGTCATAGTAGTTGGGAGTAACTGCTGAAAGTGACCTAGTATGAAGAACATACAGTTAGGTCCAGAAATATTTAGACAGTGACACAAGTTTTGGCACTTTAGCGCTTTACCAAAAACATATTAAACATACTTTTATATAATAAATATGGAATTAAAGTGCACTCTCAGGTTTTATTTGAGAGTATCCACATGTAAGGGGGTCTAGGGCTCTGCCACCCTAGAGGTAAAAGTACTATTTATATGTTTAATAAAGAATTGTGCTATGTTTTGTATGGACACTAGGTGGCAATATTGTAAAGATCGCTTCCCTGGTAGCTTCTGGGTAGAAAAAGGTTAATTGTAGGGAAGAGTGTAGTTTATAAATAGGGCAAGTGCTGGGAAGAGGGCAGGAGAGTCCCTAGTGAAGAGAAAGAGAATAGTAGTTGCGGCTGCAGTAGGCCCAGCAGGCAAGAAGCGCATTGAAACAATTTGGCCAGATGTTATGATCTGGTAACCGTGGACAATCACAAAAAATCCCATTAATCAGAAAAAAAACAAAACCACAACTGTAGTTGGAAACTGAACTGACCGCAATCCCTTATCTATCAGACAACTCTAGAAGTAGCAGTGGGAAAATCCTAACACACCTAGACACCTTGTTACTGCCTGAGAAACTTGCTACACCTCAAATATAGAAATGAGGAACCCTAACTTGCCTTGGAGCAGTCCCCAAAGAAATAGCAAGCCCCCAACATGCAACAACGGTGATATAAGAAATCACAATACACAGAAAATATAGATTAGCAAAGGTGAAGCCCGACTTACTAGATACAATAGAACAAGACAGATAACTGATTGCGGCCAGCAAAAAACCCTGCAAAAAATACCAAACTCCTGATAGGAAAAAAATACTAAGACCACACAGTCTCTCCCGCACTATATCAGGTACTCTTGTGCCAGACACTTTAAATAGAACTGCAGAAATAATGGGAAGGAACAAAATCAGAGAACAAATAATATTCTAAAGTGCAAATAATCCAAACATGAACAGGATGCAAGCTCCCTTTCTTGCTGGAGGAACTGGCCTGCTCATAAAAGCAGAAATATAAATTCTCACATACAAGAAACCAAGCACAGAACCAAATGGAATAAGCAGAAACAACCTTAAGTGCAATTTAGCAATTAAGCACATAAACTAGCAAACATATCTGGAGTAGCTTCAGGCACAGAAGAAATGGGAGAAACTGAAGGGAAAACTCCAAGACATCTTCAGAAGCAGGAAGGAAGCATTATCACTGGCGGCCGTCAGACAGAAAACGCTCTCCTAAATACACTAGGCTGATTTGCAATAGAATTTCCTGGATTCCCAATTAACTCCAACACCTGTCTGGGTCACAGGTTCAGACTCAGCTTCATTGCTATTCCTGGCCACCAGAGGGAGCTCCACACCAGCACCCACTTGGATGACATTCACAACAGCCAAACCTTCGGGGGTTAAACTTGGACACCGGACATGCAGGGTCCTGTGTGTGGAATGACTGATTGTAACTTCATCCCTAGGAGTGGGTTAAGTCCAGATGGTTTGAGCAGCATCAATTTCCCTGGGAAGATACCCAAAGAACCCCCTCAACAGACAGATGGTTAGTGTGACCCTAAAGAGAGTCGTAATAGCCCCTTCACTGGCGAAAGCTAAATCCCTGTGGGTTGGACAAAGTGTGCTAAAAGGACTTTACACTTCAATTGCATCTTAGTTGTTTAATTTTAAATAAAAAAATGTGGTATGCAGAGCACAAATCACAAAGATTCGGTCACTGTCTAAATATTTCTGGGGCCTAACTGAATAGTCTGCTGTCGAGGCCGTATGCATTGGGTGACTTGTAGCAGGAAGAGAGAAAGACCGGACTTGGAGATAGCGCAAACCCTATTAGTGGGTTGTGAATGGACGAGAACATTGAGAGAGATAAAGATCGACTCTCGGACAGAGAAAATTGGAGTTGGAAAGCCAGGCTCTTTCAACCACAGTGGGATTGAGTGAATTTTACTGGTTTATGAGTATAGCTCCAACCAGAGTGGAGTTTCCATAGATGAAGAGATCAAGTCCTTACTCAGTGGATAACTGAACCCGTAAAGAGACTGGACGTGGAGTCATTGTAAGGTAGGTGAATTTCCCTACTGTATGGGGATGTTGGTCTGGGTTCTGCTGGGACTCTCCAGACCAGAATAATGGAGACAACTTAGTGGAAGGTAGACACATGTTTGTTGATGTGTGGTGAAACTGTAACGTACTGAAAAAGTTGTGCCTGGTATCTCCTGCGTAACGTTGAACTTGAAAAGATGCTGATTGGTCTCTTGTGCTGCATTTGGTCCTGGTCAGGTGATAACAACAACAACATGTGGCCTGCAAAGTCCAAACACCATGCCAGGACCATGGCTACATCGAGCCCTCCTACATATGGCATAATCGACAGGATGAAACTTTGCTGATGAAAGACCTGAGGGGAGAGGGAAAGGCACATGCTACATTGAAGTTGGGGCCTGTTTTACAGTTGAAAGAGGCCCTGAGCAAGAAACTTAAGATGATGGACAGTGGTGCAGCTCCAAAAGAAGACCCAACCTGTCATAGGTAGCAAAGGAGGAAAAGGCTGTGAGGATTATTCCAGACCTCAAGAAACTACACCTACCGGAGGGAGTGCCGTGTCTGGAAATGCCAACCCATGTTGCAAATTGTCTATCCCCATAAAATGAAGTGGATGGAGAAGGTTCCCCTACCACAAAGTCACAACAACAAATGAGTGCAGACCTGGACGAAATGGGACAGCTAGCCACTCTGCTTGAGGCGGAGCTGTACAACTGGCAGCCAAAGAGTGATGGGTATGGCACCATTTTGTTAGAAGTCGAAACAGATGGAGAGAACAACAAATGCAGCCTGCAAGGTTCAGAGATGGCTCAACTCCGTAATAAAGAAAAATACAGCTGCCTTAATTGAGAAGAATTTTGATGATTAAGAGTTGCAGTATGGCGAGTCAGCCATGGGAGAAGCAGGACAAAGTGGATGGCAGCGGCTGATGGCCCTAATGTCAGAGTAGGTAAAACCAGGCGGCTTAGAGGAGAAGGTCACTCTGAGCCCACTTGAGGGTTGGAAGCTGAAGCCTACCCTTAGCCTGGTCACTGGCTCACAGAAATGTTAAGCACCTGAATGCCTTACAAGCCCAGGTGCTGGTGCGGATAATATCAACCCCATTAAAGACTGTGGTCATTCTACAAGCCTAAATCCACCCAAGACCCTAAGACCTAGGGGAAACCTTGGAGGTCTTGTGTGCTGAGCTAGTGCAAGAAGAGAAAGCATTGCCTTCATCTGCACAGGTGCTAAAAGACCCAGGGGAACTATGCCCTGAATCAGTATGGGAAGGAGTATCGGACCAATATGCCGAAAATAAAGAGGGAGGAAGTAGAGTTGGATGCCCTGAAACCTGTGTCGTTATGGTTTCACTCTTTAAAGAAAATTGAATTCGGGATTACTAACTATTGTTGGCTGCAAAAGGCCAAAATTGGAATGTGACCCCTTCCTTTGTTTGTGCACATTGCACAAGCCCTCTTGCTGGACTGCAGAAGATGAGCCATGAGAGGGTTCTACACCTCTTCCCTTGAAATTTCTCCAGTCAGCCATGAACTTTGTCCCCATTTGTCCCCATTATGGACTGTGCCCCAATATCTCCATGGACTTTGCCCAAACCCCAAAATAGACTGTATCCTAAACCCCATTATAAACTTTGCCCCCATCCAACCCTAGACTTTTCCTCACCTGGACTGTGGCCTAGGACAGGAAGCGCTGCCCCTCTACAAGACAGGACTGCATGATGGGAGACTTTGTAAAACAGGTGCAAAAATAAAATTAAGGACTGTGACCTCAACTTACTGTCAGATGGGAGATCTGAACAATGGTCTTTGCTGCTTGGCAAGTGGACTATGCCCAAAAACAGTAGGGCTACCATTGTGTTGGCCCAAATGGCCCCTTGTTAGACAACTTTAACTCATTGTTCCAGGGTCCCAACCCAGTGAGATTGGGGCCATGCAGACCCCAAATAAATATTGTAAAGGAGAGTGTGTTGTATATTATGTAATGCATAATATATAGTGGTGTAATGTGAAGTATAATAAGGTAAAGCCCATAGTGTTATAGGTGATGAATAGTGATGAGCGAGCATGCTTGTAACTACTCGGTACTCGCACGAGTATCGCTGTACTCGGGCTGCTCGGCAGGGACCGAGTAATCTCGCGATACTCGTGCTGTACTCGTGGTCTTCATCCCTGCATGTTGGCGCTCTTTTGAGAGCCAGCCCTCATGCAGGGATTGGCTGGCAGACCACTGCAATGCCACAGCCCTGTTAGTTGTGGAATTGCAGTGATTGGCCGGCCTGCACAGCGTGACCGAGCCTTTACACCGGCCGGCGCGCTGTGCTCTGCTCACAGCTATCCAGACAGTGAGTGCAGGGAGAGTGTCGCTGATTCAGGGAAAGCTTTGCGGCCCTTTATAGCTTTTTCAGTTGCAGGGCTGCAAACAGTGTGACCAAAAGTCCTTCTCAGGACTATTCTAGTTGTATACAGGCAGGCAGGGTATAGCCAGGTCGGAGTACAGTAGCAGAGTCCTTCTCAGGACTATTGTTGCTATATACAGGCAGGGTATAGCCAGGTCTGAATACAGGCTAGTGACCAGAAGAGTCCTTGTCACGACTATTGTACCAGTATACAGGCAGGCAGGCAGGCAGGGTATATATAGCCATTCCTAGTGGTGACCGTATACCAGCCTTCATCATATCTGGGGCTGGTGTACACAGTGTAAAACAGTCCAGATAGTGTCTGACTTGTCTGTAATTGTCGCTCCCCAAAAAAACCTGTTAGGTTCTTATTGCGTCCGTGCTTGGTTTTTAAAACCGCACGTGTGTGCCTGTCGGTGGCAGCGTACAGGTGCACTTGTGTGCAATTTCCACAAACTTTGATATAACGCACAAGTAGTGAATATACACGTCAGCAGTGCACAGCATTGCAAAATGCGCAAGGGCATTGGCAAGGAACAAGGAAGTGGACGTGATGGTGGTGCAGGCAGAGGCCGAGGTCGTGGGCAAGCTCTAATTTCGCCACAACAAAGGGCCACATCTAGTCGCTCGCACGTCCTGTCCCAAATTCTTGGGGACCGCAGCAGTACACCGCTCTTGAACCAAGACCAGTGTCAACAGGTTGTTAGTTGGATAGCAGATAATGCTTCCAGTCAGATTGGCACCACCACAAACACTCTGTCTTCCACACGGTCAAGTGTCAGTAGCCGTGATACTGCACCGCACATTTCTGAACCTGATCCTCCTTCCTACCACCAGGCTGAGTACACGTCCTCCTCGGACATTAATGATCCCACACTTGGACACTCGGAAGAGCTGTTCACGTTTCCATTCACACATTCTGGCCTCTCGTCAGCTCATATTGAAGTGGGTCATGAGGAGATCGTCTGTACAGATGGCCAAATATTTGAGCAGCCACGTTCTCACGAAGTTGGCAACGTGTCTCAACAAGTGGTGGATGATGATGAGACACAATTGTCAGGAAGTCAGGAGGAGGAGCAGGGTGCGGAAGAGGAAGACGACGTGGTGGATGATCCAGTAACTGACCCAACCTGGCAGGAGGATATGCAGAGCGAGGACAGCAGTGCACAGGGGGAGGGAGGCGTAGCATCACAACAGGCAGTAAGAAGCAGGGTGGTGGCCCCAGGCAGAAGTCAGGCAACCGTTCCCCGGAACAACACGACGACACAAGGTGCCTGTACAAATGTTAGGTCTTCCCGAGTCTGGCAGTTTTTTAAGTTGGATCCAGATGATTCAAAAAAGGCCATTTGCAACACCTGCCATGTCAGCATCAGCAGGGGTACCAAAGCTAGCAGCCTGACCACCACCAGCATGATCAGGCACATGTCAGCCAAGCACCCGACTTTGTGGGAAGTACAACAGAGTCGAGGAGCAGTGCTTGCTGATGTCACTGCTACGTCTTCGCTGGTTGTGCATGCGAGCCAATCCCCTGTCCATGCTGCCTGCGAACAAGCCTCCTCCACTCCTGCACCTGCAGTTGCCTACGCAGAAAGAACACCATCATCAAGCACGTCCTTGTCCCAGCGCAGCGTTCAGTTATCCATTCAGCAAACCTTTGAACGCAGGCGCAAATACACTGCCAACACCCCACATGCCACAGTTCTAAATGCTAACATTTCGCGACTGCTTGCGCTGGAAATGTTGCCTTTTAGGCTGGTGGAGACAGAAGCATTCCGTGACCTGATGGCGGCAGCTGTCCCACGTTACTCGGTCCCCAGCCGCCACTATTTCTCCCGGTGTGCCGTCCCCGCGTTGCATAACCACGTGTCACAAAACATCACACGTGCCCTGAACAACGCTGTTTCACCCAAGGTCCACCTAACCACAGACACGTGGACAAGTGCTTGTGGGCAAGGCCGCTACATCTCGTTGACGGCACACTGGGTTAATATTGTGGAAGCTGGGACCCAGTCTGAGCGAGGGACGGAACACGTCCTTCCCACACCAAGGTTTGCAGGCCCTACCTCAGTCAGTGTTTCACCCACACTCTACAGCTCCGGAATGTCATGCTCTTAAGCCTCCTCCTCCTCCTGCGCATCCTCATCCACTGTACCCTCCACACCAGTCACAAGCTGGAAGCACTGCAGCACTGCCTCGGGGAAGTGGCAACAGGCTGTGCTGAAGCTAATCTGCATAGGTGACAAACCCCACAATGCAGAAGAGCTGTGGACAGCTCTGAAACAGCAGGCAGATCACTGGCTCACACCTCTGAACCTAAAGCCAGGAAAGGTCGTGTGTGACAATGGCCGGAACCTGGTGGCGGCTTTGAGGCGAGGCCAGCTGACACATGTTCCATGCGTGGCCCATGTGCTCAACCTCGTGGTTCAGCGGTTTCTAAAGTCATACCCAGAGCTGTCTGATCTGCTGGTAAAAGTTCGCCGCCTGTCTGCACATTTTCGAAAGTCACCTACTGCTTCAGCCGGCCTTGCCGGCTTTCAGCGCAGTTTGCATCTTCCGGCTCACAGACTGGTGTGTGATGTCCCCACGCGTTGGAATTCAACTCTGCACATGTTGGTCAGGATATGTGAGCAGAAGAGGGCAGTTGTTGAGTACCTGCATCACCTAAGCCGTCGGGAAATGGGTCAAACTCCACACATAACACCTGAGGAGTGGAGATGGATGTCAGACCTATGTACCATCCTCCAAAACTTTGAGGACTCCACCAAGATGGTGAGTGGTGATGACGCCATTATTAGCGTCACCATACCGCTACTCTGCCTTCTAAAACGGTCTCTGCTGAAAAACAAACATGATGCATTGCAGGCGGAGCGCGATGAGTTGCAGCAAGAAACAGTAGTGGGTGTGGGTGATGATAACACACAGCCCAGCCTCGTCTCATCACAACGTGCAGTGGAGGACTATGACGAGGAGGAGGATGAAGACATGGAGCAACTCTCCGGCCAAATTGAGGATATGACATGCACACCAGTCATATCCTCGGTTCAGCGTGGCTGGCCAGAGGACAGGGTAGATGAGGAGGAGGAGGAGGAGGAGGAGGACAGCATGTTCAGTCATCTTGTTGGTCAGGCTACTGAAGTCCTGGCTGTTAAGAGTCTGGCGCACATGGCTGACTTTATGGTAAGCTGCCTGTCTCGTGACCCTCGCGTTAAGAACATCTTGGCCGACAATCATTACTGGTTGGTAACACTGTTAGACCCACGCTACAAGGAGAACTTTTTGTCTCTTATTCCCGTGGAGGAGAGGTCAACCAAAATGCAGCAGTTCCGGAAGGCCATAGTCACGGAAGTAGGCAAAGCATTCCCCTCACAAAACGCTAGCGGCATAGGTCAGGAATCAGTGGACAACCGAGGCGTACAGCCGAGAGAGGCACAAGTCCAATCCGCCAGAGGTAGGGGAACAGTCTTTAAGATGTGGGACAGTTTTCTCAGCCCCTCACGTACCACAGCCCCTGAGGTGCGGGGTAGTGCCACAAGAAATCCTAAGTTTGCCCAGATGCTGAAGGAGTACCTTGCAGATCGAACAACTGTACTCCGACATTCCTCTGTGCCTTACAATTATTGGGTATCCAAGCTGGACACGTGGCATGAATTGGCTCTCTACGCCTTGGAAGTCCTAGCCTGCCCTGCTGCTAGCGTTTTGTCAGAGCGTGTTTTTAGTGCCGCAGGTGGAATCATTACAGATAAACGCACCCGCCTGTCAACTGAAAATGCTGAGAGGCTGACTCTGATCAAGATGAACAAGGGTTGGATTGGGCCAGACTTCACCACACCACCAGCAAATGAGAGCGGAATTTAAAGTTTGCCATGTACCTCCACTCACCCATGGGTACACACTTCTGGACTTTGGATAATCGCTGGACTGCTCCTCCTTCTCCTCATGCGCCACCATGATTATGACCGTTACAAATTGCAATACTTAGGCCTTTGTTTCAGGTATACCCCCAGTGGTAAATTTTTTCGCCCATTCTTTGCAGAATGGACATTACAACGACAGGAGACCCGCTCCTTTGCAATGGGAACAATGTTTTGAGGCCCTCATGCACGTCTCTATCCAGGGACAACGTGGAGCCTCCCAATTTTTGGCTGCCCTGCCTAAGGGCTATACTATAATACACCCACTTCCTGACAATGGACACTTAATGTTTTGAGGCCCTCATGCACGTCTCTACCCAGGGACAACGTGGAGCCTCCCAATTTTTGGCTGCCCTGCCTAAGGGCTATACTATAATACACCCACTTCCTGACAATGGACACTTAATGTTTTGAGGCCCTCATGCACGTCTCTACCCAGGGACAACGTGGAGCCTCCCAATTTTTGGCTGCCCTGCCTAAGGGCTATACTATAATACACCCACTTCCTGACAATGGACACTTAATGTTTTGAGGCCCTCATGCACGTCTCTACCCAGGGACAACGTGGAGCCTCCCAATTTTTGGCTGCCCTGCCTAAGGGCTATACTACAATAGACCCACTTCCTTCCAATGGGCACTTCAGGTTTACAGGCCCTCATGCACGTCTCTACCCAGGGACAACGTGGAGCCTCCCAATTTTTGGCTGCCCTGCCAAAGGGCTATACTATAATACACCCACTTCCTTCCAATGGGCACTTAATGTTTTGAGGCCCTCATGCACGTCTCTACCCAGGGACAACGTGGAGCCTCCCAATTTTTGGCTGCCCTGCCTAAGGGCTATACTATAATACACCCACTTCCTTCCAATGGGCACTTCAGGTTTACAGGCCCTCATGCACGTCTCTATGCAGGGGCATTGGTGAACCTCACAATTTTGGACTGCCCTGGCAAAGGAAAATACTACAAAGACTCACTTCCTCAAAATGGGCACATTAGACTCAAGAGGCCTTCATGTACGTCTCTTCTCAGGGACATCGGAGTGCCACACAATGTTTTCACGTAAAATCTTTCATGTATTAATCTCAAAAAGTAACATACACCAGCTCTATCTCACTATTGGGTATGTGCCCTTAACATTTCTGCCATGAAAAATCATTTTGGGGTCATTTTGGAAGGTTTTCTGGTGAGTCCGTAAAAATGGCGTGAAACGCGGACAAAATTGTTCACAGCTGTGACTTTTGAGTGATAAATGCTTCAAGGGGTCTTCCCCATGCTGTTGCCATGTCATTTGAGCACTCTTCTGAGACTTTTGTGACATTTTTAGGGTTTCTCCATGCTGCCGGGGGGTCATTTCACAAAAATACTCGGGTCTCCCATAGGATAACATTGGGCTCGTTGCGCGGGCCGAGTACACGAGTATCTTGGGAGGCTCGGCCCGAGCTTCGAGCACCCGAGCTTTTTAGTACTCGCTCATCACTAGTGATGAATAGTAATATAAGATGGGAATGTATAGTGTAAGATATTATAGAATAGAATGTAGCATTATTATGTAGGATGTGATAATGCAGAGTATTATGTGTGTATAGTAATGTAGGTAAAAGGTTGAATCTGCCCAGCAACAGACTGCATTGGTAGACAGAGTTAATGTTAGGACTAGCCCACCCTGGAAGGAGTGAAGTAAATAAAAAGAGTGTGGGTTCCTTCTAGACAGTGTAGTAGTAGTTGGGAGTGATAGCTGAAACTGCCCTAGTTATATTGATCAGGGTTGCGCTGTGACTTTTGAGACCAGAATAATGGAAGTAAATCAGTGGACGTTTGACATATGTTTGAATGTGTGGTAAACCTGGAAGAATAGTGCACAGTATCTCCTGTATAACATTGTACTTGAAGAAAGGCTGAGTGTTTAGCAAAGAAATGTTGCTGAAAAAGCTAACAGTGGCAACATGCGGGCCTTCATCTACACACACTGCCAAAGTCCACACATCCAGCCAAGACCATGTTTTCTATGTAGAGTGCCGAGACATCCATGGTAAATACATGAATACCACCTCACTCCCTTCACAGAACTTTTTAAAATGAAAATGTGAAAACTTAAATTTCTTTTACAACTAAACTGTTGTTTTAGATTCAAATTTGTAATTTTCACAATGAATAATAGGAAAAAAACAGGCCATATAATTTGTTGCACAATTTCTCCCAAACACTATGATACTATGCTTCAGATGAACAGAAAACCCCCAAAAGGGACACCATTGTAGAAAATGCACCTGTGAATAAATTTATCTATAGCTGCAGTGACAATTTTGGTCCCCCAGATGTTTCGCTTTGTCAGATCTACACCATGCATTTATGCTTTTTTTTTGGGGGGGGGGAGTTGCAAAATATGCTAGTGTAGTGCTTAGCCAGCTTGTGGTTCTGGCAACATGCACCCCATATACTGCTAATAAGGTGCCCCCTGCTGCAATAATACCAAACCTGTTGCCGCTTACTGCGGTTTATGCACAGTTATGCTAAGAAGAAGGGGTGCAAATTTCACAGAATTATATTTGAAGGCAGTGTCGGACTGGCTACCGGAAGAACCTCCAGTCATACCTGGCGATTGCGCTTCAGTTCATGACAGCTGCGGACAGCCCAGGCTGAACTCCGAAGCTCTCACCTGAGCTCCAGAATTCAACCTGGCCTGTCCACAACTGTGACATGAACTGAACCGCAATCGCCAGGGAATCAGTCGGTGCTCGCAGTTCAGACCAGCAAACCCAGAGTTCAGTCCAGGCTGCACTCTGGAGCTCGGGTCAGAGCCCGGAGTTCAGTGCAGGTGACCGCAGGCAGGCCTGGTATTACTGGAGGATTCTCCAGTAGCCAGTCCGACACTGTTTGAAGGATTGGGAGTCATGTTGCTTTTCCAGAACATTTGTCCTACAAGAAACATTGTTGCCACCTATATTTCCAATGCCAGATGATGGACCTGAGTGGGGGCTGGTTTTGTGCTGGAAAAGATAGAGTTTTTATTGATAACACTTATGTTGGGATTTCCATGTATATCCCACAAAAATGTGATTCAGACGAAACCCGCAACAAAACCACTCACCATAATAAAGCAAATGGAGACACTTTGGACTCCATTTTGCGCCAGTTCTGGTGGAATCAATTTTGTTAGACGTGCACAGAACTTGTCATGCGATTTTCAGCTTTTCATTTGCTGGGTATCATGGCAGTGTCAGTCTCTATTCACACCACAGAGTCTGACATACAACCAGAGGTCTCTTAGTTGCTTAGCCTGACTGGGGCGTTGGCTGAATTAGCTTCACTGCTCTTCAGTCCAGCAGGAGTTAATTCCTGTTGTTTTTGTGAACTGCTGCTATTAGCTCTTGCTACTTTGACCACTCACAGCCATCTTAACACTTTATAAGGTACTGAATCCGGATGCCCATTGCCGAATATAGTTTAGCGTAGCTGCAGCGAATACCGATCCCATTGTAGTGATCCAAATCCTGGTGATCTGTTATGTGCTTCTATGTGGTGTGGAAATATACTTGTTCTTAGTTTATTTCCTCCCTGTAGTTTATTTCCTTCTGGGCACTTATTGTTTCTCCCCTGTGTGATTGCATTGTGCTTGTGTTTTGTTTTTTTCTCATGTCTGTGGTATTTGTGAGGTTTGTTTCTCCAGTCCCAGCCATCTCCTGGGGTGGAGGAGAGGGGGTGTTAGTTCAGGGCTTGGACAAGAGTTAAGGACACGCTGGCAATCCAGACCTGGCTACCATCAAGCCTACCTCTGGGAAAAGGGACAGCGCAGAGTCCCTAGTCTGAGGGCCAGTTTAGAGGTCACTGCTCCAGGTACCCCTACATTCCCGAGACAGAACGATGATTGTTCACACTTGAGGGGGTGCTAATTGCTTTTTTCTGACCACCATTTTAATGTGTATCGGCAGTCATTAAGGGGTTATACTATATAAAAGTGTAATGCCTCTGTACACAAGCCATATTGTCATGTCATGTTATATTCTGTAACAGCCTGTCACAACACCTCAAGTCAGACTTAGGGGTACTTTGCACACTACGACATCGCAGGTACGATGTCGGTGGGGTCAAATCGAAAGTGATGCACATCCAGCGTCGCTGTCGACATTGCAGTATGTGAATCCTTTTACATACGATTAGCGAGCTCAAATGCGTCATTATCGTATGATCGGTGTAGGGTCCGTCATTTCCATAATTTCGCAGCAGCGACGGTACGATGTTGTTCCTCGTTCCTGCAGGCAGCACACATCGCTGTGTGTGAAGCCGTAGGAGCGAGGAACATCACCTTATCTGCGTCCACCGGCTATGCGGAAGGAAGGAGGTGGGCGGGATGTTTACGTCCCGCTCATCTCCGCCCCTCCGCTTCTATTGGCCGCCTGCCATGTGACGTCGCTGTAATGCCGCACAACCTGCCCCCTTAGGAAGGAGGGGGTTTGCCGGCCAGAGCAACGTCGCAGAGCAGGTAAGTGCATGTGAAGCTGCCGTAGCGATAATGTTCGCTACAGCAACAATCACAAGATATCGCTGCTGCGACGGGGGCAGGGACTATCGCGCTCGTCATCGCAGCATCGGCTTGCGATGTTGTAGTGTGCAAAGGGCCCCTAATGACATTAATTTTTTACTCTTATTTAAAATTAAAATGTTACATTCTTTAGTCTACATTAAAGTCTATGCACTGAAAAGCTTGTACTTTTCATGAATTACGTTTCCGGCTGTCCTTCCTTGATATTTTACATATGTATGTGGATAAGCATCTTGTAATATAAATACGGCGCTGCAGCTTTATTTTACTTTGTACGTACGTGATGTGTTTGCTATGATATTTGGATTCACTTTTAGGAAGTGAGGTCAGATTATGATCTTTTTACCTCTATTAAATACAGCTTCAGCTAGATCAAAGCACGTTTACATAGAATACTAGAAATATTTAGAAGTACATGATTATTTAGCAATGTTTCCTATATGCAAAGTATGACTACACATTCAATACTGTCAAAAACAACATTTTAAAAAATCCAGACTTTTAGTCTCACTTTAAAAATCCGTATCTGCACATTTCTAAACACACATTGACCGCTACTTAAAATTATATGTCAGCTGCATTTTCTGAATGAACCTAATATTTTCCTAGAATATAAATGTGTTGGGGGAAGGGAACAGAGCGGTTTATGTATGATATGGCTGCCATCTAGTGTGGTGTCTGGGAAGTGACTATACCAAGAAGACTTCGCAATACTGTATCTCACAGGAGTGGTAATGTGAGCACATTTAGGGAGGGAAAATGGGTATAATCTCAGATTCAATTAACAGTCATCAGCTATTAATTAAAAAAGGCTTCTTAATAACAATCTGTAGTAGACTGGTATTATAATACAGTTAATATCACATTACTGTATAATTTAATGACTCGGTATTTCATGTGTCAATATTCATTACAGCCCATTCAGGGTAATAAATAGCTGTAAAACTATCTACCTTCTGAAGTGCATTAACACCATAATCTGCGCACAAGCGTTTTTCAGCTACACTATCCTTAATGGGTCATATACACTATTTAAATAGAGATGTGTGTAAACACAGTCAACTCTTAAAGGTAAGTATATAGTAGTAGTAGGAGGAAGGCTGTAGGGGAAAGTCACCATACAGTGCAAAAAAAAGTCACCGTATCAAAGTACATCATATACTGTAGCTCTGCCATGTATGTGAGCCCCAGAAGAACTTTAAGATATTTGTCTCATAGTAAGAAAAGGGTTATCTGGAACTTTTATATTGATGGACTATCCTTAGGATAGGTCATCAATATCTGATCTGTAGCTACACAGCTCCGTCAACTGCATAGTGGCCATGGCCAGGTACTACATGTCCGCCCTCTATTAATTCGAATAGGCGGCTGCAGTGCTAATCCTGGCTGTGTCCTCTGTGAGCTGATGAAGCTATGCTGTGCAACTCCATAACTGAGTACATATGGCACCAGGAACAGCTGATTGGCGGTGGCTGCTGAGTAAAACATCACCACCTATCAGATATTGATGACCTATTCAAAGGCTAGGCCATAAATATACAAGTGCAAGACAATCCCTTTAAATAGTTAAAACTGCCCACTGCTTATAGAAGAATACAAGTTGCTTGTGAAAAAGAAACTTTGCAATTTACCTCTTATTAAAAATCAAAGTCATTTTCAAGAATGAAAAGTTGCATAATATTTATATATATTCTACAGTTTACATCTGATTGCCAATGTTACTGACCAACACTGCAGTCCATCAGTGGGTGCTGGTTTCCAAGGAATGCACACTTGCCATACAGCTTGCACATGGTAGATCGAAGATGGATGGACCTGATGAATCGCTGACCCAATGCTCTACATTCTCCTGATTCTTCAGAGATGCCTGTGTTGGCAGCATTGGAGAGGGCACCGTATAGGTTATCAGCTCAGCCATATCCCGAACCTAACTGTCAATTATCAGGAGAGCACTATTCTGGGGTAACAAAAAAGCATGATGGCCTCGGAATGATGTAATTCTGGTGATAGGATTCTGAGGCCGAAGATCTCTTTAACTGTTATATTTATGGGAACTCTCATCTTGGCAATTCATGGTTTTATATATATATATATATATATATATATATATAATGTGTGTGTATATATATATATATATATATATATATATATATATATATATATACCAGAAAGATATCAGCTATCTAGTGGCATTGTTCAGTTGTTAGTCATAGATTTACATAGGTCAGGACAGGAACCAGACAAGAAGCCATGTCCAAAAACACAAGCAGTGTTGATGCCAAACAGATCAGATGCAAATAAACATGAGTAAAAAGGATCTTGTTGCTCAAGGACAGAGATGTGATGAGAGATTTCTTTGGAAACCTTTATCATTGGCTTAATGGTGACTACTGCATATTGCATCTTCAAGTGGGTGAATGTTGGCACATGTACGTTAACTATAGCAAAAGTCGTAAAATACGACATCAAAGTGATGGCCAGGAATCGAACAGTAAACATCTAGAGACTTACAGAACCAGTAATATTGCTTGATATTCGGGTTTTTTTGTGGTTGTCCGATAGAGGTTGGGCATAAAATTATAGAAATGTTTGCCAATACAAATGTGTCCACCACATGTCCTTTATCTTCAATATACTTGCTGTTCCTCCACGATCGCATGAGATTAGCCAAATAACAGACCTAAATACATCAAGTTATTCCTGTCTTAAATTCTGTGATCTCATATTTCTTTCTTTTCCAGACAGTGCCGGCAATTGTTCCCTACAAAAGGTACCCATAAGCTGCACAAGGTTGCCGACCACGCAGTAGATTCCCTTGTTATAAGACTTGTACAAAATTCATGAGACTCTTCCATAAATATGATCCATAGACAATGAGTTCTTAAAACCTCCAGTTCTGAAGACTTTTTTATTCTCCGCCAATAAAGCTGTCTCTTCCACAGAACTTAGTTTTGGCACGGTCATCCATTCATAATGATACAAAGTCACTTTCCATAATTGTAGGGTAAAAGGAAAACCTAGAAGAAATATGATGTGAGAATATTCAATATAAATCTTCTTATGTGTGAAATCATTCATTGTACTTTAATTTAAATGATTTCTCCGACGTTTCCTCACCTTTGAGTTCTTTTTGTTCTCATCTCAATAGCACAGTTGCAGGCAAGTCTATAATATGTACTTATTCTTTAATCTTCAAGAAAAAATACATCTATAGAATTTCTGAAAGTGTTCTCTTTACCATTACTACTGCCTGAACAATTATTTTTGATCATATATTCTGCTACAAAATCATTATATGCTGTAGCAAATTAATGTTAGAGGCACTTTGGGCTTACAGGACCAAGCAGTGACAGTTTTCACTGTGAAAAATCTAATTACTGACATTTTCTTTTTCTACTACGTTCTGCATATTGAATATGCTCACACAAGGTCAATGAGCGTTAGTGAGGAGCAGATGCTAACAGCAAGCACAAGTCGCATTCATTTATAACTGTTTCTGAATGAACTAATTATTTCTTTTAGTGCAGAAAACATTGAATTTTTTTTTCAAAGTAATGAGTAGAACTTAGCCTACTATAAAATTACATACATCACTTATAGAGCTAAATCTTAAGCCATGCCACATTCACACTTTTGCGTGCCACAGTCCGAGCACAGAATATGGTGCACAAACTGGATGGAATTTACAGTATCATATTTGTATGTAGCAGAAAAGTGGATCCCCCAAAGTTAAAGTTTCTGGTGGGCTCACCCTTGGCATTCCGTGAGTGACATCACTTTTTGTGGGCAGGGCTGGACTCTGCTTTTCCTTCTTGCAGGATTCTCTCTTTACCATGCCTACTGACAGTGCACTTTCTTACCGTCACTTCATTTCTCATCAGAGCCAGAGAGGGAGTGCACTGTCATTGTGCATTGAAAATAATATTTCACAGTAACAAGGAAGCTCATACTAAGCATATATTGGAATTAACAGTCAACACATGCTCAGCAGACCTGGGAATAGCCAAGAACCTGAGATGGATGTCACTGCTGATGCTTCATATCACTGCCAAAGCCTCTGTTCCCTGATAACAAGTGATTTGACTTTCCCAGGTACTGTTATAGACAGTAGAGCGTGAATGATACGGACATTTCAATCAAAATATATTAGAAAATAAATTAGAATATTACTTTAATTAGGTAGACATTTAGGATTAAAATAAATGTTAGTTTTGGACCACCCCTTTAAGGTTACATTGCCATGGTGAGATTTTTACAGTGTGTACTTGACCCACCCCAGGGCTATGGGGTACTCGGTTCCGGGCCGTATATGTATGGAGGTGCTGTGTCACTAGTGTGTAATGGCCGATGCCCAGTTCCGTGACCCTGAGGGTCGCTTTAAAAGGGGGATATTTACAGGGCAATTGTAATAAAAGTTTATGTCGTGACGCCACTTGCGGGTTGTAGTTATGGAGATAGAACCACTGTTGCACAGTCTATGGCCTCTGGGGCTGATAGTGGGTGCAGTCTAGATGTTTGGCCCTCCGCAAGTAGGGCCAAGCCCCAGGGGGAAGGATGATGGAGTTAGGCGCAGATAGTAAGTGAGGCCACACAAAGGGTTGCTGTATAACTGGATTTCTTTACTCACAGTGGCTGGTAGTGGGTAACTGGTCCCCAAAGGATGGCTGGTACACCTCAGTTTCCTTTAGTCCCAGTGCCGGTGTGGTACCCTGGTGGCTTCTGTCCCTGGCACCTCTCGCTAGTTGGTGGAACCCCATGGCTTGGAGCATCTGGGGGTCCTCTACTGTCTATCGGCAGTCTCTGATCCATACGGCAGTGCGAACCCTGTAGGGTCGGTGTTCTGTTCCGGTCCCTGGCTCTATCTTTACTGCTGGTGCCCCCGGATTGTTGGGTCAGTGAGGTCCGTGAAGGTCCCCTCACTGTGTAGGTATTTGTCAGGTAGCCTGAAGTGTTCGCTTGACCTAGGGCCCTGTGCCCCGTTGGTGCTCTGGTTCCAGGGGTACCTGGCTGTACTCTCTCTGGCAACCACCCTACCCCTCCACCTAGGTCCCTGCTACACGACCCCATCTGGAGACACGTCCGTCTCCTTCAGCTGTCACTATGGACACTCCTCCTTGTCTCCCCCTCCCACCTGGTTGCCTTCTAGTGGACTGGACTATCTCCACCCCTGGGTGGCCATCAATTGGTTCCCAGACTAGTCAGTCACCCATTATTGGGAGAGGGAAACTGTGGAATTTCATGTGTTTTGTTGTTACCGGCACTGGTCTTCCAGGTCACTGGGGGTAGGCCCTGCATCTTTGACAGGATGCAGTACCTTGTAGTGCCCTGATGGGTTCAGGGGCACTACATTCTCCCTTGGCTAAACTCAGCACGTCCTCGGGCTGTAAAGGTAACACAAGTTTACATTTTGAATGCATATTTAAACATTAACATTCTTCCTGCGCAGGGGAGGCATTGCTTGAACGTTGCAAACCTGGAGTATGTCCCCCTATCACCCACCACCCAAAGGTCCTGGTCCCCAAAACCCATAGGAGGAAGGTCACCGGTTTCCATGATGACCGGGTCTCGGACACCTTTGCCGCAGACCCTTCCTGTGACCTTTTCCTCTCCATGCTGGTGGTATCAATGAGGGTTACTTTTGGCAAGGTTGTACTCTGATTTTGGCACAGCTGGTGCAATTATTAACAGTGCGAGCGTTCGGGTAATTTCTAGGGATGATCGAATATCACAAATATTCGGCAATATTTGGCTTCGCGAATATCCGACGAATAGGTCACCGCTGTGCGAATATTCGATGCGCAATGTAAGTCTATGGAAAGCTCGAATAGTTGCTATTCGACAACTATTTGGGTTTCCCATAGACTTACATTGCGCATCAAATATTCGCAAATAGTCGAATAGTGGCGACATATTCGGCGAATATGGGTGTTGCCGAATATTTAAGGTATTTGATCATCCCTAGTCATTTCCAGTTCAATGACCAATGGTCCATTATTTTAGCAAATATTTTTAACTGGTTATGTCATAGATCAACATTTACAGTTTATAACTCTATTTATATTAGTGCATCATTTACACATTTTCTGTGAATACCTATTCTCTATATCTAAGTGGGGGCTGACCAAAGTTGCTACGTGTAGATCTACGTAGCCCTGGTGTCTCAGCTACTCCCTGTTGTGTTCTTGTATCTATTGCAAGTGTCTCGCTACTAGTTGTAGGTGGACTAGGCAATTGTCTGCGTCTTCTTAATGAACTGATAGATCCATTGTTTGTAGTTTGTTCTGGAACTTGAACTGTTTCTTCCACTGGTTGTGGGAATGTGATGACTGGCACTATTATTGCTCCGTTGTACTGAGGCCAATTCTCTGAAAAGTCTTCAAGTATGGTATGTATCACCTTTTCTTTCTTCTCTGGTACTTGAGGTGTATCTGGTACTTCTCTTGGATTCATTGGTTCTGGACACTTCTTCAATTGGTCCCTTGAAACAGTTGATGAAGTTTTCCCTTTTTCTTTGCTGATTAAGCAAGTTTTCTTGTCAGAATTAGAAGTAAGTACATTATAGGTTTCTTTTTCTCACTGATCATCAAGTTTGTGGACTCTTCTTTTCCTCTTTAGAACTATTTCTCCAGGTATTAAAGAAACAGTGCGGGCATTCTTGTTATAGTCTTTCTCTTGTTTTTCCTGACTTTTATTTAGACTCTGTTCTCAACATATTCTTGTATTCTTTTGTACTGTGCCTGATGATTAGAGTTCCAGTCAGCATCTGGTGAATTGGTTTCTGGAATCTCAACTTCTATTTCAAAATCTACTGGCAATCTTTCAGGTCTTGCTCGCCACAGATATGCGAGTGTACACTTTGTAGAGCATACCGGAATGTTATTGTACATATCCACTAAGTCAGGTAACTGCCACATGTTCCTTTCTCTAGTGGTAGTGTTTTCAACAGGTTGATTACCAGGTGGTTCCTTATTCTCGCACATCCCATTAGTTCGAGGGTGGTAAGGTGTAGTGCAGATCTTTTTACAGCCATACAAGTTGCAGAATTTTTGGAATATCTCAGCTTCAAAGGCGGGATCTTGTTTTGTCAATACCTGTTCTGGGTACCCGTGAGGTCTACAAAAGTAAGCTTGAAAGGCTTTTGCTGTTGTTCTTGCTGTCAAGTCCTTTACAGGTACGAACACTAAGAATCTGGAGTAGTGATCTACCATAGTGAGAGCGTAGGTATAACCTGCTCGACTAGTGTTAACTTTACATGATCCAGGGCAATCTTCTCTAAGGGCTGCTTAGTAACAATAGGTTGTAGCGGCGCCTTTTGACTGTTAGGATCTTTCCTCCTCAAAGCACAAGGACCACAGTTTCTGCTCCCTTCCTCTATAGTGGTTCTCATTCCGATCCAATAGAATCGATCGCGCAACAATGCTTCCAGCTTCTTCCACCCGAAGTGTCCTGCTCAATCATGGTACGCTTCCAGGACTAACTGGACATGTGCTTTAGGTATCACCACCTGACATACCCTTTCATGAGTTTTAGGATTAGTAAGGCTTCGGCACAATTTACCTCGATGGATATATAGCCTGCTTCTCTCTTTCCACAACCGTTAAGCTTCCATTGGAGCTTCAGGACCTAGGTACGAATCCGGTTGGGCTATCAACGCTTTGATCAGTCTCACCGCAGGGTCATTGTCTTCTGCTTCCTTCCAACCATGATGGGGTAGTGAATCCAATGTGGTTTCTTGGTGCAGGCTGTAAGACTGCTGATTCTGTAGAGCACTGGGATGGTGAAATGCTGGCAACTCGATTTTGTCCAGTTCATCTACATCTTTTCCTTCATCTGATAGGTGGGGCATCCTGGACAATGCATCCGCGTTAGCATTCTTATGGCCAGCCCAATACTTGATGGTGAAGTCGTAATTTGCAGGCCGAGCCACCCAACGTTGCTCCAATGCACCCAGCTTCGCTGTATGAAGATGGGGAATTTTGCAACTGCAAGATAGTGTTTGAACCACTCAGTTACTGCCCAAACCAATGCCAGGAACTCCAACTTGAAGGAACTGTAGTTTTCAGGATTCCTTTCAGTAGGAAGGAGTTTTCTGCTCACGTAGGCAATCACTTTTTCCTTGCCACTCTGCATCTGCGATAGCACAGCTCCCAGCCCCACGTTGCTGGCATCAGTGTGCAGCACAAAGGGTAAGTTGTAGTCAGGATACGCCAGGATCTCGTCACCAATCGTCACCACTTTTTCTCCAACTCATGTCCTGGATAAATTTACTCTGACAAAGGATCTCTACCTTTTTTGTAGGAAATTGATTTTTCAAGTCATCTACAACAAACCTTCAGCAGGGGATCATTCTATGTCAGATGAACAGAGGGTGTTCAGAGATCTTCTGGACTTGCTCCAGGAGAATGAAAATGATGTAAGTAGGCCTAGATTTCCTTACAGAAATAAATCCGAAACAAACCCTCCATTTTCTTTGGTACCAGCTGTTCGTATTTTTTTCGAACTTGTCAAAGCTGATATTTGGAAATTGAAACCTCACTCACCAAGAGCGCCTAATCTCAATCAGGCTGAAAAATCAGCCATTCGTAATTTGAGGAATAATAATGATTTCTTGGTGAAGGAGGCGGACAAAGGGGGTAATGTTGTCATCTGGCCTACTGATATGTATCTAGAAGAGGCCAACAGACAATTGAGTGTCGATACTTTTTATTCTAGACTTCCATCTGATCCGACAGCCCTCTTCACATCTAAATTCCACCGCTTATTGGATTCAGCCTGGCACCTTGGCATCATCAATGAGACCGAAAAAAAGTACTTATGGGTTGATCAGCCTGTCATCCCGACTCTCTACTTATTACCGAAGGTTCATAAATCCATCACTAAACCGCCTGGAAGACCAATTGTGGCAAGTATTGGCAGTCTGTGTGAAAAAGCCAGTGTATATGTTGATTTCTTCTTGCAACCACTGGTAACCAATCTTCCATCCTTTGTACAGGACTCCTCCCATTTCATTCGTATTTGCCAAGATATTAAATTGGCCCCAGGTGACCTTTTGGTCACCTGCGACGTGGAGTCGCTATACACTAACATCAAGCATATGGATGGCATGCATGCGGTCACTTACTTTTTGGACCTCCAGGTGGGTTCTGACCGCATGCACGACTCCTTCCTGATTGATCTGTTGGATTTTATCCTTCAACATAATTATTTTCTTTTTGATAGAAGGTTTTATAGACAGATCTCAGGCGTGGCTATGGGTGCACGCTGTGCACCCATTTTTGCCAATTTATTTCTCGGATGGTGGGAAACCACAGTTGTCTTCTCCTTGCCACAATTCAAAATCCAAGTCTCCCATTGGCATAAGTATATAGACGATGTGTTCTTCGTTTGGAGGGGCACAGAAGATGGCTGCCGGGATTTCCTCACTCTGCTAAATAATAATGTATTGAACATCTTTCTTACGTATACTATATCCTCCTCTGTAGTGACCTTCTTGGACCTGGAAGTCTCTAGGAAAGGTGACATGATATCGACCAACCTCTATCGTAAGGAAACATCTACGAATAGCCTCCTCCAGTACCAGAGCTTTCATCCACCGCATACAAGACAAGGTATACCAGTTGGGCAGTTTTTACGTATTAGACGTAACTGTACAGGGGATGATGATTTCAAAAAGCAGGCAAAAAATCTCACTCATAGATTCCTTCAGCGGGGTTACCCCAGGTACACTATCTCTAGGGCCTTTCAACGAGCCAAACCTGAATCTCAAGCATCACTTGTTATTCCAAAATCACGAAAAAATGACGATCGTATAAGGTTTATTACCACCTATAACGATCAGTGGAATACAATTAAGAATATTCTGCGGAACCACTGGGGTATTTTAGTGGCTGATACCCAGACGTCCCAGGTGGTGAGCTCAGACCCACTTTTGACAGCCAGAAGAGCACCAAACCTAAAGGACATATTGGTTCAGAGCCACTTTGCGGGTTGTAGGCAGAAATTGAATTGGGGTTTCCAACTGAGGGGCTCGTATCCTTGTGGGAATTGCAATGTCTGCAGATATATGCATCCGGTTTCAGATGTGTTTTGTCATCCCCAGGACTCTTCTAGACACAAGTTACAATCGTACATCAACTGCAAAACAAAAAATACTATCTACGCCTTGATCTGCCCATGCAACAAAATCTATGTTGGCCAAAATCTCAGGAGCTGCGGAAGAGGGCACAAAAAGATCTTTCCACCATCAATTTGGCAGCAGCCGACATCGAAAAGGGGGTCCCCATTACTCCGGTTGCGGCTCACTTCCTTACTTTTCATCGTGGCTCCTGTTTGGGGTTACGGATCCTTGGCCTGCAGAGATTTATAGGTAATGGAAGAGGTGGTTCGTGTCACAAATGGCTACTACAGAATGAGGCCAGATGGATCTTTAACCTCAATTCAATAGCCCCGAGTGGCTTGAATGAGGATCCGGTTTTCTCGGTTAAATATCTGATCTTGTCCCTTTCTTTTTCCCCCTTTTTTTCTTTTTTTTTTTTTTTTTTCTCCTCTTCAGGATATTGATCCTTCAATCAGTATTGATGTATTTTTGGTCAATCCATCATCAGTTATTATCATGGACATTTTTTGATTTATTTTTATATAGATATATTTGCTTTATTAGTGTACAGCCTTGATTAGTGACTGAACAGTACTCCCTTTTCCATGCTTTACACTGCATGTCTGCTTTATTAGTGTACAGCCTTGATCAGTGACTGAACAGTATTACCTTTTCCATGCTTTACACTGCATGTCTGCTTTATTAGTGTACAGCCTTGATCAGTGACTGAACAGTATTACCTTTTCCATGCTTTACACTGCATGTCTGCTTTATAAGTGTATAGCCTTGATCAGTGACTGAAGTTTAGCTGCTTTTCTATTGGAGCCTGGTGCACATATCCTGTATGTTTCTTTTTTTTTTTTTTTTTTCCTTTTTTCTCCTCTTCAGGATATTGATCCTTCAATCAGTATTGATGTATTTTTGGTCAATCCATCATCAGTTATTATCATGGACATTTTTTGATCTATCATAGAATTGACTCTCCTTTTGGAATCATCTAAAATTGTTCATAACCATCTGCTATCAAGCAAATTATGGGAGCCCTTTGCATACATATTGGATCATGCTTTGTAATTAGATCTATGTGCTTTTTTGTACATATATGCACTATATATAAATTGTTTATCATGCAAATCCTAAATGATTATATGCTTTTTCCACTTTATTATATATGGATTAGACATATTACTATGTATGTGGCTCTGATTTTTATATGTTTTCACAGCCTGTGGGTTACCTATGTTCATTGTGACATTCTTTTGGATCTAATGCTAATATGGTATTGCCCTTTCAACGAATGAAATATCTGATACACCTAGCGCGCATGCGCTGTTTCTCATAACGGTGATCGCACCTTTTTGGACTTTACCGCGCACGCGCAGACTTTCCAAAGTGGCGGCGCCCGTTTGGCAGAGCCATGGCTGCCATTACACACGTTGAAGCTATAGTAGGAGAGAAAAGGCGCAATAGGGTCTTACCCGATTTACAGGGCAGAGGGAAAGGGTTAAAACACACTCACCTGGCTGGGTTGTGCCAGTCACAACCCCTTAGAGAACGTGGATGAGTGCTTTAGTGGTTCAGCAGCGGCCCCGTGTCTGAGCAAAGGATATCAAAGTGTAGACTGGAGGAAAAACGGGTTTAAAAACCGCGCTAGGAAACCACGAGCAAGGATGTAAATGAATATTTTTCTTTTATTTAGATAATCCAACGCGTTTCGGAGACCCATCTGTCTCCTTCCTCAGGGAAAAAGAATCTCCATTCTTTTTCCCTGAGGAAGGAGACAGATGGGTCTCCGAAACGCGTTGGAATTATCTAAATAAAAGAAAAATATTCATTTACATCCTTGCTCGTGGTTTCCTAGCGCAGTTTTTAAACCCGTTTTTCCTCCAGTCTACACTTTGATATCCATTACACACGTTGCTGAACGCTGACTCCCCACCCGGACTTTTTTGCCATTGCACCTACAGGTGACTTGATTTATGACTAATTACTAAGCACATTTATACTTTGTTGTGGCAGGTACTTTGCACACACTTGCCCTGAGGAAGCTGCTAATGCAGCGATACGCGTGGGTCTTGCCCACGGGATTTTTCTGACTCTTCCTCCCCTCTCCGCTATTATCGAGCTTTGATTTTTTTTCCCCTGTGACTGACCCCTTGGTGGGGTATTTTACAGCATGGATGGTCCTCCGGCTTTAATCTTGGTATAGTACCACTTTGTCCTGTTCTGGACAAGGACCCATAGGGTTGTAATCCCTCTATATCCACTCCTTATTCCACCGAATATAATCTGGGTATTCTACTTTATATAACAGAGCCACACGCAATTCTCTACTTCTGTAGATTATGTATTATGTTATTTGCTTGGTCTCATGACTTGTTATATTATGTATTTAAAGTGTATATTATTCTAGATGTGCAGTACGGCATATTGTGGCTTTTGTTAAGGGGTATATCTTGTCTCTTTAGCTTATTACATGATACTATGGTATACCATTATATTATTGTGAGTTGGTGGGGAGATTCATACCGTGCTATTTAGTGTGTTTTTGTATTTTAAATGATTTTATGTAATTTTGGCTACAATAAAGATTGCTTTTTATAATAATATTGGACTCTGCTTCCCATTATGCAGTTCTTTTCTCCTAACACTAGCTTGTTTCTTACTGCATGGGTTAGCATTGAGACCGTCTTTATATTATAATTAGATATTAGTTGTGCACCCCTTCCCCTGGTCTTAGGATCTCGTCACCAGTCAGGGCCAACTTCATCTGTCTGAAGAAATTTTCTTCTCCTTCACCCCATTCAAATGGAGGATCAGACGTCTTGCCCTTCTTGTCCTGGCCCACCAGGAGTTCTTGCAAAGGTGCAGCCATCTTCGTATAGCCCTTTATAAACCTCCTGTAGTATCCTACCAGACCCAGGAACTGACGTACCTCTTTGACGGTGGTCGGTCTTGGCCAGCTTTTGATAGCTGTAATCTTGTATGGGTCTGGCGCCACTCCTTCTGCGCTGACCACGTGCACAAGATATTGGACCTTGGGTTTCAACAGATGGCACTTGGACGGTTTCAACTTCATCCCGTACTTCGACAATGCTTCAAACACCTCTGCTAGATGTTCAAGATTTTCCTCGTATGTCTTTGAGTATACGATCAAATCATCCAGATACAGCAGTATGGTCTTGAAGTTGCGGTGTCCTAGGCAGCATTCCTTTTACCTCTGCAATGCTCCCGGTGCGTTACACAGTCCAAATGGCATGCTATTGAACTCACACAGGCCCACTGGTGTGGCAAATGCAGTCTTCTCCCGATCTTCTTCAGCGACAGAGACCTGCCAATAGCCACTGGTGAGATCTAGGGTAGAGAAGTAGTTAGCAGCCTTCAGTGCAGCCAAAGACTCCTCTATGCGAGGGAGCGGATAGGCATCCTTGTGGATTATCCGGTTGATTTGCCTATAATCCACACACATCCACATGGTGCCAACCTTCTTCTTGACTAGAACTGGTTGAGCTGCCCAGGGGCTACAACTATATCTAATGACCGCAGCCTCCTTCATGTTCCTCAACATCTCCTTGGCACACTGATAGTGAGTGGGTGGTATAGAGTACATACGGGATGGTTATTACCTGCGAGCCGGTGTCCAACAATGCAGAAGGGGGGATTCCGTCCAAAGTGATGGACAGAACAGGTCGTTCTCCTACATACCGGTCACGCCAATCAGCTGGGCCTTGTCGACCTATTTCTGTGGGTTGGCCCATGACCCCAGGGGTTGCCGGTGTAAAGGACACCTTCGTCTGAGGTGGCCGGCTTTGTGGCAATGATGGAAGATGGGTTGTTCAAACCAATTGTAGCAATCGCTGCTCCTTCCTCTGGGTGGCGGGCTCCTTCCTCCTCGCATCCATGGGACATCCTCCAGGCAATCGGCTAGCTGGATATTTTCCGCCGGCTTGGATTCTGACTGGAGCTGCATCACCTTTAGGATCATCGCCACATCCTTACTCAGCTGTTGTGTAGCGCCCCTGAAGCCATCAGGGAGCTGCAAGGTACTGCATCCCCACCAGGAAGCAGGACCTACCCCCTAGGGACCCAGGATATTTATGTGTATGCTGAGTTTTACTTGTGCAGAAAAGCTGCATGTAAAAAAACCCATATATGTTTTCAGTGTATTTCTGCAGCAGAAATGCACTAAAAATGCATGTAAGCCACAAATGGCTATACTGTATTGATCAAGTTGTGTTCAAGCCAAATACCACGAAGTATCAAAAACAAAAAGCTTTATTTAAAACATGGCATGCAAAAAAGACAAACTGCAGCTGTGAAAACACGATAGAAATACATGTAACATATGCAGTAAAAAATGCAATTAAAAAAAGCAAGTAACTTTATTGAGCTAATAGGTACCAAAATGCTGCAGAAAATCTGACTGCAAAACCTCATCAAAAATTCATAGTGGGAACGTAGCCTAGGTAAGTTTTCATATGGTTTATTTGGTGTGCAGATTTGTGTGCATAAAATCGATAATCTAATTAAGTACCAGCTAAGTAGATGATATTATATCAAATCTCATATACACTTTGAGGACCTTTTATGCATGAAAGTCAGGGGTCTCAAACGCGTGGCCCGCCAGCCGCATTCAGCCCCTGTGACTGCTTCTAGAGCAGGTGGACATGCACCCCTTTATAATCACAGCCAGTCCAGGAGGCTGCAGCTGTCAGCGTTTTATTTCAGTTGAATGTATTGCCAGCGCCATGTAGCGATAAGCTCTCTACATAGATTTACCAATTGCAGCCTCCAGCCAATCAGAGCCATTAGCTGACATTGGTGTATGACGAGGGAACTGAGGATAGGTGAGAAGAAACTTTTTTTATGTGTATGTGAACAATGGCATATTAGGAGAAATTACTACAGGATGGGACATTACTACAATAAGGGGACTAGGAAAGGGGACATTACTATAAGAAGAGGATCATCATGGGCATATTACTACAAGGGAACAAGGATGGTTACATTACTACAAGATGGGAACTATGATGGGCAGATTATTACAAGGGACAAGAATGGGCACATTACTACAGAATAGGGACAAGGATGGGCTCATTACTACAGCATAGAGACAAGGATAGGAACAATGCAACAGGATGGGCAGAAGGATAGGAACAATACCACAGGATGGGGACTAGGATGGACACATTGCTACAGGATGCGGACAAGGATGGGTACATTAATACTGGATGGGCAAAGGATAGGCACATTACTACAAGGGGACAAGGATGGACACATTTCTACAGGATAAGGACACGGAATAATACAATGCTACAGGATGGGGAAAAGGATGGGAACATTATTACAAGAGGACAAGGATGGGCCCATTACTACAGGATGGGGACTAGGATGGGCACTTTACTACAAGGGGATAAGAGTTGGAACATTACTACAGGATGGTGACAAGGATGAATACATTACTACAGGATGGGGAAAAGGATTGGCACATTATTGCAAGGGAACTTGGATGGGCACATTTCCACAAAATAGGGACTAGGATGGGCACATTACTACAGGATGGGTACAAGGATGGGCACATTACAGATGGAGAAAAAAATGAGCACATTCCTACAGGATGTTGGCCAAAATTATTATATGGTGCTCATTGTAAGATAATATTGCTTATGAGAAAAGGAAAAAATGTAAAAAAAAATATATAAACAAAATTCTAAACAAAGCATGATTTTTTTACCTTTAAAAATGCTTTTTTGTATATAAACAAAATAAACAAAAGAAGTATACATTTATTATCTCCACATCCATAACAACCCAAGCTATAAAACTGTACCATAACCCATACAATGAATGCCATTTAAAAAAATAAACAAGTGAAAAATGTTCAAAAAAGTTATCCAAAGGTGAAAGAAAAAAATTGTCACTAAAAATGTCACTTAACCCTGCAAAGAATGCGGCCCCCCCAAATTAAATTTTCTTATGTGGAGTTCATACACCCAGCTGAGCTTGAGACCCTTGATGTAAGTTAACCAGTGGTGCCGGTTTTTGACCCCTTAGTGTTTAAGCCATTTTTTTCTAATCTGTCACTACATACAAATATGTATCACTTTATGTGGTAATAGCTCTGGAATGTTTTAACATTTCCCAGTGATTTTTGAGAGTGTTTTTGCGTGACACGTTGTGGTAAATTTAGGTTGACATGTTCTATATTTATTTCTAAAAATATCATATTCATATTTACAAAATGTTTAAAAAATATCAATTTTTAAACTTTGAATTTTTTTACCTCTTATTCAGATAAACTACATGAAAAAATTAATAATTTTTTATTCCTGTCATTCCACTTTGCATTATTTCATAAAAAGCATCTGAAGGATTAATAAACCACCTGACAGCATTTTGGAATATGTTAATTTGTGCTAATTTTAAAATGATATTGTAAGGTGCCAAAGGGCGGTTGTTTTGGGTGAGGCCATGTGGTTGCACCCTGGCACTATACATTGAAAATGGATCATTGGTTGTGATGATGTGAGTGCAGTGCATTACACTCACAGGTTTCTTATATTTTGCTGCCATCTTCCAAGTTTCGGCACTCAGGGGATCGCGTGACACCCAAATATTTTCTTTAAAACTCACTTTAGTGAACAGTCTATTTAAAAAAATGGTGGTACAACTCATGCGATAATACAATTTCTTGCCTTCCTTCTTTCCTAGGTTACAACTCACTTCAGGACTTTCTTTTGGTTCCCAGCTGCTCTGTCTCCATCTAAGTTTGTCCTTTCTACTCCGACACTCTTGGCTTAGCGCTGCGGTTTTTAATAGGCTCGCAACAGGCTTCCCACAGCCAAACTCCACATCTGTATCCTCTGTTAGAGGAAAAATGGATGCTCACCCTGGCACCAAATATGAGCCATTGGCTCCAGACATTCTGGAGTTAACAATGAGATATCTGGTAACACCTTGCACCTAAGCCAGCATTCCACTCTCTTCTCAGTCAGAAACCCTATATGAATTACAAGATGTAGTCTGTCCTTTTTTCAGCATTAGCACCTCCCCCCAAGAGCTAATCCAAGCTGACAACTGTCACATGCCAGGAAACATATCTTATACTATACCCTAATACACATATATTACCTTATGATTTATACCATATTACTATACATTACTATGCAGGAACATATTACACTTTACATCACATTATGCATTGTATCAACATTCTGTACCGCAAGGATTTTACCGTCTCTTACATTACCACTTTTGCAGGTTTTCCAACATATAGATATCTCAAAGTATCTTCACAACTGAATCTGCCTAAAAAAAATAGGTTTTCTAAATTTCCTTGAAAAAAAAAAGAAAGAATTCTAAACCTTCTAATATCCTAACAAAATAAAACATTTTACAAATGGTGTTGATATAAAAGTATGTCATATGTATGACATATGTGAAATTATATTTTTTCCACTAAAATTTGCTATCTTCTAAACAGGACACTATAGCTGACAGACTCTAAGGCTATGTGCGCTCATTGCGTAGTGTCCATACTGAAAAATCTGCAGCGATTTGGCAGTGCATGTGCTCTTCAAATCACTGCAGAAACACTGTGTAATGGATGCAATGTCTGCAGAATAGATGCCTATTTCATGCGCTCTGGATGCTGCCTCTCCCATAGACAGAGTGGGGGGAGCATCCAAAGTGCCCAAAATAAGTGACGTTGCCTTTTTGAGTGCAGCGATTTGGATCAAAATTTCAGCATGCAATGTGCTCTCAAACGCAATGTGCGGATGGATTATGAAAAATCTTCATAGATTCTGGGGACGCAGGCCGCATGTGTTTACATTGCAGTGTAATATGCAGCGTAGATGCATGAAATTAAGCAATGTGCACATATAGCCTAAGGCTGTTTCTTGGACTTGGATTGCCACGTCAACAATTAGAATCAGACAATGGCAATCTCTGGGTGCTGATGGGGTTAAATAGGGAGGCAACATGCTATGTTAAAGTTGAGATGCTGCTGTACTATTGAAACCTGTATGTAGGGGGTAAACAGCCATGGTCACTGCCAACAATTGTAACTGATACAGCATACAACTGGCAGCTGCTGCATTTTCACCTGTCGGCAGATACTATCCACTTATGTCTCAGGTTGACATAAAGGCATATTGGTAGTTATTAAGGGGCTAACTCTTCAGCCTTGTTGATTCTTTGTACCAATTCAGCAAAAATGTCAACCTTTGATAGAAATCTACCCCAAATCCAAACATCACATGCAAATAAACTGCATATAAACTGCAAAATAATCCAAACTTCGGAGTGGACCCCACCCATATTGTGAAAAAAGGCAAATTAAAAAAAATGTGTTACATTAATGAAAGCTGAATACAATGTAGTATGTAGTTGTGGTTTTCTGGGTTTCTTTTTTAATATGTATGCACTCATTTTTTCTCCACACCTGTTCACTACAACTACATACAAAAAATAGCTACATAGCTATTTCTGGTGCTCTTCATGCACCTTTTCCTGTTTTCTTTCTATATTAGAATTTGATAAGCGATTCAATTAATATCTTGCACCAAGGATATATTTTACATGCAGTTCATAGAAAGTGAGAATCTCACTTAATGCCCTTGTGGGTGCAATCATGTAGGACAAGCAAGTCACCCTATAAACTAGAGTCTAAGAGCGCATAAAAATGTCACTCCCAATTACCGTTGGAAAAAAGTCCCACTATTAGATTTACTCTTTAACTTTATGAGACATAATGTAGCCAAATTGAGATGGATTGTACCTAAAGAAATTCAGGACCTTGTGAGTGATCTTGAATTGAAGAAGAGATTAATACAGGAATAAGAGTTTGGATCTGTGAGTTACGTGCTAGCCATCCAAACGCTTAAATGATGCATACAGTTTAATGCTTTATATGAATAGATTCCATCCATACATCATCTGGAATGGTCTTCTGCTTCTATATATGCATTACAGAATGATAGTTACACATATTGATAATATTCTCAAATTACTCCTGCCTCTGGGTTATGTTCATAGGAAAAAATGTACAAAAATGCATGAGTCCAGCAATCTAAATTAGGAAGCTCATGTAAATTACTATATCAACTGAGAACCCAGATGAAGAGATTTTAGGGCTAAGCATGACTAGTATAAAGCTAGTTGACTTGGCACAAAGAGAAAAAAGAGAGTAAAGGTATGTGCATATGGCATGTTATCAACATAGGCAAATCCACATCGTATTTGAAGCAGTGTTTTTCTGAAAAGTACTTTTGCCACCTTTTTTTATAAGATAATGGCAGCTTCCAAGCAAAAGCCAACTGAAGAATGGTCAGGTCACTTTTAGAGTCTTAATTGCTTTCAAAGTCTGAATTGGATTAAGGAGGTTAAAAAAGATGGAACATATGCTCACCTAGTCGTTTTGACATTGAAGTGCATATGTTAATTATTTGTTTTTCTTTTTGTGCTTTTTAAGGTCAGTTCTAGGCACAATACATGTGAAAAAATCGACATGTGCACATACCCTATAGAGGAAGAAAAAAGTAAGACAAACAACAACATAACTTACTTTCTGTAGTCAAACGTTTGTGCTACAGGATTTCATGTAATGTTGTCTTGGTTTGATGTAAAGTGAGTAATCCATCTTTTGGATGTGTGGCCTTAAAACTTGTTGAAACCTACAGATAATAAAAAAAACAAATAACTTTCCAATATGCCTATGTTGATAAATCTTCAGCCCCTAATGATGTAACTGGCCACTTGATTCTCAGCAAACCACAACAGAAGTAAAATGGAAATATTTTCAAATGTTCCCACAAAGAGTATTTGGTGAGTTTTTGATGTTGCAGATTTTCTGCAGTTTTTTGGCACCTATTAAGTAAATTAGGTTTCATGTGTTTTTTTCCATTGCATTTTTTAATGCATTTATTAACATGCGTTTTCATGCATTTTATTGCTATGGCTTTTGTCATGTTTTAAATAAATGTGTTGTTATGCGGTGTGCTGTGCTATGCGCACCAGGTGTCATGGTGACTTCAGACTCTGTTCACACTCTAGAGTCTGACACACCACTTGGTGCTAATGTTATGGACAAGATTATGAACTATCATGAGTTTTAAGAGTTATATGGAGATATCCAAAAAACAGGATTAAAGACAGTGCTTGAACTCTGTACCACACCTATATCTGCATTCAGACACACACGTATGTATATATATATATATATATATATATATATATATATATATATATATATATATATATATATCGCAGAATAAGCTCTTTACATAGTTTACCCAATAGGAGATTATTGGCTCCTAGACAACTGCTTTCTTTAAATGTATGTGAACTTCCATAATTAAACCAGTCATATTTGCTATGAAGATCCGTGTACATTTCTCTGGTCTGTAGGGAAGAATAGTATGCATGCTACTAACAAATGACTCATGATTTGGATGCAGACAGGGTTAAGGTAGATGCATAATTAGATTGCATCACTGTAAATTTATGGTCCCCTTAACACTTCCAGGTTGCTTAGTCAGAGCCGGGCGTCAGCCAGTTTTGTTGTCGCTGGTGATCGGTCTGGCAGGAGTTAATTCCTGCTAGCCTGTGAGTTGCTGCTGGGGTCACAGTTAATTGAAGACCTATCACAGCCTTCTCCACCCTTTGAAAGATGGGGGATCCTGCTCCTCCATGCCGAATTTAGTGAAAGCGATACCGTTCTCGGTGCATGGTGATTTAGCTGTTGGAGCACTGTTGCATGCTATCATGGTGTCTTGTGGAGATACCCTTGTTGTTGTGTATTTCCTTCCTTTCCTTTAGTTTTTCCTTGTGCACATATTCTCTTTACCTCCGTGATTGACTGCTGTGAGTTATAGTTTTAGTTTCTCCCTGTCTATTTCTGTGAGGATATATCACTCCAGTCCCAGTCCCTTCCCAGGGTAGGGGTAAGGGGGTATAAGATCAGGGCTTTTCAGGAGTTAGGGTTATGCTGGGGGTCCAGACCTCACCACCATCAGGCGTACCTCTGGGTTAGGAGACAGTTAGGAGCTCCCCTAGCCTGAGGACCAATTTAGGAGTCCCAATTCCCAGTCACTCTATTACTATCATGACAAGTGCTTTGTTTTTGATACTTCCTGATACTTGTCTTTCACAACACTTCATGTTCCACAGCAGAGACGCACTGAAAATGCATGTGTTTTTTACCTGTAGATTTTCTGCATATAATGTTATTCTATGAAAAAAATCCGTACATGAAATTCAGTATGCCCGCAAGAAAAATTGACATATTGCACAAAAGCACAGTGAGCAAGAGATTTTTATAAATCCCATCCACTTTGCTGAAACTGTAAGATGCTGTGCTTTTGACAAATCGAAAATACACAGCATCACCCACTAAAAACCCACCATAGGCACATAGCCTGGAGGGGTATTTTGATTATGGCAGAACGTATATCATCTATCACTTTTTTACTCTCTATGCATTTTTAGCCTATATTTGCTTATTCATATAAAAACAATTTGTTTGATGTATTTTACATTTCACACTTACAACTTTTTATTTCTATTGATATACTTTGCCAGTCATATATGTTAATGGATAGTATACCTTAATATACAGTTTAATTCATTAGCTGATACTAGAGACATTCTGCGCAGCAAATGATTACCAGATTTGGATAGAATCGTACCCAAAA
The DNA here is from genome assembly GCF_048569485.1 of Anomaloglossus baeobatrachus. NCBI lineage: Eukaryota > Metazoa > Chordata > Amphibia > Anura > Aromobatidae > Anomaloglossus > Anomaloglossus baeobatrachus. Next base: position 218,190,750 of record NC_134358.1, on the reverse strand, counting down.
CCTTATATTACGTATGCTGAACATATCAGACAATGGAATCATAATGTGAACTAGACACATTTCACTCTAAACGCTCACAATTCAGTGCCTAATATAAAAGGGCCACATAATAACATGCTTGTGTTACTTCAGATGATATACAGTCTCCTTCATAATTGACATATTTCTTTTCTCCATCTGTGTTGAGAGCCACAGAACAATATACATTCTGACACCTTATTAGTTTTATAGCTAAATGTGTATTACAAAGATATGACTTGCTTGAAGCTTTGGTCAGGAAATTGACTGCCAACCAGCAAACAGTTATCGAAGACAAATTGTGTCAATCTCAGTTTGACCATTTTGTTTATAAATACAATATCTGACTACGAAGGATCAGCGCTGGGCCCGGCGCTCTCTTGCAAGGTTATCACATTATAGACATGAATAGTACATATAATACACATGAATGCTCATTTAAGACATAAAATACACGTAAATGCATTGTAGCATACAAACAATACTCATCTTTATTCCTGTACCATTGTTGATACTGTGTACACAAAAATATACTGTATATTAGATGATTTTCATTATTAATGTATATGTCTGATATATCAGGAGGCGCTTTATCCCTTTAAAAATGCTGATAATTTTCAAATTTAGTTTTTTAATTTTTTTGTAAAATTCGTTTGTATCACCATACTATGAAACCCATAGCATGCTTCCCTTTCTGTCCATAGAGCAGTTTGAGAGTTTGTGTTTACATGCTAAGCTGTAGGTTTTATTGGTTATTGGTATTTTGTGGAAAATATGACATTTTTGGTAGAGGTGCATCAGCAATTTCGATGTTTAGATTTTTTTTTTCCTAAATAATCCTTATGGGTTTTTTAATTGTTTTAATATTGTTAAAAACTTGTTTTTTAACTTTTCAAAGATTGAAATGAGAATTTAAATATTTAAAGAGCAGCAATTGGAAATAGCTAGATTTGTGAAAAAATATGTTGGTAAGGCCCCTTTCACATGTCAGTGATTCTTGTACGTTTGTGCTTTTTTAAAACGTACCAGAATCACTGACATACGCAGACCCATTATAATCAATGGGTCTGCTCACACATCACTAAACACTAAACGTGTCTCCGTGCAGCGTGCACCCTTGGCCGTAATTCTGCATGGAGACATGTCAGTTTTTGTCTGGCATCACTGATGACCCACGGACCACACTATGGTGTGATCCATGTGCGATCAGTGAAAGACGTACAAGAAAATCACGGACATATTAAATATTCCAAATTTTCAACTTACCTTGCCTGCGATTCGCTGTGCCTGCTCTGCTCTTGGCAGCTCCTGCCTGGCTCATGAATATTCATGAGAGCAGGAAATGCCGACCAGGAAGTAGGTGCTGAGAGCGGTGGACGGACGCTGCAGACCCGAGGAGATCAGCACCATGGATAGCAGCAGTGAAAGCAGGTGAGTAATGTCCATATGCAATCACTGATCACGGATCACGGATTGCACATGGACAACCCACGTGTGCCGTGAATCACGGAACACGGAGGGACATGTGCGTGTTTTACACGTCAGTGAAGAACGTCAGTGTTTTTCACTAACGTGTGAAACGGGCCTTACTGATATGTTATGCTATGAAATTTCTACTCATTTTGGAATTAGAAGTCTATTAGTGTTAATTAAAAATTGACAGCCTTCGCTGTATTTCTGTTCAAAAAGAGATAGCTGTTAAAGTGAATCTGTCAGCAGGTTTTTGCTATGTAAGCTGAGGACAGCATGCTCTAAAGGCCGCTTTACATGCTGCAACATCGCTAGCGATGTCACTAGCGATAGCACCTGCCCCTGTCATTTGTGCATCATGGGAAAATCATTGCCTGTGGGGAACAATTTCGCAGGTAAGTGTCACGCGAACTTACCTTCCTAATGATGTGACTGTGGCCGGCGAACAACCTGTTTTTTAAAGGGGCGGTTCGTGCGGCGTTACAGCAACGTCATACAGCAGGCCACCATTAGAAGCGGAGGGACGGAGAGCAGATGTGTGCTGCATCAGGAACGACGAACAGCCTGCGTCCGATACTTTGAAAATGAACGACGTGTCAACAGTCAATGATTTGGTGAGTATTCGGGATCGTTAGCGGTCGCTCGTAAGTGTCACACGCAACGACGTCGCTTACGAGGCCGGATGTGCGTCACGAATTTTGTGACCCCAGCGATATCTCATTAGCGATGTCGTTGCGTGTAAAGCGGCCTTAAGGCCCGTTTCACACGTCAGTGAAAAACACAGACGTTTTTCACTGGCGTGTAAAACACGCACATGTCCCTGCGTGTGCCGAAAATCACGGCACACGTGGGTTGTCTAAGTGCAATCCGGGCTCCGTTCTCCGTGGCCCGTGATTGCACTTAGAGATTCACTCACCTGCGCCCGCTCCCGTTGTCCATGGTGCTGATCGCTCCTGCGACGCAGCATCCGGCCGGCGGTGACCCCCGCAACAGCTGCTTTCGGGTTGGCTGTGTCACGCATAATGAATATGCGCGACAGTAATCAGCCAGCACAGAAGGAGCAGGGAGAACGGGCTGCAGAGGACATCGCTGGACGCCGGGTGAGTTAAAATGTTTTTTATTTTAAAAGCACGTTGTTTTCTGGCACGTGTTTCACGGACCACACCACTGCGTGGTCCGTGGAACATCAGTGATGCCAGAAAAAAATGGACATCTCTCCATGCGGCAATCACGCACACGCGGGTACGCTGCACGGAGACACGTGCAGTGACAAATCACTGACGTGTGAGCAGACCCATTCATTATAATGGGTCTGCGTATGTCAGTGATTCTGGTACGTTTAAAAAAAAGCACAAACGTACCAGAATCACTGACGTGTGAAAGGGGCCTAAAGCTGGTGTCACACATAACGACGACGACAACGACGTCGCTGCTACGTCACCATTTTCTGTGACGTTGCAGCGACGTCCCGTCGCTGTCGCTGTGTGTGACATCCAGCAACGACCTGGCCCCTGCTGTGAGGTCGCCGGTCGTTGCTGAATGTCCAGCTTCATTTTTTGGTCGTCACTCTCACGCTGTGACACACACATCGCTGTGTGTGACAGCGAGAGAGCGACGAAATGAAGCGATCAGGAGCCGGCACTGGCAGCTGCGGTAAGCTGTAACCAGCGTAAACATCGGGTAACCAAGGGAAGACCTTTCCCTGGTTACCCGATGTTTACGCTGGTTACCAGCCTCCGCTCTTGCTGCCAGCGCCGGCTCCTGCACTGTGACATGTGGCTGCAGTATGCATCGGGTAATTAACCCGATGCATACTGTAGCAAGGAGAGCAAGGAGCCAGCGCTAAGCAGTGCGCGCGGCTCCCTGCTCTCTGCACTGACATGTAGCTGCAGCACACATCGGGTTAATTAACCCGATGTGTGCTGCAGGAGAGCAAGGAGCCAGCGCTAAGCGCGGCTCCCTGCTCTCTGAACTGTGACATGTAGCTGCAGCACACATCGGGTTAATTAACCCGATGTGTGCTGCAGGAGAGCAAGGAGCCAGCGCTAAGCGCGGCTCCCTGCTCTCTGAACATGTAGCACAGCGACCTTATGATCGCTGCTTCTGCTGTGTTTGACAGCTAAGCAGCGATCATAACAGCGACTTACAAGGTCGCTGTTACGTCACCGAAAATGGTGACGTAACAGCGACGTCGTTGTCGCTGTCGTTTAGTGTGACACCAGCTTAAGAGTTAAACAAAAAGCAACTGTGCTTCTCTTATCAGTGTGTGTGTGCAATTAGTTACGTAAATTAAAGGGTTTATTACCCTGTGATTACAATTAGAGGACTAGAAACTCATGTGCACTGCAGTCCAACACACTCCCTCCTGTGATTGACACCTCATAGTCAATGCACAATCTTTATTAAAAGCCTGGTGTGTGTGGGGATCACTCTGATATGTTCTTGAATCTAAATTATTTGATTGTTTCAGAAAGGCTTCAGCCAGTAATCTAAGTGATACAACATTGGATTCAGAATATCCTTGCCTATATTATGTTGCTGTCAGATTAGGTAGCAATATCCTGCTGACATATTCTTTAATAATTTATTGGACCATCCACCAGACTATTAAGCTCAGTCATCCCCTCTATGCAAAGCTCCACTCACCTTTCAAATAGACTTTAACAGCTGGCCAGAGAATGGCCAAAATTACCAAATTTTGGGGACATTTAAGATAGTTTTACTAAAAAATCTGTGTATGTTTGATGATATTTTGGCCTAAATCTTTTTCCATAATCCTATGTATCAATCTACTCAGCTCTATCTGACACCTCTGTGACATGCTGTCTGTCATGACCCAGGCTTTCAGTGTTTCCTGGAGCATGGCTGAAGGGAGGGGCCCCCCTCCGTGACTCGTTCCCGGGATTACGGCGCCTTTATCTTCTGGGCACTTCCATTCAGGTGGTACTAGTTATAATTCTGCTCTGCAGTGTGCCGTTGGTCCCTTGTGAGTTCTGATCCTGCCTCCTGCCCTGCTTACATTCGTCTTCCCTGCCTTACATCCTGATTGTGTCCACTCCCCCACCTCCTGTCCTGCCTGTGTACGTTCTCCCTGACTCTCGTCCTGCTTTCCATCCTAACTGCCTCTGTTCCTTTCTGACTCCCATCCTCCCTCCCCTGTTGTTCCATCCTCCTGTACTCCCTGCTATTACCTGCCTTCCCGGTTCCAGTCTTCGGCTTGTCTATTTTCTTTGATTTCCGCGCTCCATTGGTCTTTGATGTTCCCTCTCGGTTCCTGACTCGGCTTTCCCTGGATTCTGTCTCCGTCTAGCCCTTAGTTTCTTGTAGACTTCCTGGTTCTGACCCCGGCCCGTATGACCATCCACTTCTTCCACTGGGCAGACTTGTGCCCTCTAGTGGAGAATTGCTGTCAGCACTCTCCTGGTGTTCCAGCTCCCCCTGCTGGTTCATTACACTACCCACATATTGCAAAGCATTATTTTTTTAAAGAAAATATTGTGTCGTATACTCTTTCTAAATACCATCAACATTTGATATTGTACCTTTTTGAAAGAACACTTTTTATAAACATTGAAGGGACTCTTCGGATAAAAGGTAACAAGAGGTTATAGTCACAGAATTTGTTAGATGAAAGCAACCGAGACCAACAAAAAAAGCATCTTAATTTGTATACAGGGTGTAGTAATAGCCATCATCTCTTAAAGGGTTGTGTCTAACCTCCTTCACCATAATATGGGAGGTGTTATCGGAAGAAGAGGAACCCAATTTATTTCTTCCTTCAAATACTAATTTATTCTATAATTTACAGTCTTTGTAATATTTAATGAAAAGTATTATCAGCTTTAAATGGTTGCCATGATCCTTGGCCTTGTTATTTACTGCAGGAGACACTACAATATTATATACCTCTTATGATTACTATTTAAGTTACTTGATAGCAGTCACTATGATGATAATCTTGTATTATGTGCAACAGAATAAACAGCTAAATAAGTTGTTATTGTATATTTGCTGCAAGTAGAGATGACAGACACATTATTATTATTCTGTTTGTTCCTAAATTAGGATGAATAATTAATGAAAGATAATACTTCAAATGAGTTTGAAGAGGAGTTTGCTAAGGGCAGACATCTATTATAGTCATCTGCTCTGGAAGCGAGTGTATGTAATTTGACTGAATAGGACCTGTCAAAGTGATTTTTCTAAATTTACAAGAGTTGCATGAAAATGCAGAATGCAATTAAAACAGAATAGTAATTATTGGTATTTTTATAACTCACTAAATCCTGCTGCAGATGTAGTGGTTCTTCAGATCCGCATGAAGACGCCTAGGTGAAGGCTGTATGTGTACCGCCCCAGCAGCTGTCGAACCGCTCGGATCCGGGTGTCGCTACTCGTCGCTCGAGAGTCTCCGGACCCGGGGGCTCAGGGTCACTCTAAAACGTGATATGGGGTATTTACAGGGGAATTAGCTCGTGACGCCACCCATGGCGTGCGGTAATAGGGAGTACCGCCGCTGCCGTTGGGAGTACCCGGGATGATGGAGAGGGGCAGCCAGCTGACATTACCCTCCACGGGTAGGGGAAGGCCCCGGGACTCTGGATAGTGGGATGGATTGCAGGGGAACGCAGGCTTGCTGGGGCAAGGGGTGATCAGGTACTCACTCAGAAGGAAAGCAGACAGGTTTACAATGTGGTAAACCAAGTCTCTGGGTGCCGCTGCCCTCTTGGGGGAGCTCGTCCGGGTTCCGTCCCCTGCAGTACTGCCTGATGGTCTGGAGGCTGCCTCCGTGCACAGAATTTTAGTAGTGTCCAAGTGGCCCGTAAGCTTGAAGCTGTCCAGGCCTCGCTCCCTACTATGGACAGTAGAGAAGCTTGCTCTCAGGAGCTCACGCTTGGGATTTCAGTGGGCTGCTTTGCTTGGAAAGCCTTATTCCCCTCGTTAACTAAGTCAGGCACCTTAACTAAGCAAGGCACCCAGTCACAATATCCCGTGACCGGGTCTCCACCTCGTCTGGGTCCAGACCAACATCTGCAACCCAATCTACTTCTCCCCTGGGAGCTCCAACTCGCCTCAAGCTCCTTACTGCACAAGGGCTACCACTGAACTCTCTTGTCACCTCCCATCTCCCTGCCTGACCCATAGGTGGGCGGCCCTATTCCAGCTTAGCAGCCCACTGGTGTGCCTGACAGGGTGTGGTACGAGGTGTGATTAGGATTGTTAGATGCTGATGGAGGCAGTGCTGCAAGTTGGGAACCCAGAACCATGGGAGTTTGAGTCCTGCACTGGGAGATAAAGAGTGTGCAGTACCCTGTAATGACCTGACTAGTCCAGGGGTGTCACATTTCCCCTTGGGTAAACGTAGCTCGTCACCGAGCTACAGGACATCCAGAGGTTTATTTTGTTAACTGGAAAAGAGAAAAATAACAAGTTTAATGGACAAGTTCACTTCCCTCACAGGGGAGGCACATTACTTAAACGTTACATTGTAAAACTCGCAGAGTTCATTTTTATTAATAGAACCATGGGAATGCTACCGGTTGTAGCAGTAGTCGGTTGCTCAGCCTACTCCACTGCAGCACCTTCCTAAACAGTCCATTCCCAATGTCCCTCTCCCTTCAACTCGCCACCCAAACATCCTGAAGCCCGCCGCTTCCTACTTGGTTCCGTGAAAGGGTTGAAGTCCTGGAGGCATAAAAGACGACTCTGTAACAGTCCTGAGTAACCTGGTAGCTATTACCCTTTTGTGCCAACCCCCACCAAGGGCCTCCTGGTGCCGTCTACCAGCACCGCACCATCCAAGGCCCTGATGGCCTTTCTCCTGTAACAAAGCATGGAAAAAGGTTCAACAAGGTTGACACAGTCTATTTGCAGCATCAACTTTCCTGTCACCCTCCACCAAGGATCTTGCAACCAGTCCCCAACGGCCTTCTCCACTCGGAACACTGGAGAACGTTCAGCAAGGGTGAGAGTCCATACAATCATTCTCAAACTTTTTATGAACTTGCAGGTTCTGGCCCCTTAGCGTCGGGCACCTCCTGGACACACTGTGACAATCTGCGCTGGTAAGCCACAGCGGCGGCATATGGGCACCACCACATCCATGGTATTAGCCGGGATCTCATCATCCGAGGTGGACTCCTCTTCCACCTCCATTATTTCTAATTCTTGCACTACCCTTGATGACAGGGAAACTAGGTAGCCATTTCCCCCAAAGCATGGCATCCAGGCAGCCTCCAGAGTGCTGGAACCTGACTCTCCTTCCTCCATTTCTTCCGGTTCTGATTCTATGATAACCGGGACAATTTGATCGGGATCTACGGTCTGGTAATCTTCAGCGGGAGTTGAGGAATCCACTGCCACAGTATTGCGGGCAGCATCTCGGGTGCAGCTGTTGTCGAGGACAGAGGTGACATGGTGGTGGCAGTGGCCGGGGTCAGACCGGGCTCCGCGACCGGGTAGGCCGGGTCAACCGGAGCTGGGCTTCTGCTTACCCGCTCCATGCGCAGGGCTTGTCTTTCTTGGGCCCGCACTGCTGCGGCTGCCCTTCGCATCCCAATCCAGGCAGCTGTCCCGGGAGCAGCATCCTCTGCTAAACAGTCACGCTTCTCAGACATCTTGCCTCTGCGGTGTCCTGGAACTTTATAGCAGAGTCCTGGTGTCCCTGCTCCACTTCCGCTGCTACATCCCGTCACGCCCCCTTGGTTTTTGCCAGCCACTCACTTTCATGCTGGGGAACCCTGGAAACTTCCGGTTCCGGCTACACTCTCAGGACGAAGGGCGGGGCTTCAGCTTCACGCGCCTTTGGTCTGGAAGATGGCATTTTGGCGCCAAAGATGGCGGAAACTGGAGGGAACGGGATTTTGACACTGCAGCTTGGATTCTAAGGCGCACAGCACCCAGGTTAGTGGGTCCTGTCCGAATCCTGTTCGTGATGCCAAAGTAATTTTAGCGGTGTACGACCCCAGCAGCGGTCGAACCGCTTGGATCCGGGTGTCACTACTCGTGGCTCGAGCGTCTCTGGACCTGGGTGCTCAGGGTCACTCTAAAATGTGATAGGGGGGTATTTACAGGGGAATTAGATAGTTCATGACGCCACCCGTGGTGTGTGGTAATAGGGAGTACCGCCGCTGCCGTTGGGAGTACCCAGGGTGATGGAGAGGGGCAGCCAGCTGACGTTACCCTCCACAGGTAGGGCAAGGCCCCGGGACTCTGGATGGTGGGATGGATTGCAGGGGAGCGCAGGCTTGCTGGGGCAAGGGGTGATCAGGTACTCACTCAGAAGGAAAGCAGACGCTGACAACATGGTAAGCCAAGTCTCTGGGTGCCACTGCCCTCTTGTGGAGCTCGTCCGGGCTCCGTCCCCTGCAGTACTGCCTGATGGTCCAGAGCCTGCCTCCATGCACAGAATTTTAGTAGTGTCCAAGTGGCCCGTAAGCTTGAAGCTGTCCGAGCCCCGCTCCCTGCTATGGATAGTAGAGGAGCTTGCTCTCAAGAGCTGACGCTTGAGAATTCAGTGGGCTGCTTTACTTGGAAAGCCCTATCCCCCTCATTGCGCTAGTGCCCCTGATCTCTGAGCTTTATGGGGACAGTCCATAAAGGCCCTATCCTCCCAAGGTTAATTGCTGGGTTGCTTGAAGCCTCTCCCTGACCTAGGGTCCAGTACCCCAACGTGCTTTTGGCCCCAGACCGGCTATTTGACTGCAGCTGCCAACCATCCTCCTAGCCTAAGCCAGGCACCCAGTCTCCATATCCCGTGACCGGGTCTCCGACTCCTCCTGGCCCAGACCACCGTCTGCAACCCAATCTACATCTCCCCTGGGAGCTCCAACTCCCAGCTTCCTCAAGCTCCTCACTGCTCAAGGGCTACCACTGAACTCTCTTGTCACCTCCCACATCCCTGCCTGACCCCCAGGTGGGCGACCCTATTCCAGCTTAGCAGCCCACTGGTGTCCCTGACTGGGTGTGGCACGAGGAGTGATTACGATTTTTAGATGCTGATGGAGGCAGTGCTGCAAGTTGGAAACCCAGAACTATGGGGGTTTGAGTCCTGCACTGGGAGATAAAGAGCGTGCAGTACCCTGTGACGACCTGACTAGTCCAGGGGCGTCACATTTGTGCTGCTTAATGGGGAGATGAATGAAACTCCAGCGATGTTAAAGGCCATCAGGTATTTTGTATAAAACTTCACATTTATTATTACATTAAATAATGCAACATGACATGAACAAGACACCAACACTGATTATGGACCTACACGTTTTGGCAAAGTCATATTCATGAAGGTCTCATTTAGGGTATTCAAAATGCTAAAGACCTGCAACACACATCCGTTTTTTTTGTACGTGTTGTACGTGTGCGGTACGTATTTGCACGTACCGGAGACACGTACACACGGAGACCCATGTTTTTCAATGGTAGATGGCACACACACGTAAAATCACACGGAACGTGTGTCCGTGTCGTAAGTACGTGTGTGCGCTTTTCTACACGGACGGCATGTCCGTTTTTGGCCGGCAGCACGCAGGCACGGACCCGCTTTAGTCTATGGAGTATGTCCGTATTCAGCACGTATCGTCCGTGTCCGTTTTTAATCACGAAATCTGAAATACTTGTTACCAATCTATCAGGTCAATTGATGGCAAACAAAAACACCAGGATCTCATGATGAATGATTAACAACGTTAATTGGGAAAGAATGCGGGCCTTAATAAACGGACAGCACACGGACAGCACACGTACGTATTTTATGTCAATACGGACATTCCACACGCACACACGGCTCGCATACGCCATCACACGGATGCCATACGTACCGGAGAAACGCCCCTAAAAAACAGAACACGGACCTGAAAAACGGACCGTGAGACACGTACATTTTTTTTTGCGGAAGTGTATTTTAGGCCAAAGACAGTGCACTGGAAGATTTAGCTATAAATAAACTTTAATCGCCACTGTGTTTACAAGTATATGTGCTTAAGGAAATGCATGATTCCGTTTTAGCAGGACATCCAGATTATTCTGCTATGTGGAAGTCTCTTTCTAGATCATTTTGGTGGCAGAGTGCTCGTACATATATTGAAGAGTACTGTATGACCTTAATTGCAGAGTCTGTTCCAGTACTAAGTTCTCTCTTCAGGTCCTAGTGGGTTTTTTCTCACCTAGCAAGGTTTCAATCGCAGACATAAGAAAGCCATTGTATTTAGGATGGAAGAGTTCAGAGTTTTGAATCCTCTGAACGTTAAACTTTAACTCTGGGGCTTAAAAAATCATAAATTCCTTTCATTCTTCCCTGTTAAAAAAATGTAAGGGATATCTGTTCCTTGAGACATAACTAAGGTGGATTTGGAGGAGGATAAGGAGTATGATATAGAGTGAATTCTGAGCTCCAGGTGGGTCAGGCACCATTTGCAGTGTCTCTTCAAATGGAAAGGTTATGGTACTGAAGATAACTCCTGGGTTGATTCAGGGAATTTTCATGCGGATTGCTTTATGAGAGAGTTCCATCAGTCCATCAGCGATGTCATACGGTGAATGCTCCTGATGGTCAAGTGGCCCCTCATAGAAGGAGGGGCGCAGTCATGTTTCACCTTTAGGACTCAATCCGGTGAACTCTTCCTACATGGTAAGACTACCTCTTTAATGAGCCATAAGCTGGTCGGTCTCTGTCCAACTGCTGATGGTTCTCTTATTTTTTATTTTCTTCCCCTGGTTTGTTGCTAGTCTGGTGTTTCTGACTTTCTTTTTTTTTTGTCTTATTACAGCTATAATGGGGCTATTTATACTCACCTTGCACCTGCCTTCTTTGCAGGCTACAGTTCCAGGTGGATAAGTGATTGGAGTTCCATCTTTACAGCTAAGGGTTTATCCTGAAAGTTAAATTCCAGTTGTTTTTCCTGCAGAGAATCTATGAGTAATTCCTCTCCCACCACCTCCACCTTTACTGTTTGTTTGGGTGTCTGGAAGATTTCTCACATTCTGTTTCTTTCTTAGCCTGTGCCTAGAGGGGTGGAAAGGTTAGATATAGTGGAAAGGTTAGATATACTGCAGGATGGGGTATATAAAGGACGCTCCATCATTATACGCATTTCACAAATGCAGATCCAGCTACTAGAGATGAGCAAGGTTCGAGTTTCGCCAATTTCATGTTCGAGTGATTTTGGGGGGTGCTCGAGATCGAACTCGAACTCGAGCTTTTTGCTAAGAGCTTGACAGTTTGAGTTACGTTCGAGAATGGTTTGATCACCAAAAGCAGGGCTGTTTATAGCTACAGTGTGCAGGGAGTAGAGATGAGCGAACCGGTCACGGCTCGGCTCGAGGCCGGTTCGCCGAACGGGGTCCCGTTCGAGTTCGGCTCGTCGAACGTTCGACGAACCGAACTCGAACGTATAGGCTATAATGGGAGGCAATCAGAAACACATAAAAATGCATTATAAATGTACACAAACAGTTAATAAACATTGCCATAACACTTACCGGTCCTCGCGATCCCTTCTGCACTCTGTCTCCTGCCGCTATTCCATCCGATGATCGCTGAATCCTCCCGGTGATGGCACTGCCAGCAGAGATGCAGGACCTATCGTGACGTCAAAATAGCCATGTGACCAGTCAAGTGGCTATTATCTCATTGGCTACAGACTGGTCACATGACTATGACACGTCATGTAGGACCTGCGAGTGCATCTCTCCGGTACACGGTGCACATTTGTGTATCGCCGTGTACCGGCGACATGCTCTAGCACACGGTCGACTCCCCATTCCGTTAGGGACCGGCTGACACAGCCGGTCATTAACGGAGATCACCGTTGCCATAGCAACGCAGTTAGCGGTGATGTCACCGATAACCGCGGCTCCGAGAGCACCGTTGCTATGGTAACGCGTCTGTCAGCGTTACCGCTGTTATCGCTGACAGCCAGCAGTGATCACTCACGGAGTGAAGGCTGCATGCTGCTTCCCGATTGTAGTGATGATTGTAGTGAGGATGGAGGTTCCCCAGCCCCAAATGATGAGCTGGTGAATCTCATCCTTCCTCACTACAATCGTCACTACTACTACACTAGTGAGGATTGTAGTGAGCATGGAGGTTCCCCAGCCCCAAGTGATGAGCTGGTGAATCTCATCCTCACTACAATCGTCACTACTACTACACTAGAAAGAAAGAAGACAGAAGAGCAGGATCGTGGAGGGCTGACAGGGGGTAATAAAGATGGAGTCTCTAATGTGTCTGTGTATTTATTTCTATTAAAGTATTTTTTCTCTGTGTGGTGTTTTTTTTTAACCCTTTATTGGAGATTCTTAATGGCCGGGTCAAACGTGCCTGACATTAAGAATCTCTGGCTTAATACTGGCTAGTAAAACAAAGCCAGTATTAACTCATGATTACCCAACAAGCCACCCGGCTCCAGGGCTGTTGGAAGAGTTGGATACAGCGCCAGATGATGGCGCTTCTATGAGAGCGCCATTTTCTGGGACGGCTGCGGACTGAAATTCGCAGCAGAGGCGCCCAGAAACCTCGGGCTAACCTGTGCTGCGGATTCCAATCTCCAGCTGCCTAGTTGTACCCGGCTGGACACAAAAATGGGGCGAAGCCCACGTCATTTGTTTTTTAATTATTTCATGAAATAAGTGAAATAATTAAAAAAAAACGGGCTTCCCTATATTTTTGGTTCCCAGCCGGGTACAAATAGGCAACTGGGGGTTGGAGGCAGCCCGTGGCTGCCTGCTGTACCTGGCTAGCATACAAAAATATGGCGAAGCCCACGTCATTTTTTTGGTGGGCAAAAAACTTCTGCATACAGTCCTGGATGGAGTATGCTGAGCCTTGTAGTTCTGCAGCTGCTGTCTGTCTGTATGGAGAAGAGCAGACAGCAGCTGCAGAACTACAAGGCTCAGCATACTCCATCCAGGACTGTATGCAGAAGTTTTTTGCCCCCTGAAAAAATTATGTGGGCTTCGCCATATTTTTGTATGCTAGCCAGGTACAGCAGGCAGGTACGGCTGCCCCCAACCCCCAGTTGCCTATTTGTACCCGGCTGGGAACCAAAAATAAAGGGAAGCCCTTTTTTTATTATTTCATGAATTTCATGAAATAATTAGAAAACAAATGACGTAGGCTTCGCCCCATTTTTGTGTCCAGCCAGGTACAACTAGGCAGCTGGGGATTGGAATCCGCAGCACAGGTTGGCCTGTCCAGAAACCTCGGGCTAACCTGTGCTGCAGATTCCAATCCCCAGCTGCCTAGTTGTACCCGGCTGGACACAAAAATGGGGCGAAGCCCACGTCATTTGTTTTTTAATTATTTCATGAAATAAGTGAAATAATTAAAAAAAAACGGGCTTCCCTATATTTTTGGTTCCCAGCCGGGTACAAAAAGGCAACTGGGGGTTGGAGGCAGCCCGTGGCTGCCTGCTGTACCTGGCTAGCATACAAAAATATGGCGAAGCTCACGTCCTTTTTTTTGTAGTTTTTTGGCAAAAAAAATAAAAAATGCTTCCCTGGATTTTCCATTGCCAGTGAAGGTAACACCAAGCAGTGGGGGTTAGCAGCCAGTAGCTGCTTGGATTACTCTTAGCTAGCAATACAAAAAATGCAGCGGGAGCCCATATATATTTTTTTTAATTATTTATTTAAATAACTAAAAATAAAATGGGCTTCCCTGTATTTTGATTGCTGGACATCACAGTGCTGTAAAAATAAATCTTTAAAAAAATGACGTAGCGCTCCGCTGTATTTTTGATTCTCAGCGCAGATAAAGCAGACAGCTATGGGTTGCCACCCCCATCTGCCTGCCGTTACCTTGGTTGGCAATCAAAATACAGGGAAGCCCATTAATTTTTTCTATTTAAAAAATAGTTAAAAAAAAAAATGACGTTGGGTCCCCCCATTTTTGATAGCCAGCTAGGGTAAAGCAGACGGCTGTAGCCTGAAAACCACAGCTGGCAGCTTTACCGTGGTTGGGGATCCAATGTGGAGGTCCCCTCAGGCTTTTTTTTTATAATTATTTTATAAATATTAATAATTACACAATAAAAGTAGGGTCCCCCCCAAATTGGATCACCAGCCAAGGTAAAGCGGACAGCTGTGGTCTGGTATTCTCAGGGTGGAAAGGTCCATAGTTATTGGGCCTTCACAGCCTAAAAATAGCAGGCCGCAGGCACCCCAGACGTGGCGCTTCACCCCAGCTCATCCCGTGCCCTGGTGCAGTGGCAAACGGGGTAATAAATCGGGTTGATACTAGCTGTAAAGTCACCTGAGATCAAGCCCAGCAGTTTGTGATGTCATGGCGTCTATTAGATACCCAACATCATAAACTGTCAGTACTAACAAAAACAAAAAATCGACAAAAGAAATTTATTTGAAAAAACAGTCCCCAAAACATTTCCTCTTTCACCAATTTATTGTAAAAAAAATAAAATAAAGGGGTCCCACGACGACTCTGGACCGTCTAGAATATGGGGGGGAGACACTCAGGGAACGTATCCCCCATTTTCTAGGAGTGCGGACCCTTCATGTGAGGAGTGTGGGTGCAATGAATCTGCACTCACTCTCCCCGGGTCCACAGCAGCAGAGTCCATGTCGTAATGGTTGCTACCAAAGCTGCAATGCCCTGCTCATGAGGTAAGGGCATGCCTAATCAGGAGAACTACTGTAGAGGAAGCTCTGCTCACTGGTATATAGGTGCTCAGAGGTAATAATAGATAAAATTAGTGAGTAAACTCGGCACTCTAAATCTCCCAGACTAAGTCAGTAAGTCACAACGGATAGTAATGCAAAATCACTCTTTATTGGTCCGTATTAAGAAAAAAAAGTTTTTCATAAGCATATATGTTTTTGTCCAAAACAAGTTACAAATGACGTTTCGGCCTGAGCTTTCGTCAGATTGGACTTATCTGCATGTAATCATGAAAAATGACAATAATCAGTATCACATAAGAGTGAGAGAACAATAACATAAACTAGAACAATGTAGAGGTACAATTGGGATGCAGCAAAAAAATTGCAACACAGCAAGAAATGAAACACATGATACAAATGTCATAATACAGTACAAGGACAATATAGTAATGACAAATATGGGGTCAGAGTAGACTTAGACAGCTCTGGTACGAAAGAGATGTCAATCATAAAGTAACATGTGCAGTAGGTGTAGAGCTACAGTATGCATGGCAGAGCTAATGGGTAGATCGACCATAGAAAAAGAACAGAGAAAAAGTGGAGAAAAAGTGGAGAAAAAAGTGGAGAAAAAAGTGGAGAAAAAAGTGGAGAAAAAAGTGGAGAAAAAAGTGGAGAAAAAGTGGAGAAAAAGTGGAGAAAAAGTGGAGAAAAAGTGGAGAAAAAAGTGGAGAATAAGTGGAGAAAAAAGTGGAGAAAAAAGTGGAGAAAAAAGTGGAGAAAAAGTGGAGAAAAAGTGGAGAAAAAGTGGAGAATAAGTGGAGAATAAGTGGAGCACCCTTTGGTGCCTTTCATGTGGCACTAAGGGGTGCTTAGCTTTGTATTTAGCCAAAAAAATGAAAAAAAAAAATGACGTAGGGTTCCCCCTAGTTTTGTAGCCAGCTAGGGTAAAGCAGACGGCTGCAGCCTGCAGACCACAGCTGGCAACCTCACCTTGGCTGGTAATCCAAAACTGAGGGCACCCCACGCTGTTATTTTAAATTAAATAAATAATTTAAAAAAAAACACGTAGGGGTCCCCCAAAATTGGATCACCAGCCAAGGTAAAGCAGACAGCTGGGGCCTGATATTCTCAGACTAGGGAGGTCCATGGTTATTGGACTCTCCCCAGCCTAAAAATAGCAGGCCGCAGCCGCCCCAGAAGTGGCGCATCCATTAGATGTGCCAATCCTGGTGCTTCGCCCCAGCTCATCCCGCGCCCTGGTGCGGTGGCAAACGGGGTAATATATGGGGTTAATACCAGATGTGTAATGTCACCTGGCATCAAGCCCTGGGGTTGGTGAGGTCAGGCGTCTATCAGATACCCGACATCACCAACCCAGTCAGTAATAAAAAAAAATAGACGACAAACACATTTTTATTTGAAAAAACACTCCCCAAAACATTCCCTCTTTAACCAATTTATTAGAATGAAAAACAAATCCAGGTCTGGTGTAATCCAAGGGGTTGCCATGACGATCCACACTGTCCCAGTCAATGAAGAGCAGGATGTTCCCCATTGGCTGGGAGAGCAGTGCAGTGACCTGAGCTAACATCAATGGGTCAGCCCAGGTCACTACAGGGGATGACAAGTGCTGCTGTCAGCGAGGTACATTACCTGCGCTGATCTCCAGCACACTGACAGCCCCTGTCACTGAGCTCAATGACCGCCCGGCGCCTTCCCCTCAAGTATCGCGAGAGGTCCGTGACGTCACCGCTAGTCAGTCTCGGGTCGGAAGCGAGAGGTGATGTGACAAGTGGCGGCCATGGAGGACAGTGACAGCGCTGAGGTCGGGATGGCGGGACTTCATCACCGCAGGTAAGCCGAGCGGGGGGGGGTGTATATGTGTGTGTGTGTGTGTGTGTGTGTATGTATGTCTACATGCCGTGGGCAGGAGGGGGTGGAGCGAGCTGAGCGGGGAAGTGTGGGCTTCCTGCACGTAACTAAGATAAACATCGGGTTACTAACCAAAGCGCTTTGCTTGGATACCCGATGTTTATCTTGGTTACCAGCTTGTGGCAGGCTGCCAGCGATGGCTCCTGCTCACTGTAGCTGTAAAAAGCCCTGCTTTTTGCTGCTAGAACCGTTCTCGAACGTATCTAGAACTATCGAGCTTTTTCAAAAAGCTCGAGTTCTAGTTCGATCTCGAACAGCCCCAAAAATCACTCGAGCTTAGAACTGGAGAACCTCGAACCGCATACCGCGCTCAACTCTAGCAGGGAGCCATCGCTGGCAGCCTGCGGTAAGCTGGTAACCAATGTAAATATCGGGTATCCAAGCAATGCGCTTTGCTTGGTAACCCTATATTTAACCTGGTTACGTGTGCAGGGAGCCGACACTTCCCTGCTCGGCTCCGCCCCCTCCTGCACTCAGCATGTACACACACACACACACACTCACACTCACCTGTTCCCAGCCATGCAGTCCCCGACACTGACGTCCTCACCGCCACATGGCCCCGCTAGGCTCCACTCACCTCGCACTCCGCCGCCTGCATACATGGCCCCGCTAGGCTCCACCCACCTCGCACTCCATACACATGGCCCCGCTCGGCTCCACCCAATTCGCCCTCTGCACACATTACCCTGCTTGGCTCCACCCACCTCGCACTCCACACACATTATTCCGCTTGGCTCCACCCACCTAACACTCCGCACACATGGCCCCGCTCGGCTCCACCCATCTCGCACTCTGCACACATTACCCCGCTTGGCTCCACCCACCTCGCACTCCGCACATATTTCCCCGCTCGGCTCCACCCACCTCGCACTTCACACACATTACCCTGCTTGGCTCCACCCACCTCGCACTCCGCACACATTACCCTGCTCAGCTTACCTGCGGTGATGAAGTCCTGCCCTCCCGACCTCAGCGCTGTCACTGTCCTCCATGGCCGCCGCTTCTCACATCTCCCCCTTCCGACCCGAGACTGTGACTAGCGGTGGCGTCACAGGTAGAGATGAGCGAACCGGTCGCGGTTCGGCTCGAGGTGGTTCGCCGAACGGAGGTCTCGTTCGAGTTCAGTTCGTCGAACGTTCGACGAACCGAACTCGAACGTATAGGCTATAATGGGAGGCAATCACAAACACATAAAAATGCATTATAAATGTACACAAACAGTTAATAAACATTGCCATAACACTTACCGGTCCTCGCGATCCCTTCTGCACTCTGTCTCCTGCCGCTATTCCATCCGATGATCGCTGAATCCTCCCGGTGACCTGCACTGCCAGCAGAGAAGCAGGACCTATCGTGACGTCAAAATAGCCATGTGACCAGTCACGTGGCTATTATCTCATTGGCTACAGACTGGTCACATGACTATGAACGTCCTGTAGGACCTGCGAGTGCATCTCTCCGGTACACGGTGCACATATGTGTATCGCCGTGTACCGGCAACATGCTCTAGCACACGGTCGACTCCCCGTTCCGTTAGGGACCGGCTGACACAGCCGGTCATTAACGGAGATCACCGTTGCCATAGCAACGCAGTTAGCGGTGACGTCACGCTAACCGCGGCTCCGAGAGCACCGTTGCTATGGTAACGCGTCTGTCAGCGTTACCGCTAGCAGCCAGCAGTGATCACTCACGGAATGAAGGCTGCACGCTGCTTCCCGATTGTAGTGAGCATTGTAATGAGGATGGAGGTTCCCCAGCCCCAAGTGATGAGCTGGTGAATCTCATCCTTCCTCACTACAATCGTCACTACTACTACACTAGAAAGAAAGAAGACAGAAGAGCAGGATCGTGGAGGGCTGACAGGGGGTAATAAAGATGGAGTCTCTAATGTGTCTGTGTATTTATTCCTATTAAAGTATTTTTTCTCTGTGTGGTGTCTTTTTTTTAACCCTTTATTGGAGATTCTTAATGGCCGGGTCAAACGTGCCTGACATTAAGAATCTCTGGCTTAATACTGGCTGGTAAAACAAAGCCAGTATTAACTCATGATTACCCAACAAGCCACCCGGCTCCAGGGCTGTTGGAAGAGTTGGATACAGCGCCAGATGATGGCGCTTCTATGAGAGCGCCATTTTCTGGGACGGCTGCGGACTGAAATCCGCAGCAGAGGCGCCCACAAACCTCGGGCTAACCTGTGCTGCGGATTCCAATCCCCAGCTGCCTAGTTGTACCCGGCTGGACACCAAAATGGGGCGAAGCCCACGTCATTTGTTTTTTAATTATTTCATGAAATAAGTGAAATAATTAAAAAAAACGGGCTTCCCTATATTTTTGGTTCCCAGCCGGGTACAAATAGGCAACTGGGGGTTGGAGGCAGCCCGTGGCTGCCAGCTGTACCTGGCTAGCATACAAAAATATGGTGAAGCCCACGTCATTTTTTTGGTGGGCAAAAAACTTCTGCATACAGTCCTGGATGGAGTATGCTGAGCCTTGTAGTTCTGCAGCTGCTGTCTGCTCTTCTCCATACAGATAGACAGCAGCTGCAGAACTACAAGGCTCAGCATACTCCATCCAGGACTGTATTCAGAAGTTTTTTGCCCCCTGAAAAAATTATGTGGGCTTCGCCATATTTTTGTATGCTAGCCAGGTACAGCAGGCAGGTACGGCTGCCCCCAACCCCCAGTTGCCTATTTGTACCCGGCTGGGAACCAAAAATAAAGGGAAGCCCTTTTTTTATTATTTCATGAATTTCATGAAATAATTAGAAAACAAATGACGTAGGCTTCGCCCCATTTTTGTGTCCAGCCAGGTACAACTAGGCAGCTGGGGATTGGAATCCGCAGCACAGGTTGGCCTGTCCAGAAACCTCGGGCTAACCTGTGCTGCGGATTCCAATCCCCAGCTGCCTAGTTGTACCCGGCTGGACACAAAAATGGGGCGAAGCCCACGTCATTTGTTTTTTAATTATTTCATGAAATAAGTGAAATAATTAAAAAAAAAACGGGCTTCCCTATATTTTTGGTTCCCAGCCGGGTACAAAAAGGCAACTGGGGGTTGGAGGCAGCCCGTGGCTGCCTGCTGTACCTGGCTAGCATACAAAAATATGGCGAAGCTCACGTCCTTTTTTTTGTAGTTTTTTGGCAAAAAAAATAAAAAATGCTTCCCTGGATTTTCCATTGCCAGTGAAGGTAACACCAAGCAGTGGGGGTTAGCAGCCAGTAGCTGCTTGGATTACTCTTAGCTAGCAATACAAAAAATGCAGCGGGAGCCCATATATATTTTTTTTAATTATTTATTTAAATAACTAAAAATAAAATGGGCTTCCCTGTATTTTGATTGCTGGACATCACAGTGCTGTAAAAATAAATCTTTAAAAAAATGACGTAGCGCTCCGCGGTATTTTTGATTCTCAGCGCAGATAAAGCAGACAGCTATGGGTTGCCACCCCCATCTGCCTGCCGTTACCTTGGTTGGCAATCAAAATACAGGGAAGCCCATTAATTTTTTCTATTTAAAAAATAGTTAAAAAAAAAAATGACGTTGGGTCCCCCCATTTTTGATAGCCAGCTAGGGTAAAGCAGACGGCTGTAGCCTGAAAACCACAGCTGGCAGCTTTACCGTGGTTGGGGATCCAATGTGGAGGTCCCCTCAGGCTTTTTTTTATAATTATTTTATAAATATTAATAATTACACAATAAAAGTAGGGTCCCCCCCAAATTGGATCACCAGCCAAGGTAAAGCGGACAGCTGTGGTCTGGTATTCTCAGGGTGGAAAGGTCCATAGTTATTGGGCCTTCACAGCCTAAAAATAGCAGGCCGCAGGCACCCCAGACGTGGCGCATCCACTAGATGCGCCAATCCTGGCGCTTCACCCCAGCTCATCCCGTGCCCTGGTGCAGTGGCAAACGGGGTAATAAATCGGGTTGATACTAGCTGTAAAGTCACCTGAGATCAAGCCCAGCAGTTTGTGATGTCATGGTGTCTATTAGATACCCAACATCATAAACTGTCAGTACTAACAAAAACAAAAAATCGACAAAAGAAATTTATTTGAAAAAACAGTCCCCAAAACATTTCCTCTTTCACCAATTTATTGTAAAAAAAAATAAAATAAAGGGGTCCCACGACGACTCTGGACCGTCTAGAATATGGGGGGGAGACACTCAGGGAACGTATCCCCCATTTTCTAGGAGTGCGGACCCTTCATGTGAGGAGTGTGGGTGCAATGAATCTGCACTCACTCTCCCCGGGTCCACAGCAGCAGAGTCCATGTCGTAATGGTTGCTACCAAAGCTGCAATGCCCTGCTCATGAGGTAAGGGCATGCCTAATCAGGAGAACTACTGTAGAGGAGGCTCTGCTCA
The DNA here is from genome assembly GCF_048569485.1 of Anomaloglossus baeobatrachus. NCBI lineage: Eukaryota > Metazoa > Chordata > Amphibia > Anura > Aromobatidae > Anomaloglossus > Anomaloglossus baeobatrachus. The sequence continues at coordinate 218,169,350 of NC_134358.1, read as the reverse complement.
CTGGTATATAGGTGCTCAGAGGTAATAATAGATAAAATTAGTGAGTAAACTCGGCACTCTAAATCTCCCAGACTAAGTCAGTAAGTCACAACGGATAGTAATGCAAAATTACTCTTTATTGGTCCGTATTAAGAAAAAAAAGTTTTTCATAAGCATATATGTTTTTGTCCAAAACAAGTTACAAATGACGTTTCGGCCTGAGCTTTCGTCAGATTGGACTTATCTGCATGTAATCATGAAAAATGACAATAATCAGTATCACATAAGAGTGAGAGAACAATAACATAAACTAGAACAATGTAGAGGTACAATTGGGATGCAGCAAAAAAATTGCAACACAGCAAGAAATGAAACACATGATACAAATGTCATAATACAGTACAAGGACAATATAGTAATGACAAATATGGGGTCAGAGTAGACTTAGACAGCTCTGGTACGAAAGAGATGTCAATCATAAAGTAACATGTGCAGTAGGTGTAGAGCTACAGTATGCATGGCAGAGCTAATGGGTAGACCGACCATAGAAAAAGAACAGAGAAAAAGTGGAGAAAAAGTGGAGAAAAAAGTGGAGAAAAAAGTGGAGAAAAAGTGGAGAAAAAGTGGAGAAAAAGTGGAGAAAAAGTGGAGAATAAGTGGAGAATAAGTGGAGAATAAGTGGAGAATAAGTGGAGAAAAAAGTGGAGAAAGAAGTGGAGAAAAAGTGGAGAATAAGTGGAGAATAAGTGGAGAATAAGTGGAGAATAAATGTAATACTTATATATGTTCTGAGGATTTCGATAGCGTAGGGCAATGACAATCAGAGACGAGTTCTTGGTACAAGATATTTTATAATATGTAACCACGGTAGATACACAACGGAAAACACAACGGTACAAATACACAAATACCTTCCCGAAACGGAGCGAAGGGAATTCCCGGGGCCACGCACCGGACTCCCCCAGGGAGACCACCAGAGCGAACCCCTATACAGGGACTGTCCGGCAATCACCCCGGAAGGCCTAAATGCGCAGCAGCCGGGACACAAGGGGCAAGCGGTAAAAGTCCAGGAGTGTCCATACGGGATGATTGTCCAGAGTGGTTACGAACCAGAGAGAACCGGGCAGAGTGCTGACCGAAGATGGCAGAAGGAATCCGGGCACAGCTTTGAGAAACCGGGTAAGGTCCAGAGTCGGTCGGTAGTCTTTAGGAGGATCCAAAGGTAATCAGGATTAGCAGCAGCAAAGCAGGAGCACACAGCAAGCAGTATACTCAGGCACTGGACTAGGCTTAGAGGTGGCCTTTTAAGCAGCTGGACAGGAAGTAGGGCAACAGAACAGTAAACTCCATGTTAACCGAGGGCAAGCTCATTCAAAAGAGAACTGGAAAACCTGGAAACCTGACAATAAGTGGAGAAAAAAGTGGAGAAAAAAGTGGAGAAAAAGTGGAGAAAAAGTGGAGAAAAAGTGGAGAAAAAGTGGAGAATAAGTGGAGAATAAGTGGAGAATAAGTGGAGAATAAGTGGAGAAAAAAGTGGAGAAAGAAGTGGAGAAAAAGTGGAGAATAAGTGGAGAAAAAAGTGGAGAATAAGTGGAGAAAAAAGTGGAGAAAAAGTGGAGAAAAAGTGGAGAAAAAAGTGGAGAATAAGTGGAGAATAAGTGGAGAAAAAAGTGGAGAAAAAGTGGAGAAAAAGTGGAGAAAAAAGTGGAGAATAAGTGGAGAAAAAAGTGGAGAAAAAGTGGAGAAAAAGTGGAGAAAAAAGTGGAGAATAAGTGGAGAATAAGTGGAGAAAAAAGTGGAGAAAAAGTGGAGAAAAAGTGGAGAATAAGTGGAGAATAAGTGGAGAAAAAAGTGGAGAAAAAGTGGAGAAAAAGTGGAGAATAAGTGGAGAATAAGTGGAGAATAAGTGGAGAATAAGTGGAGAATAAGTGGAGAAAAAGTGGAGAATAAGTGGAGAAAAAATGGAGAAAAAGTGGAGCACCCTTTGGTGCCTTTCATGTGGCACTAAGGGGTACTTAGCTTTGTATTTAGCCAAAAAAATGAAAAAAAAAAATGACGTAGGGTTCCCCCTAGTTTTGTAGCCAGCTAGGGTAAAGCAGACGGCTGCAGCCTGCAGACCACAGCTGGCAACCTCACCTTGGCTGGTAATCCAAAACTGAGGGCACCCCACGCTGTTATTTTAAATTAAATAAATAATTTAAAAAAAAACACGTAGGGGTCCCCCAAAATTGGATCACCAGCCAAGGTAAAGCAGACAGCTGGGGCCTGATATTCTCAGACTAGGGAGGTCCATGGTTATTGGACTCTCCCCAGCCTAAAAATAGCAGGCCGCAGCCGCCCCAGAAGTGGCGCATCCATTAGATGTGCCAATCCTGGTGCTTCGCCCCAGCTCATCCCGCGCCCTGGTGCGGTGGCAAACTGGGTAATATATGGGGTTAATACCAGATGTGTAATGTCACCTGGCATCAAGCCCTGGGGTTGGTGAGGTCAGGCGTCTATCAGATACCCGACATCACCAACCCAGTCAGTAATAAAAAAAAATAGACGACAAACACATTTTTATTTGAAAAAACACTCCCCAAAACATTCCCTCTTTAACCAATTTATTAGAATGAAAAACAAATCCAGGTCTGGTGTAATCCAAGGGGTTGCCATGACGATCCACACTGTCCCAGTCAATGAAGAGCAGGATGTTCCCCATTGGCTGGGAGAGCAGTGCAGTGACCTGAGCTAACATCAATGGGTCAGCCCAGGTCACTACAGGGGATGACAAGTGCTGCTGTCAGCGAGGTACATTACCTGCGCTGATCTCCAGCACACTGACAGCCCCTGTCACTGAGCTCAATGACCGCCCGGCGCCTTCCCCTCAAGTATCGCGAGAGGTCCGTGACGTCACCGCTAGTCAGTCTCGGGTCGGAAGCGAGAGGTGATGTGACAAGCGGCGGCCATGGAGGACAGTGACAGCGCTGAGGTCGGGATGGCGGGACTTCATCACCGCAGGTAAGCCGAGCGGGGGGGGTGTATATGTGTGTGTGTGTGTGTGTGTGTATGTATGTCTACATGCCGTGGGCAGGAGGGGGTGGAGCGAGCTGAGCGGGGAAGTGTGGGCTTCCTGCACGTAACTAAGATAAACATCGGGTTACTAACCAAAGCGCTTTGCTTGGATACCCGATGTTTATCTTGGTTACCAGCTTGTGGCAGGCTGCCAGCGATGGCTCCTGCTCACTGTAGCTGTAAGAAGCCCTGCTTTTTGCTGCTAGAACCGTTCTCGAACGTATCTAGAACTATCGAGCTTTTTCAAAAAGCTCGAGTTCTAGTTCGATCTCGAACAGCCCCAAAAATCACTCGAGCTTAGAACTGGAGAACCTCGAACCGCATACCGCGCTCAACTCTAGCAGGGAGCCATCGCTGGCAGCCTGCGGTAAGCTGGTAACCAATGTAAATATCGGGTATCCAAGCAATGCGCTTTGCTTGGTAACCCTATATTTAACCTGGTTACGTGTGCAGGGAGCCGACACTTCCCTGCTCGGCTCCGCCCCCTCCTGCACTCAGCATGTACACACACACACTCACACTCACCTGTTCCCAGCCATGCAGTCCCCGACACTGACGTCCTCACCGCCACATGGCCCCGCTAGGCTCCACTCACCTCGCACTCCGCCGCCTGCATACATGGCCCCGCTAGGCTCCACCCACCTCGCACTCCACACACATGGCCCCGCTCGGCTCCACCCAATTCGCCCTCTGCACACATTACCCTGCTTGGCTCCACCCACCTCGCACTCCACACACATTATTCCGCTTGGCTCCACCCACCTAACACTCCGCACACATGGCCCCGCTCGGCTCCACCCATCTCGCACTCTGCACACATTAGCCCGCTTGGCTCCACCCACCTCGCACTCCGCACATATTTCCCCGCTCGGCTCCACCCACCTCGCACTTCACACACATTACCCTGCTTGGCTCCACCCACCTCGCACTCCGCACACATTACCCTGCTCAGCTTACCTGCGGTGATGAAGTCCTGCCCTCCCGACCTCAGCGCTGTCACTGTCCTCCATGGCCGCCGCTTCTCACATCTCCCCCTTCCGACCCGAGACTGTGACTAGCGGTGGCGTCACAGGTAGAGATGAGCGAACCGGTCGCGGTTCGGCTCGAGGTGGTTCGCCGAACGGAGGTCTCGTTCGAGTTCAGTTCGTCGAACGTTCGACGAACCGAACTCGAACGTATAGGCTATAATGGGAGGCAATCACAAACACATAAAAATGCATTATAAATGTACACAAACAGTTAATAAACATTGCCATAACACTTACCGGTCCTCGCGATCCCTTCTGCACTCTGTCTCCTGCCGCTATTCCATCCGATGATCGCTGAATCCTCCCGGTGACCTGCACTGCCAGCAGAGAAGCAGGACCTATCGTGACGTCAAAATAGCCATGTGACCAGTCACGTGGCTATTATCTCATTGGCTACAGACTGGTCACATGACTATGAACGTCCTGTAGGACCTGCGAGTGCATCTCTCCGGTACACGGTGCACATATGTGTATCGCCGTGTACCGGCAACATGCTCTAGCACACGGTCGACTCCCCGTTCCGTTAGGGACCGGCTGACACAGCCGGTCATTAACGGAGATCACCGTTGCCATAGCAACGCAGTTAGCGGTGACGTCACGCTAACCGCGGCTCCGAGAGCACCGTTGCTATGGTAACGCGTCTGTCAGCGTTACCGCTAGCAGCCAGCAGTGATCACTCACGGAATGAAGGCTGCACGCTGCTTCCCGATTGTAGTGAGCATTGTAATGAGGATGGAGGTTCCCCAGCCCCAAGTGATGAGCTGGTGAATCTCATCCTTCCTCACTACAATCGTCACTACTACTACACTAGAAAGAAAGAAGACAGAAGAGCAGGATCGTGGAGGGCTGACAGGGGGTAATAAAGATGGAGTCTCTAATGTGTCTGTGTATTTATTTCTATTAAAGTATTTTTTCTCTGTGTGGTGTCTTTTTTTTAACCCTTTATTGGAGATTCTTAATGGCCGGGTCAAATGTGCCTGACATTAAGAATCCCTGGCTTAATACTGGCTGGTAAAACAAAGCCAGTATTAACTCATGATTACCCAACAAGCCACCCGGCTCCAGGGCTGTTGGAAGAGTTGGATACAGCGCCAGATGATGGCGCTTCTATGAGAGCGCCATTTTCTGGGACGGCTGCGGACTGAAATCCGCAGCAGAGGCGCCCACAAACCTCGGGCTAACCTGTGCTGCGGATTCCAATCCCCAGCTGCCTAGTTGTACCCGGCTGGACACAAAAATGGGGCGAAGCCCACGTCATTTGTTTTTTAATTATTTCATGAAATAAGTGAAATAATTAAAAAAAACGGGCTTCCCTATATTTTTGGTTCCCAGCCGGGTACAAATAGGCAACTGGGGGTTGGAGGCAGCCCGTGGCTGCCAGCTGTACCTGGCTAGCATACAAAAATATGGCGAAGCCCACGTCATTTTTTTGGTGGGCAAAAAACTTCTGCATACAGTCCTGGATGGAGTATGCTGAGCCTTGTAGTTCTGCAGCTGCTGTCTGCTCTTCTCCATACAGACAGACAGCAGCTGCAGAACTACAAGGCTCAGCATACTCCATCCAGGACTGTATGCAGAAGTTTTTTGCCCCCTGAAAAAATTATGTGGGCTTCGCCATATTTTTGTATGCTAGCCAGGTACAGCAGGCAGGTACGGCTGCCCCCAACCCCCAGTTGCCTATTTGTACCCGGCTGGGAACCAAAAATAAAGGGAAGCCCTTTTTTTATTATTTCATGAATTTCATGAAATAATTAGAAAACAAATGACGTAGTCTTCGCCCCATTTTTGTGTCCAGCCAGGTACAACTAGGCAGCTGGGGATTGGAATCCGCACCACAGGTTGGCCTGAGCTTTCTGGGCCCCACTGCTGTGAATTGCAGTCTGCAGCCACCTCAGAAAATGGCATTTTCATAGAAGCGCCATCTTCTGGCGCTGTATCCAACTCTTCCAGCACCTGCCTGCTATACCTGGCTAGCATACAAAAATATGGCGAAGCTCACGTCCTTTTTTTGTAGTTTTTTGGCAAAAAAAATAAAAAATGCTTCCCTGGATTTTCCATTGCCAGTGAAGGTAACACCAAGCAGTGGGGGTTAGCAGCCAGTAGCTGCTTGGATTACCCTTAGCTAGCAATACAAAAAATGCAGCGGGAGCCCATATATATTTTTTTTAATTATTTATTTAAATAACTAAAAATAAAATGGGCTTCCCTGTATTTTGATTGCTGGACATCACAGTGCTGTAAAAATAAATCTTTAAAAAAATGACGTAGCGCTCCGCGGTATTTTTGATTCTCAGCGCAGATAAAGCAGACAGCTATGGGTTGCCACCCCCATCTGCCTGCCGTTACCTTGGTTGGCAATCAAAATACAGGGAAGCCCATTAATTTTTTCTATTTAAAAAATAGTTAAAAAAAAAAAATGACGTTGGGTCCCCCCATTTTTGATAGCCAGCTAGGGTAAAGCAGACGGCTGTAGCCTGAAAACCACAGCTGGCAGCTTTACCGTGGTTGGGGATCCAATGTGGAGGTCCCCATCAGGCTCTTTTTTATAATTATTTTATAAATATTAATAATTACACAATAAAAGTAGGGTCCCCCCGAAATTGGATCACCAGCCAAGGTAAAGCGGACAGCTGTGGTCTGGTATTCTCAGGGTGGGAAGGTCCATAGTTATTGGGCCTTCACAGCCTAAAAATAGCAGGCCACAGGCACCCCAGACGTGGCGCATCCACTAGATGCGCCAATCCTGGCGCTTCACCCCAGCTCATCCCGTGCCCTGGTGCAGTGGCAAACGGGGTAATAAATCGGGTTGATACTAGCTGTAAAGTCACCTGAGATCAAGCCCAGCAGTTTGTGATGTCATGGCGTCTATTAGATACCCAACATCATAAACTGTCAGTACTAACAAAAACAAAAAATCGACAAAAGAAATTTATTTGCAAAAACAGTCCCCAAAACATTTCCTCTTTCACCAATTTATTGTAAGAAAAAAAATAAAGGGGTCCCATGACGACTCTGGACCATCTAGAATATGGGGGGGAGACACTCAGGGAACGTATCCCCCATTTTCTAGGAGTGCGGACCCTTCATGTGAGGAGTGTGGGTGCAATGAATCTGCACTCACTCTCCCCGGGTCCACAGCAGCAGAGTCCATGTCGTAATGGTTGCTACCAAAGCTGCAATGCCCTGCTCATGAGGTAAGGGCATGCCTAATCAGGAAAACTACTGTAGAGGAAACTCTGCTCACTGGTATATAGGTGCTCAGAGGTAATAATAGATAAAATTAGTGAGTAACCTCGGCACTCTAAATCTCCCAGACTAAGTCAGTAAGTCACAATGGATAGTAATGCAAAATCACTCTTTATTGGTCCATATTAAGAAAAAAAATTTTTTCATAAGCATATATGTTTTTGTCCAAAACAAGTTACAAATGACGTTTCGGCCTGAGCCTTCGTCAGATTGGACTTATCTGCATGTAATCATGAAAAATGACAATAATCAGTATCACATAAGAGTGAGAGAACAATAACATAAACTCGAACAATGTAGAGGTACAATTGGGATGCAGCAAAAAAATTGCAACACAGCAAGAAATGAAACACATGATACAAATGTCATAATACAGTACAAGGACAATATAGTAATGACAAATATGGGGTCAGAGTAGACTTAGACAGCTCTGGTACGAAAGAGATGTCAATCATAAAGTAACATGTGCAGTAGGTGTAGAGCTACAGTATGCATGGCAGAGCTAATGGGTAGACCGACCATAGAAAAAGAACAGAGAAAAAGTGGAGAAAAAGTGGAGATTAGGAGGAGAAAAAGTGGAGAAAAAGTGGAGAAAAAGTGGAGAAAAAGTGGAGCATAAGAGGAGAAAAAGTGGAGAAAAAAGTGGAGAAAAAGTGGAGCATAAGAGGAGAAAAAGTGGAGAAAAAGTGGAGAAAAAGTGGAGAAAAAGTGGAGAAAAAGTGGAGAAAAAGTGGAGCATAAGAGGAGAAAAAGTGGAGAAAAAGTGGAGCATAAGAGGAGAAAAAGTGGAGAAAAAGTGAAGAAAAAGTGGAGAAAAAGTGGAGAAAAAGTGGAGATTAAGAGGAGAAAAAGTGGAGAAAAAGTGGAGCATAAGAGGAGAAAAAGTGGAGAAAAAGTGGAGAAAAAGTGGAGATTAAGAGGAGAAAAAGTGGAGAAAAAGTGGAGCATAAGAGGAGAAAAAGTGGAGAAAAAGTGGAGAAAAAGTGGAGAAAAAGTGGAGCATAAGAGGAGAAAAAGTGGAGAAAAAAGTGGAGAAAAAGTGGAGCATAAGAGGAGAAAAAGTGGAGAAAAAGTGGAGAAAAAGTGGAGAAAAAGTGGAGAAAAAGTGGAGCATAAGAGGAGAAAAAGTGGAGCATAAGAGGAGAAAAAGTGGAGAAAAAGTGGAGAAAAAGTGGAGAAAAAGTGGAGAAAAAGAGGAGAAAAGTGGAGAAAAAAGTGGAGGAAAAAGTGGAGAAAAAGTGGAGAAAAAGTGGAGAAAAAGTGGAGAAAAAGTGGAGAAAAAGTGGAGCATAAGAGGAGAAAAAGTGAAGAAAAAAGTGGAGAAAAAGTGGAGATTAAGAGGAGAAAAAGTGGAGATTAAGAGGAGAAAAAGTGGAAAAAAAGTGGAGAAAAAGTGGAGAAAAAGTGGAGAAAAAGTGGAGATTAAGAGGAGAAAAAGTGGAAAAAAAGTGGAGCATAAAAGGAGAAAAAGTGGAGAAAAAGTGGAGAAAAAGTGGAGCATAAGAGGAGAAAAAGTGGAGATTAAGAGGAGAAAAAGTGGAGAAAAAGTGGAGCATAAGAGGAGAAAAAGTGGAGAAAAAGTGGAGAAAAAGTGGAGCATAAGAGGAGAAAAAGTGGAGAAAAAAGTGGAGAAAAAGTTGAGAAAAAGTGGAGAAAAAGTGGAGAAAAAGTGGAGATTAAGAGGAGAAAAAGTGGAGAAAAAGTGGAGCATAAGAGGAGAAAAAAGTGGAGAAAAAAGTGGAGAAAAAAGTGGAGAAAAAGTGGAGAAAAAAAATGGAGAAAAAGTGGAGCACCCTTTGGTACCTTTCATGTGGCACTAAGGGGTGCTTAGCTTTGTATTTAGCCAAAAAAATGAAAAAAAAATGACGTAGGGTTCCCCCTAGTTTTGTAGCCAGCTAGGGTAAAGCAGACGGCTGCAGCCTGCAGACCACAGCTGGCAACCTCACCTTGGCTGGTAATCCAAAACTGAGGGCACCCCACGCTGTCATTTTAAATTAAATAAATAATTAAAAAAAAAACACGTAGGGGTCCCCCAAAATTGGATCACCAGCCAAGGTAAAGCAGACAGCTGGGGCCTGATATTCTCAGACTAGGGAGGTCCATGGTTATTGGAATCTCCCCAGCCTAAAAATAGCAGGCCGCAGCCGCCCCAGAAGTGGCGCATCCATTAGATGCGCCAATCCTGGTGCTTCGCCCCAGCTCATCCCACGCCCTGGTGCGGTGGCAAACGGGGTAATATATGGGGTTAATACCAGATGTGTAATGTCACCTGGCATCAAGCCCTGGGGTTGGTGAGGTCAGGTGTCTATCAGATACCCGACATCACCAACCCAGTCAGTATCAAAAAAAAATAGACGACAAACACATTTTTATTTGAAAAAACACTCCCCAAAACATTCCCTCTTTAACCAATTTATTAGATTGAAAAACAAATCCAGGTCTGGTGTAATCCAAGGGGTTGCCATGACAATCCACACTGTCCCAGTCAATGAAGAGCAGGATGTTCCCCATTGGCTGGGAGAGCAATGCAGTGACCTGAGCTAACATCAATGGGTCAGCCCAGGTCACTGCAGGGCATGACAAGTGCTGCTGTCAGCGAGGTACATTACCTGCGCTGATCTCCAGCACTGCCGACAGCCCCTGTCACTGAGGTCAATGACCGACGCCTTCACATCAAGTATCGCGAGAGGTCCGTGACGTCAACGCCAGTGTCAGTCTCGGGTCGGAAGCGATAGGTGATGTGACAAGCGGCGGCCATGGAGAACAGTGACAGCGCTGAGGTCGAGATGGCGGGACTTCATCACCGCAGGTAAGCCGAGCGGGGGGGGGGGGGGTGCGTGTGTGAGAGTGTGTGTGTGTGTGTATATGTATGTATACATGCCGCGGGCAGGAGGGGGCGGAGTGAGCTGAGCGGGAAGTGTGGGCTTCCTGCACGTAACTAAGATAAACATCGGGTTACTAACAAAAGCGTTTTGCTTGGATACCCGATGTTTATCTTGGTTACCAGCTTGTGGCAGGCTGCCAGCGATGGCTCCTGCACACTGTAGCTGTAAAAAGCCCTGCTTTTTGCTGCTAGAACCGTTCTCGAACGTTTCTAGAACTATCGAGCTTTTAGCAAAAAGCTCGAGTTCTAGTTCGATCTCGAACAGCCCAAAAATCACTCGAGCCTAGAACTGGAGAACCACGAACCGCGAACCGCGCTCAACTCTAGTCACAGGCTCCCGCGATACTTGGTTGTGAAAGGCGGTGGTTATTGAAGTCAGTGACAGCTCTGCTATCAGCAGTGCAGGAGATTGTCACCGCAGGTAATGTACCTCGCTCCTGACAGCAGCACTTGTCATGCCCTGCAGTGACCTGGGCTGAGCTATTGATGTTAGCTCAGGTCACTGCATTGCTCTCCCAGCCAATGGGGAACATTCTGTTCTTCATTGACTGGGACAGTGACTATGGTATGGATCGTAATGGGAACCGCTTGGATTACAGCAGACCTGGATTTGTTTTTCTTTCTAATAAATTGGTAAAAGAGGGAAGGTTTTGGGGAGTGTTTTTTCAAATAAAAATGTGTTTGTCGTTTATTTTTTTTTATTACTGACTGGGTTGGTGATGTCGGGTATCTGATAGACGCCTGACCTCACGAACCCCAGGGCTTAATGCCAGGTGACATGACACATCTGGTATTAACCCCATATATTAACCTGTTTGCCACCGCACCGGGGCACGGGATGAGCTGGGGTGAAGCACCGGGATTGGCACTTCTAATGGATGCGCCACTTCTGGGGTGGCTGCGGCCTGCTAATTTTAGGCTGGGGAGAGTCCAATAACTATGGACCTCCCTAGTCTGAGAATATCAGACCCCAGCTGTCCGCTTTACCTTGGCTGGTGATCCAATTTTGGGGGGACCCCCACGTCTTTTTTTTAATTCTTTATTTAATTTAAAATAACAGCGTGGGGTGCCCTCAGTTTTGGATTACCAGTCGAGGTGAAGCTGCCAGCTGTGGCCTGCACTGCAAAACGATTATTCCTGGCTCACTGCGTTAAATATTAGGTGCTCAGAAAAAGCAGCAAGTCTAATAGAAAATAATTCTGGCACACTTGGAGAAAATATGAAGAAGAGAAAATCTTGAAATGCTTAAATGGTTTTATTTTGTGCATAGATCAAAAAAAGGTGATGATAATTCATCCATCCAACGTTTCGACCATTTGAAGGTCTTTATCAAGGACAAATTTATCTAATATAACAAAAACATACGCACCATTAGTGCATGAAAATATATAAATCAACATAGCATGATTATGGCGTTCATTATAACAACAGTCTCTGATAACATCATGATAGCACATAACCAAACAAAGGCATACATATGCTTATAAAATCCATGTGCTGAAAACAGTAAAAATAAAAACCTAACAAAGGAACAAAGCTCATGAAGGGTACACTTATCATTTGGCAAATGAGGGCAGTAGTGACCCACCTAAATGAACAACTGTATGGTATATGTTCAAGACTATGAAGACATCATAATGCAGTCAAAGAAATGGACAAAGATGTGATCCTATGTAGGAGACAAAAACAAATGAGTATCGTGTACATGACATATAACCATGCAAATCAGAAGAGTTTCATTCTTCCGCAATAACTATCTACAGGTGTGTCTTTCCCCACTTATACCTTATGCACTGAAGTAAATTGATGATCAGTAGTAGTGACCCTTTTCAGAGGGAATGGGATATAGACAATTCTAAATGCAAGTGGATATAAATATGCGCATTAGAATGATATATGGATTATTTTAACCATATGATTAAAGTGAAATAATGCATCCTGAAGGAGAGTAGTCTACCTGGAAAAACTGTTTCGCTGTCAAAGGTAGATACCTGAGAGCATAAGGGAAAGTTTCGTGTTTCCTTCACTGATGGTTTCTCAGTTGCCTCAGAAGAAGAGGAATGTTCTGAGCAAGAGAGTCACATATACTTGCATTAACGCATAAAATAGGGAGAAGACACATATACAATGACTTCTGTGTATTATACAACAAATGGTAAGAAGGCAAAAAACTACCTGAAAAATGCAGAGATAGTATACTGATACTTGCACTGAGGAATTCACAATGGCCTCAGGGTAACATCAGTGCTACGGACAAAATATATGAACATCAGGAGTTACAAGCAGGATAGGAAAACCAGTATAAGGTACATGTGGTAGGATAAAAATGTATCAATATTACCTTAATATTGTTCCAAAAAGGTGAACATGTATGGGATCATACAATAAAAAGGACTCCTTGTGGGGTTCTCAAAGAGACCCTATGGAAAATGTATGCATTTAAGTATTAAATAGTATATGTGACGTAAATGGTGGGCTGATATAGACACATACCTGAGGTATTCAAGGTATTAGAAACAGGGAAGAGCTAGTGAGCCATATATGGTGTCACGTATCTAAATGGAAATATGGAGAATGCATAAATAAGCTGTTCCATCATGTTAATGGCTCAAGGAGAAAAGTACACATACCTTGCGTTGGTGATATAGGGTATGGGCCCCAGGGAGACGTGCACCGTGCGGTGGTGGTGTGTCCTTATATAGTGGGAGCAGTGCAGCGTCCACCATCCTGCTTCCTGGATGGTGGAACGCAGTGTGAGTCGGTGGAGCGCACGCCGCGCATGCGCCCGGAGCGCAGCACCAGCCCAATGGGAGAAAGTGTGTCAGGGGAGGTGTGTGAGTGTATGGGAACCAGGGATTGGCCCGTGAATCGCACCGAGAGCGCGCACAGCGCCACCTAGTGGCCCAGCACGCGCGCCCAGCACGGAACACGGGCCAAAGTGGGTGACAGCAAAGTGAACATGCCAAGAAGCTGTGCCCAGCACGCACACAGCGCCCATTCATTGGCACTGTGCGCTAGCAGGGCACAAAACACAAGACAGAGGAAATGACATGCAAAGTGTAACAACTACGTATGTGAATGTGTGGGATCCTAATATAAAGGATTACGGTATGCTGGCCTGTGGATTGCGCATGGCAAGTGCGCAGTGTCAGGCCATTTACACTAACGCATGAGCCAGGTACAGAGCACATGTCAGTTAGAACGTACCAAAGACTACATTATACAGAGTGCACAACAACAGAGAATCTTGGTGATGGTCCCTTATAGATGAACGTGGCTGTGGTGATGACACAAGATTGGAGCACCAATCTTGCACCAATCTTGTGTCATCACCACAGCCACGTTCATCTATAAGGGACCATCACCAAGATTCTCTGTTGTTGTGCACTCTGTATAATGTAGTCTTTGGTACATTCTAACTGACATGTGCTCTGTACCTGGCTCATGCGTTAGTGTAAATGGCCCGACACTGCGCACTTGCCATGCGCAATCCACAGGCCAGCATACCGTAATCCTTTATATTAGGATCCCACACATTCACATACGTAGTTGTTACACTTTGCATGTCATTTCCTCTGTCTTGTGTTTTGTGCCCTGCTAGCGCACAGTGCCAATGAATGGGCGCTGTGTGCGTGCTGGGCACAGCTTCTTGGCATGTTCACTTTGCTGTCACCCACTTTGGCCCGTGTTCCGTGCTGGGCGCGCGTGCTGGGCCACTAGGTGGCGCTGTGCGCGCTCTCGGTGCGATTCACGGGCCAATCCCTGGTTCCCATACACTCACACACCTCCCCTGACACACTTTCTCCCATTGGGCTGGTGCTGCTCTCCGGGCGCATGCGCGGTGCGGCGCGCCGCACTGCGCATGCGCGGCGTGCGCTCCACCGACTCACACTGCGTTCCACCATCCAGGAAGCAGGATGGTGGACGCTGCACTGCTCCCACTATATAAGGACACACCACCACCGCACGGTGCACGTCTCCCTGGGGCCCATACCCTATATCACCAACGCAAGGTATGTGTACTTTTCTCCTTGAGCCATTAACATGATGGAACAGCTTATTTATGCATTCTGCATATTTCCATTTAGATACGTGACACCATATATGGCTCACTAGCTCTTCCCTGTTTCTAATACCTTGAATACCTCAGGTATGTGTCTATATCAGCCCACCATTTACGTCACATATACTATTTAATACTTAAATGCATACATTTTCCATAGGGTCTCTTTGAGAACCCCACAAGGAGTCCTTTTTATTGTATGATCCCATACATGTTCACCTTTTTGGAACAATATTAAGGTAATATTGATACATTTTTTATCCTACCACATGTACCTTATACTGGTTTTCCTATCCTGCTTGTAACTCCTGATGTTCATATATTTTGTCCGTAGCACTGATGTTACCCTGAGGCCATTGTGAATTCCTCAGTGCAAGTATCAGTATACTATCTCTGCATTTTTCAGGTAGTTTTTTGCCTTCTTACCATTTGTTGTATAATACACAGAAGTCATTGTATATGTGTCTTCTCCCTATTTTATGCGTTAATGCAAGTATATGTGACTCTCTTGCTCAGAACATTCCTCTTCTTCTGAGGCAACTGAGAAACCATCAGTGAAGGAAACACGAAACTTTCCCTTATGCTCTCAGGTATCTACCTTTGACAGCGAAACAGTTTTTCCAGGTAGACTACTCTCCTTCAGGATGCATTATTTCACTTTAATCATATGGTTAAAATAATCCATATATCATTCTAATGCGCATATTTATATCCACTTGCATTTAGAATTGTCTATATCCCATTCCCTCTGAAAAGGGTCACTACTACTGATCATCAATTTACTTCAGTGCATAAGGTATAAGTGGGGAAAGACACACCTGTAGATAGTTATTGCGGAAGAATGAAACTCTTCTGATTTGCATGGTTATATGTCATGTACACGATACTCATTTGTTTTTGTCTCCTACATAGGATCACATCTTTGTCCATTTCTTTGACTGCATTATGATGTCTTCATAGTCTTGAACATATACCATACAGTTGTTCATTTAGGTGGGTCACTACTGCCCTCATTTGCCAAATGATAAGTGTACCCTTCATGAGCTTTGTTCCTTTGTTAGGTTTTTATTTTTACTGTTTTCAGCACATGGATTTTATAAGCATATGTATGCCTTTGTTTGGTTATGTGCTATCATGATGTTATCAGAGACTGTTGTTATAATGAACGCCATAATCATGCTATGTTGATTTATATATTTTCATGCACTAATGGTGCATATGTTTTTGTTATATTAGATAAATTTGTCCTTGATAAAGACCTTCAAATGGTCGAAACGTTGGATGGATGAATTATCATCACCTTTTTTTGATCTATGCACAAAATAAAACCATTTAAGCATTTCAAGATTTTCTCTTCTTCATATTTTCTCCAAGTGTGCCAGAATTATTTTCTATTAGCTGTGGCCTGCAGGCTGCAGCTGTCTGCTTTACCCTAACTGGCTATCAAAAATAGGGGGAACCCCACGTCATTTTTTTTAAAATGTATTTATTTTTTTGGCTAAATACAAGGCTAAGCACCTCTTAGTGCCACATGAAAGGCACCAAAGAGTGCAAAATTACAAAATGCAGGAGAGTGGGACATGATTTGTCTTTCTGCCATTATAATGACAGAAAAGACTGATATGAAGTGTACAAGCACAAGAAAATCACCAGAGCGCTCTACGCTGTGAAAAGCAGTAGAAAATGGCACTGGAGTGAACATGTAACCGCCTCATGTAGGTTGAAGCTATGGATCCTGGGTAAATTTATGCATTTTCCCTCCAGTTTTTTTGCAGTACGCAAAAAAACGGAAGGCACACGGATGACAAAGGGATGACATACGGACCGTATACGGAACGGAAATGGATGCCACACTAATGCACCCGTGAAAAAAGTGGACCGTTTTTTGCGGACCGCAAAAACGGATCGGTCGTGTGAATGTAGCCTTATTCTGATCTGCCGTTTATAAACAGCAGGCAGAAATAAGTGAATAGCGCCCCACAGCGTCAGAAAATCTGTGATGTTTCAGGGGTAGCTGATACCCTGGAGATCATGATTCAGGCCGTTTTTTCTGATCCCCGCTCACGTGATCACCGGTATACACTGTATACCGATGATCACGTTACAGTAAATGACAGCGCCGGTAAAAATTTATTTATCTCCAATCTGGCATGAACAAACATGTCAGATTGGAGATAAATCTCCTCCCCGGTCCCCTCTGGTCCCCCGGTGTCGCCAAAGTGCCTCCCTGGCCCCCTCCCAGGAATCCAAGATGGCCGCGCGCCGGCCGCATTCACCCTACTCCTCTGATTTCTGTTGCATGTGCCATGACACATGCAACAGAAAACTCCTCCCCAGGGCCTGCCAGGTCACCCCCTATAACCCCACTAGTGTTCCCCGGTGTCCCACGGTATCTGTGCAGCGTTGATCCCCGCGGCCCCCTCCTTCACAATAGACGCTGCCGCATGCACAGAGCGGCTGTCAGCTCAGCTTCCTGTGTTCAGACACATTGAGTGGTGGTAACCATGCATCTGTAAGCTACTTCAATGCCCTGCTCATGAGGTAAGGAACATAGTTAATCAGGAGAGCTATACTACATTTCCAAATGGAGGTATTTGATTTTATAGTTGCCCTGCTGAACGACTACCAAGCATGAGAATCCGTTATACGCCAAAAGAAAACATGTCTAAATAGCAAGCTCTGTTGTTTAGTATTCATTCAGCTGGATAACTGGACTTAAAGGGGTATTCCATCTCCATGATCCTATTCCCAATATATAGTAGGTGGAATAGCAATAATATCAGCAAATACCAATATTTGGAAATGTAGAATAGTTCTCCTGATTAGGCATGCCCTTACCTCATGAGCAGGGCATTGCAACTTTGGTAGCAACAGTTACGACATGGACTCTGCTGCTGTGGACCCGGGGAGAGTGGGTGCAGATTCATTGCACCCACATTTCTCACATGGAGGGTCTGCACTCCTAGAAAATGGGGGATACGTTCCCTGAGCGTGTCCCCCCATATTTTAGACGGTCCGGAGTCATCGTGGGACCCCCTTATTTTTTTTCCTTACAATAAATTTGTGAAAGAGGGAATGTTTTGGGGAATGTTTTTTCAAATACATTTTTTTTTGTCTATTTTTTTTGTTAGTACTGACATTTTGGGATGTCGGGTATCTGATAGATTCCATGACATCACAAATTGCTGGGCTTGATGTCAGGTGACCTTACAGCTAGTATCAACCCCATTTATTACCCCGTTTGCCACCGCACCAGGCCAAGGGATGAGCTGGGGTGAAGCACCAGGATTGGCGCATCTAGTGGATGCGTTACTTCTGGGGCGCCTGCAGCCTGCTATTTTTAGGCTGTGAAGGGCCAATAACTATGGACCTTCCCACCCTGAGAATACCAGACCACAGCTGCCCGCTTTACCTTGGCTTGTGATCCAATTTGGGGGGGACCCTACTTTTTTTTTTTAATTATTAATATTTATAAAATAATTATAAAAAAAGAACCTGGGGGGACCTCCACATTGGATCCCCAACCACGGTAAAGCTGCCAGCTGTGGTTTTCAGGCTACAGCCGTCTGCTTTACCCTAGCTGGCTATCAAAAATGGGGGAACCCAACGTCATTTTTTTTTTAACTATTATTTTAAATAAAAAAAATTAATGGGCTTCCCTGTATTTTGATTGCCAGCCAAGGTAACGCCAGAAGATGGGGGTGGCAACCCGTAGCTGTCTGCTTTATCTGCGCTGAGAATCAAAAATACCGTGGAGCGCTACATCATTTTTTTTAAAGATTTATTTTTACAGTACTGTGATGTCAGGCAATCAAAATACAGGGAAGCCTTTTTGTTTTTAGTTATTTAAATAAATAATTAAAAAAAATATATATGGGCTCCCGCTGCATTTTTTGTATTGCTAGCTAAGGGTAATCCAAGCAGCTACTGGCTGCTAACCCCCACTGCTTGGTGTTACCTTCACTGGCAATGGAAAATCCAGGGAAGCATTTCTTATTTTTTTTTGCCAAAAAACTACAAAAAAATGACGTGAGCTTCGCCATATTTTTGTATGCTAGCCAGGTACAGCAGGCAGGTACGAGCTGACCCCAACCCCCAGCTGCCTATTTGTACCCAGCTGGGAACTACAAATATAGGGAAGCCCTTTTTTTAATTATTTCTTGAATTTCATTGCAGTCCGCAGCCGCCCCAGAAAATGGTGCTCTCATAGAAGCGCCATCTTCTGGCACTGTATCTAACTCTTCAGCTGCCCTGATGCCAGTGGCTCGCTGGATAATAATGAGTTAATACTAGCTTTGTTTTACTAGCTAGTATTAAGTCAGAGATTCTTAATGTCAGGCAAGTTTGACCCAGCCATTAAGAATCTCCAATATAGGGTTAAAAAAAGACACCACACAGAGAAAAAATACTTTAATAGAAATAAATACACATACACACTTAGAGACTCCATGTTTATTACTCCCTCTTATCCCTCCACGATCCATGGTCTTCTGTCTTCTTTCTCCTTCAGTCCATGCAGCTCTGCTCCATCAGCAGCACTGCATGGGAGAAAGACGCTGCTGCTCCCCATGCAGGCTTTTCACTCCGTGAGTGATCAGTGCTGCTGGCTGTTAGCGGTAACGTCAATGCTGACAGACAGGTTACCATAGCTCCGATCATGTGATTCCCGGTGCCGCTGCGTGCTGTTAGTGGTGACTTCACCGCTAACAGGCGCGTTGCTATGGAAACGGTGATCTCTGTTATTGACCGGCTGTGTCAGCCGGTCAATAACGGAACAGGGAAGCAGATTGGGGAGTCGACCGTGTGCCAGAGCATGTCGCCGGTACACGGCGATACACAAACGTGCACCGTGTACCGGAGAGATGCAATGACAGAACCTAGCATGACGTCAAAGCCATGTGACCAGTCTGTAGCCAATGAGATAATAGACACGTGACTGGTCACATGCTATTTTGACGTCATGATAGGTCCTGTCATCACTGCTGGTTACCGGGAGGACGCAGCGATCATCCGATGGAAAAGCTGCGGGAGACAGAGTGCAGGATGCATCGCAAAGTTTATTAACTGTATGTGTACATTTATAATGTGTTTTTATGTGTTTGTGATTGCCTCCCATTGTTTTCAATGGGGTTCAAGAGGTTCGTCGAACGGTTCGTCGAACGGGGTACCGTTTGACGAACCGAACTCGAACTCTAGGGGGGTGGCTCATCTCTACCGGCTACTTGGAATAGCAGTAAAGTACTGCTATTCATAGGCGCCGCAAAGTGACGAGAATGCCCATCAGCAATGCCGAGTATCGCTGAGCACAGCGTTGAGCCAGTGGCTCTGATGAGAGTTGTCATCACTACCCAGAACCTGTAAATAGCTATACTTTAATGTTATTCACAGTCGCTAGAGCTGCATTTGGAGAACATGGACTATAACAGAAGTTCATGGGAACATTTTTTATAATAAAATGGTGAAGGAGGGATAGTGTGGGGGAGTCTTTTTTTTTTTTTTTTAAATTACTGGGTTAGTAATGGGAGTGTCCGATAGACACCTCTGCATTACTTATCCCTGCACATGATGCCAGCTGATATTACACAACTGATATCAACCCCCCAAAATATTACCCCAATTGCCACCACACCAGGGCAATCAGGAAGAGCCGTGCAAAGCACCAGAGTTGGTACATCTAATGTGATGCGCCAATTCTGGGGGGCTTGCCGACTGGTAATTTTTAGGCTGTAAAGGGCCAAATATTCTTGAGTTTCCCAGACCTCTACTGTCTGCTATACCTAAACTGGTGATCAAAAATAGGGGGACTACACATAATATTTTATTAATTATTTATTTCGTTCCCTGGAGCAACCTGAGAGTCAGAGATGCATCCAGGCGTCTTCCCCATGCTGTTCCCATTCAATTTGAACAATGTTTCCATCCAGTTAATCTATTCTCCTGCCCCCTAGCCCTCCTGTTAGGGTGTTCTGGAAAAATGCTAGAGTTTTCCATTGACTTCCATTATACTCGGTACACGAGTTGAGCTCGTCCGACCATGCAACCTGTTTGATTCGAGTACCTAACACTCAACTATTTTAGTGCTCGTTCATCACTAGTGAGAAGTAGAAAGAAAAATGCATCGTGCCTACAGTGATACATGGGGGTGGTATTGCCCTTATGTGGGACTACATGAGTGTCCCTTGTTTCAGGGAGCTACATTTCATTGAACCATGAAATCAAAGATGCTTGATATTAAACGAGAATTAGCTACCATCACTCCATGCCCTTCACAGACATGCACTTTCCAACATGACAGTGATTCAATACACATAAAGCTACTGATGCATTTCTGAACAGGGTGAAAGTAATTCAGTTGCCAAGTGTGTCTGATCTGAACCCAACTGAAACACGAATGAGGACTTAGGAAAAGACAAGTTGAGCATCACTTTCCAACCAACATCCAGGCTCTAAAAGAGTCCATCCTTGAAGAATGGATAAAAAAATTAAATGTTGCAACATGTCATCAACGTGTTAATTCTTGTTCATTCTGTGCACTTGACATGGCTGTGACGGGGTCGGAAGTGGATGGTTGTTATAGTGTTGCAGGCTGCAATAGTGTAAACTCAAACATTAACCAAACAAAGGCCACATTTTACCAATTTTGAGAAAAGCGCTCAAGAATCCGAATCCGAATCTGAATGGGCAAGGCTCGTGCCGAGTTTGAAATTTGTGAACCTTTTTCAAACATGTTCTCTCATCTCTAGTTTATAATCTGACTCATCCCTTTGCTGGCAATCCATCTCAAGACATGACAAAGTAGAGATTATTCAGTTTGAATAGTGAGTTGAGGAGACAGGGAAAGTTAAGGATGTGGCTCCTAAGTGGAGAAATAAGCAAATTTCTCAGATAAGATAAATTATAAAGTTTGTCTTTTGTGCCTGTCCTATTGATTTATGCAAAGTTTGTTGAAAGTACAGTTCCCTGTTAGGATTTTTAGTAGTTAGGTGGGAAATTATACAAAGCAATTTTATCAAAGTTTTCAGATTTAGACCTGGGCATTATATCTTCAATTTTTGTGCCAAACATATCATTTCATATACAACTATGAAATGTAAACCAATTTCCCATGTTTTTATACACAATTTTTATGAAACACCTGTTTTCTATCTCATTTTTTAATATAACATCATACAATTTATTGCAACATACACGCAGATAAATAAAACACAGCTGAAAAACTCTTTATTGAGTGTGTACAGATTGGTGCCATAAAATGTTGCTAAAATAATTATCAACCATTAAACCTATAGGTAAATCATCCAGCTGCATTTCTTCAGTATGTGTAATGGTAATAAAAAGTGTAAATGGTGTATATATTCATTGCAATGTAAAACTTATATTGTACGAAAGAGAAGAAGGAGAAATACAGAAAGATAGAGAAAAATCAAATATAAGAAATAGAGTGGGTGAGAGCTATGTCAAAGTTAGCATACAAGAAAGAGATCAGATCACATACTGTATAGTGCACTACTTATATATTAAAAAGGTAATCTTGTCAGCTAAAAATAACATCATTTGAATAGGGACAGCAGTATTCGGAAACAGGCATCATAGAAGTGGTGGAGATGCTGTTTTCCAACAGTGTAGAAGATCTTCCAAACGCCGCTAGCACTGATAAAAGCTGATCAGTGGTAGTGCCGGATGTCGCACCCCCACAGATCAGATATCTCTAACCTATCCTAAGGATAAGCCATCAATTAGAAAAGGAAGTAGCTATAACCTTTAAACCTTTTTATGGTCAGATATTTATGTAAGGATGAACTGGAAACCTAGTAGCTCTTAATAGGGTTAACACAGTGTGCAAGCCAATCGATTATGCATATCCTAGAGATACCATGGCCTTCACCTTTTAATATCTATATATGGATTGGGACTTACAACAGGGACCTCTGGGTTGTGTTCATGGAGTAGATGCAGGCCAGTGGAGCAGACTGACAGAGGATAGTAAATGAGCTTGATATGGGCAATTTTATTAAAATGCAAATGCTTTCTACACTAAATGTAAAAAAAAAATCTGCATTCCTGAGTAATGATGAGTCAACCTGTGGATAATTGGGTTTGCAGAAACAGCACGGGAAAAAAAAATTAGGATCGGTGAGCAAACTTGACTCTGAGCTTAACCCCGAACAATGAACTCCATACAAGTCAATAGGGACGAGATGTTTGGGGCTGTAAAATGGCCGTAGTACTATTAAGTGATGAGGGCTGCAGTGAAAGTTAAATGGAAGTAAGAGGAGGATATTTATACTGTGTTTCCCGTTGTTTCCCGGAAGATCACGCTGCAGTCAGACTCTCTTCCGGGTCTGCAAATTAAGGTTTATAAATATTCATTGCTTCCAATCAAAATAGAGGGAGAAAAAAGATGTAGGGTCCCCCCATTTTTGATATCCAGCCATGGTAAAGCAGATAGTTGGGAGATGGTATTATCACAATGGAAGGCTCCATGAATATTGGTACCTCCCCAACCTAAAATTAAAAACCTGCAGCTGCCCATAATTGTTGACTCCATTAGATGTGACAACAAATTCCAGGCTCTACTTGGCTCATCATTACAACATTAGTAATGGGGGGTCTCATATATGCCTCCCATCACTAGTCTACAATAGGGCTTAGTGGCAGCTCAGAGCTGTCATTAACCCCTAATTACCCCAATTGCCACTGCACCAGGGCAATTGAGATAAGCAGGGTACAGTTCATAATTGTTGCAATGGATGCAAAAATTTTAGGAGCTGCAGGCTGGTATTTTTAGGCTATGGATTCAATATCCATGGTGACTACTATCCTGATAATACTAGCCCCCACCTGTCTGCTTAATCATGGTTAGGTATAAAAAAAGGGAGAACCCTATGTCTTTTTCCACTCAATTTTTTTTATAATTTACTTATTTCTTTTTACACTACTATACAGCAAACTGACTGCAACCAATCACAGACGTGGACACAGGGTGGGGGGGGAGTATACTTACTAATCTGTAAGTGAAAAGAAATAAAATACAAACAGCGAATAAATCCTTTATTTGAAATAAAATTGAAAACCCTCTTTCTCCAAATTATTAACCCCCAAAACACCCAGTTCTGACATAATCCACGCGATGTCCCACAATGATTCCAGCTCTACTACAGTTGAAACCAGAAGATTACATACACTATCTAAAAAGACACATCTGCATGCTTTTCTCACTATCTGACAAGAAATCAGAATAAATCTGTCCCATTTTAGGCCAATTATGAACCAAAATGATTTATATTTGCCAAATGCCAGAATAATGAGAGGGAGAATGTTTTAACGCATTTTTATTACTTTGTGCAAAGTCAAAACTTTACATACACTTCATTAGTATTTAGTAGCATTACCCTTACACTGTATGACTTGTTTCAAACGTTTTGGATATCTTTGCACAAGCTTCTCACATTAGTTGGTAGGATTTTGGGCCCATTCCTCATGACAGAACTGGTGTAAGGGTGGCTTTACACGCTACGATATCGCTAATGCGATCTCGTTGGGGTTATGGAATTTGTGACGCACATCCGGCCGCTTTAGTGATGTCGTTGTGTGTGGCACCTATGAGCGATTTTGAATCGTCGCAAAAACGTTCAAAAGCGCTCATCGGTGACATGCCCCCCTATTCCCAATTATCGTTCCTGCTGCAGTAACGATGTTGTTTCTCATTCCTGCGGCAGCACACATCGCTATGTGTGACGCCCCTGGAACGACAAACATCTCCTTACCTGCGTCCACCGGAAGAGGAGGAAGGAAGGACGTGGGCGGCATGTTCCGGCCGCTCATCTCCTCCCCTCCTTTTCTATTGGGCGGCGGTTCAGTGACGCTGCTGTGACGTCGCTGTGACGCTGAACAAACTGCCTCCTTAGAAGGAAGGCGGTTCGCCAGTCACAGCGACGTCGCAGAGCAGGTATGTGCGTGTGACGCTGCTGTAGCGATAATGTTCGGGGCCGGGTGCTATTGCACGCAACATCGCTAGCCTATGCTAGCGATGTTGCAGCGTGTAAAGGCCGCCTAACTGAGCCATGTTTGTATATCGCCTTGCTTGCATCTGCCTTTTCAGCTTTGCCCATAAATTTTCAATAGTATTGAGATCAGGGCTTTATGATGGGCACTCGAAAGACTTTGTTATCTTTAAGCAATTTTGTAACCAGTTTGGCAGTATGCTTCGGATCATTCTTCATTTGAAAGACCCATTTCCACCCTAGCTTTAAGCTCCTGGCTGATGTCTTGAGTAGAGATGAGAGATGTTCGAATCGAACCATTCACCAATTTCAAATTCGAGTTGTTTTGGGCGATGTTCGAGTCGTTCGATGAACTCAAACGATTTGCTTCACGTTCGACAGTTCAATAATGGTTCGATCACCAAAAGCGTGGCTTTTCACAGTAAGGCTATGTGCGCACGTTGCGTATTTGCCTGTGTCCTGCGTCCCTAGCACAATCCCTCTCTCTTTCCTACTCACCGATCAGCTGCATGGCTGTCACAAAGCTTCGGCGGCTTTTCCTCTTTTGAAAATGGCTACCGCTCATTATTCAATCTCGTATTCCCTGCTTTTCCTGCCCACCGGCGCATGGTTGGTTGCAGTCAGACATGACCCCATGCTGAGTGACAGATGTCTCACTGCAGCCAATCACAGCCGCCGGTGGGCGGGTCTATATCGTGCAGTAAAATAAATAAATAATTAAAAAACAAAAACTGCGGTCCCCCCAATTTTGATACCAGCCAAGATAAAGCCACACGGTTGGAGGCTGTTATTGTCAGGATGGGGAGCGCCATGTTATGGGGAGCCCACCACCCTAACAATATCAGCCAGCAGCCGCCCGGATTTGCCGCATCCATTAGATGCGACCATGCCGGAACTCTACCTGGCTCATCCCGAATTGCCCTGGTGCGGTGGCAATCGGGGTAATAAGGAGTAAAATGGCAGCTTATAGCTGCCACTAAGTCCTAGGTTAATCATGGCAGGCATCTCCCCGAGATACCTTCCATGATTAACCTGTAAGTGAAAGTAAATAAACACATACACCCGAAAAATCCTTTATTTGTAATAAAAGACAAAAAAACCCTTCATTTACCACTTTATTAATCCTCAAACACCCATCCAGGTTCGAAGTAATCCACACGACGCTTTCCGCTCTGCTACATGAAGCTGAGAGGGAGCGCCGTAGAACACGACCGCTCTGTGTCAGCTCCACATAGCAACTGAAGTGAGCCGCGTTGTCACCGGAGACTTCACTCAGGTAGTGCTTGCGTGTGTGCGGGGATGATGATTCATGTGGTAGTGCCGGGGTGTGTGCAGAGATGATGATGCAAAAAACAAAAAGCCAGCACCAAATGTGCATTCCAGCACTAAAAATTCCAAACTGTACTTATTATAAAATTTTGAGATTTTTGGCAAAAAATTGCAATTTCTTGAGCTACCTCGCCACGTCACGGGAAATCTCATTTGAGGCAGTCCTACACTAAAATATTTTTATAAAATGTGCCATACGGCCTCACATATGAATAGTAGAACTGCTCTTAGCAGCACTCACCTGGTCTATTTCAATCCCGTACCCATGACTGAGTCATGGCTGTGGGCGGGACAGGTCCAAGCAAATGCTGCATGAAGTAAAAAGCCTGTGGACAAGGCCTGATGACTGAATGTGTACAGTCACCAACCGCCAAAATCTAGACAGGTGGAATACATCCCAAATTGGGGTGCATAGCATGGTGGAGGTCAGCCACCGACCAATTCAATGAAGAAAAAACAAAAAGCCAGCACCAAATGTGCACTCCAGCACTAAAAATTCCAAACTGTACTTATTATAAAGTTTGGAGATTTTTGGCAAAAAATTGCAATTTCTTGAGCTACCTCGCCACGTCACGGCAAATCTCATTTGAGGCAGTCCTACACTAAAATATTTTTATAAAATGTGCCATACGGCCTCACATATGAATAGTAGAACTGCTCTTAGCAGCACTCACCTGGTCTATTTCAATCCCGTACCCATGACTGAGTCATGGCTGTGGGCGGGACAGGTCAAAGCAAATGCTGCATGAAGTAAAAAGCCTGTGGACAAGGCCTGATGACTGAATGTGTACAGTCACCAACCACCAAAATCTAGACAGGTGGAATACATCCCAAATTGGGGTGCATAGCATGGGGGAGGTCAGCCACCGACCAATTCAATGAAGAAAAAACAAAAAGCCAGCACCAAATGTGCACTTCAGCACTAAACATTCCAAACTGTACTTATTATAAAATTTTGAGATTTTTGGCAAAAATTGCAATTTTTGAGCTACCTTGCCACGTCACGGCAAATCTCATTTGAGGCAGTCCTACACTAAAATATTTTTATAAAATGTGCCATACGGCCTCACATATGAATAGTAGAACTGCTCTTAGCAGCACTCACCTGGTCTATTTCAATCCCGTACCCATGACTGAGTCATGGCTGTGGGCGGGACAGGTCCAAGCAAATGCTGCATGGCCGCATGGCACATTTTATAAAAATATTTTAGTGTAGGACTGCCTCAAATGAGATTTGCCGTGACGTGGCGAGGCAGCTCAAGAAATTGCAATTTTTTGCCAAAAATCTCAATTTTTTTTTTATCATAAGTACAGTTTGGAATTTTTAGTGCTGAAGTGCACATTTAGTGCTGGCTTTTTGTTTTTCTTCAGAGATGATGATGGGTGTGGTAGTGCTGGGGTGTGTGCGGGGATCATGATGAGTGCGGTAGTGCCAGAGTGTGTACGGGGATGATAATGAGTGCGGTAGTGCGGGGGGGGTGCGGTGATGATGATGGGTGCGGTAGTGCCTGCGTGTGTGCGGGATGATGATGAGTGCGGTAGTGCCTGCGTGTGTGCGGGGATGATGATGAGTGCAGTAGTGCCGGGGTGTGTGCGGTGATGGTAATGGGTGCGGTAGTGCCTGCGTGTGTGCGGGGATGATGATGAGTGCGGTAGTGCCGGGGTGTGTGCGGGGATGATGATGGGGGCGGTACTGCCGGAGTGTGTGTGGGGATAATGATGAGTGTGGTAGTGCCAGGGTGTGTGCGAGGATGATGATGGGTGCGGTAGTGCCGGAGTGTGTGTGGGGATAATGATGAGTGTGGTAGTGCTGGGGTGTGTGCGGGGATGATGATGAGTGCGGTAGTGCCGGGGTGTGTGCGGGGATGATGATGAGTGCGGTAGTGCCAGGGTGTGTGCGGTGATAATGGTGGGTGCGGTAGTGCCAGGGTGTGTGGGGGGATGATGATGGGTGCGGTAGAGCTGGGGTGTGTGCGGGGATGATGATGAGTGCGGTAGTGCCAGGGTGTGTGCGGTGATAATGATGGGTGCGGTAGTGCCAGGGTGTGTGGGGGGTTGATGATGGGTGCGGTAGTGCCAGGGTGTGTGGGGGGATGATGATGGGTGCGGTAGTGCTGGGGTGTGTGCGGGGATGATGATGAGTGCGGCAGTGCCAGTTGTGCGGTGATGATGGGGGCTCACTCTCTCCCTCTCTCGGCTTAACGCAATGCTTAATTTCACAGGAATCCGTTGCCTTTATATCACACTATTTACAACGCATCCATCACATGCATCACACAACACATTGTGACGGATGCCATTCAACGCAAGTGTGAAAGTACCTTCTGCTGTCAGCGGGCATGGAACCGAGCTGAATGACAGAGCAAGCATCCAGCGTGCATACATTCTACATCAATTCTGCAATCACAATACATTCACATGTGCTGCTAAATCGCTGCAGAATTATATGCATGGACACTACGCAATGTGCGCAATGTTAATAATAATATCCAAATTCAATGTATAGTGTGCGTGGGGTGGGGCGGGGGTTCCTGAAATAATGGCGATCTCCATTTTTTTTCCTAACTGCACGTACAGTGGGGCGGGCCAAGCTGTCAGCCAATCACACACACACAGCAAAATGCATTTTTTGCATACAAGCAAGAGCATGTGTATGTCACATGTCCTTGCCCTATAAGGACTTCTGAGTAGTTTCACTTTTGGACACCGTAGAAGGAGTTTACTCTGTGTATACGTACTTCATACCAGAACTGGCTCATCTGGATCGATCCGTGCACCTCCTGATTTGTCATGTGGCTTCTACGCTGGTAAGCTGAACTTGTTTTTGTGTTTTCTATGTGTTTGTATGTGTTTGTGTTTGCCTGCCATTGTTTTCGATGGGGTTCAAAGGTGTTCGTCGAACGTTCAGCGAACACACCCGCGTTTGACGAACTGAACCGAACTCGATAACTAGGGGGGTGGCTCATCTCTAGTCTTCAGATATTGCTTCAATATTTCCACATAATCTTTCTTCATGATGCCATCCAATTTGTGATGTGCATCAGTCCCTCCTGCAGCAAAGCAACCCCACAAAATGAAGCTGCCACTCCCTTGTTTCACAGCTGGGATGATATTCTTAAGCCCACTTTACACGTTGCAATTAGTTGTACAATCGCATTTGCGATGTGACACGCCCAGGTTGCATACGGGATCTTATGAGATTGCACGTAGGTCGTTCATTTGCTGTCACACGTGCATTAGTAGTCTATGTTAAATTGGTCAATTTTGTGTGCGATCCTTTAGATCATGAGACACAAAAACATTGAACCAAGGCACATCTCGCGTCAAAATCAACGCCACTCCATAAGGCACATAAACAAAAAAGAAGAAAGGACTGGAGCTTACAAAGGCTGTTCGTATAAAACATCAAAAAGCTTTATTATATGAATTTTTTTAAAAATTGGATTTCAATCATTACAAAAAATATATACATATAGTGCTAATAACGGACAAGGTGAAATACCACATATAAGTGGGGGAGCAAAGGTGACAAACACCCCAAATGGGGCGGTAATCTTAGCAGGGGCAAAGGATCATAAATAGTCATAGATGGCTGGCTAACAAATATGGCACCTCTGTCCTGACAAGGTATGTGAAAACGTATAGCCAAATCGGCATAAATCCATTGGGCAGGGCAGAGGCACCAGAGACCAGACTAGTCATATAAAGAAGATCCAAAAACAATCCCATAACTTACACATAGTCAAGAGGGTGATCACCAGAGCATCCCACACCAGTGAGAGGAGCCTTCCTAAGCGCGTTTCGCACGGATTACATCTGCTGGCTTCATCAGGGAAGGTACCTTATGCCGATTTGGCTATACGTTTTCACATACCTTGTCAGGACAGAGGTGCCATATTTGTTAGCCAGCCATCTACGCTTCCAGCTGTGCTGCATGGAGGTGACCGGAGCTGCAGAATACACCGCCGCTCCGGTCACCTTCACACAGCAAATGAAGACAGCCGCGCGATCAGCTGAGCTGTCACTGAGGTTACCCGCTGTCACTGGATCCAGCGGTGGCCGCGGGTAACCTCAGTGACAGCTCAGCTGATCGCGCTACTCACCGCCGCTCCTATCACCTCCACGCAGCAACTGAGGTGAGTAGCGCGATCAGCTGAGCTGTCACTGAGGTTACCCGCGGCCACCGCTGGATCCAGTGACAGCGGGTAACCTCAGTGACAGCAGCTGATCGCGCGGCTGTCTTCATTACCTGCGTGGAGGTGACCGGAGTGGCGGTGTCTGCTGCAGCTCCGGTCACCTCCATGCAGCAGCGCTGGAAGCGACGCTGGAGCATCCTGGATTACGCCGGACATGGAGGGCTTTTTGGGGCTGATTAAAGTGGTGAACCAGGGTATATGTTTGTGTTTTTTATTTCTAATAAAGGATTTTTCGGGTGTGTGTGTTTATTTACTGTAATTTACAGATTAATCATGGAGGGTGTCTCATAGACGCCTGACATGATTAATCTAGGATTTAGTGGCAGCTATGGGCTGCCAATAACTCCTTATTACCCCGATTTGCCAACGCACCAGGGCAAATCGGGAAGAGCCGGGTACAGTCCCAGAACTGTCGCATATAATGTATGCTGCAATTCTGGGCGGCTGTTGGCTGATATTATTAGGCTGGGGGGCTCCCCATAACGTGGAGCTCCCCATCCTGAGAATACCAGCCTTCAGCCGTATGGCTTTATCTGGCTGGTATTAAAATTGGGGGGAACCGCACGCCGTTTTTTTTAATTATTTAATTATTTATTTCACTACACAGTATAGACACGCCCACCGGCTGCTGTGATTGGGTGCAGTGTGACACCTGTCACTCAGCGTGGGGGCGTGTCTCACTGTAACCAATCATAGGCGCCGGTGGGCGGGGATAGCAGGGAATACGAGATTGTTTAATGGGCGGCCGGCTTTTTCAAAACAGTAAAAGCCGCCGGAGCAGTGTGAACGCCGTGCAGCGCCGGGGATCAGTGAGTATATGAGAGAGGGGGATAGACTGACATGGACAGAGAGTGAGGGACAGAGATAGTGACCGACTGACAGAGATTAGTGAATGACAGACATTGTGAGGCGCTTCAGAACGCAGCTTTTCAGCTGCGCTCTGAAGCGGACCTTTTTTAAGCTGCGGTGCAGAGCGCACACCTGCGCACATAGCCTCAGACATCACAATCGTATGAGGGATGTCACACGTTACAATTGACTAGGTTCGTGCAACAAAACGCTCAATTCTAGAGAATGATACGATGTGTTTGCGATCAACGGTTTTGCGTTCAATCCTGATCGCACGTAGCTGTCACACGCAGATACCTCACAAACGATGCCGGATGTGCGTCACTTACAACTTGACCCCAACGACGGATTGTGAGATATATTGAAGCGTGTGTAGCGGGCTTTAGGCTTTAAAGCTTCTACCTTTTTCCTCCAAACATAATAATGGTAATTATAGCCAAACAGTTCAATTTTAGTTTTATCAGACCACAGGACATGTCTCCAAAAATTAAGGTCTTTGTTCCTGATGCATTTGCACATACAACCAGTAAAATGAGTTGACATTCACATATAGGTGAGAATTGGCAGTAGCATCCTCCCCACTTAGTCTGATGTTTATTTTGGTGCCATACATATCACTAAATGCATCCTGCTTAGGGATGAGCGAGCATTAAAATGATCTGGTGCTCGATGCTCGGATCGAGCATATTGAAATGCTCGGGTGTACAACTCGAGCACCAAGCCCAATGTTACCTATGGGAAACTTGAGGATTTTTTCGGCGGCACCCCCGGCGGTCTGCAGAAAGCCTAAAAATGTCACAAATGTATAAGTACAGTGCTCAAATGACATGAGAACAGAATGGGGAAGACCTCTGTAAGTATTTCTGACTTCCAGGTCACTGCTGTAAACAATGTTGTCTGAGTATTAGAGGGGTTCCTGTGTTCCTCCTCCCGTGTGACATGCACTTTTGCTTAATAGCGTATGTGTGGCAGCTTCTCTCTGCCTGTACATTCACTGCTAAGCGAAATCAAAAGTGAACAGTAGAAATAAACGCATACTCACCTCTTTGAAGACTCCCGGGACACGTCCAATCGGCTCCAGGACCTCCCGATAATCAGCTGATGCTGTCACCTGTTTTTGTATGCTAGCCAGGTACAGCAGGCAGGTACAGGCTGCCCCCAACCCCCAGCTGCCTATTTGTACCTGGCTGAGAACCAAAAATATAGGGAAGCCTTTTTTTAATTATTTCATGAAATAATTTAAAAAAAACAACGTGGGCTTCTCCCAATTATTGTGTCCAGCCAGGTACAAGTAAACAGCTGGGGAATGGAATCCGCAGTGCAGGGTGGCCCAAGCTTTCTGACTCCCCTGCTGCTAATTTCAGTCCACAGCCACCCCAGAAAATGGCGCTTTTGAGTCGACCATCTGGGTTTTCGGTAGGGGTACTCTGGCGCCGGGAATACGGCTACTTTACTCTCGATGGGGTTATCACAGGTGGTCGGTCCCGGCTTCGTGCCCTGGGCGCTCACTCTGCGGCTGGGGAATGGTGTACAGGGATGATTTTGGGGATATACATGACGCCACCTGTGGTGTCTGGTAAGCGGATATACCAGCGCTGCCCGCGGCCGGCCTCCGAGGCGATGGTGACGGCAGCTTAAGATCTCTCAGCTCCCCACAGGTGGAGCTATTTTACCTCAGGGCGGCGGGTCGCTGACCAGGAGGGAAGCGACCGAGCGGTGATGGCTGCCTTCTTCTCTGACGTCGCAGGGTCCTGTCGAATGGCAGAGAGATGACACACCAAGTCCCGGGTGGCACGCTGAGTACTAAGAGGTTAATACCAGCTTTGTTTTACCAGCTGGTATTAAGCCCAACATTCTTAATGTCAGGCCAAGTTTAACCTAACCATTAAGAATCTCCAATAATGGATTAAAAAAGACACCACACAGAGAAAAAATACTTTATTAGCAATACACAGACACACTTAGGGACTCCATCTTTATTACTTCCTCTCACCCCTCCACGATCCTAGTCGTCTGTTTTCTTTTTTCTATCTTCTTCAACCGATGCAGTTCTACTATATCAGAAAGCATGGAGGGAGGAATAACGCTTCTTCTCCCTGTGCTGTCTAATTACTCAATGAGGGAGCAGAGCCTGCGGGTTGGTAAGCAGTGACGTCAACGCTGCTACCGTTGCCATAGTAACCTAACAAGCGGTTTACTATAGCAACGGTGATCTCCGATCACCTGATTCCCGGCGCCACTTTTCATTGGCTCCTGCATGAGCCGGTGAATAGTGGTGCCAGTAAACAGGGAGTTAACTCTTGTGGCTCCTGCATTATCCAGTTAATAGCGGTGCCGGTAATCAAGTGATTGGAGATCATCGTTGCTATAGTAACACGATCGTTAGGTTACTATGACAAGGGTGGTAGCGGTGAAGTCACTGCTTACCAACCCGCAGTCTCTGCTCACTCATTGAGTGATTAGGCAGCACGGGGAGCAGAAGCATTCTTCCACCCGTGCTTTCTGACACACTAAATCTGTCCCTAGCTCAGCAGCACCTCTCCCTACACTAGCTGACTGTGGATCAGCGTGACGAGCACAGTGCCATCAGGTCTTATATAGACCCGATGACGCTGTGCGGCCAGCCAATCACTGTAGTGCCATAACCAACATGGCTGTGGCATTCCAGTGTGTTGCAGCCAATCCCTGGATGTGGGCTGACTCTGTAAAGAGCACCCACATGCAGGGACGTGGAGCCGAGCATGTGCCAAGCATCCCGCCAGTACTCGGCGCTCGCCGAGTATCTCGAGTACTGAGATGCTCGGGCAAGCACTGAGTACTGGCAAGCATGCTCTCCCATCCCTAATCCTCCTACATCACTCTAGATTGTTTTGAGATCTTACAAGAAGAGCTTACCCAGTTTCAGGCCCTTGGCAAAGTTCTCATCTTTGGAGAATGCTAGAACAAGAAGAGAAAAAGACTTTCTGACAACTAATGGAAACATCTAGAAATGTGGAGCTGAGAATATACAGCAGGGGTAGAGAATTAATTAAAACTTAACTTTAAATACCACAGTTAAAATTGAGTACCCAATGACATACAATACACAAAAAGAAAAACCTGTGTGAACAGGTACCACGGTGGTCTGTGACGCATGTGTTTAAACCAGACATAAATAACCATCACCAGACCCACCAATCACATCTATGCTGTATAAATAGCTCCAAGTATACATACAGCAGAGTGCAAAAACAACATTAAATGTGACTGAGAAATAAAGGAACGGTCTCACCAATTGATGTCCTGAGACATGTATGAAAATTAGAGGGACTGCACACTGTTTTTTTAATTACATATTTAAATAATTTAAAAAAAATGCATAAGGTTCCTCTTTTTTGATACACAGCCAAGATAAGCACATGGCTGGGAGCTGCAGCCTGTAGCCGTATGCTTTATCTATGCTGGGTATGATATTATGGGGAACCTATGTCAAGAAATAACACTGACAAAGCCGACCGTTGAAGGCAGGAATTCTCAGTCTGGGGAGACCCATGGTTATTGGGTCCCCACCATCCTAAAAACAGCAGCTTGAGGTCGCCCAGAATTGTTGCGTCCATTAGATGCGACAATTGTGACACTTTACACAGCACAGACCTC
Organism: Anomaloglossus baeobatrachus; assembly: GCF_048569485.1. Lineage (NCBI taxonomy): Eukaryota > Metazoa > Chordata > Amphibia > Anura > Aromobatidae > Anomaloglossus > Anomaloglossus baeobatrachus. The sequence goes on along the minus strand of NC_134358.1, from coordinate 218,135,082 downwards.
ACATAGATATATCAAGGGGTATTTTAGGACAACCAAAATGAAAAAGAAAAAAACCTCCATAAAATCCAAAATTTTATTATAAACCAAAATAGTAAAGTGCAAGTAAAACCAAGGTACTAGCATACACTTCAGGAGATGGGGCCCGGGCCAGGATTCCCTAATGCCTCCCTTCCTAGCCGCGGAGGTTGGCACCCTATAGTGGACGAAATGGCGCCCCTGCTCAATGGGGACTGGCCCTTATTAGCCCTATACTGATTATAACGGTGCTGATATTCTAAATGAGGGCCTTAAAAATCCACAGTGATTCCACCACATCCAGATAGATAATAGTTCCTTTCCATCAGAATTTACTAATGTCATGTACATAAACCAATTATGTTAACTTATGAGACAGTTCTTGTGTATCATAGAATTCCTTGGAAATATGGATTCAAGGAAGAATCAAAAATCAAAAGAAGGTTGTAAGCCCTTATGACTCAATAGACAATATACTTATATTATAGCAGTATAGGCCTCCTCCCAACGTGTATGCATCAATACAGAACAAATATTCATCACAATTGATGATAAAAATGGCCGAATAGCCAGTACTTAGCCACACTCAGCAGCTCATTGCCCGACGCGTTTCTCCCAGAGAGCAATATAATGGAGGTTCATCAGGAGCTGTCCACGATAGGACCACATCAAGATGACACAATTATAGCACTGTCATCCACAGGAAAATACAGGTCTTCCAGTAAAGCAATTTTACCCATCAGGGACCATGCTGCTCCATAATAGGAAACGCACGCCGACAGTGTGTTTACCTGGCTCTTCCTGATTTCCTGACTTTTACAGTCCGGGTTCGCTCATCACTACTCAGTGTGTTATAAAGAGTAGAGATGAGTGGATCCGTTGAAGTTCAGTTCGGCACCTTAATCTGGACTTTAGATAAAATTCAGTTTGGGACCTAGACTTGACCTGAACCCCAATTGAAGTCACTAATTGGGCAGTTGGGGTCTTTGCCCACATGCAGCCATAAGCAGATCACTTCCGGGGTTGGTGGGCGGTGTTTTTCCAGTTTTTTTTTTTTTGCTGCACACTACTGTACATCCGATCATGTTGTTGTTACCCCCAGTTCAAGCTGTTCAAACACTGCAAGCTGCTCGCACTGGGCTGAGCACCGGGAGTACACAAGTGGTGTTCATACGTAAAGCACACAAACTCCGAATCCGAACTGTTTTTTTAGTACAGTCTGTGATTAACACTCTTTCACAACTGCTAATGAAGTAATAGATATCTATATAGATGGATAACTAGATAGATAGATTGATAGGTATTTTATATCATAAATATATAATGTATATATATATATATATATATATGATAAATTTAAGTTTCTGCTCTTTTCTGTGTCAAATACTTCATGTGCTTGAACCATCACCCCTTTCTTATATGGAAAAGTAATTTCCGCAGCTTAACTCATCAAATGCTTTGTTGGCCATGAATTATCTATTTTGCCGTGCCATAGTATTTTCCTGATTAATGAGGATTTTTACCGGAGGAAGGGGAAATCATCTTGGAACTAATGGTGTTGCCTATCACAGCTACTGCTAATGCCGTAATAAACAGCTTCGAATAAAGTTATTATTTCAACTAATTTAGAAGCTGGTAAAATGCACTCTGTGCTCAGTCACCATACTAATGTGCACCCAATAGATGACCTTTCACTTGAGATCTTTAAAATTCCAAATCATCTTTCTGTGTTCATACATTATCTATGCAACCTTTCAAATTGCAGGATTGTGAGAAAAGAAGCATGAAATATACTTGAGAGTATGTCTGACTCTATTATGCAGGAATGGAATATAGAAAGAAATGTTATTCATTTCTGGTTATAGTTGTAGAATGTAATAAAGCTCAGAGGATCAGGTTTCTACTTTTATAGTCTAAAAAGTAAAAAAAATGTTTCAGATATACAACATAATATGAAATATTTTTATTTGCATTGATATTTCCTTCTCATTGCTTAAAAAAAAAGAAAAAAAAAAAAAGCAATTATTGAAATGAATGGAGAAGCCTTAAAAGCATTTACTCAATTCTAAAAGAAAGCAGACAAAAGAGAAATATTTTCAGCATGACGTTATAAATACAATAGAGGGGTTTGTGTCTTCCTGTATCATTAAAGTTCTGACCAGCAGTATAGTCAAGTGGGTGGCTCCAACTGTGCAAACCCGATGCTGCTATATGAGGAGCCTTTGTTTCTGCAGCATCAGAACCACATTAGCACTGAATGTGGCTGGAATCTGAACAAACTAGAGATAAGCAAAATTTTTCAAATTCAAATTTGATTACTTCACCAAATTTTCTCCCAAAATCTGATTTGCTGCAAATAAATGTGTGTACATTTCAATATTGGAAAGCTTGCAGTTCCTCATAAAATACTATATGTACATATGGGGGACAAAAGAGAGGGAGAAGCTCACTGCCCATAAATTCTTACACTTTACAGGTGAGAGACAGAAAAGACCCACTGATTTTAAAAGCTTACACTCTACAGGAGAGAGAGACTTTCCCAGTTACTCTAATGACTTTGCCATACAAACTGTGCTCCACTGGAAACTTCTCATCTCTAATGGACCGGGTACTGACCACCTCTCTACAAGGCATCATAATCCATAAGATGTCATAGCTGCAGGGAATTCTGGGAAAGCCCACACAGCAATGAAAATTGATGCTTGCTTGCACTCCCTCCTGCATACTTCAGCAGTGTGGGAAATGTTGCCGGTCAGGATTTTTTTGGGGGTGAACTGCGAATCAAATCTCATAATGCTCAAATTTATGGAAAACCACAAATTTCAGGAAATTCAACTAGAACTCAATCTTTAGCCATTCAATCTGTTTATCTCTAACACTAACAATCCACTTCAGTGCAGTGCTTAGAAGCTCAATAGAAATGAACTTGTAAGCACTGCTAGAACCTAGAATTGTAATCATGAGAAGCTTTAGTAAGTAGTAAAGTTAGAAGTTGCTTGCTTTTCCAAGAAATTCTCAAATGGTCTCATCTTGAAATATAGAATAACCCTAGAATTCCCACTTACTAATGTACAGAATCAAAGAAGCAATCCCACCAAAGTTTTTATCCTCTTCATATGTTGCAATTATCATATTATATACCATTTTGTATTTACAATAGCTCATTTTGCTTTTCTACCCAGTTAATTCTTCTCCTTTCCATTAGGTATGTGACATCACATGATTAAAACAGACTAAATGAATCCTTCTAAGTTCTATCTAGAAACAGGAAGTCTTTTCCCTTCATGAATCATCTTTAGAACTACAAATTTAGTTCACTAATAATAATGACTAATACAGTGAAAAAAAACGTCCTGTTTCTACAGAATTTAGAAGAATTCAGCTGGTCTGTTTTAATCATATGATGTCATAGGCCTAATGGAAAAGAGAAAAGTTAACTGGACAGAAATGAAAAATGGGCAAGTGTAAGTACACAGTGCTATAAAATTTGATTTCAATATATTAATATATTAATAGCATAAAAGCATTGCTGGGAGTACTTATTTAATTTTTAGTTTAATAAACATGATGAAATTGTTTATTGAAGGTTAATTGCATATTAAATGAACTGTACAATAAAAAAAATCCTTATTTTCTTCTAATTGCCTAAACATGTGTGATTACTAGAGATGAGCAGATCATGTTCAAGTTGTTTCCTGATATTTACGGTTTTACGCAAATTCAAACATTTTTATCTTTGATTCACAGAAAAAAAAATGTGCCTGGTATCATTTACAACACTGCTGCAGAATCAAAGAGTGTACTAAGGTGATTTTGCATTGCCACAAGTTCCTTCCCATAATGCAGTGCAGCTATGACATCGTATTGATTATCATACAGTACAAGGTGGTGAGTACATGAGCCATCACAGATCAATGGTCCCACTGGAGCACAGTTTGTATGACAGAGTGGAGATCCATCTCCAGAGTCACTGAGTTTTATATTCCGTAGAGTATAAGCTGTTATGGTCGTTGGGGTCCTCTCTCTTTCTCCCCCCAGTATAGTTTTACTCTTATGGTTAACAGGGTTCTTTCTCTAGTCTGTAAAGTATAACCATTAGCTAGATAGGGATGATTACCGCGCTGCCATAGGAAGAAGACAGTCAATAGGTCATCAGAATGCTTTATTTCAATGCATTCCAGAGAGAACCCCTCTCCTTCTTCAGGAAAAATCACAGAAAAACGTCTGTAGTTAATAGTGACTCACATAACTTTACAAGGTGAGCCTCCCCATTTGATCACCCCCCGGTAATATCTGAAAAGACCCAATTTTTGTACTTCTGTCTTCCAGTTTTCTTTTTGACTATAAAGTATCAACTCCGCTGGGTTCTCTCTCTGTTTCCCATCTCCACATGTATATTCTCTGAGCACTTACAAGCTTTCCAGTTAGGGTCCCGTTACATGTAGCAACGTTCCAGCGATCCCGACAACGATACGACCTAGTCAGGATCGCTGGTACGTTGCTACATGGTCGCTAGTGAACTGGCAAACAGGCAGATCTAATTAATGATGCAGCAATGATACGGCGATCTGTATAACGATCTCGGCAGTCGTTGGGACCCTGTCACACAGCAGCTATTCTGACGACTCAGACCTCGATAGAGGCGTAGTGTTTCCACCCAGGCATGCCAACAAGGTCGCTTGTCGTTGTTATGGCATCAAACACAACAATGCATGCTGCCCAGCCGGACACCAACGATCAAAAAATGAACCAGGACGTTCAGGTATGATCGGCAATATCACAGCGGGGGGTCGGTCGCTACTATGTGTCACAAGTAGCGAGATCGCTAGCGAGGTCGCTGTTGCATCACAAAACCAGTGACGTTTCAGTGATCTTGCTAACAACATTGCTATGTGTAATTTGGCCTTTATTGTCGCATGATTTTTTCTGATAGAACTAACACTAGATATCTGGTTCTAAAACTAATCACATAGCGAAACTAAAGGGTTAAAAAATCAATAGATAATTTCACTTTAGATTTGCTGATCCAGTTTTTCCAGTTTTCCCCAGACACTGGTGATATTCATAGGATGTAATCATGTCTAGCACTGCTAAATAGTAGAGATGAGCGAATCAGTTCAATAGGAAACTAATTTATATTCCGGCAAATTCTAGCAATTTGCAATTCGATGAAAATATTGTTTGACATAATTAACAAGAAACAATGGTATACTGTAGTTGGACAAAAAACACATCAAATACCCATCACCCAGATATAGAAATTCTACAGCAATCAACTTTCTACTATTTGTAATGCTTGGTTATGCAAGTAATCCCAGAAGACATGTTTAATAACATGTTTTCTATTCTTGCACCTCTAACAAGTCAGAAAACACTTCTATTCAAATGCTATATATTAAAGATTCTACTACATGTTTTATTATAATTGACTTTAACTGCCTCGGGCAGTCATTGATTTTATCAAATAGTAAAAAGACCAGTAATAATAACCAATACTCCTCATATAGAGGTATTCCAATATATATGTTTTTTTTCTGTATGCACAAACTTTTCTTCCTTCTTCAAATACATTAGTTTTCTCTTGGGAAATTTGGAGCAAATTGATGCAGCTTTTTGATAGTACCGTAGCAAAAGAAGTTCATAGCTATTTAGTTGAGTGAATTTCTGCTTGAACTAAACTTCATGATATCAGCAACATTTTCTGACTTACTTTCCAAAATGTAATAAGCTCTATCTCTTGGTGCTATGAATTACAAGCACTCATTGCAGAAGTGATTATGGCTTATTTTCTGGTTGTTGTTTTGTATAATATATAAGCCTTTTTCCAAAATGAAAGGATTCATGTTACATAGATGCAATCATCAGACACTCTAAATGTACTTTAAATGTTATATTGAATTGAAATTTACTTTACAAGCAATTATTTATATGATAAACATTTTTTAAGAGGGTGATACAGGAGCTCTGGTTAGCATCTGTTATCTGAAGTGTATGTGATTGTTTTCCCTGCTGTGCTCTTCCAAAAGAAATAAAGCATTAGAAGACACCCATTAAAGTCAGTGGGTGTCCATTGTTTCCAATGGACACCTGCAGACCCCAAAGCCAAGAGCCAAGCTTCCAGCAATTGATTTATTGTTATATTGACAAGCAAGAGCAATGGCGAGGATAAACACCATTTATTTTGTAAAGTATATTTATATCCAGCATTCAATTACATGTAGCCCAATAGTTAAAAGGATCAGGAATAGTTGTGTAAGATTTTCACAGAACGATTAACTGCGATCTTTAGTAATTCTGCCTTTCTTACATATTTCAGCTAGAGTTAAGCGAGTACCTAACTATTCCTACTCACTATACTCATAATGAGTACTATCTAGTACTCGTGTATTCATTCCGAATAGCGTGTGCAATGCAAGTCAATGGGGAAAAACTCGCAAAGTAACCAGTAACCCGAATGTTGTACCATTTGTACAATTCGAAAATAGTACGGCATTTGGGTTATTCGTTACTTTGCGATTTTTTTCCCCATTGACTTGCATTGCACATGCTATTCGGAATGAATACACGAGTATTAGACAGTACTCGTTATAAGTATAGCTAGTATGAATAGTCAGGTACTCGCTCAACTCTAATTTCAGCAAATATCAGTGATCCTAAACCTTTATCTATGATGGATGATGCTAAACCACAATTAATAATAAAATTGAAGAATTTTGATAAATTTATCGTCTATTGGTATGGCTTATACACTTGTGTTATTTTGTAGTGTGACCTTTATAATGCCATACCATCTCTGGTGTGCAAAATGGTTTACACGGCATTGGATCCAAGAGTCGATGGTTGTGAAACATTGTTTTAATTAGTAACACATTCTTTTGGCTTTAAAAGTTTTTGTGACATTTTATTAATATGTGTTTTATTGTGTTCTTAGTAGTGATAGAGGCTACAGCTGAGGGCTCATACAGGAGAGGGACTGATTTGAGCAGATTAAAAAGGGAACTCTAACTGTTTAAGGCCTCTTTCACAAGTCCATGCAAAACACACACACATTTTGCCCAATCCATGGTGTGGGTGCATATGTGTGTGTGTGTGTGTATGTGTTCGTGTGTGTTTAGCGTGCATTGTAAGTGTGCTATCTGTGATAGCACACAGACAGCATGAATTTCTGTATTCAACTGTCCCCAGAGCTGCTGTCTCCGGTGTTGTTGCTGCTTCCAGGTCCGTGCCGCAGTCAATATTCATAAGCATAATGAGCGGGCCCAGAAGCAAGTGACAGCAGTGCCTAAGATAGCAATGCTGGAGACAGGTGAGTATAGAAAATAATTTTCTTTCAAAGACATGCGTTTTCTCTGGTATGTGTCACATTGATGTTACACAGATTACATCAGTGTGCGGTCCATGTGACACTAGAGAAAAACAGACATATCGCTCGCTGTGTGGAGCACATGGACACGCGTATGCTCCACATGGACACACAGTCCATGTGCAAACTAATTGATTTTAATGGGTCTATGTGTGTCCATGTCTCCGGTACGTGTGAAAACAGACGTCACATGTACCAGAAACAAGGTTATTTTCTGTGCTTGTTTCTCTCTAGTCTGTATTACAGTATAGGACCTCCAAGTTTTGTTTTGTTTTATTTTGTTAGTTCTTCCTGCAATTTTCATTATTGATTATGCTGAAACTTGTTTCTGTACATTTCAAGTAATAAAGTTTTTTTGTCTCACAATATCACGATGTTACGACACAAGTCATCTAAGTAACAGAATGGCACACCTGCACATTAATGTCCAAGGCCTAGTTAAGTTGTAAACCATGGCCTTTATTGAAGAGGCGGAAGAGAATGTGCAGAGGAAGGAGAAAAGAAAAGGTGCCAATGATTGGACAGCAGACTACTGGGCAGGTGACTAGTGATGAGATAGCATGCTCGATGCTTTATCAAACATTGGGGTTTTCAGCTGTGACTTGAGTACCAAGTGTAATGGAAGTTAATGTGAAATTCAAGCATTTTCAAACTCACATGCTCGAGGCTTGATCAAGTAACAAGCTGTGGTAAGCATGCTCGCCCATCACGACAGGTGACCAAAAAGGTGAGTATACATTTTCTCCTATATACGCATAATAAGGAACTTTGAAGTCATAATAAATAACTTCACTACCAATTGTATTTATTGGTGAAATCTGCATGATTTTTAATTTGAATCTCAGCAGATCCATCCTTTTTTAACTATTACCTTCACTTGGGAGTAGTCGACCAATAAAGATCACAGCAAGACCAAAGAGTAAAATAGGCTGCAAAGTCATAAAGGAACCAAAGGTAACCTTAAAGCAACTAAAGGTCTCTCAGATTAGTCATTGTTCATAAGTCCACCATCAGGAGGACACTGAACAACAATAGTGTGCAGGATTGCAAGGAGAAAGCCACTGCTCTTCAAAATGAAGATTGATGTCCATTTGCATTTTGCTAAAGATCCCCTGGGCAAATCAGAATTCTATTATTATAAAAATGTTTTGTGGATAGATGATAGCTGATGCTAAAATAAAGTTTTTCTGCTATAGCCTCAAAAATAAGTTATCTCCCACAAATTCTAATATTCACTGTGTACTAGTGTAGGGGTATTATTAAAAAAATGAGAGATTAACTAAGAGGCAAATAGCAATTATTTTATAATTTTCCTCAATAAATACAATTATGAAGTCTAATAGTTTTTACTAATTTGTTTAATTTGGTTCTCGCTATTTTTTTTTAAGATTTTGTTAAAACATAATGGAGTTTTAAATCAAATTTATGCAAAAAGTTAGACAATACTGAAGGGCTCACAAACTTTTAAACACCATTTTACAACCACAGGACTTTGCACCCTCTGATGTCAATGAAAACAGTATTTTTAAAAGCCTGTTTTCATGATCCAGGACCGATATTCTCCACTCAAGAGTTTCCCAGACCCGACTTGGTCATGTCAAGGGGTTAACTCCCATCAGCCTCGTTCTGGTCTCTAGAGACACTATATCTGGTTGTTGCACTTGCATTCCTGTGCTGGTTATAGGTTTGCTCTGCAGCCTGTGACTGGCTCTAGTAAGACTTCTTGTTTGATCTGACTCCTTGTTATCGTGCCCTGACCTGTACTCTCCCCCATTCGTCCATCTGTCCCAGTCCCTGACTTCCCGCTCCTGTCAGTAGTTTACCCATCCAGGTTTATCCTCCTTCCAGTGTCTGTGTCTCCTCACTCTCCAGTCTTGTCTTCTGTTCCCTGTGCCCTTTGTGTTTCCTCCTGCATACCTGATCTCCCGGCATCCAACTTTGGTTTTGATTTCTGACCTGATTTTGATCTTCCTCTTACAATAACTTGACTTTCCTGGATAGACCCTGACTGCTTGACTACTCTATTGCCTCCTGGTGGTTCACCTGTGAAATGCCTGCTGGAGTTACTCTGCTGTACTTCAGTCTCCTTTCTGTTACAGTGTTACTTTGCCACTCCTTTACTACTTTGCTGCCACCTAGTGGGGAATACGCTGTACTACCTCTTACGAGCCCTTTGTACAGCGTGACACCTGTAATGGAAAACCATGATTATGCTACATTTCAATAGAAGGTTTTACACAGATTTCCTCTAGGGGTTACAGCTAAAGATGGCTGGACCATACACAACAATCCCTTTTTTCATTTTATGTCACCCTTTTGTGGTCTCTCTCAACATAAGTGAATTAAGCAAAGCAGTTAACATCTAGTCAGAATGTGGCTGTACATATGGAAATCTTATACTTGCAATAAACTAGCTAATCTTTTTTATTTATACAAGACAAGTGTGACGCCCCTGCAGTAAACCAGGTGTCACAAAAAGGTAACAACTCTATAACAGCCCGAATCCTGTGTATCTGTACCAGTCCACACATACACCAGCTCAATGTGCACAGCTCAATTGCACAGCTCAAACACAGGATGGGAGACTCCCTCAGCACCAGGTGACAGGGATGGACACTAGATGACAGGCAGCTGACTGGGGGGAGGGAGAGACCTAAACCGGTGGGAGGAGCAAGTGACCTGAGGTGAGAGGCGTGCCAGAAGACAGCAGACATTCAACATGTCACGCCTACAACACCCACACTGCACCACCCTACACCACTAGGGGGCACTGACAGAGATGCAGGATCAGCAGGGTTGGTCTCCTAAGGTATAAATTCAACCCCCCTGCAGTTAGGACCCTGGGGAGAAGGGAGGGTGTAAGTGGGTGGACACTGTGGCGAGGCAGAAGGGCGTGTTGTTTGTTTGAAGGCAGTCAGCATGTAGCTGTGGAACAGGAAGGAGCTCTGTGGAGTACGCAGTTCCTGTAAGAGAGTGAAGGAGAGAGAGGAGGCTGCATGGTGTGTGGTGTGAGGAGAAGAAGCTGTCAGGGAACAGAGCAACCTCACAGCAACCGACCAGAACTTGGGTGGTGAGACCGGCCACTATAAGGAGGAAGTCAGGAGAAGCGAGTGGTTGAGTTTTTGGGACAAAGGGACCCCAGGAGCAAGAAGACTCAGTACTTCACTGAAGTTCAGCACGCAAGGGGTGCAGATCTCCCAGGACAGGACCGACTTTAAGTATCCTGTTAATTCTGCAGGCAGGTGGACTTTCACGGTGCATCAGCCAAATACCAAGGGTCTGAGGCTAAGTGACAAAGTGGGAGCCGGGGAGTACCCCTTAAATAGCTCACGTTGCCAGCATTAGGATGGGACACCAGGAGGCCCTCCAGAAGCTCCAGGCTAGTGAGGACTTCCAAAGACTGACACGAGAGCAAGGTGGGGAAAGTGGCCCCCAAGTTAAACTGGTACAGATACCAGGAGGACGGCACATCTGACCCTGGCACGTCCCAATGTGAGCAAGGATGGTTGACCTTAGGGAGATCAACATCCACCACTGCGGAGACACCATCACGTGTTTCTCAACGCAGTGATTCTAGAGCAATGCCCCTGGGAAATATTCAAAGCAAGAAGGCCTGCGGAGACACCATCACATGTTTCTCAACGCTGGCAGGAAACTAGCCAGGTCTTTCACCGGGAAGGAACAACCACGGGAAGGGCAGTCTCCAGTCAAGGAGACCACCTATGCCAAACATGGTATCCATCCCCAGACAGCCAAAGACTGACACGAGAGCAAGGTGGGGAAAGTGGCCCCCAAGTTAAACTGGTACAGATACCAGGAGGACGGCACATCTGACCCTGGCACGTCCCAAGGCAGCTTTTCCCAGGCTGTAAGTAAACCTGTTCAACTGCACTTAGTGACTGGACTCCCTTTCTTTTATTGTTATTATTTTTATTTTCTTTTGTTCCACCGAGCCTCCCCCAGGGCACAGAGACCCGGATCCGAGCGGCTCGGGCATAACTGCTCTGGGACACCAAAGCTCGGGGGAGCTGGCATAGTCGGACTATCCCCTTTAAGTTAACTCCTTTTTATTGCGCACCACGGGGCCACAGAACCAGGCCAGGCCACGACTGCACAACCACTGGCTCGGCGACGGGTGCACAGGGAACAGACTGAGCCACTCCAATCCCTCGGGGTCCCGTGTGGGTGCCGCACAAGTGTAAACAAAAACAGACACCATACACAAATAAATCAAATATGTCTGGTATAATGTGATTTACAGCAACACTGAGGGCTTACAGGAGACAGAGAGGGGAAGCTTGGTAGCCCTAAAATCTTGTACTACCTTGCCATGGAGGTCGCACCCTTAAAATAATGCAAGATGTTGCACCCCACTCATTATGGACTCTCCTTGACTGTTACTAAATGAATCACCCTAAAACCCTAAATAAATAAATCAACCATCAGTACCAATAGTATGTGAGAAATGCAAGAGATAGTGGCATACAAATGTTACCAAAGCTTCTCAGTAGTAAAAAGCTAAAAAATTGTAGTAATATCTATTTATACCTTACAACATCAAAATCAAATGTACACACATGCATGAATAGTGATATAGCATGTTCCCATTGCATATGCTTAATATAAATTACTTATCAACTGTTTTGCTAATGTACTGTAAAACATAAATGGCAAGTAAAGACTGAAAAGGAAGAAAAAGATTAAAACTCTAAGAAGAAAAATTGTAGGCCTCAACACATTTTTTCCCCGCAGATGCAGGCTCATCAAAAGGCCAAGTTGACAGGTAGACTGATGGAGTCTCTGGCTCGGATGGATGCCGGATGTTGTTCCATGCATCATTTGGGGAGGTTTAAATAAATGGTTTATAATGCATTCATATTCAAGAGCTATGTAGACACATAAGTTACCCAAACCCAAATGTCTCCCATGTGCCCACTGGCCATGTTAGTTATGCTTAATCCCTAGGGGAGACTCATGAAAAAGTTAAATAAGTGCTATTAAAACATGACCAAGCAGAGTCCCATGTGATAGGGAGAAATCACATAGTAGAAGCACTCCTAACAAAATTTTACTGTACATCACCATTGGGCGTGCAGCTCCCAGAATTTATACAATGAAATGGGGAGCGTGCTGCACAGATCTAAGGGGGAGCATTAAAGCAGGCAGGCTCGTCATTGATCACATGGCCATGGTCTCCCGCTCCACTGAGAGAGAGGGGCGTGCCTAACAGATGCATAATCATTAGAGGGCAAATCATTACAAGCAGGCTCGTCATTTGCCACATGACACGGACTCCTCATTCCAGGTGTTCCCCAATCCATTTCCTAAAGTCACATATTGTCTTGCCTATGTAGCCACTAGGACACAGACATGTGCCTAAATAAACAACCTCAGCAGTTTTGCAGTTTGCAAAGTCTCTAATTTGAGGGACAAATATAGCCGCAAAATTGGCAGTTTTCACACCTAAAGGTGCTAAGACGCTTCCTGTGATGCCACATGCCTGGTTGTGCTGATCTGTTATAGAAACTATGCACCAGTTTGTTCCCCAATGATGTGCCCCTCCTATAAGTAATTTGATGGTTGGTTTTACAATCACACAACGGTCTGATTTCACTAGGAAAATTTCCCAGTGTTTACAAAGAATGCTGGAGACCCTGACAGCCTGATAATGAAACTTACCAATAATTCTGTTGACTGTGATATTTTGCCTGGATGCCCACCTCTTGGCTTTTGAATGGATGAAGGACTTCATTTTGTATCCCTCTATCTTTTATGACACTCACATGATGCAGTTTGGCCATTTTCATAGCCAAGACACTGCTATCGATGAGCTGGATGATACTGTTTCTCTTTTTCTTGGGGGATCTGCTCCTCGATTCTAAAGGCCCCATCACACGCAATGACGTATCTAACGATATATCGCCGGGGTCACGGATTTCATGACGCACATTCGGCATCGTTAGCGACATTGTTGCGTGCGACACCAATGAGCGACCGTTAACGATGGAAAATACTCACCAAATCGTCCATCGCCACACGTCATTCATTTTAAAAATCGTTGATTGTTGAGGTCACATGTTGGTCATCGTTCCCGAGGCAGCACACATTGCTACGTATGACACCCCGGGAACGACGAACAACAGCTTAACTGCGGCCGCCGGCAATGAGGAAGGAAGGAGGTGGGCGTCTCCGCCCCTCCACTTCTATTGGGCGGCAGCTTAGTGATGCCGCTGTGACGCCGCACAAACCGCCCTCTTAGAAAGGAGGCGGTTCGCCGGCCACAGCAATGTTGCTAGGCAGGTAAGTCCGTGTGATGGCTCCTAACGATATTGTGCGCCACGGGCAGTGATTTGCCCATGACGCACAAACGACGGGGGCGGGTACGCTCGCTAGCGATATCGCTAGCGATATCGCTGCGTGTGACGGGGCCTTAACCAGTGACCTTTCGCTTAGGAATCAACCTATTAACACATTGAGCTATTAGGGAATGTGAGAACAGATTGTAATTTGTAGTATACAGGAAGAAAGATTTTGTCAACCAGGCGCAAAACAGTAACAATGCAGTGACATTATAAAAATCTGCATAACTAATCATATACTAAATAGTTGCAAGTTACATTAAATTTATGTATGAGATAGCCAAGATGATTTTCAGTAAAATTAAGGTCACATCACATTCAAAGCTATAGTGAATGTTGAGATATGGCACTTGAAAGTCAAAAGTTCAAAAATTGTTACCTTTTTGCTCATTAGTATAAAAAAGGAGAGTTTCCACCCAACCCCCCTTAAGAAAGGTATACTCAGTGAACAAAATTTGAGGATGAAGAGAAACTTCTCTACGAATCTAGATTTTCTTGTTCAGTTTAGAGATCTGAAAAATGGATTTCTGCAGAAGGGTTATCCCTTGGGTGTCCTAAAGGATGAATTTTTACATGTATTAGATAGAGATAGGGAGTCCTTCTTTATACTAAAGAATAGATAAAGTGATAGATGAGGCCCAACTAGAATCATTAGTCCTTTTTATAACAAGGCAGGCACAGTTTCCAGCATTCTTTGTAAATACTAGGAAATTCTCCTTGCTGACTCAGACCTTTGCCAGATTGTACCACATGCACCGTCTTGGAGGGACATATGCTGCCACGTGTGCGGTTGAACATCAGAATGGTGATTGGGTCTTAACTCCTGATGAACCCCAATACATAAGTGGGGGAAACGCGTCAAGTTTTTGGACTCTTTGTGGATGGTGTCTATGGAAAGCCTGGGTATGATTATATACCAATGAAAACAATGTGGAGAGGCTGCCATGAATACATCTAAGATAAGTGAGTATTGTGAACTATTGTCTATTGGTCTTATCTACCGGAATCTAATTTAGTGAGGGAGATTAGGGGCAGCTTCCAAGGGATAGCCTGCAAAATAGGGGCACCACTTGAACATTAGGGGCACTTTGCACACTACGACATCGCAAGCCGATGCTGCGATGCCGTGCGCGATAGCCCCCACCCCCGTCGCAGCTGCGATATCATGGTGATAGCTGCCGTAGCGAACATTATCGCTACGGCAGCTTCACATGCACTCACCTGCCCTTATTAAGGGGGCGGGTCATGCGGCATCATAGCGACATCACACGGCAGGCGGCCAACAGAAGCGGAGAGGCGGAGATGAGCGGAACTTAAACATCCCGCCCACCTCTTTCCTTCTGCATAGCCGGTGTGAGTCGCAGGTTGCAAGTAGGAGATGTTCCTCGCTCCTGCAGCTTCATACATAGCGATGTGTGCTGCCGCAGGAACGAGGAACAACATCGTAACATCGGTATTTCCCAATTCATGGAAATGACCGAGGCTACACCAATGATATGATTACGACGCTTTTGCACTCGTTAATCGTATCATAAAGGATTTACACACTACAATATCGCCTGCGACGCCGGATGTGCGTCACTTTCAATTTGACCCCACCGACATCGCACCTGCGATGTCGTAGTGTGCAAAGTGCCCCTTAGGGTGCGTGTAACGTAAGTTATATCTCCATTGATAGGTAGCGGACAGATTTGGTATAGGGTGCATATAGATTACCTGCCCCGTTATAGACAGATGATACCAAAAAATCTATAGTCACTCTTTGGTAAAAGAGTCTTTTATTGTGGCTTCATAGAGTCAAATTTTGTGTTTTGTTTTGTTTGTGTGTATTTACTCACGGTGTGGGATAGTTTTGTGATTTTAAGGTATCTTTAATAAAGGAATTGTTTTAGAAATTAAGGTAGATTTGGTGTAAAATATTGATATACTGCCTTAACAAAATTACTTTTACGTCTGTATTAAGTATTATGTAATACCATAAGAACCTGTGTTTAGGCCCTTATACTGACCAGGATTCTTCCTCTGGGGAGTCACAGACACAGATACTGAATTAATTTTCAACAGCCTTTTACTCAACATTCATCACTGAGAGCACAATACTTGAACAAGTCTTTTACAGTACATTCAACTTCAAGGCATAGTTTCACTTTAGGTTGCTCCATTATTCTTAGTACTGCTTGTCTGTCCTTCTACTTACTGCCTGATACCATGGTTTCACACAATAAAGTCTTAGAGTCCTACATGGCCTTAGTCTCGTCCCATCCACAGGGACCCGTTTGGTATAGCGGTTTCAACCGCTGTCTGACAAACCTCGTCTATTACACTCATTGGTACTCATGACTTCAGGACTGAAGTAACCCTTTAACTACTCCCAACTGGAGCCCTACCCATGTGCTTTGTTCCCAGAATCACCCCCTGAGAGTTAGGTCACAAATGCCACAAACACTCACTTTCCACAGCCTAAGTATGGGACAGACTTGCACACTTCTTCTCACTATACTTTCCACAAGTACAACATTTTACTCTAACTTTTCTTCCTTGACTGGCTAAACTTCGATGGAGTCAATCGATGCCTTGAAGTCGAATGTACTGTAAAAGTACAAGACATAGATTGGCAACTGGCTCCTACCCCTGTTGGCGACCCACAGAACTTAATTGTTCTGTGCCTGAGTCCTCCTATCATTAAGCAAAACCCATTCTCTTCCCCCGGGGATTAGTACTTACCTCGGCCACTAGCTGGCCACACTTAAACATTATGCATAAATACATTGCATACATAAACACAATTCACATTATTATGATTCAACGATAACTGGTGTCTTCAGGGCTGGGGAACATAGGCCTAGCCACCATATTACAATTGTGTCTGTCAACAAGCTAGTCGACTGTTTCCAACAGAAGCTAGACGAAAAATTCCTCATTGCAATTTGAGCTTTCAGCTAAGCAGCCTGTACAATGTTCGGAAACCTATTCACTGGGTCCAATTGGTAGGAGTCAAATTCTATCATTGACATCTGAACTATATCATGCTACAAAATATTATTATAAATAAAGGTACATTTAAAGGTAGGGCTTTACTTTTCACATATACCACTTGCAGTATATTAAGGTTTATAGTGTTTTATATAAAAAAAAGAAGTAAAACATTATATTTAAACAGTATTTATTCTGATTGTTGTGTTGTTTAAAAACAGAAATCTAAAATTGCAATCTAAAAATCATTTTTAATATGACTTTGCTTTTCATCTAGGTCAACGATCCATATTGATTCCTGGATTCACTTGGCGAAGATGGAATTCTTGACAGTAAGATTCTTTCATGCTCACATTTTTTCCAGGAAAGTAGATGACTGTATGTTTTATAGTAAAAAATATCCCTGTTTCAGCTACATTAACTTAATGGAGAGGTCATGCGTTAATGTAATCATATGTCAACAGTAGCTTATAAAGTACAACATATCAAATGGATTTGCAAAAATTCTCCACAATGCTATCAATTAAAGCTATATATTACCTACGCTAGTTATATTTCCTAAACCTTCTTATGGCTACAATAACTGCAATTTAAAGCATAACAGTCATGTGGAGTAATAAAGCCATAATACATTTTAAAGGTTAAAAATCACATACTGGTAATTTATTCATACTTGTAGAGAAATGGCACTCAGGTTCCCTTATATAAAACTGTTAATATACATATTTCTTTTTCCTAGCAATCTATAAAATGAATAATTCGAAAAGGCATTATTTTTTATTACAAGAAAAACCATCACTCTCTCATCTGAGAACACCAATTTATGTAAAGGTTGGTCAATTAATATTTTTTGTTGGTAGCATTTGATTAAAAGGGGCTCTTTGGTCTGAAAATGTTATATGAATTTAATATTTTAAGTTAATTGCTATAAACATTCAGTCTACAAGCCAAGATCTCGGAGACCAGCAAGATATTATGATACTGTCTTTGTTTGGTTTAGGGATACAATTTGCTGACCTGTTTCTCCATGGTCAACTCCTCTGTTTGCTCGGCTATTGCCTTTTCTAATCTGTTCAAATGTTGATGGTTCTATTTGTCTTTGTTTTTCCTTCTTGTTTCCCAAATCTACAGGTGTTTTTCTCATTTTCCTGATTTGGGCTGGCCTATCACATTCTGGGTTTGGTTTTCTATGTTTACCTTTCAATTAACTTCCTTGCTGGCTACATCTCTAGGTGGACTTGTGTTTAGGAGTTCTGGCCCTTCAGCTTAGAGGTTTACCTTATTGGGTAAACATCAGTTTGGTTCCTGCAGTGAGTCAGTTTGTTTTCCATCCCAACACCTTTTCCTTTCACCTCTTTTAGGTTTCTGCAAGGTTTTACTTTATATGCTTCTTTGTAGCTCTCTTTAGTCCTCTACTTTATATGAACATGTTTTTGTTGCCTTACTCAGGACTCCGGGTTTTTGTATCTTCCTGCACACTTCCTCTACCCTTGTTGGCAATGAGTTACGTCCTCCCACAACTAATCATATGTTAAATAGTTTCAATTCAAATTTATATACTGTGTATTTGTCAATGTGACACTAACAGAATACTCTTAGACCATGCTCCTGACATTGTCTGTAGTGTATAAGATTGCCAAGATGTTTGTCTATATAATGAAGGTGGTATCAGGTTTGAAACAGTAGAGGATTGTGAGGTATTAAAGTAAAAAATGGTGAGGCTGAAAGTCAAAAGTTCAAAACATTGCTATCCTTTAGTTCATCAGTGTTAATAGTCAACCAGACTGGTTGGATTACTCATTCCTGTAAAGAATGGTAAATATATTGATGTTCATGAAGACATTTTCAACTATTTTACGGAGCCTCCTTCTTTAAGTTATTGCTATAATTAATAATAATACAGTTTGAAATGTGTAGGAAAATCTCATAAAATGTTCTGCCATTCTAAACATTTTAACTATGTGAAATAAAGAAGAATCTCTTATTTTTAATTTGTCTAATGAGGAGTTGCAGGATAGTTTTTCAAATTTTGGAATTTCCCTGCTTTTAATTTTTCTAATGATGTATTATCAGATGTTTCCAAATATGGGGATTTTGCCGCTTTTTGTTTTAGTGTTTTTTTGTATTACTTTCTTCTTTCTTTTTGAAAAACCATCTGAGAACTTTTCAAATGTGGCAAAATCGCCTTCAAGAGTGTCATCGAAAACAACTTTAAAAAAAAGAAAATGGTATGCGATTTTTTATATTCACTAGGATTTTGTGGCCTTTTATTTGTTTTTAAACACTACAGCCAGATATTGACTATAAGTCAAGTCAATGTTAAAGAATTAAAAATATTAAATGTACTACAAACACATTATGACTGTTAAAGAGGTACCTGAACCCCAAGTGAACAGTAGATAGTGGATTGGATTCATTCTAAGGGACATGTGACCTAATAACATATTTGTGAGCTGCCATAATTCACTTCCCTCTGTTAATAGGTGTTCAGTGTAACTGTTTTAACAACCAGTGATTATTAGATCACTAGAATCTAGTCTAAAATGAGGCCCTAGCTTTGAGGCACCCAATAAATATATATTTATCACATACTGTATCAATAGGGCGTGAATGTGTTTTGTGAGCTAGCCCTTTTAGTACAGTACAGTGCCCAAGTGTGAAGCTGCTGTCTGAATGTAAAGTGTGAGATAAGTCCTACACGACTGAGGACGTACCGGTATGTCCTAAATCATAAAAAGGTAATCACCGCCGGCTGCTGCAGTAAGCCAGAGGCGATCCCTGCACATGTCTGCTGATTTGAACATCAGACATATGTGGCTTACAGGCGCAGGTGGATCCGTGAACCACCCACCTCTGTTAACGCTTAGATCACGCTGTCAAAATGTGATAGCACAATTTAAATGGCCACAGCGTGAAAATTGCCTTTCCGCGCCACCATCAGAGGCCTCATGATGCGATCACAGGGAGCCGATGGTGGCCATTTTTAGTGACGGGTCGTGTGATGACTCCGGTCACTATTATGATGTAGTTCCTGTTACAGCTGGCAGAGATCAGGGCTGTGCAGCCATGATCAAGAGAAATGAATCAGAAATCAGACTGCTGATCCATAAAGTACACTGGGGGGGACAAGTAAAATAAAAAAAGTTTTAAAAAAATGTAAAAAAAATAAAAAAACCTAAAAGTTGAAATCACCTCTCATTTGCCCCATTGAAAATTAAACAATTAAAAAAAAATAAAAAACTATACACACATTTGGTATCACCGCGTTCAGGAATGCTCCATCTATCATAAAATTAGTTAACTTCATCGGTAAATGGCGTAGTGTCAAAAAAATTCCAAACACCAAAATTACATTTTTTTGGTTGTCGCAAATTTTGCAAGATGCAATAACGGGTGATCAAAGCTTAGCATCTGAGCAAAAATGGTATCATTAAAAATGTCTGCTCGAGATGCATAAAAAAAGCTGTCACTGACCCCAGATCTCGAAAAATGAGAACGCTACGGGTCACGGAAAATAGAGCAAAAAATGCACCACTTTTTTTGGACAAACTCCTGAATTTTTTTAACTCCTTAGATGAAAGTAAACCTATACATATTTGGTGTCTGCGAACTCGTAACAACCTGAGGCATCACACCAACACATCACTTTTACCATATAGTGAGCATGGTTAATATAATATCCCAAAAACAATTGTGCAATCACACTTTTTTGTGCAATTTTTCCACATTTGGAATTATTTTTTTTGTCGTTTCTTAGTACACTATATGTTAAAACTCATGGTTTCATTTAAAAGTACAACTCTTCTTGCAAAAAACAAGCCCTCATATGGCAAGATTGATAGAAAAATAAAAAAGTTACGGCTCTCGGAAAATGTGTGGGGGAGAATCGGAAAACAGAAAATTGCCTGAGAGTGAAGGAGATAATTAACTTCAACTATCTGAAAAAATCATTTAAAAAAAAATATTTAAAAAGAGGAAATGCTATGTTGAAAAAGAGGTTTGACAGAAAAATAGGACAAGTAATTATATAATAAATACATTAACATCCAGAAGATAGAATTCTGGATAACTGATAGTCAGGAGAATTGTTATAGCTTGGCTCGCATCTGGGCCCTGGAGAGTAGAATGGCCCCAAAAGGTCCTTTTAGTCTAAATGCAAGGATGAAGACTTCTGATAATTGAGAGCTCTGTTGGAAATTTTGCATTATGACCCATGACCTTCAAGTTACACTACTGCTCCTATATTTGACAAGCAGAAATATCCATAAGAGCTGGTAAGATACACTGAAGTCACTATACATGACAGGTGCTGAAAGCACTAAAGAATTAACAAAGGGAATCCTTTACAGAAACCCATGTAAATCATTTTGTAATCCACTGCAGCATGTGATACAAACAGGAGAAAAATAGTGGATTTGTTGCAAAAAATTGTATAAGGAATTTATTGAATCATAGAAAAAAAAACATCATAGACAATATTCAAAGACAAATAAATACAAAGGCAAACAAGACTTTGGCACACAATTAGACAGATAGAGCACTGATAGTCTAAAGGTGATCATAGATTATAATGTGGAAGTGCACAGCAGCATAGAAAGTTATCCACATAGTACAAAGTAGATTCCATACCAGTGTAAAAAGATCACAGTACAAGGTGTCACCAAGAGTTAAAGTGCCAATAGTGCATGACCAGAATGTCTGGAATCCCCCCTGAAGGGTAACACGCGTTTTTCACATAATGTATATGTCACCCTTCATTAGACCAGGGAAAAGTACAGACTCCTTTATTTCAGGACCTTTTATGCTCAACATGTGACCAGTCACTTGGTTACGGACAACCAGTCAGCAAATGGTTAATACGGCGCATGCGCTGCCAGCGTCAGTCCCTCCAGCGAACGTGAGTGGCGTCAAGCAGAGGAGTGCACAAGAGGGGGCGTGATGACGCGTCAAAGTCATCCCCCAAGCGTGCACAGCACCGCTCCATAGACACCGCCGTGCCTGTCCGGAGACACAGTGCAAACCGCGCATGCACACACCTCTGCCGCTGGGACTTAGAAAGAAAGACCTTGTATTGAATAATAATCACAGAAACAGACAAAAGTGAGGACAACAAGTCGCATATATCAATAATATCAATAGTAGTAGTTCATGTTCATAATCCATAGACAAGAGTCCAGTGTCCAGAGAAATAATCCCAGAAAAGGCCTTCTTTTGGGTCGCAATCAAACTGTACGATGTATTCAGGAAGTCAGATGGTGAGACCAAGGTCCATACAAAACAGGAGAAAAAGGCTAAAAAGAAATTTTTTTAAAGAATTAATTAAATTTATGAAAAAAAATAATTTATAAAATATGATTTTTTTTTTAAAAAAGCATATTTTGCAAATAAAGGGAGAAGAAAGAGCCAGGAACCTACAGGAAGGGGGCGAAGCTTAGGGACTTCAAACTAGACAGAACCATCGTACCCAATATGGTGATCCATTTAGTTTCTTTCTGGGCCAAAATTTTTTTAATATTACCACCTCTGCTACCACCATGAACAACATCTATCCCTATAAATCGTAACGATTTTGCATTACACCCATGGTGACTCCGGAAATGCCGTGGGAGTGTTTTTAGGGTAGATGTATCGACCACTGCCCTGGCCGCACCAATGTCTTTCACATGTTTGCGCACTCTAATCCACAATTCTCTAGATGTTAGACCAATATACTGTATATTTTGGGACAACTGCAAGTAGCATAGTAAATAATATTAAAAGTTGCGCATGAGATGTATGTCCTAATGTCAAAACTCCGATTCCCATCAGCAGTTGAAAAGACCTTACTGTGAGAGACATTAGTGCAGG
Source organism: Anomaloglossus baeobatrachus (assembly GCF_048569485.1). Classification (NCBI taxonomy): domain Eukaryota; kingdom Metazoa; phylum Chordata; class Amphibia; order Anura; family Aromobatidae; genus Anomaloglossus; species Anomaloglossus baeobatrachus. Next base: position 218,112,525 of record NC_134358.1, on the reverse strand, counting down.
CAAAGCAGTGGCCACAGGGGAAGCAGCCACGCACTGGGTTGGTGGAACCAAAAGGATGAGGGATAACGGGTGCATAATGGTTATGTAGCAAATAGTCTCTAAGATTTTTTGAATGTCGTGGTGTCATGAGGGGGTAGTCAGGAAGGAGATCCTTCAAGGTGGGGTCATATTTCAATATGGGCCAATGTTTTTTCAGTATCGACTGCATATTATGCCACTCGTGATTATACGCAGAAATCAATCAAGCAACTCCGTCCCCCGTGTCCGCCCGACCGGATGATCGCAAGAGCTCCCGTCTCTCAGTATTTTTTGCCCGGTTATAGCCTTTTTTAATACCACGGCCGCTATATCCCCTAGCCACCAGTCTAGATGTTAAATCATTAGCTTGGGCCTGGAAGTTCTCAGATGTTGAGCAGATCCGCCTCATCCTGAGAATTTGAGCAACCGGAATGGTCTGAATAGTACTGTGAAGATGTGAAGAGGAAGCATGAAGAAAGGAGTTGACTGAGGTAGGTTTTCTGTAAACATCCGTTTGTAAATGACGACCACGGTCAAGCCCAATCAAGATGTCCAGAAAATCAATTTGCAGAAAATCATATTTATAAGTGAGTTTTAAATTAATAGAGTTCATATATTTGTTAGGAGAATGTGCAAATAGTTTCTTCAGACAGGAATAGGCCTTGAAGTGTAAAGTCTCCTATTGAATGTAGTAATCCAAAAAGTCAATATTGACCCTTTAAAAATCATTCCCACGAGACTTAAGGTCCAGTCACACTAAACAACTTACCAGCGATCCCAACAATGATAGGGATCGCTGGTAAGTTGCTAGGAGGTTGCTGGTGAGATGTCACACTGCGACGCTTCAGCGATCCCACCAGCAACCTGACCTGGCAGGGATCGCTGGAGCGTCGCTACACGAGTTGCTGGTGAGCTCACCAGCAACCAGTGACCAGCCCCCAGTGCCGCATGGAAGATGCTGCGCTTGGTAACTAAGGTAAATATCGGGTAACCAACCCGATATTTACCTTGGTTACCAGCGCACGCAGCTACGCGTGCAGAGAGCAGGGAGCAGCGCACACTGAGCGCTGGCTCCCTGCTCTCCTAGTTACAGCACACATCGGGTTAATTACCCGATGTGTGCTGCAGCTAAATGTGCACAGAGCAGGGAGCAGCACACACCGGGTGCAGCTGCACAGGGTACATATGTAGGGTATAGAGTACAGGGTGCAGCTGCACAGAGCAGGGAGCAGCGCACACTGGGTGCAGCTGCACAGGGTACATATATAGGGTATAGAGTACAGGGTGCAGCTGCACAGAGCAGGGAGCAGCGCACACCGGGTGCAGCTGCACAGGGTACATATATAGGGTATAGAGTACAGGTTGCAGCTGCACAGAGCAGGAAGCAGCGCACACCGGGTGCAGCTACACAGGGTACATATATAGGGTATAGAGTACAGGGTGCAGCTGCACAGAGCAGGGAGCAGCGCACACCGCTTAGCGCTGGCTCCTTGCTCTCCTAGTTACAGCACACATCGGGTTAATTACCCAATGTGTACTGCAGCTAAATGTGCACAGAGCAGGGAGCAGCGCACAATGCTTAGTGCTGGCTCCCTGCTCTCCTAGCTACAGCACACATCGGGTTAATTAACCCGATGTGTCCTGCAGCTACATGTGCACAGAGCAGGAGCCAGCACTGACAGTGAGAGCGGCGGAGGCTGGTAACAAAGGTAAATATCGGGTAACCAAGGACAGGGCTTCTTGGTTACCCGATGTTTACTGTGGTTACTAGCCTCCGCAGAAGCCGGCTCCTGCTGACTGCACATTTAGTTGTTGCTCTGTTGCTGTCACACACAGCGATCTGTGCTTCACAGCAGGACAGCAACAACTAAAAAATGGCCCAGGACATTCAGCAACAACCAACGACCTCACAGCAGGGGCCAGGTTGTTGCTGGATGTCACACACAGCGACATCACTAGCAACATCGCTGTTACATCACAAAAGTTGTTCGTTAGCAGCGATGTTGCTAGCGATGTTGCTTAGTGTGACGGGGCCTTTAGGATGAGAAACCAAGAAAGCCAGAAACTGGATTTGCAAACATGTATGTCCTTTGTTATGTGACATGGCTCATTAAAGGGTTGATATTGACTTTGAAAGTGAACTTGCCAGGTCCTCTATGTCCTCCAACCCAGCAGCATTCACATCTGTATGACTTAATTCCCTCCGTAACCAGCCCTGTATAATGTTATTCACTTAATTCAATGCTTAAAAAAAGTATTTCTAAGCTCTGCTTTTCCTATGCTAATTAGACCTTTGACTAATCAATGGGACATTAGTTCCTTAGACTAGTCAGCATTTTTCTATTCTATCATGCCCCTGTGGGTGAGATGAGTTGATTCACATGGCAATTCTGGGGTGGTGCACAAGTAGGGTCCAAAACCATCTCAAGTAGATGTAGACACTTGGCACTCAAGGTCAATGTGAATAGTAGTTTTTATTATCACTGTGAGGTGAAGATGGGATGTGAGAATATCATAGGAAATAACTGGTGAGCAGGTGCCTAGTGAATGCAAATGCTTTTAGCCATTAAATGCATCATATAGCAGGGGTAATGAGCTGCAACTGGTAAGCAGGTACCTAGAGAATGTGAATGATTTGTAGTCATTAAACACATAATACAGCAGGGCTAGTAAGCTCCCATAAAGGTTAGGAATACCGTGCATAGTGTCCTCAGAAAGTATAGTAGCTTTGCAAGCAGCGTAGCTGGATATCTCTATCTCACTGCAGTGCCACACAGACAGACATCGCTGTCTGTGTGGCACTGCAGTGAGAAAGAGCATACTCTGTGATTTGTGAGCAGGGCAGGCCATTCGCACCCCGCAGGTCATTAGGAAGGCACCGGGAAGTAGGCATTGTGGTAGTCTGTGATTTACCAATTCAATCTGTACTGGACCCTACGGTAACCTCACTCAGTATGGACCTTCAAACTCTTATTCTGACAGAGAATTATTTCCTTTTTCAGGATCAATTTTACTTACAGGTGCAAGGGACCGCAATGGGCTCGAATGTGGCCCCCATACACAATTTGCCATATGGCTGACTTTGAGGAACAAGTCATCTATCTCAACCCTCTTTTCACACAGCACTCATTGCTGTGGAGATGTTACATAGACGATGTATTCAGCATATGGCCACGTTTCTACAAGATGTTAGATACCGCTTGACCTGGTCTACACTTCACCATGTCATTTGACCACTGACAACAAAAATTCCTTGACACCACCATTATAAAAAAAAAAGATGGCAATCTGTCCTCTGACCTTGTTGTCAAACTCACTGATTGAAACAATCTCTTGCATTTTGATAGTTCTCACCCCATGGTTATGAAAAAGTCTATCCCCATTTCTTAATTCAAACAAGTAAGCAGGATAGTCCCTGATCCTGAAGTGTGCAACCAACGTATTGGAGAGATGAGAGAAAAATTAATCCAAAGAGGCTATCCACCTAGCACCCTCATCCAACCAGTCTATTTCACTGACTCCCCACCATGAAAGAATATTAGGGATCGTATCACTTTTCTCCACAAATACCATCTTTATGCATACATTATGCACAGATTATGCACAGATCCATAGGAAGACATTTCTATATCCTTCGAATAGGTTATCCAGGGATTAAAGAATTCCACCAACCCTTTCTTCCCTGTTTTCAAAGAGCCCCTACCCTAAAAGACAGCCTAGTCAGGGCCGATCTCAGACCCAGTTGTACTACTCAAAAACAATGTTTCCTACAGAACCCAAAGACTGGCACCTTTCCATACCTCCACAGCCACTAGTACAACAATATCCAAAGGGGCAATGTGATACACCATCCCCATACAGATAAAATATATCCTATTAAGGATTTTTCTTCACCTGTGACTCCTCTTATGTAATCTACCTCATTAAATGCCCATACCTCATATTTTTCCATTCAGCATTTCTACTGACTGTCCTGCACCCTGCTCACAAATCATAGAGTGCGTTCTCATTGCAGTGCCACACAGACAGCGGTGGACACCGCGTCATACCCAGCTACGCCACTTGCCACACTACAATACTTTCTGAGGATCCGCTGTACGGTATGCCTAACCCTTATGGGACCTTACTAGCCCTGTTGTATTATGTATTTAAATGGCTAAAAATCATTCACATTCTCTAGGCACCTTCTTACCAGTTGGAGCTCATTAGCCCTGTTATATAATGTATTTAATGGCTAAATAGCATTTGCATTCTTTAGGCACCTGTTCACCAGTTATTTCCTATGATATTCTCACATCCTATCCTGACCTCACAGTGACTCATATTGTCCTACCTGGTTCTTCCCAGTGTCACTTATTCTCTCATATTTCTATGTTTTTTTATGTATATTACTGTTTATTTAATTTATGTATCCTTGGTATTTGTTATACTTTATAGCACACTGATGAAGGTCTTTTGACGAAATGTCTGTGCTTGTGCTGCTTCTACAAGTTCTTCACAAAAAAACAATATTCACATTGATCTTGAGTGGCAAGTATCTACATCTACCTGTGGGTGAGATAACATGATTTCCATGAGCCAGCATCATCACCAGTGCCTAGAAATCTTGTAGATGCAAGCAGCTAATTTCGGCAGCATCACTTCACCTCTGAAATCAGGTGTATGAGTCCCGGTTTCAGAGAGGCGCACTGCACATGATTGGAGGTGCAGAATCTTTTCTTCTGATCATGCACAGGGTGTCTTTCTGAAGATGTGACGCGTACATCCGTCTTCAGAGGTGTAGCGACAATGCTGAAATAAGCCATACTTATGCGTGAGATTTCCAGCCACTAGTCATGATGTCGACTCATGGAAATCATGTTATCATGCCCTCAGGGAAGTGATAACATGGAAAGAGGGAGCTGACTAGTATGGGGAACTAACGCCCACACGACTAGTCAAAGGGCTTATTAGCATAAAAAAGTGGTGCTTATAAATATTTTTTTAAAAACATTGAGTTAAGTAAATAATATTATAAGGGGCTGGTTGGGCAGGGAATTTAATCATTCAGATGTGAGTGCTGCTGAGTTGAAGGACATACGGGACCTGACAGGTTCCCTTTAAGATTGCTGCATCCAGTAAGTGATGCTCAAGTTCAAATCTTCTTCCCCTATGAAGAGGCTATTTGCATATTTTAATTCACAGAGGAGCATTGCATGTCCTCTTAGTCTCCTTATGCCAGCTTGGTATGCTCAACAAGGAGAAATGTTCCTCTTTAGCCCCCTTGGTTAGGACAAGTCACAATTGTTTTGCTTAAATCTTGTATATGTACGGTGAAGAAGTTGGTTTGACTCTGAAAAGTGTCCCAGATACATCTTGGGAAGTTTCATTGCCACATATGAAATTTGCTTTTCGATCTCTTCTGGGAGGCAGCAATGAGTTAGTGGACCATTTTTTCACCTATGCTTCTGTACAGTTATTTTGGAAGCACTTTATAATTAGACTAGCTATATCATCACACATTTCTGACTTTGTATTGGGAGTTTTCTTAGTCTGTGTGTTGTTTCATTCAATAGAATAAAGTGACAAAAAAACAAAAACATATTACAAACTAGGCTTAAAAATGTTTAAAATGTATTAATTCACACACTCCCACAGATAAAACCGATGTAGTGTAACCAATTAAATTACACTTTTTCATCAATAAGGACCTATGGATTTTAGGTTTAGCAAATATTTTATTTTTCACCCTGACAGCAAACATCAATAAATCATATATCCTGTCTTCTTAATGTGGTCTAGTCTGGCTGCAGAAAACTACATCAATGTAATAATGTTGGAAAACGATTTACTAACAAGTCAGTCTCTGCTTACATTGCATTATTGCTTCTAAATCAATAAACTTTGAAAGCAGAGAGGCAATCTAAATATGTCTTCAAAGAGTAAAATTTTGGGCAAGAAGTGAAAACAGTAATATTTAATATTATAGCAATATGTTCCTTATAATATAATACAGTCATGACAAAACTGGATAACATTATTCAGTATCATATAGATATAAAATAGCCACAAATTCAAAGGCAAATCACTATCCACCAGATAATATCCCGCATGTTCTAATCAGCCAGAATTAGATAAGCCTGCGCATAAATCAGACCAATATAGACACCGTAAGATGAGATGGAAAGGAATACCATGTGTACTGGTACTTTTTATGACCCTATGTCTCAAGCATAGATAATGATATACAAAAGTTTGCCCCAGACTGTGGAACATTGGATTTTAAAATTTGTATAATAAAGACTAATTTTTAATTGAAGAAAAACTTTTCCAATACATTTTTTCCACTGGATTTTCTTATGTGTCAAGCAGGATTTAGAAAATCAACCAGAAGAACCTGGCCTGACAATTGGCCTGGCCTATGGCTGACTCCGCTACTAAACATACATTTAGTGTGAACATAGAATGTCAAGGTGATAAGTAGTTTCAAAGAATGAAGTATTTGAAACAGTTATTCATGTTATATGTTACTCATGCTTGGCAACTATTAAAAAATAATTTAACCTCTTCCCTACATGATCCTTTTACACTTGTACATTAATTTAATACTAAAGCCCTTTTTTATTTCTTGCTTTTTGTAGTATATATTATGGGTCGGACCCACTCCAGGACTCTGCAACCTTATCGACTAGAAATAAGTGAATATTTCTCTGACGCCTCATTGGGGGACACAGGACCATGGGTGTTATGCTGCCTATCCATAGGAGGACACTAAGTAGATGCAAAAGCATAGCTCCTCCTCTGCAGTATACACCCCCTGGCCAGGCCAGGCAGCCTCAGTTTTAGCTTAGTGTCTGTAGGAGGCACTTCCTTTCAAGGTTTGTTATTTTTTGAGGGCGACGGTTTTCTTTTGGGACCGATCTCTCACTACCATCAACGGGCGGGAACGTGGAGTGTTGCCTCCATGTACCCCCTCCTGCGATGCTGGATCCTGGGCTGGACGACGGGTTCCACAGACACCGATTTTCCAAAGCCCAGGGTAGAGGCCTATGCCCCTATAGCACAATTCCTCAGCCCCTCTTTGCAGGCTCTGAGTTGAATATGGCACCGGCGTGACTGGACACAGCAAGCTGAATCTGCTATTTTCACTGCCTGGAAAGCAGTGTTTAAGGTCAGATCCCCCCTGACTGGTTTCCCAGACAAAGGGAGAAAAGACGCTGCAGGGAAGGCCCCAGGACATCTACAGTATTTATTATGAGAAAGTCCCTTGCTGGGTGCAAGGAGGAGAGAAGGATCCTGAACACACAGGGTTAACTTTTCTCTAGCTTGCTGGCTGGAGGAGGGGAAAGTCACTCCTGTTTGCAGAGAATCTGCACAGATAATTTCCCGGAGGCAGGGGGAGTGCACAGAGCTCAGGGACTCACGCTGTTTATTTGCTCTGTTTATTTGCTTGAGCAGAAAAGCCGGCTGATAACCACCAGTGACAAGCTGTGTGCTGACTGGAGGGAGAGGGAGGAAAACTATCAGAAGCTCCCTTCCCGCCGTTTTTTACTACCCACAGCGGGGGTCACACTGACTTCATCTTCGCGCTCTTTTAGCGCTAAACCCCGCCCCCCCGCAGCCACTATAAGCCCCGCCCCCCTCAGGAATGCGTGCGAAGATCTCCATAGAGCTTCATCCTTCCTGAGGACAGGGCCATAGGCTGATTCGGGTAAGGTGCTTGCTTCACTTGCAGCTCTGCTGAGCATTGCTCCCCCTCCTGGCATACTCCTATTAGGAACATGCAGAATTCTAAGGGCACTAAGAGTGCTAAAGCCCACATAGTCTATTATTCAGCCTGCACTGCCTGCCACGATGAGTTACCACATAAACACACCTCTTCTCTCTGTGAGTCCTGTGTCACTATAGCTCCCCAAGACCCCCCTGCCACCACCGCCGCAACCGTCAGCCCAGAGCCTAGGGCTCCCAGCCCACCGGAATGGGCACAGTTTCTGTCCCAATCCATGGAAAAACTGTCACAGAACCTGGTGCTGGCTATGCAATGTCGTCCTCCACACCCTTCTGGGTCCCTGGACAGAACGCAGCCTGAGGATACCCCTATGGAGGATCCTTCTGAGGTAATCCGGGCACATGCTTCACCGGTTGCACGGATCAGGAAAAGAGCACACGGCCGGGTGTCTCCAGCGGGCTCTCCCTCAGGAGCACACAGGGCAAGCTCTCCCACACGCTCCACGGCTTTTAAAGAGATGGAGGAGGGAGAATGTTGTTTGTACCAGGATGATTCCTTGGTTTCACCCTCCCCAGATGATCAAACTGCAATAGACTCCCTTATAGCAGCAATCAACCAAGCTCTGCATGTGGAGGATTCCCCATCCACTACCACTGACCATGTGGTCTCCTTTAAGAGGGCAAGGAAACCCCAAAAGGTTTTCGCTGATCACCCAGAGTTTCAGGATATCCTCACAAAGCAAAGGGAGAAGCCTGACAGGTGCTTCAGTAACCGTAAACTCATGGAGTCCCAGTACCCTTTTGCCCCACCTGCCCCTAAGGGCTGGGCCGATCCGTCTTCGGTCGACCCCCCGGTCTCCCGCCTTGCCACAAAAACGCTCCTGTCGTTACCCGATGGTTCCTCCATCAAGAACCCGACAGACAGGTGGAGCACCTCGCTCGCTCTGCCTTTGAGGCTGCGGGTTCCTCCCTCTCGCCCTCCTTGTGTGGGTCGCAAAGGCGATCTCGGTCTGGGCAGAATCCCTTAACACTTCGCTTGAGGAATCCCAGTTCCCTCATTCCGTCACAGAGGTAACAGCTCAAATTGCCGCTGCGGCGGAGTACCTCATGCAGGCCTCCATTGATGCTGCTACCTGCGCAGATTTTGCCGCCTCAAATACCATAGCCATCTGTAGAGCTCTCTGGCTCCGACAATGGCAAGCGGACTCTGCTTCCAAGAAGTCTCTCATGGGCCTTCCCTTTTTTCCAGACCGATTGTTTGGCGAACGTCTGGACAAGCTCATTTCTGACGCCACGGGAAGAAAAAGTACCTCCCTTCCCCAGCTGAAGCCCAGGACGACCTTCACCAGACGTCCACAGTCCTCGTTCTGCTCCTTTCAGAACTCATTTGGTTGGTCGACATCCCGCTCTGCCCCCGCCACTAGCCGCTGACTACGCAGGGACCGACCTTCTCAGCGCTCCCCGAAACCCACTTCATCATGGCAGCCTAGACCGAAACAGTCCAGGACTAGGGAGACTCGTCCACGACGTTTTCCCCCCTCATGACTCCTTTGGCGCCCTGGAAGACACACTCATTGTAGAAGGGTCGACTGCGGCTCTTTTCAACACATCTGGGCTGCCACCTCAGACGACAAATGGGTGCAAGACCTTGTCTTCTGGTTACCACATAGAATTTCGGACCAGACCCCCGAGTCGGTTCCTTCTCTCAAACGCCCCAAAGACTCGAAAACGACACGAGGCTTTTTTCTCAGCAATCCACTCGCTCCAAACAGCAGGAGTGATAATACTCGTCCCAGACGACGAGAAGTTCAGGGGTTTTTATTCTAACCTCTTTGTGGTCCCCAAAAAGGATAGGGTCAGTTCGACCCATCCTGGACCTCAAACACCTGAACAAACATGTGCACGTACAGAGATTCAGAATGGAGTCCCTAAGGTCCATTATTGCATCCATGGTCGAAGGGGAATTCCTCGCCTCCATAGATATCAAGGACGCATACCTGCACTTACCCATCGCTCCAGATCACCAAAAGTTCCTCCGCTTCGCAGTTCAGGACTCCCATTTTCAATTCGTAGCCCTACCCTTCGGCCTTGCCACCACACCAAGGGTCTTCACCAAAGTCATGGCGGCCGCCATGAGCATCCTTCACGCCAGGGGAGTAGTCGTTCTCCCTTACTTGGACGACTTCCTCATCAAGGCCCCTTTACGCGACTGATCAACCAGCGTACAGATCACCTTGGACACCCTATGCCGCTTAGGGTGGCTACTGATTCTAGACAAATCATCCCCGGTCCCAGCATGATCCATCACCTTCCTGGGCATGTCCCTGGACACCCGTCGGGGCTTGATCTATCTCCCTCAGGACAAGGCGATCGCTCTTCGACAAGCGGTACGCTGCCTTCTACGTCCTCCGTCTTGCTCCATTCGATTCAGCATGAAGGTGCTCGGCAGGATGGTAGCGGCTATGGAGGCAGTACCTTTTTGCTCAACTGCACCTCCGCCCACTGCAGCTAGTCCTTCTAGCTGCCTGGGACAAGAGCCCCTTCTCCGTGGACAAACATCTTCACCTGACACCTTCAGTCAGGTATGCACTCCGCTGGTGGCTTCCGTCCTCATCCCTATCGAAGGGGAGATCTTTTCTCCCACTGAACTGGCTGGTCCTGACCACGGACGCCTGCCTCCTAGGCTGGGGAGCAGTATACCGGCACCACACTGCTCAAGGACGTTGGAAGCCCCAGGAGTCTTCCCTACCCATAAACATCCTGGAAATCCACGGGATCTTCATTGCGCTCAGGGCGTTCTGCCCTCTGCTAGCGGGTCGTCAGATTCGAGTCCAATCGGACAATGCGACAGCTGTAGCCTATATCAATCGGCAGGGGGGCACCCGCAGCAAAGCGGCTTATCTCGAGGCCCACAAGATCCTCAGCTGGGCCGAGTCGACGGGGTCAGTGATATCAGCGGTACACATACCGGGGGTAGAGAACTGGGCAGCAGACTTTCTAAGTTGCCAAGGCCTGGCCGCCAGAGAATGGTCTCTCCTCCCAGAAGTGTTTCTACACATCTGCACTCGCTGGGGCACACCAGACGTGGATCTAATGGCCTCAAGGTTGAACACAAAGATACCCGTGTTCATAGCCAGGTCACGCGACCCGCAGTCCATCGGCGCGGATGCTCTAGTCTGCTCCTGGCACCACTCCCGCCTGCCTTACATATTTCCACCTCTACCCCTGCTGCCGCGGGTAATCAGGAAGATCAAGGCAGAGGGAGTCCCGGTGATACTGATAGCACTGGACTGGCCCAGGCACGCCTGGTACACCGAATTAGTACAAATGCTCGCAAACGTACCGCGGCGCCTTGCAGACATCCCAGTCTTGCTGACCCAAGGGCCCATTTCCCATCAGAACTCCAGAGCCCTGAAGCTGACGGCATGGCCATTGAGACCTGGGTATTAACAAGAGCGGGATTCTCCCCCGCGGTTATTTCCACCATGATCAGCGCCCGAAAGCCTGCTTCATCCCGCATTTACCACCGTACGTGGAAAATCTTCCTTTCATGGTGCAGAGAAACTAACGTCCAGCCTATTCCTCTGGCCAGCCCTAGAATTCTCGACTTTCTACAGTCTGGCTCTCAAGTGGGGTTGGCTCTCAGTTCCCTCAAAGGGCAGGCCTCAGCGCTCTCAATCTTCTACCAATGCCGCCTGGCTCAAAAACTGCAAGTCAAGACCTTCCTCTAGGGCGTTTCCCATCTAGTTCCCCCGTACAAATGGCCGCTGGACCCATGGGACCTCAATCTCGTTCTGGACGGTCTCCAGAAGTCTCCCTTTGAACCTCTCAAGGAATCCTCCCTTGCTCTTCTATCCTGGAAGGTAACATTCCTGGTGGCAATTACATCCATCAGACGGGTTTCGGAGCTGGCAGCACTCTCTTGCCGCGAGCCTTTTCTGATCTTTCACCAGGACAAGGTGGTTCTACGCCCCCTTCTGGATTTTCTTCCAAAGGTTCCTACCCCGTTAAATTTGAACGAGGACATTGTTCTGCCTTCCTTTCGTCCACACCCAGTTCATAGCGTGGAAAGGTCTCTGCATTCGTTAGACCTCGTCAGAGCTCTCAGATATTACATATCCAGGACAGCCCCCTTTAGGAAAACGGACTCTTTGTTCGTCATTCCTGAGGGGCCTAAGAAGGGACAGGCAGCTTCAAAGACAACTCTGGCTCGCTGGATTCGCTCTGCGATCCAGGAAGTCTACCGCTTGCAACTCAAGCCCATTCCTAGTGGGCTGCGAGCTCATTCCACGCGAGCAGTTGGCGCTTCGTGGGCCATTCGGCATCAGGCTTCAGTGGAACAGGTGTGTAAGGCTGCGACCTGGTCTAGCCTACATACTTTTTCAAAGCATTACAGAGTCCATACCCAGTTTTCAGCTGAGGCAAATCTGGGTTGGAAAATTCTGCAAACGGCAGTAGAGCACCTCTCTCAGTAGGCGCTCCAGGCTGTCTGGGACTGGTTCCTAGTCCTTGGGTTGCGTTATCTTGTTTTTTACTTTTCCCACCCATGGACTGCTTTAGGACGTCCCATGGTCCTGTGTCCCCCAATGAGGCGTCAGAGAAAAATGGATTTTTGTGTACTCACCGTAAAATCGTTTTCTCTTAGCCATCATTGGGGGACACAGCACCCACCCTGTTGCCCTGTTGGGCCTTGGTTCTCTCAGTACCTTATTTGGTTATGGCTCTTCTTTTCTCTTGTTCCTCTGTTGAGAAGTTTTTACTGTTTTTTTTCTCCTACTGCTTGTGTACTAAAACTGAGGCTGCCTGGCCAGGGGGTGTATACTGCAGAGGAGGAGCTATGCTTTTGCATCTACTTAGTGTTCTCCTATGGATAGGCAGCATAACACCCATGGTCCTGTGTCCCCCAATGATGGCTAAGAGAAAACTATTTTTCGGTGAGTACACAAAAATCCGTTTATTCTAATGGAACTGAATTCTGCTTAGATATGACATATATCACCATTTTATTGAACAATAAAGAGCCATCATGCACAAAACCTAATTACTTATTAATTATTATTCAACTCTGTTCAATTATTATTGCCTTAGTTTTGGAGATAACGTAATTGTGTATAGACAATGCCATCTTATACTGAGCCAAGACCACTGGTCTACATATTTTCAAAAGTTGTCAGGTTTAGTTATGAAATTAACCACTTCTTTATTATTATTATTATTATTATTTATTTATAGAGCACCATTAATTCCATGGTGCTCTACATGAGAAGGGGGTTACATACAAAATGCGTATACAAGTTACAGTAGACAGACTAGTACAGAGGGAAAAGGGCCCTACCCTTGCCGGCTTACATTCTATAGGATTATGGGGAGGAGACAGTAGGTGGGGTGTAGATTGGGCGGCAGCTCCGCACGGTGGTCGGGCGGCAGCTCCGCACGGTGGTCGGGCGGCAGCTCCGCACGGTGGTCAGGCGGCAGCTCCGCACAGTGGTCGGGCGGTAGCTCCACACAGAGGTTGGGCAGCAGCTCCGCACGGTGGTCGGGCGGCAGCTCTGCACGGTGGTCGGGCGGCAGTGAGTTCATTGTAGATTGTATGCATTTCTGAACAGGTGGGTTTTCAGGTTCCGTTTGAAGTTTGCAAGGGTAGGGGATAGTCTGACGTGTTGAGGCAGCGAGTTCCAGGAGACTGGGGATGCTCGGGAGAAGTCTTGGAGTCGGTTGCGTGAGGAGCGAATGAGAGAGGAGGAGAGAAGGAGATTTTGGGAGGACCGGAGGTGACGTGTTGGAGTGTAGTGGGAGATTAGTTCGGAGATATACGGAGGAGAGAGATTATGCACAGCTTTGTAGCTTTGATTTTGACCTCATGAATTAAAATTTTACAATCCAAATTTTTTGTTAGCTCTTGTTTCTATGATATGATTTCCTTTTTTTCATACAGTATATGTAATTCATAAAAGTTTCAGCACTTTGAAACATTATTATTTTTGCAAATATAAAGTTGCAGAATATTTTTAAATATTTATTTTGAAGAAACTGAGCAACAATTCAAATAACTAGGTCCTCATTAGCTAACAACTGTTTCTTGTTTGTCTCTTGTACTTTTGCATTAGATCATCTATTTCAATTGTCCCACTGTTATCTGCATGTATTGATGGATTCCATTGTTTTCATATCTTTTCTCTATTGCCTCCATTCAACAGCTGTTTCATGTTGTCATAGGTTTCTTTTATGTGGACTCCATAACCAATTGGAATTGAATGTAGCTAATGATGAATGAGCACTAAAATGCCTGAGTATTCAGTACTCGAATCGAGCAGGTCGGACACTCAGAGAGGCTCGACTCGGGTAGCGAATATAATAAACGTCAATGGGAAATTTGAACAGTTTGCCAAAAGACCCTGCCAGGAGGGCTGGGGAAGCAGGAAAATCACTGTATTGGATGTAAACAGCACTCAAATGGAATGGGAGCAGCTTGGGGAAGATGCCTGGATGCATCTCTGACTCCAGGGTGGGAAGAATGTTACTCCACTTTTACAGACTGACAATAAAACATACAAAAACCAAAGATAAAATAGATTTTACATGAAAAAAATGTTAGGAAACATTTTTTCCTGTATAATGACTTGTATATAAGGCGAAATTAAAAAGAGAAGATACAAAAGCAAAAAATAACACGACCACTCCTTAATAGCTGGGCTAAATCTCACCGTATTTCCCCATCGCCTATAACTACAACAGATGACATAGTAGAGAGGGAAATAAAACTAGACACATTCTGTTAAAATTAAAATTGTTGGGTAGTGGAACTCCAAGACTCATAAAACCCATGCACTAGGCACGAGTGCGGCAAAAAATTAGAAGGACGGATTGCAATATACCCTGGTAGACACATAGAGGAGGGCCTCAGAAAAAAAATTCCCATTTTTGTGGATTGGGACTCCTAGACTGGTAAAGACTATGCCCTAAGTGCTAGGACTGAAAAACATTTACCCCCTGGGTGCTATACATCTATATATGTAAGAGAATTGTAGAGATAGGCCTCATACACATCTAGAAAAATTTATGATAGAGGGCATAATACATATCCTGTAAAAATTAAGAGTGAGGGTAGCATTATGATCCATTAAAAATTATGAGTGACGGCTGCCTTTTTACCGTCTTAAAATTTTGAGCAAGGGCCACTAAATGAACCTCTAAACATTTTGAGCAAGGGCTGTCTGTTTACCCTCTTAAAATTTCCCCTCATCCCTCTTTCCACCTCCTCTTCTTCAGGCCATCCACACTGAAGAGATGGGATGAAGATGGTGTGAGTAGTACTCTGTAGTGCAGACAACCATCTCCTGGTCCCCCTCCTCAGCCTCTTCCCCCTCATTACCACCCAATCCACATTGAGAAGATAAGGCTGGGTTTGGTAGAATCACCCTGTGTACTTTCTTCCTTCGTCTTCACCTGGTTCTCAGGCAAAGATTGTGATGAATATGGAAGAAATGCTCCAGGATGCCAATTCGGAAATGGAGGAGGAGTACAAGGGAGTGCAGGAACTGCTGTAGGAGGTGGAGGAAACCCTTATGGAATGGAATTAGGGCCCTCAGTCCTTGGCATCAGTAGCACTTGTGCCATACCAGGGTCTGACTTGGTCACAGCCTCTACAAGGTTCAACTCGTGTGCCATTAAGGAAATGTAGTGTCTCTAGCCACAAACACTTGCCCATGTGTCAGTCACTAAATGGACCCTCCAAGTTACTGTGTTGGTTAGAGCACGGGTGATGTTATGGGTTATGGAACACATGCTTTTTTAAGGCAGGGATGGCACACCTGGAAAAATAGTATCTTTTGAGGAACAAGTACCAAGGGACGGACGCCGCCATCAATTTGCGGAAAGCCTATGTGTCCATAAGCCTAAATGGCAACATTTACAAGGCAAGCAGTTTGAAAATGTGCCTGTTTAGTATTTGGGCCTGTGGGTGGGTGACTGGGTATTTTCTTTTGAATTCCAAGCCTGAGGTGGGAACAACTAAATGCTGTGCTGGAACAAGGAAATGGACATGGTTACTGATGGTAGTTGTGAATGTGCAATGACAGGTGCAGGGCATCATGGACAGGGGATTTCCAAGCATGTAGCAAAGGGGAAGAGGCAGTAGTGTCACCTGCAGACACTGATTGTGGACCCAGGCGTATTGCCCACCTAGTCGGGTGCTTTGATAACATGTGCCTGAGCATGCTGGTGGTAGTCAGGCTGGTACTGGTCACGATCCTGATAACCTCATTATAGCACAGGTTGCAAATGACCATTTCTTTTATCATGCACACTTTCCTTAAAGCGCTAGATTGAGGAACACCTGAACTAGGAACTTACCGCTTGTAGGTGCTTTGGGGAACAATTGCCCGCCTACTCCCTCTGGCCACTTCATTGCCTCTTCCTGCCTGTTGTGGTGCTGCAGATATCTCGTGTGTACTGCTGTCCTTGCTCTGCATGGCACAGTCCCAGGTTGGGTCAGTGATTTCATCATCCACAACCTCATCTTCCACTTCTGCCCTCTGGTTCTCCTGCCTTATTCACTTAACAACATCCCTTGTTGGCAACTGTGTCCCATCATCATCTACCTTTTGAAACACTAATTGATGTTCCCCACCATCGTCTTCTTCTGATTGTGGCTGCTCAAATATTTGGGAATCATTATATGATCTCTTCATGTCACTCATAAAACATGCAGGGCGAGATGTCAGAATCAATAAATGCAAAAATAAACTCAAGGTAATTCCAGGTGTGGAATCACTTGTCTTTTCGGACTCTGCATGGTGAGAGGAAGAAGAATCAGTGTACGGAGGATTATGTGGTTCAGATGCTTTGCTAATGAGACTGGACAATGTAAAAGACATGGTGGGGCTAGGAAACATACTGGAGACATTATCTGCCATCCAACCGACCATTTGTTCACATTGTTCTGGCTTCAAGAGTGGTATTCCATGCCCCCCTGAAAAGTAGGACAGGAAACTAGATCTAGTGAATGATCAAATTTGTTGTGTCCCACAGGAGACACAGGTTCATCTGACCCATGGCCACAGCCTCTATGTGCACCATCAGCAGCAAGTCAACTTCCCTGTTCCTTACTGCAAGCCTTGCGATTTTAAAATTAGGCATATCAGATATGCATGAAAACTTTTGGGTATTAATATAGAAATGAAAACGTGTAGCCCTAAAATTATGTCATATATCTCAATTCAAACCATTCTGTCAGTGCTCTTTGATCAGCTTCTCTATCCGCTGGACCGGTGTTTTTATTTACTGTTATTGTTGCTTTATTTCTATTAGGGTAACAGGTGTATACATTTACTCAATTACCTGTGTTAAAGCCGGGGACTTTATTCAGCTCAAGTAGCAGGAAGGATTGGATCGGCAGCCACATCTTGCGTCGAGAAGCCTGACTAATCAATACAGACCAGTCTGTAGTTTGCAAAGTCATACTGTTTTATTCTTAACAGGCGGTTTATATAGCTCTCCTGACGTATTTGGAAAAAGGTTACACAATATGGGATACAGGATTACACAATATGAGATTTGGGTGGATTACAGGTTCTCAAGGTAATTCATTAATTTTTTACATATTTCTGAGAAATAGACAAAGAAATGGCCAAAATAATATTTCCAGAATAATATTCCAGGAAATTAGTAAGGGAGTGAAAAACAAGGGAGTGAAACAATGTATTAGGAATCAAAGGATTTGAGAAAGGATATAGCAAGGAAGATCATGCCAAATCACATATTTTAATAAGGAGGACATGAATAACTGAATACTTCAATAGAACATAATAAATCTATATACTGTCTTATAAGTTGACAAGATGGCTGAATTGACAAGACAAAATGGCTTCTTTAACAACTCCCCTCTTTTGATTAATTATGTTCTATACTGTCGCTATCTGTCCCTACCTATAGGGTAGACCGCAGAGCTGTCCTACTTCACAATACACAAGGCTTTTCCCTACTTGCATTATGGGGGACTACCATTCAAACATACCCTGTGGGCCGGCCTACCTTTTTCCCTATAAGTTTCCCATTCACTAATCCTATACGAAGAAAAGAAAAGAGAGGAATTTAGATATTTATGACTACATGAATAATATAGTGTTATAGATATATGATATATATTGCTATAGTTTATTAGATCTGTGTAGTGTGTTTATATGTCACACACTTTTATGGGTGTTTTACACAGTATTAAAGTTCTCATTTTGTTGACTTTCTTGTGGCTCGGTCAACTCTGGCTTGATCTGGTCAATCAATTCCATAGGACTTCCACAGTAGGTGAAGTCTGCCAAGTCCATTAGGGTCTTAGGGGTAATTTGCACACTACGACATCGCAGGTGCGATGTCAGTGGGGTCAAATCGAAAGTGATGCACATCCGGCGTCGCTGTCGATCTCAGAGTGTGTAAATCGTTTTTGATACGATTAACGTGTGCAAAAGCATTGAAATCGTATCATCGGTGTAACGTCGGTCATTTCCATAATTTCGGAAGGACTGATGTTACGATGTTGTTCCTCGTTCCTGCGGCAGCACACATCACTGTGTGTGAAGCCGCAGGAGCGAGGAACATCTCCTACCTGCGTCCTGCGGCTCACGCCGCCTATGCGGAAGGGAGGAGGTGGGAGGGATGTTTACGTCCCGCTCATCTCCACCCCACCGCTTCTATTGGCCGCCTGCTGTGTGACATCGCTGTGATGCTGCACGACCCGCCCCCTTAGGAAGGAGGCGGTTCGCCGGCCAGAGCGACGTCACAGGGCAGGTAAGTCCATGTGAAGCTGCCGTAGCGATAATGTTCGCTACGGCAGCTATCGCAAGAGATCACAGCTGCGACGGGGGCGGGGGCTATCGCGCTCGGCATCGCAAGCATCGGCTTGCGATGTCATAGTGTGCAAAGTACCCCTTAAGGTCACAATGCTGCAGTCTCTCTCCCCCCTCACTTTTCCCTATTTAACTAATCAGAGCTTTACAGGGGAAAGTGATAGAATATTACCACCTAAAATATTCAATTTTCAGATTGACAAAAAGTAACAACAAGTAATCAAGTATTATATTATTTAGTTAATAGGTTAGTATAGTTAAATAGTTAAAGTAGGAGAACAGAAGAAAAAAAAAAAAAAAATAAGCAGCTTTACTTTCAACAACTACGATTTTGTACACGGATGAGACAAGACAAACAAACAAAAACATAAAACAACATAAAACCTACCTGAGGACTTGCTGGTTTCCTGTTTATATCCCCCTCAGAGTGACGCGTACCTTCTACCCCCTTTTGAAGAGAAAACACTCTGAGATCTCAACTTACCCGGGTTTGATGTTAGTATTTTCAGTTCAAGCGAGGGAGACTGCTGTGTTAAGTCTTGGACGGATTCAAAGAGGAAATTTTGTGAATCTCGCTGGGGCCTCCAAATTGTTAAAGACGGGGACTTTATTCAGCTCAGGTAGCAGCAAGGATTGGATCGACAGCCGTATCTTGCGTGGGGAAGGTCGACAAATCAGGACAGACCAGTCTGTAATTTGCAAAGTCACACTGTTTTATTCTTAACAGGAGGTTGATATAGCTCTCCTGACGCATATAGAAAAAGGTTACACAATATGGGATATAAGATTACACAATATGGGTTTTGGGTGGATTACAATTTCTCAAGGTAATTCATTAATTTTTTACATATTTATGAGAAATAGACAAAGAAATTGCCAAAATAATATTTCCAGGATAATATTCCAGGAAATTAGTAAGGGAGTGAAAAACAAGGGAGTGAAAGGATGTGTTAGGAGTCAAAGGATATGAGAAAAGATATAGCAGGGAAGATCATGCCAAATCACATATTTTATTAAGGAGGACATGGGTAACTGAATACTTCAATTGAACATAATAAATTTATATACTGTCTTATAAGTTGACAAGATGACTGAATTGACAAGACAAAATAGCTTCTTTAACACCTGCCCAATCACCTTTCAGGTGTGGCTTTAAATACGTTCCTCCTGCTGGTATTTCCTGTTGGTGATATTCTAATTTTGAAGTCCAACTCTATTGCTTAGTTTCTGCTAGTCAGTGGAAGACTGGGATCACTTTTACTCTGGGATCACTTTTACTTCAGCATACCTTTTCCTTCTGCATGTAATTTTTACTCTGCTCTGCCCTTTGGTTCCTTAGGAGAAACGTGAAGTTCCTAATGGCCAATCAGGCAGACTAGGCCCGAGTTGCCATAGTTTAATCTGTGGTCAGGTCTATTCCACCTTGTGAGGAGCATAGGGAACATGTTCAGCAGGTGTTTCAAGTTCTTCGTGACTACCCTTTATTTGTTAAACAAGAGAAGAATCAATTTTAGGTGCAGCAGATTCCGTTGTTGGGTCATTTGGTTTCTGCTAATGGCTTGATTGTGTTGTAGATGTTCTGCTCTGGCTCAAAGGTCAGATTATGGGTTCACCAGTGAGGTCCTAATTGAATTAAGCCCCTTAAATATCAAGCACTTGCAGAAAGGAAATGTACACTTGTTGTGAGCAAAATCAGTGTCTGTTTATTTACCAGTTGAAGCATAATTTATACCGTCCAAGATGGCGACAGGAAATGCAATTATACAAAGGCTGTCCCAATTTCGTAATACCCAATCAGTTAGTAGACAGACAGATTATCTTATTACTCTATTTTTCAACTCTGAGACATGCATGAAATTCACACAAGACAACATTCACTGGTGATGCCAGAATTCTTAAACCATGTGTACAGCCTTATTCAGAAATTCATGAAACCAGAGAGAATGAAATAAAGTGTAAGAATAAAATTTCTTACCTTGCTGCAGCAGAAATTTCACTGCCTCAAGAAAAACGTTTTCCAAATAGGCTGGTTGGCCACGTCTCCACATAAGGCGCCAAAATTTGTTATTGCTGTTCTGCTCTGACACAAAGTTCAGATTACAGGATTACTAGTGAGGGTCAATTGAATTAGGCCTCTTAGATATCAAGCGCTCGGAGAAAGAAAATGTACACTTGTGAGCAAAATTTGTTAAGTGCACGCATAATTTATATCATTTACAGACCAAGGTAATATTGCAAAATGCTTCAGATGAAATTTACCAGTCCTCCCCCTGCGTCATTTAGGACCTTAAGTCTCAGAAATACAGAGACTTATGAGATAAGAAAATATTTTAAACAAAAATAAAACCTTGAATATGAGAGCATGAGACTAGTATGTACTAAACAAAATGTACTAATTAAAACTACATGTAATAATAAAGTATTTAAAATATAGAAATTATCAACCCTTCTATATCAATTAGTTACAACCTACTAATCTTAAAGCTTTACAGACTTTCTTAGGTTTTGCTAATTATTACCTCAAGTTTATCAAGAACTACTCTGTCATAGCCAAACCTCTTACTAATATTACTAAGAAAGGGACTGACTTTTTCTCTTGGTCTACTGAGGATATTTATACCTTTCCAGCTGACAAGGCAGCTTTTTCTAAAGCTCTATTGCCCAAAAACTGTTTGTGCCTCTCTTCATATTGACCTTCTTAACAAAGTGCATGACTATGTGTTGTCTGGAAAACCTGGTTCCTCTGCCATTTGGAAAGCTTTTCCAGATTCCTTCAGTGGCAGAGTGCTTGAAGGGATATCAATGAGTATGTGTGACACCCTGGCCTATCAGGTCGTCACAAGGGTGCTGTGCAATCTTCCCTTTTGCATGGTACCTGCTCCTCCTTGATTACGGGTCCTGTCCCTTTGGTGTTGCTAAGAACAGGTATACACAAATCCTGAGGAGCACTCTGAACCACACCCACCAGACAGCCATTGGGCAGCCAAAGGGAAAAAGGGCCAGCCAGATGGCGGGATGGTGGAAGGGGGGCCAGAAGTATCAGAAAGTAGTCAGGTTGAGTGCAGCAGTGACAGTGAAAGGTCACACTGCGGAGCTGGGCTCCTGTACCCGTCCCAGGTGCCAGACGTTGGCCTAGCCTGGAAGGAGCTGGAACCCCAGTCGCAGGGGGTAGTGGCAAGGGGCACAGTACTGCCACGGAGGGAAGTTCGGTGGCCTTGTGCTACAACCGGGCAGGGGCCAGGGCACAACGGGATACACAGACCCTAGGCTGGGAAGTAGCTTCACGCAGCCCAGTAATTTACCCGACGAGGACAGAGTCTTCACGAGCCATTTTCCAAAATCGGGGTACTAGCGCAATGAGGGGGATAGGACTTCCCAAAATCATCCAGAAAATCCCAAGCGTGAACCATGAGAGCAAGCTCACTCCGTTAGCCACACGGGTGAGCGGGACCCGAGTAGTTTCAGGCAAAAGGGGTCCACAAAGAGTAAAAATAGTGCCAAGGGATAAAGCTTCAGACCAACCAGCAACGCCAAAAGGGCATGGACCCAGCATGCTCCAACAACATCTGCAGTGCATTCAGGACTTTAGTTTACCCGTTGTCGGTGTCAGAATTCCTGGACTGTGTGAGTACGTTGTGCCCCTTTCCTCCCGATGGGTCCCCATCCTTACACTACTGAGCCCCGGGACACTTTCCCCCTGCCTACGGAGGGGTTAACATCACAAGCTGCCATCCCATCGCTCCCGGGACGCTCCCCCAAATGCAGCAGCGGTGGTATCCCATATTACCACGACCCATGGGTGGTGTCACGAACTTTATTTTTCACCCCTTGTAAATACTCCCCTTTTCCTTTGAGTGGCCGTGCGACCCCGCCTCGGGTCCGGAGACCCCTCGAGCAACTGCGGACCCAGATCCATGCAGCCCATCGGCTGTCGCGGGGGCGGCACACCTCTAATTTCTGGCATCACGAACAGGATGCGAGCAGGACCCACTTACCTGGGTGACATCTGCCTTGAAAAGTGAAATCCACGAGCCCAGATCCTTTTTCCCGCGACGTCCGCCATTTCTCCGCTGTTTTTCGAGCCAAAACACCATCTTCCTCAGGAAAGCGCATGAAGCCGAAGCCCCACCCTTCATCCTCAGCCTGAAACAGGAACTGGAAGTTCCCAGTGGGCTACAGTGCGCAAAATAGTGCTGGAAGAAAACTGAGGGGGCGTGCCTGAATGTAGCAAAAGCGGAAGAGAAGCAGGGATGCCAGGACTCTTCCATAACGTTCCTGGACGTCGCAGAGGCAAGATGGTGGAGCGGATCTGGTCACCGGAATGTGCTGTTCCCAGGATCGCGACTTGGATCGAAGTAGAGACCGAACAGCTGTGCAGGAGAATGCAGATGCAGTTCCTGTTCATAATGAACCACTGGAGGGAAGAGATGAGGAGCCTGGCGATGGTGGTGCGAGCCTGTAAGATCGAAATCCCACGTGAAGAGAGGGTAAGCGGTTACCCAGTCCCTGTTGATTACCCTAATCCGGCCATGGCGGCTGAGGGATCCGGTCCGCCCCCGCTTGTGGCAACCACTCCACCATCAGCTACCCCGTCCTCGGCGGACGCCGAGCTGCAATTACCCATCCCGGTAGCGGAACCTGCAGTATTCTCATATGAAGCTCCAGCAGCAGCCCCGAGGTCTACCCTCACCCCAGTCATGTCAGCGGTCACCCGAACCCCGGCCAGACCAGACCCGGCCGTATCACCGGGCCTGTACTCAGAGGCGGGGCACGCGGACCCTGCAACCCCGGCTGCGGAGCTTTCGGTTCTTCAGTTTACAGCAGCGGGAGTGGGACCCTCAAGTCCACCAGTTCCACTACCAGGCGGCATCCCGACGGCTGTTGGGACCGCAACCAGTGCATTTAAAGCCAGAACAACAGCTGACACCGCCAATGACCCAGGCAGATCAACGGCAGCGGGAGATAATTGCTCGTACTCAGAAAGAGAAAGATCCCCTAAGGAAATCCACGTTTCGTGTCCGAGGCCCACTGAGAAGGGGCATGGTGCACCGTTTTGACCCTGAGAAAGGGTGGGGTTTACTGTCAGAGGCCTGCCTGGCCGAGGAGGTGTTCGTTCCAAGAAGAGATGTTGAGCAACACCTCCCAAGAGATCACCCGGGCCGCAACTTGGAGCCTGGGGAAGTGGTCAGCTACACCCGGCACTCGAGCGAGCGGAGCTGGTATGCCCTAGATGTGAAGCGGCTCACTATAGTGGATGAGCGGGTTATACCAGCTGCCGCTGTTGATAACCAGTCTCCAAGGGAGCAGTATAAGTCAAGTTAAAAATGTTGACACTGCAAAAGTTAATGATGCCATAGAATTGTTAGGTATCGGTGTTTTTGTTTGTTATTTTTCACAGTTTATTGTTTTTCATATAGAAACTGCTAGAAAATGAGTGCCTTAATGAACCAGTTTTAAATTGAACGGAAAAGTAACCTGATTTTCCTCTTTTCCTCTACATGAGCTACAAGTGTACACCCGGTACATGGACTTCATTAATTTTACAAGGACTTCGTTATGTTAATAGTTAAGTAAAAATGAACCACAGTCACAGGACTGGCGTGACCAACACAAACTTGTGTTTTTTACATAATTGCACCTCCTGTGCCCACATGAGTCGTCTGACACATCCCGGGACCTTAACCCGGCCACGGACCTGTGGATAAGAATCCAGAACTTTGGGTTGTTTGGGGTGGTGGGTTGTTGTGATCCGGGACATTGGGACTGGACTATCGCAGGAAGGGACTGCAATGGAGCAGGTTGAGTCTCCGCTGCCATCAAAACCAGTAGCGTCCCCCTGTTGGCAGATGAACTCTAAGTTTGCAATGTTTAAGTGAAAATGCCTCCCCTATGTGGGATGAACCCGTTTAATAAGTATTATAAATGTTATTTATGTTAACCCCTTTTTCTACAGTTAATAAATGCTTGGTGTCCTGTAGCTCGCGAACGAGCTACGTTAACCAAGGGGGAATGTGACGCCCTGGCCTATCAGGTTGTCACAAGGGTGCTGTGCAATCTGCCCTTCTGCATGGTACCTGCTCCTCCTTAATTACGGGTCCTGTCACTTTGGTGTTGCTAAGAACAGGTATACACAAATCCTGAGAAGCACTCTGCACCACACCCACCAGACACCCATTGGGCAGCCTGAGAGGAATAGCGCTGCCAAGATGGTGGGATGGTGGAAGGGGGGCCAGAAGTGTCAGAGAGTAGTCAGTTTGAGTGCAGCAGTGACAGTGAAAGGTCACACTGCGGAGCTGGGCTCCGGTACCCGTCCCAGGTGCCAGACGTTGGCCTGGCCTGGAAGGAGCTGGAACCCCAGTCACAGGGGGTAGTGGCAAGAGGCATGGTACTGCTATGGAGGGCAGTTCGGCGGCCTTGTGCTACAACCGGGCAGGGACCAGGGCACGATGGGGTACACGGACCCTAGGCTGGGAAATAGCTTCACGCAGCCAAGTAATTTACCC
Organism: Anomaloglossus baeobatrachus; assembly: GCF_048569485.1. Lineage (NCBI taxonomy): Eukaryota > Metazoa > Chordata > Amphibia > Anura > Aromobatidae > Anomaloglossus > Anomaloglossus baeobatrachus. The sequence goes on along the minus strand of NC_134358.1, from coordinate 218,087,456 downwards.
AACGAGGACAGAGTCTTCACGAGCTGTTCTCCACCTGCTCCCAAATCGGGGTACTAGCGCAACGAGGGGGATAGGACTTCCCAAAATCGTCCAGAAAATCCCAAGCGTGAACCCTGAGAGCAAGCTCACTCCGTTAGCCACACGGGTGAGCGGGACCCGAGTAGTTTCAGACAAAAGGGGTCCACAAAGAGTAAACACAGTGCCAAGGTACAAGGCTTCAGACCAACCAGCAACGCCAAAAGGGCATGGACCCAGCGTGCTCCAACAACATCTGCAGGGCATTCAGGACTTTGGTTTACCCGTTGTTGGTGTAAGAATTTCTGGACTGTGTGAGTACGTTGTGTCCCTCTCCTCCCGACAGGTCCCCATCCTTACATTACCGAGCCCCGGGACACCTTCCCCCTGCCCACGAAGGGGTTAACATCACAAGCTGCCATCCCATCGCTCCCGGGGCGCTCCCCCAAACGCAGCAGCGGTGATATCCCACATTATCACGACCCATGGGTGGCGTCACGAACTTTATTTTTCACCCCTTGTAAATACTTTCCTTTTCATTTGAGTGACCAGAGACCCCTCGAGCCATTGCATATGTGCCGCCCGTCGGCTGTCAGGGGGGCGGCACATACGCCCATAAGTGCAGAGTTTGCACTAGGTCAAAAGAATCTCTTCAGGCCCCAGTAGGGTGTGTTTTCCATAACAAGGTTCTGTCTCAACCTTGGACTCATTTATCCATGGACTTCATCATAGATTTGCTTAATTCTGGTGGTAATAATGTAGTATAGGTTGTGGTGGACCATTTCAGCAAGATGGTTCATTTGGTCCCTCTAACAAAGTTGCCAACGGCTAAGAATTTAGCTACATTGTTTAATCTCTCACATAGTTAAACTGCATTGTGTTCCTAAAAATATTATTTCCAATAGAGAAATTCAGTTTATGGGTAGCTTTTAGCGTAGCTTTTGCTCTAGGTTAGGAATTAAGCTTTCGTTCTCTTCAAGTTATCATCCTGAGAGCAAAGGTCAAAGAAAGAATTAAGAATTAGCACAATATCTAAGATATTTTCTTTCTTTTAGTCAAGAGGAATAGGTAGATTATCTTCCTCTGGCTGAGTTTGATCTCAATAAGCACATCTCTCCTGCTTCTGGTACCTCGCCTTTTTTATCTGGGATTTTTCTTCCAGTTTTGATCATTTTTCTGGTCTGCAGTCGGCGATTCCCAAGGGGGAAATATATTTGTTTGTCTTGATTAAGCTCTGGAGAGAAGTTGAAAAATGTCTTTTGATAACTTGTAATCGGACCAAGAGAACTGCAAACCACAGATGTAAGAAGGCTCCTATCTTTAAGGTAGGAGATTTGGTATGACTATCCACAAAAAATCTCCATGTAAAAGTTTATTCAAGATAATTTGCTCCTAAATTTGTCGGTCCATAAAAGGTAATTAAAATAATTAATACTGTGTCGGTCAAGCTCTAAATCCTGGTTGCATGGAGGATTAATAATTTTTTCTATTCCTCTCTTCCTATAAAGTTTGAGGGGATGCCAGGTCCTCAAGATATAATTGAGGTTAACTTGGAGGAGACAAAGAGTATAAGGTGGAACGATGTTTGGCTTCCAGATGTGTCAGACTTTGGCTGAAGTATCTCGTTAAATGGAATGGTTTTGGTCCAGAGGATAAAGGCTACTTTACACACTGCGATATCGGTCCCGATATCGCTAGTGTGGGTACCCGCCCCCATCTGTTGCGCGACACGGGCAAATCACTGCCGCACAACATCGCCCAGACCCATCACACATACTTACCTGCCCGGCGACGTCGCTGTGACCGGCGAACCGCCTCCTTTCTAAGGGGGCGGTCCGTGCGGCGTCACCGCGACGTCACTGAGCGGCCGCCCAATAGCAGCGGAGGGGCGGAGCTGAGCGGCACGTAACATCCCGCCCACCTCCTTCCTTCCGCATAGCGGCCGGGAGGCAGGTAAGGAGAGGTTCCTCGTTCCTGTGGTGTCACACGGAGCGATGTGTGCTGCCGCAGGAACGAGGAACAACCTCGTTACTGCTGCAGTAACGATTTTTGAGAATGGACCCCCATGTCACCGATGAGCGATTTTGCACGTTTTTGCAACGATGCAAAATCGCTCATCGGTGTCACACGCAACGGCATCGCTAATGCGGCCGGATGTGTGTCACCAATTCCGTGACCCCAACGACTCTGCATTAGTGATGTCGTAGCGTGTAAAGCCCGCTTTAGTCCTGGATTGATGTGAGAGATTTGCATGTGGATCAGCTAGTGAGAGAGTTCTGTAAGCGGCGTCAACAATTGGGAGCTCCGTGGCTCCAGTGGCTCCTTGTACAAGGAGGGTACTATCATGAGTCTAGATTCAAACCCTTGAGTCTGTGCTCTGCTGTCGGCTTCTCTGTCTGCTGGACCAGAGCAGATAAACTTTTCCTCAGGTGCTTAGCTTCTGTCATCCTTCCTTTAGTTATATTAAAGTAAAATGTGTATTCATTTACTCATTTGCCTGCCAAATCACCTTTCTGAGGCAGCTTAAATACTTTCCTCCTGCTAGTATTTCTTACTGATGATATTCTCATGTTGAAGTCCAGCCATATTGCTGTTAGTTTCTGTCAGTCAGTGGAAGATCAGCTAGCATATATCTATCCAGGCCCGGCGTCAGCACCTGGCAAACTCGGTCAAATTCTGGGGCCCCGGGCTGCCGGGGGGCCCACTCGCTGTGGCAGGGGGGCCCAGTGCCTGCGCTGTCACCAGCCTCCCCCCCACCAAGGATCGCACTTTCAATTGTATCGGCATATCAGTTGCCAATACAATTGAAAGCAATGATGAGAGACTTCTTGATTGACGTCATCACTGTGTGCCTGCTGAGAGGTCAGAGCGACAGCGGTGGACGGCCGCGCCGAGGAGACCGGAGCAGCAGGGGAACGAGGAGAAGTGAGTATTTATGTAATCATGGTGCCCAGACGACCATGGAGGTGCATTAAATGATATGGGGCTGTGTACTACATGGAGGTGCCTAATGCTATCAGGGTCTGCACTGTGCTATATAGGTGCTGTGTACTACATGAAGGTGCTTAATGCTACCAGGGTCTGCACTGTGCTATATAGGGGCTGTATACTACATGAAGGTGCTTAATGCTATCAGGGTCTGCACTGTGCTATATAGGTGCAGTGTACTACATGAAGGTGCTTAATGCTATCAGGGTCTACACTGTGCTATATAGATGCTGTGTACTACATGGAGGTGCCTAATGCTATCAGGGTCTGCACTGTGCTATATAGGTGCTGTGTACTACATGAAGGTGCTTAATGCTATCAGGGTCTGCACTGTGCTATATAGGTGCTGTGTACTACATGGAGGTGCCTAATGCTATCAGGGCCTGCACTGTGCTATATAGGTGCTGTGTACTACATGAAGGTGCCTAATGCTATCAGGGTCTGCACTGTGCTATATAGGTGCTGTGTATTACATGAAAGTGCCTAATGCTATGTGGGTCTGTACTGTTCTATATGGTGGCTGTATACTACATGAAGGTGCCTAATGCTATGTGCGTCTGCATTGTGCTATATGCAGCCTGTATACTACATGAAGGTGCCTAATGCTATCTGGCTCTGCTCTGTGTTATATCTTGGCTGTATACTACATGAGGGTGCCTAATGCTATGGGGGTCTCCACTGTGCTATATGTCGGCTGTATACTACATGAAGTGGCCCAATGCTATGTGGGTCTGCACTGTTCTATATGGCGGCTGTATACTACATGAGGGTGCCTAATGCTATCTAGGTTTGCATTGTGCTGTATGGCGGCTGTATACTACACGAGGGTGCCTAATGCTATGTGGGTCTGCATTGTGCTATATGCAGCCTGTATACTACATGAAGGTGCCCAATGCTATTTGGGTCTGTCTGCACTGTGCTATATGGCGGCTGTATGCTACATTAGGGTGCCTAATGCTATCTAGGTCTGCATTGTGCTGTATGGCGGCTGTATACTACATGAGGGTGCCTAATGCTATGTGGGTCTGCATTGTGCTATATGCAACCTGTATACTACATGAAGGTGCCTAATGCTATCTGGATATGCATTGTGCTATATGCAGCCTGTATACTACATGAATGTGCCTAATGCTATCTGGGTCTGCATTGTGCTATATGGGGGCTGTATACTACATGAAGGTGCCTAATGCTATCTGGGTCTGCATTGTGCTATATGGGGGCTGTATACCACATGAGGATGCCTAATGCTATATGGGTCTGCATTGTGCAATATGGGGCCTGCTTAATATTATATGGGGGTTGCATAGTGCCATATGGGGGCTGCATAGAGAACTATGGGGGCTTCATAACACTGTATGGAGGAATATGGGGGCTACATACTGCTATTCCCCCAGAGTTGTATGTCACCTCCACCCCAGTGCTGCATACCCCCTCAGAACTGTGTATACTCCCAGAGCTGTATGCCACCTCCCCACCTCAGAGCTGTTTGTCCCCCCACCCCAGAGCCACTGCCCCCCTCTAGAGCTGTATGGCCCCCATTGCTGTATATCTCTTTCCTCAGTAATATGTAAGCCCCCAAGTAATGTGTATGTCCCCAGCCTCTCTTGTGATGTACTGTATATACAGCAGTGTTAGTGTGCACTATGTGCCACCATGTCTGTTAGTGACGGCCACCAATCAGCGTGGCACAGACACATGCCCAAGAGGAGCTGGATGGACACAAGCGAGGGAGGTGAATGAGGCTGTTGACGACTTCTCAATATTAGAAATATCTCTAATGTGTCTGTGTGTGCATGTATGATTTGTATCCATGTATGTCAGTGTATATGACTGTGTCTAGATTTATGTCTATTTATATGTGTTTTTGTGAATTTCCCTTTAATATGTATGTGTACGTATATGCCTATATGCAGGGCCAGATTAAGGTTGGTGGGGGCCCCTGGGCAGAAAATCTGGTGGGGGCCCCATAACGTTAACATTTTTAGCCATAACAGTAGAGCGTTAACTGTAGCATTTAGATATAAATCCAATGAACATTTATCTTATCTTGTTCTGCCACATTTAGATTTACAGTACTACAATACAGATACAGTCCAGGATCACTCACAGCCGTCACTTATACACACAGTACAATACAGACACAGTCCAGGATAACTCACAGCCGTCACTTATACACGGAAAGTAGAGTTAAGGCTGCTTTACACGTTTCAATTTTATATGCGATCTCGTATGCGATTACACACGCCCCCATCTTATGTGCGGAACGGGCAATTTGTTGCCCGTGTTGCACAAACAATTAACCCCCGTCACATGTACTTACCTTCCAAACGACCTCGCTGTGGGCAGCGAACATCCACTTCTTGAAGAGGGAGGGACGTTCGGCGTCACAGCGACGTCACACAGCGGCCGGCCAATAGAAGCGGAGGGGCGAAGATGAGCGGGACGTAAACATCCCACCTCCTTCCTTCCGTATTGCCGGCGGGACACAGGTAAGCTGAGTTCATCGTTACCGGGGTGTCACACGGAGTGACGTGTGCTGCCTCGGGAACATTGAACAACCGGACGTTCAATTTTTAGAAATTGAACGACGTGTATGCGATCAACGTTTTAACGCACAATCAGGGTCGCACATAGTTGTCACACACTACAATATCACTAACGATGCCGGATGTGCGTCACTTGCGATATGACCCCGCCGACACATCGTTACATATATTGTAGCGTGTAAAGCCCGCTTTACTCACATATTTTTTATTGATCCCAATGTTAAGGCTGCCAGGGCCGGCTCCAGGTTTTTGTGGCCTCCGGGTGAAAGAGTCTCAGTGGACCCCATCCACACACAGACACGCACATACACATACAGGCATACATACGTACATATACATATTTGAAGACAAATTCAGAAAAATACATATAAACAGACAAATATATGCACAGTCATATACACTGACATACATGCAGACACAGACGCATTAGGGCTTGTGCGCACGTTGCGTAATTCCATGCATTTACGCTGCGTATAGCACTGCAGTGTAAATGCATGCGTCCTGCGTCCCCTGCACAATCTATGAAGATTGTGCATGAGACGTGCGCACGATGCTTTTATGAACGCAGCAATTTGGGTGCTAAAATGTTGACCCAAATCTGTGCGTTCATAAAATGAGCATGTCAATTATTCGGTGCGCTTTGATTGCAGCTCCCACTCTGTCTATGGTGGGGGCAGCAGCCATAGCGCATGAAATCGGCTTTTTTGTACAGAAAAACTGCATCCATTATGCAGTGTTTCTGCAGCGATTTGACGCGCACATGTGCTGTCAAATCGCTGCAGAATATTCAGCAGTTACGTGCGCATGAGCCCTTACAGGTATTAATATGGGGAAGTCGCCAGCAGCCTCACTCACCTCTCCCGCTTGTTTCCGTCCAGCTCCTTCAGGACATTTGCCTGTGTTTCACGATGGCTGTCACTAACAGACATGACTGCACACTGACAGCACTGCTGTATATACATCACAGGAGGGGCTGGGGGCTACAATATATACATTACAGGAGGGGCAGAGGGCATAGACGTTACTGGAGTGGCAAACAGCTCTGGTGGTGTACTCATTACTGGGATGGGTGACATAGCGCTCTGGGGGACCCATATAGTTCTGGGGGGGCCGCACAGACTGCTCTAATTCATATATACACACACACACAGTGCTGCTTCTTACACACACACACACACACACACAGCTCTGACACACACAAATACAATGCACCCCCCATTACTCCATACACACACACACACACACACACACACACTACAATGCACCCCCCATTACTCCATACACACACACACACACACACACTGCAATGCACCCCCCATTACTCCATACATACACACACACACACACACACTACAATGCACCCCCCATTACTCCTCCCCCCACATACACACAGAATACAATGTACCCCCCTCCCCCCACACACACACAATACAATGCACCCCATTACCCCTCCCCCCACACACAATACAATGCACCACCCATTACCCCTCCCCCCACACAAACAATGCACCCCCCATTACACCTCCCCCCCCACACACACAATACAATGCACCCCCCATTACCCCTCACCCCACACACAATACAATGCGCCCCCCATTACCCTTCCCCCCCACACACAATACAATGCACCCCCCATTACCCTTACCCCCACACACAATACAATGCACCCCCCATTACCCCTCCCTCCACACACAATACAATGCACCCCCCATTACCCCTCCCCCCACACACAATACAATGCACCCCCCATTACCCTTCCCTCTACACACAATACAATGCACCCATTACCCTTCCCCCTACACACAATACAATGCACCCTCCATTACCCTTCCCCCCACACACAATACAATGCACCCTCCATTACCCCTCCCCCACACACAATACAATGCACCCTCCATTACCCCTCCCCCCACACACAATACAATGCAACCTTCATCACCCCCTACACACACAACTTACACTGCCCCATCCCTACACACTCCTGCCTCCCCCCTCCATCGGAATACAGTGCTCCTCCTCTGCCTGTCACAAAGCTGTGTTCCTTCACAAATGTTCCCCGTTATGTGTCCTCAGCCCCTCCCTACTCATCCCCATTAATTTAACCTGTCTCTTCAGCTCCTTCATGGAGCGCTTGCTTCCTGATGTCCCCTGTGTGGCGCCCGCAGCACTGTGATGATGTCAGCATCAGCAAAGTGCTGATCTCATCACGTTGCTGCACGTCGGGGGCGGGGCCCTGCCCCGGCGCGCTGTTCAAACGTATTTACGTCTGAAAGACACAAATACATTTGAATAGGAACGGAAGGAGGAAGCTGCGGTCATCGGCTCTGCTGCGCTCCTCTGCAGTGTGTACATACCGGGCACACAGCACACAGCAGAGCCAGCACAGCACAGCACGCTGCCTCCTGCTCCTGCTAGTGTGCCTGGCATGTACACACTGCGTAGGAGCACAGCAGGGACAGCAGATACAGCGGCCGACTACACCGTGCCCCTGCTTCTAGGGGGGGGGCAGCTGCCCCCTCTCCCCCTCCCTGGGTTGCCCATGACGGCAGCAGCACACAACAGGGAGCTCGGCACACCTCTGACCCCGGAAGTGCAAGCGCTGGTACTTCCGGGGTCAATCAGCGCCCTGTGCCCGCAGTTTGTTTTTGCAGATACAAATAAATAGCGGTGCACCCCCCCCCCCTGAAAACACAGCTGATTTATTAGACTGTCTTTACAGAGGGGGAGAGGGTGTGAAGAAGAAAAAAAAAATGCTGACAGGTGCCTAGTGGCAAGTATGACCCTGGTGGTGGGGGCCCCCTTAGAAGCTCTTTTGGTGGGGGCCCTGGGGCTGAAGCCCCGCCTGCCCCGCCTATAATCCGGCCCTGCATGTATGTGTATATATCTGTGCATGTCTATGTGTGGATGGGGCCCACTGAGACTCTTTCGCCCTGGGCTCACAAAAACCTGGAGCTGGCCCTGAATCTATCTGCTGTTTATGTTCTCCACTCTTCACTTATCGTATGTTTGTTGTCAGTAAGTAAGCTGCATATTCTTTAGCAATATTCACACTCTCATGTATTTGGTATTTTATTGTTTGGCTTAATCACTCTGGGATCTATTTTATTTCAGCACCACTTCACGTCTGTGGGTAATTTGCAGGATGGTTTGCTCTCTAGTTGCTTAGGAGGAATCTGAAGTGTTCAACGGCTGACCAGGCAGAGTAGGCCTGAGTTGCCTTAATTTAGTCTGTGGTCAGGGCTATTCCAACTCCCACAGAAAACCATGAGGGACAGCGGGGCTGGGATCTCTGTACATGAACCAGCAGGGTTAGTTGCAGTGTTTTGTGTGTTACATTTATCCCTTCAGAGTTGATATACGAACATAATAAATGGACTTTTGTTTTTAGGTTGCAGCAGCCGTACACCTATAGAAGGGCTTTACGGAAATAAACCTGTCACTAGTCTCTCTTGCCATAGAGAGATTTTTGACAGTTCTGTTATCCGAGCTTTACTTGTGTGGCTCTGCATATTAAATGTATTTTCTTTCCTTTGGTACTGCATGTGTTAATGTCAGTTTTCCCTGCTAGCAGCTCCTAGCTATATCACCTTACAAGTAGCTGGTTTGTGACCACTCCCATCTCCTTTATGTAGTCTCACTAACCTTACGCTTACACCGGAAATAGATTCACATCTCTTCTTCACATCTCTAAAGGCCACCTTACACACAGAGATAAATCTTTGGCAGATCTGTGATTGCAGTGAAATTGTGGACAATCAGTGCCAGGTTTGTTGCTGTGTACAAACGGAACAATATGTCCATGATTTCACTGCAACCACAGATCTGCCAAAGATTTATCTCTGTGTGTAAACTGGCCTTAAGAGCTGATGAATATCTGCTACTAGAATTCAGTTGTTTTTTGCAGCTTTAAAGTTTGTGTTTTTGTTTCCCTGTCTGCCTATCTACCCCTGTGTTGTATTATTTGTAGTGGTTGGACTAGCGCTGTCACTGGCCTGCTCACTAGCCAGGGTGAGTACAGGGCTAGCTAGATGCGAGGTATTCAAATCGGCAACAGGTTGAAAGAACCTGTATAGGGACATTAGGGAGTGCAGGGATCAGCCTCAGGTGAGGTAAGGAGGTGTCTCCACTCCCCTCTCCCTAGAGCCAGAGCCCACCATTGTTTTAGTGTCAGTGTCACCTGTGTACCCTATGTGTCGTGGCACCTGCTGGGGGTTTTCTCAGTACTTGGTTAAACCCTAATTTTCACTGCATGACAAAACCCTGGTTACATGCCTTCAATACAAAACCATTCCTCCTCCAACAGCTAGGCCTACATGGAATGCAGGTATCAGCGGTTTTATGAGAGAAAGGAGAGTATGTATACCTGAAAAGGACTTTTGTTTTAATGGTGCAGCGAGTATAAAAATACTGCAATAGCAATTAAACACTGAATATATACATGCTCTAATCTAAGCACTCCCACCTAGATCAACTCTCCCTGAACTGCTTCCAGAGAATAATGTGCCAAGCATTGCAGCACCGGGTTCTATATAAGACCTTATAATGCTATGAGGCTGGCCAATCACAGTAATACCAGTAGCCTACAAGGCTATGACTTTGCAATGTATAGCAAGAAATCCCCCATATTGATTGGCTGTCTAACAACTGCAGACATGAAGGGTGGGAACTTGAGCACGATGCTCAAGCACCCGCTATACTTGATCAAGTAACGAGCATACCTAAACACCCCGGTGTTCAATTGAATATCAAGCAATGGCGAACATGCTCTCTCCTCACTAAAGGTAGCTTATTGACATTTTCCAGCAAGATGGCTTTTAGGCTTGTTTTGGTTGAATCAATGAAGAGCCTCCATTACTCTGGATTATGACTCATCTTCAGAGCTTCCATTAAACTGTTGATGTTGTTGCATGCCGCAAGATCGCCCTCGATGAAGATGTATTGGACAAAATCTTTATCACGGTTGCAGAACAAAGAGATACAAACATCTCCCACTAGGGGATTCCACTGCTGTAGCCTGAAACATAAGGCCAGCGTCACACGCTACGATTTATCGTGCGATCACATGAACAATCGCACCCGCCCCCGTCGTTTGTGCGTCATGGGCAATTTGTTGCCCGTGTCGCACAAAGTCGTTTACCCCCGTCACACGGACTTACCTCCCGAACGACCTTGCTGTGGATGGCGAACATACTCTTCCTGAAGGGGAAGGGACGTTCGGCGTCACAGCGACGTCCCACAGCGGCCGCCCAATAGAAATGGAGGGGCGGAGATGAGCGGGATGTAACATCCCGCTCACCTACTTCCTTCCACATTGCTGGCGGGACGCAGGTAAGCTGTGTTCGTCGTCCCTGGGGTGTCACACGGAGCGATGTGTGCTGCTTCGGAAACGACAAACAACCGGCGCGCAGAAGGAGGAACGACTTTATGAAAGTGAACAACATGTCAACGAGCAACGATAAGGTGAGTATTTTTGCTCGTTCACAGTCGTTCGTAGCTGTCACACACTACGATATCTCAAATGATGCCGGATGTGCGTCACGGAATCCGTGACCCCGATGACATATCGCCCGATATATTGTAGCGTGTGACGCCACCCTAAGAGCTCTGCCTTAATCTTGGGCAGATCCAAATAATTAACAAGATGATTAAATTCACTTTGTGTTGTAAGGTTTAGTTGAGGTTGCTGACAGGAAGTCTGGGTCATGAGATTAAGATGCTTCATAACACCAAGTGCCCTCTTCTTCTTCACTTGACTCAACAGAAAATGTTTCATAGGAAGACACACACAAAGAGACACACACACAGAAAGAGACACAGACAGAAAGAGAGACACATATAAAGAGATACACACCAATAGAGAGACACACACCTAAAGAGACACAAACACAGAGACACACAAATAAAGACACACAGAAAGAGACACACAGAAAGAGACACACACTCACAGCTCTGCTTTTATTTTGCTACAGGTAATTATTAGGAGCTCTGATTGGTTGCCATAGGCAAAAAAAAGATATTCTTAGGGGTACTTTGCATGTTGCGACATCACTAGCATCAGCTAGTGATGTCCAGCGTGATAGTACCCACCCCCGTCGCACATGCGATATCTTGTGATTGCTGCCGTAGTGAACATTATCGCTACGGAAACATCACACGCACATACCTGGTCGGCAACGTCACGGTGACTGCCGAACAATCCTTCCTTCAAGGGGGAGGTGCGTTCGGCGTCACCGCTACATCACCGCGACGTCACCAATCGGCCGACCAAAAGAAGCTGAGGGGCGGAGATGAGCACGACGTAACATCCCGCCCACCTTCTTCCTTCCGCATTGCCGTCGGGACGCAGGTAAGGATATGTTTGTCGTTCCAGTGGCTTCACACACAGCGATGTGTGACGCCACTGGAGCGACAAACAACATCGTACCTGCAGCAGGAGCGACATTATGAAAATGAACGATGTGACACAGATCACCGATTTTTGACTGTTTCACGCTCGTTCATCGTCGCTACTAGGATTTACACATTGCGATGTCGCTACCGGCGCTGGATGTGCATCACAGCAACCGTGACCCTGACGATATTTCGGTAGCGATGTCGCAACGTGCAAAGTACCCCTTAGTATAAGACAACTTATTTGTCAGTTAATATGATTTCAGTGGACAGAAGGCTAGAGAGAGGGACAGAGAGAGAGACAGACTATTTCTCTTGCTTTGGCAACACTAATTTGTTTTGGTTCTGCTAATAAAGCATATTTGAATTTGAATTTGAATTTGACAGAGAGAGATAGAGAGATAGAAAGAGAGAAGACAGAGAGAGATAGAGAAATAGAAAAAGAGACAGACAAAGAAACAGACAGAGAGAGATAGAGAGAAATAGAGAGTGACAGAGGCACATAGGGAGAGAGACAGAGAAAGAGAGACAGACACAGAGACAGAGAGACAGACAGAGAGAGAAAGACAGAGAGACATACAGAGACAGACAGAGTAAGGGAGAGGCAGACAGGGAGAGAGACAAACAGAGAGAGAGAAAGGCAGATAGGGAGAGAGACAGACAGTGACAGAGAGAGACAGACATAGAGAGATGGAGAGAGACAGAGAGCTACAGGGAGAGAGACAGAGAGAGAGACAGAGGACAGATAGACAGAGACAGACATAGAAAGGCAGAGAGAGACAGACATAGATAGAATGAGATAGACAGAGAGAGATAGACACAGAGAGACAGAGAGAGACATACAGAAACAAGCAGACATACAGAGAGAGATAGACAGAGAGAGACAGACAGAGAGACAGAGAGACAGCTAGAGGCAAAGACAGACAGAGACAGACAGGGAGACAGAGACAAAGAGAGAGACAGAGAGAGAGACAGAGAGAGAGAGAGGCAGACAGAAAAAGAGACAGACAGAGAGAGACAGAAACTGAGAAAGAGAGAGAAAGGAAGATAGGGAGAGACAAACAGTGACAGAAAGAGAGAGACAGACAGAGAAAGATTGTGAGAGATACAGAGAGAGAGGGATAGACAGACAGAGACAGAAAAGGACAGAGGGAGAAGGATAGATAGACAGAAAAGGATAGACAGACAAGGAGAGAGACAGAGAGACAGAAATTGACCGAGATTGCTAGAGAGAGAGACAGAGATACAGAGAAACAGACAGAGAGACATAGAGACAAAGAGAGAGAAACATACAGAGAGAGACAGACAGAGAGAGACAGAGAAAGACAGACAGAGGCAGACAAAGAGAGGGAGAGGCAGACAGGGAGAGAGACAAACAGAGAGACAGACAGAAAGACAGAGAGAGAAAGGCAGATAGGGAGATACAAACAGTGACAGAAAGAGAGAGACAGACAGAGAAAGATTGTGAGAGATACAGAGAGAAAGGGATAGACAGACAAAGACAGAAAAGGACAGACAGACAAGGAGAGAGACAGACAGAGAGACAGAAATTGACTGAGATTGATAGAGAGAGAGAAAGAGATACAGAGAGACAGACAGAGTGACATAGAGACAAACAGAGAGAAACATACAGAGAGAGAAAGACAGAGAGAGACAGAGACAGACAGACAGAGGCAGACAGAGAGAGGGAGAGGTAGACAGGGAGAGAGACAAACAGAGAGACAGACAGAAAGACAGAGAGAGAAAGGCAGATAGGGAGAGAGATAGACAGTGACAGAGCGAGACAGACAGAGACAGACAGAGAGATGGAGAGATACAGGGAGAGAGACAGGGAGAGAAAAAGAGGGCAGACAGACAGAGACAGACAGAGAGAGACAGACATAGATAGAAAGAGAGACAGAGATAGACACAGAGAGCCACAGAGACAGAGATGCAGAGAGAAAGACAGAGAGAGACATACAGAAACAAGCAGACATACAGAGAGAGATAGACAGAGAGAGACAGACAGAGAGACAGCCAGAGGCAAAGACAGACAGGGAGACAGAGACAAAGAGAGAGATAGAGAGAGAGACAGAGAGGCAGACAGAAAAAGAGACAAACAGAGAGAGACAGAAACTGAGAAAGAGAGAGAAAGGCAGATAGAGAGAGACAAATAGTGACAGAAAGAGAGAGACAGACAGAGAAAGATTGTGAGAAATACAGAGAGAGAGGGATAGACAGACAAAGACAGAAAAGGATAGACAGACAAGGAGAGAGACAGACAGAGAGACAGAAATTGACCGAGATTGATAGAGAGAGAGAAAGAGATACAGAGAGACAGAGAGACAGACAGAGTGACATAGAGACAAACAGAGAGAAACATACAGAGAGAGAAAGACAGAGAGAGACTGAGACAGACAGACAGAGGCAGACAGAGAGAGAGACAAACAGAGAGACAGACAGAAAGACAGAGAGAGAAAGGCAGATAGGGAGAAAGATAGAGAGTGACAGAGCGAGACAGACAGAGAGATGGAGAGATACAGGGAGAGAGACAGGGAGAGAAAAAGAGGACAGACAGAGACAGACAGAGAGAGACAGACATAGATAGAAAGAGAGACAGAGAGAGATAGACACAGAGAGACAGAGATGCAGAGACAAAGAGACAGACAGAGAGAGACATACAGAGACAGGCGGGCATACAGAGAGTGATAGACAGAGAGAGACAGACAGAGAGACATACAGAGGCAGAGACAGAGACAGACAGAAAGACAGAGACAAAGAGAGAGACAGAGAGAGAGACAGAAATAGAGACAGACAGAGAGAGACAGAAACAGAGAAAGAGAGAGAAAGACAGATAGGGAGATACAAACAGTGACAGAAAGAGTCAGAGAGAGAGACAGACAGAGAGAGATTGCGAGAGATACAGAGAGGAGAGAGAAGGATAGATAGACAGAGAAAGACAGAAAAGGATAGACAGACAAGGAAAGAGACAGACAGAGAGACAGAAATTGACCGAGATTGCTAGAGAGAGAGACAGAGATACAGAGAGACAGACAGAGAGACATAGAGACAAAGAGAGAGAAGCATACAGAGAGAGACAGACAGAGAGAGACAGAGAAAGACAGACAGAGGCAGACAAAGAGAGGGAGAAGCAGACAGGGAGAGAGACAAACAGAGAGACAGACAGAAAGACAGAGAGAGAGACAGAGAGAAAGGCAGATAGGGAGAGAGAGAGACAGTGACAGAGAGAGATGGAGAGCTACAGGGAGAGAGACAGGGAGAGAAAAAGAGGACAGACAGACAGAGACAGACAGAGAGAGACAGACATAGATAGAAAGAGATAGACAGAGAGAGATAGACACAGAGAGCCACAGAGACAGAGATGCAGAGAGAGACAGAGAGAGACATACAGAGACAGGCAGACATACAGAGAGAGATAGACAGACAGAGATAGACAGACAGAGAGACAGGCAGAGACAGAGACAGTCAGAGACAGACAGGGAGACAGAGACAAAGAGAGACAAAGAGAAAGAAAGACAGAGAGAGGCAGAGAGAAAAAGGAGACAGACAGAGAGAGAGACAGAAACAGAGAAAGAGAGAGAAAGGTAGATAGGGAGAGACAAACAGTGACAGAGAGAGACAGAGAGAGATAGACAGACAGAGAGAGATTGTGAGAGATACAGAGAGAGAGAGATAGACAGACAGAGAAAGACAGAAAAGGACAGACAGACAATGAGACAGACAGCGAGACAGAAATTGATCGAGATAGATAGAGAGAGAAACAAAGATACAGAGAGACAGACAGAGAGACAGAGACAAACAGAGAGAAATATACAGACAGAGACAGACAGAGAGACAGACAGAGAGAGAGGAAGAGAGAACAGCAGACAAAGCCTCCAACCGCCACCCTGGATGGGCCTCTATACCCCACCATGGACGAATACCTAGCCCCATTTTTACCACTTGCTTTGACAATGCCAACATGTACTTGGACCTGTCAATAAAGCTATTTTGAATTTGAATTTGACAGGGAAAGAGACAGTGACAAAGAGAGAGACAGACAGAGAAACAAAGACAGAGACAGGCAGAGAGAGACAGAGAGAACGAGAGACAGACAGAGAAAGACAGACAGAGATAGAGACAGAGAGATAGACAGTGAGAGAGACAAAGAGAGGCAGACAGGGAAACAAACAGACATACAGAGAGAGAGACAGACATAGAAAGACAAACAGAGAGAGAAACAGAGAGACAGACAGAGACAGACAGAGAGAGATACAGACAGGGAGTCAGGGATAGTGAGAGAGTGGGAGAGAGACAGAGAGACACGTAGTTACTATGTGTTACATATCCTGTATTATTCAAAGTTGGCCAGAAAATGCAGCAAAAAATTGCAGTAAAAATGTCATAGATGTAAGTCCATATACTGATATACGCAAAATGTACAATCTCAGAAATCATTACATTCAGATGTCTTAGACAGTCGTGAACAGAAACGATAAGCTGGAAAAGCATACATGGTTTTGAAGATATTAGCTGATGAGGTCTGGCATCATTCTAGAAATGTAGTTTCACGATGGCTAATACAAGTTATTTTAATCCATTTATGTTCTCGTTTCACAGCCAGAGCTTATCTGATTAAGTCCATCTGCTTCATGTAAAAATACAATACACATACAAATAGGAAACAAATGTAAAATAAAGCCAAACAGGTGTCAGTCTAAGTTTCCTAATAGATGTGGCAATGTCTATCTGACATAGTTTATGGTTCAAGCAGACTGGAAATTAAAGAAAAAAAATCATTTCTATTTTATTCACAGGCAAGTGATAATGTCCATACTGAGTATGCTGCACGCTGATAAACAGCTTAGCCGCAGATTTCCTCCTGCTCAATTTAAACATGGATTTGCCTGGATACCAAGTCAATTGAATTTAGAGGTGCTCCGCTTGCATGCCTGGAATGAGTGACAGGTAAGTGTGGAGACAGCCAGGTCATATGGTTAGTCTTGAGAAAGTAATAACTACAAATTAGCAATAAAAATGCTCAAAATTAAATTTCTCGTGATGATTTTATGCTACATGGGAGCACTGAAGCAAATTGAAATTATTGTAATAGATTTTAAGAATTACAAAAGTAAGTCATTTGGAATAAATGTTTCTACTCAAGCTCCATAGAAGAATTTCAAGTATATAGAATTATATTTATTTTGTTTTCAAATTTTCCCAAATATAAAAGATTAAAGCATTGTGTGTTATCAGTGATATCAACTGTGGGTCAAGCATTAACAAATGTGATGAATGACAGATACATCTCTAGTGTATCTGTATTGTACATTATGGAGAGACTTTCGTTATGTATTGGCTCAAACTTATCTTCTACAATGGAGCCTTAACAATAACGAATAGTGTGACTTAAAAAAGTATTCATACCCCATGAACTGTCCACATTTATTTACATTACACCCACAAACTTATATGTATTTTATTGAGTGTTTATGTGATATACCAACTCAAAATAGCAAGTAATTGTGAATTTTAAAGGAATTGATACAGGGTTTTCAAAATATTTTAAAAATATTAATCTGAAAATTGTGACGTGCATTTGTATTCAGCCCCCCATAGCTTGATACCTCTAAGTAAAATCCTAAGGGACCAATCACTTACAGAATCACAGAATTACTAAACTGAGTCCACCTGTGTGAAATGTATTCTCAATATAACTACAGCTGTTCTGTGAACACCTCAGAAGTTTGTTTAACTCCTTAATGACCAATGACATCTATAGCACGCCATGTGCAGGTGTCAGTTCCCGCATCATGACGCGCTATAAATATCATGTAATTGTTTTGTCACTGTGTAAAGACACACAGTGACAGCTCGGTGTTGACAACAGTAACTGACAGCTGACTGGCATAGCCAAAGATACGAGGACCCATTTAATCAGTCCCTGCTCTCTGACCACTGTAATCGGTCAGTCAATCTAACTTGTCGATCCCAGCATGATCATGAGAGAGGTGCTGAAATATCAGCAGTTCCCGCACGATCATTGCAGGAGCTCAGCACAACTGACAGTTGAGATACTGCAGTAAAAGTCAGGGATGGTGCGAAAATGACCCCTGGCTGACTAACCCTCTAGATACCATAATCAATAGTGATCAGGGCATTTAGAGAGGATGTGAAAGGGAGGGGCTCCCTCTAAGACATCATTGGCACCCCCTTGAAGAAATCACTTGGAGCTAATGTGTTATGGTTCGGGGTTTCCTCAAACCGATCCTGTACCATCTTTGTCTCTTACGTTGGGGTCGGCCAACTCCGCAGAGCCACCTGTCCATTGTTCTAGGCATCTAGCTGAGAGGCATCAGGTATTAAAGGTCTTACACCATCCTGAGTCTAAGTGCCCATTTAGCCCTACCATGCATGCTCAGGTTCCCGCACCTTTCCGGGCACTAAGTGTGGAATTCCCAATACCGTGCATGTGTGTGATGTCATCAATGATGCAGCAGCCTCTGATTGGCGGTCACAGGCAACACCGGTGATGCGGCGGCCGTTGTATGGCCGCAACCAGCACCATTACTACATGGTATTTGGCTTGGGGCAGGGCTTAGGCCATAAAAGACCCTAGGCCACACCCATCGGCGCACGAGCGTCATTTCTGATTGTCTAAAGGCTCAGTCAGCAGGCTGATCAGTGAGCAGCCATTGTGCCAGTTAGTCCGCAGTGTCCGAGGCAGACTAGCTTGTGTGTATGTCTGGTGTGCTGTGCCCAGTAACGTTAGAGTCAATGCTTAGGCACAGAGGTCCCGCTGCGTCTGTCTGTGTGGATGACCAGCAGTAAGTTGTCAGTACCTAGGGGCATGGCAGACAGGTCGGCGTCGTGCCAGCATTCGGCTACTGCTGCTAGTGGACCCCCTAGGAAGTCATAGCGTAGGGCTGGTAGTACACCAACGGCAACCGGGTACAGCGAGGGTGTTGCTCCATTGTGGGAACCGTTTTTTCCAACAGACTACCTGTGCTGTAAAAGGACTCCTCTCGTGAGCGGTGGTGTGAAGCTAACACCATATGATTCCCCATATATATATCTCTGTAGTTGCTACGTCCGACCACCTGTCTCTAGTGGCTTTGTCATCTGCCTAGAGGACCTCGGGTGATGGCTGGGCTTCCCTTAGTTGCTCCAATCAGACTCCGCCTAACATGATGGCTTTCATGGTATCCGGAGGTCGAACAATGGGCCAGTTATGTTGGCCTTTTAGAACCAGACGTATGCAGGGTCTAACAGGCATTCTGTCAGTGTAATTTGACAGGTCTGATACATTGAAATACATGTCTATTCCATTGCATGAGACTAGTGATCAGAAGAATGAAAGCAGTTGAATTCCAAGAGGGGTGTAATTTCCTAACTTGAGGGGGATTTCTACAGTACTCTTTTGGCACTTAACAGCTTTCTATATGAAGCCCGTATAGGTGACTATGTGCCCCCAAAGTCAAATAGCACTCCTTCCCTCCTAGTTCTCACCGTGGGGCCAAACAGTACTGTACAGTCAAATATGGTGTATTGCGACTTTTAGGAAACATTTTGGAACAATTATGAGGTTTTTTTTAACCTATTTTCCTTTGTGAAAATGTAAAATCTGGGGCTAAAACCACATTTTAGCAATAGAAATGTAATTATTTTTTCTTCACCGACCAATAGTATAACATTTTGTGAAACATAAGTGGTGTCACTGCACCGCTAGATGATTTAATTAAGAGGTGAAGTTGGTAAAATGGGGTCACTTATGGGGGTTTCTGCTGTCCTGGCACTCAGGGGCTCTGCTAATGTGACATGGGGCCCGCAAAGTATTCCAGCCAAATCTGTACTCCAATATGGTTCTTCTTCCTTTCTGAACTTTGCACTGTGCCTTAAAAGTATTTCCAACCACATATGGAGTATTGTCATACTCAGAAGAAATTGCATAACAAATTTTATGGTCCATTGTGAAAATTAAAAATGTTGGTCTTCAGTAAAATTTTGTTTAAAAAAAACACAATATTTAAATTTTACAGCCCAATATTATAAAGTTCTGTGAAGCACCAATGGCTTAAAGCTGCTCACCACACCCCTAGATGAATTCTTTCAAGGGTGTAGTTTTCAAAATAGTGTCACTTTTGGGGAGTTTCTGCTGTTTTGGAAGTTCAGCAGCTCTCCAAATGCGACATAGCGTTCATAATCTATCTCAGCAAATTTTGCACTCCAAATATTAAACAGCGCTCCTTCCCTTCTGAGCCCTGCTATGTGGCCAAACAAGAGTTTTTGATCTCATATGGGGTACCCTTGTACTCAAGAGCAAGTGTACAACAAATTATGTGGGAAATTTTCTCTTGCTACTGTTGTGAAAATGAAAAGTTTTGGTCTAAAGCAACATTTTTAGGAAAAACATGTCATTTTTAATTTTCACGGTCCAATATTTTAAAATTCTGCAAAGCACCTGGGGGTTCAAGATGCTCACCACACCTCTAGATAAACTCATCAAGGGATTTAGTTTCCAAAATGGGATCACTTTTGGGAGGGGTCCACTTTTTAGGCATATCAGGGGTTTTGCAAGAGTTACATGGCATCCGCTATCTATTCCAGCCAATGTTCCACTCAAATGGTGCTTCTTCCCTTTCTAGCCCTGCTTTGAAACCAAACAGTAGTTTTCCACTACACATGAAGTATCGTCTTTTTCAGGAGAAATTGCAAAGCAAATTTTATGGTTCATTAATTTCCTGTTACCCTTGTGAAAATGAATAATTTGAGTTTAAAGCAAAATTATTGTGGGAAAAATGTGAGGTTTTTTTTTCATGGCTCAATGCTATAAAATTCTATGAAGCATCTGCAAGTTCAAAGTGCACATTACACATCTAGGTAAATTCCTTTAGGGGTGTATTTTAAAAATTGGGTAATTGTGAGGGATTTTCACAGTTTAGGCACATCAGGGGTCATTGAGACATGCAGGCGCATGGAAAATCACCAATTCAATCATTAGCAACAACTCATATATAATGAGAACCAAGAGGAACAGAGTCTTTAAATTCGCCTAATAACGAGCCCATACAAGCAAATTTTGTGAATAATAGATATTTTATTGTATTAAAGTGCTGTTGGGTACAGAAATATATAGTTACATGTGGACCAAGGGAGCGGTGCTGAAGGGGAAAGAACCCCACGTGTCCCAGAGAGGAGGAAGGAAAATTCCTCAGCAGAGATCATTAGAAGGTTTATGAGGGGTGGCTGATAGCTAAGAGTAAGGCTGCAGCACAAATAGTGGGAACGAATATACAGACAGTACAAGTGTTTCCACAAATACAAGCAGCACAACTCACCTCCTCAAGTCTATTCAGATCACTGCACCACCGGGATAACCACATGGGGACCAGCGTCTCAACACGTGTTTCGCGTGTAGCTTCGTCGGGAGACGGGTAAAAGAGTGTGTAAGAACTGACCTTAAGTAGGCACCCAGGATACATCAAAGCCTCCCACCCAGAGCGCGTCACAGGAAGCCCTGAAGCCCGGAGATCCGCCCAGATTCAGCGTCCACAGAGGGGGCCGGACGGAAGAAAACTTCCTGTGACGTCAGCATTGTTGTTCCGGCCCCGCTGTCAAGGACGCCGCCACAGCGATGTCCAGGCAACAGGCACGCCCCATGACGCGTCTCAAGATACCACCCCCTCCCGTCCATCATCCCCTCCTCATGCGTGAAACCGCCACTCACTATCAAGGTAGGCAAGGACATCTCCATGCCGCCCACCAAGAGAAAGACTCACCCCATATCACCGCAAGTATGCCTGCCACAATGACATCAAAAACCAACCGATGAATCCCAAGCTACCTCATAGGTATACCCGACCCTCCCCCTGCAGGCTGGGACCTGCCGTCCACCCGAAGGGAAGATAAGTAAGCAGCAAGTTCAAAGCGGTCATCTATTAACTATCCCAGATCCCAGGGGAAAGCCCACATGTAGTAGGTGTAAGGAAAACACAGGGTCCTGTCAGACTGTCAGCCTAGAGGGAACGCAGGGAAAAGAGCCAAAAAAACCCCCACCAAAACATCTAGCATGCAACACCCTCCTAAAAGTATGTAAAACATCAGGTTCTAAGATCTTCCATACCAGATGTTTTAAATTAGTAGTAATGCAACAGGTTAGTTCCATAGGAGTCCGTATGGCCAATTAAATACATGATGGTATTAGTGCACCGTATCTTCATTACCCATCACGTAAGCCGGAATCCCAGATGTAGATGGTAATCTTTCACAATAGTTGCAGTCCATCCATTGTGGGGGTGAGCATAAGAGAGGTTCTTCCCTCTCCAAAGGGGCGGGAGGGGGAGGGGGGGAAAGGAGAGACGAGGAGGGGAGGGGTGGGGGGTTTGGGGGGCTTCGATGCTTCATAAGGATGATACATATGGGTGCCCACTCACTAACAAAAGAGAAAACAAACCCACTGTTAAAAAGAGAGCCATAAATACTGTCCAAAAGTAATATAAAATAAAAGAAAGTAAATAAAATAGAGAAAGGGCCGCATGGGCAGTCTCTAATGCTCAAATAAAATATTGAAGGTACCCATTTACGGCAACTGCGTGCGTGTCCACACGCAAGTCAGTGCCCCTGATACACCTCAATATCCAAGTGAAGACAGTAGGAAGATAAGACGTAACATTATAGGAAGGGCACAAAAGAGAGCCGCTCATTAAGACCATATGGGGACATAGTCCCTAGGGTGAAGATACAGCGGCATTCGACCTGTGCCAGTCGTTTTTTCAGGTCTCCACCCCGAATACCCATGTGGACCTTGTCAATACCCCGAATCTTAAGAGTTTTTGGGTCACAATTGTGGGCCATCCTAAAGTGTCGGGGTATTGTTTTCAGGGTATCCGGATCTACAGCTTCCTTAGCTGCGAGGATGTCACGCACATGTTCTCTTGTGCGTATTCTAAGCTCACGGGAAGTCAAACCGATGTATATCATGCCACAGCCACACATGGCATAATAAATTACGCCAGATGTGCTGCAGGAGATATACTCTCGGATCCGATATTCTTTCTTCCCGTCAGCTGTAGAGAAATGGGTAGCTCGAATAATATTCTGACATCCCCGACAGCTACCACACGGGTAACAGCCTAGCCGTTGAGGACCACAGCCAAAAAGAGGGGGCACTGTAGCCACATAATGGCTATGCACTAAGGTAACCCTAAGGCTTCTACCTCTCTTGGCTGTCATAAGGGCATGTGCTGGAAGATATCCCGCCAGGGAGGGCTCAGTCTGAAGAACCCCCCAATGTTTATTCAGCACCCCTCTTATTTGGTCCCATTGGCGGCAGTAGGTGGAGATGAATCTGGCCACGGGTTTAGAATTTGCCGCTGGAAGCTTTCTCTCCACCAATAGTTGGTTTCGTTGAGAGGATCTCGCTCGCTGGTACCCTCGCTTAATAGATCTTCTGCTATAGCCTCTATCGGCAAATCTCTCCCTCATGTCACATGATTCCACTTCAAAAACCCGATCCGACGAGCACAGTCTGCGCAACCGCAAAAACTGGCCAGTCGAAATCGCGTTAATCGTGGACTGTGGATGTCCCGAGGTCGCATGAAGCAGAGCATTCACCGAAGTAGGCTTGCGAAAGATGTTGGTGGATACCATCCCGCTGTGTTCGATTGAAATCCGGATGTCCAGGAAATCAATGGTCCTAAGGCCAATGTGATGGGTCAAATAGATGTTAAGATTGTTGGAGTTAAGTCGACGCACAAAATCCTCGAATTCAGAACCGGTTCCCCCCCAGACGACCAGCACGTCGTCTATATAGCGGAGCCAGCACTGCGCATGGGAGCTCGCCGGCACGCCATCCCCGAAAACCTCCCTCTCCCAAAAACCGAGAAAGAGGTTTGCGTAGGACGGCGTGCAGGCCGCCCCCATCGCAGTGCCGCGCCGCTGGAGGATGAACCGGTCCCGAAACACGAAGAAATTGTGCGTCAACACAAACTCCAACAATTCCAAAATTAATAAAGATAAGGACCCATCAAGATTACTGGCATCCAAAAAAAATCGTACAGCTTTAAGTCCCTCCTGATGGCCTATACTGGAGTAGAGGGCCTCCACGTCCATTGTTGCCAGTGATACCTCCTCCTCTAAGACCAAACCCTCCAAACGCCTCAGGATGTCAGAAGTGTCTCGCACATAGGAGGGCAGCGTCTCAACTAATGGGTGCAGATAATGTTCAATGAACTTGCACGTGACATCACATAGCCCTCCCATGCCCAAGACAATCGGACACCCCGGGGGTACTTTGGGATTTTTGTGGATCTTTGGGAGGAGGTAAAAGGTTGGCACCACCGGCGATCTAACTAGGAG
This sequence comes from Anomaloglossus baeobatrachus, assembly GCF_048569485.1. Lineage (NCBI taxonomy): Eukaryota > Metazoa > Chordata > Amphibia > Anura > Aromobatidae > Anomaloglossus > Anomaloglossus baeobatrachus. Next base: position 218,063,181 of record NC_134358.1, on the reverse strand, counting down.
GCCCTCATACACCTTCTTGGGAATGGTCCCTGCCTCAAAAGCACTAAACAATATCTGCTCCAGATCATGTGTATAGGACTTCCCTGGGTTGGAGTGAAGGGGCATGTAGGCCTCCCGATCTTTAAGCTGCCGCCATGCCTCCCTTTCATAAAGTTCCACCGGCCAGATTACCACGTTCCCCCCCTTATCTGCAGGTTTTATAACCACTCCTTTCAGAGCCTGTATTTGTCTTAGGACTCTCTCCTGTTTTAATGAGAGGTTGTTGGTGCCACCTCTCCGGGAGAGCTCCTGGATATCCCTGGTAACCAGGTCTCCAAAGATCTGAATCGGAGGGCACAGTGACAAAGGGGGGAACGTAGTTGACCTTGGCATCACTCCATGAGGGAAATTACCTGGTGGGTGGCCCGCAGACTCCTCCTCCAACTCCTCGAGTGCCGCCAGAGCTTCCTCCTCCATAGTTGATATAGATGGTTCTCCTGATCCCTTCCTGGAGTGTAACTTATGCAGCACCAACTTCCGAAGAAACAGATGGAGGTCCTTAATCACTGTGAAGACACTAAAATTAGACTGCGGAACAAAAGTCAATCCCAGCTTAAGAACCTCCAGCTGAGTTGCAGTAAGCCGGTGCTGAGATAAATTAATCACCTCCAAATTGGTATCGCCACCCTTCCTTTGAGTCGGAAGAGGAGTCCCGCGGCCACCACCAATTGCCGGAGTATTCTTATTACGTGTTGTTATTGCTCTTGTATTCGGTCTCATACTCCTAGCCCTTTCTGATGTTGATTCTTCCTCCAGTGAGGAAACCGATGATGCTGAGACAGACATAGATGAGGCAAGATGTTTCTTCTTGCTCTGGGAAGCTCCTCGCCATCGGAAGACCTGGCCATTCCTATAATCTGTAACGTCCCGCTGATATTTCTTGGTCTTAATGCTCAATATCTCCCTCTCCCACTTGGAAAACTCCCTATCCAGTGACTCATTAAATTTAATCAATTCATCTGGGGTTAACTCCGAGGATAGTTGGGCCTGAGCGTCAGATATCTCTATTTCTAGATCATGAATACTTTTCTCGTTCATCTCGATGAGGAGCTTCATAAAGGTGTTGGAGCAATTAGCAATTATGGCTCTCTTTTTAACAGTGTGTTTGTTTTCTCTTTTGTTAGTGAGCGGGCACCCATATGTATCATCCTTATGAAGCATCGAAGCCCCCCAAACCCCCCCCCCTCCCCTCCTCGTCTCTCCTTTCCCCCCCCCTCCCCCTCCCGCCCCTTTGGAGAGGGAAGAACCTCTCTTATGCTCACCCCCACAATGGATGGACTGCAACTATTGTGAAAGATTACCATCTACATCTGGGATTCCGGCTTACGTGATGGATAATGAAGATACGGTGCACTAATACCATCATGTATTTAATTGGCCATACGGACTCCTATGGAACTAACCTGTTGCATTACTACTAATTTAAAACATCTGGTATGGAAGATCTTAGAACCTGATGTTTTACATACTTTAGGAGGGTGTTGCATGCTAGATGTTTTGGTGGGGGGTTTTTTGGCTCTTTTCCCTGCGTTCCCTCTAGGCTGACAGTCTGACAGGACCCTGTGTTTTCCTTACACTTACGACATGTGGGCTTTCTCCTGGGATCTGGGATAGTTAATAGATGACCGCTTTGAACTTGCTGCTTACTTATCTTCCCTTCGGGTGAACGGCAGGTCCCAGCCTGCAGGGGGAGGGTCGTGTGTACCTATGAGGTAGCTTGGGATTCATCGGTTGGTTTTTGATGTCATTGTGGCAGGCATACTTGCGGTGATATGGGGTGAGTCTTTCTCTTGGTGGGCGGCATGGAGATGTTCTTGCCTACCTTGATAGTGAGTGGCGGTTTCACGCATGAGGAGGGGATGATGGACGGGAGGGGGTGGTATCTTGAGACGCGTCATGGGGCGTGCCTGTTGCCTGGACATCGCTGCGGCGGCGTCCTTGACAGCGGGGCCGGAACAACAATGCTGACGTCACAGGAAGTTTTCTTCCGTCCGGCCCCCTCTGTGGACGCTGAATCTGGGCGGATCTCCGGGCTTCAGGGCTTCCTGTGACGCGCTCTGGGTGGGAGGCTTTGATGTATCCTGGGTGCCTACTTAAGGTCAGTTCTTACACACTCTTTTACCCGTCTCCCGACAAAGCTACACGCGAAACACGTGTTGAGACGCTGGTCCCCACGTGGTTATCCCGGTGGTGCAGTGATCTGAATAGACTTGAGGAGGTGAGTTGTGCTGCTTGTATTTGGGGAAACACTTGTACTGTCTGTATATTCGTTCCCACTATTTGTGCTGCAGCCTTACTCTTAGCTATCAGCCACCCCTCATAAACCTTCTAATGATCTCTGCTGAGGAATTTTCCTTCCTCCTCTCTGGGACACGTGGGGTTCTTTCCCCTTCAGCACCGCTCCCTTGGTCCACATGTAACTATATATTTCTGTACCCAACAGCACTTTAATACAATAAAATATCTATTATTCACAAAATTTGCTTGTATGGGCTCGTTATTAGGCGAATTTAAAGACTCTGTTCCTCTTGGTTCTCATTATATATGAGTTGTTGCTAATGATTGAATTGGTGATTTTCCATGCGCCTGCATGTCTCAATTACTGTTCCTGTGGTTTATCACAGTTTTTTTGCAGGATCTAATGGATCTCAAGGCCCGCGAGAAAGCGTGGGAGACACAATTGGACCGAGTGTTTGAAACTGAAGGGGATGAGTTACATAACCTGAGCTCCAGGACTGTCCTGGATCGCATGGGCAGTCTTAAAACAATGCTCAATAGGAAAACGCGCTTGTGGTGGAATGTGGCGTTTATGAAAAGATATGTAGAACGGGGTTTGGTACCGAGGGGGCTGAGGGTCAGGGTATTCCCTTCCTTTGTAGTCTCGGAGGAATCCTTCAAGAAAAGGTGGGAGGAGGCTGCTGCTAATTGCTCCAACACCGTTATGAAGCTCCTCATCGAGATGAACGAGAAAAGTATTCATGATCTAGAAATAGAGATATCTGACGCTCAGGCCCAACTATCCTCGGAGTTAACCCCAGATGAATTGATTAAATTTAATGAGTCACTGGATAGGGAGTTTTCCAAGTGGGAAAGGGAGATATTGAGCATTAAGACCAAGAAATATCAGCGGGACGTTACAGATTATAGGAATGGCCAGGTCTTCCGATGGCGAGGAGCTTCCCAGAGCAAGAAGAAACATCTTGCCTCATCTATGTCTGTCTCAGCATCTTGTGTTAGTAAATATAATTTTATATATAAATCAAAATAAATGTTATTTTTTTCTGTCCACCTACTTTTGGACCACCCTGTATATGCTGTGTGTGCTTCTTTTTCATAGTTGCATGGTTGCAGGCACTTGCATGTGCCACTCTTCCCTAGCAGATATGCGATTCATAAATCATTGTTATATTATTGTCATATTCATAACATTGACAGTTAAATTTTATTCTTAACAATAATACAAAAGCCCTTAAATTTTATCAACGCAGGTGCTCAAACTGTTTTCCATTACAATTTGCACAGCTTTACGCTTCGACAAACATTTTTGCACAAGTCTCTTGGGGTATTAATTTCTTGAAATGCATCTCCTATGTAATTTTTCAAATCACTGACACTTTTTGGTTTTGGACTATAAACTTTGTCCTTGAGTACTCCCTAAAAGAAGAAATCCATTGGGGTCAAGTCTGGTGAACGTGCCGGCCAATCAATGGGACTCTTCGGCCAATCCATTTATTAGGAAATGTTTCATCAAGATACTCGCAGACTACTCTTGAATAATGTGGAGGGGCCCCATCTTGCTGGAAATAAAGGTCATTTGAATTAGGCTGTTGCTGTAACTGGGGAACAACTTGATTCATTAGAATTTCGAGATACTTATCTGCTGTGACTGCTCCATCAAAAAATATTGGTCCTAAAACACCAAAACATAAAATACTTGAAATTTGCTCTAACGGTTTCAGCATTTTGAGATTTCCAATACTGTTTTAAAATCCATGTTCTTTGATCTGTATTTAAATTATTTGCCATTATGAGTTATCTGAATTATCTGAAAAGAAAACAGATTTGGGGGAAATTTATCTGTGAAAACTGGATCTGTGAAACTGACCCAGTTGCCTTTAGCAACCAATCAGATTCCACCTTTCATTTTCCAAAGAGTCTGTGAAGAATGAAAAGTGGAATCTGATTGGTTGCTAGGGGCAGTTTCACTTTACACCATGTTTGATAAATCTCCCCTTTCATATCCCTATTACACATACTGTACACCTACTTTTGGACCACCCTGTATTTATATAATCTAATATATAAAGCTCAGTGTATGTGTGTGTGTGTATGTGTGTATGTCCGCTAAAGGAATCCGCACCATCACATTTACAATCACGAAATTTTGCACAGACACTCCATGTGACTCAGGGAACGTCATAGACTATGTTTGGGCGGGTAAATTTAACCCTGTGCTTTCCAGTTACTTTACAAAAATCCTGCAGCCATTAAACTGAATGGAGCTGGGAGCTGCAGGCTATAAATAGCAACTGTCAGTGGTTGCTATAGGAACAAAATAAACTGTTCGTATAAGATAGGATAGAGAGAGACAGAAAAAGACAGACAGACAGAGAGAGACAGACTGGGAGAGAGACAGACGGGCAAAGAGACAGCCGGAGAAAGAGACAGCCGGGCATAGAGACAGCCGGGCAAAGAGACAGCGGGCAAAGAGACAGACAGGCAAAGAGATAGACCTGGAAAGAGACGGACGGGGAAAGAGACAGCCCTGGAGAGAGACAGCCCTGGAAAGAGACAGCCCTGGAAAGAGACAGCCCTGAGAAGAGACAGCCCGGCAAAGAGACAGACGGGCAAAGAGACAGACGGGCAAAGAGACAGACCGGCCAAAGAGACAGACCGGCCAAAGAGACAGACTGGACAAAGAGACAGACCTGGCAAAGAGACAGACCGCGCAAAGAGACAGACCGGGCAAAGAAACAGACCTAAAAAGAGGCAGCCAGGCAAAGAGGCAGCCGGGCAAAGAGACAGCCCAGGCAAAGAGACAGAGCGGGAAAGAGACAGCCCTGGAAAGAGACAGATGGACAAAGAGACAGCCCTGGAAAGAGACAGACGGGCAAAGAGACAGCCCTGGAAAGAGACAGCCCTGGAAAGAGATAGCCCTGGAAAGAGACAGACGGGGAAAGAGACAGATGGGGAAAGAGACAGATGGGGAAAGAGACAGACGGGCAAAGAGACAGACGGCAAAAGAGACAGACCTGGAAAGAGACAGACGGGCAAAGAGACAGACGGGCAAAGGGACAGACCTAGAAAGAGACAGACCTAGAAAGAGACAGACCTGGAAAGAGACAGCCCTGAAAAGAGACAGATCTGGAAAGAGACAGACCTGGAAAGAGACAGACTGGGAAAGAGACAGACCTAGAAACAGACAGCTGGGCAAAGAGACAGCCGGGCAAAGAGACAGACGGGCAAATAGACAGCCAGGCAAAAAGACAGCCGGGCAAAAAGACAGCCGGACAAAGAGACAGGCGGACAAAGAGACAGCCGGACAAAGAGACAGATGGGCAAAGAGACAGAGCGGGAAAGAGACAGAGCAGGAAATAGACAGCCCTGGAAAAAGACAGCCCTGGAAAGAGACAGACAGACAAAGAGACAGCCCTGGAAAGAGACAGACGGACAAAGAGACAGCACTGGAAAGAAACAGATGGGCAAAGAGACAGACGGGGAAAGAGACAGACCTGGAAAGAGACAGATGGGCAAAGAGACAGACGGGCAAAGAGACTGACGGGCAAAGAGACAGACCTAGAAAGAGACAGCCCTGGAAAGAGACAGCCCTGAAAAAAGACAGACCTGAAAAGAGACAGACCTTGAAAGAGACAGACCTGGAAAGAGATATACCTGGAAAGAGACAGACCGGGAAAGAGACAGACCGGGAAAAAGACAGACCTAGAAACAGACAGCCGGGCAAAGAGACAGCCGGCCAAAGAGACAGACGGGCAAAGAGACTGCCGGGCAAAAAGACAGTCGGGCAAAAAGACAGCCGGACAAAGAGACAGACGGACAAAGAGACAGCCCTGGAAAGAGACAGACAGGCAAAGAGACAGCCCTGGAAAGAGACTGCCCTGGAAAGAGATATCCCTGGAAAGAGACAGATGGGGAAAGAGACACACGGGCAAAGAGACAGACGGGGAAAGAGACAGATGGGCAAAGAGACAGATGGGCAAAGAGACAGACCTGGAAAGAGACAGACGGGCAAAGAGACAGACCTAGAACAAGACGGACCTAGCAAGAGACAGCCCTGGAAAGAGACAGCCCTGGAAAGAGACAGACCTGGAAAGAGACAGACCTGGAAAGAGACAGACCGGGAAAGAGACAGACCTAGAAACAGATAGACGGGCAAAGAGACAGAAGGGCAAAGAGACAGATGGGCAAAGAGACAGACGGGCAAAGAGACAGACCTAAAAGAAGACATACCTAGAAAGAGACAGCCTTGGAAAGAGACAGCCCTGGAAAGAGACAGCCCTGGAAAGAGACAGACCTGGAAAGAGATAGACCTGGAAAGAGACAGACCGGGAAAGAGACAGACTGGGAAAGAGACAGACCTAGAAACAGACACCCGGGCAAAGAGACAGACGGGCAAAGAGACAGACGGGCAAAGAGACAGACGGGGAAAGAGAGAGAGACAGACAGACAGATGCAGAGATTGAGACAGCTAGACTGATGAAAATACAGAGAGATAGAAACAGACAGACAAGGAAAGAGACAGACAGCGAGACACAGACAGAGACTGGGAGAGAGACAGTTACTATCCCGGGCAACGCCTGGGTACTACAGCTATAAAGTTAAACATAAACAAGTTAAACATAGTCAACAGATAGTCAAATTCAATGCATGCCAAAAATCATGACACTGTGAATGCTTAGACAGATCATAGCCTTACTATGACCAATAAACAATAAATGCATGTATTTGGAACATTGGAACATATCAATAACAATAATGAATGATGGAACAAGGCCACCACTGACAGATATCCTACAGATACATGAGAAGGTGGAGATACCCTGAGACAACAGTCCAATCCTCGACATGTGTTTTGCGGGTATAATACCTCCTGGAAGAAGCGGGCAATGACATACTTGGGCAGCTGAGCCATAGAGATAGCGTGGGACATCAAGGGCAGTTACCTTTTATTACAGAAAGTGGATTTGCAAGAAAGGTTTCATGCCCAGCCCTTAGCTACTGATTATGAAATAAAGTATGAGTGCAATCTGGGCATGGGCTCCCTAAAGGTGAGAGGTCCAGGTAGTGGGCCAGATAACCCTCATTATTGTACATTACTGCATGGGTCCCATTCTACTTTAGGAAATCTGTGCACCTGAAAAAGCTGCATCAGCAGTATGTCCGACCCAGATTTACAGATCTAGCAAAAGCTACCATAACTTTAGTAACACAGCATTTAGCTCAGATAATACAGTACTCAGATAACACAGCACAAAATAGTGCAAAACAACAACTAACTTGACCAAACCCCTTTAAGTTCTCCTCTTAAAGTTTATAAAGTTCTGTGACAAGTTACCAAAATTATACATTGTGAGTATTGAAAACCTTGCTATGTCTGTTTCTATTCATCTATAAAAAAAAAAAACCTCCCTCCATAAGTAAATGGAATGGAAAACACCTCTAGTTTGCACCAGCGCTGTTACTTTTTAAGCATCTAGCACAGGCAATCTATTGCCCATAGCACTGCTTTGTGCAAATCATTCTGCATGAATATTGTACTTTGGGACATCTATTATATGCAATATATTTAAATGCCATAATCTGCACACTGTAGATATGATATTAATAATGATAGAATATTAATTTCATATTAAAACTGAAATAAACCTGATTCATGGGAATTCTATGGCCATTATAGTTTACATTTTCCTGCTCTTATTTCTAGGGGGTCACTGTCACCTTCATTCTACAGAAGACACGCTCTTACCTGTTCTTTGGAGATTTGCGGTGTTCATAACTCTATAATTTCATAATTTAAATTGCGCGGATGCAAATGACTTGTTACAATAACATTTATTTGTCAATCTCCCATGTGGTTTATGCACATAATGTTTGGCATAAATCAAAGTCTACATTTATTTCTACCATTTACTTAGAAAAGAGTTTCCATTCCTAACATAGATGGAAATTGTGATCATGGCCTGAAGACATAACATGCAATTCCATATAAAATAGGTAATAACTATAACACACAAATTTTTATGTGCTTCCCCCATTTTGCATTAGCATTTTAAATGGTTGGGGAAAGTACTGTGTGTTTCTTTTCTCTGTTACACTTTATATATGTATTCTGTGGAAGAGCACATAAATCTATATATACACTGTATATGCATATAAGGATATATAAATAAATATATATATATATATATATATATATATATATATGTCGCGGGCGGAGGAGGGGACGCTGCGCTCACCCACTGCTCGGGTCCGGCTGCTGCTGCTGCTCGGTGGTGGCTCGAGCGGTGGGCCGGATCCCGGGGACTCAAGCGGCGCTCCTCGCCCGTGAGTGAAAAGGGGGAATGATCTTGGGTATTTATTGTCCGTGATGCCACCCACGGTTGTGGTGAGTTTGTGACACCACCGCTGCTCTGGACGGGAATCCCGGGAGCGATGACAGGGAGAAGCTTGGATGTTGTTTTCTCCCCTTCGTGGGTGGGGGGGGGGGGGTTGGTTGTACCGGGGCCCGGTGAGGGTTAGGGGAATGCAGGCGGGTTACGGGGCCTGGTGAGGTGCAGGGTCGCGGGGGCAGCGCTGTGCCGCACGGCACGGTGGTACTCACTCAGCCAGTAATTCACACAGAGTCTCTGGTCAAACAAACGGCTGGATGGACGGGTCCCACAGGCGGCTGTGGTGGTTCTCCTCCCGGCAGGTTGGTGGTGACTGCCTTTCCCTGCATCTGTGTTGTGTTATGGTTCCAATGGATTCCCACCGGTAACCCGCCCCCCAGCTTGGATGGATGCTGAGGGAGCCCCTCTTGCCCGCAGGCTCTGGCCATGGGAACTGTAGCCTTGGCGGTGACTGTGTTTCCCTCTACGGTGTGAGCTGTTGCCTTCAATCGGGTCTTGGCTGCTGGGAAACCCCGGAGGTTCCCTTCGCTAATGGATTTGACCGGTTTTACGGCGACTCCTAGCCTGGTTGGGGTCCGTAGGCCCTGCAGGATGGTGCTGGCTTCTCTTTACTCTCCGATCCGGGACCGCCGGGCCACCGCCCGTCCGCGGTCCATACGGTTTGCTCCAATTAGCCTCTCCTGCAGACGGTCACCACCGTCTGCCAACCTTGCTGAGTGCCCGGGCCACACACCCGGACACGGTCAGTCTCCTCTGCTACCACTTTCCTCTCCAAAACTCAACTGTCTACTGTTCCCGCCTCCAGGACTGTGAACTCCTCGGTGGGCTGGACCAACCGCCTGGCCCACCCCCTGGTGTGGACATCAGTCCCTGGAGGAAGGCAACAAGAATTTGTGTTTGGCTTCGGTGTGCCTAGCCGGGGTGTAGGGTGTGTGGGTGTAGTATCTGTGATGACCTGGCTTGTCCAGGGTGCCACATATATACTGTATATATATATATGTATATATATATATATATATATATATATATATATATATATATATATATATTTTTATATATATATATATATATATATACATATATATATATATATATACAGGGTGTATATATGCCGTGGATCCTTGGTTTACGAGTAACCCAGTTTGCGAGCATTTCGCTATACAAGCAAAGCTTGCAGTAAATTTGTAACTCAGTTTACGAGCAAGCTTTGCATACGAGCAAATACTCACCACACACACTTCCGGTTCCGTACTTTAACCGCGGTCTGACTCGCTCTTGCACTCCGCACAAACATGCACGCACACACACATATTATGCTCACCTTACCTTCCATTCCAGTGTCGGCCTCATAGTTCTTGTAGTTCGCCGGTACAGGATGTGTATCAGTAACCATCCCGACGGTGGAGAAACATCCGCTGTCAGCTGCTATGCAAAGGCAGTGCGCTGGCCAATCAGAGGCAAGCATCTCCTGCCTTTGACGTCAGCGCTCTGGCAGCAGAAGTTCCTCCATCGTCGCGATGGTTACCCGATACACATCCTGTACCTGTGAACTCCCAGAACCATGAGGCCGGCGATGGAAAGGAAGGTAAGGTGAGCATAATGTGTGTGCGTGCGTGTTTGTGTGTGTTTGTTCATGTGTGGAGTGGTACAATAGGGGACTAGGATAGGACATTGCACAAGGTGTGGAACGAATTGTCTAAGCTTGCATTATTTCCTATGGGAAATTTTGCTTTGCTAGACGAGTAACTTGGTTAACTTGGCACGGATTGTTCTCGTAAAAAAGGTTCCACTGTATATATATGTATATATATATATATATATATATATATATATATATATATATATACATACATATACTGTATATCTATACTGGAGATGCACTGATCAATCTGCAAAAGATTGAGTTTGAGTAGAATTTCCTGAAAATTGCAGTTTTATTTTAAATTCAAACATTTTGATGAGATTTGATTTGTAGTTTTCAAAGAGAAATCCTACCCGGCACTACTTCATACACTGCTGAAGCATCAGCAAGCCGGCTAAAATTATTTTGCATTGCCGCGGGGACATACCCTTTATGCCTGCCAATATTACATCTTACCTGGTACAGTGGTGGACAGTACCTGGGACATCACAGGTCAGCAGTTCCTAATGGAGCACAGTTTGTACAGCAGTCATTTTCCATCTCTAGAGTCACTGAATAATTGTCTCTCTCCCATAGTGTGTAAGCTCTTAGGACCAGCAGGGTCCCCTCTCTCGCCTGTAAAGTGCCAGCTATTAGGGTCAGTGGGATGCTCTCACTCTTCTCTCCCACATGTCTTTGCAATTGCATGCTTTCTTTGTGATTTGCGTAAATCTTATTTATTGCTGGTCAAATTTCTTGAGAAAATTCAGAAAAGTCATTAAATTTGAACCTTAAAAGATCCTCACATCTCTAATATAATATAATGTGGAAAGACAAAGTGAGACATACAGTCCCTGACAGAAGTTCTGTCGCTTATCCATGTTATGTAAATAAAAGCTTATAACCTGATATTAAATTCATCCATTGGTTTTATAAATTACTCTTTTGAAAGCTGAAACCCTCCCAAATTTGGTTTAGGTTATGAAAATATAAAGTTGCTGCAAAGCTGAAATATTGATCATTTAATGAACACAGAAAGGTCAGATTTTGGCAAGAAAAAGTTTTGTCGCCCACAGAAAGTAAGGTGAAATTCAAACAAATAATTTTTAACTTCTAATACAAAGATATGTTGCAAAACATTGGTGAATGAAGTTGTGGTGCTATTAGAGCCATATTTAATATTTTATGTGACTTCCATGAGCTTGACGGACTGCATCCATGCGGTTCAACGATGATTCATACAATTTGTTGATGAAGTCATCAGGAATAGCAAAGAATGCAGTCTTACATGCCTCCCAGAGTTCAACTCGATTTTTTGGTTTTGTCTTCCAAGCTCAAACATGCTTAATGATGTTCATGTCTGGTGACTGGGCTGGCAAGTCCTTGAGCACCTTGATCTACTTTGCCAGGAGGAACTTTGTTGTAGAGATGGATGTATGAGATAGAGCACCATCCTGCTGCAGAATTTTACCCCTTTTATGATTGGGAATGGAAGAGGTAGCTAATACGTCTTGATATTTTAGGCTATTGATATTGCCTTCCACCTTGCAATTGTTTTGCACACTCCCATTCTGAATGTAACCCCAGACCATGATCTTTCCACCACCAAACTTAACTGTTTTCTGGATCCACACGGGCTCCAGTAGGTCTCCTGCAGTATTTGCGGTGGTGTAATTCAACTGAAGATTCATTAAAGAAATCCACCCTCTGCCACTTTTCCAGCGTCCATCTGTTTAGCAGGTTGTGGGACTTGACAAATGCCACACGGTTTTGTAATTGCCTTTTGTTTAGTGCTGGCTTCTGGGCACTAATTCGACCATGGAGGCCATTTTAAGACAGAATCCTACAAACTGTTCTAGTTGACACAGGGATTTGAGGTGACCAGGCCTGTTGCAGCTCTGCTGCATTGGAAGAGAGGCTGGCTTTGAATTTTCTAACCAACAAACGTTCCTCCTGAGCAGTTGTCTTGCGGGGTCTGCCGGACCTGGGCTTGTCAAAAACATCTCCAGTCTCTTCAAATCTTGTTTTACTTTTTTGTACTTGACGCTGAGACACATTAAAGGTGCCAGCCACCTCTGCAGTGGATCTGGTCTTCAGCCTCTTGATAATCAAGGCTTTGGTTGCAGGGTGGATTTTTGGCATGTTGTCAGAGGTCAAGTTGCACTTCAACTGAAGGTCTGGGGTGCTGGGTTTCTTTTTATACACACCCACTAATTAACCCCTTCAGCCCCGGGGCACTTTCCGTTTTTGTTTTTTGCTCCCCTTCTTCCGAGAGCCGTAACTTTTTTATTTTTCCGTCAATCTTGCCATATGAGGGCTTGTTTTTTGCGGGACAAGTTGTACTTTTAAATGAAACCATAAGTTTTACCATATGGTGTACTGGAAAGCAGCAAAAAAATTCCAAGTGTGGAAAAATTGCAAAAAAAGTGTGATGGCACAATCGTTTTTGGGATGTTTTATTCACGGTGTTCACTATATGGTAAAACTGATGTGTAGGTATGATGCCTGAGGTCGGTGCGAGTTTGTAGAGACTAAACATGTATAGATTTACTTGTATCTAAGGGGTTAAAAAAATTCACAAGTTTGTCCAATAAAAGTGGCGCACGTTTTGCGCCATTTTCCAAAACACGTAGTGTTCTTATTTTTTGGGATCTATGGCTCAGTGACAGCTTATTTTTTGCGTCTCGAGCTGATGTTTCTAATGGTAGCATTTTTGCGCAGATGCTACGTTTTGATCGCCTGTTATTGCATTTTGCGTAAAACTTGCGGCGACCAAAAAACGTAATTTTGGCGTTTGGAATTTTTTTGCCACTACGCCGTTTACCAATCAGATTAATTGATTTTATATTTTGATAGATCGGGCATTTCTGAACGCGGCGATACCAAATATGTGTATATTTATTTATTTTTTAACCCTTTAATTTTCAATGGGGGGAAAGGGGGATGATTTGAACTTTTAGGTTTTTTGTTTTCTTTTTAATTTTTTAAAACTTTTTTTTTACTTTTTTTATTTTATTTTACTAGTCCCCCTAGGGGGTTATAGCAATCAGCAATCCGATTGCTGATCGCTATCTGCTGATTACAGCTATATTGCTGTAAACAGCAGAAATAGTCACTTTCTTTCTTCCTCTGCTCCGGGCCGAGGAAGAATGAAAGTGAAACTTCATAGCAGCAGGTGTCATCACATGACCCTGTGCTACGATGGCAACCACCGAACGTCACGTGATCACTCACGTAACGTCCGGAGGGGGCGACGGTAAGTAAAAAACATGGCCGCGCGCATATAGATCTCGCTGCCAGACTTTGGCAGTGAGATCTAAGGGGTTAATGTTCCGGGTGGAATGCGATTCCACTCGGAACATGTAGGCACACATGTCAGCTGTTGAAAACAGCTGATATGTGTGCCGATCCACGCCGCCTGCCCGCGGCAAGGGGCGGGGCTTACCGGGACACGATCCATGATGGATCGATCCGTCCATGGTCGTGAAGGGGTTAACCGATCATTTAGTGAGCACAAGTGAGGATGTAAACTAGGATTGAGTGCATTATATGACAAGGCGCCAAAACTTTTGTCTTGTCAAAATCTAACCTTTCTGTGTTCATTAAATGATCAATACTTCCGCTTTGCTGCAACTTTATTTTCATAATCTAAACCAAATTTGGGAGGGTTTCAGCTAATTTATGAAACCAATGGATGAATTTAAAGTCAAGGTATAAGATTTTATTTACATAACTTGGATAAGCGACAGAACTTCTGTCAGGGACTGCATTAGAGATGAGCAAATTCTTTCAAAGTGAATCAAATTGTTGTCCAATTTTCAATAATTTGCTGTACCCACCAAATCTGAACAATTCATAAATCAGTTCCCACAAATCACCTAAAATGACCGTTGCAGTTTTACACATTGCAGAAGTCTGCATCAGCCATAAAAGGATCACATGACCTAGGGCACATCCGGGCAGGTTTCTCCATAGTGCCTTACAGCTATCAAATCACAAGGTATAACATTAAAAATCAGGAAGGACTATCATAGCCTACATAAAAGCAGAAGCAGGAAATACAGCAGCCATTTTGTAGTGAATGTGGCACGCGATCAATGAGGTTATTAATAATTGTCTGAGAAATAGTCTGCTATGGCGAATTCACTTGGGAACCCAAATTATCCTGAACCACTGCTATCAGCTCCCTTTGTCATTGCTGACTAATGACATACCTCATGTAGTCTATGGGAGAAAAGTCTGGAGACTCTTTAGATACTTTAGAAAAATGGGCAGATCACTGATTCCACGAGTTATTCATTCCATACTGCAAGCGAAATTAGACACTATATACCAAGCCTAAGGCATGACATATATAGATATCCAGCTGCAGGTGTTCCATTGACCTCACACTAAAGCCCATCATGGTGCAGAGAAAGATGCAGTGGTGGCTGTAATGGCGGTTTATGATCTTGAGCAATAAGTCCTATTTTTATATAGGGCATAACGATAGTTGAAGATCGGACAAATCATTTTCTATAAGGAATTATTTATTATGTTGATTTAAAAATAGGCAGTTTGACAGTCTTGATCATATGCTCTCTGTGTGCAATCATAACAACATAATTTAAAATTTAATTTAAAATAGATGTCCATATGTTTGGTGGGGGTGGTCAAATAGAAAAATTTCCTCTGGGCCTAAAGGTGCTCATGTTAAGGCTGCGGTCACATGACCATAGATTCTCTCATGCAAGAGACTTGGGCCGATAATGCTACTGACACTCTAATCAAACTTTGAGTGTCAGCTTAGTGTGATCCGATTCTGTCACATGAGAGAACTGTAACACACTGCCAGGAGAAGAAGAGGAACAAAAGTTCTCCATCTTCTCCATTCTATGAGTCTGCAGAATGTCATCATGTGGAGTCCAATGATTTCCACACATTGATAGAATTTAATGGGTGCGCGGATAGATTTGCGCTACTACTCACTTCATGCTACGCTGATGGTCACTGCCCCACAAACTATCATTAGCCCGAGAGCTATCTGATTTAAACATCGGATAGCACCCATCCAAGTTATAAGCTCATGTGAGTACAAACACAAAGTAAGGAGAATTAACAAAGTGATTGTGGTTAAATAGGCAGCCCAAGCAACATGTATGCTCTCTCAAAATCATTGGTTTACATCTGGTAAAATAAGGATTGGGCATATTTGATTTCAACATACCCAATCCTTTTCTTATACCAGGAGGCACTTGGTTGCCAATTATTTTCATTTTCTCACATATTTGTAAATTACACTCAGCCCATTTATGTGTCCAGCTCAGGAGCAATATAGCAACCTTACATGCATTCAGTCATCTATGGTTCTGGCCAATGTTGGATAAATACATCCTTTGAAATGCATAGGCATAAAGCGGAATACATGGGCCTTTAACTCCAATTGTCAAAAGCAAAAAAAACAAGAACAAAAAAATAGTTAGGCTATGTGCGCACAGTGCGTTTTTCGCGGCGTTTTTGCGTGTTTTTCGGGTGCGTTTTTAGACTCAAAACTGCAGGACTTTACTTCCCCAGCAAAGTCTATGAGTTTTCATTTTTGCTGTCCGCACACATCTGTTTTTTTTACCTGTGTTTTTGAGTTAAAAAAAAAAATGGACATGTCAGTTCTTTCCTGCGTTTTTCTGCCTTTTCCGGCAATGCAATGCATTTGAAAAACGCAGGAAAACGCAGAGATCAAAAACGCAGCAAAACGCAGCCAAAAACGCACCAAATCGCGGCAAAAACGCATGCATTTTTGGATGCGTTTTTTCGACGCAGGTGCGTTTTTGTGCGTTTTTAGCGGCCAAAAACGCACAAAAACGCAGCGTCAAAAAGACGCAGTGTGCGAACCTAGCCTGATTCTGCAAAGTTCTCCTCAACATGGAAACTGCAAAACCAAGGATAAATCATGGAATTATGTTAATCACTAAGCAAATAGACATGTTAAAAAGGTTGTCCACTGCTCGGACAACATCTTCTCAATCACCATGTTTGTCTCCAAAATAACAACACATACTCATCTCCAGTGCTGGCGCATTCCAGTGGTATGAGCACTCACTCTCCCAGGGATCATGTGATGCTATATTGTCATGTGAGCCTTGCGGCCAATCAGGGCTGGCATCACTGTGCCTGCATTTGGACATATAAAACAAGATGAGGAAGTGAGTGGCAAGCTGCAGCCTTGATTTCCTCTTGATGTTTCAATCATCTGAAAGCTTGGAGAGTGAAGTCAGCCCTGATTGGGCGCAGACCTCGCATGCCGTAGCAACATCACGTGAGAGTGAGTGCCAACACCACTGGAATGACGCCAGTAGGTAAGTATGTGTTGCTATTTTAACAAGGGCAAATATGGGGATTGAGTAGGGGTTGTCCGAGCAGTGGACAACCTCTTTAATGATATTTAAATGCTGAAAAAATGTAATACATTTTCAAAATATCTCGATTTATTAGTATCGAATATGAGCACCATGCACAAGAATACACATGCTTTCATGTTTTTAAATGTTATCAATAAGGCAATTAATGGTTGTCTGAGGGATGTACTGATATTCTCACTGAATGCATTTGGACATGCAAAGTGTCAAGATGTGCGGATGGAATCTCCACTTGCAATTGGCGACCATTGAAATCCCAGATGTGCTCGTTGGGACACTAGCCCGGAGATGTTTCATGCCATGCTAGCATGTTTAGGCCACACAAGCAGCTCATAGCAGCACAAACAACTTGTGGGCTGACAATGTGTTGAAATACGGGTCCTGGAACACTTTGGAGAAATGGTGAGAGATTGGGTATCATGGTCGCAGCAGCATTTCCCCCGGGGAGAGTGATGATGACGTCAGTAACATTAAATGACCTCCTGACTCCGGCTGGATATCATGGTCAAAGAGGGCAGTGCTAGACCCGGAGTTTCTTATAAGCGTTGAGGTCATGTAAGGTTACTGATGTCAATCCCCATTTGAAAATCCAGGTCTGGTGCTGACTGGCAGTAACCTATGAACTCTTGGTCTGAGAACTTCCTCAGAACAAGACTCCTTAGGAATCGATGAGTGTCGAGGAAAATAACCTGTTGGATTATTGTCCAAACTTCCACGATTTTTTTATTTAATAAATTGGTGAATGAGGATGTGTGAGAAAGTCTTTCAAATAAATTATTTTTTTCATGTGCACCCAGCTTTCCTATGTTCTGATATCCATCTTGTCCTCGGCACCCAGCTTCCCCATGCTCTGCTTTATATCTTTCCCTCAGCACCTAGCTTTCCCACATCAGAGCATGGGAAAGCTGGGTGCTGAGAGATGTATAGCAGAGCATGGGAAAGCTGGGTGCTGAGGGAAAGAGCCCTTTTCCCTCAAAACAAAACGTTCCCATCCCCTGCTTGTATCTTTGTCCCCCCTTGTATATAGTTCTCCAAATACTATAATGGCCCCCACATAGCCTTCCATATAGTATAAAGGGTCCCACATAACCCTTCATATATTAGAATGCAGCTCCATAGTCCTCATGTATTATAATGCATTTCCCATAGTTCCATGTATTATAATTCACCCCATAGTACTCCATAGTACTCCATATATTATACTGTGCCCCATAGTCCTCCATATATTATAATTCACCCCAGGGCTCCATGTATAATGCAGCCAGCCGCCCATGCTCCATGTATAATGCAAGTCCCTCCACGCTCCATGTATAATGCTGGCAGCCCCCCATGCCTTTATGTATAATGCAGCCAGCCCCCCATGCTCCATGTATAATGCAAGCCCCCCATGCTCTATGTATAATGCAGCCTGCCCCCCATGCTCCATGTATAGTGCAGCCAGCCCACCATGCTCCATGTATAATGCAAGCCCAGCATGCTCCATGTATAATGCAAGCTCCCCCCCATGCTCCATGTATAATGCAAGCTCCCCCCATGCTCCATGTATACTGCTGGCATCCCCCCCCCATGCTCCATGTATACTGCTGGCAGTCCCCCCCATGCTCCATGTATACTGCTGGCAGCCCCCCACATGGTCCATGTATGCTGCTGACAGCCCCCCATGCTCCATGTATACTGCTGGCAGCCCCCCCATGCTCCATCATGTATACTTCTGCCAACCCCCCCCCATGCTCCATGTATACTGCTGGCAGCCCTCCCATGCTCCATGTATACTGCTGGCAGCCCTCCCATGCTCCATGTATACTGCTGGCAGCCCTCCCATGCTCCATGTATACTTCTGGCAGCCCCCCATGCTCCATGTATACTGCTGGCAGCCCCCCCATGCTCCATGTATACTGCTGGCAGCCCCCCCATGCTCCATGTATACTGCTGGCAGCCCCCCCCCATGCTCCATGTATACTGCTGGCAGCCCCCCATGATCAATGTATACTGGCAGCCCCCAGTATATCTGTTTTTGCCAAAGAAAAAGCAGACTGCTGGTGGTTGCAGTGAATAGCTGCCTGTTTTAACCACACTAATTATCAAAAATAGGGTGGGAGTCCACATTGTATTTTTTAAATTATTTATTGCTTTTTACACAAATACAGATGACTGACTGCAACCAATCAGAGACAATGGCACAGAGAGTGGGCATGGAAAGCAATAAATATTCATGTAATTTAATGAGCCAGCAAGAAAACAGTTTTACTGGCTGCCTTTGGGGAAACACAATATGTATAATTGTCTTGCTCTTATGCCCATTTTGCTTGCTAGCCCCATAGCCCTTACTACAACCGTTCTATTTTAGAGTACAGAACTTCGGGGTTTGTTGTCCGGGTCAAGTTTGAGTCAATTCCAGTTCCTAAACTAAATTTTTTTTAAACCCGGCAAACCCAAACATTCACTGGTCCTCTTATCTCTACTTATCATATATGACTGTAAGGGGGCGAGTTATAATAATCTATGCAAAGGATAATTGACCTGTAGTCTATGCGAGAATCAGACATTCTTTTATTAAGCTAAATCCTATGTGGTTACTATATAAAACTGTCTACTTTTCATTTTCAATAAATTTGAAAATTATTTCTACATGCTTTTAAAGTGGCTGAGCTTATACAAGAAATGTTGCACAAAGTTGATGCATCTGATGATTAAACAACACAAGCAAGTTTACCGTTACAAATTAATTTAAGTTTCTTGAAATGTATTAATGGAATCACTTGAAATAATAAGGAAAACCTGTCTTTGTTCATCAAGTGATTAGTTTGTGGAAGCCAAAAATCTTTACTGAGTCCCAACCAAATACTGTTAATAAAAACTATTATCACTAAACAGTGGCTTCATAAATGAGTGATGTGTAAACCAACCAGAAAATGTTAGAACCATATAAAGAAAAACCACAAAGAACTATATCAAAAAAACACCAAAAAGGAGCCAAGACATATGATATGTGCACACACAGAATGTGGTGAGGCTTCCTCATAAAGATGGCTGCAGCCGAGGTGCAAGATGCTGATGTCACAGCCACTCAACCTCCACACTAGGGGGGAGGGGCGGCTGCTTAGCATAAGACATGCACACTAATAAGGCTTGCACTGGGAGCCCATCATATAATGAGTGAAATGCACAGTGTCTGAACTGTGACCTATAAATGACGCCAGAAAGCCAGGTCAGGCGGGCAAAACAGCACTATATAGGTGCATCTCGCACGGATACACGAGACGCACAGTGTCTGAATAATGGCCTATAAATGACGCACAACACCAGGTCCAGGCGGGTCAGTTAGCACTATGAGTACATAACACATGACAGGCTCACCATTTAACCACCTGAATTCAAAAGGTCCACACACATCCTGCAAAAATGGATAAAATGTGCCATACCTCAAATAGTGAGATATTAGTTTATATTTTGGCCCAAAATATGTAAGCTCGCAATCCGTTCGTCAAGGATTCTCACACTTGCGAGTCCTTACACTGAATTAGTTAGAAAAACCACAAAGAACTATATCAAAAAAACACCAAAAAGGAGCCAAGACAAATGATATGTGCACACACAGAATGTGGTGAGCCTTCCTCATAAAGATGGCTGCAGCCGAGGTGCAAGATGCTGATGTCACAGCCACTCAACCTCCACACTAGGGGGGAGGGGCGGCTGCTTAGCATAAGACATGCACACTAATAAGGCTTGCACTGGGAGCCCATCATATAATGAGTGAAATGCACAGTGTCTGAACTGTGACCTATAAATGACGCCAGAAACCCAGGTCAGGCGGGCAAAACAGCACTATATAGGTGCATCTCGCACGGATACACGAGACGCACAGTGTCTGAATAATGGCCTATAAATGACGCACAACACCAGGTCCAGGCGGGTCAGTTAGCACTATGAGTACATAACACATGACAGGCTCACCATTTAACCACCTGAATTCAAAAGGTCCACACACATCCTGCAAAAATGGATAAAATGTGCCATACCTCAAATAGTGAGATATTAGTTTATATTTTGGCCCAAAATATGTAAGCTCGCAATCCGTTCGTCAAGGATTCTCACACTTGCGAGTCCTTACACTGAATTAGTTAGAAAAACCACAAAGAACTATATCAAAAAAACACCAAAAAGGAGCCAAGACAAATGATATGTGCACACACAGAATGTGGTGAGCCTTCCTCATAAAGATGGCTGCAGCCGAGGTGCAAGATGCTGATGTCACAGCCACTCAACCTCCACACTAGGGGGGAGGGGCGGCTGCTTAGCATAAGACATGCACACTAATAAGGCTTGCACTGGGAGCCCATCATATAATGAGTGAAATGCACAGTGTCTGAACTGTGACCTATAAATGACGCCAGAAACCCAGGTCAGGCGGGCAAAACAGCACTATATAGGTGCATCTCGCACGGATACACGAGACGCACAGTGTCTGAATAATGGCCTATAAATGACGCACAACACCAGGTCCAGGCGGGTCAGTTAGCACTATGAGTACATAACACATGACAGGCTCACCATTTAACCACCTGAATTCAAAAGGTCCACACACATCCTGCAAAAATGGATAAAATGTGCCATACCTCAAATAGTGAGATATTAGTTTATATTTTGGCCCAAAATATGTAAGCTCGCAATCCGTTCGTCAAGGATTGGGCCAAAATATAAACTAATATCTCACTATTTGAGGTATGGCACATTTTATCCATTTTTGCAGGATGTGTGTGGACCTTTTGAATTCAGGTGGTTAAATGGTGAGCCTGTCATGTGTTATGCACTCATAGTGCTAACTGACCCGCCTGGACCTGGTGTTGTGCGTCATTTATAGGCCATTATTCAGACACTGTGCGTCTCGTGTATCCGTGCGAGATGCACCTATATAGTGCTGTTTTGCCCGCCTGACCTGGCTTTCTGGCGTCATTTATAGGTCACAGTTCAGACACTGTGCATTTCACTCATTATATGATGGGCTCCCAGTGCAAGCCTTATTAGTGTGCATGTCTTATGCTAAGCAGCCGCCCCTCCCCCCTAGTGTGGAGGTTGAGTGGCTGTGACATCAGCATCTTGCACCTCGGCTGCAGCCATCTTTATGAGGAAGGCTCACCACATTCTGTGTGTGCACAGATCATATGTCTTGGCTCCTTTTTGGTGTTTTTTAGAACCATATAAATCAATATTATGAATTTTAAAAGTACTACTTGTACCTACTGTTATGCTCAGTACCTCTCTACAGTTAGCTTATACTCTGTGCCATACTCTACTTTTCGAGAAGGCAGTCGTCATGATAAACCAAGTCATGATGAACCAAGTATCATTTACTTGGTTTATCATGGTTTTAGCATACTGTGCATCATTTCTAACATTTCTTTCCAAAGGAATAAACTTCAGCCCCTATAACAAAGGATAAAGAAATAAGGAACATAAGTGATATAATTAAAGAGTTAGAAGCCTATAAAGAAATCTATCTTCTCCCATGAATACAATATCCACCCCAGACTGGCTCTTGCACTATTTTAGCATTACCATGTGGGTTTGCAGTAGATTAGGACAGCTGGAAAATCGCTCTTCATGCTCTCTGCAACCATGAGGATTGTTATGTTCTGTAACCTGGTATTTCTCTCTTCTGAAAAGCACAGTTCTTGTTCCGTGAATGAGAATATGCTCAATTGCTTGGAAATATATTGTAACTGGCTAACTGTATATATTTTTGGCATAGAACATGTAGCCACGGGTGAGAAATGGATTCTACATCTCTAAATGATTCCTTAGGATACTCCTGTGCTCCATGAACCACAATTTCAATTGTTGGTTGTTTGATCAATGCATCATATCTCAGCTGGAAGTCACAATATATAGAATACATCAAGAAATGATAAGTTATATGCCACATATCTTATTTCTTGCTAATCAAAATGGTTTCTAATGTAGACATTTATAAAAATGGGTAAGAAATAGTAACGAAGACCATTCAAATGCTTTTTTTTTCTATATCCACAGATTACTACGTTCATTTAACTCTTTAAGGATGCAGCTAACTAGAGCCTGAGAAACATAGCATAACTTATATTTGCCAGATTGCTGTCAAATTTGAAGATCAATTGCTGGCACTTCAAATGTATTTACATATAGCATAACATTTTATTCATAATTGGGTTTTATTTTTTCCCACGAAGTACAAAAAAGAGATTTCTATCACATTTTTACATTATTATCTAAGCACTCTAAATGGCATGTTCTCTCAGTTCTAAGAGTAATAACAATTAGATACCTCATATGTATAGGTTTTACAACATCTTTTAAAGCATATTTCTTTTCAAACTTTTCTTTTTATTTTTTTTTTCTTGCACATTTTTTATGGCTGTTTGTTTTAAAATTCTAGACACATCGGTGTATGTCTGTTTTTGCACACCTATTTTACTAGTCCAAATTGACCAGTATGCACATTACACCAATACTATATTTTTTGTTGCATTAGTCATTTTTGACATTTAGGATGTATTTACTGACATATTTTTGGAAAGGGTTTAAAGGGGTATTCCTAAAAGGTTCATTTTCAAGTTGATTTTAATCACTCCATCCTGCAATAATAATAATTTCCACAATTTGATGTGTTTAAAAAAATGTTCCAGTGCTGAAATAATCTTATATATGTGTCCCTGCTATGTGCTGTGTAATGGTAACTTTATAGGGACATGGTCTGATCAAACCACGTCTCGGCAGAGGAACAAGACTGTAAAGACATTAATGCATTAAAAATAATAAACTTTTACCTCAAAGAAAAAATTATTTGTGATTCCCTACTGTAATATCTGTATACTTTCTTTTGCAACCTCCCCAGGTCAAGAGCAGTGGTAAGGTCAGATCTTGTCTCTATATGGTCACACACGGCCATTACATAGTACATAGCATGGGCACTTTTATAAGATTATCTATGCATAGGAAAAAAAAAATTAAACACATCCAAATGTAGAACTTATTATTTTTCCATATTATTATTATTCCATTATTCCTTATTTGTGTGTGGGAAAACCCCTTTAATAACTGGGGTTGAAAAGATTGTGTGATGTTAATTATAGTTTTGTGCAAAATGTATGCTGAAAGCAAATGTGGCAAAGGCAATGGTTGTGGTTGTTTTTGAAGGTGTGGGCTGGTAGTCACAGGCGAGAGATTTACTCCAGATCCCTGGCACTCTACATAGATAGAAGACTTGGTCCTTGCTGGGTGTGTAAACTTCAATAGTGTGGGATATGTGGAGATGCAGACTGCATGCTGCCGCTGTTCTCGGCTAGCAGAGACCAAAATGCAACTCAAGAGACCAACAGCTCTTTTTCAGCAATGGTTTTTTAATAGGCAGTCTCAACATTTTTAGCATTACACAGGTGATGGTGGACACTACTATTCCAGTATGTTACAGTGTCACCGCACATTATCAGACACATGTCAAACTTCCAGAGTTACTTCCATTCTTCCTGGTCCTGAAGGTTCCAGTGCAATCCAGTCCAACACACCAGTAAAAAACTGATGGTATCCGCCTCTACATTAATTCTCTATAGAGGTTCTGTTATCCCCAGAGTAGGACCTTGAGTTCCAGTTCAATTACAGAAACTCCACTCAGGTCAGGGCTGCACTCACAAGCCAGTAAACTTCACCCAGTACCTTTGTGGTTAGTGAGCTTAACTCTGGCTACATTGCAGCTCAAAATAGTTGGGTCTGCTCTATTCAGGGTTCAATCTTTATTGCTCATCATATTCTTATACATACTTATACGTTCTTATACGTTCTCAACCCACTAATGGTATTCACGATATCTCCCATTGGATCCCTCTCTCCAATTGCCAGTAGTCACCCAATGCATATGGCCTTGACAGCCAGCATACTATTCCTCCAATGTTCTTTAGGCTTTCTCACAACTAGAGATGAGTGATGTTCAAGTCGAACGGTTCGCCAATTTCATGTTCGAGTGATTTTGCGGAGTGTTCGAGTCGTTCGACAAACTCGAACGATTTGCTAAAAGTTCGGCAGTTCGAGTTATGTTCGAGAACAGTTCAATCACCAAAAGCGTGGCTTTTCACAGTAAGTATGTGCGCACATTGCGTATCTGCATGTGTCCTGCATCCCCAGCACAATCCCTCTCTCTTTCCTACTCACCGATCACGGGCGCCTCGCTGCATGGCTGTCACAAATCTCCAGTGGCTTTTCCTCTTTTGAAAATGGCTGCTGCTTCATTATTTAATCAGGTATTCCGTGCCTTCCCCGCCCACCGGCACCCATGATTGGTTGCAGTCAGACACGCCCCCACGATAAGTGACAGCTGTCTCACTGCAACCAATCACAGCCGTCGGCGGGCGGGTCTATATTGTGCAGTAAAACAAATAAATAAATAATAAATTAAAAAAAATACGGTTCCCCCCAATTTTCATACCAGCCAGGATAAAAGCACACGGCTGGAGGCTGGTATTGTCAGGATTGGAAGCGCCATGTTATGGGGAGCCCACCACCCTAACAATATCACCCAGCAGCCGCCCGGAATTGCCGCATCCATTAGATGTGGCAGTCCCGGGACTCTACCCAGCTCATCCTGAATTTCCCTGGTGTGGTGGCAATTGGGGTCATAACGGGGTTAATCATGACAAGCATCTCCCCGAGACACCTTCCATGATTAACCTGTAAGTGAAAGTAAAGAAACACACACAGCGTAAAATCCTTTATTTGGAAAAAAAGACAAAAAAAACCCTCATTTACCTCTTTATTAATCCTCAAACAACAATCCAGGTCTGAAGTAATCCCCACGACACTGTCAACTCTGCTACATGAAGCTGACAGGGAGCCCCGTAGAACATGAGCGCTTTGTGTCCTCTCCACGCAGCACCTGAAGTGAGCCACGCTGTCACCAGAGACTTCGCTCTGCAATGCAGACGTCAAGATAACCAAATCTTCCCATGTTTCTCATTAGAGCCAGTGGCTTAATGGTTAGAGCTACTGCCTAGGAAGCATTAGTTCATGAGTTCAAGTCCTGGCCACCCCGGTAAAGAATTTAAATTATAATTATTATTTATTTATAATTGAAATTTAATTATGCACTAAGGGGAGGAACCAGACATCAGCTGTGAGCCACGGGCCACACCTCTAAAATCGGAGCAGTTCACGGAATGAGGCTGCATTGCTCTCGCCTCTCTCTCTTCTCTTTCTCTCTCTTTCTCTCTCTTCTCTCTCCTCTCTCTCTTCTCTCTCATTTCTCTTCTCTCTTCTCTCTTTCTTCTCTCTCTCTTCTCTCTCGTTCTCTCTCTCTCTTGTTTCCTCTCTCTCTTGTTCTCTCTCTCTTTCTCTCTCTTTCTCTCTCTCTCTTTCTCTCTCTCTTTCTCTCTCTTCTCTCTCTTATCTCTCTCTTCTCTCTCTCTTCTCTCTTGTTCTCTCTCTCTTGTTCTCTCTCTCTTTCTCTCTCTTTCTCTCTCTTTTCTCTCTCTCTCCCTCTCTCTTCTCTCTCCTCTCTCTCTTCTCTCTTCTCTCTCTCTGTCTTCTCTCTTCTCTCTCTCTCTCCCTCACTCTTCTCTTTTCTCTCTATCTTCTCTCTCCCTCTTTCTCTTCTCTCTCTTTTCTCTCTCGCCCTCTCTCTTTTCTCTCTCTCAGACATGGTGATGATCAGCTAATGCGGTCACCTGACGGAATCAGCTGACACTATTAGTTGATTGGTGAGGCCGGCTTTTTACCGCCCGGCCGGCTAAACTATCAGCTGCTTCTGTCGGACAGGAGTCTGCACTGAAGTGTGTAGTTTGTTTTGTTTTTTTTGCACTGATGCATCAGCTGATTGTATAACAGCCATTTATACAATCAGCTGCTGTGTCATGTGATTCAGGCCCTTGAACCTGACACATCATCTGATCGCTTTGCCTTCCAGATGATATTGGATCCGGATTGGACGGCGCGGGACCCTTGACCCGGGATTACTGCGGAGGGGGGTTCTTTATTTCAATAAAGATGGAGTCACTAATTGTGTTGTGTTTTATTTGTAATAAAAATATTTTTCTATATGTTGTGTTTTTTTATCTGTACTAGAAATTCATGGTGGCCATATCTAATATTGGCGTGACACCATGAATTTCGGGCTTAGGGCCAGTTGATAATATACAGTACAGCTAGCCCTAACCCCATTATTACCCAGCGAGCCACCCATCACCAGAGCAGCTAGAAGAGTTGGATACAGTGCCAGAAGATGGCGCTTCTATGAAACCGCCATTTTCTGGGGCGGCTGCGGACTGCAATTCGCAGCAGGGTTGCCCAGAAAGCTTGGGCACCTTGCGCTGTGGATTCCAACCCCCAGCTGCCTAGTTGTACCTGGCTGGACAAAAAAATTGGGCGAAGCACACGTCATTTTTCTTTTTAATTATTTCATGAAATTCATGAAATAATTAAAAAGAAAAAGGGCTTCCCTATATTTATGGTTCCCAGCCAGGTACAAATAGGCAGCTGGGAGTTGGGGGTAGCCCGTAGCTGCCTGCTTTACCAGGCTACATAAGCACGGATGGTTGATCTTAGGGAGATCAACATCCAACACCGCGGAGACACCATCACGTGTTTCTCAACGCAGTGATTCTAGAGCAATGCCCCCTGGGAAATATTCAAAACAAGAAAGCCTGCGGAGACACCATCACATGTTTCTCAATGTTGGCAGGAAACTAGCCAGGTCTTTCACTGGGAAGGAACAACCACGGGAAGGGCAGTCTCCAGTCAAGGAGACCACTTATGCCAAACATGGTATCCATCCACAGACAGCTGTTTCGGAAAGACCTGGCTAGTTTCCTGCCAGCGTTGAGAAACATGTGATGGTGTCTCCACATGCTTTCTTGTTTTGAATATTTCCCAGGGGGCATTGCTCTAGAATCACTGCGTTGAGAAACACGTGATGGTGTCTCCGCGGTGTTGGATGTTGATCTCCCTAAGGTCAACCATCCGTGCTTATGTAGTCTTCTACTAGGCATTGCTCCCACTAGCCAGTTTCCTACTCCACACTGATGAGGGGCAAATACCCCGAAACATCTGTCTGTGGATGGATACCATGTTTGGTATAGGTGGTCTCCTTGACTGGAGACTGCCCTTGCCATGGTTGTTCCTTCCCGGTGAAAGATCTGGCTAGTTTCCTGCCAGCGTTGAGAAACATGTGATGGTGTCTCCGCAGGCTTTCTTGTTTTGCTGTACCAGGCTAGCATACAAACACATGGCAAAGCCGACGTAATTTTGGAGGGGGGGTGGCAAAAAACTCCTGCATTGAGTCTTGGATGGAGTATGCTGAGCCTTGTATTTCTGCAGCTGCTGTCTGCTGTCTGTCTTTATGGAGGAAAGCAGACAGCAGCTGCAGAACTACAAGGCTCAGCATGCTCCATTCACTAGTGTATGCAGGAGAGCAGACAGCAGCTGCAGAACGACAAGGCTCAGCATACTCCATCCAGGACTGTATGCAGGAGTTTTTTGCCCCCCAAAAAAATGACGTGGGCTTCGCCATATTTTTGTATGCTAGCCAGGTACAGCAGGCAGGTACGGCTGCCCACAACCCCCAGCTGCCTATTTGTACCCGGCTGGGAACCAAAAATATAGGGAAGCCTTTTTTTTTAATTATTTCACGAATTTCATGAAATTATTAAAAAAAAATGATGTGGGCTTCGCCCAATTTTTACGTCCAGGCAGCTGGGAATTGGAATCCGCAGCACAGGTTGGCCTGAGCTTTCTGGGATCCTCTGCTGCAAATTGCAGTCCGCAGCCGCCCCAGAAAATAGCGCTTTCATAGAAGTGCCATCATCCGGTGCTGTATCCAACTCTTCCAGCAGCCCTGAAGCCGGGTGGCTTGCTGGGTAATAATGGGTTAATACTAGCTTTGTTTTACTAGCTAGTATTAAGCCAGAGATTCTTAATGTCAGGCAAGTTTGACTGGCCATTAAGAATCTCCAATAAAGGGTTATAAAAAAAGACACCACACAGAGAAAAAATACTTTAATAGAAATAAATACACAGAGACATTAGAGACTCCATGTTTATTACTCCCTGTCAGCCCTCCACAATCCTGGCCTTCTGTCTTCTTTCTCCTTCAACCCATGCAGCTCTGCTACATCAGACAGCACTGCATGGGAGGAAGACGCTGCTGCTCCGTGCAGTCTAATCACTCAGTGAGTGAGCAGAGGCTGCGGGCTGTTAGCGGTGATGTCACCGCTGACAGGCGGGTTACTATAGCAACAGTGCTCCGATCACGTGATTCCCGGTGCCACAATTCACCGGCGGTGGCAGCCAGTCCTTTCATGTGGGCTGACTCTGTAAAGAGCGACCACATGCAGGAACGGGGAAGCCAACCATGTGCCAGAGCATCTCGCCGGTACACGGAGATGCTGGAACGAGCACCGCGTACTGGAGAGATGCACTGACAGGACCTAGCATGACGTCTAGCCATGTGACCAGTCTGTAGCCAATGAGATAATAGACACGTGACTGGTCACATGGCTATTTTGACATCACGGAAGGTCCTATCATCAGTGCTGGTTACCGGGAGGACGCAGCGATTATCGGAAGGAAACGCGGCGGGAGACAGAGTGCAGGTCGCGTCGCAGGGACATGTAAGTGTAATGGCAATGTTTATTAACTGTATGTGTACATGCATAATGTGTTTTTATGTCTTTGTGTTTGCCTGCCATTGTTTTCAATGGGGTTCGAGTTGGTTCATCGAACGTTCGACGAACTTGTCCTCCGTTCGACGAACCAAACCAAACTGGAACTCTAAGGGGGTGGCTCATCTCTACTCACAACTACTCCCAACTACACTGTCTAACAGTAATTGTTACCTTCTTCTTTATGTGACCCTTCCCAAAGTGGGCTAGTCTCAACATCAACTTTGTCTGCCCCTGCAGTCTATTGCTGGGCAGACCTTAACCTTTTATCAACATTCCTAATACACAAGCATTGCATTATAATTAGTGACAAGCAAGCACTAAAATGCTCAGTGAGAGTCAATGGGAAACGCAAGCATTTTTCCAGAAGACACTTACAGGAGGGCTGGGGATGTGGGGAAAATTGCTCAGATGGATGTAAAGAGCACTTAAATGCAATGGGAACAACATGGGGAAGACGGCTTGATGCATCTCAGAATGCCAGGTCACCTCTGAAACTAATTTTGTCAGAGAATTATTCCAGTTAAAATATATAAAACTGAAAAAAAAATGGATTTTAAAGGAAAATTGTTAGAGGAAAAAAAAACACCTACTCCACCCCTTAATAACAGGGCCCTCTCTCACTATATTTCCACATGGCCTATGACTACAGTACATGTCATAGTAGTGAGGAAAATAAAACTACATCTACATGTAAATTTACCATTTTACTACCTTATCTGGGCATGTGGTGTGTGTTACATGGTCAGACCAATCCTGTTTATTTATGAAGGAGGGACTCTGAACCTCACAAAACCTATGTGGACAATGCAAGCACTGGCAAAAATTAGAAGAGGGACTCCAATACACTCTGTATTAGACATAAGGGAGAGCCTCATACATACTGTTAAAATTGTTAGGTAGTGGGACTCCTAGACTCATAAAGCTTATGCACTAAGTGCAAGGACTGCCAAAAATATTTTACTTTTGAAGGGTACACATCTATATATAAGTAAGAGAATTGTTGAGGTAGGCTTCATAAGCATCCTGAAAAATTAAGAGTAAGGGTCACATGATGACCCTCTAAAAATTATGAATGAGGGCTGCCTGTTTAACCTCTTTACATTTGGAGGAAGGGCTGCCTGATGCCTCTCCAAATATTTGAGGGAGGGCCCCATGATGGCCCTGTTCATATGGTGGAGGAGAAAAAGGACAAGAAAAAGAAGAAACCATGAGCCAAATATCCTTATTGGGTATGAAGGGGTGCTTAGGAATACGCCTAAAAAGATGAACATTTAAATTGGCTTTAGGTTCTGCTGCTGTCATCCAGTTGGGTTGAAAAGTCTGCGCCAATCTAGGCCTTGTTCAATTTGATAAGACTCAGCCTGTTAGCATTTTCAGTTGTCAAGCGGATGCGCCTATTGGTTATTGTGTCCCCGACACAATAGTTGTGCGGCACAGAGGAATCACGGAGGGTTCCTGGTATGGTCGGCTATGTACTCCTTTACTGTCCTTCATAATACAGATGAGAAAAATAGTAGAATAAAATGCCTTAAAAAATTCAAATGTACATAAAACTGGTATAGCTGAAAAACGTTCTTATCCCACAAAAAAGAAGCCATGATACAGCTCTGTAAAAAAAAAAAAAACCTATAGCTCTCAGAATACAGTAATGTACAAACAATTTTTTTTTCCATAAAGTTGTTTTTATGTTGTAAAATAAATAAATATTAATCTGGTATTGCTGTTTCATACTGACCTGAAGAATAAAGCTGCTGTTCTTACCACTTTTATGACATGGTGAATGGCATAAAAAAAATTGTGAATTGCTGGTTCTTCTTGATTCTGTCTCACAAACAGCAGAATAGAAAGTGAAAAAATATTATATGGCCCAAAATGGTACCATGATAATCTCCAACTCATCTAGGAAAAGAAGCCTTCACATGACTCTGTCGACAGAGAAATAAAAAAAACTATAGCCTTCAAATTCGATAATACAAAAAAGATTCTTAAGAAAGCATTTTTTATTGTGATTGTAGTTAAACCTAAAAAACTATATAAATCCGGTATCACTGTAATCAGAGAAACATCTTGTTGATGTCAGTGATAAAGCAGAGTCAACGTCCAGCCAAAAGATATTCTGAGAACTAGATCGGTTTCTTCTGCTGTCAGCTCAGGAACACGTGACAATGCAAGTGCTAAGTTGCTGGAGTAGGCTCAACTTCATCTGAAAACTATGGTGGTGGTCAAAGCGGTGTCCAGTTCTACGTGCAGACATCTCAAGTGTAAAGGCGCAGTCATACACAACAACTTACCAGCGATCCCGACAATGATACGACCTGATAAGGATCGTTGGTAAGTCGCTGGCAGGTCGCTGGTGAGATGTCAGTCAGATCTTAGCAACGATGCAGTAACGATCAACGACCTATATAACGATCTCGGCAGCGGTGGGACCTTGTTAGGAGGTCGTTGGTGGGCGTCAAACACAGCAATGCCTCCTGCCCAGCAGGACATCGCCTTTGAAGAAAATGGTACGGACCATTGGGCAATGACTAGCGATCTCACAGCAGGGGCCTGATCGCTGGTAGGTGTAACACATAATGAGATCGCTGACGAGATCGTTGCTACGTCACAGAAACTGTGACTCAGCAACGTGTGTGACGGGGCCTTAAGAGTTATTTTCCATGTTGACGACTGATGTATTTTTTGCAGTGTGCAGGCTCTGGAAGAAAATAAGTCATACATGTACATTCAAGCTCAAATACACTAGGGTGGGGTAATGATACTTATACATACATACATCTCCAGCTTATTTGGGAAAAGCAGGCTGGCCATCAATATGAGCACGTGTGCCGCCCCCGTGCCAGCAGCCGGTGCTGCTTGGATCCAGATCTACGGTATGGCTCGAGGGGTTCTCCGGACCCAGGGGTCGTGCAGACACTCCAAATAAAAGGGGACGTATTTATACGGGATTGGTTGTAAAATGTCTGAGATGCCACCCATGGTGTGTGGTGAGATGTAGCACCACCGCTGCCATTGCGGGGGCTCCCGGGGACATTGGGCTGGCAGCTGCATGTTAACCCCTCCGTGGGTAGGGATGGATATCCCGGGGCCCAGTGTCTTTATGCTGAGGATGGTGATTGCAGGGGCCGGCGCACCCAGTCAGGCCGGGGGTGTTACTCACGGTCGAATAAAGCACACAAGTCCTGTGTTAAACCAAGGTGATGGTGGCCAGCTGCCGCAGACGGGTGTATCAGGTCCCACACCCCGGCTAGTAGTCAATGCCTTTCTCCTCTGCACTTCGTGTTGCTCAAAGATAGACTTCCCGGTGTGTAACAAGGGGAGTCCGCTCCCGGTCCTTCGGTTGGGAGCCATGCCCGTCTGACGCTGACCCTTGGGATCTACGGGCCCTGGCAGTTGCCCTATCCCTCTCTGTGGGTGGTTGTCTACTTTTTGGGACTTAGGTTGGGACAGAACCTAAAATCCTGCCCTCTATTGGTTAATTAGCTAGGCCGTTGGTGCCGGTCCTGGCTTCAGGGTCCAAGTACCCCCTCTGTGCATGGTTTCCTGGTCTGTATTCCGGTGTCGGCACCGGTGGGCTACAGCCATGTCCCAGTCCACCTCGGATCTCCTGCAGCCATCTTCCCATCTCCTGCTAGCTACTGTTTGCCACCTAGCCAAGGTGTCAGGGCTCCGACCCTGGCACCTGTCAGCCTCACCTCCACTCCAAACTTGAACTCAAACAGAACTAACTGTTTTCCCACCCCGGGCTCTCTAGACCCCTAGGTGGGCGTTCCCTTACACCTGGTCCCGCCCACTGGTGTGCCTGCCCTTTCCTGAGGGGGGTGACTAGGGTTTCAGGTTGGCTGATTTAACCCCTAGTGGGATAGGTGTTGTGCGTGGGCCTATGTGTACATCTACCTGGTTTTCCAGGGTGCTACACAAGGCTTAAGCTGTCCTCCAACCTCTTCTTTTCATGGTCTTCTTTTTGTCAGCTAGGCCATATCCTCAAGTACTATTTGATCAGTGTCATCACTATAATTTTCAACTACCAATACGGTTCGTTCCACTGCGAGTACTCTCCATCACACCATTAAATATCCATTCCTGATTGTGTTGGGTAAACAGGTGTATGCTCCCAGTCATTTGCTTGTGTACCAGTTCTCATCTGCTCAATTTGATTGTGCCAGTACCTAGTAGAATTAGCTTCATTTCGACAAATGATGGCAAGTGTTCATCCTTGAAGAAAGATATCCAGCTGTAATTATTTCTCACAGAAAGGGGTGTCTACTCTGTACTCTCATGTGCAGAGGAACATATCCACTCTCTCACCTTGGCATTCAGCTGAAAAATGCAGTTCACTGAGGATATGTGGAGCAGCAACTATAGACAGGATCAGTATATGTCTTTCATGGCCCACTGGTTGAATGTTTTGAGTGGCAGTAATGCAATACAGCCACTAGGAGAGGAAGTGAAGCCTACATGGTTGGGGATCAGGTCTGTTTCCATTGCTAGGTGGCGGTTTTCCATCTACTCCATTTACGCCTCCTTCACATTAACTTCAATAGACATGAGCCCATCCTTAACAGCAACAGGACTGGGATTTGTATCCACTCCCTGCCCTAGTCTTTTCTTCCCTTTAAATTAAAGTGCTGCTAAGCAGTTTTATAGCATATAAGTGTTGCGGGCAGAGGGGACGTGCTCGCCACGCTCGGGTCTGGGGCTTCTGCTGCTGCTCAGTGGCTCGAGCGGTGGGCCGGACCCGGGGACTCGAGCAGCGATCCTCGTCCACGAGTGAAAAGGGGGTGGTTTGTTTAGGGTGATGCCACCAACGGGTCGTGGTGATTATTAGCACCACCACTGCTGGTGACGGGGATCCCGGGAAGGATGGTAGGGAGCAGCTAGGATGTTGTCCCTCCGTGGGTAGTGGTTGGTGATCCCAGGGCCCGGTGGTGATATAGAGAGGCTGGATGGTTGGGGGTGCAGGGTTGCAGGGACAGCGTGGCGCGGTGCCGGATGGCACTGGTGTACTCACTCAGGCAGTCAATGACAGAGTCTCTGGTAAACCAAATGGCTGGATGGACGGGTCCCGCAACTGGCTGCAGTGTTGTGCTCTCCCCGGACGGCTGATGGTGGTTGTCTTTCCCTGCACCTGTTAGAATGTTCTGACTCCTATGGTTGGCCACCGGTAGTCCGCTCCCTGGCGTATAGGTGCCGTAGGAGCCCGTTTTGCCCGCAGGCGCTGGCCCTTGGATCTCTAGCCTATGGCAGTGGCTGTATATCCTCATGGTGTGGACTGTTGCCTTCTGTCAGGTCTTGGTTGTTGGGAAACCCCTAGGGTTCCTGTCACACTCAGATTTGACTATTGCTCCAAGCCTGGTCGGGGTCCGATGGCCCTGCCTGTGTGCTTAGCTTCACTCCACTCCCCAGTTCGGTACCGGCGGGCCAACGCCCGACCCCGGTCCTACAGCTCTGCAGAGATTCACTAACTCCTGCAGACGGCCACCACCGTCTGCCAACCTTGATGTTTGTGTCTGGGCCCCTACCCAGACACCGACAGTTTCGTGTCCTCTCACTTTCACTGTCTACACGAATCTCTCTGTTTTCCCGCCTCCAGACCTGTGAACTCCTCGGTGGGTGGGGCCAACCGCCTGGCTCCGCCCCACCTGGTGTAGACATCAGACCCTGGAGGGAGGCAACAAGGGTTTTTGTTTGACTGTTGTGACTGTCTAGGGAAGGGGTTGTGTATGGCGTTATGTCTGTGACTACCTGGCTAGTCCAGGGCGTCACATTAGCATGGCTGACAAAGGTCATAGAGCAGAAGAGTAACTCATCTACATACAGTATAGCACCAAATCTCAACCTGGAAGGCTCCCAGTCAACTGCAACTGGGCAATGTCATAACCAACAATACTGGCTTATTGTGGCTGGCTTACATTTGGGCAAAGTAACTCATGCTTTCTCCATACTGCATGTAATAAAATTAATTAAAGAAAGAAATATATTTGCTTATTGAAAGTGGTGGCCATAGCTAGGAGAGTTGCACACTGAAAAAGCCAAAAATGTACTAGGGAAAATATGGCACTGCATTACTGCAAAAGAGAGATATTTAGTTTATGTATTGGTCAATGCATGTAAGCCCGGAAACCAAACGGCAAGGTATATCTCTGTATTCCGGGAACCTAACTTAAATGCCACTATCTAGGTTAAAAACATCCATATTTGGGAAAAATGCCACTATTTGGACTGCAAACCTCCATGTATGGGCAGCTAGGCTCCTGCTATAATGGTTATGAACAGCCAGGTCTTAGGGCGGAGTGCCCAGTCAGAAAGAGACTCACTAGAAATATCAAAAAACTGACCCGCACATCCAACAAATGTGAACAGGTGCTAACTGAAAAAAACACAGTAACTATAAATGCAAACAGTTGCACACTGAAAAAGCCAAAAATGTACTAGGGAAAATATGGCACTGCATTACTGCAAAAGAGAGATATTTAGTTTATGTATTGGCCAATGCATGTAAGCCCGGAACCAAATGGCAAGGTATATCTCTGTATTCCGGGAACCTAACTTAAATGCCACTATCTAGGTTAAAAACATCCATATCTGGGAAAAATGCCACTATTTGGACTGCAAACTGGTCCAAATAGTTCAAAGTCCAAATAGTGGCATTTTTCCCAGATATGGATGTTTTTAACCTAGATAGTGGCATTTAAGTTAGGTTCCCGGAATACAGAGATATACCTTGCCGTTTGGTGTCCGGGCTTACATGCATTGGCTAATACATAAACTAAATATCTCTCTTTTGCAGTAATGCAGTGCCATATTTTCCCTAGTACATTTTTGGCTTTTTCAGTGTACAACTGTTTGCATTTATAGTTACTGTGTTTTTTTCAATTTGCACCTGTTCACATTTGTTGGATGTGCGGGTCAGTTTTTTGATATTTCTAGTGAGTCTCTTTCTGACTGGCCACTCCGCCCTAAGACCTGGCTGTTCATAACCATTATAGCAGGAGCCTAGGTGCCCATACATGGAGGTTTGCAGTCCAAATAGTGGCATTTTTCCCAGATATGGATGTTTTTAACCTAGATAGTGGCATTTAAGTTAAGTTCCCGGAATACAGAGATATACCTTGCCATTTGGTGTCCGGGCTTACATGCATTGGCCAATACATAAACTAAATATCTCTCTTTTGCAGTAATGCAGTGCCATATTTTCCCTAGTACATTTTTGGCTTTTTCAGTGTGCAACTGTTTGCATTTATAGTTACTGTGTTTTTTTCAGTTAGCACCTGTTCACATTTGTTGGATGTGCGGGTCAGTTTTTTGGTATTTATAGCTAGGAGAGTGCCTGGATATATCACCCATTCTTACATGGCAATGCACACCCTCCAGGATTTGCAAAAATAGAATAATCTGCTTGAGCTATACTGATTTGCAATTTTATAATGTGCTGGAATCAAAGTTGCATGTGTATTGGAGCATCTCTACAAGCAGCGTAAAGTGATGACAGATGATACCATGCAGCAGGAAAACTGGAGTTTGGGTTACTTTGAAATCCGCCAATTGACAGCAGATATGGGGCTCGTGTCACCGATTGAAGCCCTTCGAAAATGCTAATCAATTTGTTAGTAGGGAAAACGAGCATTACCTATGTTTAACCAACTCATGTTTATATTGGGAAAAAAAAAACAACAGGATTCAACAAGGGATGAAGAAAGACTATCAACTTCTGCATTTTCAATGCTACCTTGAGGCTACACAGCAACTAAAATGAGCAATGGCGGCTTAGTGCAAATGTGCTGTATCAAATGTCATAATGCAAATGTAGAAAACCAAGGGACTACTTTGCTAGAGAGCAAGTCCACATCTATTATTCCACCGTCCAACCCCAAACAGAAAGAATCTAGGCTCCAAGTACATAGAGATAGAGATGGAATAGAGACATTGAATAAGCTGGGGAAAATCTTGGATTCAAAAGCTACTTTAGGCAGAGACCCACATATTGGTGCAACAAGGACAACAACCCAAGGGCACATGAGGTAAGGGGATGATTTCTACCTCCAAAGCAGATGGAATTGTGCATTATGATAAGGTATTAAATTGCAAAAGTCCCACATCTTGTTCTTGCTGAGGTGCCCTCTTCTGTCTGCATCTGCCACTGACTTTAGGGATACGTTTCAACGGGAAATTAGCCAAATCAGCTGATAAAATAAACTGAAAACTATGTGATTTACTGGAAACCATTTTTTTTTAAAAGTTTCGTTTAAGAAATAAATAAACCATGCAACCCTGAAAGCCCTTTATTAAAAGTGCCTTAAAACATTGAGTCTCAGCAATCAATATCAATAGTGCTAACAATAAGAGAACCAAGGGAGTACCTATTCACAATGGGCATTTTGTATATATAGGTACTACCATACTATAGTCTTGGTGCAATGAAGTGCTATTCTAATCAACGTAGAAGTCATAGCTATGTACAGTGTATAAAAAAACTTAGTACTCCCCTTACATTTTTGTAAATATTTATTTTATCTTTTCATGCTACAATACTGAAGATATGATACAATGTAAAGTAGTCAGTGTACAGCTTGTATAACAGTGTAAGTTTGGTGTATCCTCTAAATAACTCAACACACAGTCATTAATGTCTAAACCTCTGTCATCTTAGGTGAGTACAATCCTAAGTGAAAATTCCTAAATTGGACCCAAAGTGTCAATATTTTGTGTGTCCACCATTATTTTCAAGCATTGCCTCTCTTGGGAATGGAGTTCACTAGAGCTTCACAGGAAGCACTAGAATCGTCTTCCATCATCCATGATGACATCATATAGCTGGTGGATGTTAGAGATCTTGCGCTCCTCCACCTTCCGTTTGAGGATGCCTCACAGATGCTCAATGGGGTTTAGGTCAGAGTACCTGCTTGGCCAGTCCACCACCTTTAACCTCAGTTTCTTTAGCAAGCCAGTGGTCATCTTGGAGGTGTTTTGGGCCAGGGGTCATTATGATTTTGGAATACAAAGGGAGAGGATCATGCTCTGCTTCAGTATGTCACAGTACATTTCGGCATTTATGGTTCTCTCTATGAACTGTAACTCTCAACAGCCGGCAGTACTCATGCAGCCCGCAAACCATGACACTCCCACCAACATGCTTGACTGTAGGCACAACACTTTTTTTTGTACTCCTCACCTGGTTGCCACAACACAAGCTTAAAACCATCTGAACCAATTAAGTTTATCTTGGGCTCATGCAACCTGCCTTGTTAAACCGCTGTATGGTCTTGGCCACCATGCTGTAGTTTAGTTTAAGGGTGCTGTCAATCTTCTTATATCATTTTTATGTAGAGCAACAATTATTTTTTTTCAGACCCTCAAAGAATTTTTTGCCATCTAGTGCCATGTTGAACCATTAATGGCTATCTGTTGAGTTGTTTAGAGGGCACACCAAATTTACACTGTTATAAAAACTGTAGCCTAAATACTTTTCATTGTATCAAAGTGTCATATCTTCAGTTTTGTTGCATGAAAAGAAATAAAAAATATTTATAAAAATGTGAGGGGTCTACTCACTTTTGTAATATACTGTAACTAAATATAACAGTATTGAAGAAATTCATTTCACCAGACTAAACTCATACTCTAAATGTACTTATGTGCTCTTGTTTGTCACCTTTTCCCAGAAGTAGCAGTAACAACTTAGAGCCGTATAGATGCATTTGATATTGCAGCATTCTATTTGTTCTGAAATTGGAAAATATAACATAGACGTAACTGAGATCTGGAAAGTCAATTTAGCCTGTGACAATAAAGAGACAATTTTCCAGTCATGCCAAGAAAAAGAATGTTTATGATTGACCATTTCCATGCTTTGAGAACAGTTCCACTTGATTCAAGTCAGATTTTCATTACTTATTATAGCTGGTACTCTACGGTGTAACATTAGTAGTATACAGATGAATATAAGGATATAGAAAAATAATCTGTCTATTTCTTAAAGGGAATCTGGCACCATATTTTGCTACCCCATCAGAAAACAACAGGGGTAGGGGCAGAAACACTGATACCATTGATCTATCACTTAAGGCCACGTCATACTAATCAACATCGCTAGCAACATCGCTGCTGAGGCACGACTTTTGTGATGTAGCAGCGATGTTGCTAGTGATGTCGCTGTGTGTGACATCCAGCAACGACCCGGCCCCTGCTGTGAGGCCGCTGTGAGACCGAGTAGGCTACCCAGTTAGCGTCACTGGGTACCCAGGGCTGGCACATATATACAAGTCTGCCACTGGTACTGCAGACTACTGGTCACAGGAAAAAGGGGCACGTCAGACCACGTGGGTCACCTGGTTAGCGTTACCGGGTACCCAAGGAATGATAGGACAATGGTTGACCCTCGCCGTACCAAAGTACAGGTGTGCATGGATATGAATACCTGGCCTATATACAGTTAGGTCCAGAAATATTTGGACAGTGACACAAGTTTTGTTATTTTAGGTGTTTACAAAAACATGTTCAGAAATACAATTATATATATAATATGGGCTGAAAGTGCACACTCCCAGCTGCAATATGAGAGTTTTCACATCCAAATCGGAGAAAGGGTTTAGGAATCATAGCTCTGTAATGCATAGCCTCCTCTTTTTAAAGGGACCAAAAGTAATTGGACAAGGGACTCTAAAGGCTGCAATTAACTCTGAAGACGTCTCCCTCAATAACCTGTAATCAATGAAGTAGTTAAAAGGTCTGGGGTTGATTATAGGGCATTTGGAAGCTGTTGCTGTGACCAGACAACATGCAGTCTAAGGAACGCTCAATTGAGGTGAAGCAGAACATCCTGAGGCTGAAAAAAAAGAAAAAATCCATCAGAGAGATAGCAGACATGCTTGGAGTAGCAAAATCAACAGTCGGGTACATTCTGAGAAAAAAGGAATTGACTGGTGAGCTTGGGAACTCAAAAAGGCCTGGGCGTCCACGGATGACAACAGTGGTGGATGATCGCCGCATACTTTCTTTGGTGAAGAAGAACCCGTTCACAACATCAACTGAAGTCCAGAACACTCTCAGTGAAGTAGGTGTATCTGTCTCTAAGTCAACAGTAAAGAGAAGACTCCATGAAAGTAAATACAAAGGGTTCACATCTAGATGCAAACCATTCATCAATTCCAAAAATAGACAGGCCAGAGTTACATTTGCTGAAAAACACCTCATGAAGCCAGCTCAGTTCTGGTAAAGTATTCTATGGACAGATGAGACAAAGATCAACCTGTACCAGAATGATGGGAAGAAAAAGGTTTGGAGAAGAAAGGGAACGGCACATGATCCAAGGCACACCACATCCTCTGTAAAACATGATGGAGGCAACGTGATGGCATGGGCATGCATGGCTTTCAATGGCACTGGGTCCCTTGTGTTTATTGATGACATAACAGCAGACAAGAGGAGCCGGATGAATTCTGAAGTGTACCGGGATATACTTTCAGCCCAGATTCAGCCAAATGCCGCAAAGTTGATTGGACGGCGCTTCATAGTACAGATGGACATTGACCCCAAGCATACAGCCAAAGCTACCCAGGAGTTCATGAGTGCAAAAAAGTGGAACATTCTGCAATGGCCAAGTCAATCACCAGATCTTAACCCAATTGAGCATGCATTTCACTTGCTCAAATCCAGACTTAAGACGGAAAGACCCACAAACAAGCAAGACCTGAAGGCTGCGGCTGTAAAGGCCTGGCAAAGCATTAAGAAGGAGGAAACCCAACGTTTGGTGATGTCCATGGGTTCCAGACTTAAGGCAGTGATTGCCTCCAAAGGATTCGCAACAAAATATTGAAAATAAAAATATTTTGTTTGGGTTTGGTTTATTTGTCCAATTACTTTTGACCTCCTAAAATGTGGAGTGTTTGTAAAGAAATGTGTACAATTCCTACAATTTCTATCAGATATTTTTGTTCAAACTTTCAAATTAAACGTTACAATCTGCACTTGAATTCTGTTGTAGAGGTTTCATTTCAAATCCAATGTGGTGGCATGCAGAGCCCAACTCGCGAAAATTGTGTCACTGTCCAAATATTTCTGGACCTAACTGTACAGTCATATGAAAAAGTTTGGACACCCCTATTAATGTTAACCTTTTTTTCTTTATAACAATATGGGTTTTTGCAACAGCTATTTCAGTTTCATATATCTAATAACTGATGGACTCAGTAATATTTCTGGATTGAAATGAGGTTTATTGTACTAACAGAAAATGTGCAATCCACATTTAAACAAAATTTGACAGGTGCAAAAGTATGGGCACCTCAACATAAAAGTGACAATAATATTTTGTAGATCCTCCTTTTGCAAAAATAGCAGCCTCTACTGTACTGTACTGTACTGCTGGCAGCCTCCCCATGCTCCTTATATACTGCTGGCAGCCTCCCCATGCTCCAGCCCTGATGCCACAAACACTGCAGAAAAATGGCGCTGGAACCCAATCACTCTAACAGCCAGGATAGCAGCCTTAGCTGTCAGCATGCAGTATGACACTCGCGCCGATGGGTGGAGCCACAGACCTTTTATAGCCACCTCCATGGCCCAGACCACATGGCATGTGATAATGGCATCAGTTGCAGCCATACAGAGGCTGCCACGTCATTTCTGATGTCATGATGACCAATCAGCGGCTGCCACTTCATCGCTGATGTCACTGATGACCAATTAGTGTCCGCCTTGTCATTGATGACATCACGCACATGCTCAGTATGGCTGAATGAGCACTAGGGCTCAGG
This sequence comes from Anomaloglossus baeobatrachus, assembly GCF_048569485.1. Classification (NCBI taxonomy): domain Eukaryota; kingdom Metazoa; phylum Chordata; class Amphibia; order Anura; family Aromobatidae; genus Anomaloglossus; species Anomaloglossus baeobatrachus. Next base: position 218,021,064 of record NC_134358.1, on the reverse strand, counting down.
ATGGTACAAAACTCTAGCCACCTGATGCCTCAAGCGACGGCCAGGTGGCGCTGCGGAGTTGACCAACCACAATGTGGGAGTCAATGATGGGACTGGACCAATTCGAGGCACAACAGAACCCCGAACCATAACACTCCTGCTGTTAAAACAGTGATTTTAATAAAATTACACTAAGCAACCCAGTAAGTGACACATCATTGGAATCAGGGTCTCTTTTCTTTCATTAGGCTGATCTCAGATTAGGTAACAAAAACCTGGTAACAAATTGCCTTTAAGAATTCACCTATTATTTAAAATGATATGATTAACCTCTTAACGACCGCGGGCAGTAAAATTACGTCCTAGCAGTCATAACGTTACTGCCCGCGGTCTGCTGGCAGCAGCATGCTGCGATCGGCGCACATCTCAGCTGATTTTCACAGCTGAGATGTGTGCCTGCTAGGCACGAGCAGAATCGTTATCTGCTTGTGCCGTTTAACCCCTGAAATGGCGCTGTCAATATGTGACAGCGCCATTATAAACGCGATAGCGGTAAAGTTTTACTTACCGCCCGATACCAGAAGTCACGTGACATGATCACGTGACTTCCGATAGTTGTCATGGTAGCACAGGGTCATGTGGTGACTCCTGTGCTAGACATGAACTACTTTTACTTTCGCTTTCCACGGAGGCCAGGGAAGCAGGAAGTGCATGTATCTGCTGTTTACAGCTGTGTAGCTGTGATCAGCAGATAGTGCAGAACGATCGGATTGCTGATCGCAATAGCCCCCTAGGGCAACTAGTAAAATAAAAAAAAAAAGTAAAAAAAAAGTTTTAAAAAATTAAAAAAAAACATAAAAGTTCAAATCACCCCCCTTTCACCCCAAAATTAAAGGGTTAAAAAAATAAAAAATATACACACATTTGGTATCGCCGCGTTCAGAAACACCCGATCTATCAAAATATAAAATCAATTAATCTGATCAGTAAACGGCGAAGCGGCAAAAAAATTCTAAACGCCAAAATGACTTTTTTTGTCGCCACAACTTTTGCGCAAAATGCAATAACAGGCGATCAAAACGTAGCATCTGCGCAAAAATGGTACCGTTAAAAATGTCAGCTCGAGTCACAAAAAATAAGCCGTCACTGAGCCATAGATCCCGAAAAATGAGAACGCTACGGGTCACGGAATATGGCGTAAAACGTGCGCCACTTTTTTCAGACAAACCTCCGAATTTTTTTTAACCCCTTATATAAAAGTAAACCTATACATGTTTGGTGTCTACTAACTCGCACTGACCTGAGGCATCACACCGAGACATCAGTTTTACCATACAGTGAACAGTGAATAAAATATCTCAAAAACAATAGTGCTATCACACTTTTTTTTGCAATTTTTCTGCATTTGGAATTTTTTTGCCATTTTCCAGTACACTATATGGCAAAACCTATGGTTTCATTGAAAAGTACAGCTCGTTCCGCAAAAAATGAGCCCTCACATGACCATATTGACTGAAAAATAAAAAAGGTACGTCTCTCAGAAAAAGAATGGCGAAAAAAAAACGGAAAGCGAAAAATCGGCCAGTCGTGAAGGGGTTAATACTATCAAACACTTCCCAAGATGATTCAGTCAGATCAGTCTATTTCTTAAAATCATTTATAAAAAATATATTGATTTACAATTCTAATACATATATCAATAAACAGTTATGAATACAGTTGTATGTATCGTGGAAACTGAATCTCTATTATTTCAGGGGCAGATATATCATCGGTGCAACCTGTGCAACTACACATGTGCCAAAAAGGTTTGGGAACCCATTTCTTCCAAAGCAGGTGCAATGGTGCATGTTAATGAGCTGTTAGACTGAAAAGAACCCATACTATTTTTGCACAGGGGCCCTCTTCTGTCTGTGTCCGCCAGTGCACTATTTGATAGGGTATTTGATGGAAATAGTATTTGTAGAGTATTAACAGATGTACAATTATCATCTAATGTAGGTTGGGTGAACCCTGCAGTGTGCCCCTGAACCAACTACTTCAAAAGCAACCCATTCACTCTGATTCCCTGGGACAAGATAAGGCGATGTGTGACATTCTTCTTGTGTCTAAAATGAAAAAACTAATGGCACATCCTAACAGACAAATGTGAACGGGTCCGAACTGAACATGCAACATATTCTAAAAAAATAAACATCTGCACTCTGAAACGCAAAGGCATGTAAATACTGAATACAAGAATTTGTACATGTGTTACTGTTAAGGAAACAAATGTAAAAATTGAGATACTCAGTGCATAAAAAAAGGCCAGTTTTATATGAGCCCAGCAGCCTGCATCAAGGCATATTTCCTTTTGCTGCGTCCCTACCTACTAATGCCTCTACCTGGGCTGAAAAATCCTACAATTTTACGGGTAGGCAGGAAATTAATAGGAAATTAAAATTGCCTTAAGATGAGGAGAAAGAGTGTTCAGTGGCAAGGTATAACTCTATAATCTAAAATGAAAAAACTGACAGCACTTCCAGCAGACAAAAGAGAACAGGTGCAAACTGAAATGCTAAGGCATGCAAACATTGAATACAGGAATTTGAACATGCAATACTGCTAAGGAAATAATTGACAAATTGAAACACTTAGCTTATAAAAAAAAGGCCAGTTTTATATGAGCCTAACAACCAATGTCAAGGCCTATCATTTTACTGGGTCCCTACCTACTGATACCTCTACTTGATTTGAAAAAGTCTACAATTTCTTCTTGTATTATCAAGAGCCATCTATACTTTGCATAGGCCCCATGTACTATTAGTGGAACTCATACTATTATTTTAGCTGTTTTACTGCTTCAGGGTCAGTCACTTAAAGCAATTTGTTTAGGCAGGCAAACTGCATAGAAGAGATGATTCTTTTGAGGTGGACTTGTCAGTACTTCTGACTGAAAAGTGTTCCCCTAATCAGCACTCCTTGGCAGTTAGAGGGGTGTTACACGCTACAATATATCGGGTGATATGTCGTCGGGGTCACGGATTCCGTGACGCACATCTGGTATTGTTTGAGATATCGTAGCGTGTGACAGCTACCAGCAACTGTTAACGAGCAAAAATATTCACTTTATCGTTGCTCGTTGACACATCATTCATTTTCATAAAATTGTTCCTCCTTCTGCGCGCCGGTGGTTCGTCGTTCCTGAGGCAGCACACATTGCTCCGTGTGACACCCCGGGAACGACGAACACAAGTTACCTGCATCCCACCGGCAATGCGGAAGGAAGGAGGTGGGCGGAATGTTACGTCCCGCTCATCTTCGCCCCTCCGCTTCTTTTGGGCGGCCTCTGTGTGACGTCGCTGTGATGCCGAACGTCCCTCCCCCTTCAGGAAGAGGATGTTCGCCGCCCACAGCGTGGTCGTTCGGAAGGTAAGTACGTGTGACAGGGGTAAACGACTTTGTGTGCCACGGGCAAAAAATTGCCCATGACGCACAAACGACGCTCATGTGATCGCACGATATATCGTCCCTTAAGACTACATCTACATGCTCTGATTTTCCCAAAAACTACGTAAAAAAATACAGCATTTACCACGATTTTTCCCAAAATCAGAACCTGTATACATGGCTTCTGTATGAAACCTTGCTATTAGAAGTGGGACGTTAAAAAAAATCCTATATAGAGAACAGACTCAAAACACTATTTATGCAACATTAATACATATTTATTTGACACTCAAGCATAACCAAACAATTGAATGAATGAATGAATGAATGAATAAAAGTTGCAGCTTCAATGAAAAACACTCCTGGCTAAAATTACTATAGAACGTCCAAATTAAATGCTATATATATATCTTGTAGATTATGCTTCAAAGTCAATCAACCAAGGTTTTTTGCATATTATTAAGTAACATTTGTAGATAGAATTGGATTGCGTCCCCTTGACGCACATTTTACAAGTAGCTTCCAGAGGAGGCTACTTGCGAAATGCATGTCAAGGTGACACAATCCGACACATGTCCATAATATAGTTGGCCTAAAATGGATGTCAAATCCAGGGATTCCACATGGCAGGCCCGAATTGACTTAATTTTTAAAGGAGCGGCAGTGTTGGAAAACCACCCCTGAAAATAGACAAAAAAATATTTTTACAGTCCTGAATTTGGTTGTTATCATGTATATCAGTTAGGTAACCAGTTACCATATTTTTCGAATTATAAGACGCACTTTTCCTCCCAAAAATATGGGAGAAAAATGTGGGGTGCGTCTTAAAATTCAAATATAGCTTATCGGGGGGGGCTGTCTGTGCAGCTCTGTGTGCGGATGGCCGGGTGCGTGCAGGCGGCCAGGTGGTGTCACTGCGTGCAGGCGACCGGGTGCCTTTCGATGCCGGTGGCCGGCTGCCTCTCTGTCCCGGCTGCCTTGCTGTTTCGGCTGCCTCTCTGTGCTGGCGGGCAGGTGGCTGTGTGGACTGCGGTGGCTGTGCGGCGACTGTCCCAGTCTGTCCGCGGTCCCAATTTCAAATGATGGTGGCTGGAGCTCCATCTGCACAAGCGCCGCTCCGGAAGTCAGTCCGTGCACAGATGGAGTTCTTAGATGACAGCTCCACCTGCGTACCTGCCGCTTCAGGCGCCATCATTTGAATTGGGATTGCGGACAGACTGGGACACTCACCGCACTGGCCTGCCCCACCACTGACCTGCCGCTGCCGCTTTCACTGACCCACTGCTGCCGCTGTCACTGACCTGCTGCTGTCACTGACTCGCCGCTGCCACTAACTCACCACTGCCGCTGTCACTGACCCACCACTGCCGCTGTCACTAACCCGCCTCTGACGCTGTCACTGACCCACCACTGCCCCTGTCACTGACCCACCACTGCCGTCACTTACTCGCCGCTGCTGTCACTGACCTGCCACTGTTGCTGTCACTGACCCGCCTCTGCCGCTGTCACTGACCCGCCGCTGACACCACTGACCCGCCGCTGACACCACTGACCCGCTGCCGCCACCACAGACCCGCCGCCGCTGCTAGCTGTAACGTCCTTGAGGTGGATTCACGGTACCATGCACCGGACTCCCCCAGAGAGGCAACCAAGAGCTAACCCCTATACAGGGACTGGCCGGTCACCTCTGGTGCCTAAAAACATGGCAGCCGGAACACTGGGAGTAGGGAGTACGGGTACTTCAGAGACTAGCACAGGAGATGACTAATAGTCCAACGGGAACCAGAGGCAGGACGGATGACTGGAACCGGGTACAGGTGCCGGGTAGTAACAGTAGACTGGGTCCGGATCCAGCGGGACGTGCAGGCTGAAGCATCCAGGTGAAATCCAGGTGATGGGTTCAGGCTGACGGGAGATGGCATGATCCTCAGCAAACAGTCACCGGGACACTTCCTGGGAAATCGGCAATCCAGGACCAGGTCAGGACGGCAGACGGGCTCTGCGGGGGAGACAGTGTTAGTTAGAGTACAAGGTACAGAGGGACCTGAACACCTAGCTATAGGAACACGTTGAACAGGCACTGCCTACATGAAAAAGGAAGTCTTATATACCCTGTACCTGAAATCACCCATTTCCTGTTCCCGGGATGCTGGCCCTTTAAGAAGAGGTGAGTGAGCGCGCGCGCCCTAATGCGCATGCGCGAGGCCTGAGTGCCGGAGACCAGTGCAGGAAGCAGAGAGAAGGGTGAATGAGATGCAAGGGAGTCAGGCAGAGAGTTCCGGGTCGCAGCAAGACGCCATGACCGGCGGACGGGAGGCACGGAGGACGCACAGGAGGGGGAGCGAAAGACACAGCTGCGGGCAGGAGGACCGGGGACTGGAGCGGTGAGTGACAGGCGGCGCCGGGACCCGGGGAGCGTGACACTAGCACAGCCTCGCTGCCGCCCCCCTCCAGTAAGACAATGCCGGAGTATAAGACGGACCCCATTTTTTTTTTTTACCTTTTTTATCTCTAAATTTGTGGTGTGTCTTATAATCCGGTGCGTCTTATAAAACGAAAAATACGGTATATATGACTCCACCAGTTCTTTCCAAGGCAGGAAATGGAGATTTGTGCAAACAAGTCAGCATTGAAGAGTCTGTTCACAAATATTATTAATAATTTGTAAATATACTAACCATGGTTGATTGACCTTGAAATAAAATCTAAAAGATTTGAAAATTAAATCTTAAAATTGTTATAAGCTTATTAGCTGTCTGTGCACAATGCAATATCCACAACAATGAGAAAACACTTGCCTTACCCCAGGCAGAGATGAGGCTTGAAGTGTTGATGGCTGTGGATTCTGTGAGGAAGAATAAATAAATATGATCTGAAATTATGTAAAGATGATCAAATTGCAATGTACGGGTAGTCACAAAGGGTGTTAAGTGCCGAAATGGTATAGTGGTATATATTCCTTGAAAATAAATCTCCCTGGTTGCTGTGATGTGCCCAGGTGGCTGATGGCTAGACTAAGGACTCGGTTCCACGTGTGCAGACCTTCTGATGTGAGAGCATCAGAAGCGATATGCTGTTGACGCTCTGCTGTGAGTGGGAGCCAAGGTCATGCGACTGTGGTCCGATCTTGCAATTGGATCACAGCTGCAGAGAAGAGGGAGGGAGCACTTTCACTGCAATTTCACACACTCCAATAGACTTGTATGAGTGCTTGTGAACACCGAGACTCGCTGCCAAATGCAGCATGCGGAAATCAATTTCTCAGGCCGCTATAGCATGAGAAATCATTCGCAGATGGACACTGCCCCATAGGTTTGCACTGGTGCGAGTGCAATTTGATGTTTTATTGGATTGCACTCATCTGTGCAAAACGCAAGTGGAACTGAGACCTAAGGGCTCGTGCGCATGTTGCATAATTGCATGAATTTACGCTGCGTATAGCACTGCAGCGTAAATGCATGCGTCCTGCATCCCCTGCACAATCTATGAAGATTGTGCATGAGATGTGCGCACGATGCTTTTATGAACGCTGCGATTTTGATGCTAACATTTTGATCCAAATCCGTGCGTTCATAAAATGACCATGTCAATTATTCCGGGCGCTATGGATGCAGCTCCCACTCTGTCTATGGTGGGGGCAGCAGCCATAGCGCATAAAATCGGCTTGATTTGTACAAAAAAACTGCATCCATTCCGCAGTGTTTCTGCAGCGATTTGACACACACATGTGCTGTGAAATTGCTGCAGAATATTCAGCAGGTACGTGCGCATAAGCCCTAAGAGTGGTAGTGTGAGGGAGGGTGGGCTGTACATACAAAAAAGCAATTAAGTATAGATTATAAACTGCATCCTATGCATGTACACATAAGGGGAACAAAGTTGAATGTGACACCTGCTTTGGGAGCGATCTATAGTGTTCCACCCACATTCACCTCTACAGATGCTGCTTCTTTGGTTGAACTGGAGAATACTACAATTCCCAAAGTGCCTTGCAAATCTGGGGAAGGAGGAAACAGGACGGAGGGGTGGAAGGAAGCTGAGTCATCTTGGAGGCGGGAAGCTGCAACTCTGTGTGAGGAGAGACCATCTAAGAAAGTGACAGGAGGCACCATTAGCAGGAGCTGCGGCCTTCCAGGTTTACCACGCCGAAGAAGGATTTTGCCTGCTGTACCAACTCTCTCCCAGACATTGAATCCAGACGCCCCAGTGTGGAATAGTCTGAGAGAACAGACCTGCTGCAGACAGAAGTGAGTAGGACATTGCTGTGACTTGTAGTTCTACAGTTTGAGAAGTGTGCTGGAGCAAATTACAAGGCCTTGCTAGAGAGGACTTTTGACTGCACTAACTGGAAGTTTGTATAGGACCAGCCCTGGGGAAATACTGCCTTCATTACTTTAAGTGCACCAACGTACTGCAAGCGCGCCAACGTACTGCAAGCGCGCCGACATCCGCGACAACTGGGGCCCCAATTTGGGCCTGTGTCAATTGTGAGGCTGCAGCTGTTAGTTGGTAGATTGTAAGTAGTCAGCAGAGTGTGTGGTGTAGGTTAAAGAGGAAGCATTACCCCTAACCTTCAGGTCTATTACAAAGAGCCCCTCCTGCATTTTTGTAGAATACTGCATAACACTACCTGTCGTTTCACTGTTATTTGTTTTTTTCCCTGCAATTACCATTGTCATCCTCCTGCAAATAAACCTGTTAAGATTTCTAACCTCAGTTATTGTGAGTGTGTACGGAGCGTGGGTAGGGGTTTCCCGAGTCGACCCCTAGCAGAAGACAAAGACCCTTCTGCATTCCACTAGAGCTCCTAGCAAGATTCGGGTGGAGGCACTGCGTCATATCAAGGTGAGACTTACCGAACACCCTGCCCCAGCGGCAAATTAAAGGGGTGTTACAGTGGAGGCACTGCTGAGATCGATCAAGACAGGTATCGCTGACATGGAGGCTTTAACTGAAGCACAGGTGTCCACATGGTGTGGGGAAAGAAGTATACTTGAAGAACACAGTTTTGCAGTATGCGGTGAACTCTCCAAGGTACTGGATGAAGAAGTACTGAAGATTGTGAACCAAGTTCATGGAGTTGTCCATCCCAGAGTGGTTGACAGAAGGACTGATGAAGGGAGTCCATTATCAGCGGCTCTAATCACTACTGAGGGGACACTAGATAAAGGGTACTTTCCATCTGTCATAGCTGTGCCATTAAAACATGGACCACATTGGAAGATCACCTGGCCTGTGAGGTCCGAAGCAGGGACATCATCTTCGGGTGCAAGTTCACAGCCTAGGAGATCTAGTCGATGTCTACCTTCCACTCCTACTCGGGACAAATCTGAAGAAACAACCATGATGGTTGACGTGGTAGTGGCAGCCATGGAGACGTTAGTCACCCAGTTTACAAAATTACAACCTGAAGGGGCCTACCGTCGTCTGAGAACCTTCTCGGGTGTCACTCCTGTCCCAGCTGGTGAAGAAGGGTATGACACGTGGAGGGATGTTACTCTGCAATATCTGGAAGAATGGCAATGTACTGATGCAGTGAAGAAGCAGAGAATTGTGGAGAGTCTGAAGGGGCCTGCTATGGAAGTGGTGCAGGCTGCTTGGAGAAGTCAGTCAGAGACAACTTCTAAAGATTACATGACTGCTCTTGAAGATGCTTTTGGATCCCCAGAGGATGCCACTGATCTCCTTTATCAACTCCGCACCACCTATCAAAACTCTGGTGAGAAGATGTCAGATTATCTTTATCGATTGGACAAATTGGTGCATAGGGTCGTATCCAAGGGGGGACTTAGGCCCGAACAAGTTGATCAGTGTCGTTTAGAACAAGTGCTCCGAGGAGCTCTGACTCACGATCCTATTGCTCAACGACTGAGGTGTTGCGACAAAGGGCAGATTCCCCGTTCTTTCCATCAATTGCTTAAAGAAGTCAGACAAGAGGAAGCTCTCCTGGCCGCCAGAGAACAAGTGACCCAGCGAGTGGCTGCTGCCCCTGTACATCTTGAATCCAGCCATCGAGAGGGAGAGTTCTTGAAGGTCATTGAGAGGCAAGGGGAACAGCTTGCCCAACTTCTAGCTGCCCAGGCTCTGAAGGTTGACCAGCTAAAGCAAATTGTTGAGACAGCTGTCAAGAGTCAAAGACCGCCTTTGCAAGTGGCAAGTGATGACCACAGTCTGGTAGAAGATACAAAGCGAGAAGAATGTTTTGTCTGTGGGAGCACCCATCATATGGCTCGCCAGTGTCCGAAGAGGTGGAATTTGAAGAGATCTCGGGACCCCCCACCTAACAAGAAGGGGCAGACGGGAAACGGGAAAGGGGGCCAGTAGAGTCCTATACTGGCCCCCCTTCAAAATCAGAGGTATATTCTACTGCTCCATCTAACCCTGTCCAGTCAGAGCAATTTCCTAAAGGTCTCGTAGGACCAGCACCACATGTACCGGCCTGTATCAATGGGCAGCCATGCACTGTATTACTGGATAGTGGTTCACAAGTGTCCATCATTTTTGAGAAGTGGTACAGAAAATACTTGCCAGACGTGCCCTTGCAACCCCTATCTGGACTTGTAGTCTGGGGTTTGAGTGAAAACAGTTACCCCTACAAAGGATACGTGGCTGTCACACTACGATTCCCAGAGACTATAGCTGGGGTGGAAAGAGAGATTCCCATCATTGCATTAGTCTGTCCAGACACTGATGAAGACCGGGAAACAGTGCCTGCCATAGTAGGGACAAATGCCAACCTATTCCGTACTCTTGCTCAGTGGTGTCGCGAAATTGGAGGTAATAGATACTCGCAGGCCCTCACAATCCATCCTGTCTGTTTGGCTGCTTATGAGAAGAAAGAGGAAGAGGAAAGGAAGGAACTACGTCCTGAACATTTTGACCTCTGTTTTGAAGGTAGTGATCTGAAGAAGGAGGAAAAGCAGTCAGTGATAAATGGTATGATGAAGCGTGCCGGAACCTTCTCATTGGGTGATTGGGACCTGGGCCTTGCAAGAGGAGTGGAGCATCACATCCGGCTGATTGATGAGAAGCCATTTCGAGAAAGATCCCGACGATTAGCTCCCGCCGATGTGGAGGATGTTCGAAAGCATTTACGGGGTTTACTGGACACTGGAGTCATAATAGAGTCCAACAGCCCATACGCATCTCCGATAGTGATCGCTCGGAAGAAGAATGGAGCTATTAGGATGTGTGTGGATTATCGCACCCTGAACAAACGCACTGTGCCTGATCAGTATACTGTGCCCAAGATTGACGAAGCTTTAGATTGCCTGCAGGGAAGCCAGTGGTTTTCTGTGTTAGATCTTCGGAGTGGATATTACCAGATACCCATGAGCAAGGAGGATCAGGAGAAGACTGCTTTCATTTGCCCTATCGGTTTCTATGAGTTTCAACGGATGCCGCAAGGAGTGACCGGTGCCCCTGCTACTTTCCAGAGATGTATGGACAAGGTGATGGGAGACATGAACTTTCGTGAGGTCCTGGTTTACCTGGATGATCTGATTGTATTTGGCCACACCTTGGAAGAGCACAACCTGATGTTATTTAAGGTGTTGGACCGGCTAGAGGAAGCTGGGTTAAAACTATCCCTCGACAAGTGCCTGTTCTGCCAGAAATCTGTGAAGTATGTAGGACACATTGTCAGCCGAGAAGGAATCTCCACGGATCCAGCCAAAATAGAAGCTGTGATGGAGTGGCCCAAACCCACCAAATTGGGGGAGCTTAGATCTTTTCTAGGTTTCAGCGGGTACTACAGAAGATTTGTGCCACAATATTCCAAGATTGCAAAGCCATTGACAGCCCTCACTGAAGGGTATCCCCCACCTCGAGGGACAGCTCGCTCCAAGAAACCTGCAACAAAAACCTACTTCAAGGTGAATGAGCCTTTCGGAGAGAGATGGACATCAGAGTGTGATGAAGCCTTTGAGAAACTCAAGTACTGCTTGACCCAGGCACCTGTACTGGCCTATGCAGACCCCAACAAGCCATACGTACTTCATGTGGATGCTTCTTTTGATGGAATAGCAGTCTTATACCAGGAGCACTATGGCGTCCTGCGGCCAGTCTACTACATCAGTCGTGGATTGTCTCCAAGTGAGCGCAATTACCCAGCACATAAACTGCAGTTCTTGGCCTTGAAATGGGCTGTGGTGGACAAGCTGCATGACCACCTCTATGGAGTGCATTTCCAAGTTCATACTGACAACAATCCACTGACCTATGTGAGGACTACAGCAAAGCTGGATGCTACTGGCCATAGATGGCTCGCCGCGCTAGCTATATATGATTTCAGCCTGAAGTACCGACCTGGTGCCACCAACATCGATGCAGATGCTCTGTCCCGCCTGCCCAGGCAGATGGTGAATGAAGAAGAGGAAGCCTGGATTGAGGTTCCAGCCCCAGAGGTGAAAGCTATGTGTCATCGACATCAAGGAAGGATTGCTCAATCAGGGGGCTGTGCTACCTTCTTAGGGGCTCCAGAGGAAGCTCTTCCACTATTGTTCTGTCAACTGACCAACGTTGATGCCGGCTCCCTGCCTCAACTGACTCAAAACCAGATTGAAAAGGCTCAACAGGAAGATCCTTCTGTGGGAGTTGTTCGATGGTGGGTGAAAAGGGGCCAAAAGCCTGAGAGGAATGCTCTGAAGACACAAGAGTCTGTTCTCTTGACCCGACAGTTAGACTTTCTGGTGGTGAAAAATGGATTGCTGCACCGCGAGGTCAAACGCCAAAATCGAGAAGTTCGTGTCCAGTTGGTGCTTCCTGCTCAGTTCCGTGAGATGGTCATAAGGGCACTGCATGATGATCATGGACACCTTGGGGTGGAAAAGACCACCAGCCTCATAGCAGATCGGTTCTATTGGCCAAAGATGGAAGCTGACATTGAACAATACTGTAAATCTTGTAAGCGGTGTATCCTAAGGAAAACCTTACCTTCTCGGTCCGCCCCCCTTGTCAACATAACCAGTGATGGCCCCCTTGATTTAGTGTGTATCGACTTCCTTTCCATTGAGCCTGATGAAGGAAACGTCAGCAACGTTCTAGTGGTCACTGATCATTTCACAAGATATGCTCAAGCTTACACCACTAGAGATCAGAAGGCAACCACTGTGGCTAAGACCTTGTGGGAGAAATTCTTTGTGCATTATGGGCTGCCAGCACGCATCCATTCTGACCAAGGGAGAGATTTTGAGAGTCGGCTAATTAAGGAGTTGTGTGAGGTTTGTGGGATCAAGAAGTCCAGGACCACACCATTTCATCCGCAAGGAGACCCTCAGCCTGAAAGATTCAACCGTACCCTTCTTAACATGCTGGGCACTTTGGATTCAAAACAGAAAGGAAGGTGGAGTCGACACATAAGTCAATTAGTTCACGCCTACAACTGCACCAAAAATGAGTCAACAGGGTACTCGCCCTACTTCCTCATGTTTGGAAGGGAAGCCAGACTACCTGTGGATATTAGTTTTGGAGTGTCCCCTGGCAATTCATCTGGGAAGAACTACCTGAAGTATGTGTCACAGCTGAAGGAACAATTAAAGGAGGCCTACAAGTTGGCTGATGAGGCCTCTGGTCGATCCGGGAGGCGAAACAAAATGTACTACGACCGCAGAGTCCGGGACCAAGTCCTGTAACCTGGAGATAGGGTCCTCATCCGTCAGTTGGGCCTCCATGGAAAACACAAGCTTTCTGATCGATGGCATTCAGAACCTTATGTGGTGGTAGAGAAGTTGCATGGCATCCCAGTCTACAGAGTGAAGCCTGAGAAAGGCGGGGGGGGTGTTAAGACCTATCATCGTCAGCATTTGCTACCTATAGGACAGAATGTCCGATTCCAGTCGCCACAACGCACCGAAGCCCATAAAACCACCCGATCTCACCGAAGTAGTCTTCGGCCGCCGCAAGCGACCCATCCTGTGGTCCCTCCTGAAGGTAGTGAGAGTGATTCCAGTGATGAATGTGGACCATGCTTCAGATGGACAAGTGACCCAGGCTCTGTAATTCCAGATCATACAGACCAACCAGCTGAAGAGGTGTCCCAAGACGAGTGTGGTCCGGCACCAAACCCATGTTGCGATCAGTCGGGGGAGAGTTTAGAAAATGCAGAGCTGCCAAGTGAAGAGGTTGCTGTCATAGAGCCTGAAAGTCAAGAGCTAGGGGTCGATGAGGGGGTCCCTGTCCCTGCCGTGCACACTCGTCCAAAACGGGACATTAGACCTCCCATGATGCTGACATATGACCAGATGGGGCAAGTCACTGAGGTTCCTAGAGTAGTACACCCCTATTCCAACTATGCGTGGCCCTATTTCCCCCCTACAGCTATGTGGCCTGTTAGTGATTTGGGTGTAACTAGTTGTGGTGTTAGTCAGGATGCTTTAACACAAAATTTCCTTCCAGGTGGTGAGTCTTCATTTTGTGCTTGGGAGCCTACAGCGACTCACCAGGGGGAGAGTGTGACACCTGCTTTGGGAGCGATCTATAGTGTTCCACCCACATTCACCTCTACAGATGCTGCTTCTTTGGTTGAACTGGAGAATACTACAATTCCCAAAGTGCCTTGCAAATCTGGGGAAGGAGGAAACAGGACGGAGGGGTGGAAGGAAGCTGAGTCATCTTGGCGGCGGGAAGCTGCAACTCTGTGTGAGGAGAGACCATCTAAGAAAGTGACAGGAGGCACCATTAGCAGGAGCTGCGGCCTTCCAGGTTTACCACGCCGAAGAAGGATTTTGCCTGCTGTACCAACTCTCTCCCAGACATTGAATCCAGACGCCCCAGTGTGGAATAGTCTGAGAGAACAGACCTGCTGCAGACAGAAGTGAGTAGGACATTGCTGTGACTTGTAGTTCTACAGTTTGAGAAGTGTGCTGGAGCAAATTACAAGGCCTTGCTAGAGAGGACTTTTGACTGCACTAACTGGGAGTTTGTATAGGACCAGCCCTGGGGAAATACTGCCTTCATTACTTTAAGTGCACCAACGTACTGCAAGCGCGCCGACACCCGCGGCAACTGGGGCCCCAATTTGGGCCTGTGTCAATTGTGAGGCTGCAGCTGTTAGTTGGTAGATTGTAAGTAGTCAGCAGAGTGTGTGGTGTAGGTTAAAGAGGAAGCATTACCCCTAACCTTCAGGTCTATTACAAAGAGCCCCTCCTGCATTTTTGTAGAATACTGCATAACACTACCTGTCGTTTCACTGTTATTTGTTTTTTTCCCTGCAATTACCATTGTCATCCTCCTGCAAATAAACCTGTTAAGATTTCTAACCTCAGTTATTGTGAGTGTGTACGGAGCGTGGGTAGGGGTTTCCCGAGTCGACCCCTAGCAGAAGACAAAGACCCTTCTGCATTCCACTAGAGCTCCTAGCAAGATTCGGGTGGAGGCACTGCGTCATATCAAGGTGAGAACTACCGAACACCCTGCCCCAGCGGCAAATTAAAGGGGTGTTACATGAGTACTTACCTGGTGTTTATCAGTAGGCTGAAATGCCGCTAGGTACAATAGGAGTGCAATCCTACTGGCTACATCCTAAGAAACCCTGTAAGGGGAAAACAATAGGAGTGCAATCCTACTGGCTACAGGCTAAGGTAGCCTGTAAGGGGCAAAAAATTGGACTACCAGTTCACTGCAATTTAATCATCTTTACATAATTTCAGATCATATTTATCTCTGCTGCCTTACAGAATCCACAGCCATCAAACACTTCAAGCCTCGTTCCTGCCTGGGGAATCATAAGGCAAGTGCTTGCACATTATTTTGCATATTGTTTTGTGCACAGAAAGCTTATAACAATTTTAATATTTCATTTACAAATCCTCAGCCCAGCCAATTGAACTGCTGCTGTTGGTTCCCCGAGTATCCACCATCATTCCTCTTCCTTTTATTCCACTAGCCATGCACTACCATTGAGGTCTTTGCCTTTTGAGTAAATCCTGTGATTACGTTTTTAGAGCTGTTTTATGATTGGTTTTATCCTTGTGTTCCTATGCTTATGTACCGCCCCAAGCTCGGCAGCTGAGCCGCTCGGATCCGGACCTTCAGTTGGTGGCTCGAGGGTCTCTGGACCCGGAGGTCTCGCGGTCACTTCAACTGAAAAGGGGGTTGTGGTTTGGGGACAAAGGTGTACGGCCGGAGCCGCGTTAAGTTCGTGACGCCACCCACGGGATGTGGTGAATGTGGACACCGCGGCTGCAGTTACAGGGCACCCGGAGGAGATGTTAACCCCTCCGTGGGTAGGGATGGTGGCCTCGGGACCCGTTGGGGGAGCGGTGCAGGGAGATGGGCGGCTGGAGGGCACTGATGTACTCACTATTAGTAAACACACGAGTCTCTGGTAAATAAAGGTGATGGTGGTCAGTGCCCGCAGCCAGCTGCAGTCTGGTCCCCCACCCGGCTGGTGGTCTCTGTCTTTCTTCCGCACCTGTTTGTGATGGTGGACTGCCTGCGCTTGCAATGTCAGGAGTCCGCTCCCAGCTTGTGGTTGCCTGAGGAGTCCTTTGCCCGCAGACGCTGGCCCGTGGGATCTCTGAGCCGTGGCGTTCTTTCCCCCTCGTTGGGCTGTTTGCTTCAGTCGGGACTTTGGGTGGAACAGGACCTCTAGTCCTGGCCTCAATCAGTTAATTAGCTAGCCCCCAGTAGATTCTGGACCTAGCTTCAGGGTCTGAGTACTCCCCTTTGTGCTCCGGTTTCCGAGTCGGTTCCCCGGGTCGGTACCGGCGACTCACTACCCTGTCCCGGTCCACCTCGGTTCCACCGAGCAATCTTCCCAGCTCCTGCAGACGGAGACCGCCGTCTGCCTCCTAGCCAAGGATACCAGGGTTCCTACCCTGGCATCTGCTCAAATTGGTTTCTCTCCTCTGCTGGAGCTGCACACAGCTCCAGACCGCACACCTCTCTAACTTGAACTCTAGACTGTTTGTCGTGCACTTTCCCGCTTCAGGCTGTCTGAGACTCCTAGGTGGGCGTCTTCCAACCGCCTGGTTCCACCCCCTGGTGTGTCCATCAGGCCCTGAGGGGGTGACTAGGGTTTTATATGTTTGGCTGTGTGTTACCTAGGAGGGACAGGTGTAATGCGGGGCCCTATTTTTGACTACCTGGCTGGCCAGGGCACCCCACTTATTTGTTATGCAATCCACTCTGGAAATCATGATGAGAAGCTTTTATTACTATATGGCATTTTTTTTCTTCTTAATAATACATGTCTCTCTAATTAGATGAGAAATTCAACTAATTATGTATAGAACAATACACAGTATTAAGCAAGGCAAGAATGTCTGCTCTGCCAAACATATATTTTTCACAAGAAGGAACAGATCAATTAATATCAAAATGAAGGCCCCCATTGTGAGACATATTAAAAGCTATATTCTCAAGGACAGCAGCCAGTGTATATAATACGAGATAGAATTGTAAATGTAAACACAAAAAGTAAATAATTCATCATGGGAAATATAATTAAAAGGATGTGGTTATGGGGATAATACAAATGGACTTTAGTTAGAAATCATCTGCTACTAATCATATAAATAATATATACGATGTGTTGTACAATAGGAGCTGTGTATCTGTCCTAACTTGTTCAGCTAGATCAAAAAAAAGAATCCACTGGAAAACTACTTCTTGATAAGGCTATATGCACACAGGAGTATTTTCTGCAGATTTTTCTTCAACAAAACAAAGTGTTGGCAAAACAAATATTGTGTAAAATACGTGCATTTTTATGCGTTTTTTACTTGAATTTTTTTCCCATTCATTTGAATGGGTGAAAAGCACTGTACAATTGCAGAAACATGATGCAAATCTGCAAGGAAAAAATAAGCAGCATGTGGCTATTTCTAAAATCTTATTCACTTTGTTAGTATTATAAAATGCTGATATTTTTTTTTAATGGTGCAAAAATGCATGGGAAAATGCAGTGTATGAACAAGCCCTTAGGCCTCTTTCACACGTCCATGCAAAACACACACATTTTGCACAGTCCATGGTGTAGGTGCGTATGTGTGTGACTGTGTCCGTGTGTGTGTTCATCATGTGCTATTGTCGCGGGCGGAGGAGAGGACGCCACGCTCTCCCACTGCTCGGGTCCGGCTGCCGCTGCTGCCGCGGCCTGCTGCTGCTCGGTGGCTCGAGCGATGGGCCGGATCCCGGGGACTCTAGCGGCGCTCCTCGCCCGTGAGTGAAAGGGGTTTGGTTGTGGGAATTGTTTATTGTCCGTGACGCCACCCACGGTTGTGGTGATTATGTGGACACCACCGCTGCTCTGGCTGGGGATCCCGGGAGTGGTGGTATGGAGCAGCCAGTTGTTGATTTGCCCCTCCGTGGGTAGGGGATTGGTGGTCCCGGGGCCCAGTGATGGGGTTGGGATGGTGGACAGGCGGGTTATGGGGCCTGTGGAGGTGCAGGGGCGCAGGGGCTCACTCAGCCAGTAAACACGACACAGTTCTCGGTAAACAAACGGCTGGTTGGACGGGTCCCTCGGACGGTTGCGGTGCTGTTGTTCCCTGCAGTTGACGGTGACAGTCTCTTCCCTACTCCTATGTGTAGTCTGTTGGTAGCGATGGATTCCCACCGGTAACCCGCTCCTCAGCCTGGATATGGGCCGGAGGAGCCCCACTCTTGCCCGCAGGCGCTGGCCCTGGGAAACTGGTGCCTTGGCGGTGGCGATGTCTCCCCTTAACGGTCGGACTGTTGCCTTCAAACGGGACTTGGTTGTTGGGAGACAGTCGTCCCCTTCACTGACGGATTTGGCAAATTATGGCGACTCCTAGCCTTGCCGGGATCCGAAAGGCCCCTGCCCTGGTGCTGACTGTTCTTTGTATACCGCTCCGGTACCGCCGGGTCACCACCCGTCCACAGTCCTTTCGGCAACCTCCGAGCAGCCTCTCCTGCAGACGGTCACCTCCGTCTGCCAACCTTGCTGTCTCAGTCCGGGGCACACACCCGGACTAACTTCAGGCTTCTTTCTGTCACTTTTCTCTGTCACTACTCCTACTTTCCTCCTTCTCCTTCACTGTTTACTCCTCACTCCAGCTCTGCCTGAGCTAAAACTGCCTGGTTTTCCTGCCTCCAGAGCTGTGAACTCCTCGGTGGGTGGAGCCAACCGCCTGGCCCACCCCCTGGTGTGGACACCAGCCCCTGGAGGAAGGCAACAAGGGTTTTAGTTTTGACTTCGGTGTACCTGCAGGGAATGTGGGGTGCGTGTGGTGTTGTGACCTGTGACCCCTGGCTTGCCCAGAGCGTCACACTATCTGTATGACATCCGCATAGCACTCGGACACCAGGAACCTCTATACTTACCTGTCCATGGTGCTGCTGTGTCCGGCGCTGCTGCTGCTTCCGGTCCTCGTGCAGTGTGTATGCAATGAGTATAATGAGTGGAGGTCAGAAGCAAGTGACAGCAGCAAGCATTGTTGACCTTAGGGAGATCAACATATATATATCTCCCTAAGGTCAACAATGCTTGCTTAAGTAGTCTTATACTAGGCATTGCCCCCACTAGCCAGATTCCTACTCCACACTGATGAGGGGCAAATACCCCGAAACGGCTGTCTGTGGATGGATACCATGTTTGGTATAGGTGGTCTCCTTGACTGGAGACTGCCCTTCCCGTGGTTGTTCCTTCCCGGTGAAAGACCTGGCTAGTTTCCTGCCAGCGTTGAGAAACACGTGATGGTGTCTCCGCGGCTTTCTTATTTGCAAGTGACAGCAGTGCTGGAAACATCAGTGGTGGAGACAGGTGAGTATAGAAAATCACATTAATTCACAGACACGTGGTTTTCTCCGGTACGTGTCACACTGATGTTACATAGAGCACATCAGTGTGCGGTCCGTGTGACACCCGTGCTGCTGAAGAAAAATGGACATGTCTACGTGTGGAGCACATGGACACACGTATGCTCCACACAGATATACGGTCTATGCGAAAACACGCAGGTGTGTGTAGACACATTGATTTTAATGGGTCTATGTTGTTTCCGTACATGTGAAAATGGACCTCACATGTACCAGACACACAAACGTGTAAAGGGGGCCTTAGAGTTATTTCTGGTCCTGGATTTTTAAGGCACAGCAGATAGAGAATGGTAGGTTCCACTACAAAACTATCTCCTGAATGGGACCTCATGAGGCAAGGCAACAGACTCAGATCCAGGAATGGCACATGGAGCTATTGTATCAGGTTTGACATATGGACATCCTGTGTTTTTGGAATTTTAAATATGTAAATAAAGCCAAGTTTGAACATTTGAATATTTGGACTCTGAAATTTGGCCATTGCCAACCATGTCCCCAATTCGGGATTCTGTACTAAGCACACAGAAAGTTTGAAAATTCAACACCCAGATTCACTGTCCTACCAAATGTAAAGAAAATAAGGCTAGTCAGCATTGAAGTTACAAATATACTATTTTTTACACACATATTCGTGAATAAAGTGCCATTCACCTAAACTATCCATAATGTTTAGCTTTTATGTTATATACGTAGTATACTAAGATATCCATTTATTATTGTTTTTGTGCTTTTTTCCTGGAGTAAAAGTTGTTTTAAGGGCAGACAGCTAAATTTTCAGGTCCAAGAGCAATCCAACAAAACATTGGATCGCTCTTGGAACAACTTTAGCCTATGGGGCTGTATTTAAAAGAAGGTCCAAATCTCTGAATTGTAGATAGGGGTGCTTCATTCAACGCGTTTCGAAGTGATAACCCCACTTCTTCATCAGTAAATACACCAAATTTGAATTTGAAGCTCCTTGAATAAATCACTCTCATCTACAATCCAGCGGTTTGGACCTTCTTTTATCTATAGCAGCGCAGTTATAATCCATGGCTTTCTCCTGGTTCCTACATACTGCTTCAGCCTCTGTGCTTGTGGATCTTGCGGCAGCTGTTTCTAACCTTTACTACTGATTGTGGGTGACACAACCGCACATTACCAACATGGTATTTCCTCTTATATTTGGATAAGACCCTTTTGTGCTTGTTTGTCTACAGCATTTCAGCCTACGGGGCTGAGCACATCATACTTTTTCCTCGGAGAGTGTCTGCCAAGGAAAAAATCACATCATGTCTGTGTTTGACCCAATATTCAAATCGCACTTGGCCATGCAAGTCAATGAGACTGTGAAACTCGTCAGACTGCACTTGGATGATAACTGAATGTAGTCCGATTTCCGCATACTGACACAATGAAGAAGATGGAAATGTTCGTTCTACATTTTCACCTCATGGTGTGCTCAAATTCTCATCCAAGAAAAGCACATCACACTATGCTGACACTTGAATCAAACTCTGGGCTAATTCTCTCAGATGAGAGAAATTACTGCAATCTGCCCCTGTCCTAATAGTAAAAGATAAAGACAAAAAAAAAAACTCGCCCTGTGTGAATCAGTTCTGGTGAGCAGACCTGAACAGCCTTACAGATAAAAACAAACACTAACATCTACAAACACAATGTAAATGCATATTAAAGAAGATTAAAAGAAGAATTAAAAGCAATTTTCCATAGACAACACTGCAATCTTCTTTCCACCTTGGCTTTCCTGCCCTAATAGTGACTTACATGTTTGTGCCTCATTGATTATTTAATTTTCTCCATTCTGTAAGTTAAAGTGATTGTCCAGGCTTGGGGTACCTGTCTGCAGTCATTCTTTCTGACCACAAGTATGCCGTTAGCATACTTTCAGCCATATTGCAGCTAGACGTATCCGGCCTTACTTAATTCACTTGTATTGATCGACATATAGTCAACACATGACCACATCTATGCAAATTGCATACTTGCAGTCAAGCATGCACCTACTCCCAAAACTGAATGCTCTGAGGATTCACAAGTCTGTAGTCACATAGAGTGACTGCAGACTTGAACCCTGAAGAGTACTTTACACACTAGCAAGCGTACCCGCCCCCGTCGGTTGTGCGTCATGGGCAAATCGTTGCCCGTGGCGCACAACATTGCTAATACCCGTAACACGGACTTACCTTCCCTGCGACGTCGCTCTGGCCGGCGATCCGCCTCCTTTCTAAGGGGGCGGTTCGTGCAAAGTCATAGTGACGTCACACGGCAGGCGTCCAATAGACCAATAGCGGAGGGGCGGAGATGAGCGGGACGAACATCCCGCCCACCTCCTTCCTTCCTCATTGCGGCTGGCAGCAGGTACGAGGTTGTTGCTCATTCCTGCGGTGTCACACATAGCAATGTGTGCTGCCGCAGGTATGACAAACAACCTCGCTACTGAATAGGCAACGATTTTTAGTAAGTGAACGACGTCTCACATACCAACGGTTTTTGCCTCTTTTGCGATCGTTTAAGGTCGCTCATACGTGTTACACGCTGCGACGTCGCTAACGACGCCGGATGTGCGTCACAAACACCGTGACCCCGACGATATATCATTAGCGATGTCATAGCATGTAAATGGCCCTTGAGGCCAGACAATTCCTTTAACTTCATTTGACTCCATCTGTATTTTTTTTCTTATTTTGAATGGTGTGGGCCCCATCTTATTTTGAATGGTGTGGATCCAATCTTTCAGTTTAATTCATCATTCGAACTCTTTGAAATGTCCCAAAATGTTTGTGTAATTGAACTCCAATACCCTACGGAAGTAGAAAACATTAAGTTTATTTTTGCGCAGTGGGAGACTTTTTAAAGGATCACGAGACCTTTGACTCAATGATGGGCAGATCTGCAGATACCCAGGATCAGCGGGTCCTACCGGATTTTTTAAAACAAATCTGGTTAGGGCCCGGATTTGATCCCAGATATCTGGCCAGATGCTGATTCCCATATTAGTATATGGCGATCTGAATCAAGCGCTTTAAAAGGGTGGTAGAAGGGAAAGGGGGATTAGAGCAAGTGCGTTATACTTACCAGTTTTCTGCATTGCTGTAACTACTTCTGGGGTGGCTCATTATCCTTCATACATGTGCACTGCTTCCCTTGCCCACCAGCAGTCCCAGTGTCTGTGATTGGTTTGCAGTCAGACCGCGCCCCCACCCTGTGTGACAGTGTCTGACTGCAACCAATCACAGACGCTGTGTGTGTGCTTATTGTGGTGTAAATAAAAATAAATAAATTGGCGTAGGGTCCCCCATATTATGATATGCAGCACGGATAAAGAATACAGCTTCAACTCCAGCCGTGCGCATTATCTTAGCTTTGTATCAAAATAAGACCCCGTGTGGCCTTTTTAAAATTATTTAAATAAATAAAGTTAAATTAAATTTGAAATAAATAAAGTAATTTAAAGAAATAATTTACAAAAAAAACACGTGCGGTCGTCCATCTCCCAATTTTGATACCCAGCCACTTTAAAGATGATAGCTGGGAGCTGGTATTTTCAAGATTGGGAGGTCTAAAAATAGCAGCCTGCAGCTCCCCAGGATTGTCATGTCCATTAGATGTGACAATTCAGGCACTTTACCTGGCTCATCCTGATTTCCCTGGTGTGTTGGCAATCAAGGTAAAAAGGCATTAAAGGCAGCTCACAGCTGCCACTAAGGCCTAGATTTATAAGGGGAGGTGTCTATGAGACCCCTTGCCCCATTACTAATCTCTAAATGAGAAGAAATAAACATAACCACAGAAAAAAACTTTATTTGGAATAAAATATAAAAAAACCTTCTTTCACTAGTTTATTAACCCCAATAACACCCAGTTCCAACGTAATCCACATAAGGTCCCATGACGATTCCAGCTCAGACATTTTAGCACCAAATTTGCACTTCCTGGCAGAAAATCAGACTGAAACAATATCAAAACCTTTTTTTGCTAAGAGATACAGATTTGGTGCTGAAAATTTATGCACCATATTAGTGCACCAAATCTGCATCTCCTGGAGAAAAAAAAAATCGCATCACTATCGCATCAAAACCACATCGTGTTTTGATGCATTTTTTTCCCTTTTTTTCATCTTTTTTTGCCAAGATATGCAGGTCTGTGAACTCAGTCACCTCTCTTGAGGTGAGTTCACTAAGTGTAATGAGATCACCGAAGGTCAGGTTACCTGCAGTCACAGGTGGAGGACCATGGGAACCTCCAGCTGTGACCACAAATAACCTGAGTGATGTTACCGCTCATCTCCATGGCTCAGTCTTTTTCTGCCTAAGTCCACAGCGTACGGTCATATTCTGTGCCTGTACACTGTGATTTCAGTATGTATGTGGCAGAGCTGGAATGATCATGGACCTCGTGTAGATTACGTTGGACCTGGATGTTTCGGGGTTAATAAAGGGGCGAAAGAGTTTCCATTGACTTTTACCTAAAAAACACATTATAATCCATCAAGGTGCTTGACCAACTTGCTAAAAAACAAATTGAAATATCAAGTTATATTATAAAATCATAAAATAAATTGTACTCAGTCATTCTAATTCCAGTAATTCCAGTGCAATTACTCGGGTGCTCTGCCTCCAACCATCGTGTATCAGATAACATCCTATTTTAGTCACCTGTTGAATGCAGTTCACTACAATTTTTACCTGAAAAGTGACTGAAGAAAAGGATGTCACCACTCAATATTCTGGCAGAGACCACATGAACAGCCTGCACTAGAACACGCATTCTCCTGTGTAGCCATTGCACAGTTGCTGGCAGCTTTCATCAGTATCAGTATCACATGATGTCATTGCCATGAATAGCTCTCAGTCACCTGGATACAGATGAAAGCTGTCTGCTTCTGTTTGGCCGGCAGCGTATATTGCAGTAGAGGGACCCGACGGGTCTCTGCACCATGATGCATTTCAGCTGCATGTGCAGCCTCGGATGCACATGCACCTGAAGCAGGGGCTGGGGCTGGTGGGCCTACTGCACCCCTGGGTCTGGTTGCGGTTGTGATCCCTTCGACCGCGATCATTCTGCCCCTGCCCCTGCTTTTAAGCTTACCACATGGCATTTTCATGCTTTTTCAGCACTGCTCCGGTCCCACGGCTTGTGACTCTAACTTCTGACCTGTCGGGAAGTCACAAACTTTCAATACAATTCTATCGGAACCACAATGAGGCTCTTATAGAGATGCATTGAGTTGTGATCTCCGGTGCACTCCAGCAAATCACTGGAGCCAGACAGTAGCTGTAGGGATAACAGATGAAGATGGTGGCAGGTGGGTATAATGACAGGGGTCAGGGGATTTAGATTTAAAACATCACTCCAGCAGTGCGGTAAAAAAAAGCTGGTGTGGCTGGTATGACTTAAGCAGTCATTACTTGCAGCTGATCATAAAGTCAAGCACAAACTCACTTCAAAACGATAAAAATAATAAAGTCCAAAGGAGCAGTTCAAACATTTCCATAAAATTAAACTAGTAGATTGTACTTTACTACAAACACTTTTCCCCATAGGAAAAATAGCCAATATATAATCTAAAATGTATAAAGTTTATTAATACATAGAATATAAAAAGACAAGGTAAAAAGTAATGAAAGCAGTGTGAACAAGCACCATAAAAGGGACAAGAATCTTTTGAGCTGTTTTGAGATTTGTGCTGCATCATAATTTCTTCATGTTTAATGGCTCCTCCTTACTACAGCTCCAGGGAACCGTGATGGGCGCGGCTTGTGTGCCTAGTTATGAAAATCTTTTCCCGAGGCTGTGGGAGAGGGAGATTTTTTCGGACGAGTCCTAAGTGTCAATGGAAAATGTGATTTTTTTTGGACACGCTTCATTGACAATATTTTTTTGATTTGGAAGGGATCTGCATATGAATTAAAATGGGGTTTTTTTTACTCCTTAAATGAAAACAAATTCAATTTACATCTGACTTATAAATGCGAACCTGATACAATTGATTTTTTTGATGTCCGTATCAAACGTGACTCATCTAATTATTTGCAGACTAACATCTACCAGAAGACATCAGTCAACTCCTTTCTTCGTGCCAAGTCATCCCATCCGCCTCAGATGTTCAGTGGGATATCAACAGGACAATTTCTCCGTATTAAATGTGTTTGCTCTACAGAGACCGATTTTGAGGACCAGGCTATTGAATTAAGAAGATTTAACAATTCAATCGTGGCTATAGTAATAAATTTATCAATAAGGCCTATATGAGAGCGAAATCCTCCAAGAGACAAGAACTCCTCTATGCACCCTGGAAACATAAGGAGATGGACCAGGTGAGATTTATCACCAGACATCACTCACACTGGTCCATAATGAGGCAATGTCTTGACAAATTCTGGCCAATCCTACTCACGGATCCCATCATTGTATTAGACCTTTTCCTTGTATTACTGCCAGACGTGGACATTGGGGATCATTTGGTCTTAAGTCATTACCAACCAGTCAAGAAGAGTCTTTTTCCATCTGTACTTTTCCCAAAAAGGGGATGCAAGCCTTGTTGGAAATGTGTAACCTGCCCCAATGTGGATGTAGCCACAGAATTTTTTAATTCTACTGGCACTAAGAAATTTACAATTAGGGTATGTTTCCACTATCGTATAGCTTCCAATGTGAGAACATCGGAAGCAATATGCTAATGACCCTCTGCTGTGGGTGTCAGTTGAGGGTCATGCGATTGTGATGCAATCTTGCGATCGTATCACAGGTGCGGAGAAGAGTGAAGGAGCACTTTCTCCCCATCTCATCCACTGCCTGTCTCTGCGTATATTGTACTGCACTCGGATTACATGTGAGTGCAGTGCGAGATTTCACACACTCCCATAGACTTGTATGGGTGCATGAGCCGCGACTCGCTGCCAAACGCAGCATGCTGCGATCCATTCCGCATGCTGCTATGGTATGAGAAATTAATTGCAGATGGACACTGACCCATAGTTTTGCACTAGAGTGAGTGCAATCCGATGTTTTATCAGCTTGCACTCGCCCATACAAAATGCAAGTGGAACCGAACCCTTACCCACAGTATCACCTGTACCACATAAGCAGTCACGTATTATGCTACATGCCTATCTCCTCTTATATACAACCCCTGGCAAAAATTATGGACTCGCCTGGTTCTGAGGATGTTCATTCAGTTGTTTACTTTTGTTTAAAAAAGCAGATCACAAGCATGGCATAAAAATAAAGTCATTTCACATGTCAACTTTCTGGCTTTAGGAAACACTAAAAAGAAAAAAATCATAAAAAAATAATGTGCTAGCCAGTAACGGTTACTTTTCAATACCAAAAAGGGGGGAAAATTATGGAATCTGTTAGGGCCAGGTGGACGGGCAGACCCAGGAGGTGGATCCACTGGGCTGAACACCTCACCGAGGGCAAGGTGCCCGGTAGCCGGAGCACTACAGGTAGCAGGACAGTCCGTTCAGAGGAGTGTAGAAGTCCCTAGGACCACGGAGTCACTGAAGGTAGTCCGGGTGACGGAGCTCAGGCAGAGTCCGGAACCGACGTAGCGAGAAGACGGGTCACCACAGGGATCGGAGATGGTATGAACTTGACGGGATGGCAGACCGTCACCGTTCGGGGTTCGGGTATCGTCAGAACCGGTTGGCGAGGCAGGAGCGGCTCTAGGAGAGAGATAGGTAAGTATACCACAAAACACAAGGAGACCTGACTCCTAGCTTAGCAAAACACGAAGAACAGGCCCCGCCCACTTGGAAAGGATCTCCCTATATACCCTGTACCTGATTCTTCAATAATCTGTTGGAGGACACTGGCCCTTTAAGAGAGGGTCAATGACCGCGCGCGCGCCCTAATGCGCATGCACGAGGCCCAGGTGCCAGAAGCCAGAGCAGGGAGCGGTGAACAGGAGGCAGGAGAGCCGGGCTGGAGCAGAGTTGCCGACGGGTGCCGGGAGCGGGGACCAGGTTGCCTGGGGACCGCAGGTGATGGGGCATGGAGGCTGTGGAGCGGGGGACGCCTGGCAGAGGAGCCGGGAAGCGAGGCAGGGGAGCCGGGGAGCGTGGCAGGGGAGCCGGGAAGCGAGGCAGGGGAGCCGGAGAGCGTGGCCGGGGAGCCGGGGAGCGTGACAGAATCATTCAATTATGAGGTAAAAATTATGGAATCACCTTGTATGTAAATTTTCATTCCCAAAAGTAACACCTGCATCAAATAAAATCAGCTCGTTAGTCTGCATCTAAAAAGGAGTGATCTCACCTTGGAGAGCTGTTGCACCAAGTGGACTGACATGAATCATGGCTCCAACATGAGAGATGTCAATTGAAACAAAGGAGAGGATTACATTATCAAACTTTTAAAAGAGGGTGCATAATCACGCAATGTTGCAAAAGATGTTGGTTGTTAACAGTCAGCTGTGTGTAAAATCTGGACCAAGTACAAACAACATGGGAAGGTTGATAAAGGCAAACATACTGGTAGACCAAGGAAGACATTAAAGCATCAAGACAGGAAACTTAAAGCAATATGTCTCCAAAACATGAAATGCACAACAAAACAAATGAGAAACAAATGGGAGGAAACTGGAGTCAGTGTCTGTGACCGAACTGTAAAAAACCGCCTAAAGGAAATGGGATTTACATACTGAAAAGCTAAGCAATATAAAAATGACTGCCTGAAGAGAACATGTACATTTTCACAGTTATTGATGATATGGGGCATGTCAGGTAAAGGCACTGGTGAGATGGCTGTCATTATATCTTCAATAAATGCCCAAGTTTACATTGAGATTTTGGACACTTTTCTTATCCATCAATTGAAAAGATGTTTGGGGATGATAAAATAATTTATCAAGATGATAATGCATCCTGCCATAGAGCAATAACTGTGAAAACATTTCTTGAAAGAAGACACATAAGGTCAATGTCATGGCCTGCAAATAGTCCGGATCTCAATCCAAATGAAAATCTTTGGTGGAAGTTGAAAAAAATGGTCCATGACAAGGCTCCAACCTGCAAAGCTGATCTGGCAACAGCAATCAGAGAAAGTTGGAACCAGATTGATAAAAAGTACTTTTTGTCACTCATTGAGTCCATGCCTCAGAGACTGCAAGGTGGTACAACAAAATAGTAGTGATGTATTGGAGTGTTCTTTTGTTTGTTTATTTTTCATAATTCCATAATTTTTACCTCAGAATTGAGTGATTCCATAATTTTCCCCCCTTTTGGTTTTGAAAAGTAACTGTTACTGGCTGGCACATTATGTTTTCATGATATTTTTTTAGTGTTTCTTAAAGCGAGAAAGTTGACATTCGAAATGACTTTAGTTTTGTGCCATGTCTGTGATCTGCTTTGTTTAAACAAAAGTAAACAACTGAATAAACATCCTCAGAGCCAGGTGAGTCCATAATGTTTGCCAGGGGTTGTATGTGGGCCTGACGAGCACCATACACTGTACGCATCCACGATCATGTTTATGACATTAGGTAGGCGCAAACTGAAACCGACTTGAACTCCCTAAAATCAAGCCCAAGACTCTTTAATATGTTTTATTTTTATCACCACAATATATTTTTTGTGTTGTGTTAGTTTGGCATGTTTTGTTATTGTGTATTTATGCATATTCCTACACATTCCTATGTAGGCAATTCTTTGTGCTAACTTTGATATGCTTTTTATTCATAGTTTACTATTGATGAGACTATCACGGTTCTTTGAAGACTTATCTATTTGATGTTCCTCACATCTTCACCTTATCTTCACCCACATTATAGTATGAAAAGAGAAAAAAGAAATAAGAAAAGCAAAGAATTTATTTGCATCTCTAGATAATCCCAATTTTTTTTATCCATATTTATATATTTGTTAATTATTATTTTCTATTTGTTTTATATTTTTGCATTTATTTTATATTTTCTGCTGTTAGATTTATTATTTTTATCTTTACCTCTATTCTTATTATCATTATTTACCTTTTCTTTTTCTTTTTTATTTATTTTTTTTACATTATTAGTATCATATTTTTATATATATATATATATATATATATATATATATATATATATATATATATGTGTGTGTGTGTGTGTGTGTGTGTGTGTGTGTGTGTGTTTTTCTATCCTTTATGGACATGTATATGCATATTTTATATGTTTGCACACGGATGGTTAATTTATTTTACTTTACTATTATTCATTGTATTTAATTGGTTGCTCAAATATATATATACTAGAAGGTGGCCCGATTCTACGCATCGGGTATTCTAGAATTTACGTATTGTGTAGTTCATGTATGATTTTTGTTATATATATATATATATATATAGAGAGAGATGTTGTTGTCTGTAGTTACCAAGTGTTTGTGTAGGCGCTGTACATGTTCTGGGTGTTGTCTGGGTGTGACGGGGGGTGAGAGCGGTGTTGTATGTGTGTTGCGTGTGTTGCGTTGTTTGTGGAGCGCTGTGTGTCTGTAGCGTTGTGTGTGTGTTGCGCAGTTTGTGTGTGTGTGGTGTGTTTTGGGGGGAGGTATGTTTTGTGCAATGTGTGTGTTGTGCGGTATGTGCGTATATTTGTGTGTGCCGCGGTGTTTGTGTGTTGGGTGTTGTGTGTGTGCAGCGTTGTCTGTGTGTGTGGGTGTCTGTGTAGGGCAGTTGTTTGTGGTTCCCAGTGTGTGTGTGTGTGTGTGGTGTGTTGTGCAGTGCGCGTGTGTGTGTGTGTGTGTGTGTGTGTGTGTGTGTGTGCATCAGCCTCTCTTCTCTCAGCCTACCTCTCCCAGCCTCCCTCCTCCCAGCCTCCCTCAGCATCAGCCTCCCTCTCCCAGCCTCCCCAGCATCAGCCTCCGCCAGCATCAGCCTCTCTCCTTCCAGCCTCCTTCAGCATCAGCCTCCCTCTCCCAGCCTTCCCCAGGATCAGCCTCTCTCCTCCCAGCCTCCGTCCTCCCAGCCTTCCCCAGCATCAGCTTTCCCCTCCCAGCCTCCCTCAGCATCAGCCTTCCCCAGCATCAGCCTCTCTCCTCCCAGCCTCAGCCTCTCTCCTTCCAGCCTCCCCCAGCATCAGCCTCTCTCCTTCCAGCTTCCCTCAGCATCAGCCTCCCCTTCCCAGCCTTCCCCAGGATCAGCCTCTCTCCTCCCAGCCTCCTTCCTCCCAGACTCCTTCCTCCCAGCCTCCCTCAGCATCAGCCTTCTGCTCCCAGTCTCCCCCAGCATCAGCCTCCCCATGCATCAGCCTCCACCAGCATCAGCCTCTCTCCTTCCAGCCTCTCTCCTTCCAGCCTCCCCCAGCATCAGCCTCCCCTTCCCAGCCTTCCCCAGGATCAGCCTCTCTCCTCCCAGCCTCCTTCCTCCCAGCCTCCCTCTCCCAGCCTCCCTCAGCATCAGCCTTCCGCTCCCAGTCTCCCCCAGCATCAGCCTCCCCAAGCATCAGCCTCCACCAGCATCAGCCTCCACCAGCATCAGCCTCTCTCCTTCCAGCCTCCCCCAGCATCAGCCTCTCTCCTTCCAGCCTCCCCCAGCATCAGCCTCCCGTTCCCAGCCTTCTCCAGGATCAGCCTCTCTCCTCCCAGCCTCCTTCCTATCAGCCTCCCTCAGCATCAGCCTTCCCCTCCCAGTCTCCCCCAGCATCAGCCTCCCCAAGCATCAGCCTCCACCAGCATTAGCCTCTCTCCTTCCAGCCTCCCCCAGCATCAGCCTCCCCAAGCATCAGCCTCCACCAGCATCAGCCTCCCTCGTCCCAGCCTCCCCCTCCCAGCCTCCCCCAGCATCAGCCTCTCTCCTCCCAGCCTTCCCCATGATCAGCCTCTCTGCTCCCAGCCTTCTCCAGCACGCCGTGCTCCTCTGCCGACACTCACACACCCGATCGCATCCACTCACACACACCCGATCGCATCCACTCACACACACCCGATCGCATCCACTCACACACACCCGATCGCATCCACTCACACACACCCGATCGCATACACTCACACACACCCGATCGCATCCACTCACACACACCCGATCGCATACACTCACACACACAGACACTGACGATATCGCACATACGCGCTTATACTCACAACATCCGGGGATATCACATGCTTCTGGCCATGTGATCCTCCGGCAGGTCCTGGAAGATCACAACAGCACAGTATCGCCGCTGAGAAGCAAGCGATATCCCAGGATGTTGTGAGTATGTGGATGCGATGTGATGTGTGTGTGTGTGAGTGAGTGTGATCTGATTTGTGTGTGTGTGTATGTGTGTGTGCTGTTATGTGTGTGCTGTTATGTGTGTGCTGTTATGTGTCTGTATTTTCCGCCGCTGCAGGACCTTGATGTGTGGATGCGATGTGATGTGTGTGTGAGGTGTGTGTGAGAGTGAGTGTGAGCCGGTGTACACTGGTAACTATGATACACATCGGGTAACTAAGGGACCTTAGTTACCCGATGTGTATAATGGTTAACAGCGTTCACGGGCTCCGTGAAGATCCCAGCATCGCAAGGTTATGTGTGGCGCTGCTGGGATCCTGACGGAGCCAGTGTAGAAGCAAGCGATATCCCAGCATGTTGTGATGTGTGAGGTGTGTGTGAGAGTGAGTGTGAGAGTGAGTGTGATCTGATGTGTGTGTGTGTACTCACCTGGGAATCGGGGCTCCGTGTCAGTTGGGCCAGAGCGAGCGTGCATTGCGTGAGGGGGGCGGGGCCTGCAGAGAGCCGGGGCGAGAGGCCAATCCGTGTGGGGGGGTGGGGCCATGGCGAGCCCAGCGGCCAATCAGCTTTGTGTCACCGTAAGGACACAATTCCGGAGCATGACAGACAGACAGATAGACAGACAGACAGACAGACAGACAGACAGACAGAATAAGGCAATTATATATATATATATATATATATATATATATATATATGTTATGTGTGGCAAAAAATTAAGAGACCACTGCAAAATTTTCAGTTTTCCTGATTATTCTCTTTATAGGTATATTTTTTAATAAAATGTAGATTGTTCTTTTAGTCTATAAACTACTGACTACATGTCGTTGAATTTCCAAGCAGTAAATTTTGTATTTATTTTCTGAAAATGAGAAATGGTCAAATTAACAAAAAAAAATGGATTGGTTTCAGGCCTCAGATAATGCACAGAAAACAAGTTCATAATCATTTAGAAACAACAATGCTAATGTTTTAACTCAGGCAGAGTTCAGAAATCAATATTTTGTGGAATAACCATGATTTTTAATCACAGCTTTCATGTATCTTGGCATGCTTTCCACCAGTCTTTCACACTGCTTTTGGGTGACCTTAAGCCACTCCTGGTGCAAAAATAAAAGCAGTTCTTCCTTGTTTGATGGCTTGTGACTATCCATCTTCCTCTTGATTACATTCCAGAGGTTTTCAATGGGGGTCAGATCTGGAGATTGGGCTGGCCATGATAGGGCTATGATGTGGTGGTCTTTCATCCACACATTGATTCACCTAGCTGTGTGGCTTGGTGCCTAGTCCTTTTCTGCTTTGCCCAACACCTGGTCATCTAATGGTTAGACAGAGACCTGGAGAGGCGTACAAGCTACAGTGTCTTGCAAACACTGTGAAATTTGGTGGAGGATTGGTGGTGATCTGGGCATGCTTCAGCAAGGCTGGAATTGGGCAGATTAAACTTTGTGAAGGACGTATGAATCAAGCCGCATACAAGGTTATCTTGGAAAAACATTTGCTTTCTTCTGCTCAGGCAATGTTCCCCAACTCTGAGGTCTGTTTTTTTAAGCAGGACAATGCGCCATGCCACACAGCTAGGTCAATCAATGTATGGATGAAGGACAACCACATGAAAACCCTGTCATGGCCAGCCCAATCTCCAGACCTGAACCCCACTGAAAACCTCTAGAATGTAATCAAAAGGAAGATGGATTATCACAAGCCTTCAAATAAAGAAGAACTGCTTACATTTGTGCACGAAGAGTGGCATAAGGTCACCCAAAAGCAGTGTGAAAGACTGATGGAAAGCATGCCAAGACGCATGAAAGCTGTGATTAAAAATATATATATATATATATATATATATATATATATATATATAGATATATATATATAAAAATATATATATATACTAGAAGGTGGCCCGCTTCTAACGCATCAGGTATTCTAGAATTTATTGTGTAGTTAATGTATGATTTTTGTTATATATATAGATGTTGTGTAGTTGCCAAGTGTTTGTGTAGGGCGCTGTAAATGTTCTGGGTGTTGTCTGGGTGTGGGGGTGTGTGAGAGCGGTGTTGTTTGTGTGTTGTGTGGAGCGCTGTGTGTCTGCAGCATTGTGTGTGTGTGGTGCTGTGTGTGTTGCGCGGTTTATAATAGGCGGAGTAGTCCTGGGGGGAGAGGAGGATAATAGGAGGAGTATTCCTGGGGGGAGAGGAGGATAATAGGAGGAGTAGTCCTTAGGGGAGAGGAGTCTAATTGGAGGAGGAGTCCTGGGGGGAGAGGAGACTAATAGGAGGAGTAGTCCTGGGGAGAGAGGAGGATAATAGGAGTAGTAGTCCTGGGGAGAGAGGAGGATAATAGGAGGAGTAGTCCTCGGGGGAGGAGTCTAATAGGAGGAGTAGTCCTGGGGGGAGGAGTCTAATAGGAGGAGTAGTCCTGGGGGGAGAGGAGTCTAATAGGAGGAGTAGTCCTGGGGAGAGAGGAGGATAATAGGAGGAGTAGTCCTGGGTAGAGAGGAGGATAATAGGAGAAGTAGTCCTAGGGGGAGGGGAGGATAATAGGAGGAGTAGTCCTGGGGGGAGAGGAGGATAATAAGAGGAGTAGTCCTGAGGGGAGCGGAGTCTAATAGGAGGAGTAGTCCTGGGGAGAGGTGTTAATAGGAGGAGTAGTCCTGGGGGGAGGTGTCTAATAGGAAGAGTAGTCCTGGGGGGGATGTGTCTAATAGGTGGAGTAGTCCTGGGGGGAGAGGAGGATAATAGGAGGAGTAGTCCTGGGGAAAGAGGAGGATAATAGGAGTAGTAGTCCTGAGGGGAGCGGACTCTAATAGGAGGAGTAGTCCTGGGGAGAGGTGTCTAATAGGTGGAGTAGTCCTGGGGGAAGGTGTTTAATAGGAGGAGTAGTCCTGGGGGGAGGTGTCTAATAGGAGGAGTAGTCCTGGGGGGACGTGTCTAGTAGGTGGAGTAGTCCTGGGGGGAGGTGTCTAATAGGTTGAGTAGTCCGGCGGAGAGGTGTATAGGTGCCCAATGTGTGCGGGGGGCGTGGCCGAGCGGACACAGTGTCCAGGGGGCGTGGCTGAGCGGGCACAGTGTGCGGGGGGCGTAGCCGAGCAGGAAATGCGTGCAGGGGGCGTGGCCGGGCCGAGCCGAGCGGCCAATGCGACGGTTGTCACTGTAATGACGTAATTTTGTAGCAAGACAGACAGAATAAGGCAATTATATATATATATATATATATATATATATATACTAGCTGTACTACCCAGCTTCGCCCGGGTTAATAACTGTTGTTAACAAAATAGAATGTATTAACAAAAATATATTCTGCACACAAAAACCACAAAACAAATAGATAGAAATGTAATTATTAAATTGTTGCCTATATTAACCAATCAGAGCTCAGATTAATTAACTGTAGCAAAATAGAAGCAACAGAAAGCCCTCCCCCTGACAGTATAAATTAGCTCACACATGCACATAATAGACAGGTCATGTGACTGACAGCTGCCGTATTTCCTATGTGGTACATTTTTTGTTCTTGTAGTTTGGCTGCTTATTAATCAGATTTTTATTTTTGAAGGATAATACCAGACTTGTGTGTGTTTTAGGGCGATTATGTGGCGAGGTTGGTGTATGTGTGGTGAAATGTGTGCTGAGGGTGGTATGTGTTCAAGTGCGTGGTAGTGTGTGGTGCATTTTGTGTGTGTGTGTTCATATCCCCGAGTGTGGTGAGTATCCCATGTCGGGGCCCCACCTTAGCAACTGTACGGTATATGCTCTTTGGTGCCATCGCTCTCATTCTTTAAGTCCCCCTTGTTCACATCTGGCAGCTGTGAATTTGCCCCCAACACTTTTCGTTTAACTTTTTCCCCATTATGTAGATAGGGGCAAAATTGATTGGTAAATTGGAATGCGCGGGGTTAAAATTTCGCCTCACAACATAGCACCCGGTGCTGCCCGGGAGAGTAACAGTCTCTCTATATATATCTCTCTGTCTCTCTCTCTTTGTCTGTCTCTTTCCCTGACTGTCTCTGTCTCTGTCTCCGTCTGTCTCAATCTCTTTCCCTGTCTGTCTCTGTCTATCTATCTCTTTCCCTGTCTGTATCTATCTCTGTCACTTTCCCTGTCTGTCTCTTTCCCTGTCTGTCTCTTTCCCTCTCTTTCCCTGTCTATCTTTTTCCCTGTCTGTCTCTTTCCCTGTCTGTCTCTTTCCCTGTCAGTCTGTTTCTTTGTCTGTGTCTGTCTCTTTGTGTCTGTCTCTTACCCTGTCTATGTCTGTTTCTTACCCTGTCTGTGTCTGCCTCTTTCCCTGTCTGTGTCTGTCTCTTTCCCTGGCTGCACTGTGACACGCCAACATTCCATATAAGGGCGTGGCTCTGTGTCTGTCTCTTTCCCTGGCTGCATTGTGACATGCCAACATTCCATATAAGGGCGTGGCCATGCATTCTTCTGAAGTTCTGGCTG
This sequence comes from Anomaloglossus baeobatrachus, assembly GCF_048569485.1. NCBI lineage: Eukaryota > Metazoa > Chordata > Amphibia > Anura > Aromobatidae > Anomaloglossus > Anomaloglossus baeobatrachus. Next base: position 217,985,245 of record NC_134358.1, on the reverse strand, counting down.
CACTGTGGCTCCCAGCTCCATTCGCTTTAATGGAGGCAGGTTTTTTGTTGAATAACTGTAAAGAGCGGGGTTAAAATTTCCCCTCAAAACATAACCTATGACGCTCTCGGGGTCCAGAAGTGTGAGTGTGCAAAATTTTGTGGCTGTAGCTGCGACAGTGTGGATGCCAATAATATATATATATATAGCAGATTTTTTGCTTTCTTGGCCCTTTTTCAGAAACTATGACTGATAACAGAAATTCTTTCTTTCCACTTATGGTTAGTGATTGGGTGAAACCATTTATTGTCAAACTACTGTGGCTTCACTTTTTAACCCCTTCACGACCGGACGATTTTTCGCTTTCCGGGGGTTTTTTCGCCATTTTTCTTCTGAGAGACGTAATTTTTCTATTTTTCAGTCAATATGATCATGTGGGGGCTAATGTTTTGCGGAATGAGCTGTACTTTTAAATGAAACCATAGGTTTTACCATATAGTGTACTGGAAAATGGCAAAAAAATTCCAAATGAAGAAAAATTGTAAAAAAAAAAAGTGCAATATTGTTTTTGAGATATTTTATTCACTGTGTTCACTATATGGTAAAACTGATGTGTGGGTGTGATGCCTCAGGTCAGTGCGAGTATGTAGACACCAAACATGTATAGGTTTACTTTTATATAAGGGGTTAAAAAAAAACGGAAGTTTGTCCAAAAAAAGTGGTGCATGTTTTACGCCATATTCCATGACCCATAGCGTTCTCATTTTTTGGGATCTATGGCTCAGTGATAGCTTATTTCTTGCGTCTCCAGCTGACATTTTTAACTGTACCATTTTTGTGCAGATGCTATGTTTTGATCGCCTGTTATTGCATTTTGCGCAAAAGTTGTGTCGACAAAAAACGTCATTTTGGACTTTTGAATTTTTTTGCCGCTACGCCGTTTACTGATCAGATTAATTGATTTTATATTTTGATAGATTGGGCATTTCTGAATGCGGCGATACCAAATGTGTGTATATTTTTTATTTTTTTAACCCTTTAATTTTTCAATGAGACGAAAGGGGGTGATTTGAACTTTTAGGGTTTTTTTAATATTTTCTAAAACTTTTTTTTACTTTTTTTCTTATTTTACTCGTCCCTCTAAGGGGCTATTGCGATCAACAATCTGATTGCTCTGCCCTATCTGCTTATCACAGCTACACAGCTGTAAACAACAGATACGCTTACTTTCTGCTTCACTGGGCTGCGGGCCGAGTGAACCTGAAAATAATTCATGGCAGGTACAGGAGTCATCACATGACCCTGTGCTACCATGACAACTACCGGAAGTCACGTGATCACGTCACGTGACTTCCAGTATCGGGCGGTAAGTAAAAGTTTACCGCCATCGCGATTATAATGGCGCTGTCACATATTGACAGTGCCACTTAAGGGGTTAAACGGCATGAGCAGATAACAATTTTGCTTGTGCCTAGCAGGCACACATCTCAGCTGTGAAAATCAGCTGAGATGTCCGCCGATCGCGGCATGCTGCCGGCGGCAGACCGCCGGCAGTAACATTATGACCGCTAGGACGTAATATTACTGCCCGCGGTCGTTAAGGGGTTTAATGACAACCAAAAGCCTTCAAATGACCCTGATCAAAAATTCACATACCCTGGTGATTTTGGACTGATAACATGCACAGAAGTTGACACAACAGGTTTGAATGGCTAATAAAAGGTAACATCCTCAACTGTGACCTGTTTTCTTGTAATCAGTGTGTGTGCGTAAAAACTGAGTGAGTTTTTGGGATCCAGACAGACTCTTTGCATCTTTCATCCAGCCACTGAAGTTTCTGGATTGTGAGTCATGGGGAAAGCAAAAGAATTGTCAACAAATCTATTGGAAAAGATAGTTGAACTGTATAAAACAGAAAAGGGATACAAAAATATATCCAAGGAATTGACAATGCCAGTCAGCAGTGATTAACAAATGGAAAATCAGGGGCTCTGTAGAACCAAACCAAGATCAGGTTGAGCCATAAAAATCTCGGCCACAACTGCCAAGAAAATTGTTCAGGATGTAAATAAAAACCCACAAATAACATAAGCTAAAATGCAGGACCCACTGAAAACTAGCAGTGTGTCATTCTGATTTGAAAAGAGAAAACACAGTAATTTGACAAATGACTTCACTCAACCACTAACCATGGGTAGAAAAAAAGATTTTGTGTTATCATTCATATTTTTTGAAAAAAGGCTAGGAAAGCAAAAAATCTGCCAGGGTATGAAAACTTTTATATATATATTCTCTAGTTAGTAATATACTATATATATTATATATATTATTTATTCAATTTATCTTATTATATTTTTTCCATTATATATATTCTCACACTTATTCACATTATCAGCATTCATTCACACTTTACTCATACATATATACATATATTGCATCGTATAGTCACTGCATAATGTGGTCACATGTTATTATGTTTGTGCTCATATTAGCATAGTTATTTATATGCACATCTTATTTCACATCTTCGTCTTTATTCTGTGATATTCTCTTCCTGAACTCTCTTCTTCTCTTCTCTTTCACAACATACTTATTTTTTTCGTACATTGCCCTCACAGGATATGCTTCGGGATGTGCACATGCGTGGACTGGAGCAGCATGCATCATTATAGGGGCGCCATTCTCTGGGCTCAGACCCAGTCACGTGACCGACCCAGATCATGTGGCTACCCACGTGGTCTATAGCTGCTCGCGTCACCGGCTCCCCCCTCTCCGGATGACATCTTCCAGGATGCCGCACAACTAATCTCTTATCCGGCGGTATGCGCCCTGTAAATCAATCCTGGATGTTAAGATAGTCTTTTGATTGGTTTGTGGCGATATAATTGAACCCCTCTTCCTGCCATCTGACACCACACACCCCTGGCGAAGGCTACACGCCGAAACACGGTTAGGGTCCTGGTGTCATGGTGTCGGCACGGCAATAGTGGGACATGCCCCAGGTAATCACTTGTTATCTTAGATATTTACCATCTTCACACATTGTTGTGCTTTGCCTGTTCACTGCATTCTGCTGTCATTTGTTTCTTGAATAGTACACACTATACTAGACCATATATTGCTATCTGTACCTATTTATTAGTTCATCTGTCTAGTATATTGTAGTACACTTTATTTATATTATTTATATTGATATATATTTTTATGTCACTTTTCATTTTACTGAGTTTATATATACCCAATTTTGGGACTATATCCCTTTATAACTATATATCTGATATACCTGTGGCCAATACTCCTGATTCAGGATAATTACCATCCAGTGCTGGGTTCTTTGTGTTCAGTATATACTTCGGTAGACTGCACATTGTGATATACATATATACACTGATCATCTTAGTGTGCTATAATAAAAAAGTTTTATATCTCATGTATTTATCTCACATTGTATTGATATAGCATATATTGGTAATATTTATTATCTTGCTCTTTACTGAGGTTGTTTATACCCTCTTTTTGGGGGGGGGGACTACTCCTCTATAGCCATATACATATTGTACGTATATATGCTTTTTGTGGAGTACTGCTTTTGAGATATTTTCATATTGTCCTTTTTCTTGTCCTCTTGCTGTGCAGTCTTTGTGGTGCTTGTTCACACTGCTTGCATTACTTTTTACTTTGTCTTTTTATATTCCATGTATTAACAAACTTTATACATTTTAGATTTTGCATTGGCTATTTTTTTTCTATGGGGTATACATGTTTGTTGTTCAATAGCCTTTTTCCATATAACTACATGGGGATGATAGTGGTGCATTGTCATCATTAGACACTTTGTTTCATACCCCCTTGTGTGACTCAATTTTGGTGTTAATTACAAACACTATTTGTAGCATGTAAAATATCCTCCAGAATACATTTCCTGTATCACATTTGCAGAGTTAGCATGTAGATGGAAAACAAACATTTTGGCATGGCAGGCATGGAATCCTCCTTCCCTTCCAATCTTCCGATGACCTCAGAAAACAAGACCAAATATACTGCAGCCCAGCTAAGTCATAGATATCCAAGAATGGATTTTAATATTCTCACAGGAAAAAGGTGGAAAAAATTGCATGAAAAAATTGAGAATAGAGACAGGTGCCACATGCTTATCCTAGCCTAACAATAGGTTTCGCCTGACGGCTTCTTCCTAGGCCAGGTAATAGTTGTTCATGTCAAGCTTCCACTTGGGGGTGCAGGGACTTAGAGAAGATAAAACTTCTAAGTGCAGTAAGACAAAAAACCCACAAGAAGTCGCTAGCTCAAGCGTCAGAATAGTCAAACAAGCTAAAGTCAAAACCGGAACGTCACGTCTAACCAAGGGGTTGAGTAAGCCGTAGTCAAATGGAAGCAAGGGGGTGGGAAGCCAAGGAGTCACATCAAAAGCCGAAGGGGAGAAGCCGAAGAGGTCGGAGGCCAGGAGATCAGGTAACTACAGAGGAGGGGTATGGAGTCTGGGACACAGAAAGGGACCGAGGTCAAGATAGGGTAGACAAGATGGGAGGACAGAACTAGGGGAACAGAGGTCAGTGAGAGGTAGACTGGGTAGCGGGACAGATCAGAGAAAACTCACAGGAACCAGGACGCATGCTGTAGAACAGGGCTATTACTGGCGGCATTGCATAGGTATCCACACAATAATAAAGCAGGGAGAGTCCCGGAACGAGGCACTACCGAACAGACCCCTCCCACCTGAGTTAATCCCGTCCGAGCCACGCAATAGTGATGACAGTTCATTTGTTTCTATTATTTGGAAATACTCTACTTCTAGCAAAGTATTAGCAAGAATTTTGCTCTGAACTGTGACCTACTCCACATGGACTATTATTATTTTATTTTTTATCTTTTTTTATTTTTAAAAATATATATATTTTTAGCTTTATTTTTTTTTCTTACCTTAATGCTTTATAAGCAGGTTTGTCCTATAACAGATTTTAAGTAACATTTTTTGACAGCAACCAAAATAGTTCCTGGCCCACCAGCCTTGGTGTCTGGTAGTAAGCGGTAAAGCAGGACAACTATTACTTCTTCCACATGCACTATTTTTCCTTTAATTAGAAATAAAATTACAATCATTTCCCCCTCCCGGTAATTAGTGCAGATCATGTGGCGCTCTTTTAAAAGTAAAAGGTTACAAAATATTTATCTGCCATTTCCATTTCACAAATGGCCAAAACACAGCAATGTTGTTTTCCTGCTGTTTGAATGAGGTAACAGGATGTGGTGATTGTGATTCAAAAAATCTTTTATCCGCGGGAAATAAAAAAAAAAGTTGGCATCATTATAGCCACAAAAATGCCAGCATTTATCCAGGGGCATTATTAGGCTAAGCACAAAAAGAAAGAACAGCAGCAGTAGTAATCAAATTACAATCGAAATAGAAAAGGACGCCGACTGTTCTGTAAGCAGCGAGAAGCCTTCCCGTGTATCCGCTTTCTTTTAATGCTATAAAGCATGAGAAACCTTAACGGCTGCTTGAATTTATGCAGTAGGTAGTCTATCTGATTGCAATAGTACCTTTGGGGATATGGCAATATGTCTATTTGCCTGATTAAGTCATTGAATTAAATATCCCAATTTTAGGGCAACATGGGTTTAAGGTTGTTTTTTATTTTTGGAGCGGCAGGGCTTAGTTCCGTGTTAATTTAAGGCTGCATATCCCTTCCGAAAGTCTAATTTGGCTTTTGTATTAACCTCAGCTGTCAGGCTTCGGTGGAAATAATGGACTCTGACAGATCTAGTGCAAAGGAGAAAATATGAGAAGAAATAACACTGTATTCTCTGACTGTGATAAAACGCTCATAACAAGCACCTGTGAGCTACACTATTTCCATATAAATGTGAAATTTGACATTCTGCAGGGGTCAATAGCAAAATCAATCAATTTAAATTCTAACTGGGCAGCAGTCTTGATTTGAGGAAAATCCAGTGTAAAAAAAATAATTTCCTTTTGAAATCTTTTGTATTTGTGATGTGGTCCTTCTTTGTTCCCTCATGCGTCTCATTGATTCATTTTATTGACCGACTAAAACTTTACCTTTGTTGTGCAAGACTTGACAAGAGTACACAAGCTTATATGAAAGGAATCACTGAAGGAACTGAATAGATTGGGAATCTACAGAGAGGTCGTCACCTTACAGTAAATTTGTAGATTATTGATTCTACCATTTTATATATGACTACATTCACTGTAAAAAGCAATATAACTATACAATAAAATAAAAACATCTAAGGTATGGCCTTGCTGAAATTTAGCAGAGAGCAGCCATAAAACTGCTTATATGGATGTACTATGAGCACTAAACCTTAAAGGTCCAGCATATCTTTAAGTATCGTTATATATACACACATGCATGTATGGAGGAAGCTTTCCTACGTTGCAATGTTTTTGGAGGGGTTTTTCATTCCCTGAAGCATTTGTTTTTCAAAAGTTTTAGCAGAGTTTTTTTCCTAAAGCCTTTTTTACAGCTTTCTAATTCGACAATGCCTAGTCTGGAGTGCATACCATCATGCTCCGGTTCAAGAAGATGACATGGACCTTCCTTTTTTTTCCGTCTACACGTTTTTCAAAACTTGAAGCTGAAAATGAAAAGGAGCTCAAAACGCTGAATATATTAACAGCAAAGTGGTTTTGTAATAACAATGAATAGTTTGAGTCAAGCATTTTTAAAGGGATAGTCTGGCCTTAGGGTATAAGGGTTACTTTACACTCTGCGACATCGCTACCGATATATCGTTGGGGTCACATCGTTAGTGATGCATATCCGGCGCCGTTAGCGACATCGCAGCGTGTAACACTGATGAGCGACGATCAACGATTGCAAAATCGTTCCAAAACGGTGATTGTTGACACATCGCTCATTTCCTTAATATCGCTGCTGTTACCGGTACGATGTTGTTCGTCGTTCCTGCGGCAGCACACATTGCTATGTGTGACACCGCGGGAGCAACGAACATCTCCTTACCTGCGTCCACCGGCAATGCGGAAGGAAGGAGGTGGGCGGGATGTTACGTCCCGCTCATCTCCGCCCCTTCGCTTCTATTGGCCAGCCGCTTAGTGACGCCGCAGTGACGTCGCTATGACGCTGAACGCACCTCCCCCTTGAGGGAATGATTGTTCGGCGGTCACAGCGACGTCGCTGACCAGGTATGTGCGTGTGACGCTTCCATAGCGATAATGTTCGCTACGGCAGCAAGCACCAAATGTCATAAGAGCAGCGGGGGTGGGAGCTATTGCGCTCGACATCGCTAGCAATCGCTAGCGATGTTGCAGCGTGTAAAGTACCCCTTAGTCTACAGTCACTCCATATGACTGCAGACTTCTGAATGCTCACAATGGGCTCCGGTGGTGGCACAAGGAGTGGCAGGCGCATGACCACAAGTATGTGATTTACATATGCATAGGTAGGCAATGCCCCATGAGGTAAATATACTATGTTTTATGTATTTACTGTTGTATATTATAAATACATGTGTGGATGTTTAAGTGTTTTAGAAGAGAATATCCTTAGGATGTAGCAGGTCTATGATTATTTAACAGGTTACCAAAGTTGGTATCCGGTAATCAGGTAAGAGGGTGGTAGAGTGAGTCTAGAAGAGGTGTTAGATAGGATAGGGTTAAAGTAGTTAACGTAGGAGTGACAGATGGCAGGCAGGTAGGAAAGGGAGCTCCAGAGGGGGTCAGTCAGGAAGTGAGTTCAGGATGACAAGACGCGGCCTCAGTGTAAGGGTCAGTCAGGGAAACCAAGCGTAATTTTTGGCAGTCCGGAGCCTACGGCTGACCCCGGCGAGCTCAGAGAGTTGCCCGGTTTGAGAGAAGTCAGGGCCCAGAAGTGGACTAAGGTGTAAGGTATTAGAGGGAAAGAGGCAAAGACTCTGGGAATTGAGGATGCGGTCCAAGATAGCGGGGGATAGCACAAGGAGTAGTACCCCACAGAGAAAGGAAGGAAGGAGGGCTATGTCTGTCATAATGATGTGAAGAATAAAAGTAAACAAAAACTGGTTGGCTAAGTGAACTCTGGTGTCACGTGTCTTACAACGTTGAGGACTGGCAACATGGGTGACAGACACCGGCGTGAAGCAGAAAGTAAGTGTTGTGCACCCCCGTCCAAAGTCAGTTCTGCACACAGAGTCTCCTTGGTGAATAAGAGTAGCGCCTGCATGGCCAGGGACCGTCACCCTCTTTTATATACATGTGATCACATGCTAATTAAGGGTCTTCTCCAAATTCTTTCCTTGAGGAACACACACTCTTTTCTTCAGTTCCTATCTGAACAATGCAATTAGCAAAGGGGGACATTTTCTCGATGATACTATAGGATATTGTATGTGTGCATATGCTGTTTCCTCCTTATACACATCACTGCATATCCTGGCACCTTTCATTGATAAATGTCAGTAACACATGATATGTATTTTTCTCTTTGTTTCATTATGTTCCTTTACATGTCCTTCTTTCATTTATGCAAATTTATTTATGTATTCAATTTCATATGCTGTTTGCTGTCCCCTTAAATTTGGGCATTCTCACCAGCCATCGTTGTTTTAGTACCCCAAGCATTGCATTCTCCATGTGGTATTTCCGACATCGGGAGGTACTCTGCAAACTTCTCAATCTTGGCCCATACCAGGGCTATTAACTCCAGTTTAATCCAGTTATAGTTGTCAGGGTTCTTCTACGAGTCCCTTAAGGGTGTATAGCGCAAAGGGTTGAGAGAAGTCTGCATATGCTAGGATGGAAGCAGTCATCAATATAATCTTCAAGGTCCAGAAAGCCTCTTCCTGTCTTAGGCCTCACTGGATCAACTGGCACATACTGTAGCATCTCCTGCTGTCCCCTTCAATAGTTCATGGAATGGCACCACTGTCTTGGTGAAGTCTTTAATGAATCTGCTGTAGTATCTGGATAGACCCAAAAAGACTCTCAGTTCTCTGTAGGCTATTTTTGTACAACAGCTACCTTCTCCTTGATGGGGTAAACCTCTTCACAAGAAACTGTGTGCTCCAGGTACTCAATCTCCTTCTGGAACAGATGACACTTACAGGACGTAATCTTCAACTCATGTCTTTGAAGTCTCTCCAGTACTTGCTGAGTCCGGTGAGGTGTTCATCGAATGTGGTGGGATATACGATAATATTATTGAGGTATATTAATGTTGCTTCGAAATTGAAGTCCCCCAGACATCTTTCTGTCGCGGGCGGGGAGGAGGCCGCTGCGCTGCGCTCGCTGACGCTCGGGTCCGGCGCTGCTGCGATGGCTGCTCAGTGGCTCGAGCGGTGGGCCGGATCCGGGGACTCGAGCGGCGCCCCTCGCCCGTGAGTGAAAGGGGGGTAGTTTGGTTTGGGGATTTGGTCCGTGACGCCACCCACGGGTTGTGGTGAGGTTGGGCACCACCGCTGCTGGTGACGGGGATCCAGGGAGCGATGGCAGGGAGCAGCTGGGATGTTGTTTTCCCCCTCCGTGGGTAGGGGTTGGTGGTCCCGGGGCCCGGTGAGGTGACGGGGAGGCAGGGTTGGCAAGGTGCAGGGTCGCCTGAACTGCGCAGCGCGGTGCCAGATGGCACGGTTGTACTCACTCAGCCACAAATGTACGCAAAGTCTCTGGTAAACCAAACGGCTGGATGGACGGGTCCCGCAGCTGGCTGTTGTGACTTCTCCTGGACGGTTGGTGGTGGCTGCCTTTCCCTGCACCTTTGTGTATGTTCGGTCCCGATGGATTCCCACCGGTAACCCGCTCCCCACCGTGTATATGTTCCGGAGGAGCCCTTTTGCCCGCAGGCTCTGGCCCTTGGAACTCTAGCTGTGGCGGTAGCTGTATTTCCGTTTGCTGGTCGGACGGTTGCCTTCAATCGGGTCTTGGCTGTTAGGAAACCCCTTGGGTTCCGGTCACTGACGGATTTGACCTCTAATGGCGATTCCAAGCCTGGTCGGGGTGCGCAGGCCCTGCCTGTGTGTGCTGGCTTCACTTCGCTCCCCGGTTTGGTATCGGCGGGCCACCGCCCGTCCCCGGTCCTACGGTTCCGCGTTGATCCGCCTCTCCTGCAGACGGCCACCACTGTCTGCCAACCTTGCTCTTAGTGCCCGGGCCACACACCCAGACACGGTCAGTTTGCTCCTCCACTACTACTTCACTTCTCACTCCTTCACTTTCCTGACTCAACTCCTCTGACTTCCTTTTCCCGCCTCCAGGACTGTGAACTCCTCAGTTGGTGGGGCCAACTGCCTGGCTCCACCCCACCTGGTGTGGACATCAGCCCCTGGAGGGAGGCAACAAGGATTGTGTGTCTAACTGATGTGCTTGTCTCGGGGTGGGGGTGTGTGTTGCAGTACCTGTGACGACCTGGCTAGTCCAGGGCACCACATTTCCATCAGACATTGCAACATTTGCAGCATTGGTTAGCCCAAATAGGTCTTGCTAAGTTATGGGTATTTGCCAATAGCAGCTGGCAAGGTCAAGAGAGAAGAAGTATTTACTTTTCCATAAGGTGAATAAAGGCTCATCTATCCTCGGCAAAGGGTATGAATCCCAAATCGCTGGTAATCCACAGAGAATCTTAGTGTTCCGTCCTTCTTCTCAACTAGTGCAATGGGTGCAGCCCAGGGACTCTGACTCTCCTGTATTACTCCATTCCATAACGTGTGTTAGCAGATCCTTTACCACTTGATACACTTGGGGTGGAATCTGTCTGTATCATTTCCGAATGGGAGCCGTATTTACCATAGGGATCTCAAGTTAAATGGCTCTGTTGCTGCCAAAATCATAGTTCCAGGCAAACAATTTCTAATACTGTCTCAATAGCTCTTTCACCTGTCCCACTTATTGGCGAGAGAATCCTAACAACTTTGCTTTCATTTGTTCTAAGATGGTATGGCTGATCCCCACCATGCCTTTCCTTTGTTTTTGTTTCAGAGACACTGACAAAGTCCACATGTCCTCTCGTACAGGGGCAGTGGAATACTGCCAATGGCGGCAGGCCACACAACTCTATGGAGACCGTGGGTTCATGGGGCCATTGTTTCCCAGTGCCTAAGTCAGCTGGATGTGCATCTGAGGGCAAGCATTCAGTTGAAATGCATTGCAACACAGAGACATGTTGAGTCCGTGCACTACAATGTACCTGCTGAATAATGATATGAATATTCACTGCTCCCCCTTAATCTCGCCCACTTTTTTGCACTGAAGCCCATGCTGAAAGGTGGGCTGGATTATGAGCAAGGGAGCAGTGAATTTTCATTTTCTTTAATAGCAGAACATGTCATTACCCAGCACCGGCTTTCTGCAGCAGTTGTGCAATCACGTATGCTGCTATTAAAGAATATGAATATTCACTGCTGCCCACAAATATAATCCTGCGCTTGGGGAGCAGCAAATATACCTGCAGCTGATGGCAGTGCAAGTGGTAACACACGGCAATGACATCATGAGCTGCGCTGCTTACACACTGAAGTCAGTTGCCAGACGCAAATATACCAGGGAAAGCGAGGGGAATCAGTAGACACTCATATTCCCGCTGCAGATAAGCCCAGACTATATCCCTGAACTGAATGATAGTATACTGGAAGGTTAATTGCCAGCGACTTCTGACACCCTACAGAAAATAAACCTCTCTGGACAGGTTCGTAAAAGGGAACTTTCTGTCTTGAAAAGGGGCTTGCATTCTCAGCCATGCACCAATTGGACAAATTCACATTAGTCAAGGATCTGTACTTTTTTTTGCCGTAAGCTAATTTTCTGTGCTATTTATCAACAGCCAAGAGGTATGGCTTCTTTACCATTTGTTGACCAACAAGTCTTCCAGGACTTGATGGACTTACTGAACGAGGTTGGACCAAACACAATTAGGCCAACCTTCCCTCTGAGAAATATGTCCCATGCTACACCACCTTTGTCTATTCTACCATCAGTGCAAATGTTTTTTCAACTTGCCAAGAATTACATCCTTAGATTGCCCATAAATAATGGTGGGGGTCAGAGCCTAACCAGTGGGGAAAAAGTGCCCTTGCACAGTTGAAAAACAATAAATCAATTTTCATGAAGGAAGCAGACAAGGGTGGGAATGTGGTTTTATGGCCAGTAGACATGTATCTTGGGGAGGCTAGAAGACAACTAACACATGGTACTGCCAGAAGTTGCCATCTGACCCCACTGATGTATTTCAGAGGACATTTAAGAACCTTTTGGACTCAGCACTAAGATTTGGGTTTATAAAAAAAAAGGGAAAGGGACTTTCTTTGCTACCAAGCCAGTGGTGCCAACTTTTTACCTTTGGCCAAATGTGCACAAGGACATCTGTGGCGGCCTCAGGCTTCAGTTGCCACAGAGTATTGCACCTAAATGTGGGTGTAATGCTAAACTCAGTTCTTGAGGAGGTTAGTCCCGGTTTCAACACATTACAGTCATGGCCAAAAGTTTTGAGAATGACACTAAAATTATATTTTCACATGATCTGTTGCCCTCTGGTTTTTAATTGTGTTTGTCTGATGTTTACATCACATACAGAAATATAATTGCAATCATATTATGAGTACCAAAAGGTTATATTAACAGAATGAGTTAATGCAGCAAGTCAATATTTGCAGTGTTGACCCTTCTTCTTCAGGACCTCTGCAATTCTCCCTGGCATGCTCTCAATCAACTGTCGCGGGCGGAGGAGGGGACGCCGCGCTCTCCCACTGCTCGGGTCCGGCTTCCGCTGCTGCTGCGGCCTGCTGCTGCTCGGTGGCTCGAGCGATGGGCCGGATCCCGGGGACTCGAGCGGTGCTCCTCGCCCGTGAGTGAAAAGGGGATTGGTTTGGGGGATTTATTGTCCGTGACGCCACCAACGGTTGTGGTGATTGTGTGGACACCACCGCTGCTCTGTATGGGGATCCCGGGAGCGGTGACAGGGAGCAGCTTTGTTGTTATTTCTCCCCTCCGTGGGTAGGGGGTTGGTTGTCCCGGGGCCCGGTGATGGGGCAGGGATGGATGGCAGGCCAGGTGTGGGGCCTGGTGAGGTGCAGGGTCGCGGGGGCAGCGCTGTGCCGCACGGCACGGTGGTACTCACTCAGCCTGAGACGTTGACACAGTTCTCGGTAAAACACACGGCTGGAAAGACGGTTCCCACGGACGGCTGCTGTTGCTTTTCCCCGGTAGTTGACGGTGACGGTCTCTGTCCCTGCACCTAATGAAATGTTGGTAGCGTTGGGTTCCCACCGGTAACCCGCTCCCCGGCCCGGATATTGGCCGGAGGAGCCCCTCTTTGCCCGCAGGCGCTGGCCCTGAGAAACTGGTTCCTTGGCGGTGGCGGTGTCTCTCTCCTACGGTTGGATTGTTGCCTTCAATCGGGACTTAGTTGTTGGGAGACCCAGAGGTCCCCTTCACTAACGGATTTGGCAAATTCACGGCGACTCCTAGCCTTGCCGGGATCCGAAAGGCCCCTGCCAATGGTGCTGGCTTCTCCTCGTGTACCGCTCCGGTACCGCCGGGCCACCACCCGTCCACGGTCCTTTCAGCAACCTCCGATCAGCCTCTCCTGCAAACGGTCACCGCCGTCTGCTGACCTTGCTGTCTCAGTCCGGGGCACATACCCGGACCAACTTCAGGTTTTCTCAACTGTCACTTTCTCTTCCACCTTAACTCCTCTCTCTTGCTCCTCTACCCCTCACTTCAACTTCACTAACTGTTCTGCCTGGTTTTCCCGCCTCCAGCACTGTGAACTTCTGGGTGGGCGGAGCCAACCGCCTGGCCCACCCCCTGGTGTGGACATCAACCCCTGGAGGAAGGCAACAAGGATTTTTGGGTAGCTTCGGTGTACCTATCCGGGGTGTAGGGTGTGGTGGTGTCATGACCTGTGACCCCTGGCTTGCCCAGGGCGTCACATTCCCCCTTAGCAAAATGCAGACCGTCCGCGGGCTGCCCGTCCAACACCGGTTTTATTTTTCTGAAAAGATAAAAAAAAACACAAGACAAGTATAATAACATCATCCCACAGCGGGAGGCACTTTTCTTAAACGTTACGGTAACATTTTAAACGGTTGCTACTGCCGCTCTCTCCCACCCAAGTAACCTGGCCCTGATGCTGCCTCTAAGAAACAGGCAGCACCCCTTGACCCCAGTCCTGAACCAGTTATCCGAGCGGGATCTGTCCTTCCCCTCCAGAGGGTAGCCACCGGTTCCGGTGGTGGCTGGGCCCCAGCCTGCTCTACTGCGGGCCCTCCCTCCAACCTGCCTCTCCGGAGGAAGTAACGTTAGCTGCAACAAACATATTTTATTTACATGCCACTAATATTTGTGGTTGCCCTGCAAGTTCTCGGGCCTGTTCATAGAGAAGTCCCTATGCATCTTTTCAAGCGGTCCCCACGGGGACAACAATGCCGGCAACGGCCGGTTCCAAATCACGGTTGCAGACAATCAGGTTACTTGCTCATCGGTGGATCACTTATCATTTTCTTCAAAAACTTTTCAAACTTTTAAACACACACACGGTGGTCCCAACGGGGACGGTGCAACGGTGCTCCGCTGCCTTACTCAGAGTCCTCGACATCACCTGAGGGAGGGGGCTAGGCGCTCACACAGGACTCCTGGCTGCCCCTTAACTTGGCATCCAGCGCGAACCACCCCCTCTCCCCACAGTGCCGGGTGTACTGAACTATGTCGCCCGGCATCAGGTTACGACCGGGGTGCTCCTCTGGCAGGTGAGCATTCACATCCCGCCGGGCTATAAACACTTCGGCCTCCAGGCCCGGTTCATAAATAAATCCATAGCCCCGGCGGACATCAAACCGCCTCACCTGCCCTTCATACAGCGGGCCCCGGACCCGGAAGGTAGCTTGTCTCAGGCTCTCCTTCTCCCGGATCGTACAGGCCACCATCTCTGCCTTCTTTCTTTCTCTCTCACCGATTTCCAGGCCCAACGGTACCGGCTCCCTGTCCCAGTATGGCGCTGCTGCGAGCTCCGGCGCACGGGTCGGGCCCCGCGAGACCTGTTGGACATTGCCCACTGCTGGTGATCTGGGCGGCAGGTCCCGCGGTGACTTGGCCTTAGACGCCGCCTTGCAGCGGAAACCCGGCGCAACCTCAGCCGAGGTGTGGGGGATGGGCACAGGGGCTTTCCTCTTCTGGGCCTTTGGCACGGAGCGGGCTATCGGCTCCGGCTCGGGGACTTTCTCGGGGGACGCCTCCGGTTCAGTTTTCGGGGCCTTCCATTGCAGCACGTCCAGTCGACTACGGGCTCCGGCTACAGGTCGGCCCGCCGGTGCGGGCATGCTGGGTATCGCTACTGGTGGCGGTGGTAGCGGGCCTTGTGGCAGGGTCACGGCTTCCGAGACGGGTGGCGAGGGAGGCAGCAGGGCGAGAGGGTTTAGACCGGGTCCCGCAGCCGCGATGACCGGCCCTTCAAGGGCATCGGGGCGTGGGTCACTCACCCTCCCTTCCTCAGCTTCCTCCTCGCGCCTCCGCATAGCAGACACTACGTCCGCCATGTCGGTCTCCCACTCCTCTAGGAGGAGCTGCATATGGGCTTGCAGACGGTTATTTAACGGGGCTGTCCGGTCTCTCAGCCACATCGCCGTGCCGGGTGTGGGAGCGTCCTTGTTGGCGGTCGGACTGTACATCTTGGCAATCGTGCCTTCCAGGAACCCAGTATTCCAGCAGAGTCCTGGCGTCCCTGCCTTTATAGCCGCGGCTACATGCGACCAGTCGCCATTTCGTCCCCCTTAGCCTCTTTCCGGCCCCTCCTCTATCGGGGCGGGGTTTTGGCCTTCGCGCCTCCGCTACTCGAGAAAACGCTCGAGCGGGAACTTTTCGCGCCAAAGATGGTGACTTCCGAAATTTTTCGGCCGGACGCCTCCGGCAGTAACAAGGCGCACCTCTACCAGACGGCAGAGCAGTAAGATCCTGTTCGTGACGCCAAGTTGTCGCGGGCGGAGGAGGGGACGCCGCGCTCTCCCACTGCTCGGGTCTGGCTGCCGCTGCTGCTGCGGCCTACTGCTGCTCGGTGGCTCGAGCGATGGGCCGGATCCCGGGGACTCGAGCGGCGCTCCTCGCCCGTGAGTGAAAAGGGGATTGGTTTTGGGGATTTATTGTCCGTGACGCCACCCACGGTTGTGGTGATTGTGTGGACACCACCGCTGCTCTGTATGGGGATCACGAGAGCGGTGACAGGGAGCAGCTTTGTTGTTATTTCTCCCCTCCGTGGGTAGGGGGTTGGTTGTCCCGGGGCCCGGTGATGGGGCAGGGATGGATGGCAGGCCGGGTGTGGGGCCTGGTGAGGTGCAGGGTCACGGGGGCAGCGCTATGCCGCACGGCACGGTGGTACTCACTCAGCCTGAGACGTTGACACAGTTCTCGGTGAAACACACGGCTAGAAAGACGGTTCCCACGGACGGCTGCTGTTGCTTTTCCCCGGTAGTTGACGGTGACGGTCTCTGTCCCTGCACCTAATGAAATGTTGGTAGCGTTGGGTTCCCACCGGTAACCCGCTCCCCGGCCCGGGTATGGGCCGGAGGAGCCCCTCTTTGCCCGCAGGCGCTGGCCCTGAGAAACTGGTGCCTTGGCGGTGGCGGTGTCTCTCTCCTACGGTTGGACTGTTGCCTTCAATCGGGACTTAGTTGTTGGGAGACCCAGAGGTCCCCTTCACTGACGGATTTGGCAAATTCACGGCGACTCCTAGCCTTGCCGGGTTCCGAAAGGCCCCTGCCAATGGTGCTGGCTTCTCTTCGTATACCGCTCCGGTACCGCCGGGCCACCACCCGTCCACAGTCCTTTCGGCAACCTACGATCAGCCTCTTCTGCAAACGGTCACCGCCGTCTGCTGACCTTGCTGTCTCAGTCCGGGGCACATACCCGGACCAACTTCAGGCTTTCTCAACTGTCACTTTCTCTTCCACCTTAACTCCTCTCTCTTGCCCCTCTACCACTCACTTCAACTTCACTAACTGTTCTGCCTGGTTTTCCCGCCTCCAGGACTGTGAACTCCTTGGTGGGCGGAGCCAACCACCTGGCCCACCCCCTGGTGTGGACATCAGCCCCTGGAGGAAGGCAACAAGGATTTTTGGGTAGCTTCGGTGTACCTATCCGGGGTGTAGGGTGTGGTGGTGTCATGACCTGTAACCCCTGGCTTGCCCAGGGCGTCACACAACTTCTGGATCAAATCCTGACTGATAGCTGTCCATTCTTGCATAAGCAATGCTTGCATCTTGCCAGAATTTGTTGGTTTTTGTTTGTCCACCCATCTCTTGATGATTGACCACAAGCTCTCAATGGGATTAAGATCTGGGGAGTTTCCAGGCCATGGACCCAAAATCTCTATGTTTTGTTCCATGAGCCATTTAGTGACCACCTTTGCTTTATGGCATTGTGCTCCATCATGCTGGAAAAGGCATTGTTGGGCGCCAAACTGCTCTTGAACAGTTGGGAGAAGTTGCTCTTGGAAGACATTCTGGTACCATTCTTTATTCATGGCTGTGTTTTTAGGCAAGACTGTGAGTGAGCCAATTCCCTTGGCTGAGAAGCAACCCCACACATGAATCGTTTCAGGATGCTTAACAGTTGGCATGAGACAAGACTGGTGGTAGCGCTCACCTCTTCTTCTCCTAATAAGCTGTTTTCCAGATGTCCCAAACAATCGAAAAGGGGATTCATCTGAGAAAATGACTTTACCCCAGTCCTCAGCAGTCCACTCCCTGTACCTTTTGCAGAATATCAGTCGGTCCCTGATGTTTTTTCTGGAGAGAAGTGACTTCTTTGCTGCCCTCCTTGAAACCAGGCCTTGCTCAAGCAGTCTCCGCCTCACAGTGTGTGCAGAAGCACTCACACCAGCCTGCTGCCGATCCCACAGCTGAAACAGTTTTAAGATACGGTCCTGGCGTTTTCTGGTCCTTTTGGGCGCCCTGGAGCCTTTTTGGCAACAATGGAAGCTCTCTCCTTGAAGTTCTTGATGATGCGATAGATTGTTGACTGAGGTGCAATCTTTGTAGCTGCGATACTCTTCCCTGTTAGGCCATTTTTGTGCAGAGCAATGATGGCTGCACGTGTTTCTTTAGAGATAACCATGGTTAACTGAAGAGAAACAATGATACCAAGCACCAGCCTCCTTTTAAAGTGTCCAGTGGTGTCATTCTTACTTAATCATGACTGATTGATCGCCAGCCCTGTCCTCATCAACACCCACACCTGTGTTAATGGAACAATCACTAAAACAACGTTAGCTGCTCCTTTTAAGGCAGGAATTCAATGATGTTGAAATGTGTTTTGGGGGTTAAAGTTCATTTTCTTAGCCAATATTGACTTTGCAAGTAATTGCTGTTAAGCTGATCACTCTTTATGACATTCTAGAGTATATGCAAATTGCCATTAGAAAAACTTAAGCAGTAGATTTTGTAAAAATTAATATTTGTAGCATTCTCAAAACTTTTGGCCATGACTGTACACACTCAAATACACACCAGGTTGCCCTGTTCCCATTAGGGACTGGGCTAGGGTAGGGTAATAAAGGGATTGCCGACAGAGTGGCATTTACAGGATGCCTTCAAACAGGGGCCTCAGTCCCACTAGCTTAGGACCTGGGAGGGGGGAGGTGCAGCCAGCAGGGGGAGTCAGGAGCCAACACAACAGTTAACAAAAATAGTGAGCCAGCCACACTCAGGCAAGCAGTTTGGAGGAGTTCTCCAGCAGGAGAGCAAGGCAGCAGACGTGCCTCACAGGTGCTCTGGTGGGAAGGAGGAAGAGTTCACATGGTTGCCGTGGGGAGTGTGAATCTGCTCCCTTCGGAACCGGCACCACACAGGGTGGCAGGACCCTAGGAAAGATCATACTTCACGTTGGTTTTCCAGAATCTGCCTGGACAGGAAAAGTTTCAAGCTTTCATGACCACACAGCGCCCGACAGCACAGTGACAGGGAGGATCCGGGGTCTCGCCTCAGGTCTGACCCGATATCGGAACCGCGGCACTTGCATATAGAGACAAGAGTACAACTCGTGAAAACCCGGGTCCCCATGTAGCTTCATGCCAGGGGATCGACAGACAGGCCTTACAAGAAGGAAACCTATCGAACACCAAACCGGACTGATCTCTAATGGATTGGGTTCGACAGAGCCCATCATAGCAAGTGGCCGGTATTACCTGGTCGAGCGGCACAACATCAAAAGTGAGTAAACAACCTGGAACTTGCAGCCATAGACTCTGACTCTTTATTACTGGTACTGCCGCTCCGTGCTGCCATTACTACTCCCCTCATCATCCTCCCCAGGGCCCGCTCCACCTGTGAGGAGCGATACCATCCATAGCTACTACCACCATCAGCCCCGGAGGAAAGCGACAGCAGTGGCGGCAGATTCCCTGGCCGCTACCACAAGTGGCGTCACGATATTCACCTCACTACTACCCCAAACATCTTCCCCAGCCATCTACTGTATGCCTCGGGGCAACAGAGTCGGGCTAGGCCGCCGGTGACCACGACAGTTGACGGCTCAGCGATCAGTAGGTTAATGTACCAGCCCCGTGGGGCGCTACACATTTATAAATCGCCAGGTCACCCACTAGTTTCTAGCACAAATCTTTGTGAAAAGGTTAGTTTACATAGACCATTATTTACAGCCCTTGGACAGTGGCCTGCTGTCCTATATTAGACTCCACACTTTTCATGCAAAATATGCAAGACCTATATTTACCCAAGGATACCATCATGGCACTTGAGATATGGTGTAGCTATACTCCAAATATTTCTCATAAGCATGGCATGGGGGCAGTCGCACATTTTTTGGACTTCCAGAGAGGATAGGATAGAATGCACAACTAGACTCTTCTCTGCTAGATCTCCTGGATTTTATGCTT
Source organism: Anomaloglossus baeobatrachus (assembly GCF_048569485.1). Taxonomy (NCBI): domain Eukaryota; kingdom Metazoa; phylum Chordata; class Amphibia; order Anura; family Aromobatidae; genus Anomaloglossus; species Anomaloglossus baeobatrachus. The sequence goes on along the minus strand of NC_134358.1, from coordinate 217,965,413 downwards.
ACACACAACTATTGTGTTTTCAACCGGATTTTCAACTACCTTGACATTTGACAACACATTTCAATTTCCTATCATATTTCTTTTTAATGTAGACATCACGTCTACCACCGTTTTAAAGCGCTGGATTCTGATCCTCATAGACTTGTATGGGGACCAGCATTTGGCCAAAAATTTGGGGTCAATTCTGAGCCCAAAGCAGCTTTTTATTTTAAACCAGTTGGACCCAACGATCGCAGGTATCTACGAGTCCACCATTACTAATCCTGATGACTACGCAAAGTGTAAAACAAGTTTCAAGAATGCAACGGTGCAGCAAAGTGATGACTTACAACAGGCATTGCTTTTACAGCAATAAAGAGTAAGCAGTAATAAGAGGTAATGCAGACACAATATAAACAACTTTCAGGAGGCAGATCAATACAATTTCAGTAATATACAACACGTAATTGTGGTATCTTACATACACTTATTAAAGACTCTAATTAACAAGAATTATTGTCCCTGCACTGTCCTGCCCTCTTTTCCGGCAGGGCTTCTAAACACTCACTGTCACGGACGCTCAGACGTGGCTTCAGTGCCCCTGCTCCCTATCGCCAGCTCCGAGGGCCTGCGCATGCAACGCAGGTCTCCTGGGACTATGCTGAGGGTGTGTACGCTCTCCTATTCTTAAAGGTCCAGCACACCCTAACCCAGAAGTGCCTCTCAGCTTATAGCTGAAAGGCACTAAGTATTTAAGTCAACCCCCTCTTTGGGAGGTGCCTGGACAACATGGTCTAATCTTAGAGATGCATTGTTAGTTGTCAGGTCCCTTACCCTTGTGCTGCTGCTGTATTGCTGTATTGCTAATACCAGTCTGTATTCTAGTACACGGAGTTCCAACAGTTGCACATATCCTTGTCTGATGTACCTGCTGTACCTGCTACTACACCTATCCTTATCAGCTCTATCTGCTGTACACACTGCTGCATCTATCCATATGAGCTGTACCTGCAATACCCGCTGTTCCTTCCATGCCTGCTATACCAGCTTTACCTGCTGCACCAGTCCACTCCTGCCAGTGCCAGCCTTCTAGTGTGCATCAGCCATCCTGGGTGAACAAGTCCATATCAAAGACTGTCCGTATCCATTCCCTAGGCCCCTGGGTTCAGCTTTCATGGTACCATGTCTACCTAGCTAGCACCTGGTGGCTATCGGCAGCCCAGCCCTTTCTCACCATCAGAGGCTCTTGTGAAAAACCAGTGTGCACCTAGTCATGCCCCTCAGGTAAACTGGTGCTGCGGCCCAGTTGGTTCACTCCCACTCGCATCCATGAGTATTTCAATTATCTAGCATTAACACAACCCCAGCCTCGCTATCATGGAAACATCAGTGTCACCCCCAACTGTACACTACTTCCCCCAACTGGATAAGTCAGTATAACTAAGAATAGCAGAGTACATAAGCACACAGTTCAGCACGTCTAACTTCTAGATCTGGTAATCGAAGTCCGGTCTTTGGTGCTTGATAGAGATGAGCGAACCGGTCCCGGTTCGGCTCGAGGTCGGTTCGCTGAACGGAGCTCCCGTTCAAGTTCGGCTCGACGAACATTCGACGAACCAAACTCGAACTGCATAGGAAACAATGGCAGGCAATCACAAACATAGAAAAACACCTAGAAAACACTCTCAAAGGTGTCCAAAAGGTGACAAACAACTCACAACACAACACAAACACATGGGAAAGTGACAAGGACATATACTCAAGCACATTCAAAAATATGCCATAATTAACCGTCCTCAGGATTGCACTGGGGTAGGTAGATAAAGTCTTTGCTGAACCATGACTTGTTCATCTTGGCTCTTTTTAAAAACAATGTAAGCAAGGGTTACTCCAAGCGGAGTCTCCCTTTTTTCCAAAAATTGGGCCCCACAAACACCCACCCCTTAAGTGGCAGCAGTTGTGCCCCAGTTGTACAATTCACAGCTAGATTTCCATCAAGCACATTCAAAAATACGCCATTCTTATCCGTCCCCAGGATGACACCGGGGTAGGTAGCAAAGTCTTTCCTGATCCCAGCTCTGTTCATCTTGGCTTCTTTTAAAAACACAGCAAGCAAGAGTTACTCCAAGCGGAGTCTCCCTTTTTTCCAAAAATTGGGCCCCACACACACCCACCCCTTCAGTGGCAGCAGTTGTGCCCCAGTTGTACAATTCACAGCTAGATTTGCATCAAGCACATTCAAAAATATGCCATAATTAACCGTCCCCAGGATGACTCTGGAGTAGGTAGATTTGCTGAACCATGACTTGTTCATCTTGGCTCTTTTTAAAAACAATGTAAGCAAGGGTTACTCCAAGCGGAGTCTCCCTTTTTTCCAAAAATTGGGCCCCACACACACCCACCCCTTCAGTGGCAGCAGTTGTGCCCCAGTTGTACAATTCACAGCTAGATTTGCATCAAGCACATTCAAAAATACGCCATTCTTATCCGTCCCCAGGATGACACCGGGGTAGGTAGCAAAGTCTTTCCTAATCCCAGCTCTGTTCATCTTGGCTTCTTTTAAAAACACAGCAAGCAAGGGTTACTCCAAGCGGAGTCTCCCTTTTTTCCAAAAATTGGGCCCCACACACACCCACCCCTTCAGTGGCAGCAGTTGTGCCCCAGTTGTACAATTCACAGCTAGATTTGCATCAAGCACATTCAAAAATATGCCATACATAACCGTCCCCAGGATGACTCTGGAGTAGGTAGATAAAGTCTTTGCTGAACCATGACTTGTTCATCTTGGCTCTTTTTAAAAACAATGTAAGCAAGGGTTACTCCAAGCGGAGTCTCCCTTTTTTTCCAAAAATTGGGCCCCACACACACCCACCCCTTCAGTGGCAGCAGTTGTGCCCTAGTTGCAAACAGGATGTTTTGATTTGCATCAAGCACATTCAAAATCCACAAGCATTTACTCTCCCCAGGATGACACAGGGGTAGTAAATTCCTTCTGGATCCATGACTTGTTCATTTTGATGAACGTCAGTCTGTCCACATTGTCACTGGACAGACGCGTGCGCTTATCTGTCAGCACACACCCAGCAGCACTGAAGACACGTTCAGAGACAACGCTGGCAGCTGGACATGACAAAATCTCCAAGGCGTAACTGGAGAGCTCTGGCCATTTTTCTAGATTTGAAGCCCAAAAGGAGCAAGGCTCCATTTGCAAAGTCATGGCATCAATGTTCATTTGGAGATACTCCTGTATCATCCTCTCCAGCCGTTGACTATGTGTCAGACTTGTTGTCTCTGGTGGCCTTGCAAAAGAGGGTCTAAAAAAATTATGAAAAGATTCCATAAAATTGCTGTTACCAGCACCAGATACGGTCCTACTGGTACGGGTAGACTGTTGAAGATGACGAGACCGTCCCATGTTTGTCAAGTTACAACTGGGAGATTCACTCCCTGCACCTGCACGGTTGTTTGGTGGAAAAGCCGAGCTAAGATCGAGTAACAGCTTCTGCTGATACTACTGCATACGTGCGTCCCTTTCTATGGCTGGAATTATGTCACAAAATTTGGACTTGTACCGGGGTACAATAGTGTGGCAATCCAGTAGTCATCATCACTTCTAATTTTGACAATACGAGTGTCATGTTGGAGGTAGTGCAACAAAAAGGCACTCATGTGTCTTGCGCAGCCATGCGGACCAAGTCCACGCTGTGTTTGTGGCATAGAGGTGCTACCCGTTCTTTCTTCCTCTGACATCTCCCCCCAACCTCTTTCAACTGAAATTTGACCAAGGTCTCCCTCATCCGCTTGTCTTCCATGTCCATGGACAGTTCGTCCTCCATTTCTTCATGTTCTCCTGCACCTTCCTCAACATTTCGCCTGCTACTATGCGCCCTTGTTGATCCCTGTCCCCCATGGTCCCATGCCTGCTGCGTTGGTGATGATGAACGTCTGGACCTTGGTGATGTTGTTGTCCCTTGCGCATATGAATCCTCCTGTAGTTCCTCCCCTTCCTGTTGTCCCACCTCCTGACTCCGAATAGTGTTTAGCGTGTGCTCCAGCATGTAAATGACTGGAATCGTCATGCTGATAATGGCATTGTCAGCGCTAAACATATTCGTCGCCATGTCGAAACTGTGCAGAAGGGTGCATAGGTCCTTGATCTGAGACCACTCCATCAGGGTGATCTGCCCCACCTCTGCATCTCGTTGGCCCAGGCTATACGTCATGACGTATTGCACCAGGGCTCGGCGGTGCTGCCACAGTCGCTGTAACATGTGGAGAGTTGAATTCCAGTGTGTCGCCACATCGCATTTCAGGCGATGAACCGGCAGGCCGAAAGACTTCTGGAGCTATGCAAGTCGCTCAGCTGCGGCGCTTGAACGGCGGAAGTGAGCAGACAGTTTTCGTGCCCTGTTCAGAAGGCCATCTAGGCCGGGATAGTGTGTTAAAAATTGCTGGACGACAAGGTTCAACACGTGAGCCATACAAGGTAGGTGTGTCACCTTGCCCAGGCGAAGGGCCGCACCCAGGTTTGCAGCATTGTCGCACACGGCCTTACCAGGCTGCAGGTTGAGCGGAGACAACCATTTATTAAACTCGGACCGCAGAGCTGACCACAACTCCTCAGCTGTGTGACTCTTATTCCCAAGACATGTCAAGCTAAAGACCGCCTGATGCCGTTGCGCTCTGCTGCCAGCATAGTAATGAGGGGTGCGTGATTCCTTCTGCGCAGTGAGAACGCTGGTGGCCTGACCAGGCAGGCTTGGGGTGGAGGTGGAGGACCCAGATGAGGTGGAGGAGGCAGAAGCAGTGGCGGAACTTGGACAGACAGAGGATTGACACACAAGTCGTGGGGACGGCAAGACTTGTGCAGCAGACCCTTCACCATCTATCACCATAGTTACCCAGTGCCCAGTCAGCGACATGTAACGTCCCTATCCATGCTTACTGGTCCAAGTATCGGTGGTGAAATGCACCCGTTCACACACAGAGTTTCTCAAGGAAGCGGTGATGTTGTGTGCGACATGCTGGTGTAGCGCGGGCACACCTTTCTTAGAGAAGTAGTGGCGACTAGGCATCTGGTACTGGGGCACAGCGACAGACATAAGGTCTCTAAAATCCTGTGTGTCCACTAGGCGGAAAGGCAGCATTTCGGTAGCCAAGAGCTTACAGAGGGATAGAGTCAACCTCTTAGCTTTGTCATGGGTCACAGGAAATGGCCTTTTATTTGACCACATCTGAGGGACAGAGATCTGGCTGCTGTGTGTAGACGGTGTTGAGTAGGGTGTCCCTGGAAAAATGCAGGTTTGTGAGGAAAGTGCAGGCGGAGACATGATGTTGCCTTCATCCAACGTTGGTGCTATCGATGTCTGAGAGAGCTGTACACACTCACTTGTTTCCCCTTCCAAACCAACTGACGACCTACCAAGCAAACTGCCTGTTGCGGTTACAGTGGTGGAAGTTGTGGGTGGAAAAACAGGTGTGACAGCTGTCCCCACAGTCCTAGAAGATGACGAGCGCGCGGATGCACTGGAAGGGGCAGGCGGTGGATGGTTCGCTCCGCTAGGCCGCATTGCAGCACGGTGAGCTTCCCACCGGGCCATATGATATTTATTCATGTGACGATTCATGGAAGAAGTTGTCAAACTGCTGAGGTTTTGACCTCTACTAAGAGAACCATGACAAATTTTACAGATCACATAATTTGGGCGATCTTTTTCTATGTCAAAAAAGGACCAGACTAGGCAAGGCTTAGAGGCCATGCGACCTGTTGATCCACCCCGAATAATGCTCAGAGGCAAAGTGGTGGCTGAGGATGCAGTTGTAGACGTGCTACCAGTACTCCGACTCTGTCCAGGAAGGCGCAAGGTAACTTCGTCATCAGTTGCATCCTCCTCCACCACCTCTGTTGAACTCCTCGAGTGCCTGACTGTGGGTTGACAGTAGGGGGGATCTAGAACTTCATCATCAATTGTTGTGTTTGCACTCCCCTCCCCCTCAGACCGAGCCTCTTCTTGCCCTGACCGAATATTTAAGTTGTCATCCCAATCGGGTATCTAAATCTCATCTTCATCAGTATGTTCCTCATTGTCTATAACCACAGGTGTTACAGTTTATGACAAAGGGTCAACATTATGCTCAGAAACTTGGTCCTCACGGCCTGAATCAGAGTCACAAAGGTTCTGGGCATCACTGCAGACCATTTCCTGTTCTGTACTCACTGTAGCTTGGGAGCAGACCTCTGATTCCCAGGCTATAGTGTGACTGAACAGCTCTGCAGACTCAGCCATCTCAGTTCCACCATACTGTGCAGGGCTGATGGAGACTTCAGAGCTGGGAGAAATCAAGTTTGATTGGGATGACAACTCAGAGGACTGGTGTTTTTTGGATGCGGTACTTGAAGTGGCTGAGAGGGCACTTGTTGGACCACTTGAGATCCATTCAAGCATTTTCCTTTTTTGGCCATCATCTATCTTTGTTCCTGTTGTTCGTGACCGTAAAAAAGGGAGCACATCGGATTGTCCACGGTAAGTAGTAGACATCTTACTTTTGCTGGTAGATGGTCTATCTTCAGCAGATGATAATGGAGCTTTGCCACCTTCCCCACGGACAAAACCTTTTTTGCCTTTTCCACCACGCCTCTTCCCCTTTCCACCAGCATCTGTCATTTTGCCACTCATGTTGATTGCGACAAGATTGTGCACTGAAAATGTGGTAGTAAAAATTGAGAGGTGGTGTAGATTGCAGTGGTGGTCTAGCTTTATTAACAGCAGAATAATAAAGAATAAATATCCCTGACAATGCAACTACAGCCCTTAAACTGGCAGCAAAAATTGATAGTATAATGGCTTAGTTATAATGAGTTGGAGTGTGCAATGCAGGCAGAGGTGCTGCAAATGTCTTTGCACTAGTGCGACTATAGCTAAGTCCAATAGCCACGTTTAGGATGCCACTAGGTACACTGAGTGTTTGCTAGTATAATGGCTTAGTTATAATGAGTTGGAGTGTGCAATGCAGGCAGAGGTGCTGCAACTGTCTTTGCACTAGTGGGACTATAGCAAAGTCCAATAGCCACGTTTAGGATGCCACTAGGTACACTGAGTGTTTGCTAGTATAATGGCTTAGTTATAATGAGTTGGAGTGTGCAATGCAGGCAGAGGTGCTGCAAATGCCTTTGCACTAGTGGGACTATAGCAAAGTCCAATAGCCACGTTTAGGATGCCACTAGGTACACTGAGTGTTTGCTAGTATAATGGCTTAGTTATAATGAGTTGGAGTGTGCAATGCAGGCAGAGGTGCTGCAACTGTCTTTGCACTAGTGGGACTATAGCAAAGTCCAATAGCCACGTTTAGGATGCCACTAGGTGCACTGAGTGTTTGCTAGTATAATGGCTTAGTTATAATGAGTTGGAGTGTGCAATGCAGGTAGAGGTGCTGCAAATGTCTTTGCACTAGTGGGACTATAGCAAAGTCCAATAGCCACATTTAGGATGCCACTAGGTACACTGAGTGTTTGCTAGTATAATGGCTTAGTTATAATGAGTTGGAGTGTGCAATGCAGGCAGAGGTGCTGCAAATGTCTTTGCACTAGTGGGACTATAGCAAAGTCCAATAGCCACGTTTAGGATGCCACTAGGTACACTGAGTGTTTGCTAGTATAATGGCTTAGTTATAATGAGTTGGAGTGTGCAATGCAGGTAGAGGTGCTGCAAATGTCTTTGCACTAGTGGGACTATAGCAAAGTCCAATAGCCACGTTTAGGATGCCACTAGGTACACTGAGTGTTTGCTAGTATAATGGCTTAGTTATAATGAGTTGGAGTGTGCAATGCAGGCAGAGGTGCTGCAAATGTCTTTGCACTAGTGGGACTATAGCAAAGTCCAATAGCCACGTTTAGGATGCCACTAGGTACACTGAGTGTTTGCTAGTATAATGGCTTAGTTATAATGAGTTGGAGTGTGCAATGCAGGCAGAGGTGCTGCAAATGTCTTTGCACTAGTGGGACTATAGCAAAGTCCAATAGCCACGTTTAGGATGCCACTAGGTACACTGAGTGTTTGCTAGTATAATGGCTTAGTTATAATGAGTTGGAGTGTGCAATGCAGGCAGAGGTGCTGCAAATGTCTTTGCACTAGTGGGACTATAGCAAAGTCCAATAGCCACGTTTAGGATGCCACTAGGTACACTGAGTGTTTGCTAGTATAATGGCTTAGTTATAATGAGTTGGAGTGTGCACTGCAGGCAGAGGTGCTGCAAATGTCTTTGCACTAGTGGGACTATAGCAAAGTCCAATAGCCACGTTTAGGATGCCACTAGGTACACTGAGTGTTTGCTAGTATAATGGCTTAGTTATAATGAGTTGGAGTGTGCAATGCAGGTAGAGGTGCTGCAAATGTCTTTGCACTAGTGGGACTATAGCAAAGTCCAATAGCCACGTTTAGGATGCCACTATGTACACTGAGTGTTTGCTAGTATAATGGCTTAGTTATAATGAGTTGGAGTGTGCAGAGGACAGGAGGGTACAGTGCCAGGATTGTGGGGCTCTGGGTAGAGGAAAGGAAGCCTGCCTTTCTATTCCCTCCTAATAGGGAAATGCAGGGAGGAAATCCCTGACCTTTGCTACACAGACGCTGTCGCTGTTTTCAGGACCTGTCACCTATGGCTCTGACCCTGCTGGTTTGAGCCCTTAAAAGGACTGATGGAAAGTGCTATCCCTAAGCTGTCCAGCGCTGTGTATGGAGCGCATACAGCTGTATTAGCGATAGGACAAAGGACGGAGCTGCGCCAGTGATGTCTGACACCAAGGACGCAGAAGAGATAATGGCGTCCGGACGGGCAGATACTCGTTTTTATAATGCAGGGACATGTGACATGGACATCCTATCACACATGCCGTTGCTTCTCTGGCTAAAAGTCCACTTAGCTGTGTGTGTGTCTGGGATTGGCTGACATTCTGGCCCGCCCCACAAGACGCGCGCGCTTAGGGAAGGAAGACAAGGAAAAAAAAAAAAATGACGATCGCCATTATACAAACAGCAGTGATCTGAAGGCGCTGTTCACGCACACTATACACTGAAATGTCATAATAGTGTGAGTCACAGAAAGCCAGCTAGGAATTAGCTGTTTTTTTGCTGCTAGAACCGTTCTCGAACGTTTCTAGAACTATCGAGCTTTTGCAAAAAGCTCGAGTTCTAGTTCGATCTAGAACAGGCCCCAAAATCACTCGAGCCTAGAACTGGAGAACCTCGAACCGCGAACCGCGCTCAACTCTAGTGCTTGACCTGTGCAGTCTTGTCCTCAATATCGGGTCTTCGGCGCTTGACGGATGAAATCTGGGTCTCAGTATTTGGTCTTCAGTGGTTGACTAGTGAAGCCTCGCTCTTGGTATTTTGTGTTTGACTGTTGAAGTCTGATTCTCGGTTCATTCTCAAGTGCTTCTATGGCACTAAGGGCTGCAAGCCGGCTGTTCCATTAACACATCTGCCTCCTCTCAACTCTTGGTGCGAGCTCCATCCCTTCGTGAGCATCACAACCTTTTATATTAGACTAGAAGGTGGCCCGATTCTAACGCATCGGGTATTCTAGAATTTACGTATTGTGTAGCTAATGTATGATTTTTGTTATATATATATATATATATATATATATATATATAGATGTTGCTGTGTGTAGTTACCAAGTGTTTGTGTAAAGCGCTGTAAATGTTCTGGGTGTTGTCTGGGTGTGAATGCTGCGCACCCCCCATCGTGCTCCATCCCCATGCTGCGCACCCCCTATTGTACTCCATCCCCCATACTGCGCACCCCCCATTGTGCTCCATCCCCCATGCTGCGCACTCCCCATCGTGCTCCATCCGTCCTGCTGCACATCCCCCATCGTGCTCCATCCTCCATGCTGAACACCCCCCATCGTGCTCCATCCTCCATACTGTGCACCCCCCATTGTGCTCCATCCTCCATGCTGCGAACCCCCCATCGTGCTCCATCCCCCATGCTGCGCACCCCTCATCGTGCTCCATCCCCCATGCTGCGCACCCCTCATCGTGCTCCATCCCCCATGGTGCGCACCTCCTATTGTGTTCCATCCCCCATGTTGCGCACCCCCCATCGTGCTCCATCCCCCATGCTGCGCACCCCCCATCGTGCTTCATCCCCCATGCTGCGCACCCCCCATCATGCTCTATCCCCCATGCTGCGCACCCCCTATCGTGCTCCATCCCCCATGCTGCGCACCCCCCATTGTTCTCCATCCGACATGCTGCGCACCCTCCATCGTGCTCCATCCGACATGCTGCGCACCCCCCATCGTGCTCCATCCCCCATGCTGCGCACCCCCATCGTGCTCCATCCCCCATGCTGCACACCCCCCATCGTGCTCCATCCTCCATGCTGCGCACCCCCCATTGTGCTCCATCCCCCATGCTGCGCACCCCCCATTGTGCTCCATCCCCCATGTTGCGCACCCCTCATCGTGCTGCATCTCCCATGCTGCGCACCCCCCATCGTGCTACATCCTCCATGCTGCACACCCCCCATCGTGCTCCATCCTCCATGCTGCACACAGATTTCTAAGATGGCAGTCCATTACAACAAGGTCAGGCAGCAGACATTGGGGACAACAAAGCTACAGACCAGCAGAGGGTGAAAGCAACTCTCCACTGACTGGGATGACCATCCTCCCCTGCTTCTGGCCGACACACTCACACACAGTAGATCACACACACATCAGATCACAGACTCACTCACTAACTCATCATATCCAGCATTACAGAATCCTTCTGGCAACAGGGAATGATGGGAGGAAGTCACGTGTCCGCAGATTCTGTAAGCTAGCATTGCGGCAGGTCCTTGCGCTCCACTGCACTGCCTCTCAGGATTCTGCCGGCGAGAAGAAATCGGTGTTACTGGATGTGGTGAACGTGTGTGATCCGATGTTTGTGTGTGTGATCCGATGTTTGTGTGTGCGATCTAATTGTGTGTGTGTGAGATCGGATGTATGTGGGGGTGCGATCACTGCAGATCCTCTGCTGACTATGATTACGGGGTATTCGCTGTCTATAATGAAGTGTCCTGCAGTATTCTTTAACTTTTTTAGCTGCACGGACACTTCATTATTGAACCGCGACTAGGGCTTATTTTCGGGAGAAGGCTTATATTTAAGCCTTGCTCCGAAAATGCGGAAAATCCCTGCTAGGGCTTATTTTGGGGGAGGTCTTATTCTTGGAAAAACACAGTAAGTCAATCAATGTGTGGATGAAGGACCACCACATCAAAACTCTGTCATGGCCAGCCCAATCTCCAGACCTGAACAACATTGAAATCCTCTGGAATGTAATCAAGAAGAAGATGGATAGTCACAAGCCATCAAACAAAGATAACTGCTTACATTTTTGCACCAGGAGTGGCATAAGGTCACTCAAAAGCAGTGTGAAAGACTGGTGGAAAGCATGTCAAGACACATGAAAGCTGTGATTAAAAATCATGGTTATTCCTCAAAATATTGTGTTCTGAACTCTTGCATTATTTGAGGTCTGAAAGCAATGCATTTTTTTGTTATTTTGACCATTTTTCACTTTCAGGAAATAAATACAAAATGTATTGCTTGGAAATTCGGAGACATGTTGTCAGTAGTTTATAGAATAAAAGAACAACTTACATTTTACTCAAAAGTATACCTATAAAAAGAAAAATCAGAAAAACTGAAAATTTTGAAGTGGTCTCTTCATTTTTGCCAGAGCTGTATTATATATATATATATATATATATATATATATATATATATATATATATATATATATATATATATATATATATATATATATATATATATATATATATATATATATAATGTGATTGTCTTGATTTTTTGGGGGGATATTTTATCTCTCACTGTTAAAATTAACCTACCCTTAAAATTATAGACTGCTCATGTCTGTCAGAGGGCAAACTTACAAAATCAGCTAGGGATCAAATAATTATTTCCTTCACTATATATATATATATATTATAAAGACTCTTGTTGGCTGTATACACATACATGTATAATATAGAGTCTGCTGTGAGCTGTATACACAAATGAGACTGCTGCTGGCTACATACACAATAGAGGCTGCTTCAGGCTGTATACTCAATAGAGGCTCCTTTTGGCTGTATACTCAATAGAGGCTACTGCTGGCTGTATACACAATAGAGGCTGCTGCTGGCTGTGTACTTGATAAAGGCTGCAGGGTGTATACGCCATAGAGGCTGCGGACTGTGTACTCATAAAGGCTGCTGCTGGCTGTATCCAGAATAGAAAATGCAGGGTGTGCATAGTGTATACACATCCGCACTATATACATATAGTATATACAGACACACTGTAATACAGGATATAGTGTGGACCGGTATATATAGAATGGTGTTGTGTATTAGCCAGGAACAGGAGCCAAAAGACAGACACAAACAAAGTATATTCATTGACCGCTGGCAGCTGTGATGCTCAAATCCTGGTGGTGAGTTCCAGTTTTTCTGCACACGGCAGCTTATTTAGTACATGTGTCGGGGGTGGCGGGGCGCTGCGCTCACCATGCTCGGGTCTGACGCTGCTGCTATGGCTGCTCGGTGGCTCGAGCGGTGGGCCGGATCCGGGGACTCGAGCGGCGCTCCTCGCCCGTAAGTGAAAGGGGTGTTTTGTTGGTGTTTGGGATGTCGGTTTGTGACGCCACCCACGGTGTGTGGTGAAGTTGGGGCACCACCGCTGCTCTGTACGGGGATCCCGGGAGCGGTGACAGGGAGCAGCTGGGATGTTTTCCTCCCCTCCGTGGGTAGGGGGATTTTGATAGTCCCAGGGCCCGGAGTTGTTGTCTGTTTGATGGATTGCGGGGCTTGGCCAGGTGCAGGGTCGCGGGGCAGCGCAGTGCCAGATGGCACGGTGGTACTTACTCAGCCAGTAATGCACACGGAGTCTCTGGTAAAACAAACGGCTGGATGGACGAGTCCCATAGACGGCTGCGACGATCACTCCCGGTAGGTTGGCGGTAACTGTCTCTCCCTGCACCGGTGTTATGTTCTCAGCCCCGATGGCTTCCCACCGGTAACCCACTCCCCAGCGGTATGTTTGCCGGAGGAGCCCCTTTTGCCCGCAGGCGCTGGCCCTGGGAACTCTAGCTGTGGCGGTAGCTGTATTTCCCTTCACGGTTGAGTGGTTGCCTTCAGTCGGGTCTTTATTGCTGGGAAACCCCGGAGGTTCCTGCCGCTGACGGATTTGACCGGTTTAATGGCGACTCCTAGCCTGGTCGGGGTCCGTAGGCCCTGCCGGATGGTGCTGGCTTCTCTTTGCTCCCCGATCCGGTACCGGCGGACCACCGCCCGTCCCCGGTCCTTACGGTTGTGCGTCAATCGGCCTCTCCTGCAGACTGTCACCACCGTCTGCCAACCTTGCTGTTTCTGTGCCCTGGCTACGTACCCGGACACGGCCAGTCAGTTCCTCCACTACCACTTCCCTAACTCACTCTCTACACACTCCTCTCCTCAACTGGACTGCACTGAACCCTTTTCCCGCCTCCAGGACTGTGAACTCCTCGGTGGGAGGAGCCAACCGCCTGGCTCCTCCCCACCTGGTGTGGACATCAGCCCCTGGAGGGAGGCAACAAGGATTTGTGTCTGACTTTGGTGTTCCTAACTGGGGTGTGGGGTGTGTTGTTGCAGTACCTGTGACGTCCTGGCTTGTCCAGGGCGCCACATTCCCCCTTGGTTAAACGCAGACCGTCCGCGGGCTGCTCGTTCATCACCGGTTTTATTTTCACAACTGAAAAAGGTAGAAAAATGGTAAAACATGTAAAATCACAAACATTGTATAAACTTCCCATAACGGGAGGCACAGTGCTTTAACGTTACCAACATTTTATCAATGGTACGGCTTCCGCTCTCCACCCGCCCAAACAACCTGGCCCTGATGCTGCCCCTAAGAAGTGGGCAGCACCCCTTGCCCCAGTCCAGAACCAAATTGCCCGAGCGGGTACGGTCTCTTTCAGGGGACCACGTCCATGGGGGACCCCTGAACCCCGGAGGATTGCCACCGGTTACGGTAGTGGCGGGCCTGGGCCATCCCTTTCCTCCAGGCCCATCCTCCCAAATCAGCCTCTCCGGAGGCGGTCACGGTAACAAGCCAACATTTTTATTTACATGCCACCAGTTTGTGGTTGCCCTGCAAGTTCTCGGACTTGTCCGTAAGAAGTTCCTTACGCAACGGTTGCATAAGGTCCCAACGGGGACTAGTTGCCGGCAACGGCCGGTTCAATCTCGGTGCTAATCTGGTCACAGTTCGGTTGATTACTTCTTCTTATCATTCGGTTACATTCAACAACATCAAGAACATCACACTGTGCTTGTGGTCCCAACGGGGACTGTTTGCGGTGGGGAACCGCTGCCATCACCATGACTCTTCTGCTGAGGTGGCCTCATCCTCCGCTACCAGCATGTCAAACATGCAGTGACAGGCCCGTTGGGAAAGGGGTGCTCGGTATCCGTTTCCACCGGTGCGCGGGCTATAGAAAACTACCGGTCCGCCGTCGTAGCGAAGGCTCTCGCTCGCTTCCTCGGACTCTGAGGCGGGCTCGGTGTCAGGGCCGGAGTCACTATCATCTGTCGCTGCGCCAGGCGGGTTACCGCCAGCTGTCGCAGTCTCCGGGCCCCCGGTACTCAATACGTCGGGCCCCACCGTTGTAACATGGGGCAGCAGGTCAGGTAGGGCAACACTGGGGTGCGCCACGGGTAATGGTAGAGACGGTACGAGGGCCAAGATCGGACCGGGTCTCCCAGCCGCAGTGGCCGGTCCCTGTGGGACATGGAGGCGTGGATCACTCACCAGCTCTGTCTCATCGGCTCCCATCTCGTGCATCTGGGCAGTCGCAGCCAGCGTTTCCACCTCGGTGGTCCACTGCTCCGTCAGGAGACGTATCTGGTCCCGATGGCGTCGGTTGGATTCAGTTATTCGGGCCTTTATCCACGCCACGGTCCCGGGCGCGGGTTCGGAACCTGGCACGATCATGGCAGGTGCCTCCGGTACATCTCCGCTGACGGACACGGTTTTCGATAGTTCCCAGGGAAGTGGTTCAGGACAGTCACGGGCTTCTGCTGCAGGTCGATCCGCCTGGGCGGATTGGCAGGGCACCGCTACCGGTTGCGGTGGTAGTGGGCCTAGTGGCAGAGCAGCAGCAGCCAACACGGGCAGCGGGGGAGGCAGCAGGGCGAGCGGGCGCAAACCAGGCTCCACAGCCACGATGGCCGACCCTATCGGGATACAGGGGCATGGGTCGCTTACCCGCTCCTCCAAAACTTCCTCCACCTCGTGTCTCCATATGACCGCCACCACATCCGCCATGTCGGCCTCCCGCTCCTCCAAGAGGAGCTGCACTCGGATCTGCAGTCGGCTATACAGCTGAGCGATCCGGACCTCCACCCACGCCGCGGTGCCGGGCGCGGGGGCTATGGTGTTGCTGGTCGGACGGTGCATCGCTGCGGCGGCCTCTTCCAGGAACCAAAAGATGGCCGCAGGGTCCTGGCGTCCCTGATTTTATAGCCGCGGTCTACATGCGGCCAGACGCCATCCGTGCCTCCTTGGTGTCTCTTTGGCACCTCCTCTTCAGGGGCGGAGCTTCGACTTTCGCGCCTCCACTGCTCGGGAAGACGCTCGAGCGGGGACTTTTCGCGCCCAATATGGCGGCTTCTGAAAATTTTCGGCCGGACACCTCCGGCGGGACACAAGACGCACTTTCACCAGGCAGTAGAATGGTAGGATCCTGTTCGTGATGCCAATTTGTCGCGGGCGGCGGGGCGCTGCGCTCACCACGCTCTGGTCCGGCGCTGCTGCTACGGCTGCTCGGTGGCTCGAGCGGTGGGCCAGGATCCGGGGACTCGAGCAGCGCTCCTCGCCCGTGAGTGAAAGGGGTGTTTTGTTGGTGTTTGGGATGTCGGTTTGTGACGCCACCCACGGTGTGTGGTGAGGTTTTGGCACCACTGCTGCTCTGTACGGGGATCCCGGGAGCGGTGACAGGGAGCAGCTGGGATGTTTTCCTCCCCTCAGTGGGCAGGGGGATTTTGGTAGTCCCGGGGCCCGGAGTTGTTGTCTGTTTGATGGATTGCGGGGCTTGGCCAGGTGCAGGGTCGCGGGGCAGCGCAGTGCCAGACAGCACGGTGGTACTTACTCAGCCAGTAACGCACACGGAGTCTCTGGTAAAACAAACGGCTGGATGGACGAGTCCCACAGACGGCTGCGACGGTCACTCCCGGTAGGTTGGCGGTAACTGTCTCTCCCTGCACCGGTGTTATGTTCTCTGCCCCGATGGCTTCCCACCGGTAACCCGCTCCCCAGTGGTATGTTTGCCGGAGGAGCCCCTTTTGCCTGCAGGCGCTGGCCCTGGGAACTCTAGCTGTGGCGGTAGCTGTATTTCCCTTCACGGTTGAGCGGTTGCCTTCAGTTGGGTCTTTATTGCTGGGAAAGCCCGGAGGTTCCCGTCGCTGACGGATTTGACCGGTTTAACGGCGACTCCTAGCCTGGTCGGGGTCCGTAGGCCCTGCTGGATGGTGCTGGCTTCTCTTCGCTCCCCGATCCGGTAACGGCGGGCCACCGCCTGTCCCCGGTCCTTACGGTTGTGCGTCAATCGGCCTCTCCTGCAGACGGTCACCACCGTCTGCCAACCTTGCTGTTTCTGTGCCCGGGCTACGTACCCGGACACGGCCAGTCAGTTCCTCCACTACCACTTCACTAACTAACTCTCTACACACTCCTCTCCTCAACTGGACCGCACTGAACCCTTTTCCCGCCTCCAGGACTGTGAACTCCTCGATGGGAGGAGCCAACCGCCTGGCTCCTCCCTACCTGGTGTGGCCATCAGCCCCTGGAGGGAGGCAACAAGGATTTGTGTCTGACTTTGGTGTTCCTAACCGGGGTGTGGGGTGTGTTGTTGCAGTACCTGCGACGTCCTGGCTTGTCCAGGGCGCCACACATGCGCAGTACAAATCTCACGAGGAACAGAGGGCGGGCTGGCAGCATTTGACATCACAGCTTCAGCGTCCATGGCTGTGACTGGAGTGGAAACATGCAAAACAAAGAATCCAGCACCAAACTTTTTCACAAGTGAGTCAAAAATTTTAATGTGGCAAGAATGGTGTACAACAACGTGACATTTTGGTTTCAAAAGCAACCTTCCTCAAAACGTACACTGTCAGGAAGGTCAGACAAGGAATAGACTTCTGCAGGTCAGTGGGAGTGACCAGGGCTGGATGCAGTGCAGTCCAGATGCCACGCTGGGTGCAAGAGGAGAGCGCTGTGGAAAAGCGATCTAATCGCTGGTAGTGCTGTGACTGGAGTGGAGCCCGTTGAAGCACAATTTGCCTGTATCTTCTTGGGCTTTCATTGATCCTCACTCCTCTTCTCCCTCCCCTCTCTGTTGAGTTTAAGGCGATGTGCGCACGTAGCGTTTGTCCCTGCAGAAAGTTCTGCAGCGATATGAACAGCACACGTGCACTTCAAATCGCTGCAGAAAGAGTCCATAATGAAAAAAAAAAGCCGATTTCATGCACTCTGAGTGCAGCCCCTCCCATAGACAGAGCGGGGAATGCATGCAGAGCGCAGGGAATAAGTGACATGTCACTTCTTAGAATGCGCGCTTCGGGCAGCAGCCGAAGCACTCCGCTCTAATACGCCACGTGCGCACGTCTCCTGCATAATCTTCATAGATTGTGCTGGGGACGCAGGACGCATGCAGTTACGCTGCGGTGCAGATCGCAGCGTAACTGCAAGCAAATACGCAACGTGCACACATAGCCTAATAGACTGTGTAATCTGACACATCACTGTGCTTTCAGTCTTTCATGCTTTGACAAAGAGAAATATTAGTTTTTTTCAGAGTGGATGGTGCGTTCAAGAGGCAAAGAGAAGTGGATCATAATTGGAGAAAGAAATTCTATCTGACAAAATATACTTTAAGAAGATAAAATATTTTGTAATTCAGGTTCAACAAGTTTGACGAATTAAAAAAATCTATGCATTAACCCGAAGAGGGCTGTAGACAGGAGATGCCCTGCGAGGTGGTAGTTGAGGGTAAAGACCCAACTCTAAATGCCCTGTCACACTACATAATATACCTGGTCCTGGCTCGGTGTGGATTTTTGCTGTGTAGACAGAGAACTCATGCAAGCCGCATACTGTCGCTGATGTTGGCTGTCCAAGACCTGATGACTTACATTCACAAGGAGACCGACAGTTAACTTGAAACCACAACTCTTTAATGTATGGTTCATTGTCATTCACAATTTTAGGTTCCAGTTAGTGGGCACATATCTTTCAGCACATAAAAGTTTCACTTAGCATTAACAGACACATTTCAACTTTTCCCTGGGTTGCATCAGGTCTAACTGGGCCGGTGAGTCATAGTGAAAGCCAGTCAGGCTTACAGCATACACCGTGGCGGTCACCTCCCTTTCCTGCAGTCCTATGTTCACTCTGCTCAGTCATCCCATAATGATTGGAGTAAAGCTTTTCACACCCAAACGTTTAGCTGGAAATCACTCAGTTGGTTGACTATGTTCTCTCACAAATCGAGGGTAATCCAGTACCTTAACAGTAAAGAGACCTGACCATTAGAGTCTTGCACCAGTAGAAGTCAGTCTGTACCTTGATGGTTAAGGGACCTAGATGTTAGGGTTCCATCCTCCGGCTCCTGTATTCTGGGGTCACTCCGTTCAAGGATCAGTCTCTAGTTACAGTGCTGTTCACACCCTGTATCTCTGGCGACACTCAAGGTTTATGCTATCTTGCATTCTGTCTCCTGTTCTCCATTGCCACAAACCACGAACTGTATACCACAGCGCTGCAGCGGGACACTGCGGGGACTTTTCTGCAGGGACCCCTCTGGCAACAGGTAAGTCAGGTTCACTTTCATAGAAGTCGTGACGCCACTCTCAGTTTTGCAGTAAGGGTGATATGGGACCGCCACTGCAGTTTAGCAAGCATCTGGGGCTAATGGTATTTGCCGTCTGGTGGTATGGCCTCCCGAGAGTGAGGCTGGCCCCAGGGGCTCGGGTGTAAGTGCGTAGAACCACAGGTCGCAGAAGAACTCACACACAGTCCAGAATGTCTTTCATGGTTTTTACTCACTTTCAGTTGTTTCTGTGAGGTAACCCGGGCGATACTGAGACAGACCAGAGAGAACCAGGTATCCTTCAGGCTGATATAGAGGTGACTGCAAGCTCACCTTCCTAGCACTTCTTGTTTTGGATAACCCCCGACTTGAAGTATATGGGATTCATCCAGGGAAGTCGCATCTGCCTTTTCTCCCCTTTCTGGCCCGTTTGCTGGCAGCGTGGGCCAAGTAAAGATGGCTTCTTGCCCTATCTCACTTGGGCCCCTTCGTTGCTGCTGATGCTGCAGACTCTGTGTTGTTTGGTGAGACACCTGGAGTGCCCTCACCGGCAGGTTTTAGCAGACCACTAAATGGATGTCTGGCTCTAGGGACCTGTCCCCGTGTGTGCCTGGTCTACCAGAGTCCCCGTACTCAATCACCCCGCTTGTTCCTGAGGTGTCTTTCAGGCTGACTGTGTGGCAACCGAACTCCCCCGCAAACAGCCACTATACCTGTAGGGTCTGACTAGCGTGTCTGCGTGCCCACTCTCTGCTTCAGACTGACATGTGTCCTCCTCCACTGCTCCTCTCTCTTGGACTGCCACTGCATAACTCCTTCCAGCTTCTCCACCGCACCACTAGCTGAGATGTGGAGGCCACGACCCCTCCTAGGTCTGCCCAGGGGTCCCCTCTAATGTGTGTGTGAGCCCTGGTTAAAGTGTGTCTGTGTGTTCACACCCTATTCAGCCTTTGGTATTACCTGTTGGTACTCACCCAGCATGGGTGCAGTACTCAGTGGTGCCTGACCAGATCAGGGGCGCCACATATCCTACTTTCATGACACATCTGTCACATTTTCTCACTAGGCCTTTACAGACTCCCAGGGTGGGCTAGTGCCAAAACGTAACTACTTCTGGCCTTCTAGTCCAGCAACATCATTACTAAACATCTTTATATAAATACTGTATATTATATATTACAATATCAACATAACATCACTATACATAACATTACATTACAATTCACATAACAAAAGACGCCAGGTATTATTCACACTAAACAACATAACAAAACATTGACGCGCTTTGACTATCAGGTGTAGGAACGCAATAGTCATAATCCACCACTCTTACACGTCAGCAAGGGAAAGTGAGCAAAGATTGCCAAGTCTAAAAGTGCCATTCTGATAGGCTCATAATCAAAAATCCTGAATGCTGTCATAAATTTACAGGTTACTTCAATTAGGAATTAGCGTAAGGATTTGCATATTTATGCAATCACATTATTTTAGTTTTTTTATTTTTTATTTTTCACCCAAAAAGATTTCAGGTTTGTTTGTTTTTTTCATTTTAATTTTAAAAATTATGGGTGACACTAAAGGCGGAAAAAGTTTTGAAATTCTTCTTCTTGGTATAATTATTTTACATGATGAAAAACAAGCATTTTAAAAGGAGAGTATAGACTTTTTACATCCACTGTATGTGCAAAATAATTTTTTTGTAACATACACACTTGGTAAGATAGTCAATCTTAGTTACATTTCTGGATTTTTAAGGGTATTTTCTTTTGTATTTTTCTAAAACAATTATCCCCCTCACCCATCTTTGCAAAAAAGATTGCACAAGAAATGAAAAACTCAAAGGTTGATTGTGTCTAGCAAATTTCTGACTGAAGTTGTTTTTAGATTTTTTTTTTCTCTTGTTTCTGCTGCTTTCTTGTGCATTAACAATGAAATAACATTTAATTCTAATTTAAAGGGATTGTCCATTACTTTTACATTAATACCTATCCTTAGGATAGTTCATCAATGTCTTGTTGGCCGGGGTCCGACAAATGATCTTGGTGTTGGTGGTTTTATCAGGGTGCCAGAAATGCTCAATTCTGGAGTTGCTTCAGCCACTGATAGTGGCCATGGCCAGGTACTGCACATCCGCCTCCCATTCAAATCGATAGGTGCGGCAGTAATTGGCTACGTCCACTATCAGAAGATGGGGAAGCTCCGGAACTACACTAATTGCAGCTAAGAGTGGTATTATTCAAGAATAGAATAGAATAGATCAGAATTAGCTCTGAAAAGGAATTGTGGGTGAATGTAGCAGCAGCAAGGACTGTAAGTTTAGAATCCCTGCCTACAAGCTTTTGATACACTAGCCCTTCTCCACCAGCTCTCCCTACTCTATTTGCAGCTAAGAGTGGTAATAATAGAGGATAGAATAGATTTGACTTAGCATTGAAAAGAACTTTTGAGGTAACCTAGCAGCAGCAAAGTATGTAAGGCCAGAATCCCTGCCTACATGCCTCTAATTAACTTTTTCTTCTCCACAGCTCTCCCTAAACTAATTAAAGCTGGGAGTGATATCATTAGAAAATAGAATAGATTTGCATAATCCCTGATAAGGAGTTTTGGGTTAACATAGCAGCAGCAAGGTCTGTAGGGCTACAATCCCTGACTTGATGGGTGGAAATTGTGACTTGTTCATTTGCATTCTCTATATTAACCAATTTAACTAATATTAAGTAAAATGCATATTATCTGCTTCTGTAGGATTTCTTTACGCAAGATTATGAAAACGATTATCATGTGAGAAAGCCACAGCTTCTTCCATTTGTACCACCTTTGAATACACATTTGTAAGACAGGCAGCTGCCCCCCAAAAGGGATCATTTTTAGATCATTTATGCAATATGAGCAGCGTAGAACATCTGATACTGCAGTTTGAGATTAAATAGGCTGCTGTTGTTGTTTACCACCACTTCACATCTGTATCCTCGTAGCCAGAGAAGATGAGATTGCTTGGACATTAAAAAGGCTGTGTTTGCATTACAAAGTTCAAAGCATGTTCAATACAAATCTAAGGCCCCTTTACACACTGAGACTTTCTAGTGATCCCACCAGCAATCCCAACCTGGCCGGGATCGCTACAAAGTCTCTGGTGAGCTGTCAAACAGGCAGACCTGGCCAACGACGCAACAGCGATCCGGACCTGCAGAACGACCTAACTAGTCATTGGGGACGTTGTAAAGCAGCTTTTTGAAAGGGAAGTCGCTGTAAAGTCCCCTTTACACACTGAGACTTTGCTGCACAGCGGGAAACAAAGGACCAAAGAATGGTCCTGAACAATTTGTAGCGATCAGCAACTTCACAGCAGGGGCCAGGTCGCTGATGTGTTTCACACACTGCAATGTCGCTGGGGAGGTCGCTATAACGTCACAAAACCGGTGACGTTACAGCAATGTCGTTTGCGATGTTGCAGTGTGTAAAGCCACCTTAATACTCTATCCCTTCTCTGGCAGCTTACCCTACACTAAATACAGATAAGAGCAGAATTATTATAGAATAAAATAGATTTATTTTTTTTTACATAGCAGCAGCAAGGTCTGTAAAGCTAGAATCCCTCCTGACTAAATGTCTCTAATACACTATCCCTTCTCCAGCAGCTCACCCTACACTAAATACAGCTAAGAGAAAAAGATAATAGATTTTTTTACATTATAGTAGCTAGAATCACTCTAATACACTATGCCTTTTTCAAATGAAAAAAGTCTGTGGAACCTCTGTTAGAAGTCTCAACACAGAAACTAGCCAGATATCTCTCGGGGAAGGACCTAGCCAAGGAGTGGCTCTTTTTAGGAGACCACCATAACCACCATATTAAGTGGCCCTTTTAGTAAATATCCAGCTCTTTGACAAGTGTAGAGATATGACAAGGAAAATACCAAGGCCAGGTATCCATCCACAGACAGCTGTTTTGGGTTATTGCCCCTCATCAGTGTGAAGTAGGATTCTGGTCAGGTGGGAGCAATGCATAGTAGACTAAAAAGACAAAACAATCACTGATCTCAGGGAGACAAGCCTGAGAAAACACTGCCGGCAGCCAACGAGGGAGCTCAACACAGTGAAATCCTAAGTGCATTGCCCCCTGGGAAATATGCAAATCAAAAAAGTCTGTGGAGCCTCTGTTTGGAGTCTCGACACAGAAACTAGCCAGATATCCCTCAGGGAAGGACCTAGCCAAGGAGTGGCTCTTTTTAGGAGACCACCATAACCACCATATTAAGTGGCCCTTTTAGTCAATATCCAACTCTTTGGCCACTTAATATGGTGGTTGTGGTGGTCTCCTAAAAAGAGCCACTCCTTGGCTAGGTCCTTCCCGGAGGGATATCTGGCTATTTTCCATGTCGAGACTACTAACAGAGGCTCCACAGACTTTTTTGGTTTGCATATTTCCCAGGGGGCAATGCACCTTGGATTTCACTGTGTTGAGCGCCCTCGTTGGCTGCCGGCAGTGTTTTCTCTGGCTGGTCTCCCCGAGATGAGTGATTGTTTTGACTATGCCCTTTTCAGCAGAAGCTCTGCCTACACTATTTTCGATCCAGTGCAGGGAGCATGGCGTCAGCGAGTCTTATATAGATCCGATGATGCAATGCAGGCGGCCAATCACAGTAATGCCAGTAACCAACATGGCTAGTGCATTACCTTTATTAGCAGGCAATGCTGCATGTTTAGTGGTTGAAAAACCATCAAGTACCGATCGAGTATGGAGCAGTGTCGAGCGCGCTTGTTTATCACTAATAATAAATATCTTCTTTGAAAAGATAATCCTCAGGAGATAATTTTCACTTAAATTTTGGGTGATCTTCTAA
Source organism: Anomaloglossus baeobatrachus (assembly GCF_048569485.1). Lineage (NCBI taxonomy): Eukaryota > Metazoa > Chordata > Amphibia > Anura > Aromobatidae > Anomaloglossus > Anomaloglossus baeobatrachus. Next base: position 217,941,689 of record NC_134358.1, on the reverse strand, counting down.
AGGAAATTTCACTGTATTTGTTGAAAATTCTAGTTTTAATAATTTCAGAAATAAGGAAACAAAACCTCTGAAATTATTGTTTCTTGGTTACATGAATATATGAATGTGTGATGAAGAATAGAAGAATAGAAAAGTAAGGAACAAGTATCTGTAACATACTTAACATGCATAATCAGTCGTCAGAACACCTTGATCATGATCAGTCATAATTACAGGGGAAATACTCATATGACCATGATCCTACAATTAGAGAATGAACAACTGCCCCACTGTTAGCTTGATAATCATTTTCATAATCTTGCGTAAAAAAATCCTACAGAAGCAGATAATATGCATTTTACTTAATATTAGTTAAATTGGTTAATATAGAGAATGCAGATGAACAAGTCACAATTTCCACCCATTAAGTCCTATATTTCAGGGGGTTCTATTTAATCACAGGTGAAGAATATAACAGTATCCTCTTGTGTCAGCCAAGTTCTTTATGATATTCAGTTCGAACAAGTCAGCTCAGGAAGGGAATGATATTTAGTGCAAACGGAGAAGCAGCATGATGAGAAATCTTATAATTAATAGATTTCTATCAGAAAAACTTTATTTTCAATATAATATTTACAACGCACACATCTATTTGCAGCAACTTGGCAAATAGCTCTGTCTTCTGTAAGATGCATGACTCCAATTTCACTTCATTTTATTGTAGCAGGTTCAGCACACCATTTATTTTTATGCCTATAATGGCATGTTTTTAAACGTCTCAGTAATGATTTACAGCAATATGAAAACCTTGTGTGCCTCTACACATACTGATGACTCGCATCTATTCATCTATGGTATGTGGCTGAGAACACAACTAAGTAAAGTCTTTCCTTTTAAGAATTGATAAATAATAATGAGCTCTTAAGTAGGTGGTTAATGAATTATTGTTATTTATTTTATACTTTTAATGTAAGACACCACATAGCATTTCTCTTTTATGACCAGCTATAGATCATACTGTCAAAATTACCAAGCTTTAAGTATGCAGCTAGTTACACAACGATATGATGACACAAATACAAGTTAGATTTTTCAGAAACCATTGTAGCAGCCATGGTAGATCTTATGGTGTTGACAACAACCCTGGCTTATAGGAATCAAATGTGTATTGTGGTGTGGTAACTTCAGCTCTTGGGAACCAATTCAAAAATTGCAAGAGGGCCCTCCATCTACCAACCACTTAGCACATACTGTACAATTTCCAGGAGACTGTTCGTGTAGGAATGCTCGGACCTAACTCCCATAATGTGGTGGTGCACCTTCACATTCAAGTCCAAGTATTCCTACATGAACAGTGTCCTGGAAAGTGGATTGGTCATCGTGGGCCAGTTGAATGGCCACCAAGGTCTCCTGAACTGACCTCATTAGACTTTTATCTTAGGGGTCATCTGAAGGCAATTGTCTATGCTGTAAAGATACATGATGTGCAGCATGTGAAACAACGAATACTGGAAGCCTGTGCTAGCATTTCTTCTGCGGTGTTGCTATCAGTGTGTCAAAAGTGCGAGAAGAGGGTTGCATTGACAATCCAACACAATGGGCAGCACTTTGAACACATTTTAGAAGTGGCCATAAAATTGTAAATAACTAATGAACGAATACAATTACATTAAAGTCAAGCATACCATTGTTTTGCTTGTGAAATTCTCAATAAGTTTGATGTGTTACATGACCCTATTCCCATTGGAAAAAATAAAGTTGGATCCAAAATGGCTGACTTCAAAATGGCCGCCATAGTCACCACCTATCTTGAAAAGTTCTCCCATACCATATACTAATGAGCCACAAACAGGAAGTTGATATCACCAACCATTCCCATTTTATTTAGGTGTATACATATAAATGGCCCACCCTGTATTATGCCATTTTTTAACCATATCTGACTGAGAAACCACTCTGCATCAAAGGCTACTACATCCTATTGTCACAACACAAAGGTTTTTACCAACATCGCCGACAGTCATAGTGGCATCAAGATCTCTTTAGACTACGGAATCAGATCATTTTAGGTCAGGAGAATTGCCAAGCATGAGACTTGGGCATCTCCACCATTAGGGGTAACTCTGAGGTTAGCAATAGCCTAGGGACCCCAAGTGCTAGGGACAGCAAACCCTGTTCCTCCGTATCTTACAGTCATATATTGTAATATTATAGCTGGCCTAACTTTTTTTACATTTTAGCATTGACCTGGTTGCTGCAATATTGAGGCGATTGCAGACCTTGTTTCTTCATCTGAATTAAAAGGGGCATTACAACAGCAAGCTCTCTCCACCACACCAGAGCAATCTGTCCTGCTGCTGGATCATCTGCACCCAAACTGCCTCTGCCTCATCCTGAAATTTTTCGGGGGAGCGCAGCCAATTCTGGTGATGAGAAACAGCGAGTTGGGATTAATTATCTTGCTCTAGAGTGGGGACCCACAAGCATGGGCCTTTTCCTTGCCCTCTGATTCACCTTTTTTTTGACAGTGAATGGGTTTTTCTTAGTCTCATCAATGATGATGATCCGGATAAAATATCTTAAGCAGAATTTAAGATTAGTGATGAGCAAATATACTTGCCACAATTTGTTTCTTGTACAAATATTAAGGTATTCGGGATATTTGTTACTTGTCAAGTATTATAGTATTCGCTCCTTGAGTTTCGAGTCTCCTCCCTGCATGTTTGGTGCGTGATTATCAGCTACTAAACATGCTGGGATTGCTTGCTATTCACAGTAATGCCATAGCCATTTTTGCTACTGGTATTAATGTGATTGAAAGGAGCAGTGGAAAAAAAATTATGTGCGGTCATTAAAGCAGGAGATGTATACTTACTGAGTTTGCCACGGCTGTCACACTATTCCCACCCTCTGTCTGTGATTGGTTGCTGTCCTGGTTCCCCCGCCTACCTTCTGTGCTAGTGTCTATGATTGGTTGCCCTCACACTAAGAGGTACTTTACACGTTGCGACATCGCTAGCATTGGCTAGCGATGTCCAGCGCGATAGCACCCGCCCCCGTCGCACATGCGATATGTGGTGATCGCTACCGTAGCGAACATTATCGCTACGGCAGTTTCACATGCACATACCTTGTCGGCGACGTTGAGGTGACCGCCGAACAATCCCTCCTTCAAGCGGGAGGTGCGTTCGGCGTCACCGCGACGTCACCGCGATGTCACTAAGCGGCCAGCCAATAGAAGCATAACATCCCGCCCACCTTCTCCCTTCCGCATTGCCGGCGGGACGCAGGTAAAGAGATGTTTGTCGCTCCTGCTGGTTTACACACAGCAATGTGTGGAGCTGCAGGAACGACAAACGACATCGTACCTGCGGTCGAGCCAACATTATGGAAATGAACGACGTTACACAGATCAGCGATATTGTACGCTTCTGTGCTCGTTCATCATCGCACCTAGGATTTAGCCATTGCGATGACGCTACTGACGCCGGATGTGCGTCACTAACGACGTGACCCCGACGATATATAGTTAGCGATGTTGCAACGTGTAAAGCACCCCTAACTGTCTAGGTCCCTGAAGTGAAGTGTACAAATAAATAAATGATTGGAAAAAATGTCATAGGGTCCCCTGTATTTTGACACCTATTGCAAATAAAGCAGATGACTACAGACTGTAGCCATCAACTGTGTGCATTATCTTGGCTGTATATCTCAACACAAGGGACCACATGCATTTGTTTTAAATTACTTCAAGAAATAATGAAAAAACTGTTGTGATGTCCCCTCATATTTTGATACCCAGCCAAGCTAAAGCGGACAGCTCGGGGCTAGTATTCTAAGGCTGGGGAGGCCCATGGTTATTGTACCCTCCTCAGCCTAGAAAGAGCAGCCCGCAGCCACCCCAGAATTAGTGCATTCATTAGGTGACCCGCCTCCAACAGATGTGAACGGGTGTCAGCTGAAAACACATTATAACTGCAAAAGGCATTTCAAGTTGGGGTACCAAAGGAGTTGAGTGCTCATGCTTAGTTTGATATCCAGTGGTTGTGTTTTCAAAATAGATAATTGAGTGTTGCCAGCATTGCTGCAGAAGTTAAAGAGGAGGTGGGTTTAGCCTGTCATAACATAAGCGTATTTGGTTCAGATGGTGTCAAGCATGTGTGACAGCAACCAGGTGAGAAGTACAAAGACAAGTGTGTCTTGCCTACAGTCAAGCATGGGGGTGGGAGTGTCACTGTTTGTGGCTGCATGAGTGCTATAGTTAATTGAGGGAACCATGAATGCTAACATGTACTGTGACATGCTGAAGAAGAACACGATCCCCTCCCTTCGTATTCCAAAGTAATAACGACCCCAAATTTACCTCCAAGAAGACAACTGCCGTGCTAAAGAAACTGAGGGTAAAGGTGCTGGATCAGCCAAGCATGTCTCCAACCATAATCCCTATTGAGCATCTGTGGTGCATCTTTAAACAGAAGGTGGAGGAGCGCAAGGTCTCTAACATCCACCAGCTTTGTGATGTCATCATGTAGGAGTAGACTAGGATTTCAGTGGCTCCTGTGGAGCTTTAGTGAACTTTATGCCCAAGAGAGTTAAGGCTGTGCTTGAAAATAAAGGTGGCTACACAAAATATTGACACTTTGGGCACTCCTTTTCACTTAGGGGTGTTCTAACATTAGTTGTCAGTGGTTTAAACATTAATGGCTGTGTGTAGAGAGCACACCAAATTTACACTGTCATACAAGCTGCACACTGACTACTTTACATTGTGTCAAAGTTCTATATCTACAGCGTTGTCTCCTGAAAAGATCAAATAAAATAGTTACTAAAATGTGAGGGGTGTATTCACTTTAGTGATTTACAGTATCACAATTATATATAATATATATATATATATATATATATATATATATATATATATATATATATATATATATATATATATATATATATAAAAAATTTATATCACAATCATATATAATCTATATACAGACAGATACACACACACGCACACGCACACACGCGCACACACGCGCACACACACGCACACACGCACACACACACACACACACACACACACTTATCAGGACAACAGTTATCTTTGAAAAATGATACATCTCATAATTTATTATCATTAGGCTCCATCAAATATGTCCTTTTCCTGAAACTTTTAATAAGGATACCAATCTACAGGCTTTGCCTAAATACAAAAAATGCTTTCATGTCCTAACCTGAAAGACATGATGGAAATAAAAACCTGACAAGATGCAAAGCCATTTATATCCTGTGTAGTCATTAAAGAGAGATCAGTCCTAATTACCTTAATTTGGGGATTGCAATTAATGTGTAAATTATGCACATCAGAGAAACCTCATTTTACTTCTTTTTATTTATAGGAGATCAAAGAAGGTCAAATACTAACACAAGTCTAACTTGTACTGCAAGAAATATTTAATTGATTGGTTTCGAGTTTTTAAACTTTATTTAAAGAAATAATAGTAGATTCCTATGATAAGGGCTCTTTTTTATAATGCAATGTTGTTTTACATATACATTTGGGCAATTTTCACTGCCTCTTCACAAGCAGAGCAGGCAGCTGGAGGTGACCTGTGCTCCCGTCCTCCATTTAATACCGTAGGGAGTTTTTGCACCTGCAGTATAGTAAAGAGCAAAAGAGAAATAGAAACAGAAGTCACTACAAAAAAAATAAAATTGAAAAATAATTACTGCCTTTCAGTTTTTTTTAATTAGCTGTTCATATAGTTAAACATCATATTAAATGGGAAAGTATACAGTAGATAAGGCAATTGACTATTAGGGCACATGAAGACGAGTGTAAGGCTATGTGCGCACTTTGCTTTTTTTCATGCGTTTCCGCAGCTTTTTGAACTGCAGCATTTTAATGCAAAATGCATGCGTCTTGATTTCCAGGCAAAGTCTATGGAAAATAGGGCTTTCTTGTGCGCACGATGCTTTTACAAACGCTGCATTTTAGTTGCTGAAAATTTGTCAAAATCCCTGCGTTTGAAGAAGCAACATGTCAATTGTTTTTGCCATTTTGGCAGCGTTTTAATAACATTGAAGTCAATGAGAAATGTCTAAACGCATATTTTTCAAGAAAGAATGCGTTTCACTTGCTTTTTACTAGCGATCTGCATGTGCTTTTGATATAATAAACGCAGGTCTTTCGGTCTCTCTCTCTCTCTGTCGGTCGGTCAGTCTGTCGGTCGGTCTCTCTCTATGTCTCTATCTATCTCTCTGTCTCTCCCTCCCACCCGCTTTCTCATACTCACTGATCCACGATCACCGGCGCGGCGCTGCACAGCGTTCACACTGTGGTGGCTTCTCCTCTTTTGAAAATGCCAGCTGCTCATTAATCCATCACATATTCCCTGCTTCCCCCGCCCACTGGCACCTATGATTGGTTGGAGTCAGACACTCCCCCACGTTGAGTGACAGCTGTCTCACTGCAACCAATCACAGCCGCCGGTGGGCGTGTCTATATCGAGCAGTAAAAAAAAAAAAAAAATAATTTAAAATAAAACAATGTGCAGTCCCCCCCAATTTGAATACCAGCCAGGGTAAAGCCACACGACTGAATGCTGGTATTCTCAGGATGGGGAGCTCCACGTTATGGGGAGCCCCCCAGCCTAAAAGGTGTTTTACACGCTGCGACATTGCTAACGATAAATCGTCGGGGTCATGGTGTTTGTGATGCACATCCGGCGTCATTAGCGACATCACAGGGTGTAACACTTAAGAGCGACCTTAAACGATCGCAAAAGAGGCAAAAATCTTTGGTCTGTGACACATCATTCACTTACCAAAAATCGTTGTCTGGTCAGTAGCGAGGTTGTTTGTCGTTACTGCAGCAGCACACATCACTATGTGTGACACCTCAGGAACGAGGAACAACCTCGTACCTGCGGCCGCCCGCAATGAGGAAGGAAGGAGGTGGGCAGGATGTTCGTCCCGCTCATCTTTGCCCCTCCGCTTCTATTGGACGGCTGCCGTGTGACGTCGCTGTGACGCCACACGATCCGCCCCCTTAGAAAGGAGGGGGTTCGCCGGCCAGAGCGACGTCGCAGGGAAGGTAAGTATGTGTAACGGGTGTAAGCGATGTTGTGCGCCACGGGCAGCGATTTGCCCGTGACGCACAACCAACGGAGGTGGGTACGCTCGCTAGCGATATCGATAGCGATATCACAGCGTGTAAAGTGCCCTTTACAATATCAGCCAGGACCCGCCCAGAATTCCCGCATCCATTAGATGCGACAGTCCCAGGACTCTACCCGGCTCATCCCGAATTGCCCTGATGCAGTGGCAATTGAGGTAATAAGGAGTTAATGGCAGCAGCCCATAGCTGCCAATAAGTCCTAGGTTAATCATGGCAGGCGTCTCCCCGAGATACCTTCCATGATTAACCTATAAGTTAAATTAAATAACACACACATCCAAAAAATACTTTATTTGTAATGAAAGACAATAAAACACCCTCTTTCACCACTTTATTAATTCCTCAAAAACACCTCCAGGTCCAACATAATCCACACAAGGTCCCACAATGCTTCCAGCTCTGCTACATCGAAAGCTGACAGGAGCAGCAGTAGAACACCGCCACTCCTGTGAGCTCCATGCAGCAACTGAAGTTAGCTGCGCGATCAGCTGTGCTGTCACTGAGGTTACCCGCGGCCACTGATCTAAGGTGGAGGACTGCAGTTGTGGCCCGAGTAACCTGAGTGAATGCACAGCTAATCGTGGGGCTCACTGCAGTTACTCAGGGGATTTGCGATCACAGATGAGTCCTTCACGTGTGACCGCAAATCAGGCTGCGACACAGAGAGAGCCACACGATGTCAGTGAAATCGGGTGAAGCTCTGACGTCACTGCTACTGACTCCTGTGTCCTGGCACTGTCCTCGGAGGTTCATCTGAGTTCATGACAGCACACAGAGACAGAGCCACAGGATGACAATGAAGTCAGATGCAGTTCATCTAAATTCATTCTCATCGCCCGATTCTGTCTGTGTCTGCTGTCAGCGGACATGTAGCAAAGCTGAATTGCCGAGGGACCGCACTGACAAAAATGCATCCAAAACGCATGTAAAATGCTTTCAAAATACATGCGTTTTGGATGCATTATTTTTGTCAACACGGAACGTCACGTCTGCCAGAGGGTGCGTTCTTTTCTGCACTGGTCAGGACGCAATGTGCGCACATAGCCTTAAAATTAGATGACTGCTGTCCCATTTTTTTGTTGAATAGTAGTATAAGGACAGTACTTTCATGGATATATCAGATGGGACTTGCCCATTCAAGGCTATTAGTGAGTAAAAAAAAAAATCTAATCCAACGCAGAACATACATGTGGCATCCAATTTTTCCGGATACATTTTGTTATAGTCCTAGATAACTGTATTGGATCATATACTTTTTTTAATGTAGATGTATGAAAATTGATCATGTATGGACGTTACACAGACATCACATAGATGTCACATGGCGGTAAGAAAAAAAATTCAGATGAAAATCGTCCAAGTTTTCTTGATGAAATTCAAACAACTTGTCATATGCCAGTCTGCAGCCAGCCTTAATTTGTAAAATGTTTCTACATCTGTCTGAGGCTGGGGTCACTCGTGCGTAATTCATCACACAGAGAAGGAAGACACAGTGGTGACTCACACTATATTTATTACTACACAATCTGGGATAGGGCTAATACAGGAAATTGGCATCACAGGAAAAATTGATCACAGACTATTCAGGTTACACATGCAATAAACATGACATTTGTCTATTCATATCTAATTTAGCTGGTCTCAGAAAGACCACAACACTATTAAATAAGTATTAACCCCAAATCAACCACTATGAAGGGAGTATGTATGTCAGTGCCACTGTCTATAGTCCCAACAGTACTATACCCTAAGCCTCTGGGCAAGAGTCAATAACTTGTATAACAGATGAAATCTGAGACATTATCATCCTGCATTAGGTACCGCATGGACAAGCAGGAAGCAACAGCCAGCCGCACTTGAGCCACCCACCGATGAAAATCTTGACAGGCGACATCTGCGGCTTGACCACGTAGTCTGGACCGGAGTTCTTGGCAGGCGTCATCAGTGACTTGACCTCGCAGCCTGGACTCAGGGTAATCTTCTGGCACGTTACCTGACAAGAGCTGTTTGGGGGCAGCGACCGGGCCACTCAACTCTTCTGTAGCGTAGGCAACCTTTCTCATCTCTGCATGCATGTCTCTCCCTGCTTCTCTACCTTGGCACCAAAAGCTCCCTTCCAGTCACCATTGGGGCTTTTAATACCTGCTGCTGGATCACTGCTCCCTTCTGAACTCATCCTTGTCTGACCAGCTTCCCTCCGTAAACTGCTGGCTGGATTTACATTCCTAGGCGATTCTTCTTTCTTAGGCTATTCTTCTTTCCTCGGCCAGCAGAATAGAGTGTTCCATTACTAATCCTAATAGGTTGGTCTGATTGAACAGGTTGTTGTGTCCCCCTTCCTGTAAGAGGATCGCATTGCCGGAACAGCTGGCAGCTCTTTTGACAAGAACACGTCAGCTGCATAGAAATACATGAACTGACCCGCTCCTGTCAGGAGAGATACCGGCCCAGCCGAGTGATGTGTTCTTTGCGCGAGTCACAATCAGATAGAAGTAGAAGCAGCACAACACCAGCAGTAGTGTAATTTTCCTATCTCACATGCACACAGACTCAATGCATCATTAACCTCTTCACCCCTCCAGCCTGTTTTCAGCTTCATGACCAGCCCAAATTTTACAATTCCGTCCAATGTCACTTTAAGAGGTAATAACTCTGAAGTGTTTCAATGGATTCCAGTGATCCTCAGATTATTTTTTTCAAGACACATTATACTTTATGATAGTGGTAAATTTAGGTCAATTTAACTCCTTAACGACTGTTGGCAGTAAAATTAAATCATAGTGGTCATAGCCGAGAGAGATCGGCGCACATCTCAGCTGATTTGTACAGCTGACATGTGTGCCTGCTAGGCACGAGCTGAATCGCTATCCACCTGTGCCTTTTAACCTCTTAAATGGGGCTGTCAATATGTGACAGCACCATTATAATAGCGATCGCACTATAATGTTACTCACAGGCCGGTACCAGAACTCACGTGACGTGATCACGTGGATCTGGTGGTTGTCATGGTAGCACAGGGTTATGTGATGACTCCTGTGCTCACAAGACTCAGATCCTATAAGAAACAGCTAAGTGCTGCTTGTTACAAGAGATGATCATTTATCCCAGTCTGAGCAGTACTGCTCTGATCGGGAGAAATGAATGAGCAATCAGACAGCTGATCGTTATAGTCCCCTAGGAGGACTAGTAAAATAAAAAAAAGTTTAATATAAAGTTTTGAAAAATTAAAGAAAAATAAAAAAAACCTAAAAGTTCAAATCAACCACCATTCGCCCCATTGAAAATTATAGGGTTAAAAAATATACACACATTTGATATTGCCACGTTCAAAAACGCCCGATCTATTAAAATATAAAATCAATTAATCTGATTGGTAAATTGCGTAGTGGCAAAAAAAATCCAAACGCCAACATTTTGTTTTTTGGTCACCCCAAATTTTCTGCAAAATGCAAGAACACGCGATCAAAACGTAGCATCTGTGCAAAAATGGTACAGTTAAAAACATCAGCTCGAAATGCAAAACATAAGCTGTCACTGAGCCATAGAGCCCGACAAATAAGAACGCTACGGATCGCGGAAAATTGTGCAAAACGTACGCCACTTTTTTCAGACAAACTTCTGGGGTTTTTTAACCCTTTAGATAAAAGTAAACCTATTCATATTTGGTGTCTACGAACTCGCACTGACCTGAGGCATCACAGCGACACATCAGTTTTACCATATAGTGAACACTGTGAATAAAATATCTAAAAAACAATACTGCATTCACACTTTTTTTGCAATTTTTTCGCATTTGGAATTTTGTTTTACCATTTTCCAGTGCACTATCTGGTAAAACTTATGGTTTCATTTAAAAGTACAGTTCATTCCGCAAAAACCGAGCCCTCACATGACCATATTGACTGAAAAATAAAAAAGTTACGTCTCTCGGAAGAAGAATGGCAAAAAAGAGAAAAACGGAAAGCACAAAATTGGCCGGTCATAAAGGGGTTAAAATTGAAATAATATCAGAAATTTGGAGAAACTTTTGCAATTTTCAAACTTTTAACTTTCATGCCCTTAAACTAGAGAGTTGTATCACACACAATTGTTAACAAATAACATTTACCACATGCCTACTTTACATCTTCATCATTTAAAAAGAAAAACATTTTTTTTTGAAAATTAGAACAGTTACATGTTCATCAACTATTTCTCACTTCTCCAACAAAATTTACAAAGCCACTTTTTCTATAGACCACATCACATTTGAAGTGACTTTGAGGGGCCTATATGACAGAAAATACCCAAAAATTACATTATTTTAATAAGGGCACCCAACAAAGTGCTTGAAAAAACATTAAATAGTTGTATTAACCCTTTAGTTGCTTCACAGGAATTAAAGCAATTTGGAAGGAAAAAATGAAAATGTTACTTTTCCTACAAAAATATTGCTTTAGCCCCAAATTTTACATTTTCATAAGAGTAACAGGAGAAAATATACAGTAAAATGTGTTATGCAATTTCTGCTGAGTACACTGATACCCTATTATGTGGTGGAAAATTACTGTTTGGGAGCACGACAGGGCTTGGAAGGGAAGAAGCACCATTTGACTTTTGGAACGCAAAATCATCTAGAATCGATAGCGGGAGTGATGTCACATCTGCAGAGCAAGTAAGCCCATTTTGGCAACTAGACCCCTCAAGGAATTAAAATATATATGTGGTCAGCACCTTGAAGCTCTAGATGCTTCACAGTATTTTTGTAACGTTGAGCTGTGAAACGAAAAATTTAGTCGATTAAGCAGTAATTGACTATCGCAGACGCCATGTCGCATTAGAAGAGCTACTATGGTGTCAAAACAGCAGAAACCAAACAGATGTGACCCCATTTTGGACTGTACACCTCTTGAGAAATTCATCTAGGGGTGTAGTGAGTATTTTAAATCCACAGATGATTTACAGAATTGTGTAACATTGGTCTGCGGAAATTAAAAATTACCCTTTTTCCTCTAAAATGTTGTTTTAGCCCCAAATTTTTAATTTTCAAACTTTCTATTAAAAGGAAATGGACCAGATAATTTGTTACACAATTTTTTCCCGCTTCGCCAATATACTATGTGTGGTTAGAAACTACTTTTCAGGCACAGTGAAAGCTCAGAAGGGAAGGAGCACCATATTGCAATGTAGATTTTGCTGGAATGGTCATGTCACATTGGCAGAGATTCTGAGGTGCCAGAACATCAGAATTACATTTTACAAACTGCACCCCTCAGTGAATACAGGTAGTGATGCAGTGAGGATATTGACACCAAAAGTGTGTCAAAGAATTTCATACCATTCTGTGGAGAAAAGCTAATAACTGTATTTTTATCACTAAAAACTGTTTTAGCCTTAAGGGTGCTTTACAAGCTGCGACATCACTAGAGATAGCTAGCGATGTCAAGCGCGATAGCACCCGCCCCGTCGTTCGTGCAACATTTGGTGATCGCTGCCGTAGCGAACGTGATCACTATGGCAGCTTCACACGCACATACCTGTTCAGCGACGTCGCTGTGACCGCCGAACAATCCCTCATATAAGGGGGAGGTGCGTTCGGTGTCATAGCGACGTCACTGCGGCGTCACTAAGCGGTCGCCCAATAGCAGAGGAGGGGTGGAGATGAGCGGCCGGAACATGCCGCCCACCTCCTTCCTTCCTCTTTGCCAGTGGACGCAGGTAAGGAGATGTTCGTCATTCCTGCGGTGTCACACATAGCGATGTGTGACGCCGCAGGAACGACGAACAACCAGTGACACGCACCACCAACGATATTATGAAAAGGAGTGAAGTGTCAACGATCAACGTTTTTTGACGTTTTTGCGATCATTGATCGTTGCTCCTTGGTGTCACACGCTGCGATGCCGCTAGCGGAGCCGGATGAATGTCCTAATGAAGCCAGCATGACTGGTGTAACGCGCCGGGCTCTCACACTGTGACTCCGGGACCTTGTATTGCAGTTTTTGGTAACCTTCCTTAGTGACTGTTTGGACTCATTGTTATTATTTTTTATTTTTGGCTAGTTTTGCCTTTGTTATATACCATTTCGTGACCGTCTCAGGATATCCAGTAACAACTTGATGCAATACAAGCACATTTTTAGCATAGATGGAGTATGTACTTGATTTTGAATAAGAATACCCAGATAGGGGGCAGTATTGTTGTGTTTACCCTCAATATGCTTGTCTATGCAATTCATATGTCCCATGTTGGAGGCAGTGTTTAGTGTTTATGTCTAATTTTAAATGATTTTAAAATTGTGAGTGTTTTGCCACCCTTTATAAAGAAATAAATATTGTATTTTTTACACACATCAAGGTCTATTCCATATTAATTATTTATTATTCATAATTCTGGTGCCTCTTTGTGCCATATTGTGTGTGTTCAGGTGATTTGATAGGTACATGGCACATGATTTGTCTAATAATTCAGGTGGTGCCGAGCAATCCCCCCTTTGTTAGGAGCCGGATGTGCGTCACTAACGACGTGACTCCGACGATATATTGTTAGCGATGTTGCAGCGTGTAAAGCACCCTTTAGATTCTTTATTGTCAAAAGGGGAAATGGCTAAAAAAAAGGCCCAATAAGCTGTTATACAATTTCTGTTGAATGTGGCAATACCCCATATGAAACTATACAGTACTGTTTGCCCATACGGCCGGGCTCAGGAAGGAAGGAGTGCTATTTGACTTTTGTGGCTCAAATTTTTCTAGAATAGTTTGCAGACTCCAATTGCCGAACTCCTGGTGTGCCAGTAAAAAAATCCTTACATGATCCCTTCTTAAAATTTACATCCCTTTGGGAATTCATCTATGGATGTAGTGACTATTTTTAAGCTATAGACATTTTACAGAAACAGACCTGTAGTGAAAGTTATACAGTATGATGGTCCACCACACAGCCCCTATATAGTATGGTGGTCCATCTCACAGCCCATATATTATGATGGTCCACCTCACAGCCACATATATAGTATGATGGTCCACCTTACTGCCCCCTGTATAGTATTCTCGTCCACCTCACAGCCCCTTATATTGTTTGGTAGTCCACCAACAGTCCTTTTATGGTATGTTGGTCAACCTGACAGCCGCTTATAAAGTGTGACATTAAAACTGGCCTTAAAAAACTTTTCAGGATTCAATATGAATCCAGCTGCGGCTTGCTCACAAGAGATCCAGAATCTATCGCAAGAGATGATGGATCTTCGGTCAGAGGTTGTGCAGCAGTTGCAGCAAATTGTGGGTCTTTTGGTCTCTTTTCATTCCCAGACCCAGCCAGAATGCAAGATTGCCCTCCTGACACGATTTCTGAGGGGAAGGAAAAATTCATGGTGTTTAAGGAAGCTTTTAAATTATGTTTCAAGCTTCATCCTAGTTCTTCAGGGAGTGAAGAACAGCGAGTGGAGATTGTAATCTCTCTTCTACTTGGAGATCCCCAGTCCTGGGCCTTCTCTCTACCAACCAACTCTCAGTCATTGTGGTTAGTGGATGCGTTTTCTGTCTCTTTGGCCCTTATTTCTGACTACCCTGATTATGTCATCCTTGCTGAGGCTAAACTGAAAGCTCCAGCAGGGTACACGGCCGGCAGAGGAGTACTGCTCTGAGTTTCGTAGATGGGCTACTAACACCCAGTGGAATGATCCTGCTCTTAGGAGTCATTTTTGTCAGGTAGGTTTAGGACTCACTGGCTCAGTTTGCCACACCAGAGTCAATAGAGGCCACCATGGCTCTTGCTATAAGGATAAACAGATGTCTCAGGGATAGATCCACAGTCACACTACCCTTGATTGTTCTCCCTAGGGAGGAAGTTAAACCAATATACATTGACAAATTTATGCAGTTGGGAGGGGCCTCCCCACAGACTAGGTCTCTTGCGGTTCGCTATGAGACCGGGGCATGTTTTTACTGTTGTTTTAAGGATCATTATATTGGGGTTTGTCCCTATTTACCCAAACACTTAACATTTTCTAAAAAGCCATATCCCCCAGGTTGGATGGAGGGAGGAGACCTGGGTCTATACATTTCCCCTATATATATATTTTAGTTCACCATAACTGCTGATGTGGTTTTTGGCGCAAACACAGAGACTATTTCTGCCTTGGTGAACAGTGAAACAGGTGCCAACAAGGTGGATTCTCATTTTGTTTTGACCCACGGTCTTTCCTGTAGTGCATTAGAGAGATCCATTCCCATACTGGCTATCGATGCTGCTCTCCTCAGCCATGGAAATGTTTACCAATTTGTGCATAATGTGAACTTGCTCATAGGGACTCTTCACAAAGCACTTTTATTTTGCTATGTCTTGGAGGGTCTACCCTCTACCATTGTTTGGGGTCTTCCCTGGCTCATGAAACACAATCCTTTGATTGATTGACGGTCTAGAGAAGTTACAACTTGAGGCAGTTTTTGTGAAAATATCTACTTGTGTACATCTATGTCTACGAACCTTAAAAAATCTACACCCTCTTTCCAGTTGGAGGTAACAAATGTGATTTCTGAACAAAGGAGTCATTATCTACCCCCACTTCCGGTGAAGCCCCCCAGGAGATGTGGTTCTTGAGTTTCTCCTCCTATTTGCTGGGAGGGGGTGGTCGTTCCCACTGAGTTTCCTGTTCCTGAGGATAAGGTTTTAAAGACACGGGGGATGCCTCTGCTGTCTGTCCTTCAGGGGGTTTATCTACTCCTAACAAACGCATGACTGGTAATAAACGTTTCGGTCCGGGACTGTGTGTGTGAATAACTATGTATGAGTGTCCACTAAAAAGATCAGGTGGAAATGTTCATCTAGGGCTCTGGGCTGTAGGTTTATTGGCCATATAGAATAGCAGCTGTTATTAACGATATGGCCTTTCGACTGGAGCAAACCCCATTACTGAATGTCCATAATGTTTCCTCAGGTCATCACTTAGGAGATGTGAAGTATCTCAGGAGCCTACTTTATTACCGCCACCTCAAGTTTGCATTCACAGCAACCTTGAAGATCAGGTGACAATGGAAGTGAACAAAGCACTTTTATTCTGCTATGTCTTGGAGGGTCTACCCTCTACCATTGTTTGGGGTCTTCCCTGGCTCATGAAACACAATCCTTTGATTGATTGACGGTCTAGAGAAGTTACAACTTGAGGCAGTTTTTGTGAAAATATCTACTTGTGTACATCTATGTCTACGAACCTTAAAAAATCTACACCCTCTTTCCAGTTGGAGGTAACAAATGTGATTTCTGAACAAAGGAGTCATTATCTACCCCCACTTCCGGTGAAGCCCCCCAGGAGATGTGGTTCTTGAGTTTCTCCTCCTATTGGCTGGGAGGGGGTGGTCGTTCCCACTGAGTTTCCTGTTCCTGAGGATAAGGTTTTAAAGACACGGGGGATGCCTCTGCTGTCTGTCCTTCAGGGGGTTTGTCTACTCCTAACAAACGCATGACTGGTAATAAACGTTTCGGTCCGGGACTGTGTGTGTGAATAACTATGTATGAGTGTCCACTAAAAAGATCAGGTGGAAATGTTCATCTAGGGCTCTGGGCTGTAGGTTTATTGGCCATATAGAATAGCAGCTGTTATTAACGATATGGCCTTTCGACTGGAGCAAACCCCATTACTGAATGTCCATAATGTTTCCTCAGGTCATCACTTAGGAGATGTGAAGTATCTCAGGAGCCTACTTTATTACCGCCACCTCAAGTTTGCATTCACAGCAACCTTGAAGATCAGGTGACAATGGAAGTGAACGCGAGTGAGTCAGAGCTTTCCTTCTGTCTGTTGTATCCAGATAAGTACTGTCTTGAGGGTCCTGATGTCCCTCTTAGAAAGAGGGGTAATGTCATGAGGATCACCTGTCTTTGGTAGACATCTGACAGGTTTGTGATCTAAAGGGGATTTACACGCAGCGACATCGATAGCGATGACGCTGGTGAAAACACCCGCCCCTGTCGGTTGTGCGTCATGGCCAAATCGCTGCCCGTGGCGCACAACATCGTTAGGATCCCTCACACGGGACTTACCTGCCTAGCGCCGTCACTGTGGCTGGCGAACCGCCTCCTTTCTAAGGGGGCGGTTCGTGAGGCGTCACTAAGCAGCCGCCCAATAGACGTAGAAGCGGAGGGGCAGAGATGAGCGGGCGTAACATCCCGCCCACCTCCTTCCTTCCTCATTTTGGGAGGCCGCAGGTACGATGATGTTCCTCGTTCCTGCGGTGTCACATGTAACGATGTGTGCTGCCGCAGGAACGATGAACAACCAGCATCCTGCAACAACAACGATTTTATGAAAATGAACGATGTGTCAATGATCAACAATAAGGTGAGTATTTTTGATCTCTAACACTCGCTCAGAGCTGTTACACACAACGATGTCGCTAACGACGCCGGATGTGCGTCACGGAATCCGTGACCCCGGTGATATATCGTTTGATACATCGTTGTGTGTAACGGGGCCTTAAGTCTCACATTGCCTTTTAATTCTCTGGGTTTTTCAAAGTATTTGCTTTCTCTTGGTACAGCATGGATTAAGGAAGGACTCTTTCCTGGTGTTAGTTCATGGTTAGTTCAATCTCAGGTGCAACTGGTTTGTGATCACTCCCTTTAACTTTAAATACTCACATGTTCCATCAACTGATGATGGTTATAGAATTGCAGTCATTCTGAACTTACCACCATGGAGAGAAAAAACATTTGGAAGCTGTTGGTGCCGTGTTGGCTGCAGCCCTGGAGTTTGGCTGCAGCAGTGAAGTTCGTTATATATCCTTTATGTCTATGTTCCCCTGTCTATCTTTCTTCCCCTGTGTCTTATTACCCCAGTGGTGAAAGCTAGTGAATTTTAAAGAAATTATGTCTCCTGCACTTTGTTGAAGAAAAGAAAAAAGGAAAAAACAAGCAACCATGTGATTCAGAACCTTTTTATTTCACTGATTTTTTTTAATGCTTTGTGTGCTCTCAAAAAAAAAATTTTTTGAAAATAATTCTTTATTATAATCAGAATATCCAGTCAATTACAAAAAGACGTTTCGGCTTCATCACCTTGTTCGGTAATGACTATAAGATATAAACAAGAACAAAAAAATAAGATTAGATCCATACATCAAAAAAGGATACAATCATAAAAAGTGTGAACTGTGACCACTATCACAAATAAAAGGAGGAAGCAATTCCTCTAGAGTCTATGACTAGATATTACACAAACAAAACATGTTTACCTAGAAAAGGAACCGATTTATATGCAATGCACAAAAGACTCATCAAATTACAACATCCTTCAATGCTTGAAAAATTCCCTAATAAGGAGAAACCTAGTGCACTCATACGCTTTTGATCTAGCCAGGGTGAGTGGAGGGACAGCTAGGAACTAGCCATGTAACGGCAGAGGAAGAAAGGACCTGCTTAAGGACATTAGGGAGCTCAGGAAGTAGACAAATGCTAGTGTCAGGTAGTGACCCGTCTCCCCCCTCCCTACCATAATGACCTTCCTACCCCCTTTACATCCTCGTTGTACCTCTGTGTTGCGCTGTGTGCCGAACATCAATTTTTCCATGCGTGACACCTATGTTCAATGACGACATTGAGAGGAACTGCAACAATGTAGAGTCAATATGGGTAACTGTACACGGGGAGGGCAATAATGGAAAGCTGCTAATTGGAGTTTGTTATAAGCCTCTTAATATACCTGAACAGGTAGAGGATGAAAATCTGCAGCATATTACAAAGGCAGCAAATAATAATCGGATCTTTATTATGGGGGTCCTCAACTATCCAAACATTCAATGGGACATAGGATATTCTGATTGTGCTAATTACCTCTCCCAGTTGGTAAACGAACCAACCAGGGAAGATAGAACAAAAGGAGACAGGGCAGCACTCACCGATATCCTGGGACTATTTTATTTTTCAATGCTGACAGGTGAGACGGACATGAGGGAATGCAGGGAGGGGAGCACGAGGACGACGGTACCGTTTCGCACCACTAGGGGTGCTTTCACGGGTCCATGGTATGGTATGGTACAGGTCTCACCTGTCAGCATTGAAAAATAAAATAGTCCCAGGATATCGGTGAGCGCTGCCCTGTCTCCTTTTGTTCTATCTTCCCTGGTTGGTTCGTTTACCAACTGGGAGAGGTAATTAGCACAATCAGAATATCCTATGTCCCATTGAATGTTTGGATAGTTGAGGTATGGATACCGGCATGGTATGGACCCGTGAAAGCACCCCTAGTGGTGCGAAACGGTACCGTCGTCCTCGTGCTCCCCTCCCTGCATTCCCTCATGTCCGTCTCACCTGTCAGCATTGAAAAATAAAATAGTCCCAGGATATCGGTGCGTGCTGCCCTGTCTCCTTTTGTTCTATGGATATACTTGTTTAAATTGGGCAATAGCACCTCGGTAAGGGACTTTGTTGGATCCATCAAGATTAGACAAAATGCTTTGCTGTGACATCTGAAAGCACATGGATGTAATCAAGGAAACTTCACACTGAACTGTGTTTGGGACAGGAACATCACACTACCTCCAGTAAAGGTAAGCAGTGCGGTGCACAATCCTTTTTATTTTTCTAAGCAACCAGGGAAGATAATTTGCTGGATCTTGCCCTGTCAAATAGACTAGATACAATTTCAAATCTACAGGTCCAGGAGCATTGAGCAGCAGTGATCATATTATGGTAAATTTCAATGTAATATTTAATAGAACATTTCAAATGGGAAATGCAAAAAGCTGGAATTTTAGGAAGGCTGATTTCAACAAAGTAAGGGAAGAGCTTAATCGAGTAGACTGGGACCATGTCATGATAACTGGGAATACTGAACAAAAATTGGGAAAGTTTAAGGATATACTTCTAGAATCCTGTAGAATACATGTACCCTCTGGTAATAAAATGTCCAGGAATAAAAAGATATCATTGCTAGTGATGAGCGAGTACTAAAATGCTCGGGAGCTCGAGGCTCGGGCCGAGCATCTCAAAATACTCGTGTACTCGGCCCGAGCACCGAGCCCAATGTTATCCTATGGGAGACCCGAGTATTATTCTGAAATGACCCCCGGCAGCATGTAGAAACCATAAAACTGTAAATTAAAAAAAAAACGTGCATGTGTGTGTAAGCGTGCATATATATATACACGCGGAGTGGAGTGCGGGAGGGGCCGTAGCCGAGCGGGGAAGTGTCGGGCTAAAGGCACGGTCACGCTGTGCGGGCTGGCCAATCACTGCAATTCCACAACAGGGCTGTGGCATTGCAGTGGTCTGCCAGCCAATCCCTGCATAAGGGATGGCTGTAAAAAGAGCGCCAACATGAAGACCCCGAGTACAGCACGAGTATCGCGAGATTACTCGGTCCCCGCCGAGTAGCCCGAGTACATTGATACTCGTGCGAGTACCGAGTAGTAACAAGCATACTCGCTCATCACTAATCATTGCAGATAAATAAGACAGAAAAAAGTATAATAAGACAAAAACAAAGGGTATTCAAATCTTGAAGGCTGAGAATACAGAAATAGCATTTCAAGAGTATAAAGATTTCAATAGGAAATGTAAAAAAGAAATCAAGCAAGCAAAATTAGCTACTGAAACAAAAATCGCCAATGACATTACAATAAATCCCCAAACCTTTAATAAATACATCAGTACATCAATGCCAAAAAGAAAACAAAGTATGGTATTAGCCTCTTAAAAGATATTAACAGGACAATTATAGAGGACAAAAAAAAGGCTGAAATGGTAAACATGCACTTTTCATCTGTGTTCACTAAAGAACTGACTGTCCCACTAATTGATGTCCCTATTGTATAACCTCCCAATGCGTTTCGTCCACCATTTATAGTGAGACTCCTAAGGAGAGATAAAGCCCCTAGTTTATGGGTACTTAAATTCATATAGGGAATAAGAGGGATAATGTTTTTGTCAAAACCACCCCAAAAAAACTGACAGAGTGCTGTGCAGCAAACCATGTGGTGTTCTCTTAGAAACCCTTATTCCCTGTATGAATTTAAGTACCCATAAACTAGGGTTTTATTACATTTTAATAATATCTCCCCTGGTGGCCGAAACATATCGGGAGGTTATACGATAGGGATGTCCGTTTGGGGCACTACTGGGTTAATAGAGTCCTCTACCCGGGCTAAGGATCTTATTCCTCATTTGTGAATGGCCTCTTCATCAAGAACATATGGTGAGACCGAACCAATTTTTTTTATTTGAGCACAGTTACACTTTAAGCACTATATCACTTTATACAAGGATTGTCTGTATGGGAAGGTATTTTAAACAGTTTTATTAAAAGTTATTGTGATGGTGGAATATTGTGGATTGTATACCATTTTGTGTGGGTTAATGTTTGGGCGTGGTTCACTGTCTTATTTGTACTGCTTCTGTGTACATTGTCCCATTTGCAGGTTTAATTCCTCCCCTGCCAGCCTTTTGTTCCTAAGTCGGGGAGGGGGCGTGAGATCCACCTACTGTAAACTCTCTGCTTACCTGGGAGATTAAGGCAGTCTGTTTGGAGAACTTGATGGAAGAGTGAACCTGTGAGGGAATCTGCGGCTTCTCAGAGAGAACTGGACATTTATTTATTGCTTACCGGACTATATTTGTGTTACTGGATTAATTTTACCCTCTGTTTTGAGGATTATTTTATAGACCATTTTGATTTTCTTGGAATAAATGCTCTTTGGATTGTACCACCATCTCTCGCTCTGTTGATTGTGTGATATGGGAGAAGGACCCTGTGACAGTTATATTTTATTATTACACCGTGTCCATGCTAGAGATATGATTATTGTTAGGATATAATAGGTTGGCTTTATACTATCATCAACCTGTGAAATAATCTATGTAACTATCTTTGGTAGACTCACATTCAAAGCTGGAGTGGATGGTGAGATATGGAGCCTGAAAGTCAAAAGTTAAAAACATTCTTACCCTTTTGCTTATCAGCATAGTTTGTTCAGATCAGATAAAAATTGAACTTTGTGGATGCCAGAATACACATCATGTTTGGAGGTCAAAAGACTCTGCATATCACCTCCAAAACACCATACCAACAGATAAGTTTGGAGGTTAGAATATCATGATGTGGGGCTGTTTTTCCAGCATATTGCACTGCCAAATTTCATATAGTTCAAGGAAGGATGAATGGACAAATGTACCAAGACATCATAGATAAAATTTTGCTGCCATTTTCCAGGGTGATGAGGATAAAACAAGGGTGGACAATTCAGAAAGACAAGGAAACTCTCAAACGGTTTCAGAAAAAGAAAATAAAGCTGCTAGACTGGCCCAGCCAATCACCTGATCTGAATCCAATAGAAAATCTATGGAATGAACCAGAGCTCAGAGTTCATAGAAGGAGCCCATGGAACTTACAGGATTTGAAGAGAGTTTGTGTGGAAGAGTGGGCCAAAATCACACCTGAGCAATCCATGCCACTAGTTTCTCCAAACAGAAGGAACTTGAAGCTGTCATCACCAACTGAGGCTTTTTGTTACGTCACCACCGGAGTCTGCTCCAGCGACTTCTGCTCCGATCACCAGGCGACGCCGTGTTCCTGCCGTGGATGGTGCTGGTGATGGGAGAGAAGTCGATGCCAGCGGCACCAGTGGGCGCAGGCTCTGATCATCCACTGGGCTGGATTAGCTTGGGATCTGCAGTACAGCTGGCTGACTGTGGGTGGCATGTGTCTTCCAGCTGAAGTTGCCAGCGTTCAGCTACAGCCAATGGGAAGACACCACACCCTTCTTATTTCCCCTCCTGTCACATGATTACTGACAGATATAGTTCTGATTTTCCTGGCTCCTGTTACGTCCTATTCTGTTGGTGATTCCTGTATTGACTTCTGCGTGTTTTTGACTACCCTTCTGCCTACTGTTTTTGTACCTTGCTGCCCGACCCGGATCTGACCTCTGCTACGTTTTCTGATTACGTCTTTGCCTGCCGATTCTGTCCCTGTTCTGCTATTCCTGGTTTGACCCTGCCTGACTACTACTCTCATCGGACTGCAGCCTTCCACAGGTAGTGATCTCCAGGGTCCTGTGTAATTCCAAATCCCTGTATAGGGGTTAAAGGGTTTCAGGGTTCTGGGGGTCCTACTTGGTGAGTGGCTTCCCTCTAGCCTCCCCTTTACAGCCCATCTGAGTCTGTGGATCCAGGCAGTCATTACACTTTTGTAGGATGTGTAAGCTTATTCAATACTTTTTCTCTGTGTCATTTCTCATTAGTAGATATCACTATATTTATGAACATCTATGGTTTGATTTGTTTGCCTGTGTGGATTGAATGTGTTAATTGACATCTGGTGAGAAATTCATGTCACTAACACCTTTAGAATTATATTGACTTTGAAGATTGGTGACATGTTCAATACTTATTTCACTAGCTATATCTTCGAAACTTTAAAGCCTGCTTTACACGTTGCAATTTCGCATACAATATCGTATGCGATTTGCAACGCCCCCATCGTATGTGCGGCACAATTTGTTGAACGTGCCGCACAAACGATTAACCCCCGTCACACGTACTTACCCGTCCATACGACCTCGATGTGGGCGGCGAACGTCCACTTCCTGCAGTGGGAGGGACGTTCGGCGTCACCTCGACATTGCGCAGCAGCCGGCCAATAGAAGCGGAGGGGCGGAGATGAGTGGGACGTAAACATCCCGCCAACCTCTTTCCTTCCACATAGCCGGCTGGAGCCGCGGGACGCAGGTAAGATCTGTTCAATGTTGCCGCGGTGTCACACACTGTGATGTGTGCTGCCTCGGGAACATTGAACAACCTCATGTTCAATTCATGAGGAATGAACGACGTGCATGCGATGAATGGATTTTCGTTCAATCGTAATCGCACGTACCTGTCACACACTGCAATGTAACTTACAATGCCGGATGTGCGTCACTTACGACGTGACCCTGCCGACACATTGTAAGATACATTGCAGCGTGTAAAGCGGGCTTTAAGAATAAAAGATGTATAATAGTGTACTCTACCAGCATTGCTATCAAACCCGTCGTGTGCTCCTCTCCACTAGATGTCTCTGCTGCATGAGAACACAAGAAAACCCAATTCTCGTAGAATGGGATCAACATCTACAAAATTAAATCAGCTATTGTATGAATCACCGTGTACGATTAGCAGTATAAAAGACACGTTTTACAGCTTTGTCTGTCATAATATGGATGTTCTAAATCAACAAAATGCTGAACAATAAAATTGATGTGAAACGTTTCATTTTAGGGCAAATACTTATATACCTCAATTACTGATATCTAATGTTTCCTATAACACAGTTTACTTAATCTTTACTTTGTTTTTTTTCAATACACACAGATAGTACCAAGTGCTTTATGGGATCATAGTCTAAACTAAATTTAAGCATTTGAACTCCTTTCTATTGTTATTTTAAAGGAAACCTGTCAGATGATTCATGTTGTCTAAGGGTACTTTCACACTTGCGTTTATTTCCTTCCGTTACAATCCGCCCTTTTGGAAAACAGCGGAATCCGTTAACGGATTCCGCTGTTTCCCATAGACTTGTATGGGTGACGGATTGTACCAAAAGGACCTGCGTTGCTTCCGCTGGGCGACGCTCCGTTGCTTCCGCCCAGCGGGAGGAACGCAGCATGTAACGTTATTTTGAGCAGCGGAATCCTCTGGATTCCACTGCGCATGCTCTTTTTTTTTTTTAAATCAAACTTTATTTTGGCTCGCGGTGGCCGAACGTTCAGCTGAGCGACCGGCCACCGGCATGCCCGGGCGCCGGCAAGTGACAGCGCTCAGCTGAGCGCCCGCCCGCTGGCATGCCCGCCCGCCGGCAAGTGACAGCGCTCAGCTGATCACCCGGCAGCCGGCTGCAGGGAGCGATCAGCTGATCACCCGGCGGCCGGCTGCAGGGAGCGATCAGCTGATCACCCGGCGGCCGGCTGCAGGGAGCGATCAGCTGATCACCCGGCGGCCGGCTGCAGGGAGCGATCAGCTGATCACCCGGCGGCCGGCTACTGGGAGCGATCAGCTGATCACCCGGCGGCCGGCTACTGGGAGCGATCAGCTGATCGTTTACAATAGTCTGCCGCTGGTAAAACTGTAGAAAAAAAAAAAAATCAAAACGAATTGCGTTGTTTTGCAGCATCCGTTGCATCCGTTGTGCCACTATATGCAACACATCCGTTGCATCCGTTACACAACGCAATGCAACGGATACCGTTCAACGCAAGTGTGAAAGTACCCTAAATCTCAGGCTGCATTAATGAAAAAATGTCTCTGGATGTTTTACTCTGAAATGTTACTGCATTTCAGAGAAAACCAGATAAAAACAGGAACTGAGCATGGTGACCTGTCACAGAGGTACAGTCGTGGTCAAAAGTTTTGAAAATGACACAAATTTTGTTTCTCACAAAGTTTTCTGCTTCTACAGCAAACGTAAACCCTTGTAATCTTTATAGATCTTTTAGACTGATGTTTCTATGGTTTCTGAAGTACAATTATAAGCATTTCAGAATTTTCTTTCATTTTTGACAAGTAAATCAAGTTTATGCAAAGACTCAATATTTACTGTTTTGATTCTTATTTTTCAAAACTTCATCAATTCACCCAGACATGCTGGATATCAGCTTCTCCGCCAAATCCTGAAAGTTGACAGATCATTCTTACCTAATTAGTGCTTGGAGTTTACCACAATTTCTTGTTCACCTGCTTTTTGAGAATTGACCACAAATTCTCAATGGGATTGTAATCTGGGGAGTTTCTTGGCCATGGACCAAAAATGTCAATGTTTTGTTCACTAAGCCACTAAGTTATGACTTTTGCCTTCTGATATGGTGCTCCATCATGGTGTTCATCACTTCATCACCAAATTGCTCCTGGATCATTGGGAAAAGTTGCTTTTGGAGGACTTTTAGATACCATTCTTCAATAGTGATGAGCAAGCATTAAAATGTTCGGATGCTCGTTACTCAAGCCAAGCAATTTCTAATGCTTGGGTGGTCATCTCGAGTAACGAGCATAATGAAAGTCAATGGGAAACGAAATAATTTTTTCCATCAGAACTCCCTGGGAGGTCTGAGGGGCCCTGGAAATTACTGAAATGGATGGAAACATTACTGAAATGGAATGGGAACAGCATGGGGACGATGCCTGACCACAGCTCTGATTCCCAAGTTGCTGCTGAAAATAATGTTGTCAAAATATTACGCCCCTTTAAGAGACTGACAAGAAAACATACAAAACCAACAATGGACAAAATGTTAGGCAACATTCTGTCCTTTATAACACAGGTTTCTAAGGCAAATTTAATTTGAGAGAAAAACTGCTTGTTCCACCCCTTTGACTATAATTACACTAAGGTTATGTGCACACATTGAGCATTTAGACAATTATTCCACCAATTTATTAACCACCAAAACACTCAGGTCCAACATAATCCACAGACACGACGTCCCACAACGATCCCAAGTCTGCTTCATCCTGAAGTAACTGTGCGCATTCACATTAGACAACATGACTGCCCGTTGCAGCTTCAGGCAGAGGCTGACTGAGACACAGCTGTGAGCCTGAGTTTATCTGAGGTCACAGCTAGAGGTTTCCATGGTACTGCAGCTATGACCTCAGATAAACTTATCTCAGGTGAACTCATTGAACTCAGTGACCTCACCTCAAGTCACCTGAGTTCAATAAAACCTGCATCACCTGGCACAAAACTGTGCGGGTTTTTGCCAAGAAATGCAGATTTGGTGCTGAAATTTCTGTTGCAAATTCTAGCACCAGATCCGTATATTCTGGCAAAAAAATGCATCATTACCGCATTGTGTTTTGATGCATTCTGTTCTCTAAGATGACCGCTCGCTGCAACTTCAGGATGTAGGAGAGCCAGGATCATCGCGGGACGTCATGTCTGTGGATTATGTTGGACCTGGGTGTTTTGGGGGTTAATTAATTGGTGAAACAGGGTGTTTTTTGTTTGTTTAAAATAAAGGATTTTATATTTGGGTGGTTTATTTACTTATAGAATTAGTGATGGGGGGTCTCATAGTCCCCTATCCATCACTAATCCAGAGCTTGATGAAAGCTGACAGCTGTCATTTACCCCTTAATACCACAATTTCCACTGCACCAGGGTAACCAGGAAGAGCCTTCCAAACTGCAGGGATTGTCGCATCCAGTGATGCGACAATTCAGGGGAAGCTGCAGGCTGCTATTTTTTGGCTGCGGAGGCCCAATAAGCATGGGCCTCCCCAGTTTTAGAATACCAGACCCCAGATGTCACCTTAACTTGGCTGAGTATCAAAATTGGGGGACCACACGCTTTTTTAAAAAATAATTTATTTAAATCATTTAAAAAAGCCGCATGCAGTCCCTTTTATTTTGATACACAGGCAAGATATCACACACAGTTGGGGCAGCAGCCTGTAGCCTTTATCTCTGCTGCGTATCAATATATGGGGGACTCTACACCATTTTTTATTTATTTATTTTTACACGATTATAGGGACGCAGACTCTATCTGATAGGATGGGGGCACGGTCTGAATGCAACCAATCAGACGTCAGGACACACAGCAGGCAGGGAAAACAATGAATATGTATGAGAGATAATGTCACGAGTGTCTCTTGTCAATGAATGATTTGGGACAGTTCACGTTTAGCTTTTTTGGCCTTCATATTAAATGTTTTTTGCTTTGTCTTAGCACTGCAAAGGTTAATTTCATTTTTCCTTGCAGTTTGTTGCCAAATAAATGATCTCAGTTGCAGTCTCTTTTGACCACTCCCCTCCTCTTTAAATACTCACATGACCTATGATGTGACATGTGGATATAGATAATTGTGTACTGACCACCAGAGGAGAAAAAAGGTTCTTGTTAGGCTGAAGATCCTATTTTTGAAGTCATGTGCTGTTTGGTGTTTGACTGCACTATTGTTTGCATATGCTTTTGTTATTTTTCCGCTGCTTTTATTTTTTCCCCTTATCTTGTATGGTATAATAGCTTGGTGTGTGTGTGTGTGTGTGTGTGTGTGTGTGTGTGTGTGTGTGTGTGTGTGTGTGTGTGTGTGTGTGTGTGTGTGTGTGTGTGTGTATGTATATGCTGTGAGATTGAGATTTGGTTTCCCTTTTAACTCTATTTGTGTAAGTTTAACCACTTCTGTCCCGGCCCTCCCCTTGGGTGAGGGGAGAGGGGGGTACTAGATCAGGGCTAGTCAGGAGCAGGGCCAGCGGTACATCTGTGATTTTTCTCCTAAAGAGGGAGCTTTTCCTGCTCCGAAACATGGAGAATAAAAATGACTTTTGATCTTCAATGAATCTTTGAAATTTTGTTCCTGGATGGCAGGGCGTTG
Source organism: Anomaloglossus baeobatrachus (assembly GCF_048569485.1). Taxonomy (NCBI): domain Eukaryota; kingdom Metazoa; phylum Chordata; class Amphibia; order Anura; family Aromobatidae; genus Anomaloglossus; species Anomaloglossus baeobatrachus. The sequence continues at coordinate 217,913,216 of NC_134358.1, read as the reverse complement.
TTAACCTTTTCATTTCCATAAGTGATCCTGTTCATCTGCTATAGGGACTTCTGCAGCCAGAATCTCTTCATCCATGCGCATATAGTAGTTGTGATTCTCACAACTACCTCAGATGAGAGACACTCACCCTAACTTCATTTTACCCCCACCCAGGTAAGACTATCTGTGACTTTTGCCTTTCCAGTTCCAATAATTTAATAAAGAAAGTGGCTGAACATTTCTCTGAATACGTCAACATTTTTCCAAGTGTTGGGGCTTGTCTGCTGCAAAACTCATAAATTTGAGCATTATTCCTGTATCATGTCCACTGATATGTACAGTATATTCCTTTGAACTTGAATTTATTGCACTATGAGGTGAGGCAGGAATCTGTCATATTCTTTGACCTGCAAACTGCTCACCATGTTTGAACAAGATGTGAATAGGAACCCTGGACTACTAGAAAACATTATGAAGGAACTGCCTTGTATGTCCCTATGGTGCTGCCAAAATAACTTTGATCTGTAGAGAATTGGAATTAGCAAAATTTCAGAAGGTGGTAACTGACACCAAGGTATGAACTGCAAATGTGTTAAATCCTTTAAGTTGTGAGTTATAGCTTTCATAGATCAAACTTGATTTTTCTATTCTATACACAACTTTTCAGTTAACTTAAGATCTGGAGAAAATGGAATTCAGGTTCATAACATCAAACTCTTTGTCATGTTCATTAAACCATTCCTAAACAATGTTTTCAGTGCAGCAAAGCATATTGTCTTTCTGAAAGAAGCCACTATTAGAGATGAGCGAACAGGGTCGGACTGGGGTGTCTGGGGCCTTCCAGGGGAAATAACTCTAGGGGCCCACCACCCTACAGTTACATGCAAATATCTATTAGCTGCTATGCCCGTTATAGTTTAGCGCTGACTGTAAAGCACAGGCGCCTCCTGCACATCTCCTGTGCACACACAATAACTCTGTACAATTACAGTAGTTTGCAGTAATGGGATCTTTGGTGACAAGTTATCACCGATCCACAGTTTAGGTTGGTGATAACTTATTGATCGGTGGAACCAGACCAGTGGAAACCGCATTAACCGGAAGATTGGGGAACTTTTATCCCTGACAGGACACTTATATGCCCATTATACAATACAACGCCGCGTTTTTGCTCATTGCATTTTTTAATCAGTGAACAATGCCATTAAAGATTGTTGAAGAAAAAAAGGTCTGATGTCATTTCCTTCTTCAATATGTTCCTCATTCTCCACTAGTGTATGCAGGAGAGCAGACAGCAGCTGCAGAACTACAAGACTCAGCATGCTTCATCCAGGACTGTATGCTGGAGGGAGAGGCAGGGGGAGCAGAACTACAAGGCTCAGCATACTCCATCCAATAGTGTATGCAGGAGAGCAGACAGCAGCTGCAGAACTACAAGGTTCAGCATACTCCATCCAGGACTGTATGCAGGAGTTTTTTGCCCCCAAAAAAATGACGTGGGCTTCGCCATATTTTTGTATGCTAGCCGGGTACAGGAGACAGCTACGGGCTGCCCCCAACCCCCAGATGCCTATTTGTACCCGGCTGGGAACCAAAAATATAGGGAAGCCCTTTTTTTTTTTTTTTTTAATTTCATGAATTTCATGAAATAATTTAAAAAAAAAAAAAAATGATGTGGGCTTCGCCCAATTTTCGAGTCCAGCCAGGTACAACTAGGCAGCTGGGGATTAGAATCCGCAGTGCAGAGTGCCCAAGCTTTCTGGGCACCCCCGCTGCGAATTGCAGTCCGCAGCCACCCCAGAAAATGGCGCTTTCATAGAAGCGTCATCCTCTGGCACTGTATCCAACTCTTCCAGCTGCCCTGGTGATGGGTGGCTCGCTGGGTAATAATGTGGTTGGGGCTAGCTGTGTATTATCAGCTAGCCCTAAGCCCGAAATTCATGGTGTTACGCCAATATTAGACACGGCCACCATGAATTTCTAGTACAAATAAAAAAAAACAACACACAGAAAAATATTTTTATTAGAAATAAAACACAACACAATTAATTACTCCATCTTTATTGAAATAAAGAACCCCCCTCCTCCACAGTAATCTTGAGTTAAGGGTCCCACGCCGTCCAATCCGGATCCAATATCATCTGATCGGTTTGCTGGAAGGCAAAGCGATCAGATGATGTGTCAGGTTCAAGTATGTGTATTGGGTGACACAGCAGCTGATTGTATAAAAGCATTTTATACAATCAGCTGATGCATCAGTGCTAAAAAAAAAAAAATACTCCCGTATGATCGCTGCAGGATCTGCCGGTAATCAGTGACGCAGTCTCCTGACGGCATCAGCTGATCGTTTAAGCCGGCGTCACCGCGAGACTTACAATCAGCTGATGCGTCAGGTGATTACCGGCAGCTCCTGCAGCGATGGGACGTGCACAGGAGCACACAGCCGGAGCTGTGTCCTGCGGTCAGCGCAGGAACAGAGGAGAACAGGTGAGAATATACATTTTTTTTTCCTTCGGCTCCTTCTGAGCACTTACCTTTTCTCTGCAGCCCTGCGCGTCCTCTCCTCTGCTGCTCCGGCGGCAGTGTGATGGCGGTCGCTGTGTCGGTGCGAGGCTGAGCAGCTCCTCCGCCTCCTATCACCAGCCGCACTGTTCACATGTACGCGCGTCTGAAAGATGCGCATACATTTGAATAGCGGCGCGGTCTGGGACTTCCGCAGTGCAGGATCTATGGTGATATCACATGACTGTGATGTCACCGCAGGTCCTTCTGCAGCCGCGCAAACTACAGCGATACAACGCAACTTGTGCTATCGCTGCAGTTTGTGATTAAAAGGCTAGGGGCCCTCAGAGCGTGGGATCATCAGTGGATTGGGTGGGGGTTTGGTAGTAGCCAGAGGTATGTAGTGCCATTGTTTTTCTTAACCTTATTTGCAGATGTTCCTGCAACCAATCACAGCGCAGCAAGCATCCTCAAAGTTCAGCTACAAGGGCTTGTGTCATTGGCTGCCTAAGTCACATGTCCGTCTGAATATAAAATGCAGACATGTGGCATCAGCATAATTTTGTGAATGTTAAACACTAGGAACATGCAGTGTAGGGAAAGGTGTGTCACAAATTGGCATTTCATGATAGAAATAGGGATTGCTACTTGTGAGTGCCTGCTAAAGAGTTACCAGTGAAGGATCTAAATAGGTATTGATACGTATTACTGCATGCTTCAAATTAGCCAATGAAACACATTTCTAGGTATTGTTAGTTAGTAGTGCCTGCTGTACATTTGCTAGTGAACTAGCTAAAATGGTCTTGGCACTTTTCATTGCCTGCTCAAAATTACACAGTCAACCACATTTCTAGTTATTGGTACTTTTTAGTGCCTTCACAATATTGCCAACTCAGGCAGGAAATAAATACTTTATCTTTTGTGTTAGGTGTCTGACAGGTGTGGGCATAAGTTTGTGAAACATTTGTTTGAAAGGGGAAGGATACATCAACCATGTGTGGTAAATCATGAGGAGGTCATAGTGGAATGGTGAATAGGTGGGGAGTTGGAGGTGTATGTCTGGGAAGTTCTGTTAGTCAAAGCTCTAGTGAGCAAACACCAGCTCATCCTATCCCAAGAGAAATTAGAACAACTTCTGTTACTGGACAGCCTAATCCATTAGATTTCTTTTGCAGCTGCACATCGCTTCATCTTCGAAATGAGGCTGATAAACAGCATGTGCTAGAGTTGATGGCAAGCAGTTCATAAAGTGGCCTGTCTGCCTCTTCCTGCATCTCAACATCACACAAAGTGCATTTCTCAGAGGTGCCACCCCAATTACACTTGTTTCCACCCGTGTTCCAAATCTCCAACTGTCAAACTGACTGTGGGAAAACACACATGGTCGAGTCTGCAGAGCTGTTAACACATTGTATCCCATGGGCATCAAAGTTCTGCACCAAAGATTAGCAGACTCAAGAGGAGGAAAGCATCTGCACCAATGCCCAAAATTTTTGTCAATTGGATCCTGACTAGAGTTGAGCGCGGTTCGAGGTTCGAGGTTCTCCAGCTCGCGGCTTGAGTGATTTTGGGGGCTGTTCTAGATAGAACTAGAACTCGAGCTTTTTGCTAAAGCTCGATAGTTCTAGATACGTTCGAGAACGAATCTACCAGCAAAAAGACCAGCTAATTACTAGCTGGCTTTCCGCTGTAATAGTGTAAGTCACTCTGTGACTCACACTATTATGAAATTTCAGTGTATAGTGTGCGGGAACAGCACATTCAGATCACTGCTGTATGGATAATGGCGATCGCCATTTTTTTTTTTTTTCCTTGTCTTCCTTCCGTAAGCGCGCGCGTGAAGTGGGGCGGGACAGCATGTCAGCCAATCCCAGACACACACACAGCTAAGTGTACTTTTAGCCAGAGAAGCAATGGCATGTGTGATAGGATGTCCATGTCACATGTCCCTGCATTATAAAAACGAGTATCTGGGCGTCCGGACGCCATTATCTCCTCTGCGTCCTTGGTGTCAGTCACCGCCGGCGCAGCGCCTATCTCCGATACTGCTGTGTACGCTCTATACACAGCGCTGTACAGAATAGGGATAGCACTTTCTATCAGTCCTTTTAAGGGCTAATACCGGCAGGGTCAGAGCCATAGGTGACAGGTCCGTGAAAACAGAGTATAACAGCTACACAAGATGACAGCGTCTGTGTAGCTAAGGTCAGGGATTTCCTCGCTGCATTTCCCCATTAGGAGCGATAGAAAGGCAGGCTTCCTTTCCCCTACCCAGAGACCCACAACCCTGCCACTGTACTCTCCTGCCCTTTGCACACTCAAACTCATTGTTACTAAGCCATTATACTAGCAAACACTGAGTGAACTTAGTGGCATCCTAAACGTGGCTTTTGGACTTCTGTATTGTCCCACTAGTGCAAAGATATTTGCAGCACGTCTGCCTGCATTGCACACTCAAACTCATTGTTACTAAGCCATTATAGTAGCAAACACTGAGTGAACTTAGTGGCATCCTAAACGTGGCTGTTGGACTTCTGTATTGTCCCACTAGTGCAAAGATATTTGAAGCACGTCTGCCTGCATTGCACACTCAAACTCATTGTTACTAAGCCATTATACTAGCTAACACTGAGTGAACTTAGTGGCATCATAAAAGTGGCTGTTGGACTTCTGTATTGTCCCACTAGTGCAAAGATATTTGCAGCACGTCTGCCTGCATTGCACACTCAAACTCATTGTTACTAAGCCATTATACTAGCTAACACTGAGTGAACTTAGTGGCATCATAAAAGTGGCTGTTGGACTTCTGTATTGTCCCACTAGTGCAAAGATATTTGCAGCACGTCTGCCTGCATTGCACACTCAAACTCATTGTTACTAAGCCATTATACTAGCAAACACTGAGTGAACTTAGTGGCATCATAAAAGTGGCTGTTGGACTTCTGTATTGTCACACTAGTGCAAAGATATTTGCAGCACGTCTGCCTGCATTGCACACTCAAACTCATTGTTACTAAGCCATTATACTAGCAAACACTGAGGAAACTTAGTGGCATCCTAAACGTGGCTGTTGGACTTCTGTATTGTCCCACTAGTGCAAAGATATTTGCAGCACGTCTTCCTGCATTGCACACTCAAACTCATTGTTACTAAGCCATTTTACTAGCAAACACTGAGTGAACTTAGTGGCATCATAAAAGTGGCTGTTGGACTTCTGTATTGTCCCACTAGTGCAAAGATATTTGCAGCACGTCTGCCTGCATTGCACACTCAAACTCATTGTTACTAAGCCATTATACTAGCTAACACTGAGTGAACTTAGTGGCATCATAAAAGTGGCTGTTGGACTTCTGTATTGTCCCACTAGTGCAAAGATATTTGCAGCACGTCTGCCTGCATTGCACACTCAAACTCATTGTTACTAAGCCATTATACTAGCTAACACTGAGTGGACTTAGTGGCATCATAAAAGTGGCTGTTGGACTTCTGTATTGTCCCACTAGTGCAAAGATATTTGCAGCATGTCTGCCTGTATTGCACACTCAAACTCATTGTTACTAAGCCATTATACTAGCAAACACTGAGTGAACTTTGTGGCATCATAAAAGTGACTGTTGGACTCCATTAGTGTCCCACTAGTGCAAATCTATGTGCAGCACCTCTGCATGACACCATCCTGCTCTGTTTTTAATAAGCTATAATGATAGCAAAAAATGCTGCCATTTAGTGGCATACAAGAACTGGCTGTTGTATTCCATTAGTGCCCCACTGGTGCCAAGCTATTTCTAGCACCTCTGCATGACACCCTCCTGCTCTGTTTTTAATAAGCTATAATGATAGCAAAAAGTGCTGCCATTTTGTGGCATACAAGAACTGGTTGTTGTATTTCATTATTGTCCCACTGGTGCCAAGCTATTTCTAGCACCTCTGCATGACACCCTCCTGCTCTGTTTTTAATAGGCTATAATAATAGCAAAAAATGCTGCCATTTAGTGGCATACAAGAACTGGCTGTTGTATTTCATCATTGTCCCACTGGTGCCAAGCTATTTCTAGCACCTCTGCATGACACCCTCCTGCTCTGTTTTTAATAGGCTATAATAATAGCAAAAAATGCTGCCATTTAGTGGCATACAAGAACTGGCTGTTGTATTTCATTATTGTCCCACTGGTGCCAAGCTATTTCTAGCACCTCTGCATGACACCCTCCTGCTCTGTTTTTAATAGGCTATACTAATAGCAAAAAATGCTGCCATTTAGTGGCATACAAGAACTGGCTGTTGTATTTCATTATTGTCCCACTGGTGCCAAGCTATTTCTAGCACCTCTGCATGACACCCTCCTGCTCTGTTTTTAATAAGCTATAATAATAGCAAAAAATGCTGCCATTTAGTGGCATACAAGAACTGGCTGTTGTACCCCATTAGTGCCCCACTGGTGCAAATCTATGTGCAGCACCTCTACATGACACCCTCATGCACATTTTGCTACGCTAATTTTATAGCAAACTCAGGGAATTCCTTGCTGCATTTGATCATTCGGAGGGATAGAAAGTGAGGCTTCCTTTACTGTCCTGGTACCCACAGAACACAGCCACTGTACCCACTTGTCCACTTTTGCCACGCTATTTAATTTGCCCAAAGAGCTGACTCTTTTTCTGCATTCCTAAAATTGTCTGTAATACTAAGTTAGTGTTCCTTTGCTGCCAAGCAAGGTACAACACATGTGCATTCTACACTCCTTTCCATTTCTGGAATGCAATTATTAACTGAAGGTAGTCCAGCCAATCTGTGATGAAGGTGCAGGCGTGGATGTAATGTTGCATTCATCCAATGGTGGTTCTCTCGATGTCTGACAGCTCAATAATACCATCTGTTTCCACTTCCAAAACAAGTGATGACTTGCCAATTACACTCCCGCTTATTTGTAAAAGGGTGGAAGTTCACTGTGAAAAAGCATGGTCCCCACAGTCACAGAGGATGAAGAGCACGCAGATGCACTTGATGGGGCAGGCGGTGGTTGCACAGCCCTGCTAGGCCGCATTGTAGCACAGTGAAATTCCCATTGCGACTTATGCTTCATTTTAAGTCTTGTACTTGGTGGGCTCCACAGTATGGAGCAAAACCACGCAACAGGAAAAGGACTCTAGGCAGTTGGGTTGATAAATGATTGTTTAACTTTCCCAAAACCAACAATAAGAACCATGCATAAAATTGAAATAATAGAACAATCTATTCAGTTGCCTACTACCTGTTAGTCCCAGACTAGGCAAGGCTTACAGCCCATGTGGGACCCTATATAACAAGAAAAAACAGCATAAAAACAACCTCCACTTCAAAAATATTATGTATTGCAAAGTGTGCACAGTACCAACATTCCAAGCTGTACTATTGAAAAAATGAGATTTTTGGCAAAAAATTGCAATTTTTCGAGCCACCCCGCCAACGTCACGGCAAATCTCCTGGGGCAGTCCTAACACTAAAATATTTTTATTTAAAGTGTGCCATGTGGCCTCACATATGCAAAATTAGGACTGCACAGCACGTACCTTGTGCTTTTCAGTCACCGTCTCCATGACTGATTCATGGTTGTGGGCGGGACAGGCCCGAGCACATGCTGCTTAGAATAAATAGCCAGTGGACGGGGTTGGATGGCCAGTGTGAACAGCCACCAACCGCCAAAAATCAGGACAGATGGAAAAATAAACATGAGGTGCACTGCAAGATGAGAATCAACTGGGACCCTATATAACAAGAAAAAACAGCATAAAAACAACCTCCACTTCAAAAATATTATGTATTGCAAAGTGTGCACAGTACCAACATTCCAAGCTGTACTATTGAAAAAATGAGATTTTTGGCAAAAAATTGCAATTTTTCGAGCCACCCCGCCAACGTCACGGCAAATCTCCTGGGGCAGTCCTAACACTAAAATATTTTTATTTAAAGTGTGCCATGTGGCCTCACATATGCAAAATTAGGACTGCACAGCACGTACCTTGTGCTTTTCAGTCACCGTCTCCATGACTGATTCATGGTTGTGGGCGGGACAGGCCCGAGCACATGCTGCTTAGAATAAATAGCCAGTGGACGGGGTTGGATGGCCAGTGTGAACAGCCACCAACCGCCAAAAATCAGGACAGATGGAAAAATAAACATGAGGTGCACTGCAAGATGAGAATCAACTGGGACCCTATATAACAAGAAAAAACAGCATAAAAACAACCTCCACTTCAAAAATATTATGTATTGCAAAGTGTGCACAGTACCAACATTCCAAGCTGTACTATTGAAAAAATGAGATTTTTGGCAAAAAATTGCAATTTTTCGAGCCACCCCGCCAACGTCACGGCAAATCTCCTGGGGCAGTCCTAACACTAAAATATTTTTATTTAAAGTGTGCCATGTGGCCTCACATATGCAAAATTAGGACTGCACAGCACGTACCTTGTGCTTTTCAGTCACCGTCTCCATGACTGATTCATGGTTGTGGGCGGGACAGGCCCGAGCACATGCTGCTTAGAATAAATAGCCAGTGGACGGGGTTGGATGGCCAGTGTGAACAGCCACCAACCGCCAAAAATCAGGACAGATGGAAAAATAAACATGAGGTGCACTGCAAGATGAGAATGGTTCACACTGGCCATCCAACCCCGTCCACTGGCTATTTATTCTAAGCAGCATGTGCTCGGGCCTGTCCCGCCCACAACCATGAATCAGTCATGGAGACGGTGACTGAAAAGCACAAGGTACGTGCTGTGCAGTCCTAATTTTGCATATGTGAGGCCACATGGCACACTTTAAATAAAAATATTTTAGTGTTAGGACTGCCCCAGGAGATTTGCCGTGACGTTGGCGGGGTGGCTCGAAAAATTGCAATTTTTTGCCAAAAATCTCATTTTTTCAATAGTACAGCTTGGAATGTTGGTACTGTGCACACTTTGCAATACATAATATTTTTGAAGTGGAGGTTGTTTTTATGCTGTTTTTTCTTGTTATATAGGGTCCCAGTTGATTCTCATCTTGCAGTGCACCTCATGTTTATTTTTCCATCTGTCCTGATTTTTGGCGGTTGGTGGCTGTTCACACTGGCCATCCAACCCCGTCCACTGGCTATTTATTCTAAGCAGCATGTGCTCGGGCCTGTCCCGCCCACAACCATGAATCAGTCATGGAGACGGTGACTGAAAAGCACAAGGTACGTGCTGTGCAGTCCTAATTTTGCATATGTGAGGCCACATGGCACACTTTAAATAAAAATATTTTAGTGTTAGGACTGCCCCAGGAGATTTGCCGTGACGTTGGCGGGGTGGCTCGAAAAATTGCAATTTTTTGCCAAAAATCTCATTTTTTCAATAGTACAGCTTGGAATGTTGGTACTGTGCACACTTTGCAATACATAATATTTTTGAAGTGGAGGTTGTTTTTATGCTGTTTTTTCTTGTTATATAGGGTCCCAGTTGATTCTCATCTTGCAGTGCACCTCATGTTTATTTTTCCATCTGTCCTGATTTTTGGCGGTTGGTGGCTGTTCACACTGGCCATCCAACCCCGTCCACTGGCTATTTATTCTAAGCAGCATGTGCTCGGGCCTGTCCCGCCCACAACCATGAATCAGTCATGGAGACGGTGACTGAAAAGCACAAGGTACGTGCTGTGCAGTCCTAATTTTGCATATGTGAGGCCACATGGCACACTTTAAATAAAAATATTTTAGTGTTAGGACTGCCCCAGGAGATTTGCCGTGACGTTGGCGGGGTGGCTCGAAAAATTGCAATTTTTTGCCAAAAATCTCATTTTTTCAATAGTACAGCTTGGAATGTTGGTACTGTGCACACTTTGCAATACATAATATTTTTGAAGTGGAGGTTGTTTTTATGCTGTTTTTTCTTGTTATATAGGGTCCCAGTTGATTCTCATCTTGCAGTGCACCTCATGTTTATTTTTCCATCTGTCCTGATTTTTGGCGGTTGGTGGCTGTTCACACTGGCCATCCAACCCCGTCCACTGGCTATTTATTCTAAGCAGCATGTGCTCGGGCCTGTCCCGCCCACAACCATGAATCAGTCATGGAGACGGTGACTGAAAAGCACAAGGTACGTGCTGTGCAGTCCTAATTTTGCATATGTGAGGCCACATGGCACACTTTAAATAAAAATATTTTAGTGTTAGGACTGCCCCAGGAGATTTGCCGTGACGTTGGCGGGGTGGCTCGAAAAATTGCAATTTTTTGCCAAAAATCTCATTTTTTCAATAGTACAGCTTGGAATGTTGGTACTGTGCACACTTTGCAATACATAATATTTTTGAAGTGGAGGTTGTTTTTATGCTGTTTTTTCTTGTTATATAGGGTCCCAGTTGATTCTCATCTTGCAGTGCACCTCATGTTTATTTTTCCATCTGTCCTGATTTTTGGCGGTTGGTGGCTGTTCACACTGGCCATCCAACCCCGTCCACTGGCTATTTATTCTAAGCAGCATGTGCTCGGGCCTGTCCCGCCCACAACCATGAATCAGTCATGGAGACGGTGACTGAAAAGCACAAGGTACGTGCTGTGCAGTCCTAATTTTGCATATGTGAGGCCACATGGCACACTTTAAATAAAAATATTTTAGTGTTAGGACTGCCCCAGGAGATTTGCCGTGACGTTGGCGGGGTGGCTCGAAAAATTGCAATTTTTTGCCAAAAATCTCATTTTTTCAATAGTACAGCTTGGAATGTTGGTACTGTGCACACTTTGCAATACATAATATTTTTGAAGTGGAGGTTGTTTTTATGCTGTTTTTTCTTGTTATATAGGGTCCCAGTTGATTCTCATCTTGCAGTGCACCTCATGTTTATTTTTCCATCTGTCCTGATTTTTGGCGGTTGGTGGCTGTTCACACTGGCCATCCAACCCCGTCCACTGGCTATTTATTCTAAGCAGCATGTGCTCGGGCCTGTCCCGCCCACAACCATGAATCAGTCATGGAGACGGTGACTGAAAAGCACAAGGTACGTGCTGTGCAGTCCTAATTTTGCATATGTGAGGCCACATGGCACACTTTAAATAAAAATATTTTAGTGTTAGGACTGCCCCAGGAGATTTGCCGTGACGTTGGCGGGGTGGCTCGAAAAATTGCAATTTTTTGCCAAAAATCTCATTTTTTCAATAGTACAGCTTGGAATGTTGGTACTGTGCACACTTTGCAATACATAATATTTTTGAAGTGGAGGTTGTTTTTATGCTGTTTTTTCTTGTTATATAGGGTCCCAGTTGATTCTCATCTTGCAGTGCACCTCATGTTTATTTTTCCATCTGTCCTGATTTTTGGCGGTTGGTGGCTGTTCACACTGGCCATCCAACCCCGTCCACTGGCTATTTATTCTAAGCAGCATGTGCTCGGGCCTGTCCCGCCCACAACCATGAATCAGTCATGGAGACGGTGACTGAAAAGCACAAGGTACGTGCTGTGCAGTCCTAATTTTGCATATGTGAGGCCACATGGCACACTTTAAATAAAAATATTTTAGTGTTAGGACTGCCCCAGGAGATTTGCCGTGACGTTGGCGGGGTGGCTCGAAAAATTGCAATTTTTTGCCAAAAATCTCATTTTTTCAATAGTACAGCTTGGAATGTTGGTACTGTGCACACTTTGCAATACATAATATTTTTGAAGTGGAGGTTGTTTTTACAGCCCATGTGACCTGCATAGCCAACATGACTTAGGGTACCTTCACACTTAGCGATGCAGCAGCGATCCGACCAGCGATCTGACCTGGTCAGGATCGCTGCTGCATCGCTACATGGTCGCTGGTGAGCTGTCAAACAGGCAGATCTCACCAGCGACCAGTGAACAGCCCCCAGCCAGCAGCGACGTGCAAGCGACGCTGCGCTTGCACGGAGCCGCCGTCTGGAAGCTGCGGAGACTGGTAACTAAGGTAAACATCGGGTATGGTTACCCGATGTTTACATTAGTTACCAGTGCACACCGCTTAGCTGTGTGAGCAGGGAGCATGGAGCCGCGCACACTGAGCGCTGGCTCCTTGCTCTCCTAGCTGCTGTACACATCGGGTTAATTAACCCGATGTGTACAGCAGCTACATGTGCAGAGAGCCGGAGCCAGCAGCACAGGCAGCGTGAGAGCTGCAGAGGCTGGTAACTAAGGTAAATATCGGGTAACCACCTTGGTTACCAGATGTTTATCTTGGATACAGCTTACCTCAGCTGTCAGACGCCGGCTCCTGCTCCCTGCTCGCTTCATTTGTCGCTCTCTTGCTGTCACACACAGCGATCTGTGTGTCACAGCAGGAGAGCGGCTTTGAAGAAAACGAACCAGGGCTGTGTGTAACGAACAGCGATCTCGCAGCAGGGGCCAGATCGCTGCTCAGTGTCACACACAGCGAGATCGCTAATGAGGTCACTGCTGCGTCACAAAAAGCGTGACTCAGCAGCGATCTCGGCAGTGAGCTCGCTGTGTGTGAAGCACCCCTTATGCTCAGAGGCAGAGTTGTGGCCGAGGATTCAGTTGTTGATGTGCTTCCAGTACTTTGTCTGTGTCCATGAAGACACAATGTAAACTCGTCGTCAGTAGCATCCTCCTCCACCTCCTCTGCTGACGTCATCAACTGGCTGACTTTGGTTTGGCAGTAAGTGGGGTCTCCGACCTCATCATCACCCTGTGTTTTTCATTCCCCTTGTCCTGAGTCCTCCGTGACAACCTCTTCCTGCCTGACCGAATAGCAAAGTTGTCGTTACAATCAGGTATCTGAATCTCCTCATCATGTCCTGGATCAGACTCACCAAGCTTCTGGTTATCTGTGCAGATCATTTCCCCTGTCTCCTGGAACTCGCTGCATCAACACGTCAGATTATCTGCTACACCCGCAAGCTTCAAACGGAAACTGAAAACTCATCTGTTCAGAAATGATTATAACCTTCAATGACCCCACCACCATGCGTAGCTGCCGCCCAACCTACACCCCACCTACTGTCTCCTCCCCAAAATCATTTACAATATATTCCTGCAAGGGCAGGGCCCTCTTCCCTCTGTACCAGTCTGTCTATTGTTACTTGTATATGTATTCTGTATGTAACCCCTATTGAACTTGAGGTGGAGGAGAGGCCACTTTATGGCGCACTTGAGATCCATTGAAGCAGATGTTGTTTTGGTGCCTCATCCACTTTTGTTAGCGATGGTCATGTCCGTGAAAAAAGGTTATATCAGATTATCCACGTGAAGAAGTACACCTGTTATTTTTGCTGTTATTTGTTGTTACGAATTGGTGCCACCGTAAACGAAAGCAACCTGCTGCGGTTCCAGTTGCACCCAGGCGTCTGCTGCCATTTAGGGCTGTGCCTCGGGTTGTCTAGCTGGCTGCTTTCTCCTCCACGTCTAAGTGTAGAGAGGCGGCTAGTGCGCATGTGTGTGCCAATTTGCCCCAGCCGCAGCCTAACTCCAGTGTTTCGCCTAGTGAGTATGCTCAGCTGACTGTGCCATTCCTGAGGCTAAGTCTTCATTTTGGAATACAGCACATGCTCCCACACTTTGTGCGAAAAGCTTCTTTGCACAGGTACTTGCACAGGTTCTGGCCAGGTCTAAGTCCTGTGTTGTGCCTAGACAGCATGCTGAAGCTGATAGTCTTTTTTCGGAGACTGTATTTCATGCTACTGAGCATGCTCAGGCACTTACTGCATCAGAGGCTAGGTCCGGTAATGAACTCTTTGGCCCTGCCCCTGATGTGGGGGGCCCATATAGACCACAGGGCATCAGGTGTCCTGACGATGTGGCCAGGCAACTCCCAACTGGCTTGTAGAGGCCCACCCCTATGACTTGTCACCTCATTATTGTTGGTCAGATGATGGCTGGTGAGGTGTTTGGGATGTGGCTGCCATGAGGTCATCATTTAAGTGGCGGTTCCGAATAGGACGTTAGTTATGCCACGCTTGACGTGTCACTCTGCTTTTGTCTCCATGAGGTGCATTGTGGTCCACCTTGGTATGGGGCGTACCCAGGTTAGAAAAGGGGCTGGAGCCAACAAGGAGGTGCGCAGTCTTCTATTATGCTCCGAAAGAGTACACCTCCATGTGTTGAACCCATTGCGGCTTTAGGACAGAGGTAGGCAGAGATAGGGCATCGATGCAGGCCGCCACCACAGTTGGTAATGCAGAACGGTTAAGACCAGCTCCTGTCCTACCAGTCCTGATAGTGCAGCCCAGTGGCATTAACAGGCCTGCTGCTGATGATGCACCTGCTGTCCACAGGTGTGTCCCCTATGCACACGGACAGCGTACCCAATGGCCCCTGTGTTGTTAACAGGGAGTTCCTGGGCTGGGTGGGCGTGTGGACCCTGTGACACTAACAGGGCTCCCAGTCTCCAGATCAGAGTGGCGTCTAACTAGGTTTAGGCTACTATTAGTTTCAGAGTCACCCAGCTCTGTATTATCCACCTAACCTTCCAGTTGCCAACCTCTCCTTTTCCATCTGGGAGCACGGTGGACACCGACTGGCGATGGGGATATACACCTTTCTCTTTCTTTTCTTCTTAGTTTTTTTATACAGCGGTAACATATGGTATATACCACCTTATCCACATCTGCCAGTCCCACCATAACAGATGTTGTTTCTTCAGAAAACGTTACTGTTGCTTAACCACCAAACCCACGGACAAAAACTTTTTTCCCCTTTCCAACACACCTGTTCCCCTTTCCACCAGGATCTGTCCTTTTTCAACTCATTTTGTATATGACCAAAAGTGCAACTCTGCAGGGACACCGTACTCAATGCCATCTCAGCACAGCAGCCAGCCCCCGGTCCCTCAGATGTGGACAAGTAAAAGACCATTTCCTCCTATCTATGACAAAGCATTGAGATTCACTCTGTGCACCACTGGTGTTTAGTGGAAAAGCAGATCTAAGATTGCGTACCACCTTCTGCTGATAATCCTGCATACGTGCGTCCCTTTCTATGGCAGGAATTATTTTGCCAAATGTTGTCTTGTACTGGGGATCTAACAGTGTGGCAACCCAGTAGTCAGCATTACTTCGAATTCGTACAATCAGAGGGTCATGGTGTAGGTAGTGTAGCAAGAAGGCGCTCATGTGTCTTGTGCATCCAGGAGGACCAAGTTCTTGGTGTGTTGGTGGCGGAGAGGTGAGAATCGTGCCTCCTTCCTCTGCCCTCTCCCCCCAACCTCGCACAACCGAAATGTGAGCAAGCTCTCACTCATCTGCTGAGTCTTCCATGCCCATCGCCAGTTCGTCCTCCATTTCTTCATGGGCTCCTGCACCTTCCTCAACAATTTTTGCTGATACTATGCGCCCTTGTTAATCCCTCTCCCCCACCGTCCCTTGACTTCCGCCTAGGTGCCGCTCACCGTCTGGACCTTGTAGATCTTATTATCCCTTCTGCATATGACTCCTCCTGTACTTCCTCCCCTTCCTCTTGGACCAACACCTGACTCCGAATAATGCTTACAGTGTGCTCCATCTTGTAGATGACCAGAATTGTCACACTGAGAATGGCATCGCCAGTGCTAAACATCTTCGTCAACATTTGTAAACTGTGTAGAAGGGTGCATAGGTCCTTCATCTGACACCACTCCAGCAGCGTGATCTGCACCACTTCTGGATCAAGTTAGCCCAGGGTATACGTCATACCGTATTTCAGCAGGGCTCTGCGGTGCTGCCACAGACGCTGCAACATGTGCAGATTCCAATTCCTGCGTGTTGTAATATCGCATTTCAGGCGTTTAACCGCCAGAACACTGATTGGACAAACCGTCCCAGGAATATTATTAAGTAGTAATTAGTTCAATTATTCCAATTTTTGAGATTTTTTATTTTGTATAAATCAAAACTACATACCACCAACGTGCAGATATACCCATAAGTACTAGACCAACGGTCGCATATATAAAAATATACAGACAATATGTACAATAAACATATACAGTTGTCAAAAAAGTGAAGGTTCACAGAAAATGGGAATGGAGTCAGAGCCCAACTTATCCTTGGGACCACACAGACTGATTCAGGCAGCGCCACATAGTATGGAAGAAAGGAAGATTTCAATCCTTATAAGTCCAAGGAGGTATATGGGGGAACTCTCCAGCAATTTCCTTTGCATTAATAAAGGTGAGCCTTCAATTTCATAGATTGGATAATCTCCACCTCAAACAGGTTATCTCCACCTCAACGCGTTTCCCCATACAACACAAACGTATGGTTCATCAGGAGGCTACAAGATAAACACACTAAATCAGCAACCAAGACTTACAATAAGACAGACAGTTTTAAACATAAAGCACCACATGTGGTATGGAGCGCTTGATAAACTATAATAAAGTACTTGCCCAACGAGATATAGTTGTCAGATATGCAGGTTCATGGCGCCATCAGCAGGGATCCATAGTAGACAGACAATGCTGAGGATATAATACCATAGTCCAGGGCGAGGCGTCATGAAGCTGCATATCAGGATGGATTTAAATAGCCAGGAGCAGCTGGGTGTAATCAATCAATTATGCAAAATAAACCACTCAACAGGTGCAGATTGCCTAATGTAGTGCGGGCGTAGTGAATAGACAAAGTCTGATACAAGGCCGTCCCACATCGCCATTAGCATGATAGGGATGCATGTCCCAAGTTTCCTAGGCAACACGCAAACCTACACGGAGGCCCAGCGGCGCCATAGCAGGCCGGTCAGTGCGCACGCCCGGGATCTCCCGGGCAACGCACATAAACATCCGGCAGCCCTGGCAGCACGAACATATCGCGTACGCCCAGGGGGAGGCCCAGCGGCGCCACACGTAACCGGCTAGTGCGCATGCCCGGGATCTCCCTGGCAACGCGCATAAACACCTACCGGCCGCGTGACGCCACAACGCCTCCCAGCGCGCATGCACAGACAAATGTCCGGCAGAGCGTATAAACAGAGGGACCCGGCGGCGCCTAGATATATAGACGCACAGGTCCGGGACCCCCAGGCAACACGCATATAGATCTTGGTGATACGATAACACCACCCCAACACTAATACCACATGCGTGGGACCCCTCATGTCAGAGCACCATCATTAGATAAAGATAAAAATACCCTTCTAGACAAATTCTTGCCATTAGTCATTGCAAAAATAGAAGATATGAATTAATCCTATCGGCCAATCACTGTAATAATATTAAAATCAGACCCTTTAATATATTTATTTCTGGTAGTGGCAATTAATAACCACACATAGTACACCATGTTTACAGACAGGTGCAGTGACAGTTGGAGTCCCCGCTTACAACACTTGGCACAGATATTAAATAAATAGAATTCATAACACATCAGTGTAAATAGTTAACTTTAACTATCACCCATTTCTAATAGAGGAACAAACCCACCCCCGGCTAAGTCCATAAAATTATATATATATATCCAGACATATCCTACCCCCACACACATCACCCTAAGGGAGAGGAGGGGGGGGGGGGGCACGTCCGGATTTTTACATCTCAGAGTCCTCCGTGACAACCTCTTCCTGCCTGACCGAATAGCAAAGTTGTCGTTACAATCAGGTATCTGAATCTCCTCATCATGTCCTGGATCAGACTCACCAAGCTTCTGGTTATCTGTGCAGATCATTTCCCCTGTCTCCTGGAACTCGCTGCATCAACACGTCAGATTATCTGCTACACCCGCAAGCTTCAAACGGAAACTGAAAACTCATCTGTTCAGAAATGATTATAACCTTCAATGACCCCACCACCATGCGTAGCTGCCGCCCAACCTACACCCCACCTACTGTCTCCTCCCCAAAATCATTTACAATATATTCCTGCAAGGGCAGGGCCCTCTTCCCTCTGTACCAGTCTGTCTATTGTTACTTGTATATGTATTCTGTATGTAACCCCTATTGAACTTGAGGTGGAGGAGAGGCCACTTTATGGCGCACTTGAGATCCATTGAAGCAGATGTTGTTTTGGTGCCTCATCCACTTTTGTTAGCGATGGTCATGTCCGTGAAAAAAGGTTATATCAGATTATCCACGTGAAGAAGTACAACTGTTATTTTTGCTGTTATTTGTTGTTACGAATTGGTGCCACCGTAAACGAAAGCAACCTGCTGCGGTTCCAGTTGCACCCAGGCGTCTGCTGCCATTTAGGGCTGTGCCTCGGGTTGTCTAGCTGGCTGCTTTCTCCTCCACGTCTAAGTGTAGAGAGGCGGCTAGTGCGCATGTGTGTGCCAATTTGCCCCAGCCGCAGCCTAACTCCAGTGTTTCGCCTAGTGAGTATGCTCAGCTGACTGTGCCATTCCTGAGGCTAAGTCTTCATTTTGCAATACAGCACATGCTCCCACACTTTGTGCGAAAAGCTTCTTTGCACAGGTACTTGCACAGGTTCTGGCCAGGTCTAAGTCCTGTGTTGTGCCTAGACAGCATGCTGAAGCTGATAGTCTTTTTTCGGAGACTGTATTTCATGCTACTGAGCATGCTCAGGCACTTACTGCATCAGAGGCTAGGTCCGGTAATGAACTCTTTGGCCCTGCCCCTGATGTGGGGGGCCCATATAGACCACAGGGCATCAGGTGTCCTGACGATGTGGCCAGGCAACTCCCAACTGGCTTGTAGAGGCCCACCCCTATGACTTGTCACCTCATTATTGTTGGTCAGATGATGGCTGGTGAGGTGTTTGGGATGTGGCTGCCATGAGGTCATCATTTAAGTGGCGGTTCCGAATAGGACGTTAGTTATGCCACGCTTGACGTGTCACTCTGCTTTTGTCTCCATGAGGTGCATTGTGGTCCACCTTGGTATGGGGCGTACCCAGGTTAGAAAAGGGGCTGGAGCCAACAAGGAGGTGCGCAGTCTTCTATTATGCTCCGAAAGAGTACACCTCCATGTGTTGAACCCATTGCGGCTTTAGGACAGAGGTAGGCAGAGATAGGGCATCGATGCAGGCCGCCACCACAGTTGGTAATGCAGAACGGTTAAGACCAGCTCCTGTCCTACCAGTCCTGATAGTGCAGCCCAGTGGCATTAACAGGCCTGCTGCTGATGATGCACCTGCTGTCCACAGGTGTGTCCCCTATGCACACGGACAGCGTACCCAATGGCCCCTGTGTTGTTAACAGGGAGTTCCTGGGCTGGGTGGGCGTGTGGACCCTGTGACACTAACAGGGCTCCCAGTCTCCAGATCAGAGTGGCGTCTAACTAGGTTTAGGCTACTATTAGTTTCAGAGTCACCCAGCTCTGTATTATCCACCTAACCTTCCAGTTGCCAACCTCTCCTTTTCCATCTGGGAGCACGGTGGACACCGACTGGCGATGGGGATATACACCTTTCTCTTTCTTTTCTTCTTAGTTTTTTTATACAGCGGTAACATATGGTATATACCACCTTATCCACATCTGCCAGTCCCACCATAACAGATGTTGTTTCTTCAGAAAACGTTACTGTTGCTTAACCACCAAACCCACGGACAAAAACTTTTTTCCCCTTTCCAACACACCTGTTCCCCTTTCCACCAGGATCTGTCCTTTTTCAACTCATTTTGTATATGACCAAAAGTGCAACTCTGCAGGGACACCGTACTCAATGCCATCTCAGCACAGCAGCCAGCCCCCGGTCCCTCAGATGTGGACAAGTAAAAGACCATTTCCTCCTATCTATGACAAAGCATTGAGATTCACTCTGTGCACCACTGGTGTTTAGTGGAAAAGCAGATCTAAGATTGCGTACCACCTTCTGCTGATAATCCTGCATACGTGCGTCCCTTTCTATGGCAGGAATTATTTTGCCAAATGTTGTCTTGTACTGGGGATCTAACAGTGTGGCAACCCAGTAGTCAGCATTACTTCGAATTCGTACAATCAGAGGGTCATGGTGTAGGTAGTGTAGCAAGAAGGCGCTCATGTGTCTTGTGCATCCAGGAGGACCAAGTTCTTGGTGTGTTGGTGGCGGAGAGGTGAGAATCGTGCCTCCTTCCTCTGCCCTCTCCCCCCAACCTCGCACAACCGAAATGTGAGCAAGCTCTCACTCATCTGCTGAGTCTTCCATGCCCATCGCCAGTTCGTCCTCCATTTCTTCATGGGCTCCTGCACCTTCCTCAACAATTTTTGCTGATACTATGCGCCCTTGTTAATCCCTCTCCCCCACCGTCCCTTGACTTCCGCCTAGGTGCCGCTCACCGTCTGGACCTTGTAGATCTTATTATCCCTTCTGCATATGACTCCTCCTGTACTTCCTCCCCTTCCTCTTGGACCAACACCTGACTCCGAATAATGCTTACAGTGTGCTCCATCTTGTAGATGACCAGAATTGTCACACTGAGAATGGCATCGCCAGTGCTAAACATCTTCGTCAACATTTGTAAACTGTGTAGAAGGGTGCATAGGTCCTTCATCTGACACCACTCCAGCAGCGTGATCTGCACCACTTCTGGATCAAGTTAGCCCAGGGTATACGTCATACCGTATTTCAGCAGGGCTCTGCGGTGCTGCCACAGACGCTGCAACATGTGCAGATTCCAATTCCTGCGTGTTGTAATATCGCATTTCAGGCGTTTAACCGCCAGAACACTGATTGGACAAACCGTCCCAGGAATATTATTAAGTAGTAATTAGTTCAATTATTCCAATTTTTGAGATTTTTTATTTTGTATAAATCAAAACTACATACCACCAACGTGCAGATATACCCATAAGTACTAGACCAACGGTCGCATATATAAAAATATACAGACAATATGTACAATAAACATATACAGTTGTCAAAAAAGTGAAGGTTCACAGAAAATGGGAATGGAGTCAGAGCCCAACTTATCCTTGGGACCACACAGACTGATTCAGGCAGCGCCACATAGTATGGAAGAAAGGAAGATTTCAATCCTTATAAGTCCAAGGAGGTATATGGGGGAACTCTCCAGCAATTTCCTTTGCATTAATAAAGGTGAGCCTTCAATTTCATAGATTGGATAATCTCCACCTCAAACAGGTTATCTCCACCTCAACGCGTTTCCCCATACAACACAAACGTATGGTTCATCAGGAGGCTACAAGATAAACACACTAAATCAGCAACCAAGACTTACAATAAGACAGACAGTTTTAAACATAAAGCACCACATGTGGTATGGAGCGCTTGATAAACTATAATAAAGTACTTGCCCAACGAGATATAGTTGTCAGATATGCAGGTTCATGGCGCCATCAGCAGGGATCCATAGTAGACAGACAATGCTGAGGATATAATACCATAGTCCAGGGCGAGGCGTCATGAAGCTGCATATCAGGATGGATTTAAATAGCCAGGAGCAGCTGGGTGTAATCAATCAATTATGCAAAATAAACCACTCAACAGGTGCAGATTGCCTAATGTAGTGCGGGCGTAGTGAATAGACAAAGTCTGATACAAGGCCGTCCCACATCGCCATTAGCATGATAGGGATGCATGTCCCAAGTTTCCTAGGCAACACGCAAACCTACACGGAGGCCCAGCGGCGCCATAGCAGGCCGGTCAGTGCGCACGCCCGGGATCTCCCGGGCAACGCACATAAACATCCGGCAGCCCTGGCAGCACGAACATATCGCGTACGCCCAGGGGGAGGCCCAGCGGCGCCACACGTAACCGGCTAGTGCGCATGCCCGGGATCTCCCTGGCAACGCGCATAAACACCTACCGGCCGCGTGACGCCACAACGCCTCCCAGCGCGCATGCACAGACAAATGTCCGGCCAATCACTGTAATAATATTAAAATCAGACCCTTTAATATATTTATTTCTGGTAGTGGCAATTAATAACCACACATAGTACACCATGTTTACAGACAGGTGCAGTGACAGTTGGAGTCCCCGCTTACAACACTTGGCACAGATATTAAATAAATAGAATTCATAACACATCAGTGTAAATAGTTAACTTTAACTATCACCCATTTCTAATAGAGGAACAAACCCACCCCCGGCTAAGTCCATAAAATTATATATATATATCCAGACATATCCTACCCCCACACACATCACCCTAAGGTAAGTACTTAAAATTGCTCTAGGGAGAGTGATTTTAAGGCCCAAGCCTCAGATCTTTTTGGTCGCTTTTTGGATCGGGGGTATCCCAGAGGGATTCTACAGCAATCTTATGCCCATGCCAGGGACACTAATAGACATAATCTTATGATCCCCAGGATCCGTAGCGACGATTCTAATATTACACGAGTTATTGGGACTTTTGATGTACAGTCCGAAAGGGTATTCTCGGTGATAAAAAAGCACTGGAATATCCTGAGGGCTGACCCCGATTTGGCTAAATATATTGCTAAATTTCCAAGCATTACCTATAGACGGGGTCGTACTTTAGGTGATAGATTGGTGCATAGCATGTACCAAAGACCTAGGTCCCCTGGAACCTGGTTGGATAGACGTCTATGTGGAATGTTCCACTGTGGCACTTGTAAGTACTGTGGGTCCATGGAACAGTGTAAAAGAGTGAGTAGTGCGGCTACAGGAAGAATTTTCTTCCTGCGTGACTTTAGTAACTGTAAAACCTCCGGGGTTGTCTATAGGGCTACCTGTACATGTCCTTTGGATTATGTCGGGAAGACTCTAAGGGAACTCCGGAGGCGGGTTGGCGAACATCTCTCGGATATCCGGAATGGACGAGATACGCCAATTTCTCGCCATGTGAATATGGTTCATGGTGGTGATGTTACTCATGTTCGGTTCTCGGTGTTGGAAGTGGTTAGACCTAGCCCTAGGGGGGGTGATTTTGATAGGGTTGTACTGCAAAGAGAATCAGCATGGATTTTCAAAATGGGTTCATTGGCTCCGAGAGGGCTTAATGAACAACTTTCCTTTTCTTGTTTCCTTCCTACTTAGTGTCTGTGGAATCCTAAATTGTTTGATAGTCCTTATGCCCTACTTTGGAAGATTTTCTCAGTATTGAGAAAAAACCATA
Organism: Anomaloglossus baeobatrachus; assembly: GCF_048569485.1. Lineage (NCBI taxonomy): Eukaryota > Metazoa > Chordata > Amphibia > Anura > Aromobatidae > Anomaloglossus > Anomaloglossus baeobatrachus. The sequence continues at coordinate 217,889,820 of NC_134358.1, read as the reverse complement.
TTGATGGTTATTATATATGTACATTGCTTGCTCTGAGATGTAAAAATCCGGACGTGCCCCCCCCCCCCTCCTCTCCCTTAGGGTGATGTGTGTGGGGGTAGGATATGTCTGGATATATATATATAATTTTATGGACTTAGCCGGGGGTGGGTTTGTTCCTCTATTAGAAATGGGTGATAGTTAAAGTTAACTATTTACACTGATGTGTTATGAATTCTATTTATTTAATATCTGTGCCAAGTGTTGTAAGCGGGGACTCCAACTGTCACTGCACCTGTCTGTAAACATGGTGTACTATGTGTGGTTATTAATTGCCACTACCAGAAATAAATATATTAAAGGGTCTGATTTTAATATTATTACAGTGATTGGCCGATAGGATTAATTCATATCTTCTATTTTTGCAATGACTAATGGCAAGAATTTGTCTAGAAGGGTATTTTTATCTTTATCTAATGATGGTGCTCTGACATGAGGGGTCCCACGCATGTGGTATTAGTGTTGGGGTGGTGTTATCGTATCACCAAGATCTATATGCGTGTTGCCTGGGGGTCCCGGACCTGTGCGTCTATGTATCTAGGCGCCGCCGGGTCCCTCTGTTTATACGCTCTGCCGGACATTTGTCTGTGCATGCGCGCTGGGAGGCGTTGTGGCGTCACGCGGCCGGTAGGTGTTTATGCGCGTTGCCAGGGAGATCCCGGGCATGCGCACTAGCCGGTTACGTGTGGCGCCGCTGGGCCTCCCCCTGGGCGTACGCGATATGTTCGTGCTGCCAGGGCTGCCGGATGTTTATGTGCGTTGCCCGGGAGATCCCGGGCGTGCGCACTGACCGGCCTGCTATGGCGCCGCTGGGCCTCCGTGTAGGTTTGCGTGTTGCCTAGGAAACTTGGGACATGCATCCCTATCATGCTAATGGCGATGTGGGACGGCCTTGTATCAGACTTTGTCTATTCACTACGCCCGCACTACATTAGGCAATCTGCACCTGTTGAGTGGTTTATTTTGCATAATTGATTGATTACACCCAGCTGCTCCTGGCTATTTAAATCCATCCTGATATGCAGCTTCATGACGCCTCGCCCTGGACTATGGTATTATATCCTCAGCATTGTCTGTCTACTATGGATCCCTGCTGATGGCGCCATGAACCTGCATATCTGACAACTATATCTCGTTGGGCAAGTACTTTATTATAGTTTATCAAGCGCTCCATACCACATGTGGTGCTTTATGTTTAAAACTGTCTGTCTTATTGTAAGTCTTGGTTGCTGATTTAGTGTGTTTATCTTGTAGCCTCCTGATGAACCATACGTTTGTGTTGTATGGGGAAACGCGTTGAGGTGGAGATAACCTGTTTGAGGTGGAGATTATCCAATCTATGAAATTGAAGGCTCACCTTTATTAATGCAAAGGAAATTGCTGGAGAGTTCCCCCATATACCTCCTTGGACTTATAAGGATTGAAATCTTCCTTTCTTCCATACTATGTGGCGCTGCCTGAATCAGTCTGTGTGGTCCCAAGGAATGGCTCTGACTCCATTCCCATTTTCTGTGAACCTTCACTTTTTTGACAACTGTATATGTTTATTGTACATATTGTCTGTATATTTTTATATATGCGACCGTTGGTCTAGTACTTATGGGTTTAACCGCCAGACCCTAAGACTTCCGGAGCGATGAAAGTTGTTGAGCTGCTGGGTGCGAAGGATAAAAGTGAGCACATAGCAGCGTGCCCGCTGCACAAGGCCATGTAGGCCGGGATGGTGTTTTAAAAATTGCTGGAGAATCAGATTCAACACGTGAGCCATACAAAGCACGTGTGTCACATTGCCCTGACGAAGGGCCGCAGACAGGTTTGCATCATTGCCGCACATGGCTGTTAAGTCACCAACGTAGTACACTCAATCAATTTGTACTCCAGTCGCCAGGTGACAACATGTTCCTTTCGTGCATAGTGCTGATGATGGGAAAGGAGTCGATGCCAGCGGCGCAGGTGGACGCAGGTTATGCTCACCCACTGGGCTGCGTTACCTTGACAGATGCAGAACCACAGGCTGAATGTAGGTGGTGGGTATCTCACAGATGAAGTACCATCATTCAGCTACAACCAATGGGAATACACCACACCCTTTTTTAGGCCCCTCCTGTCTGCAGACCACTGCCAGACAAAGCTGTGAACCTCTTGTTACTGTTACCCCCAGTTCAGTTTTATGAGTTTGTGTGCTTGTTACCTGACTACTTTTCCTGCTTGCTGTTTATGTACCTCGTTGGCCGATCCGCATTTCACCTCTGCTTGTTTTCTGATTAAGTCCTGGCCATCCCATTCTGTTCCTCTTCCTCAATTAATGTTTTGACCCTGCATGACTACTATTCTCTGGAACTGCAGCCTTCCACAGGTATTGATCAACTTGGGCCCTGTGTAATTCCAAATCACTGTATAGGGGTTAAAGGGTTTCAGGGTTCTGGGTGTCCAGCTTGGTGAGTGGCTTCCCTCTAGCCTATCCTTTACAGCACATCGGAGTGTGTCGATCCAGGCAGGCGTTACACTGTGCCCTCTGCAGAAGGCCATGTAGGCCGGGATAGTGTTTTAAAAATTGCTGGACAACCAGGTTCAACACGTGAGCCATACAAGGCACGTGTGTCACATTGCCCTGAAGAAGGGTCGCAGACTGGTTTGCATCATTGTCGCACCCGACCTTCCCTGGCTGCTGGTTGAGTGGAGACAACCATTGATGAAACTCGGTCTCTCCAGAGCTTACCGTCCACAACTCATCTGCGGTGTGACTCACATTTCCCAGACATTTCTAAGTAAAGAGTCGACCGCATCATGCTGTTGAGTTCTGCTGCCAGCATAGTAAGGAGGTATGTGGGATTCCTTGGGCGCAGTTACAAGGAAGGGTGGCCTGACCACACAGGGTTTGGGCCGAGGTGGAGGACCCACACGAGGTTGAGGAGGCAGAAGCAGTGCAGGAACTTGTACATACAGAGGAAGGATTGACATACAAGTCGTGGGGACGGCAAGACTTGTACAGCAAACCCTTCTCCATCTCTCACCATAGTTACCCAGTGCCCAGTCAGCAACATGTAACTCCCCTGTCCATGCTTACTGGGCCAAGTATCTGTGGTGAAATGCACCCTGTCACACACAGAGTTTATCAAGGAATCGGTGATGTTGTGTGCAACCTGCTGTGGTAGCGCGGGCACGCCTTTCTTGGAGAAGGAGTGGCGACTGGCCATCAGCTCTTGGGGCACTGCAATGGGCATAAGGTCTCAAAAATACTCGGTCTCAAAAGGGTGTAAAGGCAGCCTTTCTGTAGCCAACAAGTTGCAGATGCTGAAACTCAACCTCTTAGGCATGTCATGCCCTTCGAAAATCATGTAAAACACAGCGAGGGGACTCCAACCACAGTCTCCCTCGTTGCCACTAATTGGGCCAGACACACCCCACTTGACTGGCATCAGTTGACCCCCATTTTCAAAATGAAAAAGATGCTTTGCATGAAGCACTCTCAAAAATACGCGTGCCTTTCACCTCCCCTGGCTGACCCAGGGGAAGAAAAGTCCTCTGAGAGCCATGACTTGTTCATCTTGGTTCTTTTAGAAACAAAGCGAGGGGACTCCAACCACAGTCTCCCTCGTTGCCACTAATTGGGCCACACACACCCCACTTGACTGGCATCAGTTGACCCTCCTTTTCAAAATGAAACAGATGCTTTGCATGAAGCACTCTCAAAAATACGCGTGCCTTTCGCCTCCCCTGGCTGACCCAGGGGAAGAAAAGTCCTCTGAGAGCCATGACTTGTTCATCTTGGTTCTTTTAGAAACACAGTGAGGGGACTCCAACCACAGTCTCCCTCGTTGCCACTAATTGGGCCACACACACCCCACTTGACTGGCATCAGTTGATGCCCCTTTTCAAAATGAAACAGATGCTTTGCATGAAGCACTCTCAAAAATACGCGTGCCTTTCGCCTCCCCTGGCTGACCCAGGGGAAGAAAAGTCCTCTGAGAGCCATGACTTGTTCATCTTGGTTCTTTTAGAAACACAGCGAGGGGACTCCAACCACAGTCTCCCTCGTTGCCACTAATTGGGCCACACACACCCCACTTGACTGGCATCAGTTGATGCCCCTTTTCAAAATGAAACAGATGCTTTGCATGAAGCACTCTCAAAAATACGCGTGCCTTTCGCCTCCCCTGGCTGACCCAGGGAATGAAAAGTCCTCTGAGAGCCATGTCCACATTGTCAGTGGACAGACGCGTGTGCTTATCTGCTAGCAGACCCCAGCAGCACTGAAGAAAGGTTCCGAGAGAACACTGGCTGCAGGACACGACAAGATCCCCAAGGCGTACGTGGCGAGCTCAGGCAATTTATCCAGATTAGAAGTCTAAAATGAGCAGGGCTCAAGTTGCACAGTAATGGCATCGATGTTTCCTTGCATATACTCATATATCTGTGTCTCCTTCTCTTTTTCCTTGTCCAGCTCTTCTGTTTTCGCATGAGTATATGTCCTTGTCACTTTCCCATGTGTTTGTGTTGTGTTGTGAGTTGTTTGTCACCTTTTGGACACCTTTGAGGGTGTTTTCTAGGTGTTTTTCTGTGTTTGTGATTGCCTGCCATTGTTTCCTATTCGGTTCGAGTTCGGTTCGTCGAACGTTCGACGAACCGAACTCGAATGGGACCTCCGTTCGACGAACCGAACTCGAGCCGAACCACGGCCGGTTCGCTCATCTCTAATCCTGACCTGGACGAAGTAGGGTCCGAGCAGGATCCGGACCCTTGTCAACTGATAACACTCGGGGGTGAAGATTATGATGATGACACTCAGATACCTGAGGTGCACGCGTACTGTCCTGTGATGTCAGGAAGAGGAGGAGTGGGAAAACATAGAGCATGACGATGAAGTTGTAGATTCCACTTGGTGTGAACCAAGAGGCACGCAGCTGTGTAGGTCAGCAGATGAGGAGGAGGAGGAGGAGGAGGAGGATGTTACATTGGCGATTCCTGCACAAACACCTAGTGAGAAGCACTGCATCCTCAACCATAACTCTGGCTGTGGCCTGCATCAGTCACGAGTCTGCAGTTCAAAGGAAAGGTTGCCTAGCCTAGGCCTTTAAGAGACCGCAAAAGATGACAGAACGTTCGTTATCTGTCAACTTTGCAAGCAACGACTCAATAGATTCAAAAATTCAAATAATTGGACTACTACATGCATGAACAAGCACATGCGCAACCAAAATGCATTAGTATGGGAATCTTACAGCGCTAATATGTGGCTTTCAAGGCCTACCCCACCACAGGCCACCAAATCAACTGTATCTGCAGCATCTTCCTCCTCCTGCTTCACCGTTGAAACTATTCTCATAAAGCCTATGAAAAAAGTGCAAGGGCACCCACAAACTTAAAGGTGGTACTGCAGTACACCCTGGAAGACATGTAGTGGATGGCCTCAGAATAAATTTTTTGGCAATTTTAAAAAGATTCTGACTCAGACCCTGGTAAAGCTTATCCACTCAGTGCAAGGCATAACTTAAATTCCAAGGCGGTATTGCAATACACGGAGCAAGAGACATATAGGAGGTATTCTGACTACATTTTGTTGCAATTTAAAAAAAATTCTGACTCTTATCCTGGTAAAACGTGTGTATTCAATGAAAGGCCTAGCTTAAATTCCAAGGAAGGTTTGCAATACACGTAGTAAGAGCTGTAAAGAAGGGATTCTAATAACAACATTTTTAGGCAATTTTATAAAGATTCTGACTCCTACCCTGGTAAAGCCTATGCACTCAACACCAAGGCCTAGCTTAAATTCCAAAGAGGGATTGCAATACACGCAGAAGGAGACATAGAGGAGGGCCTCAGAATTTTTTTTTTAACATTATTAAGAGTGGTACCTATGCACTATATGCAAGAGCTGTCAAAATTTAGGAGTGACTCCATTACACCCTGGAAGATACGTAGAGGAGGGCCTCAGATAAGATTTTTTTTTTCCCCATTAATAAAGAGTGGGACTCCTGGAGTATTAAAGCCTATAAACTATATGCAAGAACTGCCAAAATTTAGTAGAAAGAACTCCACTACACCCTGGAAGACACGTAGAGGTGGGCCTCATAAAACATTTTTTTCCCCACTATTTAAAAGTGGATCGCTGGAGTAGTAAAGCCTATGCACTATGTGCAAGGGCTGCCAAAAATTGGAAGGACAAACTCCAATACACTCTGAAACAGAAGTAGAGGAGGGCATGAAGTAAAATTTTTGCCCCATTTGGGAGGAGTGGGACTCCTAGACTGGAAAAGCCGTGGCACCATGTTGAAAGGCTGCTGAAAAATTAGAAAGACACATTCGGGTTTACCTGGAAGACATGAATTTGCCTTAGGAACCTATGACTTTATTGCTGGGCAGCCAATTGTTGTTCCTGGGATCACTTTTGACAGACTAGAGATGAGTAAATCAGTTTGAGGTGATTCAAATGTGTTTTGAATTTTACAAAAAAAAAAATCAGATTTGTCAGAATCCAAATTTCTTTTCTATTTTCTTCTCATGTATTGAACAAAATGGTGGCTGGACTGGAGCAGGTTCTTGCGGCTGGACAGGTGAGAACTAGGTGCATACAGTATAGTTCTTTTTGTCTATGTATAGTATGCTCTGGGGGGCTGGAGAGACCTCAGAGCATAATAATGCACATTGGATTCACATTAATTAATTTGGTAAAAATGGAATTTTTATTGCTGAATTCAAGAGAATTTGCAAACTTGAATGTCAACAAATCCACTGATAGTACTGCATTCTTGGGTTACCCCAAAAGACACAACGTTTTGAAGATGCTTTAATCCAATTATCCCACCACCACTTGTTAAAGTCTTTCAGATCCATACTCTAAGGGGTACTTTGCACGTTGCGACATCGCTACTGCGATATCGTCTGGGTCAAATCGAAAGTGACGCACATCCGGCGCCAGTAACGACGTCGCAACGTGTAAAGCCTGGATGCGCCGATAAATGATCGCAAAAGCGTTGAAAATCGGTGATCTGTGTAGCGTCGTCATATTCATAATGTCGCACCAATAGGAGATACGATGTTGTTCCTCGTTCCTGCGGCAGCACACATCGCTGTGTGTGAAGCCGCAGGAGCGAGGAACATCTCCTTACCTGCCTCCACAGGCTATGCGGAAGGAAGGAGGTGGGAGGGATGTTTACGTCCCGCTCATCTCCGCCCCTCCGCTTCTATTGGCCGTCTGCCGTGTGACGTCGCTGTGATGCCGCACGACTCGCCCTGTTAGGAAGGAGCCAGGTCGCCGGCCAGAGCAACGTTGCAGGGCAGGTAAGTGCATGTGAAGCTGCCGTAGCGATAATGTTTGATACGGCAGCTATCACAAGATATCGCATGTGCGACAGGGGCGGGTACTATCGCGCTCGGCATTGCTAGCCGATGCTAGCGATGTCGCAGCGTGCAAGGTACCCCTTAGGCCCTGTGCCCACGAGAAAATGTACATGCGGACTTTTCTGCAGGTATTTCCTCAGGTTCACGCAGCAACTGCCCGGAATCCACAGCTATCCATTATTGCGGATTTCATGCGGAATTTTTGCGGAAAACCTGCAGAAAACGTGCGGAATTTGAGCATTATTCCTGCGGATTCCTAGTACAAAGGGAGGAAATCTGCAGGAAAATCCGCAAGAATAATTGACATGCAGTTCTTTGCAGCTGCAGGAAATCCGCAGCATTTTCCACTGGTGAAAAATCCGCAGCTTTGAAACAGCACTCCCCAAATCCCATAGGATAACATGGGGAGTGTCTGTACTTGTGCAGACCTGTGGATTTATCTAGAAAATCTAGAAAATCCGCAGGTTTTCTGCAGCAAAATCCGCAGATATTTTCTCCCGTGGGCACAGGGCCTAAAGGCTGCTTTACACCAGACAATCTATCGTGCGATAGATCATCGGGGTCACGTTTTTTGTGACGCACATCCGGCATCGCTGGCGATGCCGGCCTGTGTGACACCTCCTAGCGACGCAGTATCGCTCACAAATCGTGAGTCGTGTACTGCTCGTTAGGTTCCATAATATCGTTTAATTTAGTTGTTCATCGTTTCCGGGGTAGAACACGTCGCTCTGTGTGACACCCCGGGAATGATGAACAGCAGCTCACCTGCGTCACGCGGCCGCCTCCGGCTATGTGAAGGAAGGAGGTGGGCGGGATGTTTACGTCCCGCTCATCTCCGACCCTCCGCTTCCATTGGCCGGCGGCCGTGTGACGTCGCTTTGACGCCAAACGTCCCTCCCACTCCAGGAAGTGGACGTTCGCCGCCCACAGCGTGGTCGCACGAGAGATAAGTATGTGTGACGGGGGTTACTGACTTTGTTCGACACGGGCAGCGATTTGCCCGTGACGCAAAAAGGACGGGGGCGGGTACGATCGATTGTGAAATTGCACAATCGGTCATACCGTGTTAAGCAGCCTTTACCCTCATTTGCCGTTTCCAATTCGACAATTTTAAAAAAAATTACCACTTTTTGCCTAGTATATCCCTGCATTTCACCCAGGGGTGGTCATATCAATGGTGCACGGGGGTAGGGGGGCCGTTTCTACCTCCAAAGCAGGTGCAATTTTGATGAACTATTGGACTACAAAGGGCCCATATATTGTTCTTGCACAGGGGCTATATTCGGTCTGTGTCCACCAATAATTTAACACAAGCCATTGCTAAATGATAGTCATTGTAATTCACTTCACTTGCCAGTGTTTTAATGTTGTGACAGGTGTATGTGAACTATACCAATCATATACTATACATACTGATGGAGTAAAGTATTCTCCATGCTCTTCTGCTACAACCTGCCAAATATGTTGAACAAGTTCCACCTACTATACAAATTAGATGTCTGTCTGACTAACAGCCATCTTGGCTATGTCTCCCATTCTCTGTAAAAGATTTGTCTGGTGTCTGCTTACCTCTAGGAGAACAAAAAGATTGGCAGTCCGAAATTGGGCATGTCAATGCCTTAAAGGGGTTGTCCGCTACTTGGAAAACCCCTCTTCATTCCCCTTGTTCAATCTCTGTAAAAATAAATGTCTATGCTCACCTCTGGTGCCACTGCAGCCCTAGCAATATCTAAAGCCACATTCTCAGGGCCCACGTGGCATTGTTATGACACTCGGGACCTGCAACCAATCAGCACCTGGCGTCTGTCTCCTCGCATTCAGACATTTGAGCAGGAATTCAAAGCAGCGCTCTCATCCTTCTCAGATGTACAAAGACTCTGGGTGCTGATTGGTTGCGAGAGCCAAATGTCATAACAATGTTACGTGTGCCTCGGGAACACTGCTTAAGACAATGCTGGAACCACGACCACACCGGCGGTGAGTATAAATGTATTTATTTTTATGGGGGCTTAAAAGGGAAATGATAAGGGGTTGTTCAAGACGTGGGCAACCCCTTTAACTCCACTAATAATTTATTGTACGGGGCCACTATTCACATTAGACTGGTGGCAAAACAAGTCATTATCAGCAAGTCCAGCCAATGTTGGTCTAAGTATGGGCACTTTATTTATTCACTGTTACAATTTGCCAAGAAATGGGAATTATTTTCTTAACAGTTCACTCACATAGAGATATTGATAGTCAGGGGCGTAACAACCACGGTCACAGAAGTCACCATCGTGACTGGGCCCAACAGGTGAGGGGTCCAGCGCATTCCTTGCAGATCAAAAGCTGGCTCCTCTCAGTGAGAGAGGAGCTGCGCTGTACTGTGGCAGACCACGCGATCGCTATATGGCCCGTGAGTCAGGGGGGCCCTGTGTCAGTGGTGGCGGCACCAGGCCCCCCTCGCCCATCATCGCACACAGCAATGATGAAGCATCGAGCGGCGCACTCTGCTCCATGCTTCATCATTCTCCCCCTGTGCCTGCGCTCGATGTCTCAGCGGGCTGCATAATGCAATAGGAAGGACACCTTATACATGACTATCGGGGTGCATTTTACATGGAGGACTATGGAGCTGCATAATGCAATATGAAGGACATCTTATACATGGACTATAGTGGTGCATTATACATTAAGGTCTATGGAGCTGCATAATGCAATATGAAGGACACCTTATACGTACATTGACTATAGGGGTCCATTATACATGGAGGACTATGGGGCTGCATAATGCAATATGAAGATCTATGGGGCTGCATTAAAATACATATAGGACTATGGGGGCTGCATTTTAATATATGGAGGACTATGGGGGCTACCCTATTCATAGACTATGGGGGTGCATTATAAAATATGGAGGACTATGGGGTTGCATCATAATATATTGGAGACTATGTGGTACAGTATATTATATTGAGTACTATGGGGTGCATTATAATATATGGAGAACTATGGAGTGAATATAATATATGGATGACTATGGGAGTTGCATTATAATAATTGGAGGACTATGAGGGCTACTTTATACATAGAGGACTATGGGAAATGCATTATAATACATGGAGGACTATGGGTCTGCATTCTAATATATGAAGGGTTATGTGGGACCTTTTATACTATATGGAAGGATATGTGGGGGCCATTATAGTATTTGGAGAGCTATATATGAGGGGAGACAAAGATACAAGCAAGGGATGGGAAAGTTTTGTGCTGAGGGAAAAAGGCTCTTTCCCTCAGCACCCAGCTTTCCCATGCTCTGCTATACATCTTCTCTCAGCAACCAGCTTTCTCATGCTCTGATATGGGAAAGCTAGGTGCTGAGGGAAAGATGCATAGCAGAGCATGGGGAAGCTGGGTGCTGAGGAAAAGATGTATAGCAGAGCATGGGGAAGCTGGGTGCTGAGGGAAAGATGCATAGCAGAGCATGGGGAAGCTGGGTGCTGAGGGAAAGATGCATAGCAGAGCATGGGGAAGCTGGGTGCCAAGGACAAGTTGGATATCAGAACATAGGAAAGCTGGGTGCTGATAGAAAGAGGGATTTCAGATCATGGGAAACTTTGGTGATGAGAGAAAGAGCCAAGTGTCAGTGTCATTGTGCCGTACCCCGAGCGTTGGTGTACATGGACGGTGGGGGGCCCAGTTCCAAACTTTGCATCGGGGGCCAATCAAACTCTAGTTACACCACTGTCGATAGTATAGTAAATCACAGTTTTTGCACTGTATAGATAAGCCACATGTGCAAATACATCAAAAATTAGGTACTGTGTATTGCTTACAGTGAATGTGGATATTATAGTGCCACATATGTTAAAGCACAATAATCCTATTTAGATAACAGTTATACTATTGGTGATGTAGATGAAGTACACCATACACCGGATATTCTGGGAGTAATTTCTGTAACTTAGCACATTATCTCAAGCTGTGCTTTTCTGAAGGCTTTTACAGCTGAATTAACTTGCTGTGCTGCCATGGCAACGGGTAGTTTGATGCTAATAGATTCTACTAAGGACATACTGTGAAAGGCTTAACAAATAAATTTATTTGACATGAGAAACATCATGTCAAATTTACCACAGCTATGCAATATTTTATTATGGCTGCGCTCAAAACTTAAATATGGCTAATTTACTATCGATTCACTAAAGGGGCAATTTGGCTGCAATGTAAAAATGACTTAATTATGCGCTGCAATAATTAAAATACAGCAATTTATCCCCCTGGTCTTGAAAACAATTAATTTATACATTGCTTGGTGAACGGTGCCAAATTTTCAATGTTCAGAATTAAATGCTAGGGACTATTAGGAAGGCTGCCTGGGTGGAATGGGATTGTTTGTTAGTTGTATCTTCATTTTTTTATGTAGCCATGTTGGAAAGAATAAGCAGATTGCAGAATGATGAGGTTTACCAAATGGACTATTATATCTTGTACAAAGTCATAACAGGCCATCCAGACTGCCAGGACCCAAACGCCACCTTTTCCCCCCTAGAAAGACACCACACAGTTCATTATAAGTTAAATTACTTTTATTTTCACTTATGGAGAGGCATAGGGAAAAAACACTCTCATCTTTTACTTTGGCGTAAATTATGGTCGCAGCTTTCCAATTAGGCATTACCAGCCAACACCATGGGGTTTTGGGAAATTTTCCGCCACCGGCCGTCCGGTGCGGGTATTTCACCACCACTTTTCCTACCCCTTCCGCCAAGAAGCAGCACAGCGCTAGCAAGCTGCGACCCCCCAAAAACCACAATACCTGAGCCATCTCCTCGAACATTCCCACTATCAACTCATCCAAAAATCTGCATCATTGAAGATGCACCCGCTCCCTTATAAGGGCAACAAAGTTAATACCTTCCAGCTGGCGGTACCACACCATATTTTTTTTTTTTTTTATTATATATATATATATATATTTTACACAATCAACTTAGGTAGGCACTGGTTACCCGTGCACCAAGAACAGCCCCGTAACACATCCTTCCTTGGATACGTTCCAATATGAGCTGAAAATCACCTCTGCCTTGCCCATCTTAAATTAGGAAAATAACAGGAAAAATTGAACCATCTCCGACCGGATGAGGGTACGAGGCGAAGCGCAGCTAGGTTCCAGGAGACCAAATCTGTTACATCTACTTGTGTCGCCAAGTCAACTGTGGAGGGCGGCTCACCAATTCTGAACACCTCAGGTAGCACACTCAGCTCAACCAGCTCCCGGCAACTTCTCCAATCACATCCAGGCCAATGGAAACCACGGACCAACCGCCAGGGCGAGGATCACCTTTTCCCGCTGCCCGAAAAGTATGGGCATGACCTAAGCTTGAAACCTAGGCCGACTTACATCTGAAAAAGAAAACATTATCAGAAAGGAAAAACTCTCAAAAACCATCAAAATTCTCTTAACCAGCAGACCCCCATTCCCTTGGGGTGATTTGGCAAAAACTCCCTTTTTTTTTTTTTTTTTTTTTTTTTTTAATACACAACTCTGGAACGTATGTAATGTTATGCTAGCCTATATGACAGTCAGTAGCCTCTTGCCCTTCTACTTTTGACGGTTTACAAAACAAACTCGGTACGGACGTTCCTCAAAATGCATTTGCGTTGCCAAACCCATCCCATTGAAACCACGCTCGTACACATTTGCCCCAAAGCTTCAGCAGCACCCCAGTTCTGGGGGGGGAAGGGAGGGGTGTTTACATCCCAGGTACTGAAACTAGCGCACCCACAATGACAACCATCACCAATTTACCGCCATAAAATTGTCCGCCAAATATGGGAAAAAATCTTCATGGTTAAAAGATGCTCACCATCGTCCCTGTTCGTCTGAGAGCTATCACTAACACCTTAGGCATACCAACCAAAGGTGGGGAAAAAGATCCCAAAACTGTGAGGAAAGACAGGCTTGGCTAGATAGACCTAGGCCTTTCTTCAGCCTGTGTGACTAAGCTTTAAGATCAAAACCACAATGGGCGTAACCACCCGACCCGGCACCTTAAAATATCGACAAATGGCCAGGAGTATTAGGCCTCCTGACATCCACCCACCTACCGCTAAACCACTACCCATTCCATACCGTGAGTCCCACTAGGCCTTGGTCGTGCAGGTCCAGTTTCACAACTGAAGAATTGCAGGGCAAAAAACCCCGTACCAGTTTGCTCACCACAGGAAAAAATTGTAACCGTTGGTGAAGTAGAATCACTAAATACTGACGGTTATACATTAGCAAGGGATCGCTTGAAAATCATCATGCTTTTCACCCGCCTGGTAAACCCCACTCGCTGCATACCCTACTATAGGCCCATCATGTCTGTGTTTTAACGAGAGGCCGAGTCATCGGCCTCCTTTCGATGGGAGTACCATTACGAATTTAGGGAATCAAAACCCTGTGGACCTGCCAGCGGACGGAGTTAAGGAGGATACCTGGAATTGGAAAAATAATAGAGAGTAAACAATACTATCACGGCAACTGGATACCTAGCATGACTTTAACCTTTCGTTAACTTATGTGCATTCTAAAAACCGAAAATCCTAAACAGCCCACTACTGATAAGGAAAGTCGTAAACAGGTGGGTAGACGGGTTTTTTTTTTTTTTAAAAACGTTGTGTTGAAAACAAACCCAAACAGCCATACCTGCTGCTGTTAAATACACCACCTATTGGTTCAGCCGTCACTGCTCTTGAAGCGAATGTAGCCGTTGAAGCTTAAAGAAAAATTCAGCTACACAATCAGTTCCACCTGTTCAGGTGCCTGATTCCATGTAGCGGAAAATAAAGTTAAATCTTACCACACCTAGGGTTGGACCAATGTACCGATACCGGGTAACGTGATCCTGCCGCTTAGTCCTACACCGGAAGCCTAGGAAAGGCGCCTTGAAAACAATGACAGCAATAGAAATGACCTTAAAACCGCAAAGTTGAAGTTCATAACTATGGAACCGCAGGGGCCGAAAGATAAACCTCCGTACGATGGGTAAAAGCCGACAAAACGCTATTTTCATGCGGCAAAACCTTCCAAAACAAAAGTCAAACCCAAAGGGAGGGGCTGTTCCATAATTTTTTTTTTTTTTTAAATTCATACTAGGTGCTTCAAATAATGAAGCTACTTGACACCCTCTATAGTCTAGTATTAGAATGATTGTTGTCTACTAACACATGGGAAAGCACTTGTCAGTTGTGCACACCTGAAACCTAAACTAAAATTGTGTATTTTTTTTTTTGAGGCTATTTATGTGGACCTAATTGTTCAGGAAATATTAGCGGGCATAATTATGCACTTACATAAAATAACAATTTTCGCATCTCACATGTTCATTTTCATCTGTTGAACGGAAACTCCAACAAACACGAAAATGCACAGAAATACACTTTGCTATTACCATAAAGTTATCAGTGACGAACATAGCTTACGCCTTGTTGACTACGGCACTAAGTTAAAGTGTATCCCAAGGAGAGGTGATCTCCTGTGAGCCCACATAATGTAACCCTCCTATAAATCACCTGACAGGCCACACCCAAAATCTGGGATCCAGTTCTGCTCAAAATTTTTTTTTTTTTTTTTTTTATTATCAAAAATGCGGTGAGGGACATTCTGAGATTAGTCGATTCAAGAAGACAACTGAATTATTGCGAGGAATGGAGGAGGAGATACCATTTTTTTTTTTTTTTTATTTCTAATTTATTTATTTATTTATTTATTTTTTTATATATAATTTATTTATTTATTTTAACTTGTCTGGGGATACCAGTGGGGATGGATGGATCCTGCTGATTTCTGCAAACAGCACAGCTACCAATGCAGCACCTCCAATCTGAGCTGCATCAGAGGCTGTGCCCATCCACAGCCTGCCCCCACATTCTCCCCGCTCCCCTGTACTGGCTGTGACAGGGCAGCGGTGACAGGGCAGTGGAGGGAGCAGGGGCACGGGGTTTGTTATTACCACAAAAAGACGGCGGTTCCTCCGCTGTAGCGCTTCCACCTGCGCTGCATCAGGGAACCGCCCAGCTCACAGCCTGCACTCGCCCACCGCTGGCAGAGGCAGGGCGGCGGGTGGCCGGCACCATAAGCACAGAGCGCTTTCGCGCTCTTTTCAAAATGAGGGGCGGGCTCCAGCTGACCGGCGGGCGGGTAGTTCACTCAGAACGCCACTCACCGGCACACCTAGCTGGAGCCTCAGCAGGGAGGAAGCCGCTCACAACTAACAGCGCTGTGAGCCGGACGCTTCCTTCCCTGCTGATGGGAGATTTGCGACAGATGGTGAGCACAGGCAGACCGGCGGGCGGGTATTTCTCTGAAAACACCGCTCGCCGGCACATGTCACTTTTTCCTCAGCAGGGAGGAAGCCGCTCACAACTAACAGCGATGTGAGTCGGACGCTTCCTTCCCTGCTGATGGGGGATTTGCGATGGCCGGTGAGCACAGGCGGACCGGCGGGCGGGTATTTCTCTGAAAACACCGCTCGCCGGCACATGTCACTTTTTCCTCAGCAGGGAGGGAGCCGCTCACAGCTAAAGCACCGTGGGCAAAACTCTCCCTCCCTGCTGATAGCTCTCTTACCGCCTTCCGAAGAGCGGGTATACGCCACCGGCCGCCCAAACAGGTCCGGGTCCAGGAACAAAGAGACCGGAAGCTGGGCAGCGCAGTGGCTTATATCCGATCAGGTCATACCGCAAGAGCCAGGGGTAGCTGGTGAGTCTTTCCAGGGGGAGAAACCACCTAGCATTAGCATGGGGGGCCCGCAGTCAGGTGGCAGCATCTCAAATTTTGGCTGCAGTGCCCCTCATATAGGTGCATCCATGCATAGGGTCTCAATACCTAACTTTGTCTTTGTTTTTATATAAAGACTAGTGCTGAGCAGATTCGGACTGTAATAGTCCGGATCCACGTGGTTTCAGCGCTATGTCTGTGCCGTACCCGGGCGTGGGATACCGGATGCACGATCCGGAAATTAATATGTCACGCTCCCCGGGTCCTGGCGCCGCCTGTCACTCACCGCCCCGGTCCCCGGTTCCTCTGCCCGTGGCTCTGCGTCCTGCTCTTCCTCCTGTGCATCCTCCGTGCCTTCTGCTCGCCGGCCCCGGCGTGCTGCTGCGTCCCGGATCTCTCTGCCTGGCTCATCTGTGATTGGTTCCTGGCTGACGCGCCCCCAGCCTGTGACAGCTCTGTCGTGCAGTCATCGCTTATTGCAACTCAGTAATAGGCTGCACTCAGAGCGGGCAGTCGTGCTCTATGGCTGCTCGCTCTAACATGTAGCAGAGCTGGATGCATCTTCGCTGGATCTCGTGTGGATTACGCCGGAGCTGGAGGGGTGTGATGGGGTAATAAAGTGGTGAAGGAGGAGGCTGCGTTTGTACTTTATTCCAAATAAAGGATTTCTCTGTGTCTTGTTTATTTACTGTAATTTACAGGTTTGTGATGCGGGTATCTCACAGACGCCCGTGCGATCACAAACCTAGGGTTTAGTAGCAGCTGTGCGCTGTTATTAACCTCTGCTATTACCTTGATTGCCACCGCACCAGGGCAATCAAGATGAGCCGATATTGCACCGGAATTTTCACATCTAATAGATGCGGCAATACTGGGCGGCTGCGGGCTGAGAATATACCAGCTCCCAACCGGCGTTATCATGGCTGGGGATGAAAATTGGGGGGGACCACACGTCATCTTTTTTTTTTAATTATTTATTTAAATTTTAAAAAAAAACAAAAAAAAAATGCATGCGGTTTATCTTAGGCAGCAGTCACACTTGCGAGGGACTCCCATAAGTCTGACATCGCAGCAGAGCTGCACACACATCTGACAGGAGTGTGCATGTGTTTTATAGGTACATGCACGCTAATGTTCAGACAGTGGCAGACTGTGCCGTGTGATGTCATGTCAGACCCGCACGAGTCTGACATTGCATCACCCGCACACATTTCTGATAGAAGCGTGCATGTGTTTCTAGGTACATGCACGCTCATGTTCAGACAATGGCAGACTGTGTGGTATGATGTCATCTCAGACCCGCACGAGTCTGACATTATCACCCACACACACTTCTAACAGGAGCGTGCATGTGTTTCTCATGTACATGTACGCTCATGTACAGACAGTGGCAGGCTGTGACGAGTGATGCCATGTCAGACCCGCACGAGCCTGACATATTATCACTCGCACACTTCTGAGGGCTCTTGTACACTTGCGTACCGCTTCTGATGCGAGAGCATCGGAAGCGATATGCAAATGACCCTCTGCTGCGGGTGTCAGCCAAGGGTCATGCGACTGTGATGTGATCTTGCAATCGCATCACAGGAGCGGAGAAGATAGAGGGAGTACTTTCTCCCCATCTCCTCCGCTGTTTGTCTCCGCGTGTATCAGTGAGATTCCCTTGCATGACACACGGCTCACGCTGGCAGTACAGCAGAGCCGAGTGTCATGTGAGTGTGTCGCCCTGGGCAAGCCAGGGGACACAGGTCACAACACCACCACACCCCACACTCCAGGTAGGCACATCACAGCTAACCTACAAATCCTTGTTGCCTTCCTCCAGGAGTCTGATGATGCACACCAGGGGGTGGGCCAGGCGGTTGGCTCCGCCCACCGAGGAGCTCACAACTCTGGAGGCAGGAAGAAACCAGGCAGATGAGTCCAGGAGGAGGAAGTGGAAGGAGTAACAGCAGTGGAGCCCAGGCAGGGCAAGAGTGAAGTTGAGCTAAGTAGAGGAGTTAAGAAAGTGAAAGTGAAAGTAGTAAAGGAGGAAAGCAAGTGAAGTGACAGAAGAGAAAGACAGCCTGAAGGGTCCAGCTTTGTGTAGGGCCAGAACAGCAAGGTCAGCAACGGCGGTGACTGTCTGGAGGGGGACCGTTTGGAAGTTCCTGGAAGGACCCTGTTGGCTGTGTGCCCGGTGGTCTGGAGCAGTGTTCCGAAGGACAGTCAGCACCAGGGCAGGGGCCTCTCGGACCCCGGCAAGGCTAGGAGTTGCCAAATTTGCCGAATCTGTCAGTGACGGGGACGCAGATCCCCCAACAACCAAGTCCCGATTGAAGGCAACAGCCCAACCTGAAGCAGAGAGACACCGCCACCGCCACGGCACCAGTTTCTCAGGGCCAGCGCCTGCGGGCAAAGTGTAGAGCTCCTCCGGCCCAGATTGCAGCCGGGGAGTGGGTAACCGGAGGGAATCCACCGCTACCACAAGTCAAACATAGGTGCAAGGAAGAGGGACATCCCCGTCACCTACCGGGAGTGCAGGTGCAGCAGTCTGTGGGACCGTCCTACCAGCCGTTTGGTTTACCTACCCACGGAGGGGCAACACAACACCTGGCCGCTCCGCATCACCATCCCCGGGAGCCCCCGTACAGAGCAGCGGTGGTGAAATCACCACAACCGTGGGTGGCGTCACGAACTATAACAATCCCCACACCCAACCACAAATCCCTTTTCACTCACGGGCGAGGAGTGTCGCTCGAGGAACCCCGGGATCCGGCCCACAGCTCGAGCCACCACTGAGCAGCTGCCGGACCCGAGCAGAAGGGGTGAGCGCGGTGTGCTGACACCCTCCTCCCCGCCCGCGACAACTTGGCGTCACGAACAGGATCTTACCGCTCTGCCGTCTGGTAGAGGTGCGCCTTGTTACCGCCGGAGGTATCCGGCAGAAAAATTTCAGAAGCCGCCATCTTTGGCGCGAAAAGTTCCCGCTCGAGCGTCTTCTCGAGCAGTAGAGGCGCGAAGGCCAAAACCCCGCCCCGAGAGAGGAGGGGCCGGAAAGAGCTAAGGGTGACGGAAACAAGATGTCTGCGCCCGACGGAGCCGCTGGAGGAGCGGTGGTCGCAGCCGCAGCGGCACCCGCGGATGGGAATGGGCCTGCCCAGGTCCCGGCCGTACTGGCGGGAGGTGCCGCGGCCCCTGCGCTCGCTCAGGTCATGCCGTTTTCCTTGCCCTATGCGCCTGGAGCTGCCTGGCTACCGCGGTACGACGGGAAACCGGATGCCCTACAGGCCTTCCGGAAAAAGCTTAACCCGTTGCTAGAGCTGTATCCCCTGACTGATAAGCAACGTGCAGCGATAGTGCTAGGCCAGTTAACCGGTGCGGCGGAGCAGGAAGCGGAGACCTGGGCCGAGGGGGACCGGCTCTCTGTAGCCACCATCTTCGAGAAGCTACAGACTGCCTTCGAGACCCGGACTGAAGCTGAGCTGAGGATGCAGTTTTACCAGTGCCGGCAACGAGCTGGGGATAGCATTCGGGACTATGCTCTACGTCTGCAGACCGCCCTCCGCACGCTGAAGCAGGTGAACTCTATTAATGAGGCGGATAGCAACAAGATGTTAGTGGAGCAATTTGCGCAAGGGATGAGGTCCCCTGAGGATCGTAAACAACTCCGGCCGTGGGCCCTGGAACACCCTGATGTGGACTTTGCTGTGTTAAAGGAGCAAGCTATCAAGGCACTACAGCCCCCAGCTGCTGAAGTTCTGGAACCCGTCCCGTGGCCCGTCGAGAAAGCTCCCGTTGTGGCGGCCCCAGCCAAACCAACCTCCTTAATACCTGCAGCCCCGAGCAGCACAGTGGAAGAACTGGCAGCCCAGGTCCGTCGCATGGACGGAGACCTTGCCAAGATCCTTGCTGCGCTACAACCTCTGACCAGATCTCAGCCTCCAGCGCAGATACAGCTTGCTGACAGTCCCGAAGATGTTCCCTGGATGCAGCGGAGAAGCGCTAACAACCCGCGGAGCAGACCCCCAATCTGCTACAAGTGCCGTAAGCCGGGCCATTATTACCGACAGTGCCCGTTAAACGAGCAACCCCTGGGGCCCCGGGCCAATCCTCAGGAGTAGAACACCGTGGCCCCCCGGACTGGCGAGACCGATATGTCGGGGCCCGCCCTATCATCCCCGTGGCTGTGGACGGCATACCAGTGATGGCTCTCTTGGACACTGGATCACAGGTAACTACCATACCGTACACGTTGTATCGGCAGTATTGGGCCACGGACGAGCTGGCGCCTCCAGACAATAGTATAAATTTGATTGCCGCTAATGGACTTCCATTGACCCAGGTGGGGTATAAACAAGTGGCTATGACAGTGGGGCAAGCTGAACTGCAACACCAGGGTATGATTGTGATCATGAATGAACCCAGTGATCAAAACCCGAAAATAGTGCTGGGAGCCAATGTGATGGAACACTGCATGGTTGATGTGTTGAACCTATTGCAACAGCTAGCCGCCACAGCGGCGGGGAGCCGGCAGAGGGCTGTGCAGCGGGAGATCCGCGCCCTGATGTACCGCCAGCATGTAAGCTCAACCGGAGGGGAGATTGGTGGAGTGAGAGTGATGGATGTTGCTCCATTGACTGTGCCCCCTAGGAGTGAGATGATGATTTGGTGTAGGGCAGCAGTAGGGCCTCAGGGGCGTGACTACCCTGCGATGATGGAGCCCATGCCTTCCGAGCACTGGCCCACTGTAGTAGCTGCCCGAGGGCTGGTAGATGTGAAGAAAGGGAGAGTGCCCGTGAGAGTGTTGAACTGTGGGGAGGAAGAAGTCAGGCTCCCCCGGTATGCCACCATTGCCAAGCTACTCACCCTGGACCCTCACACTATCCATGAAGCCAGTCCATCCACACTCCCACCTACTGTCAGCACTCCCCCACCCCAGGGGGACACAAAGGAGTGGCACCAACAGTTACATGTAGGCACTGATGATACCCCTACACATCACAAGGCAGGGGTACACAGGGTGGTGCAGGAGTACGAGCAGGTTTTCAGTAAGCACCCCCTAGACTTTGGGCAGATCAAGGGGGTCCAACACCACATTCCCACGGGTGAACATCCCCCTATCAAAGAGAGGTATAGACCTATTCCCCCTGCACATTACCAGTGTGCCAAAGATATGTTGAGGAATATGAAGGAGGCAGGGGTTATTCGGGACAGCTGTAGTCCCTGGGCCGCTCCGTTGGTACTGGTCAAGAAGAAGGATGGTACCATGCGGATGTGTGTGGACTACCGGAAAATCAACCAGATAACCCATAAAGATGCCTATCCATTACCTCGTATTGAAGAGTCTTTGGCTGCACTAAGAACTGCAAACTACTTCTCGACCCTTGACCTCACCAGCGGATACTGGCAAGTGGCCGTGGCCCCAGAGGACCGGGAGAAGACCGCCTTCACCACCCCGATGGGGCTCTGCGAATTCAATAGCATGCCGTTTGGGCTGTGCAATGCCCCCGGGACCTTCCAACGGTTGATGGAGTGCTGTCTGGGACATTTAAACTTCGAGACCGTCCTGCTGTATTTGGATGATGTGATTGTTTATTCCCAGACGTATGAAGCCCATCTGGAGCACCTGGCCGAGGTGTTCGCGTCCCTTGCCAAGTACGGGATGAAGTTGAAGCCCTCAAAATGCCACCTGCTGAAACCCAGGGTACAATATCTAGGGCATGTGGTGAGTGCGGATGGTGTCGCCCCCGACCCTGAGAAGATTACTGCCATCCAGAGCTGGCCGAGACCAACTACAGTGAGGGAAGTAAGGCAGTTTCTGGGTCTGGTAGGGTACTATCGGCGCTTTATAAAAGGGTACACGAAGATGGCTGCCCCCATGCAAGATCTCCTCGTGGGACAGACCAAAGGTGGTAGACCCATTGGAGCCCCACTGTCGTGGGAGGACAAGCATGAGGAGTCCTTTTGCCAGTTGAAGGCGGCCTTGACCGGAGAAGAGGTCCTGGCGTACCCTGACTATGGGCGCCCGTTTATCCTCCACACGGACGCCAGTAACGTGGGGCTAGGAGCGGTCCTATCCCAGGTCCAAGATGGAAAGGAGAAGGTGATTGCCTATGCTAGCCGAAAACTCCGGCCGACCGAAAGGAACCCCGAGAATTATAGCTCCTTCAAGCTTGAGTTATTAGCGTTGGTATGGGCTATCACGGAGCGGTTCCGCCACTACCTGGCGGCAGCAACCTTCACTGCATTTACGGACAACAATCCGTTGACCCACCTGAACACGGCCAAGTTGGGCGCGCTGGAGCAGCGGTGGGTAGCTCGGCTAGCCAACTATGATTTCACCATAAAGTACCGAGCTGGTCGTGTCAACATAAATGCTGATGCCCTCTCCCGGATGCCCCATTTGTCAGAAGAGGGGTGCGAGGATGACGACCTCGAGGAGATCGAGTTGCCTGCGTTTCACCAGCCGCCTACTGAGACGGTACAAGTATGCCAGCAGAGGGTAGATCTGGACCCGCGGCCCAGTCAAGAGTGGCAGGACGCCCAGGACCAAGCGCCGGCTGTCCGCCTTGTCAAGACTCTGGTGGAACAAGGCGCCATGGGAATAGACCCTGGCGCCCCAGCCAAAGCCCAACGCTTGTGGAAAGAACGAAAACGGCTCTACCTACACCAAGGGAGGCTGTGCCGTGAGCTGATCAACCCAAAGACCCATGAGAAAATATGCCAGTTGATTGTTCCTCAAGCTGAGGTCGCTACTGTCCTGCGGGCATACCATGATGGTGCTGGCCACTTCGGGTGGAAAAAGCTGGAGATGCTGTTGAGGGAGCGGTTCTATTGGAGTGGGATGCATGAATCGGTGGAAGCCTGGTACCGAGAGTGCGGTCCTTGTACACTGAGGAGAAAGGTCGAGACTAGCCAGAGGGCACCGTTACATCCCATCGTTACCCATCAGCCGCTGGAACTGGTCGCCCTGGACCATGTCAAGCTCACCCCTAGCCGAAGTGGGTACACCTACGCATTGACCATGGTAGACCACTACTCAAGATTTATGGTGGTAGTCCCCGTTAAGGACCTAACTGGTCGAACCGCTGCTCGAGCGTTCCAGGCTTATTTCTGCCGACCCCATGGGTACCCCGAGAAGGTGCTAACTGACCAAGGCCCAGCTTTTGAAGCAGAGGTGTTTCACGAATTCTGCCAGTTGTACGGCTGCAAGAAGATCCGGACCACTCCGTACCACGCCCAAACCAACGGCATGTGCGAGAAAATGAACCACTTGGTCCTGGGGCTCCTCAAGACGTTACCGCTGGAAGAACGGAACATGTGGCCGGAAAAGCTACCTGACTTGGTCGACATGTACAATAATATCCCGTCCAGCTCGACGAAATGCACCCCAGCGTATTTGATGAGGGCTCGGCCTGGCCGCCTGCCGGTGGATCTGGAGATGGGGTTGGAAGCTCCGGAAGCACTCCCTTCAACGGCGGAGTGGGAAAGTCGGAGGAGGGCACAGTACCGGCAAATCCAGGAGTATGTGGAGAAAAACCTCAGTCGAAGTCGAGAGCAGCAAGAGCACCGGTTCAACCAGAAGGCGCCCGCAGGTCCTTTCCAGCCAGGAGATGTGGTGCTGAAACGGAAGAGAAAAGCCCACAAGCTGGATGATCAGTGGGAGCAAGTCCCTTATGTCATACAACCCACAGAATGGGGAGATGGGAAAACCTACCAGATCAGTCGTGACCAAGGGGGCACCCTAGCCACAGTTTCCCGGGACCATCTAAAAAAATGCCCCCCAGCGCTGAAGGCAGAGGCTGAAGTACCGGTTCCTCCACCAGTGGAGAAGGCAGTAGAGGTAATCCACACTGTAATGGGTGACTTCCCAGCAGACTGGCCTACACAGAACGGCGCGGTGATTCTTCCAGTGATACTGTTCCCACAACCCGTGGATGAAGAAGTAGTGGAAGCGGTTAACCGTGAGCCAGAACCAGTGCCAGTGCCCAGGGATGAACCTGTACCCAGCCCCCCTGCACCTCCGCCTGCTCCACACTATAGCAGGGAGGAGGAACCAATTGTTTCCTCTACCCCACTGTCTAGCACCACTGACACCGGGCCCCGAAGGTCCACCCGTTCCAACCTAGGTAGACCCCCACTTAGGTACAGGGAGACCGTTCTATGAGTAAAAGGGGTCCGCAAATGTAAAAGAGTGTTGTTGTTTGTTTAAAAGTTATGAAAAATGATGAAAATGAAAATGCCTGAAGTTTTACCTGATTTGCGTTTGTGATTGAACCGGCAGGAGCCGGCACCGTTGTCCCCGTGGGGACCGTTTAAAGTTTAATTGCATGGGAACTATCCATGGACAAGCCCGTGAACTTGCAGGGCACCACAAACGTTAAGTGGCTTGTAAATAAGTTGGTTACCGTTACCGTTTCCGCAATACCGCCTCCGGAGAGGCAGGTTGGAGGGAGGGCCCTGAGCAGAGCAGGCTGGGGCCCAGCCACGAAAGGAACCGGTGGCCACCCTCTGGAGGGGAAGGACAGATCCCGCTCGGGTAACTTGTGCTGGACTGTGGGTCAAGGGGTGCTGCCTGGGTTTTAGGGGCAGCATCAGGGCCAGGTTGCTTGGGTGGGAGAGAGCGGAAACCGTGACCGTATACCGTTGCAACGTTTAAGTAAATGTGCCTCCCGTCTTGGGAAGAGTTATTAAAAATGTTATTTATGTTTTCTTAACCCTGTTATCCCCTTTTTACAGAAAAATAAAACCGGTGTAGGACGGCAGCCCGCGGACGGTCTGCATTTTGCTAAGGGGGAATGTGTCGCCCTGGGCAAGCCAGGGGACACAGGTCACAACACCACCACACCCCACACTCCAGGTAGGCACATCACAGCTAACCTACAAATCCTTGTTGCCTTCCTCCAGGAGTCTGATGATGCACACCAGGGGGTGGGCCAGGCGGTTGGCTCCGCCCATCGAGGAGCTCACAACTCTGGAGGCAGGAAGAAACCAGGCAGATGAGTCCAGGAGGAGGAAGTGGAAGGAGTAACAGCAGTGGAGCCCAGGCAGGGCAAGAGTGAAGTTGAGCTAAGTAGAGGAGTTAAGAAAGTGAAAGTGAAAGTAGTAAAGGAGGAAAGCAAGTGAAGTGACAGAAGAGAAAGACAGCCTGAAGGGTCCAGCTTTGTGTAGGGCCAGAACAGCAAGGTCAGCAACGGCGGTGACTGTCTGGAGGGGGACCGTTTGGAAGTTCCTGGAAGGACCCTGTTGGCTGTGTGCCCGGTGGTCTGGAGCAGTGATCCGAAGGACAGTCAGCACCAGGGCAGGGGCCTCTCGGACCCCGGCAAGGCTAGGAGTCGCCAAATTTGCCGAATCCGTCAGTGACGGGGGACGCAGATCCCCCAACAACCAAGTCCCGATTGAAGGCAACAGCCCAACCTGAAGCAGAGAGACACCGCCACCGCCACGGCACCAGTTTCTCAGGGCCAGCGCCTGCGGGCAAAGTGTAGAGCTCCTCCGGCCCAGATTGCAGCCGGGGAGTGGGTAACCGGAGGGAATCCACCGCTACCACAAGTCAAACATAGGTGCAAGGAAGAGGGACATCACCGTCACCTACCGGGAGTGGAGGTGCAGCAGTCTGTGGGACCGTCCTACCAGCCATTTGGTTTACCGTACAAACTGTGTCCACGTCTCAGGCTGAGTGAGTACCACAGTGCCGCAAGGCACAGCGCTGCCCCCGCGTCCCTGCGCCCACCAAGCCCTGCACCACACATCTCCATCACCGGGCCCCGGGATCACCAACCCCTACCCACGGAGGGGCAACACAACACCTGGCTGCTCCGCATCACCATCCCCGGGAGCCCCCGTACAGAGCAGCGGTGGTGAAATCACCACAGCCGTGGGTGGCGTCACGAACTATAACAATCCCCACACCCAACCACAAATCCCTTTTCACTCACGGGCGAGGAGTGTCGCTCGAGGAACCCCGGGATCCGGCCCACAGCTCGAGCCACCACTGAGCAGCTGCCGGACCCGAGCAGAAGGGGTGAGCGTGGTGTGCTGACACCCTCCTCCCCGCCCGTGACATGAGTGTCCCTGCTAGAGGACAGTGAGAGTGGACCTCTGCTGTGGGGGGCGAGCTGGCACTGAGGAGGGGAGGGGCTGGAGCTGTGGAGGAGAGAATGTCACAGCCCAGCCTGTCACAGCCACTGCTCAGTCAGTGTCTACACTCAGCGTTGGCAGCCATGCGCTATGCGGCTGCTAGCTGTGACATGTAGCAGAGCCAGATGTGTCGCCGTGGGACGTGTGGATTACGCCGGAGGGTGTTGGGGTAATAAAGTGGTGAACGAGGGCGCGTTTGTACTTTATTCTAAATAAAGGATTTTTCTCTGTGTGTGTTTATTTACATTCATTTACAGGTTTGTGATGTGGGTATCTCACAGATGCCCGTGCGATCACAAACCTATTACCCCGACTGGCACCGCATCACGCCTCCGGGAAGAACCGGTAATGTACCGGGATTGCCACATCTAAGGCTACTTTCACACATCAGTTTTCTGTATTCAGGTACAGTCCTTTTTTTTGCCGTATCCAACGTTTCCGGTTTTGTTGTGCAAACCGGAGCAAACCGGACCCACCGGATCCGGTTGTAAGCGGATCCGTTGTGAACGGATCCGGAAAAAAACGGATCCGGTGTGTCCGGTTTGCATCCGTTTTGCATCCGTTATGTCCGTTTTTTTACGGATCCGTTTTTTTAACACTAAACAAACAATTAACGAGTTCCGTATTCTGATTGGCTATTGGGAAAATATAGTATATATACAGTATTTTGAAGCATATATTACAGAATGAAGACAGAGACAATCAGAAACCATGGATGCTATTCTTGCAAATTACACAAAGATCACTGCAGATTTTATATTTGAGGCAAATCGCTTGGCTATCATCGTCAGAGAAAAGGAGCGACAGCGACTGAGGCGTCAGCGACATCGACGCTTTTGGATCCATCCCCTGACTGCCCAGAGACTGACACGTGGGGTGTTTTCAACCCTATACCTGGAGCTCCGTGGAAACCATGAAAAATTCACAAGCTATGTCCGGATGGCAGTGAATAATTTTGACGTCCTCCTTGGCCTTGTTGCGGACAACATCCGTAAAATGGACACCTTCTGCCGTTACTCTATAACACCCGAGGAGCGTTTGCTGGTTACGCTTAGGTAAGTTGTTTTTTTTCGAACTGTATCCTCCTGTAAATTGACTTTTAACTGTAATGTGTTTGCTATTATTTTTTTATAATTATTGTCTTTCCTTTACAGATTCCTTGCAACTGGAGAGTCGCTTTCGTCCCTCCACTACCAGTTTCGACTAGGAATTTCCACCATCTCGGGAATCATTAGAGACACTTGCCAAGCCTTGTGGGATTGCCTCCATGAGGATTTCATCCCCCAGCCCACCAGGGACAGATGGCTTGCAATTGCTGAACAATACTATAACATTTGTCAGTTTCCAAATTGCCTTGGCTCAGTGGACGGCAAACATATAAGAATTGTGAAACCTGCTGCTTCGGGGTCAGAATACTACAATTATAAAAAGTATTTCTCAATTGTCCTAATGGCAATAACGGATGCGGACTACAAATTTATCTCAGTGGACATTGGCGCATATGGGAGATCCAATGACTCGCAGGTCTTTAAAATGTCCCCAATGGGGCGCCGAATCTATGGGAATACTTTTGATTTCCCTCCTGCAAGACCTCTTCCTGGCACATGTGAGCCCCCAATGCCCTTTGTTTTTGTGGCCGACGAAGCCTTTCAACTCTCCCAACATCTATTGAAGCCATATGCAAGCCGTGGATTGACGCAAACACAAAAAATATATAATTACAGATTATCCAGAGCCAGAAGAATGGTGGAATGCTCCTTTGGGATACTAACCAGCAAATGGCGAGTGTTGTTAACAGCCATTAATTTAAACATTGAAACTGTTGATGAAATAGTGAAAGCATGTGTGGTACTGCACAATTTTGTTTTAACAAAGGAACCTTTGTCCTTGGATGACCAGAGTTTGGAATCCACCTCTTTGACTGACTACACCAGTCCTGGATTTAGGAGTAGTGTTGCCTGTTCAACAATCCGTGACAAATATGCTGACTATTTTGTGTCCCCAGAAGGTAGAGTAGATTGGCAAGATCAAATGGTATAAGATTTTTGTTTAGTTTTATAACAAATAAACATAGTTAAAAATAAATTAAAAAATATCTTGTTAACCTTGTTAATTTTAATCTTTCACTCGCTTTAAAAATTTGTAATTTTTACACCGTCAAATTACAACATGTTATGTTTTTGTATTACCTTTATTATTAACTTAACTTGCAAAATAATATTACCCCCCAAAAAAAACAAGAACAAATAAATACTTTTCAACAAAAAACTTTTATTTTTATTACATACATAACTTATAAATTGGTATATCTTGGGCTTGGGGTGGAGATAGTACTGGAGGGGCTGACAGGTGGGAACACACGCACAGTTGGAGTATTGAGGGTGGAAAGTGGTGTTGGTGGTGGTGGTGGGGAAGTAACAGAAGGTGAAGGTGTGGTTGAGAAACCAAGAGGGAAACCAGGAGATGGGATGGGATTTGGTAAGGATTGAGGGGTGGAGTGGAGGGATTGGGAGACAGAAGAGGTGGCGGGTGAATTAGTGGCTTGAGTTGGGGTCATGATGGGTGTGGAAGGCGAGATGTGGTAGTGGGAAGGAAGTGTAGGGGCAGATGTGGTTGGGAGCTGGTACTGGGCCGCAGGCTGGTACTGGGCAGCAGGCTGGTACTGGGCAGCAGGCTGGTACTGGGCAGCAGGCTGGTACTGGGCAGCAGGGGGAGTAGGGACAATGGCTGGAGGGGGGGCAGGTGCTGGAGGAGGGGTGGGTGGAGGTGGTTGGGAGGAAACCTGCGCCAGAGCCTGCCGTGTGGCTTGCATTACATGCATCTGCTGGTCAGGAGATAGCTTTTCCATGCGCTCTAGTACGGCTTGAAAAAAACAATGATTGGGTGATTTACTTGCATCTAAATGCAGCCTGTCCAGACGCGTGCACAATTCGTGTGTATTTTTTTCCATATTGGCATTTATGAAGCTAAAAGATGAACGATTTTGTTCGGCTAATAATTGAATGGCGTTCTGGAAGGCTGCATTTAGATGCAAGAACTCGGGCGCATAGCTCTTTTCCTGACCCCTATGACGCTGACGCCCAGAACCCAAAGGTGTTCTACTGAGGGCAGCAGTGTCAGAGGGGTGGGGTAGGGGAAAAGCTATCTCATCACCAGCAGCTTCAGGTAATGAAGTCTCACGTGAAGCTCCAGCGCAGGTGGATGGGACAGATGTCGATGGAAGGGAAGGTTCAGATGGGTGGGGTCTGTGCCTGTGTTCCCCAGTGGCGGACTGTTCAGGGATCGCTCCTATCGGGTTCGATGCAGGCTCCTGAGTGCTGCAGACGGTGCTGGTAAAAAGAGGAAAAACAAAACAATAATTAATTTAATTGCTATACAGTGCCACTGAATAAAAAAAAAAGGCAAAAAAAAACAGACATAAAATATTATACTTTGTACATATTGTGTGGAATATTTACCTTCTGCACACCATAGTTGTCCGGAGGAACGACAACGCTCTAAAGTAACGGTACTTCGATCTGCGTCCTCCGGATCCACTCGGGGCCTGCATCTCTTGATTCAACTCCTTTTTGAAGCGATCCCTGATAGACCGCCACCGCTTCTGAAGTTTGTCACCTGAAAGTGGAAAGCAGAAAGTGGTTAGTATACAACACATTACATCCTGCAGCATAACCTACTGAACTGTGAATACTTACGCTGTTTCTTCTGGCCACGAGAATTGAGCTCCCCCCAACCTTCTACCGCTGCGTGGCATACCTCGTCCCAGAGTCGACGGGTTACGATCGAATCAGCGTGGCGGCGGTCAGCCATGTTCCACAGCGGCTCCCTCTCTCTAACTTCATCGATGAGGAGGTCGATGTTGATAAATCCGGCCTCCTCACCGTCAGAATCGGGAGCACGCTGTGATGCCTGTTCAAAGAAACAAAAAAGAAATTAAAAAAAAAAAAAAATTATACCTAAATTCACACAGACATGAAAAAAAATAAAAAAATTAAAAAAAAAACTTACACTAAGACCACCGCCACCTCGACGACGACCCTGGGACGGTCTTGGGGGAGCTCTATCGTGAGCCCTAGAAGTTGAAGCCTTTAGTGAAGGAAAAAAAAAACCATTATTTACTTATGTGTTTGGTGTGCTGTGGTAAACAATTCCTGTATGAAACTTACACTCTGACCGCCCGCTCCGTGTATTTCTCCACCCCTTCCGTCATCTTCTGGCAGCATCTCCTGTGATGTTTCGGCCACCTATGTAAATGTCGTTTATTTAAAAAATTTTTTTTTTTTTTAAAAAAAAAAACCCTAAAAAAAAATATATACCTCAGTTTGTGAACCGGAGGGCGGGCTACCAGAAGACGACATATCTTTTTCTATAACAGGCCTCGCACAGCAAATGGCTTGACAAAACTGTGCCCGCAACACTGCACCTGTAAAAAAAGAAAAAACAATGTCTAAGTACATGTACGCAGCTCACAACAGTGATCTGTGGACAGTACTGTGGACATTACCTCAGGGACACTCTCCGCCACAACAATTGAAGACTGGCACCGAACCAAACTGGCACAGCAAATGGCTTGACAAAACTGTGCCCGCAACACTGCACCTGTAAAAAAAGAAAAAACAATGTCTAAGTACATGTACGCAGCTCACAACAGTGATCTGTGGACAGTACTGTGGACATTACCTCAGGGACACTCTCCGCCACAACAATTGAAGACTGGCACCGAACCAAACTGGCACTGCAAATGGCTTGACAAAACTGTGCCCGCAACACTACACCTGTAAAAAAAGAAAAAACAATGTCTAAGTACATGTACGCAGCTCACAACAGTGATCTGTGGACAGTACTGTGGACATTACCTCAGGGACACTCTCCGCCACAACAATTGAAGACTGGCACCGAACCAAACTGGCACAGCAAATGGCTTGACAAAACTGTGCCCGCAACACTGCACCTGTAAAAAAAGAAAAAACAATGTCTAAGTACATGTACGCAGCTCACAACAGTGATCTGTGGACAGTACTGTGGACATTACCTCAGGGACACTCTCCGCCACAACAATTGAAGACTGGCACCGAACCAAACTGGCACTGCAAATGGCTTGACAAAACTGTGCCCGCAACACTGCACCTGTAAAAAAAGAAAAAACAATGTCTAAGTACATGTACGCAGCTCACAACAGTGATCTGTGGACAGTACTGTGGACATTACCTCAGGGACACTCTCCGCCACAACAATTGAAGACTGGCACCGAACCAAACTGGCACAGCAAATGGCTTGACAAAACTGTGCCCGCAACACTGCACCTGTAAAAAAAGAAAAAACAATGTCTAAGTACATGTACGCAGCTCACTACTTGGTGAGTGGCTTCCCTCTAGCCTCCCCTTTACAGCCCATCTGAGTCTGTGGATCCAGGCAGTCATTACACTTTTGTAGGATGTGTAAGCTTATTCAATACTTTTTCTCTGTGTCATTTCTCATTAGTAGATATCACTATATTTATGAACATCTATGGTTTGATTTGTTTGCCTGTGTGGATTGAATGTGTTAATTGACATCTGGTGAGAAATTCATGTCACTAACACCTTTAGAATTATATTGACTTTGAAGATTGGTGACATGTTCAATACTTATTTCACTAGCTATATCTTCGAAACTCTAAAGCCTGCTTTACACGTTGCAATTTCGCATACAATATCGTATGCGATTTGCAACGCCCCCATCGTATGTGCGGCACAATTTGTTGAACGTGCCGCACAAACGATTAACCCCCGTCACACGTACTTACCCGTCCATACGACCTCGATGTGGGCGGCGAACGTCCACTTCCTGCAGTGGGAGGGACGTTCGGCGTCACCTCGACATTGCGCAGCAGCCGGCCAATAGAAGCGGAGGGGCGGAGATGAGTGGGACGTAAACATCCCACCAACCTCTTTCCTTCCACATAGCCGGCTGGAGCCGCGGGACGCAGGTAAGATCTGTTCAATGTTGCCGCGGTGTCACACACTGTGATGTGTGCTGCCTCGGGAACATTGAACAACCTCATGTTCAATTCATGAGGAATGAACGACGTGCATGCGATGAATGGATTTTCGTTCAATCGTAATCGCACGTACCTGTCACACACTGCAATGTAACTTACAATGCCGGATGTGCGTCACTTACGACGTGACCCTGCCGACACATTGTAAGATACATTGCAGCGTGTAAAGCGGGCTTTAAGAATAAAAGATGTATAATAGTGTACTCTACCAGCATTGCTATCAAACCCGTCGTGTGCTCCTCTCCACTAGATGTCTCTGCTGCATGAGAACACAAGAAAACCCAATTCTCGTAGAATGGGATCAACATCTACAAAATTAAATCAGCTATTGTATGAATCACCGTGTACGATTAGCAGTATAAAAGACACGTTTTACAGCTTTGTCTGTCATAATATGGATGTTCTAAATCAACAAAATGCTGAACAATAAAATTGATGTGAAACGTTTCATTTTAGGGCAAATACTTATATACCTCAATTACTGATATCTAATGTTTCCTATAACACAGTTTACTTAATCTTTACTTTGATTTTTTTCAATACACACAGATAGTACCAAGTGCTTTATGGGATCATAGTCTAAACTAAATTTAAGCATTTGAACTCCTTTCTATTGTTATTTTAAAGGAAACCTGTCAGATGATTCATGTTGTCTAAGGGTACTTTCACACTTGCGTTTATTTCCTTCCGTTACAATCCGCCCTTTTGGAAAACAGCGGAATCCGTTAACGGATCAACAGTGATCTGTGGACAGTACTGTGGACATACCTCTTCCCTGGAGCACTGGACTGGAGGACAGCAGAAGTTGAAGTCAGGAACCAACGGCAGGAGGTGTGTAGAATGTGCTGGATCCTTTTATAAGTTTTGTGATGATGAAAAAAAAAAAATTTGCGCATGCTCTGTTTACCAAACCGGATGCGGTCACCGCATCCGGTTTAAACCGCATTGCGCCGGATCCGGCATGCATAGACAACCATTCTATACAATGCCGCATTGTACCGGATCCGGCAGAATGCGGTTTTTTTAAGGGGCAAAAAAACGTTACATGATACGTTCTATCCGGCCGCCGGATTTAATTATTTTGCCGCATCCGGAAAAAAACGGATGCACCGCAAAGCCATCAGGTACAATCCGGTTACAATGCAAGTCTATGGGGATAAACCGGATGCGATACCGGATCCGTTTTATCCTTTTTTTTCCGGATTGTACCTGATGGCAAAAAACTGATGTGTGAAAGTAGCCTAATAGATGCGGTAATACCGGACAGCTGCGGGCTGAAATACCAGCCCCCGGCCGGCATTACAATGGCTGGAGATTAAAATTAGGGGGGGACTGCACGTCGGGTTTTTTAATTATTTATTTAAATATTAAAAAAAATAATAAAAAAAAATAAGCCGGCGTCACACTTGCGACGGATACACTGCTTTCCCCGCCTACCGGCCGTCCTGCTGCCTGTGACTGGTTGCAGTTGTGGCGCCCTGGACAAGCCAAGATGTCACAGGTTCTACACCAACACACCCCACACCCCGGTCAGGCACACCTAAGTCAAACAAAAATCCTTGTTGCCTCCCTCCAGGGGCTGATGTTCACACCAGGGGGTGGGCCAGGCTGTTGGTCTCGCCCACCGAGGAGTTCACAGTCCTGGAGGCGGGAAAAGCAGAGCAGATTAGTTTTGGAAGTGGAGAAGTGAGGTGGTAAAAGAGCAGTCTGAAGTTGGTCCGGGTGTGTGGCCCGGACGAAATAGCAAGGTTGGCAGACGGTGGTGGCCGTCTGCAGGAGAGGCCTATTGGAGCTAGCCGTAAGGACCGTGGACGGGCGGTGGCCCGGCGGTACCGGACCGGTACGCAAGGAGACGCCAGCACCAACCGGCAGGGCTTACGGACCCCGACAAGGCTAGGAGTCGCCGCTGAAATTGTCAAATCCGTTAGCGAAGGGAACCTCCGGGGTTTCCCAGCAGCCAAGTCCCGATAGAAGGCAACAGTGCAACCGTTAGAGGGAAACACAGTCACCGCCAAGGCTACAGTTTCCAGGGCCAGAGCCTGAGGGCAAAAGGGGCTCCTTCAGCCCATATCCAAGCTGGGGAGCGGGTTACCGGTGGGAACCCATTGCAACCGTCTACACTACACAGGTGCAGGGAAAGGCAGTCACCATCAACCTGCCGGGAGGAGAAACACCACAGCCATCTGTGGGACCCGTCCATCCAGCCGTTTGTTTTACCGGAGACTTTGTGTTCATGATTGGCTGAGTGAGTACCAGCGTGCCGTGCGGCACAGCGCTGCCCCCGCGACCCTGCACCTCACCAGGCCCCGTAACTCGCCTGCCATCCTTCCCTACCCCATCACCAGGCCCCTGGACAACCAACCCCCTACCCACGGAGGGGAGAACCAACATCCAAGCTGCTCCCTGTCATCACTCCCGGGATCCCCGTCCAGAGCAGCGGTGGTGTCACCAATCTCACCACAACCGTGGGTGGCGTCACGGACAATAAATCCCCAAAACCATCCCCTTTTTCACTCATGGGCGAGGAACGCCGCTCGAGTCCCCGGGATCCGGCCCACCGCTCGAGCCACCACCGAGCAGCAGCAGTAGCAGTAGCAGCCGGACCCGAGCAGTGGGAGAGCGCAGCGTCCCCTCCTCCGCCCGCGACACAGTCAGCTAACACGCTGACACTCAGGGTGGGGGTGTGTCGAACTGCAACCAATGACACGTGCCGGTGGGCGGGCAAAACAATGAATATTGAATTGTCAGCTCCGGAAGAGAAAAATGTGACCCGGAAGGAGTGTGCCGCCATGTCAGTGAGTACCCCTCATCCCCTCCACAAACGTTTTTAGTCTCTGGATTCCGGTGCCCATTGACTTATATGGGTACCGGATCAGACTTATTTTTAAGTCTGTCAGTGATCCACCGACCCCGTTTTTTTGGGCGTTCGATCAGCTCTAATAAAGACATAAGAAGCATTTTATATTGGATTCTGACCAAAAATGTATCATGTACAATCAGTATACTGTGTGCTGGAGAACAATGTAGGTAATGCCGTAACAGTTGCCTACATATTGTATTTAACATGGGATTAGCATGCTATAAAATGGATATCCTGTATGTCAGTGCACCACAGTTTTAAAAATAAAATGGGGTGAAAAACATTGAAAAAGCTATACAATAAAAATGTGGTTAAATAAAGAAAAACACTAAAATTACAGTGAAGATAATGGAAAAAATACATTAATAAATATTATATATGTGGTTTTCAATGGGAATCTGTCAACACATTTTTGCTCTCCCATGATGTACAGACAGAGACCCGGATTCCAACAATGTATTACATACTAGGCTGCTTGCTATCATTTTGTTAAGGCTATGTGCCCATGGGAGCTCGCACCTGCGGATTTTGTCACGGAAAACCTGCGGATTTATCTGGATTTTCTAGATAAATCCGCAGGTTTCAGCAAGTACAAACACTCCCCATGTTATCCTATGGGACATGGGGAGTGCTGCGTCCATGCTTCGGTATGTACGGCTGCGGAATATGCTGCGGATGTCCTGCAGCAGCACGTAACTGCATGTCAATTATTTATGCGGAATTACCTGCGGAATTCCCGGCCCTCCACTATGGAGATAGAGGCTGGGACTTCCGCAGGTAAGTCGCATGAATGTCCATGGGTTTTCCGCAGCTATTTCGCTGGAATCCCGCAGCTATACATATTCTGGGGATCAGGTACAGGAAACCTGTGGACGTACCTGTGGATATATCCACAGGTGCGAGCTCCCATGGGCACATAGACTAAAATCACAGTTTTATCTGCTGCAGATCTAGCAGTTCCCTGAATGTTGTGTTCTATATAACCCCGCCCACATCATTGATTGGCAGCTTTTTGCTCTTGTACAGTTTGCTGCCTTTCAGTGTTATAGGCTGGGTATTACAGAGGTCATGAATATGCTTGATTACCTGGAAGCAGGTTTATTAGTCTTCTAGTGATAATTTCCTGCAGATACAATGGTGATTTTATCAAAACTACAGCAAACAACCCAGTAAGTGACACCACTGGAATCAGGGTCTCTGTTTCTACATTGTGCGGCTCTCAGATTAAGTGGCAAAGCCTGGTGACAGATTCCCTTTAGAGATCCAGCCAGGGATCAAAGCTGGAGATGAATCTAGATATTAGAGAGACCTGTCAATTACTGGGAGCAGGGAGAGAGAGGAGCCAGCACGATCTGAAAAAGGCATGCATCATATAAAAAGTGCAAATTCACAGATTTATTCCAACTGTACTATAAAATAAATTGAGATTTTTAGCAAATAATTGATCAATTCTTTGAGCCACCCCTGCCAACGTCACGGCAAATCTCAATAGGGGAGTCCTACTCTATATTATGCATTTCATGTGCCATGCGGCCTCCTAGATAAAGTTAAAAGCAGAACCGTAATGGAGCCCACATACCTGTAAGCTGTATATAGCCGCTTCTATGTTGCAAAAGACACAATTGTGGATAAAGGTCAGCCCAGGTCCCAGCATGTGGAGCAAGCTCTACACATACCAGGACTATATCAGAACTGACCTTCCCAACTTCTCTGTTATGGCTGTAATGTCTCAATTACTGAGAGCAGGCTGTGAGAAGCTAGATGGGAGTAGAGCCGGACCAGTCTCATATTTCGCTATGGTCCCTGATCAAAACTACTAACTATACCTTCTATGGAATGCCAAAGTGTTCCAGAAAAAAATACACCTATATGTAATCATGCTGCCAGGTTCTGATCCATACTGCCTACTATGGCTTGGGCAGCATGAATTGCGAGACTCCATGCAAGGAATTTAATGCTATGTCACAGGAAACAGCTCCTTCTACTCTGACAATATATATCAGACCTACACTGGGAAGGACCATGGTTATTTGGCCCTTCCCAGCCTAAAAATAACAGCTGTAGAAGTGGAAAATCAATTAGATGCACCAATCCTGGCACTTCGCCCGGCTCATCCTGTCCCTGATGCATTGGCAAAAAAGGTAATATAAGGGGTTGATACCAGCTGTAATGTCAGCTGGCATCATGCCAGGGGTTAGTAATGTTGCGGTGTCTATCAAATACCCGACATTACTTACCAAATCAGAAATTAAAAAATAGACAAAAAAAAATAATTTGAAAAAAAAAAAAAACACTCTTTAATACATTCCCTCTTTCATGAATTTATTGAAAAAAAAATGTCTGGTTCACCATAATCCATTTTGGAGGTCCCTTGACAACTTGGTCTTCCAGGATATGGGGGCATGCTTAGCGAATGTATCCCCCATTTTTTGATATGTAAAACGTGTGGCTACAGTCTTTGAGAATACTGTAGCCACACTCCCCGGGTCACACAGAGGGCAGTGTAAACTGCAGTAACCTCAGACTCACTGCTCACTGGGAGCCGGCAGAGAGCAAGCTCTCTGCGCATACGTCCGCCATTTTTTCTGAAGACGAGGAGAAGGAGAGGTCACGGGGGACTCGGCACTGAAGAAGGTACCAGGGGAACTGGGTGAGACCGAGGTGACTGGGGGTGACCTTAAGAGGACTTTACTGTCTCACCTGACATGTCAGATGAAGCTGAAATCAGAGGAAGAGGATGAATGCGGTGGGAGCAGAACTTGTACGTCAGCCATTTTAGATAATCGGGTGGAAGAGGAGGGGGACGGGCGGGGGGACTTTGGCCACAACTGGGGACCAGAGAAGGGCATTTAACTCCCATCTGATATGTTTGATCATGCTAAGTGAGAGATAAATCATTTTTTTGGAGGAGCTGCATTAACTTACCGTGTATAACAGTGATCATGTAACCGGGGACCAGAAAACCGACCCGGATCGTGATCTCCAACAGGATCTCAGCTACCCCCGGTAGCTGAAACTCTGGAGATTTTCCAACGCTGGGGGTGCTATACCCTTTTTCCTGATCGCCGTAAAAAAAAGGGCCCTGAGGAATAAGTACCCTTACTGCCACTGTTAAATGGTGTATCAGTGGTCGTTAAGGGATTAAACCTGTTAGTCATGCTGTACAAAAAAAACAAAAAAAAAACCAATCAATAGCACTTCCCTTATGTCTGCTTTACATCTGCATCATTTTTCAAATGTCATTTCTTTTTATTAGGATGTCAGAATGGCTAAATGTTTCTTTAGGGACGTATTTCTTTACGGATATATTAAGATTTAAATGGACTTTGAGGGGAGCTATATATTGGAAACTCCTCAAAAGTGTTATTTTACAAATTGCACCCTTTAAACACTTCAAAACTGCTGGTAGAAAATTTGTTAAGCTTTCAGGGGCTACACTGGAATTAATGTAATATGGAATGAAAAAAGAAAAAAAAAAATTTCCTCTAATATGTTGCTTCATTTTTTAACTTTTAGAAGGCATAGCACAAGAAAATGGACTTCACAATTCATACCCAGTTAATTCTGAACATGTTGATGTACCGCCCTTGCAACAGTCGGACTGCTCGGATCCGGGGTTGACGTGGCTCGAGGGTCTCCGGACCCGGGGGCTTGGGGTCACCCAAAAGTGAAAGGGGGCTATTTACAGGGGATTAATGTTTGTGATGCCACCTGTGGTTCGCAGTAAGGGGAGTACCACCGCTGCTGATGGGAGTACAAGGAGGAGATGGAGTGGGGCACCCAGATGATGTTCCCTCCACGGGTAGGGGAGGCCCCGGGACTCTGGATGGAGGAGGTGTAGGGGACCGTGGTGCAGGCCAGGCAGGGAGATTCAGGGGAGAGCGTACTCACTCAGGCAGTATGGATGTTGGTGCGACTATTAAGCAGACTCTGACACAGAAGTAAACCAAGTCTCTGGGTTCTGCTGCTGATTTAGGCCTCCGACACACTCACGTGAAAATCACGCACGTGCCGAGAGACACGTATTTCCCCTGCGTGTTGCGTGCAGGTAAGTACGTGTCTCTGGTACGTGCGGGCCACGTGTGATCTCCGTATGCTATCCATGATAACATACGGAGAACAGGTTATTTGCATACTCACGTGGTCCTTCCTGCTGTCCGTGGTGCTGATCTTCGGTCTCCAGCCCTGCTGCTGCTGCCGGCCGTAGTGAAGTGAATATTAAAAGAGAATAATGAGCGGCGGTTGGCAGCAGCGGCAGAGACAGGAGGGCAGGAGAAGGCGAGTTAAGGTTTTTTTTTTTTTTCTCTGACACGTGTGTTTTCTCCGGCGCGTGTCACACGGGACTGCATCCACACTACACCAGTGTGGTACGGGTGCGGGCCGTGTGACATCCGTGCTGCCGGAGAAAAACTGACATGTCAGCGTGTAGAAAAACGCACACACGTACAAACGCACACGGACACACGTTCCATGTGGTTTTACGTGTGTGTGCCTGCTACAATAGGGTAGCATTGCTGAACATGTCTCCGTGCCGCCGGTACATGTAAAAAATGGCAAACACGTCCCGGCGGCATGGATGTGTGTCGTAGGCCTTAGGGGGAGCTCGTCCGGGAATCCATCTCCGTGGGTATTGCTGATGGATCTGGACCTGCCTCCATGCACTAGTTTAGAGTGTTCTGAGTGACCCCTCAGCCTGAAGCTTTCGGGGTC
The DNA here is from genome assembly GCF_048569485.1 of Anomaloglossus baeobatrachus. Lineage (NCBI taxonomy): Eukaryota > Metazoa > Chordata > Amphibia > Anura > Aromobatidae > Anomaloglossus > Anomaloglossus baeobatrachus. The sequence goes on along the minus strand of NC_134358.1, from coordinate 217,849,959 downwards.
CCGCTCCCTACGGTTAGTTAGAGGACTGTGCTCTCGATGGCTGACACTTAGGATCTCAGTGGGCCGCATAAGCTGGAAAGTCCTATACCCCTCGAAGTGTTGATGTCTTCGATCTCTGAGCTCTTGGAGAAAGTTCATAAAGAGACTATCCTCCACAGGTTTATTATCAGGTTGCGTGAAGCTACTCCCTGATCTAGGGTCCAGTACCCCGCTGTGCTCGGTACCGGTTCAATTACTAGATTTTCTGGTGCTGACCGTTCTCCCAAATTAAGTCTGGCACCCCTCTCTAATACCCTGCGACCGGGTCTCTGACTCCTCTGGTCCCAGACCACCATCTGCGACCCAACCAATGTCACACAGGGAGCTCCAACTCCCTCAGCTTCTCACTCTGAAGGCTACTCTAAGACTGACTTCCTCCCTCCCACCAGTCTGCCTGACCTCTAGGCGGGTGGCCCTTTTCCAGCTAGACCACCCACTCGTGTGCTTGACAGGGTGTGGTGTGAGGTATGGTTAGGATTTGAGTGCTGATGGAAGCAATACCAGTGTGTAGGAACCCAGAACCATGGAGGGTGAGTTCTGCACCATAAGAGAAAGGGGTGCAGTTCCCTGTGACACCCTGATAGAGTCAGGGGCGTCACATAAACGTGACATTTGTATACACATATCTAATTTAGCTGGTCTCGGAAAGACCACAACACTATTAAACAAGTATAACCCCAAATCAACCACTATGAAGGGAGTACGTATGTCAGTGCCACTGTCTATAGTCCCAACAGTACTATACCCTAAGCCTCTGGGCAAGAGTCAATAACTTGTAAACGGATGAAATCTGAGACATTATCATCCTACATTAGGTACCGCATGGACGAGCAGGAAGTAACAGCCAGGCGCACTTGAGCCACCCAGAGATGGCAATCTTGACAGGTGACATCTGCGGCTTGACCACGTAGTCTGGACTGGAGTTCTTGGCAGGCGTCATCAGTGGCTTGACCTCGCAGTCTGGGCTCAGGGTAATCTTCTGGCACATTACCTAGCATGGGCTGTTTGGGGGCCGCGATCGGGCCACTGTTCTGACTCTGCCCCTCCCACCAGTCTGCCTAACCCCTAGGTGGGTGGCCCTTTTCCAGCTAGACCACCCACTGGTGTGCCTGACAGGGTGTGGTTTGAGGTGTGGCTAGGATTTGAATGCTGATGGAGCATTACCAAAGGGTAGAATCCCAGAACCATGGGGGTTTGAGCTCTGCACCAAAAGAGAAAGGAGTGCAGTACTCTGTGACACCCTGACTAGTTCAGGGGCGTCACATTCATCCCCCACATGCGGTCATAAACCTCTTTTTAGACAGCAGGGCTTAGAAGGGAAGAAGCACCACTCAACTCTTGGAAGACAATTATTTCTGAAATAGATTGCGGATGCTACGTCGCATTACAGGTCCTTAAACAATCTGAACCTCGAAATACAACTACTGGGGTCCCTAAGAGAGTGGGGACATGAGAAATTTCAAAGTTTGACTCTCCCTAATGATGGTTCTGAGTGTAAATAGGGCTTATTTTTGAAGTAGGGCTTATATTTCAATCATTCTCCAAAAATCCTGTAAAATCATGCTAGAACTTATTTTCGAGGTAGGTCTTATTTTCAGGGAAACAGGGTACTATCTTTTTACGCCATTCATCTTGCAGTGTAAGTGATAAGCGGGGTCTACACGCTACGATATCGTTAATGAATTATCGTCGGGGTCACATTGTTTGTGAAGCACATCCTGCGTCATTAACGATATCGCAGTGTGTAAAACTTAAGAGCGATCTGAAACGATCGTAAAAGAGGGCAAAATCGTTTGCCGTGGAGAGGTCGTCCTGAAATAAAAAATCGTTTTCTGCTTTTTAGCGATGTTGTTTGTCGTTCCTGTGGCAGCACACATCGCTATGTGTGACACCGCAGGAGCGACGAACATCTCCTTACCTGCCTCCACCGGCAATGAGGAAGGAAGGAGGTGGGCGGGATGTTTACGTCGCTCTCATCTCCGTTCCTCCACTTCTATTGGACGGCTGCCATGTGACGTCGCTGTGACGCCACACAACCCGCCCCCTTAGAAAAGAGGCGGTTCGCTGGCCAGAGCGACATCACAGAGCAGGTATGTGCGTGTGACGTTGCCGTAGCGATAATGTTCTCTACGGCAGCGATCACCAAATATCGGCCCTACGACGGGGGCGGGTGTTATCGCGCTCGACATCGCTAGCAATTGCGACATCGCTGCGACAATTGCTGCGACATCGCAGGAAGCACCCGTGGCCCATTCCATATACCAGACACAGGAGTGATGGGACCCCTTACCAGGAAAGACACACAGAAGGAACGCCGGTGGTGACCTCGGAACTATTCGGGATCGGCTTGAGCCCATCATAGTGGAAACCGGCACTCCAAGGGGGATGACAGTTTTCGTGAGTAAAGAGAACTTTCAACCGCAGCCCCTGTGTCGTCCTGGTCATTGCCGGGGCCGATGTCCCGTGCTCCGGCGCCATCGGCCACCATAACCACCCCATCATCCTCCCCGGGGTCTAGCTCTACCTGTGGAGAGCTGAAACACGTGAGCTGTGTGGCGCCCCTGAATATATCAGGGTGCCACAGGGTACTGCAATCCTTAACAAGGGTGCAGTATCCACCCTCCCTGGTTCCAGGTTCTTAAGAAGCCGGTGTCACTAACATCAGCACAAATCCCAATCACACCTCACATCACGACCTGTCAGACACACCAGTGGGTTGGATAAGTGGAATAAGGCCACCCACCTAGGGGTCAGGCAGACTGGTGGGAGGGAACTTCCAGTCAGTTTAGGGGAGTCGAGGAGAGTAGTGAGAGCCCTCAAGGAGTGAGGAGCTGGGAAGTAGTAGCTCCCGGTAAGCTAGACCAAGGTTGGGTCGCAGACGGTGGTCCGGGACCAGAGGAGTCGGAGACCGGTGGCAGTGACATTGGAAGGGTGCGACAGACATAGTCTATGAGGACTATCGGCATCAGAAATCCAAGAGAACTGACCGGTACCGAGCACGATGGGGTACAGGACCCTAGGTCAGGAGCAGGTTCATCCATCCTGATAATTAACCTGGGAGGGAGAGTCTCTTTATGAACTTCCCTAGGAGCACAGAGATTGAAGGCGACAGCACACCGCGGGGGATAGGGCTTTTTCAGTAATGCGGCCCACTAAAATCCCAAGTACCAGCCATCAAGAGTGTTGTTGCTGACGGGTGCTGCTCCACGGCAAAGGGGCTGCTCGGGCGCTCGGATCCGGGATTGTGTCAGGGGCTCGAGTGGTGACCGGACCCAGGGCTCGTGCAACCGCCTATCCTCGCAACAGTGAAAAGGGGGTATTTACAGGGGAGATAATTTTTGTTTGTGATGCCACTCGTGGGTTGCGGTGATGGGATGGTGGCACCGCCGCTGCCTGTTGTGCAAGTGCCCGGGACCGGTGGTGTTCGGCAGCAAGATGATATCCCCTCCACGGGTAGGGGAAGTATAGTCCCGGGGCCCTGGTGTCGGTGGGGAGCAGTGCTGGGGCGCCATCGGCAGGTTGGACCGGATGACACCAATGTACTCACGATAAAGAATAATCCACACAGAGTTTGTACTGTAAACCAAGGACGGTTGCCGTTGGAGAGGTGTGCTGGTCCCGCACACGGGTTAGCAAGATAGGAACCCTTCCTCCTGCACTTGTGTCTTGCTGTGTGTTGATTTAACCCACTTGGAAAGGGAGAAATCCGCTCCCCTGTGGCTTTGTATACAGTTGGAGCCATTGCCTGCAAAATCTGACCCTTGGGATTTCAGTGGGTTCTGGTGGACACCCTATCCCCCGTTTTGGGCTTCCGTTTCGCTCTCTGGGCTTCTTTAGAACAAGCGCTGAAACCTTGTTCCTGACTGGTGAATTAACATGGGGCTTGCAACCTTCCTCATCCTAGGGACCAGGTACCACGCCTATGCATGGCCTCTGGACCGGACTCCCGCTGTCGGTACCAGCGGTCTAAAACCCTTCACCGATGCACTTCAGGTCTCCTGCGACTGGATCTCTGTCGCCTGTGGCCCTACTCTGCCGTCTGCCACCTAGTCGGTTCTCTCATGGTCCAAGGGCTCCGACCCTTGACCACTCTGCCACTTCAGCTCCTCACACTTTCACTCGTTGAGCTTCACTCTCCTCCACTCGACTGTCTCAACTTCAACTTCAGACTTTAGACTCACTTCAGACTGACTTCTTGCCTGCCTGGTCCCGCCCGCTATTGTGTCCCTATTGTCATGGGGGGAGTGACTAGGCTTTGTGGCTGGTGTTCCTGTGTGTGAGATGTGGTGTTGAATCCCAAGGAGCAGGCAATTCCTGTACCCTTGGTGGGGGGTACAGTCATCTGTGAGTACCTGGTTTTGCCAGGGTGTCACAAGAGCACAGCTACACTACAAATATAGTGAGTGGGGCCCGAACAGCTGGACGCTGAGGGGCCACACAGAAAACTAACTTGTGCATGGAGGTGGCTCCAGATAACGCAGTGACACCGGTGGGAGCGGACACCTGGATGGGCTCCCCATAGAGACTGTGATGCACAGAGTCTTTGGTTTCTCTTCAGTGTGCTTTATAACCCTCATCTTGCACCACGACTACCCACAGTGAGTAACCTGGTTCCCCTGCACCCTGCGCTCCCAAACATCTCACCAAAAACCCCAGAGGCCGGGGCCTTCCCTACCAGCGAAGGGACTGACACCTTGCTGCTCCACACCATCTACCCCGGTACTCCTTCCAGCAGCGGCGGTACTCCCATTACCACAACCCACAGGTGGCGTCACGAACATCTCCCTGTAAATAATCCCCTTTCAAGGATCAGAGTGAGTTCCGGGCCCGGGTCCAGACCCCTCGAGCCACGACCATCCCGGATCTGAGCACCCCGGTCTGCGCCGGGGCGGCACAGCTGCGTCACACCATCCGCCCTGGAGGAGAGTGACATCCCGCAGCGGCAGCTTCCCTCATGGCCGCATACCACAGGTAGCATCACGAGACAACTACCCCCACCATCTCCCCCTTCCTTCATCCACATCTCCCTTTCGTGGACACCTCGGGGCCACGAAGCCGGGCCAGGCCGCCATGACATCCCCCAAAGACCCCCCTTCATCACCAACCTGGTGACTAGTAAAAGAAACCTCAGCCCCATGGGGTGCCTCACATAACAAACATATAGAAACACTTGCTCCAGCTGCTGCAAACGACTCTCTCTCTCGACAGCAGGACTTGGTAGAATGAGATTCTATCAACCGCAAGGAAGATATGGCTGATGAGCCTTTTTAAGGTGGAGGGGAGCGGCCACAAAACGCTTCAGCTGAGCGCGAATTAAGCAACTTGCAGCAAGGGAAAACTGACATTAACTCTTGCTGTACCAACAGAAAGCATAATACTTTTAATATTAGCCTCCAGAGTAGGGAGAAAGCTCAAATAGTAGAATCGTCACAAATCACTCCATGGCGGGAGATAATCGTGACAGCAGATCTGTAGTGGTTTATCTTGATGATATTTTGATTTACTTGCCTGATTTTGAGTCACATCAGGTAGGTATTACAGATATTACAAAGTAATAAACTATATGATAAACTTGAAAAATGTATATTTGCCATATAGGAGGTGCAATTTTTGGGTTACCTGGTGCCATCTTCAGGTTTTCGAATGGACCCTGATAAAGCCCACACTGTGTTACAGGGGTTGTCTCCGCAGAGTTTCCCTTTGGGAATAAAAATCTGAAGATATCGTACCTTTTTTTTGCAAAAGGGGCGGTCGTTTGCACTCTGTGCCTTGAGTCTGAGGATGAGGTGTTAAAGGTTCACGGGGATATCCCTGCTGCCAAGGTTCAAGGGGGCGCTTCTGCTGCCAAAGTTTAGGGTAATAATTTGCATCTTTAAGCTTGCATCTTAAAACCTTAGGTGAACATCATATATTGGTTCTTTCAGGTCACTCAAGTAGTAATATCAACTTTGGATTGCCTTCTTTGTCATTTTTGGTGGCTAAGGTTGCTCCAGTATGTGGTTGATTTTGTTTCCACCTGCAATATTTGTGCATGTTCTAAGACTCTGCATCCTCGTCCATCTGAGTCTCTCATACATTTGAAACGAATGACTGATAAAAAATATTGTCCAGGTCCAGACATAAGTGTAAATGACTATGTGTAGTTACCTTATTTTTCGGATTATAAGACGCACTTGTCGCGGGCGGCGGGGCGCTGCGCTCACCACGCTCGGGTTCGGCGCTGCTTCTGCTACTGCTCGGTGGCTCGAGCGGTGGGCCGGATCCGGGGACTCGAGCGGCGCTCCTCGCCCGTGAGTGAAAAGGGGATGGTTTGGTTTGGGGATGTTGTCCGTGACGCCACCCACGGTTGTGGTGAGGTTGGGACACCACCGCTGCTCTAGACGGGGATCCCAGGAGCGATGACAGGGAGCAGCCGAGATGTTTTTCTCTCCCCTCCGTGGGTAGGGGGATTTGGTGGTCCCGGGGCCCGATGTTGGTGACTGGAAGGTGGATGGCGGGGTTTGGTGAGGTGCAGGGTCGCGGGAGGGCAGCGCGGTGCCAGACGGCACGATGGTACTCACTCAGCCAATGACGTAGACGGAGTCTCTGGTAAAACAAACGGCTGGATGGACGGGTCCCACAGCCGGCTGCGATGGTCACTCCCGGTAGGTTGGGGGTGACTGTCTCTCCCTGCACCTGTGTTGTGTTGTCGGCTCTGATGGCTTCCCACCGGTAGCCCGCTCCCCAGCGGTGTATTTGCCAGAGGAGCCCCTTTATGCCCGCAGGCTCTGGCCCTGGGAACTCTAGCTGAGGCGGTAGCTGTATTTCCCTTCACAGTTGAGCGTTTGCCTTCAGTCGGGTCTTTGCTGCTGGGAAACCCCGGAGGTTCCCGTCGCTGATGGTTTTGACCGGTTTAATGGTGACTCCAAGCCTGGTCGGGGTCCGTAGTCCCTGCCGAATGGTGCTGGCTTCTCTTCGCTCCCCGGTCAGGTACCAGCGGGCCACCACCCATCTCCTGTCCTTACGGTTGTGCGTCAATCGGCCTCGCCTGCAGATGGTCACCACTGTCTGCCAACCTTGCTGTTTGTGCCCGGGCCACGTACCCGGACACGGCCAGTCTGCTCCACTACCGCTTCCCTCAACTCTCAAACTCTTCTCTCCAAAAACTGCCTTCCTTTTCCCGCCTCCAGGACTGTGAACTCCTCGGTGGGTGGAGCCAACCGCCTGGCTCCACCCCACCTGGTGTGGACATCAGGCCCTGGAGGGAGGCAACAAGGATTTGTGTGTGTGACTGATGTGCCTAACCGGGGTGTGGGGTGTGTTGTTGTAGTACCTGTGACGTCCTGGCTTGTCCAGGGCGCCACATTCCCCCTTGGTTACACGCAGACTGTCCGCGGGCTGCCCATCCATCACCGGTTTTATTTTCACAACTGAAAAAGTAAAACAACAAGTAAACACAAGCATTTTTTTATATAGGCACGGTACTTTAAAATTACTAACGGTAGTCAATTTTTATTAAAACATACGGCTTCCGCTCTCCCCCCGCCCAAACAACCTGGCCCTGATGCTGCCCCTAAGAAGTGGGCAGCACCCCTTGCCCCAGTCCATCACCAGGCTGCCCGAGCGGGTACGGTCCCTTTCAGGGGACCCACATTCTTGGGGGACCCCTGACCCTCGGAGGATGGCCACCGGTCCAGGTGTCGGCCGGGCCCCAGCCTACTCCACTGCGGGCCCTTCCTCCAATCTGCCTCTCCGGAGGCGGTAACGGATGTATGCCAACAATTATTTACATGCCACAAGTTTGTGGTTGCCCTGCAAGTTCTCGGGCGTGTCCGTAAGCAGTTCCTTTCGCAAACGGTGCAGAAAGTCCCAACGGGGACTAGTTGTCGGCAACGGCCGGTTCAATCACGGTTGCAAATCGGATAACATCTTCGGCTGATTCAATCTTATCATTCGGTTACTTATTCATACATTCAACAGATCACACCCCTAAATGGTAGTCTCCCTGTACCTAAGCGGGGGTCGACCTAGGTTGGGGCGTGTGGACCTACGTGGCCCAATGTCTGTGGTGGTAGGCAGTGAGGCAGAGGACACAGCTGGTTCCTCCCCCCGGCTATCGTGTGGGGCAGGCAGAGGCATAGGGGATCTGGGTACAGGCACATCCCTGGGCGCTGGGTCATTAACGGCCACTTCCATCTCTTTTTCCTCCACGGGTTGTGCGAACAGTATCACTGGAAGAATCACTGCGCCGTTCTGTGTAGGCCAAATCGGCCCGGAAATCGCCCATCATGGTGTGGATTACCCCTTTTTCCTTCTCAGCCGGTTCGGTGGCCGGGGCTTCAGTTGCTGTCCTCAATGGTGGTGGTCACCTCTTCAAGTGGTCTCGGGACACCGTGGCCAAAGTCTTCCCCTGGTCACGGCTGATCTGGTAGGCTTTCCCATCCTCCCAATCGGTGGGTTGTATTACATACGGGGTCTTCTCCCATTAATCGTCCAGTTTATGGGTCCTTCGCTTTCGCTTCAAGACTACATCCCCTGGCTGAAAGGGACCTGCAGGCGCCTTCCTGTTGAAGCACTGCTCCTGCTGCCTCCGACTCCGACACAAGTTCTTTTCCACATAGTCCTGGACCTGTCGGTACTGCGCTCTTCGCCGAGCGTCCCATCCAGCAGTTGAAGGGAGTGCTTCCAGGGCCTCCAAACCCATTTCTAGGTCCACTGGCAGTCGACCCAGCCGAGGTCTCATCAGGTATGCCGGTGTGCACTTCGTAGAGCTGGAAGGGATGTTGTTGTACATATCAACCAGGTCAGGTAACTTCTCTGGCCACAGATTCCGCTCTTCCAGCGGTAACGTCTTGAGGAGGCCCAGGACCAAGTGGTTCAGCTTTTCACACATGCCATTGGTCTGGGCATGGTAAGGCGTGGTATGAATTTTCTTGCAACCGTACAACTGGCAGAATTCTTGGAATACCTCCGCTTCAAAGGCCGGGCCCCGGTCAGTAAGCACCTTCTCTGGGTATTCGTGCGGCCGACAGAAATAGGCCTGGAACGCTCTAGCGGCAGTACAGCCGGTCAGGTCCTTGACTGGGACAACCACCATGAATCTTGAATAGTGGTCCACAATAGTCAGAGCATAAGTATACCCACTTCGGCTAGGAGTGAGCTTCACATGGTCGAGGGCAACCATCTCCAGCGGTTGATGCGTAATGATTGGGCGTAGAGGGGCCTTCTGGCTGGCCTCGTCCCTTCTTCTCAGTGCGCAGGGACCGCATTCTCGGCACCAGGCCTCCACCGATTCCCGCATCCCACTCCAATAAAACCGCTCCCTCAATAGCATTTCCAGCTTCTTCCATCCGAAGTGCCGGCCCCGTCATGGTATGCCTGCAAGACAGTGGGCACGTTAGCCTGGGGAATCACCAGCTGGCGAACCTTCTCGTGGGTCTTCGGATTGATTAACTCCCGGTACAACTTCCCTTGGTGCAGGTACAGCCGGGTTCGTTCTCGCCATAGGCGTTGGGCCTTGGCAGGGGCGGCAGGGTCTATCCCAGCAGAGCCCCGTTCCACCAGGGTTTTGACCAAGCGGACAGCAGGTGCCTGGTCCTGAGCTTCTTGCCACCCTTGGCTGGGCAGCGGGTCTAGGTTCACCTGTTGCTGATGAACACGCAACTTCTCAACTAGCGGCCGGTGAAACGCATGCAACTTGATCTCTTCGAGGTCATCATCATCCGGCCCCTCTTCCGACAGGTGGGGCATCCGGGAGAGTGCATCGGCATTAGCATTTGTACGGCCGGCCCGGTATTTGATGGGGAAGTCGTAATTGGCTAGCCTGGCCACCCACCGCTGCTCCAATGCACCCAGCTTAGCTGTATCCAGATGGGTCAATGGGTTATTGTCCATGTAAGCGGTGAACTTGGCGGCTGCTAGGTAATGGCGGAACCGCTCGGTGATAGCCCACACCAGTGCTAAGAGCTCAAGCTTGAAAGAGCTGTAGTTCTCAGGGTTCCTTTCCGTGGGTCGGAGTTTTCGGCTAGCATAAGCGATCACTTTCTCCCTTCCGTCTTGGACCTGGGATAATACCGCCCCCAAGCCCACATTGCTGGCGTTGGTGTAGAGGATGAATGGGAGGCTGTAGTTGGGGTACGCTAGGATTTCTTCCCCGGTTAAAGCCGTCTTAAGCTGGCGGAAGGACTCTTCATGCTTTTCCCCTCACGCCAACAGGGTTCCGGGAGGTCTACCACCCTTGGTTTGTCCCACGAGGAGGTCTTGCATGGGGGCAGCCATTTTCGTGTACCCTTTGATGAAGCAGCGGTAGTAGCCCACCAGACCCAGGAAGTGTCTCACCTCCCTCACCGTGGTCGGTCTCGGCCAGTCTTGTATGGCAGTGATCTTCTCTGGATCTGGGGCGACGCCTTCCGTGCCCACCACATGACCGAGGTACTGCACCCTGGGCTTCAACAGGTTACACTTGGAGGGTTTCAACTTCATCCCATACTTGGCAAGGGACGCGAACACCTCAGCTAGGTGCTCCAGGTGGGCTTCATACATCTGTGAGTACACGATTGCATCGTCCAGGTACAACAAGATGGTCTCAAAATTCAGATGTCCCAGACAGCATTCCATTAGCCGTTGGAAGGTTCCAGGGGCGTTGCACAGCCCGAACGGCATGCTGTTGAACTCGCAGAGTCCCATGGAAGTAGCGAAGGCGGTCTTCTCACGGTCTTCGGGTGCCACGGCCACCTGCCAGTACCCGCTGGTGAGGTCAAGGGTAGAGAAGTAGTTAGCGGTCCTCAGCGCGGCTAGAGATTCTTCAATACGGGGCAGAGGGTAGGCATCTTTATGCCTTATCTGGTTAATCTTCCGGTAATCCACACACATTCTCATGGTGCCATCCTTTTTCTTGACCAGCACCAGCGGAGCTGCCCAGGGACTGCAGCTATCCCGAATAACCCCCGCCTCTTTCATGTTCTTCAACATGTCTTTGGCGCATTGATAGTGTGCGGGCGGGATAGGTCTATACCTCTCCTTAATGGGGGGGTGTTTGCCGGTGGGGGTGTAGTGTTGGACCCCTCTAATCCGCCCAAAATCCAGCGAGTGTTTGCTGAAAACTTGCTCATATTCCTGCACTACCCGGTATACCCCATCTCTGTGATGTGTGGGGGTATCGTCAGTGCCTACGTGTAACTCTCGACACCACTCATCTAACCATTCAGGGGACATGTGGTGACTGGTGGCAGGCGGGGAGGTCTGGGACACGGCCTCTTGGATGGCGTGGTGGTCCAGGGTAAGCAGCTTGGCAAGGGTAGCGTACCAGGGAAGCCTAACCTCTTCCTCCCCACAGTTTAACACCCTCACGGGCACTCTCCCCTTCTTAACGTCTACAACTCCCCGGGCGGCCATTACAGTGGGCCAATGTTCGGAGGGCATGGGCTCTACCATGGCTGGGTAATCACGTCCCTGGGGACCTACCGCTGCCCTACACCAAATCATCATCTCACTCCGTGGAGGCACAATTAAAGGCGCCACATCCATTACTCTCACTCCCCCAATCTCTCCTCCCGCAGAGTTTACTTGCTGCCGATACATCAAGGCCCGAATCTCGCGCTGCACAGCCCTCTGTTGGCCTCCTGCTGTGGTGGCGGCCAGCTGTTGTAGTAGGGTCAGCACCTCACTCATGCAATGCTCCATTACATTTGTTCCTAGCACTACCTTCAGGTTATGATCGCTGGGGTCATTCATTATCACGATCATTCCTTGGTGCTGCAGCTCGGTCCGCCCCACAGTCATAGCCACTCGTTTGTACCCCACTTGGGTCAAGGGGAGGCCATCAGCGGCGATCAATGTCATGCTGCCGTCTGGAGGGGCAAGTTCATCATCCCCCCAATACCGGTGATACAGTGTATATGGCATCGTGGTTACCTGAGATCCAGTGTCCAGGAGCGCCATCAGCGGGACGCCGTCCACAGCCAGAGGGATGATGGGGCGTGCCCCGATGAACCGGTCCCGCCAGTCGAGGGGGCCACTGGGTTCTACTCCTGAGGATTGGCTCTTGGCCCCAGGGGTTGCTCGTTTAACGGACACCGTCGGGAGTAGTGGCCGGGCTTGCTGCACCTGTAACAGATTGGGGATCCATACCGTGGATCATTAACCCTCCTCCGCTACATCCAGGGGACGTCATCTGGGCGGTCGGCGAGCTGTAACTCCCTCGGGGGCCTGGGCCTCATTGGAGGCCGAAGTGCGGCGAGGATTTTGGCGAGGTCTCCATCCATGCGATGGACTTGGGCAGCCAGTTCCTCCATCATTCCGCCAGAAGTTGCAGGCGCTGCGGGAGCTGGGGGAGAAGAGGCTACCACGATGGGAGCCGTCTCAGCTGGCCACGGGGCCGCTCCAGGGACATCGGACGCCAGGGGCTGCAGAGCTTTGATGGCCCGTTCTTTCAACACGGCAAAGTCCACATCATGGTGCTCTAAGGCCCACAACCGAAGCTGTTTGTTGATCTCATCCCCTGCACGAACTGCTCTACCAGCATTTTGTTACTGTCAGCATCATTGATGGTATCCACCCGCTTCAGCGTATGGAGAGAAGTTTGCAGACGCAGGGCATAGTCTCTGATACTGTCCGTAGGTCGCTGTCGGCATTGGTAAAACTGCATTCGCAGCTCAGCTCCGGTGCGAGTCTCAAATGCAATCTGTAGCTTTTCGAAGATAGTGGCCACGGAGGACCGGTGCCCCTCGGCCCAGGTCTCCGTCTCCTGCTCAGCCGCGCCGGTTAGCTGCCCCAGCACTACCGCTGCACGCTGCTTATCAGTCAGGGGATACAGTTCTAGGAGCGGGCTAAGCTTCTTTCGGAAGACCTGCAAGGTGTCAGGTTTCCCGTCGTACTGCGGAAGCCAGGTAGCTCCGGGCACATAGGGCAAGGAGAACGGCATCACCTGAGCAAGGGCGGGGGCCGCGGCCCCTCCCGCTCCTGTGGCCAGAGCACGGCCGGGCCCATTTCCATCTACCGGCACTTCTGCCGCCACGTCCACCGCTCCTCCAGCGGCTCCGTCGGGCGCAGACATCTTGTTTCCGTCCCCCCTTGGTTTCTTTCCGGCACCTCCTCTTCAGGGGCGGAGCTTCAGCTTTCGCGCCTCCACTGCTCAGGAAGACGCTCGAGCGGGGAACTTTTCGCGCCCAAGATGGCGGCTTCTGAAAATTTTCGGCCGGACACCTCCGGCGGGACACAAGGCGCACTTCTACAAGGCGGTAGAATGGTAAGATCCTGTTCGTGACGCCAAGTTGTCGTGGGCGGCGGGGCGCTGCGTTTACCACGCTCGGGTCCGACGCTGCTGCTGCTACTGCTCGGTGGCTCGAGCGGTGGGCCGGATCCGGGGACTCGAGCGGCGCTCCTCGCCCGTGAGTGAAAAGGGGATGGTTTGGTTTGGGGATGTTGTCCGTGACGCCACCCACGGTTGTGGTGAGGTTGGGACACCACCGCTGCTCTAGACGGGGATCCCAGGAGCGATGACAGGGAGCAGCCGAGATGTTTTTCTCTCCCCTCCGTGGGTAGGGGGATTTGGTGGTCCCGGGGCCCGATGATGGTGACTGGAAGGTGGATGGTGGGGTTTGGTGAGGTGCAGGGTCGCGGGAGGGCAGCGCGGTGCCAGGCGGCACGATGGTACTCACTCAGCCAATGACGTAGATGGAGTCTCTGGTAAAACAAAGGGCTGGATGGACGGGTCCCGCAGCCGGCTGCGATGGTCACTCCCGGTAGGTTGGCGGTGACTGTCTCTCCCTGCACCTGTGTTGTGTTGTCGGCTCTGATGGCTTCCCACCGGTAGCCCGCTCCCCAGCGGTGTATTTGCCAGAGTAGCCCCTTTATGCCCGCAGGCTCTGGCCCTGGGAACTCTAGCTGAGGCGGTAGCTGTATTTCCCTTCACAGTTGAGCGGTTGCCTTCAGTCGGGTCTTTGCTGCTGGGAAACCCCGGAGGTTCCTGTCGCTGACGGATTTGACCGGTTTAACGGCGACTCCAAGCCTGGTCGGGGTCCGTAGTCCCTGCCGTATGGTGCTGGCTTCTCTTCGCTCCCCGGTTCGGTACCGGCGGGACACCGCCCGTCCCCGGTTCTTACGGTTGTGCGTCAATCGGCCTCGCCTGCAGATGGTCACCACCGTCTGCCAACCTTGCTGTTTGTGCCCGGGCCACGTACCCGGACACGGCCAGTCTGCTCCACTACCACTTCCCTCAACTCTCAAACTCTTCTCTCCAAAAACTGGCTTCCTTTTCCCGCCTCCAGGACTGTGAACTCCTCGGTGGGTGGGGCCAACCGCCTTGCTCCACCCCACCTGGTGTGGACATCAGCCCCTGGAGGGAGGCAACAAGGATTTGTGTGTGTGACTGATGTGCCTAACCGAGGTGTGGGGTGTGTTGTTGTAGTACCTGTGACGTCCTGGCTTGTCCAGGGCGCCACACACTTTTCCTCCCAAAAATGTGGTAGGAAAATGAGGGGTGCGTCTTAAAATCCGAATATTGCTGACCGGGGGGGCTGTCTGTGCGGCGACCGGGTGTGTTTGGGCAGCCGGCTGCCTGTGGCTGCGAGCGTGCCGGCTGCCTCTCTGTCCTGGAAGCCGGCTGCCTCTATGTGTGGGTCGGGGGGCAGCCTGCTGGCTGCCACTCTGTGCGTGCGGGCGGGTGGCGGTGCAGACTGCGGTGGCTGTGCGGCAGGTGTCCCAGTCTGTACGCAGTCCCAGTTTCAAATGATGGCACCGGGAGTCTGCGCGTGCCCAGATGGATCTCTTGGATGAGAGCTCCATCTGTGCATGCTCCACTCCGGGAGTCAGCGCGTGCGCAGATGGAGCCATTGGATGAGAGCTCCATCTGCGCATGCGCCGCTCCAGATGCCATCATTTGAACCGGGACCGCAGATAGACTAGGACACTCACCGCACCGGCCTGCTCCACCACTGACTGGCCGCCGCTGCCACTACTGACATGCCACTGCTGACGCCACTGACCCGCCGCTGCTGCCACTAACCCACTACTGACCGCTGCTGCCACCACGGATCCGCCGTGGCTGCCAGTACAACCTCTGCCTCCTGTGACCCCACTTCACCACCACTGCTGCCCCCCTCCGGACAGCACCGGAGACAACACCGGAGTATAAGACGGACCCCACCTTTTTTATCTCTAAATTGAAGGTGCGTCTTATAAAACGAAAAATACGGTACTTATCATAAACATTAGGTTAAAAGTTCCCGCTTGGAAACTTGATGCTAGGTTCATTAGTCCTTACAAAGTTATTGCCGTCATTAACCCTGTGGCTTTTCACATTGAGTTAACTGAAGCACTTTAAATCCATAATGTATTCTACAGGTCATTGCTAGAGAAATATGTTGCATCTTTTAACACCGTTTCCACCACCTCCAGTGCTTATTGATAGTAAGTTAGAATTTAAGGGGCAATGATTGTTGATTCCTGCTTTGTTCATTGCTCTCTCCAATACTTAGTACACTGAAAGGGCTATGGTCCGGAAGAAAGGCTGTGGGTACCAGCATCAAAAGTTAATGCCAGTAGGTTGGCGCATTCCTCCCAATGTGTCTTATCCGGACAAAACTGACCCTGAGGATAAGGTGGCTTCTCCTAGAAAGGGGGGTACTGTTATAAGTGTGTCGTGTTTGCAGGTCACATCTTGTGTTGGAGAGGATTTACTTTCATTTACTGCTAAAATTGTTAAAAACTCTTTCCTGTCTGGAAGAGATTACTCATAGCCTTAATTACAGCTGCTGTATCGTCATCACACCTTTCCACTATATTTTTCCACTCCTGGCTTTGCTCCACCCCGGTGATAGAATATTTATACTGACCACTTTGAAGGAGCCTGTTTCTGGAGTAGCTGTGGTGTATTTTCAATTGCAGTTGTGAAGTTCCTGCCGAAGAAACATAGGGGTGTTATTTGTTCGATCTTTCCACACCCCATTTGTCTTACTTTCCTTGTGTTGTTTTATGGTAGTGGTGGGACTAGTGTCTCACTTACCTACTCACTAGTCAGGGTAACTTCAGGGTCAGCGAGGGCCTAAGCAAGTGATGGCATATGGGGAGAAGGAACCCTCTAGGGAAATTAGGGAGCTCAGTGTCACATGGTGTTTGGCTGAAAACTCACTGAGGATCTGATGCTGTTCACATAGAATCTGACACTCTACATTGTGCCTTCTCTGGTGCTTCTGATTTGTGCAGACAGGCTTGGGTGTCAACCAGCTCATTAGCGACCGGGCTTGCAGGAGTTAATTTCTTATAGCCTGCTGGTTTCCTCTTGGATAACATGTTGTGGAAGACCAATCACAGTAACTTCCCACCTTTTTAAGATGGTGGAGCCTGGCCTCCCATGCCGACTATAGCTTTTGCTAAACTGGTCTATGTGTTGTGGTTATCCAGTTGCTGGTGATTTTTTGCATGCTGCATGATATGCTATGGAAATTCTCATGTCATCTAGTTATTTCCTCCCTGCTTTTTATTTCCTCTTTATCACATATTGTCTTATATCTCCGTATCTGCAAACTGTGTGTTACAGTTTTGGTTTTGGTTTCCCCATTTGTCTATATCTGTGGGTTCAACTGGGCCTGTCTCAGTCATCCCCTGGGGCTAGGGAGTGGGAGTATAAGATTAGCTCCTGCCAGGAGCAGTGCAAGGAAGGTGGCCCAGACATCTTCACCATCAGAAATATCTTTAAGCTTAGGAACAACTAGGGCCCCCTAACCTGAGGGCCAGTCTAGGAGCCCCAGTCCCCTGTTATCTCCTCTCACCCCATGACACTCAGGGATCAGCCACAGGTCAGTGTGAGGTATTGATCTCTCTCCCTAACACCAGGCTGTTCTTCTATATCTTTCCTGGTTTTCTCTATTGCGTTGGGCCCTGGTGTGAAATAAGACAGTTTTATTCTTTGGATCAGTGTGAATACAGCAATACCACATTTATATTGTTTTTTTTATGTTTTGTTGCTTTTAAACCATAAAAACAATTACCGTATATAGAAAAAAAAATATTTTTGCACTGCTGTATTCTGAGAACTAAAGCTGTTTTTTTTTTGCTGATGGAGCTGTATTACAGCTTGTTTTTTTGTGACGATTTCAGCTATACTGTTTTTATTTATATGTAACTTTTTGTTTATATTTTTTCCACTTTTTGTCGGCTGTATGATGAAAAGATAGTTTTTGCTATGTTTTTTTTATTTTTTTTATGTTGTTCACTGAAGGGATTAAATAGTATGAAAGTTTTATAGAATTGGTTCTTCTTGATCGTGATGACACCAAATGTGTGTACTTTTTTTTTTACATAAATATACACTTTTTAGTGGCATAATTTTTTTGTTCTTTATTTTCTGGGGGGGTAACATATTTTTACCAAAAAGGTTTTTTTGTTCTTTTTAACTTTTTTTACTTAGTCTTTATATGGAACATTAACTTTTATTAGTCTAACATGATCTAACAGGCCACCGTACACTGGGGGTACCAAATGACCTCATGGTGTTGTGGCGCCCTGGACTAGCCAGGTCGTCACAGATAACACACAAACACCCCCACCCCCATTAGACAGTGACACCAGCCAAACAAAAACCCTTGTTGCCTCCCTCCAGAGTCTGATGTCCACACCAGGTGGGGCGGAGCCAAGCGGTTGGCCCCACCGAGGGGTTCACAGGCCTTGAGGCAGGAAAAGTGGCAGAACAGTTTAGGAGTTTGAAGTTAGAGGAGCAAGCACTTCAGTGTCTGGGTTTGTGGCCCAGGCACTGACAGCAAGGTTGGCAGATAGTGGTGGCCGTCTGCAGGAGTGGTGAAGCAACGCGGAACCGTAGGACTGGGGTCGGGCGTTGGCCCGCCGGTACCGACTGGGGAGCAAAGTGAAGCCAGCACACACAGGCAGGGCCATCGGACCCCGACCAGGTTTGGAGCCGCCGACAATAGTCAAATCCGAGTGTGACCAGAACCCCAGGGGTTTCCTAATAGCCAAAGACCCGATAGAAGGCAACCGCCCACACCATGAGGGTATACAGCTACCGCCTAAGGCTAGACACCCAAGGGCCAGCGCCTGCGGGCAAACGGGCTACTCCGGCATCCATACACCAGGGAGCAGACTACCGTTGTGGATCCATAGTAGTCAACTAAGTACATCAAGGTGCAGGGAAAGGCAGCCGCCATCACCTGTCCAGGGAGAGACACTGCAGCCGGCTGCGGGACCCGTCCATCCAGCCATTTGGTTTACCGAGGACTTTGTGCATCTCTTACTGAGTGAGTACACCCGTGCCATCCGGCATCGCACCACGCTGTCCCTGCAACCCTGCACCTCACCAACCCAGCCTCCCCGTCACATCACCGGGCCCCGGGACCACAGAGGGGGAAAACAACATCCCAGCTGCTCCCTACCATCGCTACCAGGATCCCCGTCACCATCAGCGGTGGTGCCCATCTTCACCACGACCCGTGGGTGGCGTCACAGACTAAATCCCCCAAACCAACCACCCCTTTCACTCACGGGCGAGGAGCGCCGCTCGAGTCCCCGGATCCGGCCCACCGCTCGAGCCACCGAGCAGCAGCAGCCGCAGCAGCGCCGGACCCGAGTGTTAGCGAGCGCGCAGCAGCGGCGGCAACCTCCCCGCC
Organism: Anomaloglossus baeobatrachus; assembly: GCF_048569485.1. NCBI lineage: Eukaryota > Metazoa > Chordata > Amphibia > Anura > Aromobatidae > Anomaloglossus > Anomaloglossus baeobatrachus. The sequence goes on along the minus strand of NC_134358.1, from coordinate 217,831,324 downwards.
CGCGACAGTGTCATGGCAATTATCGGCACCCTTAGATGCTGCTGTCATGATTTACAGCAATATTTAACAGGTAAATGTGCCCCGAATGGTTACAAAAGCACTCTTCAAGTATTCCTAATCAACATTTTAAAACAGTGATGATGGAACAGGCCCCATAATGGTCAGCATTTTAATGTTTATCAGTGGACATTAAGGGGTTAAAGATGAGCTAGTGGCACACTTTGAATTTAAAGATGGACTTAAAATGAACTCTCAAACCCAGTGCTAGTTTTTAGAAGACACTTTCTTTAAGCAGTGGTATAGGAAAAAGTCTGCATCTTTCAAGTAAACCAAGTTTTTTCCAGGACAATACTCCATAGCATGCATCGAAGTACTCCACTGCTTGACTAGCCAGTAGAGGTCTTAAAGATGAAAGAATACCATATACAATGGAACCTTGCTTAATGAGTAACCCACTTAACGAGAATTTCACTTAACAAGCAAAGCTTTCTGTAAATTTGTAACCCGGTTTACAAGATAGCTTTGCTGTACGAGCACAATACTCACCGCACACACTTCCGGTTCCATACATCCACCGCGCTCTGACCCGCTCTTACAGTCTGCACAAACACACACAAGCATGCGAAAAACACACACAAACAGGCACAAACAAACTCGCACGCACACACAAACAGTATTATGCTCACCTTACCTTCCGTTCCATCGCCGACCTTATGGTTCTTGTAGAACTACAACACCCAGGTGGCCGGCGATGGAACGGAAGGTAAGGTGAGCATATAATATGTGTACCTTCCATTTCATCGACGGCCTCCTGGGTCCTGTAGTTCGCAGCTCCAGGATGTGTATCCGCAACCAACGCGACGAGGCAGGAACTTCGGCTATCACCGCTACTCAAAGGCAGCGCGCTGGCCAATTAGAGGCTAGCGGGTCCTGCCTTTGACGTCAGCGCTCTGGCAGCGGACGTTCCGCCCTTGTCGTGATGGTACCCGATACACAGCCCGTACTAGCGAACAGCAAGTCACAGGAGACCGGCGATGGAACGGAAGGTAAGGTGAGCATAATATGTATGTGTGTGTGTGTGTGTGCATGCATGATTGTGTGTGTTTGTGTGAGTTTGTGCGTGTTTGTACGTGTTTGTGTGTGTGTGCATATGTGGAATGGCACAATAGGGGACCAGGATGGGACATTTAACAAGTTGTGGAGCAAATTGTCTGCATTGCAATGATTTCCTATGGGAAATCTTGCTTTGCTGAACGAGTAACTTGGTTAACAAGCACACTCCCAGAACAGATTGTTCTCGTTAACCAAGGTTCCACTGTATACTCAAGCCGAGGCCCCTAATTGTACCACAAAAAACTGGTAAGAAATATTGACTTGAGTAAAAGCCTAGGGTGGGAAATGCAGCAGCTACTGGTAAATTTCAAAAATAAAAATAGATACCAATAAAATGTAATATTCCCATCCTTGTCCACCCTTGTAGTAATGTGCCCATTCTTGTCCCCCATTGTAGTAATGTGCCTATAATTGTGCCCTCCTTTGTAGTAATGTGCCCATCCTGTAGTAATGTGCCCATATTTGTGCCCCCTTGTAGTAAAGTGCACATTCTTGTGCCCTGTAGTAATGTGTCCCATCCTTGTGGCCCACCCTGTAGTAATGTGTCCCATTCTTGTGCCCCATCCTGTAGTAATGTTCCCATCATTGTCCCCCACTTGTAGTATTGTGTCCATCATTGTCCCCCTTGTAGTAATGTGTCCATCCTTGTCCTCCCTTGTAGTAATGTGCCCATCCTGTAGTAATGTGGCCCATCCTTGTGCCCTGTAGTAATGTGCCCGTCCTTTAGTAATGTCCTCATTTTGGTCCCCTTCTTGTCCCCTATTATGCCGTTGTTCACATACACACAAAAAAAATTATTCTCACCTGTTCTCCGTTCCTGTTCCGAGGGGTGCTTATTGCGGATCGCAGGCACATAGACCCCTCCATGATCACGTCTGGCTAATGGGACTGCTGCTGCCAAATGCTGTCATCGCTTTACTGCAGTTGATTGCTTTGCAGCCACTGTGATTACTGCAGACGGCAGCGGCAGCCCAGTTCACCAGACGCGATCATGGAGCGGTCTATGTTCCTAGAGTCCGCAAGAAGCAGGTAAGAGGACACCGCAGGAACGGAGGACAGGTGAGAATAATTTTTTTGTGGGAACCTCACTTGAGCATAAGCCGAGGGGGGCGTTTTTAGTATAAAAAACATGGGCTGAAAAACTCAGCTTATACTCGAGTGAATATGGTAATCACATGGCTGATGGCCACCTTCCCCACCTGACCTAACCATTATTGAGAACTTGTGGGCCCTCCTTACATTGGAGATTTACGGTGAAGGAAAATTGTCACCTCTCTGAACAGTGTCTTGGAGGTTGAGGTTGGTGCTTTGCAAGCGTTGATTGTCAACTGATTAAGAAACTGATTCCATTAATGGAAGGTTTATAACTATTATTGAAAAGAAGGGTGGCTGTAAAGGTCACTGAAGCGTTTTTTGAAATATCAGAAATGTAATTTTGTTCATTTGAGTTGTTTGGTTATTCTCACTTTAACTGATGAAAATAAACAATTGAGATGGGTAAATGTATCTTTTTTATATAGATACATAATCATCCTGCATCCTAATAGTTGCACAGTAAGTCTGCACACATAGATATTCTCCTAAGACAGACAAACCTCCCTTTTACTTTCTTAAATATTCAGGCTTTAAATGTATTAACCTTTAGAATTGACAAACAGTGCTGGAGATGTTCAATAATAAAATGAATCATTCAAAATACAAACTAAGAATTGAGCACATTGTGTATTTAGATGAATCTTTGAGTTTGAGCAAGGGGTGATCTATAGATTGTACAGTAATGTCCTTCAATGTTCAAAATATGTTCTATGAAATTAATAGAGTTATGAAATCAATTTGATTATTTTACCTTCATCATTTATGATTATCTCATGTAACTTAATATTGGTGGATTTGGTGGATCCAAATCTATCATGATGGAGAGAATTAGGTGGAACAGAAAAAATGTAAGTGGGTTAATATATACTATTAATATGGATGATTTGGGAATGCATGGCAAGCAGACATGCATTAAGTTTGCATAATAGGTAAGTACAATACATGGGATAACTTTAGTTTTATAATAAGTAACTGTGGTCTCCAGTTCATTGTAATCATTACTCAGATTCAGCGCACCCTCCTTACATGAATTATATATAAACTGTGTGCAGAATTATTAGGCAAATGAGTATTTTGATCACATGATACTTTTTATACATGTTGTCCTACTCCAAGCTGTATAGGCTTGAGAGCCAACTACCAATTAAGTAAATCAGGTGATGTGCAGCTCTGTAATGAGGAGGGGTGCGGTATAATGACATCAACACCCTATATAAGGTGTGAGTAATTATTAGGCAACTTCCTTTCCTTTAGCAAAATGGGTCAGAAGAGAGATTTGGCAGGCTCTGAAAAGTCCAAAATTGTGGGATATCTTGCAGAGGGATGCAGCAGTTTTGAAATTGCCAAACATTTGAAGCGTGAAACCGAACAATCAAGCATTTTATGGCAAATAGCTAACAGGGTCGCAAGAAGCGTGTTGGGAAAAAAAGGCACAAAATAACTGTCCATGAATTGAGGAAAATCAAGCGTGAAGCTGCCAAGATACCAGTTTGGCCATATTTCAGAGCTGCAACGTTATTGGAGTATCAAAAAGCACAAGATGTGCCATACTCAGGGACATGGCCAAGGTAAGGAAGGCTGAAAAACAACCACCTTTGAACAAGAAACATAAGATAAAACGTCAAGACTGGGCCTATAAATATCTTAAGAATGATTTTTCAAAGGTTTTATGAACTGATGAAATGAGAGTGACTCTTGATGGGCCAGATGGATGGGCCAGAGGCTGGATCAGTAAAGGGCAGAAAGCTCCACACCGATGCCAGCAAGGTGGAGGTGGGCTACTGGTATGGGCTGATATCATCAAAGATGAACTTGTGGGACCTTTTCGGGTTGAGGATGGAGTGAAGCTCAACTCCCACACCTACTGCCAGTTTCTGGAAGACAACTTCTTCAAGCAGTGGTACAGGAAGAAATCGGTATCATTAAAAAAAAAAAACATGATTTTTATGCAGGACAATGCTCCATCACATGCATCCAACTACTCCACAGCATGGCTGGCCAGTAAAGGTCTAAAAGATGAAAAAATAATCATATGGACCCCTTGTTCACCTGATCTGAACCCCATAGAGAACTGGTGGTTCCTTGTTACACCTCGTGGCTCTCCTGTTGCAAGGAATGAGGTGGCCCCCCATTCCTTGTCTGCTGCGGGCCCTCCTGCTCAGCAGCACCAAAGGTCTGGGAGACTGCGCAGTCTGCAGGAGCTGCCTCCTTGGAGACGCAGCAGAAGGGTGACAGCTACTGGTTCTCCCCTTGCAAGGAATGGAGTGGTCTCCCATCCCTTGTCTGCCACAAGCCCTTCTGCTCAGCATCACAGAGGGTCGGGGAGGTTGCGCAGTGTGCAAAGGATGGATACTCAGGGAAGCAGCAAGACTTCCCTTATCTCTGCACATTGTGAAACCGAGGATCCCGCCTTTATGACCCAGAGGCAGGAAGATGAGTATGTGCCCCACGTGACGTCTTCTGATTCGCTCACTGATATCACACGGCCCGATAACGAGGCTGGTGGTGTGCTGAATCTTGACTGGCCGGGCCAAGACGTCACGAATTCTGTTTGGGTCACGTCCATCTCGCGCCCGCCCTTGGGTGGAGCTACACCTCCTTAAAAGCTCCCCCTGCCATCATGGCGGCGCGCAACCGTCCTTCTATGTTTGGATGTCTGGCAGTGTGCTGCCACGCCACTGCTCAGGCATTATTGTCTTTCGTGGGCTTTGCCCTTGCTGCTCAGGCAGCACCTGGTTTGCAGGCCGTGTTCCTGCCTTGCTGCTCCGGCAGTATCTCCTTTATCAGGCTGTGTTCCTGTCCCAGGTGAGCTCCTCGAGTCTCCACCGGACTCACCTGGTTATTGAAAGCACACGTGCGTGGGCACCTCTGTGCTACCCTCGTGCCATATCCTGTGACTCCCGCTGGCACACGTGCGTAGGCACCTCTGTGCGTCCCCGTGCAACAGGTACACCGATCGAGAAGCCCCGAGCCATACAACCCTCACGGGTTAGGGCGGACCGATGTACATAGATCGTCTGTGACATTCCAGACGATCACTAGTAGCAACCCGCTCACTCTTTCCTGACCATAGCAGCGGTCCCTTACACCGCACAGTGGACCTTGACCGGCGGAAGCTGTCCATTTCCCATCTTGGCACGCTTCCCCGGGTCCCCCTCGTAACAGTTCCTCATAAAATGTGAGATCTACAGGGAGGGAAAACAGTACACCTCTCGGAACAGTGTCTGGGAGGCTGTGGTGGCTGCTGCATGCAATGTTGATCGTAAACAGATCAAGCAACTGACAGAATCTATGGATGGTAGGCTGTTGAGTGTCATCATAATGAAAGGTGGTCACTAATTTTTTGGGTTTTGTTTTTGCATGTCAAAAATGTTTATTTCTAAATTTTGTGCAGTTATATTGGTTTACCTGGTGGAAATAAACAAGTGAGATGGGAATATATTTGTTTTTTATTTAGTTACCTAATAATTCTGCACAGTAATAGTTACCTGCACAAACAGATATCCTCCTAAGATAGCCAAATCTAAAGAAACCCCACTCCAACTTCCAAAAATATTAAGCTTTGATATTTATGAGTCTTTTGGGTTGATTGAGAACATAGTTGTTGATCAATAATAAAAAAAAATCCGCTAAAATACAACTTGCCTAATAAGTCTGCACTCAGTGTACATTACAGACCTGTGAAACGGTAACATCTGCATATGGAATTTCATATCACTAATATTAAAATTGTTTATAGATAGCAAATTAAAGATATACACTGGAGTGATGAAAGAAACCTGGCTTGGTGTTGTCTGTTAGCACACCTCTTATAATTCTTGAAGCTTCTTCTTGTTACAGCTGTGTCTTTGCCTCATTATAAGCTATAGTTAATCTTGCTCTGGCTCAGTCTTGTGTTTTCAGACCTTGCTTAGGCCCGTTTCATACGTCAGTGAAAAACACAGACGTTCTTCACTGACATATAAAACACGCATATGTCCCTCCGTGTGCCGTGATTCACAGCACACGTGGGTTGTCTATGTGCAATCCTGGCTCCGTTCTCCGTGGTCCGCGATTGCACATACAGTAGAGATCAACCCACCTGTGCCGGCTCCCGCTCTCCTTGGTGCTGAATGCTCCCACGGTGCAGCATCCGGCCGGCGCTGACCCCCGCAGCAGCTGCTTCTGGGTTGGCTGTGAATATGATATTCATGAATATGCATGACAGTAATGAGCCGGCTCAGAAGCAGCAGGCAGCACAGGCTGCACAGAGCATCGCTGGAGCCGAGTGAGTAAAAATGATTTTTATTTTATATGCACGTTTTTTTCTGGCATGTGTTTCACGGATCACACACGGATCCCACCATAGTGTGGTCCATGGGACATCGGTGATGCCAGAAAAAAACGGACATGTCTCAGTGCGGTATACAGGGACACACGTGCACACCACACGGAGACACAGTCAGTGAAAAATCATTGATGTGTGCGCACACCCATTGATTATAATGCGTCTGCGTATGTCAGTGATTCTGGTACATATAGAAAAAAGCACAAACGTACCAGAATCAATGACGTCTGAAACAGGCCTTAGCCTGTTTTTACTCCTGTTGTCTGACCTCAGCATGCATTTTGACCATTATTCAGTCTTGCAACTCTATTCCCACTTGTGACCTCCTGATTTGATGCAACTTCTTGACTACTCTCTGCCAGCTTGCTTCACCATCCAGTAGCCAGCTTTGTGACACTAACCAAGGGGCTCATGTGGAAGTCCAGATCCCTGAACAGGAGTTAAAGGGTAAAGGCAAAGCAACTCCTGGGATTTAGCAGACGGAATAACTAAGTCTGCCCGTGGAAGCTCTATTAAGAATTAACAGTCTACCACTAAGATGGCTCCTGTAACATTTCTGTTTCTTAAGAGTATTTTTTTACTCAAAATTCTCTGTTTTGTACCAATCATGTACAACTGTGATCATCCAGAATTAAGAAGATTTTAGCTGAAAATGTATAAATGGCCGTACAATAGTAAATCAGAAGCCTGAACCAAGTTTAGTAATAATGGTTAACTAAGGGGTACTTTGCCCACTACGACATCGCAGGTGCGATGTCGGTGGGGTCAAATTGAAAATGCCGCACATCCGGCGTCGCTGTCGATATCATAGTGTGTAAATCCTTTTTGATACGATTAATGAGCGCAAAAGCGTCGTAATCGTATCATCGGTGTAGTGTCCGACATTTTCATAATTTCGCTGCAGCAACGGTACGATGTTGTTCCTCGTTCCCCTGCGGCAGCACACATCGCTGTGTGAGAAGCCGCAAGAGCGAGGAACATCAGTTTACCTGCGTCACCGCGGCTCACACCGGCTATGCGGAAGGACGGAGGTGGGCGGGATGTTTACGTCCCGCTCATCTCCGCCCCTCCGCTTCTATTGGCCGCCTGCTGTGTGATGTCGCAGGGCAGGTGAGTGTGTGTGATGTTGCCGTAGCGATAATGTTCGCTACGGCATCTATCAAAAGATATCGCTGCTGCAAAGGGGGCGGGGACTATCGCGCTCGGCATCGCAAGCATCGGCTTGTGATGTCGTAGGGTGCAAAGTACCCCTAAAAGTTGACTGAATGTAATATGTCAACATGATGATGTAGGGGTGGCATGGGGCAGTAGTTGCAGGCAAGGGTGAGCCCCGGCTGTCATGCAGCCCTCCATAAGCAGTCCGCGCCCCAGCTACCTCCACAGTGCAAAGTGGTTTTACTTGCTTGTATGATCTCCCAAGAGATGACACAGACACAGGCTTTCCTTTACATTTCAACGAATCTTTACGGTCAAGATCACGCAACTGTGGCCGAACATACATATTGTGGACACTTTCCTTTAACGTTACAGGGGCAACTTGAATCACAATAATTTGAAATTTAATGCAGACTGATTCCCTGGCTCCAGTGTTTTGACGGTTACTCTGTTGTTCACTTTTCCCCACTTAAATTCATTAGTCCACACAGCAAAGTCAAATAGTCCTTCACAATACTGTCCTGTCCTACCCACAGGGATTTTAATTTAAAAAAACTATTGTGATAACTGTTGGACAAAGCTCTACCACTACTGTGTTGGGCCCTCTTGCCTGGGCCTCAGTTAGTTAATGGGGCCTTTAAGCAGACACTAGGGTCTTACAGTTGGTAACTTGGGAACACTTTCCTTGGAGTGCTGACCTGGTAACACGTGGAGGAATAGCCCCTTTGTCTGATTTTTTCCTGCATGTCCAGGGCCTATTGTTGACCCAGCACATCCTTCCGAATTTGATTTGGTCCACTACTTTCACTCCACCTCTCACAGCTTTACTGTTTTTCTTCTCCTTCACTACTACTCTCAACATGGCTGCTGCCTATTCTTTAACCACTAAAACTCCACCCTCAAGAGAGAGTGTATCCCTAAGGCCTTATCCCTCTCCCTATCTGGAGGGAACCAGGAAGCAGTCATTTACAAACCTGGCAACTAGATGGCCACAGCATAAAATAAAACACCATATAACTTAACTTTACAAAACAATGGATTGTCCGAGCCCTACACCCCCTTACAACTACACTCTTTGTGACCTGAAAAGAACTTTCTAAAGTTTTGTGTATTATTTAATTGTAGAAGTGCATATCTTAAAAAAGTGCTCCGAAAAAATTCCTGCATAGTATGCTAATAATAGCTCAAGTGTCCAATGGGCATTTATAATCATCTAGGTGCCCAGGTGACACTCCGGTAAGCTCAGCCTTGTCTAATTGATTGATATAAATCTGAAAATTGGCGTATTAACAGTGTTTGCCCTTGTGTGAAAAGAGGCATACACTTTAGTAGATGCCAAGCTCAATTCTGGGTCACCAGGACTTGTACGGATTGTGCATACCTTTCATTTTCATATGACATGGAAGTTTTTCTAAATACGTTTTATAAAGTGCAATATATAGTGCTACAATTGACTGATGGATATAAACCATTAACTCATTTCTATTAAGCAAAGTAGATGCTGAGAAATGTAGGACGTTTCTGAATTCTAAACTACTGGCTGTTACTTTTAGTTATTTTCTGAAGACTAGCTGTCATTTCATCAGCAAGTCCAATCCTTGAAAAAATGACAGTGATCTCCTATTTTTCAAGTTTTATCTGAAGAAAAAATCGATTGTATAAATATTTTTCAAACCAATAACTATTTCATGAACATCTTTCCTTTCTTATGGGTTCATCTGATGTGGTTAATTCTCTTAACTGTAGGTAAGGCTGAGCAGCACGGTCCAGAGGTGATAATGCAGCAGAATTATACTTGTCTGACTACATATTGATCAGACAGGACCAGGAAGACAGAGTATTCAAGATGGCAAATGGGCAAGAGACACTGAAAGCAGAAGATGCAGCTGGAACACACTTACAGTCTTAAGGGGGCTTTACACGCCCCCTCGTGAAAGCACCCGCCCCTGTCGTTTGTGCGTCACGGGCAAATTGCTGCCCGTGGCGCACAATATCGCTAGTACCCGTTACACATACTTACCTGCCTAGAGATGTCGCTGTGGGCGGGGAACGGCCTCTTTTCTAAGGGGGCGGTTCGTGCGGCGTCACAGCGATGTCACACGGCAGGCGTCCAATAGAAGCGGAGGGGCGGAAAGCAGCCATATGAAAGTCACACCCACCTCGTTGCCGGAGGACGCAGGTACGGTGTTGTTCGTCGTTCCCAGGGTGTCACACATAGCGACGTGTGCTGCCTCAGGAACGACGAACAACCTGCGTCCTGAAACAGCAACGACTTTTTGAAAATGAACGACGTGTCAACGATCAGCGATTAGGTGAGTATTTCTGATCGTTAGCGGTCGCTCGTAGGTGTCACACGCAACAAAGTCGCTAACGAGGCCGGATGTGCGTCACGAATTCCGTGACCCCAACGACATCTCGTTAGCGATGTTGTTGCGTGTAATGGGGCCTTAACTCTCAATCTTTAAATAGAGCTTTAGCCAATCACATTGACTGCTAGAAATAAGGTTACATGACAAGTCAGCTGTCAACATGTAGTGGAAGTTGCTGAATTATATATTGTGATGGTAAGAGAGGAAGAGTCACTAATTCATGTTCTCAAGCAACAATGCTTATTAAGAAACATCGATGAAATTCAGGAAAATCATAATGAAAAACATTGCTAATTACATTAATTAGCAAAATATATAAAACTTTCTTCTGTTTGCAAAAAAACAAACAAAAAAGAAAAAATGAAATACGTCAACACAACTTATATAACAAGTGGCTTTTCCAAATTCAACACAAAATGCCACATTTAATGACTAATGCTGCCTTAGAATGAATCAGCCCCTTACTGATAACACTCTTCAGTAGAGCCCTCTCTGGCTGTTATGACCTGCTGAAAATGTGATACATAGCCAGGCACCAGCTAATGTCAGTGTTTCTGAGGAATCATTCTTAACCCATTCTGAGTGGGCAATGTCTTCCATTTCACTAAGATTCTTAGGCATGTGTGCTATACTCAGCTTCCTTCATTTCAATTGAAAATTTTCTATGGGGTCAGGCGTCTGTGATGGAAAAAATGACAGATACCTCAATGGAATCTAAGAAACCCTATTTCAATTTAATGGGTCCGTCATGCACCACTAGTGTCTTTGGTGTGATGGATCCATCATTTTGGATTCCATTCTGCTGACAGAACAGACAACCGGAATTAAGAGCACTATAGTGAACTCAGCCTAATATTTAAAGGGGTATTCCAATCTCCACGATCCTATCCCAATATTTAGTAGGCATATTAGTAATAATATTAGCAAATTCCTCCAATATGAAATGTTATGTAGTTCTCAAGATATAGCCATGTCTCTTAACTTATGTGCAGGGCATTACAGTTTAGGTACCATGGTTATGACCACGCATATAGTGACAGTTAGTGGCTTTTGGTTGTAGCCATGGATACCCAAGTGCAATGCACTGCACATGATGTAAGTGACATAGCTAATAAAGTGAATTATATTACATTTCTAATTAGAGGTATTTCCTATTATTATTATTATTATTATTATACCTACCACATATTGGATAGGATCTTGGAAATGGGAATACCCCTTTAAAGCCTTTTGCGGGCTTTACACGAGTCGACTGATCATGTTATGCATCGTCGGGGTCGCGGTTTTCGTGACGCACATCCGGCATCGTACACGATGTCGTCTCGTGTGACACCTCCTAGCGACGCAGTATCGCTCACAAATCGTGAGTCGTGTACTCGTCGCTAGGTATCATAAAATTGTTTAATTAAAATGGCGGCGGTTGTTCATCGTTTCCGTGGCATCACACGTTGCTCCGTGTGACACCACAGGAACGATGAACAGCAGCTTACCTGCCTCCCACGGCGCCCGCTGGCTATGTGGAAGGAAGGAGGTGGGCGGGATGTTTACATCCCGCTCATCTATGCTCCTCCGCTTCTATTGGCCGCCTGCTGTGTGACGTTGCTGTGACGCCAAACATCCCTCCGACTGCAGGAAGTGGATGTTCGTCGCCCACAGCGAAGACGTCCGTAAGGTAAGTACGCGTGACGGGGGTTAAACGAGTTTGTGCGCCACGGGCAACTAATTGCCCGTGATGCAAAAACGGCGGGGGCGGGTATGATCGATCGTGCTATTGCACAATCGGTCGTCTCGTGTAAAGCAGGCTTTAGGACAGTCAGTATGCCGCCATTTTGGTCTGCTATATACTTGGTATAAAGTATAAGGTGGACATTGTTGGATTTAAATTAAGCAGCATGAACTTATGAGTGCAATTTCATAACTCTACTATAATATAATTATTTTTTTTCTCTTCAACTTCTAAAAGGATATTTTATAATGGGATTATAATAACACTTATAAAATCTAACATTACATGAAAACCAAACAAGCTTTTTTTATTAACTATTGACCACTTAACCTTTGAAGTTCATCTAGAATCAACATTTTGATAGATCAATAAACTTTTGCTTGAGCTTTAAAAGGTTTTTAAACACTACCACTAAGCTTTTTACAAATATCTCACAAATTACAGGGTGTCTCTAATTGCATGGTGTGAATGTCAATTTAGATTAGCCATCTGCAAGACTCAATATAGAGAAAAATTGTAAAAATATGAAACATTGTGAAAATTGATAAATAGATTGGTCTTGCTTTATCACAAAGGCAATCAGAAAAGAAAAGGCAAAAATGTTCTGAAGAAAAAAAACAGAAAAGAACGTAATGTGTTTAAAGCAGTTAAAACTCCATGTAAAAAATAAATAAATCCTTAGATCCAAAAGAAATAGGAAACAGATTTTGGAGTGTGGGGTATTTCTAGTACCCGAATGTTCGCACATCTCTCGTAGGTCAGTATGATAGCTGAAGCTGTTGTGGAAATGTTGCATTTGACTCCAGTGATATATTTTAACAAGTTGTTCAATCTTTGACATATTATCAGGATTTTATTGTCCTTCTGCCGATAGACCACTAATGGCTACTATTGTTCAGTTTGATAAATTGTGCTTCATTTCCACTCCTCACCACTGAGGGCTGCTATTGTGTTGCTGCAGTTGGCCTTTCCCTAAAGGTACCGTCACACTAAGCAACGCTCCAGCGATCCCACCAGCAACCTGACCTGGCAGGGATCGTTGGAGCGTCGCTACACGGGTTGCTGGTGAGCTGTCACACAGGCAGATCTCACCAGCAACCAGTGACCAGCCCCCAGGCAGCAGTGACGCGTGGAAGCGATGCTGCGCTTGGTAACTAAGGTAAATATCGGGTAACCAACCCGATATTTACCTTGGTTACCAGCGCACACCGCTTAGCGCTGGCTCCCTGCACTCCTAGCCAGAGTACACATCGGGTTAATTACCCGATGTGTACTGTGGCTACGTGTGCAGAGAGCAGGGAGCCGGCACTGACAGCGTGAGAGTGGCGGACGCTGGTAACGAAGGTAAATATCGGGTAACCAAGGAAATGGCTTCTTGGTTACCCGATATTTACATTGGTTACCAGCGTCCGCAGAAGCCGGGTCCTGCTGCCTGCACATTTAGTTGTTGCTCTGTTGCTGTCACGCACAGCGATGTGTGCTTCACAGCGGGAGAGCAACAACTAAAAAATGGTCCAGGACATTCAGCAAGAACCAGCGACCTCACAGCAGGGGCCAGGTTGTTGCTGGATGTCACACACAGCAACATCACTAGCAACATCGCTGCTACGTCACAAAAGTCGTGCCTCAGCAGCGATGTTGCTAGCGATATTGCTTAGTGTGACGTGGCCTTAAGATGTGAAAGCCATCTTGTTTCCAGTTTGGGCCGACTTACTATGTCAGCACAGAATGACTGTTCAAACCAAGTACAGAAGCTAAGTTCATCATGAGAAGTCAAAAATTTAAATACACCATCTCCCTGCTTGTTTTCCATCTACCTCCTCCCTTTTCTGGCTCTATGAGACCGATGAATAAAAGAAGAGAGGAGAGTGGAGATTGAGGGAAAACAAGTGGATGGGAAGGTATACAGTATATAAATGATTAGCCCTGCCATAATGCACCAATGCCTGTACTTAGTTTGAACAGTCATTCTGTCCTGATAGAGTCCCTTTAAAGCCACATAGAACATTCACTCATTGTTTGAATATTGTGTCTAGCCTTCAGACTAGTTCTAGTCTCCTCTCCAGCTCTTGAGAACTGGCTCAAACAGGCTGATCCCACTCCTCTCGAGATTACCCACTATGACGTTGCATACAGTTCACACACTTCCTCATAGGGGTACTCACTTAATTTGCTGCAATGTGAAGTAGCACAGGAACACAAACCATTCAAAAAGTCCTGCAGATTATTACAACACCTCATAAACTGGTCCTCACAAATAACGTGAGCCTCTTCCAGCTTTACAGGCAAAATGAACAGACAATCACAGGTTATAATCAGGGGCGTAACGACCGCGGTCGCAGCGGTCGCCATCGCGACCGGGCCCGGGCAGTTTGGGGCCCGCGGGGACCCGACAGATCAGCAGCCAGCTCCTCTCAGTGAGAGAGAAGCTGCGCTGATCTGTCACAGTGCACGCGCCCACTATATGACCCGCTGCCGCCCCCGACACTGGGCCCTCCTGCCCGATGTCAGCGGCGGCACCGGGGCCCCCCTCCCCCGTCACCGCGCACAGTAATAATGAAGCATAGAGCGGCCAGCGCCGCTCTGCATCATCATACTCCCCCTGTGCCTGCGCGGTGACGTCACTCCTGTGCGACTGCTGTGCTGAGTGCACAGAGCGCAGGGAGGGAGGACGCCGACCGGAGCACCGGGAGAGAGAGGAGGACGAGCAGCAGTGGAAGGAGGAGAGCAGGGAGTACAGCAGCAGTGGAACAAGGAGACGTCAGGACAGAGCAGCAGTGGAAGGAGAAGATCGGTGAGTACTTGTTTTTTTTTTTTTATATATATAAAGTGAGTACACGGTGGTCAGAGGCCTGGGGTGGGGAGGCTGCATGATACTGTACATGGAGGCCTGGGGTGGGGAGGCTGTATGATACTGTACATGGAGCCTCCATGTACAGTATCATGCAGCCTCCCCACCCCAGGCCTCCATGTACAGTATCATGCAGCCTCCCCACCCCAGGCCTCCATGCACAGTATCATGCAGCCTCCCCAACCCAGGCCTCCATGATGGAGGCCTGGGTTGGGGAGGCTGCATGATACTGTACATGGAGGCCTGGGGTGGGGAGGCTGCATGATACTGTACATGGAGGCCTGGGGTGGGGAGGCTGCATGATACTGTACATGGAGGCCTGGGGTGGGGAGGCTGCATGATACTGTACATGGAGGCCTGGGGTGGGGAGGCTGTATGATACTGTACATGGAGGCCTGGGGTGGGGAGGCTGCATGATACTGTACATGGAGGCCTGGGTTGGGGAGGCTGCATGATACTGTACATGGAGGCCTGGGGTGGGGAGGCTGCATGATACTGTACATGGAGAACTGGGGTGGGGAGGCTGCATGATACTGTACATGGAGGCCTGGGGTGGGGAGGCTGTATGATACTGTACATGGAGGCCTGGGGTGGGGAGGCTGCATGATACTGTACATGGAGGCCTGGGGTGGGGAGGCTGTATGATACTGTACATGGAGGCCTGGGGTGGGGAGGCTGCATGATACTGTACATGGAGGCCTGGGGTGGGGAGGCTGCATGATACTGTACATGGAGGCCTGGGGTGGGGAGGCTGTATGATACTGTACATGGAGGCCTGGGGTGGGGAGGCTGCATGATACTGTACATGGAGGCCTGGGTTGGGGAGGCTGCATGATACTGTACATGGAGGCCTGGGGTGGGGAGGCTGCATGATACTGTACATGGAGAACTGGGGTGGGGAGGCTGCATGATACTGTACATGGAGGCCTGGGGTGGGGAGGCTGTATGATACTGTACATGGAGGCCTGGGGTGGGGAGGCTGCATGATACTGTACATGGAGGCCTGGGGTGGGGAGGCTGCATGATACTGTACATGGAGGCCTGGGGTGGGGAGGCTGTATGATACTGTACATGGAGGCCTGGGGTGGGGAGGCTGCATGATACTGTACATGGAGGCCTGGGTTGGGGAGGCTGCATGATACTGTACATGGAGGCCTGGGGTGGGGAGGCTGCATGATACTGTACATGGAGAACTGGGGTGGGGAGGCTGCATGATACTGTACATGGAGGCCTGGGGTGGGGAGGCTGTATGATACTGTACATGGAGGCCTGGGGTGTGGAGGCTGTATGATACTGTACATGGAGGCCTGGGGTGGGGAGGCTGCATGATACTGTACATGGAGGCCTGGGGTGAGGAGGCTGCATGATACTGTACATGGAGGCCTGGGGTGGGGAGGCTGCATGATACTGTACATGGAGGCCTGGGGAGACTGCATTATACTGTACATGGAGGCCTGGGGAGGCTGGCAGCATTATTATAGATGGAGGCCTGGGGAGGCTGGCAGCATTATGATACATGAGCCCTGGGGAGGCTGGCAGCATTATACATGAGGCCTGGGGAGGCTGGCTGCATTATTATACATGAGGCCTGGGGAGGCTGGCTGCATTATTATACATGGAGGCCTGGGGAGGCTGGCTGCATTATTATACATGGAGGCCTGGGGAGGCTGGCTGCATTATTATACATGGAGGCCTGGGGAGGCTGGCTGCATTATTATACATGGAGGCCTGGGGAGGCTGGCTGCATTATTATACATGAGGCCTGGGGAGGCTGGCTGCATTATTATACATGGAGGCCTGGGGAGGCTGGCTTCAGTATTATTATACATGGAGGCCTGGGGAGGCTGGCTGCATTATTATACATGGAGGTCTGGGGAGGCTGGCTGCATTATTATACATGGAGGTCTGGGGAGGCTGGCTGCATTATTATACATGGAGGCCTGGGGAGGCTGGCTGCATTATTATACATGGAGGCCTGGGGAGGCTGGCTGCATTATTATACATGGAGGCCTGGGGAGGCTGGCTGCATTATTATACATGAGGCCTGGGGAGGCTGGCTGCATTATTATACATGGAGGTCTGGGGAGGCTGGCTGCATTATTATACATGGAGGCCTGGGGAGGCTGGCTGCATTATTATACATGGAGGCCTGGGGAGGCTGGCTGCATTATTATACATGGAGGTCTGGGGAGGCTGGCTGCATTATTATACATGGAGGTCTGGGGAGGCTGGCTGCATTATTATACATGGAGGCCTGGGGAGGCTGGCTGCATTATTATACATGGAGGCCTGGGGAGGCTGGCTGCATTATTATACATGGAGGCCTGGGGAGGCTGGCTGCATTATTATACATGAGGCCTGGGGAGGCTGGCTGCATTATTATACATGGAGGTCTGGGGAGGCTGGCTGCATTATTATACATGGAGGCCTGGGGAGGCTGGCTGCATTATTATACATGGAGGCCTGGGGAGGCTGGCTGCATTATTATACATGGAGGCCTGGGGAGGCTGGCTGCATTATTATACCTGGAGGCCTGGGGAGGCTGGCTGCTATATTATACATGGAGGCCTGGGAGGCTGGCTGCTATATTATACATGGAGGCCTGGAGAGGTTGGCTGCATTATTATATATGGAGGCCTGGTGAGGCTGCATAATAAACATGAAGGACACCTTATACATTGAATATAGAGGTGTAATATACATAGAGGTCTATGAGGCTGCATTATACTGGAGGTCTATAGGGCTGCATTAAAATGGAGGTCGGGGGGGGCTGTATAATACAAAATGAAGGGACACCTTATACATGGAATATAGGGGTGAATTATACATGGAGGAGTATGGGGCTGCATAATACCATCTGAAGTTTTATGGGGTTGTGTTATAATACATATAGGACTATGGGGGCTGCATTATAATATATGGAGGACTATGGAGGCTACCTTATACATGGACTATGGAAGTGCATTATAAAACATGGAGGACTATGTGGTGCAGTATAATATATGGAGAACTATGGGGTGAATTTTAATACATGGAGAACTATGGGAAATGCATTATAATTGAAGGGCTACTTTATACATGGAGGATTATGGGGGTGCATTATAATATACTAGAAGGTGGCCCGATTCTACGCATCGGGTATTCTAGAATTTACGTATTGTGTAGTTCATGTATGATTTTTGTTATATATATGTGCAGTATGTGCGTATATTTGTGTGTGCAGCGTTGTCTGTGTGTGGGTGTCTGTGTAGGGCAGTTGTTTGTGGTTTCCAGTGTGTGTGTGTGGTGTGTTGTGCAGTGCGCGCGCGCGCGCGCGTGTGTGTGTGTTGGGGGGAGGTGTGCACTCTCCATCGTGCTCCATCCCCTATGCTGCGCACCCCCCATCGTGCTACATCTCCCATCCTGCGCACTCCCAAACGTGCTCCATCCGCCATGCTGCGCACTCCCAAACGTGCTCCATCCGCCATGCTGCGCACTCCCCATCGTGCTCCATTCCCCATGCTGCGCACTCTCCATCGTGCTCCATCCGCCACGCTGCGCACTCCCCATCGTGCTCCATCTCCCATGCTGCGCACTCCTAAACGTGCTCCATCCGCCATGCTGCGCACTCCCAAATGTGCTCCATCCACCATGCTGCGCACTCCCAAACGTGCTCCATCCGCCATACTCCACACTCCCCATCGTGCTCCATGCCCCATGCAGCGCACTCCCCATCGTGCTCTATCCCCTATGCTGCGCACCCCCCATCGTGCTCCATCATCCATGCTGCGCACTCCCAAACGTGCTCCATCCGCCATGCCGCGCACTCCCAAACGTGCTCCATCCGCCATGCTGCGCACTCCCAAACGTGCTCCATCCGCCATGCTGGGCACTCTCCATCGTGCTCCATCCCCCATGCAGTGCACTCCCTATCGTGCTCCATCCCCTATGCTGCGCACCTCCCATCGTGCTCCATCTCCCATGCTGCGCACTCTCAAACGTGCTCCATCCGCCATGCTGCGCACTCCCAAACGTGGTCCATCCGCTATGCTGCGCACTCCCAAACATGCTCCATCCGCCATACTCCGCACTCGCCATCGTGCTGCATCCGCCATGCTGCGCACTCCCAAACGTGCTCCATCCGCCATGCTGCGCACTCCCAAACGTGCTCCATCCGCTATGCTGCGCACTCCCAAACGTACTCCATCCGCCATGCTGCGCACTCCCAAACGTGCTCCATCCGCCATGCTGCGCATTACCAAACGTGCTCCATCCGCCATGCTGCGCCAGCATCAGCCTCTCTACCCGCATCATCAGCCTCTCTGCCCGCAGCATCAGCCTCTCTCCTCCCAGCATCAGCGTCTCTGTCCCTAGCATCAGGCTCTCTCCTTCCAGCCTCCCTCAGCATCAGCCTCCCTTTCCCAGCCTTCCCAAGGATCAGCCTCTCTCCTCTCAGCCTCCTTCCTCCCAGCCTCCGCCTCCCAGCCTCCCTCAGCATCAGCCTTCCTCTCCCAGTCTCCCCCAGCATCAGCTTCCCCAAGCATCAGCCTCTACCAGCATCAGCCTCTGTTCTTCCAGCCTCCTCCAGCATCAGCTTCCCTAAGCATCAGCCTCCCTCGTCCCAGCCTCCCTCAGCATCAGCCTCTCTCCTTCCAGCCTCCCTCAGCATCAGCCTCCTCTCCCCAGCCTTCCCTAGGATCAGCCTCTCTCCTCCCAGCCTCCTTCTTCCCAGCCTTCCGATCCCAGCCTCCTTCAGCATCAGCATTTCCCTCTTCCCCATGATCAGCCTCTCTGCTCCCAGCCTCCTCCAGCACGCCCTGCTCCTCTGCCGACACTCACACACCCGATCGCATGCACTCACACACACACCCGATCGCATCCACTCACACACACACCCGATCGCATCTACTCACACACACACCCGATCGCATCCACTCACACACACACCCGATCGCATCCACTCACACACACACCCGATCGCATCCACTCACACACACCCGATCGCATCCACTCACACACACACCCGATCGCATCCACTCACACACACCCGATCGCATCCACTCACACACACAGACACTGACGATATCGCACTTACGCGCTCATACTCACAACATCCGGGGATATCACATGCTTCTGGCCATGTGATCCTCCGTCAGGTCCTGGAAGATCACAACAGCACATTTTCGCCGCCGAGAAGCAAGCGATATCCCAGGATGTCGTGAGTATGTGGATGCGATGTGAGGTGTGTGTGAGGTGTGTATGAGAGTGAGTGTGAGTGTGATCTGATGTGTGTGTATGTTTGTGTGTGTGCGTGTGGACCTTCCGGCGCAGCAGGACCTTGATGGGCTTGTAACCATGCGAGCATGGTTACCAACGTATCCACACCACTCCCACCACTGCCGTGGGAGCGGGGGCCGGGGGAGGGGGAGGGAGTACAGTACTCACCTCCGTGACAGCGCTTGTAACCATGCGAGTATCCACACCACTTCTTTGGGAGCGGGGGCCGGGGGGGGGGGGGTTGGGGGGGGATAGGGAGTACCGTACTCACCTCCGTGACAGCCGTGTCAGTTAGAGAAATGCGCGGGGGGAGGGAGGGGGTGGGGCCAGAGCTAACGTGCATTGCGTGAGGGGGCGGGGCGTGGCGTGGCTGAATTGCCAATGCCTGCAGGGTGCCGGGGCGAGAGGCCAATCTGTGGGGGGGGCGGAGCCTGGGCGAGCGGCTGGCCAATCCGTGTGGGGGCGCAGCCTGGGCGAGCGGCCAATCCGTGTGGGGGGGCGGGGCCATGGCGAGCCCAGCGGCCAATCAGCTTTGTGTCACCGTAAGGACACAATTTTGGAGCATGACAGACAGACAGACAGATAGACAGACAGACAGACAGACAGACAGAATAAGGCAATTATATATATAGATGGAGGGCTATGTATCTGCATTCTAATATATGAAGGGTTATGTGAGACCCTTTATACAATTATTTGGAAGGCTATGTGGGGGCTGTTATAGTATTTTGAGAACTTTATACAGGGGGGACAAAGATACAAGTATGGGATGGAAATGTTTTGTGCTGAGGGAAAAAGGCTCTTTCCCTCAGCAGCCAACTTTCCCATGCTCTGCTATACATCTCTCAGCACCCAGCTTTCCCATGTTCTGATATACATCTCTCAGCACCCAGCTTTCCCATCTTCTGATATACATCTCTCAGCACCCAGCTTTCTCATGCTCTGATATGGGAAAGCTGGGTGCTGAGGACAAGATAAATATCAGAACATAGGAAAGCTGGGTGCTGATAGAGGGATTTCAGGGTGCTGTGGGTGAGAGCCAAGTGTCAGCGTCATTATCCTGTACCCCGAGTGTCAGTGTCATTATCCCTTACCCCATACCTCCCAACCGTCCCGGATACAGCGGGACTTTCACGCTTTACGTTGTTTGTCCCGTTGCCACGATCGGTACGGCCGGCTCCCGGGCTCCGCCCACCCACTCTCTCTCCGCCTCCCTGCTTTTCCCTCCTACCATCCCAGTAGACGTGGCATAACAGAGAGGAGCGCTGCCTGTGCTGCTGCTGGTACAGTAAAATCTCCCCAGCGCTGATTTCCCTCCCTCCCCCCCCCTCACCCCCGGCCGGAGCCTCTCTGTGCGGTCGGCCGGCCGCCTGTCTGTGCGGTCGGCCGGCCGCCTGTCTGTGCGGTCGGCCGGCCGCCTGTCTGTGCGGGCGCCCCCCGGCCGCCTGTCTGTGCGGGCGCCCCCCGGCCGCCTGTCTGTGCGGGCGCCCCCCTGCCGCCTGTCTGTGCGGGCGCCCCCCTGCCACCTGTCTGTGAAGGCGACCGGCCACCTCACTGTGTGGGCGACCGGCCGCCTCACTGTGGCTCCCTGCGTGTCCATGCTGGAGGCCCGCCGGCTGCCTGCGTGTCCATGCTGGAGGCCCGCCGGCTGCCTGCGTGTCCATGCTGGAGGCCCGCCGGCTGCCTGCGTGTCCATGCTGGAGGCCCGCCGGCTGCCTGCGTGTCCATGCTGGAGGCCCGCCGGCTGCCTGCGTGTCCATGCTGGAGGCCCGCCGGCTGCCTGCGTGTCCATGCTGGAGGCCCGCCGGCTGCCTGCGTGTCCATGCTGGAGGCCCGCCGGCTGCCTGCGTGTCCATGCTGGAGGCCCGCCGGCTGCCTGCGTGTCCATGCTGGAGGCCCGCCGGCTGCCTGCGTGTCCATGCTGGAGGCCCGCCGGCTGCCTGCGTGTCCATGCTGGAGGCCCGCCGGCTGCCTGCGTGTCCATGCTGGAGGCCCGCCGGCTGCCTGCGTGTCCATGCTGGAGGCCCGCCGGCTGCCTGCGTGTCCATGCTGGAGGCCCGCCGGCTGCCTGCGTGTCCATGCTGGAGGCCCGCCGGCTGCCTGCGTGTCCATGCTGGAGGCCCGCCGGCTGCCTGCGTGTCCATGCTGGAGGCCCGCCGGCTGCCTGCGTGTCCATGCTGGAGGCCCGCCGGCTGCCTGCGTGTCCATGCTGGAGGCCCGCCGGCTGCCTGCGTGTCCATGCTGGAGGCCCGCCGGCTGCCTGCGTGTCCATGCTGGAGGCCCGCCGGCTGCCTGCGTGTCCATGCTGGAGGCCCGCCGGCTGTCTGCGTGTCCATGCTGGAGGCCCGCCGGCTGCCTGCGTGTCCATGCTGGAGGCCCGCCGGCTGCCTGCGTGTCCATGCTGGAGGCCCGCCGGCTGCCTGCGTGTCCATGCTGGAGGCCCGCCGGCTGCCTGCGTGTCCATGCTGGAGGCCCGCCGGCTGCCTGCGTGTCCATGCTGGAGGCCCGCCGGCTGCCTGCGTGTCCATGCTGGAGGCCCGCCGGCTGTCTGCGTGTCCATGCTGGAGGCCCGCCGGCTGCCTGCGTGTCCATGCTGGAGGCCCGCCGGCTGCCTGCGTGTCCATGCTGAATGGGTGTGGATGGGGAGTGGATATGGGCGTGACTGTGAAATGGGTGTGGTTAGGGGGCGTGGCCTAAAAATTTGCCGCGGCGCGCTGGGCGCGCCGCAAACTTTGTCCTTCTTTTCCTTCTTTAAAAGTTGGGAGGTATGCCTTACCCCAAGTGTCTGTGTATGTGGAGGGGGGCCCAGGTCTAAACTTTGCACCGGGGCCCATCCAACTCTAGTTACGCCACTGGTTATAATAATAATAATTTATTCATTTATATAGCGCTATTAATTCCACAGCGCTTTACATACATCAGCAATACTGTCCCCACTGGGACTCACATTCTAAGGTCCCTATCAGTATATTTTTGAATTGTGGGAGGAAACCAGAGTACCCGGAGGAAACCCACGCAAACACGGGGAGATCATACAAAGTCCTTGCAGATAGTGTCCTTGGTGGGATTTGAACTAAGGACCCCAGCGCTGTAAGACTGCAGTGCTAACCACTGAGCCACCGTTACCTTCACGGCGCGCTCGCACACCTTTTGGATACAATCCTCCAGTATCCCACTGACCCCGGTCAGTGCATACATGGTTTTACAGTCCGTTATAGTGTGGGATCAGTCACAGTGATCACACTGATCCCAGTCAGGATTAGTCTATGAAATCCAAGACCGTTATCCAAAGGAGATTTAGCAGTCTCCCCACACACTGACTTCTGTCAGTGTACCGCACACTCTGACAAGTGCCAAACACACTAACTCCATTTTACTTCATGTGACATGTGACGCCCTGGGCAAGCGGGGGTCACAGGTCACAACACCACCACACCCTACACCCCAGTTAGGAACACCAAGGCTAACCTAAAATCCTTGTTGCCTTCCTCCAGGGGCTGATGTCCACACCAGGGGGTGGGCCAGGCAGTTGGCTCCGCCCACCGAGGAGTTCACAGCCCTGGAGGCGGGAAGACCAGGCAGACCAGCTAGGGAAGTGAAGGAGTAAACAGTGAAGTGGTAGAGGAGGACAGTGACAGAAAAAGGAACAGTTAAGCAAGCCTGAAGTTGGTCCGGGTATGTGCCCCGGACTGAGACAGCAAGGTCAGCAGACGGCGGTGACTGTCTGCAGGGGAGACTGCTTGGAGGTTGCTGGAAGGACCGCGGACGGGTGGTGGCCCGGCGGTACTGGAGCGGTATACGAAGAGCAGTCAGCACCATTGGCAGGGGCCTTTCAGATCCCGGCAAGGCTAGGAGTCGCCGTGAAATTGCCAAATCTGTTAGTGAAGGGGACCTCTGGGTCTCCCAACAACCAAGTCCCGATTGAAGGCAACAGTCCAACCGTTGGAGAGAGACACCGCCACCGCCAGGGCACCAGTTTCTCAGGGCCAGGGCCTGCGGGCAAAGAGAGGGGCTCCTTCGGCCCAGATTGAAGCCGAGGAGTGGGTAACCGGTGGGAACCCATCGGTACCAACACAGAAACATTAGGTGCAGGAGAAGGGACCGTCACCGTCAACTACTGGGGAAAAGCAAGTGCAGCCGTCCGTGGGAACAGTCTTTCCAGCCGTGTGTTTTACCGAGAACTGTGTCATCGTTTCAGGCTGAGTGAGTACCACAGTGCCGCAAGGTACAGCGCTGCCCCCGCGTCCCTGCACCCCACCAAGCCCTGCATCACCCACCTCATCACTGGGCCCCGTGACAACTACCCCCTACCCACGGAGGGGAGAACCAACAACTTTGCTGCTCCCTGTCATCAGTCCCCGGGATCCCCATACAGAGCAGCGGTGGTGTCAACAAATCACCACAACCGTGGGTGGCGTCACGGACAATAAACTATCCCAAAAACCAATCCCCTTTCACTCACGGGCGAGGAGCGTCGCTCGAGTCCCCGGGATCCGGCCCATCGCTTGAGCCACCGAGCAGCCGCAGCGGCAGCCGGACCCGAGCAGTGGGAGAGCGCGGCGTCCCCTCCTCCGCCCGCGACATGACAAACCCATGGGTGGGGGTATGTAGGTAGCCAGGCCTACCCATCTTTCTAGCTACCTGTGAACCACAAGTACCAGAACGGAACTCCATGTTCACACCACTTTTGTGGTACATACTGACCGTTAGCAATATAGCCAGTTGCCGTCTTATTCTACAAACTCCGTTCCTAAAACCAAGCACTGGAACTACCACCTACTGTTTTTGCTAATTTTTCTCCAGCCATTGGACTCCAGTTGTGCTCCACCAGTGTCGTAACATGTCATGGCTGATTCATACAAACAAGTGCAGCTATGAATCTTTAGGAGGAGCGCCGCTCGAGTCCCCGGGATCCGGCCCATCGCTCGAGCCACCGAGCAGCAGCAGCAGGCCGCTACAGCCGCAGTGGCAGCCGGACCCGAGCAGTGGGAGAGCGCGGCGTCCCCTCCTTCGCCCGCGACAACTTGGCGTCACGAACAGGATCTTACCGCTCTGCCGTTGGGCAGAGGTGCGCCTTGTTACCGCCGGAGGTGTCCGGCCAGAAAATTTCAGAAGCCGCCATCTTTGGCGCGAAAAGTTCCCGCTCGAGCGTCTTCTTGAGTAGTGGAGGCGCGAAGGCCAAGACCCCGCCCCGATTGAGGAGGGGCCGAAAAGAGGCTAGGGGAGACGGAATGGCGGCCAGCTGCATGTGAATGCGGCTATAAAAGCAGGGACGCCAGGACCCTGCAGCCATCTTGTTCCTGGGAGAAGCCGCCAGCAACATGTGGATGACTTCCCACAGCACCGTAGCCCCCGCGCCTAGAACCGCGGCGTGGGTGGAGATCCGGACCGCGCAGCTCTACCAGAGGCTGCAGGTCAAGATGCAGCTCCTCATGGAGGAGTGGGAGACCGACATGGCGGACGTCATAGCGACTGTGCGGAGACGCGAGGAGGAAGGGAGGGTGAGTGACCCACACCCCGATGCCCTTGAAGGGCCGGTCATCGCGGCTGCGGGACCCAGTCCAAACCCTCTCCCCCTGCTGCCTCCCTCGCCACCCGTCTCGGAAGCCGTGACCCCGCCACTAGGCCCGCTACCACCGCAACCGGTAGCGATACCCAGCATGCCCGCCCAGGCGGGCCGACCTGTAGCCGGAGCCCGTGGTCGACCGGAGGTGCTGCTCTGGAAAGCCCCGAAAATCGAACCGGAGGCATCCCCTGAGAAGTCCCCCGAGCCGGAGCTGATAACCCGTTCTGTGCCGAAGGCCGAAGGCCCAACGGCGGAAAGCCCCTGTGCCCCTGTGCCCATCCCCCACACCTCGGCTGCGGTTGCGCCGGGTTGCCGCTGCAAGG
Organism: Anomaloglossus baeobatrachus; assembly: GCF_048569485.1. Taxonomy (NCBI): domain Eukaryota; kingdom Metazoa; phylum Chordata; class Amphibia; order Anura; family Aromobatidae; genus Anomaloglossus; species Anomaloglossus baeobatrachus. The sequence continues at coordinate 217,805,543 of NC_134358.1, read as the reverse complement.
CGGCGTCCAAGGCCAAGAAGCCGCGGAACCTGCCGCCCAGATCCCTAACAGTGGGCAGCGTCCAAAATGTCCCGCGGGGCACGACCCGTGCGCCGGAGCTCGCAGCAGCGCCGTACTGGGACAGGGAGCCGGTACCGTTGGGCCTGGAGATTGAAGAGAGAGAAAGGAAGAAGGCGGAGTTGGTGGCCCGTGCAATCCGGGAAAAAGAGAACCTCCGTCAGGCAACTTTCCGGGTCCGGGGCCCGCTGTATGAAGGGCAGGTGAGGCGGTTTGATGTCCGCCGGGGCTATGGATTTATTTATGAACCGGGCCTGGAGGCCGAAGTGTTTATAGCCCGGCGGGATGTGAATGCTCACCTGCCAGAGGAGCACCCTGGTCGGAACTTGATGCCGGGTGAGTTGGTCCAGTACACCCGGCACTGTGGAGAGAGGGGGTGGTTCGCCCTAGATGCAAAATTGAGGGGCAGCAAAGAGGCCCGTGTGAGCGCTACACCCCTCCCTCAAGCAATGATGAAGAATCTGAGTAGGGCAGCGGAGCACCATTGCACCGTCCTCGTTGGGACCACCAGTATGTGTGTTAAAAGTTTTGAAAAGTTTGCCAAAGAATGAAAATGAATGATTACCGTGAAAGTAACCTGATTGTCTACCGTGATTGGGAATCAGCCGTTGCCGGCATTGTTGTCCCCGTGGGGACCATCTTGCTGCATAGGAACTCCTATGGACAAGCCCGTGAACTTGCAGGGTAACCACAAACGTGAAGTGGCTTGTAAATAAAATCTGTTGTTGCAGCTAACCGTTACCGCCTCCGGAGAGGCAGGTTGGAGGGAGGGCCCACAGTGGAGCAGGCTGGGGCCCAGCCACCACAGGAACCGGTGGCTACCCTCTGGAGGGGAAGGACAGATCCTGCTCGGGTAACTGGTTCAGGACTGGGGTCAAGGGGTGCTGCCTGGGTTTTAGGGGCAGCATCAGGGCCAGGTTACTTGGGTGGGAGAGAGCGGCAGCCGCAACCGTTAGAATGTTTGCAACGTTTAAGTACCGAACCTCCCGATGTGGGATGATGTCATAAGTTGTATTGTGTTTACCTTTTATATCTTTCCAGAAAATAAAACCGGTGTTGGACGGGCAGCCCGCGGACGGTCTGCATTTTGCTAAGGGGGAATGTGACGCCCTGGGCAAGCCAGGGGTCACAGGTCACAACACCACAACACCCTACACCCCAGTTAGGAACACCAAGGCTAACCTAAAATCCTTGTTGCCTTCCTCCAGGGGCTCATGTCCACACCAGGGGTGGGCCAGGCGGTTGACTCCGCCCACCGAGGAGTTCACAGCCCTGGAGGCGGGAAGACCAGGCAGAACAGCTAGGGAAGTGAAGGAGTAAACAGTGAAGTGGTAGAGGAGGACAGTGACAGAAAAAGGAACAGTTAAGCAAGCCTGAAGTTGGTCCGGGTGTGTGCCCCGGACTGAGACAGCAAGGTCAGCAGACGGCGGTGACTGTCTGCAGGGGAGACTGCTTGGAGGTTGCTGGAAGGACCGCGGACGGGTGGTGGCCCGGCGGTACCGGAGCGGTATACGAAGAGCAGTCAGCACCATTGGCAGGGGCCTTTCGGATCCCGGCAAGGCTAGGAGTCGCCGTGAAATTGCCAAATCCGTTAGTAAAGGGGACCTCTGGGTCTCCCAACAACCAAGTCCCGATTGAAGGCAACAGTTCAACCGTTGGAGAGAGACACCGCCACCGCCAGGGCACCAGTTTCTCAGGGCCAGCGCCTGCGGGCAAAGAGAGGGGCTCCTTCGGCCCAGATTGAAGCCGAGGAGTGGGTAACCGGTGGGAACCCATCGCTACCAACACAGAAACATTAGGTGCAGGAGAAGGGACCGTCACCGTCAACTACTGGGGAAAAGCAAGTGCAGCCGTCCGTGGGAACCGTCTTTCCAGCCGTGTGTTTTACCGAGAACTGTGTCATCGTTTCAGGCTGAGTGAGTACCACAGTGCCGCAAGGTACAGCGCTGCCCCCGCGTCCCTGCACCACACCAAGCCCTGCATCACCCACCTCATCACTGGGCCCCGGGACAACTACCCCCTACCCACGGAGGGGAGAACCAACAACTTTGCTGCTCCCTGTCATCAGTCCCCGGGATCCCCATACAGAGCAGCGGTGGTGTCAACAAATCACCACAACCGTGGGTGGCGTCACGGACAATAAACTATCCCAAAAACCAATCCCCTTTCACTCACGGGCGAGGAGCGCCACTCGAGTCCCCGGGATCCGGCCTATCGCTCGAGCCACCGAGCAGCAGCAGCAGGCCGCAGCAGCCGCAGCGGCAGCCGGACCCGAGCAGTGGGAGAGCGCGGCGTCCCCTCCTCCGCCCGCAACATGACACACCCATGGGTGGGGGTATGTAGGTAGCCAGGCCTACCCATCTCTCTAGCTACCTGTGAACCACAAGTACCAGAACGGAACTCCATGTTCACACCACTTTTGTGGTACATACTGACCGTTAGCAATATAGCCAGTTGCCGTCTTATTCTACAAACTCCGTTCCTAAAACCAAGCACTGGAACTATCACCTACTGTTTTTGCTAATTTTTCTCCAGCCATTGGACTCCAGTTGTGCTCCACCAGTGTCGTAACATGTCATGGCTGATTCATACAAACAAGTGCAGCTATGAATCTTTAGGCCACTTTACACAAAGCGACATCGCTAGCGATGCCACTGGTGAAAGCACCCGCCCCCATCAGTTGTGCGTCATGGGCAAATCGCTGCCCGTGGTGCACAACATCGCTAACACCCGTCATACATACTTACCTTCCTAGCAACGTCGCTGTGGCCGGCAAACCGCCTCCTTTCTAAGGGGGCGCTTCGTGCGGCGTCACTAAGCGACCGCCCAATAGAAGCGGAGGGGCGGAGATGAGCAGGCGTAACATCCCGCCCACCTCCTTCCTTCCTCATTGACGGCGGCCACAGGTACGATGTTGTTCCTCATTCCTCCAGTGTCACACATAGCGATGTGTGCTGCCGCAGGAACGACGAACAACCTGCGTCCAAAAGCAGCAATGATATTTGAGATTAGAACGACGTGTCAATGATCAACGATATGGTGAGTATTTTTGATCGTTAACGGTCGTTCCTGCGTATCACACGCAACGACGTCGCTAACGAGGCCGGATGTGCGTCACGAATTCCGTGACCCCCAACGACATCTCATTAGCGATGTCATTGCGTGTAAATTGGCCTTTAGTTTCCTTTTGAGAAAACAGTATAGACATGGTTGTTGTGGGGCACAAATTTTGCTGCAACTCATTTCAAGGCCAATTTCTCCATTACAATTCAGTGACATTTAGGAGACTATAAAATCCAAAGCAACTCCACAAGGTCATCAATGGTTCAATGGCAATCTTCAAGAATAGCTTCATGAAGTTTCATCACATTTTCATCAGTATGAGGTTGATCATTAACTGAAATTTCACCTTGTTTAAAATGAGAGAACTATTCAGAACTTGTGTTTTACTCATGTCAGCTTCCTTGTAGGCTGCTTGTAACATAACAATCATCTCCAATGCCTTTTTACCCAAAAGGAAACAAACTTTCATAGAAACACATTGTTCTATGGCGGATTGTGAATCAGCTATAAAAATTAGGCACGAGAGTAAACAACCGGTTAAAAAAAACCAGTGGAGCCAAGAAAACCTTTGCCAACAACATGGACTAGCATATTCATTTGTAGGAATGCTCACATAGCTCAAGACTAGGTGACTACAACTGCCTGCCAGAAATGGATTATTGCTTCTTTTGGGTACCCCCTTGAATGCTATAATGGTCTCCTTAAAAAATGATGATCATAAGTTATCTCAAGGAAGGGAAAATTAGAAAGCAAGAGCTGCTGGGTCTTAACAGACCTAGAAGGCCAAATTTACCTTGTAACTGGTGCTAAAATGCCAGCCCCAGTGACAGGAAAAATCAAATACAAAAAATGTATGTAAAAAATGTAATGCTCCCCAAAGATCTTTTATGACCTTGTTGGGTATAGGATGTGTGAAATAAATTAAAAAAATAATTACAAATAGCAGGGAAAAATAAATAAATTAAATTAATTGATAATAAAAAAAATGTGAAAAACAAACACTTTTTTTCCCCTAACATTTAAGTGTTATTAGGATAAGAAAAAAAAAAATAAAACAAAAAAAAAAAAACAGGCTCCACGAATCATGGGAAAAAAGAGCAAGAATTATTTTAATATTGAAAAAATGTTAGATCTTTAAAAAGGGAAAACAAAATGAATATATTCTTAGTTATCAAAAAATGACCTGGCTTTAGGGGGCTTTACACGCAGCGACATCGCTAGCGATGTCGCTCGTGAAAGCACCCGCCCCGTCGTTTGTGAGTCACGGGCAAATCGCTGCCCGTGGCGCACAATATCGCTAAAACCCGTCACATGAACTTACCTTCCTAGCGACGTCGCTGTGGGTGGCGAACAACCTCTTCATTAAGGGGGCGGTTCGTGCGCCGTCACAGCGATGTCATACAATGGTCGACCAATAGAAGCGGAGGGGCGGAGAGCAGACGCATTAACAACACGCCCACCTTGTTGCCAGAGGACGCAGGTAAGCTGTTGTTCGTCGTTCCCGGGGTATCACACATAGCAATGTGTGCTACCTCAGGAATGACAAACAATCTACGTCTACAATGAACAACGAGATTTTGAAAATGAACGACGTGTCAACGATCAACGTTTAGGTGAGTATTTTTGATCGTGAACACTCACTTGTAGCTGTTACACGCAACGACGTCGCTAACGATGCCGGATGTGCGTCACGAAATCCGTGACCCCGACGACATATCGTTAGATATGTCATTGCGTGTAAAGCCCCCTTTTGAAACAGTTATTTTTTTGGCTTCTCTAGTTTCTTTTTAATTGTATTTTTTTTAAGTTAAATGACTGTATTTTGAACTAAATGTCCCTTTCGCTGTTTTATTTTTTTATTTTGTTTTTACAAATTTTGTGCCATTTGCCTTCTATAGCCCGTGTTGTACTGTAGATGCGAGCTACAAAATGAGTTATCTGAGAAACCGTCAGCTGTTCAGACAAGGAGTTTGGAAACTCTTATGTAAACTCCTCTAAAGGCCTCCTTTACACGTCCGCGTCTCCGGTACGTGTTTGGTCCATTTCCTCACGTACCAGAGACACGGGCACACGTAGACCCATTAAAATCAATGGGCCTGCGCTCACATGCATGTTCTGCCATCGACCGTGTGTCCATGTGTAGCATACGTGTACCCGTGTGCTCCACACGTAGACATGTACGTTTTTCTCCGGCATCACGGGTGTCAAACGGAACGCAAACAGACCACACGGATGTCTTCCGGGTGACACGCACCGGAGAAAACACACGTGTCTGAGAAAAATAAAAAAAACTTTACTCACCTTCTCCAGCACTGCTGTCTCTGCCGTTGCTGTCACTTGCTTCCAACCACTGCTAAAGCACATTGCATATTCACTTCACTGCGGGCCGGAAGCTGCAGCAGCGGGGAGTCGGCAGGATCGGAGACCGAAGATCAGCACCACGGACAGCAACGCCAGGGACAGGTGAGCAGAAAGTTCCCATTCTCCGTGTGTTATCACGGATAACACACGGAGAACACACGTGTGCCATAAACACGGCTCACGGAGGGCAATACGCACCTTTGACACGTCCGTGAAAAACGTGTGTGATTTTCACGGATGTGTGAAAGAGGCCTAAAGGGAATCTGTCAGTAGATTTTTGCTGCCTCATCTGAGAGCAGCATGAAGTAGGCAAAGAGGCCATGAGTTCAATGATGTATCACTTAGATTATTGTGTGCAGCTATTCCGACACAAAGATTTTAGATTTTTACATGTAGCAGTGCTTGGAGAGCTGTCCCATCCAACACCAGACTTTCAGTGTACATATCCATAGACTAAAGCTGCTAATCACAGAAGGGGTCACAGCCGGATTAGAGCTCACATGCAACTGAGATCCACTAATGATAAAGATAATAGCCTAAAACTAAAATTGCAGATAAACAAAAAAGGACTGTAAGATAACAGATGCAGGGCTGAATTTTGTGTTTTAACTCTTACAGCATGCTGTCTTCAGATTACATTTCAGAAACCTGCTGACAGAGTCCCTTTAATGACCAATTAAAACTTCAGCTGAACTTTATAATCATAAATCAGCTGAAGTGAGCTCAGAAAAAATAGAGTTACAAACTCCACCAGAACAAACTGATTGACGGATTCTCAGGTAACGCATTCTGCAGAGAGCCATCTGCAGGAAAACAAAGAGCTGAAAAAAGCAAAATTGTGCAACGTGTTTAATGAAATCATACTGCAAAAAATATTTTAGCTCAAAATACATACATTTAAAGGGAACCTTACAGCTGATATGTGCCGCCCCCACGTCAGCAGCCGGGCTGCTCAGATCCGGATCCACGGTGGCTCGAGGGGCATCCGGACCTGGGGTCGTGCAGCCACTTAAATAAAGGGAGTATTTACAGGGGATGGTGTATTTAGAGTTTGTGACACCACCTGTAGCGTGTGGTAAGGTGGAGTACCACTGCTGCAGCTGGGAGTACCCGGTGGCGATGAAGTGGGCAGCTAGGTGTTTAACCCCTCCACAGGTAGGGGGAATGGCCCAGGACTCAGTGATGGTAACGGGGACGTGTCGTTGGGGAGGTAAGGGTCACTTGCGTACTTACTCAGTCCATAAAGCTGACACCGACAACTTAGTAAACCAAAGTTCTGGACACCGCTGCCGCTGAGGGGGAGAACGTTTGGGTCCTGTTTCTGCTGGTGTTGCCTGTTGATCTGTGACCTTTCCCTTGGCACCTTGTTCTCTTCTAGTTTGTCCCTATAGCATGAAACTAATCGGGTCCCGCTCCCCAGTGTGGCTAATTGAGGGAGTTTGCTCTCATTGTTCATGCTTGGGATTTCCTGGACCGTATGTGTGGAAAGTCCTATCCTCCCTCGTTGCGCTAGTACCCCGATTTTGGAGCAGGTGGAGAGCGGATCTTGAAGGCTACATTCTCGTCGGGTGAATTCTGAGGTTGCCTGAAGCTACTCCCTGACCTAGGGTCCACGTACCCCGTCATGCCCTGGCCCCTGCCCGGTGATGGTACAAGGCCACCGGCTGTCCTCTATGACAATGCCGTGCCCCTTGTCACGATCCCCTGCGACCGGGGGTCCAGCTCCTACCAGGCCCAGACCAACGTCTGCTACCTAGTACTTCCAAGGAGCCCAGCTCCAGACCTCCTCTCTCTTTCACCTCCAACACTACACTCATGCTTGGGATTTCCTGGACCGTATGTGTCCTGACTAGAGATGAGCGAACCGGTAGCGGTTCGGCTCGAGCTTGGTTCGTCGAACGGAGGTCGCGTTCGAGTTCGGTTCGGCGAACCGGTTCGACGAACCACTCTAACCCCATAGGAAACAATGGGAGGCAATCACAAACACATAAAAACACATTATAAATGTACACATACAGTTAATAAACATTGCCATAACACTTACCGGTGCCCGTGATCCATCCTGCACTCTGACTCCTGTTGCTATTCCTACCGATGATCGCTGCGTCCTCTGGGAACCAGCACTGATGACAGGTCCTATCGTGACGTCAAAATAGCCATGTGACCAGTCACGTGTCTATTATCTCATTGGCTACAGACTGGTCACATGGCTTTGACGTCATGCTGCGTCCTGTCATTGCATCTCTCCGGTACACGGTGCACTTGTGTGTATCGCCGTGTAACGGCGGCATGCTCTGGCACACGGTCGACTCCCCGTTCTGCTTCCCTGTTCCGTTAGGGACCGGCTGACACAGCCGGTCAATAACGGAGATCACCATTGCCATAGCAACGCACCTGTTAGCGGTGACGTCACTGCTAACAGCGGCACCGGGAATCACATGATCGGAGCACCGTTGCTATGGTAACCGTCTGTCAGCGGTAACGTTACCTCTAACAGCCAGCAGCACTGAGCACGCACGGAGTGAAGACTGCACGGGAAGCAGCAGCGTCTCTCCATGCTGTGCTCCTCATGGAGCAGAGCTGCATGGGCTGAAGGAGAAAGACAGAAGAGCATGGATCATGGAGGGATAAGAGGGATTAATAAACATGGAGTCTCTATTTTTAGTTCCCAGCCGGGTATATATAGGCAGCTGGGGGTTGGTGGCAGCCCGTAGGTGCCTGCTGTACCCAGCTAGCATACAAAAATATGGCGAAGCCCACGTCATTTATTTGGTGGGCAAAAAACTCCTGCATACAGTCCGGGATGGAGTATGCTGAGCCTTGTAGTTCTGCAGCTGCTGTCTGCTCTCCTGCATACACTAGTGAATGGAGCATGCTGAGCCTTGTCGTTCTGCAGCTGCTGTCTGCTCTCCTCCATACAGACAGACAGCCCTTTTTTTATTATTTCATGAATTTCATGAAATAATTAGAAAACAAATGACGTGGGCTTCGCCATATTTTTGTGTCCAGCCAGGTACAACTAGGAAGCTGGGGATTGGAATCCGCAGCACTGGTTGGCCTGAGCTTTCTGGGCCCCTCTGCTGCAAATTGCAGTCTGCAGCCACCCCAGAAAATGGCGCTTTCATAGAAGCGCCATCTTCTGGCGCTGTATCCAACTCTTCCAGCTGCCCTGGTGACGGGTGGTTCGCTGGGTAATAATGGGGTTAGGGCTAGCTGTATATTATCAACTGAAATCATTATTACCCAGCGAGCCACCAGCATCAGGGCAGCTGGAAGAGTTGGATACAGCGCCAGATGATGGCGCTTCTATGAGAGCGCCATTTTCTGGGGCAGCTGCGGACTGCAATTTCGCAGCAGAGGAGCCCAGAAAGCTCGGGCTAACCTGTGCTGCGGATCCAATCCTCAGCTGCCTAAATGTACCTGGCTGGACACAAAAATGGGGCGAAGCCTACGTCGTTTTTTTTTTTAATTATTTCATGTAATTCATGAAATAATTAAAAAAAGGGCTTCCCTATATTTTTATTTCCCAGCCAGGTACAAATAGGTAACTGGGGGTTGGGGGCAGCCCGTACCTGCCTGCTGTACCTGGCTAGCATACAAAAATATGGTGAAGCTCACGTCATTTTTTTTGTAGTTTTTTGGCAAAAAAAAATAAGAAATGCTTCCCTGGATTTTCCATTGCCAGTGAAGGTAACACCAAGCAGTGGGGGTAAGCAGCCAGTAGCTGCTTGGATTACCCTTAGCTAGCAATACAAAAAATGCAGCGGGAGCCCATATATATTTTTTTTAATTATTTATTTAAATAACTAAAAACAAAAAGGGCTTCCCTGTATTTTCATTGCCTGACATCACAGTGCTGTAAAAATAAATCTTTAAAAAAAAATGACGTAGCGCTCCGCGGTATTTTTGATTCTCAGCGCAGAAAAAGCAGACAGCTATGGGTTGCCACCCCCATCTGCCTGGCGTTACCTTGGCTGGCAATCAAAATACAGGGAAGCCCATTAATTTTTTTTATTTAAAAAAATAGTTAAAAAAAATGACGTTGGGTCCCCCCATTTTTGATAGCCAGCTAGGGTAAAGCAGAAGGCTGTAGCCTGAAAACCACAGCTGGCAGCTTTACCGTGGTTGGGGATCCATGTGGAGGTCACCCCAGGCTCTTTTTTTATAATTATTTTAAAAATATTAATTATTACAAAAAAAAGTAGGGTCCCCCCCCAAATTGGATCACCAGCCAAGGTAAAGCGGACAGCTGTGGTCTGGTATTCTCAGGGTGGGAAGGTCTATAGTTATTGCCCTTCACACCCTAAAAATAGCAGGCTACAGGCGCCCCAGAAGTGGCGCATCCACTAGATGCGCAAATCCTGGCGCTTCACCCCAGCTCATCCAGTGCCCTGGTGCAGTGTCAAATGGGGTAATAAATGGGGTTAATACTAGCTGTAAAGTCACCTGACATCAAGCCCAGCAGTTTGTGATGTCATGGCGTCTATTAGATACCCAACATCATAAACTGTCAGTACTAACAAAAAAAATAGAAAAAAAAAATTATTTGAATAAACACTCCCCAAAACATTCCCTCTTTCACCAATTTATTGTAAGGAAAAGAATTAAGGGGGTCCCACGATGACTCTGGACCGTCTAGATTATGGGGGGACACGCTCAGGGAACGTATCCCCCATATTCTAGGAGTGCAGACCCTCCATGTGAGGAGTGTGGGTGCAATGAATCTGCACCCACTCTCCCCAGGTCCACAGCAGCAGAGTCCATCTCGTAACTGTTGCTACCAAAGCTGCAATGCCCTGCATATATGTGGCATATAACGGACTCTCATTTTTGGTAGTCATTCAGCAGGGCAACTATAAAATCAAATACCTCCATTTTGAAATGTAGTATAGCTCTCCTGATCAACTATGTTCCTTACCTCATGAGCAGGGTATTGCAGTAGCTTACAGATGCATGGTTAAAACCATTCACTGTGTCTGAACACAGGAAGCTGAGCAGACAGCCGCTCTGTGCATGCGGCAGCGTCTATTGTGAAGGAGGGGGCCATGGGGGATCAACGCTGCACAGGTACCGTGGGACACTGGGGAACACCGGTGGGGTTATAGGGGGTGACTTGACAGGGCCTGGGGAGGAGTTTTCTGTCGCATGTGTGATGGCACATGCGACAGAAATCAGAGGAGTAGGGTGAATGCGGCCGGCGCGCTGCTGTGCACGCGGCCGTCTTGGATTTCCGGGAGGGGGTCGGGGGGGTCACTTTGGCGACATCGGGGGACCGGAGGGGACCGGGGAGGAGATTTATCTCCCATCTGACATGTTTGTTCATGCCAGATGGGCGATAAATAATTATTTACCGGCGCTGTCATTTACTGTAATGTGATAATCGGTATACGGTGTATACCGGTGATCACGTGAGCGGGGAGCGGAAAAACCAGCCTGACTCATGATCTCCAGGGTCTCAGCTACCCCTGAACCCCGGAGATTTTCTGACGCTGGGGGGGCGCTATTCACTTATTTCTGCCTGCTGTTTATAAACGGCAGATTAGAATAAGGCTACATTCACACGACTGATCCGTTTTTGCAGTCCGCAAAAAACGGTCCATTTTTTTCCCAGGTGCATCCGTGTGGCATCCATTTCTGTTCCAGATACGGTCCGTATGTCATCCAATTGTCATCCGTGTGCCTTCCGGTTTTTTTGCATACTGCAAAAAAACTGAAGGAGGGAAAATACATAAATTTACCCAGGATCCATAGCTTCAACCTACATGAGGCGGTCACATGTTCACTCCAGTGCCATTTTCTACTGCTTTTCACAGCGTAGAGCGCTCTGGTGATTTTCTTGTGCTTGTACACTTCATATCAGTCTTTTCTGTCATTATAATGGCAGAAAGACACATAATGTCCCACTCTCCTGCATTTTGTAATTTTGCACCCTGTGGTGCCTATCATGTGGCACTAAAGGGGCTTAGCCTTGTATTTACCAAAAAAAAAATAAATTTAAAAAAAAAATGACATGGGGTTCCCCCTATTTTTGATAGCCAGCTAGAGTAAAGCAGACAGCTGCAGCCTGCAGACCACAGCTGGTGCTTCACCTTGGCTGGTAATCCAAAACTGAGGACACCCCACGCTGTTATTTTAAATTAAATAAATAATTTTTTAAAAAAAACACGTTGGGGGTCCCCCCAAAATTGGATCACCAGCCAAGGTAAAGCAGACAGCTGGGGTCTGATATTCTCAAACTAGGGAGGTCCATGGTTATTGAGCTCTCCCCAGTATAAAAATAGCAGGCCGCAGCCGCCCCAGAAGTGGCACATCCATTAGATGCACCAATCCTGGTGCTTCGCCCCAGCTCATCCCGTGCCCTGGTGCGGTGGCAAACGGGGTAATATATGGGGTTAATACCAGATGTGTAATGTCACCTGGCATCAAGCCCTGGGGTTGGTGATGTCAGGCGTCTATCAGATACCCAACATCACCAACCAAGTCAGTAATAAAAAAAAAATAGACGACAAACACATTTTTATTTGAAAAAACACTCCCCAATACATTCCCTCTTTCACCAATTTATTAGAAAGAAAAACAAATCCAGGTCTGCTGTAATCCGATGACGATCCATACCATAGTCAATGTCCCAGTCAATGAAGAACAGAATGTTCCCCAATGGCTGGGAGAGCAATGCAGTGACCTGAGCTAACATCAATAGGTCAGCTCAGGTCACTGCAGGGCATGACAAGTGCTGCTGTCAGCGAGGTACATTACCTGCGTGACGATCTCCTGCACTGCTGACAGCAGAGTTGTCACTGACTTCAATGACCGGCATCTTCACAGCCAAGTATCGTGGTAGCCTGTGACGTCACCGCTAGTCACAGTCTCAGGTCGACAGCGAGAGGAAATGTGAAGCGGCAGCCATGGAGGACAGTGACAGCGCTGAGGTCGGGAGGGCAGGATTTCATCACCGCAGGTAAGCCGAGCTGGGTAATGTGTGCGGCGTGCGAGGTGGGTGGAGCCAAGCGGGGCCATGTGTGCGGGCGACGGAGTGCGAAGTGGGTGGAGCCTAGTGGGGCCATGTGTGCGGGCGGCGGAGTGCAAAGTGGGTGGAGCCTAGCGGGGCCATGTGTGCGGGCGGTGGAGTGTGAAGTGGCTGGAGCCTAGCGGGGCCATGTGTGCGGGCAGCGGAGTGCAAAGTGGGTGGAGCCTAGCACTGCCATGTGTGCGGGCAGTGGAGTGCGAAGTGGGTGGAACCTAGCAGGGTCATGTGGCGCTGAAGATGTCAGTGCCGATGACTGCATGGCTGGGGACAGGTGAGTGTGAGTGTGTGTGTGTGTGTACATGCCGAGTGCAGGAGGGGGCGGAGCAGAGCAGAGAAGTGTCGGCTCCCTGCACACGTAACCAGGGTAAATATCGGGTTACTAACCAAAGCACTTTGCTTGGATACCCGATATGTATCTTGGTTATCAGCTTACCGCAGGCTGCCAGCGATGGCTCCCTGCACACCGTAGCTGTAAAAAGCCACGCTTTTGCTGATCGAACCGTTCTCTAACGTAACTCGAACTTTCGAACTTTTAGCAAAAAGCTCGAGTTCTAGTTCGATCTAGAACACCCCCTAAAATCACTCGAACCTAGAACTTGCGAACCTAGAACCACGAACCGCGCTCAACTCTACTCCGTGTCACTCCTGACCTCCCCTTAACCAACCCCCCAAGTGGGCGACCCTATTCCACTCAGGCTGTCCACTGGTGTGTCTAGTGGGTGTGGTGCAGAGTGTTTCTAGGATTTTGATTAGCTGGTTTTGGCAACACCATAGGTTAGGGACTCGTAACCAAGGAGGAGGTAGATATTGCACAGAAGGGCAGATTGCACAATACCGTATGATGACCTGATAGGCCAGGGCGTCACAGATACATGCTACCCAATACATGGGCAGCAGATAACAGACTATTATATCAGCCAGGTATATTCGTCTTTGAATTTTTGCAGCGTTTCAGAGAAAAACATATTTTAATAGCCACTGGGGATTGAGCTGCGCTGTGGACTAGTTAGACAGCCAGGTCCCTGGTCGCTTCTCCGCACCTGCTGCCCTGGATTGACAAGTCACTGTCTACGTGTATAAGAATGGTGGACAATGGTTATTTGTTCCTACCCCTGAATACACCAATCATTTTATTGTCGTATAATGTGAATAATAACTTGCATCTATTGTAAATAATAAGTCATGTGAATTGCACTGTAATGTAATGTGTTCCTATGTAATGTATACTGTAGGACATGATTTTGTAAAGCATGGTAATGTATAAGATGTAGAAGTGTTGATAAAGTTTGCATAGTCCTGTGGCAAAGGTTAAGACCTGCCCAGCAACAGACTGCAGGGACAGAGACAGTTAAAGCTGGCACTAGGCCACCCTGGGTGCGATAAAGTGAAATAGAAAATAATGGTTAATTTTGTTGGAGTCAAAGAAGGCATAGTGAATGAACGTGAAAGACATGTAGTCAGTCGGTTGGGAAAGTTGCATACAGCGAGTGGTTTGTGGCAACAGAGTAAAGGCTGCTTTACACGAGTCGATATATTGTGCGATGCATCGTTGGGGTCACGGATTTTGTGACGCACTTCCGTCATTCGTAACGACATCTCCTCATGTGACAGCTCCTTGCGAGTCCAACCGATGCCTAATCATTTGAAATTCGGCCATCGTGTACTCATCGTTTAATTCCATAAAATCGGTCAGTTTAGTCTTAATGAACGACACATTGCAAAGTGTGACACCGTGTAATCGGCCATCCTCGTAGTTGTTTGTGACGTCAGTAAACGTTCAGGGCGTATTTGTGGTTTTAAATAATCACGCCTAATCTAATCGGATTGGTTGTAGCAGATGCGTTTTGATTGGTTATTACTGTTATAAAATACGGAGCTGTAGTCATGATGTGTGAACATTCAGCCTTGGCGTCATGCACAGTGTTTTATAGTGCATTACTCCTAATTTTTCTTACGTTTGTTTGTTCGCTGGATTTTCCGCCCTCACTCCTTGTTATCCCTTTTTTGTGGTAAGTTGTTATATGCCAATCTTTCCTTTTTGGATCAAAATCGACATTTGGCGTCATTATAATGTTTTTGTTTTATATATTTTTAGGTAACAGGATGTTCAGCAATGTCGAAACTGACATTTTATCTGTGGGTCTCCTTATGACCGAGATATTGCAGGAGGAGGAGGAAATGGACCAAAATACACGTATGAATCCTCGGCCCAAAAGATTATGGTCACGCCAATGGCTGCTTCGAAGGGATGAGATATCCCACGTGCGTCTAGTGCATGATTTACAGGAACGCAATCCGCATGATTACCGCAACTATCTCTGTATGTCGGAAGAATCTTTCTCATTAGTCCTGACGCGTATCAGCCCATACATAAAGCGCAGAGATACTTTAATGCGTAAGGCTGTTCCTGCGGAAGAAAGGTTGCTGGTGACGTTGCGCTATCTTGCCACAGGCCGTAGCCTCACTGATTTACAATATTCTGCCGGTATTTCGAGATCCCTATTAAGTTCATTAATTCCGGAGACTTGTCAGGCAATAATACATGCATTAGCAGATTTCATGCCTTTCCCCAAGACAACTTCAGAATGGTCTGATATAGCTCATAATTTTGCGACGAGGTGGCAATTTCCCTGCTGTGGTGGTGCGATTGATGGCAAGCACATAAGAATAATTAAACCCCCAAATAGTGGTTCTTTTTTTTATAACTATAAAGGTTTCTTTAGTATAATTTTATTTGCAGTTGTTAATGCAAATTATGAATATTTAACAGTGGATGTAGGAATAAATGGCCGTGTTTCCGATGGTGGCGTTTTAGAACAAACTGATTTTGGAAAGCGTTTATTTAGTTCACAATTACCTTTGCCTCCAAATTCAGGAAATGAAAATAATTTAAATTTTGTTTTTTTAGGGGATGAGGCATTTCCTCTTCAAAGCCATCTCCTGCGTCCTTATCCCCAGACTACTTTGAGTCCCGAGCGTCAAAATTTCAATTACCGTCTCTCAAGGGCACGTTTGGTTGTTGAGAATACGTTTGGAATTATGGCAAGTCGGTTTCGTGTATTCTCAACACCAATAAATCTCAAACTCGAATCCATTGATAGTGTTGTTCTTGCCAGCTGTGTTCTACATAATTTTTTACGCAAAAAGGATGCAGCAGCCTACATGCCCCCGGGGTATGTAGACAACATTGGCAGTGATGATTCCGATGTTGTCCCTGGAGTTTGGCGTTTTAGTGATCCACATTTGGCATCCCTGCCGACACCTCAATCTTTTGGTCGTGTCCGGCATGATGCCATAATCAATCGGGATCGTTTTTGTGATTATTTGAATGCGTCATAATATTTTTTTTTTTATTATTTGACCAAAATATATATATTTTTTTTTAATTTTATAATAGAAAAAGCATTACTAAACATTATAGTGTGTTAACAAAGTCGGAGACCATTACCTTTTTTGTAAAAAAAAATGTATTTTTTAAACAATGAAACAAACATAATTAAATGAAAACTTGAAGTAAAGTAAGAAATAACTATCAACAAACAAATTCCCTTTGTTAGAAATATATGAATACAAATATATTTCTAAAATACATACATGACATGATTTCAAAGCATTACAACTTTATTCTATGTTTGAAAAATAAACACTGCCATCACTTCCTTTCACTACAAGGCAGGCAGGAATTTTCACTTCCGGTTTAAAAATCGCATAAACAAACATGTCTGCAAACTTGCGAGCAACTGTCTGGGGAGATGCAGAAATCCATCTTCTTGTCAGCGAAATGGATGAAAGAGATTATGATTGTCTACTTATATCTGAACGTCCAAGGGAGCATAAAAAAAAGTTCTACGCAAGATTAAGAGAGCTCTTCGGAAAAAATTTGGCCTCCACCGCTCAAAAACGCAGATCAGGAAGAAAATGGCTGATCTGAAATATCGTGGCAAGGAACGTCTAGCAGAAATTAGAGCACAAAATGCCACTACTCGAGGTATATTTTATCAATACATGAGTGTTTTGTTTTTTTTTTGGCCCTTTTAAAAAAAAAACATGTGTATAATATGAATCATACATGTGTTTACATAATATGCCATGTTAGTCATGTGTTTTTTGCTAAATAAATTATTTGTTTTATCTCATTTTTGAAAGGATCATCACATGTAGCGGACCAAGGGAGCGCAAAAATCAATAATCCAGGAACTTCATCAGAACCAATTCCTGTTTTGGATCAAAATGAGGTTTCAGAGCAAGGTTTGTTTTATTTTTTACTTGCCAGTTTATCTTTTTTTTTTAAAAAAAAAAAATCTTAAACTATTATGTCACTCCCTAGATAACATTGAAGATCATCCTCCTATTGCAGCAACACGTGTTCATGCTGTTGGTTGGACACTCAGCTCTGATTCAGATTCTGCGTCTGTGCAAGTTAGATCAGGTTATTATAGTTGTATTTTAAAGTTTTGATGATAAAATGATTTCAACTCAAAATGTATGTTTTTTTCTTTTTTTTTTAATTTTTTTCTTTTTCTTTTTTTTTAAACCAGATGATCGACCAAAGCTTGAAGAAGTCTGTCAGTCAGCATGCAGATTATCCCAGACAGCACAAGATCATGTTCAATTGTTAAAAACATACATGGATGATAATGCATAATTTTGTTTTGTTATTTTATTTTTAAACAAAACGTTTGCAGTCACAACATGTAATGATGTTTTGACCATGTTATTTTGGTGTACATAAGGCCTAAAAATATTATCTGAATGGGTAGTTAAAACACTATATAATAAATATATTTAAAAAAAACATTTGGATTTTGTTTGCCTTGTACTAATTTTTTTTTTAAAGAAAAAAACATGACAAAATTTTTTTTCTCAACCTAACATTTATTGTGAAATATATACATGAAAAATTATATGAGTCTGAAAATGCAAAAAAGTTCAAGATTGTAGACAAATATTTTCTTTGTCTTATTTTGAATGCGAATTGCGTATCTAAATTACAAAAAAAAAAAAAACCTAATGAAAAAAAATTACCGACGCCTTTTGCTTTTAACTTTTCGAGGTGGTGACAATGCAACAGATTCCCCAAGGGTTGCCACATCAGCAACAACAGATGTATTTTCTGGCAATAAATCTTCTTTTAATACTGTTGCAGATGTAAGGCGATTTTCTTGTGCCGCATGTAGGACTTGGGCGATGATTCTTTCTGCATGTAATTTTTGATCCTTTTCCAGTATTTTGCAAACATCATCAACATAATGCGCAAATCCAGATACAGGTGGACGGTCATGTTTCTCAAGTATTGACCGACAAATGGACGCCAACTCGTTTCTACGTGCCAATAAAGTTGGTCTTCTCATTCTCCTTGGTAATTGCCTTAACAAAGGTCTTGATGTGGCAGGTGTTTGTTCACACGATGTTAAAGATGGATTTTGTGAGCTATTTGGAATTTCCTGCTCTTGAGAAGTGCTTTCAGTAGCATAATCCTACATTTGTAACAAGAAAAAAAAAATTAAAACCAATTAGAATGATGTGTGAACACATTAGGGCTGCTTCTCACTTGTGAGTTTCTCGCAGTAGAGCAATGCGAGAAAAACTCGCATTGGAATCGGACACATGTTAGTGAATGATTCAGCTCTCATCTGCGATTTTTTTCTCAGTCCAAATCGGACCGAGAAAAAAATCGCAGCATGCTGCTTTTTTGCGAGTTTCTACTGCGAGTTTCTCCAATGCAAGTCTATGGGAGCGTGTAAAAAATCGGATGTCACGAGACGGCATTCACACCATCTTAGTGACATCCGATTTTCTAAATACATTTCTCGCATGTTTCCTAAAACACTGGAAACGAGTGATGTCTCCCAATGTCTGTCAATCACTATTCCCTGTCAGTCGGTCTCTCCCTCTCGGTCTCTATTCTCTCTCTGTCGGTCCGTCACTATCTCTGTCCCTCTCTCACAGTCTGTCGGTCAGTTTCCCCCCCTCTCTCATACTCACCGTTCCCCGATCCCCGGCGCTGCACGGCTTTCTCACTGCTCCGGCGGCTTTTACTATTTTGAAAAAGCCGGCCGCTTATTAAACAATCTCGTATTCCCTGCTTTCCCCGCCCACAGGCGCCTATGATTGGTTGCAGTGAGACACGCCCCCACGCTGAGTGACAGGTGTCACACTGCACCCAATCACAGCAGCCGGTGGGCGTGTCTATACTGTGCATTGAAATAAATAAATAAATAATTAAAAAAAATGGCGTGCGGTCCCCCCCAATTTTAATACCAGCCAGATAAAGCCATACGGCTGAAGGCTGGTATTCTCAGGATGGGGAGCTCCACGTTATGGGGAGCCCCCCAGCCTAACAATATCAGCCAACAGCCGCCCAGAATTGCCGCATACATTATATGCGACAGTTCTGGGACTGTACCCGGCTCTTCCCGATTTACCCTGGTGCGTTGGCAAATCGGGGTAATAAGGAGTTATTGGCAGCCCATAGCTGCCACTAAATCCTAGATTAATCATGTCAGGCGTCTATGAGACACCCTCCATGATTAATCTGTAAGTTACAGTAAATAAACACACACACATGAAAAAATCCTTTATTAGAAATAAAAAACACAAACACATTCCCTCATTACCAATTTAATAAGCCCCAAAAAGCCCTCCATATCCGGCGTACTCCATGGACCTCCAGCGTCGCTTCCAGCATGAAGGTGACAGGAGCTGCAGAAGACACCGCCGCTCCGGTCACCTCCAAGCAGCAACTGAGGTGAGTAGCGCGATCAGCTGAGGTGTCACTGAGGTTACCCGCTGTCATTGGATCCAGCGGTGGCCGCGATTAACCTCAGTGACAGCTCAGCAGATCGCACTACTCACCTCAGTTGCTGCTTGGAGGTGACCGGAGCGGCGGTGTCTTCTGCAGCTCCTGTCACCTTCATGCTGGAAGCGACGCTGGAGGTCCATGTAGTACGCCGGATATGGAGGGCTTTTTGGGGCTTATTAAATTGGTAATGAGGGAATGTGTTTGTGTTTTTTATTTCTAATAAAGGATTTTTCGGGTGTGTGTGTTTATTTACTGTAACTTACAGATTAATCATGGAGGGTGTCTCATAGACGCCTGACATGATTAATCTAGGATTTAGTGGCAGCTATGGGCTGCCAATAACTCCTTATTACCCCGATTTGCCAACGCACCAGGGTAAATCGGGAAGAGCCGGGTACAGTCCCAGAACTGTCGCATATAATGTATGCGGCAATTCTGGGCGGCTGTTGGCTGATATTGTTAGGCTGGGGGGCTCCCCATAACGTGGAGCTCCCCATCCTGAGAATACCAGCCTTCAGCCGTATGGCTTTATCTGGCTGGTATTAAAATTGGGGGGGACCGCACGCCATTTTTTTAAATTATTTATTTATTTCAATGCACAGTATAGACACGCCCACCGGCTGCTGTGATTGGGTGCAGTGTGACACCTGTCACTCAGCGTGGGGGCGTGTCTCACTGCAACCAATCATAGGCGCCTGTGGGCGGGGAAAGCAGGGAATACGAGATTGTTTAATAAGCGGCCGGCTTTTTCAAAATAGTAAAAGCCGCCGGAACAGTGTGAATGCCGTGCAGCGCCGGGGATCGGTGAGTATGAGAGAGGGCTGCTAACTTCAGTCACTCAGGGGATTAGCGGTCACCGGTGAGCCCTTCACTGGTGACCGCTAATCAGGACGCGGCACAGACAGAGCCGCAGCATGACAATGAAATCGGGTTAAGTTCACCCGAGTTCATTATGACAGTGCGGCTCTGTCTGTGTCTGCTGTCATCTGCCATTCAGCTCTGCTACATGGCTGTCTGTGTCTGCTGTCAGCGGCCATGTAGCAGCGCTGAATGGCAGATGACATAGTAAAAAATACGCATTACACACGCATTACACACGCATTACACACGCATTACACACGCTAGTAAAATCTCAGAAATAGCATCGCACTTGCGTTGCACTCGCACCTAACGTGAACTAAAATCAGCCGAGTTTTTTTCAGCCCAGTCGGACCGATTTTACTCGCATAGATGTGTTTCCACCTTAGAGAGAAGATACAACATATTTTGGAACTACAATAATGGAAAATAAAAATTCATGTAACCCTTTTGTGTTTACAATTTTTTCTGTTGGTTATTTCTGTTGGTACATAAAAAATATTTTAAAAAAAAACCACAAGCAGATCATACAACACCTTAAAAAACAAAACAAAAAAAAAAAATAGGATCATAGTGTGTAAAGATAAATTTAGGAATAAAGGTAAATATACCAATTGTGTCGCTGACTCGCTGCCAATCGCCCCATTTTGTGACTCCTGAATGGAAAGCATACTTGTTGATTACCTTGGAATCTCTTGATCTCTTGTGAAGTCAAGTAGATCAAAATACCACAGCCGTGGGACATAAAGATCAGCAGTCACAGCCCCTGAACGTCGTGACTCCTCGACTTTATAGAGTTCCTTTTTATATACAGTGCGTATTCCTTGTATTTTTTTATTGATAAGATTTACATCCACAGGCTCATTAGGAAAATGTTTTTTATAGATAGTAATCAGATCCGCATAAGCTGCTTGTTTGATGCGTTTGTTACTATATTCAGGCGATTTAATTTTCCAAAGACAGGTTAATGTGCGATATTTTTCAATGAAATCACGCAAAAATAATTCGTTTTGATGAGCCGTCATCTGGGAATGAATATATGAGAACATTTTATTTGACACTGTTATAATAAACATGTAATCTTTTTTCTTTTTAAAAGAACAAAAAAGCAAAAAAAAAAAAAAAAAACAACAAAAACATTATTATGTTTCAAAAACCATAATACACGATAAAACCTACACGAATAAAAATAAAAAATAAAAAAAACAAAAAAACATTGTGAACGGCTAAATGACACAATAAATAAACCATACAAAACCAAATTTAACCCACCTTTGGAAGATAGATGCTCTGAATTCGTCATAAACCAGACCACAAACAACAAACAAGATTGATGCTAATGACACACGAGGCAACAAAGACAGACGCAGAAGAGAAACTATATATATGGGATGTAACCAATCAACCACATTAGCAGAACTGGATTGAGCAGGTCAGAAGAATTCAGGGCGTGCAACAATCCAGACAACGTCACGGAGGGCTGTATAGTTTGCCTAATTACGCCCATACAAAAGACAGATTGACCAAAGGAAAACATGTGTGAAGCCTTTTGGACGTCCGCCATGGCCAATCAATATATCGATGAGCGCTTTGTGGTCGTTTGACAACACTCAACGTGTGACACATGGACAACTACCTATCAGCGATACAAACAAAAAAAAAAAAAAAGACTTTGCCAAATAAATCGCACGATGGATTGACTCGTGTAAAGCAGCCTTAAAGGAGACAGAAGGCAAGATAGTGTGAACCTTCAGTGGGGCCGGAGACACGGGTTGTGTACAGCGTTGTAACTAGAGACTGATCCTTGAACAGAGTGGCCCCAAACAATAGGAGCCGCAGGACGAAACCCTAGTAACCAGGCCTCTTAAACCGTCAAGATACTATGTGACTTCTACTGGTGCAGGACTCTACTGACCAGACCCCTTAACCGCCAAAGTACTGGGTTAACCACAACTGGAGTGTGAACTTAGTCAACCAACTGAACATTTTCCCGCTAGATGTCTGAGAGTGTAAAGCTTTACTCTGGCTATTATGGGACCCCTATGGAGACTGGATGTGGACTGCAGGAAAGGAAGGTGAACGTTAGATTGTGTACTGTAACACTGGACTGGGTTGCACGGGGACTTGCTGGTCCAGTTGGATCGGACGCAAACCAGAGCAAAGTTGAACTGTGTCTGATAATGCTGAGTAAAACTGTAACGTGCTGGATGATATGTGCTCACTATTTGGAACGTAAAATTGTGAAAGAGAATGACCCATGCAGTGAAGAGTTGTTGTTTAAAGTGAATTGTTTGTCTCCTTGCGAGCTTGAGTCATCATCCAGTCCTGACCAGCCAACGTCAGTGGCAATATGCAGCCTACATGGGTTCCCAGCCTACACTGCGAAAGTCCACACACCCAGCCAGGACTAGGAATTTCATGTAGTGTGTCAAGTGTCTGGAGTAAAGTGTTCAGATCCAAGATAGCAACTAAACCTGACTCTGTCTCAGTGGAGAGGAAAACAGACCACAGTACAGGAGATTGCTGGATCAAATCCAAGGCATGACATTAGCAATCCTGAAGAAGATGCAGCTGTTGTGCAGGAGACAATCCAGGATTTACTTTCAATTAATCAGGGATCTGCTGTGGTCCAGGTGGTGCAAGGACAAGTGGGTTACTCTGAGGTTGGGCATCTTTGAGTCCATGTGACGGACTGAAGGAGGGAGTAATGGCTGAAGTCTTTGAGCCTTGGATTTAGTTAAACTCCATGAATATGGAAAATAAAGATGTGGTTGTCAACAGTGTGAGAGGTTCAAGCACATCATCTCCGCAGATGAATGGACAATGGACTCATGGCATTCTTTCCTCAAGATGGGAGTGGGGAGCTCCTCTACAGGGTCCATAATCTTTCTTCCGCAATATTTCAGATGACATATATGGAGAGATATGTGTACAAAAAGAAGAAAATAACCAGCACTTTTACTAATAGAAATCCAAAGTTGAAATTATAACATGACATTTATTGTGTAGTTTAAAATAGAAAAATTCAAAACCAAGTAGTAGACACAGTCTACGAGTTTCGAACACGCAGGCTCTTAATCATGACATAGATACGCGTAGACTATATCTACTGCTTGGTTTTGATTTTTTCTCTTTTAAACTACACAATAAATGTGATGTTTTAACTTCAACTTTGGATTTCTATTCCAAAGAGTGCTGAAAATGTTCTTCTTTTTTACACCTTATGTCAAGCCAGTAAGCCGGCCTTCATTCTCCATGCACCGCCTGCAGCAACACTTTTCTTGGAGTAGTGAGCTGATATAAATTCTGAACTTTCTTGTTTCCTTGTATAGACATTTTAAGTACCTTTTGTTCACCTGGGATAAGAAGGAATTAAGTTTTGTGTAACCCCTCCCTTGTTTGGTTGTGCATGCTGTTCATCCCCCTTGCTTGAATGAGGAGTTCTGAGCTGTGAGAGAGTCCTACACACTTCAGCCTGGACTTTCTTCAACCAGCCATGTACTGTGCCCCAATACCCCCCCATAGACTTTGTCCAATGACCCCTTATGGACTGTGTCCTCAGACCACGAGGACTGTATTTTGTGTTGGCCTATGGACTCACCAGTGAAAGGACTTGAACACTAATGTTTCGTAGTCCAAACCTAATGGAACCAGGGTGGTGCTAACCCAGAAGTAGAAAGTCTAATCTGTCTTCCAGAGCAGAAACTAATATTATTTGTGTTTTGTGTGATGTGATTGTTGTCTTGCAGGTCATATAATAGTCAAGGATGTCTATTGTTAAGAAGGGGAGGAATGTAAGAGTGGTGGACAATGGCAGTTTTAGAGTGTTACTTATATGTTTTGTGAGTTGCTACTGTGGCGCCCTGGACAAGCCAGGACGTCACAGGTACTGCAACAATACACCCCACACCCCGGATAGGCACATCAGCCGCACACACAAAATCCTTGTTGCCTCCCTCCAGGGGCTGATGTCCACACCAGGTGGGGTGGAGGCAGGCGGTTGGCCCCACCCACCGAGGAGTTCACAGTCCTGGAGGCGGGAAAAGAGTTGAGTTGGAGAGTTGAGTTAGGACAGTGAGAGTGAAGGAGTGAAGTGGTAAAGGAGCAGTCTGACCGTGTCCGGGTACGTGGCCCGGGCACAGAAACAGCAAGGTTGGCAGACGGTGGTGACCGTCTGCAGGCGAGGCCGATTGAAGCACAACCGTAAGGACCGGGGACGGGTGGTGGCCCGCCGGTACCGGACCGGGGAGCGAAGAGAGGCCAGCACCATTCGGCAGGGCCTACGGACCCTGACCAGGCTTGGAGTCGCCGTTAAATCGGTCAAATCCGTCAGCGACGGGAACCTCCGGGGTTTCCCAGCAATAAAGACCCGACTGAAGGCAACCGCTCAACCGTGAAGGGAAATACAGCTACCGCCACAGCTAGAGTTCCCAGGGCCAGCGTCTGCGGGCAAAAGGGGCTCCTCTGGCAAACATACCGCTGGGGAGCGGGTTACCGGTGGGAAGCCATCGGGGCCGAGAACATAACACCGATGCAGGGAGAGGCAGTTACCGCCAACCTACCGGGAGTGACCGTCGCAGCCGTCTGTGGGACTCGTCCATCCAGCCGTTTGTTTTACCAGAGACTCCGTGTGCGTTACTGGCTGAGTAAGTACCACCGTGCTGTCTGGCACTGTGCTGCCCCGCGACCCTGCACCTGGACAAGCCCCGCAATCCATCAAACAGACAACCACTCCGGGCCCCGGGACTACCACAACCCCCCTACCCACGGAGGGGAGGAAAACATCCCAGCTGCTCCCTGTCACCGCTCCCGGGATCCCCGCACAGAGCAGCGATGGTGCCCCAACCTCACCACACACCGTGGGTGGCGTCACAAACCGACACCCCAAACACCAACAAAACACCCCTTTCACTCACGGGCGAGGAGCGCCGCTCGAGTCCCCGGATCCGGCCCACCGCTTGAGCCACCGAGCAGCCGTAGCAGCAGCGCCGGACCCGAGCATGGTGAGCGCAGCGCCCTGCCACCCCCGACAACTTGGCGTCACGAACAGGATCCTACCGTTCTACCGCCTGGTGGAAGTGCGCCTTGTGTCCCGCCGGAGGTGTCCAGCCGAAAATTTTCGGAAGCCACCATATTGGGCGCGAAAAGTCCCCGCTCGAGCGTCTTCCCGAGCAGTGGAGGCGCGATAGCCGAAGTTCCACCCCTGAAGAGGAGGTACCAAGGAGACACCAAGGGGGCACGGATGGCGTCTGGCCGCATGTAGACTGCGGCTATAAAAGCAGGGACGCCAGGACCCTGCGGCCATCTTTTGGTTCCTGGAGGAGGCCGCCGCAGCGATGCAACATCCGACAAGCAACACCATAACCCCCGCGCCCGGCACCGCGGCGTGGGTGGAGGTCCGGACCGCTCAGCTGCGTAGCCGACTGCAGATCCGAGTGTAGCTCCTCTTGGAGTAGTGGGAGGCCGACATGGCAGATGTGGTGGCGGCCATACGGAGACGCGAAGTGGAGGAAGTTTTGGAAGCGCGGGTAAGCGCCCCTCGCCCCTGTAGCCCTATAGGGTCGGCCATCGTGGCTGAGGAGCCCGGTCTGCGCCCGCTCGCCCTGCTTCCTCCCTCGCTGCCTGTATTGGCTGCTGCTGCCCCGCCACTAGGCCCGCTACCACCGCAACTGGTAGCGGTACCCTGC
Source organism: Anomaloglossus baeobatrachus (assembly GCF_048569485.1). Taxonomy (NCBI): domain Eukaryota; kingdom Metazoa; phylum Chordata; class Amphibia; order Anura; family Aromobatidae; genus Anomaloglossus; species Anomaloglossus baeobatrachus. Next base: position 217,779,688 of record NC_134358.1, on the reverse strand, counting down.
CAATCCGCCCAGGCGGACTGACCTGCAGCCGAGGCCCGTGACCGTCCGGCACCGCTCCCTTGGAAGATACCAAGATCCGAGCCCGTTAATGGAGATGCCCTAAAGGCACACACAGTGACCGAATCTACGCCCGAACCGACTTTGGCAGCTTGCCCCATGCAGAAAGAGACGGAGGTCAAGCGGGAGAAGCTCCCTGTATCCATCCCCCACGCCTCGGCTGAGGCTGCACTGGGTTGTAGCTGTAAGGCAGCACCCCAGGCCGTGACACCGCGGGACCTCCCACCCCGAACGCTAGTCCTGGGCAGCGTGAAGGAGGTCTTGCGGGTCCCGACCCGTGCGCAGGGGCCTGCAATAGCCCCTTACTGGGACAGGGAGCCGACACCACTGGGCCAAGAGATCGCGGAGAGAGAGAAGAGGAAGGCGGAGCTGGTAGCCCGCACAATAAGGGAGAAGGAGAACCTCCACAGAGCCACTTTCCGGGTGCGGGGCCCGAGGTACGAGGGGCAAGTGAGGAGGTTCGACGCCCGTAGGGGATACGGCTTCATTTTCGAACCGGACCTGGAGGCCGAAGTTTTTATAGCCCGGAGGGACGTAAATGACCACCTGCCGGAGGATCACCCAAGCTGCAACTTGCTTCCCGGTGACCTTGTCACCTATACCCGGCAATGTGGGGAGAGGGGCTGGTTTGCCCTGGACGCTAGGCTGAGAGGAGGCCAGGAGCCTCAAACACCAACCCAGCCCCCTCCCCCGCCAGGTGGAATAGATCTAGAGTAATGGCAGCGGTCCTCCGCCGCAAGTGTCCCCGTTGGGACCACAAGCACTGTGTGATGTTCTTGATGTTGTTGAATGTAACCGAATGATAAGATTGAATCAACCGAAGAAGTTATCAGATTAACACCGTGATTGAACCAGCCGTTGCCGGCAACTAGTCCCCGTTGGGACCCCTTGCACCGTGCGTAAGGAACTGCTTACGGACAAGCCCGAGAACTTGCAGGGCAATCACAAACTGGTGGCATGTAAATAAAAATGTTGGCTTGTGACCGTGACCGCCTCCGGAGAGGCTGATTTGGGAGGATGGGCCTGGAGGAAAGGGATGGCCCAGGCCCGCCACTACCGTAACCGGTGGCAATCCTCCGGGGAGTTCAGGGGTTCCCCATGGACGTGGGTCCCCTGAAAGAGACCGTACCTGCTCGGGCAATTTGGTTCTGGACTGGGGCAAGGGGTGCTGCCCACTTCTTAGGGGCAGCATCAGGGCCAGGTTGTTTGGGCGGGGGGAGAGCGTAAGCCGTACCGTTAATAAAACGTTGGTAACGTTAGAGCACTGTGCCTCCCGTTATGGGAAGTTTTTAAAATGTTTGTGATTTTACATGTTTTACCGTTTTTCTACCTTTTTCAGTTGTGAAAATAAAACCAGTGATGGACGAGCAGCCCGCGGACGGTCTGCGTTTAACCAAGGGGGAATGTGGCGCCCTGGACAAGCCAGGACATCACAGGTACTGCAACAATACACCCCACACCCCGGATAGGCACATCAGCCGCACACACAAAATCCTTGTTGCCTCCCTCCAGGGGCTGATGTCCACACCAGGTGGGGTGGAGGCAGGCGGTTGGCCCCACCCACCGAGGAGTTCACAGTCCTGGAGGCGGGAAAAGAGTTGAGTTGGAGAGTTGAGTTAGGACAGTGAGAGTGAAGGAGTGAAGTGGTAAAGGAGCAGTCTGACCGTGTCCGGGTACGTGGCCCGGGCACAGAAACAGCAAGGTTGGCAGACGGTGGTGACCGTCTGCAGGCGAGGCTGATTGAAGCACAACTGTAAGGACCGGGGACGGGTGGTGGCCCGCCGGTACCGGACCGGGGAGCGAAGAGAGGCCAGCACCATTCGGCAGGGCCTACGGACCCCGACCAGGCTTGGAGTCGCCGTTAAACCGGTCAAATCCGTCAGCGACGGGAACCTCCGGGGTTTCCCAGCAATAAAGACCCGACTGAAGGCAACCACTCAACCGTGAAGAGAAATACAGCTACCGCCACAGCTAGAGTTCCCAGGGCCAGCGCCTGTAGGCAAAAGGGGTTCCTCCGGCAAACATACCGCTGGGGAGCGGGTTACCGGTGGGAAGCCATCGGGGCCGAGAACATAACACCGGTGCAGGGAGAGATAGTTACCGCCAACCTACCGGGAGTGACCGTCGCAGTCGTCTGTGGGACTCGTCCATCCAGCCGTTTGTTTTACCAGAGACTCCGTGTGCGTTACTGGCTGAGTAAGTACCACCGTGCCGTCTGGCACTGCGCTGCCCCGCGACCCTGCACCTGGCCAAGCCCCGCAATCCAAACAGACAACCACTCCGGGCCCCGGGACTACAACAACCCCCCTACCCACGGAGGGGAGGAAAACATCTCAGCTGTGTTGGGGCTCTATTGCATTGATCAATTCAGTAGCTAAATTTCTCTTGATTCATATGTTCATGGCAGTAATGCAGATTCCATTTTTCACATATTCACTCTTGCATATAGCTATTGGATTTTTCAAGTCAGTATTCACACAGCAGTTTCTGCTATTTCATGTATTCCCCTTACATAGTCACTGGTGTGCATACCTTATCTTCCCATAGTGATTTTTTTTAGGTTTTTGCACCCAGTTCAGACTTAGAATGGTGTTCCAAACGTTATTCCTATTTGTTAGTATTTTTTCGTTTGTGAACCCTCCCCAACCACACCTATTGCCAATCCATATCATACGCATAAATAGCCTGGGTCTCAGCTTCCCATACACGGTAGGTTTTTTAACTGCATGAGAGGACACACACAAGCTAGGGACCCCAACGTAGAGAAATACTTTGGCGTAGTGTTGGGGCTCTATTGCATTGATCAATTCAGTAGCTAAATTTCTCTTGATTCATATGTTCATGGCAGTAATGCAGATTCCATTTTTCACATATTCACTCTTGCATATAGCTATTGGATTTTTCAAGTCAGTATTCACACAGCAGTTTCTGCTATTTCATGTATTCCCCTTACATAGTCACTGGTGTGCATACCTTATCTTCCCACCGGGACTACAACAACCCCCCTACCCACGGAGGGGAGGAAAACATCCCAGCTGCTCCCTGTCACCGCTCCCGGGATCCCCGTACAGAGCAGCGGTGGTGCCCTAACCTCACCACACACCGTGGGTGGCGTCACAAACCGACACCCCAAACACCAACAAAACACCCCTTTCACGCCGCTCGAGTCCCCGGATCCGGCCCACCGCTCGAGCCACCAAGCAGCAGCAGCGCCGGACCCGAGCGTGGAGAGCACAGCGCCCCGCCGCCCGCGACACTACACAACCATAATATTATCTATTATCACCAGCCCACTGTCACACTGAGTTTTGCATAAACTTCATCAACTGTCATGGTGGCATTGGGTGCTGTTCTGAATACAGATTCTGAAACTCTGTCTAATTGTCTCTTATCAACACTGGCAGACTGTGAGGTGTGTTGTCCCAGACTTACTGGTTAAAGTTGTGCTTTTTGCCTGGTGCAGTTGTGGAGATTACCCCTATTTTTTGTAGCTTCCTTCCTGCTCGTTTTTCCTTTGTGTGCATGCTGTGTGACAGAGATTTGGTTTTGCCCTGTCTGTCTTTATCTGTGGGTTTCATCACACTCCTGTCCCACCCCTCCCTGGAAAGGTGAGGAAGGAAAATCAGATCAGGACTGGTCAGCAGCAGGGCCAGGAAGGAGACTCAGGCCTCTCCAACCTCAGGAGTATCCCTGAGGTAAGGTTAGGGATAGCATAGGGACACCTAGCTTGAGGGATAGCCCAGGAGTCCTGGTTTCTTGCTATCCTATAGTCATCATGACATTATCGCCAGCCCCACTTTATATTCCAATATGGACCCAGTTGCTGCAATATCGAGGCAAATGCAGTCCTTGTCTCTCCAGGAGGGTGAATTAAAGGAGAGGTACAACAACAAGCACAACCTGTTCTGGTCGGGGGATCATCCAAATCCAATCTGTGCCTCTCGGAAAGATTTTCGGGGGAGCGCAGCCGGTTTGTTACCTTTAGAGAAACATGTAAGCTATACTTCCATCTATGCCCCTTCTCCTCAGGTAGTGAGGCACAGCGAGTGGGAATTGTGGTCTCACTCTTGAGTGGGGATCCATAAGCATAAAATACATTCACTGCAACAGGAAAATTAGTCTGCATAGAATTATTGTGCCGAATTCCAGTGCTGGTCCGTATACACTGAGTGGAATGACCCTGTAATCAAAAGACAGTTTTTTCAGGGAGTATCTGAGAGGATAAATGAGGCATTGGTAATGTATGAACCTGCTCCTTTTCTTTATTGTGCCACGTCTCTTGTAATATGTATTTAGCATATATTTAATATATGAAGAAAAAATAAAAAGCCAGCACTAAATGTGCACTTCAGCACTAAAAATTCGAAACTGTACTTATTATAAAAATTTGAGATTTTTGGCAAAAAATTGCAATTTCTTGACCTACCACGCCACGTCACGGCAAATCTCTTTGGGGCAGTCCTACACTAAAATATTTTTATAAAATGTGCCAGACGGCCTCACATATGAATAGTAGAACTGCTCTTAGCAGCACTTACTTGGTCTTTTTCAATCCCATACCCATGACTGAGTCATGGCTGTGGGCGGGACAGGCCCAAGCAAATGCTGCATGAAGTAAATAGCCTGTGGACAGAGCCAGATGACTGAATGTGAACAGCCACCAACCGCCAAAATCTAGACAGGTGGAATACATCCCAAATTGGGGTGCATAGCAAGGTGGGGGTCAGCCACCGACCAATTCAATGAAGAAAAAAACAAAAAGCCAGCATTAAATGTGCACTTCAGCACTAAAAATTCCAAACTGTACTTATTATAAAAATTTGAGATTTTTGACAAAAAATTGCAATTTCTTGAGCTACCCCGCCACGTCACGGCAAATCTTTTTGGGGCAGTCCATTTAATATATGTAATACATTTCCGGGAGAGGTCTCATATAAGCCATTCTCTCTGGGAGGGGGTTACTGTACCGATATTACCTCCGGAGGCCCCATCCAAGCTCATGCAACTTGGAGTGACATCCATGGGGGAGAAACTCCTCTACTCCTAAAATGAGAGGAGTTTGTTTTTTTCTGTGGCAAAATGGGAGACCATGGTGTCTCAATGGTTAATACCCGCGAGGGTTAAGGTTCGGGGCCTAGATGTCCCTAATGTGGCCTTTCTAGATATTGGTTCAGGGGCAAACATAATTGATGAACAGTTTAGCTCATTCTTTTGAGTTAGAAGTGAAGGAGATATCAAATCCGGTACAGATTTTTGTTATTGATTCATTACCTCTTTCTCAGGGGGGTTTTGTTTAGTGTGTACATGGGCTGGAGTTCCGTATAGGGGTACTTAATTTGGAGCTCATATCTTGTTATGTGGTTAAAGGCCTTCCTACACAAATTTAATTAGGGTTCCCCTGGTTTGCATTAAATAACCCCACTGTTGACTGGAAAACCCAAGACATAATTAAATGGACCACATTTTGTAAAGAACACTGTCTAGGAACCTGTATTTTGGTGGTTACATCTAGTCTTCCGGAGCCTCTCTCAAAGTTTAATGGTGTTGTCAGGAGTTATCGCCACATAGACCTTATGACTGCACCATAAGGTTGAGGCCAGAGGCAAAATTACCCAAGTGCATACTATATAACTTATCGGGCCCTGGGAGATTAGCTCTCAAAGAGTATTTGCAAGATTACTAATTTTGTTTTCTTTTACTACATCACGATATGACTTTAAAAAAGAAAAAATACATGTAACACAAGAAACCTGATTTAAACAATAGGTCATTTCAGACTACACATTCCCTTTAATTATACATTGAGCAGCTTCTACCAACTATATCGCACCCACCGGAACTATCCTGTATAGCTTTCTATATATTAGTGTGCTACTATTGCTTCATCCTAATTACATTTCTCATTATCCAAAGGTTAAGAAAAGTTTCCCAAGCTATCCATTACGGTTTGTTATATGAGTTAGATTACAGAAGCAAAAATAATTTGTCCGGAACTGATGAAGAACAAGTGCATGATAGGTAGAATGGTCCTATGTGATGTGGACATTTATGTAAAAATACATAAAAAGGGGAATGAATAAGCTGATGATTTGTCTATTTCATGCTGAAGCTTTACTCATAGGCTAGACAGGCTATATATTATATATTAACAACATAAAAAGTTCAGCCATGGATTGCCAAGCATATAAATAAAAATGGTGAGCGATGAAAGGGGTGGAGTGAAATACTATGCAATTGAAAATACTTACTGCAATTTCCAAGCCACTATAATTTATTCCTGCCATGTAATGGAATACAAAATTATTTGTTGTTTAGCTGTAGGACATGTTTCACCGTGATGGCAAATAAATAAGTGAAATAAAAAACATGATGCCATAGCCGGGTAAGGTGACTTCAGTAGAAAAGCACTTATGCGTGACAGTAAGATGAACTAGTATAAAGAGTAAAGTATTTGTGGTGCACGAGGGAATAAGCAAAGGAAACCGAGTTCAGAGGTGAAAGTCATAGATTCAAAAATAATGTTTTCCTTTCGTGTGAAGTATCAACACAGAGATCAAAATGTATGATGCAGTTTGCAAGCATGACTTCTTTATATGACTGAAATCTCCTTCTGGGCAAATTGGACTATATTTTGCTTTTTCACATAAGGAACTTTAGACTCCAACAGAAAATATTTCTAAAAATAGCAGAAGTGAAGGATCAGTACTAACGTGAAATGGATAGAAGCTTTCTCATATGCACTAATTCTAACTATATCTGTAAACCATTCACCTGTCCGGCTGCTGTCAAGTAGTTTACAATTCTTCTCTTTTCATTCTGTAATGCCCATACCGGTATCCCCGCACTGTCCTGCCCCCCTTCACCAGCAGGGACGTGGTTTCTCTCACCTGTACGGGCATCCTGTGGTGGCTGCCCTGTCCCCGGTCCATGCTGCCGTCTCCCATAGCCTGTGTATACCTCACAGGCTATCTGTTCTACCCAAAGGATGGGCGTGCGGCCAAGTCCTTTTTCTTAAAGGGTCAGCGTACCCTGACCTGGAAGTTCCTCTCAGGTCAGCTGTAAGGTTGCAGGCATTTAAGGCACCATCACCTTAAGGGAGGTGCCTGGGCAATGAGTTAGTTACGTTGCTAGTTCTCAGGTCCCTTAGCGCTGCTGCTGTCATTGTGCTAAGTGCTGCTGCTGACATTTATTTATATTTCATTGTTGTGCCATTTTGCTGATCTGCTGCTGCTACCATCCACACCGGTCAGCTATCACGATACCCACCACTGCGAGTATCCACGCCAGTCGCTGCTGCCTTGTCTACCCATCCATCCCGGATGGATCTACTACTCTGCCTGCTGCTGCTGCCACTTGTACCTAAGACTGTACTGTGTTTGTGGTGCCAGTTGTCAGGGTACCACAGATCCCTTGGGGCTGCCCTCTGACAGCTGCTTACCAGTGTGTGTGCCTGCTGCCGCCTCCAGTGGCCGTAGTAAAAACTCATAGGCTGGTCGAATTCGCTCCCCCAGGCAAATAAACGGTATCTTTGGTTAGGTGGACCCACTAATATAGTGCTCACCCCGTGAACATAACACATTCCCCCATAACATGCATTACTGTGTGTCGGTACTTTAGGCACTGAGGCGGGCTCTAATATCACTGCATGACATATCCTAGTTGTGGTGCTGACTAGGTTTTGGGTGACACACGTCGTAATGTCATGATTTAGAGACATGATGTCAGAGGCCTGATCAGAGTACAGCAGACTGAAGAGAGATCCATGCAATGGGGGATAGCCAAACAAAGAGCTGGTACGGCAGGCTGTGTCGGTGGCAGTATAGGTGAACGGTAAATTGAGTATTCATTTTTTATTTTTTTTTTTCACACCTTACTTCCATTATGCTTTCAGGTCTGGAAGATACCAGAGTGTAATGAGGGGCATTCAATTCACATCAAATAACAAAGATGAGATTCAAATTTTCTTGTCAAATTCGGCCGATTCTTTCATCTCTAGTGGATTTATTTAAAAGCAGCACTATTAGAGAATGATTTTCTTTAATATGATGCATTATGGAGGCACCTACAGTGGCACATGGAGTGCCAAGATACTCTGTGCACATGGCGCTACCACGTGCGTGAATCTTGACAGATGCTGTGTTATACCCTCTGGGATATCCCTGCACTGGAAATGCTGTCCTGAACAGATCATCCTTGTAACAGAAGCTTTCCTTGTATCTTAACCCTTTCATGCAATGCAATCAGTACAGTAAGTCATACAATACTTTTTACCTACACTGTCTGGTAAGTGCTACAGATTGTGCAACAAATAAAGGGAATTTAGGAAAAAATAAATAGAATTAGCAAAGTGATTTTTTTTTGTCCAAGCTTTTCTTTCTTTTTAGTTTTTTTTTTATTCCAATTCCATATTGTGATAGGAGGGTATGAATGGAGAAAACACTAAGCAGCATTTCCTTGACTCACTGTAATGGCCGAGGAGTAGAGATGAGTGAACCGGTCGCGGTTCGGCTCGAGGTCGGTTCGCCGAAAGGAGCTCCTGTTCGAGTTCGGTTCATCGAACGTTCGACGAACCGAACTCGAACTGCACAGGAAACTATGGCAGGCAATCACAAACACATAAAAACACCTAGAAAACACCCTCAAAGGTGTCCAAAAGGTGACAAACAACTCACAACACAAACACATGGGAAAGTGACAAGGACAAATTCTCATGTGAAAACAAAACAGCGTTACGAGGAAAAAGAGGATGAGACACAGATATAGGCATGGCCTGCCCTTCTAAAATCATGTAAAACACCGCAAGGTGACTCCAAGCGGAGTCTCCCTTTTTTCCAAAAATTGGGCCCCACACACACCCACCCCTTCATTGGCAGCAGTTGTGCCCCAGTTGTACACTTCACAGCTAGATTTGCATCAAGCACATTCAAAAATACGCCATACTTAACCGTCCCCAGGATGACACCGGGGTAGGTAGCAAAGTTTTTCCTGATCCCAGCTCTGTTCATCTTGGATCATTTTTAAAAAACACAGCAAGCAAGGGTTACTCCAAGCGGAGTCTCCCTTTTTTTCCAAAAATTGTGCCCCACACACACCCACCCATTCAGTGGCAGCACTTGTGCCCTAGTTGTACACTTCACAGCTAGATTTGCATCAAGCACATTCAAAAATACGCCATACTTAACCGTCCCCAGGATGACACTGGGGTAGGTAGCAAAGTCTTTGCTGAACCATGACTTGTTCATCTTGGCTTCTTTTAAAAACAATGTAAGCAAGGGTTACTCCAAGCGGAGTCTCCCTTTTTTCCAAAAATTGTGCCCCACACACACCCCCACCCCTTCAGTGGCAGCAGTTGTGCCCCAGTTGTACACTTCACAGCTAGATTTGCATCAAGCACATTCAAAAATACACTATTCTTAACCGTCCCCAGGATGACACCGGGGTAGGTAGCAAAGTCTTTGCTGAACCATGACTTGTTCATCTTGCCTTCTTTTAAAAACAATGTAAGCAAGGGTTACTCCAAGCGGAGTCTCCCTTTTTTTCCAAAAATTGTGCCCCACACACACCCACCCATTCAGTGGCAGCACTTGTGCCCTAGTTGTACACTTCACAGCTAGATTTGCATCAAGCACATTCAAAAATACGCCATACTTAACCGTCCCCAGGATGACACCGAGGTAGGTAGCAAAGTCTTTCCTGATCCCAGCTCTGTTCATCTTGGCTTCTTTTAAAAACAATGTAAGCAAGGGTTACTCCAAGCGGAGTCTCCCTTTTTTTCCAAAAATTGTGCCCCACACACACCCACCCATTCAGTGGCAGCACTTGTGCCCTAGTTGTACACTTCACAGCTAGATTTTCATCAAGCACATTCAAAAATACGCCATACCTAACCGTCCACAGGATGACACCGGGGTAGGTAGCAAAGTTTTTGCTGAACCATGACTTGTTCATCTTGGCTTCTTTTAAAAACAATGTAAGCAAGGGTTACTCCAAGCGGAGTCTCCCTTTTTTCCAAAAATTGTGCCCCACACACACCCACCCCTTCAGTGGCAGCAGTTGTGCCCCAGTTGTACACTTCACAGCTAGATTTGCATCAAGCACATTCAAAAATACGCTAATCTTAATCGTCCCCAGGATGACACCGGGGTAGGTAGCAAAGTCTTTCCTGATCCCAGCTCTGTTCATCTTGGCTTCTTTTAAAACAATGTAAGCAAGGGTTACTCCAAGCGGAGTCTCCCTTTTTTTCCAAAAATTGTGCCCCACACACACCCACCCCTTCAGTGGCAGCACTTGTGCCCCAGTTGTACACTTCACAGCTAGATTTGCATCAAGCACATTAAAAAATACGCTATTCTTAACCGTCCCCAGCATGACAGCGGGGTAGGTAGCAAAGTCTTTCCTGATCCCAGCTCTGTTCATCTTGGATCATTTTTAAAAAACACAGCAAGCAAGGGATACTCCAAGCAGAGTCTCCCTTTTTTTTCCAAAAATTGTGCCCCACACACACCCACCCATTCAGTGGCAGCACTTGTGCCCTAGCTGTACACTTCACAGCTAGATTTGCATCAAGCACATTCAAAAATACGCCATACTTAACCGTCCCTAGGATGACACCGGGGTAGGTAGCAAAGTCTTTCCTGATCCCAGCTCTGTTCATCTTGGCTTCTTTTAAAAACAATATAAGCAAGGGTTACTCCAAGCGGAGTCTCCCTTTTTTTCCAAAAATTGTGCCCCACACACACCCACCCATTCAGTGGCAGCACTTGTGCCCCAGTTGTACACTCCACAGCTAGATTTGCATCAAGCACATTCAAAAATACGCCATACTTAACCGTCCCCAGGATGACACCGGGGTAGGTAGCAAAGTCTTTGCTGAACCATGACTTGTTCATCTTGGCTTCTTTTAAAAACAATGTAAGCAAGGGTTACTCCAAGCGGAGTCTCCCTTTTTTTCCAAAAATTGTGCCCCACACACACCCACCCCTTCAGTGGCAGCAGTTGTGCCCCAGTTGTACACTTCACAGCTAGATTTGCATCAAGCACATTAAAAAATACGCTATTCTTAACCGTCCCCAGGATGACACCGGGGTAGGTAGCAAAGTCTTTCCTGATCCCAGCTCTGTTCATCTTGGATCATTTTTAAAAAACACAGCAAGCAAGGGTTACTCCAAGCGGAGTCTCCCTTTTTTTCCAAAAATGGTGCCCCACACACACCCACCCATTCAGTGGCAGCACTTGTGCCCTAGTTGTACACTTCACAGCTAGATTTGCATCAAGCACATTCAAAAATACGCCATACTTAACCGTCCCCAGGATGACACCGGGGTAGGTAGCAAAGTCTTTCCTGATCCCAGCTCTGTTCATCTTGGATCATTTTAAAAAAACACAGCAATCAAGGGTTACTCCAAGCGGAGTCTCCCTTTTTTCCAAAAATTGGGCCACACAGACACCTTATCAGTGGCAGCACTTGTGCCCTAGTTGCAAACAGGATGTTTTGATTTGCATCAAGCACATTCCAAATCCACAAGCATTTACTCTCCCCAGGATGACACAGGGGTAGTAAATTCCTGGTGGATCCATGACTTGTTCATTTTGATGAACGTCAGTCTGTCCACATTGTCACTGGACAGACGCGTGCGCTTATCTGTCAGCACACACCCAGCAGCACTGAAGACACGTTCAGAGACAACGCTGGCAGCTGGACACGACAAAATCTCCAAGGCGTAACTGGAGAGCTCTGGCCATTTTTCCAGATTTGAAGCCCAAAATGAGCAAGGCTCCATTTGCAAAGTCATGGCATCGATGTTCATTTGGAGATACTCCTGTATCATCCTCTCCAGTCGTTGACTATGTGTCAGACTTGTTGTCTCTGGTGGCCTTGCAAAGGAGGGTCTAAAAAAATTATGAAAAGATTCCATAAAATTGCTGTTACCAGCACCAGATACAGTCGTACTGGTACGGGTAGACTGTTGAAGATGACGAGACCGTCCCATGTTTGTCAAGTTACAACTGGGAGAATCACTCCCTGCACCTGCACGGTTGTTTGGTGGAAAAGCCGAGCTAAGATCGAGTAACAAATTCTGCTGATACTCCTGCAAACGTGCGTCCCTTTCTATGGCTGGAATTATGTCACAAAAATTTGGACTTGTACCGGGGATCTAATAGTGTGGCAATCCAGTAGTCATCATCACTTCTAACTTTGACAATACGAGGGTCATGTTGGAGGTAGTGCAACAAGAAGGCACTCATGTGTCTTGCGCAGCCATGCGGACCAAGTCCACGCTGTGTTTGTGGCATAGAGGTGCTACCCGTTCTTTCTTCCTCTGACATCTCCCCCCAACCTCTTTCAACTGAAATTTGACCAAGGTCTCCCTCATCTGCTCAGTCTTCCATGTCCATGGACAGTTTGTCCTCCATTTCTTCATGTTCTCCTGCACGTTCCTCAACATTTCGCCTGCTACTATGCGCCCTTGTTGATCCCTGTCCCCCATGGTCCCATGCCTGCTGCGTTGGTGATGATGAACGTCTGGACCTTGGTGATGTTGTTGCCCCTTGCGCATATGAATCCTCCTGTAGTTCCTCCCCTTCCTGTTGTCCCACCTCCTGACTCCGAATAGTGTTTAGCGTGTGCTCCAGCATGTAAATGACTGGAATTGTCATGCTGATAATGGCATTGTCAGCGCTAAACATATTCGTCGCCATGTCGAAACTGTGCAGAATGGTGCATAGGTCCTTGATCTGAGACCACTCCATCAGGGTGATCTGCCCCACCTCTGCATCTCGTTGGCCCAGGCTATACGTCATGACGTATTGCACCAGGGCTCGGCGATGCTGCCACAGTCGCTGTAACATGTGGAGAGTCGAATTCCAGCGTGTCGCCACATCACATTTCAGGCGATGAACCGGCAGGCCGAAAGACTTCTGGAGAGATGCAAGTCGCTCAGCTGCGGCGGTTGAACGGCGGAAGTGAGCAGACAGTTTTCGTGCCCTGGTCAGAAGGCCATCTAGGCCGGGATAGTGTGTTAAGAATTGCTGGACAACAAGGTTCAACACGTGAGCCATACAAGCCACGTGTGTCACCTTGCCCAGGCGAAGGGCCGCACCCAGGTTTGCAGCATTGTCGCACATGGCCTTACCAGGCTGCAGGTTGAGTGGAGACAACCATTTATTAAACTCGGACCGCAGAGCTGACCACAACTCCTCAGCTGTGTGACTCCTATTCCCAAGACATGTCAAGCTAAAGACCGCCTGATGCCGTTGTGCTCTGCTGCCAGCATAGTAATGAGGGGTGCGTGATTCCTTTTGCGCTGTGAGAACGCTGGTGGCCTGACCAGGCAGGCTTGGGGCGGAGGTGGAGGACCCAGATGAGGTGCAGGAGGCAGAAGCAGTGGGGGAACTTGGACAGACAGAGGATTGACACACAAGTTGTGGGGACGGCAAGACTTGTGCAGCAGACCCTTCACCATCTATCACCATAGTTACCCAGTGCCCAGTCAGCGACATGTAACGTCCCTGTACATGCTTACTGGTCCAAGTATCGGTGGTGAAATGCACCCGTTCACACACAGAGTTTCTCAAGGAAGCGGTGATGTTGTGTGCGACATGCTGGTGTAGCGTGGGCACACCTTTCTTAGAGAAGTAGTGGCGACTAGGCATCTGGTACTGGGGCACAGCGACAGACATAAGGTCTCTAAAATCCTGTGTGTCCACTAGGCGGAAAGGCAGCATTTCGATAGCCAAGAGCTTACAGAGGGATAGAGTCAACCTCTTAGCTTTGTCATGGGTCGCAGGAAATGGCCTTTTATTTGACCACATCTGAGGGACAGAGATCTGGCTGCTGTGTGTAGATGGTGTTGAGTAGGGTGTCCCTGTAAAAATGCAGGTTTGTGAGGAAAGTGCAGGCGGAGACATGATGTTGCCTTCATCCAACGTTGGTGCTATCGATGTCTGAGAGAGCTGTACACACTCACTTGTTTCCCCTTCCAAACCAACTGACGACCTACCAAGCAAACTGCCTGTTGCGGTTACAGTGGTGGAAGTTGTGCGTGGAAAACCAGGTTTGACAGCTGTCCCCACAGTCCTAGAAGATGAAGAGCGCGCGGATGCACTTGAAGGGACAGGCCGTGGATGGTTCGCTCCGCTAGGCCGCATTGCAGCACGGTGAGCTTCCCACCGGGACCTATGATATTTATTCATGTGACGATTCATGGAAGAAGTTGTCAAACTGCTGAGGTTTTGACCTCTACTAACAGAATCACGACAAATTTTACACATCACATAATTTGGGCGATCTTTTTCTATGTCAAAAAAGGACCAGGCTAGGCAAGGCTTAGAGGCATGCGACCTGCTGAGCCCCTCCGACTAGTGCTCAGAGGCAGAGTGGTGGCTGATGATGCAGTTGTAGACGTGCTACCAGTGCTCCGACTCTGTCCAGGAAGGCGCAAGGTAACTTCGTCTTCGGTTGCATCCTCCTCCACCGCCTCTGTTAACCTCCTCGAGTGCCTGACTGGGGGTTGACAGTAGGTGGGATCTAGAACTTCATCATCAATTGTTGTGTTTGCACTCCCCTCCCCCTCAGACCGAGCCTCTTCTTGCCCTGCCCGAATATTTAAGTTGTCATCCCAATCTGGTATCTGGGTCTCATCATCATCAGTATGTTCCTCATTGTCTATAACCACAGGTGTTACAGTTTGTGACAAAGGGTCAACATTACGCTCAGAAACTTGGTCCTCATGGCCTGAATCAGAGTCACAAAGGTTCTGGGCATCACTGCAGACCATTTCCTGGTCTGTACTCACTGTAGCTTGGGAGCAGACCTCTGATTCCCAGGCTATAGTGTGACTGAACAGCTCTGTAGACTCAGCCATCTCAGTTCCACCATACTGTGCAGGGCTGATGGAGACTTCAGAGCTGGGAGAAAGCAAGTTTGATTGGGATGACAACTCAGAGGACTGGTGTTTTTTGGATGCGGTACTTGAAGTGGATGAGAGGGCACTTGTTGGACCACTTGAGATCCATTCAAGCATTTTCCTTTTTTGGCCATCATCTAGCTTTGTTCCTGTTGTTCGTGTTCGTAAAAAAGGGAGCACATCGGATTGTCCACAGTAATTTGTAGACATCTTACTTTTGCTGGTAGATGGTCAATCTTCAGCAGATGATAATGGAACTTTGCCACCTTCACCACAGACAAACCCTTCTTTCCTTTTCCACCACGCCTCTTCCCCTTTCCACCAGCATCTGTCATTTTGCCACTCATGTTGATTGCGACAAGATTGTGCACTGAAAATGTGGTAGTAAAAATTGAGAGGTGGTGTAGATTGCAGCGGTGGTCTAGCTTTATTAACAGCAGAATAATAAAGAATAAATATCCCTGACAATGCAACTACGGCCCTTAAACTGGCAGCATAAATTGATAGTATAATGGCTTAGTAACAATGAGTTTGAGTGTGCAATGCAGGCAGACATGCTGCAAATATCCTTGCACTAGTGGGACTATACAGAAGTCCAATAGCCACGTTTAGGATGACACTAAGTTCACTCAGTGTTTGCTAGTATAATAGCTTAGTTATAATGAGTTGGAGTGTGCAATGCAGGCAGAGGTGCTGCAAATATCTGTGCACTACTGGGACTATACAGAAGTCCAATAGCCACGTTTAGGATGACACTAGGTACACTCAGTGTTTGCTAGTATAATGGCTTAGTTATAATGAGTTGGAGTGTGCAATGCAGGCAGAGGTGCTGCAAATATCTTTGCACTAGTGGGACTATACACAAGTCCAATAGCCACGTTTAGGATGCCACTAAGTTCACTGAGTGTTTGCTAGTATAATGGCTTAGTAACAATGAGTTGGAGTGTGCAAAGGGCAGGAGGGTACAGTGGCAGGGTTGTGGGTCTGGGTAGAGGAAAGGAAGCCTGCCTTTCTATTCCCTCCTAATGGGGAAATGCAGCGAGGAAATCCCTGACCTTAGCTACACAGACGCTGTCATCTTGTGTAGCTGTTAAACTGTTTTCAGGACCTGTCACCTATGGCTCTGACCCTGCCCGTATGAGCCCTTGAAAGGACTGATAGAAAGTGCTATCCCTAAGCTGTCCAGCGCTGTGTATGGAGCGCATACAGCAGTATCGGTGATAGGACTCAGGACGGAGCTGCGCCAGTGATGTCTGACACCAAGGACGCAGAAGAGATAATGGCGTCCGGACGGGCAGATACTCGTTTTTATAATGCAGGGACATGTGACATGGACATCCTATCACACATGCCGTTGCTTCTCTGGCTAAAAGTCCACTTAGCTGTGTGTGTGTCTGGGATTGGCTGACATGCTGGCCCTCCCCACTACACGCGCGCGCTTAGGGAAGGAAGACAAGGAAAAAAAAAATGTCGATTGCCATTATCCATACAGCAGTGATCTGAATGCGCTGTTCCCGCACACTATACACTGAAATGTCATGATAGTGTGAGTCACAGAGTGACTTACACTATTACAGCGGAAAGCCAGCTAGGAATTAGCTGTTTTTTTGCTGCTAGAACCGTTCTCGAACGTATCTAGAACTATCGAGCTTTTGCAAAAAAGCTCGAGTTCTAGTTCGATCTGGAACAGCCCCCAAAATCACTCGAGCCGCGAACTGGAGAACCACGAACCTAGAACCGCGCTCAACTCTACCGAGGAGCCCTTTTCACCTTGCCTGAGCATAGTTAAAGGGGTATTCCCATCTCTAAGATCCTATCCCAATATGTAGTAGGCATAATATTAATAATATTAGAAAATATCACCAAATAAAAATGTACTATAGTTCTTCTGATATAACCATGTCTCTAACCTTATGTGCAGGGAATTGCAGCTTAGGTATACATGGTTATGACCACTCATATAGTGACAGCTAGTTAGTTAGTTGCTTGTGGTCATAACCATAGATACCTAAACTGTAATGCCCTGCACATGAGGTAAGATACACTATATCAGGAGAACTATACTACATTTCTAATTGGAGGTACTGTATTTGCTAATATTATTATTATTATTATTATTATTATTATTATTATTACACCTGCTACATATTGTGATAGGATCTTAGAGATAGGAATACCCCTTTAAGGATAAACAAAAGAAGGGCTAATATAAAGCATTATTAATTCTACAGCTGTAATGAGAGTAACATGTAATGTTCACATTCTATTTGCAATGCACAGATCGATGGTATTTATGCCCTTTTGTGAGCAGCAAGGCTTGATACTGTCCATTTTTAATGTGGTCATTATTTCATACATTTAATTATTTATTGCGATTAATGCTTCTCTATGACACATCTCTCTACCTGGATTTCCATCCTCTATTTATTTTAAATTCTTCTGTCTCTTCTAATTCTAGTAATAATTCTTAATGTAATAAAATCGGCACATATTCATATTAACATAAATAGCACGAGAGGAATCCGACAGGTCTAAATAATGAAACACTAATGAATAGTTTTTAATCAGTTGTTGGCATATACTGTACTTGCTACTGTGCAATCATCCAAGTTATGATTTCCCTTGATTAACTGTTAAAACAGAAGTTATTTGTAGAGATAAGGAACACACAATAAAATGACAGGAGAGAGGTACATATGCAGAAAAAACACTTTGTCAGGCCTGCAGGACAGACTCATAAGAGAGTGCTTGGCTCCTCTCCACATTAGCCATCCATTTCTCTCTTTGAAGTATTGGATATGACAGGGATAAAAGAAAATTGGAAACACAGTCGACATTGGAATCTCATTAGATTAAGATACTGTACCGTGTGGAAACACTAAAATGACTAAATGCCCACTTATCATGAAATAAGCAGATACTTCAATTTTTACTTTAAGTTAAGCTCAACTGTTAATGTCTTCGATAAATTGCCCTGTGGACTTTGCCCTTATATTAGCCTGTAAAGAGAGAGCCAATAGATAATATACCGTATTTTTCTGACTATAAGATGCACCAGACCATAAGATGCACCTGGTTTTAGAGGAGGAAAATATGAAAATAAAATTTTAAGCAAAAAATGTGGTCATGACACACTGTTATGGGGCGAGGATCTGCTGCTGACACTGTTATGGGGGTAATGTCCCCAAATTCTCTACTAAGATACCCCATCCTGGTAATGATCCTCCTGCCATCTATATGATCCCTATCCTTGTATATATGTCCCTCATCCTGATAAATACCCCCTGCTATATACTGCCATCCTGGTATAGCCCCCATCCTGTTATATACCCCCATCCTGATAAATACACCTATCCTGCTATATACCCCATCCTGCTATATACTCCCATCCTGCTATATTCCCCCATCCTGCTCATAATATACCCCCATTATGCTATATACCCTCATCCTGCTATATACCCCCATCCTACTCATAATATACCCCCATCCTGCTATATACCCCCATCCTGCAGATGATGCATGGGGGAACAGTGAATATAGCCGCACATGATCACTCCAGGCTGTAGTTGCCAGGGGTGATCATGCGGGCCGGCTGTTTACTATGTGCACACCCCCCGCCCATGGGCGGGAGGATGGGCGTGCATATGAAATGATCGGGCCCACGTGGTCACGACAGGCGCTGCTATAGCCTGCTCGTGCAGCCGATGACCCGCTCCCCCACAGCACCCTCACTCCCCACAGCCCTACATTCAGACTATAAGACGCACCCCCCGCTTTCCCCCAACATTTGGGGGGAAAAAAGTGCATCTTATACTCCGAAAAATACGGTACATTAGGTTTTAATATTTGAGTTAAAAATATATATATATATATATATATATATATATATATAAAATAATAGTTCTTTTCTATGTATGTAATGCCCTATATAATACAGACAATAAAATGTAATAAAGAAATGGAATTTACATTCACTTATTTATTGGATAAATGTGTATCTACTTAGTTCAAGAGTTATGTTATGCTAGCGGTTGTGGATTCACTCTACCATGGACCAGTCGTACCTAAAGGTCATTCTCCCCTCCCCCTGCAAGGATGTCGATTTGCTCACCTGTCCAGGGGTCCTGTGGCATTAGTCCCGTCCCTGGCCCATGCTGCTGTATCCCAGAGCATCTGTACACCTTGCAGACTTCCGGCCCCTGCCCGTACGGAACTCCCGTGGCCACGTCCCTTTCTTTAAGGGCCAGCATCCTCCTAACCCAGAAGTGCCTCCCAGATCAGCTGGGAGGCTGCAGGTACTTAAGGCACCACTGCCATATGGGAGGTGCCTGTGCAACGAGGTCATGTGGCTAGTTCTCAGGTCCCCTAGCACTGTTCTGCTGCTGCTGTTACATTGTGCTAGTCCTGTTGCTGATACCTATTTGTATTACAGAGTGCTGCTGCCCTTACCTCTACCTGCTGCTGCAAGCCACTACACTGGCCATCTACCACGATACTCGCTGCCATGTGGTATCGTCACCAGCTGCTGCCGTTCATCCATCCATCCATCCGTCCATCCATCTCGGACAGAACCTCAACATCTGCTGCTGCTGTAACCTATTATCAGAGACTGTCGCTCCCGTACCCATGGGGCTAGCCGTCACAGTACCAGTCTTCCTGCGTATAAACTGAAAAATAAGGAGCGCTGATAGTGTAATACCAACAGATCAGTGAGGTAGATCAGGAAAAATACACTCACCTGAAAAGGTTGTGAGATAGTCACAACCACTGATAGAGCATAGGATGAAGGCGTCTGCTGCAGCCCCACAAGGATGTGCATACAAATCAAAGTCTTCCTGCGTGGCACCCGGACTCACACCTGCAGCGTAACACCCTCACCTTCAGGGGCTCTGGAGAAAACCAGGTGTAGGTTCATAGTCAAGCCCCTCTGGGTTTTCTGTGTACTCACCCGGTGAGCATAACTGCGTCACTAGGTGCCTACGGAGTCTTTACCAAAGTCTCTGATGGTGAAGATGGACTGGTTTGCAGATAGAAACCAGGTACCACTCCTGGGCAGTCCCCAGTACTACTGCAGCTGACCCAGTGGTCATGGACACAGATACGGGAGGGGTGACAGGATGGAGCAGGTACTGGAGACAGGCAGGATGGGATAGATAATGGAGACAGGACAGTAGATCATTCATCATGCCCCCTCCTTATCAAGCCCAAAAAGAATTTCTTCAGAAGAAAGGGGCATGAATATTCTCCTTAGGTTCCAAAGACCTCTCCTCTGGATCAAATTCTCTCCAGTCAACAAGGACCAAGGTTTTTCCTTTAGCCTTCTTCATAGCCCAAATATTTTTTATCTCAAAGATATTTTCTCAGCAGAAAAGCGTAAGCATAGAGCAAGGATCCTTGAAGAAGTGGCTCATGATGACTGGCTTAAGAAGGGACACTTGAAAGTTGGGCACACGTATAGAGGCAGGAAGCTTAGGCGTGTCCAGGATGCTCAGCTGAGAGAATGTGACAAGACCTCTAGCTAGACGCTAAATACCAGCTTTTTCAGCCTTGCACCAGACGACTAACAGTCTCCCTGTCATGGGGCCCTGTAGAGTAAGGACCTCTGCTGCCACAGGCTCCTCTGCAGCAGTGACTCCTACCCAAGGCTTTTTTGTTTCAGAGAGCAGAGGGCTTTGTAGAAGCGGTGCCATCTTGCAATGTGTCAGCATTATCCTCTGAGAGAGAAACTGTAATAGCCAGTAAGGTAGGACAGGCTTTGGTCTTTGTGGATATGGGGGAAATAATTAGAGAGCTGTCATGACCTCAGAACCAAATCAGACACTTCACAGCTGCAGTTTAATCTGGTTTTGGGTGTTCCTAGGCTTGTCCTTACCAGTGATGATCTGATTGCACCTGCAGACCTGGGTCATTCAGTGTGTGGGGCTTTTGCAGGGCCCTTGAATCGTGCCTTGATGTCTCTGATCCCATTGTCTACCAGATCGGACAAAATATTCCCTATTAAAAAGGCCCACGTTGAAGGGGTGAACAGAGAGGACTGCGTGGACCTAATATGAACTGAACTCAGACTATATTAAAGACACAGGGACTCCAAAACAGAGGCATTAAACATCTCCCTTAAAACAGAAGAAGTCTCCCTATTAAAAGAAAAATTCCCGTTTCGATGGCAGACATCTTCGATAAAATATCCAGGGGTATCAGTCCATCCAATTTGGGGACGCTTTATTCCTTAAACTACCAACACTTGTTAAATAGAACCCTGAAGGACATGGAAGAGTACAAGAAACAGCGTCTTTCATGGTTCGGTCGCATAAACGCTTTTAAAATGGATATTCTACCACGATTCCTCTACATTTTTCAGACAATACCTATAAACCCCCCTCCGGCCTTCTTCAAGACACTGAGGTCCGCATTGGTATGCTTTGTATGGAAAGGGGGAAAACCAAGGATTAGTTATCAGACTTTGACCAGGCCCAAACAGAGGGGGGGGCCGGATTGCCGGACTTACGTACCTATCATCGTGCTGCTCTGGTAGCCAGGCTGATAGACTGGCGATTCCACCAACAGACCAAGCAGTGGGTGGCATTAGAGCAGCTTTGTACCCCGGTTCCACTTGGTTCGCTTCCCTGGCTGATGCCAAAAGACATAGAGGACATAAGGAGGCAGGTGGAGCCAAACGAAATATTGCTCAAAGCGACATTAGAGGCATGGGAGGCCATGAAGATGAAAGGTGGCCTGATTAGCTCGCCCACTCCCCTGGCACCTTTGTTTGGTAATCCGGGCTTCCTCCCAGGGTATACGGCGGAGAGATTTCTTGGATGGCAAAGGAGATCAGACATCAGATTGGGTAGATCCTACAGGGCAACGACTTGCCCTCTTTTGTAGACCTCCAGGCTGCATTCCCGTGGAGACGATTGAGGTGGCTCGAATATATCCAACTTCGCACCTTTGTGAAATCCTGGCTGAAAGGGGGCGGCCCCCCTCTCCAGACACATCCACCCAGCTTGAACGTATATTTTTGTGGGGTTCGCCTCCGTCACACCAGATCACCCTCATTTGTGGTATGATGACCAGAAACCTTCACTCTAGGGATCCTAGTCATATTAGAAGATGGGAATCGGAATTAGGCTTCAGCCTCTCCGTTGATGAAAACCAGAAAGCGTACATGTTCTCCCAAAAGATCTGAGTAGCATGCAATGCCAAGGAAAAGAGCTACAAGTTATTAGCAAGATGGTACCAATGTCCGGCTAACCTGCATAGAGCCTTCCCCTCGGTCAGGGAGGAGTGCTAGCACTGTGGCTCAGGTAGGGGCACGTTATCACACATTTGGTGGGGATGTAACAGAATATCCAATTTCTGGATTCAAGTTTTTACAATCTACAACCAAATGACAGGAGAAAACATAGCTCCCTGCATAAAGATTGCTCTTCTTTCTATTCTACCCGGCTCATTGGGGCGTCAAAAGAAGTGCCTTTTGCGGTTCTTTTTGATTGTGGCCAGAGCAGTCATCCCAAGACACTGGAGGTCCACAGTGACCCCTGGAATGGGGGAATGGCAGGCGGAGCTATCTCATCTGTGCCATATGGAGGAACTTTCATATTGGGTTACAGGCACCAATGAGAAGTTTATCAGACTCTGGCGGCCGTGGATCATGTTCAAGGAGTCCCCTGCCTTCGGGGATCTGTTCCAGTGACAGCACACTTATAACTCCCCTTTTACCTCCCTCCCTAGTCCCCTTGTAAATGTTTTCCCCACCCCTCCTTTCTGTCTATTCTGATAACGACACACTCTCTATAGAGCCGCTTTCTAGTATGATATAACATATAGATCGGTGGGCTTAGCTATGCAAAAGCAGAGAATGAAACACTATAGCAACATGTAAATACAAAACTGTCAAAAGGGTTCTGGGAGACCAAGAGAGAGAGCAGATAAACTAGCAAATCCTAAATAAAAGTATATATTGGTAAGTGTATTATGAGGGCTATATATGTACCAAGGGCAGTAGCGCAGCTAAGGAAACTGTACTGGCAAATCCTCTCTTCTCTTTTTTCTGTATGTATTTTCTATATATTCTTCTTTTGAAAAATGTCAATAAAAACAGATTGGTTAAAAGACACAGGGACTGTAAGTGTGGTGCCCCTGAGGCTTCAGTCGCCACAGGGTACTAAACCTCACCAGAGGTGCAGTATTCATCCCGGGTACGGAGGAGGTCATTGCCGGTAAACCACCACAATCCACCAAAACACACAGTTAGATGCCCTCTCACCGGGACTGGGCTTGGGTAGAGACTTGGGGGGTGGCCATCACTAATGTAGTGGACCATCTGCTCACTAGTTCAGGAACCCGAGGGGGAG
The DNA here is from genome assembly GCF_048569485.1 of Anomaloglossus baeobatrachus. Lineage (NCBI taxonomy): Eukaryota > Metazoa > Chordata > Amphibia > Anura > Aromobatidae > Anomaloglossus > Anomaloglossus baeobatrachus. The sequence goes on along the minus strand of NC_134358.1, from coordinate 217,756,374 downwards.
GAGCTTGACACAGGGGAGCAAGGCAACACACACACACTCAGATAGTTGGAGATAGATGCTGGCACAGAACGGTGTCAGCCACAGAACAAGTGACGCATGGGAGAACATGGTCACTGAGGGGAGAGCTGTGCCATAGCTCCCTCAGGACCGAGCGCACACTACAGGGTGTGGAGCCCTAGGCTGGTGGACACTTCACGTCCTGCCAGCAGAATCCACTGAGCAGAGGATTTCAAGTCTTCTGGCCCACACAAAGTGCCCGGAGCACAGCAGCATATAGAGCCAGGAGTCGTGACGAGAGAGCGGCACCAGTAACGGACTCACACTGCCTGCTATATGGGACAGAAATGGGTCCATTCCAGGACTCGGGTCCCCGTGTGGCTTAAAGCTGCAGGGACTCACACAACAAAGCGCCAGGAGGAAGGACTCACAGGAAGAAACACCGGTTCTTGCATTAGAACTATCCACGATCGGCTGGAGCCCATCAGAGCGGAGTCCGGCAGTCCAAAGGTGTTGACATCTCAGTGAGTAAAGAACTTAAACTGCAACCGCTGTGTTGTCCAATCCTTCCCACGCCCCGCGCTCCTTCACTAGTGGGGACTACTACTCCCAACCTCCCTGTGGGCCCGAGCTCCACCTGTGGAGAGCTGTACCAACCTAGCTGCACTACCATCTGCCCTCAGAGAAAACCCCCTTGCAGTGGCGGCTCCCATACTATAGCCGCACACCACAGGTGGTGTCACGAAGAAATACTATCCCCATCTCATCCCCTCCCCATTTATTGACACCGCTGGGGTCATGGAATCGGGCCTGGCCACTGTGACATCCCACACCCCTTACACCGGCCTGGTGATGAGTAATTCTTGGAACCCCGTGGGCGCATCGTAAGCATGTCCCCTGCTGAATTTTTATTAGCCCATGGTTCTCCCTTTGAGTGGAAAAACTTCCATAGTTGTCTCACATCCAAAGAGGACTTTGAATCCTTAATAACTGAAGTCAAGGAGGAGCAAGTCTGAAATTGCATGAATATAATGATTTTCATGGTCAGTTTAAAAAAATTGGCAGCTGCTTTAATAGCTTATTTTTATCATCACTATGCAGGTCCTTTTTTCTCTGAAGATTACTGGGTTTTTCGTAACCCATCTATGTTCATCGTCTGGCTGGATACTGTTTCAGGTTTCCAGTTGCTTCTTTTGTAATTTTGTATTTTTTTTTCTCTGTCTTTGAGCTCTTTATCCAAGGGCTCCTCCCATAGTTAAGATATATTTAGGGTTATTCTCTTAGCCAGGAATATTTTCTTTTTTTAATACTAGTTTTGAGGTCTCACTTAGTAGCACTGTGATAATCACAATCCAGGGACTTCAATGGGAAATATTGTGAAATCTTTACGATTGTTAAAGTTCTCTTTACATGTAAATTGTTGGCTTTCTCTTCCCTGTGTTCTTTTGCGTTTCTCCATTTCCTTTACTTCAGATCATTTTCTCCATTTCCTTTACGTCAGATCACTGTTCTTTGTTTTTTTGTGTTTTTTTAATGTAGGTGTATCTATTAAATAAAGGCTAACACACTGTCCTTCTGGAGGTAGACTGGGAAGTGCATCTATGGATCAACTCATGCGTGTGAGTAGAGTTACAATTTGCATTGTCTGTCCTATATTGTTAAGTAATCATGCTACGGGTTGTCTTTCTTAATGTAAGGGGTCCTAATTTTTAGGCTATCAGCCTACATCTTATCAAACTATTAAAAATATACATTTATTAGTTAATTATTATTGAAAAACCACCTAAACAAATCAACACAGAAATATATAGAATACTCTGATATTATTAATGAATAGGAGGTCCACAATTATGACCACCTATTGGGGTGACCAATAACTGTTTCCTAGGAGGAGATATTTTCCCTACCTGTCAAAGGAGGTTAGACACCCTACGTTTTAGCAACGTGGTGCCCCCATTCCACAGCGGCTTTCCCTATAAACTGTCCTTCTTCACCTTGGTCTCCTACAGACAGAAATTAACTAGCAATGTACTAACAAGGTATGTTCTATATCATTAAACAACCTTATTCAGGAGAGAATTAATCTTAGCAGTACTTATCTTGTAATATCCCATATGCTGTACAGGGTGTCAAACAGGAGCACCGTAGATATAGTAATCTATTCACGGACAACTGACACATACTTTTTCCATCACTCAACGTGCTTCCTCCCCGTATGTTTGTACAGGATGTCAAACAGGGGAGCCGTAGATATAGTAATCTATTCATGGACAAGTGACACACAATTTCTCCATTCCCCCACCTAGTATTTGGGGTTCATCAGGTGACTGGAATAAGGTACAATCACCTGTGGGAAAAATTAGGTTAGTGAACATATATCCCATCCTTAATGTAATCAGTCTGACCCCATTACGTTAGTTCATACCTGTTGCATGTCTCATCATTGCGTCTGTATAGCTTAAGAATGATGCATATAATGCGTTCCAGGAGCTGGAAATCCTGTTGTGGCTCATACACAGATTATACACGTATATGCGTTCCAGGGGCTGGAAATCCTGCCAAGGTTGATGCGCAGATCATGCAGCGCCACTATACCACATGATCAGAGGAGCCTCTTGGAGCGCAAATGCGCTCCAAAGGTAGGAGGTGTTTTGCACGCACAGTATGACGTAGTTAGTACTATGAAACACAAATCCGTTCCATATACAAAGAAACAGCATTCTTTTTTATTTATATATAGCGCAGGGTCAGCACTTTGATACAGGGTGCAGAAACATATACAGTTCTCAATAAAGGGGACCTATAATGACCCCAAAAAATAAATATTTTATTTTATGTTATTTTAATTTTATTTTATTTTGCTTTGATAAGAATGATTAATATAGGGATCAGATTGATTTAGAGGGGTATTTGAAGAGAGGGGTAGAATATTATTGCAGTCGGGAACATAAACCATCACCATCAAATGTGGCTAATCCTTTCTGGATCTATTTAACCTAGCATCAACATTTATACTATGCAGAGGCGGTTTCTGCACCAAACTGTGCAATACCTTATAGCCGGGTTTATAGGTCAGCTTTAGTCCTCCTTATGCAAACAATGGTAAGGGGTGCACATAGACAGGGAAAAGAAAATCCAAACCAATGTCCAGGAAGCAGAAATCCACGGCAGACACCATCCAATTTTCCAAAGTGCTTTATTCCATCATCATGTGCAGTTAAAAGTAGCGGGGAGAGAGCCGAGTGCAGGCCCCCTAATGGACGACAGCCATTTTGCACGTCCTTGTGCTTCTACGGGTCGAGGGCTGTGCCGCCCCTGCATCAGCAGCTGGGCTGCTCGGATCCGGATCCGCGCTGGCTCGAGGGGTCTCCGGACCCGGGGGGGTCGGGGTCACGCAGCCACTCGAATAAAAGGGGGAGTATTTACATGGGGCTGTCTGGTTAAAGTTCATGATGCCATCTGTGATGTGTGGTAAGATGGAGTACCACCGCTGCGATTGGGAGTACTCGGTGGCGATGGTGTGGGCAGCTAGGTGTTTAACCCCTCCACGGGTAGGGGGGATGCCCCGGGACTCGGTGATGGTGACGGGGAGGTGTCGTTGGGACGGTAAGGGTCACTTGTGTACTCACTCAGTCCAATAATGCTGACACCGACAACTGTGGTAAACGAAAGTTCTGGACACCGCTGCCGCTGAGAGGGAGCACGCCTGGATCCCGTGCCCATTGGTGTTGCCTGTTAGTCTGTGACCTTTGCCTTGGCACATAGTCTTCTAGTTGGTCCCTTTAGTGTAAAACTAATTGGGTCCTGCTCACCAGTATGGCTAACTGAGGGAGCTTGCTCTCAGGGTTCACGCTTGGGATTTTCTGGACCGTGTAGTGGGAAAGTCCTATCCCCCTTGTTGCGCTAGTACCCCGATTTTGGAGCGGGTGGAGAATGGATCTTGAAGGCTCCGTCCTCATCAGGTAAATTGCCAGGATGCCTAAAGCTTCTTCCTGACCTAGGGTCCACGTACCCAGTCGTGCCCTGGCCCCTACCCGGTGATGGCACAAGGCCGCCGGCTGTCCTTTTCGACAGTCCGTGTCCCTTGTCACGATCCCCTGCGACCAGGGTCCAGCTCCTACCAGGCCCAGACCAACGTCTGCCACCTAGTAGTCTCAAGGAGCCCAGCTCCTGACCTCTCCCCTCGAGAGTCACCACTTAACTCACTTGTGACCTCTCCTCTTGAGAGTCACCACTCAACTGACTGTCTCCTAACACTCCTGACCTCCCCTTAACCACCCCCCAAGTGGGCGACCCTATTCCGCTCAGGTCGGCCACTGGTGTGTCTGGTGTGTGTGGTGCAGAGTGTTCCTAGGATTTTGATTAGCTTGTTCTTGGCAACACCAATGGTCAGGGACCCATAACCAAGGAGGAGGTGGATATTGTACAGAAGGACAGATTGCACAATACCCTGTGATGACCTGATAGGCCAGGGCGTCACAGAGCCACAGCAAGATTTCCAGTCCCTAGGAGGCATATGCGTTACAATTCTTTCTTTTGGCCACATAGCGGTCTCATGGTGGTCACATGACACAGCAGCGCTCATTTATACGTGCATTATCTGTGGTGTTCGTAAGCTATAGAGAGGTATTGGAGAGACATGCTACAACTATGAACTAACGTAAAAAAGGATAAAGTGGAGAGTCCCATAATTAAAATCTTCATCTTTATTCAGCAAAATATTTAAAACATCATGATGGTTGAATTATAGTCTCAACATGTTTCAGGCAAGCATGCCCTTAGTCACTGAGATGGGATACATAATGGGATCAGACTGATTACATTAAGGATAGGATATTTGTTCACTAACCTAATTTTTCCCACAGTTGATTGTACCTTACTCCAGTCTCCGATGAACCCCAAATACTAGGTGGGGGGAATGGAGAAATTGTGTGTCACTTGTCCATGAATAGATTACTATATCTACGGCTCCCCTGTTTGACATCCTGTACAAACATACGGGAAATTATATGATACTGTAAGTACTGTTAAGATTCCCTCCTAAATAGAGTTGTTTAATGATATACTGTAGAACATATCTTATCCATACATTGCTAGTTAATTGCTGACTGTGAGAGACCAAGGAGAACAGGGACAGTTTATAGGAAGAACTGCCACGGAATGGCAGCACCACGTTGCTAAAACTTAGGGTATGTAACCTCCTTTGATAGGTAAAGTAAATACTGTATCTCCGTCTAGGAAACAGTTAGTGGTGGCCCCTGGTAGGTGGTGATAATTGTGGACCTCCTATCCCCTAATAATATCTGTATTTTCTATATATTTAGGAGTTGGTTTGTTTAGGTGGATTTTAATAATAATTAATTTATAAATATATATTTTTAATAATTTGATAAAGGTATATGCTGGTAGCCTAACAAATAATTGTATACCTTTGTGCATTTTATAATCTCTCTTGAGCAAAGAGTCCTAATTCCCCTGTGAAGAGGTGAATTACACTTTGTGAATTGATGGCCAAGAATGAGGATATCTGAACCTTTTTCCAGGAGACCCACTATAATAAGTCGGGAACTTTTCTGTTTGCTATTAATAAATTTGATACTGCTTATTCTACTTTTAATAACAATGGGAAAAAAGGATGGGCAGCGATATTAATCTCATCAAACTGCCCAATACAAGTGCTCAAATCCCACTTAGATTTAGGTTTGAGTTTCTCATTTTTGAAGTTTTTTAAAAGGTAAGCCCATCATTCTATGCAATATTTATGCTCTAAACACATGACAATTACATTTTCTATAAAAAGGTTTTTATTCCCTACTGCAGAAATTACACTCTGTGGCCTTATTTATAGGGGGTTACTTCAATGTACCCTTTTCTAAAATCTTGGATAGGCTTTTGGTGGGGGGCTCTTCCACTCCTTCTTTCACATTACATCGATAAACTGAAATGTATTTTATTGTGATTGCACAATTACAGACCTACCAAGCCCATGTAAACTAACATTCCAAGCAAGTAGAGAGCTAATTAAAGAAGCAGCCAAGAGGCCCATGGTCACTCTGGAGCAACTGCAGAGATCCACAACAAAGGTGGAAAAATCTGTCCACTGGACAATTTTTAGTAGTATACTCCATAAATTTGGCCTTTATGGAAGAGTGGCAAGGAGAAAGACATTTTTGAAAGCAAGCTGTGATAATTCATATTTGCTGTTTACAAAAAGCCATCAAGGGGACAGAGCTAGCATGTGAAATAAGTTGCTCTGGTCAGATGAGACCAAAGTAGAACTTTTGGACTAAATGAAAAAGACTGTGTGGCAGAAAACTAACACTGCATAATACCCTGAAAACACCATTCCCACCGTCAAACATGGTGGTGGCAGCATCATGCTGGGGGGATGCTTTTCAAAGTTGATGGAAAGATGAATGGAGCTAAATACAGGGGATGTCTGGAGGAAAACCTGTTAGAGGCTGCAAAAGACTTGAGACTGGAGCATAGGTTCACCTTCCAACAGGACAATGACTCCAAACCCACTGCCAGAGCTACAATGGATGGTTTAGATCAAAGCATATTCATGTATGTGAATGGTCCAGTCACAGTCCATATCTAAATCTCATTGAGAATCTGTGGCAAGACTTGAAAATTGCTGTTCACCGACGCTCTAAAGCGGGCTTTACACGCTACGATATCGTTAATGATTTATCGTCGGGGTCAGGTTGTTTGTGACACACATCCGGCGTCATTAACGATATCGCAGTGTGTGACACTTATGTGCGACCTAAAACGATCGCAAAAGCGGCCAAAATCATTTGCCGGAGAGAGGTCGTCCTAAAACAAAAAATCGTTCTCTTCTAGTTAGCGATGTTGTTCGTCGTTCCTGCAGCAGCACACATCGCTGTGTGTGACACCGCAGGAGCGAGGAACATCTCCTTACCTGCCTCAACCGCCAATGCGGAAGGAAAGACGTGGGCAGGATGTTACGTCCCGCTCATCTCCGCCCCTCCGCTTCTATTGGACGCCTGCAGTGTCACATCGCTATGACGCCGCACGACCCGCCCCCTTAGAATTGAGGCGGATCACCGGCAACAGCGACGTCACAGGACAGGTAAGTCCGTGTGACGGGGGTAAGCGAGGTTGTGCACGACGGGCATCGATTTGCCCATGTCGCACAACTGACGGGGGTGGGTACGCTCGCTTGCGATCGCGCTAGCGGGATCGCAGCGTGTAAAGCCCGCTTTAATCTAATCTCACTGAGGGAAAGGTGGTTCTACAAAATATTGACTCAGATTTGCCAAATATAAATATACGTCATAATGTTTAGATTTCTATGTTTTAAATATTTAGAAAAACATTTATCATTTCCTTTACACTGCACAAATACTTTGTGTTTGTATATCACATAAAATCCCAATAAAATATATTTAAGGTTGTGTGTGTAACGTAAAAAAATTTGGATATGAAAACTTTTTCAAGGCGCTGTGTATATTGAAAAGTACGGCATAATCATTTCTCCAACACATTTGTAGGTAACCCTTTTAAGACTATTAGGTACCATAAAGACATTAATGCTCCCATTTAATTGTATAGGAAGACTATACTGTATCATTCAGGCACATTTCATCCTGACAAATGACAAACACTGAAGGTTTTGCTACTAGTTAATTACTTGCAAAATAAATCTGTACTTGATGTACTAACGCCCACTAATGGAGGAAATGTGTGTTTATGAAGTGTACCTGAGGCAAAGACTTTTGTAGTAATACATTTCCTTTCATTATTAGAAGAAGAAATAATTGTTTTGGATGAATGCAGAATACATCTTAATGTTCCGCCTTTGCAAGTTCATATATTTAAAATCTATTAATTTACAGTCAAAGGCCACCGAAATTATAATCAGCTACCAAAGACTGCCTGAAGCAAGTGACGTTTCTTTTAATCGTCTTTTGTATTAGACTCTACTTCTTTGTAATCTATCACATAAAAAATTAAACAATTCATTTTTTTTTTGTTATGGAACACTAATTAATTATTTAGTGGTGGGACAGTAAAAATGTGACACACATTAACCTTTGCTAGGGGCGCAAAAGTCTGCTTAATTTATAAACTGCTATCGGTTAAGCAGTGTATAATATGGTGAGTGTCATTTGTCAGAAACTGACAGCTCACGATGTCCCTATGGAATCTCGATATGACTGTAATGTACCTGTCATACATGAATTGATTGCTGTCTTGTCATGGGAACATCATGCTGGAACTTGAGTGCCGGATATGATTACATGGTGGTAACATGGTAAAAACAAATTATAAAAGATGTAGATAGATAAAGAATAAGTTTTAGAAAAGTTAAAGATCTTACATTAAGGATATATTTTACAATTTAGTTCTTTGATGATCGGTTGATTGAATGGCTGCACTGTGGTGCACTGTTGTCTTCCAGAATCCGTATAGGTTGATTTCCAATCAGGAGCAACATCTTCATGTTCTCTCTGCCTTTGTGTCAAGGTTCCATTGTGCAGAACATTCTCTATTGTTCTGCTATGCTCCACTACAGAGCTGGTATATGTTGACTATGGTGTAGATCATTTTGCAAGATGAAAACTCTGCTGGTTGTTGCACAGCACTGAGTTTCACGCTGTCATGGGAGGTGCTCTCACAGATGCTTCTCATTCCCGGTTATTGCTCGGCTTCTTTAGGGAGTGTGTTAGCTCAGGATGCCGCCAGTCGTACTTCCTGTTTACAATTGTGCTTTTGGCTCCGGTGGTGCTCAGTGTTCAGATCTTGGTCTCTCGACCCTGGACTGCTGTTTACCATCTCTGCCTGTCCTCCCCTGCTTCTGTTGTGACTTCCTGGTTTCTGACCTTGGACTTCCTCCTGACCAGGTCCTCACTTGCTCCCTGTATCTTGATTGTACTCTCCTGGAACCCTGAACTTCGGCTTGTATGTCAACCTCGACTCTGTCTGCCCCCCATGTACTGTCATGCCCTCCTGGTTTACGATCTTGGCCTGTCTAACTTCCTCTCCATTTACTGCATACTAGTAGTGTCTAGCGCCACCTTGTAACAGTTATTGTGGCGCCCCTGAGGCTTCCGTCGCCACAGGAACATTGCACCCCAGCCAGCGGTGTGATGTCCCATTCTGGGTAAGGAAAGGAGTGAACGCCGGTACTCAGGCAAATCTACACTACACCCATTGTTAGGTACACACTGGGACCAGGGACAGTGGCAGCAACCCTCCCATGCTGCATGCTGGGAGGGGCCGTAAGACCCATCCCTGCTCCTATAGGGTAGATCATGGCAACTGAGGAGGTGGGAGGAGCCACCCGAGAGCAGACAGAAAAAGGAAGGTCAGAGTGTAGAGAGTTGAAGTAGGAGAGGGAGGAAGGAGGAGGAGGTCTGCGGGAGGCAGACGAGAAGGAGAAGCAGAAAGAAAGCTCTAGTCAGACAGGAGCTAAGAGAAGAAAGTGACGCTTCCTGGTGAAGAACCTGGGACTCAGAGGGTCCAGGTGACACCAAGTAGAGAGAAGAAGGGATTCTAGGGCTGCAGATAGCTTTTGAGCTGGTGGCCTGTTCCACAGGAATATCGGTGGAGGGATCTTGCTGCAACAGGGGACGGTCCCTAGAAACCGGAGGAGTGAAAAATCATCTCCAACAGTAAAAACCGAGGCCCAGGGAAAGTTGCAAACTCCCCGGGCCACAGCCCACAGCAGAACCTCTAGAAAGGGGGTAAAACATCCGACAGGTGAGCCCCCGGCTTGGAGACTGTAGTGGAGGCTGAGCCAGGTTCATCCAACAAGGGCAAGGCTTAAGGAGACAGCTGAAGACAGAGACACTTTAGAAGAGGGTACCGGCTTTCATTCCACGATCTACCCAGGATTGGCGGAGGTCCCTGACAGTGGGTTCCAGCCGCCCAGAGGCACCAGTGTGCTGCAGCACAGGAAATGTGAGTAAAGACCTTGGAATTGCACCCTCTGGTGTTGTCTCAGTTATTGCCGCCTGCATAGACTTCCATCACACCCTAGACTCTCACGAACACCAACTGTTGCCCCGGGGTACCGCTCCACCTGTGGGGAGCAGGACCATCCAAGCTGCCATTTCATCAGCCCCGGAGGCCCCATACAGCAGCGGCGGCTTAATAGCCGCAAACCACAGGTGGCGTCACGACAACCATAAACTGTATTCACCCCCAAGTCACCAGCCATATTTAATTGACACCCACCAGGGCCACGGAGTCGGGCCCTGCCACCACTGACGACCCCCGGACTAGTCCGGCCCGGCACCGGGTGTCCCATAGCCCTGGGGTGGGCGAGTCAACTTTGGTGTCACGAACAGGATAACGTGCCCGGTCCCACCGGGTACTGTGTGCCTTAAAGAACCGTGAAATAGCCTATGTTTTACTGTGAGAACCGCCGCCATTAGCGCTGCTGAGAGCAGGAAGAAGGGGGAATGCCTGAAGAAAGGGCGCAAAAAGAAGCCCCGCCCCCTTGTCTAAGAAAAGAAAGCGAAGCGGTGCCCGCTATGGAGAGCGGAAGAAGAAGAGATGACGCCTAGAAAAGCTGGCTGGCTGGCAGAACGAGTCTAAATGCCAGTCCAGACAAGAGCAAGAATGTACCTGATTGTAAACGGAGCGGTGCCGGCCGTGATGGGCTGGGCGTCAGTCTGGCGCCAGATGCTGGTGCAGCCTCCGGCCCCGCCTCCAAGAGGGGAAAGGGTATAGCCGAGTGGCGTGGTCGAGCACCCGAGCAGTGTGGCAGCGATCGTTCCCCAGGTCAGCAGCATGGCGGAGGAGCCGCAGAAGTGCACACCAGGGACCCGGGAAATGGATCCTGAGCTGGACCTGCTCCGGGAGGAAATGAAGATCCTGGCCCGGAGGCTGAGCACCATGCAAATGGAGGTGGACCGACGGAGAGAGGACCGGATGGCGCCTGAGGATGTGGGCCACAGGATGAAGGCCGCAGAGCAGCACCCGGGTGAGCGATATACTACCCTGACCCGTCCGGACCCACGGCCCTACCGAGCGCCATCGCCCAGTCCCTCCACAGTCCCGCTAGTCTCCCCCGCCAGTCCCGCTGACGCCCTGTGGGGCACTGGAGGCCTGCCGGAGGCCTCCAAAGATGGCGCCTGGGGTGGGGTGGACCCCGAACAGTTAGTGAGCCCCCTTCCAAGTCCCCCTGTTAACCTCCTGGGAGCAACATCACCGGGGTGAATTGGGACGCTGCGCCCATTGACAGCGGGAGACTGCAGCAGCCGCTGCGCCCCAAAGAGACTAAGATGGCTACTGGAGTGGCCTGCCAGAGGATGCTGGAGGAATACCAGCGGGAGCGGGGGAGCCGGGAGGAGAGACGCCGTGCAGAGGAAGCATCCAACCTGGCTGCTAAAGCTCAGATCAGGCGGAGCCATAAGGAACACCAGGGCCCAGTGCGAAGGGGCCAGGTGCTGGAATTCAAACTGAAGGAAGGCTGGGGGTTCATCAGGGAGCCCGGCCTAGGAAAGGACGTCTTTATTGCACGCCGCGATATAGAGGAGCAACTCACTAAAGGTCACCCAGGGCATAATGTGAAGCCAGGTGATGTGTTAGAGTACACTAGGCTGATGGGGAGCCGTGGCTGGTATGCCCTGGGCGCCCATATCGTGCGGGAAGAAACCTCACTGGAGGGGCCAGAGTGGCGCCATACCGCCGGTAACCCCTTGCCAGCCAGCAGCCCCGCGCCAGCCAGTAACACTCTGCGAGCCAGCAGCACCATGCCAGCGTGCAGTACTGCCTCAGCAAGCAGCCCCACTGCAGAGCAGACCCGGGCCACAGAACCTTGCAGCAGGCCTACTACCACCACACAGGAGACGCAGACCAGGATCTCCATGGCCTATATGCTGCCTAGGGCCCTGCCACGTCGGGACTCCAGCACAGAAATGTAAGAATGAAAAGAAAGAAGGACTGGACTGTAAATTGCCCCGTCTGCCCCTCTTCCCTTTGTGAAGCCGTCCCCTTTGTTTTGCCCTCATGTGCTTTTTGAAGATGACACCCTTTCCTGCCTTACTGCCCCTTGTGCTTTTTGAAGATGTCACCCCCCCTTTGTTTATATGTTACCGGGCCACCGGACTGGAATGTGGTCCCCGGTGAATGTGTATGTGTCATGTGTCCTGTGTTACCAGGCCACTGGACTTAGTGGCTGGTTTTGCCTTTTCCCCCCTTTCAAAGTTGAAAAGACGTTTTGGGCCACTGGACTATGTGTGGTCAGAAGATCGAAATGTAATTAGTTGCACCTGTTGTGACCCCTACCAGAATTGTGGTAGAAGTGCCAAACCGTGCAATGGACTGGAAGTGCACACTTAGAATTTTCTTTATAAGAATGTTTGCAACGTTAAAGTATCTGTGCCTCCCATAAAGAGAAGAAAAGTTCTACAGTTTTACCGTTATGCATAACAAAAATTTTGCAATTCCTTCCACAATTTTCTGTTGTTTTTCAGCCCGAGGACGTGCTGGGATTTGCTGTGGGGGAGTGTGGCGCCCTTGAGGCTTCCGTCGCCACAGGAACATTGCACCCCAGCCAGCAGTGTGATGTCCCATTCTGGGTAGGGAAAGGAGTGAACGCCGGTACTCAGGCAAATCTACACTACACCCATTGTTAGGTACACACTGGGACCAGGGACAGTGGCAGCAACCCTCCCATGCTGCATGCTGGGAGGAGCCGTAAGACCCATCCCTGCTCCTATAGGGTAGATCATGGCAACTGGGGAGGTGGGAGGAGCCACCCGAGAGCAGACAGAAAAAGGAAGGTCAGAGTGTAGAGAGTTGAAGTAGGAGAGGGAGGAAGGAGGTGGAGTTCTGCGGAAGGCAGATGAGAAGGAGAAGCAGAAAGAAAGCTCTAGTCAGACAGGAGCTAAGAGAAGAAAGTGACGCTTCCTGGTGAAGAACCTGGGACTCAGAGGGTCCAGGTGACACCAAGTAGAGAGAAGAAGGGATTCCAGGGCCGCAGATACCTTTTGAGCTGGTGGCCTGTTCCACAGGAATATCGGTGGAGGGATCAAGCTGCAACAGGGGACGGTCCCTAGAAACCGGAGGAGTGAAAAATCATCTCCAACAGTAAAAACCGAGACCCAGGGAAAGTTGCAAACTCCCCGGGCCACAGCCCACAGCAGAACCTCTAGAAAGGGGGTAAAACATCCGACAGGTGAGCCCCCGGCCCGGAGGCTGTAGTGGAGGCCGAGCCAGGTTCATCCAAGAAGGGCAAGGATTAAAGAGACAGCTGAAGACAGAGACACTTTAGAAGAGGGTACCGGCTTTCATTCCAAGATCTACCCAGGATTGGCGGAGGTCCCCGACAGTGGGTTCCAGCCGCCCAGAGGCACCAGTGTGCTGCAGCCTAGGAAATGTGAGTAAAGACATTGGAATTGCACCCTCTGGTGTTGTCTCAGTTATTGCCGCCTGCATAGACTTCCATCACACCCTAGACTCTCATGAGCACCAACTGTTGCCCCGGGGTACCGCTCCACCTGTGGGGAGCAGGACCATCCAAGCTGCCATTTCATCAGCCGCGGAGGCCCCATACAGCAGCGGCGGCTTAATAGCCGCAAACCACAGGTGGCGTCACGACAACCATAAACTGTATTCACCCCCAAGTCACCAGCCATATTTAATTGACACCCACCAGGGCCACGGAGTCGGGCCCTGCCACCACTGACGACCCCCGGACTAGTCTGGCCCGGCACCGGGTGTCCCATAGCCCTGGGGTGGGCGAGTCATTATCACACCTTGTTATTCCTCAATGGCTTCAGTCTCCTACCAAACTCCAATAACAAACCCACTTTCTAAATGACATCTTATGAATTTAGCCTTATTATGAGCATAAAGTATGAGTGACAGATAATTATGTTCTTAATCTTATGACTAATGTGAGCAAAACCACTGAATAATACTGTGGAATATGTTGATGCTGAACAAGAGACAATAATTAATGCATTCACACAATCTGTGCTTACAAAGAGATTTAAAATGTGCTACTACACTACAGTTCCTGGAGAGAGGCTGTAAGGGTGAAGACACACTGACAGGAAATTTAGATTGTAAGTACTATTAGGGACGGTAATGACACTACGGAATAAATAAGTAAGCACGATAAATAAATAAAATATGACCGCCGCACTTAAATGTCAAATATAACATTTACTGTTTTTTTCTTTAGTACCTAATCTCTTCATGACAATGGCATATGATGAAATGTGGAGATTGCACTGGCAAAAGTGGGCTTAGCCATATATCAAATTTATGTTGCCATGAATCATTTTTTAACAACTCACACATTTTTAGAGATGTACAACTAGTTCATTAATTTTATCTTACAGATATATAGAAAAATAAAAATAATTACTATTTTTGTATGGACCACGGGAAAGACTATTCTCCTTACGGAGACCTGACAAACCAGTCTGGCTGTCAGTGAGGGATCTTATAGCTGCAATGCCCCTCTTGGAAATATTAAAATTGTCTCTCCAGGAAGGAGACAAACTCTAACGCCACCTATTGGAAGTAGCAATCCTAAAAGTCAAAAGTGGCCTTTTAACAAGCTTTTTCATATGACTTAGGATTTATACCAGATCATAACCTTAATTTGAAGACACGGTGTTTCAGGGTGATTGTCCCTCATGAGTGCAAAGTATGGGATCTGATCTGATCCTAAGTCATATGAAAAGGCTTGTTAAAAGTTAACTTTTGACTTTTAGGATTGCTACTTCCAATAGGTGGCGCTAGAGTTTGTCTCCTTCCTGGAGACACAATTTTAATATCTCCTAGAGGGGCTTTGCAGCTATAAGACTCCTCACTGGCAGCCAGACTGGTTTATCAGGTCTCCGTAAGGAGAATTATCTTCCCCGTAGTCCCCACTATAGCTTCTCATCAGCCAGATCAGATCCCATTCTTTGCACTGATGAGGGGCAATCACCCTGAAACATCGTGTCTGCAAATTGGGGTTCTGATCTGGAATAAATCCTGTCAGTCATATGAAAAACTTGTTAAAAAGCCACTTTTGACTTTTCGGATTGCTACTTCCAAAAGGTGGTGCTGGAGTTTGTCTACTTCCTGGAGAGACAATTTGAATATTTTTGTATGTGCATGAATAAATAATAATATACTGCTATATCAATAATAAACTTTGTCTAACTAGTCAAAACACTAATGAACTCTAACTGAGTTTTGCTGCATTATCTTTTTCCCCTCAATGTTTATAATAGACCTAACTTCTTATAATAATTAATGATAAGCAAATGTATTCGGCACTTTTCGTTACTCACACGAACATTAAGGTAGTCATGATATTCGTTACTCGTCGAGTATTTTAGTATTTGCCTTGTGAGTTTCAAGTTCCCTCTCCACATATTTGCTGCCAGATTTTCAGCTACTAGAAGTGCAAGGATTGCCTGACAATCACAGTAATGCCATAGACATCTTTGCTAGTGGCAATACTGTGATTGGCAAGAACAATGAAAAAAAGGACAGGGATCACTCACCTCTTTCAGGCGATAAGGTCTCTATAATGCAATCACAGGGAGCCAATCGCTGCCATAGTAATCCATGAGCAAGTCATGATGACGTCCCCGGGTTGTTAAGCTACGGAAAGTCTCACATACTATGCCAGATGCATGGCATAAGAGGCGAAGTGTCAGTTCAGCGGATGCAGCACTGACATGTAATCCACCGCAATGATCGTGCACTGCAGGGGATTATATCCACTGAAGGTTAGCGTCCTATAAAGGGACTAAGTGAAAGAAGTTAATAAAAGTTTTAAAACTTAAATATTTAAAAAAACCTGAAAATAAAGAACAAAAAATAAAAAACAAATTACAATAAATATGTAAATCTATGTAAAAAAAACTTTAACAAACAAAAAATACACATACACTGTGTGAAGAATTATTAGGCAAATGAGTATTTTGATCACACAATACTTTTTATACATTTTGTCCTACTCCAAGCTGTATAGGCTTGAGAGCCAACTACAAATTAAGTGGATCAGGTGATGTGCATCTCTGTAATGAGGAAAGGCGTGGTGTAATGACATCAACACCCTATATAAGGTGCGCTTAATTTATAGGCAACTTCCTTTCCTTTGACAAAATGGGTGAGAAGAGAGATTTGACAGGCTCTGAAAAGTCCAAAATTGTGAGATGTCTTGCAGAGGGATGCAGCAGTCTTAAAAATTGCCAATCTTTGCGAGATCACCGAACAATCAAGCGTTTCATGGCAAATAGCCAACAGGGTCGCAAGAAGCGTGTCGGGGAAAAAAGGCGCAAAATAACTGCCCATGAATTGAGGAAAATCAAGCGTGAAGCTGCCAAGATGCCATTTGCCACCAGTTTGGCCATATTTCAGAGCTGCAACATTACTGGAGTATCAAAAAGCACAAGGTGTGCCATACTCAGGGACTTGGCCAAGGTAAGGAACGCTGAAAAGCGACCACCTTTGCACAAGAAACATAAGATAAAACGCCAAGACTGGGCCAAGAAATATCTTAAGACTGATTTTTCAAAGGTTTTATGCACTGATGAAATTAGAGTGACTCTTGATGGGCCAGATGGATGGGCCAGAGGCTGGATCAGTAAAGGGCAGAGAGCTCCACTCCAACTCAGACGCCAGCAAGGTGGAGGTGGGGTACTGGTATGGGCTGATTTCATCAAAGATGAACTTGTGGGACGTTTTTGGGTTGAGGATGGAGTGAAGCTCAACTCCCAGACCTACTGCCAGTTTCTGGAAGACAACTTCTTCAAGCAGTGGTACAGGAAGAAGTCGGTATCGTTCAAGAAGAACATAATTTTCATGCAGGACAATGCTCCATCACATGCATCCAACTACTCCATAGCGTGGCTGGCCAGTAAAGGTCTAAAAGATGAAAAAATGACATGGCCCCCTTGTTCACCTGATCTGAACCCCGTAGACAACCTGTGGTCCCTCATAAAATGTAAGATCTACAGGGAGGGAAAACAGTACACCTCTGTAGTGCAGTGTCTGGGAGACTGTTGTGGCTGCTGCACGCAATGTTGATCATAAACAGATTAAACAACTGAGAGAATCTATGGATGGTAGGCTGTTGAGTGTCATCATAAAGAAAGGTGGCTATATCGGTCACTCATTTTTTGGGATTTTGTTTTTGCATGTCATAAATGTTTATTTCTAAATTGTGTGCAGTTATATTGGTTTTCCTGGTGAAAATAAACAAGTGAGATGGGAATATATTTGGTTTTTATTAAGTTGCCTAATAATTCTGCACAGTAATAGTTACCTGCAAAATCAGATATCCTCCTAAGATAGTCAAATCTAAAAAAAACACTCCAACTTCCAAAAATATTAAGCTTTGCTATTTATGTGTCTTTTGCGTTGATTGAGAACATAGTTGTTGTTCAATAATAAAAAAATCCTCTAAAATACAACTTGCTTAATAATTCTACACACAGTGTATTTGGTATTGCCGTGTCCATAACAGCCCAATCAATAAAACTGTCACACTAGTTAACCCCTTCAGTGAACACTGTAAGAGAAATCAGTAAAACCTATTTTTTTCATCATACAGCTGAAAAAAAAAGTGGAATAAAACGCGATCAAAAAGTCATGTATAAAAAATAGTACTGCTGGAAACATCATCTTTTCCCACAATTGTTTTTTAGCGCTATTTCCAGGTGCTTTACTTGGCTCGTCCAGTGGAACTGATGGTGGTGGCACACTGAGTAATAAAGTGGTTAATACCAGCTTTCTATTTTCAGCTGGTACTAAGCCCGAATTTTATGGTGTCATGCCAAATTAGGCATGGCCACCATGAATTTCTAGTAATCAGTAAAAAGAAAAACACAACACATAGAAAAAAAAATATTAGAAATAAAGAAAAAAATATTAGAAATAAAACAAAAAAAACATTTAGAGACTTCATCTTTATTATAAAAAAAAATCCTTTGTCCGACGTAGTCCACAGGGAGAGCGATGTCAGCTCTGCTTCATCACTCTGTACAGACAAACGTCTATACAGAGCAAGAAACAGGCTGACAATGACAGTTAAAGTTCAATTCATAGCTAAGCCATGGACTTGGGTGAACCCTGACATCACCGCGAACATGGCCGAAAACAGCCAAAGACTGCTGAGTGACGAGTAGAGCAGTGAATACCACCGAAAGTTAATGATTGGACCCGGAAGCAGAAGCGGCCTGGAGACAGCGGCTGAGCAGATCTGCAGGATGCGTCGTGGCAGCGTTAAGTATTGTATAATGACAATGTTTATTATTAACTATATTCTTTATTTTACAGATCCCCCCCACCCAATCCCATAACTGCAAAGTCCAAGTTCGGGGTTTGGACGCAAATTCACGTTATCTCAGAATCCGAACTTCAACATTTTAAAAAGTTCGGGGGAGTCTCCCGAACACGAACATCGGGCATCGGGGGGGGCAATCTGTCAATCAGTACAAGTGACCTTTGTTAAAATTAAAACTTTGCTGTTAAAACAACAATTTTGTAGTCAAAAATTTGTTTCCTCATTTTTAAAGCTCACCTAGCATCAAGATGAATTCCTTGAGGTGTCTAGTTTCTAAGATGGGGTCACTCGTGGGGGAGCTCCATTGTGTAGGCACAACAGGGGCTCTCCAATTGCCACATGGTGTCCACTAATGATATCAGCCAATTTTGCAGTCAAATGGCACTCTTTTCCTTCCGAGCCCTGTCATGGGCCCAAACTGTGGATTTCCACCACATATGAGGAATCAGCGTACTCAGGGGAAATTGCACAATAAATTGTATGGCGCATTTTTACCTCTTACCCTTGTGAAAAAAGCTATCTGGTTGAAGTTACAATTTTGTGGTAAAAATGTGTTTTTTTTGTTTTCACGGCTCAACGTTATAAAATTCTGGGAAGCACCTGGGGGATCAAGGTGCTCACCAAACATCTAGATAAATTCCTTGAGGGGTCTAGTTTCCAAAATGGGGTCAATTGTGGGGAGCTCCACTGTTTAGGCACCTCACGGGCTCTGCAAATGCGACATGGCCTCAACTAATGATTCCGGCTAATTTTGCATTCTAATGATGCTCCTTCCCTTTTGTGTCCTGCTGTGCACCCAAACAGGAGATTTCCACTACATGTGTCATATCGGCATACTCAGTAATAATTGTACAACAAATTGTATGTGGAATTTTCTCTTGTTACCTTTGTGAAAATGCAAATTTTATAGCTAAAATAAATTTTTTGTTGGAAAAGGTAAAATATTCATTTTTTTCCTTCCACATTGTTTTGGTTCACAGCCTCCAGCTGTCCCAGAAACTGGGATGCCCAGGAACCATTAACACTAGAACTACTGGACTCGTGACACCTATATAAAAATACATGGTGCAAAGTAGTCAAAATGACTACCTCAGTAGTTCTAGTGTTAAGGCTCCCTTAAATGCTCCCTTAAATGTTGCCTTAACCCCTTCACCCCGAACCCATTTTCATCTTCCTGACCAGGCCATTTTTTGCAATTCTGATTAGTGTCAATATGACAGGATATAACTCTAGAATACTTCAGTAGATCCCAGTAATTATGAGATTATGTTTTCGGACATATTGTACTTCATGATAGTGGTAGATTTACGCCAATATTTTTTGTATTTATTTGAGAAAATATCAGAAATTTGGCAAACATTTAGAAAACTGTACAGTTTGTAAACTTTGAATTTTTATGCCGTTAAATCTGAGAGTTATATCACAGAAAATAACATTTCCCACATGTCTACTTTACATCAGCGCAATTTTTGAAACATATTTTTTTTTGTTAGGAAGTTAGAAGGGTTCAACGTTTTATCAGCAATTTCTAATTTTTACAACAAAATTTACAAAACCATTTTTTTAGGGACCACATCACATTTCAAGTGACTTTGAGAGGCCTAGATGACAAAAAATACACCAAAATGACACTATTCTAAAAATTGCACCCATAAAACTTCTCAAAATCACAGACAACAAGTTTATTAACCCTTCAGATGCTTCACAGAAACTACAGCACTGTGGAAGAACAAATGAAAATTTTACTTTTCCCACAAAAATGTTACTTTAGACCCAAATGTTGCATTTCCACAAGGGTAAAAGGAGAAATACACCATAAAGTTTATGGTGCCATTTCTCCTAAGTACGCCTCTACCCCATATGTGGTGGAAAACTACTATTTGGGCACACATCACAGCTTGGAAGGGAAGGAGCACTATTCGACTTTTGGAATTCAAAATTGGTTGGAATCATTAACAGATGACATGTCGCATTTGGAAAGACCCTAAAGTACTTCAACAGTAAAGCTCCCCCAAAAGTGACCTCATTTTTGAAAGTAGACCCCTCAAGGAATCTAGTAATTTCTCTAGATGTGTGTTGAGCACCTTGATCTCCCACATGCATTAAAGATTTTTATAACATTGAGCTGTAAAAGTAAAAAATCACTTTGTTTCTCAAACAAATACTGTTTTTGCTCCAATTTTTGCATTTTCATAAGCTTATCAGAAAAAATTACACCATACAATTTATTGTGCAGTTTCTCCTGCATACACCGATATCCCATATGTGGTGGAATATACTTTTTGGGTGCATGGCTCAGAAGAGGAGAAGCTCCATTCGACTTTTGGAATGCAAATTGGTTGGAATTATTAGCAGACACCATGTCGCATTTGGAGAGCCCCTGATGTGGCTAAACAGTGGAAACGCCCCTCAAGTGACTCCATTTTGTAACTTATCCCCTCAAGAAATTTTTCTAGATGTGTAGTGAGCACATTGAACTCCCAGGTGCTTCATAGAGTTTTATAACATTCGCCGTGAAAATAAAAAATCACTTTTTTTCCCACAAAAAATTTATTTTAGTTCCACATTTTGCATTTTTACAAGGTTAACAGGAGAATTGCACTATGCAATTCGTTGTTTAATTTTGCCTGAGTATGCCAACACCCCATATGTGGTGGAAAACTACTTTGGGGCATGACAGAGCTCGAAAAGGAAGGAGCACTATTTGATTTTTGGAGTTGAAATTTGTCTGGATTAGATTGTAGATGCCATGTCACATTTGCAGAGCCTCAGATGTTCCAAAATAGCAGAATCTCCCCAAATTGCCACCATTTTGGAAACTACACCCCTCAAGACATTTATCTAGGGATGAGGTGAATTTATTGGTACTGCACAGAATTGTATAATATTAAGCCAAGAAAATTAAATATTCTATTTATTTTCTACAAAAATTATGCTGAAGGCACCAATTTTGAATTTGTACAAGGGTAATAGGAAAAAATGGACCACAAAATACTGTATGTTACACAATTTCTCCCGTATATGGCAATACCCTATGTATGATCAGAAACTACTTACAGTGTAAAGCTCAGAAGGAAAGGAGTGCCATTATCAGAGTGCATATTTAGTTGGAATAGTTTGGGGATGCCATGTCACATTGGCAAAGCCCCTGAGGTTCCAGAACAGCAGAATTCACCACAATTGACCCCAATTTACAAACTGCACTCTTCAATGAATTCGTATAGAGATTCAGTGAGCATATTGGCACCACAGGTGTGTCACAAAATGTTATATCATTGGGAGGTAAAGAAAAAGTAATGACATTTTTACCACTAAAACTTGTTTTAGCCCCAGGTTTTACATTTTCACAAGAGGAAATAGATGAAAATGACAACCTTATTGTTACACAATTTCTTGTGAACATGACAATACACCATATGTGACTGTACAGTACCGCTTGGCCCCATGGCAAGACTCAGGAGGGAAGGAGCTACATTTGACTTTTAGGGTGAAGAGATTTCTTAAATAGTTTGCAGACTCCATATACAGAGCCCCTAAGTGCCAAAGGAGCAGAAACCTCTTTCAATGGACCAAAATTTTGAAATTACACCCCATTGGGAATTCACCTACAGGTGTAGTGATGATTTTGATTAAATGGGTGTTTTCCAGAAACAAGCAGTAATGGATGTTGCAGAATGAAAATGAAAATCTGCTATTGAAGTGCCAGTAAATTGTCATGCCCATACATTCTGCCTGGCATGAGCTTCAGGAGACAAGCACCCAATAAATTTAGTGGGCTCTACTCACTACAGACGCTAACTGTGGTTTAAGCACACTACAGGGCTCAGAAGGGAGGAGCCCTTTTGGATTTGGCAGCTCAGATTTTGCTGGATTTTTTTAAGGGGCGAGAAGCCATAGCGCTTTTCCAGAGCCTTGGAATTACCAGTAACTTGGTAATTACCAGTAACTTATTTCTGTTAACCAGTTACAAACTTGACTGGGTAATTGTTTCTTGTGGGTTCAGTAGAATATTTTATTGATGGCATTTTGGGGTACAGAACATTTTGGATCAGTTCACATTTATCTTGTGTTCTACTCTGAGTGCTTACATTAGGGTTTCCATCAAAATCTACAAAATTCATGATTCAGGTGAAACCCCTGACAGATTAATTCACTAATAAGGCAGCAAAGTTACTCTGGACTCTGTGTGGCTTCTGTTTGGTGGTGTCCAGCTTTTAAGATATGCACAAAAGAGGTGGTCAACCGCATTTTTATGCATGCCTAAAAAGATGGGCATACTGGATCATAGGACAGAGAAAGCCTAAAGGCCGCTTTACACACTGCAACATCACTCAAGCGATCTCGTTGGGGTCACGGAATTTGTGACGCACATCCGGTCGCTTTAGCGATGCCGTTGCATGTGACACCTTTGAGTGATTTTGCATCGTTGCAAAAACGTGCAAAATCGCTCATCGGTGACATGGGGGTCCATTCTCGAATATCGTTGCTGCAGCAGTAACGATGTTGATCCTCATTCCTGCGGCAGCACACATCGGTACGTGTGACACCACAGGAACGAGGAACCTCTCCTTACCTGCCTCCCGCCCGCAATGCGGAAGGAAGGAAGGAGGTGGGCAGGATTTTCGTCCCACTCATCTCCGCCCCTCCACTTCTATTGGGCGGCGGTTCAGTGACGCAGCTGTGACGTCGCTGTGATGATGAACGAACCGCCCCCTTAGAAAGGAGGCGGTTCGCCGGTCACAGCGACGTCGCAGGGCAGGTAAGTAATCTGACGGGTCTGGGCGATGTTGTATGCCACGGGCAGCGATTTGCCCATGTCGCACAACCGATGGGGGCGGATACCCACGCTAGCGATATCGGTCACGATATCGCAGCGTGTAAAGCGGCCTTAAGGTGACTCCATCTGCCTCATTATAGGGAATGTTCCATCAGGAGTTCTGTCTGAATCACATATTTCAAATATTTACGTATAAATCCTGCTGTAAATGCTCAGCGCAGTGCAAAGAATTCATGTGAGCCACGTCTTACTGTGATATTTGGCAGGAAGATTGAACAGATCAACAGCAGTTCAAAAATATATTTTATTTTTTTTTTTTTCGCCTTTCACCATGCAGTATAAGCAATAAACTGCATTATTCTTTGGGTCAGTGATATTGCAGTGATGCTAGATTTATATCGGTTTTTATGTTTGGGTGTTATTGCACTAAAAAAATGTGTTTTTTTACGAAAAAAAAGGTTTTGTATCACCATATTTAGAGAACTATTATTTTTTTCTATTTCTGCCAACAGAGTCATGTAAGGGACGAGTCGACCTTTTTATTAGTACCATTTTCAGGCACATAATATTTTTTGATCGCCTTTTATTTCAATTTTTGTGATGCAGAATTCACAAAAAACAGCAATTTAGCTTTTTGTATGCCATTCATCTTGTGGTAAAAGTGATACAACATCTTTATTCTTTGGATCAGTACGGTTACAGTGATACCACATTTATATTATTTTTCTATGTTTTGCCAGTTTTAAACAATACAAACAATTTTATAAAAAGGTATTGTTTTTACATTGCTGTATTTTGACAGCTATAGCTTTTTGACTTTTCCACTGATTGAGCTGTGTGGTGGCTTGTTTTTTGTGGAACAAGATAAGATTTCAAGACATTACATTTTTTTTTAAATTCATTTATTTTATCTTGTTTAATTCCCCATTTATTTCAAAGGTATAATGAAAAAGCATACTACGTATAATGCCAGCACATAAGGTAAGCAACATAGCTAATCAAGAAAATGTTACTACATTTCTAATTGAAGGTATTTACTAAAATTATTATTATTATTATTATTATTATTATTATTATTATTATTATTACAGCTACTGCATGTTGGGACAGGATCTTCAACATGGGAATACACCTTTAAGGAAATTATCTCAAAATCTATTGTATTTTTTAAACTCCTTGTAATCTAATAACTAGTGATGGGCATATACTAAAATATGTGGGTTCGGATTATTCGTCTTGAATATTTCATATTATTCATGTATTTGTCACGAATAACGAATTTAATGCAAGTCAATGGGAAACTTGAGCAATTTTCTAGCGGACCCTCCTAGGATGTTTGGCGGGGCTGTAAAAATGCTGAAATATATGGAAAAGTGCTGAAATTGAATGGGAACAGCACGGAGAAGATGCCTGGATACATCTCTGAATCACAGGTTGCTTCTGGGAACAATGTTGTCAGAGTATTATACCACTTTGATGTGCAATCCCTCGCCAATTTGTGATAACTTGGGCAGGTAAAGTAGACAGCTGCGGGCTACAGCCCCCAGCTGTCTACTTTATCTTGACTGGTTATCAAATATAGACTCTTCCCCATGCTGTTTTTTTATATTATTTAAATAAATAATAAAAAATCTGCATTGGCTCCTGCCCATTTTTGATAACAAGGGCAGATGAAGTAGACAGCTGAGGACTTGTATTCTCAGGCTGGAAGGGTCTATGGTTATTGGGCCCTCCCCAGCCTAAAAATAGCAGCCCGCAGCTGTCCCACAATTGGCTCATCTATTAGATGGTCCATTTGTGGTGCTTTACCCAGCTCATCCCAATTGCCCTGGTGTGGTGGAAATCGAGCTAATATATGTCAGATAATATCAGCTGTGATTTGTGACAAGTTACAGCTGCCATCAAGCCGTGGGTTGGTAATGGAGAAGTGCCTATGAGACTCCCCTATTACCGACCCCGTATGGCAGGTTATCTAATTGTGCATTTATGTATTTTCATGGTTTGTTTTTTATAGCTTTTGTACTGTATCTATATATGCTGTTAACCTTTTGCTATATATCCATTTCTTCATAGGGACAGTAAGGGCTAGCCACTGAGGAACTGGGGCACTACTGGCATTTATTTTGGGTGTTTAACCTCTGTTGGTAGATAGAGGATAGTATTCTAGGGCATTTTAGCCTTCCACTTGGTGGCCTTGGTATCCTCACTTAATGTAAAACATTCTGGTCCAAGCATTTTGCACAATATATGTATTTTGTGTATTTTTTGTTTGTTCTAGTTCTTAGGGTATAATTGTTTCCCTTATATCCCTTATTTTATTATATTAATAAAAGATATATCTTACATAGAGTTGAGCGCGTTTCGCGTTTCGTGGTTTTCCAGTTCGCTGTTCGAGTGATTTGGGGGGCTGTTCTAGATCGAACTAGAACTCAAGCTTTTTGCTAAAGCTCGATAGTTCTAGTTATGTTCGAGAACGGTTCTAGCAGCAAAAAGACAAGCTAATTACTAGCTGGCTTTCCGCTGTAATAGTCACTCTGTGACTCACACTAATATGAAATTTCAGCGTATAGTCTGCAGGAACAGCGCATTCAGATCACTGCTGCTGGGATAATGGCGATCGCCTTTTTTTTTTTTCCCTTGTCATCCTTCCCTAAGCGCGCGCGTGTAGTGGGGTGGGCCAGCATGTCAGCCAATCCCAGACACACACACAGCTAAGTGGACTTTTAGCCAGAGAAGCAACTGCATGTGTGATAGGATGTCCATGTCACATGTCCCTGCATTATAAAAACGGGTATCTGCCCGTCCGGACGCCATTATCTCTTCTCCGTCTGGGTGTCAGTCACCGCTGGCGTAGCTCCGATACTGCTGTGTACGCTCTACACACAGCCCTATACAGAATAGGGATAGAAGTTTCTATTAGCCCTTGTAAAGGCTAATAACAGCAGGCTCAGAGCTATAGGTGACAGTCAGGTCCGTGGAAACAGATTTTAACAGCTACAGATAACAGTGTCTGTGTAGCTAAGGTCAGTGACTTCCTCGCTGCATTTCCCCATTAGGACGGATAGAAAATGAGGCTTCCTTTCCTGTACACTGACCCACAACCCTGCCACTGTACCCTCCTGCCCTTTGCACACTCAAGATCATTGTTACTAAGCCATTATACTAGCAAACACTGTGTAAACTTAGTGGCATCCTAAAAGTGGCTGTTGGACTTCCATTAGTGTCCCACTAGTGCAAATCTATTCGCAGCACCACTGCATTGCACAATCAAGCTCATTGTTACTAAGCCATTATACTAGCAAAAAAATGAGTAAACTTAGTGGCATCCTAAAAGTGGCTGTTGGACTTCCATTATTGTCCCACTAGTGCAAATCTATTCGCAGCACCACTGCATTGCCCACTCAAGCTCATTGTTACTAAGCCATTATACTAGCAAACACTGAGTAAACTTAGTGGCATCCTAAAAGTGGCTGCTGGACTTCCATTAGTGTCCCACTGGTGCAAAGCTATTTGCAGCACCACTGCATTGCACACTCAAACTCATTGTTACTAAGCCATTATACTAGCAAACACTGAGTAAACTTAGTGGCATCCTAAAAGTGGCTGTTGGACTTCCATTAGTGTCCCACTAGTGCAAATCTATTCGCAGCACCACTGCATTGCACATTCAAGCTCATTGTTACTAAGCCATTATACTAGCAAAAAATGAGTAAACTTAGTGGCATCCTAAAAGTGGCTGTTGGACTTCCATTATTGTCCCACTAGTGCAAATCTATTCGCAGCACCACTGCATTGCACACTCAAGCTCATTGTTACTAAGCCATTATACTAGCAAACACTGAGTAAACTTAGTGGCATCCTAAAAGTGGCTGCTGGACTTCCATTAGTGTCCCACTGGAGCAAAGCTATTTGCAGCACCACTGCATTGCACACTCAAACTCATTGTTACTAAGCCATTATACTAGCAAACACTGAGTAAACTTTGTGGCATCCTAAAAATGGCTGTTGGACTTCCATTAGTGTCCCACTAATGCAAATCTATTTGCAGCACCTCTGCATTGCACACTCAAACTCATTGTTAATAAGCCATTATACTAGCAAACTATGCTGCCAGTTTAAGGGCCGTAGTTGCATTGTCAGGGATAGTTATTGTTGTTTATTCTGCTGTTAATAAAGATAGACCACCGCTACAATCTACACCACCTCTCAATTTTTACTACCACATTTTAAGTGCACAATCTTGTCACAATCAAAATGAGTGGCAAAATGACAGATGCTGTGGAAAGGGGAAGAGGCGTGTTGGAAAAGGAAAAAAAGGGTTTGTCCATGGGGAAGGTGGCAAAGCTCTATTAACATCTGCTGAAGATAGAACATCTTCCAGCAAAAGTAAGATGTCTACTACTTACCGTGGACAATCCGATGTGCTCCCTTTTTTACGGACACGAACAACTGGAACAAAGGTAGATGATGGCCAAAAAAAGAAAATGCTTGAATGGATCTCAAATTGTCCAACAAGTGCCCTCTCCGCCACCTCAACTACCGCATCCAAAAAACACCAGTCCTCTGAGTTGTCATCCCAATCACACTTGCTTTCTTTCAGCTCTGAAGTCTCCATCCGTCCTGCACAGTATGGTGGAACTGAGATGGCTGAGTCTGCAGAGCTGTTCAGTCACACTATAGCCTGGGAATCAGAGGTCTGCTCCCAAGCTACAGTGAGTACAGACCAGGAAATGGTCTGCAGTGATGCCCAGAACCTTTGTGACTCTGATTCAGGCCGTGAGTACCAAGTTTCTGAGCATAATGTTGACCCTTATTCACAAACTGTAACACCTGTTGTTATAGACAATGAGGAACATACTGATGACGATGAGACGCAGATACCAGATTGGGATAACAACTTTAATATTGGTTCACGTCAGGAAGAGGCTCGGTCTGTGGGTGAGGGGAGTGCAAACACAATGCTTGATGAGGAAGTTCTAGATCCCACCTACTATCAACACACAGTCAGGCACTCAAGGAGGTCAACAGAGGCGGTGGAGGAGGATGCTACTGAGACGAAGTTACCTTGCGCCTTCCTTGACAGAGTAGTAGTACTGGTAGCACGTCTACAACTGCATCCTCAGCCACCACTCTGCCTCTGAGCACTAGTCGGGGGGGCTCAGCAGGTCGCATGCCCTCTAAGCCTTGCCTAGCCTGGACCTTTTTTGACATAGAAAAAGATCGCCCAAATCATGTGATATGTAAAATTTGTCGTGATTCTGTTAGTAGAGGGCAAAACCTCAGGAGTTTGACAACTTCTTCCATGAATCGTCACATGAATAAATATCATATGTCCCAGTGGGAAGCTCACCGTGCTGCAATGCGATCTAGCGGAGCGAACCATCCACCGCCTGCCCCTTCAAGTGCATCCGCGCGCTCTTCATCTTCTAGGACTGTGGGGACAGCTGTCACACCTGGTTTTCCACGCACAACTTCCACCACTGTAACCGCAACAGGCAGTTTGCTTGGTAGGTCGTCATTTGGTTTGGAAGGGGAAACAAGTGCGTGTGTACAGCTCTCTCAGACATCGATAGCATCAACATTGGATGAAGGCAACATCATGTCTACGCCTGCACTTTCCTCACAAACCTGCATTTTTTCACGGACACCCTACTCACCACCATCTACACACAGCAGCCAAATCTCTGTCCCTCAGATGTGGACAAATAAAAGGCCATTTCCTGCGACCCATGACAAAGCTAAGAGGTTGACTTTATCCCTCTGTAAGCTCTTGGCTACCGAAGTGCTGCCTTTCCACCTGGTGGACACACAGGATTTTAGAGACCTTATGTCTGTCGCTGTGCCCCAGTACCAGATGCCCAGTCGCCACTACTTCTCTAAGAAAGGTGTGTCAATCCTCTGTCTGTCCAAGTTCCGCCACTGCTTCTGCCTCCTCCACCTCGTCTGGGTCCTCCACCTCCGCCCCAAGCCTGCCTGGTCAGGCCACCAGCGTTGTAACTGCGCAGAAGGAATCAGGCACCCCTCCTTACTATGCTGGCAGCAGAGCGCAACGGCATCAGGCGGTCTTTAGCTTGAAATGTCTTGGAAATAAGAGTCACACAGCAGCTGAGTTGTGGGCAGCTCTGGAGACTGAGTTTAATAAATGGTTGTCTCCACTCAACCTGCAGCCTGGTAAGGCCGTGTTCGACAATGCTGCAAACCTGGGTGCGGCCCTTCGCCTGGGCAAGGTGACACACGTGCCTTGTATGGCTCACGTGTTGAACCTTGTTGTCCAGCAATTTTTAACAGACTATCTTGGCCTAGATGGCCTTCTGAACAGGGCACGAAAACTGTCTCCTCACTTCCGCCGTTCAACCACCGCTGCTGAGCGACTTGCATCGCTCCAGAAGTCTTTCGGCCTGCCGGTTCATCGCCTGAAATGCGATGGGCCGACACGCTGGAATTCGACTCTCCACATGTTACAGCAACTGTGGCAGCACCGTCAAGCCCTGGTGCAATACATCATGGTGTATTGCCTGGACCAACGAGATGCAGAGGTGGGGCAGATCACCCTGATGGAGTGGTCTCAGATCAAGGACCTATGCACCCTTCTGCACAGTTTCGACATGGCGACGAATATGTTTAGCGCTGACAATGCCATTATCAGCATGATAATTTCAGTCATTTACATGCTGGAGCACACGCTAAACACTATTCGAAGTCAGGGGGTGGGACAACAGGAAGGGGAGGAACTACAGGAGGATTCATATGCGCAAGACACAACAACATCACCAAGGTCAAGACGTTCATCATCACCAACGCGGCAGGCATGGGACCATGGGGGACAGGGATCAACAAGGGCGCATAGTAGCAGGCGAAATGTTGAGGAAGGTGCAGGAGAACATGAAGAAATGGAGGACGAACTGTCCATGGACATGGAAGACTCAGCGGATGAGAGAGACCTTGGTCAAATTTCTGTTGAAAGAGGTTGGGGGAAGATGTCAGAGGAAGAAAGAACGGTTAGCACCTCTATGCCACAAACACAGCGTGGACTTGGTCCGCATGGCTGCGCAAGACACATGAGCGCCTTCTTGCTGCACTACCTCCAACATGACCCTCGTATTGTCAAAATTAGAAGTGATGATGACTACTGGCTTGCCACACTATTAGATCCCCGGTACAAGTCCATATTTTGTGACATAATTCCAGCCATAGAAAGGGACGCACGTATGCAGGAGTATCAGCAGAAGCTGTTACTCGATCTTAGCTCGGCTTTTCGACCAAACAACCGTGGTGCAGGGAGTGAATCTCCCAGTTGTAACTTGACAAACATGGGACGGTCTCGTCATCTTCAACAGTCTACCCATACCAGTAGCACCGTATTTGGTGCTGGTAACAGCAATTTTATTGAATCTTTTCATAATTTTTTTAGACCCTCCTTTGCAAGGCCACCAGAGACAACAAGTCTGACACATAGTCAACGGCTGGAGAGGATGATACAGGAGTATCTCCAAATGAACATCGATGCCATGACTTTGCAAATAGAGCCTTGCTCATTTTGGGCTTCAAATCTTGAAAAATGGCCAGAGCTCTCCACTTACGCCTTGGAGATTTTGTCGTGTCCAGCTGCCAGCGTTGTCTCTGAACGTGTCTTCAGTGCTGCTGAGTGTGTGCTGACAGATAAGCGCACGCATCTGTCCAGTGACAATGTGGACAGACTAACGTTCATCAAAATGAACAAGTCATGGATCCACAAGGAATTTACTACCCCTGTGTCATCCTGGGGGGAGTAAATGCTTGTGGATTTTGAATGTGCTTGATGCAAATCAAGCTGTGAAGTGTACAACTGGGGCACAAGTGCTGCCACTGAAGGGGTGGGTGTGTGTGGGGCCCAATTTTTGGAAAAAAGGAGACTCCGCTTGGAGTAACCCTTGCTTACATTGTTTTTAAAAATGATCCAAGATGAACAGAGCTGGGATCAGGAAAGACTTAGCTACCTACCTCGGTGTCATACTGGGGACGGTTAAGGATGGCGTATGTTTGAATGTGCTTGATGCAAATCTAGCTGTGAAGTGTACAACTGGGGCACAAGTGCTGCCACTGAAGGGGTGGGTGTGTGTGGGGCCCAATTTTTGGAAAAAGGGGAGACTCCTCTTGGAGTAACCCTTGCTTACATTGTTTTTAAAAATGATCCAAGATGAACAGAGCTGGGATCAGGAAAGACTTAGCTACCTACCTCGGTGTCATCCTGGGGACGGTTAAGTATGGCGTATTTTTGAATGTGTTTGATGCAAATCTACCTGTGAAGTGTACAACTGGGGAACAAGTGCTGCCACTGAAGGGGTGGGTGTGTGTGGGGCCCAATTTTTGGAAAAAAAAGGGAGACTCCGCTTGGAGTAACCCTTGCTTGCTGTGTTTTTTAAAAGGAGCCAAGATGAACAAGTCATGGTTCAGCGAAGACTTTGCTACCTACCCCGGGGTCATCCTGGGTACGGTTAAGGATGGCGTATTTTTGAATGTGCTTGATGCAAATCTACCTGTGAAGTGTACAACTGGGGCACAAGTGCTGCCACTGAAGGGGTGGGTGTATGTGTGGTCCAATTTTTGGAAAAAAGGGAGACTCCGCTTGGAGTAACTCTTGCTTGCTGTGTTTTTTAAAAGGAGCC
The DNA here is from genome assembly GCF_048569485.1 of Anomaloglossus baeobatrachus. NCBI lineage: Eukaryota > Metazoa > Chordata > Amphibia > Anura > Aromobatidae > Anomaloglossus > Anomaloglossus baeobatrachus. The sequence goes on along the minus strand of NC_134358.1, from coordinate 217,724,678 downwards.
AAGATGAACAAGTCATGGTTCAGCGAAGACTTTGCTACCTACCCCGGTGTCATCCTGGGGACGGTTAAGGATGGCATATTTTTGAATGTGAATGTGCTTGATGCAAATCTAGCTGTGAAGTGTACAACTGGGGCACAAGTGCTGCCACTGAAGGGGTGGGTGTGTGTGGGGCCCAATTTTTGGAAAAAAGGGAGACCCTGCTTGGAGTAACTTTGCGGTATTTTACATGATTTTCGAATGGCATGCCATGCCTATATCTGTGTCTCCCCCTCTTTCCTTGTCCAGCTCTTTTGTTTTCGCATGAGTATATGTCCTTATCGGATTGGTTGTACAAGATTGCTTCTCTTATTGGATGAATTTCAAGCTATATTGAAATATCCTGAGACAAGGGTGAGACAGGTAAGTTACATCACATCTAGCAATTCACTTAGTAATACAATGGGAAGTTCGCACAATTGAGTTATCTGGGTGTCTGGCCTTCAGTGGCCAAAACAATTACATGAGTCAACAAAACTTCAATACTAAACTCCCAAGAGTCTTGTAGAACAATGAGGGATGATCCCCCATCTATAAACAAACTGTCTTCATGTCTGGCTGAATGTTGAGAAAGTTACCCCATGCTAGGCACTCAGAGTCCATGTCGTCACAGCTCACACAGTACCAAGTGTGAGCACCGGTGAACCCCTGCCAGATTGCCAGACTGCCGGATTGTGGGACACTGTGGCACAGCAGTCCGGCAATCTGACAGTCAGGTCACTGGAGGTCACACTCGGGTAGCAGGACCATCGCTATGCGGCCATATCTCACAATCTAACAGTCCAACAATCCACCAGCGGGTTCAACTATGTTCACTGAGAGCAGCGGAGGATCCCCTGATTGTGATCAAGTTTGAATGCCGGTGAACCCTCTGCTGAATAGCTGGACTGTACAGCAGTCCAGTAATCCGGTAGTCAGGTCACTGAAGTACACACTCGGAGGCTCCCGTGCTGCCTTCACTGAACTTATAAAAATAGCAACAAAAAGAGGACAATGTCCTCCAAAAATTAAGTATTACTCACAGCAAGTTGGGCTGCAGTGTGTACATCACCCAGGCCAAAAGCTAATGCTCTACCAGGATACAGCTAAACCCCCACTAATGTGGAAGCATCACAGGTGCAGGAGAAGCAGATCACACACACACTTCCATGGAATGGAGGGGAGGCGAATGCTAGATGATAAAACTGCACACTAGTGGCTTGCATAGAGCGCTGTTCACATGCAGATGGCACAGTCACAAACCTGCAGCCTATTAGGTGACGCCCTTCTATTACATCAGGCGGGCTGCCAAGCCGTACCTCACTGTGTATCATGCACGGACAGACACTCTACAATGCAAGGCCCAACAGAAAGGGGCCTGGCTGTATCCTGTACAAACAAAAAAATATGAGAGTTTGTTGGTATTTATGGCCATAAAACGTAAGCCTACACCCTCGTCACGGGACCTCATGTCTGTAGGTCCCTACACTAAATATAAAAATAGCAACAAAAAGAGGACAATGTCCTCCAAAAATTAAGTATTACTCACAGCAAGTTGGGCTGCATTGTGTACATCGCCCAGGCCAAAAGCTAATGCTCTACCAGGATACAGCTAAACCCCCACTAATGTGGAAGCATCACAGGTGCAGGAGAAGCAGATCACACACACACATCCATGGAATGGAGGGGAGGCGAATGCTAGATGATAAAACTGCACATTAGTGGCTTGCATAGAGCGCTGTTCACATGCAGATGGCACAGTCACAAACCCGCAGCCTATTAGGTGACGCCCTTCTATTAGATCAGGCGGGCTGCCAAGCTGTACCCCACTGTGTATCATGCACGGACAGACACTCTACAATGCAAGGCCCAACAGAAAGGGGCCTGGCTGTATCCTGTACAAACAAAAAAATATGAGGTTTTTGTTGGTATTTATGGCCATAAAACGTAAGCCTACACCCTTAGCTGTATCCTGGTAGAGCATTAGTTTTTGGCCTGGGCGATGTACACACTGCAGCCCAACTTGCTGTGAGTAATGCTTCACTGAACTTAGTTGAATCTGACTGCTGAATTGCCAGACTGCTGTGCCACCATGATCTGCAATCTGAGATCTGATCCATCAATCTGGCAGGCAGGTCACTGGAGTTCACAATCAAGGTTCCCCCACTGTTGTCAGTGAACTCAGTTGAAACGGCTGTCAGATTGCCAGACTGTTGGATCATGGAACATGGATCACAGCAGTCCGGCAATCCAGCAGTGGATTCAACTGAGTTTACTGAGGACAGCAGGGGAGCCCCCGAGTGTGAACTCTGATGACTGGATTGCCAGACTGTTGGATTGCAGAACATGGTGGAACAGCAGTCTGAAATTATATCTGATCTATTTGACAGGACCAGATCTAGCAAATTATATCCCTTGTTGGTTCATCTACCATCTGAGAGAGGTAATTGTCTTGAATAGTAAATAAGAACTTACAGCTTTTAGCACAACCCAAAGATTCTATGTCCCACTGAATGTCTGGATAGTTGAAATTCCCCATAATAAGGACCCAGTTATTATTATTATTTATTGCCTTTTCAATGTGTTGCTGCATTTCACCCTCTACCTGTTCAGGTATGTTAGGGAGCTTATAGCAAAACTCCAATTAGCAGCTTTCCGATATTCCCCTCCCCATGTACATTTACCCATACTGACCCTACATTGTTGCAGCTCCCGTCATTGAGCACATGTCTTAGGTTAGATTTGATAAATATACACACTTATCCACCTTTTTTGTCTTTCTTGTCCTTCCTGAATGTACTATAACCCTCTACGTTTGTCACCCAGTCACAGCTCTCATCCAGCCGGGTTTCCGTAATGCCCACCACATCATAATCCATGGTTGACATAAGAGTGTCCAATTATTAATTTTGTTTGCAAGACTTCTTGCATTTGCCAGTAGACATTTAATACTATTAACACACTCCTCACTTCTTGCCTCCCTACTTTCCTTGCATGTCCCAGATCCCCTAAACCTTCATTGATCCGAACTGTCTCACTATTTCTATCTGATCTATCAATCCCCTTATTTGCTCCACTACCTCCCACCCCCAGATCCTAATTTAAAATCTCCTCCATCCGTCTAACCATTTTCTCCCCCAGCACAGCTGCACCATCCCCATTGAGGTGCAGCCCGTCCCTACCTTACAGCGTGTAGACGACTGAGAAGTTGACTCAGTTGTCAATGAACCCAAACCCTTTCTTCCTGTACCAATTTCTAAGCCATGTATTTATCTCCCTAAGCTCCCGCTGTCTTTGTAGTGACCCTCGTGGCACCGGTAGTATTTCTGAAAACACGACCTTGGAGGTTCTGGACATCAGCTTCTCTCCTAGTTCCCCGTAATCATTTTTAAGGACCTTCTACCTTCCTCTAACTTTGTTATTAGTTCCAATGTGCACCATGACTGCTGGGTTTTCCTCAGCCCTATCCAGCAATCTGTCTATCCGAACCGCAAAATGCCGAACCCGAGCACCCAGCAGACATCACACTGTTCGGCATTTATGGTCTCGGCGACAGATGACCCTGTCTGTCGCCTAATTATAGAGTCCCCTATCACCAACATCTGTCTGGCCTTTGCTGCACTCTTATTTCCCTCCTTCCTACAGCAATCGTTTTCTTGGTTGCTTGGAGCAATGTCCTGCTGTAGTGATCCTAGTCCTGGGCCTGCATTCCTAATATAAGCCAAACAGGCATATTTACTAGGTTGTGCCAGATCAGGACAAGGCTCCCTGACACTTTTCCCCCTACCTCTTCTTCTAACTGTTATCCAGTTACCTACCCCTGGGTCCTGACTTTCCCCACCTCCACCCTCCTCCATAGCACTGGTCCCAACCAGAGAAAGCTCAGTGAGCTCTAAACTTCTCTCCATGGTTGCAATGCTCCCGAGTGTTGCAAGCTGCATATTTAGATCAGTTACCTGGGGTTCCAAATATGTTCCAAATATGTAACACGTTGGCATCGAGTGCAGACATATTCACCCTCGAATGGCTGATCAAGGCATGCATACATCTCATAAGACACACACTTGGCAGCATTGTCCATGGAGCACCTATTAAATGGGGATATATAGTACTACAGATAAAGTTTATGGGACTTTAATTCCAATTTTATAAAATATACAAATAATTTAATTGTTGTCCTTTCAACTTGGCAATAATCTGTGTCTGAGATATGGAATTTAGATTATATGCCCATTTGGGGAGAGAAACCGATGTAAGATATGTCACTTCAGGCTATGTTGATATTATATAAGTAACAGAAAATAAATATAATGAGACAGATTCACAAATCCTGTTTAATTTTCAGACAACATAAATCTCTATTAACACTGGAAGTCCCAGTAATTTTGAGCTGCCCCATTCCAAAGGTAGAAATGTTAAATGACCCCTCTCTGGGACTTCTAGTATTAAACAGTTCAAAAAGATTCAATTTGATTGGCATACTTTGGGTCAATAATTATTTCAAATTTTGCTGCAATTTTGGCGCATGGTGTCCCATTTCAGACCATACTCATTCCCAGAAAGCATAATGTCACCTGGTTAGTCTAAAAAGTCAGAAAAAGTGTCTAAAACACATAACAAATGTGGTGTTTGACAAGTACAATACGTTTTGGTATAAATTTAGCCAACATTATGGCACAAACTGTAAAATTGTGCTTAGGAATAAACTTGCTCTTTCAGTTATTACTTTTTTAGCCAATGATAGATGAGCATAAATATGTACAGATCTGGTACAGTAAGACGGCAAACCTCATGTTTAGTAATCAGTAATGATCATATGTATCTCGATTCCACTGTACAGAGCATCTTGCCTTTGGAGATGCTCTGCTGCACTTTCCTGTGTTACTAAGCTAGCAGTGTGTTTGATAGTACAGGATTCCATGTTGGTGCTGATTACTCAGGTATTCCACCTGTCACGATTCCTCTGTGCAGAGCACCTTGCCTTTGGAGAAGCTCTGCTGCTCTTTCCTTCGTTACTAGCTAGCAGTTTGTTTATCAGCACAGGATTCCATTTTGGTGCTGATTACTCAGATGTCCCACCTTCCTGGTAATTGCTCAGGATGATTTACTGAGCATGCTCGCCCAGGACATCGCCAGTTGTATTTTCTTGTTCTGTAATTGTGCTGTTGGTTTGTGTCTCTGTTCTAATCTTTGGTCTCTGACCCCAGACCGTTACCTGACTACATCTCTGCTTTCTCCCTGAACTTATTACGTCCTCTCCTGGACTTCTGACCCTCGGATATTGCCCTGACTACGCCTCTGTTTTCTCCTTGTGATTATACGTATCCTCCTGTTAACAGACCCCAGCTTTCCTTACAACGCTCCTGCTCACACTCCCCGTAAGTAGTGGCTAGTATCACAATATGATTACGTGTCGGAAATTGCAGTGGCACAGAATGATGGGGAGAACTCTATAAGATAATTCCTGAAAACTAATTGATAATTGTGAATCCTAATGAATCACCACTGGATGTAGACATTAGCCAAAATGTACGTTTGCTCTGAATGTGGTAAGTTGGAATACACATTGCTTTAGACATTATTATTATGCTTTTTTGCTTTCGGGATCTATTTACAACACTATAATTGAGGGTTTGTTCTAGTTGGATTTTGAAGTATTGCCACTATTAGCCATATGTACTGTAGATAACTGTAAAGGACCATATTTTGCTGTTAATTTGATTTAAACAAATTAACTTTTGGATAACCCCTTTAATAAACGTCCAGTCATTGAGTCATGGCAATTTTCTGATGTAGCTGGTTAGACAAGTTAGTTTTAAAACATAATTGTTTATGTCCTATAAAATGTCCATATGTCTTCAAACAATCAAATATTTAGTTATACACCGTGTGCAGAATTATTAGGCAAGTTGTATTTAAGAGGATTTTTTTTTATTATTGATCAACAACTATGTTCTCAATCAACCCAAAAGACTCATAAATATTAAAGCTTAGTATTTTTGGAAGTTGGAGTGGATTTTTTTAGATTTGGCTATTTTAGGAGGATATCTGTTTGTGCAGGTAACTATTACTGTGCATAATTATTAGGCAACTTATTAAAATCAAATATATTCCCATCTCACTTGTTTATTTTCACCAGGTAAACCAATATAACTGCACAAAATTTAGAAATATTTAGAAATAAACATTTCACATATGCAAAAACAAAACCTCAAAAAATTAGTGACCAATATAGCCACCTTTCTTTATGATGACACTCAACAGCCTACCATCCATAGATTCTGTCAGTTGCTTGATCTGTTTACGATCAATATTGGGTGCAGCAGCCACCACAGTCTCCCAGACACTGTTCCGAGAGGTGTACTGTTTTCCCTCCTTGTAGATCTCACATTTTATGAGGGACCACAGGTTCTCTACGGGGTTCAGATCAGGTGAACAAGGGGGCCATGTCATTATTTTTTCATATTTTAGACCTTTACTGGCCAGCCACACTGTGGAGTAGTTGGATGCATGTGATGGAGCATTGTCCTGCATGAAAATCATGTTTTTCTTGAACGATACCGACTTCTTCCTGTACCACTGCTTAAAGAAGTTGTCTTCTAGAATCTGGCAGTAGGTCTGCGAGTTGAGCTTCACTCCATCCTCAACCTGAAAAGGTCCCACAAGTTCATCTTTGATGATACCAGCCCATACCAGTACCCCACCTCCACCTTGCTGGTGTCTGAGTCGAAGTGGAGCTCTCTGCCCTTTACTGATCCAACCTCTGGCCCATCCATCTGGCCCATCAAGAGTCACTCTCATTCATCAGTCCATAAAACTTTTGAAAAATCAGTCTTAAGATATTTCTTGGCCAAGTCTTGATGTTTATCTTATGTTTCTTGTTCAAAGGTGGTCGTTTTTCAGCCTACCTTTACTAAGTACCCTATGTTTATATGCACGATGCTTTTATTTAGTTACAGAAGGGTATGTTTTCACAATTTTTTCCTTGGTTTCTCTTTGTCTCATGGCCAGTGTGAACATGGTCTCACAAGTTCCATGTATACCATTTCATATTCCGGCTCACTTTTTTGTTTTTATGTAGTTTTTTTGTATTCAGTACAAACAGGGAGTGGCCCCCTTCTCAGTGAGCTGGACATTTCATTCTGTGAATCCCCCTGACTGTGTGTGTCCTGTTGGGACCCGGTCGCTCTCAGCCCTTAGCCACATTGAGGCCTATTTTAGACCCATGGTACGGTTTTAATATTAGAGAGTGTAGGTACTATCCCAACTGGGTATACCTTGATGTTTGGTGGGATAGCTTTATGCTTTTTTTGATCAAAAACAGTGTTTACTAAGTACCCTATGTTTATATGCACTATGCTTTTATTTAGTTACAGCAGGGTATGTTTTCACATTTTTTTCCTTGGTTTCTCTTCATCCATAGATTCTGTCAGTTGCTTGATCTGTTTACGATCAATATTGAGTGCAGCAGCCACCACAGCCTCCCAGACACTGTTCCGAGAGGTGTACTGTTTTCCCTCCTTGTAGATCTCACATTTTATGAGGGACCACAGGTTCTCTACGGGGTTAAGATCAGGTGAACAAGGGGGCATGTCATTATTTTTTCATATTTTAGACCTTTACTGGCCAGCCACACTGTGGAGTAGTTGGATGCATGTGATGGAGCATTGTCCTGCATGAAAATCATGTTTTTCTTGAACGATACCAAATTCTTCCTGTACCACTGCTTAAAGAAGTTGTCTTCTAGAATCTGGCAGTAGGTCTGCGAGTTGAGCTTCACTCCATCCTCAACCTAAAAAGGTCCCACAAGTTCATCTTTGATGATACCAGCCCATACCAGTACCCCACCTCCACCTTGCTGGTGTCTGAGTCGGAGTGGAGCTCTCTGCCCTTTACTGATCCAACCTCTGGCCCATCCATCTGGCCCATCAAGAGTCATTCTCATTCATCAGTCCATGAAACCTTTGAAAAATCAGTCTTAAGATATTTCTTGGCCAAGTCTTGATGTTTTATCTTATGTTTCTTGTTCAAAGGTGGTCATTTTTCAGCCTTCCTTACCTTGGCCATGTCCCTGAGTATGGCACACCTTGTGCTTTTTGATACTCCAGTAATGTGGCAGCTGTGAAAAACTGGTGGCAAATGGCATCTTGGCAGCTTCATGCTTGATTTTCGTCAATTCATGGGCAGTTATTTTGCGCCATTTTTGCCCAATACGCTTCTTTCGACCCTGTTGGCTATTTGCCATGAAATGCTTGATTGTTTGGTGATCACGCTTTAAAAGTTTGGCAATTTCAAGACTGCTGCATCCCTCTGCAAGACATCTCACAATTTTGGACTTTTCAGAGTCCGTCAAATCTCTCTTCTGACCCATTTTGCCAAAGAAAAGGAAGTTGCCTATTAATTAAGCACACCTTTATAAAGGGTGTTGATGTCAATACACCACACCCCTTCTCATTACAGAGATGCCCATCACCTGAGTTACTTAATGGTAGTTTGCTCTCAAGACTATACAGCTTGGAGACAACATGTATACAAAGTATTATGTGATCAAAATACTCATTTGCCTAATAATTCTACACACAGTGTATACTGTACTGTATGTGACATGTGGTTTATGCGCCAAGGTTACTATTTATTCCAAGACCTGGATACAGTCATACGAATTTCCATTGATCACTAGAAAGGGAATGTTTTAGTATCAGCGACCACTAGATATTAGTTTTTCACATGCATGTTTGTACTTTATTAAAATGAATAGGATGTTAGGATGGCATGGTTGATGATATTCCCAAAGATACTTTAAGATTTTTAGAAGAACTTCTATTTTACGGCACAACAAATTGGCCAATTTCCACAAGTTCCAACATACCATACCTATATGACAATTTTTATTTTTTTTAGAAGCAAAATCACATTATTGAGAATATTAATAACAAAATATATTCAACATTGGAATTAATTTGATATGTCCCTTGTATGATGAAAATGGAGGGAAAATGGATAGTGGTATTACCTCAAGTGACTGCTGATCAGATGTGGTATATATACTAGAACGATAATATAAATAAATAATGATCATATAATGAGGATGGAAGGACAGTCACACTGACATTAACTAGAATTCCATAACACAAATCCCGCATACATGACATCCAAAATATGAAAAACAGTAGCGCCATACGGTATACGCAATACTGCTAGCTTGTTAGTTTTTACACAAAATAGCATTTCCATTTTTCTGATCCTTCACTGATTTGTTGTGAAGTTGACATTTCCTAGGACTATGTATAGTAAATTATACAGATGTATAGTTCAACTCTGCAAGTAGATGTGTAAGCGTGAGTCATTGCATAAATTGTGCAGCCGTGTTCATGAGTCATCAGTGACTGACATACATTTCTAGGCTTGTACTTATCTTCTATGAAGGTGAATGCGCCCGAGGGAAGAAAATAACGATGGCCTACATTTGCCAGTCTGCGCCATGACATCCCTGTCACTTGGCCAGTACAGGCTATGTAGAGGAAATTATGGGGTTGTGAGAATTATATTGGGTTTCACGTCATGAAAATCTCAAAAGTAAAAATTCAGTTCTCTTATTATGCTGAGAGACCATGGATGCATAACAGAGGTATAGCTTAAAACTGTTTGGCCCCCTTAAAAAATCTGTAACAGAGCCCCCTTTTATCATGAGCAAAAAAATACTCAGGTCCTGATGAAATAGGGATATTTTGGCATAACTTGAGACAGAAAATTATTTTTCACTTTACATTTTCTGATATCAACTAATGAAAATCAGACATTGCTTTTGAAGTGTGGTTCAACAGAAGTACAAAAAAGAAAAATCTAATGAAAATGGCCTGGAGAAGAATAATGGTAACCTCTCTTAACTTAATATTTTGTTGAACAACCTTTTGAGACATGAGCTGAACACAAATTATTTCTGTATGTTATGTCTCAATGAGACTTCTCCATCTGTTCACAGTTATTTTGGCCCATTCCTAGAGAGTAATCTGCTCCAGTTGCCTCAGGCGTGTAGGGTGCCTGCTCCAGACTACATGTTTCAGCTTCTTCCAGAAATGTTCAATATATTTTTATCAGGGCTTGTGATGAGCGAGCACTACCATGCTCAGGTGCTCGATACTCAAAACGGGCAGGATGAACGCTGAAAGGGTCTCAACTCGGAAACAGGGTATAATGGAAGTCAATGGAAAACTGAAGATCTTCCGGAAAATTGCTCAATGTTTTCCATTGACTTCCATTACACTTGGTACTCGAGTCAAGCTTGTCGAGTGTCCAACCTGTTAGTTTCATGTACCAAGCACCTGAGAATGGTAGTGCTCGCTCATCACTAGTGATGGGCGAACCCAAACTGTAATGTTCCGGGTTCTTACCAAACACATAGTGTTTGTGCACATGTTCCCAAACACGAGTTTTCCTGGGAAGCTTGTGTGACGCCCTGGACTAGCCAGGTAGTCACAGACAGGCCCTTGCACAAACACCCGTCCCCTAACAAGGTAACAGCAGCCAACCTAAAAACCCTGAGTCACCCCTCTCAGGTCTTGACGTTCACACCAGGGGGCAGAGCCAAGCGGTTGGCCACGCCCACCGAGGAGTTCGGATAGCGTGAGGCGGGAAAACATGACAGATCCGTTAGGAGGGAGAGGAGAGTGGAGCAGTTGGAAAGGAGAGTAGTTAGAAGGAGTAAATGCCTGTCAGGGATCTGGGTCGTAGCCCGGATACCCTGTGGCCAGGAGGCAGACGGTGGTTGCCGCCTGCAGGAGCCAGGAAGATGGCTGGTGGAACCGTAAGGGACCGGGACAGCGTAGTGGCCCGCTGGTACCGAACCGGGGAACCAACTGGAAATCGGAACACCAGGAGGGGTACTCAGACCCAGAACGAGGCCCAGAAGCCACTGGACCGAGTCGAATTCACTGATTGGGGTCTGGACCTTACGTTCTTTTCGACCCAAGTCCCAACTGAAGACAACAGCCCAACAAGGGGGATAGAAAGCCACCGCTCAGGCAGAGAGATCCCACGGACCAGCGTCTGTGGGCAAACGGGCTCTCCCGGCACACACAAAGCCGGGGAACGGACTACCGTCGCTGAAGCATAGGCATTCAAAATCTACAAAACAAGGTGCAGGAGAAAGGCGGGAACCACCGAACCGGGTGGGGGACCAGACGCAGCCGGCTGCGGGCACCGACCACCATCTTTTTGGTTTACCAGAGACTCTGGTGTATCTTTCATAGTGAGTACAACAGTGCCCTCGGGCTGCGCACCGCACCGCACTAACACGCCCGCACCTCGCAACCACCGGGCCCCGGGACCATCACCCCCTGCCCACAGAGGGGTCAACACCAGGCTGCACAACACTGTCCCCGGGAGCCTAGTTAACGGTAGCGGTGGTGTCCACACTCACCACAACCCGTGGGTGGCGTCACGAACTTAAATCCCTAAACACCACAGCCCTGGCCGTGAACCTCCCCACCGAAGACCACCCCCCTCATGTAGCACCAGCTTCCCTTCAGAGCGACATGACCCTCGGGTCCGGAGGCGCTCGAGCCACCCACCGATGAGCCCAGATCCGAGCGGCTTGGCTGCCAGTCAAGCCCCGGGGCGGTACACTTGTGTTACAGTTCGGGTTTAGGGGCTGTAAAAAAAAAAGAACATTAGTAAAAACCATTATGATTATACATACAGTTCCCATGATGCGTCCTGCAGACCCGCTCAGCCGCTGTCTCCCAGACGCTTCTGCTCCCGGGTCCGATCATTAACTTCCAGTGGTATTCACTGCACTGCTCGTCACTCGGCAGTATTCGGCTTTTTTCAGCCATGTTCGTGGTGATGTCAGGGTTTACCCAAGTTCATGAGCCATGGACTCGATTTAACTTTGACTGTCACTGTGCGATTCTCGCATCGGAATCACCCGGCCCGACACACACTCAACTTACAGCAGCGGGTCGGCTGCATGTATTTCCATGCAGCTGAGGCGCTCCTGTCAGAAGAGTGCGCTGTGCCGGGTGATACCGATGCAAGACTCACAGGAGTCATATGCAAGTGGAATCATACCCTTAGGGGTACTTTGCACGCTGCGACATCGCAGGCCGATGCTGCGATGCCGAGCGCGATAGTCCCCGCCCCCATCGCAGCAGCGATATCCTTGTGATAGCTGCCGTAGCGAACATTATTGCTACAGCAGCTTCACATGGACTCACCTGTCCTGCGACCGTCGCTCTGGCCGGCGACCCGCCTCCTTGTTAAGAGGGCGGGTCGTGCGGTGTCACTGCGACGTCACACGGCAGGCGGCCAATAGGAGCGGAGGGGCGGAGATGAGCAGGATGTAAACATCCCGCCCACCTCCTTCCTTCCGCATATCCTACGGAAGCCACAGTGACGCCGGTAGGAGATGTTCCTCGCTCCTGCGGCTTCACACACAGCGATGTGTGCTGCCACAGGAGCGAGGAACAACATCGGACTGTCGCGTCAGCGTAATTATGGATTACGCCGACGCTGCACCGATGATACGATTACGACACTTTTGCGCTCATTAATCGTATCATCAAGCCTTTACACACTACGATGTCGCATGCGATGCCGGAAGTGCGTCACTTTTAATTTGACCCCACCGACATCGCAGCTGCGATGTCGTAGTGTGCAAAGTACCCCTTAGTGTCAGCCTGCTTCTCGTTCTGTAGAGATGCTTGTCTACCCAAAGCAATGAAGCCGAGCTGACATTGCTCTACCTGTGGACTACGTAGGACAAAGGATTTTTTTATAATAAAGATGGTCTCTAATTTTTTTTTTTTTATTTCTAAAAAATAAATGTTTCTACTTGTGTTTTTCCTTTACTGTTTACTAGAAATGCATGGTGGCCACGTCTAATTTGGCATGACACCATGAATTTCAGGCTTAATACCAGATGAGAATACAAAGCTAGTATTAACGACTTTATTACCCAGTATGCCACCGCCATCAGGGCCACTGGACGAGCTGGGTAAAGTGTCTGGAAATGGCGCTAAGAAACAAGGCGCTATTTCCAGAGGCAACTGCGGGCTGCAGAGAATCCCAGCCCCCAGCTGCCTGGTTTTACCTGACTAATGATCAAAATACGGCGGGAGCCCACGCATTTTTTTTTTTACTTATTTTTTTAAATAATTAAAAAGAAAATAATGGGCTTCTCTGTATTTTGATTGCCAGACAAGGTAAACCCAGGCAGATGAGGTTGGCAACCCATAGCCATCCGAGACTCGCACAGTGACAGTCAAAGTGCAATCGAGTCCATGGCTCATGAACTCGGGTAAACCCTGACGTCACCGCGAACACGGCTGAAAACAGCCGAAGACTGCCGAGTGATGAGCAGTATAATGAATACCCCCGGAAGTTAATGATCGGACCCCGAAGCAGAAGCGGCCAGGAAACAGAGTCTGCAGGACGCATCGCGGGAGCGGTAAATATGATGACAATGTTTATTATTAACTATATTCTTTATTTTACAGACCTCCCCGCCCCATCCCATAACTGTAAAGTCAAAGTTCGGTGTTCAGACGCAAGTTTGCGTTATCTCAGAACTCGAACTTTACAAAAAAGTTCGGACGAGTCTCCCAAACATGAACATCGGGGGGGGTTCGCCCATTACTATTCATCACTAATCAGGGCTCATAGTAGGCCACTTCAGAATAGTTGAATTATTTTCTCTCAGCAATTCTTGGATATATTTTAGCTGTGTGTTTTGGGTCATTATCAAGTTGGAGGATGAATAATCTACGACTCTGACCAGGTTTTCTGAAACTGGGTAGCACATTTTGCTCCAGAATGCCTTGATAGCCTGCTGATTTTATTGTAACCTGCACATATTTAAGACGTCCTGTGTCAAATGCAGCAAAGAAGCTGCGAAACTTAACTGAGTGTGGTGGAGGGCACAGGTCAGGCAGTGTGTAGTAGTCGTGGTAGCAGGGGAACAACAGGTCACAGCACAATCTGTCATTAACCCCTCACCTCCCCGTTGCCAGACCAGACACAGGAGGACTCCGTCACAGTCTCAGGCATTACACATTCACTTTTCGGCTCCAGACAATAAAGTTCAGGCTCAGTTCTTTCTTAAACACTTCCAACTTTATTTCTGGGATACAGCTTCGGTCCGCATCTTGCCGGCACCTGTATATGCCTCAAAGGGGGTTTCTTCTCCTATTCACACGATACAGCGGCAGAAATCGATCCTCTGACACCTGGACACCGTCTACAGTCTAAGGCCCTTTCTTTCCCTCACTCCACTTCATGTTGCACAGGGGTCCGCATCCATGCAGGGATCTCCCCTTTGTGCCAGGCCATCCAAATATACCTCCACCATCAGGGGCGCACTGAGTTTTTCTCTGAGTCAGGGCTTCCTCCCATTACTACCACCAGGCACCGACGTTAGACCCCCGACTGGCAGACTAAAACCCTCTCCATGGGGTACGAAGTTACACCATCCATCCAGAATCCTGCGTGTTGCAGCCGTGGGGTGACCCATAGGGTTAGGATCTGTTACTTGGGACATCTTACATCTACATCTCCCTGGTGATTCTTTCTGTCTCCTTCCCTCTAACACTTCCTTATATCTAACCTACTTTCCTCCCATTTCCCTCTCCCTGCCTACCCAGGTATCAGGACATATCCAAAGCAACACTGCCACATGGTGGCGAAATCACACAAGCAAGGCATTTACAGTTATTACACAGGACAGTGGTGTGTCGGGTACAGCTGCAGGGGTGGGCCTAACCCATCACTGCTCATCATTAATCAGGGCTCATAGTAGGCCACTTCAGAATAGATGAATTATTTTCTCTCAGCAATTCTTGAATATATTTAGCTGTGTGTTTTGGGTCATTATCAAGTTGGAGAATCTATGATCTACAACTCAGACCAGGCTTTCTGAACCTGGTTAGTACATTTTGCTCCAAAATGCCTTAATAGCCTGGTGATTTTATTGTAAACTCCACAGATTTAAGACGTCCTGTATCAGATGCAGCAAAGCAGCTGCAAAACATAACTGAGCCTCCTTCGTGTTTCACAGTAGGGACAGTGTTCTTTTCTTTGTATGCTTTATTTTTACATCTGTGAACATAGAGCTGATGTGCCTTGCCAAAAAGCTCAAGTTTTGTTTCATCTGTCCAAAGGACATTCTTCCAGAAGCTTTGTGGCTTGTCAATATGCATTTGGTAAATTTCAGTCTTGCTTTTTTATGATATGCAATGGTTTCCTCCTTGATCATCTTCCATGAAATGTACTTTGGCCAAGATAGCAAGGGATGGCCCAATCTGACACTGATGTACTTTGACCTTGAAGTTCACCTATAATCTCTTTGGCAGTTGTTCTGGGCTCTTTGGTAACCATTCATACTAGGGATATTTTCCATGCAAACACACTTTCTCATGACTTCATCAATATAGCTATGAGGTTGAGAAGTAAAAAACCTTAAGGAGGTTATCCAGGCATCTGGTGCACACGCTGACAGGATTCACTGGTATTACTGGTGAAAGTAGGTGATCACTAGACTCCAAGTATGCGATTTGAAGACCAAAGGCTATGGAATCTCAGAACAAGGCTCAATAGACTATGAACAACAGCCACTCCCTGTTTATGCTGCAAGGCCAGGCGACACTGATGAGTGGTGACGTTAGGAACATCACCACTCATCACTCTGTCATCTCATCACAGTGATAAGTGTTGACGTTTCTGATGTCAACGCTCATCACAGTCACCGGGTGTTGCAAAGTGCAGCATGAGCTCGGAGTGGCTCCTGCTTAAAGTTTATTGAGCTCCAAAGCCCTTGATCTACGTAATAGAGGAAGGTCTTGCGAACTGATGGAGTATGTAAAAAATGGGAAGTTTGCATTCTAATAAACTGGTGAACGTGGGACAGTGTCTTGTGTTTGTTTCTCTATTTTTTATGTCATTCAGGTTTCAATTTGTGGACTACGTTGGATTCCCTGGACTGCATTTGAATACCTAGACCACGTCGGACCTGCATGTTTTTTTTTTTTTTAAATAAATTGGTGAAACAGGGGAAAAGTCTGGTGTGTTTTTTAAAATAAAATATTTGTGTGGGTTTTTTCCTTTTACTTACTGGGTTAGCAATAGGGGTGGCTGATAGATGCCTCTCCATTACTAACACAAGAGATTGATGCCAGCTATCACTACACAGCTGATATCAACCCCAACTACCATTAACCTGATTACTAATGCACCAAGGCAATCAGGAAGAGTCAAGGCAAAGCACCAGAATTGGTACATCTTATGTAATGGCTATGGATTGCTATTTTTAGGCTGGGAAGGGCCCAATAACCATGGACCTTCCCAGCCTGATAATATCAGCCCACAGCTGTGTGCTTTACTTTTGCTGGTTATCAAGAATAGGAGGGATCCACGTCTTTATTAATATTATTATTATTATTATTATTGTTAAACAAGGCTAAACACCCTTTAGTGCCACATAAAAGGCACTAAAGGCTGCAAGTTTATAAAATATATAGGAGCGTTGGGATATTACATATCTGCAGGCAATCTATCGATATATTCATCTATCTATGTTTATATTTGATTGCTGTATTATTTCTGACAACTAGCTAGAATTTACATACAGTATTCTAGTATGTAAAAGATGATGTTAAAAATGCATCGTGTACAGATGGCATATGCATGTCATAAGGATGCTATGTGAGAAAAAAATTGCTCACTCGCATAGGACTCGCTCGACATATGCAATAATATACGCATGACACTTGTCCCACTTTTCGAGATGAGTATCAGAGCGATTAATTATACGCTAGTGGGAGTGAGGCCTTAGCTATATTGTATTTGATCTGCCAGGTATGCAATTCTTGTTTTGAATGCGACACATCGATAAACTTATCGAAATATTGTTGTGTATGGGGTATTATTATAATTCAAACAGTAAGAAGAAGAGCTGTTTACCCTCACAAGTCATTATAATGCATGATATCAAGAACTGAAATCCAGAAGTCTCAATTACGGAGTCACAATTTGGTATACTTTTTAACTTTCTATTCTAACAAGTTGGAATTGTGTAGAGAGGTCATGGCACTTTAGTTAAGAATTAATTATAAGTTAGCATTATGAAGCTAATTGAATTAAAGGATCTAAAGTTTGCTTTTAGCGATTAATGCCCAGTTTTAATGAGTGTTCAGGGATCCAAATTTCCCAATACCCTTTTACTACGAAACCTATCTTTAAGCTGATTAGCTTGTATATATAATTCCTCTTGCCTGAAGTCATTCTCACTCAAAGAAACGGGTCTGTTTATGTACTCTTAATCAATTTAATTGCCTAGGGATTTAATAAGTCTTGGTTCCTTTTCAACTTCACTTAGAGTTCACATTTCCTATTTCTGGAAAGAAGGAGAAAATCATCAATGAAATAAGTGAGTGTTTTCAGAGTACATTTTAAATGTCTAGATACAATTGTCTAGGAATCAATAGGGTAAATTCATGAAGCGGTGAAGGAAATTTGTAACGTTCTAAATGAAGCGATGTATTCATTATGTTGTAATATACAACAGCTGCAGCCTTATTTTTTGGAGGGACAGTAGATGGCACTATGTGAACAGTTTGTTCATATGTGTAGTAGTTGCTCTCTGTACTATATGACTTCTTTGTGGTATGTTCAGTCCGCTCCAAGTTGTGATGACACAGCTAATGGTTGCAGTATGATCCTAGTAAACAGACGTTCCTGCACAATGGAATCACTATGCAGGCATTTGCAGGAGTTACTTTTCCAATAGGTAAGCCGTCATGGGTTAGGGAATTGAATGTTATTTTTGTTTTTTTGTCTTTATGTTATCTTGAAAATTGCCATCATCAATGTTGAATTTGCGCAGCCAACCCTTTTTTAAAGACATTTTCTCCTTTTCCCTATATTTGACACATAATCTGTTTAGATCTCTTAGCAATTATTACCTTTGGGCCCCATACTATCTCACCTGTACTCCTGTGGAGACTAGATGCTTCACCCTTGTATTTTCACCTCATTTAACTATTACATATGCAAAAAAAATTGTATCTCTGTCAATTTTTTCATGAATATTTCTAGCGGATATATTGTCAGAAATAAAATAAGTTGATTGTTTTGCCATAAAAATCCTCGTTCTCTTCTGTTTTTGAACCTTATTACAATGCAGTGGAAGAAAGCTATTAAATGTTTACTATAGATGTATATACCTGACTATAAATATGATTATTTGTCCAGTGAATCTGTGTTTGATATTCATGATCCTAGTAAAGCAGTTTATACTTCTACAATGTCTAAAGCCTGCTTTACACGTTGCAATTTTGCATACGATATCGTATGCGATTTGCAACGCCCCCATCGTTTGTGCGGCACGTTCAATTTGCTTAACGTGCCGCACAAACGATTTAAAGCCGTCACACGTACTTACCCGTCCATACGACCTCGCTGTGGGCGGCGAACATCCACTTCCTGGAGTGGGAGGGACGTTCGGCGTCACATCGACGTCACGCGGCAGCCGGCCAATCGAAGCAGAGGGGCGGAGCTGAGACGATGGAACAGTTTTCAAGGTAGTTCACTAGCAGCATGCTCTCCTTATCCCAGAACACAGATGCCATCACCTTAGTGGCTGATTTTTGCACCCTGAACTTCTTTGGACGAGGAGAACCACTGTGCCTCCACTCTTTTGACTGCTCCTTGTTTTCGGTCATACAAATAAATCCAGGTCTTATCCATAGTGACCAGTTGATCCAGGAAGATCTTATCAGTCTGGAAACACTGACAAATAGACCGGGAAGTTTTCACTCGCATGCTTCTCTGATCTGATGTCAATTATTTGGGGACCCACTTTGCTAATAGCTTCCTCATGTCCAAACATTCATGGATAATGCCACAAACACATTCACGGGAAATCCCCATGATGTCTGCTATTGCTTTAGCTGAAATCCGTCGATTCCTCAGTATGAGTTTGTGCATAGCATCGACGATCTCCGGGACAACAACTTCTCTCAGTCGTCCAGGACGTTCCTCATCATCGGTGCTGAAGTGGTCCATTATAAATTTGGCAATCCAGTTCTTAACTGTAGAATATGAAGGGCATTGATCCCCACTGTCTGTGACATATCACCATGAATATCCTTCTTGGACTTTCCTTGAAGAAACAAGAATTTTATCATTCCTCTGCTCTCAGTTGCTATGAATATCACATTAGACTGCACCACTTTATTTTCTCGCTAGTGTAGAACACTGTTGCCATAAGCAACAAACAAAAACTTTTGAAAACATATAATAGACACATAAAGCTTTCATGTGATGTAACATTTGTTACCATAGAAATAAAAAAAGATTTCAAAGCCAAAGACTTATCATATCGTACAGATAAAGGAGAGAAGAAGGAGATGCCTTCTAAAAAGAATGTTATATCTGGTAAAGACACTACAAATTGAAAGCAAATAAAATCATACGCAGGAACAGAGAACATGAATTTTATGCTACAAGTGATCACACCACTGAGGTCAATAGATCATTTGTTATGAGGTCAGGGCTGTATTTGGCACTCATGCTGCCCTAGGGACTTTAAGTGATAACGCCCCTTACTGACAACGCAAACTATGAGTATGTGCACACAACATCTATTTAAAGGGAAGGTGCATCGATTGTAGTTTATGTATTAATAATTACTGATTATGGAATAAATTATTTTAATACAAAATTAAATTAATTGATTATTTAGTTTTTATTTAATTCTATTTTTATTCAAACACTGGGGGCTGCCATCTTGGATTTGCAGTGTGTAACAACAGTTACATTCCTCAAATATGGCAGTCCCTGTGTAAAAGAGATAATAGTTGGCCTCCGACTCTATCTCCTGTACTGTGGCTGCTCCCTGCTGTGACCTGGACATACCTCCTGGGCTGTCCAGATCACAGCTCTGGGAGGAGACCGCCACCATTTCTGTGGAGCTCACAGCATATGCTGTGTGCTTCACTTTCCCCCTGTCACCACTCTGTGCTCAGTACGAGTCAAGCATTGACAGGAGAAGTTGACAAGTACACTAGACTGACAGAAGTAGCTGCCAGGAGCGGAGGTCCAGGAATGGGGTGAGTATATGTATGGCCAGCTTTAGCTATGTATGCCCTGTGCGATCACACTGGGTGCCAGCTGCCAACCTTCAGTAGGTGTGAAGGTGAGTCAGGTGAAAGATTACAGTGTGTGATGATCGCTGTTGCCCCTCTTCCGGGATCCATGTCTCCAGCCTGTGATTTCCCTCTCTGTGGTGAGAGGAGCAAGTTGCCAGAGAGGAAGATGAATGCTAATCCTCCTCTGTGAGCAGAGCTGCTGCTAGTATTGGCTTCGGAGGCGGACGCGCCGCAGTCACAAGACGGAACAGAGCAGGAGGCGACCAAGAAGCTGGAAACTGCCAACATGACAGATATAACATAGAATGTGTGTGTATATGAATGTGTGTGTGTGTGTCTATGTATATATGTGTGTGTGTTTGTGTGTTTGTGTGTGTGTGTGTGTGTGTTTGGCAGTGTGTGCATATGTGTGTACATATGTGTGTGTGTGTGTGTGTGTGTGTGTGTGTGTGTGTGGGCGTATATGTATATACAAGTGCATCTCAATAAATTATATCATCAAAAAGATAATTTGTTTCAGTGATTTAATCCAAAAAGAAAAACACATATATTATATTGAGTCATTCAAACAGCATGATCTATTTCAAGTGTTTATTTCTGTTAATGTTGATGATTATGGTTTACAGCCAATGAAAACCCAAAAGTCATTATCTCAAAAAATTAGAATAATTAACACAAAACACCTGCAAAGGTGTGTTAAAATGGTTCCTTAGTCTGGTTCAGTAGCCTACATAAACAAGGGGAAGACTGCTGACTTGACAGATGTCCAGAAGGCAGCCATTGACACACTCCACAAGGAGGGTAAGCCACAAAAGGTATTTTCTAAAGAAGATGGCTATTCACAGAGTGCTGTATCCAAGCATATTAATGGAACGTTGAGTGGAAGGAAAAAGTGTGGTAGAAAAAGGTGCAGCCAGGATAACCACAGCTTTGACAGGATTGTTAAGAAAAGGCCATTAAAAAATTTAGGGAAGATTCACAAGGAGCAGACTGCTGCTGGAGTTAATGCATCAAGAGGCACCACACACAGACGTATTTAGGACAGGGGCTACAACTGTCGCATTCCTTGTGTCAAGCCACTCGTGACCAATAGACGCCAGAAGCGTCTTACCTTGGCCAAGGAGAATAATAACTGGACTGTTGCTCAGTGGTACAAGGTACTCTTTTTAGATGAAAGTAAATTTTGCACTTTGGAAATCAAAGTCCTAGAGTCTTGAGGAAGAGTGGAGATGCACACAATCCAAGCTGCTTGAGGTCTAGTCGGAAGTCTCCACAATCAGTGATGGTTTGGGGAGCCATGTCATCTGCTGGTGTAGGTTCACTGTGTTTTATCAAGACCATAGTCAATGCAGCCGTCTACCCAAAAATTTTAGAGCACTTCAGGCTTCCCTCTGCCGACAAGCTTTTTGGAGATGGAAATTTAATTTTCCAGTGGGACTTGGCACCTGTCCACACTAACCAGTACCTGGTTCAATAACCCCAGTTTCACTGTGCTTGATTGGCCAGCAATCTCACCTAACCTAAACCACATAAAGAATCTCTAGGGTATCATCATGGAGAAGATGAGAGATACCAGACCTAAAAATGCAGATGAGCTAAAGGCTGCTATCAAAGCAACCTGGGCTTCCATAACACCTCAGCAGTGCCAGAGGCTGGTCACCTCCATGCCACACCGCATTGATGCAGTCTAAAGGTGGCTTTACACACTACGACATCGCTAATGCGTTGTCGTTGGGGTCACGGAATTTGTGACGCACATCCGGCCGCATTAGTGATGCCGTTGCATGTGACACCTATGAGCAATTTTGCATCGTCGCAAAAACGTGCAAAATCGCTCATCGTGACATGGGGCTCCATTCTCAAATATCGTTACTGCTGCAGTAACAAAGTTGTTCCTCGTTCCTGCGGCAGCACACATTGCTCCGTGTGACGCTGCAGGAACGAGGAAGCTCACCTTACCTGCCTCCCGGCCACTATGCAGAAGGAAGGAGGTGGGCGGGATGTTACGTCCCGCTCATCTCCGCCCCTCCCCTGCTATTGGGCGGCGGTTCAGTGACGCTGCTGTGACATCGCTGTGATGCGGAACAAACTGCCCCCTTAGAAAGGAGGCGGTTCGCCGGTCACAGCGACGTCGCAGGCAGGTAAGTATGTGTGACGGCTCTGGGCGATGTGCGCCATGGGCAGCGATTTGCCCGTGTTGCACAACAGATGGGGGCGGGTACCCACACTAGCGATATCGGTACCGATATCGCAGTGTGTAAAGCGGCCTTTTGGGGAGAACTTTTCTCCTTGCGGAGACTGACAAACCAATCTCGTTGTCAGTGGTGAGGAGTCTTATAGCTGCAATGCTTCTCTGGGATATATTCAAATTGTCTCTTTAAGGAGGAAGGAGACAAACTCTAGTGCCCCCTATTGGGAGTAGCAATCCTAAAAGTCAAAAGTGACTCTTTAACGAGCCTTTTCATATGACCTAGGATTTATGCCAGATCAGAACCTTAATTTGCAGACACTGTGTTTTGGGATAATTGTCCCTCGTCAGTGCAAAGTATGAGGTCTGATCTGGCTTTATGAGGAGCTAAAGTGGGGTCTAAGTGGAGAACTTTTCTCCGTGTCTGCAAATTGAGGTTCTGATCTGGCATAAATCAGCAGACTGATTGGTGCTCCTCTGACCCCTGAAGTGCAGGCGCTGGAACTTTTGGGGTCAATCAGCTACCTGTGCCCACAGTTTATTTGTATTTGCATCTTAAAGACGCAGATACAAATAAATAGAGGTGCGCCTCACCCTCCCATAAGACAGTCGATTTATTAGACTGTATAATGGAGGGGGAGAGGAGGTAAAAAAAATTATATTTTTTTTTGCTGCCAGAAAGTGCCGTCCCCTCCGCCCGCCTCCTAAGCACTGGACCTCTGGTGCCTAGTGGAAAATATGCCCTGTATGTAGTTTATATGATATACACAGTTCACTGATTAATATACAGTCCCTGACAGAAGGTCGGTCGCTTATCCATGTTATGTAAATAAAAGCTTATAACCTGACTTTAAATTCATCCATTGGTTTCATAAATTACTCTTTTGAAAGATGAAGCCCTCCAAAATTTGGTTTAGGTTATGAAAATTAAGTTGCTGCAAAGCTGAAATAT
Source organism: Anomaloglossus baeobatrachus (assembly GCF_048569485.1). Classification (NCBI taxonomy): domain Eukaryota; kingdom Metazoa; phylum Chordata; class Amphibia; order Anura; family Aromobatidae; genus Anomaloglossus; species Anomaloglossus baeobatrachus. Next base: position 217,701,382 of record NC_134358.1, on the reverse strand, counting down.
TGATCATTTAATGAACACAGAAAGGTCAGATTTTGGCAAGACAAAGGTTTTTTCGCCTTGTCATATAATGCACCCAATCCTAGTTTACATCCTCACCTGTGCTCATTAAATGATTGGTTAATTAGTGGGTGTGTATAAAAAAAAACCAGCACCCCAGACCTTCAGTTGAACTGTAACTTGATATCTGACAACATGCCAAAAATACACCCTGCAACCAAAGCCTTGATTATCAAGAGGCTGAAGAACAGATCCACTGCAGAGGTGGCTGGCACCTTTAATATGTCTCAGCATCAAGTACAAAGAGTTATAAAAGATTTGAAGAGACTAGAGATGCCCAGGTCCGGCAGACCCCACAAGACAACTGCTCAGGAGGAACGTTTGTTGGTTAGAAAATCCAAAGCCAGCCCCTCTTCCACTGCAGCAGAGCTCCAAAAGGCCTGGTCACCTCATGTCTCTGTGTCAACTAGAACAGTTTGTAGGATTCTGTCTCAAAATGGCCTCCATGGTCGAATCAGTGCCCAGAAGCCAGCACTAAAAAAAAGGCAATTAAAAAAAGTGTGGCATTTGCCAAGTCCCACAGCCTGCTACACGGATGGACACTGGAAAAGTGGCAGAAGGTGGAATTTCTCTGATGATCCTTTAGTTGAATTACACCACAGCCGCCGAAAATACCGCAGGAGACCTACTGGAGCCTGTATGGATCCAGAAAACAGTTAAGTTTGGTGGTGGAAAGATCATGGTCTGGGGTTACATTCAGTATGTGGGTGTGCGAAACATTTGCAAGGTGGAAAGCAATATCAATAGCCTAAAATATCAAGAAGTATTAGCTACCTCTTACATTCCCAATCATAAAAGGGGTCAAATTCTGCAGCAGGATGGTGCGCCATCTCATACATCCATCTCTACAACAAAGTTCCTCCTGGCAAAGAAGATCAAGGTGCTCAAGGACTGGCCAGCACAGTCACCAGACATGAACATCATTTGGCATGTTTGGGGTAGGATGAAAGAGGAAGCTTGGAAGACAAAGACAAAGAATGTAGATGAACTCTGGAAGGCATGTAAGACTGCATTCTTTGCTATTCCTGATGACTTCATCACTAAATTGTATGAATCATTGTTGAATCGCATGGATGCAGTCCTTCAAGCTCATGGAAGTCACACAAAATATTAAATATGGCTCTAATAGCACCACAACTTCATTCACCAATGTTATACAACATATCTTTGTATTAGCAGTTAATTATTTGTTTGAATTTCACAATACTTTCTGTGGGCGACAAAACTTTTGTCTTGCCAAAATCTGACCTTTCTGTGTTCATTAAATGATCAATATTTCAGCTTTGCAGCAACTTTATTTTCATAACCTAAACCAAATTTGGGAGGATTTCAGCTTTCAAAAGAGTAATTTATGAAACCAATGGATGAATTTAAAGTTCGGTTATAAGCTTTTATTTACATAGCATGGATAAGCGACAGAACGTCTGTCAGGGACTGTATGTGTCTCAAGAGTCTGTGGTCTATCTTGACACCCTTCCTCTTTCACTGTCTACTCCTAACTAACTACCACTTCTTGTCTTCTGCAGACTACCCACACTTCCCTGGTCACTATCTCGTCCCCCAGGTCTGGTCTCTTCTTCCAAGTTGGCTGCCTGTTATCTACAGTGCCCAGCCCTGTCATCTGGCTAAGTGAGGCTCCCAGCCAAGTACAGTGAGTCTAAATGTCCTGGTGTGCTAGTGTGTAGTGGCTGGCACAGTTATGTTGAACTTGAGCTGTTACCTTAATTGTTACCTTATTTTTATGACACCTGCTTACTGCAGGGGCATCACAAACCCATTGGTTAAATTCATCACATCCGGCTGTAATTCAAAACAGGTCATACTGCAGTTTTTACATGCAAACATTTTTCAAACATTTTCAAACATTTCAACATTTCAAAACATTAAACTGGTTACACTCTCATCCCTTGCAGGAGGCACATTTTCTTGAATGTTGCGACCTGGTTTCACCTTCTTTACCACCCGCCACCCAGAGTCTCTGGCACTACTGCTTAGTGGTTTCCCACCCAAAGTCCCTGGTGTCCTTTTATTCCTGGATGAGCAAAAGGTGATAAAGTCCTGGGAGAGCATCACTGGTTCCTGTGGTGACGGGGACCTGGCCTGCTCCTCCACGGACCCTTCCTGTGCCTGCCACTCTCCTGGGAACAGTCCTGTACAGCAGGCTGCAGGTTTAACCAGGTTTAGCACACAATAGTGCAACTATTTACATTGAAAGTTTGTGTCACTTCCAATCCTGTGACTTAGGTCCATGTTTACTGGTTAACTTTTATAAGGCATTTCAAAGTTCAATGCATTTAGCAAAATTTTAACTTTTCAAGGCATTAATACATTTAAGTCATCAAACATTTAATTCGGTAACTGGAAAACTGTAAACAGGTGGGCAGTCTCTGTAGAACTGGGCACAGTTACCTTATGGTGGGGTTGCTGGAGGGTGCGCAGGGCTGGATTCTTCTTCAATGACCCGATCTGGTTGCGGCTCCACATCCAGAGCGTACCAGCCCTGCTCCCCATGGTGCCTAGTATAGGACACCACATCGCCCACTTTCAGGTCCCGTCCAGGGTGACCCCTGGGGAGGAGGGCTCTCACATCCCGGTGGGACATGAACACATCCACACTGAGGCCCGGTTCTGAGATAAACCCCCAGCCTTTCATTTGGTTGAACTTGTCCACTACCCCCAGGTAGCGGGCCCCACAGGCTTCCCATGTGGCCATCCGGAGGGTCTGCTTCTCTTGCAGGTCATGAGCCTCCGTTTGGGCCTTCCGGGTATCCCTTTCCTCCCATTCCCATGACAACTTTAAGGCCATGGCCTGGCACGCCTCCTCAGCCTCCAGTGATGGGGCAGCACTCAAGCCGGCTGCCTGGACAATCTGAGGCGGGAAATGGGTAGGGATCCCAGATGGGGAAATATGGCTTTGGCAACGGCAGCTGTTGGAGCCTCCAAGGCGGGATCAGTGACTTCCTTCTCCTTCATTATGGCAGGCAAGATCATCGCAGGCGGGGCATCAGGTGTCGCTGCTGTGTCCTCTCTTGGTGACGACAGTGGTGCGGCCTGGTCCTTGTTGGCTGGTGGCAGAGGTGTTGCAGCCTGGTCTGGTCTGGTCGTTGGAGCTGGGGTTGCAGCCTGGTCCGCGGTTGGGGCAGGCATCAGGTCACTGCTGGTGGTCGGCTCTAGAGGGTGCTCTCTGGTGGTGCGGCACTGTCGCTCCACCACCACCCCAAGCGGCATCAGCAAGGGGGTCTGGGTGGCCATCTTCCAGACTGGCACTGGTCACGCGGCCCGGCTTTCATGGCAACGCACCGCCACAGCTAAGTCCCGCAGCTCTGCACGCCACTCCACCATTTGCTGGAGTGACTACGTCTGTGTCCAGACGCAGAACTGAGTGTGCTCTCAGTCTAGCCAGTCGGCTGTGCCTGGCTCCAGGTCGCCGGACTCCTTCTCCCTTGGGGCAGACATCCTTCTCCACCGGCATCCAAAAGCTTCTTTTTGCAGAGTTCCGGAGTCTCTGCCTTGCACCATCCACTTACATCCTGGACACTCCCAAGGGGTGGGGAGTTCAGGTTTCGCGCCTTTTTACTGATGGTGCAGCATTTTTATAGTCCAGAAAATGGCAGCAAGTTCAAATTTGGATGGTAAAGTCCAAAAAGGCATGCTATCACCCGTTTTGGCAGGTCTAGTCAGAATCCTGCCGACTACGCCAGTTTTTAAAAGCTGTCACGCCCCGGGGCAGCTGCTCGGATCCGGGCGGTCCGTGGCTCGAGGGGTCCCGGACCCGTCGAACAGTTTTAAATGAAAAATAAAAATAAAATAAAAGTTCGGCTACACCACTCGCGGTTTGCAACCAGGGATGATAGGACCGCCGCTGCAGGTTCCCACTGGGGATGATGGGTGTGGGCAGCGTGATTGGTGGAGCCCTCAGCGGGCAGGGCTTTTCCCCAGGGGTAGGTGAAGGGTTAACGTGGAGGCATGTAGCAATGAAGCAGTCCAGGCAAGGAGAGCAGTTTGATGGTGTTAACTCACTGTTTCGACGCACTGAGACGTACTGGATTCCAGGTGCGCCCGTGTCCTGATGGCTGTGCCTGCCAACCTGGTGCCACTCTCCACCTGTGCACTCCTGTGTATGTGGGTCCTCCCTGACGTGGAGCACTTGGAGGTCCTCCTGGTGTCTGGGTCCTGCAGCAGGCAGCTTGGACTATTTAAGGGAATATTTCCCGGTCCCCACTTTGCTCCTGATGCTTCGGACATTAAAGGGTGGCAGATGAGTCATGGAAACCCACCCGCCTGGCAGAGTTAACCAAGGGCTTGAAGTCCATGTCTGTTCTGGGGATCTGTACCCCTGTGTGCAAAGTACTGTGAGCTTTGGATGTCCACCCCACAGGGTCCCTCGGTCCTTGGGGCTTGCTATCTCGCTCTGCAGCTACTTTCCTCCTCTGAATGGCTGTTCTTACAACTCAAGTATTTGCAATATCTTTACTTGTTTCTATGTGTCTCAAGAGTCTGTGGTCTATCTTGACACCCTTCCTCTTTCACTGTTTACTCCTAACTACCACTTCCTGTCTTCTGCAGAGTACCCACACTCCCCAGGTCACTTTCTCCTCCCCCAGGTCTGGTCTCTTCTTCCCAGTTGGCTGCCTGTTATCTACAGTGCCCAAACCTGTCATCTAGCTAAGTGAGGCTCCCAGCTGGGTACAGCTAGTGTAAATGTCCTGGTGTGCTAGTGTGTGTGTAGTGGCTGGCACAGTTATGTTGGACTTGGGCTGTTACCTTAATTGTTACTTTATTTTTGTGACACCTGCTTACCGCAAGGGCATCACATAGGCATTCAGAAAACATTAAGGATTTCAAAAAACAGAGTCTGATAAAAGGTCTTATAGTGTGCTGCACTAAATACAAGGCTACAAAGGTACTTTTCCCTAAAGGGTAAACTGAGATTGACCAGATTTCTTCTAAACAAGTGGCTGAAGTCAGCTCAAGCTCAAACACTAAAAGTGAGCAGATGTAACTGATACCATAAAAAGAACCAAAACGTTAAATTGGTGAAAACAAAGGCAAACTACTTCTCCATCTTACATACAAGGTTAGCGCAGTCTGTGAAGATCCAGTCAAGATGTATCTCATCTCTCAGAAGAAGAAGCCAATACAGGGTTAAAGGCTAATGAGGAACAAAGCAATCGAACTGTGAAAAGATAAAATGAAGAAAGAAAAACTTGCTTGGAAAGGCAGATGGAACTTATGAGGCAACTGATAAAACGGTATAGATGAAACTTGGCAGATTAAAAGAGCAAGATGCATGAAGAAAAGAGAGACGTCTTGACACAGAAAGTATGAGGATTTGATCAGGCTAAAGAAAAAGAAAAGATAGTAGGCACGAGGATCATGGACTGGACACGCTTAAGATGAAATATCTGAGTTGGATATATTTCCAATTACTGACCGCAGAGATACATTCTGGGCTCATCAAATGGCCATGCTAAATTGATAAGAACTATTAGCCTCTGTTTCTGTTCTCTCCATGATCCGGTCCTGGCCTGCCCAAGATAACAGAGAGAAGTGGCCTCCTGAAAGGTATGACCACAACACTTTTCCTGTGGAGTGGGGCCGGGGAGCTTATCAGAGGGAATCTCTTGCCCATGACTACCACCCTGTGTCCCCGCTTTACAAACATAGCGTTATAGAGTTAGGGACAGTAAGGGACAGAAGATGGCACTATGTGAACAGTTGCAGTTAGTTGCTCTCTGTAATAGTTCCTCTTTTTATTGTATGACTTTTCAGTGTTTGTGTTCAATTCTCTCCTCAAATCCTTATTATTGTATGCTGCTAATGGTTTCTGTATGTCCAAGCAAACCGTTTCATTCTCCCACAATGTATAAATGCTGATGAATGTGATGAAGGCTGAAATCTGCAGCAAGCGTTTTTGATATCTTTCACATGGCTTCAAAGGCTAGTGAGTATTAGCATTACTAGCCACTCGAACAGTCACCTTCTGTTCTTACCAGAACGAATGCGCTGCATAAGGTAATGAGTGAATAAATGGGAAATCTTATGTAAGCGAGGTGTCCTAATGATGCTGATTCTCTAAGGGCATTATTATTCTTTTTATTCTTGCAGGATGTTTTATCTTAAGATAAGCACAGATCCTGACAGATCAATTGATTGATCTCATTCATTTATAGCCTGTTTGCATGAGTATTAATCAATTTCATCCTGATCAGTTTTTTTCTAAAATTATTTTACACTTTGATACTTTTTTAGACTATTTCTTTACTGTAGGATACTCCAAAAATGTTCATTATATACAAAGAATAACTATCATTCTAAAAAAAATTATATTCCTTTATTAGGCAGCTGCAGATATATGTCAGGCAAAACTCAGACATAAATGAAATGTGTATACTTTAGGTCTTAAAGGGAACCTAGCAGCATAAATAAAGGGATCTTTAAAAAAAATATTTCTAGAGATCCTAAATGTAGGGGGGTTAGGGTTAGGCCCACCCACCCCTGCATTTGTAGCCAGCACACTGATGGTCTGTGTAACAATTATAAAATGAAAAATATATTGTGTAAAACTGCCACCAGGCGGCAGTGTAGCAACACGGTTGTCCTGGCATCTGGGTGGGCAGGGAGAGAGTAATAGAAGGAGGAGAGTAGGGGATCTATAAAGGAGAGACAATGGGAAGGGGAGAGCAGAGTTACAGTGTAGAAACAGTGCTAATACCCCTATTTGAATATCCTGACCCTAAGGGTCACCCCTGCGGCCGTGACACGCGGGATCCGTAAGGATTGTTAAACTGCGTCCCTCAGAACAGGGTTTGAGTCTGACGGTCAGGGGTATGGCATCCGTATTACCTGGCTCATGATACTCAATGACTTTCTCACTAACTTAAGAACAGTGCGCCCTCAAGGAGTAGGGTATGGCTGGATGGCCTGGGCACGGATGGGAGAGACCTGTCAGTTGCGGTCCTTCTTACGTGTTAGCATCCCCTATGGGTGGGGTGAAGTGGCTAAACGGACTTAATGAACCGGTCGGTGCCAGTGTGAAGTTTAGTGAAGGAATGATCTGATTGTTTTTTTGAGGTAAAGCATTTATTTCCCTGCTTGTTTTTAAAAATATTTTATCTCATAGAAAGAATTTACAATCCCAAGCTTTAATGTAGTATACTTTATTACTTCCTCCCCTGCCCAGGAGATATGGTATGAACAGACCGTGTTCCGTGCACGATCAGAAACAGCCATTACACAGTACATATATAAGATTATCTCAGCACAGGAACAATTTTTGAAAATACATCCAATTGTATAAATTATTATTATTTCAAGATATATTGCTTAAAATCAACTTTAAAATGAACATTGTTTGTGGGAAATTCCCTTTCACAAGCTGCCCCCTCCCCACCAGCGTCAGAATTGAGGTCACATGTTCCCTAGTCCAACTAATGCTAAAGCTACTGAAGCTTAAACTAACATTGCAGGTGAACAAAACCACACTTTGTGATAAGAGAAGCAGGGATGTAATCTGTATGTTAACCCTTGCAGCAGGCTGTATTCAGATTACATAGCAAAAACCGGCTGACTGATTGTGGTGGTGTCCAGCGTATCCAATCATAGCATATCTTTCATTTCACCTCACGACATAAGAAATTAAAACTGCACTGTTATTGGTTGTTATATGCATTTTTTTTTAGTCGTAGTTCATAACAGCGACATGTGATTTATTTAAAACATAACCTTTAATTGGGGTTCTTCTAAAATAGAAATACACACAGTGATCCAACACCTATTTAAAAACCTGAAATTGGCTCGGCCATACACATGATTCAATTAACACGGCACTACCAATTTCAAAGAGAGAGGGGATTGTCTGTCCACACAAAAACAACAAAAGAGTAAGAGAATGATGAGATCTAAATAAGATGTATACATATAGGCACTATGTGTTACGGTCCCTGGGTCTGCTGCTCCACGTTCCCTTTCTTCCCCTTCTGCTTCTCGTTTGCGTCGTTCCAGTCGTTTGGGAACTTTGTAGCTTCCTGAGTCTAAGGGGTACTTTGCACGCTGCGACATCGCTAGCCGATGCTTGCGATGCCGAGCGCGATAGTACCCGCCCCCGTCGCACATGCGATATCTTGTGATAGCTGCCGTACTGAACATTATCGCTATGGCAGCTTCACACGTACTTACCTGCCCTTCGACGTCGCTCTGGACGGTGACCCGCCTCCTTCCTAAGGGGGCGGGTCGTGCGGCGTCACGGCGGCGTCACACGGCAGGCGGCCAATAGAAGCGGAGGGGCGCAGATGAGCAGGATGTAAACATCCCACCCACCTCCTTCCTTCCGCATAGCCGGTGGAGGCAGGTAAGGAAATGTTCCTCGCTCCTGCGGCTTCATACACAGCGATGTGTGATGCCACAGTAACGAGGAACAACATCGTATCTCCTATTGGTGCGACATTATGAAAATGACCGACACTACACAGATCACCGATTTACGATGCTTTTGCCATCGTTTATCAGCGCATCTAGGCTTTACACGTTGCGACATAGTTACCGGCGCCGGATGTGCGTCACTTTCGATTTGACCCCGACGAGATCGCAGTAGCGATGTCGCAGCGTGCAAAGTACCCCTAAGTCCCAATTTTGTGCTACTGAACATGCTCACGGACTTAGTCATTTCTGTGGCTAAGTGTGTAATCTGTTCTGAGCATGTCTGCTACGTGGCAGCATTCTATTTTCTGTGGGTGATGTCAGAGATAATGCTGGGATCACATGGTCCTCGGCATGTGACATGGCATTACATGATTGACCGAGCGTGACGTCACTTCTGTCGTTGCTATTACTATTGGACCAGGGTTGTGCCCGTTATTTATCCTCCATCTTTTGGGTGGAGCCAAGTTTATAAAGGGCCCTGGAGTCCACCTCTCGGCGCTCAGTCGTTACATGCGCTTGTGTGGGAGTAGACACTCCATGCAAGTCTGCATAATATCCCCGCTACCAATCTCTATAGTGGTACCGGGTTAGGCAGGGATCTAGTGCCGATTCAGGCATCGTTGTACCTGCTTCCCATGCTTTAGGGGAGTCGGGCTAAGTAGGAACGTCTTCCCCCTCGCTCCTCCTTACTCACTGCGGATAGCATATAGAGTTCCCTGGCTCCTTATAGTGCGGTTAGCACATGGGGCTTGGACAGGGACTTGCACTTGAGCCAATTCAGAGAAAGCTATTGCTCTCTGTTATCAGCTGCCATATTACACTTCCTCTATGAGCATAATAGAGGTTAGTTCTTAGGTTTGCCTGTGACCATTAACAGGTGACCTGTGCATTCTTTCCTTACCTAGTAGCATAGTGTATGTTTTGTTATTTTACTAGCTTACTTCTGTGAAGTAACAGAGGTATTTCTTATTCGCATGGGGTAGTCACCCTAACTTATTTATTTGCCACCACATATTACTTTATGCTAAGATAGGGCAGTCGCCCTAACTTATTTATTTGCTACTACATATTAGTTTATGCTAATACGGTACTCGCTGTGAGTTAAACAGGGTGTGTCGTACTAGTCCTTGTGTTGCTGTGAAGTAAAAGGAACAAGTACTACTTCTGTGGTATAGACATCCTTTTCTGCTGTCACTAGCAGCAGCTGCATGGTGGGCCCTGACTGCCTGTTACTCGTTATTAGTTATAATACCAGGCAGCTCCGTAACACTATGCTTGTTCAATTTATCATTCCAAGGTTATACTAATACTAATGTATATGGTGTGTTTTTAATAGTCGTTTCTAAATATCTATAGGCTCCTTAAACATCAATGGATGTGTCAGTACCCATCTATAGAATAACCAAACACCATATAGTAATGTATAGGCACACCAGGTGCCAACCACAACCACCCTAGAACGTGATTAGTGCCCTGTAATTATACTTTCTAAGTGGTAGCAGTACCTATTAATGCAAGACATATAATGTGAAAGATATTAAAGAAAATCACTCAAAAGTGGAAAGATCTCACCCCGATCTTCTCATCTCAGATAGTGGATCAAACTTCTACTGCATTCTTTTATCCAAATACCGGCAAAGCAGATGTGGAGGTCCGGTCACTAACTGGCCCTGTTGAGGCACCTGGTTTGAAAACTAGGGTCAGTCACAACAGGGCCAGTTGTGGACTGCCCTTGTAAGGGCGGGAGTCTGTGGGGAGTAGAAGGGTCAGTCTAGTCCCTAACAGAGTTAGAAAAAGTATTTCTAGAGATCTTTTATCGTATGCTAATGAGCGTGGGGATTAACCCCAAGGGTGTTGCTTCCCTTGCTAGTCGGCCCCATTAACATGTTAGAATGCCCCTGTGGGCGTACTAACATGCTAATGAATATGCAGCATCAGAGGATGATCTCACTCACCTCTCCGCTGCCATCACCGCCCGGCGCTGGATTTCGGCTCAGTGCGCATGATCCCAGATTTTGGGTCATGCGCACTACTTCAGTTTGAAGCCAGGACGTGTACTTCATAGTGCGCATGACCGAAACTCCAGGGTCCTGCGCACTGAGCCAAAATCCAGCGTTGAGCAGCGATGGCAGAGGAGAGGTAAGTGAGATCATCCTCTGACACTGCGCATTCAATAGCATGATAGCACACCCACAAGGACATGCTAACATACTAATGGATCTGACTAGCAAGGGAAGCAACGCCCTTGGGACTACTCCCCGCGCTCATTAGCATACGATAACAGATCTTTAGAAATACTTTTTCCAAAGATCCCTTTATCTATGCTAGTGTATACAGGGACAGTTAGGGAGGGATTACTAATATTCACCCAGAACTGCTCATGGTTCTGGCTACTTATTGGACTTGACAGGTTCCCTTTAAGCTGTTTATGACAGCTCTACCAAAAGGAAAGACTTTTAAGTACCTGTATACCATGTTTCAGGGACTGTCTGAAGCAAAAACTGAAGAAAGGCATTTTTGTGGATCCGAATATTCAGAAACTCATGAAGGATGGCATGTTTGAAACAAAAATGAAAGCTGTTGAGAAAAGGGTTTGGGTTTGATAACCTTGGTGCTGTCAGTGAAGGGCAAGGATAAAGATTTAACATTTTTGATACCAAGGTACATAGAACATGAACATGATAGGGGAACTACTGGATGCTTGATAGAGAAGATCCAGAGGCCTTCTATAAGAGAAAGGTATGAAGAGAAGCTTTGAAGAGAAAAGGAAAAAGTACAAGATCTAATTTCCAATAGAATTGCAGAATGAATGTTCAATACATTTTTATATATAATATTGTGTACATTTTTGGCTGCAATCAATTTTTTTCTTGTTTATCTTGTTTTAAAGTAACTTAATTCGCGTGTAGCGCAAAATCCATACGTGATGGTTAAAAAAAAATGTGTTTTTTAAAAAACAGGGCATACGAAAACATAAGCATCAGTCATGGAGTTTGGAACTATGTTTATAAACCCAAATTTTGCATACCAGTGTTATTTTAACACATATTCTGCCTTTGCACAAGTTCAAAAAAAAATATGAAGAATCTTTTTTAGGCCAATAATGGAGAAAGAGAAACGGGATTAGGAATTCAGGCTAGAACCAGGAACCAGAAATTGGACTAGGAAATAAGACTGGAACTGGAAACCAAAAACGGGATCAGGAACTGAAGCTGGGACCAGAAACCACGACTAGGATCAGGAATTCAGGCTAGAACTGGGAACCAGGAATGGGATCAAGAACAGAATCAGGAACTTATGCTGGAACCATTAACAGGACCAGGAACAGAATCAGGACTCAGGCTAGAACCAGGAACCAGGAACAGGATCAGGAACTTAGGAAGGACCTGGGACACTGGTGCAGGTTCAGACACTGGGACAGGTTCAGGTTCAGAGTCTGCTTTTAATTTCCCCAGTTTGTCCGAAACGCGTAAAGCCGCTAGGCAAATTGCTTGGCGATTTTTTGGATGACCTGTGTACCTTCGTTTTAGATTTTCTAATAAAGTTCCAAGTTTTATATTACTGCATTGGTGCTGAGTCCCAAACCCTTTTTCCTTCCATAATTTGAAAAGAGCTTTTCATTTATGAGCTTTATATCTGTATATCTGTGAGGCAGAGTTAAATCTTCCCTCAGTACGTATTATGTAAATGTATATATTCTTGTAACTATTACTTTCTGTGAGCATAAGCCTCATAACTAGAGATTAGCAGATTGTTAAAAATTCAAATTTGCTAGCATTACAACATTTTTAACAGCAAAATCCAATTTGTGGATAATACATTCTCCACTGATCGCAATACTGCAAAGAATTTAATTGCCCAGAAAATATTTGTCTAATGCTCTAAGGTCTCTTAGATTTGTATTGAACATGCTTTGAACTTTGTAATGCAAACACAGCCTTTTTAATGTCCAAGCAATCTCATCTTCTCTGGCTACGAGGAAACAGATGGGAAGTGGTGGTAAACAACAACAGCAGCCTATTTAATCACAAACTGCAGTATCAGATGTTCTACGCTGCTCATATTGCGTAAATGATCTAAAAATTATCCCTTTTGGGGGGCAGCTGCCTGTCTTACAAGTGTTTATACAAAGGCGGTACAAATGGAAGAAGCTGTGGCTTTCTCACATGAGGAATGCAAAAAAGATTCATGTTGAGGAGTATCAAGAGCTTCGTTCTATGCTACATGAAGTAGTGATAGCTTTTTCACAAATCGTCTCAAAATTATCCCTTTAATTATGGAGACAAAACAGATGCACTGTTTTGAATGTGAAGAAGTAATAATTTCTCAAAGAGGAGTTAAAAATTATCCCTTTTTTGGAATCCACAACAGGTTTGCTAATTACAAAATGATTACGTAATTACAAAAGCTTTTTATCAAGCCATCCAAAAATCATCCCTTTCTTTAGTGAACAGGCACCGGCTGGCTGTTTTCAAAATGAAAAAGCAATTATATGTCACCAAGTCTTTTAAAAAATAGCCCTATTTGGGATCGGTTTCATGTTTGTGTACCCAAAAGATAGTATGTTTCCCAGCGTCTTTACTATCCAGCACTAAAAAACACAGTTGACCACAAGGAGATGCTGTTCAGTAGCAGTGGCAGAAGCTGTAAGGGGAAGGTAAGGAGATGTTTGGCAATTTAAAGTCAGCATGGCAACTTCAGTACTACAGTATAGATGACATGATGGACAGGGAATAGGTGCTAGGCATGGAGAGGGTCATCAACACTGGAGGCAGCAGAAGATGTAGAAGACAGACAAAGGACAGACATATGGCATGGCTGATTTAATCATTAACTTCAGCTGTAGAAGATTTAAAGTTAGCACTGATCCATGTATGTTTCGACAAAAGTTAGGTTTTCAATGCCTGCGGCAGTTAACCTGGTCCATTTGAGTGGCCAACAGAACACACTATCTAACATTACACTGGAGGCTTGACAAGATAGCACCCCAATTGAAAACTGTGCTAGTTATTGTCAGGGGTAGTGATGAGCACACCTTTCAAGGCTGAACAGTCGACGAACAGTTCGATGAACATATCCAAACACCACTTAATTCAATGGGAGGCTAAACTTACCGTATTTTTCGGACCATAAGACACACTTTTTCCCCCCAAATGTTGGGGGAAAGTGGGGGGTGCGTCTTATGGTCTGACTATAAGGTTGCGGGTGCGGGGAATGAGGGTGCCGCGGTGCAGCGGGTCATCGGGGGCATGAGCAGGCTGTAACAGCCTGCCGTGACCACGTGGGCCCGCTCATTACATATGCACGCCCATCCTCCCGCCCATCATCTCTCAGCGAAACCGGCGCTGACAGGTGGGCGGGGTGATGGGCGGGGGGGTGCGTGCATAATTAGCAGCCGGCCGTGATCACCCCTGGCAACTACAGCCTGGAGTGATCATGTGCGGCTGTATTCACTGCCCCCCGTGCATCATTATCAGCGCGGGGTGCAGTGAATCAGTGTACTCACCCGTCACCGTGTGTGGAGCCGCCCCCCTGCAGCATCGCGTCTTCCTGTCTGTGCCGGCGGTCAGCTGATCTGGACACTAGCGGCGCGCACCGCGATGACGTCATCGCTGTGCGCGCCGCTAGTATCCACCAGAATCGATCAGCTTACCGCCGGCACAGACAAGAAGACGCGATGCTGCAGACACCGGTGACGGCTCCATACAGCGGCGCTGCAGCTGAGACAGAGATCGGTGCTTCAGGGAGTGAGGAAGGGTAAGTATAAACGTTTATTTTTTTTTCCTGTGCCACAGGATACACGCCATTTACCAGGATGGGGGCATATCATGAGCAGGATGGATGGGGGCATTTCATGAGCAGGATGGATGGGGGCATTTCATGAGCAGGATGGATGGGGGCAATTCATGAGCAGGATGGATGGGGGCATTTCATGAGCAGGATGGATGGGGGCATATCATGAGCAGGATGGATGGGGGCATATCTTGAGCAGGATGGATGGGGGCATATCATGAGCAGGATGGATGGGGGCATTTCATGAGCAGAATGGATGGGGACATTTCATGAGCAGGATGGATGGGGGCATTTCATGAGCAGGATGGATGGGGGCATTTCATGAGCAGGATGGATGGGGCATTTCATGAGCAGGATGGATGGGGGCATTTCATGAGCAGGATGGATGGGGGCATATCATGAGCAGGATGGATGGGGGCATATCATGAGCAGGATGGATGGGGGCATTTCATGAGCAGGATGGATGGGGGCATTTCATGAGCAGGATGGATGGGGGCATTTCATGAGCAGGATGGATGGGGGCATTTCATGAGCAGGATGGATGGGGGCATTTCATGAGCAGGATGGATGGGGACATTTCATGAGCAGGATGGATGGGGGCATTTCATGAGCAGGATGGATGGGGGCATTTCATGAGCAGGATGGATGGGGGCATATCTTGAGCAGGATGGATGGGGGCATATCATGAGCAGGATGGATGGGGGCATATCATGAGCAGGATGGATGGGGGCATATCATGAGCAGGATGGATGGGGGCATATCATGAGCAGGATGGATGGGGGCATATCATGAGCAGGATGGATGGGGGCATATCATGAACAGGATGGATGGGGGTATATCATGAGCAGGATGGATGGAAGGTATATTATTAGCAGGATGGATGGGGGGTATATTATTAGCAGGATGGGGGGGTATATGAGCAGGATCATATACAAGGCAGGAGGATCCTTATCAGAATGGGGTACCTTAGTAGAGAATTTGGGGACATTACCCCCATAACAGTGTCAGCAGCAGATCCTCGCCCCATAACAGTGTGTCATGACCATATTTTTTGGTTAAAATTTTATTTTCCTATTTTCCTCCTCTAAAACCAGGGTGCGTCTTATGGTCAGGTGCGTCTTATAGTCCGAAAAATACGGTATGTGTTAGTAAGGGCTGGGGGGGCTGCTGTTAGTAATGGCTAAAGGGGCTGCAAAGCAATGAAAATAAGGAATAAAGCAGGACAGTTATGCTTACCAACCTTCCCCTCTTCTGTAACACTACTTAGTCAGGTCTGATCATTAAAGCTCATACATATTCCCTGCTTCTCCCACTCACCGGCATTCTGATTGGTTGCAGTCACACTACACCAGCACCCTATGTGACAGCGTCTGTGATTGGTTGGAATCACACACGTTATCTGTGTTCATATCGTGGTGTAAAAATAAATAAATGTAAAAAAGAAATTACGTAGGGTCCCCCCCATATTGTGATACTCAGCGCAGATAAAGAAGATGGCAACAAGCTGCAACCCACAGCCATGTGCTTATTTTGGCTGTGTATCAAAATATGAGGGACCCCATGTGGATTTTTTAAAATTATTTAAATAAATAATGTTTAAAAACAATGTGCAGGCCCACCCAATTTTGATACACAGCCAATATAAAGCTGACAGTGGGGGGATGGTATTCTCAGGCTAGGGAGGCCCATGGTTATTGCGACCCCAGCCTAAAAATAGCAGCCTGCTGCCTCCCAGACTTGTGACATCCATTAAATGCAACAATTCTGGGCTTTACACGGCTCATCCCGACTGTCCTGGTGCGGTGGCAATCAGGGAAAAATAAGGGGTTAATGACAGCTGTAATTTGTAAGCTGCCATCAAGCCCTAGATTAGTAATGGGAAGCGATCTATGAGGCCCACCCCATTTCTAATTATGTAAGTGAAAAGAAAACACAAACTCCAAAAAAATCCTTTATTTGAAATAAAATATACACATTCTCTTTCACCCTTTTTAAACTCAGAAACACCCCTGCAGATCCAATCTAATCCACACGACAATCCAAGTTAATTCATTATGCTACATGCTGAAGTCGCAGCACACAGGCACATTAGAAAATGTGACCGCTTGCTGCAGTTTCAGGCAGGCACTGACTGAGCCGCAGTTCGGAGAAAGACTGTGGAAAAAAAAGCGCAAATAGGGTCTTACTCCAATATGTGTGGGGTAGGGAGGGGGGAGTCAATATACTCACCAATTGCAGTTGTGAGAGTCACAACTACTATAAACGCATGTAATGTCGATCCTTGGCTGCAGCCACCACAAGAGCAGATAACAGAAAGCGAAGGAGAAAGGTGTTCAAATGCCGCGCCAATGGATCACTTATGCAGATGTTCCGATCAATGTCACTTTATTGTCATACAGGTCGACGCGTTTCCGGAGCATCTGCCCCCTTCATCAGGACCACCAGGAATAGAAATAACATCAAATCTGTCCCAGTAGGACGATACATACAATATATAATCACAATGATGTCATCAGACCATCCCTCAAAAGAAAAAAATAGGCGGGAAAGGATGCCACGTTGTCAAAAGTGACGTACTATATAACCTTTCCAAGGATGCATAAAAACCAACAAGTGCAATCCATCAAAGGATTGATCAATTGCAGTCACTCAAGAAAAGTGGTGAAAACAGCAAATAATACAAATATATATACATACAACAAAACTTCCTATGTAAAACAAAATTGTGAAAAACCCCTCCAATTGCATACAATTACAATTTTATATATATAAAACCGCATGCACCACATGTTTGCATACGTAGAATAAATGTGTGTTAACCCAGGGTCAGGGAAGGGTAAAGAACTCTCCATACTCTGAGTCTATTTGACTTAATATATATACTGACAACACAGCATAAACCCATGCCGCCACCAGAGTATGTCTATCAATCACCCGAAGTCTGGGAGCATAAGTGATGTGAGTGGATTAGGGAGATTAACTCGCACCATAGGAAAACCTAAGAGCACGCTTCTGATCAATGAACTCAGATCGCGGTTCATCAGAGGACAGAAGCGTGGGAAAAAACTAATCGGCGCATGCGTCGGTGAGCCGCAGTTGAAAGCGGTGATGTCACTAGGTTTAGCTGCAGTCATAATTGGAGGTTTCCAAGGTCCCCCACCTGTGACTGCAGGTAAACTCACCTTAGGTGAACTCATTGAACTCAGTGACCTCACCTCAGGTGAACTCATTGACTTCAATGAGATCTGCATCTCCTGGCAGAAAACCGTGGGGTTTTTTACCAAGAGATGAAGATTTGGTGCTCAAATATATACACCAAATTTCTGCACCAAATCTGCATATTCTGACAAAAAAAAAATCTAAATGTGATGCGGTTTTGATGCGATATTGATTCAGATTTTGCCTGCAGATACAGATGTGGTGCAGAAATTGGCTAGATAAGATTGCGGACGCAATGTTGAATTTGCAGAGCCCTGATATGTCTAAACAGTGCAAGCCTCACACAATTGTCCCTATTCTGGAAACAGCACTCAAGGAATTTATCTAGAGGCATAGTGAGAGTTAGCCTATAAAATGAAAAAAATACACAAAAACTACAAAACTTTGCTTTAACCTCAATTTTTTCATTGTCACAAAGGCAACAAGAGAAAGTAGAGAATAAAATTCGTTGTGCAATTTCTCCAGCGTAAAGGGATGTTCAATATGTGATGGAAAAATAAAGTTTTGATGCACGGAAGGGCTCGGAAGGGTAGGAGCGCTATTTCAATTTTAGAGAACAAAATTGGCTTGAATAGATTGTGGATGTAATGTTGCATTTGCGGAGCCCCTGATGTGCCTAAACAGTGGAAACCCCCCCCCAACAAGTGGCTGAATATTTTGGAAACTACAGCCCTAAAGGAATTTATCTAGAAGTGTAGTGAGCAGCTAAAACCCACAAGTACTTCACAGAACTTTATAATGTTGAGCCGTGAAAATGAAAAAATACATTTTCACCACAAAAATGTTGCCTTAATCCCAACGTTTTCATTTTCACAAGGGTAACAGGGAAAATGAACATACAATTTGTTGTGCAATTTCTCCTGAATACACCAACACCCGATATAGGATAGAAAATTACTGATTGGGTGCACAGAAGGGGTTGCAAGTGAAGGATCACCATTTAAATTTTAAAGCGCCATTTTGGCTGGAATACATTGCTGACGCCATGACACATTTGAAGATCCCCTGAGTTGGCAAAGCAGCAGAAACCCCCAACAAATTAATCCATTCTGGAGACTACACCTCTCATGGAAGTCATCTAGGTGTGAAGTAAGTCATTTTAATGCTCAGGTGATTCATGGAATTGTATAACACTTGGCTGTGAAAATAAAAAAAATAAAAAAATTCCACTAAAATGTTGTTTTGGCTCCAAAGTTTTAATTTTCAAAAAGGGTAATAGGAGAAAATAGACCATGCAATTTGATACACAATTTCTCTTGAGGTCAGCAATATTGCATATGTGGTCATAAACTACTTTTGAGGCACAGTGCAAAGCTCAGAAAGGAGTTCAGCTTTAGTTGCAATAGTTTGGGGTGCCTGATATGCCCGAAAAGTAAACCTGCTATAAGTGACCCTATTTTACAAACTACACCCCCTAAAGAATTCATCTAGGGGTGCAGTGAGCATATTCACCCCACAGATGTGTCACAAAAGTTGATACTATTGGGCAATGAAGAAAATAAAATTAAAGGGAACCTGTCATCAGAAATTTTGCTTTAAACCTAAAAGTTCCCCCCTCTGCAGCTCCTGGGCTGCATTCTAGCAAGGTTCCTGTACTTTTTGTGGCCCCTTTTAAACCAAATTAAATACTTTATAAACTTGTACCTTTTGCTATGTAAATTTTGTAAATCTTCCATGGGGGCGGGCTCTCTGCTGACCGTTGCTGTTCCTCCAGCAGATTTACGCCGCCCCCCAACGCTGAATTTCATATCTCAGGACGCCGCCCCTGGGCGCCCGTGGTCCCGCGCATACACTGTGCGACTGTAGCGGGACTGTGCACTGAGTGCACGTGTGACCGCTGGTGACATTTTGCGCAGGCACGAAGTTATGGGCGGCGCTGTGAGTGTCATCAGCAAGTGCCGCCCATAACCTCGTGACCGCACTTTCCCCTCTTCCTCCAGCGTTCTGCGCAAGCGCTTGCTGGCCAGATGACCCGACATCACCTCTTTCCCATCTTGCCCTGCTGCAGGGTAAGATAGGAAGGAGGTGACGTCGGGTTATTTGGCCGGCGAGCGCTTGCGCAGAACGCTGGAGGCAGTGGGGATAGCGCATCCACGAGATTATGGGTGGGCACTTGCGATGCAATCACAGCGCCGCCAATAATCTCGTGCTTGTGACACACGTCACCAGCGATCCTGGCGTGGGTGGCACCTCGGGCGCAGTGGGCGGCGTCCTGATGGATGAAATGGAGCGTGGGGGGACGGCGTCAATGTGCTGGAGGAACAGCAACGGTCACCAGAGAGCCCGCCCCCATGGACGATTTACAAAATGTACATAGCAAAAGGTACAAGTTAATAAAGTATTTAATTTGGTTTAAAAGGGGCCACAAAAAGTACAGGAACCTTGCTAGAATGCAGCCCAGGAGCTGCAAAGGGGGAAACTTTTAGGTTTCAAGCTAAATTTCTGATGACAGGTTCCCTTTAAATTTTTTCCTCTAAAATGTTGTTTTAGTCCCAGATTTCCAATTTTGGCAGGGAAAATAGGTAAAAAAGGCACCATAATGTGTTATACAATTTCTCCTGAATGTAAAAATACCCCACATGTGACTGTACAGTACTGTTAGGCGAAACTATAGGGCTTGGGAGGAAAATTTTGACTTTTAGAGGACAGATTTGCCTAGAATAATTTTCATACTCCATATACAAAGCCCCTAAGTATCGGAAGCAGAAGAAACTACCTGAAGTGACCATATATTGGAATTTATACCCCTCTTTAAATTCATCTACGAGTGTTGTAACGATTTTGTCTCTGGAAAATATCCATGGAATCAAATGCAGCGAATGTTACAGAATAAAAAATTGCAAAAAAAGCCCTTGTAATACCTATTACATACATTGTATCCAGCTCATACTTCTGGAGACACAAATGCCGTAAATTAAACAGGCTCTTCTCACTACAACAATGCTTTTAAATTCCTTTTGGGGAGGGAGCCATAGCGCTTTTCCAGAATGTTTGTGCAACCAATAACGTAGAAGCTCGCTATATTTCTGTTAATAGATGACGTATCAGAGTAGGGACTTTTTGTGAGTTGAGTTGAAAGATATTTGGTGGCAATACAATATGGGGCACAGAACTTTTTGGATTAGTTCACATTTATCCTGTGCTTTATGCTGAGCACTTACATTAGGGTTTTCATTAACATGTACGAAATACGTGATTCAGGTGAAACCCCCGATGGGTGCATTCACTAATGAGACAGAAGAATTACTCTGGACTCCGTTTGGCCTCTATTCAGGGGTGTCCATCTTTTTAAAGATGCACAAATCTATTGTTGGCAGCACTTTTGTGCATGCCTAAAAACACATGTAAAAAGAAGGACACCACAGGCCAGGTGGGAGTCCAATGTGACTCCTGCCTCAATATAGTGAATATTCTGTTGGGAAATTTGTCTGAATCACATATTTCAGAAATTTACATGTAAACCTCAATTTACTTGCTCAGTGTAGAGCGCAGAATAAATGTTAACCGCTCCTTCCTGCGATCTTTGGGAGGCAGAATAAACAAATTAAGAGACGTTAAAGAATTGGCTTTATTACTATTTTTTTACACAGTATAAGTGATAGGACAACTATATTTCCAGGTCAGATTAATTACATTGATAGCAGATTTATATAGGGGTTTTTTTAGGTTTGCCTACTATCACACTAAAAAATGATTTTTTTACAAAATAAAGTTTTTTTGCATAATCGAATTTTGAAGGCTTTTTTTGTTTTTCTGCTGATGGTGTCATGGGAGTGCTTTTTTGGGGAGTATGAGTTGGAGTTTTTATTCGTTCGCCATGTCGTAAAAGTCATGCTTTATTCTTTGGGTCAGTGTGATTACAACAAAACCACATTTATATTGTTTGTTTTTATGTTTTGCCGCTTTTACAGTAGAAAAAAATGTTTTTGCATTGCTGTAGTTTGAGAGCTATAGCTTTTTTAGTTTTTATATTCTATAATGTATGATGTTGTCAGTGATATGTTTATTTACATATGACCTTTTGATCGTGTTCCACTTTTTATTCAACTGTATGATGAAAATACAAAGTTTTTGCAAAGTTTCTTATCTATTTTTTAATGGTGATAACTAGTGTGACAGTTTTATAGATTGAGATGTTCCACACATGGCAATACCAAATGTGTATTCTTTTTCTTTGTTTTATATATATATATATATATATATATTTTACTATATTTATACAGTACATACTGTATGTGTGTATACCTATTTATCGGTATACTTGTTTGTTTTTGTTTTTTTATTTTCTGATATTTTTTAAATATTTCTACAATTTTTAAAACATAGCAATACACAAGCATTGCAATACATTATACCTATCAGTGTGACACTGACAGACCTCTTAGACCATGCTCCTTGCATGGCCCAACAGGTTTGCATAGCTGGATGACTTGGGAATCATCATCATGACCTCGGGTTGCCATCACGTTGCAGGAGTCCCATCACTATTGATCACGGCATTTAGGAGGCTAAAGAGGCAGGGTCGGTGAAGAGACAGCATCTTTGCCTGCATGATCACCATGATGTAAATTTACGTCACTTTTCACGAACCCCTTCCCAACCATGATGTAAATGTACGTCAAAAGTTGTGAAGGGTCTAAAGCAGGTATTTAAAAAATTAAGAGACCTATAATAGTAAAGTTGAAGAAAAAAAACCCACATACATATACAAATTTGTTTGGGACAACAAGATACAGATAGAATCAGTTGTCTTGACCAAGCCATGCCTTTGTGCATGGCTGTGCAGGCCTCCTCATAATACCCTGAAGATATTAAATATTTAGTGGATTATCCTACCTTGTTCAGTGATAGTCAGTACCTGGGCCATCACAGATCAGCATTTCCCAGTAGAGCACAGGTTGTACAGTAGAGTAATTTTGCATCTCCAAATTAGTGGGTAAGTGTACTTTTGTCAGCAGCCCTGCATAGAAAATCAGATCTTGAAGCGCATGTACTGTGCTTGGATGTCATAGTAATGGGGGAATGCTTGATGCCAAAATCCTCAATGGGGGTGTGATGCCCTGGCCTATCAGGTCATCACAGGGTTTTGTGCAATCTGCCCTTCTGTGCAATATCCACCACCTCCTTGGTTACGGGTCCCTAACCAATGGTGTTGCCAAAACCAGCTAATCAAAATCCTAGGAACACTCTGCACTACACCCACCAGACACACCAGTGGACGGCCTGAGTGGAATAGGGCTGCCCACTTGGGGGGTTAGTTAAGGGGAGGTCAGGAGTGTCATTTGTAGGCCAGTGTAGTGTTGGAGGTGAAGGAGAGAGGAGGTCAGGAGCTCGGCTCCTTGGAAGTACTAGGTAGCAGACGGTGGTCTGGGCCTGGTAGGAGCTGGACCCCGGTCGCAGGGGATCGTGACAAGGGGCACGGCATTGTTGTGGAAGACAGCCGGCGGCCTTGTACCATCACCGGGCTGGGACCAGGGCACGAAAGGGTACGTGGACCCTAGGTCAAGGAGTAGCTTCAGGCAACCTGCCAATTTACCCGATGAGAACGGAGCCTTCAAGATCCACTCTCCGCCCGCTCCAAAATCGGGGTACTAGCGCAATGCGGGGGATAGGACTTTCTACTAAAACAGTCCAGGAAATCCCAAGCGTGAGCCCTGAGCGCAAGCTCCCTCAGTTAGCCACACTGGGGAGCGGGACCCGATTAGTTTCAAGCTATAAGGACCAACTAAGAAGAGAACAAGGTGCCAAGGGAAAGGTCACAGCTCATCAGGCAACACCAGCAGAAACAGGACCCAAACGTGCTCCCCCTCAGTGTCCAGAACTTTGGTTTACTAAGTTGTAGGTGTCAGCATTATTGGACTGAGTAAGCAAGTGACCCTTACCTCCCCAACGGCACCTCCCTTTTACTATCACCGAGTCCTGGGGCATTCCCCTACCCGTGGAGGGGTTAAACACCTGACTGCCCACTCCATCGCCACCGGGTACTCCCCAGCTGCAGCGGTGGTACTCCACCTTACCAGACACCACGGGTAGTGTCACGAACTGTAAATACACCATCCCCTGTAAATACCCCCTTAATTCGAGTGGCCGCACGACCCCTGGGTCTGGACTCCCCTCTAGCCACCGCGGATCCGGATCCGAGCAGCCCGGCTGCTGACATGTGGGCGGCACAGGGGCATATGCTGAGAACCCCTGGATGCAAGTATAATGCCTCAGTGTGATTTCTATAGGGAAGCATTGGCTGTCATTATACCAATTGGGGCTCTGGGTGTCACAACTATGGGAACAGCAGGAGCTGGATGTCACTACTCTGGTGAGATGGAGGGCTCTGAAGGTGGCTCGCGACGCTCTCTCAGACTTGAATGTGGCTCTCAAGGTATGAAAGATTGGGGACCACTGCTCTAGAGTGTAAGCTCCAATGTTTAATGATGTCCTTTCTCTCTTCTGTAGTGTGTAAGCTCTTATGGTTAGTGAGGTCCTCTCATTCTCCTATAAGTATAAGCAGGGATGGCCTTAGCCTGAACGGTGATCTATACAAAACTGCCCTTTGGTGCCCCCACCCCACTGGTTTTATTACCCAGTTTCCCCAGAAACAAACGAGAACAGGAGGCCATTTTTTTGTATCCTAAGAAAATTGATCTCTTCAAATGCATTGTATAATAAACTCCTCCAGAATTGTGCTGGAGAATCTGCACCTCAAATCCACAATAATTCCACCATGTCTGACCTCATCCTTACAGGGGTCTTCTGATCTTGTCCATTTACGCTGTATCCATAGATATTACAAAATGAATTAGTACATGCGGATCTTACCAATGGGCCACATATGTATCTGGAGAATGAGGTGCTGATGCTTTTTTTGGAGAGATGGTATAAATTCCTGTACACTTGGATGGGAGTTCTGTCATCTCTTGACTGAGAGCAGCATACGTCATGGCCACATTGGTGGGATTGGCATCTACTATAGAAATCCTGTGGATATGATATAAATGTACAGGATGAGAATACAAAATATTGCACGATGCAGCCAGCAACCTGTAGTGCTTGTACTCAGGACCAAAAAGGCCTAAATACAGATGTTAAAGGGGATTGTACAAAATTAGAAAAATCTCTGCTTTCTCCATAATAATGTGTTCTGGAGTTATAGTTGGTGCTGCCTCTCAGCTCCACTGACCTGAGCAGACTGAGATGCAGTACCACATACACATCATGAGGATGAGGGGTGCTGTGTATATGTCACTGCCTCTCAGCTTCACTGACCTTAGCAGACTGAGGTGCAGTACCACATACACCATGAGGACAGGGGCACTGTGTATGTGTCACTGCTTTTCAACATGAGGACGAGGGCCACTGTGTATGTGTCGCTGCTTGTCAGCTCCACTGCCCTAGTCAGACACCAATTGTACAAGTTCTTAAAAAGATGAGAGGCCTGTAATTGACATCATAGGTAGACCACAACTATGAGAGACAAAATGAGAAAACAAATCCAGAAAATCACCTTCTCTGATTTGGCAAGATTTTTTTTGCAAATTATGGTGAAAAATAAGTATTTGGTCAATAATTAAAGTTCATCTCAATATTTTGTTATATATCCTTTGTTGGCAATGACAGAGGTCAAATGTTTTCTGTAAGTCTTCATAAGGTTGCCACACACTGTTGGTGGTATGTTGGTCCATTCCTCCATGCAGATCTCCTCTAGAGCAGTGATGTTTTACACATTACATATACATTACACACTATACATGACAGGTACAGCGCACATGTACGGGATAAAATAAATATACTGTATATACATATATATATATATATATATATATATATATATATATATATATACTGTGTATATATATATATATATACACATACAGTGCCTACAAGTAGTATTCAACCCCCTGCAGATTTAGCAGGTTTGATAAGATGCAAATAAGTTAGAGCCTGCAAACTTCAAACAAGAGCAGGATTTATTAACAGATGCATAAATCTTACAAACCAACAAGTTATGTTGCTCAGTTAAATTTTAATAAATTTTCAACATAAAAGTGTGGGTCAATTATTATTCAACCCCTAGGTTTAATATTTTGTGGAATAACCCTTGTTTGCAATTACAGCTAATAATAGCCTTTTATAAGACCTGATCAGGCCGGCACAGGTCTCTGGAGTTATCTTGGCCCACTCCTCCATGCAGATCTTCTCCAAGTTATCTAGGTTCTTTGGGTGTCTCATGTGGACTTTAATCTTGAGCTCCTTCCACAAGTTTTCAATTGGGTTAAGGTCAGGAGACTGACTAGGCCACTGCAACACCTTGATTTTTTCCCTCTTGAACCAGGCCTTGGTTTTCTTGGATGTGTGCTTTGGGTCGTTGTCTTGCTGGAAGATGAAATGATGACCCATCTTAAGATCCTTGATGGAGGAGCAGAGGTTCTTGGCCAAAATCTCCAGGTAGGCCGTGCTATCCATCTTCCCATGGATGCGGACCAAATGGCCAGGCCCCTTGGCTGAGAAACAGCCCCACAGCATGATGCTGCCACCACCATGCTTGACTGTAGGGATGGTATTCTTGATGGTATGCAGTGCCATCCAGTCTCCAAACGTCACGTGTGTGGTTGGCACCAAAGATCTCGATCTTGGTCTCCTCAGGCCATAGAACCTTGAACCAGTCTGTCTCAGAGTCCTCCAAGTGATCATGAGCAAACTGTAGACGAGCCTTGACATGACGCTTTGAAAGTAAAGGTACCTTACGGGCTCGTCTGGAACGGAGACTATTGCGGTGGAGTACGTTACTTATGGTATTGACTGAAACCAATGTCCCCACTGCCATGAGATCTTCCCGGAGCTCCTTCCTTGTTGTCCTTGGATTAGCCTTGACTCTTCAGATAAGCCTGGCCTCAGCACGGGAGGAAATGTTCAAACGCTGTCCAGGCCGTGGAAGGCTAACAGTAGTTCCATAAGCCTTCCACTTCCGGATGATGCTCCCAACAGTGGAGACAGGTAGGCCCAACTCCTTGGAAAGGGTTTTGTACCCCTTGCCAGCCTTGTGACCCTCCACGATCTTGTCTCTGATGGCCTTGGAATGCTCCTTTGTCTTTCCCATGTTGACCATGTATGAGTGCTGTTCACAAGTTTGGGGAGGGTCTTAATTAGTCAGAAAAGGCTGGAAAAAGAGATAATTATTCCAAACATGTGAAGCTCATTGTTCTTTGTGCCTGAAATACTTCTTAATACTTTAGGGGAACCAAACAGAATTCTGGTGGTTTGAGAGGTTGAATAATAAATGACCCTCTGAATAAACTTTTCACAATTTAAAAAAAAATAAAAAAAGAAATAACATTCTTTTTTGCTCCAGTGCATTTCACACTTCCAGGCTGATCTACAGTCCAAATGTCACAATGCCAAGTTAATTCCGAATGTGTAACCCTGCTAAATCTGCAGGGGGTTGAATACTACTTGTAGGCACTGTATATACAGTATATATAGAAAAACCCCTACACATGCTCTGCACCCACTCTGGCCACAGCTAGAGAGCACACTGGCATCATGTCACAGGCCCCCCCTTGATGTAATTACACCAATCAGGGGCCCACAGCTGCAGTGCAAGTGTGGAACAGAGAGCCAGTGGCCATCCGCTACTCAATGGTGTTCAGCCATGCATCCGAGGAAATAGCAATGGCCACCATCACTCAAAGGCCCAGTTGTTGTGCCCCTGCATATATTACACCATATTCATGACACACACATAGATATATACTATATAAATAGTGATAGGATAGATTGATAGATATAGGGTTCGACTGCAGTGTCTGGGGTCCACAGGAGGAGTTAACTCTAAGGGCCACACTGGAACTCTATGCAAATACCAGCAGGAGGCCCCCACACAGCCCTCTACACACAGCAGGAGGCCCCCACAAAGCCTCCTACGCATGGCAGGAGGACCCCACACAGCCTCTTATGAATGGCAGGAGGCCCCCACACAGATGGAGGCCCCCACACAGCCTCCTATGCAAGGCAGTAGGCCCCCACACAGCCTCCTACACATGGCAGGAGGCCGCTACACAACCCTCCACACACAGCAGGTGGCCCCTATATATCCCCCCACACATACAATATATAGAAAAAAGTCCAGCTCACCCAATGGAGACAGTTAATAACTTGACCGGTGCACGGAAGATAAAACAGGATCCCTCTGCAGCAGGATGTAGTATGGAAAATTATCCAGCATCCAGATCAGTAGATTAGTTTAATATTAAATTTTCCTTTATTCCAAAATTCATAAAAGCATAAAATTCTCCATCATGATGAAGAACGCATCACAAGACGTGTAGGGTGGACGCGTTTCGGACAAAAAACTAGTCCTTAATCTGAGATGGATTAGTGGGCGGGATCAGGTGGATGAGAACGCCCACCTAGGGGTCCTGAGGTATCAGGGGTGGGAACACAAGCAGTTGAAGTCTGAGTCTAGAACAGAACAGTTAAGTTTTGAGTTGAGTTCGAGGTGGAGTGAAGTGAAGTGGTGTGTAGTAGTCAGAGCTGACAGCGAAGTGTAGTCGGGGGTACGGGCCCTTGGACTACCCGGCAAAGTGGCAGACAGTGAACAGGGCCACAGGCGACGGAGATCCGGTCGCGGCAGACCTTAAGTGGACCAGGGCAGGGTTGTAGCCCGCCGACAGCGGGAATCCGGTCCGGAGGCCGTGCACAGACAGGATGCCTGGACCCTAGGATGAGGAAGGTTGCATGCCCCTTGTTAATCAAGCAGCAGAGGACAAGGTTTCAGGCCTTGTTTTCCAGAAGCCCAGAGAGCAAAACGGAAGCCTAACGCAGGGGATAGGGTGTCCGTCAGAACCCACAGAAATCCCACAGGTCAGATTTCGCGGGTCCCAGCTCCCAAACACACACAGCACTGGGATTGGACCTCCCTGTTCCATGTGGAGTCATCCGACAGAAGAGACAAATACAAAGTGCAGGAGGAAGGGACACCTGTTCACTAAACCCGGGTGTGGGACCCGAATACGCCCTCCAACGGCAGCCAGTCACTGGCAACTTGGTTTACCACTGGACTTGTGTGAGATTACTGAACTGTGAGTACACCATTGACCCGGCGCACTACCTCTAACAGCCATTACTCCCGTGTACTGACCACGGGCCCCGGGATTACACCTCCCCTACCCGTGGAGGGGATTCCACCTTGCTGCCCTGCTCCATCAGCCCCGGGCGCCCCATCACCAGGCAGCGGTGGTGCCATCCCTCACTGCAACCCCTCGGGTGGCGTCACCGACACAACAAATCCCCTGTACATATCCCCCTTCCGACGGTTGTGAGGATGGACAGCCGTGCGAGCCCGGGTCCGGTCACCACTCGAGCTGTAGCAGCGAACCCGGATCCAAGCGGCCCCTTAGAAGCGGCAGCGGCCCCCGCCCGCAACACCTACACATAGCAGGAGACCACCACACAGCCTCCTACGCATGGCAGGGGCCTCCACACAGCCTCCTACACACAGCAGGGGCCTCCACACAGCCTCCTACGTGCAGTAGGGGCCTCCACACAGAGTCCTATGCACATCAGGAGCCTACACACAGCCTCCTATGCACAGCAGGAGGCCCCCACATGGCGTCCTATGCACGTCAGGAGGCCCCAACGCAGTCTTTTACGCACGTCAAGAGGCCCCCACACAGCCTCCTACACACATCAGGAGGCCTCCAGACAGCTTCCTACACACAGCAGGGGTCTCCACACAGCCTCCTACGCACAGCAAGGACCTCCACACAGCCTCCTACGTACAGAAGGGGCCTCAATACAGCCTCCTACGTACAGAAGGGGCCTCAATACAGCCTCCTACACACAGCAGAGGCCTCCACACAGCCTTTTACACACAGCAGGGGCCTCTACATAGCCTCCTACGTGCAGTAGGGGCCTCCACACAGAGTCCTATGCACATCAGGAGCCTACACACAGCCTCCTATGCACAGCAGGAGGCCCCCACATGGCGTCCTATGCACGTCAGGAGGCCCCAACGCAGTCTTTTACGCACGTCAAGAGGCCCCCACACAGCCTCCTACACACAGCAGGAGGCCTCCAGACAGCTTCCTACACACAGCAGGGGTCTCCACACAGCCTCCTACGCACAGCAAGGACCTCCACACAGCCTCCTACGTACAGAAGGGGCCTCAATACAGCCTCCTACACACAGCAGAGGCCTCCACACAGCCTTTTACACACAGCAGGGGCCTCTACATAGCCTCCTACAGACAGCAGAGTGTCCCCACACAGCCTCTTATACACAGCAGCGGGTCCCCACACAGCCTCCTATACACAGCAGGGGTGTCCACACAGCCTTCTACACACAGCAGGGGTCTCCACACAGCCTCCTACACACAGCACAATATACTCACATACGATACATACAGTAGAAGTCTTCTTCCTTCCCAGCCTCCAGGAGAGGAGTGGATCTGTTCTAGCAACTTCTCAGGCCGGAGCAGACGCCCTTCCCCCCTCTCTCTGCTGCAGACGGGAGAAGACAAGACGCAGAGCACAGAGGAGTGGAGGGCGCCCCCTGCTGTCTGCCGGCCGGCGCCCTGGACACCACTCTCACATAGGTAAAGCCGGCCATTATTCTATCCATCCATCTTCCTATCCCTCTATCCATCTATCAATCAATCAATATCTATCTATCCATCTTTTCAATCTTTCTATGGCTTGAAATATTGTGAATCCTGCAGAATATTCCATATTTCTGCATAAATTTGAAATAAAAATAGAGTTGAATGTCACACAAGTCTTAACCCCTTCCCGACCTTGGACGTACTGGTACGTACTGCTAAGGCTGCGTCCCTGCATTTGATGTGGGCTCACATGCTGAGCCCACATCTTTCCCTGCACATGTCGGCTCATCTGATCAGCCCTCTTGTGCCTCTAACAGCTGCTGGCAGATTGGATATCCTCCTGTGGCTGTTAACTGGTTAAATCCCGCGGTTAATCACTGACCGTGGGATGTAATATGCTCCGGCAGGGAACACGATCAAGATATAAAATAAATAAATCCGATCGGTGATCAGCATAACAGAAAAAAAAATCCAAATGCCAAAATTCTTTTGGCCACCACTACATTATAATAAAATACAATAAGAAGCGATCAAAACATCACATCTATCCAAAATTGTTATCAGGAGGAACGTCAGCGCAGGACGCAAAAAATAAGCCCTCACACAGCATTTGATCCCAAAAAATGAGAACGCTACGTGTCTGGGAAAATGACGCCAGAAGTGATTTTTGTTTTGTTTTTTTGTTTTTACAAACTTCTGAATTTTTTTTTCACCGTATAAATAAAATAAAAACTATACATGTTTGGTATCTATTATCTAGTATACTACACCCCCCTTAGTCCTCCATATATTATAGTGCACCAGCATAGTCTCCATATATTATAGTGCACCCCTATAGTTCTCCACATATTATAGTTCACCCCTATAGTCCTCCGTATATTATAGTGTCCCCCTATAGTCCTCCATATATTATAGTGCACCCACATAGACCTCCATATATTATAGTGTACCCCTATAGTCTTTCATATATTACAGTGCACCCCTATAGTCCTCCATGTATTATATTATTATTATTATTATATAGTCTTTCATATATTATAATGCACCTCCATATAGTATAATACACCCCCATAGTCCTCCATATATTATACTGCACCCCATAGTCCTCCATATATTACAATGCGCCTCCCATAGTCTTTCATATATTATAATGCACCTCCATAGTCCTCCATGTAGTATAATGTACCCTCATAGTCCTCCACCATTGTATTCATTGATTTAAAAAAAGCAAAAAACAAAACAACTTTAAAGGAATTTGACACAATAATTAAATTTGATGATCCCCTTATAGGACACGTACACTATCTTGGATGTAGTAATTGTCTACAACAGGTAAATGTTGCATTAGTATTAGGCAGTTATGATGACATCACAGGGCACATGACATCTTAGACCTTGAATGACATCACAATGGGTATAGAATGTACAAGGTTCTGCACCGGAGCCATTCTGTGCCACTAGTACCTGACAGCCGGAAGGGGATGAGTGCAGGTAGGTGGCTCTTTACTTATTGGGGGATGGCAGCTGAAACCTATTGTAATCAGTTGTAATTGCTGTGGGAAGTAGTGGCCCCTACAGGACACATGCGTTATTATGGCCCCTATAATAGGAGGGTGACAATGTAATACAGGTTTATGGGGTCTTCCAGAACTTGAGCTGCTACTTACACTGGCTCCCCACTATGGAGCCCACCCTACACGACAACCATGTGTATATACATATGTACACACATATACACACAGATATAATACACAGACGGGTGGGGACAACTCCACATGGCTCCGTTTTTGGGTAGTTTTGCCATTTTATGTGAACAAATGATAGCATTTTGTAACTGAAATCGAGGTGCAAATGCTATTACTCTCTGCTGGCAGCTCTTTTGTCCCTATTGAATCAGTGGATGACCTGGGAGATGTCGTTTACTATGGTCAGGAGCGTCAATTTGAGCTTTCCTTTAGTAAATAGGGTACTAGATAATATGGATTAAAATAGAAGGGTCCCTTTAAATGTGCGTGCCATGATTTTAAAATGGGGGTTTTACCTATTTATTAAATTAACTCATCCTTGATGTTGTAAACTTGATCCATACCAGCAGTGATCGTTCTGATGATATTACAGGTCACATGACATTACCAACATTCTGTGACATAATTACAATAGAATGTACAAAGTTCTAAACGAGAACTTTTTGTGTTTTTAGACTCTGATGGCACGAAGGTGACAAGTCCAGATAAGTATCTCGTCTCTCAGTTTCGGGGGCCTGTTCACACATTACATAGCTGGGGGGCTGGGGGAAGAGACGCTAAATTTATTCATGAATTTGGCAGGACTGGTTGGCCAACTAGGACCCAGCAGGGCCGGACTGGTTGGGGAGCTAGGACCCAGCATGGCCAGACTGGTTGGGCAGCTAGGACATCCAGCAGGGCCAAATTGATTGGGCAGCTAGGACTCAGCAAGGCCAAACTGGTTGGGCAGCTAGGACCCAGCAGGTCCAAACTGGTTGAGCAGCTAGGACCCAGCAGGGCCAGACTGGTTGGGCAGCTAGGACCCAGCAGGGCCAAACTGGTTGGGCAGCTAGGAACCAGCAGGGCCAAACTGATTGGGCAGCTAGGACACGGCATAGCCAAACTGGTTGGGCAGCTAGGATTCAGCAGGGCCAAACTGTTGGGCATCTGGGACCCAGCACGGCCAAACTAGTTGGGCAGCTAGGACCCAGCAGGGCCAAATTGGTTGGGTAGCTAGGACCCAGCAGGGTCAAACTGGTTGGGCAGCTAAGACCCAGCAGGACCAAACTGGTTGGGTAGTTAGGACCCAGCAGGGTCAAACTGGTTCGGCAGCTAGGACCCAGAAGGGCCAAACTGGTAGAGCAGTTAGGGCCCAGCAGGGCCAAAGTGGTTAAGTAGCTAGTACCCAGAAGGGTAAAACTCGTTGGGCAGCTAGGATCCAGCAGTGCCGACCTTGTTGGGCAGCTAGGACCCAGCAGGGCTGACTTGGTTTGGCAGCTGGGACCCAGCAGGACCAAACTGGTTAGGCAGGTGGGACCCAGCAGGGCCAAACTGGTTGGGCAGTTAGGACCCAGCAGGGCCAAACTGGTTGGGCAGCTGGAACCCAGCAGGGCCAAACTGGTTGGGCAGCTAGACCCCAGCAGGGCTGACTTGGTTTTGCAGCTGGGACCCAGCAGGACCAAACTGGTTAGGCAGCTGGGACCCAGCAGGGCCAAACTGGTTGGGCAGCTAGAACCCAGCAGGGCTAACCTAGTTGAGCAGCTAGGACCCAGCAGGGCCGATCTGGTTGGGCAGCTAGAACCCAACACAGAAGACTTGGTTGGGCAGCTAGGACCCAGCAGGGCCAAACTAGTTGGGCAGCTAGGACTCAGCAGGGCCAAACTGGTTGGGCAGCTGGGACCCAGCAGGCCCAAACTGGTTGCACAGCTGGGACCCAGCAGGTCCAGACTGGTTGAGGACCCAGCAGGGCCAACCTGGTTGGGCAGCTAGCACCCAGCAGGGCCGACCTGGTTGAGCAGCTTGGACCCAGCAGGGCCGACCTGGTTCGGCAGCTAGAACTAGCAGGGCCGACCTGGTTGGGCAACTAGGATCCAGCACAGAAGACTTGGTTGGGCAGCTAGGACTCAGCAGGGCCAAACTGGTTGGGCAGCTGGGACCCAGCAGAGCCAAACTGGTTGCACAGCTGGGACCCAGCAGGTCCAAACTGGTTGAGAACTCAGCAGGGCCGACCTGGTTGGGCAGCTAGGACCCAGCAGGGCCGACCTGGTTGGGCAGCTAGGACCCAGCAGGGCCAACCTGGTTGGACAGCTGGGACCCAGCAAGGCCCACCTGATAGGGCAGCTAGGACCCAGCAGGGCCAAACTGGTTGCACAGCTGGGACCCAGCAGGTCCAAACTGGTTGAGGACCCAGCATGGCCGACCTGGTTGGGCAGCTGGGACCCAGCAGGGCCAAATTGGTTGGGCAGCTGGGACCCAGCAGAGCCAAACTGGGTTGGGTAGCTAGGAGCTAGCAGGGCCGACCTTGTTGGGCAGCTAGGACCCAGCAGGGCCAACCTGGTTGGGCAGCTGGGACCCAGCAAGGCCCACTCGGTTGGGCAGCTAGGACCCAGCAAGGCCGACCTGGTTGGGCAGCTAGGACCCAGCAGGCCCACCTGGTTGGGCAGCTGGGATCCAGCAGGGCCTACCTGGTTGGTCAGCTGGGACCTAGCATGGCCGACCTGGTTGGGCAGCTAGGACCCAGCAGGGCCGACTTGGTTGGGCAGTTAGGACCCAGTGGGACCCATACAATTGAAAGTGGGTGGCGGCGGCGGGGGACCTGCAGGGAGGTGGGGGGTGGGCACCAGGCCACCCTGACTCATGGGTCCCATAGCGGTGGCATGGCCTGCTGCCATTGGCGGTATGCCTCTGGGTGCGCAGCTATGCATTATCACCTCCAAAGCAGGTGGAATCGTGCATTAGGAGGATATATTGTACTGCACAGGGCCCCTACCATGTTCTGGCAGAGGGGTTTCTCCTGCCTATGTCCGCCCCTGATGTACAGTTATACAGCAATATGCAGCAGGACAGACAAGATCCAGGGTAATATCTGATTGCCAGAAATGGGGTCAGGAAGGAATTTTTTTCCCCCTGATGTAGAACACTCCGGGGGGTTTCTTCGCCTTCCTCTGGATCTTTGGGTCTGGTGGCTTTCATCAGGTCCGCAGTGTCTGCAGCAAGTTCTGTGGATCTGAGAATCACTGTGATCCTTGTGTAATTTACTAAAGGGCTAGTAATATTTTCATTACAATGTTGCTTATTGCTATTCCAATAAAATAGGAAAAAATGACAGATAATATATTGTGTTGTGTGCTTTATTTGTCTGCACTTCACCATACACAGTGAAAACCGCACAATACTCCAGAACTAGAGCCAGACATGGCTGCTAAACCGGCATCTAATAAAGTGTCTCATCTGCAGGGGGTTACAAAGGGATCATGATGCCCCATAGCAGAAATTCTAATTGCCCCCCCAAGAGAAAAAAACTCCAAGAGAAAAAACAAAAAGAAAATAATACTATACATATATATATATATATATATATATATATATATATATATATATATATATATATACATATATATACAGTATATATTTGACTGGTCACAGAAAGGCATACCTCACAACTTTACAGCCCTTACAAAGTAATTTTCCTCCTATTGAGGCTCTTAGATTCTCCTTTCATTGCCCCCCATAAGGTATGATTCCAGCAAAAGTTGACACAAACACTCTATGATCCCCCCCACAGTGAATTCCTCCACACGCCCAGTATAATAACCCAACTGTGCCACCCCCTTCAACTATCCGGAAAAGTATGGTGACCCCCAACACAGTATAATACCTAACTGTAACCCCCAAACAGCCCTCCATGCAGTATAATGGATCTAGATATAGTATAATTGTCCCCAATACAGACCTCAAATAGCCCTCCATAAAGTATAAACACTCCTTCATTGCCCTCCAAATAATATAATTCCCCACTTTCCATTGACGTCTAAGGAGCCATGTATCCATATGAGACTGCAGGAGTCCTGTCTTATCACGTATCTGTATTGTACATACATGTGTACTGCCCAGCTATCTATCTGACACAATCTATTGCACTTTAACTTCTACCTCTGTATTAGTGCTTCATCATCCAGTGTGGAAATGTGATCTTGCGTACGCAAAACCAATGGAAGACAATCACTGAAGAGCAAAAGGCTAAAAATGTTTTGATCTTTTGACTTTCAGGCTCCATATCTCATAATCCAGCTTTGAGTGTGAAACGACCTTCATTTTATAGCCCATCATCTTGGCTATCTCATACATATTTTACTAGCAACTATTTAGCACATAATTAATTATACAGATTCTTGTAATGTTACTGTATTGTTATTGTTTTGCTCTTGGTGGTGGAAAAATCTTTTCCTTCCTGTATACTATAAACTACAACCTATTCTCACATTCCCTAATAGCTCAGCGTGTTATTAGGTTGATTCACAAGTGAAAGGTCACTGGTTCAGATCGAGGAGCAGCCATGAAGATTTCCAAGAAAAGAGAAACAGCATCATCCAGCTCATCCATAGCGGTTACTCAACCAAGAAAATTACCAAACCACATGAAGTGAGTGCCATTGCAGCTGGAAGAACAAAAAATCAAAGCTGTCCATTGAAAAGCCAAGAGATGACGTCCAGGCAAAATATTGGAGTCAACAAGTCGGCTCATCACAGGTCTATCAGCTCTGGTGACAAACTCGGCAGTGGAGGCGGCTCGTATGCTGCATAATAATGAGATCACAGATGACCATGCAAGCACCATGCAACACACATTACGCAAGTCTGGGATGGTGGCCTGAAAAGAAGGTGTCATAAGAAGCATCGGCTCAAGTAAAATAATAGAAATTAAAATTTAGATTTTAGGAGCAAAACAGTAACAATGCAGTGACATGACAAGAATCTGTATAAGTAATCATATGCTAAATGGTTGAGAGTCAAATTTATGTATGAGATAGGCAGGATGATTGTTTATAAAATGAGGGTCGTCTCACGCTCAGAGCTGTAGTGGATGGTGAGATATGTAGTCGGAAAGTCAAAAGTTCAAAACATTGTTACTAGTGATGAGCGGGCTTTACCATGCTCGGGTGTTCGGTACTCAACGAGCAGCCAGACTCTCCGACGGTTTCGACTCGTGTACCAAGAATAATAGAAGTCAATGGGAAACGCGATTTTTTTTCTGCAAGATATTTAGGAGAAATGCTCACGTTCCCCAATGACTTACTTTATACTCAGTACAGGAGTTGAGAACGTCCGAATGTCCAACTGATGGTTACAAGTACTAGGTCAATCAATGTGTGGATGAAGGACCACCACATCAAAACTCTGTCAAGGCCAGCCCAATCTCCAGACCTGTACCCCATTAAAAACTTCTGGAATGTAAGCAAGAGGAAGATGGATAGTCACAAGCCATCAAACAAAGAAGAACTGCTTAAATGTTTGCACCAGGAGTGGCATAAGGTCACCCAAAAGCAGAGTAAAGGACTGGTGGAAAGCATGCCAAGACACATGAAAGCTGTGATTAAAAATCATGGTTATTCCACAAAATATTAATTTTGGAACCCTTCCAAGGCAGTGGAGCTGAGAGGCAGCATTACATACACAGCGCCCACCCTGTCCTCATGTTGTGTATGTGATACTGCCTCTTAGCTCGACTGCCCTGAGCAGACTGAGGTGCAGTGACACACACAAAGCATCCTCATAGTGTGTATGTGATACTATGCCTCAGTCTGCTCAGGTTAGTGGAGCTGAGAGGCAGTGACACATACACAGTGTCCCCCATCCTCATGGTGTGTATGTGGTTCTGCACCTCAGTCTGCTCAAGTCAGAGGAGCTGAGAGGAAGTGACACACACACATTGTCCTCCGTCCTCATGGTGTGTATGTGGTACTGCACCTTAGTGTGTTCAGATCATTGGAGCTCAGAGGCAGTGACACACACAGTGCCCCCCATCATCATGGTGTGTATGTGGTCCTACATCTCAGTCTGCTCAGGGCAGTGAAGCTGAGAGGCAGCGATACATACACAGTTCCCCTCGTTCTCATGGCGTGTATCACATGACCCTGTGCTACCATGACAACAATCGGATCCACGTGATCAAGTCACATGACTTCTGGTGGTGGCCGGTGAGTAAAACTTTAACGCAATCGCCACATTTTGCCAGCGCCATTTAAGGGATTAACAGAGTGGATAGCAATTCCACTTGTGCCTGCAAGGCCCACACGTCAGCTGTACAAATCAGTTGACATGTGCGCGGATCCCCACTGGCAGCCCGCAGCAGCCGATGGGGATTAACACTATGACCGCTAGGATGTAATTTTACTGCCCGCGGTCGTTAAGGGGTTAATCCATTAAAATGTCATCACGATTTGACAAATAGAGTGTGCAGTATCTTTCCACAGGTCCTGTAGACATTAAAAAAATAAATAAAAATAAGATTAAGACAAATTAAGAATAAGACAAATAGATAGATAGATAGATAATAGGTAGATGGATAGTTAGATACTAGATAAAGAGATAGATAGATAGATAGATGGACAGATGATAGATAGATGGATATGTGCCACCCCTGCAGCGGATCGAACCGCTCGGATCCGGGGTTGGTGATTTCTCATGGCTCGAGGGACCCGGGGGCTAGGGGCCACACTCAAATGAAGAATGGGAATATTTACAGGGGATAGGTATATATAGTTCGTGTACGGTAATTGGGAGTACTGCCGCTGTCGTTGGGAGTACCCGGGGTGTTGGAGTGGGGCAGCAAGATGACGTTACCCTCCACGGGTAGGGGAAGGCCCCGGGACTCTGGATGGAGCTATGGGATACAGGGGGAGCGCAGGCTCGCTGGTGGCAGGGGTCAGTCGGGTACTCACTCAGCAATAAAGCAGACGCTGACAACACAGTAAACCAAGTCTCTGACTGCCGCTGTCTTTTGAGGGGAGCTTGTCCGGGTATCATCCCCTGCAGAACTACTTGGTGGTCCGTGACCTGCCTCCTGGCACAAATTTAGAGTGTCTTTTGTGGCCCATCAGCGTGGAGCTTTCCGGGCCCCGCTCCCCACTATGGCTAAGTGAAGGAGCCTGCTCTCAGGAACTCACGCTTGGGATTTCATTGGGCGGCTTGTTTGGAAAGCCCTATCTCCCTCGTTGCGCTAGTGCCTCCGATCTCTGAGCTTCGTGGGAACAGTCCATAAAGGCCCTGTCCTCCGCAGGTTAATTGCCGGGTCACCTGAAGCTTCTCCCCGACCTAGGGTCCGTGTACCCCGTCGTGCCTTTGGTCCCGGACCGGTGATTATGACCAGGCTGCTGACCATCCTCCAACACAGGACTCAGGCACCTAGCCTCAATACCCTGCGAGCGGGGGTCCGACTCCTCTAGGTCCAGACCACCGTCTGCGACCTAGTCTGCTTCACCCCTGGGAGCTACAATTTCCAGCTTCATCAGAGCTCCTCACAGCTCGAGGGCTACCACTGCTCTGGCTTGACACCTCCCACCTCCCTGCCTGACTCCTAGGTTGGCGGGCCTATTCCAGCTTAAGCAGCCCACTGGTGTGCCTGACAGGGTGTGGTGCAAGGTGTATCTAGGACTTGTGAATGCTGGTGGAGGGAGTACTGCAGGATGGAGACCCAGAACCATGGGGGGTTGAATCCTGCACTAAAGAGAAAGAGCGTGCAGTACCCCGTGACGACCTGAATAGTCCAGGGGCGGCACATTCCACCTTGGTTAAACGTAGTTCATCCCTGAGCTACAGGACACCCAGAGGTTTATTTTGTAACTGAAAAAGAGGAACATAACACTTTTATTAACACTTTCCACCCCTCACAGGGGAGGCACATTACTTAAATGTTTCAACTATGAAAACTCTTATGGCCCTGTCACACACACAGATAAATCTTTGGCAGATCTGTGGTTGCAGTGAAATCATGGACATTGGTCATTGTTCCATTTGTACACAGCCACAAACCTGGCACTGATTGTCCACAATTTCACTGCAACCACAGATCTGCCACAGATCTGCCACGCATCTGCCACAGATCTGCCACAGATCTGCCACAGATCTGCCACAGATCTGCCACAGATTTATCTCTGTGTGTGACAGGGCCTCTAGAGTTCATCTTTTGTGAAAACCTGTGGAACGCTACCGGTTGTATTGATAGCAGGTGCTCAACCTGCTCCGTTGCAGCCCCTTCCTGCGACAGTCCAGTTCCAACGTCCAGGATCCCATTAATCCGCCACCCAAACAAACCTGACCCGCTGCATTCCTACTTAGTGTCCGTGACAGAGTTAATGTCCCGGATTCAAAAGGACGACTCTGGTAGGCACAGGAGGTGCAACTTATTTACAATAGCACAAGTCCGTGCTGGCCGCAACCAGTCCCACAGCCATGGTCCATTTTTACTACTAAAATACAGAGAAAAGAAAATGGAGTCCATGCACCGAGTGCAAACATTATACAAACTTCTTCAATTAGGTGAGGTACTCAGTTGATTAAAACCCGGTAATCATCATTTTTCACATATACATTACTTATCATTTTTCAAGAAAATAAACTAAGAAAAATAACAAAAGAAAGCACAGTATATACATTAAGATAGCCTGGTACCGCTAGCATCACTCCCTATATCTCATTGGGGGTTGACCAAAGTTAACCCGGGTCAACCTTCTCAATTATGGACCCTCTTCTTCCCCCTGTGATGTGGCAATGACTCCTACAGGTTCCTCATCCTCAGAGGCAGGTGTGGCTGGTAGGACTCTATGTGTTCGTGGTAAGGGTACAGTTACTACTCTAGGTGCTGGAGTGCTGGAGTGGATGCAGTGTCAGTAAGCCTTTCCTGTTCTGGTTCTTCCACGGGTTGTGGGAATGTTAACACAGGGACTATCACTGCTCCATTTGGCATGGGCCAGTCTTCTGGGAAATCACCTAGAATGGTACGGATCATCCTCTTCTTCCATTCCACTGGTTGAGGTTGGGGCTGGGGTTCATCTGCAACTCTTAAGGGCTCTGGACACTTCTTTAAGTGAACCCGGGAGATAGACGTGGTTCTTCCCTGATCCTTGCTGATGAGGCAAGTCTTTTGGTTGTCAAAGTTAGATGGTTGCACCACGTAAGGTTCCTTCTCCCATTGGTCATCCAATTTGTGCAACTTTCTCTTCCTCTTCAGTACCATCTCACCTGGTGAGAAAGGGATAGCTTTTGCCTGCTTGTTGAAGTTCCTTTTTTGCTTCTCTCTACTCTGGTTCAAATTCTCTTCAACATACTCTTGGATCTGCTTATACTGGATCTGGCGAAGTGAGTCCCAATCCGCTTCGAGCGAGTAAGTTTCAGGCAGTTCGACCTCCATTTCTAAGTCCACTGGGAGTCTCCCAGGTCTGGCTCTCATCAGGTAAGCGGGTGCACATTTGGTGGATCCCACAGGAATGTTATTGTAGATGTCAACGAGATCTGACAGTTTTTCAGGCCACTGGTTCCGCTCCTCAAGTGGAAGAGTCTTCAGCAGGTTGATCACTAAGTGGTTCATCTTCTCGCACATCCCATTTGTCTGAGCATGGTAGGGTGTAGTGCGTATCTTCTTACAGACTGCAGAATTCCTTGAAGATTTCAGCCTCAAATGCTGGACCTTGATCGGTGAGGACTTGATCAGGATACCCATGCGGCTTGCAGAAGTGTGCTTGGAACGCCTTTGCTGCTGTACTGGCAGTTAAATCTTTCACAGTTACCACCACCAGGAATCGGGAACAGTTGGTCCACCATTGTGAGCGCATAAGTGTAACCACTCCTGCTTGGGGTTAGCTTGATCCAAAGCTACAATCTCCAGGGGCTGCTTGGTGACTATTGGTTGGAGTGGTGCTCGCTGACTGGTGCCATCTTGCCTCCTCAAGGCGCAAGGACCGCAGTTCCTACACCAGGTCTCTATGGTATCTCTCATCCCAATCAAGTAGAAGCGACTTCTCAGCAACATCTCCAACTTCTTGCATACAAAGTGCCCTGCTCTGTCATGGTACGCTTCCAGGACCACCAGGACGTACGCTTTAGGTATCACTATCTGGCAGAATCTTTCATGCGTTTGGGATTGGTAAGACTTCTGCACAACTTGCCACGATGGAGATACAGTCGACTCCTGTCCTGCCACAGCTTCTTAGCTTTTGGAGCACCTGGTTCCAGACGGGAGCCAGCTTGGGCTAAAGGGTACTTTACACGCTGCGATATCGGTATCGATATCGCTAGCGAGTATACCCATCCCAGTCGGTTGTATGACACATGGAAATAGCTGCCCGTGGCGCACAACCTCGCTTACACCCGTCACACGGACTTACCTGCCCTGCGACGTCGGTCTGGCTGGCGAACCGCCTCCTTTCTAAGGGGGCGGTTCGTGCGGCATCACAGCGACGTCACACGGCAGCCATCCAATAGAAGCAGAGGGGCGGAGATGAGGGGCGTAACATCCCACCCACCTCCTTCCTTCCTCATTGCCGGTGGACGGAGGTAAGGAGATGTTTGTCGCTCCTGCAGTGTCACACACAGTGATGTGTGCTGCCGCAGGAGTGACGAACAACATCGCTACTGTCCAGACAACGATATTTGGTGTTGGAACAACCTCTCCAACACCAACGATTTTTGTCTTTTTTGTGATCATTTTAGGTTGCTCCAGCCTGTCACACACTGCGACGTTGCTAACGATGCCGGATGTGCGTCACAAACACCGTGATCTCGACGATATATCGTTAGCGATGTCGCAGCGTGTAAAGCACCCTTAACAGTGCTTTGATTAGCCTGATTGCAGGATCACCATCCTGGGCTTCTTGCCAACCGTAATGGGGTAATGGATTGAAAGTTGCCGCCTGTTGACTGCTATGGGACCGAGGCTGATCTAGGCCAGCAGGCCGATGGAAGGAGGCAATTCGATCTCCTCTAAGTTATCTTCGTCCTTCCCATCATCGGGTAAATAGGGCATTCTGGATAGTGCATCCGCATTGATGTTCTTGCAGCCAGCCCTGTATTTTATGGTGAAATCAT
This sequence comes from Anomaloglossus baeobatrachus, assembly GCF_048569485.1. Taxonomy (NCBI): domain Eukaryota; kingdom Metazoa; phylum Chordata; class Amphibia; order Anura; family Aromobatidae; genus Anomaloglossus; species Anomaloglossus baeobatrachus. The sequence goes on along the minus strand of NC_134358.1, from coordinate 217,658,713 downwards.
AATTCGCCAATCTTGCAACCCAACACTGTTCTAGCGCTCTAAGCTTCGCCATGTCCAGGTGGGTCAATGGATTATTATCCGTATACATGGTGAATTTTGTAGAACCCAGGTAGTGCTTGAATCTCTTGGTTACGGCCCATACGAGTGCCAAGAACTCCAACTTGAAAGAACTATACTGTAGTTCTCAGGGTTTCTCTCTGTAGGCCTCAGCTTCCTGCTGGCATAGGCCATCACCTTCTGTTTGCCCTTGTCGCGGGCGGAGGAGGGGACGCCGCGCTCTCCCACTGCTCGGGTCCGGCTGCCGCTGCTCTGCGGCTGCGGCTGCTCGGTGGCTCGAGCGATGGGCCGGATCCCGGGGACTCGAGCGGTGCTCCTCGCCCGTGAGTGAAAAGGGGTGGTTTGGTGTTGGGGATATTGTCCGTGACGCCACCCACGGTTGTGGTGATTTTTGGTGACACCACCGCTGCTCCGGATGGGGATCCCGGGGACGTTGACAGGGAGCAGCTTGGGTTGTTACTCTCCCCTCCGTGGGTAGGGGGGTTTGTTGTCCCGGGGCCCTGGTGATGGGGTAGGGATGGATGGCAGGTGGGTTCCGGGGCCTGATGAGGTGCAGGTTCGCAGGGGCAGCGCTGTGCCGCACGGCACGGAGGTACTCACTCAGCCCAATGATGATGACACAGTTCACGGTAAAACAAGCGGCTGGTTGGACAGGTCCCTCGGACAGCTGCGGCGTTGTTGTTCCCTGCAAGTTAGCGGTGACTGTCTCTTCCCTGCACCTAAGTACGGTTGTTGGTATCGATGGGTTCCCACTGGTAACCCGCTCCCCGACATGGATATGGGCCGGAGGAGCCCCTTTTTGCCCGCAGGCGCTGGCCCTGAGGAACTGGTGCCTTGGCGGTGGTGGTGTCCCTCCCACTCGGTCGGACTGTTGCCTTCAATCGGGACTTAGTTGTTTGGAAACCCAGGAGGTCCCCTTCACTGACGGATTTGGCAAATTCACGGCGACTCCAAGCCTTGCCGGGGTCCGAAAGGCCCCTGCCACTGGTGCTGGCTTCTCTTTGTGTACCGGTCTGGTACCGACGGGCCACCACCCATCCGCGGTCCTTACGGTAGACTCCAATCGGCCACTCCAGCAGACGGTCACCGCCGTCTGCCAACCTTGCTGTCTCGCCCGGGGCACACACCCGGACGCTCTCAGTCAGTTTTGTTTGCTCTCCTACCACTTCACTCCTCACACATTCACCTCTCCAACTAATCTCACTGGTTTTCCCGCCTCCAGGACTGTGAACTCCTCAGTGGGTGGAGACCAACCGCCTGGCTCCACCCCCTGGTGTGGACATCAGCCCCTGGAGGAGGGCAACAAGGGTTTTGTGTCTGACCTTGATGTGCCTGCAGGGAATGTGGGGTGTGTTGTGATGTTGTTCTCTGTGACCCCTGGCTTGTCCAGGGCGACACACCCTTCTGCACCTGGGACAGGACCGCTCCTAATCCTACGTTGCTGGCGTCCATGTACAATACAAACGGGAGACCGTTGTCGGGATAGGCAAGGATCTCGTCCCCCGTCAGAGCTGACTTCATCTGCTCAAAGGAATCTTCTTGTTCCTTACCCCACTTGAATGGAGGGCCAGAGGGCTTGACATGCTTGGGTTGCCCCACCAGGAGATCTTGTAAGGGAGCCGCCATCTTGGTGTAGTACTTTACGAACCTGCGGTAGTACCCCATCAAGCCCAGGAACTGCCGAACTTCTCTGACAGTATTGGGCCTTTGACAGTTCTGGATGGTCGTGATCTTCTCGGGATCTGGTGCCACACCCTCGGCGCTGACCACATGCCCCAGGTACTGGACCTTAGGTTTCAGTAGGTGACACTTAGATAGTTTTAGCTTCATCCCATACCTGCATAGGGCTTCGAAGACTTCCGCCAGGTGTTCCAGATGTGCCTGATATGTTTTAGAGTATACGATGACGTCATCCAGGTAAAGCAGGACAGTTTCGAAGTTGGAGTGACCTAAGCAGCACTCCATGAGTCTCTGAAAGGTTCCCGGTGCATTGCACAGCCCGAATGGCATGCTGTTGAATTCATATAACCCCATCGGGGTGGCAAAGGCAGTCTTCTCACGGTCTTCCTCAGCAGCCACTTGCCAGTATCCACTAGTAAGATCAAGAGTAGAGAAATAAGTGGCAGACTTCAAGGCAGCTAACGATTTCTCAATTCGGGGTAGGGGGTAAGCATCTTTATGTGTGATCTTGTTGATTTGTCTGTAATCCACACACATCCTCATAGTGCCGTCTTTCTTTTTCACTAATACCAAAGGAGCTGTCCAGGGGCTGCAACTATCACGGATGACCCCAGCCTCCTTTGTTTTTGAGCATGTCCTTTGCGCATTGGTAGTGGGTAGGTGGTATGGGCCTATACCTCTCCTTGATGGGTGGATGAGCACCTGTAGGTATGTGATGTTGTACCCCTTTTATTCGCCCAAAATCTAGTGGAGATTTGCTAAAGACCTGCTCGTACTCCTGCACAACTCTGTAGACCCCTTGCTTGTGATGTGGAGGTGTAGAGTTGGTGCCCACATGTAGCTCTTGGCACCACTTTTCTAACTGTCCCTGGGGACTGTCACTGGGGGACTGATCTGATGTTTTTGGGTAACTCACTGCATGGATGGAATCTGTGTTCACTGTAAACAGCTTGGCAATTGTGGCATACCTGGGCAATGTAACTTCCTCTTCCCTGCAATTCAACACTCGCACGGGCACCCTCCCCTACCAGACATCGACTACCCCTCTGACTGTTAACACTGTGGGCCAATGCTCTGAGGGCAGGGGCTCTACCACTGCCTGGTAATCTTGTCCATGGGAGCCTACAGCTGCCCTGCACCATATCATCATCTCACTCCGCAGGGGCACTACTAGAGGGCCACATCCATTACCCGCACACCACCAATTTCGCCTCCAGATAGATTTACCTGTTGCCGTTGCAGGAGGGCTCGGATCTCTCATTGCAGGACCCTCTGTCGCCCTGCTCCTGCAGTCTCAGATAGCTGTTGATGTAAAAACAACACTTCCCCCATACAGTTCTCAATGAGATTCGTTCCCAAAATGATCTTAGGGTTCCGATCACTAGGGTCATTCTGCACGACTATGAGTCCTTGTCGCGCCAACTCTACCTGGCCCTCCTTAATGGCCACCTCCTTGAACCCAATTTGAGTCACTGGTAACCCGTTGACGGCGTAGATGGTTATGCTGTCATCTGGCGGGGTGAGTTCGTCATCTAACCAAAACTTCTTATACAGTACATATTAAATAGTTGTTACCTGAGAGCCGGTATCAAGAACTGCAGAGGTCGGGATCCCATCCAGGATGATGGAAACGATGGGACATCCTCCCACATACTTCTTTCGCCAGTCTGCTGGGCCTTGGGAGTTTATTCCTGGAGTTAGGCCCTTGGGCCCAGGGGTTGCCCGTTTAAAGGACAGATCTGAGCGTAATGGCCAGTCTTTTTAAACTTATAACAAACAAGCTGTCCATACCAGTCGCTGTTCCGTCCTTTGTACGTCGAGGTCCTCCCTCTCATCCAGGGGACGTCCTCCGGACAGTTGGCTAGCTGAATCTTTCCTGCTGGCGTGGCCTTTGGCTTGAGCTGCATCGCCTCCAAGATGCTTGCAATGTCGCTGCTCAGCTGTTGCACCTGTGAAGACAAATCGCTTATTCCGCCCACGGGCACTACCAAAGATGTTGGTTCTGGCAATGTTAAGGCAGGGGGCTTCACATGTAAAGGAGAGGTGCCGGCTTGCCAGGATTGAAGGGGAGAGTCAGTAGCCTCTAGGGGCTGCAGGGATTTGATAGCTCGTTCTTTCAGGATAGTAAAGTCTAAGGTAGGATGCTCCAGGGCCCACAGCCGTAGCTGCTTACGGTCTTCCACTGATCCCAGGCCTTACAGGAACTGCTCCACAAGCATCTTGTTCCCTCCTGTTCACTGATGTTGTTGATCAGTTTCAGAGTCCGTAGTGCTGCTTGCAATCTCAGGGCGTAATCTCTGATGCTATCTTGGGGGCGCTATTTTCAGCTGTAGAACCTAATTCTCAGCTCAGATTCAGTGCGGATCTCAAACGCAGTTCCCAGCCATTTGAAGATGGCGGGGACCGAGGTCCAGTCCTCATCAGTCCACGTTTCCACTTCCAGCTCAGCGGTGCCTGTCAGCTGACCGAGTACCACAGACGCTCGCTGACGGCCAGTCAGGGCATACATGTCAAGGATGGTGCAGATCTTTCGCTTGAATCCCTGCAACGCATCAGGTCGGCCATCATATTGTGGGAGCCAGGCAGCGCCGGGCACGTAGGGTAAGGTGATTGGCATGATAGGTGCGACCACCTCGGCCCCAGGTGCCGCCACTCTTGCGACCGGAGCAGCACCCGCTGCACCCGCATTACAGTGGTCTGGTGGGGGTAGCACTGCGACACTTCCATCGTCCGGCGCAGACATCTTCACGTTCTCCCTTGGTTTTCGCCAGCCACTCACTTCTGTGCTGGGGCACTCTGGGAACTTCCGGTTCCGGCCACACTCTCAGGACGAAGGGTGGGGTTTCGGCTTCTCGTGCTTTTGGCCTGGAAGATGGCGTCTTGGCGCCAAAGATAGCATAAAATATCGTCAACGGGATTTTGACACCACAGCTTCACTTTTCAAGGCGCACGTCATCCAGGTCAGTGGGTCCTGTTCGGATCCTGTTCGTGACACTAGAAATTTGAGGTGTGCCACCCCTGCAGCGGATCGAACCGCTTGGATCCGGGGTTGGTGATTACTCGTGGCTCGAGGGTCTCCGGACCCTGGGGCTAGGGGCCACACTCAAAAGAAGAAGGGGATTATTTACAGGGGATAGGTATATATAGTTTGTGACGCCACCCATAGTGTGCGGTAATTGGGAGTACCGCTCCTGTCGTTGGGAGTACCCGGGGTGTTGGAATGGGGCAGCAAGATGACGTTACCCTCCACGGGTAGGGGAAGGCCCCGGACTCTGGATGGAGCTATGGGATGCAGGGGAGCGCAGGCTCACTGGTTGCAGGGGTCAGTCGGGTACTCACTCAGCAATAAAGCAGATGTTGACAACAGGGTAAACCAAGTCTCTGACTGCCGCTGTCTTTTGAGGGGAGCTCATCCGGGTCCTATAACCTGCAGCACTGCCTGGTGGTTCGTGACCTGCCTCCTGGCACAAATTTAGAGTGTCCTTTGTGGCCCGGAAAGCTCCAAGCTGACACTCCAAGCTCCCGCTCCCTACTATGGCTAAGTGAAGGAGCCTGCTCTCAGGAGCTTATGCTTGGGATTTCAGTGGGCCGCTTGTTTGGAAAGCCTTATCCCCCTCATTACGCTAGTGATCCCGATCTCTGAACTTCGTGGGAACAGTCCATAAAGGCCCTGTCCTCCGCAGGTTAATTGCCGGGTCGCCCGAAGCTTCTCCCCGACCTAGGGTCCGTGTACCCTGTTGTGCCTTCGGTCCCGGACAGGTGATTGGGCTCAGGCTGTTGACCGTCCTCCAAGACAGGTCCCAGGCACCTAGCCTCAATCCCCTGCGAGCGGGGGTCCGACTCCTCTAGGTCCAGACCACCGTCTGCGACCTAGTCTGCTTCACCCCTGGGAGCTTCAACTCCCAGCTTCCTCAGAGCTCCTTACAGCTTGAGGGCTACCACTGCTCTGGCTTGACACCACCCTGCCTGACCCCTAGGTGGGCGGCCCTATTCCTGCTTAAGCAGCCCACTGGGGTGCCTGACAGGGTGTGATGCAGTAGGATAGGATAGGGTAGGATTTGTGAATGCTGGTGGAGGCAGTACTGCAGGATGGAGACCGAGAACCATGGGGGTTGAATCCTGCACTAAAGAGAAATAGCGTGCAGTACCCTGTGACGACCTGAATAGTCCAGGGGCGTCATAGATAGATAGAGGGATAGATAATAGATAGATAATAGATATAGAGATAGATAAAAGAGATAGATAGAAAGATAGATAATAGATAGATAGATAGATAGATAGATAATAGAGATAGATAAAAAGATAACAGATAGACAGACTGATGGATGGATGGATAGATGGATGGATGGATGGTTGGATGGATGGATGGATGGATGGATGGATAAATAGGGGGATAGATAGATGATGGATAAATAGTTAGATATGTAATAGATAGAGGGATAGATAGATAGATAGATAGATACATAGATACATAGATAGAGGTTAAATAGATAGAGGGATAAATAGAATAGATAGATATTGCACAGTATACAGGGCACACACACATCTTATACATAACACATATAGACAGCACATAATACACAGACATATGACATACAGCACATTATACTCACATACGGTACATACAGTAGAAGTCTTCTTCCTTCCCAGCCTCCATTAGAGCAGTGGGTCTGTAGTAGCAGCATCTCTGGCCGGAGCAGTGCAGGCGCCTCTCCCCCCTTTCTCCGCTGAAGACAAGAGAAGACAAGACGCAGAGCACAGAGGAGCGGAGGGCGCCCCCTGTTTGATCCAGGGCACCGCAGGAGCAGCAAGGCAAAGTGCATTCCTGCTCCCTGCGGCGCCCCCTCCACTGTCTGCCGGCCGGAGCCCCGTGCATCATTCGCACATTCGCACATAGGTAAGGCTACTTTCACACTTGCGCTAGTCGCAATCCGCCGCTTTGGAAAATAGCGCAAGCCGTTAACGGCTTACGCTGTTTCCCATACACTGTACTGATAACGCATTGCGACTAATGAGTCTGCGTTGCATCCGCCGTGTGACGGATCAGTCATGGAACGACTAACCATCGGGCGGCAGGAACGCAGCATGTAGCATTTTTTCAGCGGGGGAATCCTTTTTTTTTCCACTGCGCATGCTCAGCTCTTATGTTTAATCATTGAAATCAATGTTTCTCTCTCTCTGGGCGGCCGAACGATCAGCTGATTGCTCGGCGGCCAGCTTTTGAGAGCGATCAGCTGAACACCCAGCTTTTGTGAACGATCAGCTGAGCGCCCGGCGGCCGAGTGATCAGCTGATCGTTCACAATAGCCTGCCGCCGGTAAAACAGTAAAAAAAAACAACTGATTGTTGTTTTGCAGCATCAGTCACATCAGTTGTGCTACTATCTGCAACGCATCCATTGCATCAATCACACAACTGATTGTGACAGATGCAAAACAACGCAAGTGTGAAAGTAGCCTTAAGCCGACCATGCGTGTAAGTGTAACGCCCCTGTAAACGGGTGGTTACAGGGTATTAAATGTTACCCCATTTTTCCCGGGCAGGAGGAAGAAGGGTCCCCACAACACACACTAACATCACACTGGCAGGAAGGAGTTAACAGCATTTGCAGGGTGAAGTTTGTTCTAAGTCCATGACTCATCCTGTCTCATTAATGAGCAGGTGGCTGGACACAGGCAGGTCCCCATGATAACCAAGGGGAGGGGGGCCTGAAGGAGTGAGTTTAGTGCAGAGCACACAGTAGTTTAGGTAGAACGTCAGGGGCTGCAAGGAAGAGCAGACGTGCAGAGAACCGCTCCTGTTGAGGAGATGCCACGAGACCAGAGCTGATAACACCTAGAGGAGGGGAATGGAGCTGAGGACTAGGGTTCCCTGGAGCAAGTTGTACCCAGTGGTGGTTGTGTTAGGTACGCTACCGGGGATGAGAGAGACAGAGAGGCGGCGAGTTCCCAAGATGCTCTATGTCACGGGGACGGCACTAACACACCGAAAGGGAGAGACCCCCAGAACACCTCACCGGACACCCCTTCCTCCTACCTGCCCGGGACCGACCAAAGGCTACAGGCGGCGAGGACCAGCACCCGGGTGTGATGTGAAACGGACTGTAAATAAAGAACCACTGGAACCGCACACCGTGACTGCTGTGAGTAATGCCGCCGCCTGTGCCCCCGGTGTCCCTGAGGACTGTTGCCCTGGGTCTCATTAACCTCCCGGGGCTCCCCCGCTTCACCCGTGGGGAGCGATTCCATCTGGCTGCCCATAACACCTGCCCCGGAGAGAGACCGCACAGCGGCGGCTTAACACCTGGCCGCAAACCACGGGTGGCGCTGCAAGCACCCCGTCCCCATCCCGTACCGTTTCCTGGGGAAGAGCGATGGCAAGCCCCCCCCCAGGGACCCCATTACCCTCCTTCCGTCCCCCCTTGTAATACCGGACTGACGGTCGGACTTTCCTCTTTATTGAAACCCACCGGGGGTCACGGAAGCCGGGTCGGGCCACTCACAGCCTGACCCCGAATACCACCAGCCCAGTGACCGTGCGAGCCCTCCAAGCCCCGGCGTGGGCGTTTCAACTTAGGGCTGCGAGCAGGGTCCGGACAAGACCCGGTAACACTGGGTGACGCGTGCCTTGTGTATACCATCTGCAATATTGGATTGTCTCACGTTTATTTTGGTGCCCGCGGCTGCGGGTATGCGACAAATGGACTTGGACTGTACAATGGCGTCCATTGAGAATGGGATGGGCGCCATGCGTACCAACAAGGACTGGACTGGCCCGCCCTTTGTGGGTGGGGCTGCAGCGGGGCGTGAAAATCCATGCCCGCCCCTTTGTTGGACACTTGCCAGGAGCCAGGAACCCTGCCTCCCCAGGCACAGGAGAAGATGGGGAGATGATACAGACTGCCCGGGTGCGAGCTTTGGCGAGTGGTGGCCGGAGGGGTGAGCCCGGCACCGCAGCCCGTACTGGGTTTTGGACTACCGAGTTTTTCCCCCTAAACCTCGGTACCTGGAGGGCCCTGGAGCGTCATAAGGAGGCCTGTTCGAGAAAGTTGAAATGTTTTTTTTTTATATGCAAATGTTTCTTTTTCCATGCTTTTCTTCTCTTTCTTCTTCTTTTTCTTCCTGCCTCTTCCTATCCTTTATTGGGTCCCGGTAAAAGGGACGTGTTAATTTGTTTATCTATGAAAAGTTGTTTTTTTTTGTTGTGGTGTTGTTTGTTGTCGCAACCCCGGAGTGTTGCGTTTTTGGTCTGGAGGAATGTAACGCCCCTGTAAACGGGTCGTTACAGGGTATTAAATGTTACCCCATTTTTCCTGGGCAGGAGGAAGAAGGGTCCCCACAACACACACTAACATCACACTGGCAGGAAGGAGTTAACAGCATTTGCAGCGTGAAGTTTATTCTAAGTCCATGACTCATCCTGTCTCATTAATGAGCAGGTGGCTGGACACAGGCAGGTCCCCATGACAACCAAGGGGAGGGGGGCCTGAAGGAGTGAGTTTAGTGCAGAGCACACAGAAGTTTAGGTAGAACGTCAGGGGCTGCAAGGAAGAGCAGACGTGCAGAGAACCGCTCCTGTTGAGGAGATGCCACGAGACCAGGGCTGATAACACCTAGAGGAGGGGAATGGAGCTGAGGACTGGGGTTCCCTGGAGCAAGTTGTACCCGGTGGCGGTTGTGTTAGGTACGCTACCGGGGATGAGACAGACAGAGAGGCGTCGAGTTCCCAAGATGCTCTATGCCACGGGGAAGGCACTAACGCACCGAAAGGGAGAGACCCCCAGAACACCTCACCGGACACCCCTTCCTCCTACCTGCCCGGGACCGACCAAAGGCTACAGGCGGCGAGGACCAGCACCCGGGAGCGATGTGAAACGGACTGTAAATAAAGAACCACTGGAACCGCACACCGTGACTGCTGTGAGTAATGCCGCCGCCCTGTGCCCCTGGTGCCCCTGAGGACTGTTGCCCTGGGTCTCATTAACCTCCTGGGGCTCCCCCGCTCCACCCGTGGGGAGCGATTCCATCCGGCTGCCCATAACACCTGCCCCGGAGAGAGACCGCACAGCGGCGGCTTAACACCTGGCCGCAAACCACGGGTGGCGCTGCAAGCACCCCGTCCCCGTCCCGTACCGTTTCCTGGGGAAGAGCGATGGCAAGCCCCCCCCAGGGACCCCATTACCCTCCTTCCGTCCCCCCTTGTAATACCGGACTGACGGTCGGACTTTCCTCTTTATTGAAACCCGCCGGGGGTCACGGAAGCCGGGTCGGGCCACTCACAGCCTGACCCCGAATACCACCGGCCCGGTGACCGTGCGAGCCCTGCAAGCCCCGGCGTGGGCGTTTCATAAGTGTCGCAGGCGGAGGGGACGCGCTCGCCACGCTCGAGTCCGGGGCTTCTGCTGCTGTTGCTCGGTGGCTCGGGCGGTGTACCGGACCCGGGGACTCGAGCAGCGCTCCTCAGCCGTGAGTGAAAAGGGGGGTGGTATGTTTAGGGAGATTGTTCGTGACGCCACCCATGGGACGTGGTGATGATGGCACCACCGCTGCTGGTAACGGGGATCCCGGGAGAGATGGTAGGGTGCAGCTAGGATGTTGTCCCCTCCGTGGGTAGCGGGGTTGGTGATCCCGGGGCCCGGTGGTGTAACGGGGAGGCCGGATAGCTGGGGTGCAGGGACTGTGCGGCGCGGTGCCGGACGGCAATGGTGTACTCACTCAGACAATCACTGACAGAATCATTGTTAAACCAAAAGCCATCGGATGGACGGGTCCCGCAGCCAGCTGCAGTGTTGTTGTTGTGCTCTCCCCGGACGGCTGATGGTGGCTGTCTTTCCCTGCACCTGTGAAGATCTTCTTGACTCCTGTGGTTGTCCACCGGTAGTCCGCTCCCCGGCTTTTAGGTGCCGCAGGAGCCCGTTTTGCCCGCAGGCGCTGGCCCTTGGATCTCTAGCCTGTAGCGGTGGCTGTATATCCTCTCTGGGTGGACTGTTGCCTTCAATCGGGACTTGGTTGTTAGGAAACCCCTGGGGTTCCTGTCACATTCGGATATGACTATTGACGGCAGCTCCAAGCCTGGTCGGGGTCCGATGGCCATGCCTGTGTGCTTAGCTTCACTCCGTTCCCCGGTCCGGTACCGGCAGGCCGACGCCCGACCCCGGTCGTTACGGCTCTGCAGAGTTCCATGAACTCCTGCAGACGGCCACCACCGTCTGCCAACCTTGCTGTCAGTGTCTGGGCTCCTACCCAGACACCTGAAGTGTTTACTCCTCTCACTTTCACCTCCAAAACTGATCTGACACTTTTCCCGCCTCCAGGCCTGTGAACTCCTCGGTGGGTGGGGCCAACCGCCTGGCTCCGCCCCACCTGGTGTGGACATCAGACCCTGGAGGGAGGCAACAAGGGTTTTTGATTGACTGTTGTTACTGTCTAGGGTGGGGGGTGTGTATGTTGTTATGTATGTGACTACCTGGCTAGTCCATAGCGTCACATAAGCTCCTATGCTCAGTAGGGTTCTTTCTCTCCTCTCCCGGACATGTATTTTACAAGCAATTATATGCTTTCCGGTGTTGAAATTCGCACAAATTTAATAGCCACAAATTGATTTTTGCTGAAAATTTGGTGAATACAAATTTCTAAACATCCATTCATCTCTAACGGGAATATATTTTATTTCACTTCACAGCAGGTGAACAGTAACTTTGCTGTGCAGTGGCTGCAGCTAATTCATTCTACAGATCAACCTATTCAGGTACGATTGCTAGGACCCCTACTGATCTTTAGAAATGGGGCTCTTAAGCAGAGGTGTATCTAGGCTTTCTGGCACCCGGGGCAAGAATCCAGTCTGGTGCCCACCCCCCGCCCCGCAGTTTGCGTAGTCGTCATGTGACTAGTAATTCATATATGATTTGCACACTTGGTCATTTACCGATCAGCTGCTCTTCATAACTGTGCGTGCCCACGATCAGTGTTTGCAGTGTTTTGGACACAGCATACATCAGCTGCATCCAAAATGCTGAATTGTACAGTACACGCACAGTTGATGGGATTTCTAGAAACCTCGTGCCAACTGTGCTTGTTTTTTCCGCAGCAAACACTGACCTGCGGTGCAGCTTTCCAGACCACAGCATGTCAACTGTTTGCTGCGTATTCACATGCGTCATCCGTAGGGAGAACACAAACAGGAGATCGCAGCGCACTGAACTCTGCGGTCTCCTGCATTCTCCTGCAGAGAAGACACGCGGCCCCGCCAGTCAGAACGCATTGCATTCTGAAGACAGCGAGTCCTGATCGTGGCCACATACCCTAACTCTGTCAATCTTCACTGAAAAACAGAAGTAGAAAAAGAAGCTAATTGTCACATGACTAAATATGAGACTTGCATATGAGAGGAGCTGATGAGGAGATGATGTGATGACAGCAGGAAATAGCGAGAGGACCTGAATCCTGACAGTGAGTATATTATACGCTGTTATCATTGGGCTACACTGCTTAATTTTAATTTTTATGATGAAAGTCTATAGTGACTGTAGGTGACTGCAGTCTTCTGAATTCTCAAAACGCATGCTCTGTACACTTTTAGGATTCTCCCATACCAGTGGCAAGAGTGGACGGTCATATGAGCACAAGTATGTCGGGTACTGCACATCTGCCTCATTGATTAGCATGGGAACAGATGTACAGTACCTGGCTGCTGCCACTATCAGAAGACAGAGCAGATCTGGAATTGAGCACTCTGGCCGTCCACCGCTGTCGTCGATATTTAAAGGGAACATGTCAGGTGCAATATGCACCCAAGACCATGAGCAGTTCTGGGTGTATATTGCTCATTAACATACGATAAAAATTCTGTAGAAATACTTTTTATAAACATCCCTTTATCTATGCTAGTGTATACAGGGACAGTTAGGCACCGATTAGCAATCTGCACCCAGAACTGCTCGTAGTCCTGGGTGCATATTGCACCTGACAGCTTCCCTGTCAGCCAATTGGCGAGGTTGCCAGGTGCCGGACCCCGGCCGATCAGACACACTGGCCATATACCACACAAAGCCATGACACACTGACCATATACCACACACATCTCTGACACACTGGCCATATACTACACACAGCTCTGACACACTGGCCATATACTGCACACAGCCATGACACACTGGCCATATACTGCACACAGCCATGACACACTGGCCATATACCACACACAGCCATGACACACTGATCATATAACGCAAACAGCCATGACACACTGGCCATATACTGCACACAGCCATGACACATTGGCCATATACTGCACACAGCTCTGACACACTGGCCATTGGCAGTAAACATTTAGTAGAATAAACCTGGCTCAGCTTTGGTGCTATGGTGCTTTTGAAGCACCATATTGGACTCTTTCACAATTTCTATTTTAGTGTGCCGGAGTTTTGGTTTGTTTTTTTTGACACTGGCAGTATACAAAACACAGCTCCGACACACTGGTTGTAAACCGCACATTGTACTCACACAATGGGTGTATACTGCACACAGTCTTGACACACTGGTCATATTGTATACTGCACACGAGACATATTGGCCATATATAGTACACATGTGTCGTGGGCGGAGGAGGGGATGCTGCGCTCTCCCACTGCTCGGGTCCGGCTGCTGCTGCTCGGTGGTGGCTCGAGCAGTGGGCCGGATCCCGGGGACTCGAGCGGCGTTCCTCGCCCGTGAGTGAAAAGGGGAAATGTTTGTGGTTTAGGGATATTGTCCGTGATGCCACCCACGGTTGTGGTGAGGTTGTGACACCACCGCTGCTCTGGACGGGGATCCCGGGAGCGATGACGGGGAGCAGCTTGGATGTTGGTTCTCCCCTCCGTGGGTAGGGGGTTTGGTTGTCCCGGGGCCCGGTGAGGGGTAGGGATGGATGGCAGGCGGGTTACGGGGCCTGGTGAGGTGCAGGGTCGCGGGGCAGCGCTGTGCCGCACGGCACGGTGGTACTCACTCAGTCAATCATGAACACAAAGTCTCCGGTAAAACAAACGGCTGGATGGACGGGTCCCACAGACGGCTGCGGTGTTTCTCCTCCCGGCAGGTTGATGGTGACTGCCTTTCCCTGCACCTGTGTAGTGTAGACGGTTCCAATGGGTTCCCACCGGTAACCCGCTCCCCAGCTTGGAAATGTGCTGAAGGAGCCCCTTTTGCCCGCAGGCTCTGGCCCTGGGAACTGTAGCCTTGGCGGTGACTGTGTTTCTCTCTAACGGTTGGACTGTTGCCTTCAATCGGGACTTGGCTGCTGGGAAACCCCGGAGGTTCCCTTCGCTAACGGATTTGACAATTTCAGCGGCGACTCCTAGCCTTGTCGGGGTCTGTAAGCCCTGCCGGTTGGTGCTGGCTTCTCTTTGCGTACCAGTCCGGTACCACCGGGCCACCGCCTGTCCACGGTCCTTACGGCTAGCTCCAATAGGCCTCTCCTGCAGACGGTCACCACCGTCTGCCAACCTTGCTGTTCCGTCCGGGCCACACACCCGGACCAACTTCAGACTGCTCTTTTACCACCTCACTTCTCCACTTCCAAACTAATCTGCTCTCCTTTTCCCGCCTCCAGGACTGTGAACTCCTCGGTGGGCGGGACCAACCGCCTGGCCCACCCCCTGGTGTGAACATCAGCCCCTGGAGGGAGGCAACAAGGATTTGTGTTTGGCTTTGGTGTGCCTGACGGGGTGTGGGGTGTGTTGGTGTAGTACCTGTGATGTCCTGGCTTGTCCAGGGCACCACACATGCACAGGATATACTGTATACAGCACTCACACCACATACACAGCAGTCACACATGCCGTATACAGCACTCACATGCTGTACACAGCACTCACACCTGGTATACAGCATTCACACACCCTGTATACAGCACACACACCCCATATATAGCACACACGCCCCGTATACAGAACACACACGCCCCCATATACAGCACACATACACCCCGTATACAGCACATAAACACCCCATATACAGCACACACACGCCCCGTATACAGCACACATACACCCCGTATACAGCACACACACACCCCGTATACAGCACACACACGCCCCGTATACAGCACACACACGCCCCGTATACAGCACACACACGCCCCATATACAGCACACACACGCCCCGTATATGGCACACACACGCGCCGTATACGGCACACACATGCGCCGCATACAGCACACACATGCGCGCCGTATACAGCACACATACACCCCGTATACAGCACACACACGCCCTGTATACAGCACACACACGCCCCGTATAAAGCACACACGTCCCGTATACAGCACACACACACCCGCTGTATACAGCACACATACGCCCCATACACAGCACACACACGCGCCGTATACAGCACACACACGCCCCGTATACAAAACACACACGCCCCGTATACAGCACACACGCCCCGTATACAGCACACACGCCCCATATACAGCACACACACGCCCCGTATACAGCACACACGCCCCATATACAGCACACACACGCCCCGTATACAGCACACACACGTGTGCCATATATGTGACGCCCTGGGCAAGCCAGGGGTCACAGGTCACAACATCACACGCACCCCACATTCCCTGCAGGTACACCAAGGCTAACCCAAAATCCTTGTTGCCTTCCTCCAGGGGTTGATGTCCACACCAGGGGGTGGGCCAGGTGGTTGGCTCCGCCCACCGAGGAGTTCACAGCCCTGGAGGCGGGAGAACCAGGCAGAACAGAGTCCAGCTAGGGAAGTGAAGGAGTAAACAGTGAAGTGGTAAAGGAGGACAGTAAGAGTGGCGACAGTAAAGAAACAGTTAAGAAAGCCTGAAGTTGGTCCGGGTGTGTGCCCCGGACTGTGACAGCAAGGTCAGCAGACGGCGGTGATAGTCTGCAGGGGGACTGCTTGGAGGTTGCTGGAAGGACCGCGGACGGGTGGTGACCCGGCGGTACCGGAGCAGTATACGAAGAACAGTCAGCACCAGGGCAGGGGCCTTTCGGATCCCGGCAAGGCTAGGAGTCGCCATAACTTGCTAAATCCGTCAGTGAAGGGGACCTCTGTCTCCTAACAACCAAGTCCCGATTGAAGGCAACAGCCCGACCGTGAAGGGGAGACACCGCCACCGCCAAGGCACCAGTTTCCCAGGGCCAGCGCCTGCGGGCAAAGTAGGGCTCCTTCGGCCCAGATTGAAGCCGAGGAGTGGGTAACCGGTGGGAACCCATCGCTACCAAAAGGACTTTACATAAGTGCAGGGAAGAGACCGTCACCGCTAACTGCAGGGAACCGCAGCACCGTAAGCCGTCCGAGGGACCCGTCCAACCAGCCGTTTGTTTACCGAGAACTGTGTCGTGTTTACTGGCTGAGTGAGTACCTCCGTGTCGTGCGGCACAGCGCTGCCCCTGCGCCCCTGCACCTCCACAGGCCCCATACCCGCCTGTCCACCATACCAGCACCATCACTGGGCCCCGGGAGCACCAAAACCCCTACCCACGGAGGGGCAAATCAACAACTGGCTGCTCCGTACCAGCACTCCCGGGCTTCCCAAACAGAGCAGCGGTGGTGTCCACTCAATCACCACAGCCGTGGGTGGCGTCACGGACAATAAACTATCCCACAACCCAATCCCCTTTCACTCACGGGCGAGGAGCGCCGCTCGAGTCCCCGGGATCCGGCCCATCGCTCGAGCCACCGAGCAGCAGCAGGCCGCAGCAGCCGCGGCAGCCGGACCCGAGCAGTGGGAGAGCGCGGCGTCCCCTCCTCCGCCCGCGATAACTTGGCGTCACGAACAGGATCTTACCGCTCTGCCGTTGGGTAGAGGTGCGCCTTGTGACCGCCGGAGGTATCCGGCCGCAAAATTTCAGAAGTCGCCATCTTTGGCGCGAAAAGTTCCCGCTCGAGCGTCTTCTCGAGTAGCAGAGGTGGGAAGGCCAAAAACCCCACCCCGATAGAGGGGGGGCCGGAAAAGAGGCTAAAGGGAGACGGAATGGCGGCTGGCCGCATGTAGCCGCGGCTATAAAAGCAGGGACGCCAGGACCCTGCAGCCATCTTGTTCCTGGGAGAGGCCGCCAGCAACATGTTCATGCCATCCTGCAGCACCGTAGCCCCCGCGCCTGGAACCGCGGCGTGGGTGGAGATCCGGACCGCGCAGCTCTACCAACGGCTGCAGGTCAAGATGCAGCTCCTCATGGAGGAGTGGGAGACCGACATGGCGGACGTCATAGCGACCGTGCGGAGACGCGAGGAGGAAGCGGAGGAAGGGAGGGTGAGTGACCCACGCCCCGATGCCCTCGAAGGGCCGGTCATCGCGGCTGCGGGACCCGGTCCAAGCCCTCTCCCCCCGCTGCCTCCCTCGCCACCCGTCTCGGAAGCCGTGACCCCGCCATTAGGCCCGCTACCACCGCAACTGGTAGCGATACCCAGCATGCCCGCCCAGGCGGGCCGACCTGTAGCCGGAGCCCGTAGTCGACCGGAGGTGTTGCCCTGGAAAGCCCCGAAAACCGAACCGGAGGCGTCTCCCGAGAAAGTCCCCGAGCCGGAGCCGATGACCCGTTCCGTGCCGAAGACCCAACTGTGGAAAGCCCCTGTGCCCATCCCCCACACCTCGGCTGAGGTTGCGCCGGGTTGCCGATGCAAGGCAGCGTCTAAGGCCACGTCACCGCGGGACCTGTCGCCCAGAGTACCAGCAGTGGGCAATGTCAAACAGGTCTTGCGGGGCCTGACCCGTGCGCCGGAGCTCGCAGCAGCGCCGTACTGGGACAGGGAGCCGGTACTGTTGGGCCTGGAGATCGGTGAGAGGGAGAGGAAGAAAGCGGAACTGGTGGCCCGTGCAATCCGGGAAAAAGAGAGTCTCCATCAGGCAACGTTCCGTGTCCGGGGGCCGCTGTACGAAGGGCAGGTGAGGCAGTTTGATGTCCGCCGGGGCTATGGGTTTATATATGGACCGGGCCTGGAGGCCGAGGTGTTTATAGCCCGGCGGGATGTGAATGCCCACCTGCCTGAGGAGCATCCCGGTCGTAACCTGATGCCGGGCGACATCGTGCAGTACACCCGGCACTGTGGGGAGAGGGGGTGGTTCGCGCTGGACGCTAAGCTAAGGGGCAGCCAGGAGTCCCGTGTGAGCGCCGCGCCCCCTCCCTCAAGTGATGCCGAAGAGCATGAGTAATGGCAGCGGAGCACCGTTGCACCGTCCCCGTTGGGACCACCAGTGTGTTGTTTGAAAAAAAAAATTTTGAAAAATGATGATAAGCAAAATGATTACCGAAAAGTCACCTGATTCTTCTGTGATTTGGAAACCGGCCGTTGCCGGCACTGTTGTCCCCGTGGGTGTAATACTTATATATGTTCTGAGGATTTCGATAGCGTAGGGCAATGACAATCAGAGACGAGTTCCTGGTACAAGATGTTTTATAATATGTAACCACGGTAGATACACAACGGAAAACACAGCAGTACAAATACACAAAATACCTTTCCGAAACGGAGCGAAGGGAATTCCCGGGGCCACGCACCGGACTCCCCCAGGGAGACCACCAGAGCGAACCCCTATACAGGGACTGTCCGGCAATCACCCCGGAAGGCCTAAATGCGCCGCAGCCGGGATACAAGGGGCAAGCGGTAAAAGTCCAGGAGTGTCCGTACGGAATGATTGTCCAGAGTGGTTACGAACCAGAGAGAACCGGGCAGAGTGCTGACCGAAGATGGCAGACGGAAATCCGGGCACAGCTTAGAGAAATCGGGTAAGGTCCAGAGTCGGTCGGTCGGTAGTCTTTAGGAGGATCCAAAGGCAATCAGGATTAGCAGCAGCAAAGCAGGAGCACACAGCAAGCAGTATACTCAGGCACTGGACTAGGCATAGAGGCGGCCTTTTAAGCAGCTGGACAGGAAGTAGGGCAACAGAACAGTAAACTCCATGTTAACCGAGGGCAAGCTCATTCAAAAAGAGAACTGGAAAACCTGGAAACCTGACAGTGGGGACCGTTTGAAAAGTGTTTGCATGAGGAACTGCTCATGGACAAGCCCGTGAACTTGCAGGGCAACCACAGACGCTAGTGGCTTGTAAATAAGTTGTGTTACCGTTACCGTTTCCGCATTTACCGCCTCCGGAGAGGCAGGTTGGAGGGAGGGCCCACAGCAGAGCAGGCTGGGGCCCAGCCACCACAGGAACCGGTGACTACCCTCTGGAGGAGAAGGACAGATCCCGCTCGGGTAACTTGTGCTGGACTGGGGTCAAGGGGTGCTGCCTGGGCTTTAGGGGCAGCATCAGTGCCAGGTTACTTGGGTGGGAGAGAGCGGAGACCGTAACCGTTAACCGTGTTAATGTTTGCAACGTTTAAGAACTGAACCTCCCAATGTGGGATGATGTCATAAATTGTATATATGTTACCGTTTTTTCTATTTTTCAGAAAAACAAAAGGAAAATAAAACCGGTGTTGGACGGGCAGCCCGAGGACAGTCTGCGTTTTGCTAAGGGGGAATGTGACGCCCTGGGCAAGCCAGGGGTCACAGGTCACAACATCACTTGCACCCCACATTCCCTGCAGGTACACCAAGGCTAACCCAAAATCCTTGTTGCCTTCTTCCAGGGGCTGATGTCCACACCAGGGGGTGGGCCAGGTGGTTGGCTCTGCCCACCGAGGAGTTCACAGCCCTGGAGGCGGGAGAACCAGGCAGAACAGAGTCCAGCTAGGGAAGTGAAGGAGTAAACAGTGAAGTGGTAAAGGAGGACAGTAAGAGTGGCGACAGTAAAGAAACTGTTAAGAAAGCCTGAAGTTGGTCCGGGTGTGTGCCCCGGACTGTGACAGCAAGGTCAGCAGACGGCGGTGATAGTCTGCAGGGGGACTGCTTGGAGGTTGCTGGAAGGACCGCGGACGGGTGGTGACCCGGCGGTACCGGAGCAGTATACAAAGAACAGTCAGCACCAGGGCAGGGGCCTTTCGGATCCCGGCAAGGCTAGGAGTCGCCATAATTTGCTAAATCCGTCAATGAAGGGGACCTCTGTCTCCTAACAACCAAGTCCTGATTGAAGGCAACAGCCCGACCGTGAAGGGGAGACACCGCTACCGCCAGGGCACCAGTTTCCCAGAGCCAGCGCCTGCGGGCAAAGTAGGGCTCCTTCGGCCCAGATTGAAGCCGAGGAGTGGGTAACCGGTGGGAACCCATCGCTACCAAAAGGACTTTACATAAGTGCAGGGAAGAGACCGTCACCGCTAACTGCAGGGAACCGCAGCACCGTAAGCCGTCCGAGGGACCCGTCCAACCAGCCGTTTGTTTACCGAGAACTGTGTCGTGTTTACTGGCTGAGTGAGTACCTCCGTGTCGTGCGGCACAGCGCTGCCCCTGCACCTCCACAGGCCCCATACCCACCTGTCCACCATACCAGCACCATCACTGGGCCCCGGAAGCACCAAAACCCCTACCCACGGAGGGGCAAATCAACAACTGGCTGCTCTGTACCAGCACTCCCGGGCTTCCCAAACAGAGCAGCGGTGGTGTCCACTCAATCACCACAGCCGTGGGTGGCGTCACGGACAATAAACTATCCCACAACCCAATCCCCTTTCACTCACGGGCGAGGAGCGACGCTCGAGTCCCCGGGATCCGGCCCATCGCTCGAGCCACCGAGCAGCAGCAGGCCGCAGCAGCTGCGGCAGCCGGACCCGAGCAGTGGGAGAGCGCAGCGTCCCCTCCTCCGCCCGCGACATATACAGCACACACAGGCCCCGTATACAGCACACACACGCCCCATATACAGCACACACGCCCAGTATACAGCACACACACGCCCCGTATACAACACTGACTGGGTAATGTGTGGCCAATCAGCGCTGGTTTCTTCTTCTCTCCTGTCTCCTCTGCGGTGCACACAGGCCTGAGTGCACAGGACGGGAGGGTGAGAGACTGAGCACATGGCACTATGCAGCCTCCAAAAGTGCCGTGCAAGCCCCTCCCCATCTCACTGTTTCCAACTGCAATCTGATAGGAGATCGTGCAGGGGGGGGAAGTTCTCCCCCCAGTGCTGTCTGCCGGCCGACTCCCTGTGCCACTGCACAGATCGCACAAAGCTACCGCCGGCAATGCAGTTGATCACAGGGAGCCGCGCTCCACACTTTCTCTGACTCTGCTGTCAGCTTGACTGCTGGACTCAGAGAGTAGCGGCTTCCACTACAGAGGGCGGAAAACACAGCTGCGGGGAAGACTCTCAGAGCCGCTGCATCAGGAAGCCTGTCAGCACCCCTCTGACAGCTGCGCCCGGGGCACATGCCCCGCCAGCACCCCCTAGATACGCCTCTGTCTTAAGAGTCCTTTATGAATGTAGTGGTGGTCAATAATGCACATTTCTGTTCTATTTGTTTTTAATAGGACCACCAGAGATAGCTGAGCAAAGTGCTCGGCTGGTCTTCAACATTCCTACAAGAATGAATGGAGTGGCAGTGCGCATGATCAATCACCACTCGGTCACACTGGATTTTTCAGAGCCCCAATTCTATAGTTCGGTAGAATACTCAGCGATTGTACCCCCAAAGGTTGGGAAGTTATCCTATATTCCAGAAGTCCCAAACCTGTAGCTCGCGGGCCCGTGATGTGTGGCTGATGGCCGGCGACCAGCTTACTTCATTAGCACCAAGTCTAGCAAACACCTCTGAAGATCAGATCTCCAGATGGTGAATTTTGAGAGTATCCCACACAGAAGAGTAGAATTGAATGGGAGTATTGTGAGAACCCCTGGATCTTAGATATACTGACTAGGTGTGATTTCTGGGGATGCTTTGACTGTCATTGAACTATTAATGGGTTCTCTGGGTGTCACCACCGTTGGGGGGCTGGAGCTGGATGTAGCTCGCGATCTTCTCTCAGAGATAAATGTGGCTTGGGACTCTCTCTATAAGCTGAACGTAGCTCTCAATGTCAGAAAGGATGGGGACCATTGCTCGATCCGATGGATAGGGGATAACCTCCAAACTTGAGAATAGCTCTTTAATAATGTGAATTGTAAAATGAAGTAGAATATGTTTTTGCTATAGAGATAAAAAATATTATTATTATTACTATTATTACTATTATTATTATTATTATTATTATCAACCTTCACTATATTGAGATTTGGTTCTCTAAATTAATGGGGTTCCCAATAGTTGGACCCCCTGCAAAAAGGTAGTTATCTTCACCCTGATAGGGGATAACTGCCAAACTTAAGAGTATCCCTGTATGCGGTACTTTGCACGTTACGACATCGCTTCTGCGATATCGTCGGGGTCAAATTGAGAGTGACGAACATCCGGCGCCGGTAACGACGTCGCAACGTGTAAAGCCTAGATGCGCCGATAAATGATCGCAAAAGCGTCGTAAATCGATGATCTGTGTAGCGGCGGACATTTTCATAATGTCGCACCAATAGGGGATACGATGTTGTTCCTCGCTCCTGCGGCAGCACACATCTCTGTGTGTGAAGCCGCAGGAGCGAGGAACATCTCCTACCTGCGTCCACCAGCAATGCAGAAGGACGGAGGTGGGCGGGATGTTTACGTCCCGCTCATCTCTCTCCCTCCGCTTCTATTGGCCGCCTGCCGTGTGACGTCGCTGTGATGCCGCACGACCCGCCCCCTTAGGAAGGAGGCGGGTCGCCGGCCAGAGCGACGTTGCAGGGCAGGTAAATGCGTGTGAAGCTGCCGTAGCGATAATGTTCGCTACGGCAGCTATCACAAGATATCGCATCTGCGACGGGGGTGGGTACTATCGCGCTCGGCATCGCTAGCATCGGCTAGCGATGTCGCAGCGTGCAAAGTACTCCTATGTCTCTACCAAGTATTATTTTATATCTTATATGTCATTTGTTTTTAAAGGAAAACCTCTTTAATACAAATCTAGTGAGTGACCAATTGAAAGTGAAGGATACAAGAATTGAGGTCAGCAGCCGGAGAGATTGGAGTAGTGCATAAAACTTACAGATTGCATTTTCCACCATTAACCTACTTATAACCAATAGAGAATTCTACAATGTCCTTATTACTCTGACATCAAAAGGAGGGCACTGGGTTAGGCATCTGTTTCTATAGCAACATCAAAAGCCTTGCAATTAATTAGTCCAATGTGAATGAGCAGTGAACAATAAGCTGGTGGACTTTATTAGCCAGTACTGTGTGTGATCAGCAGACCCTCCCCTTGTAGATGTGCTGTGCTGTGTAATGCACTGTCCTCCACATCGGTGCCTCAGTGCGCAGGCACAAGGAGCTGAGATAATACGTGGTGTCTGGGGCTGGAGAGGCTCAGAGGGATGGGACCCGAACCAGGAGAGGTCTGCAGCTAGCAGAACAGCTCAGCCGGCACCGCAGGTCCAGGGAAAGGTAACCGGAGCATGGAGGCTATGCTGTATGGGCACTCACAGCGAGCTTCTGCTAGTCTCATCTGTACTAATACATCTATACATTTAATCTACACACGTCTGTATAGAAGGATAGATACATGGATGGATGCAGATATGGCTATACACACACGCATATATATAATATATATCTCACAGCAGACAGAGCTTGTAGTGAAAGTTGCATATGGTGGGCAGGGTACAGGGCAGTGTGAGCAGTGATGGATGCACAGATGGTGGGCTCTGGCGTCATCATTACGTGTTCGGAGCTGGAGAATTGATTTCAGCACCATGGAGAGCTGTGGAGCAACAGGACACCATGAAGGACAAACAGGGGAAGGGACATTGCCCCCACACACAGATGTGCCCCCCACACACAGATGTGCCCCCAACACACAGATGTGCCCCCCCCACACAGATGTGCCCCCCCACACACAGATGTGCCCCCCACACACAGATGTGCCCCCCACACACAGATGTGCCCCCCACACACAGGTGTGCCCCCCACACACAGATGTGCCCCTCCTGGACCCGCCCGGCCCCTGCATTTATCGGACATGATTGCTGGGACATAGTAATGTGGTCACCAGATAATAGAATCTGCACCGGGAGCAGCAGTCATCTGCCTTCATCTGGCTCTGATCGCCCATGTGTCACACTGAACTCTTGGATCCCACAGTACTAGGCTGTATGTTACCACTCAGATAACCTTAGGCAGCTCCAACATGAAATCATTTATATATACACACCTATAGATGTAGCAGAGCTGAGTTTACCTTTTACACCACTGAGAAAAGATCATATGTGTACTATATGGGTACCACAGAAAGAGTAGCTCCAATATAACCCTAAACTAAGGGGTGCCCCAACAAAAACTCAATGAACCCCAGTCCATGATTGCTGTGGAGCCTCCTAGTTGCTTGCCTGGATCTTTATTTCTTTTTCTTCTGCTTTGATGTCACTGTGTACTTTACCCTTGAACTCTGACATCATTATGTGAAGTATACATCTGCATTGACTTCCATGATCCATATACTGAGACATCACTGTGCACATTATCACAATACTGTTACATCACTATGTGCATTACCCCTGTCCATGTGACATCACTGTGTGCATTACCCCCTGTTCCTGTGACATCACTGTGTGTATTACCCCTGTACTGTGACATTACTGTATGCATTACCCTGTTCATGTGACATCACTCTGCACATGATTGTACAACTGTGACATCACTGTGTGCATTACTCCTCTTCCTGTGACTTCACTGTACACTTTATTTTACTACTATAACATCGCTGTGTGTATACTCCCTGTACTATGTCACCACTTTTATTTATCACTGTGACATCACTGTGCATGGTATAATACATCTCCACTTCAGGTTCTGCTACAAGGCCCCAGATGTACATATTATGTTCCTTGTGTATTATAACTTATCATGTAGGTTTACCTGCAATTGTATGCAAAACATATATACTGTACATTATATGCGAACAGACAAACTCGACTGTGCTACATCCATATGAGAAAGTGTTCAATGATAAAGTAAAAAAAAAGTGTATGAAGCCAAAGAAATACATACTGTTTTCTTTTTAATTTTTATGACAAATATTCATCAAAATCCATAGACCTTTTCTTTCTGATTACAAAGCCCCTTAACACCCCCACCGCACCCCCGGAGGAGCACATGGAGATCAATCATTAGGTGCTGTATATGAGATATCCAGTCTGCAGATTACAAGCTGCTGGAAATGTTTCTGTTGAAAATATTGAAAGCTTTTGCAAAACATTTTCTTTATGAGCTTCTTTAAAATATCCTTAAAGTAGCACATGGTGCGTTATATAAAAAGAATGGTGATTATAGAAAAGACTGATCTGTGCACCAAAACCTAATATATAATAACATGGGGCATTTTATATAAAACTTGTGCAGTCATTGTAGGTTCCCTTAAAGGGATGGTCCACTACACAGCATAGTGGCCACACTGATGTAAAGCTCATAAAGAAGGCTTTTCTGAAATACCTTGTGTAGTCAATTCTGCCTCTGAGAGGCGCTATTGCGGTCCGCTCATCCCCATCACGTGAACCCGTGGCTCCATGACCTCTGAGATCCAGTGATGTCACATCAACTTCCAGTTGATTCCACATCATTGTGGCCGGCCCCAGACTTCCTGAGTGACTGGGCTATGTGCAGAGTTTCACCGCTCGTCACAGCCCAGCATCGCCCCTGCATGCGTCGCAGAGCAGCGAAGGAGAGAGTGCGCGAGATGCTGGGCTTTGACGAGTGGTGAAACGCTGCCCACAACCCAGGCACTTAGAGAGACTGGGGCATCCTCGGTGTTGTTAAGTCAACTGGAAGTTGATGTGACATCACCGGATCTCAGCGGTCATGGAGCCCGGGGTTCACGTGATGGGGATGAGCGGACCGCAATAGCGCCGCTTAGATGCACAATTGATTACACTAGGTATGTGAGAAAAGCGTTCTCTATGAGCTTTACATCGATGTGGCCACTAAGCTGTGTGGTGGACCACCCCTTTAACTATCAGACGTAGCAGAGCTGAGTGGTGTTATGTTATCTGTGGCTTTACATAGGACTGCAGCTTAGATAATCATTAGATTAATTAATGGCTTGATGTAGTAACTAAGATCAAACTATTAATCAGAAGTTTAATAGTGGAATTAAAGGGAATCTGTCATCAGGTTTTTGCTCCCCTATCTGAGAGATACATAATGTAGAGACAGAGACCCTGATTCCAGCGATGTGCCACTTACTGAGCTGTTTTCTGTATTTTGATAAAATCAATGTTTTCTTTGCTGCAGATCTAGCAGTTATACAGAGCTCATGAATATGCTGGACTACCCAGCAGCAAATCAAGTAGTCCTCTATTGATAATCTACTGCTGATTAAACAGTGATTTTATCAAAACTACATTGCACAGCCCAGTAAGTGACACATTGCTAGAATCAGGATCTCTGTCCCTACATTATACTGTCTCAGATTAGGTGACAAAAACTCTGTGACAGATTCTCTTTACCACTTCTGGGAACATTTTTTTTTTCTTAAAGCACCACTCCAATATTTCTTTTTTTCAGTGCTAAATCTAAGCTCTCTGTCACATACTTACCTTCCAGTGGTTTCACGGTTTACCGATGCAGCTTAAGGGGTACTTTGCACACTATGACATCGCAAGCCGATGCTTGCGATGCCGAGCGCGTTAGTCCCCGCCCCCGTCGCAGCAGCGATTTCTTGTGATCACTGCCATAGCGAACATTATCTCTACGGCAGCTTCACATGCACTCACCTGCTCTGCGACGTCACACGGCAGGCGGCCAATAGAAGCGGAGGGGCGGAGATGAGCGGGACGTAAACATCCCGCCCACCTCCGTCCTTCCGCATAGCCGGCGTGAGCCGTGGTGACGCAGGTAGATGTTCCTCGCTCCTGCGGCTTCTCACACAGCGATGTGTGCTGCCGCAGGGGAACAAGGAACAACATCGTATCGTCGCTGCCGCGCAATTATCAAAATGTCGGACACTACACCGATGATACGATTACGACGCTTTTGCGCTCGTTAATTGTATCAAAAACGCTTTACACACTACGATATCGACAGCGACGCCAGATGTGCGTCACTTTCGATTTGACCCCACCGACATCGCAGCTGCGATGTCGTAGTGTGCAAAGAACCCCTAAGTCCCATGGCACCATCTTGTGACTATAACTTCTAAATGGCCGAAAGGCAGAAGTCACATCACAAGCTCCCAATATAAGACTATGAGGGTCAAAACAAGGCTCTCAAAGAGATACATTGAGATTTGACCTCCGGCGCCCCCATGAAACACTGGATGAATCTACCAGAAGGTGAGTATCAGACAGGGGGCAGGGGGCTTGCATTTAAAGCACCACTCCAGCGGTGCAATAGAAAAAAATGCTGGAATGGGGCTGTAATACATGTAATTAATGATAAGATTAATTTTTGCAATTTGTTTTCATTGAAAATTTGGCATTGTTTACAATCAACACACAATTTATTTCCTTTGACCAAAGGCATATGGTGAGTATTTGGTGAGATTTTTACCTTAGTATTTCTAAGAAAAATTCAGGAGTGGGTAATAAATACAGGAGTGGTGCCCGTGTTTCTATTAGGCCTAAGACACACGGCATGAAAGTCGGACCAAATGGAATGCGATAAAACATCGCATTCCACTCGGACCAATATTAGCCTATGTGCCAGCACCCAGGAGCGATTATTTTC
Source organism: Anomaloglossus baeobatrachus (assembly GCF_048569485.1). Classification (NCBI taxonomy): domain Eukaryota; kingdom Metazoa; phylum Chordata; class Amphibia; order Anura; family Aromobatidae; genus Anomaloglossus; species Anomaloglossus baeobatrachus. Next base: position 217,631,360 of record NC_134358.1, on the reverse strand, counting down.
TCAACCCCAATCGGACCGAGAAAACAATCACAGCATGCTGCGACTGTAATGTGAGACTCTTTCTCTCGCACCCATTCAAGTCTATGGGGCGAGAGAACATCGCACTGCACTCGCGGTACACCGGTGTACCGCGAGTGCAGTGCAAGAATGGCAATAGCCGGCAACGGAGAAGACGGAGATAAATCCCTCCCTCCCCTCCTCCGTGCTGGCCCCGCCCCTCCTCAGTGCCAGCCCATCCCCCACCCTTATACTTTTCCTCTGAATGTTCCACTCCTGGTTTTGGCTACAAATCCTGAGGTAAAAAAAACAAATACTCAAAGTGTGAATGTGGCCTAACACATGAGCTTTGATATGGTCTGTGGTGATAAATCAGCTAAAAGGGACTCAAAAGCAGACATGTAAGGCTTCGTTCACATGTTTAATATTTGGTGAGTTTTTTACCTCAGTATTTGTAAGCCAGGAGTGGGTGATAAATACAGAAGTGGCGCTCGTGTTTCTATACTTTTCCTCTGATTGTTCCCCTTCTGGTTTTGGCTGCAAATACTGAGGTAAAAAAACCCTCACCAAATACTCAATGTGTGCACATAGCTTGGAGAGATTATAAACTCTCCGACTGGACCATCGGAATGAACTCCCTGACAGATTTCAGTTAACCCCTTTTGCAGCCAGCAATATCGAAGCTATAGAAGGCAAAATGTGCAAATTTTATAATGAAACCGAATTACAAAAATTATTTTTAGCCTAAATATATGCATTTAAGTCCAAAAAAAACGTCCCCAAAGGTGAACAAACAACCTTGATTGTCTGAACCAGAGGTCTCAAACACGCGGCCCGCAGACACCTAAACCCCGTGACGATTGCACCCGGTACATACACGGGGCCGCCACCGTCAGCACTTTCCTTCAGATGAATATAACTTGCGGCACCGCGCAGAGCAGCACGTCTCTACACAGCCTTACTAATGCAGCTGCCGCCGGCCAATCAGAAGCCAGCAGCTAACGTGGGTGTATTCTGATTGGCTGGCGTGGCTGCCATTAATAAGGATGTTGTAAATCATTCCCCATTAGGAAAGCGCTGATGGCGGCTGACCCATGTACCAGACAGCAATCGTCACGGCCCTCATGGGGTCTAGGTGCCTGCGGGCTGCCAGAAGCAGATCAGGAAGACACCGAGGGAACAGAGGAGAGGTGAGAAGAATCTGTTTTTTTTTTGTATGTGAACAACGTCATAACAGGGGATATTACTACAGGATGAGACATTACTACAAGAGGACAATATGGTACATTGCTACAAATATGCAATATGGGATATTACTACAAGGGGGCAATATGGGACATTACTACAAGGGTGTAATATGGGACATTACTACAAGGAGAAAATTTGGGACATTACTACGCGGTGGCAATATGGGCACATTACTACAATTGGACATTATGGGATATTATTATAAGGGGGCAATATGAGCACATTACTACAAGGGGACAATATGGGACATTAATACACAGAGGGCAATATGGGCACATTATTACAGGGGACAATATGGGCAAATTACCACAGAGGACAATATGGGCACATTATTACAAGGGGACAATATGAGACATTACCACAAGGGGATAATATGAGACATTACTACAAGAAGGACATATGAGCACATTACTACCAGGGGACAATATGGGCACATTGCTACAAGGGGACAATATAGAACATTACTACTAGGGGGCAATATGGGACATTACTACAAGGAAACAATATGGGACATTACCACAAAGGGACAATATGGAACATTACTACAAGGGGGCCATATGAGCACATTACTACAAGGGGACAATATGGGCACATTGCTACAAGGGGACAATATAGAACATTACTACAAGGGGGCAATATGGGACATTACCACAAGGGGACAATATGGAACATTACGACAAGGGGGCATTATGAGCACATTACTACAAGGGGACAATATGGGCACATTACTACAAGGGGACAATATGGGACATTACTACAAGGGGATAATATGGGACATTACTACAAGGGAGCAATATGGGCACAATACTACAAGGGGGCAATATGGGACATTACTACAATTAGACAATATGGAACATTACTACAAGGGAACAATATGAGCACATTACTACAAGGGGACAATATGGGACATTACCACAAGGGGACAATAAGAGACATTACTACAAGGGGGCCATATGAGCACATTACTACAAGGGGACAATATGGGCACATTACTACAAGGGGACAATATGGGACATTACTACAAGGGGATAATATGGGACATTACTACAAGGGGGCAATATGGGCACAATACTACAAGGGGGCAATATGGGACATTACTACAGTTAGACAATATGGAACATTACTACAAGGGGACAATATGAGCACATTACTACAAGGGGACAATATGGGACATTACTACAAGGGGACAATATAGGACATTACTACAAGGAGACAATATGGGACATTACTACAATGGGGCAATATGGGACATTACTACAAAGAAACAATATGGGCACATTACCACAGGAGACAATATGGGCACATTACTACAAAGATATATGGGTAAATTACCACTGGAGATGATATGGGCACATTACCATAGGGGACAATATGGGCACATTATTACCACATGGGACAATATGGGCACATTATTACCACAGGGGACAATATGGGCACATTACTACCACAGGGGACAATATGGGCACAGGACTACCACAGGGGACAATATGGGCATATTACTACCACAGGGGACAATATGGGCACATTACTACCACAGGGGACAATATGGGCACAGTACTACTACAGGGGACAATATGGGCACATTATTACCACAGGATGGGGGCATTACTAAAAGATGAGGACCAGGATGGAAATTTTACTACAAAATATTGGCCAAAATTACTATATGGTGGTAATTGAAAAACTATATTACTTATAAGAAGGGGATTAAATGTAAAAAAAAATTCAAGATAAAGAATGATTTTATTTTCCCCATTAAAAAATTCTTTTTATATATCAACTGAAATAAAAAAAAGTGCACATTTGTTATAATAAACGAGCAAAAAATGTTCAAAACAACATGATCCAAAGGTGTATAGAAAAAAATATGTGATCACTAAAAATGTCACTGGGTCCAGCAAAGAATGCGGTCCCCAAATAATATTTTTTTCTATGTGCGGCCCTTATACTCAGCCGATTTTGAGACCCCCGGCCTAAACTGATTCTCAACCCCGGCAGCTATATGGCATTTTCCTGGCATTGTATTTATACAATTTGCACCTTATTTTATATATTATTCTGAGTACATGTACTCCGCAGGCTTCGAGCACAACACACATATCTGGTTTTATTGGTGTAAATGGCTTCCCTGGAAACTCATTAAATTGAGAGGATGACGCCAGTCTGTGTTGGTTTGGAGCTCTGAGGGGTTCATTTCTGTGTCTATGACAGACTCTGACTTCCTAGCGCCTAGTAATACAATAGTGGAAAATGCGCTCTGGCACTTGTCATTTGTTTGGCGGAATACTGACTCCCATGCTAACCTTATTTCCCTGCCTAATTTCTGGGCTTATTAGCGTTCACAGCTTCCAGTTTCTAGTTGCTAAGGAGCAGAATGATCAGTACTAAACCTATATGAATAGTGCTATGACTGGATGCTGGGGGAGGAGGGACACAAATGTTCGCTTTCCACCCACCACTTCCTCCTGGCAGATCTGGTTTTCACTGACTTTATCTCATCTCATCTCTTTGCCTTTGATTTGACTTTCTCTGTGTCTGCATTTTACTAACACTTCTATTATTCTGCGCATTATAAAAACATTGTATCCAGCATTTTTTGCTCTTGAGTGTAGAGAATAAAATCTCATGGCCTCACGGCGACATTCAGAAAATAATGATGGCAGCAGCTGGCATCAGGTAAATGCCATTCTTGAGAAGCAACGTTCATGCACAAAATGTTGTGTACAGTTCATAGAAAATGCTCAACAGCAGGAATCAGAGGGCTGTTCCTCCATAATATGTCGCCTGCAGCATTTACCATCCGAGGGTTTCTTCCTGCTGTGGAGTCAAAATGAAATTCATTCAAGAATAAGGAAAATAAGGAGGGCTACCCTCGACCTCGTACCCTTGGAAGAAGGGTTTCATACTGTGGTCTCTGAACATATAAGATGCCTTGAATATCTTGTATGTTGCCGATAAAGATGACGCTGCTGGATGATCTATATACGTTTGTACCAGTTTGCCAGCCCCGTCGCCATGCTGGCCAATCAGAACCGTGCCCGTGCACCCTTTGACCACATTATCCTCGCTGGAGAGATGACTTTTCTCTGGCTGCTGTGGGTGCTCTGTACTGTATTTGTGCACATCGTCTCTAGTTAAAGGGCATGCTCACAAAATATTCTGATAAAATGGCCAGTGACTCTATGCAGGTTATCATGGCTTCCTCAGCCATAATAACCTGCCTGCTCTGATCCATGCCCAACTACCCCGTGAAAATATATACACGTACATCTCAATAAATTAGAATATCATCAAAAAGTTAATTCATTTCAGTAATTCAATACAAAAAGGGAAACATATATTATATAGAGTCATTACACACAGAGGGATCTATATCAAGTGTTTATTTCTGTTAATGTTGATAATTATGGCTTACAGCCAATGAAAACCCAAAAGTCATTATTTCAGAAAATTAGAATATTATATAAGACCAACTGAAAAAAGAATTTTAAACTCAGAAATGTTGGCGTCTACTGAAAAGTCTGTACAGTAAATGCCCTCAATACTTGGTCGGGGCTCCTTTTGCATGAATTACTGCATCAATGCGGTGTGGCATGGAGGCGATCAGCCTGTGGCACTGCTGAGGTGTTATGGAAGCCCAGGTTACTTTAATAGCAGTCTTCAGCTCTTCTGCTTTGTTGGATCTGTTATCTCTCATCTTCCTCTTGACAATACCCCATAGATTCTCTATGGGGTTTAGGTCAGGTGAGTTTGCTGGCCAATCAAGCACAGTGATAGTGTGGTTATGAAACCAGGTATTGGTACTTTTGGCAGTGTGGACCGGTGCCAAGTCCTGCTGGAAAATGAAATTTCCATCTCCAAAAAGCTTGATGGCAGAGGGAAGCATGAAGTGCTCTAAAATTTGCTGGTAGACATCTGCACTGACTTTCGTTTTGATAAAACACAGTGGACCTACACCAGCCGATGACATGGCTCCCCAAACTATCACTGATTGTGAAAACTTCACACTAGACCACAAGCAGGTTGGATTGTGGTCTCTCCACTCTTCCTTCAGGCTCTGAGACCTTGATTTCCAAATTAAATTCAAAATTTACCTTCATCTGAAAACAACACCATGCATCACCGGGCAACAGTCCACTTCTTTTTCTCCTTGGTCCTGGTAAGACACTTCTGAGATAGTCTATTTGTCATGAGTGGCTTGACACAAGGAATGTGACAGTTGTAGTCCATGTCCTGGATACATTTGTGTGTGTTGGCTCTTGAAGCACTCACTCCAGCAGCAGTGCCCTCCATGTGAATCTACAAAGGAATGTAGAAAACAGAGGCACTCACCGGTTTTGTAGAATTTTCAGATGTAACATCTATTTAAGCATAGGGGGAGGGTGCTGGGAGAGCATGCACACAGACTCACTCCTTGTGAATCTCCCCCAAATTTTTGAATGGCCTTTTTTAACAATCCTATCAAGGCTGCGGTTATCTCATCTGCTTGTGCACCTTTTCCTACCACACTTTTTCCTTACACTCAACTTTACATTAATATGCTTGGATACAGCACTCTGAACAGCTAGCTTCTTTAACAATGGCCTTCTCTGGCTTACCCTCCTTGTAGTGTGTGTCAATAACTGCCTTCTGGACATCTGTCAAGTCAGCATTCTCCCCCATGATTGTGTAACCTACTGAACCAGACTAAGGGACCATTTTAAATGCTTAGGAAGCCTTTGCAGGTGTTTTATGGTAATTATTCTAATTTTCTGAGATAATGACTTTTGGGTTTTCATTGGCTGTAAGCCATAACCATCAACAGTAACAGAAATAAACACTTGACATAGATCACTCTGCTTGTAATGACTCAATATAATATATGTGTTTCCCTTTGTATTGAATTACTGAAATAAATTAACTTTTTGATGATATTCTAATTTATTGAGATGCACTTGTACATCCTGCCTTGATTATCCACAATTCTGCTTACACTTCTAGTTTTCTGAAATTTTAAGGATTCCATGTGTCAGTGGTCAGCCCAGTTGCTGGAAAGCCAGTGAATGAAGACTAGAGATGAGTGTACCTGAACTTTAAAGTTTGGTGTTCGTACTGAACACAGACTTTACAAAAAATAAATGTTCAAGTTCAGATGCTTTACGTATGCTAACCACTCAAGCAAGCATCGCTGTGCTCAGGTACGCTCGGTGTTCGGCCCAGCAATGTTTGAATGGTTCGCATTGGGGGAAAGAACAGTGTTATTGGATATTGTGTGCACCTCCCAAAAAAAAGCCTCCCACCCCCGGAAGTGTTCTGCTTATGGCTGGCTGTATTTGGGCGGAGAGCCGAAGTGCCCAATCAGCGAGTTCCATTGGGGTTAAGGTCAAGTCTGGGTCCAGAACTGAACTTTAGCTAAAGTCCAGCTAAACCGTCCGAACCTGAACTTCCACAGGTCCCTCATCTCTATTGGAGATAGTTTCGGACTGGGGTGCCAGGGACCCACTAGTAATATAGACTTTGGGGGCCCACTGTTTAACTAGATGTTTATTACCTATGCTTCTATGTAATAATAAGCTGGGTAGTTTGTTACATGAATGATGAGATGCTGCTTTTGTCTGTACATAGTGAATCTAGTGTATTGTGCCAACTACTGTTCATAGAAGAGGAAGGGTATCTCATAAGGGGATTCAAATGTTCCCATGTGGGCCACTCTGAGCTTGGTTTGAGATCATTATTTTATGTAGGAAATACTAATACCGATAGGTTTTTACAGAGTATAGATAATCAATAACATGTCACACCACAATCCAACCCCCAAAGATAAATCGGACCAGCACACATTTCATCCACCTGGGTCATGACATCTTTGTTTCAGACTCGTATCGAAATAGTGATTGAGAGGACAATCTACCGTATGTGCAGAGAGCTTGGTGTGTACCGCTCATTCACAAAATCACTGCATTAATGTGTTTACTAGAAATATATGGTGTGCACTCAGTTATTGGTAAGTTTTTTTTTTTTTTTTGTTTTTTTTTTGTTTTTTTTTTTTGGGAGGTGCTAGTGAGTGGACCGAGGTCCAGACTATCATGTACAGTATAGACACTGCACTCTCTATTCAAAGAACGAGGTATATAAAGACCAACAAAATTGTTTTAGTTCAAAAGGTTTTTTTGTTTTTTTATTTTTATATTTTTATATTTTCAATGCTATAAGGCAATAAAAGTGATAATAATACATATGGTGGGACGTTTCGGCCATAACACTGGCCTTCTTCACGCCGTATTACACTGGAAAAAGGGTACAAATAAAACAAAATCAATATACATGAAAAAAGGAGGGAAAAAAGGAGAAGAGGGGTTTTTTTACATATAGATACATATATACATTTTTTGGGTAGTTCTTATTCATAGTGAAGAATCTTTTTCCATGTCATTATCAAATCATTGGACGTATGATATGCAACTTTATACAGTAAGTTACTATAAATGTATTAGTACAAGGTAGGACAATGGCGACAATAGTAAAGGTGGTAGTATAGCACCTACCTCCAAAGAAGTGGGGGAAACTAGTTTCCAAAAGATGCAAGGAGTGTGTACAGAGAAATATAGAGTGGGGGAACACCCTAGGTATTATTTTTCTATTGGTCACGGAAGGCAATTCCTGCAAATAAAGGTAAACAGGGTGAGATTGGAGTAAATGAAACCCCTGACTTTAAATCAGGACTCATATAGAGCAGTCCAATCCTGTCCTATATAGACTCACTGCTTGAAATGTATGGCTATGCAAAAGTGATGTTTTGAGGGTAAAAAAGCAGCAGTAGCACTATGGGGCCCTTTGCACACTACGACATTGCAAGCCGATGCTTGCGATGTCAAGCACGATAGTCCCCGCCCCCGTCGCAGCATCGATATCTTGTGATTGCTGCCGCAGGGAACATTATCACTATGGCAGCTTCACATGAACTCACCTGTGCTCTGGCCGGCGAACCGCCTCCTTCCTAAGGGGGCGGGTCATGCGGCATCACAGCAACGTCACACGGCAGGTGGCCAATAGAAGCGGAGGGGCGGAGATGAGCAGGACGTAAACATCCCGCCCACCTCCTTCCGCATAGCCGGTGTGAGCCGCGGTGACGCAGGTAAGCTGATGTTCCTCGCTCCTGCGGCTTACAGCGATGTGTGCTGCCGCAGGGGAACGAGGAACAATACCGTCGCTGCAGCTACATTATAGAAATGTCAGAGACTACACCGATGATACGATTACGACGCTTTTGCGCTCGTTAATCGTATCATAAAAGATTTACACACTACGATATCAACAGCGCTGCCGGATGTGCGTCACTTTCGATTTGACCCCACCGACATCGCACCTGCGATATCGTAGTGTGCAAAGTACCCCTAAGACTGTGGCACCTGAGGAGATGTCGATGCCCCTATGCCACATAGAGAGACACAAGTATAATAAATGGCAAATGGTACTTGGGACCCTGTGGCAGATTTTCCTTTAGGACTCAAAATTTTAGAGTACATTTTAGAGTTTGACATCACATAGGCATCAGAGGACGACACGCTGCCACTGCACATTGATATTACAGGCAGGACCCCGAATACCGCATATTGTGTGAACATGGGTGGATGACATGATATCAGATGACAAAAGGATCATGTCTACCGACTGAGATCCGCTGCAGCAATCCAGGTCTATTCACCTGTATTGAGGACAAGTAACAGAAGTACAAGATTGATGGCCTAAATAACCGGAGATATCTCAAGTCTTTCTATATCCCCTGATGAACCCCGATATGCTGGGGGGAAACGCATTGGGATTGAGCAACTGTCCCAGCAGATAAGTAACTGGGATGAGGACTGGGATCTTTTACTATAGGCCCAATTGTTTATATGTGTGGTATTGAATCCTAAACCATACGTGTCCTCTCTGTATTGGAGTAAGTTATTTGGTAGTGTGAATAGGGATAAAATGACCATCCCAGCAAACGAGTGACTAGGAATTATTTCCAAGGCCCAAGTATATTTATCTATATGTGGGACTGAGTCCTGACCACACGTATCTCCCTTACCTTTGAGTTGGACATATGACTATGTGACCAATTTTCAGCACCTTTGCACTTGGTGGTGGTATTATGAACTATGGTATAGCAGTAGGGGCTCATTAGGGCTAGTCACCGAGGAACGGGGGCACCCAAAACAGTAAGGTGAATCTAACCTCTGTAGACAGGCAGGGGCAACCCTAGGGAATTTCAGGCCCTGACCCCTGAACATCCAGATATCGGTGCAGCGTTACCGTTTCCTGAGTAGCAGTGACACCATTTCACATACTTAATCTCGCTAACTGCCCAACCTAGGATCTCACCGTGTGTTCCTATGCACTTTTTGACATTGGTCTGCGACCTTATTTATGGGTATGGCCCCCGTGTGTCTTACGTAACTGATGGTACTATTTTAATGATATTTAAATAAATGTAATGTTTTAGAGGTTTTTATTTTTGGTTTCGTTCAATATGATCCTCTATTGACCTGATTTTTCTATGGTTCTAATTGTATTTCAGAGTTTGCATAAAAATACATCTCTCCATAAAGAGAGATACATGACTTCGCTGCAAACAATCCAGACTTTACATGCAAAAATAAACCCCATTTCACATTCCTGTTCAATCCATTATGCATCAACCAAAGAAAGAACTGAATTTTCATTAGTTCCGAGCATCCACCAAATGCATTAATTTACTACAGATATTTTCCAGGCTCATTGTGTGCAGACCAGTATGTCCATAGTGAGCCACAGCACTAAAAAAAGGGGTGGTCCAAAGGCAAAAGGTAATTTCATTTAAATCCTTATTTGGTGCTATAATCTAACAATATTCTAATATACTTATATTTAAAATCCCCTACTGTTTCCTAACTACACTAACTGCTATTATATTTTTATTTTTTTATTTCCGGTTTAATGACTATTTGTTTGAGAATCCCAGTGCATGCTGAGATACTCAAACAAAGCGTCATCAGGTGACAGAGTCTGTGGCAGTGACTGCAGCCTCTGTCCCCTCCCTGAAATGAAGCGTCATCAGAATCAGAAATAAAGCTCATTCCAGGGGCTGGTCTATCCCTCTGTGCCCCTCTCTGCTCTGTCACAACTGTCCCTGCTCTGTCCCAACCTGCTCAGTGCACTGTGCGTTCTGCATAGTGCACAGCGCTTGCTCTGTTATCGGTTCAGATCTGTAATAGTAACAGAGCGGTGTCTGTTCCTGGCATGCAGAAGTCCAGTGACATCACCAGCGTGGGTAATGCTAATCTTCTACATGTCGATCTGAGCCCATAACAGAGAAAGTGCTGTGCACTGTGCAGATCACACAGTGTGCAGGGAGGGACAAAGCAGGGAGTGACAGCTCATGCTTTGATGACAAACCCTGATCTGAAAACACTGGTATACAGTCATGGCCAAAAGTTTTGAGAATGCTACAAATATTAATTTTTACACAGTCTACTGCTTAAGTTTTTCTAATGGCAATTTGCATATACTCCAGAATGTCATAAAGAGTGATCAGCTTAACAGCAATTACTTGCAAAGTCAATATTGGCTAAGAAAATGAACTTCAACCCCCAAAACACATTTCAACATCATTGCATTCCTGCCTTAAAAGGAGCAGCTAACATTGTTTTAGTGATTGTTCCATTAACACAGGTGTGGGTGTTGATGAGGACAGGGCTGGCGAACAATCAGTCATGATTAAGTAAGAATGACACCACTGGACAATTTAAAGGAGGCTGGTGCTTGGTATCATTGTTTCTCTTCAGTTAACCATGGTTATCTCTAAAGAAACACGTGCAGCCATCATTGCTCTGCACAAAAATGACCTAACAGGCAAGAGTATCGCAGCTACAAAGATTGCACCTCAGTCAACAATCTATCGCATCATCAAGAACTTCAAGGAGAGAGCTTCCATTGTTGCCAAAAAGGCTCCAGGGCGCCCAAGAAGGACCAGCAAATGCCAGGACCGTATCTTAAAACTGTTTCAGCTGCAGGATCGGACTACCAGCAGTGCCGAGCTAGCTCAGCAATGGCAGGAGGCTGGTGTGTGTGCTTCTGCACGCACTGTGAGGCGGAGACTGCTTAAGCAAGGCCTGGTTTCAAGGAGGGCAGCAAAGAAGCCACTTCTCTCCAGAAAAAACATCAGGGACCGACTGATATTCTGCAAAAGGTACTGCAAAAGGGAGTGGACTGCTGAGGACTGGGGTAAAGTCATTTTCTCAGATGAATCCCCTTTTCGATTGTTTGGGACATCTAGAAAACAGCTTATTAGGAGAAGAAGAGGTGAGCACTACCACCAGTCTTGTCTCATGCCAACTGTTAAGCATCCTGAAACGATTCATGTGTGGGGTTGCTTCTCAGCCAAGGGAATCGGCTCACTCACAGTCTTGCCTAAAAACACAGCCATGAATAAAGAATGGTACCAGAATGTCCTCCAAGAGCAACTTCTCCCAACTGTCCAAGAGCAGTTTGGCGCCCAACAATGCCTTTTCCAGCATGATGGAGCACCTTGCCATAAAGCAAAGGTGATCACTAAATGACTCATGGAACAAAACATAGAGATTTTGGGTCCATAGCCTGAAAACTCCCCAGATCTTAATCCCATTGAGAACTTGTGGGCAATCATCAAGAAACGGGTGGACAAACAAAAACCAACAAATTCTGGCAAAATGCAAGCATTTCTTATGCAAGAATGGATAGCTATCAGTCAGGATTTGATCCAGAAGTTGATTGAGAGCATGCCAGGGAGAATTGCAGAGGTCCTGAAGAAGAAGGGTCAACACTGCAAATATTGACTTGCTGCATTAACTCATTCTAACTGTCAATATAACCTTTTGGTACTCATAATATGATTGCAATTATATTTCTGTATGTGATGTAAACATCAGACAAACACAATTAAAAACCAGAGGGCAACAGATCATGTGAAAATATAATTTTGGTGTCATTCTCAAAACTTTTGGCCATGACTGTATATACTGTATGCAGTATTGTACTTTTACAAATCCATGATTAGAAACATTTGCATATTTATACAATAATACCATCTTCTAAATATGAAGTAGGGTGCCTTAAAATATCAGTTGCTACCATTGCACATTTCTTTTATATTTTAATATTTGCATAATATTATTTCCAAAATTCTTAGTTTGATTAACCAAGCATCAAAAGTGTTTTTAAAAGTAAAAGCAATGGTAGCTTTGAGATTCATGTGAATTCGTATATATCTTTCTTTAAACAAACACCCCCATCAAAATTGTTATCTTCTTAATATATTGCAAACACCATATTATATAGCACTGTGTATTTACAATTGTTGATTTTGCTTTTCTACCCAGTTAATTCTTCTATTTTACTTGCATGAGTCAGTTAGAATTACACATCTGTCACTGAAATGTGCAGTTTTAATGATGTTTCATGCAGGGAAAAGAGATTACCTATTTCCACATAGAGCTTAGAACCATTCAGTTAGTTTTTAATTTTGTGGTGTCATACCCCTAATGAAAAACAGAATCATTTACTGGCTTGAAGGGCAAAATGAGCAATTGTATGTACTGTACACAGTGCTATATAATATGATGACTGCAATATATTAAGAGGTTAAAAACTTTAATAGGACTGCTTCTTCAAAGGGAATGTAACTCTTGAGAGCACAACTTCAATTTGAATGAAATCTAAGAATCCCAAAGAGGTGTAATTACAAAAGAAGAATGAATAAAGAGTTAAAATGTTTTTCCCGTTTTAAAAATTAAAATGCTTGATAGGGGTGTGTAACCTTTGCACCAACTTTTTCTTTATGAAGTTTAAAGGGAACCTGTCAGATGCAATATCCACCTAGAACTACAAGCAGTTCTGGGTGAAAATTGCTAATCCCTGCCTAACCGTCCCTGTATCTAGTAGCATAGATAAAGGGATCTTTAGAAAAAGTATTTCTAAAGATCTTCTATGTTATGCTAATGAGCACGGCGACTAGTCTCAAGGGTGTTATATCCCCCGACTAGTCCGCCCTCTTAGCATGGTAGTACTCCCACAGGGGCATTCTAACATGCTATTAAGTGCAGCATCACGAGTGATGCTGCGCGTACCTGTGTTGACTGTTACCGCTCTTTTGATGCCCCAGCACTTTCAGTCATGCGCAGTAGACCTTTCCGAAGCTGGAACACATACACCTGACTTCATACTGTGCATGATCAGAAGTGCCCAGCATTCAGATGTGTGGTCACAGCGAACACAGGTACGCGCGGCACTGGTCGTGACACTGAATTGAATAGCATGTTAGCATGGTAAGAGGGCAGCTAGTTGGGGGATATAACGTCCTTGGGAATAGTCCCCAAGCTCATTAGCATAAGATAAAAGATCTTTAGAAATACTTTTTCTAAAGATCTCTTCATCTATGCTAGTGTATACAGGGACGGTTAGGCAGGGAATAGCAATATACATCCAGAACTGCATATTGCACCTGACAGGTTCCCTTTAAAAGGGTTGTCCAGTCTAAGCTACAAGCCTGTAGTCACGTTATGTGACTGGAGGCTTGTGAATCCTCACATTGTGTGCACTGCATGCTGTTAAGATACTCTGGTGTTGAGAGCAGCAGGCGCGTAACCACAAATATACAATTTGCATACTTCTGGCCACATTCCAACTAGACTGTATTTGATCTCACTCAATACACTTACATTGAGGAAGGCCAGATAAAGTCTAGTCGGCATATGATCACATGTATGCAAATCACATACTCGCTGTCACGCATCTTCTGCTCCTGTCACCGGCACTGGAGAATCCTCACTTCTTGCAATGCACACTGTGTGAGGATTCACAAGTGTGCAGTCGCATAGCAACACTGCAGACTTGTATCTTAAAAACATACAACCCCTTCAATAAATGAGTAGCTGTTGAAGTCTATTGAAGTCTATGGGAATTAAAGAATTAGTCAAGCAAGTGACACTAAGGCCCTGATTAATCAAAGTGTTTAAACCAATTCTGGCATGAAACTCTGTGAAAACTAGAAACATTTTTTGCAATGCCAAGTTGCATAAAAAACTGTGACTTTGGTATTTTATTTCCACTTTCGACCATCGCTGCCAAAGTGGATGGAGCTGGGAAGGATCCAGGGTGGGATATCGTCTGCCCAGCAAACTCATCAAAAGTAGTGGCATACATTATGCCAGAAACTCCCTCACTGGAGTAACATTTCTGGCACGACGCATGGAGTTGTGTGCCACTGATAAAATGCGCTAAATTCATTAAGTAGTGTGCGCATCTTAATGAATTTGGCAAATCTTATTCCTGCACACCTTTGTTAAGACAGGTGTATGAAATGCTAGTCTTATTGAATTGGGGCCTTAGACTTTTTCTGTAAGGCCGGTGTCACACTTGCGATTGACTCGCACGAGTCCAATGCGAGAAAATCTATCATTGCACTCGGACCAATGTTAATCAATGAGGCAGCTCCCATCTGCTTTTTTTTCTCAGCTCAAATCGGACTGAGAAAAAAATCGTTGCATGCTGCGATTTCTAGAGTTTTCCGTGCGAGTCTCTCCAATGCAAGTCTATGGGTGCGACGAAAAAACTGATGTCACACGGACGGCACACGGACCATCCTAGTGACATCAGATTTTCTAAAAACAATTCTATCATGTAGCACAGAACACTGTAAATGCTCCTGTACATGACTGTAATGACTACTAGCTGCTGAGAAAAAAATGGATCACATGCGGATTTAAAATGGATTGCTCACGGACTACTATCATGAGAAAAATCACAGACTCGCATTGCAATTGCATTGCACACGAATCAACACTCGGACATAGCTCATCCTACTCTCAGGCATGAGAATCGGACCGATTTGTGCAATCGTAAGTGTGACTCCGGACTAACTCTTAGGCTATGTGCGCATGTTGCGTATTTGCATGCAGTTACACTGCGAACTGCACCGTAGCGTAACTGCATGCGTCCTGCGTCCCCAGCAAAATCTATGAAGATTATGCAGGAGCCGTGGCACGTGGCGTATTAGAGCGCAGCGCTTCGGCTGCTGCCCGAACCGCGCGTTCTAAGAAGTGACATGTCACTTCTTTCCTGCGCTCTGCATGCAGCTCCTGCTCTGTCTCTGACTCTTTCTGCAGCGATTTGAAGTGCACGTGTGCTGTTCAAATCGCTGCAGAAATTTCTGCAGAGACAAACGCTACGTGCGCACATAGCCTTAGGGTACACGCACACAATGTCTTTTTTAGCCAGAATCTGCCTGGAACCCACCTGGAAAAAACGCTCAATAAACATTAAAAATAAAGAACATTTACCCAACAATATCAAAACAACTTGTTTTGCACAAATTCTATTGTTTTAACGTCTTTTAGCCACTTTAGGCTTTAAAAGCTGTGAAAAAGCCAAAAGAAGTGACCTAACCATTCTTCAGGCGTCTTTCGTTTTCAAGCTGCCACTATTTTAATTATACATTTCTTAAAAGACACTGGCGGAAAAGCAGCTGCAAAAACAACAAAAAGATGACAAAGATTACACCGCTGCTTCATGAACTATTATGGTATGTCGGCGTCTATAACATGCCCTTATTTTTCAGTCACGAGTGCCAGAGAATTATCTGTATTTATTATACTGTGTGGGCATTTCATAAATCCTATTAGGGTTTCTGCACTTATAAAAGGGTCTTTAAATATGTTAAAAATGTAAATATGTACAACCTACCGAGTATTCTGAAATGTGCCCCGATTTGAACCTATGAAATACACTCCTGGGTGTGTTACTTTTTTTAATGTCTGACCCTTTTAATGATCCAAGCAACATAAGGGTCTTTAAAGAGGATATCCACCGTTCCACCTTAGGGATATGTCTTCTCTATGAATGATACAAGAGTGATATGAGCCTGGGGATTTAATTATAGGAAATTTGGCAAAAAGTGGGATTCCCAAAAAAGTGTGTTTGAAACCCTCATGTGTATTATCAAAGGATACGATCATGTATGGGAATAAAAGGCCCCGCATGCATTTCACATACAGCAGGAGGGCACGGTGCTGCTTCGACAGACAGCTACCCTTTTAATATTTTATGTCTTAATTCTCCAGTGGGAAAAACTGTCTATGCATATGGTGATTTTACAATAGAAATCTGTCCTAAGGGGATTTAGAACTCTAATGAAATAAATCACTACATTACTGTTGCAAAACACCTCATGTATAATTTTGTTGCATATTATATATCTTTTTTGTATAAGACAGTGTTGTATATGAATAATGATTTTAGTCTTTTTTGTCATCTAAATCATATGAAAATCTGGTTGTTTTTTTTTAAATTTATTAAATTAACATTTCTGTGTATCCTCTAGTTACAATTCATATTAAACATACAATAAAAGCAAATACTCCTATGTCTAATGTTGATTTTTAAGTCTCTTATTCTATTTCACATCTACTACTATGATGTCTTGTGACAAGTCACATTTTCCCTTGATGAGGATTTCTCTTTAGGCCTGAGCTGATTTGATATACGAGGATGTTAAGAGATAAAGAGGGATTGTTGATCATTAGAAGCAGGGACATCTACGTGAACACGTTTTTATGACAAATCAATTTTCAAAGCCCATATAACATTTTGCTTATGTTGTATGATTTACTGCTCCGCTACTCATTAGTAGAGTTGGTACGAATCTATTCGCTAATCCGATTCTATCGGCCACTGCACAGGATCTGGAATACCACCTCTTATATGCCAGGATCCGCGGCTCTTCTTTTGATTAGTGTGACATCATAATTGGTGCGACGTCAATGAAAGAATAGCGTGGTTCTGGCAGGTAAGAAGCATTATTCCCACTCCAGGGCAAATCGATTTGCACCAACTCTACTAATTGATATTACTAATTTACTAATATTGCAGCAAAGGGAGAAAAATAAAGATTTAAGTTGGAGAAGGTTCGCATCTGACTCAATTTAGCTTTAAAAACATTTTCACTAAAACTGAACCTGTCACTTGATTCATGCTGTCCAAACCACGGGCAGCATGAATTATCAGTGTCTGGCTGCGCGATTACAGCCAGATTTACTCAGAAATGTTCTGGCGATTTGGAGAAAACATCATTTAAACAGTCGTCCGGGGACTACAGGGAAAGACCAGACTAGTTCAGTGTTGCCCCCGGACAGCACGGCTCTACTTGAGTGTCAGGTCTCTCCCACTGTACACACATGGTAGACACCTGTCAATTAACTGGAGCAAGGCAGGGAGATGTTGATCACGTCCACACCAGAATAGTCTCCTCTTTCCCTATAGTCCTTGGTGTACTGTTCAAACTATGACTTCTCTAAAACATTGGAGCACTCAGAGAAAAACAAGCCTGGCTGCAATAGTGCAGGCAGTCTGAGAGTCATGCTGCCCACAGTATGTGCAGCATGAATCTACTGACAGGTTCTATTTAAAGGGAATCTGTCACCAGGTTTTTGCAACTTCATCTGAGAGCAGCATAGTTACATAGGTTGAAAAACAACCTAGGTCCATCAAGTTCAACCTTTGGGCCATCTAGTTCAACCTTAATATAGGGTACACTCATAGTTTTTTCTGCTGTAGATGTAGCAGTGCTTAGAAAGCTCTACACACACCACTAATTGACAGCTTTCTGTGTTCCTTGTTTAGTGATAGTAAGCTGCAAATCAGTGTTGGGAGCAGGGTTGGACCAGGAGGTGTCTGGACAGCTAGTCCGGCAGTGATAATTTCCTGCTGAAAAAACACTGATTATATCGAAACAACAGCACACAGCCTAATAAGTGATATCACTGAAATAAGTGTCTCAGCCCCTACCTCATGCTGTCCTCAGATTATATAGCAAAAACCTGTTCACAGATTCCCTTTAAGTTAACTCTTAGGACTTATTGCTAGAGTACAGAGCAAGAAATATTGTCATAAGAGCACAGGGAAATTAGATTTTCAGAGGGCTTCTAATGTTAACATGTAATTTTATATAGCTCTTATGGTAGTTATTCATTTACTTTTCCAACTCCACATTATATGAGCCACTGCATGAGTCTCCAGTACAAGATAAGGTAAATTACTCATCCTAACAGCCAGCATTTTCCTTGTAATGTTTTATCTACAATGAAAACCTATGTGTGCATAATCCTGCAGTTTCTGCCATGTAATATTTTGTAATTCTCTATCCTTTCAGATCATAAGGATGAGTTCATGCGCTGACATCTGTGGGTCCAAGCAGTCACAAAATACTCCTGAAGGAGGGTACCATCGCTATGGAGTTCGGTCCTATCTGCACCAATTTTATGAGGACTGCACAGCTTCAATATGGGAATATGATGATGATTTTCAGATTCAGAGATCGCCCAGTAGGTGGAGCTCTATTATCTGGAAGGTAACTGGAGTCTTTCTTACCTAAACATTAAAAAAAATACTCAAAACACTTATTAATATATTTATTGATTTATTGTATTTTATTTTCTGAATAAAATTATGTGTTACTTTCTATTTCTTCCCCTTATTTTATGACTACTCCCTGGTTGTAGATTCCCAAGAAAGCATGTCGTGTATGAAAAGATTACCGCATCATTTAGAGACACTTTTAAAATTTGAAATTAATTCACTTTTTCATCAATTCTCTGCCAAGTATTGTACCTATTTTTTGCCATGACAGAATCTCGTGTTAATAAGTGGCTTTGTACCTGACCCTACTGACCAGGACCTTTCAATTACCTACATTTATCTTAACTTTTAATGAAACCACTGATTGGCTGCAGCGGTGCAGGAAGAACATTGGACATCACAATAATATCACCTATACACTCAGGACAACAAATTACAAAACTCTATAGGTCTACGTGGCGAAATAGTTCGTACAGAATTTATAGTATATTTACTGGGCAGGAGAAGAAGAAGGACTTGGGGATTCTGGTTACAAGTAAGCTGAGCAGCAGCACTCAATGTCAGGCAGCAGCTGCTAAAGCAAACAAGATTTTAGGGTGTATAAAAAAGAGATTAGATCCCAGGATCCCAACGTATTGTTACCCCTCTATAAATCACTTGTAAGGCCACATCTAGAATATGGGATTCAGAAGTTAGAGTCAGTTTAAAGGCGGGTAACTAGACTACTACAAGGAATGGAAGGCCTCCCATATAATGAGAGGCTGAAAAACTTGGATTTCTTTAGCTTAGAAAAAAAGATGTCTCAGAGGAGATCTCATTTATATGTATAAATAAATGTGTGGTCAATATAAATGACTGGCTCATGATTTATTCCTTCCATAGACAATACTAAGGACCAGGGTCATTCACTGCAAGCGGAGGAAAGGTGATTCCGGCAGCTAAATAGGAAAGGGTTCTTTACAGTTAGAGCAGTCAGACTGTGGAATGCCCTACCACAAGAGGTAGTAATGGCAGATACTATAACAGCTTTTAAAAAAGGGCTGGATGATTTCCTCAGTACACAAAACATTGTTGGTTATAAATGACTTAGTGACCAAATGTAGAACTGGTGGAGGAAGGTAGAACTAGATGGACCTAGGTCTTTTTTCAACCTATGTAACTATATAACTATGATAGCTAAAGTGAGGATGAAAGTACCTGTACTTCTTTTATTGTTAGGGCTTCAAACATTCCTTCATAATTTTATCAAATATATATTAGATGAAGAAAAGAGGGCGCTCCTGTGTGGAATCTTTAAAGCACAAATGATAATGGTGTGAAATTCACACTCACCTGGTAATGTTGTACGGCAGGTACAACACTGACAAGGATGCTGAAGGGGAAATGTCGGGTTCACCGCCCCTCATCAACGGGGATCCCGTCCTCTCGTCCCCACAGGAGTCCTGACTTAGGCGGCCGTTCACGTGATCGATATTCCCACGTGTGAATCACAGCCGCCGGATCGGCGTCAGGCAGCAGCTCCTCCTCTGGGTCGGAAGGTCCCATGATCACGATAACGGTGATTCACCAGCCCCTTGGATTATCATTAATTGAATCGAAGGGATTCTGGAATAGCTGCAGCAGTCCCGTGAGCTCCCAAAGGGAGATACAGAGATCCGGATGAAAAGGTAAAAATCATGGTGTCGGCCGCACTGCTAAGGGATGGTAGTACTATTAAAGATGATGTTAGAGATGAGTTTATTGATAATAGATATGCCATAACGCGTTTCGGGGATGCATCTTCCCCCTTCCTCAGGTAGCAATGATTATACAGGGTGATCAACCTTATATACATGAAATTACAAGTCCCCCCCACCCTTCCAACCAAATTAAATACCCATCAGGGTGGATTCGTTAAGACAATCAGTCAATTGAGAAGATTCCCCCACATAGGGTTGATAAAAGCCCTGAATTACAAAGGGCAATTGCATATACTATTCATATTGAAAAACAATTGCATACATAGGTTCAAGATAAAAATATATATAGTTTTACTATGAACCTATATATATTTTTATCTTGAACCTATGTATGCAATTGTTTTTCAATATGAATTGTGTATGCAATTGCCCTCTGTAATTCAGGGCTTTTATCAACCCTATGTGGGGGAATCTTCTCAATTGACTGATTGTCTTAACGAATCCACCTTGATGGGTATTTAATTTGATTGGGGGGTGGGGGGGACTTGTAATTTCATGTATATAAGGTTGATCACCCTGTACAATCATTGCTACCTGAGGAAGGGGGAAGATGCATCCCCGAGACGCGTTATGGCATATCTATTATGAATAAACTCATCTCTAACATCATCTTTAATAGTACTACCATCCCTTAGCAGCGCGGCCGACACCATGATTTTTACCTTTTCATCCTGATCTAATAATATAAGAAAGATCTGTTGAAATGATCTTCACATTTCCACAGATGGATAGATTGTGAGGGTGCCCAATCTTGCTAAATTTTACCAAGAATGTTACCTAGGTCAACTTGAAGCCACTCAGATACACAAGTAAATCCATGCAAATCAGCGCGATCTTGGAGATTTATAAAATAAATGAAGTTGTCATGAATCCTATGGTTCTTCCTGGAAATGCAGCATGCTGCCCTATAATAATAGCCTGCTTATATTGCTATACCCATATCTTAAAAAAACAATTAATTATATGATTACAGGTAAGCTCAGGATCAATGGCTAATTAATTACATCTATAAACACCAGAAAGTACGAAATAACAATATAACAGTAAATATATACATTTTATTGAGAATAGGACAAGACAATTAAAAAACCCCTTTAAGTAATGAGAGTTGGAGGAACACCACAAAAAGGATAGTAGTGATAAATATATATTCATAGATGTGTAATTAAAATACGAGGCAGTATAAATAGATAATAATAATTGGATGCAATAAATAATTATAAAATGCACAGTGCACTTCAGAGGGCGCGTTTGCAAAACACGTGTTGGAGGTTAAGGTGGAGGACACACAACACATGGGGAACTCTGGTCCGTATTGATTCTTCTAGTATACTTATTACAGTATATTATTATTATTATTACTATTATTATTATGTGTAGGTTAACTACCATATTTTTTTGTTTTATAAAATGCACCGGATTATAAGACGCACCCCAAATATAGAGATAAAAAAGTGTAAAAAAAATGGGGTCCATCTTATACTCCGGTGTTGTCTTACCGTAGGGGGCAACAGCAGTGGTGGAGCGGGGGTCAAAGAAGCAGGAGGGGTGCTGGAGTAGGGAAATTCTGGCTGCTGTGTGGCCGGCCGTGCTGGCTGCTGTGTGGTCGGCTGTGCTGGCTGCTGTGTGGTCGGCTGTGCTGGCTGCTGTGTGGTCAGCCATGCTGGCTGCTGTGTGACCGGCCATGCTGGCTGCTGTGTGACCGCTTCTGCTGGCTGCTGTGTGACCGGCCGTGCTGGCTGCTGTGTGACCGGCCGTGCTGGCTGCTGTGTGGCCGGCCGTGCTGACTGCTGTGTGACTGGCCGTGCTGGCTGCTGTGTGGCCAGCCATGCTGGCTGCTGTGTGGCTAGCCCTGCTGGCTGCTGTGTGGCCAGCTGTGCTGGCTGCTGTGTGGCTAGCCGTGCTGGCTGTGTGGAGCAGGGCAGTGCATGGTAGAGGTGCTCTATCGGTGGTGCGATCTTCAAATAATGCCTCCCGTAAACAGCGCCTGCGCAGATTCAGCTCTCAGCTCGGACAATCCGAGAGCTCCATCTGCGCACACGCCAACTCCTGGTGGCATTATTTAAAGATCATACTGCCGACAAAGCATCTCACCCCTGCACTGTCTTGCTACACACAGCGCTCACCGCAGCCATCACAGCCCTGCACCGCCGACAGAATATCTCACCCACCATAGCCAGCACAGCCTTGCACCACTGACAGAACATCTCACCCGCCACAGCCAGCACAGCCCCGCACCGCCGACAGAGCATCTCATCCACCGCAGCTGGCACAGCCCTGCACCGCCGACAGAGCATCTCATCCGCCGCAGCCAGCAGAACCCTGCACGGCCGACAGAACATCTCACCCCCTGCAGTTAGCACAGCCCCGCACCGCCAACAGAGCATCTCACCCACCGCACCGCCCTGTTCCAGACAGCGCCCACCACAGTCAGCATAGCGCCCATTCTCAAACTCCCAGTAAACTACATTCAGATTTTAAGATGCACCCCTTATTAATTAGTGCACTGTGCACTTTACTACTATTACATTATGATATTCATTTATATGCTATTAATATGTGCACTATGTGATGTATTGATAACTTAATGTTTGTTTTCTTTTTAGTGATAAAACCAATTTACTCACTGTGCACTTTATCATTATTTATTGTATCCAATTACTGTATTATTATTATTTATTTATACTGCCTCAAATTTTATCTACATATTTAAGAATAAATATGTATTACTACTATCCTTATTTTTGTGATGTGTCCCTTTACCTCCCATTATTGTTTTTTTTATTTGCCTTGTCTGAACCTCCTGCTGTTATCAACAAAATTGATATATTAACTGATTTATTGTTATTTGCTCCTTCATGGTGTTTGCAGGTGTAATTATATTGATGTTAAACACAAAGAAAATAAGGCCACACCATACTATTGTGGACTGGGGATGCACAAAACTACGCTCCCCAGACAGGTACAAACTTCAATTAACACATGAACACAGGGAACAAGAAGTATAAGTACCACATTAAATGGAAAGAAAAATATATGTAAAAAAGTTTTTTATTAACAAATTAAACATAGAAAAAATTCACAATGAGTAAAAAGAGGGATGGGTACAACAGTGTAAGGGTGCAGATAGCACTGTACAAGAATACAGCAATTAGAGTACAACCCCCCTGCCACCAGCAAAACTCAATAATTGTAAAAAATAGACTTTATATAAATACATATAGTACATGGAGTAAAGTGCATAGTGATTTCTACATTACCTCATCAATAATGTGAGTTTGGTGGAGAGCAGGGAAGGAGCCACTACGACCATTTCGCTATACAAGCAGCTTTTTCCAGGGGGTGATGTCATCATCACCACTTTACTCCACGTACCTACTCGCGGATTTCCTTATAATTGAGAACATTTCTCCATACCTCTGCAGTGACCTTTTTATACTCTCACCTCAATGGATTTAGTGGTCAACGTGCTGCACATGTTTGACTATATGTCCCTCCTTGACCTTTGGCGGGGGAAATTCATTTTATTCATATAAGGTCAACAGTATGTTTTACAATTATTGAGTTTTGCTGGTGGCAGGGGGGTTGTACTCTAATTGCTGTATCCTTGTACAGTGCTATCTGCACCCTTACACTGTCGTACCCATCCCTCTTTTTACTCATGGTGAATTTTTTTCTGTGTTTAATTTGTTAAAGGAGTTGTCCGACATAAACTACAAATTTTTAATTTAATCTGTGCTGTATTGTCATATAAAACATCCCTACATTATTTGTTTTTGTTTTCTGACTTTTGTTCCTCTTGAATCATCCCTTTATTCTCTACAGCTCTTTGTTTACCTGCAGCTCAACCAAACATGAAATCTTCCTGTGCTAAACCTCACAGTCAGAGCTGACACCGCCCGGCCTCACTGTCCAGCCCCGCCCCCTGCACACTTATTGGCTATCAGTATTCTGCCCAGCACTGACCTTTCATCGCTCCAGCAAAGATGGGCACATTACTATATTATATGTGCGGAGGATGTGAGGTGATTGTGCTGCACAGATGAGAAATCACTGCTCTGAATTTCCAATGATTGGTAATGCAGAGCAGTGATCCTGCTTTATTAATCTGTGACAGCACAATCACCTCACATCCACCGCACATATAATGTAGTAATGTGCCCATCCTTGTCCCCATACTACTGTATAGTAATGTGCCTATCCCTGTCCCCATACTATAGTAATGGGCCTATCCCTGTCCCCATACTATAATAATGTGCCCATCCCTGTCCCCATACTATAGTAATGTGCCCATCCCTGTCCCCATACTGTAGTAATGTGCCTATCCCTGTTCCCATACTATAGTAATATGCCCATCTCTGTCCCCATACTATAGTAATGTGCTCATCCCTTTCCCCATACTATAGTAATGTGCCCATCTCTGTCCCCATACTATAGTAATGTGCCTATCCCTGTCCCCATATTATAATAATGTGCCCCATCTTTGTGCCCATCCTATAGTAATGTCCCCTTTCCTGGTACCCATCCTGTAGTAACGTCCCTTGGGCTCCTCTTCTTGTAGCAGTGCTCTGTCCTGTAGAATTGCCCCCTAGTCAGCCATTCTTCACACACACAGAAAAACAAACACAAATCCTTCTCACCTGTCATCGTTCCCTCGATGCCCTGTGTCCTGCCTCTTGCGGCTGCAGCCCACTCCTTGCTGATCGCTGCCTCTGCAGGGGGCTGTGCAGTCAGTGCTTTATAGCAGCGGACTGATTTCCAAGCACTGTGCAGGGATGCACTCTCTATACAGCTTCTCCAGTGATCAGCTACTGGCCTCTGATTGGCCGGCAGGTGATCATAGCTGTATACAGAGCTCTGCTCTGCAGAGCACCCGGGTATCTGTCATGTGTTATAAAGCGCTGACTGCACAGCCCTCTGCAGAGGCCGCGATCAGCAAGGGGCCTGCACATCACAAGCAGCATCAGGGGCTGCAGCTGACAGCGCTTTATATCAGATGACAGATTCCTGGGCACTCTGCAGAGACGAGCTCTGTATACAGCTACTGCAATGATCCGCTGCTGACCTCTGATTGGCCGGTGGCTGATCATAGCTGTATACAATGCTTCCATCTTCGCAGTGCCAGTGAATCGGTCATCTGATATACAGCGCCGACTGCACAGGCCCCCAGCACAGGCAGCATTCAGCAAGGGGCCCACGGGCCTGCACGCTGCAAGCAGCATCGGGGGCTGCATGCAGTGTACAGGCAGCAAGACCCCCTCCACTATGGGATATGTGGGAGGGTACAGGGAAGGTGGGCGGGGACGCCACGCACTGTACCTGCCCAGCAGGGAGGCAACATGATGTCTCCTGTGATGCCCATCTACAAGGCAAGCATAAGCTCCTGCACTTGTCGTCGTGACATCACAGGAAACAGCAAAATCACGGTATTAGCGGTCACATGACCGCTCTGAGCCGGGGGAGGGGGGCTGACAGCAGGGCAGGTAAGTAGTCACTATCTACTTACCTGCCCCAATGTAACCCAAAAGTGTAATGTCAAGAAAAAGGCAAAATAAGCCGGATAACCCCTTTAATAAAAAACTTTACATATATTTTCTCAATTTTTCTTTTCATTTAATTTGGTACTTATACTTCTTGTCCTCCTGTGTTCATATCGTAATTATATTGGTGAAATCCAGTGGACCTTCTGGTTGTTTTATATATTTGCACATTAACCTTCTTTTAGATGTTAGTCAAAGACAAACTAACTGCCATTTATATAATGCTAAAAATAACATGATCTCCTTAGACTGGATACTTGAAGCCTATCAAGGTTTCTTAGGAACTCCTGAGTCTGCGATGTCGCTGGTGAAAGCACCCGCCGGTTGTGCGTCACGGGCAAATCGCTGCCCGTGGCACACAACATCGTTAGGACCCGTCACACAGGACTTACCTGCCTAGTGACGGCGCTGTGGCCGGCGAACCACCTCCTTTCTAAGGGGGCGATTCGTGTGGGGTCATAGCGGCGTCACTAAGCAGCCACCCAATAGAATCGGAGGGGCGGAGATGAGCGGGCGTAACATCCCGCCCACCTCCTTCCTTCCTCATTGTGGGCGGCCGCAGATACGGTGATGTTCATCGTTCCTGCGGTGTCACACGTAGCGATGTGTGCTGCCGCAGGAACGACGAACAACCAGCGTCCTGCAACAGCAACGATTTTATGAAAATGAACGATGTGTCAACGATCAACGATAACGTGAGTATTTTTGATCGTTAACACTCGCTCTAAGCTGTTACACACAACGACGTCGCTAACGACGCCGGATGTGCATCACGGAATCCGTGATCCCGGCGATATATCGTTAGATACGTCGTTGCGTGTAATGGGGCCTTTATTCCTGCACCTTAGATCTTACTTATTGTGTTCTCTTCAGTCTTGATTTCTTACACTTTTTTTTATGCTAAATATTGGCCCATGAAAGTATTGAAACATCAAAGAATAGATACTTAACCTACGAGAACTCAGCCATACCACTGCCTGTGTCTACCAGTGGTCTCCTAGCTTCTTCTTTTGGTAGCAGACGACTAGACACTTGTACAACCAATGATTGACTGCAGCCTTCATTTTTGAATCTGAGCCAGCGGAAAAATTGTGGTGAATGTGGATGCTGCAGCCAGTCCGTGGCTAGTGATTGTCATCAGTGGTCTCGGGTATTCTCTGCCTGAAGAGGAAGCCGGGAGACTTGCGGGGGATGCAGGCATTGGTGTGGCATAAAAAATTCGTCAATTCTTATAATTAAAAAAATACGGACATACATGTGTTTTGCAAAATGATGACACATTTGTTGTTCATTTATATTCCAAAATATAATTCACATGAAACATTACAGATTTATAGTAGATATTATATTATTAAGGTAGTGAGAGGTAAGGATGGAATTTCTACTAAACCTAAAGCTAAAAGTTCACTGTGCATAATTTGTGAATACCCGGTTTGGCAATGTTCTTCAGCCTGCCATTATCTTCAGCAATTCTCAGGGGTATTTTTCACGTTGCCACATCGCTACTGCGATCTCGTCGGGGTCAAATGTGTCGAAAGTGACGCACATCCAGCGCCGGTAACGACATCGCAACGTGTAAAGCCTAGAAGCACCGATAAACGATCGCAAAGGCATCTGTGTAGTGTCGGTCACTTCCATAATTTCGCTGGAGCGACAGGTACGATGTTGTTCCACATTCCTGCGGCAGCACACATCGCTGTTTATGAAGCCGCAGGAGCGAGGAACTTCCTTACCTGCGTCCCGCCTGCAATGAGGAAGAAAAGAGGTGGGCGGGATGTTTACATCCCGCTCATCTCCGCCCCTCCATTTATCTGCCTGCCATGTGACGTCGTTGTGACGCCACACGACACGCCCCCTTAGGAAGGAGGCGGGTCGCCGGCCAGAGCGACGTCGCAGGGCAGGTAAGTCCATATGAATCTGCCGTAGCGATAATGTTTGCTACAGCAGCTATCACAAGAGATCGCATCTGCGACGGGGGCAGGGACTATCGCGCTCAGCATCGCTACAATCGGCTAGCGATGTCGCAGCGTGCAAAGTACCCCTCAGTGTTCCAAGACAAATGGGAGACAGAAATATGCCCCATTTTTAACTGTGATGATTGCTACATTGCAAAAATATACTGACATACCATGTGTGTGCTTTTCCAGACTAAAACAGTATATGAAATACTCCCCTGGAATATTATTAGCTGATTATACATTATTGCATTGTTTATGTGTACAGTATGATAGTACAATCCATATTCACTGTGCAAATCTGTTACTTAAAACCGTCATTTTTATTCTATAAATCAATAGTACACATTAAAATAAGCAACTTTGTATTTATCTTGTGGGAAAAAATCTGCTTTAGTTTCCTGGACTGATCAATATTCTCAATTTACTGGCAAAATCTGTCTTCAGTAAGGACATTAGTGAAATAAGCTATAGCAGTTAGTGCTCATAAAATTCTATGGCAAAAGGAGGACAAATGAGATAGAGGCAGACATGGAAATTCTGCTGCAACTTCTACTGAAACGACATGTACAGTTCTCCATAGAATTTTATGAGCACCAACTGCCATCTCCTACCTCAGTACAATGAATATAAATTTTAAATTAAAAATATTGAGAATCAATGATCAGTCTAGGAGGAGAAAGAAGCAGATTTTATTAATAAGATATACAGCTCTGTCAAAAATGAAGAGACCACTGTAAAATTTTCAGTTTTTCTGATTTTTCTCTTTATAGGTAGATTTTTGAGTAAAATGTAAATTGTTCTTTTATTCTATAAACTACTGACCACATGTCTCCGAATTTCCAAGCAAAAAATGTTGCATTTATTTTCTAAAAATGAGAAATGGTCAAAATAAGAAAACAATGCATTGCTTTCAGACCTCAAATGATGCAAAGAAAATAAGTTCAGAATCATTTAGAAACAACAATACTAATGTTTTAACTCAGGAAGAGTTCAGAAATCAATATTTAAAGTTGAATCTGCCCAATTTCTGGAGTAAAGGCCGCTTCACACGCAACAACATAGATAACGAGATGTCGTTGGGGTCACGGAATTCGTGACGCACATCCATTCTCGTTAGCGATGTTGTTGCGTGTAACAGCTACGAGCGTCTGTTAACGATAAAAAATACTCACCTAATCGTTGATCGTTGACACGTCGTTCAGTTCCCAAATATCCTTGCTGGTGCAGGACGCAGGTTGATCGTCGTTCCTGAGGCAGCACACATCGCTACGTGTGACATCCTGGGAACAACGAACAACAACATACCTGTGTCCTGCCTTGAAACGAGGTGGGCGTGACTTTCATGCGGCTACTCTCCGCGCCTCCGCTTCTATTGGATGCCTGCCGTGTGACGTCGCTGTGACGCCGCACGAACTGCCCCCTTAGAAAAGAGGCTGTTTGCTGCCCACAGCGACATCGCTATGAAGGTAAGTATGTGTGACGGGTACTAGCGATTTTGTCCGCCACAGGCAGCGATTTGCCCATGACGCACAAATGACAGGGGCGGGTGTGAACGCTAGGGACATCGCTAGCGATGTTGCAGTGTATAAAGCCCCCTTAAGGTAATCTTCTCTGATGAGTCTAATTTCCAGCTTTGCCCAACACCTGGTTGTCTAATGGTTAGACAGCGACCTGGAGAGGCTTACAAGCCACAGTGTCTTGCACCCACTGTGAAATTTGGTGGAGGATCGGTGATGATCTGGGCATGCTTCAGCAAAGCTGGAATTGGGCAGATTAAACTTTGTGACAGACGTATGAATCAAGCCGCATACAAGATTATCCTTTAAAGGTTAAAAATTAAAATGACACTTTAAAGGGGTTTTCTATTTTTTGAAAACTGGACCTCAATCAATCAAATAATAGTGAAGAATAAAGATAGTACTCATCCTCCCTTGGTGGGTGTAGATGGAATGAGCTGCCCAGCTCAGTGATTGGCTGCAGTGGTTATATCAGTTGTTGATGTTTCAACAAAAGTTAGCACTCTACAATGCTAACAATGGATAAGGGAACTCTGGTATTGCATTACTGCTATAGGAATATTTGAAAAAAGAGATACTTAGCTTATGTATTGGCTAATGCATGTTAGCCTGATAACCACGACAAGGTGATCTCTTATGTATCAGGACCCTAACTTGAAATGCCGCTAGTTAGGGTCCCAATATACAAGAGATCACCTTGTCGTTGGTACTGGGCTCACATGTATTGGCAAATACATAAGCTAAGTATCTCTTTTTTCAAATATTCCTATAGCAGTAATGCAATATCAGAGTTCCCTTATTCATTGTTAGCATTCTAGAGTGCAGTTGCATTTTTGTAGTTATAGTGTATTTTCAGCTGGCACCTGTTCACACCTATTGGATATATGGGTCAGTCTTTTTTTATATATATTTTTGATAAAGTTGGTTACGTTGCAGCCAAAATACACACTGGAGCCGCAACTAGGTGCCAGCGCTGGTCGTAGAGAGGGTGAGTATTATGTCTGGGTTTTTTTTATTTATTTTTATATAATAGGTTAAAGACAACTTTTAAAAAAGTGGAAAACCCCTTTAAACTCTATGTATTTAAATATTTAATACCATATACTAAATACATGCCCTGTAAGAATTTTAACTATTGATAACAATGTAATATGTAAAAAAGCATGTTGCTAATTGTGAAAGGGCATGTCATGTACATCTCCTGCATTATGTGCTCATCCTAGCTGACTAAGATTTATTACATTTCTTGCAGGTCGGACTCATATCAGGCATTGTCCTCATGCTGACTGGTATAACAGTTCTTGCCGTTGGGTTTCTGGTGTCACCAAAAGTGGAAGCCTTTGGAGAAGATGAATTTGTTATGGTGGATAGCCACGCTGTCCAATTCAATGGAGCACTTGATATTTGTAAATTGGCAGGCGCAATCATGTTTTGCATTGGGGGAACTACATTAGCAGCGTGTCTTTTAATGTCTGCTTTTGCTAAAAGTTACTCCAAAGAAGAGAAGTACCTTCAGCAGAAATTTAAAGAGAGAATAGCAGACCTTAAGGCTCACGTGCACCCTGTGACAAAGGCCCCGGCTCCCGGAGAATCAAAGATACCTGTCACTCTATCCAAGGTTCAAAATGTCCAACCTTCATCTGAAACCTGACATTTACCCACCATTGTACACGTAATTAAATTGAAAAGGTCAGCTTTTGTGAGTGTTACAGTACAGTCTTTTGCAGTACAGTCCAACTGTACGTGGCTGAAATAAATGAATAGGCCAAATAATAGCAAAATGTGAAAAGATCCTGAATTTCTGTGTGTTATTGTTGGAAAGCTTTATTCAACACTGAATACAACACTGCTTTTAGCATTCAGCGTGTCCCATCAATAGTCCTCAGTGGTGACGCCAAAATATTGTTTGTGTTGTGCTATTCCTTTCACACATGCTCGTTATGTTCTTCTAAAACCTAAACCTTGATTCACAGGACCCTGGTCCAGCAGCTAGGTCAGAAGTCCATGGTCGCTGAAGGGGAGGCGTTAAAACTTCCTCCTACCTGCTGGAATCTCTTCTGATTTGTAAGCCGCCCATGAGCTCATCATTGCGGCATGACGCTGGCATGACGTTGTGCCATGCCTACTAATCAGAAGAGGAGGCGGCGGTGATGGCAGGTAGTAGGCAGTTTGCAGGGCTCCTGTTCGGTGGCTATATACTACTGACCACAGTCCTGTGAATCGATTTGCTCATATCTAATGTTAAGAAAACATTGACAACTTCAGGAGAAGGGACACAGACCTTATAGGATGTGATCATGGAGTTAGATGGTTGAGTAGCCATCTTATAATTACTGACAAAAGGTAAAGGGGTTTTCCAAGTTTTATATAAAGATTAATTTAATGCTGGGGTAAGGTAGAGACTTTTTATGAAGTGACTTAGGAGTCTCGTGTATCCTCAGTAGATTAGTTCATCAGCTTTCATCAACTCTGTATTACTTTTCCTAAATGTCTAATTGCAGTCTGTAAATGAAAACATTCTTGTTAGGGCTCACTCAGGTGTCAGTTTTCCCATACAAGTTCTGTTTTTCACAGTGATACAGACATATGATAGTTTATAGGGAAATGCATTTGCCTGATTTTTTCCTCGTACTGAGTGGTCCCCACAAAAGCATGGAGATTTGACTAATTTTCATGGGAGTGTTGCATCAAACGTGGAAATGCAAGTTCATGGGTCCGTGAAAAAAAATTGATACCGCCCGGATGCCATCAGTGAGTTCTCTGATTTTCATGGACTCTGATCAGCTTAAGAAACCTGAAAAGTTTTTATATTTGCCATTCAAGAAAAAATGATGACACGCTGACCAAACTCAGATGGTAAAAACTGATACAATGGCCAAACTGTGAGGAAACTCTGAACGTTTCTCTCATATGGGAAACAACTGACATCTGACAGAGCTTTCAGATCCAGAGGTTGTAAACTGTTCCTAACCAAGTCCTGTTCACTTTGAATAGTTTGTTTTAATTGCATTCAGTATGGGCAATCCTCTGTGAGCTTCAATATGGCAATCCTCTGTAAACTTCAGTATGGACAATCCTCTGTGAGCTTCAGTATAGGCGATCTTCTGTGAGCTTCAGTATGGGCAATCCTCTGTGAGCTTCAGTATGGGTAGTCCTCTGTGGGCTTCAGTATGGGCAGTCCTCTGTGGGCTTCAGTATGGGCAATCCTCTGTGGGCTTCAGTATGGGCAATCTTCTATGAGCTTCAGTATGGACAATCCTCTGTGAGCTTCAGTATAGGCAATCCTCTGTGATCTTCAGTATAGGCGATCTTCTGTGAGCTTCAGTATAGGCAATCCTCTGTGAACTTCAGTATGGGCAGTCCTCTGTGAGCTTCAGTATGGGCAATCCTCTGTGAGCTTTTCAGTATGGGCAATCCTCTGTGAGATTCAGTATAGGCAATCTTCTGTGAGCTTCATTATGGGCAATCCTCTGTGAGCTAAAGAAAATGGACTGGATGCAATGTAACAAATCAGCTCAGAATAAAGATGCATTCCACAGATGTAATTAGATCACAGACAGTTGCCTGCAGAGGAATCAGCTGTAGCTACCTCTGTGAGAAGTACTGTATTAGGGCTGCATAGGTAAAAAGAAAATTTCAGCCCATGATAGAAGACAGTAATTTTGAAAAGGTAAATTTAAACACCATTCTAAGATTAATGTATTAGTTTATGTTGAGCTATATACTTATATTACTTATATTTACTTATATTAAACTGGAAAACCTCTTTATATCACCTATCCGTTTGTCATTCTGTGTCTAAATCATTAGTTATGCACAACATACAGTATCAGTAGTTTTGTATTAATTAGACAATCATGTTCCATATTTTTAGAAAGGAAATTTCTTGCTCTTTTCACAGTTAAAAGGGGCTTTCCACCAATGGCAGTCAGCTATTAACAAATTAGCAAGTAATGTATTCTTGCTGGGACTCCTTCAGTCATTAGAATGGGGGTCCCAAATCTATCCTCACTGCTCTATTGTGGTGTAGTGATGTGTCGGTTGTGACCAATGTGACACAAAGAGGCGGCTCCCCAGCTCCTGTGAATGACGGGAGCCTGCTCCCCAGTGAGAACAACTAAGTTCTCTTAAAGGCTCGAACTGGGTATAAATTTCCGCTGTTCGGCGGACGAATCACCGCCCACCTGAACAAAACCACTCCCACTCAACATTTTAATTAGCGTGTTGTAAGTGGGTGGGGTTTTGGCCACGATAACATCATCTTAAATATGTGTTCTCCAGGGGTGAACACATATTTAGTAAGGACCCATTTAGGATCCAAAAGATCCAGCTTTTTTTGGTGAGTGGAGCCAAGTGAGTTGGTTCACCAAAAAGAGCCGGACTACCCAAACTACTGTGTTGAGGAGGAGTGTGAATGGAGCGATGGTTGACCACACATGCTTCCGCTTCTTTTGGTTAATAAAAACCTAGTCTGTTGGAGGCAAATGGATTTGTATAAGTATCAACCCCCCCTAGTATAGGAAACAGCTTCTAGCATTTATGAAATTGACTGTAAGGTGACAGAGGTATAGTCTGCGTAAGGCCAGGTTCACTGTATTTTCCATCTGAGTGCTGTCCATGAAGAAAAAAACAGATCTCACCATATTCAATGAGGCAATGCAGATTACCCATATTTTCAATGACAGAAGTTGTGTGTGATAAAAATTGCAGGATGCTCAATTTTCCTCCAGTTATCGGATGAGACTCACCCATTCAAGTCTATGGCGGGCTTTGCACGCTGCGACATCGGTAACAATGTGTTACCAATACTGCAGCGATAGTCCCGCCCCCGTCGCACGTGCAATATCTAGTGAAAGCTGCCGTATCGATTATTATCGCTACGGCAGTTTCACATGCACATACCTGCCGTGCGACGTCCCTCTGGCCGGCGACCCGCCTCCTTCCTAAGGGGGCGGGTCGTGTGGCGTCACAGCAACGTCACACGGCAGGCGGCCAATTGAAGTGGAGGGGCGGAGATGAGCAGGATGTAAACATCCTGCCCACCTCCGTCCTTCTCATTGCAGCCGGCGGCAGGTAAGGAGATGTTCCTCAGTCCTGCGGCTTCACACACAGCGATGTGTGCTGCCGCAGGAGTGAGGAACAACATCGCACCTGTCGCTGCACCGGCATTATGGAAATGTCAGAGGCTGCAGCGATGATACAATAACGACGCTTTTGCGCTCGTTCATCGTATCAAAAAGGATTTGCACGTTGCGATATCGACTGCGACGCCGGATGTGCGTCACTTTCGATTTGACCCCATCGACATCGCACGTGCAATGTCGCCACGTGCAAAGCCGCCCTATGGGTGCGGGAAAAAAAGAGACCACAGTATAGCATCCAATTATTACGGATACATTGCAGTTCTGTAACATGGGAAACTGTAAATGGTCTTGCAAATGATTAATAACTCCTACCATAAAAATCGGATTGCACAGGAATGACAAGTGAGAAAAAAATATTTTCTGGATGAAAATCAGACCGAATTTTTAGATCGTCCTCTGAACCCAGCTTAAACATGAAAAAGAGGTGGGTATAATTTTCTGTTAGGCTGGGTTCAGACAGGCCATATTTAGAGGACAATGCCCGTCCCAATCGCGGCTCTCCGGAGCTCAACTCACAGTCTCCCACAAACACACTAGTGCACTGTTCACCGATTTATAGATTTACCTGTACAATAGAATTAATTAGTATGGTACTTTTTAAGTTCCTTGAAGAAAATCTCTAATGTTGGCAGCGGACAATGTGCATATGTCTAGTGCTCACCACTAACGGTTTATGTAGAGTACAATGATCCAGACGGCAGGCTGTAATTGCCTGACTTCTGTTCTTGTACATCTTTGTGTTGTTTTTAGCCGATATTGTGTAGTGTTTTTCATTCTTTTACAGGATGGAGTGCTATTTGTGACTCTGTCCCTCTAGAACAGGGAAATTTAATGGAACATGAACATCAAACAAAAATGTGTATACCCGGCCATAATGAGTAAGTTGTCAGATATTTTGAGAAATTTTATTTTTAGATCCATTCTGCACATGGTAAAATTAGCTTCTGTTATACAGCCATTGGATTAAGGGGTTGTATTAGATTAGCAACATAATCTGTTTTGTTTCCCAAAATAGCACCACCCTTATCTAAGGTCGTGCCTGGTATTGCAACACAACCATCACTCAAATTAATAGAGATAAGCTGCAATACCGGACACAATTCATGAAAACAGTGGCCTTGCTTCTAAATCAAAAAGCAAAGTATTAGCCTCTATAGAGCCCATTAATTTATAATGTTATTTCAATATCATACGGTATGAGATAATCACTATTCTGTCAGATAATATCGAACAATCACAGAACTTTACAATATATTTTTAATACTTAAGACTGATACATCTACGCAAGAAAAATAACTATAGGAAAACTCCAAAGATAAAGTTGTCTAAGACTAGAAAAAAAAGTTGTTTTTTTTAACACAATTAACTGCACTCATCCATTGGCTGTGTCTAGTATAGAAGTTCATTT
The DNA here is from genome assembly GCF_048569485.1 of Anomaloglossus baeobatrachus. NCBI lineage: Eukaryota > Metazoa > Chordata > Amphibia > Anura > Aromobatidae > Anomaloglossus > Anomaloglossus baeobatrachus. Next base: position 217,595,418 of record NC_134358.1, on the reverse strand, counting down.
GTATTTACTTGTGTTACTCTGAGCTGTAATGCCAGGCACAACCTGCGAATACGGGTGGCAGTGTTTTTACAATAAATATACTGTACCCATATACACATGCCTTTTTAGTACAGAATATAGTGGACCCATGAAATGCTATAACTATGGGGTCAGAATACAGCATATATGTCTAACAATCAGTTAATGTAATGTCCACATCCAGGTTGAGGTCCTAATAGTTTTCAAATGTAAAGTAAAGCAGCATACCAATATACTTTAATTTTCATAACTGCACCAAAGACCCAAATTCACTGCCTGTTGAGTGGTCTTGGAAGTAGAGGTTTTTTTGTGTAAGCGATGACACTCCATCACAGTCAGAGTTCCACCCCACCATGTGTGTCGCTGGCATAATGAAGGGAATTGTTAGATTCTGTTCTTCAGCTTTGCTAGTACCATTTTTTAATCTGGAATTAGCTATGCCAAATGTCAGAATAATGAGAGAGAGAATTTCTAAAGGCATTTTTATTACTTTCTGCAAAGTTAAAAAGTCTTTACAAGGTCTTTTGCTTTTGTTCTTGGGTTGATATGACCATGTCTGACCAAAGCACGTTCATCTCTGGTACACAGAACCCATCTATGTCCTGACCGGTATGATGCCCAAACATTTCATCTTGCTTGTACTTGCATATAATTGTTTGTACAGATGAATGAGGCACCTTCAGGCATCTGGAAATCTCACCCAAAGATGAACCAGACTTGTGCAAGTCCACAATTCTCTTCCTGAGATCTTGGCTGATTCTTTTGACTTTTCCACCCAATGAAAATGACGAGTGCACATAAGAAAGACAGGATGTGTATGGTGTCGCCAAATAATGTAAAAATGGGGAGAATAGTTTTGCGTTTTGGAAAAAAATCATGTTTTGGAATTGGTCTGGTACTTCTTCAGGACAAAGACCGGTTGCAAAACATGTTGTTTGTTATCCAATAAAACAATTTTTTCACCCATGTTTTACTGTGTTTGACAGAGCCCATTAATATCCCGCCTTTTTCATGTGAACCATCCATTAATCATGACACACTTGGAGGGGAAGAGAGCTCCACTGCCTGAATAGAAATGTCACAGCTTTCCCAGGACAAGCTCCACTTCTGGAACCACATTGCAGCCAGTGAATCCGATCCTTGAATCAGTAACGAATATGAAAGTAAATAGGTCTCTATTTTTTTTTGCACTTGAAAAATAATTAAGAAACTATTCAAAGGGATTTTGGACATCGCCTTTAAATGGCTATTCTACTTTTTAATAGGAGTGCCACCACAACTAAGATATTATTCCAGGTAGTGCTTATTATTTCTTTTACTCTACTATTGCCTTGTTATGGCCTAATGTCAATTAGGAATAACGTACAGTATTAAAATAAATGAAACATTCTCAGGGACATTAATGAAAAGAACATATTCTGAACAGATATCTGAACATATATTAAGACTCTTCTATTAAAGGATCTTAGAGGGAAGACTATTTTTACTAAATTTTGAATGCATGAACAGAGCAGTTTGTTATGATTTTTTAGATGAAATTATGCAATAATATCTTAAATTTAGCTTACATCTCACATGAAGATATACTTCCCTAGCCCAATTCTTTTTGTAACTTCCCATTCTTTTGTTATTTGCTGTGTGTTAATCTTTCTGTAATACCCGTGTACACATATATTCTTTATCTGTGTTCCTGAATAATGAGCAGATGTGATACTCTTGACTGTGCAATGATCTGCAAAGATATTTGCAGCACTTTGCGCTGTGACTCCAGCATAGTACATGTCTGAGTGTTATAAATGAAGCATCAAATACAGCTAATGCCCTATTAATGTCTTTGGTTTCATGATTGCTTTCAAGCTCTCTTGGAAGTGGTTCAATGTTGCTTAGTTTACAAAAAACAATCATTTTTAAGGTTTTTATCACATGTTTAGGGGTTTGTTCTTTTGTCTAAAGTTCCACTCTTGTCCACCGGCAGTGTCTGGTATTTCAGCTTAGGGTATGTGCGCACGCTGAGTCATGGACATGCGTTTTTGTCACAAAACTGCACCAAAAAACACAGTGTGCGCACAAGGTATTAAAGGGAACCTAACAGCTGATCCTTGCTCCCTAATCCATGTATCAGACACTGGCTGTATGATCTCAGCCATTTACATTTAACTCTGGAAAGTTGTGGCATTTCAGGAAAAAGCATAGTTAATAGCCGTCAAGGACCGAGCCTCACAGGAGATTAGTTGGACAAGCAAGCCCACTTTGGCCCAGTGCCCACGCTGTGTAGTTTCGACGCGTATTTTCAGAAATCTGCAGCAAAATCTGCAGTCCATTGTGAAGCCAGCAAAGTCAATGAGAATTCAGAAGTGCAGTGTCCACGTTGCTTCTTTTTTTCCTTGCGTATTTGGTGCAGATTTGATGCAGAAAAAAAGAAATCTGCACCAAATACGCAAGGGAAAAATACTCAACATCGGCACAGCACTTCTGAATTCTCATAGACTTTGCTGGCTCCACAATGGACAAGCAGTAGTTTTTGCTGCAGATTTCAGAAAATCTGCATCAAAATCAGCATCAAAATGTGCAGCGTGGCACAGGGCCTTTGGCTTCTCCTCACCCACTGCCCTCGACTTATCTCCCTGCGTGCATGCATGTCACTGAAGGGCAGCGGGAGGAGAGAATCCGCCGGGGACTCACCTGTCCAACTAGTCTCCAGTGTGGATCGGTCCCCGGTGGCCGTTAAATTGTTTTTTTTCTGAAACACCGAAGCTTTTCAGATTTAAACATATGTAGCTGATATCATGCAGCCAGTGTCTGATGAAGAATGGGTAGTTCAGTTTCCGGATGAAGATAAAAAAGTACAAGCCTGACAGACAGGCTTGACAAGGAACTCGGGTCGGGTTCGAAATGTGTTGCCCTGTACTGCTCCTGTTTTTGCCATATGACCTCCCAAGATGTATACTGTATATTTTAGATATTGAAATAAAGTTCATTTTTTATCTTCATCCAGAAGCTGGATTCACCATTTGTTTCCTAGTTCCATTGACCTTGTCAGAACGTTGGTCCATGTATGCCGGTCTCCTCATCACGCGGTGAGCTGGTCCACCTTTTTTCTTTGTAGCCAGTGTCTGATACCTGCTGCTCATGGCTGCGTGTATCAGCTGTCAGTTGCAATACCAGACAAGCAATGGTTCCATTTCTATTTATGCTATTTACCAATCACCATGAATAATGTGTTCACTATATAAGTATGATTATATGAATTCCAAATGTATCCATGTTTATTGTGATTGTTTTGAATATTTACCTTATTAGTAAATCTATAGTAAATAATCTCTGACATTTACTTTTCAGCATCTTGTAGAATTTTATGCTTGTAAAGAAGACTATAGAGGTTTTTAAACTGAGAAAATTCTTTCATATAGTCGTAAAACAGTGCAGCCTGTGACTGTCTGTTAATGTTTCTGCCTTAGTAAATATAAGTACCGTATTTTTCGATTTATAAGATGCACCGGATTATAAGAAGCACCCCAAATTTGGAAAAAATAAGGTACAAAAAAAACTATGGGGTGCGTTTTATAATCCGGTGGTGTTTTATCAGGGAGAGGAGACAGCAGCGGAGCAGGGATCACAGGAGGCAGGGGCAGTACTGGAGCACTGCAATGCTGCCAGTGGTACAGAGGGGGGCCCAGATACTCGGGGTTGGTGACGCGGCTCTAATGTGCGGGGCTGGTGACGTGGCTCTGCTGTGCGGTGCTGCTGACGCGACTAGGCTGTGCTCTACGCGGGAAGTGGTGGGTCACCATCCATTCTGAAGATGTCAGCGGTCGGCAGTTAGGGCTTCAAATAAAGGCGGCCGGAATTGGTGCGTGCGCAGATGAGAGCTTGAGCTGAAAGCTCCACCTGTGCACGCGCTGACTCTAGGCGCCATTATTTGAAGCCCTAACCGCTGACAACTTCAGAATGACCGCCTGCCGCACAGAGCAGCTTCGCACAGAACAGAGTATAGCAGCCCGCACAGAGCAGCCCCGCACAGGGCAGAGCAGCTCCGCACAGAGCAGAGCCACGTCACCAGCCCCGCACAGAGCAGAGCCGCACCACCCAATGCACAGAACAGCGCCGCCCGGACCAGCGTGGGCAGCACACCGTATAGCATTACTCCTGCCTTCTTTGACACCTCTTCACCACCCCCCAGTAAACTATATAAGGATTTTAAGTCGCACCCCTCATTTTCCTCCCAAATGTTTGGGAGGAATAGTGCGTCTTATAATCCAAAAAATACGGTAAATATGTTGACACATCCACTAAGAGCCCCTTTCCCAGCAGTAACTTGTGGAAGACAGGACTGTGAATACAGAAGTAGAGGCAGGAGATACCCCCACCTTTAGTTATAAATGCAGCGGTCAGCAATGAGTGGAAGTTGGACTGAGCTCAGAAGATACATGTCCATAAGTTTAGAGCATACAAAGATCTGGGGCTAAATTGGTGCTGTTTATGGTTTTCAGAACATATCAAAAACTGTCATAGTTTCGGGTTATATAGACAGCAGACTCATGGGGAAATAAGTGCGTCAGGATTCTGTTCTAATTTATCAAACAACAATAAACTATTTTCAGAAATGTTCTGCATTTTATATCTCAGAATTAGTATTAACAAATATGCCCCATTGTAGTAATTTTCTACCTACCACAGGTGCCCTTCCATATTTTAGTTTTTGGCTCAACATATCCCAATATGAGTGGCACTAGATGTCTAACCAATTAAAAAAACTTGATTTTGCAATACTCTGTTATGAGATGTCTATGCTAAATGTGTCTATGTGTGGCCATCAAGTGGTTGTGATGTATTGAGCAGCCTGTCAGGGATTATGTTAACATATTCCAATAATGTATTTGTTTTGAGAGTCATTAAAGAGTTTGGCCACTGGCCACTACTTTCACATTGATGACCTATCCTTAGGACAGGTCATTAATGTCTGATTGGTTGGGGTCCAACACCATGCACCTCTGCCGATCAGCTGCTTTTGGTGCTGGAACTGGCCCGCCTTCTGATAATAGCTGTGGCTGGGTACTGAACATCCACCTCTCATTCAAATCAATAGGAGCCGGATGTGCAGTAGCCGCCACCAATATCAGTCAACAGGGGAGCTCCAGAACTGAGCATTTCATGCCTCCTGCTACCACCACCTGCTGCCGACTCCATCACTGAGAACAGCTGATCTGGAGGTTTACCGGGTGTTAGACCGTGGCCGATCAGACACTGATGACCTATCCTAAATATAGGCCATCAGTGTTAAAGTACTGGCCAACCTCTTTAACAAAAGTTGAGCTAAAATTAGTGGTGGACACACCTGTATTGAGAACAGAACAAAAGATATAATGGGTGGGCTGTCTCTTGATTTCACTAGCTATATGCAGCTGTTACGTGTACATCTAAAGACAGCTAATGCTTTATTGTACTAACTTCTTTAGTCCTCAAAATTTCCTGCGTCATAAATTGATAAAACATGTGCTGTGTGAGAGAATAATAACATGTTAGACAAGGGCATGGTTGCACAATAGGGGTAAATTAGCCGGTTACCCCAATCATTATGAAACCTCAATGTTTTCCGAGGGGAAATAAGCCCTGGGCTTCATGAGTTGGGGTCATTGCTGAACAAGCTATTTTAATATTCTTTGATTCCATAGACTTTAAACCCATAAAATATTGAATAAAATAATGGTGTCATCTGCTCATTGAATCAACAAGAAGTATAAATCTGCATTTCTCACACTAGTTGGGTACTGCTTACTACATCAGCTCTTCATTTGTCTTGTCACTCTTGGCAATTATGGAACTAGGCCACATCACAGCAGTAGTTGATCACATAATCCTTCAGGAGACACAAAATAATTTACATTTCGACAATATCGGTTGTAGGAGGAAGATATTTGGATTGTTAACATTAATAGTAAAGATAATTAATATCAAAGGAAAGCTTCATCTTAAAGTGAATTCTCTTGTTGTAAAATTGCCTCCCAGTCAAGTCTGTCTGAGCAGTCACACGTTGTGTTTCCTATCATGTGAAGAGTGCAGTCTAGAATATATTTGCAATGTTTCTCTGTTGCGTTTCACATAAGTGATCCTTTTCATTTTTTATTGTCTGGAAATAAAAGATCGCTGAGCAAAGAAAAACTGGATGAATTTGTTAAATCGCCTTCTACTTCTAAGGGCTCATGTAGGCATGATTTTTGCACGTACAAGTAAAACACACCGATTTTTTTGGATCACAGTTTGATCAGCGTTTCCCTAATTTTTTTTGTACTTTGAAAAAAAAAGAAGTTTCTTCACCTTCTCCTTTCTGCAGTCTGTGAAAATCTGAGCACACACGGATGTCATCTGAGTGCAGTCCGAGGTTTTCACAGACATAGATTGGAATTGTGAAGTTTTATCCGACCCTCAGATCAAAATCAGTCATGTCTCCACAATTTTTCGTTGACTTAAAAATAACGGATATGTGAATGGCCCCACAGAATATCACAAGTACGGGTGCAAAAATCGGACGTCTTAATGAGCCGTTAAATGATTGTACCATTCGCTGCACAGAAAGCTGAAGCACAGCCACATCGTAGTGAATAAGGCTGAGATGTATTGCCCTATATAACACGTGACCAGGAGCATCTTGGTACAAGAGTAATCTGTGAAAAAGAAGCAACAGTCTATTTTCGCTCTACTGCTCCTTCATACCAAGGTTCCCAGGAACCATCCCAATCAGTAAGAGATGACATATTTTGCAATCACTTAGTATTGTGGAAAACTTTTCAATTTTACACAGGAATGTAGATTAAAGGGGTTGTCCAGTACTAGTTCAACCCTTTCTGATTCCACGTTTCCCCCAGGTAAAATAAGAAAGACTATACTCAGCTCCTAAACCGGCGCCCTTAATGAGGTGTCCGTATTCATGGTGACGGGGCTCAAGTGGGGTTGTGACATCACACGAACCCGCATCCAATCAACTCCGGCTTCTGTCTCCCTGATGTGTATGTGTGAAAATAGATAGTCTGGATCAGTGACATGGGCCAGTGACATGGTTGCAATACTGGTCCAAACTGTGCATTCTCCCATGCATAATCGGAGAGACTCAGGGGCACTTGAAACCCCTTGACGCATCTATAAGGGATAAGCAGGTTATCCTGCAAAAACACCCCCCGTACTATATCTACCTAAATAAAGACGAGAACCACGACTTTATTGCAGGAATGGCCACAGTTTTATTTACCGTATATATGTATACCAAAAACTCGTGGCCCAACATGCCACTCAATTGTTAAACTTAACCTTATACATATATACCCGTATAACCAGAAACACCGATAGATCCGTCCGAGAGGCAAACCATCATTCCTAACCCCCCGGCCGTAACCTCCAAACCGGCCCAGAGGACCACCTCGGCCGTGACCACCCGGGGCCCAAGGTGAGGGGTAACAACGTTCCATCGTTAATTACCCCTACCCAGAACCTGCGGGACCTCCGCCCACAAGTTCCCATCCACTCCGAAGCCACTCCCCTTGAGCGACTTCGTACCAAAAAACCGACTGTCGGTACTCCCAACCTCTCAGACGGACCTATCACCCCGCTGTGACAACAATAAATTAGCAACTCAACCTTGTATTCACCTTTATTCCTCTTTTTTTTTTTTTTCTCTTTTTTTTTTTTTTTTTTTAAACATATACATATAATTATATATCAGGGCGGGCGGGTGGGACACAAAGATCAAGCGACGAAAGGGGAGGTGATCAGTACACCCCCCTCTCTTATACCTCTCACAACACCCCACCCCTTCCTTGCTCCCCCCCAATCCCCTTACAGCTCCCTTCTACCAATCCTGTACTCCCACATATCCCCCATCCCATGCAAACCCATTAACTCTTTCCTAACCTTGCACCCTCCCGATCGTCATGGGGTCCATTCACCCCTATGGGGCTCACTGCCCTTCTTGACGCATCTATAAGGGATAAGCAGGTTATCCTGCAAAAACACCCCCCGTACTATATCTACCTAAATAAAGACGAGAACCACGACTTTATTGCAGGAATGGCCACAGTTTTATTTACCGTATATATGTATACCAAAAACTCGTGGCCCAACATGCCACTCAATTGTTAAACTTAACCTTATACATATATACCCGTATAACCAGAAACACCGATAGATCCGTCCGAGAGGCAAACCATCATTCCTAACCCCCCGGCCGTAACCTCCAAACCGACCCAGAGGACCACCTCGGCCGTGACCACCCGGCCCAAGGTGAGGGGTAACAACGTTCCATCGTTAATTACCCCTACCCAGAACCTGCGGGACCTCCGCCCACAAATTCCCATCCACTCCGAAGCCACTCCCCTTGAGCGACTTCGTACCAAAAAAACCGACTGTAGGTACTCCCAACCTCTCAGACGGACCTATCACCCCGCCACAGGCCGGCCAAGTGACACCCTTACTTGGCCCGAGCCCCCCACACCCCCAGTGCTTGCTCTAGGCCATCCCTCAAACCCAACATCCATAAATCCAGACCCACATCAGTCAGATGAACCCCATCTCTCCTTAGATACTGCTCCGTGGACTCCTCCAATTCTCTATGCCGCACCACCAACCCACCATTTCTCGCCACAAACCTGCCAATAGCCCGGTTCAGCTTGCTCCGGGCCCTATTAATACGGTCCACCGACCTCCCAAAACGCCACTGCGTCCGAGCTATAATGTCTGACCAAACGATAACTATGCCCGGGAACGCCCTCCACAAATGTAACAGGTCCAGCTTTATATCCCTTTTCAATTCCCTCGCCGACCTTACTCCCAAATCGTTCCCCCCACATGCAAAATTAACACATCAGGGACACGATCCATACGGCTATAATAAGCCACCTCAGGGCGCACCCTACCCCAGGTCATGCCCCGAATTCCGAGCCACTTTACTCGAGCTTCCGACACCGACACTCCAAGCTGCCGACCGTCACGCCGCACATCCGCCCGTAACGCTCCCCAATAAACATAGGAGTGCCCGAGGATCCACACAAGGCATGGACCTATAAAATACAAAGACCACGAATAAAAACAGCAACAGAACAAGCAATTGCCCCCACAAACCGGCATCAAACACCAACCTTGAATCCCCCACCCCTGACCATCACCTGACCAAGTGAGGCCTAATGTACAAACGGAACCTGGAAGACTCCCACCTCCCTATCCGCCGGATACAGTCCTCACTCAAACCCCACCTGGCAGCCTCCGTTGCCGCCCCAATCCGGAAAGAGTGAGACCCGTACTCCCGTTGCTCCTCCCCCACCCTTGCTAGAGCCATCTTCAGCACCGCATTGAATTGATACCGCGACAAAGCCAATCCGTCCGCATGTCTAAGAAAAACACCAGGGTAACCGCTGCGCACCTTTAAAAACTCTGACACATATAACACTGGGCACAACTGGTGCCCCGGTAAAGCGAACAACACTACTAAGCGCCCCCGGCCCCTCTGATCCGTCTTAGAAAAGCAAAGCCGACATTCCACTCTATCCTCCCCCAGCATTACATCACCCAACAGCAAACCACCCATCGCTTGCTTAGTCGGGCTGACCAATTCGCCAATACGAAAGGCCCCAAAAAACGCCAGTACAAAAGCTACCGAAAACAACACCCGCTCATAAGGAGACGAACACAACTCCCCTAAACACCCCACTAAACGCACCAACAATGGCAATGACACTGGCCGCCTACAGTCACGCGACTGAGCCCCTTTCCGAAAACCCTTCATCGCCTGTCGCACCAGAAAATCCTTAGTCGCGTCCCGAACCCCCTGCATCTGGAACAAAAAGGCCAACGCCGCCAACTTGCAACCAATCACCGAAACAGACCTGCCTTCCGAAAAATCCCCACTTATTAACATCAGTACCCCCAACACTCGACCCTTGTAACCCGACTCCATGAACTCCCTACTTTCCAACTCTGCCCATTCCTTCCACACCGCCTGATATCGGCACCAAGTAGCCTCAGACACCGATCTCCGAATTCCCTCAAATGCTATACCGATGCCAGGTCCCACAGCCAGTTCTGGCAAGGTTCTCCCTCCGCGTCCGCTTCCGGCACCAGCTTCCTGAACCTGCAAAACTGAAACCGTGATAGCGCATCAGCCACCTCGTTGCGAATCCCAGGCACATGCCGAGCCACCACGCAAATGTTTAACTCCAAGCAACGCAACACTAGATGCCTTAAATACCCCACAACCGGCGGGGATTTTGCCGACAGTGCGTTGATGGAATGCACCACCGCCATGTTGTCACAATGCATGCAAACCCTTCTTCCAGCAAAAACAGGGCCCCACAGCTCCACCGCCACAATAATGGGAAACAATTCCAACAGCGCCAAATTCCTCACCAAACCTGCTTCCACCCAACGCCGCGGCCACTTTCCCACGCACCAGCGCGTTTGAAAAATTGCTCCAAAACCTGTCGCCCCAGCCGCATCAGTGTACAATTCCAGCTGGCTATTGGACACTGCCTCGCTCATCCAAAGGGTCCGACCGTTGTACCGGTCCAAGAACTCCTCCCACACCAACAAATCCCCTTTCATCATTTTTGTCACTCTGACAAAGTGATTTGGAGCTTTTACCCCCGCGGTTGCGCCCGCCAGTCTCCTATTAAATATCCGCCCCATCGGCATAATGCGACAAGCGAAATTCAATTTCCCGAGCACTGACTGCAACTCGCGCAACCGCACCTTCTTGGCCTGAGACAAAAACCGCACCGACGCCTTCAAATCCAACAGCTTCCCCTCCATTCCATTGCCAGTGTATCAATTTCGATACGTAAGAAACATAAAACCGTCACCGGCCCTTCTGTTTTGTCTTTTGCCAACGGAATACCCAGGCTACGCGCGATCCGCTCTAACGTGAACAACAACAAGGAGCAAACCGAAGAGCCCGCCGGACCCACGCAAAAGAAGTCATCCAAATAGTGAATCACCGAATGGACTCCTGCCACCTCCTTGACTACCCATTCCACAAACGTACTGAATGCCTCAAAATAAGCACACGAAATGGAACAGCCCATCGGCAAGCAACGATCCACATAGTATTCACCATCCCACATACACCCTAAGAGATGAAAGCTCTCTGGATGCACCGAGAGTAAACGAAAAGCTGCTTCCACATCCGCCTTTGCCATCAGGGCCCCCCGCCCCGCTACCCTTACCAGCTCCAAGGCCCTATCGAACGATACATAACATACCGCCAACAATTCCGGTGATATCCGACAATCCCGCCGGATAAGATAAATGATGAATGATGAATGAGCCGAAATTTGTTCGGCTCCTTCTTAGGTACCACCCCAAGGGGGGAAATCCGTAAATTGGAGAATGGCGGGTCCTGGAATGGGCCCGCCATCCTTCCCAACTCCACCTCCTTCTGCAGCTTTTCCTTCACCACCGCCGGATGTTCTTTTGCGGACCTCAGGTTTCCCGGGCGAAACGGAATCCGAAAGCCCTCCGTAAAACCACGTTCCAACAACTCCGCCGCCCGAACATCCGGGTATCTACTTAAATAGGGAAGCATCGCCTCGACCCTCACTGGCGTCCTCCCTTTTTCCAGACCCATCCCCCGCCTTTCCTTTCCCTTTCTTGAAGCACCTGGCCAGAGGGTGGGACCCTCCACATCCGGAACACTCGTGTCTGAAACGACAAGAGGCCCCGAACTTACACTGTCCCTCGTTATACTGCCAACAAGCTCCCTTTTTCTGTCCAGCCGAGGACCCGCCACTCGCACCCGGGCTCCCGGCACCCCCTCGAAAGGGCTGAGCTGGCGCCGTCATTAACCGCATCCACAAAGAAATATCCTTGTGGCCCCACTGGACTCCTGGCCGCAGAGCCTTCCGTTGCCGGAACTGCTCATCATATCTCAACCACCCTAAACCGCCGTATACTCTATACGCTTCCCCTATCGCGTCCATATATCCAAATAGGGCGGAACAATGCTCCGGCTCCTTTTCCCCGATCACACTGGCTAAGATCGCAAAGGCCTGTAGCCAGTTAGTAAACGTCCTCGGGATCAACCTATACCTCCGTTTTTCCTCATCCTCCTTCTCCTTTTTTGTATCACTGGGTTTTACCTTATCCAAATTAAACTTTTCCAAGGGAAGCAGGGAAAAAATTTCCACATACTCCCCTTTCCAAATCTTTTCCCTCACCTCCTTTTTCAAATGAACCCCTAACTGACCTTCAAAACACACATAAATTTCACTCCGCGCCCTATCATCCAAACGCACAACCTCATCCTCCTTTTCTTTTTCCTTTTCCGCCTCCTTACTCGCACCCACGGAAGCCGCCCCACCAGCCTCCTGTCCCGTACCTGCCGCCGAGGTCGGGTCCCCCACCGCAACCTCGCGCACCGGCGCTTCTGTCCGCACCACCTCCGTGGGGCCCACCCACGCCCCCACCGGAGCCCCAGGCCCAGTCCGACTCACCCGTTCCGCAGACAACCCCTGCAACACCCCCAAAAGCTGCCCCCAAAACTCCGGACCCGGTAAACCAGACTGCCCGACCGCACTCGCCCCCAGCGCAACGCGTCCCGCGACGGAACCCCCGCCCCCGCCCGCGCTACCCACAGCATGAAACATTTCTGTTGTCTGCTCACCAGGCTGCCGTTGAGCCGACGCCGGAACAGCCGTGCCACGATCTTCCTGCTGCCGCTCCGTCCGACACGCCGCTGCTCCTTCTTCCTCGCTGGAGTCTGATGCGCTGCCGAAATCCTCAGGGGGGACCAGCGAGGGGACAGCCCGCACCTGGCGGCCGTCGACCCCCACGGTCACCGCACCCTGCTCGTCCGGGCGACTCCTGCTTGACCTCTTCCTTTTCTCCCACCGTGGCGCCCTGCCGCCGTCTTTTCTCGCTGTAATCGTGATATCCTGCTGCGCCGCCACTTCTGTCGTTCTCAGTGGGCTCCCTCCCTGCCGACTGACGGAAGGCCGTGCCGAGCTTGCTCCTCGCCGGGACCCTCCCCCAGCACGCTCCTCGCCGGGGGGGACCGTGACTACCGATCTCCTCTGTGCCTGCGGGCCACCGTACCCCTCCTCTGATCTCCTGACCTCGCTGCTCGCATCCGCTCCCGTCCTCCGTCCTGTAGCTCTCCCCTGCGGCCTGCAGGGAGTCTCCTCCGGCAATCCGGCACGCCGAGCGCCACCCCCAGCCGGCACATCACTGGGGGCTGCCGTCATCCCTGCTCCGGTCTGGTGCTGCGCAGGCCGTGGACCGGAAGTGGGCCTCGCCGAGGCTCCGCCCACCCCCGACCCACGGGATCTCCGACGCGGATTCCTCCCGGTGGCCGGCTGCTCCCCTAGGTGAGTTGAAGGGCTCCGCCGCTGCTCCGGAGGGTCCCCGCAGGGGCTCCTTGATCTTATTCTCCCCCTCCAGCTGGGGGAGTAGCGCTCCGGCGGTCGCGCCCGCCGAGCACGTAGCAACGGCCCGGGCGCTGGAACAGCAGGCGGCGCCGCTCCAGCCCCACAGACCGCTGCCAGCTGCTGCCTCAGGGCATCCACTCCTACTACCTCGGAGGCCCCCCGCACCATCTCCAGCAGTTCAGCAAGGGCAGCCATGGCAGGAGGCAGCACTACGTCCTGGGACACAAAGATCAAGCGACGAAAGGGGAGGTGATCAGTACACCCCCCTCTCTTATACCTGTCACAACACCCCACCCCTTCCTTGCTCCCCCCCAATCCCCTTACAGCTCCCTTCTACCAATCCTGTACTCCCACATATCCCCCATCCCATGCAAACCCATTAACCCTTTCCTAACCTTGCACCCTCCCGATCGTCATGGGGTCCATTCACCCCTATGGGGCTCACTGCCCTTCTTTTAGTGCTCACGCGCACGTAACTGCTGAATATTCTGCAGCGATTTGACAGCACATGTGCGCTTCAAATCGCTGCAGAAACACTGCAGTATTTTTGTTAAAAAAAAGACGATTTCATGCGCTATGGCTGCTGCCCCCACCATAGACAGAGTGGGAGCTGCATTCAGAGCGCACAAATAATTGACATGCTGCTTTTATGAACGCACGGATTTGGGTCAAAATTTTAGCATCCAAATTGCTGTGTTCAAAAAAGCAACGTGCGCACGTCTCATGCACAATCTACGTAGATTGTGCAGGGGACGCAGGACGCATGCATTTACACTGCAGTGCAATACGCAGCGTAAATGCATGCTATTACGCAACATGCACATGAGTCCTTAAAAGGTTTCCAAATGGTTTCCAAGGTTAGAAGGAAAGATCTATTTTTCTTTTCTGAAGAAGGTCCACTCTTGCCCATGGATTGTTTTATGTTGCAGTCCAGCAATATAAATAAATGGGAATGAACAACAATATCAGACACAGCTTGTGAAGAAGAGTGGAGGTGTTTCTTAAAAAAGATCCTTTCTAATATCAGATTTCCATTTTTATTGGAATCCAACATCCATGTTCCACTCTCATTGTTATGTTACATCATAGTAAATGAGAATGGATAGCGCTACCATTACATATACAGATGTCTCAAAGCTCTTTAGAAAGCTGAAGTCATATTACGAAAAAGGATAAAGTGGCGAGTCCCATAATTAAAATCTTCATCTTTATTCAGCAAATTTTAAAAACATCATGATGGTTGAATTATAGTCTCAACATGTTTCAGGCAAGCATGCCCTTAGTCACTGAGATACAAAATCACTATAACCCAAGGTTTAAAAGCACTAATTCAACAACCAATGATCATATAGACATGTGTTAGCAATAATTGCACATATGAAGATCATTTACATAATCACAAGTCACTCCACGAATTTCTTCAAATGAATCAATAGAGATACAATGTGTCATTCCTATAGTTCATTCCCTTAGGGTATTTTGTATCCAATTTTATAATCCAATATAAGGCTGCTTTCACACTACGTTTTTTTAGCATGCGTCATGAACGTTTTTTTGCTGCAAAAGCGGATCCTATTTTTGCAAAGAAAAACGGATGCAAATGCATGTGTTATTTTGCTGGATCCTGTCACTTTAAGTTTATGGGCGGGCATTGGAGTCATGTGATCGGGAGTGAGGGGAACTGAATGTGAAAGACTGGGAGCCGACATCTGACAGCTGTGGAGGCTCGTAACCAAGTTAAACATCGGGTAACTTGCTTGGATACCCGATATTTACCTTGGTTACAAGTGTCTGCACGGCTAGGAGCTAAGAGGTACAACGCTTTGTCGGTTTTGCCAACTTTTACCGACGTTTTATCCGTAATTTTTCAGAGATCGTTCGTCCCATCACTCTGTTAACCAAGAAAGGACAGAAGTGGTCCGCCCAGGCCCAGGAAGCCTTCCATCGTCTCAAGGTCTGTTTTACCTCAGTGCCTATACCTATATTGGTACATCCGAATCCCGCACTTCCCTTTATCGTGGAGGTCGACGCTTCCGACTACGCATTAGGGGCCATCCTTTCTCAAAGGACTGGGGACAAGAGTCTCTTACATCCGTGTGCTTTCTTTTCCCGCCGGTTGTCCCCTGCAGAAAGGAACTATGACATTGCGGACAAAGAATTGTTAGCGATTATTTCCGCTTTCAAGGAATGGAGACACCACTTACAGGGAGCCGCGCAGCAAGTGATAGTACTCACAGATCATCGTAATCTGGAATTTCTTAAGTCTGCCAGGTGCCTGTCTCCACGGCAAGCCCGTTGGAGCCTATTCCTTAACCAGTTCAATTTTGTCGTTACATACCGTCCAGGTTCACGTAATGGGAAAGCCGATGCCTTGTCCCGAATCCACGCCGTGGACTCCGTGCCTGGAACCCCGTCTCAGACCGTGTTATCGGATGCCAATTTCGTTGGAGTAATCCAGGACCAGGACTTGTGGAAGGACATCAAGCTGGCCTATGATGGTGACGTATTTCTTGCTGCCCCCCCGAATGATGTAACTCTTGTTCTTCGGAATGGTGTGTGGTTGAGAGAGCGACGCATTTATGTCCCGGAGGCCGTAAGACTTCGGGTTCTCAAGTTGGTCCATGACTCCGTGTTGGCTGGTCATAGGGGGGTACAGAAGACGCAGGAATTTCTGAACCGTTTCTTCTGGTGGCCTACCTGTTTAAAGGACGTAAAGGACTATGTCCACTCATGTGTGGTTTGTGCCCGGTGCAAGGTCCCTCGTGTGGCTCCTACAGGACTCCTCCAACCGTTACCCGTGCCATCTCGCCCTTGGGGGTCTATCTCAATGGATTTTATTGTGGAGTTGCCCGTCTCAGACGGTCACAATACCATTTTAGTGGTGGTGGATCGGTTGACTAAAGCTGCTCACTTTATTCCGTGTGCCGGTCTTCCCTCAGCCTCAGAGACAGTGGATCTGGTTATCCAGAACATATTCCGATTGCATGGGGTACCAGACGAGATCATCTCTGACCGGGGCGTGCAGTTCACGTCTAGGTTCTGGAAGGGGTTTTGTACGGCACTCCAGATTGATGTCTGTTTGTCTTCTGCATACCATCCTCAGACAAATGGGCAGACCGAACGGACCAATCAAACCCTGGAACAATACCTTCGCTGTTATGTCAGCCATCTGCAGGACGATTGGTTGAAGATGCTTCCGTTGGCGGAGTTCTCGTATAACAACACTCAGAGCAGCTCCACTAAGGTAACACCCTTCTTTGCTAACTTGGGTTACCATCCGACTATTTTGCCTAGGTCACCGGTTGCGGTCTCAGTGCCTGCGGTGGAGGACAGATTGACAGAGCTACGACAAAATCTGGAGGTTCTGAAGGACACTGTGGCTACAGCTCAGGAGCGTTACAAGAGGTCGGCAGACGCTCACCGGAAACCGGCACCCATGTATAAGGTAGGGGACTCTGTATGGTTATCCACCAAGAACCTGAGATTGGGTGTCCCTTCGCAGAAGCTGGGACAAAAATTCATCGGTCCGTTCAAGATCACCGGGATCGTGAGCCCTGTGGCCTGTCGGCTGCGGTTACCGCACCATCTAAAGGTACACCCGGTCTTTCATGTTTCTCTCCTCAAATCCGTCTCTCCCAATACGTTTCATGGTCGTGTCGTGCCTCCTCCTCCGCCTGTGATGGTCGACGGCGAGGAGCAGTTCGTGGTTGAGGACATTATTGACTCCCGGCTCCATCGTCGGCTTCAGTATCTGGTACGTTGGCAGGGGTACGCCCCCGAGGACGATTCCTGGGAACCGGTGGGTAACATTCGAGCACCCCGGAAGATCGCTCAGTTTCATCGACGGTACCCGGACAAGCCGGGCCCTGACCCGTCCTGAGGCCGTTTCTGGGGGGGGGAGTAATGTCAGGTTTCCGGGTTTTCCAGTCCTCTTTTGAAAAAGCTTGCCCTCGGTTAACATGGAGTTTTATGTTCTGTTGCCCTACTTCCTGTCCAGCTACTTAAAAGGCCGCCTCTAAGCCTAGTCCAGTGCCTGAGTATACTGCTTGCTGTGTGCTCCTGCTTTACTGCTGCTGCTACTTGGATCCTCCTGAAAATCTACCGACCGACTCTGGACCACACCCGGTTTCTTCAAACTGTGCCCGGACTCCGTCTGCCGTCTTTGGTCAGCACGTCTGCCCAGTTTCTTCCGGTTCGTAACCATTCTGGACTTTCATCCCGTACGGACACTTCTGGACTTTACCGCTTGCCCCTTGTGTCCCGGCTGCGGCGCATTTAGGCCTTCCGGGGTTGATTGCCGGACAGTCCCTGTATAGGGGTTCGCTCTGGTGGTCTCCCTGGGGGAGTCCGGTGCGTGGCCCCGGGAATTCCCTCCGCTCCGTTTCGGGAAGGTATTTCGTGTGTTTGTTCTGCTGTGTTTGTTCTGCTGTGTTTGTTCCGTTGTGTATCTACCGTGGTTACATATCATAAACATCTTGTACCACAAACTCGTCTCTGGCTGTCATTGCCCTAACGCTATCGAAATCCTCAAAACATACAATAGTATTACAAATACTTATCAGACATAGCTGCAGACTCAGAATGACATGGAGACAAAACCGATGCAAAAGGAACAAAAAAGCCGCTGTAGAAATCATTCCTGGAGAATCCAAAAAGGAGCAGAAAAAAAGCAAAAACAGAACCTACAGGAACAGGCAAAAAGCCTAAAGGCTGGAGGACAAACTTCTGGACATCTTCACATGGAGCAGAAACAATTATCACTAGCAAAGGTTATACAAAAACTGCTTTCCTACACCCCCAGGCTGGACTCCATAGGCTCCCTGAAGCAGCTATCATCTCCTACACCTGTCTGAGCGACAGATGCAGAATCAGACTCACCAGTACTAGCCACCAGAGGGAGTCTAGAAACACTCCCGGAAACAGCACCATCTCTGATGATATTCACAACAGCGTGCACTCCTTAGTAGCGCTCCTGGAGTTCCTGTGAAGCGTACAAACTGCAGGAGGCTGGAGGAGGAGAAACCAACATGGAAGAGAGGCAGGGACACCGGGCAGCATGGTGAGTCTGATCGCGTCTCTGCAGGAGAGCAAGGAGTGCAGGGACGCAGCATTACAGTAGTCCTAGAAATGTTCATTAGCAATTATCGGCCTAAGCAGGCCAACAATCACTAACAAGAAAAACGCTTGTTCTTGGGTGATACTTTTTAGCTTGAGGACATGTGATACTGAGAAAAAAATATGTTCCATGTAAACACAACAATCATAGAAGTGATTGTTCTGTGAGCATGACAGTGCAGTTGGCCTGTCTGAATGGGCTATTAAATGACCACCAATCGGCTTACATGTAACTGCACAACCATCCCTTCTATCTGGGCAGTTTATAAAAGGCCTGGAAAACCCATTTAATCTAAAAGGGTTCTAGAATCACCTGAAAATTCCCTATGAATGTGATAAACCTTTACAATATTACAAAGTTCTCACAAATGGCACCATACGAACTCCATTACAATACAAGTGAATACAGCTTTGATGTAATCAAATCCAGAGCATAGGGTGAGAAGAAAAGATCAGCGGATGAATTAACTGGAACGTAAGGCAGGCAAAACATACCCATGGAAGGTCACTGGCTGATTAGCAATGCCACCTACAGCTCCTATCAATAGCATGTGATGACAAGGGCAGCTTGCTTACTATATGACTCATGCTTGGCTCACTGTGACGGTGAAGGAACAGCACCATTATACATATATTTCTGTATATAAAAGCACAGTAAGAAATCAGACAATAAAACATATTGACATATGTAATAGCATTCATATCACTGCATAATGGGATTAATGTAAATATGAGGCTCTACACAAAACACAGACTATTACACATCATTTAATTATAAATGGAAACTATTATCATAAAATGACATATTGTTTAAATCAGGCTTCTAAAAAATCATTAGAATTGGAAATCTTGCAATTTTCACATTGACCACTAGGACTATTTTAGACTCTAAAGGCCGCTTTACACGCAATGACATCGCTAATGAGATGTCGTTGGGGGTCATGGAATTCGTGATGCACATCCGGCCTCGTTAGCGACGACGTTGCGTGTGAAACGCAGAAGCGACCGTTAACTAGCAAAAATACTCACCATATCGTTGCTCGTTGACACGGTGCTCTATTCCCAAATATCATTGCTGCAGCAGGTACGATGTTGTTTGTTGTTCCTGCAGCAGCACACATCGCTATGTGTTACACCGCAGGAATGAGGAACCACATCATACCTGCGGCCACACGCAATGAGGAAGGACGAGGTGGGCAGGATGTTCGTCCCGCTCATCTCCGCCCCTCCGCTTCTATTGGTCGGCCGCTTAATGACGTCGCTGTGACGCCGAACGAACTGCCCCCTTAGAAAGGAGGCGGATCGCCGGCAACAGCGACGTCGCAGGGAAGGCATGACATGAGCCACATGTGGCTTGCGGGCCCCTGCTGTGTGGCTCCTGCCTGCTTCTTCAGCACCTTATCACTGTGTAAAGCATACAGCCAGAAACAGGACGAACTGCAGGAGGACGACAAGCCATGAAAAGGTTAAGGCTGCCTCCTCCTCCTTGCTGGTGACCTCATCCCCCTCAGGTGTGGTTGGCTCCTCCACCCTTTGTCTGCCTGCACTCAGCTTTGCAGGAGAGGGAAAGGATGGCACATCAAAGAGCACAGATTACATGGGTTGTCTCCACTGCTTATAAAGCCAGTGTTGGGAGTCTGTACAATTGAAGACGAGAGGCGGGTTCCCCTTGCTTCATTAAACGTATATGTTCGTGTGATGCTTCCCTTGGAGCTTGAGGCATTTTTGATTACATCCGCTGCTACCTCCATTTTGAATTGCTGGATCCTCATGGGGAGGGCAATACAAAGCATACACCAGTCTCTTGTAAACAAACAGGAGCCATTTTATTGTAGCTCACACTTCTCCCATACTTCAGGGAAGGCCACTTGTGCTGTTGGAAGGGGGGTTTCTATCTTGCTGGCACTCGCCCAGGGAACTATCCTCCAGCAGTATAGAGAAAAGAACAAAACCGCTCACCACTGCAGAGACAAGCCTGAATATATCCTCCTGTTAATATCCCATGGTCTGGCACGGATTACGGCATCAAGCCGGGAAGGTAATGGAACAAAGCAATGCAACGGATCCAGCTGGACTCCAAGGGGATAAATAAAAATGCTTCTTTATTTGTATCAACTTGATTAAAAATATATATCCATTTTTCAAGTAAAGACACCGGCTTGTGCACACTGATGAATGTCAGATGTATACCACAACGCGTTTTGGCGGGACGCCTTCTTCAGGTCATAGTCAGTACAAGACTAAAAGGATATTTATAAATGTTTTTCCTAAGCAGCGGACCAACCCACATGTTCTCAATGAATTAATTAAATAGGAGAGTATACGCTGCTCAGGTAAAATCACATGTTCACAAAAAACAGAAAATTCAAAAATAGACCATAAAGTATTTATCTAACCATAAATTACATGAGTATTCATCCAGATAGAACAAAGAAAAAGTACAGATCAATTAACATTTAGGTACAAATACCTTATATATGAATATATATGCATTTATTTTTTTTCTATAAATGGACATGAAAATCAATAGATGCAATAAAACCCCTGCTGTATAGATTTATAGATATAAATAATCGGATTCTTTTGTCAAACACATTATAAGAACCCAGGTATACAAGGAAACCGTTGCCCATAGGTATAAGAAAAAAATCAAAAACATCAATAACATAAAATCAGATCATGTTTGCTATTTAGTCCCTTAAGCGGGCTTTACACGCTACGATTTCGCTACAGCGATCTCGTTAGGGTCACGGATTTTGTGACGCACATCCGGCCGCTGTAGCGATGTCGTAGCGTGTGACTTCTAGGAGCGATTTTGGATCGTTGCAAAAACGTCCAAAATCGCTCCTCGTTGACATGGGGGTCCGCTCCCAATTATCGCTGCTGTCGCTGAGGCGAAGTTGATCCTCGTCCCTGCGGCAGCACAAATCGCTACGTGTGACGCCGCAGGAACGAGGATCATCTCCTTACCTGCCTCCGGCCACAATGCGGAAGGAGGTGGGCGGGATGTTACGTCCCGCTCATCTCCGCCCCTCTGCTATAATTGGGCGGCCGCTTAGTGACGTTGCTGTGACGCCAAACGGACCGCCCCCTTAGAAAGGAGGTGGTTCGCCGGTCACAGCGACGTCGAAGGCCATGTAAGTACGTGTAACGAGGGTGCGCGATTTTGTGCGCGACGGACAGCGATATGCCCGTCGCGCACAAACGATGGGGGCGGGTTTCATGCTAGCGATATCGGGCCGGATATCGCAGCATGTAAAGCCACCCTTAGGGAGGCGAGTATCCAGCATAAAAATCCACCGGCTTTCATGATTAAGTAGCTTTCTCCTATAATCACCTCCTCTCAATGGTTTAAAAACCTTTTCTATACCTTTAAATTTAAAGGCTGTCAAATTGCCCTTGTGAACTGTGGCAAAATGTCTGGATACCGCAGAGATACCAATTGTGTTAGCATTCACTGAATCGGACATGTGCTTACGTATACGTTTTTAAGAGGGCCCCACTGTACAGCCTACGTACTGGATCTGACATTGTTCACACTCTATCAGATATATCACATGGTTGCTATTACAGTTAATGAAAGTGTTAGTATTAAAGCTATTACCTTTGTAAAGAGATTTAAAGCCAGAAAAGCTCCCACTCTGCAGAGTATTCTGTCTCCCAGCACATTTATCTCTGCACAGCCTGTCAGATCTACCACGTGGTTTGAACTCAAAGGTTTTTTCAAGTGTGGTGCCGCTAATTGTAAATGCTGCAGTTTTGTCAGTAAGGCCCCTTTCACACGTCAGTGATTCTGGTACGTTTGTACTTTTTTTTAAACGTACCAGAATCACTGACATACGCAGACCCATTATAATGAATGGGTCTGCTCACACATCAGTGATTTGTCACTGCACGTGTCTCCATGCAGCGTACCCGCGTGTGCGTGATTGCTGCACGGAGACATGTCCATTTTTTTCTGGCATCACTGATGTTCCACGGACCACGCAGTGGTGTGGTCCGTGAAACACGTGCCAGAAAAAAACGTGCTTTTAAAATAAAAAACATTTTAACTCACCCGGCGTCCAGCGATGTCCTCTGCAGCCCATTCTCCCTGCTGCTTCTAAGCCGGCTGATTACTGTCGCGCATATTCATTATGCGCGACACAGCCGACCCGGAAGCAGCTGCTGCGGGGGTCACCGCCGGCCGGATGCTGCGTCGCGGGAGTGATCAGCACCATGGACAGCGGGAGCGGGCGTAGGTGAGTGAATCTCTAAGTGCAATCACGGGCCACGGAGAACGGAGCCCGGATTGCACTTAGACAACCCACGTGTGCCGAGATTCACGGCACACGCAGGGACATGTGCGTGTTTTACACGCCAGTGAAAAACGTCTGTGTTTTTCACTGACGTGTGAAACGGGCCTAAGAGTGATACCTTTGTATCTCTTTACAATGGTAATAGCTTTAATATTAACATTTTCATTAACTGTAATAGCGACCATGTGGTATATGGGTTGTTATGGGTTGCCACTGCAGCAGACCTCCCAGATGTCGGTTCAGCATCTCAGCGTCTCTCAATTCTCCTTCCCACCACGCCGTCTTCGTGCGCGGAGCCGCACACTCATCCAGCATGTCCTGCGGACTTTTGAAGAGTCGGGATGGAAGTCCATCATGGTCTTTAGCCATCGCCAAAATGGCCATGGCGTCCTCTCCTGCGGTTAAAACTCTTTCCCAGGCCGCACCTTGTAGGGTGGGGCCTCTTCCGGCCGCTCCACCTATTTCCTCACCGCTTTCACCCATTGCAGTCTTCTGACCAACTTTGGGTGGAGCCACAATCCCGACCGTGCCTTACATGGAGAATCTTCAGCCTTTGGACCTCCCTGAGAATGGTCACAGACTTATCTCTGCCTGTGAGGAACTTTTAATACAAGTGCATCTCAATAAATTAGAATGTCATCAAAAAGTTTATTTATTTCAGTAATTCAATACAATAAAGGAAACATATTATATAGTGATTACAAACAGAATTATCTATTTCAAGTGTTTATTTCTGTTAATGTTGATGATTATGGCTTACAGCCAATGAAAACCCAAAAGTCATTATCTCTGAAAATAAGAATAATATATAAGACCAACTGAAAAAATGACTTTAAACTCAGAAATGTTGGGGCCTACTGAAAAGTCTGTACAGTATATGCACTCAATACTTGGTCAGGGCTGCTTTTGGATGAATTACTGCATCAATGTAGTGTGGAATGGAAGCGATCAGCCTGTGGTACTGCTGAGGTGTTATGGAAGCCCAGGTAGGTTTGATTAAACACAGTGGACCTACACCAACAGATGATATGGCTCCCCAAACCATCATTGATTGTGGAAACTTCACAATAGACCTCAAGCAGCTTGGATTTTGGATTATGGCCTCTCCACTCTTCCTCCAGACTCTGGGACCTTGATTTCCAAATGAAATGCAACATTTACTGTACTTTCATCTGAAATCAACACCTTGGACCACTGAGAAACAGTCCAGTTTATTTTCTCCTTGGCCCAGGTAAGACTCTTCTGGCGTTGTCTATTGGTCATGAGTGGCTTGACACAAGGAATGCGAGAGTTGTAGCCCATGTCCTGCATACATCTTTGTGTGGTGGCTCTTGAAGCACTGACTCCAGCAACAGTCCACTCCTTCTGAATCTCAACCAAATTTTAGAAATGTCCTTTCCTTAACAATCCTATCAAGACTGTGGTTATCCTGGTTGTTTGTGCACCATTGTCTACCACTTTTTCCTTCCACTCAACTTTCCATTAATATACTTGGATACAGCACTCTGTGAAAAGCCAGCTTCTTTAGGAATGACCTTTTGTGACTTACACTCCTTGTGGGGTGTGCTAATGACTGCCTTCTGGACATCTGTCAAGTCAGTAGTCTTCCTCTTTATTGTGTAGCCTACTGAACCAAAATAAGGGACCATTTTAAATGTTTATGAAGTCTTTGCAGGTGTTTTGTAGTAATTATTCTAATTTTCTGAGATAATGATTTTTGAGTTTTCAGAGGCTGTAAGCCATAATCATCAACATTAACAGAAATAAACACCTGAAATAGATCACTTTGTTTGTAATGACTCTATATATTTGTTTCCCTTTCTGTATTGAATTACTGAAATAAATTAACTTTTTGATGATATTCTAATTTATTGAGATGTACTTGTAGCACTCATTTGATAAGTAATCGATCCCCACCCATTCCACCTTCACTTCTGTAAGTTACGTTCCCATGATCAGTGTTTGTTGAGTTTTTGATGCTGCAGAATTTCTGCACCAACTCCGCACCTTAGTTTACTTGAGCTTTTTCATTTTGTTTTTTGCTACATGACTTTTTGGATGTGTTTGTGACTAATGCGTTTTTGTTTCAATAAAGTTGGATACCTTCCATTACAGTGGTGAATATGATGTAACAAAATGTCAAGTTACTGGATGTATATTTATGAAATGTGAATTTAAAAAAAGGATAAATTAAATAAAGTTATGTATAATGGACCTTGAAGACAGTTTGTGGTAACAGCTGCATCACGGCTATTTAATAGTGGGGGCATCTATAATAAAAACAAACACTTTTATTGATTTGTGTATGGCAGGACTGGATAAAGCCATTGCTCTCCGAAAAGAACATTGCTGCCTGTCTGTAGATTACTATAGATCACCAGAAGACAATTTGAACAATGTTTTGTGGAACAAAACACAGTTTTTCAATTTAAAAGAGAAAAACACTGCATTACAGCATAAAACCCCAGCATAAAAACCAGGGCCGGCGTCAGCACCCGGCATACCCGGGCAAATGCCGGGGCCCTGGAGAGCCGGGGGGGCCCACTCGGCCTCGTCAGCTCTGGTGCACCTTGGCCGGGGCCCACTCTCCTTAGTTCTGCGGTCCCCCGGGCGAGTTCCGGGGACCGCAGTCCTCGGCAGGAATCTGCGGCGCCGTCTCTTTAAGGCGCGCAGACTTCCTGGTTTGAACTTCATCTGTGGGCGGAGCTACAGACCGGCATCCTGCTCAGTCCCACAGATGAGAGTTGCAGTGCCAGCCAGCGACCCCCAGCACAGCGTGTCCCTCCGGCGCTGTGTGGGCCCCCTCTCCACCGTGACCTGAGAGGTATGTGCCCTCCCCAACCCCGATTTATGCCCCCCCCCCCCCCCCCCGGAGCCGCGCGTGTCTGTCTCTGTCTGTATGTAGCAGAGCTAGGTGTGTATGTATATAGCAGAGTGTGTATGTATATAGCAGAGTGTGTATGTATATAGCAGAGTGTGTATGTATATAGCAGAGTGTGTATGTATATAGCAGAGTGTGTATGTATATAGCAGAGCTATGTGTGTATGTATATAGCAGAGCTAGGTGTGTATGTATATAGCAGAGCTAGGTGTGTATGTATATAGCAGAGCTAGGTGTGTATGTATATAGCAGAGTGTGTATGTATATAGCAGAGCTAGGTGTGTATGTATATAGCAGAGCTAGGTGTGTATGTATATAGCAGAGTGTGTATGTATATAGCAGAGTGTGTATGTATATAGCAGAGCTAGGTGTGTATGTATATAGCAGAGCTATGTGTGTATGTATATAGCAGAGTGTGTATGTATATAGCAGAGCTAGGTGTGTATGTATATAGCAGAGTGTGTATGTATATAGCAGAGTGTGTATGTATATAGCAGAGTGTGTATGTATATAGCAGAGTGTGTATGTATATAGCAGAGTGTGTATGTATATAGCAGAGCTAGGTGTGTATGTATATAGCAGAGCTAGGTGTGTATGTATATAGCAGAGCTATGTGTGTATGTATATAGCAGAGTGTGTATGTATATAGCAGAGTGTGTATGTATATAGCAGAGCTAGGTGTGTATGTATATAGCAGAGCTAGGTGTGTATGTATATAGCAGAGCTAGGTGTGTATGTATATAGCAGAGTGTGTATGTATATAGCAGAGTGTGTATGTATATAGCAGAGCTAGGTGTGTATGTATATAGCAGAGCTAGGTGTGTATGTATATAGCAGAGCTAGGTGTGTATGTATATAGCAGAGTGTGTATGTATATAGCAGAGTGTGTATGTATATAGCAGAGCTAGGTGTGTATGTATATAGCAGAGCTATGTGTGTATATAGCAGAGCTATGTGTGTATGTATATAGCAGAGCTAGGTGTGTATGTATATAGCAGAGCTATGTGTGCATGTATATAGCAGAGCTATGTGTGTATGTATATAGCAGAGCTATGTGTGTATGTATATAGCAGAGCTATGTGTGTATGTATATAGCAGAGCTATGTGTGCATGTATATAGCAGAGCTATGTGTGTCTGTATGTAGCAGAGCTATGTGTGTATGTATGTAGCAGAGCTATGTGTGTATGTATATAGCAGAGCTATGTGTGTATGTATATAGCAGAGCTATGTGTGTATGTATATAGCAGAGCTATGTGTGTATGTATATAGCAGAGCTATGTGTGTCTGTATGTAGCAGAGCTATGTGTGTATGTATGTAGCAGAGCTATGTGTGTATGTATATAGCAGAGCTATGTGTGTATGTATATAGCAGAGCTATGTGTGTATGTATATAGCAGAGCTATGTGTGTATGTATGTAGCAGAGCTATGTGTGCATGTATATAGCAGAGCTATGTGTGTATGTATGTGGCAGAGCTATGTGTGCATGTATATAGCAGAGCTATGTGTGTATGTATGTGGCAGAGCTATGTGTGTATGTATGTAGCAGCGCTGTGTCTGTATGTATGTATCCAGCAGAGCTGTGTGTGTCTGTCTGTATGCATGTATGATGTGTATCTATGTATGTCAGTGTATATGACTATAGATGTGTCAGTTCTATATGTATTTTTGTGAGTTTGTCGTTAAATATGTATATGTATGTGTACGTATGTGTGTCTGCGTGTGGATGGGGCCCACTGGGACTCTTCCGCCCGGGGCCCACAAAAACCTGGAGCCGGCCCTGATAAAAACCATACTACTTGTAAAACAAAGTGGTGTTAGTATCATGGTTAGGGGCAATTTTAATGCATCTGGACCAAAACTGCTTGCCATTTTATTGGAAAAATCTAAAGTACAATGTGAGAACATCTGTCAGTGAGCTGAATGTCAAGAGAACATGCGTCACACAGCATGAAAATGACCCAAAGCACACATTTGATTCAGCAAAAGAATGGTTAAAGAAGAATAAAGTTAAAGTTCCTCATTAATCAAGACTTACAATTTTCTCACCAGTCTTGATTAGGGGACATGGTGGAGTTAGATGCTCCTCATTCTTGAAGAGGTGAATACCTGCCAATGAATCTGGAGCATCT
Organism: Anomaloglossus baeobatrachus; assembly: GCF_048569485.1. NCBI lineage: Eukaryota > Metazoa > Chordata > Amphibia > Anura > Aromobatidae > Anomaloglossus > Anomaloglossus baeobatrachus. Next base: position 217,567,572 of record NC_134358.1, on the reverse strand, counting down.
GATGAGTGGTGTACGTCATGCAGAAATGTTATTCCAACCTCTGACAGGAGAAAGATTTCTGGTGTAGGGAATGCCACAGGTGGTCATGAATTATTCAAGTCGTGGCATCCGTCCCATCCCAGCACCATTTATTTTGTCAAAGCTGGGAGAAACAGGCATGAAAACACAGATTTTTCCAAATTTTTACCCAACTCTCAGTGGTGCCAAAATGTAGTGACTTTTCAAAATAATTTAAGTAATTATTCTGACGTTGAATCGGAGCCAAAGGTTTGAATGCCCAAGAAAAAGTCTTGAACTAAGCATATAGAAATGTGCAAGGCCAGAAGAGCACAGTTCATGAGAGAAAATACATTAAATTTCATGATGACATGGGAGAGCAGGGGACTGGAGCTCCTAGACTGGCCCTCAGACTAGTGGGGCCTTAGCTATCCCTTATCTCAGAGTTTCCTCTGAAGGTGAAGATGTCTGATCCGCCATCCTGACCCTGCTCCAAACCAGCCTTGATCTTATACCCCCTTCTTTCCTAACCCAGGGGAGGGCCAAGACAGGAGTGTGATAAGAGCAACAGACATAGACAAATAGGGGAAACAAAACTCTATCTCACAGCATGCCCACACAAAGGTAAAAGACAATAAGAAGTAAGGAGGAAAATAGGAGCAGGGAGGAAACAACAAGACGACAAGAGCACAACAACTGATTGTTATTGTAGCAAGTTAGAATCCAGAGTAAGGGACAGTTATGGCAGGATCAATTGCAGAGCCGGCCCACAGTGCGGTGGAGTGTTGGTTGTGTAGTGGAAGCAAGAGAACGAGGTTAAGCAAAGAAATTAGATTAGACCAGGTTCAGAATGCAGATGTAACTCTTACCAGGCAAGCTTGTGAAAAGTGCAGATACATTCTAAGGCCAACTGAAAAGAGGACCTTGGAAAAGTAGGGACGCCCTGCTGAAGGACAGTGGCACAGAGACGACTGTAAGAGCAGTCCTTGGAAAGCAGCATAGCAGTGTGGGGGTTATAATAACCACGGCGATACATCTAGACCTGTGTGGTTTTATACTAACAATAAAGGATGTATAATTTGTTATTGCATGTGTGTGAGTTTACCCGAATATGAAAAGGACAGTGTTTTTAAGCCTTGGACAGTTTTCTTTATTATCGGTATGAAGAAAGATGATAAAGCACAATTTGCAATTCCAGAGAAGGTGAAGGTCCCGGACTCAGAGATACCAAAGCCACAACTCCACACTTCCACCCACTCAACACCCTTTTCTGTAGCATGTTACGCACAGAAAACGCAGAGCTTGTTTACAAAATGATTGTCATTTCCTTCTTTATGAAGTCTGGAGTATTGTAGTCTGACGAAATGAACATTTTTCTGGAACCTTAAGCAATAATTAAAATAGTGGTGCATGGCACCAATGCCACAACACCACACTTCTACTCACTCAGCGCCCTTTTCCTTAGTGTGCTGGGTCGAAGAAAACACAGCACTCGCCCGTCATTATCACCCCGGGCACATCTGCACTTGACATAGTCGGAAAGATGGGAATCCTTTGACAGAAAACAGGACATGTGGAGTGGGAAAGTAGCGTACAAAATTGGACAGCCTGAGATGGCAACCTGGATAGACTTAATGTTAGTGAGCAGTGACACAGAGAGAATAGTGTCTGGAAATGAGCCACCTAAGATGGCGGACTGCAGCGTGGATCTCAAGATGACGGTGACATTTGGTCTGAGGCATGGGAATCTGATCTATCGCAGATGTGGACAGTTCCAGAGAACGCAAAAAGGTGACTAGCCTATGAGAATGTTGACTTGGAGGAAGGGTTGTGCTGAAGATAAGGTCTGGCCCAAGATGGAAGGTGCATGCTGAACTGGAGAAGGGCGCTGTGTAACATGAAGGTCCGGCCTAGAACAGAATGGGAGGTGTGGTCTGGAGGAGTGAAAGGTTCAAGATGAAGTGCAGCCTCGTCAGTGGAGACCGCCGAGTGAAAGGGTCATGGCCAAGGGCAGAATGGATGAAAGTGATTAGCAGCATGCCAGCAAATGGGCCTGAGGCAGGACCATGTGGGCAGGAAGCGTACAGCATGTGACTGGCAGGCACCATCTTTTCTGAAGACACATGCCAAGGAACACAAATCACTGCCATTCCACTCCGTGCTCCTAGAAAGGCCAATGTGGTGGATGATTGCCCAATGAAAATTTCAGAGAGCGAAGATGAGGAGGTTGGAGAGCCCTGAGAATTGAAAGAGGGACCTAGAGCAGGGTGAGGTAGCCCACACCTGAACCTCTCAAAGGGCCAGAAGGGGGCAAATGTAATTTGAGGCATCTGTTCTAGGGCCCCTCACTTCTAGTGTGTAAGGAAGCTTCAGGGATCTATAAGCCATAGGAAAAAATCAGTGTGGTAGATAATGGAAAGCAGTCTGTGTGGTGAATAAATATTGGCGGGGACGCCGCAATTACAGTTCAGATGGAGATACGGCTGTTGAGCAGGAGACCTGAGAAGCCTGGCAGAAGGAAAACGCCTGAAGGTGACTTTCAGCCTGTTTGTTCCAGTTGTTGACCTAAGGCCATGTTGAATAATGGGGTGTACGTCTGGGATGCCCCTATCCCTGAAGGAAGCTGGGATCAGCCGTTCCCCAAAAGGGACTTTAAGTTGAAGGCAGGCCTTGTTCGGAGGGACTGTTTTATTGCCCCTTACAGCCTGGGCTTTATGTTTTATTTCCCCTCTCCAAATTTTTACATCTGTTACACATCCCCATTCTAGATTGGAGGACTTTGCCCCCATGGACTGTTGCCCAAAACCCCATGGACTCTGCCTTACAGTCATGGACTCCATCCAATCAGCAGTATACCTTGTCCCTTTGAGGACTGTGCCTAATGCCGGCATCACATGGGACTATTTATCGTGCGATCGCATCAGCGATCGCACCCGCCCCCGTCGCTTGTGCGTCACGGGCATTACATTGCCCGTGTCGCACAAAGTCGTTAAACCCCCGTCACACGTACTTACCTCCCGCACGACCTTGCTGTGGGCGGCGAACATCCTCTTCCTGAAGGGGGAGGGACGTTCGGCATCACAGCGACGTCACACAGCCGCCAGTCAATAGAAGCGGAGGGGCGGAGATGAGCGGGACGTAAACATCCCGCCCACCTCATTCCTTCCGCATTGGCAGCGGCGCAGGTAAGCTGCAGTTCATCGTTCCCGGGGTGTCACACGGAGCCACGTGTGCTGCCACGGGAACGATGAACAACCGGTGCGCATAAGGAGGACCGACATTTTGAAAATGAATGACGTGTCAACGAGCAACGATAAGGTATTTTTTCTCGTTAACAGTCGTTCGGAGGTGTCACATTATACGATATGTCAAACGATGACGGATGTGCACCACTAACGACGTGACCCCGACGACATATCGTCCAATATATCGTACCGTGTGACGTCGACATTAGTCCTTTGGACTGTTGTTGAGAGGAAAAGAGGATGGATGACCTGATGTTCCAACCGCGTCAGGAACTTTGAGGACTATGCATGTGGACTTGCCAGGACAGTTGCTGTGTTGGCCTGTGTGCCACTGTTAAAAATGGACTTGGACACTTGTTCCAGAGTCTGGGGAGGTATGTAAGAGGGTGACCCTACAGTCATGTACCCCCTAAAGACGTCAATTGTTTTATTATAAATGTGTAACGTGCCTTTTATGCTAAGTTAGTGTAACTTGTTAGAATCCCTCATGGCCGCAGTACTGCCAATGGTCACAAAGGTCACTGTTCTCCTGCATAATACTGAGAGAGTTTGTCTGTTTAATAAACAGACAAATAAAAAAACCAATAAACCAATGACCAATAAAAAAACCAAAAAAACCAATAAACCAATGACCAATAAAAAAAAAAAAAAAAGTGTGTCTAGTGATTTAGTCAGTAGTATTAGCCACACCTGTTTCTAGAAGCTTCTAGCAGCTTCTAGTAGTCCTTGTAGAACTATATAAACCAGCCAGAGCTAGCGAGGTGCTGAGAGTGCGAGGTACTGAAGTAAAGGGAGGCGACTGAAGATAAGTGTGGCATAGTTTTAACACAATCTCATAGTGGTGATAACTGTAGCTGTTTAAGAAGAGAAGAGTCGCCGTAAGCTGATCGATTGCTGGGACTTGCCGGGTCTCGCTGTTTGAGGACATCGCAAAACCTGACGGCGCGCGACTTTCGCCTGTCATACGCTACATCAGCATTATGGAAGAGAAGAAAATCCACATGGTCACCTGCAACACATGCTACATGTTTACAGATCTGCCGCACAAGAAATTCAACTTCACCTGTCAAAAGTGCAAACTTGTTGCCCTCTTAGAGGAAAAGGTGCGGGGACTGGAAGAAAGAATAGCAACTTTGAAGCTAATTAAAGAACATGAGGACTTCTTGGACGAGGCAGAAGCAACAATTCAGGATATGGAAAGTGAGAAAAGCTTCAGAACACATACAGAGCTGAAAAGTGGACACATGTGACCAAAAGAAGCCAGCGGATCAAGTGGTCGGCACCACCCACACAGCTTAGCAACCAATATGAAGCCCTCATGCTGGAGAACGAAAATGGCACAGCTCAGGATGATACCGTCTCTACAGGAGAAGACACAGTATCATCAAAAGAAGTTACTTTGTCAACAAAAGCAGAAACAACAGACACTCAAAAGCACTCAGGAGCAACAAGCAGTGCGTCCAGAAAGAAAAGAAGAGTGGTAGTTATGGGCGACTCACTACTAAGAGGCACAGAGGCAACTATCTGCAGGCCGGACATAACCGCACGAGAAGTATGCTGCCTCCCTGGAGCAAAAATCAAGGATGTGGCCAACAGGATACCAACTATCCTCGGATCCAAGGACGAATACCCGTTCCTATTGATACATGTAGGAACAAACGACACGGCAAGAAATGATCTGCCAACTATTTGTGAAGACTTTGAAATTCTGGGGAAGAAAATAAAGGAACGGAACGTACAGGTTGTTTTCTCATCAATCCTCCCAGTCGATGGCCATGGTGTCAGAAGATGGAATAGGATACTAGATTTGAACAACTGGCTACGACGGTGGTGCAGGCAGCAAGGATTTGGATTCTTAGACCATGGAGTGAATTACCTCTACGATGGACTTCTCGCAAGAGACGGGATACACCTCACAAAACCTGGGAAACACACGTTCGCCAGAAGGCTTGCCACACTCATCAGGAGGGCTTTAAACTAGAAGAAGAGGGGATGGGAGAAAAAACAGCAGACAAGAACATGCAGCAGAAGGACAAACTAATCAAGGATACTAGATGCCGTAAAGAGGACCCAAGACAGGGTACTAAGAAGGAAGCTGAGAAAAGGGGAGCAAAACTTCTTTCCTGCATGCTGACCAATACAAGAAGCCTGACCAATAAGATGGAGGAACTGGAGCTGGTAATGTATGAGGAGAAATACGACATAGTAGGAATAACTGAGACATGGTTAGATGATAGTTATGACTGGGCGGCTAACCTGCAAGGATATGAATTGTTTAGGAGGGATCGTAAAAAAAGGAAAGGGGGTGGAGTCTGTCTATATATAAAGTCCAGTTTAAAGCCCAGACTAAGAGAAGATATTCAAGAGGGAAATGAAGAGGTGGAGTCTCTATGGGTGGAGATACAAGGAGGGAAAACTAATAAAATCCTCATAGGGGTTTGTTATAAGCCACCAAATATAACAGAAACCACTGAAAATGTATTATTGAAACAAATAGACAAAGCAGCAAATCACAATGAGGTGATTATTATGGGGGACTTCAATTACCCCGATATAGACTGGGAAACTGAAACCTGTGTATCTCAGAAAGGAAACCGGTTTCTGTCAGTAACTAAGGATAATTATCTGTCCCAACTTGTGCCGGGCCCAACTAGAGGGGCAGCCCTTCTGGACTTAATTTTAAGCAACAGGCCAGATAGAATAACAGACGTACGAGTGGATGGGCACCTAGGGAATAGTGACCACAATATAATACAATTCCACTTGTCCTTTAGTAAGGTGCCTTGGAGGGGGGTTACAAAAACGCTGAATTTCAGGAAAGCAAAGTTTGATCAACTTAGAGAAGACCTTCGCCAAATTGATTGGGACAATGTCCTCAAAAATGGGAGCACAGAAAATAAGTGGGAAATTTTTAAATCGGTATTAAACACCCACTGCGAGCTAGCCATACCATACAGAAATAAAAGGGCTAGGAACAGGAGAAAACCAATGTGGCTTAATAAGGATGTAAAAGGGGCAATGAATAATAAGAAAAAGGCATTTAAAAAGCTAAAACAAGAAGGCAGCGAGGAAGCATTAAAAATATATAGAGAAAAAAATAAAATGTGTAAAAAACAAATATATTTAGCAAAAGTAGAAACTGAGAGACTCATTGCTAAGGAAAGCAAAACAAATCCCAAACTATTCTTTAATTATATAAACAGAAAAAAGATTAAAATTGATGGTGTTGGCCCTTTAAAGAATAATGAGGGTAAAATCATAGAAAGCGATGTGGGAAAAGCAAATGTTTTAAATACTTTTTTCTCAACTGTGTTCACACAGGAAAAGCATATGCCAGGGGAAATGCAGAGTGATCATGTAAAGGCCTCGTTAAGTATGACCTGCCTAACCCAGGAAGAAGTGCAGAACCGACTTAGTAACATTAAAATTGACAAATCACCAGGCCCTGATGGCATTCACCCTCGGGTATTAAGGGAGTTAAGTAATGTGATAGACAGGCCTCTATTCCTTTTATTTAAAGACTCTATAGAAACTGGGTCTGTTCCACTGGATTGGCGGCTAGCAAATGTGGTACCAATATTCAAAAAAGGGTGCAAAAGGGAACCTGGAAACTATAGGCCGGTAAGCTTAACATCTGTTGTGGGTAAAATGTTTGAAGGGTTTTTAAGGGATACTATTATGGAATGTCTCAATGTTAATAACTGTTTAACTCCATATCAACATGGATTTATGAAGGATCGCTCCTGTCAAACTAACCTGATCAGCTTCTATGAGGATGTAAGCTCTCACATGGACCGAGGAGAATCATTGGATGTCATTTATCTCGACTTCGGTAAAGCATTTGACACTGTCCCACATAAAAGACTGCTAAGTAAAATGAGAAAGCTTGGGCTCGGGGAAAATGTGTGTAGATGGGTAGGTAGCTGGCTTAGTGGTAGAAAACAAAGAGTGGTTATTAATGGTGCATACTCAGATTGGGCCAGGGTTACTAGTGGGGTGCCACAGGGGTCTGTATTGGGCCCCCTACTATTTAATATATTTATTAATGATCTGGTGGATGGTTTACAGAGTAAAATATCAGTATTTGCAGATGATACAAAACTATGTAAGGTAGTTAACACAAAGGAGGACAGTTTGCAACTACAGATGGACTTGAGTAAATTGGAGAATTGGGCTGAAAAATGGCAAATGAGGTTTAACACAGATAAGTGTAAGGTTATGCACATGGGAAGGAGAAACAGATGCTACGATTACTTACTAAATGGGAAACTGCTGGGGAAATCAGACATGGAAAAAGACTTAGGCATCTTAGTGAATAAGAATCTAAATTGGAGTGCCCAGTGTCAGGCAGCAGCCACCAAAGCAAATAGGGTGATGGGATGCATTAGAAGAGGTCTGGGGGCACGAGATGAAAACATCATTCTCCCTCTGTACAAATCACTAGTCAGACCACACTTGGAGTATTGTGTGCAATTTTGGGCGCCGGTGCTGAAGAAAGACATTACTGAACTTGAAAGGGTTCAGATGCGGGCTACTAAAATAATAAATGGAATGGGTGCATTACAATACACGGAAAGGTTATCAAAATTAGGTCTATTTACTCTAGAAAAGAGAAGACTTAGGGGAGACCTAATAAATATGTACAAATATATCAGAGGGCCATATAGAGATCTCTCCCATGATCTGTTTGTACCAAGGACTATGACAAGAACAAGGGGGCATTCTTTTCGATTGGAGGAAAGAAAATTCCTACATCAGCATAGAAGAGGGTTCTTCACGGTAAGAGCAGTGAGGCTCTGGAACTCTCTTCCTGAGGAAGTGGTGATGGCCAACTCACTGAATGAATTTAAGAGAGGAATGGATGCATTTCTTGTTAGCAAAAGTATAGAAGGTTATAAATAGCATAATCTTACAGGTAGATAGAAGAGCGACCAAGATTATTAGAGGAATGGGTGGGCTGCAATACCAAGACAGGTTATTAAAATTGGGGTTAGTTAGTTAGGAAAAACAAAGGCTTAGGGGGATCTAATCACAATGTATAAATATATGAGGGGACAGTACAGAGACCTTTCCAAAGATCTCTTTACACCTAGGCCTGCGACTGGAACACGGGGGCATCCGCTACGTCTTGAGGAAAGAATGTTTAATCATAATCACAGATGAGGACTCTTTACTGTACGAGCAGTGAGACTATGGAGCTCTCTGCCGTATGATGTTGTATTGAGGGATTCACAAGTAAAATTTAAGCAGAGCCTGATCGCATTAATTGAAAAATATAATATTACCAGTTATGTATATTGGATTTTATGACAGGGTGTTGATCCAGGGAACTAGTCTGATTGCCGTATGTGGAGTCAGGAAGGAATTTTTTTCCCCATTGGAGCTTATTTTACACATTGGGTTTTTTTTGCCTTCCTCTGGATCAACATGTTAGGCTACGGGTTGAACTAGATGGACTTAGAGTCTCCCTTCAACCTTAAAAACTATGAAACTATGAAATAACACACAGTAGGGAAAGGGACAGCCACAGCGGTACACCTGGACCCTTGTGGCTTTATATCAGTAGGATGCAGACAAACCAGCCTCTCCTTTCCTCCTTGGCAGCCTCTGTGCAAGAGAATAAGATCATGTCTGTAACCATCCTGGAACAGCCGTTTAATTGTAAATAGGAAACAAAATGATGTATGACTAGTTATTCCATGTGTGTGGGTTTACCCAAATAAAATTTAAGTCCTGGACAGTTTTCCGAGTATGGAGAAAGATGGTACCGCACAATGTGTAATCATGGAGATAGTGAAGGCCTCGGACTCGGAGATACCGACACCATAACTCCACACTTTCACTCACTCAACATCCTTTACTGTAGCATGCTGGGTGCAGAAAATGTAGCACTCGCCCATAGCTATCTCCCCCAGGCACGTTTACAAAATGATTGTCATTTCCTTCTGCATTCAGTCTGGGGTTGCAGACCTCTCTGACAAAATGGGCCCAAAAGGTGATCATCTCCCTGGAACCTACTGTAAAGCAATAATTAAAATAGTGGTGCAATATCCAGCATAATGGCTGTATAATTATGTAAAGCGCATATACACATACAGTACAGACCAAAAGTTTGGACACACATGCTCATCTCTAGAACAACTGTTAAGAGGAGACTGTGCAGCAGGCCTTCATGGTAAAATAGCTGCTAGGAAACCACTGCTAAAGACAGGCAACAAGCAGAAGAGACTTGTTTGGGCTAAAGAACACAAGGAATGGACATTAGACTAGTGGAAATCTATGCTTTGGTCTGATGAGTCCAAATTTGAGATCTTTGGATCCAACCACCGTGTCTTTGTAGAAAAGGTGAACTGATGGACTCTACATGGCTGGTTCTCACTGTGAAGCATGGAGGAGGAGGTGTGATGGTGTGAGGGTGCTTTGCTGGTGACACTGTTGGAGATATATTCAAAACTGAAAGCATACAGAACCTGCATGGCTACCACAGCATCTTGCAGCGGCATGCTATTTCATCCGGTTTGCATTTAGTTGGACCATCATTTATTTTTCAATAGGACAATTAACCCAAACACACCTCCAGGCTATGTAAGGGTTATTTGACTAAGAAGGAGAGTGATGCGGTGCTACGCCAGATCACCTGGCCTCCACAGTCACCAGACCTGAACCCAATCGAGATGCTTAGGGCTGATCTGGACCGCAGAGTGAAGGCAAAAGGGTCAAGTGCTAAGCATCTCTGGTAACTCCTTCAAGACTGTTGGAAAACCATTTCCGGTGGCTACCTCTTGAAGCTCATAAAGAGAATGCCAAGAGTGTGAAAAGTAGTAATGAAAGCAAAAGGTGGCTACTTTGAAGAACCTAGAATATAAGACATATTTTCAGTTGTTTCACACTTTTTTTTAAGTATTTCATTCCACATGTTTTAATTCATAGTTTTGATGCCTTCAATGTGAATCTATAATTTTCAGAGTCCTGAAAATAAAGAAAACTCTTTGAATGAAAAGGTGTGTCCAAACTTTTGGTCTGTACTGTATATGAAGTCAACTGTCATGCCACAGCAAATCCCTCAGTGGGTCCCTAATCTTAAAGGTGGGGCTCTGTGAGCCAACCACTGTCACAGTGACAGGGCACCAGCAAGGCGGGCAGGTGACCTGGTGCTCTACAGCAGAGTTCCCCAACTCCATTCCTCAAGGCCCACCATCAGTTCATATTTTCAGGATTTCCTTAGTATTGCACAGGTGATAATTTAATCACCTGCACAGGGGATGATTCCAAAATCTGTGCAATGCTAAGGAAATCCTGAAAACATGCCCTGTTGGTGGTCCTTGAGGACTGGAGTTGGGGAACTCTGCTCTACAGTACTCCTGCTATAAGGCTGAGTTCTCATGACTCCAGGTCACACCACTCCACAAGTGCAGCACCACAGCAACAATGGACACCACCCAGCACCAACACTGATTGGCTAGATCTAAAAAAAAGTCACCTAATTTTATGTACTTGACCCCTTAGCGTATTATATAAGACTATGGGTTCACTCACATTAACATTTAAATTGAACTAGTGCAATGTGAGAAAATATCGCACTGCGCTCGAATCAATGATAGTCAATGAGGTAGAGCAGATCTGTGATGTCTTTCTCATGCCAATTCGGTACGCATGCTGCGAGTGCCTCCGCATATCAGATCATGTTCACCCATACATGTCTATTGGTGAGAGTGATATATTGGATCCCAAGCACTCAAAATAGGACAAAGAGAATAAATGCAGAAAAAGTGTTATTTTATTGGACTGTTTGCAAAAAAGAAAACACCACCACAATATAGCAAAAGCCGACGTTTCGGCCTACGTTAGGCCTTTTTCAAGGTTTTTGCCTATGAGAAATGATAGAAAGTATATTACACACCACAAAGTGTCAGAAAAAAACGAAAATGTTTCACAAACATACATATGTACACACGCATATTTATATACAAGGTATTTACACGTACGTATAATAGGAGGGTGGATGGGACGAATTGAACGTCAAGGGATTGTACCATGTGGCGTTTGCTTTGCAAGGGTACGTCACTGAATGGGATAAAAAGCAATTGATCAGCACCAAAACAGGGAAATGACACAGTCATACAGTAACATACAACAAGCGCCAGTGAGTCCATATTAGAAAGCTGTCCTAGGTCAAACCAGGAGGAGACACATGAAACATGAATAGACAGCGCATCATGCTAATGTGGGGACACCATGGAGAGGGCTTTATGTATCAGAGCAGCAGCAGATTAAGGCATTACAGAGTACATAAAAATGAGGGTACATCAGAGCATAAATTCGGACAAGCATGTTATCATTGGCACATACCGGAGGCCAGGGAGGCCCAGAAGACAGGTAGAGGAAGAGAGAGGATGCCTGTGGAGAGAGATGGTGAGGCGATGGTAAATACAAGGACGTGCCTGGTGAAGTGGAACGGCAGTTGTGAGCTGAAAAGAGCAGAACGCAACTATTGCAAGTTACCTGGATACCACAAGGAGTGGGGACAGGGTCCCAGAGGTCTGTGATGGAGGCAGGAGGCATGTCGGTGTAGTGTATGGCGCGTATTTATAGGGGTTGTGTGCCACTTCCGGGTGTCCGGTGCTGGGGCTACTGCGCCTGCGTGCATGACGTTGGTGGTGGCGTGGGTACGCAGCAGAGCCTGCGTGGAGCGTCACAATAGGGGCGGGGACAGTACTGGTATGTTGGGAGGTGTGAGCGATGCAACGTCACTGTGTAATGTCAATCGCGCATGCGCGCGTGACGTCACTGAAGTGCAACTGCGCATGTGTGAGGCGTCATAGCTAAGGCACTATTACAGGAGGTGTGTGTTAGTGCTAGTATGCACGGAGGGGGCGTCATCTAATGCGTGTGGGCCAAGTCCACAATAGGGGATATAGATGATGATAATAAGAGGCGGGGTGATGCGGTATACTCCTAAACATAGAGCGATATTAATAAGGAGGTATATATGCTTTAGGATGTGTATGGATATGGGGGTGTGTTATGCAAATGTGAAAACTATAGGAAGGCAGAATGAGGGGTATGACTAATTACCCCTTATTACTAATTATGTTAATGTCCATAATTAGTAATAAGGGTTGGGTCTACATCTGTAACCTGAGACATATCTAAGTGCCTGGAAGAAAAAAAGGGGGAGGGGGGTGTTTAGAGATGGTACCTTATAGAAAGGTGGTGCCCATGATAAGGATGTGAGAGTGGAGTCCTGCCCGTGATGAAGGTGGTCAATACCTCTGGAAAAGAAGATAAGAATAAGTTAGAACTTGCATAAGTACATGAATACATGAATACCTAGACATATGCATGGTAGTCTAAGCGCTTATACAAAACGACATAGGCCTTAGTCGCTATATAACACAGTTGCTGAATAAGATGGTAGCTGAAAATTAATAATTAACTTCATATTCTCTGCTCATGCCCCATGGTTCTAGAGTCTGTAATGTATGTATCCAGTAGGCCTCGCGGTCCCTGAGGATTTGAACACGGTTCCCACCTCTCCTGGGTAACGGCACATGTTCCAAAACCTGATACCTGAGTTGAGATATTGAGTGACCCCTAGCGATGAAGTGTGCTGGAATCGGAAGTGCAGTTTGACCACAACGTATGGTAGATTTATGTTTACTAATGCGGTCTCGGACATGTTGGGTGGTCTCCCCAACATATCCGAGACCGCAGGGACACTTGATTAAGTAAACCACAAAGTTAGTGTCACAAGTGTAGAAACCCTTAATAGGGTATTTTTTGCCGGTTCGTGGATGTGTGACATTATCCCCTTTAGTGACATTAGAGCACTGAACGCAATGGAGGCATGGGAAGGTACCCTTGCGTGGCGTGGAGAGAAAACTCTGTCCTTGGATGTGGAGGAGCCAATGTCTGCTCGTACCAAAGTGTCCCTAATGTTGCGAAGACGTTTGTGGCAAATAAGTGGTGGATTTTGGAATTCTGCAATTCCAGGATAGGCATTACCAAGGATTGGCCAATGTCTTTTGATGACCTGGCTAAAGGATGGGGAAAAGGGATGGTAAGTGTTGATGAATGGTATGCGCAGATTAGGTTTGGGCTCTGAATCTCGTGTCCGGGTGGTAGAGGCTGCAATGTGGCGAGGGTAGTCTCTAGCCAGAAACTTTTTGCTAATTTCTTCGTGTCGCAGTTGACGGACTGTGGGGTCAGAGACGATTCTGTCCACTCTACAGTGCTGGGAGATCGGTAAGGATTGTTTGATGTGTTTAGGATGACAGCTACTATACAGGAGTAGACTATTTTTATCAGTGGGTTTACTATAAATGTCCGTAAACAACCTCCCATTGCAATCCTTGTTGACCAGGGTATCAAGGAAGTTGATGGAATCTTTGTCATAATGTAGGGTGGACGATATATTAGGGGAAACCGTATTGATGCTGTGGAAGAATTCTGTAAGAGATTCTTCGTTGCCATTCCAGATGAAAAATACATCGTCTATGTATCTTTTCCACAAGGGGATATGAGTGGAGAAGAGGGGGTGAGAGTAGATGAAATCTTCCTCAAATTTGGCCATGTATATATTTGCGTAAGGGGGCGACACGTTTGACCCCATAGCGGTCCCCTTACGCTGTAAATAGAATGTGTCCTCAAATAGGAAGAAATTATTCTCCAAGACCACCCTCAGGGTATCCAAACAGAACTGTTTTTTGAGTCTGTCAAAATCAGTGTGTGTGTTAAGGAACCAATTCACTGCCTCGAGGCCCCCCTGGTGGTCAATGCTGGTGTATAGACTGGTAACGTCCATGGTGACTAGAAGGCAGTTATTGGTGATGCAGTTAGTGTTGGATATGACTTCCAAGAAATGGGTGGTGTCCTTTAAGTGTGACTGGGTCTTGGGAATGAGAGGAGTGAATATTTTTTCCAAGGTGCGGGCTAGGGGAGATAGGATGGAGTCTGTGGAAGCAACAATGGGTCGGCCAGGGGGTAAGGTGAGATTCTTATGAATTTTCGGAAGGGTGTAAAACACCGGTGTGATTGGATGGTTATTGATTAGGAATTCAGATAATTTGTTATCTATTGTTGCATTTTTGGAATAAAAATCAACAAGGTCACAGATAATTGAATTGATTGTTGTGGTAGGATCCCGTGGGATTGGGGTATATGTGTTTGTGTCACTGAGCTGGTTTTTAATCTCCGATATGTAATATGATTTATCAAGGACAACAATAGCGCCCCCTTTATCTGCTGGTTTAATCACCAGATGGGGATTGTTCTTGAGTGAAGTAAGGGCTCTGGATTCTTCGTTAGTCATGTTGTGGCGCAGGTGCATGTGTCCATGTCCGATGTCAGATTTAATTCTATCAATATCCCGTGTGACCAAGGATACGTAAGTTTCGATGGGGTGGTAATTCCTCGGGGGTTGGAAGGAGCTTGGGTTGCGAAGACCCAAGTCATGTAGTGTAATGGAGGCTAAAGGTGGAGAGTCTGTTGTGGAGGTAGCGGAGTTAATGTCCACCATACGTTGTGGTCAAACTGCACTTCCGATTCCAGCACAGTTCATCGCTAGGGGTCACTCAATATCTCAACTCAGGTATCAGGTTTTGGAACACGTGCCGTTACCCAGGAGAGGTGGGAACCGTGTTCAAATCCTCAGGGACCGCGAGGCCTACTGGATACATACATTACAGACTCTAGAACCATGGGGCATGAACAGAGAATATGAAGTTAATTATTAATTTTCAGCTACCATCTTATTCAACAACTGTGTTATATAGCGGCTAAGGCCTATGTCGTTTTGTATAAGCGCTTTAGACTACCATGCATATGTCTAGGTATTCATGTATTCATGTACTTATGCAAGTTCTAACTTATTCTTATCTTCTTTTCCAGAGATATTGACCACCTTCATCACGGGCAGGACTCCACTCTCACATCCTTATCATGGGCACCACCTTTCTATAAGGTACCATCTCTAAACACCCCCCTCCCCCTTTTTTTCTTCCAGGCACTTAGATTAGTCTCATGTTACAGATGTACTCCCAACCCTTATTACTAATTATGTACATTAACATAATTAGTAATAAGGGGTAATTAGTAATACCCCTCATTCTGCCTTCCTATAGTTTTCACATTTGCATAACACACCCCCATATCCATACACATCCCAAAGCATATATACCTCCTTATTAATATCGCTCTATGTTTAGGAGTATACCGCATCACCCCGCCTCTTATTATCATCATCTATATCCCCTATTGTGGACTTGGCCCACACCCATTAGATGACGCCCCCTCCGTGCATACTAGCACTAACACACACCTCCTGTAATAGTGCCTCAGCTATGACGTCTCACGCATGCGCAGTTGCACTTCAGTGACGTCACGCGCGCATGCGCGACTGACATTACACAGTGACGTTGCATCGCTCACACCTCCCAAAATACCAGTACTGTCCCCGCCCCTATTGTGACGCTCCACGCAGGCTCTGCTGCGTACCCACGCCACCACCAACGTCATGCACGCAGGCGCAGTAGCCCCAGCACCGGACACCCGGAAGTGGCACACAACCCCTATAAATACGCACCATACACTACACCGACATGCCTCCTGCCTCCATCACAGACCTCTGGGACCCTGTCCCCACTCCTTGTGGTATCCAGGTAACTTGCAATAGTTGCGTTCTGCTCTTTTCAGCTCACAACTGCCGTTCCACTTCTCCAGGGACGTCCTTGTATTTACCATCGCCTCACCATCTCTCTCCACAGGCATCCTCTCTCTTCCTCCACCTGTCTTCTGGGCCTCCCTGGCCTCCGGTATGTGCCAATGATAACATGCTTGTCCGAATTTATGCTCTGATGTACCCTCATTTTTATGTACTCTGTAATGCCTTAATCTGCTGCTGCTCTGATACATAAAGCCCTCTCCATGGTGTCCCCACATTAGCATGATGCGCTGTCTATTCATGTGTCTCCTCCTGGTTTGACCTAGGACAGCTTTCTAATATGGACTCACTGGCGCTTGTTGTATGTTACTGTATGACTATGTCATTTCCCTGTTTTGGTGCTGATCAATTGCTTTTTATTCCATTCAGTGACGTACCCTTGCAAAGCAAACACCACATGGTACAATCCCTTGACGTTCAATTCGTCCCATCCACCCTCCTATTATACATACGTGTAAATACCTTGTATATAAATATGCGTGTGTACATATGTATGTTTGTGAAACATTTTCGTTTTTTTCTGACACTTTGTGGTGTGTAATATACTTTCTATGATTTCTCATAGGCAAAAACCTTGAAAAAGGCATAACAGGCCGAAACGTCGGCTTTTGCTATATTGTGGTGGCGTTTTCTTTTTTGCAAACAGTCCAATAAAATAACACTTTTTCTGCATTTATTCTCTTTGTCCTATTTTGAGTGCTTGGGATCCAATATATTACTTAGCGCTTTCTTTCCCTTAAGCACCTTCCTCCTTAGGCGGTTGAGCCCAGCTCTACCCACATTATTGGGGAGAGTGAACCATCAGAAGGCATTCGGATGTCATCTGAGTGCAGCACAATATATGAAGAGACAGCCAATGGAGAATATGGAGAAATGAATCTCTCCTTCTTCTCACCTGTGCTCAGATCGCAGTATAATTAATGACACTATAATCAAGCTCGCAGCAGAGTCTGACCTGAGTGTCATTAGCATATCACATAGGGATGCTGTATGCCAGTGTGACCCAGGCCTAAGGGTAAGTTCCCCACGTGGCATTTATAATGAGATTTCTTCTATATGAAAAAAGCAGGCTATTGCAAAGAAACCTCAATGGAAATAATGCACGTGTTATGTGTGTTTTTTATGCCATTTTTAAGCATTTTTTTAGTGTCAAGCCATTTTGATCTCAATGGAAAAAACTGCATTAAAAAAGCAAAAGCAATTAATATGTTGCATTTTTAAATAAGCACATAAGTCAATAAATACAAAGGAAAAAAAGAAACCGTAAGAATGAGATGTTCGAAATCTCAGTCATTTTGCTATTATTATAAAACGCTGAGTTTTATTCACAAAAATAAAATTGTGCCGAAATATTACTGCATCTAAAACACTAAATGTGTAAAACCCAGAGTCCATACTTGTTGTTTTACTGGCGATACTATTAACCCCTACAATTTTGCAGAACAAGAGAAGAAATTAGTAAAGTCAGTGGTCACATGACTGCACATATGTGATGTACGTACTTGTGTGTTTACGTGCTGTCGCGGGCGGGGAGGACGCCGCCGCTGCGCTCGCTAACGCTTGGGTCCGGTGCTGCTGCGATGGCTGCTCGGTGGCTCGAGCGGTGGGCCGGATCCGGGGACTCGAGCGGCGCTCCTCGCCCGTGAGTGAAAGGCGTGGTTTGGTTTGGGGATGTAGTCCGTGATGCCACCCACGGACACGGTCAGTTTGCTCTTGCTCCTCAACTACCACTTCACTCTTGCTCCTCCAAACTCTATCTGACCTCCTTTTCCCGCCTCCAGGACTGTGAACTCCTCGGTGGGTGGGACCAACCACCTGGCTCCACCCCACCTGTGTGGACATCAGCCCCTGGAGGGAGGCAACAAGGATTTGTATGTGTGACTGATGTGCCTAACTGGGGTGTGGGGTGTGTTGTTGCAGTACCTGTGACGTCCTGGCTTGTCCAGGGCGCCACAGTGCCATTAGTCTTCTATGGCTTCTCTCAATTCTTTTCTATTGAGAAAAGCCGGATGACACTAGTCAGCATTTGACATCAAGAATGAAAATTGCATACATGCGATCATATGACCGCCCACTAGCACGGGGAGTACAGGGCAATCGTGACAGTGTGCGCATTTTGAGTGCAGTCATTTCATCTTAAATCGGTAAAGTCTTTTGATCTGGATCTGTCAGCCAATTTCACAACACAAGCTCTATACACTATAAAGTTGACCTCTTAGTCCTGATGAGGCTGAGTTTCTTACTGTTAATATCCTTGTCAAAATGGCTGTATAATTCTGTGGCATTTAATTGTGCTCATTTTACATCAACTGGACAAACTGCAATAGAATTTAAAAGTCACTTTGACATGAATTTTCTCAATAAGTACAACAGCCTTGTCAAGTCTCAGAGATCTTCTTAATACCATATCCTGTTTTTATTTTGAAATTTGACACATCCATTTTACGTTTCATTTATTTAATATTTGATATTGGCTAGTAATGTTATGGGGTTGTCCACTTCCAGGAAACTGAGTCACAAACGTTGTAAAATACCTAAAGTTACAAACTCAGCAGGTACTCACCCTCCCTGGGTATAGCACCGGATTTTCGCTGCTGCTCCTTGTTTGGCTGTCGTGTTGAGGTGTCATCAACAGCACAAATCACTACTCTAGGCAATCCTTGAGTTCAACGCCGCAGACAAAATCCAGGGAGGGCGAGTACCTGCGGTGTTTGTTATTTTACGTAGTTCACAAAGTTTGGGGCCCACTTTCCTGAAAGTAGGCAATCTCTTTTAAGACATAAAATATTTCTCTGGATGTAAACAAAAGACAACAAAACACTGAAACAAAACAAAAACAAAGTGGAATCAAGACATAGTTGCAGGAAAGAAATAGATTTCCCCAAGGTATGTACATCTAAAAAGGTTTACAAATGTGTCTTCTCCTACATTTTCCCTTGCCTCAACATATCCGAAGGTGTGTGCTTTGAGATTACCAGCTTTAAAAAATAATGTTTATTTTGTGATATTTTGTCACTATATGTCTTTACTATATGGGGCTATGAGTGCCTACCAGAGGTTGTGATGTGAACTGCAGCTCATCAGGTTTTGCTTTTCGATTGAATGATTGAATGTGCTTATTGAGAAGTTGGAATCTTTTGCCGAATTCAAGAAAAGATAAATTTGGAGACATCGGTATGACTTTGTAAGACGTGTATACACAAGGGGTTATCGTAAAACCAATCTGAGAAAGTGGATACTGATCAATAGAACAAATGACACTAAGAGAATGAAGCAAGCAAACACCTAGTGCCAAAATGTTCCCAAAGGATGAGTTGACTAACAAGTGAGCTACACAAAACAGGAGAGCCATTGTATTGTGCTTGCTCTACCATTATAAGAAAAAAATAAGTGATATGTTCCAGGGAGATTGAATTTACCACCTATTCACCAGATAGGTGATAACTACTAGATTAGGTGGGATACAAACTTCATCAATTGCAAGAAAGCTTGGTCTTCTAAGCTGTTTTTCTGGAGTGGTAGTGCACATGCTCAGATGCCACTCCCTTCATTATTAAAGAGAACCTGTCATCACTCTTAGAAAGTATTAGATGCTTTATCACCACTTAAAACACTCTTCATGACCCTGAACGCTAAGGCTATGTGCGCACTAGAAATGTGAAGTTTCTCAAGAAAATTTCTTGAGAAACTTCTGCCAGTGAAAGATTTCCGGACCTGCGGAAAAATCCGCACCAAATCCGCATGCGGTTTTGCCGCGGATTTGCCGCGGATTTACCGCGGATTTACCGCAGGTTTGTCCCTGCAATAAATAATAAAGATAATCGATAGACAGATAATGGATAGAGGGAAAGATGGATAGATGAATAGATAGATAGATAGAAGGATAGATAGATAGATGAATAGATGAATAGATGGATAGATAGAGGGATAGATAGATAGATGAATAGATAGATAGAGGGATAGATGGATAGATAGATAGAGGGATAGATGGATAGATAGATTGAGGGATAGATGAATAGATAGATAGAGGGATAGATGGATAGATAGATAGATAGAGGGATAGATAGATAGATAAAGGGATAGATAGATAGATGAGAAAAACCTATATAATGTTCCACCTCCCTGCATTTTCTAAGCTGGCACCCTTTAGTGACTTTCATGTGGCACTAAAGGGTGCTTAGCCTTGTATTTAGCCATAAAATAAATAAATAATTAAAAAAAACGACGTGAGATCCCCCCATTTTTTGTAGCCAGCTAGGGTAAAGCAGACGGCTGCAGCCTGCAGACCACCGCTGGCAGCTTCACCTTGGCTGATAATCCAAAACAGTGGGCACCCCACGCTGTTATTTTAAATTATATAAATAATTTAAAACAAAAAACGTGCGGTCCCCCCCATATTGGATCACCAGCCAAGGTAAAGCGGACAGCTGGGGTCTGATATTCTCAGGCTAGGGAGGTCCACTGTTATTGGACACTCCCCAGCCTAAAAATAGCAGGCCGCAGCCGCCCCAGAAGTGGCGCATCCATTAGATGCGCCAATCCTGGCGCTTTGCCCCAGCTCATCCCGCGCCCTGGTGCGTTGGCAAACGGGGTAATATATGGGGTTGATGCCAGATGTGTAATGTCACCTGGCATCAAGCCCTGGGGTTGGTGAGGTCAGGCGTCTATCAGATACCCGACATCACCAACCCAGTCAGTAATAATTAAAAAATAGACAACAAAAAAAGTTTTATTTGAAAAAACACTCCCCAAAACATTCCCTCTTTAACCAATTTATTGAAAAGAGCACAATCAATTCCACGTCCGGCGTAATCCAATAAGGGGGGGGGGTACGGCGATCCATACCATAGTCGCTGTCCCAGTCAATGAAGAACAGAATGTTCCCCATTGGCTGGGAGAGCAATGCAGTGACCTGAGCTAACATCAATAGGTCAGCTCAGGTCACTGCAGGGGATGACGAGCGCTGCCATCAGGAGCATAGATGAGATCATTACCTTCTGTGATCATCTCCTGTACTGCTGACGTCAGCGCTGTCACTGACTTCTATGCCCGCCGCGTTGTCAGACGTATCGCGAGAGCTCGTGACGTCACCGCTAGTGACAGTCTCGGGCCGCTCGCGAGACGGGCATAGACAGCAGTGACAGCGCTGACGTCAGGAGGCAGGAGATCGTCACAGCAGGTAATGATCTCACCTCCTGACAGCAGCGATCGTCATCCCTGCGGCTGCCAGCACTGCAGGATGTCAGTGTCTGCCTGCGCTGCCGCGTGACAGGCTGCTGACACTGCGGGCAGACACTGACACCCTGCAGTGCAGGCAGCCGCGAGGCCGGAGCAGGACACAGACTGCACGGGCACCTGGAGGTCGCACGGAAGTGCTTCTGTGCGGTGTCCAGGGAGTGCGACGTCTGTGTTTACTCTGCTCCGCTTCCTCTTCCTGGCATAATGACATCGCTTCCTGCAAAACCGCAGGCAGCGATGAGCATTACCGCAGGTAATTCGCGGCTATTCCGGTGGTATACCGCACATCATTGCTACCTGCGGAATACCCCCGGAATACCGCAGGTACCTGCGGAAATTAATGGACATGCACATTTTCTCAAGAAAGTTTCTCGAGAAAATTTTCTCAAGAAATTTTCTTGAGAAAAATCCGCACAGTGCGCACAACTATTTTTTTTTCTCATTGAATTTCATGGGAAATGTCTGCACAAAGATTGCAGACATTTCTCAAGAAATTTCCGGGGCAAATCCGCGGGTAAATCCGCGGGAAAAACGCACTAGTGCGCACATAGCCTAAATGTAAGTGTTTCAAACCTAACTTTAATTGTCCCTGCTCATCCTGATTGCGGTCACCGGACTAGTCCAGGACCTCTATTAACCACAGAAGAGCGGATTGCTTCACAAAACCCTGGTCATCGATCCAAGTCTATGCCCCTCTGGCCGAATGTCCTAAGCTTGTGGGTTCCTAGAAACGCCGGTGTTTGAAGTTGGCTTGACATGACAACAACTGCGCAGCATACAGGTGATGTCTTGCCAGCACAGCTAATCATAAACTAAGCCTACGATCCCAGAGAATAAGGAAATCCGCACAGCTCTTGTCCATGGCCAGAGAGCACTGACCTAGACCTTAGACCGGGGTTCGGCAAAGTGATCTGCTAATCTTTATTATTAACCAATGCCAATGCAGGGGGGGTGCACGACATGTACAGGGAGATCAGGGAAGAAAAAAGTAGCGGTCCCTCTCTGAGAATGAATGGAGTGACAGCTGAGTATGAGAACTACTGCTCCAAGTCCTCATTTCTAGCAATAATGGGGTCTCAGAGGTCGTACCCCAACTGAAGTAGAAGTTCTTATGCTATCAATTTGTAATATTAACTCCATACTGGAATTCCCCTATACTTTTCAGAAGTAAATGAATTGTCAACAACAGAAACAAATGCAGTAATGATTTAAGATATTTAATTCATTAAAGATAAAACATTGACCGATTCATCTCAATGATGATCCATCCAGACAGATGTAATGTAGATAGCAGTTTATTTGTTACACAATATATAGCTTTTCATGTCATATTTTTGCATATATCAGTTTGCAGTTTAATAATCTCTCATTTGGAAAAATAACATTTTATATTATATATGTAAGAAGATATATATATATATATGTAAGGCAACGTAACCTTATGAAGTACAGAATCAGTTCAGTCTAACTATATCATGGCCGTCTACAGGGATAATCTGCAAATTGTGCATGCCTAAAGAGTATTTATATCACTTCAGCTCTCATCCATTAACAAAATGGGTCAGATTATATGCTCAGATGGGTCCAAATTGTGTCTTTGTATTTGCATTGAGGTTTCTGGATAATCTGTCTTTGTGCATTATCTCTAGCAGGGCTGCAGTATGTAATATTCAGTAAACTTGCATAATGACCTGTTTCTAGTTCAGATCCAATACCCTCCACTCTGCCCGGCTCTCGCCTTGCTTAGCTGGCTCTGTGTGTAGAGGGATTTCTATGTAATGACAATGACATTTTCCACTTTACAAGGACACACTGAGTAAATGTTAGTGCATTTCAAGCCGGTGATCACAGTAAACATGCAGAATGGGACATAGGTCATTATTTCTAAACTGTTGTCGATATTCCCCCGTGTCTGCGCTCAGTAGCAGACATCACTGGCTATTAAACAGTGGCCATAAAATCTTTACATGGACAATGTAAATTACTGTCAACGACCGCCACATGGTGTTACATAATGTACAATAGCAATAGAGATGGAAAATGTTTTCTAATTAGTCTGAGCATTGTTACTTAGAGGGAAGGATTTAACGAGAATCTAACTTGCTGTATGTTCAGTGTATACCGACTATGCATTATAATTACGTAATATAAAATTCTATTAAACATATTGGAATTTATGTCAATCTGGAGGATAGGTAGCTAAGAAAACAAGAGGTGACACATGGCAACTAAAATGATTATGACAAGTTTGGAAAACTAAACAGAGAATATCGTACTAAACATTTTTCATTGACTTGTTCACCAAATGTAGTAAAAGAAGCAATAAATGTATAGGAAAAGCCTATGGAAAGTGCAATGTTACCGGTAATGTAATATGGCTTCAAAAAAGAATAAAGTTATGATTACAAAACATCTGGCGGTATAAAAAGTACCCTAATAAATAGATAGGAACCACATTATTGTTACAAAAAATAACATGCCTTAGGAACAGTGCATATTCTGATGCATTTTAATATGAGGGTGAGTATAGAGGTATTCACCCGTCTACAAACATAAATGATAATCCTCCAGCTCTGTAATGATACAATAAAACATGCAGATTCAAGTATCAAAGGTAGCATCGTAGAGTAGGGTTCATCCTCTCCAGTTTACATTTCATCGACCAATTCCTTCTTCTCGTCTTCAGTAGGAGTGGAGACCTTCTCCAGGAGTCTTGATGATGTTGGTCTTGGAAGAGAATCTTCAACCTACAAAAAACAAAAGAAAAAGATAATACAGAAGATGGTAATCCTCGGTGTGGTAAACCACAGCAAGTAATTCTCACCACATAGTCTGATTGTATAAAGCTACAAAAGTAAAATCACTAAGCTGTGAATGAAATGCATACGTTCTGACCTAAGTGAGCTCCTATTCCATTGTATACATAACTACGTGTACCATGAATGGAAAACCAAAAAGAAAACCCACCCTACCATCGGCTTACAGCAAAACACGTTAGTTACTCATTTATAAATAAAAAAAAAAATGGACCAGTGTAGTGCAGAGTTCAGAAAGCTTGCCACTACCACCCCACAGCTTTCTATTGTACACTGTCTATTGAAAGTGAGCTGCTAATCAAAAGAGGGGGCATGGTCGGACTAGGTCTCACATGGGCACTAGTACGGGTAGTGATAACCTCCTGCAGATATAACACTCATTGTATTGAAACAGCACCTAATAAATCACACATTGCTGATATCGGTATCTCAGCCCCTAGATCATGCTGGTAAAAACCTGCTAACAGATTATTTTGAATACAAATTTGTAAACTCATGGTGTCTATTCCAATGTAATTGACTTAGATGTATCCCCATTATATGTCATTTACATTTATCTTTTACTGTTATTCACCAAAGATTAAATCTATCACCAACTAAGGAAATGCACTGGATAAATATATTTAGTTCACAAAATGTTTATTATTAGAGATTAAAAATTAATTAACATATCATTCAATGAAGATAATAAAATGGAGAGTGTATACAGGTGAAAAATCTGAACTACAATTTAAATAATCTATACAATCCTTCAAAGATTAAAGGATACTACAGTACATCTTATCACCCAAAGCATCCTCAAAGTCACACAGCTGAGCTGACATTTTTATAAGTGTATTCACGAAACTCAAATTAATGACTAAATTAATAAGTGAATTAATAAATTAATTAATACATCAATTCATTATTTCAGTTTCACTTCAATTATATGTTACATTATACTAGTGATCTGGCTCCATTTAAACGGAATTTGGAATTATGACACTTTCCACCATTGACACATTTTATAAAAGAGATGCATTACTTTTATGTTTCTTCTATAATAACATCTCACTTTATGATGTAATAGATATTGAAATACTATATTAGGGACTTCAGAACTAATATCAGGAGTTCACTTCAGCTCCAGAATTAGTCAAAGCGGTGTGCGACTATAAAGATTGTACATTAGTTGATTAAAAAATAAATATACCCCATATCAAAGGCAGCTACATCCAGCATTTCCTATGACCTCCATGATTTTTAAGGACAGCACCAAATCTTCTAGGCATGACATGAACAAGTTAGTAACAGAAAAACACAGTTTGCATTTAGGAAAATGAATTTAGAAAAATACATGGTGCCTACAGTGAAACATGGTGGTGGCAGTGTCTTTATGTGGTCTGCATTAGTGTTGCTGGTCTCAGTGAGCTACATTTCATTGATGGTATCATGAATTCTCAGATATACTGCTCTATATTGAAAGAGAAGATGATACCATCACTCCGTGCCCTTGCTAGACATGCACTTTTTCAACATGAACATGATCCAAAACACATCTAACATCGCTGCTGCATTTCTGAATAATAGGGTGAAAAAGATTAAGTGGCCAAATATGCCTCTTAATATGAGCCCAATCAAACACCTATAGAGAATTCTGAAGAGAGAAACTGAGCATCGCTCTCCATCCAGCATCTAGGGTCTAAAAGAGGTCATTATTTAACAAAAAGAAAAAGATAGATGTTGCAATATGTTGCCAACTTGTTCTTTCCATGCCTACAAGGGTTAATGCAGTACTTAGAATTGTGGTGGTCATACAAAATACTAGATGTAAGACTGAAGATTGTGTAATGAAGGTTATATTATTAACCATACTTTCATCTTATTGGTTTTAACATGTTCTACGAAATTCTGTCTCAAAATTTTTGAAATTGCTCTTATGCTCAGTGAGATATTGATTCAAATCTTACTTTTCAAAGGGGTGTACTCATTTATGCTAAGCACTGTACATCATAACTTCTGTTCTTAACAGGCTCCATGACATTCTTCATAATGACTGGAGATGTCGCCTCATTATTCCACATCTTGTCCTGGAGAAGTTCCTGAGTATGACCTACTATCATGACTTGTCTACGTAAAGCTGTCAAGGTATATGTTACAGAGCTAATTATTACATTACAACTAGAAGTCACTGTGCTACATATAATTAATCCTAATCATTAGCTCAGAGCTTCAGCTGTATCTTATTCCTTGTTCTAGTGCACTAAGCCATTTAATGAAATAGTTAAATCCATTAAGAAATATGGACAGACTAAATGCACATTACTTCTGCACGTCTGACACCTACTGGCCCATGGACATGTTACATATTGCCTTCTATTGTCATATTCCTTGCAGATTTGTCTTTCCCCTGCTCCAGTATGCTACAATCTCACATCTCCATAGGAGTTTAATCCTCCCCTGGAATGTCACTACTGCAAATACTTGGCCAGGTTTTTGGCAGGGACTAGTGGCCGAATCAGCTGTGCACAATAAAAGATAAAAGCTCTCAATGTAGCAGAATGGCAGCAGATAGAAAAAGCAAGAAAATTGTAAACTTGCTTATTTTCATGCTGTCTAACTAACTAAAGCAATTGAATAACTTGAAAATACCCCTTTACAGGGAAGGTGCTGTGATTTTTTATTTTAGTATTAATAATTATTGATTATGTAATCATATTAATACAAAATTAAATTCACTATTTTAATAGTTTTTGTTTATTCTATTTTTATTCAACCACTGGGGGCTGGGATTTTGCAGGCTACACATTCCCCCTGTAACTGCTCTGTGCTAAGCACAAGCTGAGTGGTGACTGGAGCTGGATGACCACAAAAGCGACAGAAGGAGGTGCTGGGAGCAGAAGTCCGGGATCAGGTGAGTACCGGCAGGAGGGAGTGGTGATCGCAGCCTGACATCATTACAAGACTTCAGATCACTGCTCACCGCTGCCACATTCAAAGCACAGCAAAGAAATCATCATGCTGCTGTGCTCTAAACACGTTGACACAGCTCTGCAATATCCCTGCAAACTGATATAGGAGACTCGTGTACTGTATGCAGCATTATGGGGCACATTATACAGTGGAGCACTATCTATATGGGACATAATATACAGTAAAGAACTATATGGGATGCATTATACTGTGGAGCTCTAGCTATATGGGACACATTATACAGTTGAGCACTTTATCGGAAGCATTATACTGTGGAGCACTATATGGGATGCATTATACTATGGAGCACTATGACAGCCATCCTCGGTGACACTTTCCACATTTCAGTATCACTTTGCAGTCACCAACAAAATGGCTTTGCACTGTGAGGAGAGGAGTGACATCAGACACGTGAGCAGATCCTGCCCACTTTTACTGCAGTTGCAATGCAGGCTAGTTGTAAACTATTTTTTCATGACAAACTTCTAGACTAGAAACCTGACGGCACTCCCAAAATTGCAATATGAACAGGTGCATAACTGAACATGACATAAAATTACAAAAAAAAGAGACAGTTGCACTCTGAAATGCTAAAGCATGAAAACCATGAATGTAATAATATAGATATGCATTACTGCTAAAAGGAAATCTAAGAAAAATTAGATATTTAGCATAGAAAAACGACCATTTCTATATCCGCCCAGTCGC
The DNA here is from genome assembly GCF_048569485.1 of Anomaloglossus baeobatrachus. NCBI lineage: Eukaryota > Metazoa > Chordata > Amphibia > Anura > Aromobatidae > Anomaloglossus > Anomaloglossus baeobatrachus. Next base: position 217,539,895 of record NC_134358.1, on the reverse strand, counting down.
CACATCACAGCATATCTTGTAACTGGGTAGCTACTCTATACTGAAGCCTCTCTCTGGGTTTAAAAACCTCCGGTATATGGGCAAGTAGGAACTTGCTACGAGATATGCCGCGACGTGGTGGCTGGGCAGATATAAAAATGGCCGTTTTTGTATGCTAAATATCTCATTTTTTCTTAGATTTCCTTTAGCAGTAATGCATGTCTATATTTTTACATTCATAGTTTTCATCCTTTAGTATTTCAGAGTGCAACTGTCTTTTTTTTTGTAATTTAATGTCATGTTCAGTTATGCACCTGTTCACAATGCAATTTTGGGAGTGCCATAAGGTTTTTTTGTCTAGATTAATGGGGGTGATACCTTCTGACCATGCACCCCTCCCCATTAGCCACAGATGATTTTATCCTATATAGCAGGTTCCTACTTGCCCATGCACAGGAGGTTTTTAAACCCAGAGAGAGGCTTCAGTTCAGTGTAGGTACCCAGTAATGAGCAATGCCGTGACGTGGCGACTGGGCAGATATAAAAATGGACGTTTTTGAATGCTAAATATCTCATTTTTTCCTTTAGCAGTAATGCATGTGTATATTCTTACATTCTTGGTTTTCATGCTTTAGCAATTCAGAGTGCAACTGTCTCTTTTTTTTGTAATTTCATGCCAAATTTCAGCAGCTGCTCTCCATAGTGAGTCAAAGTGGAAAATATCAAACTTTTAAAATTATGTTTTATATTTTAATCCACTAAAAACAAATGATAATATGTAAACAAAAATTTTAAACATTAATTCTTTAAATTTTTTCAGTTGTTGAAAAAAGTTTTATGGCCTGCATTATTCCCCCCACGTCTGCTGATCTGATCAGCAGACAAGTGAAGCTAACAGGCCAGATAGATCAAAGATCCACCCGTGACTGTTAACCCCTTAGATCGTGATGTCAAACTCTGACAGCACGCTCAAAAGCACTCCGGCAGGGATCGCACTATTCCCCACCGCCATCGCGATCATGGGGCACTGATGGGTTGGCATGGTCGCTTGAGGTCAGATGATGACCCGTGTCGCTGCCATGGCATGTTTGTTTTTCCTGTGAATGCCAGCAGAGCAGCATTTTCAGAGCGGTGCTGAAGCATCGCTGTGATCAGGAGACGCGATTGGAGTGTGCAGGCGTAAATTCACCTAGGGGGGACCAATAAAATCATTAAAAAATGTAAAAGAAAAAAAAGTTTTAAAGAGTATGAAACCCCCCCAAACTTAAAGTTCAAATCCCCTTCCTTTTGCCCCATGGAAAATAAAACAATAAAATAATAAAAAAAACGACATATTTGGTATTGCCACAATCAGAAATGCCCAATCTGTCGAAATAAGAAATCAAATAATCTTATTGGTATAGGGCGTAGCGAGAAAAACAAACATCAAAATACCAGAATTATGGCTTTTCGGAAGCAACATTGCATTAAAATGCATTTACAGGCGATCAAAATGTTGCATCTACGCACTGATGGTATAATTAACAACGTCAGCGCTAGACGAAAAAATAAGCCATCACTGAGCCCCAGATCCTGAAAAATGAGAACGCTATGGGTCTCAGAAAATGGCAACAAAAGCAAAATTCTTTTTTTTTTTTTTTGTTACAAACTTCTCATTTTTTTTTACCACTATACATGTTTGGAATATAAAATCCTTTTTTTTGCCATTTTCACCGCACTTGGAATTTTTTTCCCGTTTTCCATTATGGGGCAGAAATGAATGGTGTCATTCAAAATGAAATACTCGCCCTGCAAAAAATAAACCCTCACATGGCAATATTAACAGAGAGGTTAAAAAGTTATGGCTCTTGGAAGAAGGGGAAGAAAAAACGAAAACAAAAATGGAAAATCGCCCGGAGGGGTAAAGTGGTTAAGCACTGGTAGGCAGCATGCTACACCAGGAGTGCCATTAGAGATGGCAACAATCTTCCCAGCATCAAATAGTGAAAGTGACTGACAACAGAACACATAGTCACCATATCTACTGTATAAAACAGTGGAAAATGACTTTCAAAATATTTTCTTTACAGAATACTCTTATTTTTTTAAGTAAAGCATTAATTTCCTCATATGCAATTCCTACTGAGACAATTGGTGGCAGCAAAAAAAAAAAACCAGCACAGTGTCAATCAGCATGCACTTACAATGAAATAACTCATTATTACAATGAATGAAGACTGATTACTGCAGTTACACCTTACTGACCTGTGTAGAGCATATTGTTCTATAGATGTACTTATAACACAAAAGGCTGACCTATGATGAACCCACAATTTTACTTATTAGCCCTTTTATTATGAAGAGTAGGATTTTTTTTTTAAACATATATAAAATGTTATAATGCAGATCCTCCTCACATCTGATCATTGGTTGGTAGAAGAAAGTGGACATAAAAGCGTTTAGTAAATTGCAGACTGTTTAAGGCCCCCTTCACACGCACGTGTCTCCGGTACGTGTTAGGTCCGTTCCTGCACGTACCGGAGACACGGGCACACGTAGACCCATTAAAATCAATGGGTCTGCGCACACGTGCGTGTTTTGCCATGGAACGTGTGTACGTGTGGAGCATACGCGAGTCCGTGTCTTCCACACGTAGACATGTCCACGTTTTCTCCGGCATCACGGGTGTCACACGGCCCGCATACGGACCACACGGATGTAGTTTGGATGCGGTCCCGTGTGACACGCGCCAGAGAAAACTCACGTGTCAGAGAAAAAAATAACAAATCTTTACTCACCTTCTCCAGCGCTGCTGTCACTTGCTGCCTACCGCTCATTATGCCCATTTAATGTTTACTTCACTGCGGCCGGAAGAAGCAGCAGCGGGGACATAGACCGAAGATCAGCACCACGGACAGCGACACCAGGGACAGGTGAGTAGAAAGTTCCTGTTTTCCGTGTGTTATCACGGATAACACACGAAGAACATACGTAGTGCCATAAACACGGCTCACAGAGGGGAAAACGCACCTTTGACACGTCCGTGAAACACGTGTGTGATTTTCACGGACGTGTGAAGGGGGCCTAAAAGGAACGGGCCAGCTTCTCCTTACCCCTCAAAATACCGCCGGTATACTGCCAGATAGTATTTATTGCTACCTTAATACCCTTCCTAACAAGCCAATTTCATTGTCTCACTGATTTCTTCCTGGCATAAAAACGATTTTTATAACTGCGGTAGTGATACGCTAATCAGTGGTGACTAGCTGGGGGGGTAGTTACTTTCCCCAGGCTAATCGTCCCACTTATCATGTTATCATGCCCATGTGGGTGTGGGTGTCAGTAACATGATTTGCAAGAGTGGCCTCACCGCCGGGTATTTGTAAATCTTTGCCAAGCTGACAATCCGCATACCCAGGAAGGCAATTATGATGCAGTATACAGCCAGTGATGAGGTTTGCATAACTGGCATTAAAGGGAATCTGTCAGGTGATTTGCTAGTACATTATGAATGTTATCTTTAAATAGGGCTTAGAGACCTTTCAGGATCAGTAAGTTTTATTGCTCTACATTCTTGTGTTATCTTTTTGTGAGCTCCCTAGAATTCAGTGTGACATAGCAACTAATTACGTGTATGTAAATACAAACTGCATATGCACTGCTACCCCCTCCTATCTCTCAGTGATCAGTGATGAAAGTGAATCTGCACTGCTGCCCCCAATCATACTCCCTCCCACCTCTCAGCAGTGATAGTGAATGCACTGGGAGGTGGATGGGGGGAGCAGTGAATATACAAATTGCATGTACATACAGTATCTTGCAAGAGACACTGAATTCTATGCAGCTTATAACAAGATAACAGGATGACGTAGAACAATAAAACTTAAAAGATCCTCAAAAGTATCCTTAAGCCCTATTTAATGATAACATTAGTATTATACTACAAAATCACCTAACAGATTCCCTTTAAGGTACCATCACACATAACAAGATCGCTAGCGAGATCGCAGCTGAGTCACGATTTCCATGACACAGTAGCGATCCCGTTAGCAATCTTGTTATGTGTGACACCTACCAGCGATCAGGCCCCTGCTGTGAGATCTCTAGTCCTTGCAGAATGGTCCAGGCCATTTTCTTCAAAGGTGATGTCCTGCTGGGCAGGACGCATCGCTGTGTTTGACACTGTGTGACAGGGTCACAGTGACTGCTGAGATCGTTATACAGGTCGCTACTGCGACCTGTATTGTTCCTGCATCGCTGGTAAGATCTGACTGTGTGACATCTCACCTGCGACCTCCCAGCGACTTACCAGCGATCCTTATCAGGTCGCATCGTTTTCGGGATTGCTGGTAAGTCGTTGTGTGTGACTGGGCCTTTAATGGTTCGATGTTCTCTGCATCCCCGCTGCATCTCTGAGTATGTGCAGTGCACTGATGAAATTAGGATATGATGCAATCAATAAGACAATAAAATGGGCTTGTTAGGAAGGGTATATTGGTAGTAATATAGACATAGTGCAGGATTGGAGGGCCTGGGGAAGCTGTTGGGTTCCTTTTAAGGCATTCAAACGCATTAAATTAAAGAGGGACTATATGAAAGTCTAATGTGCATAGGGACCTAACAATTCTCCCCTGATTGATGATGTCAGGCAAGGATCTAGTATTTCCAATAGATGATAATTTTGTACTTTGGGAAATAAGTTGTTGCCAAAAGACTCTGGCAGTACTTCTCTCAAAAAGAAACACAGGAGTACTCGGCCAAGTGCCCCTGTGTATGGAGGAGTCGCAGAAGATAGTTATCGGCCAAACTGTTGTACAGCTGACAGCTGTCTAATGTCTAAAGGTCCTATGATACAAGAAATGATTGATAAATATGTCCTTCATCCATGGTTGATTCTGGAAGAAAAAATGCTGCTCTTGTAAATTAAAAAAGAGCAGTAAAGTTTTTAGACAGTGGAAAATAAAACAAAAAATGGACAAAATGCAATGCCTTTGATGGAAAATTGCACTTGGGGGCTGAGAGCAGAGTGGGTATACATAAGCAAGGGCTATAAATGTGGCGGGTGACATGAAGACTGTGAAATCACACCTAACAATTATCCACAAGGTTGTGCTGTGACCCACAAACTACATTAAAGATGGCAAAAAAAAACAAACCCTGTTTGAGTTGCCCCTGATATATTTCAATGTAAATCGTGTGAGACTTGCGACTTACATGGAAACTGTGAACTGCTTGGCTAACGTTCTATCGCAGAGCTAAATAGTCGCAAGCCCAGTTGCTTTTGGTAGCTGGGATTGTCTGTGACTAGCTGTCACTTGACTAGTCATGTGTATTTTTAACCTTATACAGACATATAAATGTCCAACAGTGTGAAAAATAAAAGGGCCAATGCATCAGATGTCCACCTATCAACAGACAGTACAATGAACAATAAACGGCATTACATGGTACGAACATATATGAAATTTATTTGCAGATGATTGATCAATGTAACCCTCAATGCTACAGATCTCCAACAATAAAAAAAAAATGCTAAAAATATATTTGAAATGAATTATGATCTTATAGCTTTACCTGACTTTGGTCGTCAGTGTTTCCATCATGGCCATCATCTTCATCTTCTCTCCCATAAACATCACCGTTAATTTGCCCAATGACTTCACCATGTGTGTCTACTGAATTTAAAGGCTGATCCTCTTCCCAATGTCCATCTCCATAATTATCAATCACATCTTCTGAATCATTGTGTATCTTCCCATGATCTGCTTCCACTTCGTGACTTACCATACTATGCTCCTCATTTTCACCTGTTTCTTCTTCATGAAGATGTTCTTCTTGAACATTAGTATGGTCATCTTCTGGTTCTTCTGTTTCTTCAGCGGCCCCATCACCATCTTGACCCTCATTTTCTCTTACTTCTTCTTCAACTGTTTCGGCCACTCTCTGTAATAAGTGAAAATCCATTAGAGAACCATCAGTTTATGATCATTTCTGTAAAGCACTACGTCATGAAGTGTATATGAATATTCCTTTAAAAGACAAATATTCTCATTAAATTCTTGTAATGGAGATAGCAACTTATGATACTTGACCTTACAAGATGTTTTACATGATGTTTTGTGCATTTACTTACTCATCTAAGCCATGGGAAATGTCTAAAAGGAAATGTACATATAATCCGAGAAATAAATGTAAAGAAATGAAGGCACTCACCGGTCTCTGCTGTGCAGTGAAACATTTAATCACGAATGGAAGTTACATGCTGTGGCAAGCGGGGAGGGGGTAGAACAGGACAGCACTCTCAGACGACAGCCGTTTTGCACTCTTTCACAGTGCTTCGACGGGTGAGTGCCCTCATTTCTTTACATTTATTTCTCAGATTATTCTGGACTTTTGAATGAGCACCACGTTAGCTGTTGCAGGGATTTTTACTGCCATGCCTCTTTGTCAACTGCGGCAAAGAACGCTATTATAACGCTGTTTGTGAATATTGGCTTTAGCCAAAAATATTCCTCGGGCTGAGCAGTGCCCTGTTTTTTCCTTCTAAACTTTTTGGAAATGTACATATACTTTGTAGGGAATTGGTTCTCACTAAGATCTGAGAAAATTGTTTGAGCAAACCTCCTCATATCTGACTGTAATTTTATATAACTTTGGACAGGACATATAGACATGTCAGAAGTTGTGAATGGTGGGAACAAGGCATTTTTGGCATGATAGAAATGTAGTGCTCTATAGGCAGTACTGTCTTGTTGGTATCCTCTTCTCAAAGTGCTGTGGACAGACCATAAATAGTATGCTAACTGTACAGTCATGGCTGAAAGTTTAGTCACCTTTGATATTATTCCAGAATATGAGGTATTACTGCTAGAATATGTTGTGATTACACATATTTTGTCATGCACGTTTACTTTCTTTGTGTGTATTGGAACAACAAAACAAAAAAAAAACAAAAAAAAAAACAGAAACAAAATGCAACTTGGACATCATTTCACACAAAACTCCAAAAATTGGCAGGACAAAAAATTGTTGGTACTTGTCCAAAATTGTAGGTAAACAACTTTGTTTCAAGCATGTGATGCTCGTTCAAACTCATCTGTGGCAAGTAACAGGTGTGGGTACTATGAAAATCACATCTGAAACCAGATAAAAAGGGGAGTCGTTGACTTAATCTTTGCATTGTGTGTCTGTGTGCCACACTAAAGGCCCCGTCACACTAAGCAACATCGCTAGCAACATCGCTGCTAACGAACAACTTTTGTGACGTTGCTAGCGATGTTGCTGTGTGTGACATCCAGCAACAACCTGGCCCCTGCTGTGAGGTCGTTGGTTGTTGCTGAATGTCCTGGGCCATTTTTTAGTTGTTGCTGTCCTGCTGTGAAGCACAGATCGCTGTGTGTGACAGCAACAACTAAATGTGCAGGCAGCAGGAGCCGGCTTCTGCGGAGGCTGGTAACCAATGTAAACATCGGGTAACCAAGAAGCCCTGTCCTTGGTTACCCGATATTTACCTTTGTTACCAGCCTCCGCCGCTCTCACTGTCAGTGCCGGCTCCTGCTCTGTGCACATGTAGCTGCAGGACACATCGGGTTAATTAACCCGATGTGTGCTGTAGCTAGGAGAGCAGGGAGCCAGCGCTAAGCAGTGTGCGCTGCTCCCTGCTCTGTGCACATTTAGCTGCAGCACACATCGGGTAATTAACCCGATGTGTGCTGTAAGTAGGAGAGCAAGGAGCCAGCGCTAAGCATTGTGCGCTGCTCCCTGCTCTGTGCACATGTAGCTGCAGCACACATCGGGTAATTAACCCGATGTGTGCTGTAACTAGGAGAGCAGGGAGCCAGCGCTAAGCATTGTGCGCTGCTCCCTGCTCTCTGCACATGTAGCTGCAGCACACATCGGGTAATTAACCCGATGTGTGCTGTAACTAGGAGAGCAGGGAGCCAGCGCTCAGTGTGCGCTGCTCCCTGTTCTCTGCACGTGTAGCTGCGTGCACTGGTAACCAAGGTAAATATCGGGTTGGTTACCCGATATTTACCTTAGTTACCAAGCGCAGCATCTTAAACGCGGCGCTGGGGGCTGGTCACTGGTTGCTGGTGAGCTCACCAGCAACTCGTGTAGCGACGCTCCAGCGATCCCTGCCAGGTCAGGTTGCTGGTGGGATCGCTGGAGTGTCGCAGTGTGACATCTCACCAGCAACCTCCTAGCAACTTACCAGCGATCCCTATCGTTGTTGGGATCGCTGGTAAGTTGCTTAGTGTGACTGGACCTTAAGCATGGAGGACATGGAGGAGAAAAGAACTGTCTGTGAACCTGAGAACCAAACTTGTTGAACAATAGCAACAAGCTCAAGGATACAAGTCCATGTCAGAGATCCTGATGTTCCTTTGTCCACAGTTCACAACATAATCAAGAAGTTGGTTTTGTTGTCTGTTATCTTGCTTTAATGCAAGTTGGGGGTGCAGCCCTCCTGATACTGAGGCTGAACAATTACCTGCTTCTCACTTTTTGCTGTGTATTTAATCTGGGACCCAGCTAACCACTTTACCATCCATATTGAAGTTTTGACATGACACTAGTCAGGTACAGAATATGTTTTTAACTTTAGTAGGTTAGGGACTGTCTCAGATGGGTACACCGTGACGAGGTGAGACAGCTTCTTACCTTTTTGCAAAAATGTATATACTAAGTACCCTGTTTATTAAGCACTTGCAATTTATTTATTTATAGTCAGGGTATTTTTTCTACAATTTTCTCCTTGTTTTTGTTTTTTTTCTAGTCTTGAGGCTGCAATTCACATGCTTGTAATGTTGCATGTTTATTGAACATTTGTCACAGCTCAGTTTTTTGGTTTTTATAATCAAGAAGTTTACAACCCATGGCACTGTAGCTAATCTTATTGGGTCTGGATGGCAAATTGATGAAAGATTGCAATGCAGAATAGTCTGGATGGTGGATAAGCAGCCCCAATCAAGTTACATAGAAATTCAAGCTGTCCTGCAGGCTCAGGGTGCATCAGGGTCAGCGCGATCTATCTGTCGACATTTGACTTAAATGAAATGCTAGAGCAGGAGACCCAGGGGGACACAGAGACATAAAAAACTGTAGTTTGCCAAAATGTACGTAAGCCAAAATCATTTTGGGAAAGCGTCTTGTGGACAGATGAGACCAAGATAGAGCTTTTTGGTAAAGCCCATCATTCTACAGTTTACTGAAAAGGGAATGAGGCCTACAAAAAAAAGAACACTGTACCTACAGTCAAATATGGCGGAGGCTCAAAGATGTTTTGGGTTTTGTTTTGCTGCCTCTGGCACGGAGTACCTTGACTGTGTGCAAAGCATCATGAAAACTGTAGTGCACAGTGTCAGAAAGCTGAGTTTGCATTCTAGGTCATGGGTCTTTAATCAGGATAATGACCCCAAACATACTTCAAAAAGCACCCAGAAATAGATGGAAACAAAGCTGGAGAGATCTGAAAAGCTCAGCAATAAGTCCAGACTAAATCCCACTGAACACCTGTGGGGAGATCTTAAAATTATTATTTGGAGAAGTGGTCCTTCAAATATAAGAGACCTGGAGCAGTTTGCAAAAGAAGAGTGGTCCAAAATTCCAGTTGATAGGTGTAAGAATTTTGTTGCTGGTTACAGGAAGCGATTTATTGCAATTATTTATTCCAAAGGGTGTGCAACCAAATATTAAGTTGAAGGGGCAAACAATTTTGTATGGCCCATTTTTGGAGCTTTGTGTGAAATTAAGCCCAATTTGGCTTTTTTTTTCTCTGTTTTTTCTTTTTTTGTGTTGTTCTAATACACAAAGGAAATAAACATGTGAATAACAAAACAGGGGTACTTGCACTAATTTTCTGGGAGAAATTGTCACGGTCGTCTCTCTGCTGTAAGAGTTTAGTGACCGTTTTTTGGGTCTGAGTCTCACTTATCCCCTGTGAGACTCTGCTATTTAAACAGAATTTCTTTCCCTTTGGCAGCTGTAGGCTTAATGGCTGTATTCCCTGCCAGCAAGTAGGCCTAGTACCAGCTCAGGTGTTTACGGTTTGGACCACAGTCAGTCCCTTTATATACCCTCTACTACCTGCAGAGGGGGCCAGTTATTGTTGATTCATTTGGATGCTGGTCTTGGAGCTGGAAGGAGCTGTTTGAAACCCTCGCCTGAAGTTGCTGGTGTGGCTGCAGTCCTGACTGCAGCAGTCTGTTGTGGTGTTTTCCCCCTGTCTGTCTTCCTTTCTCGGTGTGTTGTTTCAGTGCAGCGGTGAGGCTAGCGCCCGTCACCTGCCCACTCCATAGCCAGGGACTATCGTAGGGTCGTCTCCAGGCTTCAGGTTCCGGCTTGGTGACAGCTAGGAGTGCAGAGTACCGCGGCAGGTTATAGAGGAGGTGTCCATCTTCCCTCTCACTAGCAGTAGGGAACACCATTGTTAATGTCTCCCTGATGTACCCCTTTTTTGTCTTGGTGTTACAACCTGATTTTTCGTGTATTTGGCCTCATGCCGGACCTCCCCTAGCCTTTGCGTGACAGAAATACTTCATTTTCTGGAATAATTTCAAGGGTGCCAACACTTTTAGCCATGATTGTGTATAGCTCTTTATCGAACACAAGCCAAATAGACTGTTTTGAAGAATGCTGCAGATCCTTTGTTCTATCTATCAGTGGGTAGTCTGCATCCCACCAAAAAGAAAATGACCGTAGCATATTTAGCTAAATATTTTAGCTATCAATCATAAAGATTGACCTGCAGGTATACAACGCAAAGGTATTATTTACATTCAGATTTTGGTTAAAGTGGTTGTCTGGGACTAAGATATTGATGATCTATCCATCTTTAGGATAGATCATTAATATTAGATTACAGGGAATTTGACCCGCCAGTACCCAACAATCAGTGGCTATCTGGTGCTGCAGCTACTGGAAGTGCACAGCTATGAAGTTCGAGCTACATACAATTCCAGAAAAAGAACCAAGTATCAGCTGATAAGTTGGACTGCTGGGTATGAGATCACCACAATCTGATACTGAGGACCTAAGATGATATAATTAGTCCTGGACAAAGAGTTTAAAAATAAGCAATATGTACACTGCTTTACATCTAGTGTAGTCTGTAAATTAACAAAATGATAAACTTTAGAAAGCTGTCAGCAAGAGTTAACTTTAGGGGTACTTCACACACAGCGAGATCGTTACTGAGATCGCTGCTGAGTCACGGTTTTTGTGACCTCATTAGCGATCTCGCTGTGTGTGACACTGAGCAGCGATCTGGCCCCTGCTGTGAGATCGCTGCTCCTTACACACAGCCCTGGTTTGTTTTTTTATTGTTGCTCTCCCGCTGATAAGCACACATCGCTGTGTGTGACAGCGAGAGAGCAACAATCCTGAATGTGCAGGGAGCAGGAGCCGGCATCTGACAGCCTGCGGTAAGCTGTAACCAAGGTAAACATCGGGTAACCAAGGTGGTTACCCGATATTTACCTTTGTTACCAGCCTCCGCAGCTCGCACGCTGCCAGTGCCGGCTCCTGCTCCCTGCACACGCTAAGCTAAGCGGTGTGCGCTGGTAACTAAGGTAAACATCGGGTAACCATACCCGATGTTTACCTTAGTTACCAGTGTCCGCAGCTTCCAGACGCCGGCTCCGTGCAAGCGCAGCGTCGCTTGCACGTCGCTGCTGGCTGGGGGCTGGTCACTGGTCGCTGGTGAGATCTGCCTGTTTGACAGCTCACCAGCGACCATGTAGCGATGCAGCAGTGATCCTGACCAGGTCAGATCGCTGGTGGGATCGCTGCTGCGTTGCTAAAGTGTGACGGTACCCTTACCCTTAGCAAACTTATAAAGGCTAACAAATTCTTAAACAAGTCTATCAAATGTGGCGTAAAGCTGTCAAGTTCCGTTCTGGCATCAATTCCAACTTTTCAATAGGACACTAATATCAAAGAACTAGGATGGGAAAAAGTAGAGATTGTGCGAATTACTCACAGGAACCGGTCCAGTGGACATGTCGGTAATCAGTGGCCACTGGATGGGAGCCCTGAGAACTACCTCTGATGGCATCTCTGGTTCTTCTTTTGGTTAGCTCGCCTAATGCAGATGTGACCTCGCACCAGGCTGGCTAATCAAAGGAAGAACCGCGGTTTCTTTAAAAAATAAGACATCCGAGAAAGGTGAAATACAATTACACCAAGGTACTGAAGACAACAGTAGAATTAACAGTACTGTAATTCTAGATATAGGCCGGTTAAAAGGCTATTTTGTAAAAAGTCCATAGATCAAGGACCCGTAAGTGTGTTATTGCTAATTTGTGTCTACTTATCGTAATATATTAATCAATATTTGATTACTTTCTGCAGCAATGTGAAAAGCGTTATGTAATACATGAAAGCATTTTCAGCTCAAACCTTCTACTTAGAGATTCCTGGAGAGTATTTGCCCTGGAGTTAGTTATTTATGAAAGGGAAAATGAAATAATTAGTCATGGTCAAAGAATGATGATGACCAGCTTCAAACACGGCTTTTGCTTTGGACATTGCATACATTATTGGCATTCCCTTTAATGTCTGTCTGGCACTGTCTGAACTCCATCACCCTTTACTAATTTGGTTACTTGGAAATCATCTCACAGTGTATTTATTGTACAAAAAAATACTGAATGTAACACAAGTTAATGAGATAATTACAATAGATACTGGAATGTGTCTGCGGCGATATTACTAGTCAGGAACCTGATGGTGGTAGCATTACCCTTTACAACGTTTCCACATGGGAAGGAGACATCAAGAATAATATCAATGCAATCATTATATATGGTAGGGTAATAGAATTTATGCTTCACATGGGCAAGTTGCCCCAACTACAAACGCAATAGATGTTCATGTACTAATGTTGGCAACTTTAAGAAAACTCCAGAATTGTATTTTGTGTATTGTGTTCTACTCCTGCCCCAATACATGAATATATTGAATATATCAGGAGAGTAACAGAATAAATAATCCAGAATTTGTTAGCAAAATCAGACATGTTCTGGGCCAATGATGGGTGGTGTTCTCTGATTTGGGCTCTCTCAAACAAACCTGGGGGCTTTTTTCTCAAGCAACATGTTGCCCATTATGGAAAAGTCCATGTTACATCACAGGTGATACCATCTGTGCTTCAGATCTAGTGCTATATACACTGTGTGCAGAATTATTAGGCAAGTTGTATTTTAGAGGATTTTTTTATTATTGACCAACAACTATGTTCTCAATCGACTCATAAATATCAAATCTTAATATTTTTGGCAGTTGGAGTGGGTTTTTTTTAGATTTGGCTATCTTAGGAGGATATCTGTTTGTGCAGATAACTATTACTGTGCAGAATTATTAGGCAACTTAATAAAAACCAAATATATTCCCATTTCACTTGTTTATTTTCACCAGGTAAACCAATATAACTGCACAAAATTTTGAAATAAACATTTCTGACATGCAAAAACAAAACCCCAAAAAATGAGTGACCAATATAGCCACCTTTCTTTATGATCACACTCAACAGCCTACCATCCATAGTTTCTGTCAGTTGCTTGATCTGTTTACGATCAACATTGCGTGCAGCAGCCACCACAGCCTCCCAGGCACTGTTCCGAGAGTTGTACTGTTTTCCCTCCCTGTAGATCTTACATTTTATGAGGGACCACAGGTTCTCTATGGGGTTCAGATCAGGTGAACAAGGGGGCCATGTCATTATTTTTTCATCTTTTAGACCTTTACTGGCCAGCCACGCTGTGGAATAGTTGGATGCATGTGATGGAACACTGTCCTGCATGAAAATCATATTTTTCTTCAATGATACCGACTTCTTCCTGTACCACTGCTTGAAGAAGTTGTCTTCCAGAAACTAGCAGTAGGTCTGGGAGTTGAGCTTCACTCCATCCTCAACCTGAAAAGGTCCCACAAGTTCATCTTTGATGATACCAGCCCATACCAGTACCCCACCTCCACATTGCTTTGCATCTGAGTCGCACTGGAGCTCTCTGCCCTTTACTGAGCCAGCCTCTGGCCCATCCATCTGGCCCATCAAGAGTCACTCTCATTTCATCAGTCCATAAAATCTTTGAAAAATCAGTGTTAAGATAAAACGTCAAGACTGGGCCAATAAATATCTTATGTTTCTTGTTCAAAGGTAGTCTTTTTTTCAGCCTTCCTTACCTTGGCCATGTCCCTGAGTATGGCACACCTTGTGCTTTTTGATACTCCAGTAATGTTGCAGCTCTGAAATATGGCAAAACTGGTGGCAAATGGCATCTTGGCAGCTGCACGCTTGATTTTCCTCAATTCATGGGCTGTTATTTTGTGCCTTTTTTGCCCAACACGCTTCTTGCGACCCTGTTGGCTATTTACCATGAAACGCTTGATTGTTCGGTGATCACGCTTCAAATGTTTGGCAATTTCAAGACTGCTGCATCACTCTGCAAGACATCTCATAATTTTGGACTTTTCAGAGCCCGTCAAATCTCTCTTCTGACCCATTTTGCCAAAGGAAAGGAAGCTGCCTAAAAATTAAGCACACCTTATATAGGGTGTTGATGTTATTACACCACACCCCTCCTCATTACAGAGATGCACATCACCTGATTTTCTTAATTGGTAGTTGGCTCTCAAGCCCTTGGAGTAGGACAACATGTATAAAAATTATCATGTGATCAAAATACTCATTTGCCTAATAATTCTGCACATGGTGTAGTAGCACTAATTTAGCAAGGGGGAGCAGATATAGCTAGTAAGCAATGATGTCAAAATTTCCTGATAGCGGAAGCAATTGGATAAAGAACATAAGGCTGCTGGGCTCAGAAATTAAAAATATAAATATTCAGAAAGTAGGAGGATCAATAATTAAACAATATAATTAATCAAGGGAATCTGTCATCAGGGTTTCACTTCCCAAACTATTTGTATGTAGTTATTTCAAAGACAAGTTCAGTAATACCTTTACATTGCCAGTCTGTTCCTTTGTTACTGAGAAATCAGCGTTTGAATTGATATGCAAATGAGGCTGAAGATCTGAAGCCTCTGTCACTCCAGATCTATTCCCCACCAAGCGCCGCCTCGTACTGCTGTCAGCCTATATGCTGTCTGGCAAAGGAGCCATCAGTCAAGCAGGAGGCGGTGGTGCTGGAGGGGAACAGAGCTGGAGTGACAGAGGCTTCAGATCTTCAGCCTCATTAGCATATCAATATAAACTCAAATTTCTTACTAACAAAGAAACAGACTGGCCATGTAAAGGTATTGCTGGACTTGTCTTTGAAAGAGCTACATGCACATATGAATAAATTAGGGGGTAAAATCTTGCTCACAGATTCCATATTAGTACATTATTACATATTTTAGGATTACAACAATGCCAAATCGATATTTTTTTGTATTTGATCCCTTTTATTAAATGCAAATATTTATTATTTTGTCCCACTTGGGAACTAGGAAGGTGTGACAAATACAGCCCCTGTTGATTATGCTTCTAAAAGGTAAGACAGAATCTTAAATAGCTTTCCGAGCTGTTCCCTTTGGATGTCAGGTATTTATTACAATGCAGACACACCCAATTGTCACCCGTTCTTGCTTTCTCTGCAGCCCGCCATCTGGTCCTTGGTGACTTCTTCTCCCCCATATTGCACAGTCTCTTCACTCCAGGCCCTGGCTTCTGGCTTTACAAGGACACTATGCACAGTGACTTCTGAGGCTTTGTCTACCCAATTGACTTGGCGTGAAGTGAACAGCCCGAAGACAATGAGTGAGCTGGTAGAAAGGGAAAAGGACAGGCGCCAAGGATGGATGGTGGACTGTAGTGGGGTCATTATTATTTATTTTACTTTGCAGTTTGCCAGGTCCACTATTGTTCATGAAAATGGTGGATGCTATTTTGCTGAATTTGCTGAGGAACAAATTACAAAAAATATATTTGGGAGAATATGGGTCTTTGAATTTATTTGAATGGAATGGAATTCTCAAATTTTAAGCTATGTGCCCACGTTGCGTTCTGTCCCTGCAGAAATTTCTGCAGCGATTTGAACAGCACATGTGCACTTCATATTGCTGCCGAAACAGTCCGTAATGAAAAGCCGATTTCATGCGCTCTGGATGCGGCCCCTCCCATAGACAGAGCAGGGGCTGCATCCGAAGCGCACAAAAGAAGTGAAATGTTGCTTTTGAGAACGCAGCGATTTGGCAGCATGCAAATCGCTGCGATCTAAAACGCAACATGGGCATGGATTATGCACAATCTTCATAGATTGTGCTGGGGACGCAGGACGCATGCAGTTACGCTGCGGTGCAGAACACAGCGTAACTGCATGCAATACGCACACGTGGCCACAGAGCCTTACACTCACCTCTTGGAGTCACACCAAGTATTGATTAGATTTAGCTTTATCTTCACTTCGCTAATTCATAAAAATAAAACTATTAATGTTGTGTTTTATAGTATTCTTACTTTGCAGCATTGTTTTCACACCTGCTGCATGTTGCAGAGTACATATACTATATACACACACACACACACACACACACGACAAAATGACCATAAGGATTCACTAGTAAGTCCATGTGCTGTGTGTGATGTGCGGATAAATATATAAAAAAAGGTGACTTCAAAGCGCTCTCTGGTCTAATTAGTGCAGCCGACATAATTATACATTCAGGAGGTATTTAAGAGAGCTATAAAGCATGTACCGCAGCTATGAAGATCAGCTTAAATGTAATCTTGCCAAATCTAGAGACCTACTTTGAAGCCACCGCAGCCTCTCTTAAGGCTAGATTTATAAAAGATTACCTAGGGCAAAGTCAACATTATGCAAATCATCCCTTAAAAATAGTAACATTTGCCAATCTATAACTCTTAAAAACATAGCCTGAAAATGGTTTGAATGCTTCAAATTAAAAGCACTCGTCTGCATTTCCACTTTAATTAGCTGCTGGAATATGAGCTTTAAAATGAGTCCTTTATAGCTTTCCAGCCTCAGCTGCTGCTGGTGAACGGGCGAACAATTTGTATTATTTTTCTTTTTCTCATTACCATTTGATGGCTTAAAAGCTGTAAGGCAAATTACCTGATCAACCGGAACCTCCACTTTAGTGTTTTCATCTTCCTGAACTTCTGATGCCCCCCACATTTCTGATCTGTCTTCACCAGCTTTGAAAATGCCATCATCTGCACGAAAAAAGCAAGAAAATATCTAGTTTCACTGAAATATGGCTCGATTCTGGCCCTCTGTGGTGGAATTAAACAACTACAGCTGTTGGACTTCTCATCCAGCAAAATAAAGTCGTCCAATCAATTCCAGTACAGTAATCTTTACAGTCATCTGGGAATTACCAATCATCAGTAAATGACATGAACATCTGATAACATCGCACACTTTACAGGGCTTCCTTCTGAAAATGCATCATTTCACGCCAACAGATATCTGTATGGAAACAGCGGCAATGCTTTTATCAGTCTGACTGACATTACACAAAGGATCGGTCAAAACACAAACACTTGATGAGACTGGTGTACTTACTTTGAAAATCCATGTCAAAAAAGCGGTATAATCCTAAGATTAAAGTGATATTTCATGAGTATAACTAGATTTATAAAATGTTAAATTTTATTATTAGACAGGACTATACAGTCATTTTGCCATAGCTTTCTAAAGCAAGTACACCAGCCTCTACAGGTCTAAGGCTATGTGTCCACGTTGCGGAAAATGCGCGGATTTTGCCGCGGATTTCTCGCGGAAAAGTCGCGGATTTCCCGAAAATCTGCAGCTCAGGCACTTCCCAGCCATTTCTATGGCATTTTGGAAATGCTGTGCCCATGCTGCGGATTTTTCCGCAGCGGATTTTGTGCGGATTTTGATCCGGAAAAATCTGCAACATGTCAATTATTGTTGCGGATTTTCATCCGGATTTTGCCTTTAAAATTGGGGAAAAACAAAAAATCCGCACCAAAATCCGCATTAAATCCACGGCAATTCCGCGGTAAATCCGCACCTTTGAAAAGGTGCGGATAATGCGGGAAAGCCGCGGATTTTGATGCAGAAAAATCCGCAGCTACATTCTCCCGTGGACACATAGCCTAATAGATCTATTTAACAATGCTTGCAATTTGTCCTGTGAAATCCGGTGACAAATCTGCTTTAGGCAATGTGCGCATGCTGCGGATTTGCTGCAGAAAATGTGTCTAACATTGCTGCAGTCATTCCCCAGCAAAACCTATAGGTATAAAAAAAATGCTGTGCGCACACTGCGATGTTTTTTATACCTGCGGATTTAGCCGTGGAATTTCTTCTGCGGAATTAATGTGCAAGTCACTTCTTTTCTGCAGGTACCTGCGGTTTTTGTCATAGATAATGGTAAAAAACCGCAGGGACCAACCTGCGGAGAAACCGCAGCAAAACCGCTGCAAAAATGCGTCAAAACACGGTAAAAACATGGGTGCGGTATTCTGCCAGAGGGTGCCGATTTTTCTTAAGAAAAGTCCATTTTCTAGTGCGCACATAGCCTTAAATAGCTTTGAGACAGATTTAATCTCATTTCAACATACACTTGCCTACATCACTTCTATAGGCTCTGCCAGCATTACTTCTCACATCTTACTGAGGTCACCCTAAGGCTATGTGCCCACGCTGCGGAAAATGAGCGGATTTTGCCGCGGATTTCTCGCAGAAATGCCGCGGATTTTTCATAAATCTGCAGCACAGCTACTCCCCAGCCATTTCTATGGCATTTGGGAAATGCTGTGCCCACGCTGCGGATTTTTCCGCAGCGGAAATCGTGCGGATTTTCATGCGGAAAAATCTGCAGCATGTCAATTATTGTTGCGGATTTTCGTGCGGATTTTGCCTATTCAATTCAATTAAAAAAAAAAAAAAAAAAAAAAAAAAAAAAAAAAAAAAAAAATCGCAAAATCCGCAACAAAATCCGCGTCAAATCCACATCAAATCCGCACCTATGAAAAGGTGCGGATTCCGGGGGAAAGCTGTGGATTTTGATGCAGAAAAATCCGCAGATACAGAGTCCCGTGGGCACATAGCCTAACGTTGCTGCAGTCATTCCCTAGCAAAACCTATGGGTATAAAAAAAATGCTGTGCGCTCACTGCGTTTTTTTTTATACCTGCGGATTTACCCGTGGAATTTCTGCTGCGGAATTAATGGGCATGTCACTTCTTTTCTGCAGGTACCTGCGGTTTTTGCTATAGATAATGGTAAAAAACTGCAGGGACCAACCTGCGGAGAAACCGCAGCAAAACCGCTGCAAAAATGCGTCAAAACACGGTAAAAACATGGGTGCGGTATTCTGCCAGAGGGTGCCGATTTTTCTTAAGAAAAGTCCATTTTCTAGTGCGCACATAGCCTTAAATAGCTTTGAGACAGATTTAATCTCATTTCAACATACACTTGCCTACATCACTTCTATAGGCTCTGCCAGCACTACTTCTCACATCTTAGGCTATGTGCCCACGCTGCGGAAAATGTGCGAAACTTGCCACGATTTTTTCGCGGAAATTCTGTGGACTTTTTAAAAATCTGAAGCACAGCGAGTCCCCAGCCATTTCTATGGCATTTGGGGATTGCTGTGCCCATGCTGCGGTTTGTTCCGCAGCGGAAATAATGCGGTATTTCCCTGCGGAAAAATCTGCAGCATGTGAATTATTCCTGCGGATTTCTCTGCAGGGTCCCATATACTTACATGCTTTGATAGCAGACACCGGAGTCACTTTCTTCCGGTGGAGCGCAGTGGATCCAGGAGCAGCAATGAGGAGGTGGGCGGGGCCTGCACGAGCTCCGGTCATGTGACAGCCGGAGCTAGTTCAGGCCCGCCCACCTTCTCCTGCAGACGCTGACAGAGTGACCTGGCCGCCGGAAAGCAAGGTGCTGCGTGATAGAGGTAAGTATGAACTCCCCCGATCACTGTAGCACTTGTTCTGCATTGAGGATGCAGTGCCGAAGCCATGGTACTGTATCCTCAATGCAGAATGCCCGCACCATATCTGCAGGACATTCCACAAGAAAACCGCAGCATGGAAACAGACAAAAGTTGTGCTGCGGTTTTCTGGGAGCTCCTGCGGATATAACCGCAGGACACTTTCCCCGTGGGCACATAGCCTTACTGAGGTCACCCTAAGGCCCAGTGCCCATGCTGTGTAGTTTTGACGCGTATTTTCAGAAATCTGCAGCAAAATTTGAATGTCCATTGCGAAGCCAGCAAAGTCTATGAGAATTCAGAAATGCTGTGCCCACGTTGCTTATTTTTACCTTGCGTATTTGGTGCAGATTTGGTGCAGAAAAAAAGAAATCTGCACCAAATACGCAAGGGAAAAATACTCAACGTGGGCACAGCACTTCTGAATTCTCATAGACTTTGCTGGCTTCACAATGGACATGCAGATTTTGCTGCAGATTTCTGAAAACAGGACCTAAGAGGCTCAACATTGCATATGCCTTCACAGTAGAGGCAACGATGAACGGTTTAATGCACAGTTTTATAAAGACTTATTGTTTGTTTGAACCAGCTATCTTTTCAGGATCCCACACGCATGGTTCCTAATACTGTAGGGCATGTGGAGAATGGACCCGATCACCACCATTTAAATGAGATGCAGCCAATCAGGTCGCGTTTTCCTCTCTATAGAGGCCTAATAAAATCTCCCTGGCAGCATCCATGTGTTCACTAGTAGGAGAAAGAGCATAATAACATTTCTGAACAGAACCTTATATCAATAAAAAGTTACTGCACTGGACATAATAGGACTCATTAAAGGGAATCTGTCAGTAGGATTTTGCTACCTAATCTCAGAGCAGCATGATGTAGGCAAAGAGATCCTGAATTCAGGGATGTATCAGGTTGTTTACTGGGTGCAGTCGTTTGACGCAAAGATTTTAGTTTTAGCATGCAGCAGGGTTTAAAGGGAACCTGTCACCAGATTTGGGGCCTATAAGCTGCGGCCACCACCAATAGTGGGCTCTTATATACAGCATTCTAACATGTTGTATATAAGAGCCCAGGATGTTATGTAGCATGTAAAAACACTTTATAATACTCACCTAAAACGGTTGCTGAAGTGGAGTTGGGCCATATGGGCGTCTCCTTTCTCCGGTGCCGGCGCCTCCTCTTTCGGACATCTTCGTCCTCCTTCTGAAGCCTGTGTGCATGACGTGTCCTACGTCATACACACTCGCCGGTCCCGTGCAGGCGCACTACAATACTTTGATCTGCCTTGCTCAGGGCAGATCAAAGTGCTCCTGCACAGGACCTCAATGCAGGCGAGTGTGGATGACATAGGACGCGTCATGCACCCCAGCTTCAGAAGAAGGACAAAGATGGCCAAAAGAGGAGGCGCCGACACCGGAGATTGAAGACGCCCAAATGATCCAACTCCACCACACCGCTCGTTTAGGTGAGTATTATAAAGTGATTATTATGTTCTACACAGCGTCCTGGGCTCTTATATACAGCATGTTAGCTTATAGGCTCCAAAACTGGTGACAGGTTCCCTTTAACAAGCTGCCCCCGCCCACACCAGGCTTTTAGTGTACATTTCCATAGACAAAAGCTGCTAATCATAGAGGCGGCAGAGTTGGACTTGAGCTCCCTAGTTGGACTAATGATAAAGCTACTGAAGCTTAAACTAACATTGCAGGTAAACAAAAACACATTTTGTGATAAGGGACAATGGCTGAAATCTGTATGTTAACCCTTACAGCATGCTGTCTTCAGATTACAAAGCAAAACCCTGCTGACAGATTCCCTTTAACATCTGTTATACTTAAACATGGCTCACAAGCTACAAATAAATGGTTTGAATTCATTGTTATTCTGGTTCCGTCATCCTATTATTTCTTCTGTCAATCTCAGACAGGTGGCATCCTGGTGCCATGATGAAATGCAACGAATGGAAAATATCATGTGACATCTCATAATAAGGAAGGTGTCCGTTTTACAAATACATTATACATTGCACAAATATGCTAATATTTCTGTGTCATGGTTGTAGAAAGAAGGTTGCTCCTGTGCTGAGATAATCTTATATATGTGTTCCTGTTATATACTGTGTAATGGCCGTGTCTGACCATACAGGGACATGGTCTGATCAAACCCCTTTAAACTGTCACTCCTAGGAAAATGTGAAGTGAAGGTGCCTGCAATTTAGCGGGAAGACATAAACTACAAAATTTTGTAGGTGGATAGCCATCTGTTCATTTTCAAATGTGTACTTAATATATTTTAGTACCATTGACACTTTTCAGGTCACCCACTTATTATAAACTTAATGTGATACGGAAAGTAAAATACTAGGAAACGGAGTCACAAAGCAACACTAAAGGGTGCTTTACACGCTGCGGCATCGCTAACGATATATCGTCGGGGTCACGGTGTTTGTGACGCACATCCGGCATCGTTAGCGACATCGCAGCGTGTGACAGCTAGGAGCGACGATCAACGATCACAAAAACGGCAAAAATCGTTGATCGTTGACACGTCGCTCCAAATCATAATGTCGTAGGTGTTTCAGTCCGCAGGTTGTTCGTCGTTCCTGCGGCACCACACATCGCTGTGTGTGACACAGCAGGAACGACGAACATCATCCTACCTGCGTCCATCGGAAAGGAGGAAGGAAGGAGGTGGGCGGCATGTTCCGGCCGCTCATTTCCTCCCCTCCTCTTCTATTGGGCGGCCGTTTTGTGACGCCGCTGTGACGTCGAACGCACATCCCGCTTGAAGGAAGTTTGTTCGGCAGCAACAGCGATGTCGCTGAACAAGTATGTGCGTGTGACACTGCCGTAGCGATATTGTTCGCTACGGCAGCGATCACCACATGTCGCACGAACGACGGGGGCGGGTGCTATCGCTCACGATATCGCTAGCAATCGCTAGTGATGTCGCAGCGTGTAAAGCACCCTTAACATCATCAACACCACAGGCAATGACTGGCTCGCCCGCTCTTATAAAGTCTCTTTCATATTTTTTTTCCATTACCATTTCTAGAATTTGGTCAAGGACTCTAATTCATAATGAATCTAATTCAATATGATAACATGAAAAACTTGTAAACCCTTGATAGGCTACAATGCACATCACAACCTCTGTATCACATTGTCATAGAGAATCATATATTTTTTAAAGCTAGTCATCTTGTCCCACACATCACAGGATTCATTGAGCCAAAAAATGTTATTTAAAGGGTTATTCTTGAGCTGTCTCTTAAGGCCCCATCACACTAAGCAACATCGCTAGCAACATCGCTGCTAACGAACAACTTTTGTGACGTTGCTAGCGATGTTGCTGTGTGTGACATCCAGCAACAACCTGGCCCCTGCTGTGAGGTCGTTGGTTGTTGCTGAATGTCCTGGGCCATTTTTTAGTTGTTGCTCTCCCGCTGTGAAGCACAGATCGCTGTGTGTGACAGCGAGACAGCAACAACTAAATGTGCAGGCAGCAGCAGCCGGCTTCTGCGGAGGCTGGTAACCAATGTAAACATCGGGTAACCAAGAAGCCCTGTCCTTGGTTACCTGATATTTACCTTTGATACCAGCCTCCGCCGCTCTCACTGTCAGTGCCGGCTCCTGCTCTGTGCACATGTAGCTGCAGCACACATCGGGTTAATTAACCCGATGTGTGCTGTAAGTAGGAGAGCAAGGAGCCAGCGCTAAGCAGTGTGCGCTGCTCCCTGCTCTGTGCACATTTAGCTGCAGCACACATCGGGTAATTAACCCGATGTGTGCTGTAACTAGGAGAGCAAGGAGCCAGCGCTCAGTGTGCGCTGCTCCCTGCTCTCTGAACGTGTAGCTCCGTGCAGTGGTAACCAAGGTAAATATCGGGTTGGTTACCCGATATTTACCTTAGTTACCAAGCGCAACATCTTCCACGCGGCGCTGGGGGCTTGTCACTGGTTGCTGGTGAGCTCACCAGCAACTTGTGTAGCGACGCTCCAGCGATCCCTGCCAGGTCAGGTTGCTGGTGGGATCGCTGGAGCGTCGCAGTGTGACATCTCACCAGCAACCTCCTAGCAACTTACCAGCGATCCCTATCGTTGTTGGGATCGCTGGTAAGTTGCTTAGTGTGACTGGACCTTAAAGCAGCTCACAGCTTTGAGTGACAGTTCTGGTGAGTAGCAGAGCTGAAGTATTTGAATTATAAAGCACAAAATCTGCTGAAACACATTCAGATAACAGTGATTTGTTCTAGAGTGTGGACTTTTATCACTGTGTTTACATATAAAGATAACAATCCAATTGAACAAGCACACAGCTCAACAGTCAGAGCCATGATTAGGAGACATGCTATGAAAGCAGCAGATGGTTGGAACTGGTGATTTTTCAAAACAAGAATACATTGAAGTGGTTCTTTAAAAGAAGGAATGTGTACATTCCAATGGAATTTTCTGATAGGAAAATGCTTAATGTTTTGCAACAGAAGTCAAAAGGAATGGAAAGAAAACGTCCAGAAAATGCTCAGCTGTCTGTCATGACAACTCCAGACTCTGTTCACATTGCAGAGTCTGGCAGGCAACCTGATGCACCTTAGGGTACCTTCACACTTAGCGATGCCGCAGCGATCCGACCAGCGATCTGACCTGGTCAGGATCGCTGCTGCATCGCTACATGGTCGCTGGTGAGCTGTCAAACAGGCAGATCTCACCAGCGACCAGTGAACAGCCCCCAGCCAGCAGCGACGTGCAAGCGACGCTGCGCTTGCACGGAGCCGCCGTCTGGAAGCTGCGGAGACTGGTAACTAAGGTAAACATCGGGTATGGTTACCCGATGTTTACATTAGTTACCAGCGCACACCGTGTGTAGGGAGCAGGGAGCCGCGCACACTGAGCGGTGGCTCCTTGCTCTCCTAGCTACAGTACACATCGGGTTAATTAACCCGATGTGTAATGCAGCTACATGTGCAGAGAGCAGGGAGCCGCGCACACTGCTTAGCGCTGGCTCCTTGCTCTCCTAGCTGCTGTACACATCGGGTTAATTAACCCGATGTGTACAGCAGCTACATGTGCAGAGAGCTGGAGCCGGCAGCACAGGCAGCGTGAGAGCTGCAGAGGCTGGTAACTAAGGTAAATATCGGGTAACCACCTTGGTTACCCGATGTTTATCTTGGTTACAAGCTTACCTCAGCTGTCAGACGCCGGCTCCTGCTCCCTGCTCGCTTCATTTGTCGCTCTCTCGCTGTCACACACAGCGATCTGTGTGTCACAGTGGGAGAGCGCCTTTGAAGAAAACGAACCAGGGCTGTGTGTAACGAGCAGCGATCTCGCAGCAGGGGCCAGATCGCTGCTCATTGTCACACACAGCGAGATCGCTAATGAGGTCACTGCTGCGTCACAAAAAGCGTGACTCAGCAGCGATCTCGGCAGTGAGCTCGCTGTGTGTGAAGCACCCCTTAGTTGCACAGCCAGAGTCAGGCGTTGACTGTTTAGTGCTCTCTGGTCTTCGGTTTAGTAGGAGTTAATTCCTGCTGGCTGGTGAATTGCTGCTGGGGTCGCAGGTTGCTGACATCCTATCACAGCTGCCTCCGCCATATAAAAAAATGGCAGAACCTAGCCTCAGATGCCGAAGATAGCTCTAGATTTGCTCCAGTGTTATCGGTCTTTGTGCGTAGTGATACAGTTGTTTGGTGAACTGTTGTATGCAATTTGGTGTGCTCTGGAAATATCCTTGTTACCTGTACTCTATTTCTCCCTGAGCACATATGGTCTCTTCCACTGTGTGTGCTTGCAGTGAGTTTGAGTCTTGGTTTTCCCTTGTCTGTCAGTATTTCTGGGATTCCTCACTACTGTCCCAGCCCTCCCCAGGGGTGTTAGATCAGGGCTCCTCAGGAGTTAGGGGTACTTTGCACACTACGACATCGCAAGCCGATGATGCGATGCCGAGCGCGATAGTCCCCGCCCCCGTCGCAGCAGCGATGTGTTGATAGCTGGCGTAGCGAAAATTATCGCTACGCCAGCTTCACATGCACTCACCTTGCCCTGTGACGTCGCTCTGGCCGGCGACCCGTCTCCTTATTAAGGGGGCGGGCCGTGCGGTGTCATAGCGACGTCACATGGCAGGCGGCCAATAGAAGCCGAGGGGCGGAGATGAGCGGGACGTAAACATCCCGCCCACCTCCTTCCTTCCGCATAGCCGACAGAAGCCGCGGTGAAGGAGGTAGGAGATGTTCCTCGCTCCTGCGACTTCACACACAGCGATGTGTGCTGCCGCAGGAACGAGGAACAACATCGGACCGTCGCAGCAAGGTAATTATGGTTTTCGCCGACCCTACACCGATGATACCATTACGACGCTTTTGCGCTCGTTAATCGTATCATCTAGGTTTTACACACTACGATGTCGAGAGCAACGCCGGAAGTGCGTCACTTTCGACATGACCCCACCGACATCGCACC
This sequence comes from Anomaloglossus baeobatrachus, assembly GCF_048569485.1. Lineage (NCBI taxonomy): Eukaryota > Metazoa > Chordata > Amphibia > Anura > Aromobatidae > Anomaloglossus > Anomaloglossus baeobatrachus. Next base: position 217,513,537 of record NC_134358.1, on the reverse strand, counting down.
TGCGATGTTGTAGTGTGCAAAGTACCCCTTATGGCTACGCTGGCAGTCCAGACCTGGCTACCATTAAGCTTACCTCTGGAATAATGGACAGCTTAAGGTCCCTAGTCTGATGGCCAGTCTAGGTGCTCTTAGTCCTGGTAACTGTGTCATACCCCTGTCTTTTTGAGCAGTTTGTCAGCAAAAAAAGCTAGCATCTTTTCATTGTTTAATGAATTTTAGAAAAAGTTCACATACTGAAATATACTTAAAAAAAACAGCAGTGGAAAAAACCCGTTGAAAAAGCAATAAAAAAATACCCACTAAAAAAGATTCCTCATGTTTACAAAGCTCCAGAGAATAAAAAGATTGTTGATACATCTTTTGCTTGACAAATGGATGTTTTGGAACTGCCAGAAACAGATGGGGTGTGAAAATCCCCTTAACGTTCACCAAAATATTCAGCCCCTATTGCCACTATGTGACTCAAACCATTTAGGTAAACCATTATTACTGGAGATTGCAGAATCAACTCTTTAGAATCAGGATTACCAAGAATTTTGGGACAAATTTTGAAAAAGTAAACATTTTTAAAGGTTCTTTATCTCTATTACCTTTTTGAATAAAACGCTAACTCTGAAGAAGGTGCCTGTTATATAATATTGATGAATGTGTGGTAAAAGATTAAATTCCGTGAAGTGGAGAAAAATCCCACATCTGACAAGACCAAAGAGGCAGATATGAATAAAAAATGTAAGCCAGCTCGGACTAGACGGCCTTAATTATTTCCTTGCTCTTCACATACATGCATATGCATGCAAACATGTCTTACACAATCAATGACAGAACAATTTATCACACATAACGCTGCGACATATGGTGAAATTCGTGTCTGAAAAATGGTGCTCTTCATTTTGTATTTATTTTTATTTTTTTAAATGGACCCTAAATTCTCAGCACCATTGCTATATCAGCCAGTGTGAGATTCTGCACTTCGCTTTTATATGGTGAAAGAAATAGGGGAAAAATCATGAGGCTTTTGTTCTTTTTTTTTTTTCAAAATGTACAGGGCCTTGAGCTAAATGTTACATAGCAATATATCTGAGGCAGACTCTTTTTTGTAATCTAAACACGTGCAAGTCCTTTGGCTTCCAGGATAATCTATGCATGCGCCTTTGTAGCTGAGGTAACTCCATACAATAAAGTTGAGAAACCATTGTATTTAGGAAATAAATAAATAAAATGAAATAAAAGCCATACAGCCAGGCATTACATCATCTTTATCTGAATTTCAGAGAACAGCGATTGTTTGTAGTCCTTGATATAAAAGGGAGGAGAATACAGTGTAATGAATAGAACCTTCTGCAGCTGGAGAAATGTCAGGACGGGTCCACGGCAGCTCTGGCTTGCATCTTTCCTATCTCTCTTTTATTTGACAACAGACCGTAATTATAAAATGTGTGATCTCATTTTATATGCTGCAAATCTGGAACCTTTTCCACAGCAATCGAAGTCAGGAAAAAATCTAAAATGAAACCCGTGAGCTGACAAAGCTATCAAAACGGTATTGAGATGCTAGACTGCATTCACACATGACAAGCCGTTTCATATCGGTGTACGATGCGGATGTTGTTCACAACAATATCCACGAGAATATCTAAAGTACATAAGATCAAATTCTTAAAATGCGTGTGATGGAACCTTTATACTTGTATTCATAAATTCTACATCTTTGGGAGCTATGAAGAGTTTGCATGTTTCTATGTTTAAGGCTGTGTGCGCACGTTGCGTTTTTTCATGCGTTTGCGCAGCATTTTAAACTGCAGCGTAAACGCATGCGTTCTGCTTCCCCAGCAAAGTCTATGAGAATTTAGCAAATTCCATGCGCACGTTGCGTTTTTAAACGCAGCATTTTGCATACCAAATTTTTTACAAAATTGATGCGTTGTAAAAAGCAACATGTCACTTATTTTGTGCGTTTTGGATGCTTTTCTGTCTATGGCAGAGCAAGCATCCAGAACGCATCAATTCTGCATCCATTCTGCATTCACAATGCATCCCAAACGCAGCGTTTTGGCTGCGTTTTGTAATGCACATGCAGTGACAAAACGCTGCAGAATATTTGACACGGCACAACGCAACGTGCGCACATACCCTAAAGGGAATCGTTCAGCAGGTTTTTGCTATCTCATCTGACAACAGCATAATGTAAGAGAAGCTGTGGAAAGAGAAGGCGCAAATAGGGTCTTACCCGGTATAACACATGGGGGTGAATGTTAGCAAGAACACTCACCTGGTGGGGTTGTGCCAGTCACAACCCCTTTGAAAACATGTAAATAGCGTGGGAGGCAGCGGTCCCGCAGCAGGGAGACAATTCAGAAGGCAGGAGAAAAACAGGTTTAAATACCAGCGTCTACACATTGAGTCTAGAGTCTACACATTGTCCTGAGGAAGAGAACGGATATGTCCCTGAAATGCTTAGACCTGAGAAAATAAAGAAAAGGGATTTACTAACATCATCTGGACTCCTGTGGTTTGGCTGGTATTTAAACCTGTTTTTCTCCTGCCTTCTGAACAGCATAATGTAGGCAGAGATCCTGAATCCAACGATGTATCACTTAAATTACTGGGTGCAGTGTTCTGACAAAATCTGAATTTTTAGATTGACATTTAGCAGAGCTGTAATAGCTGTCCCCGCCCACACCAGGCTCTCTATAAAGATTGTACATTGACAGTGAGGTGTCAATCAGAGGAGGGATGTGTCGCACTGTCAAGCGTATGCCTGCAAGTCCTAGAAATGATGTGTCCTGCTGCTTAAACAAACATAGCAAATAAACAACAGATTGGACTGTGACAAGACAGGAATCCCTGAATTTCCTGTTTTAACCCTTACAGCATGCTGTCTTCAGCTTACATAGCAAAAACCTGCTGACAGATTCCATTTAAATGGGAATCTGTCATGTTCAAAAATGCTATTTACCTGCAGATAAAGGGATATTTCTGCCTCTTTCACATGTCAGTGAAAAACACACCCATTTTTCACAGACTTGTTGAAGGTGCGTATGGCCCTTCGTGTGCCGTGATTTTGGCACTTGTGTGTTCTCCATGTGCTATCCGTGATCGCACACAGAGAGCAGAAACTTTTTACTCACCTGGTACTGATGTCTCCAGGGCTGCGGTCACACTTTCTTCTGGGTCCGCGGTGAGTGAATATGTAAGGAGCATAATGAGCGGTCCCTGAAGCAAGACAGCATCGCTGGAGACAGATGAGTATAGAAATTCATTTTATTTCAAAGACACGTGTTTTCACCACGTACGTATCACACGGATTACACCACTGTCTGGTCCGTGTGACATCAGTGTTGCGTTAGGAGAAAAACTGACTTGTCTCCATGCGGAACACACGGACACACGGTCAATGAGAAATCACTGATGTGTGTGCAGATCCATTGATTTTAATGGGTCTGCGTATGTCCATGATTCTGGTGCATATAAAAACTGCGTCATACGTACCAGAATAACTGACGTGTGAAGGGAGCCTTATAGAGTTAGAATCCTGCCAGCCATTCTTGAACAGCAGATTCAGGGGAAAAAAATCATTCATTCATTCATTCATTCATTTTACTCGCTTGAAAGGCTCGTTCAGACGACCATTTAAATCAGATGTGTGCTATCCGTAATCTGAGTGGGGTCTGATTTTCATAGATTGACTGAATGGAGGAAGTGGAAAACCATTTTTTTATTCTCCACCAGAAAAACTCACCCCACTCTGATCAGACTCTGTTCAAACTCTCATCAGAGTCTTATCAGCATAGTTGGACCATTTTTCTTAGATATGGAGAAAACGGTTGTGTGCACCTATATAGCGAGTAAAAATGTACACATCGCTTTACAGAAATCATCATCAATAGCAGTTTGGGGCTCACAAACTATACTCCCTTTAAAGTGTGTAAATTTGTAGTGTGGGAGAAAACCGGAGTACTTGAAGAAAACCCATTGAAAGACAAGGAGAACCACTGCACCACCATGCTGCCCCCAAAATGGGCATTGCTGAGATTACATTAGATGGGGAGAAATTACGGCCACTCTCATTGTATAGTGACCAGTGACTGTAACCACTTCCTTAAAGGGGTGGTTCACCCATTTTTTTTATTTTCTGTCGAAGTTCTACTTACAATTCTAGGTATTTTCTCCATTGGCTTGTATTTCCATTTCTGGCACTGAGCGGCGCTATGCTGCACGCTCAGTGCCTGTCACATGACCCCCTGGAGCTGTGGCCGCCGGCATCCTCTGACGTCCCGGCATTTCCGGGCTCTCAAACAAGACGGGTACGTCACAGGATGCCGGCGCCACTCAGATTGAGTGACAGGGCTGTGGGCGGTGACTACCGCACATCACAACCCAGCATCGAGGGGAGGATCCGGAGGATGTCAGTGTGGAGCCGGCGTCCTGCAGATAGTGAGGCACGGGGCGCCAGTGTGCAGTTCCGGTGGGGGGGTCTTCAGCTGAATCCCCCCCTGCACGTAAGTATGTGATCACACTGTCCACCCGCCCGCGCTGCTGCGATGTCAGGAGAGCGGCCGGTATCGGGCAGTGTGATCGTGTGCTCCTCCCAGCAGCAAAACACTGACAGGCATGTCACCGCTGTGCTCTGCCATCTGTCCTGCTGCATGGGACCAACTGTCTGCACTCTGTCACCTGCACCACAAGTCACAGAGTGGAGACAGTTGGTGACAGAGCACCTCTGCCCCCCCCCTCTTCTCCCCCCCCTCCCTCTCTTCTCCCCCCCCTCTCTCTTTTCCCCCCTCTCTCTCTCTCTTCTCCCCCCCTCTCTCTCTTCTCCCCCCTCTCTCTCTTCTCCCCCCCCTCTCTCTCTTCTCCCCCCCTCTCTCTCTTCTCCCCCCCCTTTCTCTCTTCCCCCCCCCTCTCTCTCTCTTCTCCCCCCCTCTCTCTCTTCTCCCCCCTCTCTCTCTTCTCCCCCCTCTCTCTCTCTCTTCTCCCCCCCTCTCTCTCTCTTCTCCCCCCCTCTCTCTCTTCTCCCCCCCTCTCTTCTCCCCCCCCCCCGCACGCTTTCTTCTCCCCCCCGCTCGCTCTCTTTTCCTCGCTCTCTCCTGGCATGGTCAGTACAGAAATCTCTCCATCGTGGAGGGGTGAGAGGGAGTAATAAACATGGAGTTCCTACTGTGTCTGTGTATTTATTTCTAATAAAGTATTTCTCTGTGTGATGTCTTTTTTTTTTTTTAAACCCTTTGTTGGAGATTCTTAATGGCAAGGTTAAACTTGGCCTGACATTAAGAATCTCGGGCTTTTTACCAGCTGGTAAAACATAGCTGGTATTAACCCCTTATTACCACCACCTGCCACCAGGGCCACTGGAAGAGTTGGATACAGCGCCTGAAGATGGCGCTTCTATGAAAGCACCATTTTCTGGGGCAGCTGTGGACTGCAATTCGCAGTGGGGGGCCCAAAAAGTTTGGGCACCCTGCACTGTGGATTCCAATCCCCAGCTGCCTAGTTGTACCTGGCTGGACTCAAAAATTTGGTGAAGCCCACATCATTTTTTTTTTTTTTTTAATTATTTCATGAAATTCATGAAAAAAAAGGGCTTCTCTATATTTTTGGTTCCCAGCCGGGTACAACTAGGCAGCTGGGGGTTGGGGGCAGCCCGTAGCTGCCTGCTGTACCTGGCTAGCATACAAAAATATGGCGAAGCCCACGTCATTTTCTTAAAAACGTTTTCAGGGAAAAACCTTTATAAAAAAAAATGCTTCCCTGCATTTCTATTGCCAGTGAAAGTAACACCAAGCAGCGGGGGCTAGCAGCCAGTAGCTGCTTTGGTTACCCTTAGCAATAGAAAATGCAGCGGGAGCCCACAAACAATGTGATTTTTTTGTTTTTTTATTTTTAATGAATTTTTTTAAAAAAAAAAAAAATCGGCATGGGCTTCGCCCATCGAGCACCAGAGCATTTTACTGCTCAATTCATTCCAAGTAATCAGATGACTCCAGTGTCGGCCGATTACTTGTTCTGTGTCCCCCTGCATCCATCGCAGCGTGTACGGGCTGTGAGGTCAGCGGAGTGGAGACAGTGACATGCTCTGCTCTGACACATAGTGTGCTGCATGTCACTATCTTTCTACACTCTGGCACTTGTTGTGCAGGTGACCGGATGCTACATGTCACTAACTGTCTCCACTATGGGACTTGTTGTGCAGGTCAGAGTGTATACAGTTGGTACTATGCAGCAGAAATCACAGAGTGGGGCAGTTAGTGACATGTATCATCCGGTCACCTGCACAACAAGTCCCAGAGTGGATACAGTGACATGCAGCACACTATGTGTCAGAGCAGAACATGTCACCAACTTGCTCTGCTCTGTCACCTGCGGTGCTGCATGTCACGTTTTTGCCGCGATTTGGTGCCTTTTTTGCTGCGTTTTTGCTCACTGCGTTTTTAATCAGTGCACAATGCCATTAAAGATTGTTGATGAAAAAAAAAAAAGGTCTGATGTCATTTCCTTATTCAAAATGTTCATTGTATGCAGGAGAGCATACAGCAGCTGCAGAACTACAAGGCTCAGCATCCTCCATTCACTAGTGTATGCAGGAGAGCAGACAGCAGCTGCAGAACTACAAGGCTCAGCATCCTCCATCCAGGACTGTATGCAGTTTTTTACCCAAAAAGAAAAGAAAAAATGACATGGGCTTCGCCATATTTTTGTATGCTAGCCGGGTACAGCAGGCAGGTACGGGCTGCCCCCAACCCCCAGCTGCCTATTTGTACCCGGCTGGGAACCAAAAATATAGAGAAGCCCTTTTTTTTTTAATTATTTCATGAATTTCATGAAATAATTTAAAAAAAAAAAAAATGACGTGAGCTTCGCCTAATTTTAGTGTCCAGCCGGGTACAACTAGGCAGCTGGGGATTGGAATCCACAGTGAAGGGTGCCCAAGCTTTCTGGGCACCCCCACTGCGAATTGCAGTCCGCAGCCACCCCAGAAAATGGCGCTTTCATAGAAGCGCCATCTTCTGGAGCTGTATCCAACTCTTCCAGCTGCCCTGATGCCGGGTGGCTAGCTGGGTAATAATGGAGTTAGGGCTAGCTGTATATTATCAGCTAGCCCTAAGCCCGAAATTCATGGTGTCATGCCAATATTAGACATGGCCACCATGAATTTCTAGTAATGATAAAAAAAAAAACACAACACACAGAAAAATATTTTTATTAGAAATAAAACACAACACAATTAGTGACTCCATCTTTATTGAAATAAACCCCCCTCCGCAGTAATCCTGGGTCAAGGGTCCCGCGCCGCCCAATCTGGATCCAATATCATCTGATCGGTTTGCTGGAAGGCAAAGCGATCAGATGATGTGTCAGGTTAAACTACGTGAATCACATGACACATCAGCTGATTGTATAAAAGCCGATTATACAATCAGCTGAAGCGTCAGTGCAAAAAAAAAAAATAAATAAATACTCACGTCTGTGCTGATTACTGGCAGCTCCTGCAGCGGAGTCTGATCCTGGCCCATCACTGCAGGAGCGGCCGGTAATCAGCTGATGAAGTCCCCTGACGGCAGGATCAGCTGATAGCCGGCCGGGCGCGAAAAAGCCGGCGACACCACGAGAATCGATCAGCTGATGCGTCAGGTGACTGCATCAGGTGATCCACCACCAGGTCCTGCAAGCTTCGTACGTGCCCCGGGGAGACTGCACACAGCCAGAGCAGTGGTACCGAGACAGGAGCTGGGAGCGGGCATGGCACCGGGACCCTGCAGACAGGTGAGTATGACATACACACACACACATACACACTCACACACACACTGTATATATACACACACACTGTATATACGCGCACACACTGTATATACACACACACATACACACTCACACACACTGTATATACACACATACACTGTATATACACACATACACTGTATATACGCGCACACACACTGTATATACACACACACTGTATATACGCGCACACACACTTTCTTCCCCTGGCTGTGTAGAGCTGCTGCTGTCTCTGTATGATTGATCTCAGTGCATCCACAGGGAAGAGGCAGGGAGGAGGGTTTGGGTGGGAGCAGAGTGGGTGTATTAGACACAATGGGTGTGTTAGATAAGCCAGACACCGCCCTAGAGCCACAAAGAATTCTGGGACTTGTAGGAACTGAACACAGGAAGTCAGAGGAGAGATTAACCCCATCAGAGCTGGAGCCAGCAATGACCGTGTGCTGCTAGTGCACAATAAAAGGTAATTTTGCTGAAAAAACATAATAGATGTGTTGAGGGGCACATATTAGCAAGATTTATCAGAAAAAAAAAAAATCAGTTTTGGTAACTGGACAACTTCTTTAAGTTTTTAACACAATTTACCTGCAGATCAACACTCATATCTGCAAGTAAATAGCGTTTTATACATGACAGATTCCTTTTAAAACTGAATCAGAAATCGTTTCTAACCTTTCACGTAACACATAGTGCAGATACACTATAGACAAAAGTATTGAAGCACCTACACATTATATCTCCAGACGCTTTAAAAATAGGCATTAATACAGTATGTAGTTGATTCTACCTTTTCAGCAGTAACTTCCACACTTCTAGGACATATTTCTATGAAACTTAGTAGTGTGGTGGTGGAAAGTTTTGCCCATTTATCCAGAAGAGCATTTGTAAGGTCATTCACTTTGGACCTGCCTCACAATCTAGTTCTAGGTATACGGTTGGGCAGTAATGTAACTAAAATCCAATGGGCAACATTTGGACCTGGGCCCCCACCTAAATGTTGGTCAGATGGACTCTTGTGGCATTATAAATCCTATAAAGACATGTTCACCTCTCTTGTAATATTGCTTCCCGCCCTAGCTCATTCTTCTACTAATGTATCCTTCCCATAATAATGTCCCCCATGCTGGCCCCTTCCAGTAATTTTCCTCGCCCTGGCCTCTTTGTGTAATAATGTCCCCTTGAGAGCACTCTTCCTGTTATGTTCTCCATCCTGGCTCCTTCCTGTAATAATGCGCGCCATCCTGTGCCTCTTTCAGTAATAAAGTTCCACATCCTGGTTCCCACTTTCTAGGCCCCTTACTATATTAATGTCTCTTATCATGGACCCCTTCCAGTAATAATGTCCCTCTCCAGGTCTTTTCCAGTAATAAAGGCCATCATCTTGCTGAAATATCTGCAGAAATTTGGTGCAGACATTTCAGCACCAAATTTGCATCTCCTGGCAGAAAACCGCACCGAAACTGCATCAAAACCATTTTTGTGCACTTTTTTTTACCAAGAGATGCAGATTTGGTGGTGAAATTTACACACCATATTCCTGCACCAAATATGCATTTCCTGGCAAAAAAATTGCATCAATATTGCATCAAAAATGCATCATGTTTTGATGTATTCTTTTGCAAGAAGATACAGATTAGGTGCAGGAATATGATGTATACATTCCAGCATCAAATCTACATCTCTTGGCAAAAAAAAAATCAGTTTTCTGCCAGGAAATGCAGGTCTGTGAACTGTGAAGTCACTGAGTTTAATGAGGTCACTGGAGGTCAGCTTATCTGCGGTCAAAACTGGAGTACCATGGGAACCTCCAGTTGTGACTGCAAATAAACTGAGTGACATCACCACTCATTGCTGCAGCTCACTCATTCTCTGCCTGAAGCCACAACAAGCAGACATGTTCTATGCACGCTGTCACTTTAGTATGTAGCAGAGCTGGAATCGTCGTGGGACCTCGAGTGGATTACGACGGAACTGGTTATTTTGTGGGTTAATAAATTGGAGAGAGGGTGGGTTTTTTGTATTTTATTGCAAATAAAGGATTTTCTTTGTGTTTGTGTTTTACTTCTTTTCACTTACAGATTAGTATTGGGGGTCTCATAGACCCTCCCCATTACTAATCTAGCGGTTAGTGGCAGCTTTAAGCTGTTATTAACCCCTTATTAACCAGATTGCCACCACACCAGGGAAATCAACTGAGCAGGGTAAAATTCTGGGATCGTTGCATTTAATGGATGTGAAAATTCTGGGAGGCTGGAGGCTGCTATTTTTAGGCTGCAGAGGCCCAAAAACCATGGGTCTCCCCAGCCTGAGAATACCAGCCCCAGCTGTTAGCTTTAGCATGGCTGGGTATCAAAATTGGGGGAATCGCATCACATTTTATTTAAATAATTTAGAAAGCCATATAGGCTCCCTCGTATTTTGATACACAGCCAAGATAAGCACATGGCTGGGAGCTACAGCCTGTAGCCGTATGCTTTATCTGTGCTAGTTATAATATGAGGGACCCTACGCCAATTTATTCATTTATTTATTTTTACACCATGATAGAGACAAACAGCTTCTGTAATTGGTTGTGGTCAGACACGCTGTCACACAGGGTGGGGGCGCGGTCTGTTTGCAACCAATCACAGACAGTGGGGCTGCCGGTGGGCAGGGGAAGAAGTGCATATGCATGAGGGTTAATGAGCGGCCCTGGAAGTAGTGTTACAACTGCACGAGAGATTAGTAAGTATAATGCGCCTGCTCTAATCCCCTTTGCGGGGAGCATCTCGTTGTGGCTGGTTTATTGTGAAATTATTTTCTTTCCACTTCCAGATTATGGCCCCAACAGTACTCACTTTAACATTCTGTAACCAATACCTTCAGTATGTTTTGTAACAGTAAGGTTGTGAAGGTCTTGAGACAGCTCACTGATTTTACTTATCATGAGATGCTTCTAGTATGGCTCCTTTTTAATGAGACACCTTTTTATAAGCCATCAGTTGAACCAGCTGATATTATTTTTGCAGAATTGTTTTCTAATTATTAATAAATTTCAGCTACTGTCATGACTTTACATGGCTTTTTGCACTACTTTCTACTTTCTTCATGTGTTCAATGCATTTTCCCTGGGTCATTTCTCATTATTACACATCACTAAATTTATGGACATCTATGGTTTGATCTCTTTTCCTGTGTGGATCAGATAGGTAATAACTTCTCTTCACCAAATAACCCACTCAATATGCTTATGGGACCCCTTCATTCAAAGGCAACATCATCACCTTAATATCCACAGTGAAAATGTAATAACAGAATGGAGCACACACAAAAATATTTGTTTAGTACAGCAGTAGTTTATGTAAAGGATTGAAGATTTGTCAAATATTCTAAGGAAAAATGTACCGTATATCTTCCTCACCTTCCAGTTCCCCTCCCTTGCCTGAAAGCTTGAGCCAAATACTTAATATTAGACAGTTGGATGGTAGGATGCAACAGTATCTATATCATTGCTATCATTACAACAAATTAGTAAAAAGTGATATCACTACAGCAATAAGTTAGAAGCTAATATTAGGCTTAAAGGGCATTTAGACTGGAATATTATCATGAATGAGTGCTGTTTAAAATGCTCATTTCACGATTATCTTCCTGTGTAAACAGGTTGCTGATCACCCGATATATGAGCACAATACTCATCAATCACGTGAATTGATCTTTTATGCAGGATAAAGGATCACCATTCTCTGTTGGGCATTGTCCTGTTACAGGACCCACACTGCCGAAAACAATGGCAGTCAATGTGCACTGAGATGAGGAATCTAGAAGTATTCATCATTTACTTTGGTCTGCCTGTGTAAATAGGCATTGAAATCAGGGGCGCACATATCATTGGTGCAGGGAACCGAGAGGTAAGGGAGGCCATTTGCACATTTGCACATCCAAAGCAGGTAGAATTGTGGATTTTGCGGAGCTCTTGAGTGGGCACAGGGCCCATATATTGTTCTTGCACAGGGGGCCTTTTCTGTCTGTCCACCAGTGAAACGAACGCAGATTGGTAAAAGTTTATGTATCGACAGTCGTATTGTGCTACTGGTCGGTCTGTGTAAATGGATCCTGTGTAGGCAATGTGAAAGTTGCAAGGTTGCCGCATGATTTAAGATTTTTTTTATATATAAAGGGGCATTTACATTGCAAGATAACTGGGAACAAGCATTATTAAAAACGCTTGTCTCAAGATTACCTTGTCCTGTAAACAGTGTGATAATCAACTGATGAATGAGCAAAATGCTCATTCAGTGGGTGAATTGATCTTTTATGGAGCATAAAAAAATAATTGCTCTCGCTGGGGCATTGTCCTATGTAAATAGGACTCATGCTACTGAGAACAATGGCATCCTATATGCACCGAGTGATCTAGTTGGGATCGCTCAGTGCGTATCATTTACTTTGATCTGCCTGTATAAACAGGCATTCAAACGATGGACGATCAGTAAAAATTTTATCAATTGGTGGTCATATCATGCTGGCGATTGGTCTGAGTAAACAGCCCATAAGTCATAATATAGAAATAAAAAAAAACCCCATAAAATATGTATTTACTGTATTTTGCTGATTGTAAGCCGTTCTTTTTCCCCCAAAACTGGGGGTAAAATGTGGATGCGTGATCTACCGGTGAGCTGTGGGGGTGTCACTTCGGTGGAGCGACTCATGAGGGTCACAGGACGGGGTGTCTTGGCGGCAGGTGCATTGAGCTGACTATGAGCTTCATTGAAATCGCCCACGGTTGTTGCAATGGAGTTCAAGAAAATGGCCCGTGGTGGAGTGTGTGCAGATTGACATGATAGACTTCTAGAAAATGTCCTATACGCGCACGTGCCGCTTTCAAGGCCATTTTCCTTTAGTGCATCTCGTGAACTGCGAGAGATTCAACGGAGCCTGCAGTCAGGTCAATGGCACCTGCCGCCGAGACACCCCGTCCTGTGACCCTGCTGAGTCACTCCACTGCAGTATCACCCCTGCAGCCCGCTGGCAGATCAATGGAGTCCGCGACACCCCCAGGGCCTGCAGTATCGCCAACCCTCCTGAGCCATAATACCCCCTTCTCTGATCTTGCAGCATCGCCCTGCCTCCTGTGACCTTTCTGAGCCACTCCAGCACCGCCACTCCCTCCTGGTGCGCATTAGGATTAGGACGCACTAGGATTATAAGACGGACCCTCATTTTAACATTAAAAAATATTATCTCCTATTTTCCTCCTCTAAATTTGGGGTGCGTCTTATAATCCGGTGTGTGTTATAAAACAAAAAATACGGTAACTTAAAAACTCGATCTAAACAATAGGTCATTTTCTGATGCCACACTCCCATTTAATACATGTGATGCCAATGTGCCTAGTTGACAATTCATGTCATGCCAATGATGCAAAAATTGACAATAAAATGGCTTTTGACAATTTGGCAACAAAAAACAGCCAACTTCAATAAATGAAAAAGATAAATGGCAAAGATGTATTTTTATTCATAAAGCTTTTAGTCGATTTACATGGAAAATAACTGGAATAGGAAAACTGTCAAGAGAGCTCATTATTTCACAGTAACCTCACCAAAATCCTTTTGTGCGCTGTGATAAACAAGAAAATGGCCTGCATGCACTAAACAGCAAATGAGTTATAAATTCAAATAACTAGTACAAAATCAATATATTTTAAATAATTAAGCATGCCAATTAATACTTTTTGCCCAAGCTTCCTTTTTAACCATTGGCAACTATAAAAAATGTATTGCTGCACAAATTATAACATTACACACAGCCATTTAATGCATTTCAAATCTAAAACTGATTGAAGTTTAGCAGTAGGGATAAAAAAAATCATTGTAATAATGGCCTGCGCTGAATATTTTATGGAAATCAGAGTCATTTATTAACTGTAAGCTCTGTATGTAAGCAAGAAAGTTAATGTGACCATAAACATTTTTAATGTGATTTACCACGGAGGCTGCCTCATAAAAATGCAAAATCAAATTAAAAATAAAATGTAAAAATCTTTGCCTCATTAAATCCCATGGATTGCTGTGAGGGATGGAGAAGGACACATCAGTTTATGATTTGCTGTCGATAATATAATTTGCTGCAAAGTAGAAGAGAAAAAAAAAAGAAACGCAAAATGCTGATGATATTAGAGAAGGTATATTTCAATTAAAAAATTAAGAAGACAAATAATAATCCATAAAGTCAATGGCATCTGTCATGACTAATGCTTCAGGATAAAAAATGCAAGCTAATTTCCTACGCTGTCCGAAATCTACAAGAAATCCCTTTTCCCACTGGTCTGGATATCAGTTATCTATCCTTCTATGATTGGTTATTACAGTAGCCTCTTTAGCCTAAGATAATTAAAAGGACATTACATTTAGAAATTAAAAATACAGTATATTACAAAAGTGAGTATGTGTGAATGAAATTAAACGCTAGGGCTGGAGACCCAGGAGGACCCCACTGCTGACACAGAGAGATAAAAAAGCTACACTGCAGTTTGCCAACATGTAGAGTATGTCTCAAAATGGAGTACACCTCTCACATTTTTGTAAATATTTTATTATATCTTTTCATGGGACAACACTGAAGACAGGACACTTTGATACAATGTAAAGTAGTCAGTGTACAGCTTGTATCACAGTGTAAACTTGGTGTTCCCTCTAAATAACTCAACACTCAGTCATTAATGTCTAAACCACTGGCAACAATACTTAGTACACCCCTAAGTGAAAATTGACAAATTGTGCCCAAAATGTTAATACTTCCTGTGGTCACCATTATTTTTAAGTCCTATCTTAAATCTCTTGGGCATGGAGTTCATTATCGCTTCACAGGAGCCACTCCTCTATGATGTAATCATAGAGCTGGTGGATGTTAAAGACCCTACACTCCTCCATCTTCAATTTGAGGATGCCACACAGATGGAGTATAGGTCTGGAGACATTCTTGGCCAGTCCAACACCTTAACCCTCAGATTCTTTAGTAAGGCAGTGGTCGTCTTGGAGGTGTTTGGGATCGTTATGTTGGAATACTGCCCTGGGGCCCAGTTTTTGAAGGGAGCGGATCATACCCTGCTTCAGTATGTCACAGTACATGTTGGTATTCATGGTTCCCTCAATGAACTGTAGCTCCAAACAGGAGGCAGAACTCATGCAGCCCCAAACCATAACACTCCCACCACTATACTTGACTGTAAGCAAGACACATTTGTTTTTGTTCTCCTCACCTGACTGACGACATATATGCTTGTTACCATCTGAACGAAATAAGTTTATCTTGATCTCATCAGACAACAGGACATGGTTCCAGTAATCCATGCCCTTAGTTTACTTGTCTTCAGCAAGCTGTGGGCTTTCACATGCATCATCTTTAGAAGAGGCTTCCTTCTGGGATGACAGCCATACAGACCAATATGATGCAGTGTGCGCTATATATGATCTATCACTGACAGTCTTACCACCCTTCCTCATCCTATTACCTCTGCAGCAATGCTGGAAGCTCTCATACGTCTATTTGAAAAGACAACCTCTGGATATGACTCTGAGCATGTGCACTCAGCTCCATTTGTAAACCATGATAACACCTGTTCTGAATGGAACTGGTCTTGTTACACCACTGTATGGTCTTGGCCACTGTGCTACAGCTCTATTTCAGGGTGGTGGCAATCTTCTTACTTAAACTAAAGGCATTATCACCTAGTGATTATCATTGCTTCACTACACTGTCATGTGCACAGCAGTCCGGCATGCCCCATCCTACCGTATGATTGACCCCTTACTGTCAATGTACAATCTCTATTGAGAGCCTGGTGTGAATGGGACAGCTCTCTCAGCTCTGCTGCTTTGTTAAATCTAAAAGGTTTGATTGTGTCAGAATGTCTGCAGCCAGTAATCTAAGTGATACATCATTGGATTCAGAATCTCTTGGCATACATCATGCTGCTCTCATATGAGGAAGCAAAAACCTGCTGACACATTCCCTGTAAACCTCATGCAGTCAGTCCCTGGTTGCCAGTTACAGCCACTGCTTTGTTGGTTGTTAGTGGCTTCCCCTGTGCTCGGTATTGTTTATCTGTACTTCTAACCTTATTGTCTGAATACTCCTCTGCCTTATTATTTTGCCTTTGTTTTGGATTTCCTGGTTTTGACTTGCCTGACTACCCACTTACCTTACGATTCTGCCACTGATTTGGACTTCCCAGTTTTTATGCGGCTTCCTGACTATCCCAGTGCTCCTGGCTGGCAAACCTCCACTACTGTCCATGACATGTCCCCAGGATGCTTACCATGAACTCAGCAGTCAAGTCAAGTTCCCTGCTATTGCCATTAGGGCTCAATATGGAATCCATAATGCCAGTAATAGGGAATGTATCCTTGAGGCCAGGTACCTCCAATAAACAAATTGCCCAATCCTTCTTTACCCTGACTCATTTGTTGGAGGAAAGGCCACCATAGATAGATAGCTGGTCCCATCAAAATTGGTGGTTTTGGTTGACATGTATTTCAAAAGAAGTCTTTGCTGTAATGAAAATATATTAGAAAAAATTTAAAGGGAACCCTTCACCATGTATTTGCCACCCCACCTGAGAGCAGTATACTGTAGGGGCAGAGACTCAGATTCCAGTGATGTGTCAGTTACTGGGCTGCTTTATCAGCTGCAGATCTACCAGTCTTCTGAATGCTGATATGACCTTGCCCACATGAGTGATTGACACATTTCTGCTTATGCACAGTGTTCAGAATATTCTATCAATGAGTGTTAGGGACGGGGTTAAACAGAGTTCCTGAATGTGGGGGCTACATGGCAGCAGGTTTACTACTCCTCTAGTGATAATATCCTTCTGATAAAACAGTGATATTATCAAATCTACATAAAGCAGCTCAGTAAGTGGCACATCACTGGAATCAGGGTCTCTACCTCTACATTATACTGCTCTCAGATTAGGTAGCAAAAACCTGGTGACGGATTCCCTACATTTATGCTAGGCGCTACATGATGCACTTTAAATATAACCTGGAAATGATGGGATTTAGAAGTGCAGAGAGCATTTCTGATAAACAGTTATGTCTTTGTAACTGGAATGTAGGAAATAATCCATTTAATGTATTTTCCACCTTATGTAAACTCCAGAATTGTATTTTCCATATGGCTTATCAATACTCCTCTGGATTAAATGGAAAATAACATCAACTGGATAAGATAATATCTATTGTATCAGGAAAAAAAAATCATCATTTCTAAGCATATTTTTTTCAACTCATGCGATTTTAGCTGAAATGGAGACCTTGAAAATAAAACTGAGATAAGCATCCTCCTAGCTGTAGTGAAAGGCAACAAAGTAGATGAAGAGGCAATTAGGTGGAAAGTTTTAGAAGCACAACCTAATTTCTTCAGGCATTTCCTTGTTTGTCCACTTAGCCCATTTCGGTGCTTTAATCTCTAGTGAAATCCTTGGGTCTATGGTCACTAGCTGATTCATATACTTAATTGGTTGTGACTGGGAAAAAAAATGACACATGATAGAAAGTGAATGCGCCCGCATCAACATGCATAGCTCCCTCCAGCAACTTGTAACCTTTCTGTGCCTTCTTCCATCAAACATAGATGATAAGGCTTCCACGATGGAATGGCTGCAGCGGATTTTAATTTAGTTATCTGCAGGAAACCAAGTAGAACAATATTGTCTATGAATAGCTTTGCTGGCAAGAGGGATCTTGACTCATAAACGGCTTGGAATATTATGGTAATGTTTTATGGGATTTTTCAGAGAGGTAATTGTTTATGTAATGGGCCAAATATCCATATTCTGACTTTGTGATAGGCAAAGGATTCAGTGTCACATCACAATCAATATTAAAAAGAATTCTATGGAAATTATTATACATTGTGGAGCACTGACTATTATGGGGCTTAGACTGAAATAGAAGAAATAGCGCAATCATATAAATTGGATTTACGACAAACGAGGGTTAATTTGTTACGTTACATTTAAGGCTAAAATGTGAAAAGTATATATATATATATATATATATATATATATATATACATATACATATACACACATACATATACATATACATATATATATATATATATATATATATATATATATATATATATATATACACAATTTCTACCACAGCTGAAAAATCTCAATGTATCAATACGAAGGCAAACATAGCTCATCACGGGAGGTATTTGCACAAAAAATGGAATACATAAAAAAAAACAGACTCAGGCTATGTGCACACGCTGCGGTTTTTTGACGCTGCGTTTTTGTGCGGTTTTGGCCGCTAAAAACGCACCATGGCAAAAAAAGTGGTAAAACATGCATGCGTTTGTACTGCGATTTGGTGCGTTTTTGGCTGCGTTTTGTGGCGTTTTTGATCTCTGCGTTTTTCCAATGCATTGCATGGGGGGAAAACGCAGAAAAACGCAGGAAAGAATTGACATGTCCATTTTTTTTTTTAAGCTCAAAAACGCAGCTTAAAAAAAAAAAGTTGTGTGCGGACAGTAAAAATGAAAACTCATAGACTTTGCTGGGGAAGCAAAGTCATGCAGTTTTGAGGCAAAAAATGCACCAGAAAAACGTGCAAAAACGCCGTGAAAAACGCACTGTGTGAACTTACCCTCAATGTGGTGAATGGACTAGTCTGCCTCCTGTCTCACATTGTGACATAGGAAAAATATCAGACACCACCACAAGAACACAAGCTCCACTATGAGACCCTAATATCTTATTGCTAATACTGGAGCAATTTTAAAGGTCTAAAGGGCATTTTTGAATTGGAAAATTGAAAGTGATATAAACTGTATTTATTTTTCTTAGCACTTTTAAAAACATTTTTTTACTATATTTGACCAGGATTCAGAGCACGAGGGTTGGCCCGCGGCTGATACTGAAAGCCAGCGGCTCACCACGATCAAGTGATCAAGGGGGTCCCAGCAGTGAGGCAATGATGAATAAGAGATTTATGCGCTATGCTGTAGGTAGATGGCAATTGTCTTTTGTGGAAACAAACCTTTAGGTCCTGTGCGCACGCTGAGGATTTACCGCAGATTTTGCCACGGATTTGCCGCGGAATTGCTGCAGAAAATGTGTCTAACATTGCTGCAGTCATTCCCCAGCAAATCCTATGGGTTTTAAAAAATGCTGTGCGCACACTGCATTTTTTTATACCTGCGGATGTACCCACGGATTTTCCGCTGCAAAATTAATGAGCATGTCACTTCTTTTCCGCAGGTACCTGCGGTTTTTGCCATAGATAATGGTAAAAACCGCGGGGACCAACTTGTGGAAAATCTGCGATAAAAACGCGGTGCGGTTTTACTGTGGTTTTTACCGCGGGTGTGGGATTCTTTCAGAAGGTCCGTTTTTTTCTTAAGAAAATGGCACTTTCTAGTCCACACATAGCCTTCAGAGGTTGTCCAGGACTTTTACGTTGGCCTATCCATAAGATAGGTCATCAATATCTGTGGGAGTGCGACGTCTGGTACCCCCACGGAGTAGCTTTTTCCAGTGCTGGTGATGCCCAGAAGTCCTTAGTTGTGGTGCTGCTCAGTGGCATTCAATGGCTTCCCGCCTTCAGTAAGTGTATACTCCCGAAAATGGTGCACACAGTGACTGGCCCAGTCGACGCATACACCTGAAACCCGTTTTATGGGGGGTTCGGACGGTAGCCCTGACGGGATCACTGAACAGGGATCGGAGCGCAGTGTGAAAGCGGCCTTAGTGTGTACAGTTAAGCAAGCTGATAATGAAATGATTATATATATATATATATATATATATATATATATATATATATATATATATATATATATATATATTACACACACACACACACACACTCATACATACAAGGAAGGCAAATTCAGCTGCTTTTATAGGCAAGACTCCCAAAAACATTAAAATGGTGGGAATATCACATGGAGTTTTCAGCTTTTGGGTGCTGTATATATTGTGAGGTAGCGTGGTCGGCTGTGCAGCAGAAGACACAGGATCCAGGCATCAAGGTTCACAGCATCCGGTTTAATAGTCAAACAACAGTCCACAACAGTACACATGGCCTCACCGGCAGCAAACTCAGGGAGTTGTGTTCACTCCCTCACACACTAAGCTCCCCCGCCCATCTTTCTGTTTCCTTTTTAACCCTGTAGGGAAACAGCATTAACCCCGGAGTGGAGTTACTTTCCATCATGGAGTGAGCACAACCGGGGCGAGACATACCGGCCGTCATAGATAATCCCGGTCACAGTCTCACATACCCCCCCCCTCAGTTCAAGTGAGCGGGGTTGAACTCCTGCCAGCAAACACGGGCCGCGGGACAAGGCATCGGCGTTGCCCTGCAACCTACCGGCCCGGTGTTCAACCGTAAACCGGAAGTTCTGTAGAGAAAGGAACCACCGGGTAACCCGGGCATTCCGTTCCTTGGCTGACCTCATCCAGACCAGAGGAGAGTGATCCGTCACCAAGCGAAACTGCCGTCCCAGCAGGTAATAGCGTAGGGACTCCAAGGCCCACTTGATCGCCAGGCACTCCTTTTCCACTACGCTATAATTCCGCTCGGGAGGGGTGAGCTTCCTACTTAAGAAGGTGACGGGGTGTTCCTCCCCCTGGACCACCTGAGACAGCACTGCCCCCAGGCCGACCTCCGAGGCGTCAGTCTGTACTATGAACTCCTTCCGGAAATCAGGGTTTACAAGAACGGGCTGTCCGCACAGGACCCCTTTTAGGGCCCGGAAGGAGTCCTCGGCCTGCGAAGTCCAGCGCACCATGACGGACTTCTTGCCTTTGAGAAGGTCCGTCAAGGGGGCTGATAGTCCCGCAAAATCTCTGACAAACCTCCTGTAGTACCCCACGATACCCAGGAAGGCCCTAACCTGCTTCGTGGTCAGGGGTCTAGGCCACTTCTGGATCGCCTCAACCTTGTTAATTTGGGGCTTAATCACTCCTTGGCCTATCACGTAGCCCAAGTAGCGGGCTTCCGTGAGTCCCAACGCACATTTCTTGGGATTGGCTGTCAATCCGGCTGTTCGAAGCGCGTCCACCACCGCTTGTATCTGTTCCAAGTGGGTCTGCCACTCAGAGCTGTAAATAATGATGTCATCAAGGTACGCTGATGCATACGCCTGGTGGGGTTCCAGCACCAAGTCCATCAACCTCTGGAACGTGGCCGGAGCGCCATGTAACCCAAAAGGCAAGACAACATAGTGGAAGAGACCCTCTGGTGTAACAAAAGCGGTTTTCTCCTTGGCGGACTCCGTAAGTGGCACCTGCCAGTACCCCTTGGTCAGGTCGAGCGTGGTAAAATATCGCGCCTGTCCCAGCCTATCAATCAGCTCATCCACCCGCGGCATGGGATAGAGATCGAACTTGGATATTTCGTTCAATCTCCTAAAGTCATTACAGAATCTTAAGGAGCCATCGGGTTTTGGTATTAGGACAATGGGACTAGCCCATTCACTCCGGGATTTTTCGATGACCCCCAGGCGTAGCATTGTCTTCACTTCCTCTGATATGGCTTGTCTTCGAGCCTCCGGTACGCGGTATGACTTCAGGCGAACCTTCAGGTGGGGCTCGGTGACAATGTCATGTCGTATCAGACTGGTCCTACCCGGCAACTCGGAGAAGACATCGGGGTTCTGCTGAACCAGCCGTCTGGCCTCTCGCCTCTGTTGCTTGGTGAGGGCTTCTCCAATCCTTACTTCTGGTTCGTCCTCTCCGGAGGTTGCTGGAGCCGGGTTTGAACGACCCGAAGAGGAGGGAGATGGGGAAAAATCAACCATCAGGCTTTCCCGTTCCTGCCACGGTTTTAATAGGTTGACATGGTATATTTGTTCAGGTTTCCGCCTACCGGGCTGCAATACTTTATAGTTGACCACCCCGACTCTTTCCTTTATCTCGTAGGGGCCTTTCCACTGAGCCAGGAATTTACTCTCCGCCGTGGGGATCAATACCAACACCCGATCTCCGGGTTTAAAGGTCCGCACGGTGGCTTGTCTATTGTAGCGGCCGCTTTGCGCGGCCTGAGCCTCCTGTAAATGCTCCTTCACAATTGGCATGACTGCGCTTATGCGGTTCTGCATTCCTAAAATGTGTTCAATCACACTTTTATGGGGGGTGGGCTCCTGCTCCCATGTTTCCTTTGCCAGGTCCAACAATCCCCGGGGATGTCGCCCGTATAACAACTCAAAAGGCGAAAACCCTGTGGATGCCTGTGGCACCTCTCGTATGGCAAACATCAAATAGGGAAGCATCATATCCCAGTCTTTCCCGTCTTTGGAGATCACCCTTTTTAGCATGGTTTTCAGGGTTTTATTGAATCGTTCTACTAACCCATCCATCTGAGGATGATACACAGATGTACACAACTGCTTGATCTGGAGTAGCCGGCATAGTTCTTTGGTCACTTTAGACATGAATGGCGTCCCCTGATCCGTAAGGATCTCCTTGGGCAACCCCACCCGGCAGAACACAGCAAACAACTCCCGAGCTATAAGCTTTGCCACAGTATGTCTGAGAGGTATCGCCTCTGGATACCGGGTGGCATAGTCAGCGATCACTAGGATGTGTTGGTGCCCTCGAGCAGACTTTACGAGGGGCCCCACCAGATCCATCCCTATCCGTTCAAAAGGGACTTCTATAATGGGTAACGGTACCAACGGACTGCGAAAGTGGGCCAGTGGTGCGGTAAGCTGACACTCCGGGCAGGTTTCGCAGAACCGTTTTACCTCCCCAAAGACCCCGGGCCAATAGAACCTTTGCAATATTCGCTCCTGCGTTTTCTTGACCCCTAGGTGGCCACTCATCAGGTGTTTATGAGCCAAGTCGAGGACCCGCCGGCGATACGGGTGGGGCACCACCAACTGCTCTACCCCCACGCCCCGTATTTCATCTACCCGGTAGAGTAAATCCTGCTTAAGAGCGAAATGGGGGTACCTTACCTGGGCACCGGGCAACTGTGCCACCCCGTCAATTACTATCACCCGATTCCGGGCATGTATTAATGTGGGGTCCTGGAGTTGGGCTGTCCCAAACGTATCCGGGGATGCCTCCAAGTCCGGGATGGGCTCGACCGTCTCAGCCTCTCCTGCCAATACCTCTAGGGGCGACCTATCGGGTTCACACTCTGTCCCTATCATGGGGACCCCTATGGCAGGCGTCCCGGATTCAGGATTGTAGGGCTCAGGTCCCGGACTGACCAATATCTGAGGGGACTTAGGAGGTCCCTTCCATAAAGTCCAAAAATAGGGCAGATCCCTTCCTAGGATCACGTCATAGGGAAGAGAGTTAATAAGTCCCACCTCATGTTGCACCTGACCGCAAGGTGCTGTGATGGTGACAATCCCCGTGGGATAGTCTCGGCGGTCCCCATGTATGCAAACCACCCCCACGGTACGTCCTGTGGCCTTTACTTTAGCCCTTAGGGTTGATCGCAGAAGGGTCACTAAGCTTCCGGAATCCAACAAGCCTGTAACCGGACATCCATTCACCTGTATTTGGCACAAGTGGGGCTCAGTCTCTGGGGAGACCAGGTCAGCGGTACACACCACCTGAGCATACATTGAACCCCGCCGGGTAACCCCACAATCCATGGGCTCCGTGGTGAGTGGACACTGGGCTTCCATATGTCCCACCCGCTGGCACCGCCAACATCTAATAGGGAAGGAAACCCCCTTGACGAGTTGGCGTTTAGGGTACATAGCCTTCCGGACCTCAGGGACGGAGGGTACGGCCTCAGACGGTACGGTAGCGGACTCCCGCACCGGTGTCAGCGGTGGGTCCTTGGCCCTAGGCTTGGAGGGGCCGGACCGACGGGCGGTACGCAAAGTCTCAGTGTCCCGTATCAAGTCCTGCGTAGCCACATGCCGCTCTACCAGGCCCACTAATTGGTCCAGGGTACTTGGCTCGCCCTGTCCTACCCACCGTTGAATGGTGACGGGTAAGGTGCGCACAAAACGATCAACAACTACCCTTTCCACCATTTGCGCCAGGCTCAGAGTGTCAGGCTGCAACCACTTTTTTACGAGATGCAACAAGTCATAGGCCTGTGAGCGTACGGGTTTGGCTTCCTCATAGAACCACTGATTTACCCGCTGAGCCCGTACATAGGTATTCACCCCCATCCGAGCAAGTATTTCGGCTTTCAGGGTCGCATATTCTAAGGCGTCCTCGGTACAGAGGTCCAGGTACGCTTTTTGGGGCTCCCCCGTCAGATAGGGCGACAATACCTCAGCCCACTGGGGGGTCGGCAGTTTTTCCCGCTCGGCCACCCGCTCAAACACCGCTAGGAACGCTTCCACATCATCCCCCGGGGTCATCTTTTGCAACGCTTGTCTCACCGCTTTCCGGACGCTGCCGTCGTCACCCGATCCCGGGGTTGTTGCTGCCGGTCCGGCACGGATCGACTTGGCCAGGAGAACCATCTGTTCTTGGTGTCTTTGTTCCTGTGATTTCAAGGATTGGAGTATGTGTGCATTGGTCTGCTGCTGCTGTGCATTAGCCTGAGCCAAATGCTTTAGTATGTCCTCCATGGCGTCGCCGGGATTGGGCTGTAGTATAGCCGCTCGAATCCAGGACATGCGCTGCTGGGTCACCAGGGATGGATGCTACACCTCACCGGGCTGGCATGCCCGCATTCTCCACCATATGTGAGGTAGCGTGGTCGGCTGCGCAGCAGAAGACACAGGATCCAGGCATCAAGGTTCACAGCATCCGGTTTAATAGTCAAACAACAGTCCACAACAGTACACATGGCCTCACCGGCAGCAAACTCAGGGAGTTGTGTTCACTCCCTCACACACTAAGCTCCCCCGCCCATCTTTCTGTTTCCTTTTTAACCCTGTAGGGAAACAGCATTAACCCCGGAGTGGAGTTACTTTCCATCATGGAGTGAGCACAACCGGGGCGAGACATACCGGCCGTCATAGATAATCCCGGTCACAGTCTCACAATATACTGTATATATATATATATATATATATACACAGTATATATATATGTGTGTGTACTGTAAACACTGACTTGTCACCATTAAATCTACTGTTGTATTCAAAACTATATGGAAAACATTTTTTAGCGAAAATGAGTTAGTGGTAATAAATGCAATACCCCATCACAACACATATCATTAGTGATATCCTTGCTGATGCAACCTACTGGCCTAGAACAGATCGGGCTCCATTAGACTGATCATGATTTATGGTCGGGAATGTCTCATTATTATCAGTTTCATAGCGGAGGTTGTTGTTTATACTACATTTAACTTACAACAGAGCAATTCCCCGGTGAATAATCTGTGGTTTCTATCATGCTGATTTACAATGCAGAATGATACTGTCAGTAGGAATGCTGATGAATTTTCTTCATTAATGTGGTTGAAAGCAAGGGTTTGAACACTTCTTGCCTCATCATTACATAGTTACCAATATATCTGACTGTCTAAACAATGGTACATTGATATGGAGACAGAAATCTGTGGGAAACAACTATATCCCCTACAATTGCATATTATTGCAAGCAATCTACTATTGATGTCCTAGGATGAAGCAGTAATCCATATTTAATGGCTTACTTCTTACCATATTTAAGGTATCTGGGGATAAGAATATTCTGTATTTGGAACCAATGTATTTAACCCTTCCTGACAAAGCCAATTTCAGTTTTTGCCTTTTTGTTTTTTCCTCCCCTTCTTCCCAGACCCATAACGTTTTAATTTTTCTGTCCACATTGACATTAGACATATCAGGGCTTGTTTTTGCGGGATGAATTTTACTTTTGAATGGCATCATTCATTTTCTCACATAATGTACTATAAAAAGGGAAAAAAAATTCTAAATGCAGTGAAATTGTGGAAACCCCCCACACACACAATTCTGGCATTGTTTTTTTGAGAATTGTTTTTATGGCATACACTATATGGTAAAAATGATGAGGCAATAGGATTCTCTTCTTCAGTACGATTACAGTGATACCAAACATGTCCAGTTTTGTTTTCATTATTTTAGTGGTGAAAAAAAACTAATTAGGGTTATGTCGCCATTTTCCTAGAACCCGTATCCTTTTGATTTTTCAGTTGATTGAGTTGTGTGACGGCCCAGGCTTGTTTTTTTATACCATTTTGGGATAGATATGACATTTTCATCGCTTATAACAGCATTTTTTGTGGCATTGTAGAGACCAAAAAAAACTTAATTTTACCTTTCGTGAATTTTTTCCATCTACAGTATTTACCAATTAGGTTAATTATTTTTATATTTTGATAAGAGTGGAGTTTTCTGAAACCAGCGATGCCAGAAATGTGTATGTTTATATCAACTTTTTTGTCCTTTTTTTATACAGATTTGTTCACACATTTCTTTTTACTGTTTACTGTATTTAATAGCCCCCCTTAGGGGACTTCAAAACACAATCATCTTATCGCTTGTACTATATAAAGCAATACCATAGTATTGCTGTATATAGCAAATATCACAGTCTCCTTTGAAGCCCAGCTACAGGCTGCGCTTCAATGGAGCTACATAATGACAGGAAGGAATGTCTTCAACACAACCACGGCTTTCATAGAAACCCATTGGTATCCCACAATCACATCAAGGGAGCAGCAATGCTCGCATAAAATGGTGCGCCCTAATGTCGGCATCCTGTTAATGCTGTCAGAGATCGACAGTGGAATTTAAGAGTTTAGCAGAAAAAGCTCTGCTCCACCTGTAGTTGTTAAAGGCATGTCCTAGTTGTAAGGTCTCCCTAACACTTCTGTGTTTCCAGCACGTTTGTTTTTTGTAAAGGATACCACAAGTACCTATTACAACCTATGGAGTGCTTCACATGGCTTCTTCACATGTCCGTGTTTTTACACAGAACATGTGTCTGTGCAAACACAAAGGTATTGTTTGTTGTTCAGTTTCCTTTAGAGAAATTATGGCATGTCCTCAGCAACTATTATTTCTTGCAGAAAGGGGTGCTAACTCTTTGTGCTCAAATGCAGGAGAATTCGGGCCATTCTTTCAACGTGTCTTTGAGCTCCAAAAAGCACTATTCTGGGCAGGGACAATTCATGAGTTTCATGGCCCACCAAGTGTCAGCGACGCACCACAACTATTAGTAAAGGTGGTGAAGCCTCCACTACTGGGAGCTACGTTTGCTTCCACCACTACGGATGATTATTTGTCTTCAACTGAGCATTGTCATTAGCGACAGTGCATGGAACATAACGGCTGCTTACTTTTTGGGTAAAGAAACTCACGCTCATTGACTGGTGAATATCATGAATTGTGCAACAGTTCTTAAAGAACTATGCATGCATTAGAAAGGTGATCACAAGAAAAGTGTCTGGTCAATTCAACCAATCTTACACAGTGAAGCATGACCTCCATGGTTTGCAGAAGAAGAATGGTGTGCCTGAGTGCTGCCTAAATTGCGAAGTTGCATCCCACTGGAATTCCATGCTGCATATGTTGGAGCATCTGTATGAGCAGCAAACAGATTGATAATATTGTGGGCAGAGCAAGGGGTTTGTGGATCCACTAGACCAAGGTACTGGTCAGTGACCTGTAGGAGCATACCTGAACGGCTACCGAGTCTTCATTCAAGCCACATGTGGTGGAAATAGGCTAACACATTGGTAGTCCTCAATGAGAAGACAAGAAGGTGGCACTCACCTGGTTAAAATCTTCTTTCATTTATCCACACATAAAAATGCAGTGGATAATGTGGGGGGTGCCAGAGACAACGGTGACTGTTTAACGCACACAGGCACTTCGTCTGGTCAAGGCAACAGGAGTCTGGACCCGACAAAGCGCCTGTGTGCGGTCGCCATAGTCTCTGACGGCCCCCGCATTCTCCCCTGCTTTTTCATGTGTGGATAAATATAAGAAGATTTAAACCGGGTAAATGCCACATTCTTCTCATTGAGGATTTCGTGATGTATACCTTTTCATGGTTGTGCTCCACCTAATATGATTCTGCAGTGCAGCTGGCTCAGTCATACGCCTGGATTATGTGGACTAAGTGGAGCTAGGTTTGTGGGTTTTTGGTGCCGGACAGTGTCCCTTCTGGAACACACTGGTAGTTAGCTGACAAGGGCAGCCCAAGGGGATCACGGTACCTCGGCAGCTGGCGCCACAGGTATGGACACATACTCAGTCTCAGATAATAAGAGCAGCAGCAGCGGCCGGTATAGCAGATTTGGCCGAGATGGACAGACGTAGCAGCAGTAGCCAGATTGGATAGTTGCAGCAGCGAACAGCATCATAGATGCAGTTGGTCTGGATGGTTTGCAACAGCAGCAGTCGGTAGGATAGCTACAGCAGCAGTGCACTTGACATACACTGGAACACAGATAGAAATCAGTTATATAGCACACAACACAGTAACAGCAGTGGTAGCACCAAGGGACCTGAGAACTAGCAACATATAGACTATGTTGCCCAGGCACCTCCTATAAGGAGAGGGTGCCTTAAATACCTGATGCCTCTCAGCAATAGGCTGAGAGGTAGTTCCAGGTTAGTGCATACTGGCTCATTAAGAAAAGGGCGTGTCCATGCATGCGCACAAAGGACATTCCCAGGAGGCCTGTGCAGTGTGCAAAGGCCCCAGGAGACAGCAACAGAGATTGGGGACAGAGCAGCATGGCCGGAAAGGATAGAGTGCCAGCGTCAAGAGGCACAGTACAGCCGGGGACACCGGTAAGGTTGTTTACAAACATGCAACAGGCAAACTGCAGCATGGGTCCTGCCATTTGTAGCTGATGAGGGACTGAAGCATTTCACTCCCTACTGAATTTGTCAGTGGGGAGAACTGTGGCATCAGTGATGTCATCCCACTCATATTTATTTTGGAAAAAACATTCACCAGGATACAACAGGAAATGGAGGACGAACTGCTACTTCTACATGTTCACTGTGTTCCATGCAGCTTTTGGTTGATCCTCAATATCTATGTTACGTGCAGTAGGATGTGAAGGAAGAGGTAGAAAGAAGGAGAAAAGGAGCAGCAGGTGAATGTGGACATTGAATTATTCAGGCACCAGAAGAGTAAAGTTCTGATAATAATGACAACTACAATGGTCATGAAAACGAACCATCACAACAAGATGCCGAAAATGAACAAAAGGATTCTGCTGCTGCCAATGTCACTGCCACTAAACATCTGTGCCAGCCAAAAATCTCTTATCTGTCCACTGTGTCTACCAGTTTTATACTGTACTGCTACTGCAGTACACTCTACATTGCCAGGCATACATTGGGGACAACAAAGCTAGACAGGCAGAGGGCAAAAGCGACTCTCCACTGACCAGGATGACCATCATCTTATTTGAATATCACTCAGAAACTGCAGGATGACATCAAGTGATCTAAAAAAGGAATGGCAAATGGCAGGTGGGGTGAAGTGCACAGCAAGAATAGTTCGTAACAGGCTCCTAAAGGCAGGGCTCAAGTCATGTAAAGCTAGAAAAAAGCCTTTCATCAATGAGAAACAAAGGAGAGCCAGGCTGAAGTTGGGCAAAGACCATAAGGATTGGACCATAGAGGACAGGAGTAAGGTAATTTTCTCTGATGAGTCTAATTTTCAGCTTTGCCCAACACCTGGTTGTTTAATGGTTAGACAGAGACCTGGAGAGGCGTACAAGCCACAGTGTATTGCAAACACTGTTAAATTTGGTGGAGGATCGGTGATGATCTGGGGATGCTTCAGCAAGGCTAGAATTAGGCATATTAAACTTTGCGATGGACGTATGAATCAAGCCGCATACAAGGTTATCCTGGAAAAACAGTTGCTTCCTTCTGCTCAGGCAATGTTCCCCAACTCTGAGGACTGTTTTTACCAGCAGGACAATACGCCATGCCACACAGGTAGGTCAATCAATGTGTGGATGAAGGACCATCACATCAAAACCCTGTCATGGCCAGCCCAATCTCCAGACCTGAACCTCATTGAAAACCTCTGGAATGTAATCAAGAGGAAGATGGATATTCACAAGCCATCAAACAAAGAAGAACTGCTTAAATGTTTGTACCATGAGTGGCATAAGGTCGCCCCAAAAGCAGTGTGAAAGAATGATGGAAAGCATGCCCGGACACATGAAAGCTGTGATTAAAAATCATGGTTATTCCACAAAATATTGATTTCTGAACTCTTCCCGAGTTAGAACATTAGTATTGCTGTTTCCAAATGGTTATGATTATTAACTTACTTTCTCTGCATTATTCTGCAAAGTCTGAAAGCAATGCATTTTTTTTGTTATTTTAACCATTTCTCATTTTCAGAAAATAAATACAAAATGTATTGCTTGGAAATTCTGAGACATGTTGTCAGTAGTTTATAGAATAAAAGAACAATTTCCATTTTACTCAAAATTATACCTATAAAGAGAAAAATCTGAAAAACTGAAAATTTTGCAGTGGTCTCTTAATTTTTGCCAGAGCTGTATATTTACAATTTAAAAAGTCTGTTACTGCCATGTGCTGGTCATTGGTGACTGGTGGTAACAAACAGCCTTTCATATAACAAGTCAGATATTTTGAGGTAGCTGTTATTTCTGAAGTTGTTTTTGCATTAAAAAAGCTTGAAAGTTGCACATCTTTTTTTTCTGCTTAGCAAATCAATTCGCTTCAGATCAATTTTTTGGTAAGAATTTGTCTAAGCTAATTTTTTACTTTGAAAAGATTTAATCACTTCTAGAGTTGAGTCAATATTATAAAATCTAAAGAAAAAAAAATCAGACCTACTCCTACATCCCAGTACTATTTTCTGTTCTATTAGAGTCTGCCATTAGCTAAAAAATGACAATCTATTTTAACATATAGAGATCTGCTACATTATGGTCAATGGAAAAATGTCACTTCCAGCACTGGAATGAAATATATGCGGTTTCTCCTGCTTGATGAGAAAATGTAAATGATTAGTCATCAGACCACAAAGCTCATGTGTAGTGAGATGTGCAATATTCGCAGCCTACAATGGTTTGCAGGAAATACAGACATCACATGGACAGATCACCGCAATGTCAAAATAATGTTGGTCTATTAAAGAAGAAAGGCTATTCATAGTTTTGTATACAAATTGCATACAGTCTCTCTGTACAATTCCTGCTGTTTTATACTTAAAGGACAGGGCACAATTCCGCAACCATTACAGCATACTAAATTCTCACTGTGCGTAATGTACATACTACTAGAATTTGGCTCTGTTTCCCTCTTCAAGCAGTTATTGTATAAAGGCTCAAATGTGATTTGTATACATACAGCCACTTGTCAAATAACTTCTTTTACTGCTTCTCTTAGTGTTACTGAGAAAAACTAAATTAATCTACTTGGCACAGACTACAAGTAAGGGTTTGATTCCACTTGCGATTTGCACGGACGAGTGCATTCCGATAAAGCATCGGATTGCACTCGCACCAGCACAAAACTATGGGGCAGTGTCCATCTGTGATTGATTGCTCATGCCATATCGGCCTGAGAAATGAATTGCAGTATGCTGTGTTTGGCAGCGAGTTTCGGCTCACGCACATAATCCGAGTGCAATGTGATATACGCAGAGGCAGGCAGAGACAGGCAGCAGAGGAGATAGGAAGAAAGTGCTCCTCCCCTCTTCTCCGCATCAGTCGCATGAGTATCATGGACCTGCCTGTTGTGTTCCTTGGTCTTCATGATGCTATCTGCGCATTACACAGAACACTGAGACTATCACAGAGCAGGTGCATTTATACGGAGACTTGATTAAACACAGGTGGCTTATATTTATCATCATCAGTCATTTAGGACAACATTGGATCATTCAGAGATCCTCAATGAACTTCTGGAGTGAGTTTGCTGCCCTGAAACTAAAGGGGCCGAATAATATTGCACGCCCCAATTTTCAGTTATTTATTTTTTAAAAAAGTTTAAAATAAGCCATAAATTCCGTTCAACTTCACAATTGTGTCCCACTTGTTTCTGATTCTCCCCCATAACATTAAAATTGTTATCTTTGTTTGAAGCCTGAAATGTGGGAAAAGGTTGAAAAATTCAAGGGGGCTGAATACTTTTGCAAGGCAAAAACTGGGGCATTGTATTATAATGTGATACAGAAGAGTGATTTAATTATTAAATGTGTATTATGGGTTAAAGGGCTTTCATGGCCATAAAGAAAACAAAAGAAGTAAAAAAATAACTCCAAGGATTCTTTGCCATTCTGTTCCAACATCTAACTAGTATCCACTTCTTGGGCTTGTGACTAGAGATGAGCAGACCAGTGGAATTTCGGTTTGTTGGATTCAACCAGACTTTAGATAAACTTCGGTTTGGGACCCAGACTTGACCTGAACCCCAATGGAAGTCACTAATTGGGCAGTTTGCATCTCCAAATCTCCAAACAGATTAGTTTCCGGGGGCAAGATTTTTCCTTTTTTTTTTTTTGTTTGGTGCACACTACATCTGATCATGCTGTTGTTACCCCTAGTGTGAGCCGTTCAAACAGTGCAAGCGGCTCGCACTGAGCTGAGCACCAAGCGTACCCTAGCACAGCGATGCTTGCAAGAGTGGTTTGCATACATACAGCACCCGCAGTCTCTTTATTTTGCAAAATGTCTGTGGTTGGTACCAACACCGAACCTGAGGTTCATTTATCTCTACTTGTGACAACACATATGGCACTAGAGATCAGAAAGCAGATACCACCAGACAACGCGGGAAGCAAGACATCCACGGAGATGAGTTTGCCTTCTTTAGTTGTTTTTCTATGCCCTTTTCAAACAAAAATTGGTCAACCAAAATAGAAACAAACCTCACTATAATATAAAGTATTAGTCTACATTATTTTAGTACAGATTTATCCCCGCAGGAAAATATGTACTGATCTCTATCGCCTTGTTACATCCAAAAAGTGACAAGTCTAATAGTGGCAAGTTTTAATTAAACACATAAAATACTACCCTGATAAGTTTGATAACATCACCCATGCATACAGTTATTCTTCCTTCAGGGGATAGGTCTGTTGCTATTTGCTCTAGTACATTTAAATTTCACTACGACATGTTACAAAGTAAGAGATAAGCAAAATTGTGCCTCTACATACAGAAAGTGTTAGACTTCACCTTCCATTACTTGTTGAGACAGTTTAATGCCTGAAGTGCTGCTGAGCCTGTAACTAAGAATCACAATACTTTGTGTTTTACAGTTTGATCTATCCTCCAGACCAAGGCTGCCTGCTCCGGAGAGGTCACTTGTTGTTTTATCAAGGACACTGGCTGTAAAAAGAAATAGCAGGAGGTGTATGTTACTAGAATAAAAGGGTTTTTCGATTATATTGTGCAAAGGCAAAGCAACTTATTATACAATTTCTATATTAACTGTTTGAGTACAATATAGATTGTACAACATTTAGATGCGTCCATCCTTAACTTTTCTTGATTTCTATAAGTTGTCATGATAAAATCTAACTCCATTTGGTAAAATCAAATGGGGTTTTTTAGCATGAGTTATGTAAGGCTAAAGGATGCCATCTGTCAGAGGCATTTGTTACAATGACCCTGTAAAAAATATTTTACTAAAGAGGACCTGTAGTGCACCATCAATACAGTCTGTAATATATTATTACGTATGTTGCTCTCATTATTCTGACATTGTTTTTTCTTTGTTCTTGCACCTCTCAGTACCTGGTATTTTGCCTCTTCTTCCCTGCATAAAAATACTTACATCTTTTAAAACGGGAGGATTATGGATGACGTGTTTACATTTCTCAAAGGCAGACAGACATTCATGAAGTAAAAGAGTATACTTTTTAAAAGGGAATCTATCAGCAGGTTTATGAGAGCAGCATAATGTAGGCAAAGAGATCCTGAATCTAACAATGTATCACTTAGATTACTGGGTGCAGTCGTTCTGACACCATCAGAATTTTTAGATTTAGTCATGTAGCAGAGCTGAGAGAGCTGCCCCCACCCACACCAGGCTCTCTATAGAGAGATTGTACATTGACAGTAAGGTGTCACTCACAGGAGGGGGGGTACTGGACTGCCCTGTACGTGACTATGTAGTCTGAGCATAAACAAGCATAGCAAATAAACAACAGATCGGACTGTGACAAGGCAAGCATCCATGAATTCTTTGTGTTAATCCTTGCAGCATGCGGGCTTCAGTTTCCGTAACAAAAACCTGCTGACAGATTCCCTTTAACATGGGAGTCTATGGATGACGGATGGCTAACAAATGATAACTGTCAGGTATATACTTTTTTATGTTTCTTTAGCATCTTGTTCTATTTATCTTAAGATATATTGGATTTAGAGACAAGTTAAGGAAGGACACATCTGTACTTGTTTACATGCATCTCCATGATGATTTCCTCAACTTAAAGTCCTTGAATGAATGAATAGGTGACACAAGCACATTTGACAAAGGCCCTGGTATGTCCCTTTATATGAAATATTGTGTATACTGAGGCATTTATAATAGTAAAACAACACATTCTACAAAAGCAAATGGAAACAATGGGTTCATCCAAATGTATTCATCCAAATGTCAGGCGCTGCTCTTAGCAGAGGATGTGAAGGTAAATGTAAAAAAATTGTGATTTAATACAAATTGTTTAAACATTTCATTTTGATGCAGGATTTGCATCTTCTTCAGATTTGATACAATATCAATAAGTTTAGACAATCTTGGCTTTAAATACATGGCGTGAATTAGAGCGAGGGCACCGATTGGTTGACTGTAATTAGAGTTTCAATTAAACATAGTTTGAGCTAAAATGTGGACACAGATGGCTTATACAATATTCCACTAAAGGAGATATTTTAATGCCTATGTATTAGAAAAAAATTATTGGGCAATACAGTGACTAATAGATGGTACTTAAAAGTAACGCTCAGGATAAAAGAATCACTGTGACTCCTAACTATAGGTAAACCAACTGATGTCCTGCTCACAAATTAGAAAAACATGCATGTATAAATGAAAAAAATAAAAACAATCTTAATATCACACAAAATAAATCACCTACACTGGCAAACAAAAGATTGGACACCCCTTGTCAAAATTACTGTTATTGTGAACAGTTAAGCAAGTTGAAGATGAAATGATCCCTAAAAGGCATAAAGTTAAGATGACACATTTACCGTATTTTTCGAACTATAAGACGCACCGGACCATAAGACGCACCCTGGTTTTAGAGAAGGAAAATAGGAAAATAAAATTTTAAGCAAAAAATGTGGTCATGACACATTGTTATGGGGCGAGGATCTGCTACTGACACTATTATGGGGGTAATGTCCCCAAATTCTCTACTAAGGTACCCCATCCTGGTAATGATCCTCCTGCCTTGTGTATATATTTATGTCCCTCATCCTGGTATAGCCCCATCTTGCTATATACTGCATCCTGGTATGTGCTCCCATCCTGCTATATACGCCATCATCCTGCTCATATATGCCATCATCCTGCTCATATACCCCCATCATCCTGCTCATATACCCCCATCATCCTGGTATATGGCCCCATCATCCTGCTCATATACTCCCATCATCCTGGTATATGGCCCCATCATCCTGTTCATATACTCCCATCATCCTGGTATATGGCCCCATCATCCTGCTCATATACCCCCATCATCCTGCTATATGCCATCATCCTGTTCATATACCCCCATTATCCTGGTATATGGCCCCATCCTGCTCATATACCCCCATCATCCTGCTATATGCAATCATCCTGCTCATATACCCCCATCATCCTGCTCATATACCCCCATCCTGCGGCACACACAAAAAAAAAAATAAATAAACGTTTACACTCACCTTTCCTCATTCCACGCAGCGTCGCTCCTCCTCCTGTCTGTGCCGGCAGTGCTGTGTTGAGCCGGCCACGTTCCCTGCAGCACTGCGATGTATTGTCCTCCATTCTGCTGGCACGGCTGTGAAGACACACATGCGCACAGCGATGACGTCATCGCTGTGAGCACCGCTAGTCTCCAGTCCACACAGCGCGGCAGGCAGACTGGAGGACATCGCGATGCTGCAAGGGAACGGTGAGTACATTGATTCACTGCACCCCACGCTGATGATGATGCGAGGGGGGCAGTGAATACAGCCACACATGATCACTTCAGGCTGTAGTTGCCAGGGGCGATCACGGCCGGCTGTTAATTATGTGCGTGTCCCCGCCCATCATCCCGCCCACCTATCCGCCCCGGCTTCAGCGCTGAGAGATGGGCGCGAGGATGGGCGGGAGGATGGGCGTGCATATGTAATGAGCGGGCCCACGTGGTCACGGCAGGCGCTGCTGCTGCCTGCTCGTGCCCCCGATGACCCGCTCCACTGCAGCACCCTCATTCCCCACAGCCATGCCCTACATTCAGACCATTAGACGCACCCCCCACGTTCCCCCAACATTTGGGGGAAAAAAAGTGCGTCTTATGGTCCGAAAAATACGGTACTTTGTATTTTAGGCAAAATATATATATATATATATATTTATATATATATATATATATATGTTCAGCTTTTACATTTTTAAATGAACAAAAAAGGAAAATGAGCAGATGCAAAAGTTTGGGTACTCTGCATGATTAGTACCTAGTTGAACCCACTTTGGCAAGTATCACAGCTTGTAAATGCTTTTTGTAGCAGCCAAGAGTCTTCCAATTCTTGTTTGAGGGATTTTCATCCATTCTTCCTTGGAAACGTCTTGCAGTTGTGTGAGATTCCTGGCTCGTCTTGCAGCACCGCTCGTTTTAGGTCTAGCCACAGATTTTCAATGATCTTCAGATCAGGGAACTGTGAGGGCCATTGTAAAACCTTCAGCTTGCACCGTTTGAGGTAGTCTATATTGCATTTTGACGTGTGTTTAGGATCATTATCCATTTGTAGTAGCCATCCCCTTTTCACCTTCAGTTTTTACAGATTCCATGATTCCATCAACAATTTGTTGAAATTTCATTGAATCCTTTCTTCCCTCTACCTGTGAAATGTTCCCCGTGCCATTGGCTGCCACACAACCCCAAAGCATGACTGATGCGCCCTCATGCTTAATGGTTGGGGTTATGTTTTTTCCTGAAAGTCTGTGCCCTTTTTCCTCCACATATACCTGTGATCATTGTGGCCAAAGAGTTCTATTTAACCTCATTGGTGTCCACAGGACATGTGTCCAAAAAGCATCAGGCTTGCTTAGATGGTCTTTTTCAACCTTCTGACACTGAATTTTATGGTGAAGATGCAGAAGAAGTTTTCTCTTTCAAGAAGGCCATATTTGTGCAGATGTCTCTAAACAGTAGAACAATGTACCATAACTCCAGTCAGCTAACTCTTCCCGAAGGTGTTTTGCAATTAAGTGGGGTCCTGATTTGCCTCTCTAGCAATCCTACAAGGAGCTCTCACAGAAATTTTGCTGTAGAAAGCTGAAGTTGAAAAGAGGATGGCTTCTAAAAATGAATAATGATCCTAAACACACGTCAAAATCCACTATAAACTACCTCAAAAGGTGCAAGTTAAAGATTTTACAATGGCCCTCACAGTCCCCTGATCTGAACATCATTGAAAATCTGTGGCTAGACCTCTAAACAGCAGTGCATGCAAGATGACCAAGGAATCTCACAGAACAGGAAGACTTTCCAAGGAAGAATGGATGAAAATCCCTCAAACAAGAACTGAAAGACTTGCTGGCTACAAAAAGTGTTTACCAGCTGTGATACTTGCCAAAGGGTGTGCTGCTAGGTATTAACCATACAGGGTTCTCAAACGTTTGCATTAGCCCATTTTCCTTTTTTGCTAATTTAAAAATGTAAATATGAAAAAAAAATAGCCTAAAATACAATGGAAATGTGTCATCTTTAACTTTATGCCTTTTACAGATCATTTCATCTTCAACTTACTTAACTGTTCACAATAATAGTAATTTTGACCAGGGGTGCCAAACTCTTGCACGCCACTGTATGTGTCAAGTGACTATAATTCGTTATTGGCAGCGCCATCAGAATAATAATTGATTATAGCATATTTATTGATATTTATCTAAAATTAATGAGAATATAACATAAAAAACCCTGCTATCAGAAAGTGTTTAGCAAGCTAGAGACAATATTAATAATTTTTCTGATGAACTAAATGCCTGAACCTATTCTACAGTATGATCTCAATAAGATCCACTGTGATGCCCTGGACTAGCCAGGTAGTCACAGGTAGGCCCCCTGCACAAACACCAGCCCCTAAAAAGGTATCAGCAGCCAACCTAAAAACCCTGAGTCACCCCTCTCAGGTCTTGATGTTCACACCTGGGGACGGAGCCAGAAGGTTGGCCACGCGCACCGAGGAGTTCGGATAGCCTGAGGCGGGAAAAACACAACAGATCTGTTAGGAGGTGAAGTGGAGTAGAGCGGAGTAACGTCTGTCAGGGATCTGGGTAGGAGCCCGGATACCCTGTGGCCAGGAGGCAGACGGTGGTGGCCGCCTGCAGGAGCCGGGAAGACAGCCGATGGAACTGTCAGGGACCGGGACAGGTTAGTGGCCCGCCGGTACCGAACGGAAACCGGAGCACCAGGAGGGGTACTCAGACCCAGTACGAGGCCCAGAAGCCACTGGACCGAGTCGAATTCACTGATTGGGGTCTGGACCTTAGGTTCTTTCCCACCCAAGTCCCGACTGAAGGCAACAGCTCAACGAGGGGGATAGAAATCCACCGCCCAGGCATAGAGATCCCACGGGCCAGCGTCTGCGGGCAAACAGGCTCCCCCGACATCCACTAGCCGGGGAGCGGACTCCAGTCGCTGAAGCGAAGGAAGTCAGCATTCTACTACAGAGGTGCAGGAGAAAGGCGGGGACCACCAACCTGAGTAAGGGGCAAAGCGCAGCCGGCTGCGGGCACCGACCACCATCCTTTTGGTTTACCAGAGACTCTGGTGTATTTATAATAGTGAGTACAACAGTGCCCTCGGGCAGCGCATCGCACCGCACCATCCCGCCCGCACCTCTCGCCCAATCGGGCCCCCTGGGCCACCAACCCCTGCCCACGGAGGGGATCAACACCAAGCTGCACAACACCGTCCCTGGGAGCTTAGTCAATGGCAGCGGTGGTGCCCACGCACTCACCACAACCCATGGGTGGCGTCACGAACTTAAACCTCAAACAACAGCGGCCCCGGCCGTGAACCTCCCCACCGAACACCACCCCTCACTTAGCGCCAGCATTCCTTCAGAGCGACGTGACCCCCGGGTCCGGGAGGAGCTCGAGCCACCCACCAGCGAGCACGGATCCGAGCGGCTCGGCAGCCGGCCGAGCCCCGGGGCGGTACACCACTATTCTAGAAAAGAAAAAATTACAAGAAATAGGTAAGTAACTATTCAATCTTTGATGGGTAATAACTCAGAAAGAATAAGCACTTTTCCAGCCATGTGTAATAGAAAAGCATAGAGAAAAACATATCTGAACCCAACTCACCAACGTTCTATACTGATCCACTAACAACAGTCATAATTTTATGGGGCCATCCAAAAGCCCTTATCATCCAGAGATGCAAAATCAGCATTCGGTTAGAAGAGAGTTACCCTTTTACTCAGTTTGAAGACAGGACATACGCTATACATTTCAAGAATTCCTGAACTTGTCAAATTAACTATTATTGTCATTAGTCAACATTTATGACTTAAAACACCAAATGAAGAAATGATATGGATAAGACCAAGATAAATCCTTAATTAAATAAAGCCCTCCCATAAAATCAGTGTAAATGTGCATGTAGTGTAGTATGAAGGAATTAATATACTCATCGCAGCTTTCTCCAGTATACAGCGCAGTTATTCTTCTCGTCAGACTATCCAGCTATCACACAGAGATTTTCAGAACTTCGTACACTGTCATGGTGGTGTCAGGTCCTGTTCAGATTCCAGATTCTGACACTCCACCTAAGAGATTCTCTGGTGTCTGGGAACAACGCAGGCAGACTCGGCTGTCGACATCCTGTTTGCTGATTCATAGGCAGGCTAACAAGAGTTAATCTCTGCTTGTTTGCTCTCTTTGATGACCAGTTGTGAAGGAGCCTATCATATCTGCTTCCCGCCTATATATACTGACTGGGTCCTTCCTCCTATGCCAGCTATAGTTCGTCTTAGTTGATTTGGTGTGGTGTGTTGTCCCAACTATCTACTGCTTGTAGTTCTTGTTGCTTTGTACAGTTGTAGAGTTTACCCCAGTTGTCTTTTTTAGTCTCCTTCCTGCTCTTAGTTTCTCCTGAATCCTTTATTGTCCTACACTGTGTGTGCGCGTGCGTGTGTGTGTGTGTGTGTGTGTGTGTGTGTGTGATGTGTCAGAGTTTTGGTTTTGCCTGTCTTCATCTGTGTTTAACATGACATTCCTGCCCCCGTCCTTCCCTGGTAAAGGGAGGGGTGGATCAGATTAGGTCTGGTCAGGAGCAGGGCCAGGAATGGGACTCAGGCATCTCCACCATCAGGAGTATCCCTGAGGTTATGGATAGCATAGGACCCTCTAGTGTGAGGGACAGTTTGGAGCCCCTATCCCTTTTTATAAAACAAGTCACATCATGACATCAGCTCACTCTATGCCTGAGCTGGAAGTCTTTTTTTTACAATGTAAGCCTATCCCATAGTGCCACGTTCTGTCACTCAATAAACTTACAATGTAAAATCCACTTCCGGGTCATGTAGATCGCAGCATGAACGTCTGCAGAATGGAGACGTCACTAATAAGTGGAGCAGAACAATGCCGAATTGTGAAGAAACCAGGGGTAGGTGAGTATAACAGGACATGCTATAAATACCTGATAAGTGTGGAGAGTTACAGAATGAGCATCAATAATAAAATCCAGCAGCTCAACCGCAGACCCACTGGCATGGGGCCATTGTATAACTTTTTTAATAATGAAATATTTCACCTCCGAAGTCTACAAAATTACAAACACAGCTATGGACAATAATATAGTGTCAGGTTTTTACATAGAATAATTGTAAGTAAAATATTATTTTATGGTTTACGTATGCCCTAAAATATTTTGTAGGGGTTTACTACTGCTGCTAGCCCAGGTTACCTTGGAATTACATTTGCTATATATATTATATGGAGACGTTTATGCATGATGGATAAGAATTTTAATTTGGACCAAAGTTGTCAAGGTATAAAAGCACCATAAATGTCTGCCTTAGGCTCCCGTAATTTGCAGTTATGGGTTATGTCAGAAGGGCATAATATATAGCATATTCTAAGTAATGATGCATTTACCATCTGTGAAAAAATGGACGTGCAATAGTTGTAACTGGGGAAAAGGCTGAAATTGAAATGTCTAGCTGTATGCAAACCACAATTTGTTTTTTCACAGATATACATGAATTCCCTTAAGTATCATTTGTTTTCTTAACCACTACCTGATAAGGACAGCAGAGCCAGAATATCTTAATGATATCTTCATAGG
Source organism: Anomaloglossus baeobatrachus (assembly GCF_048569485.1). Lineage (NCBI taxonomy): Eukaryota > Metazoa > Chordata > Amphibia > Anura > Aromobatidae > Anomaloglossus > Anomaloglossus baeobatrachus. Next base: position 217,472,343 of record NC_134358.1, on the reverse strand, counting down.
ATGGATACTGTTATATCAATGCAAAGGAAGTTGGCAGAAGCAAATGAGAAGAAGGCAACAATTCACAGAGGAGCCTTATTATTACTCTTCCAGATTGCTACCATGCCACGACCAGGAAGCAAATCAGAAGATGCCTCAAGGAACTCGAGAGTGTGATTATTCTCCACAGCAATTGGTTAATTGGAGTTCTCCCTTTCTGTTCTCTCATAGGATCACATTTTTTATCGAAGCAGAATTGCAATGCTGTGATGTGTCATCTGGGACGAGCTGGCAAACTCTAAATAGACCAAGCAGATTTTTCATGACAGATCCAAACAGTGACAAATTGATTCTGTCAAAGTATTTTCTAAGTAGGATGTGTAAGCCAAACATAAATCTGAGCCAAAACTACAATTCTGGAGTCCTATAATTATGGATAGATTGGGAATAAACCTTAGCTGATCAGAACACCTGTAATATGGTGCTTAAAAAAAGCAAAGGAATAAATAAAACACAAGATGATAACAAGGGCACTGAAACAAAACAAAAATGACTTGTGTACATACAGAGGACCAAAGGTGCAAAAGACACAATGCAGCGGTGGGAGAAGCTTTCACTCGTCATCACACCGGGTTTCAGATGCAAGAAGGCATTTATTCTAAAATATATAAAGTAAAGGGCTATACAAGAGCCATACATTGCAGCTAGATGCGATGTAGGTCACAATGACAGTGCAGTCAATAGATAACCATCCATTAAATCCCCAATATTCTACCTAGAGATGGCCTTAAGCTGGCCATACACATGAGATAGGTGTCAAACACCCATTGTCAGACACCTATAGCTGGCCATATACAGTAGATGGCTGATGGCTGAATGGTGCTTCTGTCAATTGTTCAGACAACAGCCATCTTAGGTGGCTCATGGATACACAGGAGCAATCATTCAGCCAAGAAAGCGGTCTCCAGAGATGTCTGTCAACAGCTTATCTCAGAGAGAACAAAGCGATATGAAGTCCAAAATTGGACATGCCTGATCAACATCTCCCTGATGATCAGTTGGCTTGAACCTTTTTGTTTCCTGCCTAAAACAAAAGAGTCGGTCAATAAACTCTGACTTCTCTTCCTTGACATCATATGTTGGGAACAGTTGGGAGGTCCTCATACACATTAGAAGGAGACCGGTACCGACCAAATCAGCTTTGGCGGACTTTCATCTGTGTATGGAGGCCTTTGTTGATGGTGTCCAACCAACAAAAGCAAAAAGTGTACACATGAATAAAAGGCCTGCAGCTGTAAGAAAAGTGTAGTATCTCTCCTAAACACCACCTCCCAAGGCCTATGAATAACAGCTCTGTTGTAATACTAAATGCAGTATCTTAAATGGAGCAACACTAACAAAAAAGGAGAAGCAAAACCTCTTCATTTTAACTATGTGAATACATTGAATATACATGGTATATGGCAAGATAGGCCCACCGAAGCTGGCAGGTTCAGGCAAATTTAATCTAACGTGCATCTAATGGGTATGGGGCCTTTAGTCTGTGCTTTTTATTCTAACTGAAGTGACAGCGTACTGTAAAGCATCTGTCGAGCTGATCAGCAATCAAGGACAAGAAGATACATGAGGATGTCTCGCAGCAGAAAACAATTCAAATCAATCTGAAAATAAATCTCTAAAATATTCTTCTTGATCCGTAACAGTAATAATATGCGCCCTCCCCCCTTCATCTTGAGATGTAATAAAGCACATGTTCTGCCATTGATAAGACGTATGAAGAAGGTGTACACCAGTGATTAATTAGAGTAATTAGCGGTACGGCTGAAGCAGTAGCTGATGGTTGCAGTATTTACGCATCACTGTTTACACCTTTGTTGTCCAAGGTTCACTAAGTCACAGTCGAACATAACATGAATGTCTGTTCCCTTTGCATAGAGGGGCTTTCACCATGTAACCAAATACACAACACATTACATAATGATAAATGAAAGCATAAAGGTAACTTCAGCAAGAAGTACGACGCTCATACGTCTAATTTTTGAAATGTTAGGGTGGTTTTATAGGAATAACCATAATTACTGCAGTCACGAACGTCCTTATTATAATTTGAAAATTTCCTTCCTTCTCCCTTGATTTTCTTCCTATGCATATATTTATGACTGATATCATATTCTACGAGTAAGGCCGTGTTCACACGTTGAGTATTTGGTCCGTTTTTTACCTCAGTATTTGGAACTAAAACCAGGAGTGGAACAATCAGAGGGAAAGTATAATAGAAACATGGGCACCACTTCTGTATTTATCACCCACTCCTGGCTTACAAATACTGAGGAAAAAAGCTCAGTAAATACTCACCATGTGCCCGCGGTCTAATACCACATTCACACATCTGTGCAGCACAATCCGTGTACGTACCATAATGGAAAATATGAGGCTGTGAAGTTAAGGTCAGGAGACCCGAGGCCAGTACGTGCATTTCGGTACATACAAGGACCATGCTGCACGGATGTCTCAATGAGGCTTTAGGACTGTTCACTACCTACATGAATTTATTTTGCCAAATCATTCTTACAAATCAATGTATGAATATCCAGCTATTAATGGATTTTCTAGCTTCTTAGCTCAAGATTCGTAAAAGAACAAAAAATGCTTTGCATAGCAGACACCTAATCACAACAAGGAATCCTGCCAGAGGTATTAAAGGACAGAGGGGGCTGTTCGGCTCATAGACATCACAATGCTCAGAATGCATGTGCATATTTTAGCTGCTGATTTTTCACATCTAATGCAAGTCTATGGGAAAAATCTGCACAGAAAACCCAGCTGTCACGGTTCCGCCGTGCGAAGCATTTTGCATTTGGAATGCTTTCGTCACAGCTCCGCTGTGCGAGCATTTTGCATTTGAAAATGCTCTGCTATGTGTCTTGTGCACTTACTGACAGGTTGTCTTTCAGCACTAGTGTCCATGCTGGTTTTGGCAGGTGCCTTCACAGATGCGCCTTGTCCTGATGATTGCTCTGTTTCTTTACTGGGCTTGCTCTGTCTGAACTTCGCCAATCGTACTTCCAGTTTGGTCAGTGTGCTCTTGGCTCCTGTCTGATGTAAGTGTTCTGATCTTGGCTTCTGACCTCAGGCCTCTTCCTGACCACATCTCTGTCTGCTCCCTGAACCTTATACATTACCTCCCAGCTTCTGACCTCGGTCCTCTTCCTGACCACGTTTCTGTCTGCTCCTTGAACCTTATATGTTACCTCCTGGCTTATGATCCCAGCTTGTCTGACTACCCTTCTATTCATACTGCTCGTAGTGTCTAGCATCACATCAGTGTACTCCCAGTTTACGCAGAGTAAAAAATGAGCAAAGAGGGCATAAGATTTCTATAAAACTATAATGCCACAAGCACACTGAGTATTTGGTGAGTTTTTTACCTCAGTATTTGTAGCCAAAACCAGGAGTTGGACAGTCAGGTAAAGTATAATAGAAACATGGGCACCAGTTCTGCATTTATTACCCACTCCTAGTTTTGGTTTACAAACGCTGAAGTAAAAAAAAACTCCCCAAAGTTTGAACATGTGCACGTGGTCTATGATGATATGTTTTAGACACAGTGAAGATACCGAGTCAAAAAAAAAAAAAAATCACAAAATGTCACACCACGTACAAAAAGTGAAATCTCCAAATAAATACCAAACTCACTACAGACTAGACTTCTCACTAATTCTGTAGTGGAAAATTAGACAGTGTAATCCTAACATGAGAACGGAATCTAAAACTGAACACTAAACTTTCACAAGGGGCTCCAGAAAGTCTCTTATTATTATAAAACATCATTACAATAAAAGGTAAAGTTGGCTGAACAAACGAGAAAAATGTCATGTGTCCAGGGGCCTGACAACTGATACCTAAAGACATGTTAAAGAAAAGAAGCGTCTTGGAGTTCTGATCCTTCATTTCAATTTCTCTATTCAAATGAACATGCACGCACAGCCAAGATGAGCATGAGTATTTTTTGAGCAATCAGCAATTAAGTGTGCATGGTAAATTTAATACCTCAGATATAAAGGTGATAAAAGATGACAATATACAGTATCCAATAGGTTTTGTAGAAAGATGTGTCTCTCTGTCAGTCTCTTTCCCCGTCTGTCTCTTTCCCCGTCTGTCTCGTTCCCCGTCTGTCTCGTTCCCCGTCTGTCTCGTTCCCCGTCTGTCTCGTTCCCCGTCTGTCTCGTTCCCCGTCTGTCTCGTTCCCCGTCTGTCTCGTTCCCCGTCTCTGTCTCTTTCCCTGTCTCTTTACTTGTCTCTGTCTCTTTCTATGTCTCTTTACTTGTCTCTGTCTCTTTCTATGTCTCTTTACTTGTCTCTGTCTCTTCCCTTGTCAGTCTCTTTCCCTGTCTGGCTGTCTATTTCCCTGTCTCTGTCTGTCTCTTTCCCCGTCTGTCTGTGTCTGTCTATTTCCCTGTTTGTCTCTTTGACTGTCTGTCTCTCTCTGTCTCTTTCTGTCTCTCTCTATCCGTCTCCCCACCGACATCTTATTACCTCACACATAAGCTTCTTATACTAACAATTTATTTTGTTCCTATGACAACCAATTATCTCTCCTATTAATAACCTAATAGCTTGCAGCTCCATTGACTTTAATGGAGGCAGGTTTTTTTGAAGAGTAGCAATAAAGCGCAGGGTTAAATTTTCCCATCCAAACATAGTCTATGACGTTCCCTGAGTCACATGGGGTGTCTGGTAAAAATGTCGTGATTGTAAATGCGATGGTGCGGATTTCTTTAGCGGACATATACACGCACACACATACATACATACATACATACAGTGCTGGCCAAAAGTATTGGCACCCTTGCAATTCTGTCAGATAATACTCAGTTTCTTCTTGAAAATGATTGCAATCACAAATTCTTTGGTATGATTATCTTCATTTAATTTGTCTTCAATAAAATAAAAAAAAAAAAATTGTCATAAAGCCAAATTGGATATAATTCCACACCAAACTTAAATAAAGGGGGTGGACAAAAGTATTGTCACTGTTTGAAAAATCGTGTGATGCTTCTCTAATTTGTGTAATTAACAGCACCTGTAACTTACCTGTGGCACCTAACAGGTATTGGCAAAAACTAAATCACACTTGCAGCCAGTTGACATGGATTAAAGTTGACTCAACCTCTGTCCTGTGTCCTTGTGTGTACCACATTGAGCATGGAGAAAAGAAAGAAAACCAAAAGAACTGTCTGAGGACTTGAGAATCCAAATTGTGAGGAAGCATGAGCAATCTCAAGGCTACAAGTCCATCTCCAAAGACCTGAAAGTTCCTGTGTCTACGGTGCGCAGTGTCATCAAGAAGTTTAAAGCCCATGGCACTGTGGCTAACCTCCCTAGATGTGGAAGGAAAAGAAAAATTGTCGAGAGATTTCAACGCAAGATTGTGTGGATGGTGGATAAAGAACCTCGACTAACATCCAAACAAGTTCAAGCTGCCCTGCAGTCCGAGGATACAACAGTGTCTACCTGTACAATCCGTCGGCGTCTGAATGAAAAGGGACTGTATGGTAGGATACCCAGGAAGACCACACTTCTTACCCTGAGATATAAAAAAGCCAGGCTAGAGTTTGCCAAAACTTACCTGAGAAAGCCTAAAACGTTTTGGAAGAATGTCAGATGAGACAAAAGTAGAGCTTTTTGGGAAAAGCCATCAACATAGAGTTTACAGGAAAAAAAAGAGGCATTCAAAGAAAAGAACACGGTCCCTACAGTCAAACATGGCGGAGGTTCCCTGATGTTTTGGGGTTGCTTTGCTGCCTCTGGCACTGGACTGCTTGACCGTGTGAATGGCATTATGAAGTCTGAAGACTACCAACAAATTTTGCAGCATAATGTAGGGCCCAGTTTGAGAAAGCTGGGTCTCCCTCAGAGGTCATGGGTCTTCCAGCAGGACAATGACCCAAAACACACTTCAAAAAGCACTAGAAAATGGTTTGATAGAAAGCAATGGAGACTACTATAGTGGCCAGCAATGAGTCCAGACCTGAATCCCATAGAACACCTGTGGAGAGATCTCAAAATGGCAGTTTGGAGAAGGCACCCTTCAAATCTCAGGGACCTGGAGCAGTTTGCCAAAGAAGAATGGTCTAAAATTCCAGGAGAGCATTGTAAGAAACTCATTGATGGTTACTGGAAGCGATTGTTCGCAGTTATTTTGGCTAAAGGTTGTGCAACCAAGTATTAGGCTAAGGGTGCCAATACTTTTGTCTGGCCCATTTTGGAGTTTTGTGTGAAATGATCAATGATTTGATTTTTGTTTCATTCTCTTTTGTGTTTTTTCATTGCAAGCAAAATAAATGAAGATAATAATACCAAAGAATTTGTGATTGCAATCATTTTCAAGAAGAAACTGAGTATTATCTGACAGAATTGCAGGGGTGCCAATACTTTTGGCCAGCACTGCACATACATACAGTACAGACCAAAAGTTTGGACACACCTTCTCATTCAAAGAGTTTTCTTTATTTTCATGACACTGAAAATTGTAGATTCACATTGAAGGCGTCAACACTATGATGACTTTTGGTCTGTACTGTACATACACTCAGCTTTATATATTAGATTAAAAATCCTCTCCGTTCTTGAGAATGATGGGATTTTAAATTTTACAATTTACTGCTCATTGCCTAGGTTATCAGCCGCCTCTGAAGTCTACCACAAGTAGCCAGTCTACAAGACAAGGAAAGCAGCGCTAACTGTGTGTATAGGGAGAAATCGGTCCGCCATTGGCTGTGGGTGAGGAATAGCTGCACAGCTGCTGCAGTATTATCCTGTCATCAACCCATAACCGCTACAGCCAATCGCTGGCCACAGTACTAAGCCTATTGACTTTAATGGTGCTGAGCTGCAATGCCATGCACAGCCCGTGAACAAGAATGATGTTGTTTCTTGAAAAAAAAAAAAAGATATTTTTTGGAAATTTAAACAGCCCTTTAATTAAATTTACTCTAGTAAGAAAAAATGATATTGTGTGATTTAATAATACAAGAATCCTTTGGGGAGTCGTTTTATTCATTTTTGGGGATAAATCAAAGTATAATTTTCAGCATGTTTTGTAACCATTGAATTGAATTAGTGGATAATTAGAATGTAAAACATGTACAAGCCATTACTCAAGGACGACTGGTTTAATTTCTGTTTTATTGTTTAATGTTATAAAGCATTCTAATATACATAAAACAAAAATGTTATGGCCCCAGCACCTTTCGAGAGATGCTGAAGAACTTCTATGTATACACTTCTCTGTCTAGACCGTCTCTGGTACATAAGCCTATTCTAAATACTGACTATTCACTAGGACGACATGGCTGCTATTGAAATACAATACTGCCCAATCATATGTACGGTCTATTAGAGCAACTTTAGATAAATGAGAAAATGTTATCTTCAACTTAACAAAAATTATACATTTACAGTATTACAGTCTTGCAAAACTTTCCAGCTGTGACGGGGATGAAATCCGAGGTGGTGACCCTGCAGAAGGACAGATTGTAACTCCCTGTGCTGCTATAGATTCCAGCTCTTTACATCATTAACTCATACTCATGAAAAAAGCCAGACTGACATATGAATAATGATGTTTTATCTTACAAGATGTACATGTCTACTTGTATGCATTACCGTATGTAATACGCCAGACACCGTCAAATCCCCGCTGAGTTGGCTTTCCTGATCATAATACTTAACATACAGAGTTCCTGATACTTGTCCTATCCTTCCCACGTAGCAGTTGTCAACATGTAGAAAGTTGAAGAGCCATACTATGTAACTGAACAGCAACTTTGGAAATCGTCTTGATTCAAAATATTGTTCTGTTTTGTATCTACAGCTCCTAAGCCGATCTATGTATGATCCAGGCAAGAGAGTACAATTAAAGGAACAAAAGTACAATCTAAAGCTCCAGCTCATCAAAGAGTCTTCACTAGAAATTTAGCATAAAATTAAAATGTTACCATTCACCAAATTTTTCACGTTGAACTAGACACATTATGTGATAGTGGCTGTAGAGTTTTTTTTCTTGTGTTTTATTTTATATCACCTCTCCATTGAGGAGATATCAGCAATAGTGATGGGCGACCCCCCCCCTCCCCCCGATGTTCGGGATCGGGAGCCTCACCCAAACTTTTTGTAAAGTGAAGTCGAGTTCGGGGCCGGAGATAACGCAAACTTGCGTCCGAACACCGAGCTTGGACTTTATAGTTATGGGATGGTTCGGGGGGCTGTAAAATAAAGAATATAGTTAATAATAAACATTGTCATTATACTTACCGGTCCCACGATGCATCCTGCAGGCCCGTTCATTCGCTGTCTCCCGGCCGTTTCTGCTTCCGGGTCCGATCATTAACTTCCAGTGGTATTCACTGCACTGCTCGTCACTCGACAGTGACACCATGAATTTCGGGCTTAGTACCAGCTGAGACTACAAAGCTGGTATTAACCCCTTTATTACCCAGCATGCCACCGCCATCAGGGCCGCTGGATGAGGGGAGTAAAACACCTGAAAATGACGCTAATAAACAATGTGCATTGGTTCTTAGTGCCATTTCCAGGGGTGGCTGCGGGCTGCAGTTTCTAGCGTGGGGGCCCAGAAAGCTTGGGCCTTACCACGCTGAGAATCCGAGCCCCCAGCTGCCTGCTTTTACCTGACTGGCGAACAAAATATGGTGGGAGCCCACACATATTTTTTTTTTTTTTTTTAAATAATTAAAAAAATAAATAAAATCAATGGGCTTTCCTGTATTTTGATTGCCAGTCAAGGTAAATCTGCCAGCCCAGGCAGATGAGGGTGGCAGCCCGTAGCCATCCGCTTGATCTGTGCTGAAAATCAAAAATACCGGAGCGCTACATCATTTTTTTTAAATTATTTATTTTTACACTACTATATGTGTAAGGGACCAAACAGAATCCTGTCTGGGCCTCCCCTGCTACAAAGTGCAGCACCCCGCCGCCAAAGAAAATGGCGCATTCATAGAAGCGCTATTTTCTGGTGCTTTACTCGGCTTGTCTAGCGGCCCTGATGGCGATGGCACACTGGGTAATAAAGGAGTTAGGGGTCATATGATTCAACTTGTGTATGACTCTCGCAAGTCTCGCGTTGCATCACCCGGCATGGCCGCACACTCTCCTGACAGGAGTGGATTGGCTGCATGTATTTCCATGCAGCTGCATGCTCGTGTCCAGAGAGCGTCAGGCCGTTCCGGGTGATATCAATGTGAAACTCGCGAGTCATACGCAAATGGAACCATACCCTCAGCCTGATTTTCGCTCTATATAGACGCTTGTCCTTACAGAGCGAGAAGCAGGCTGACAGTGACAATTAATGTTCGAGTCCATGGCTAAGCACTTGATATTTGCTATATATATTGCAATAGTTTTGTATTGCAGTATATAGTACAAATGATCAGTCAATTGCAAGTTCAAATCTGCTAATAGGGCTAAAAAAATAAAGTAAAAAAAAAATTTTTTTCAAAATATAGAACAAAAAAAAATCAAAATTGGGTGGACAGAGTTTGTAAGAATTAAAAACGATGTTAGTATGTAAGGCTAGACAACTTGTCTTATAAAGCACACATCCGTATTCCTTAAGGCCCCTTTACACACTGCAACATCTCTAGCGTTATCGCTGTAACGTCACCGGTTTTGTCACGTAATAGCGACCTCCCCAGCAACATTGCAGTGTGTGACATGCATCAGCAACCTGGCCCCCGCTGTGAGGTCGCTGATCGCTACAAGTCGTTCAGGACCATTCTTTGGTCCTTTGTTTCCCGCTGCGCAGCATGTATCGGTGTGTTTGACACCGTTACAACGACATTGTTAGTGACCCAGCCCATAGGCGTGCTAGCGTTCCCTTTCCAGCGAGGTCGTTCTGCAGGTCCGTATCGCTGCTGCATCGCTGGCCAGATCTGCCTGTTTGACAGCTCACCAGCGACTGTTAGAGACTTTCCAGCGATCCCGGCCAGGTCGAGATCGCTGGTGGGATCGCTAGAAAGTCTCAGTGTGTAAAGGGGCCATTAGTCCAAGTGCAAACCACTATGACTGGCCGCAGATTTCCTGACTGTAACTGGATAAGCTCATAGGCATATATAAAGGTGTGAATATTGACCAAGAAAAAGAAGACTAGCAGCTTTAAGGGCTATATGCAAAAAACCTCTTTATTTATCACAAATTTTTAAAAAACAACAATAGTGAAAAGTGAATTAAAAGTGCTAATAAGATGTTAATACGGGGACGAACAGCTACAATCATGTGAGGGATGGAGGTCAGAAATGTCACCTAAAAAGTAATAGGGAGATAGAACCATAAGGAATCATAAATATCCTGGCCACAATGTAACAAGACTGCCAGTAATAATCAAATCAAATAATAAAGGCAAGGAAAAGGGGCCAAGAAAATAATCACATGTTCATAGAATGCTTACCCATATATAAAAGACCTCACAACAACATCCCTCACATGAGAAAAAAAAAACCCCTAGGAACAGAGGTAACATTTCTGATGTTACTGCTCCTTATAGGCGCCATGTCTCATGCAGCATTAGTGTGACCCAGAATTGCCTGTAAGCAAAGTCTATGGAGTGCCAGAACAATGTTCCATAGACTGTTCGTCAGAATCCTTGGACTGTTTAACCAGCTGTCTTTTTTTTCTTTTGAATAAAGTGGTAAGTGATTTGTTTTATTTTTCTGTGTTTGTATGTTTGATTTTTTTTCATATATCCTTTTTTGGACTATAACAGATTTGGTGGACTATGGCGGATTACCTGGACTATGACGGAGCTGCATTTTTTTTTTATGTTTGTCTGCTTTCTTTTTAATAAAATTGTAAACGAGGGAAAGCTTTGGGAAGCGTTTATTGAAATAAATTATTTTTTTGTGTTTTTGTGTCTTTTTTTGGGGGGGAATTATCTCTCTCTTCTTTCACTCAATATGGCACTTCTCGGACTACTTGATAGGACACATGTGGAAAGAGACACTCCCCTGTTTCCAGAGCTGCTTATGGGTAAAATTGGGAAAACCTACATTGGACCTGCGAGTATTAGAACTTGACCATTAAGTTATGTAAGAAGGTGACTTGGTCTGACAAATCACATTTTCTTTTACATCATGTGGAAGGTAGGTTCATAAATGTTGCACCAGGGTGCACTATAGGAATAAAGAAAGTCAGCGGAGGCAGTGGGATGATCTTTGCAATGTTTTTCTGGGAAATCTTGGTACCACAAGGGAAACTTACATAATATTAAGCAGATGGTTCAAACTTATGGCTGAACATTGTAAGGTGGTATACTTTTAATTTCCTAAATCCTTAAATCACTGTGTTAGTTACTACTGCTATAATGGTACTCTGGGGATTAAGGTAGAGGCGGTATATGATAGACGCCTTATTGCTGCTTGCATATGTTTAATTTTGTGCAACACATGTTATGTGGCATATAGATTGCATATATTATATCTCAAGGTTACATTTTCTCTTTCAATTTGTTGCTGTGTATTATATGTATATTATTCTAGTTATATTGAGGACGTCTCCCCTATTCTAAAATGAAGACCATACATGGAATAGAGTTACTTGACACCAATTTGGCAGAGGCAGACATACAGCTGGTCCAATCTGTGCAGCCGCACAAGGGCCCAAAAAGGTAATAGGGCCCACTTCAATTTCCAATGCAGGTGGAATTGTGCATTATGATATGCTGTCACGCTAGGTACAGGGAAGTGCCAAGCAAATGGCAAAAGGGAAGGGAAAACTTGCATCTAGGGAAGGGGGAGATGGTGACCCCTGACCAAACCTACCAATGGCCCCTGGCTTCCTCACCACCCCAGATAGGTTCCGCACCTATGCGCCAAGCCAGATACATGACCCTGGCTGAACCTTAAATAGACCCTAAGTAGGGAACGGATGGGATGAGCGCTTAGTCAGCTCCTTTAAGCTCTAAAGAAGACACGGGGAGCACACACAGGGAGAAGAGGAGCACACACAGGGAGAAGTAAACAAATAACTTATCACGAGAAGACTCAGGGAAAGGAACTGTAACAACAATAAAGTTTTTCCGAATGAATACAAGCCGAGTGCGTGCACCGAAGACTTGATAAGGGTATTAGACCTATCACCAATAGAGAGTAAAGGTCCAGTCACATTAAACAACTTACCAGCGATCCCAACAACGATACAACCTGATAGGGATCGCGGGTAAGTTGCTAGGAGGTCGCTGGTGAGATGTCACACTAAGCGACGCTCCAGCGATCCCACCAGCAACCTGACCTGGCAGGGATCGCTGGAGCGTCGCTACACGTGGAAGCATGCTGCGCTTGGTAACTAAGGTAAATATCGGGTAAACAACCCGATATTTACCTTGGTTACCAGCGCACACCGCTTAGCGCTGGCTCCCTGCAACCTAGCCACAGTACACATCGGGTTAATTACTCGATGTGTACTCTGCTACGTGTGCAGGCAGCAGGAGCCGGCTTCTGCGGACGCTGGTAACCACGGTAAACAGCGGGTAACCAAGAAGCCCTTCCCTTGGTTACCCAATATTTACCTTCGTTACCAGCGTCCGCCGCTCTCAGCTGCCAGTGCCGGCTCCTGCTCCCTGCACTCCTAGCCACAACAGGTTAATTACCCGATGTGTAGTCTGGCTATGTGTGCAAGGAGCAGGAGCTGGCACTGACAGCTGAGAGCGGCTGTTTACCGTGGTTACCAGCGTCCGCAGAAGCCAGCTCCTGCTGCCTGCACATTTAGTTGTTGCTCTGTCGGTGTCACACACAGCGATGTGTGCTTCACAGCGGGAGAGCAACAACTAAAAAATGGCCCAGGACATTCAGCAACAACCAGCGACCTCACAGCAGGGGCCAGGTTGTTGCTGGATGTCACACTAAGCAACATCGCTAGCAAGTTGTGCCTCAGCAGCGATGTTGCTAGCGATGTTGCTTAGTGTGACAGTACCTTAAGGGGGAATGAGGGTATTTAAAGACACAAAGGGAAGTGCTGAAGATTAACAGCTGAAAAGGTGAGGAAATCTGCAGGGTCCTAAAAAGAAAGGGATAAACCCCAAGCAGGGAAAAAGGGAAAGTCAGAGAGCAGCTCGTGTAGCCAAACACTGCGACCTTCTACAGCCAGAAACTATAGGACTGCTTGTCAAGCGTGACACACCTGTGACACTACTGGACTGCAAAGAGACCATGTACATTCCTTGTATGGCTGTCCTTTTCTGTGTCTTCCCCTGGTCTGTGAGGTTATTTATGGTGGCCAGATTGTATTATATATCCCTCCTTCACCCCAATGCAATGGAGAAGAGTAAACCAAGCTCAAAGCAGAGTAAAGCTTATTAAAAAAATAAAAACTATTGAAAGAAAGATAAAAATAATACAATGGACACGAGAAACAATAAAACACTTTTATGTGCAGAATCACTGTAGATCAGATGCCATTATATGCACACACATAAGAATAAAGTGTAAACTAGCTTTGATGCCGCTCGCTCCTCTTTCATACACAGTTTATAACAGCAATCAGAAGAAAAAGCAATGTGTTGTCAGTTTTACATCTGGCAGAGAAAAGGACATTTATCTTGGCACACATTTCTATCCATGACAAATGAATTTAATGCTGTCTAGACAATAGTTTTAGTATTTGACGGTCATCACAACATTTCTAATATTTGGTTAGAAATTAGATATTGCAGTTACCCAGAATTTCCCTCTTTCGACGTTCTGGTTATGATGTTAGTTTTAATTTAGAATTATCGGACTTCATTATACAGTGAGGTTCAGAAATATTTAGACAGTGACTGACTCTTCGTGATTTCGGCTCTGCATGCAACTATTTTAGATTTAAAGTAAAACAACTGAGACGGAATTGAAGGGAAGATTTTCAGGTTTAGTTAAAGGGGTTAAATATAAAAATTCTGTGAAATGTTTAGAAATTGCAACCGTTTTTCTACAAAGCCTCCTCATTTCAGGGGCTCAAAAGTAATTGGATAAATGTACTTTACCATAAATAAAATATTCATTTTTAAAGGGAATCTGTGAGCAGGCTTTTGCTATGTAAGCTGAAGCCAGCATGCTGCAAGGGTTAACACAGAAATTTCACAGATGCCTGTCTTGTTGTGATCTGTTTATTTGCTATATTTGTTTGTTTGTCAAGCAGCAGGACTTCTCATTGCTTGGCCTATATCATACACATGGCAGTCCTGCACATCCCCTCACTCCACTCTGCTACATGACTAAATCTAAAAATTTTGATTGTGTCAAAATGGCTGCACTCAGTAATCTAAAGCGGGCTTTACACGCTGTGACATCGCTAGCCGATGCTAGCGATGGCGAGCGTGATAGCATCTGCTCCGATCGTTATGCCGATACTTGGTGATCGCTGCCGCAGCGAACATTATCGCTACGGCAGAGTCACAGGCACTTACCTGGTCGGCGGCGTCGCTGTGACTGCCGAACAATCCCTCCCTCAAGGGGGAGGGACGTTTGGCATCACAGCGACGGCAGCGCGACGTCACTAAGCGGCCGGCCAATCAAAGCGGAGGGGCGAAGATGAGCGGGACGAACATCCCGCCCACCTCCTTCATTCCTCATTGCTGGTGTGTGGCAGGTAAGGAGAGGTTCCTCGTTCCTGCGGCGTCACACATAGCGATGTGTGCTGCCGCAGGGACGAGGATCAACTTCGCCCACGCGACAGCAGCGATATTTGAGAATGGACCCCCATGTCAACGAGGAGCGATTTTGGACGTTTTTGCAACGATCCAAAATCGTTCCTAGGAGTCAGACACAACGAGATCGCTACAGCGGCCGGATGTGTGTCACAAAATCCGAGACCCCAACGATATCGCTGTAGCGATCTCGTAGCGTGTAAAGCCCGCTTAAGTGATACATCACTGGATTCAGGGGATCTCTTTGCCTACATACGCTGCTCTCAGATGAGGTAGAAAAAACCTGCTGACAGATTCCCTTTAATACTTTCTAGAGAATCTATTGCAGGCAACAACTGCTGGAAGCCATAGACATTACCAAACCATTACTGAGACAAACACACAACATTTCAGAGATGTTACAACACAAATCTCCTGTTGTAACAGCTCTTAAATGTTGTGCATTTGTCTCAGTAATTCATTTGTAATTACAAATTTTTTTTAAGCTAATAAAAGTATCATTCCTACAATACTTTTGTCATTTTTGGGCATAAAAGTCTTAAGCTAGTGAAATGCAGTGTAATGGGCTTGCGATCTGGAGATGGCCATTCCACTTCTTTGTCTTAAAAAATTCAGAGGTTGCTTTCACGGTATGTTTTAGATCATTGTCCATATGTGCTGTGAAGCACTGTCCAATCATGCCAATAGGGCTGAAAGTAATGATTAAAGGAGTGCTCCACTGACACCCCCTCCTCCATCATTCTTCCTCTCCGTCTGACATCTCAGCGCAGTGAGTTCGATGACGTCACTAGAGCGTCACTGTGCCAACATGAGCAGAGCTGCAGACATCTCATCACGGAGTCAGTAGGGAATGATGGGATGTATTTTTGTTTGCTAATCAATCAGTACACTGGTGGCTATAATACTATATGGATGACTATTATTCTATATGGAGGACAATTGGGTGTGCAGTCTATATGGAGCACTATGGGGTGCTATATTTTATATGAAGGACTATGGGGTGTACATTATTCTATATGGAGGTCTATGCAGTGCATTATTTTATATGGAGGACAAGGGGTGTGCATTTTTTTATATCGAGGACTATGGGGTGTGCATTTTGTTATATGGAGCACTGTAGGGTGTGCATTATTCTATAATGAGGACTATGGGTTTTGCATTATTTTATATGGAGGACTATGGGGTGTACCAGGCACTGAAATTTGTTTTTAACCCCCAAAAGAAGGCAAGTACGTCGAAACATATGTCGGGGCCTGGCACCACACTCTGCAGGAGGTAATTAACCTAGTGAATTCTGATATATTGTACTTTGACCATAATATATAATTGCTGATGATCTTTAATAGATATTTCCCTCTTTGGGTTTTAGTTTATTACTTTGGTGGTAACATATACCTCCTGCTATCTACCCCTGTAGTGTAGTGCCGCCAGCCGGTCTTCCTCTTTTTAACTTTTTATGTCTAAATATTTTTCAGTAAAGTTTGTATTATAAATTGTTATTATGGTGTTGTCATACAGTATTTTTTAGATGACATATGTCTGATTTCTGTACAAAGCCATAGGTAATTATCCATGGTACATAGGCACTGTATATTATTTAATATCTAAGCATTTATTTATGTACGGAGATTATCTGCTATGAGAAGACTACTGAAATCCTCACTAAGGGTAAATTTACATTAAATGTAAAATGAGAGTAAAAATCCACATTGTGCGGAAACAATTTACATCAGTTTCTTCTAGGTTTGTCAAATTTATTGTGGATGCACTGCATTGTATGTAAACATTACATTATTCGTACTGCAAAAGGCCCAGTCTGGTTGTGAAGAGGTTAATAGTATCTCAGAACTATACCATGAAGATAAAGCAAATGGACATGGGAAACGGTAAAGTAGAAATTTAAAAAGAACATGTTATGTGAAATCAGCACAAGAGGAGTTTATAATTAGGGGATAGAACACAGACTGCCAAGCTCTTGGGATAGATATATTTGTAAGGTTAGCTGGAAGGACGGAAGCTAAAATGAAGACATGGACGTATGGGAGCTCCTGCATCTGACATCATCAGGCCACATAGAGATACTGGAGATAAAAAAGTGCTGTACACTTGACAGCTGCAGCGTTCACCACATCCCTTCTCTCCGAAGTTCAGGAAAGTTCATGTATCAAGAAGCTAAATCCAGAGACTGCAAGTTCTCTGAAACTCTCTCCAGGGAGCCACAAATAGGATACAGAACATAACGCTGAACCCTATACACATGGCGTCAAGGTCTCCATTTACATCAACACACAAGTCACACAGAGACTGAGCACATCAGTTGTAGGAGGTTACAACAATCAGAAACACTGGGGCAGACACTTGGCCCTACAGAAGAAACTAATGTGGGCCAAGGCAGTGATGTTTTTGGTAGCACCCTGTTCATGAAAGAGGCATAGTGACTGAACTGAGGATACATTATGGGATTGTATGCAAGTCTTGGTTAGTATTTGAATGAAATTAATGCTTAACACTAGAAGTCCCTGAGAGGGGTCATTTAACATTTCTACCATTGGAACCCTATGGAGCTCGAAATTTCTAGGACTTCTAGTGTTAAAGGGGTTGTCCCTCGAAAAAAGCACCTTTTTGTTAATATATCGTGAAATAATAATAAGTTTAACAATTGGATGTGTTAAAAAATGTATTCTGGCCAGAATATCAACCAATACCTCATGTATTTTATACATAATTTCTTCATTTTATTGCACATTTTTCCATTTTTATGCAGGATACAGCCAGGCCCTTTAGTGTTGGTTGGTAAATTGGGGTGTCTGTCCTGTGGGGTGCACTTATATATTGCTGGGCAGCCCTCCTGATCTAATAGTATGGGTGTCATCAATATACTGTAAGCCATATACTGTGCAGCACACATATCTGTGTGACTGGCGCCCTGTGGAAACCCCATCTGTGTGCATTTATAATTCTAGGCAACCACCTCTGCTATGAATTGGTAAGTTTGCGATTGGTTGCTTCATCAGTATTTTGCCCATTTGTTGCCCCTGCCTTTATAATGAGGATCTGCTGCATTTGGCTAGTGCATTGGTAAACTGAACTGGTATTGGTAAGGCTGTTTCTATGACTGTAAGCTTTTTTACACTCTGAGGTAACACATTTCCTTGTTTGCTTTATCACAGGAGTGAATGTGCCTGCCATGTCACCAGTCCTGTGAGATTATCATAAATCGAATTAGTGACATCAACTCAGTACCCACTAGAGCTCCTATGCCACTGATTTCATTTATGATGAGCTTAGAGGGCTGGAGACATGATAGACACATACACTTATGGTAAAACAGACAGGGAATTGTGTTACCTTAGAATATAACAGCTGTGAGCCCTGTGTTTGTGCGGGTTTCCTCCGGGTTCTCCGGTTTCCGCCCTCACTCCAAATACATATTGATAGGGAATTTAGATTGTGAGCCCCAATGAGGACAATGATGATGATGTTTTTGCAATGCTCTATAATTACTGGCACTACATAAGCGAGTAAAATAAATTAAATTAATGTGTTTATCATGAACTATATCAGGTCTACATGATTGAACACAGCCATTACACAGGTGCACAATTACAGGATTGTAATGAGTAATATATAATTAATATGATTATATCAGCTCTGGAACAGTTTTTTAACACATCCAAGTGTGGGACTTGTTCAAAGATTTATTGGTTAAAATGTACTTAATTCGTGAGACAACCCCTTTAAAGAGGATCTTTCACAAAATTTTTCATATTGAGTGCTGGACACAAGATGTCATGGTGGCTGCAGAGGGGAATAAAACTATTCTGTTTTATTTTTTATTTTGTTTTTATTTTGCCTCTCCATTGCAGAGATACTAGCAATCATAGTATTTGACACCTAATGAGTTAACTTATTTTACGTTCAAGTGGGTGTTATCAAACAATTTTCACTGGGGTGTGTACTTCTTTTTACTGTATGAACACATCCCTATCAAAGCTAAGGGTACCTTCACACTTTAGCGATGCAGCAGCGATCCGACCAGCGATCTGACCTGGTCAGGATCGCTGCTGCATCGCTACATGGTCGCTGGTGAGCTGTCAAACAGGCAGATCACACCAGCGACCAGTGACCAGCCCCCAGCCAGCAGCGACGTGCAAGCGACGCTGCGCTTGCACGGAGCCGGCGTCTGGAAGCTGCGGACACTGGTAACTAAGGTAAACATCGGGTATGGTTACCCGATGTTTACATTAGTTACCAGCACACACCGCTTAGCTGTGTGTGCAGGGAGCAGGGAGCCGCGCACACTGAGCGCTGGCTCCTTGCTCTCCTAGCTACAGTACACATCGGGTTAATTAACCCGATGTGTACAGCAGCTACATGTGCAGAGAGCCGGAGCCGGCAGCACAGGCAGCGTGAGAGCGGCGGAGGCTGGTAACTAAAGTAAATATCGGGTAACCACCTTGGTTACCCGATGTTTATCTTGGTTACAGCTTACCGCAGCTGCCAGACGCCGGCTCCTGCTCCCTGCTCGCTTCATTTGTCGCTCTCTCGCTGTCACACACAGCGATCTGTGTGTCACAGTGGGAGAGCGCCTTTGAAGAAAACGAACCAGGGCTGTATGTAACGAGCAGCGATCTCGCAGCAGGGGCCAGATCGCTGCTCAGTGTCACACACAGCGAGGTCGCTAATAAGGTCACTGCTGCGTCACAAAAAGCGCGACTCAGCAGCGATCTCGGCAGCGAGCTCGCTGTGTGTGAAGCACCCCTAAGACTGTGTTTCTCAGTGTGTGTGAGATATAATTATACAGCTCTGATCTCCTTGTCTAACACCCTGCATGATTAGAAAGCACAGATAACTAACACGTTTGAGGTAAAGTCCCTTTGGGGGGATGAGTCAGCACGGCGGAGTTTAGCGGTGTCACATTACAAATTCTTTAGCTCTCCGGCTCTCCTAGCACTGCCAGCTCTGTTTTACTGCCTCTCCACCCACGCTTCTTGTCCAGATACTGTATGTATCCAATCACACTTATGTCTCTTGTGCACATCTCGCTCAGCAGTGACATTAGAGTACAATATCATTATATCTCACACAGAAGTAGACCAGAATAGCCATGTAACTCATGTCTGAGATGTAATTACAGACATGATCTCACAGCAAAACATTTTACAAACTGCTTAAGAACAGTCAACATAACTGTAATTACTGACACACTCAGCAATCAGGAGAGATAATAGTAAATTTTGTAATGTGACACAGCTAAACTCAGCTGCACTGCCTCTCTTATCACACTGACTCATGCAGGAGGTTAGACCAGGAGATGAGAGCTGTATCATTACATCTTACACACTGAGAAATCTAGACTAACCACTAGTAGGGGCATATTCTTCTTTGCTTTGAGTGTTGCTGCATGCCTGGGGCCCTCCAGGAGGTGAGGGCCCCAGGCAGGACCATATTTCACTAAAGACACTCAAAAGGTTTGTCCAGACATAACATATTTATGACCTATCCTTCACCACCCCCACCAATCTGTGTTTTTGATCAAGTGAACGTCTAATGCAAATATTTTTAACAGTGGCAAACCGCAGCTCCATTTAATGTATAGTGGTAGTACAACAGCTTCCACAATAGTAATGGTGTACAACATCTTCTATTATTTTAATAATGATCTGCTATTGATGACAAATTCTCTGGATAGCTCATTATGTTGTGCCCCAACAACCTGTTTAACATATAGTATCATAATATATGGGTCAGTTTGAGGGTGAAATTTTATATGGGCCATATAGATATATGCCAAAATGTTATATCGGATACACTGAAAGACAATATATAGCACAATTTAATGGTGCTTTTACAGAGGTACTATCTACAGTGTAGGACTGGGTGGTCAATGCCCACCAGTAATACTGAATCTAAGGCTTACTCTACAACTATATATGCAAATATTACTTGACCCTTCTTTGCAAATTTTCCATCCTCCATGGGATATGATAACAGCAGATTGACAGGCATCGTGAATGTCGAACACTCCCCAACTCGATAACAATGACCTATCCTTGGGTCCTTAGGACAAGACAACAATATTGGTCCAAGCAAAACCTTTTAACCTGCATAAAAAAGCTACAAAATGATTGTATGAGATGTATGGTACCATTTCTGGGGGTGAGCACTGCATGGCATTATTAGGTGTCTCTATTTGCATGGCATTACTATTTTAGTGGACACTATCAGTATTTGACCATTATCTTTGGAGACATTAAAACCATTACAGTGGAACCTTGGTTTACGAGAACAATTTTTTTGGGAGTCTGCTTGTAAACCAAGTTACTCGTCTAGCAAAGCAAAATTTCCCATAGGAAATAATGGAAGCTCAGACAATTCGTTTCACAACTTGTTCAATGTCCCATCCTGGTTCCCTATTGTGCCATTCCACACATGCACAAACACGCACAAACACACACAAACACGCACATGTTATGCTCACCTATCCTCCGTTCACTCGCTGGCCTCCTGGTTCTTGTAGTCTGCAAGCATGTGCATCCGGTAACCATCGCGACCGATGCCGGAGCTTCCGCTTTCAGCGCTTCAGCAGCAGACATCATTTGCAGGAGCCGCTTGCCACTGATTGGCTGCTTTTGAGAAGTGTCTGACAGCGGAGTTCCTCCATTGTTGCGATGGTTACCGGATACACACACTGTACCTGCGGACTACAAAACCAGGAGGCCGGCGAGGGAACGGAAGTTAAGGTGAGCATAATATATGTGTGTGTGTGTTTGTGCGTGTTTGTGCAGACTGCAAGAGCAGGTCAGACAGCGGTGAAAGTACGGAACCGGAAGTGTGTGTGGTGAGTATTTGCTTGTACAGCAAAGCTTGCTCGTTACAAGTTTACAGCAAGCTTTGCTCATATAGCGAAATACTTGCACACCAAGTTACTCGTAAATCGAGGATCCACTGTATTAGGTTGTTCCTATTTGTCAGGAGACAAGATTAGCAGTATATAAGTCTTATCATTATAAATATGGGAAATGGCTCCAAAGCAATTGAACCATCTACCTTCCCTTCAATCTAGTCCTGACTACGCAGCCAAAGATGTACACTTACCCAGGGGCAGACATATCATTGGTGCAGCCACAGAGGCCCAAGAGGTAAGGGGGCCCATTATCGCCTCTAAAGCAGGTGAAATTGTGTATTTTGAAGAGCTCTTGGGCTGCAAAGGGCCCATATTTCACTCTTGCACAGGGGCCCTTTTCTCTCTATATCCCCCAGTGCCCTTACCATTTCTTAATTTTGGTCAAGGAATCCAATTTCTGATAAAAACAATGACATGATAGTAAATTGGTTGATAGGCTGCAATTCACATCACAACCAGTGGGTGGCCACACAGTCACATATAGACTAGCGTAGCAAAATCACATCCCTTAAAGCTGGCCATGTCATCGCCCACATCTTGGCATGTATAAAGCCATTAACAAAGATGAGAAACACATCTGTACGCAGACCTGTAATATAAGCTTTGCGTGTAGGCCATAGATGTCACTTAGAACATCACTGGATCAGAAAGACACTGACTGCAACGGGACTGCAGTGTATGCACTTACGTGAGTCAGATGCTAGATTTACTAGCCACGCTTGCCCGTTTAACTTAAAAGCATTTGATAAATTTCATGTACCTAAAAGGCACATAGTAAAAGGTTTTACATTTACGTCTTTCTTTTTTTTTATTGAGTAGCATATCTCTCGAAAGTGCACCAAAGCATACAAGGCGTATCTCAGCTGAGGCTGAAATATATGTAAAATCTAATTCATACCCAACTTTATCAATCACGGCCATATCTCACATCGTAGCTTGGGTGCCAAGTGAAAATAGGATCCGTGTCCCTGAAGAAACAGCTCATCGCATCTTTATTAGATGGCCACAGATGACAATCTGATGGTATTATACTGCCATCTAGTGGGACGTGCCAGGATACGGTTTTACACTGTATTTCTTAAGTCAATTTGCAGTGAGAACGTGTTCAAAGACAGTTTAATGTTTTTTTCTTTCTATCTCTGCCATCTGTCTGAGATACACAAGCAGTAAAGTACAATATAAAAAGACAATTTATAATATCAAGGAGACATTTCCTTCAAAGACGTTTTATTCAAGACCTCCCGCAGATTTTCTACTCCCAACATGATAAAAGAATTTGCAGAAATGGGAGAAATAAAAAATACTTAACTGCTACGAGTATAACTTATAAAGTTAAATAATAAGGAAATAAATGAATGACATATAATACACCTTACAAGTGGACGTTAGTGAATGCTTCCACTTAAAGGGAGTTTCCACTCCTATCTGCGCACCAGACAGAAGAGATCTTTGTAAGGCCTCTTTCACACATCCATGCAAATCACGCATGTTTTTCACGGACGTGTTAAAGGTGCGTATTGCCCTCCGTGTGCCGTGTTTATGGCACATGTGTGTTCTCCGTGTGCTATCCGTGATAACACGGAGAACAGGAACTTTCTACTCACCTGTCCCTGGCGTTGCTGTCCGTGGTGCTATCTACGGTCTCCGGTCCTTCCAACTCCCCGCTGCTGCGGCTTCCGGCCCGCAGTGGAGTGAATATGTGATGAGCATAATGAGCGGGGGTCAGAAGCAAGTGACAGTAGCGGCAGAAACAGCAGCTCTGGAGAAGGCGAGTATAGAAATTCCTTTTAATTCACAGACACGTGTATTTTCTCCGGTGTGTGTCAAGTGGATCACATCCGTGCGGTCCGTGTGCGGTCCGTGTGCGGTCCATGATACTGGAGAAAACATGTCTACGTGTGGAGGACACGGGTACACATATGCTCTACATGTACACACGGTCCATGGCAAAACACGCACGTGAGCGCAGACCCATTGAATTGAATGGGTCTACGTGTGCCCAGGTCTCCAGTACGTGTGACAACGTACCAGAGACTCAGACGTGTGAAGGAGGCCTAAAATAAACTAGTGTTAGGCTACGGGCATATGATAAGCATTTTCCGCAGATATTTCTGTGCCAAAAACGTGTCCGTTGGCAGGAAAAATGCTGTATAAAATCATGTATGTTTGCTGTGCTTTCTTATATGTTTTTGATGCTTTTTTTCCCCCTTTCATTAAAATGAGTGAAAAGCATTAAAAGAATCGAAATACTGCAGATCTAAAGCTGCACGGCAAAAATAAGCTGCATGTGAATGAGATTTCTGAAATCTTATTCACTTTGCTAGGAAATCCAACATGTGAACATACCCTTAGGGGTACTTTGCACACTACAACATCGCAAGCCGATGCTTGCGATGCGGAGTGCGATAGTACCTGCCTATGTCGCAGCAGCGATATCTTGTGATCGCTGCCGTAGCGAACATTATCGCTACGGCAGCTTCACATGCACTTACCTGCCCTGCGACGTCGCTCTGGCAGGCTAACCGCCTCCTTCCTAAGGGGACGGGTCGTGCGGCGTCACAGCGACGTCACATGGCAGGCGGCCAACAGAAGCGGAGGGGCGGAGATGAGCGGGACGTAAACATCCCGCCCACCTCTGTCCTTCCACATAGCCGGCGTGAGCCGTGGTGACGCAGGTAGATGTTCCTTGCTCCTGCGGCTTCTCACACAGCGATGCGTGCTGCCGCAGGGGAACGAGGAACAACATCGTACCGTCGCTGCCGCGCAATTATGAAAATGTCGGACACTACACCGATGATACAATTACGACGCTTTTGCGCTCGTTAATCGTATCAAAAACGCTTTACACACTACGATATCGACAGCGATGCCGGATGTGCGTCACTTTCGATTTGACCCCACCGTCATCGCAGCTGCGATGTCGTAGTGTGCAAAGTCCCCCTTACTGTCTGAGCCAGGACTGAAAGTGATGTTGTTCCATCCATACAGTCACCTGAACTCTAACCCAGGGTTCAGCATGCAAAAAATCATTCGTATTCAATACAGAAAAAAGTGGACAATTTAGATCTGAATTGTTATCTGTATTGGATCCGTATATCCATTTTTTTAAATCCAGTACAGGTATATGGAGGTGGAGCAGGAGCTGAGCCCATCACACATGGCAGGTGCCGGGTGTGTTAAACAGCCAGCATGTGACTATAACAGCAGTTACTTGAGCTGGCTCTGATCCCGGCTGTGTAACCCCTTTAAGGGAATCTAGCAGGTTTTTGCTATATAATGTGAAGACCGCATGCTGCAAGGGTTAAAACAGAGAATGCCTGTCTTGTCAAGGTCTGATCTGTTGTTGATTTGCTTTCTTTGTTTATTTAAGCAGCATGACTTATCATTGCTCGAACTACTATATCATGCGCATGACAGTCCAGCATGCCCCCTCCTGTAATTGACACCTCACTGTCAATGTACAATATCTATAGATAGCCTGGTGTGGGAGGGGACAGCTCTCTCAGCCCTGCTAGATGGCTAAATCTAAAAATTCAGATTGTGTCAGAAGAGCTTCA
This sequence comes from Anomaloglossus baeobatrachus, assembly GCF_048569485.1. Lineage (NCBI taxonomy): Eukaryota > Metazoa > Chordata > Amphibia > Anura > Aromobatidae > Anomaloglossus > Anomaloglossus baeobatrachus. The sequence continues at coordinate 217,447,205 of NC_134358.1, read as the reverse complement.
TCCAGTAATCTAAGTGATACATCGTTGGATTCAGGTTCTCTTTGCCTACATCATGCTCCTCTCAGATGAGGTAGCAAAAACCTGCTGACAGATTGCCTTTAAATGTTGCTGTGAATCTCTGACAGTGGCATTTCTTCCTCCATCCTTATTGCACATTTTTCCCAAATAATGAACGCCCTAAAAACAAAACCAAGAAGACAATGGTGGAATTGCGGAGCAGGATTCACCATTTTACTGCACTTGGAATTTTCTTTTGCTGTCGAGACATTGTAAAGTGAAATAAATTGTGTCTCTCAAAACTTGAATTTGTGCTGAAATAAAAACAAGCTTTCCTACAGCTTTGTGGATGGAAACATAAAAAGGCAGGACTTCTGGAAGAAGAAAGAGAGGGAAAGACAAAAGCTCGAAATCCAGAAAACTGCCTGGTCATGAAGGAGTCAACGTAATTATTATTTTATACAAATTATTACTGAAGTTACTTCAAAAAACCAATGTACAGATTTTTGGTTAGGCCAGATGTCTGTATTTCATCTTCGCTATTTGAGAAGGTGTCCTCAGAAATACAAGAGGGCAGCCCCATCAGTATTGTCCTCAATATCCCTGTAATGGGATGACAGGGCTTTAGATATCACCATGCATAAAAAGAGACTGTCTGATATCCTTCTCCTGTCTCATCAGTGGCTTAGGTGACTGGTATCTTTTCTCCATACTTTACACTGCAGCACTGTGTGCTTAGAGTAGTTTGCAGTATATAAGCAGAAGAACAGGCTAAGATCAGGCAGACCACCATGATTGAAGAATAGAATGATTATTAAAATTAATAATCTATTAATTAATATTAATTATTAATAGAGATGAGCAAGCAGTACCATGCTTGGGTGCTCGGTACTCGTAACGAGCTGTTGGATGCTTGGATAGACGAGACTTGAGTACAGAGTATAATGGACATCAATGGGGAACTCAAGTATGTTTCCGGGAAATCTAACGGAAAAATGTTTGAGTTCCCCAATAAATTTCATTATACTCGGGTACTTGAGTCGCGCCTATCCAAGCATCCAACAGCTCATTACGAGTACCAAGCACCCGAGCATGGTAGTGCTCACTCACCATTAGTCACCAGTAAAAACCAAAATTATTTGACAGCAGACATATACACATACGCAATCCCGCTTTACATAGTGTACAGCACGGAAAAACATTTACCATGACCAACGTCTGCCGAGAAACTGGACGCTACAAAATCAGCGTCAGAGAGGGCCGCCTTACATGAACATGTGCCAGCGGAAAGTGTAATTCCTCTGCACTGATATCTACCAGGTAGCCCACCTCATCAGCTAATTACTTCATTAATTAAACCATTTATCATCTAGTTACGCTTCAAAAAAATAGATTCCCTGTAATAACATATGTGAAATTTATTACAGTTTAATTAAACGCTAAAAATGGGGCCAGGAAGACATTGTATAATGAATGTACGACCCACATATATAAGGAGATGGGTGTCAGTCAGCCTAGGACACCAAGAAGAAAAGGTCAAATACACATCATTGCCTTTGAGCCTGTTTTTTGTCTTGTTTTTCCTGTTTCTCGCTTTTTTATGTTTGAACCCCGTGCATTACTTCATTTATCTGAAGTCTGTTTGTTTTCTTTTATTTTGCTTGTTTTCGCTTGTTTAGCGACTCCAGATATTTTCGGCTAAGGGGTACTTCTCACATAGCGAGATCGCTGCTGAGTTCCAGGTTTTGTGATGTACCAGTGACCTCATCAGCGATCTCGCTGTGTGTGACACTGAGCAGCGACCTGGCCCCTGCTGTGAAATCACTGATCGTTACACACTGTTCTGGTTCATTTTTTGGTCTTCGGGCTCCTGCAGGGCAGCACGCATCGGTGTGTTTGACACCTTACCCAACGACCTCGTTCGCTACTCACGTAGGCGTGCATCTTCGTTGTTTTCCGCGCCATCTCTCTGTTCCAATTGGTGATTGCTACTGCGTTCGGATTGGTCGCTTCCATCCTCTGTTCTGGCTTGTAGATCGCATTACATTTCAGAGGGCTGAATTCACTTGTCCCGGACCGCGTGTAGCAGCAGATAGTAATACAGTCCATTCTGCATCTGGACTGTAAGATGGATAAGGATGGAGAAGGATGGAAGCGCTATTATGTTGCCTTCTCTAAAGGCAAGGTCACCCAGTCAAGCGGGCTTTACATGCAACAACATCGCTAACGAGATGTCGTTGGGGTCACGGAATTCGTGACGCACATCCAGTCTCATTAGTGACGTCGTTGCGTGTGAAACACAGGAACGACCATTAACAATCAAAATTACTCACCTAATCGTTGATCATTGACCAGTCGTTCTAATCCCAATTATCGTTGCTGTTGCAGGATGCAGGTTGTTCGTCGTTTCTGCGGCTATGTGTGACACCGCAGGAACGAGGAACAACATCGCACCTGCGGCCGCCGGCAATGAGGAAGGAAGGAGGTGGGCGGGATGTTCGTCCCGCTCATCTCCTCCCCTCCGCTTCTATTGGGCGGCGCTTAGTGACGCCGCTGTAACGCCGAACGAACTGCCCCATTAGAAAGGAGGCAATTCGCCGGCCATAGCGACGTCGCTAGGCAGGTAAGTATTTGTGACGGGTGTTAGCGATGTTGTGCGCCACAGGCAGCGATTTGCCCGTGACACACAACCGACAGGGGTGGGCGCTTTCACCAGCGACATCGCTAGCTGTGTGTAAAGTGGCCTTCACAACGCAGTCACGACCACCAATCAGAGCAGAGGGGGAGCGGAAAAGGCAATGTAGATGCATGCCTATGTTACTAATCAAGATTTGAATCGTGAATGTGACAGGGTCCCAGCGACCGCCGTATCGTTGCTGCGTCGTTGAGAAAATCTGACTGTTTGACAGCTCACTAGCGACCCTGTAGCGACATACCAGCGATCCTGACCAGGTCGTATCGTGGTCGGAATCACTGGTACGTCGTTTAGTGTGACGGTACCCTAACTCTTTATGTGCGACTTTCTAAAACTTGTAAACTTTGGTACACCTTCACACCTGTTCTGTTATAGTGTATTTTCGAGCATGCGGGTATTTTGGCCTCATTTTTTGCACCATAATTGAAAACGCATGACTTTTGGAGCCAGAAAAACAACAGAAAAAGACAAAAAAAAAGACTATTTTCAACTTTGTGCCAAATTCATGAATCAGGTGTGCTATTTTGATGGATCTACCACCAAAAATGGCAACTGATATCACAAAAAAAAACAACAAATGATGAATCAGGGCCAAAGACTGGGAACATTTTCAGTAAAACTTACAATTTACTGATTTAACATCTCTGGTGTCTGTATGCATAGTCCAGCGGGCGGTCCTATTCAGTGACTGACAGTCTGCCCTATGTGACTGCATGCAGAGATGCTCTGCTCACTGGACTCATGCATACGAACACCAGAGATGTGATTGAACACAATACTGGTTATACTATATCCTTTCTCACAAGCCTATATATTTATTCTGCTTAGCCTCTACTTCTTTATACCATGCCATCTACAGGTCTGACTGAGAGAAAGAGATATATAAACATACATACATACATACATACATATGTATATATATATATATATACATATATATATATATATATATACACATAACTATTTTTTTTAATACAAAATTATTTTTATGGTGTAAAATAGTTAAAAAAAAAAACAACAATACAAATGTGGTATAGCTGCAATTGTACCGACTTAAAAAATAAATCTTTCTTATCGCTGTTATGACACAAAGAACGGTGTAAAAAAAATAAATAAAAATAAAATTCCTGAATTGCTGTTTCTTCTTGATTCTGCCTCACAAAAAGCTAAATAGAAAGTGATAAAAAAAAATATTGTATGACCAAAAACTCCAACTTGTCCCGCAAAAAACAAGCCCTCATATGACTCTGTCAGCAGAAAAATGTAAAAAAAAAACTAGTCTTAAAAATATGGTGATGCAAAACAACTTTATTTTGTAAAAAAAGCTTTTTTTTCGTGTGATAGTAGCCAAACCTAAAGAAACCTATATAAATGCTACAATGCTGCAATCCTACTGACCTAAGCAATAACGTCGTCTAATCACTTTTACTGCAAGGTGAACGTAAAAACCAGTAATAAAGCCAATTATTCAACTGCTGTTGATTTGTTTATTTTGTCTCAACTTTGAAAAGACGGATGCCGCTGAACAGAGGCCATACAGAGTCCAGAGTAACTCTGCTGCCTCATTAGTGAATGGAGCCATCTGGGGTTTCACCTGAATCACGTATTTTGGAGAGATATAGATGGAAACCCATATGTAAGTGCTCAGCATAGAGCACAAGATAAATGTGGACTGATCCAAAATGTTCTGAACCCAAATTGCCACCAAATAACATTCAACTCAACTCAAAAACACAAGACCCACTGAGGACCATCATTTGTTAATGAAACATAGGGGACTTCCATGTTATTGGTAGCACAAAGGATCTGGAAAAGTGCTATGGCTCTTCCCTAAAAAGAAATCCAGCAAAATCTGCGTTCCCAAATCCAAATAACCCACTACCTTCTCAGCACCACAACATATCTAAAGCACAGATAGCATTCACATGTTTGGCATTGTTGTAGTGAGGAGAACCCACTTAGTTAACGGAGTGTGTGTCTTCAGGAACATGAGCTGGGTACAATGTACGGGCACTACAATGTACTGCCCATCACAAGGACTTATTTGCAATTTTTAATTCTGCAACATTCACTGCATTTGATTTCAAGGGTGTTTTCCAGAGATTAAATCATTACTACACCCGTAGATGAACTCCCAGAAAAATGTATTTTCCAGAATTTGGCCACTTGAGTGGGTTTTTGCTATTATGACACTTAGGGATTCTGCAAATAGAATCCGCAAACTATTCTAGGAAAATCTATGCTCCAAAAGTCAAATGGCGCACCTTCCCTCCCAAGCCCAGCCGTGCTGCCAAACAGTACTGTGAAATGTGGGATATTGCTACTTTCAGGAAAGATTCTGTCAAACGTTATGGGGCCTTTTTTTACCTATTTTCCTTAGGACTCATTCACATGACCGTTCCGTCTATCCTGTTCAGTTCCTGGCTTTTTGCGGACCCACGGACAGGACCATCTTTTCAATGTCTTTTGTGTAGGATCGGATGGCACATGGAAGCACTTCCGTGTGCATCCGATCCTACAAATAAACAGATTGGATGTCGTATGTCTGTTCCGTTATTATGGAACATGTCCTATTCTGTTCCGTAATAATGGACCGAGACTCAATGCAAGTCAATGGGCCCGCAAAATCCCCAGAAGCCGCACGGAAGCACTTCCATGTGACCTCCGACCGGTGCCTGTGCCGTCTGTGTCCCGCTCCCGCGCCAGCCCCGCAGCTGCCCGCACTGCAGAGTCAGCATCTGCCCGCACTGCAGTGTGTCAGCATCTGCCCACACTGCAGTGTGTCAGCATAAGCGCGCACTGCATTGTCAGCATATGCCCGCATTGCAGTGTGTCAGCATTTGCCCGCACTGCAGTGTGTCAGCATATGCCCGCGCTGCAGTGTGTCAGCATATGCCCGCAATGCAGCACGAGCAGGCGCGGGGATGATGAGCGCTGCCGTCAGGATATTAGTAAAGTTCATTACCTGCAGTGATGAAGTGCTGCCCTCCTGACGTCAACGCTCGTCACGAACTGCTACGTTCTCATATCACCTCTCGCGGGCGGCCCGTGACTAGCGGTAACGTCACGGGTCGCTTGCAAGAGGTGATCTGAGAACGCGGCGGTCATTGAGCTTAGTGACCAGCGCTGACGTCAGCAGTGCAGAGGCTTCCATCACTGCAGGTAATGTACCTCGCTCCTGAAGACAGCGCTGGTCATGCCCTGTAGTGACCTGGGCTGACCTATTGATGTTAGCTCTGGTCACTGCACTGCTCTCCCAGCCAATGGGGAATGTTATGTTCTTCTTTGACTGTGACAGTGAGAATGGATTATCATGGGACCCCCTAATTGGATTACGTCGGACCCGGAATGGTTTTTCCCTTTTCAATAAATTGGTGAAAGAGGGAATGTGTTGGGGAGTTTTTTTCAAATAAAAATTTGTTTGTCGTCTATATTTTTTTTTATTATTACTGACTGGGTTAGTGATGTCGGGTATCTGATAGACGCCGTGACATTGCAACCCCAGGGCTTGATGCCAGGTGACATTGCATATCTGGTATCAACCCCATATTTTACCCCGTTTGCCACCACACCAGGGCATCGGGATGAGCTGGGTAAAAGCACCAGGATTGGCGCATCTAATGGATGCAGCACTTCTGGCGCGGCTGCGGCCTTCTATTCTTAGGAGTGGAGTGCCCTCTGTTTTGAATTACCAGCCAAGGTGAAGCTGTCAGCAGTGGCCTGCAGGCTACAGCCGTCTGCTTTACCCGAGCTGGCTACAAAAAATAGAGGGGACCGCACGTCTTTTTTTTTTTTTTAAATTATTTATTTCAATTTTTGGCTAAATACAAGGCTAGGCACCCTTTAGTGCCACATGAAAGGCACTAAAGGGTGCAAGATTACAAAATGCTGGGGAGTGGGACATTATATGTCTTTCTTATTTATTATCTATCTATCTATCTATCCCTCTAGCAATCCCTCTATTCATTCGTTCATCCCTCTATTTATCCCTCTAGCTTTCTATCCCTCTATCTATTCCTCTATCTATCTATCCATCTATTTATCTATCTAGCTGCTTCCGTGTTTTCAGTCCGCAAAAAAACAGAAGGCACACGGATGACACACGTATGACACACGGCCCATATACGGAACAGAACGGATGTCACACAGATGCCACACGGATGCATCTGTTAAAAAAAAAAAGGACCGTTTTTTGCGAACCGCCAGGAACGGGACAGTTGTGTGAATATAGCCTTATGTAAATTGGAAATCTGGGGTTAAAACAACATTTTAGTGGTAAAAGTGTAATTATTTTTTCCTCACCGCCCAATAGTATAAAATTTTGTAACACACTTGTAGTGTCAATATGCCCACTACTCAATCATAAATTACCTCCTATACAGGCGCCATTACAGAGGTGTCGACACTGGCTCGCTTGACATTTTATGTCATGGGATCCTTCACTGTCTTTTCCGTCATATAAATCAGACATCTGGAGGAAGCAAGAGCAGCCCTCACTTCCTCTGGATGTCAATTATGTCCAAAAAAGATGACAGTGAAGTGGCCGCTGATTGGCTGCAGGGGTCACGTAACATAACAATGTCAAGCAAGCCAGTGTCGACACCTCTAGAATGACGCTTTTACGGCTGGTAAGTATAGATGATAATATTTTCATTGAGAGAACATAGTGATTGAAAAGAGGTGTCCCAAGTGGTGCACAACCACTTTAATAATAACAATATAAATTTAACAAATCTGATTGTGTCCTTACTAATAACAATAATAATAATAATAATAATTATTATTATTATTATTATTATTATTGCTACTATTATTGCTATTGTTAAGTGTTAAATCCTAATTGTTAATTTTATGTTATTATTAATATTGTTTTCTTCTTCGTTATTTTTTTTATTAATTATAATAGGTATAATAATAATAATAATATTATAAGGACCACCACTGTTATAAGTAGTAATAATACTCCAATTCTAAAAAAATATTATTTGTAATAATAACAGTAATACTCTGCCTACATAGCCATATTCTCTAAGGTACACTTAGGGGTACTTTGCACAGTACGACATCGCAGGTGCGATGTCGGTGGGGTTAAATCGAAAGTGACGCACATCCGGCGTCGCTGTCGACATCGTAGTATGTGAATCCTTTTTACTACGATTAACGAGCGCAAAAGCGTCGAAATCGTATGATCGGTGTAGCGTCGGTCATTTCCATAATTTCGGAAGGACCGATGTTACGATGTTGTTCCTCGTTCCTGCGGCAGCACACATCGCTGTGTGTGAATCCGCAGGAGCAAGGAACATCTCCTACCTGCGTCCCGGCTGCAATGAGGAAGGAAGGAGGTGGGCGGGATGTTTACGTCCCACTCTTCTCCTCCCCTGCGCTTCTATTGGCCGCCTGCCGTGTGATGTCGCTGTGACGCCGCACGACCCGCCCCCCTAGGAAGGAGGCGGTTCGCCGGCCAGAGTGACATCGCAGGGCAGGTAAGTGCGTGTGAAGCTGCCGTAGCGATAGTTTTCACTACGGCAGCAATCACAAGATATCGCAGCTGTGACGGGGGCGAGGACTATCGTACTTGGCATTGCTACCATCGGCTTGCGATGTCGTAGTGTGCAAAGTACCCCTTACTTTCCTTGTACATATGCCTCCTCACTGCTATGAGAATAGTTTACTTAGCCTTTTTGTTAATTGAAAGCAGAATTATATATAGTTGCCCTTGCATCCACAAATCATCAGATGATTACATCTAATGTACAAACTTGTACATTTTTACTATTGTCCTAGCAGATACTACACAATAAATAACTAAGAAACCACAATTGATAAGTCTCATCAGTTCTAAGATATATTCTAAATATGCAAACTATTATACAGTAGGTGAAACACTCCCCATGGTAATCATCACTGACCATTTTCTTGGTAGACAACATTATTGTTCATTTCTTTCTTCTGCTTCACACGAACGGGTTTGTTTAGTATTTGAGGTTCTGGATTTCTCTTTCCTTTAGCCTTCGGTGGTTGTGGAGATATGAGATTATCCACAGTATCGGCAGAACCTCCGGTAGACTTTGTGTGACGCTCATGTCTCTGCCAAAAAAATAAAAATCATAAGGTTACTTTATGAAAATGTTAAGATGTAAAAAATATGTACAGTAATCAAAATGTGTTTTAGAACAGGTCTTGGTCAAGTCTGATCACCACTCCTCAAATTATTAAGATTTGATATTTTGCTTGAAGTTATAGGGCAACCATCATGAGAGCTGTCATGGTGGTTTCTAAGAAATATGTGTATAACTAAGAAATTATTGAACAATTATAAACTACCTGTCAAAAAGCATAATTTTATATTTACATGTGACTTTTTAATGTTGGGGTAGGTAAAAAGTTACAGTAAGAAGTGCAAAAGGGAACTAAATTCTAAAAGGCGTTCGCAAAACGAAGGGTCTAGTATCATAGAGGCAGTCCATGCTGCTGCCATGTAGACCCTGGAAAGCACAGTCCTGCCAGAGGTGACTGCATTCCTTATTTTTCAGGTGGTTATAACCTATACATGGATCCCATTCTCCAAAGGCACTTTTATGTAACCAAACAAAAGTGTGAATAATTAACTCAAAGATCAGTGAAATGAGACAGTGTGCAAATACGTCCTAGGTGGTTAAGGGTATAATGGTGTGAACCGGTCCCTGCCGGGAGGTGGTGAAGGGACATAGCAAAGATATGGCCGTACTTAAATTAAATTGTACACACAAAAAACGTTTGTTTTAAGAAGGCTTTGATGTGTTATAATGAGGAAATTCTTGGACTAGGTTACATAATGACTATATCTGTCATTACCTGTTGAGGTAATGTACCTCACTGACATGTATACCAAATAGGTCTGTACTATCCTTACTGGCTCAGTGTCACATGGACATTTTCACAAACTTCCCCGACTGTCATGTCAGCATCTGCTTCTGTTCAGACTACATAAAGATTCTGACACTCCGCCCAATACCTTCTCTGGTGTTGGCAGACTCGGGCGTTGACCTGCATAGTGTTAATTCGTAGGCAGTCTAGCAAGAGTTAATCTCTTTTAGTCTGCTTGTTAAGCCCGCTTTACACACAGCGACATCGCTAGCGATGTCGCTGGTCAAAGCACCCACCCCCGTCGGTTGTGCGTCACGGGGAAATCGCTGCCCGTGGCGCACAACATCGCTTACACCCGTCACACATACTTACCTGCCTAGCAACGTCGCTGTGGCTGGCGAACCACGTCCTTTCTAAGGGGTCGGTTCGTTTGGCGTCACAGCGACGTCACTAAGCGGCCGCCCAATAGAAGCGGAGGGGCGGAGATGAGTGGCCGTAACATCCCGCCCACCTCCTTCCTTCCTCATTGCGGGCGGCCGCAGGTACAAGGTTGTTCCTCGTTCCTGCGGTGTCACACATAGCGATGTGTGCTGCCGCAGGAACGACAAATAACCTGCGTCCTGCAACAGCAATGATATTTGGGATAAGAATGACTGGTCAACGATCAACGATTTGCTAAGTAATTTTGATCGTTAACGGTCGTTCCTGCGTTTCACATGCAATGACGTCGCTAACGAGGCCGGATGTGCGTCACGAATTCCGTGACCCCAACGACATCTCGTTAGCAATGTCGTTGAGTGTAAAGCCCGCTTTAGTCTCCTTCGATCACATGCTATGGGGAAGCTAATCACATTTACTCCCCTCCTAATTATTCTGGATAGATCCTTCCCACCTATGCTAGCTATAGTCTAACTTAGCTGATCTGGTGAGGTATAGTGATCCACACTATCTGGTGGTTGTTATACTTGTTGCTGCGTGTGGTTGTGGAGTTAACCCTTGTTGCTTTTTTGTTGTTACCTTCCTGCTGTTGCTTTACTTCTGAGTCTCTCATTGTCTATTCCTGTGTGTGTGCAGTGAGTCAGAGTTTTGGTTTTCCCTCGTCTGTCTTTATCTGTTTTCTATCACACTCCTGCCCTGTCCTTCCCTGGTGGGAGAGGGGTATCAGAATAGGCAAAAATCCAGCATCACGGAGAGTTGGAAGATTAAAACTCGAATATATTAAGCAGAAAAAATAAAATCATACAGACTGTGCGGGGAGCACAAAAATTACAGGTGGAAACATGTGGGTTAACCTATGCGTTTCGACCAGAGAGTCTTATTCATGACATGCCATGAATAAGACTCTCTGGTCGAAACGCGTAGGTTAACCCACATTTTTCCACCTGTAATTTTTGTGCTCACCGCACAGTCTGTATGATTTTATCTTGTCTGCTCAATAAATTCGAGTTTTAATCTTCCAACTCTCCGTGATGCTGGATTTTTGCTTTTCCTGATATCCACTACCGCCCGGGCCAGGGCGTTCCGTGCATCGGTGCAGGATCCAGGAGTGAAGAGGGGTGAGCTGACAATTCTTTACATTTTCTCAGGGGTATCAGAATAGTACTGATCAGGAGCATAGTCAGGAACAGGACTCAGGCAACTCCAAAATGAGGAATAACCCTGAGATTAGGGATAGCCTAGGGTCCCCTAGCGTGAGGGACAGCATAGGAGCTCCTGTCTGCCGCTATCCTAACAGTCACCTCACGACACTCAGGGTGTGAATTTCGAGTCCCATATGCCGGAGAGTTTGCTTTGGCCGAGCACTCCTATGTTCTCTATGATAGAGTCACTGCCAGACTTCTCTGCCAGCATTTTGTCTCCATGAAATTAAAAAGATTGTACTTCAGAGATCCGATGTGTCGGATTCTTCTCTTCCCAAACATCATCTGTCGGGAGAAGAGTCAGGAGCACCCATATACAGTGTGTCCACCCATATCCTGTCCACCGCCATTAACTTGAGAACAGTGGCAGCTATAGGCATAGAAGTGGTGTCTAGGTATAGTAAAGCCATGCGCTACGCAATGAAACCATCTATAGCGCCACCTGGTGGGAAACAACGGACTTAGCATTTTTATCTCGAAAATAGAACGAGATAGAGGAAAAAAAGTGAATTAAAAAATTGTAGGGCATCATCAATTCAATACGAATCAACACCTTGCATACAGAAATGGTATGATATGAAACCGATGACACCCCAAAACATTGAATGCTGGTCATGCATATGGCGCTCATTTAACTTTGATGCTTAAAGTGGCCACCGTCAGCTGCAATGCACATCTGGACTATGGACAGCATACTGCATCTTGCTGCACGTTGTACAATATGGTAGGTGACACGTTTGCACAAGCATCTGTAATAGGTCGTCGTAGGTCCTGCAATGTTGGTGGAGGGGTCGCATACACCTGCTGTTTGATGTGACCTCACAGAAAGAAGTCAAATGGGGTCAGGTCAGATGAGCGTGGAGGCCACTCCACGCAGCCACCATACCCAATGACTTGTAGGAAGGTCTCCATGAGGTATCGCTTCATGTCCACAGACTTGTGAGTTTTACATGTTCTTATCATAGCATTTCTGTATGCAAGGTGTCGATTCATATTGAATTGATGATGCCCTACAACTTTGTAATTCACTTTTTTTCTCTATCTCATTCCGTTTTCGAGATAAAAATGCTAAGTCCGTTGTTTTCCACCAGGTGGCGCAATAGGTGGTTTCATTGCGTAGCACATGGCTACTTTACTATACCTAGACACCACTTCTATGGCTATAGCTGCCGCTATTCTCAAGTTAATGGCAGTGGCCAGGATATGGGTGGACACATTACACTGTATATCAGACTGTCAGCTAATCTGGCGAATATTGTCATGTTCAGCCCACATTAGTATAATGTGATGTGGCTTTTACACATTGGATTCAAAGCTGACCATACACATGCAGTCCATTTCAACAAGTTAATAGCTGGTTAATGAGTATTCCCAATTATCAGCCAGTCTAAACAGCCCACCAAAAAATGCACATTTATCTAGATATATGCTAGTACCAAAAACATGATACCGGATGGGGCCTGAACAATCAAATGACACTTTGTCTATCATCAATCAAACTTATCTGCAGAACCAGATGGTCGAGTCATTTTTAAAACAATGGTAGAATTGTGGGGTTTTTTCACCATGCCACCTCTCTTGGATTTTTTCCCATTTTCCTGTGCATGATATGGTAAATTGAATGACGTCTTTAATAATTATCATTTTTTCGGAAAAAAATACAGACAGATAGATGATAGTAGACAGATAAACAGTCAGATAGTAGATAGATAGATAGATAGATAGATAGATACATAGATAGATAGATAGATAGATAGAGAGATAGAGGGATAGAGGGATAGATAGATAGATATTGTTAGTATCATGAAGCGCTTATTTAAAGACTTGTTTACAGAACACCCTATTCTGGTTGTTAAACACATTTGTTCCCCAATGACAATCTTTGATTCCTAAGTGACCCTTTTCTAAGGCCAGCGCGTCTATGGGGACCGTGTGCTTGCGGTTTTGGTGTGAGTTTCCTTAGTAGCAGAACACATCTCATCTCTTGCCTACAACTACCTGCCTAATTATCTGCCATTATCTGGTGGATAAAACAAGTCCCTGGGCTACAGCAGTTCCTCTGGAAACCACATAAATAAATACATTCCAGAAGAGCACCTCAACTGAAACAGTGCTTGGGATCAAGTGCGCTCTATAAGAAATGTCCTATGAGTAACAGAACAATTGCTATAACACTTATTGGAAATCCAGCACACTGGGTGATCGTTCATGGAAAATTTGCTATGAAAGGAAGCATAATGTACTTTCCTTGTAATGACACATGATATCTATTGTTCATATCTTCCTTTTAGCCATTAAGTAATATTATTGTTGGTTTAGTTACAATAATGTCACATAATAAAAAACACTGTTTACACACAATCAATGTCATTGTCCTCGATGCGCTGCACGCTTCATAGTTACCACGTTAGTAATGTGATCTCCCGGACATCAAAAGCCGGTGATCACCCATTTATCAAAAGCCAGCAAAATAAGGAATAATGTTATTTTATTTCAGCACTGCAGTGTTGCTTTAAATGTAAGTCAGTTGACCCTTGTCTTAGGGGTACTTTGCACGCTGCAACATCGCTAGCCGATTGTAGCGATGCCGAGCGCGATAGTCCCCGCCCCCGTCGCAGCTGCGATATCTTGTGATAGCTGCCGTAGCGAACATTATCGCTACGGCAGCTTCACACGCACTTACCTGCCCTGCGACGTCGCTATGGCCGGCGACCCGCCTCCTTCCTAAGGGGGCGGGTCGTGCGGCGTCACAGGGCAGGCGGCCAATAGAAGCGGAGGGGCGGAGATGAGCGGGACGTAAACATCCCGCCCACCTACTTCCTTCCTCATTGCAGGCGGGACGCAGGTAAGGAGATGTTCCTCGCTCCTGCGGCTTCATACACAGCGATGTGTGCTGCCGCAGGAACGAGGAACAACATCGTACCTGTCTGCTGCGAAATGATGGAAATGACCGACACTTCACAGATCACCGATTTTCGACGCTTTTGTGATCGTTTATCGGTGCTTCTAGGCTTTACACGTTGCAACGTCGTTACTGGCGCCGTATGTGCGTCATTTTCGATTTGACCACGACGAGATCGCAGTAGCGATGTCGCAACATGCAAAGTACCCCTTATACTCACCTGCCACCATCTTCATCTGTTTCCAGCATTGCTCCTGTCAGTCTCTGACGATTTGTGATCTGACAGGAGGTCCAGTGTTTCACAACACAATATCAGTCTATGAGAGCCTTGGTCAGGCTCTCATAGAGTTGGATTGAGCACTTGTGTGGTAACTTCTGACTTCTGGCCAGTCTGGAGTTACAGTCATAAGATGGTACCATGGGACTAGAGCGGCAACGAAAAACGGTGAAAACTCCGGAGGGTAAGTATAACGTTAGAGGAAGGGGATTGGATTTAAAGCTCAACTTCAGTGGTGAAAAAAGAAAAACACTTTAAGCACTTGCACCGCTTTTTCTTCCATGTGAGTCATTCAAAGTTTGTGAGGCTTCAGAATCTGGTTTAATAGTTCCAAAGGTTTTAGGTTGAAGGGAGACATAAATCCATTGAGTTTAACTGATAACCTAACATGATGACCCATAGAAAGGCTACAACCCATGGGGCAGATGCTCATTGCCCATATTAGTGGAAAGACTCCACATACTAGTTCCCTGGATCAACGTCCTATCACAGAATTTCACACCCATAACCTGTAATATTATATTTATCATCAAGAGCATCCAGGCCCTCCTTGTCCTTGCATGTTCGTCAATTAGCAATAACAACATCATGTGGCAAATAGAAGAAAAGGCTGTGGAAAACAAGCGCAAATAGGGTCTTACCCCAATATGTGTGGGGTGGGGAGGGGGGAGTAATGATACTCACCAATTGTAGTTGTGAAAGTCACAACTACTATAATCGCATATGCAGATCGAGCCACAGCTGCAGCCACCCAAACGGCAGATAACAGAGAGAGATGGAGAAAGGTGTTTAAATGCAGCACCAAAGGATCACTTGTTCAGAAGTTCAGATCAATGTCACTTAATTTTCATACAGGTCTACGCGTTTCAGGAGCACCTGCCCCCTTCCTCAGGACCGTCAGGTATACAAATAACATCAAAAAAGTGACATTGATCTGAACTTCTGAACAAGTGATCCTTTGGCGCGGCATTTAAACACCTTTCTCCATCTCTCTCTGTTATTTAACATCATGTGGCAGAGAGTTCCATAGTCTCACTGCTCTTACAGTAAATAATCTGCGTCTATGATTAGGTTTAAACCTTCTTTCCTCTAGATGTTGTGGATGCACCCTTGTCATCATTGTAAGCCTGGGAGTAAAAAGATTAGAAACATCATAGTACTGTCCTCTCCTACATTCGTACATTGTAAAAAGATCGACCCTAGGTCTTTATTTTTCAAAAATAAATAACCCCAAGTTTGATAACCTTTTCTCGTATTGCAGTGCAGTTCACCCATTCCCTTAATAACCTTGGTCGCTCTTCTTTGTACCCGCTCTAGTCCAGCTATGTCTTTTTAAGCATATTGTGTATAATTTTGGGTTCCAGTGTATATACTGCCGAGCATTAGACCTCTCTAAAGCCAGGACGTGCATGACCGGAAGTGAGAGGCATTCTGATCATGTGCACTGACCCTGAGCCTGGCGTCTGAAGCAGTGACAACGGACACAGGTACGCGCGTCACTGCTGATGAAGCTGGGCAATGGAAATTGAATAGCATGTTAGCACGCCCCTGTGGGCATGCTTACATGCTAAGAGGGCGGACTAGATGGGGGATATAATGCCCTTGCAACTTGTCCCTGCGCTCATTAACATATCATAAATGATCTTTAGAAATACTTTTTACTAGATCTCTTTATGTATTCTACTAGATGCAGGGACAATTAGGTAGGGATTAGCATAATGCACCCAGAACTGCTCGTGGTTCTGGGTGCATATTGGACCTGACAAGTTCTCTTTAAAGGCCCAGTCACACACACGACTTACCAGCGATCCCAAAAACGATGCTCCCTGATAGGGGTCGCTGGTAAGTTGCTGGGAGGTCGCAGGTAAGATGTCACACAGTCAGACCTTACCAACGATGCAGTAGCGACCTGTATAACGATCTCAGCAGTCACTGTGACCCTGTCACACAGTGTCAAACACAGCGATGTGTCCTGCCCAGCAGGACATCACCTTTGAAGAAAATGGCTTGGACCATTCTGCAACGACTAGAGATCTCACAGCAGGGGCCTGATCGCTGGTAGGTGTCACACATAACGAGATCGCTAACGGGATCGCTACTGGGTCACAGAAACCGTGACTCAGCAGCGATCTCGCTAGCGATCTAGTTATGTGTGAAGGTACCTTTAGTCATTTTTATCAACAAAGCATGTTCCCTACTGATTAATCCTCTACAATCTGCACCATTAGCACAATGCCTCAGCATTAGAGGGGTTGTCAGTGGAAACAAGTTATTCCCTATCCATTGGAAAGGAGATAACTTGTTGTTCAGTACCTGTTCACCACTGGAGCTTAGGGTACCTTCACACTTTAACGATGCAGCAGCGATCCGACCAGCGATCTGACCTGGTCAGGATCGCTGCTGCATTGCTACATGGTCGCTGGTGAGCTGTCAAACAGGCAGATCTCACCAGTGACTAGTGACCAGCCCCCAGCCAGCAGCGACATGCAAGCGACGCTGCGCTTGCACGGAGCCGGCGTCTGGAAGCTGCGGACACTGGTAACTAAGGTAAACATCGGGTATGGTTACCCGATGTTTACCTTAGTTACCAGCTCACACCGCTTAACTTAGCGTGTGCAGGGAGCAGGAGCCTGCACTGGCAGCGTGAGAGCTGCGGAGGCTGGTAACGAAGGTAAATATCGGGTAACCACCTTGGTTACCCGATGTTTACCTTGGTTACAGCTTACCGCAGGCTGTCAGACGCTGGCTCCTGCTCCCTGCACATTCAGGATTGTTGCTCTCTCGCTGTCACACACAGCGATGTGTGCTTATCAGCGGGAGAGCAACAATAAAAAAACGAACCAGGGCTGTGTGTAACGAGCAGCGATCTCACAGCAGGGGCCAGATCGCTGCTCAGTGTCACACACAGCGAGATTGCTAATGAGGTCACAAAAAACGTGACTCAGCAGCGATCTCAGTAGCGATCTCGCTGTGTGTGAAGTACCCCTTACACAGATCAGCAGTAAAGGGGAACAATTGCTGAAGGTCGCAGTGATGAGACACTCCTCAATGAGCAAGTTATTACCCATCCTGGGGACAGGTGATAACTCGTTTTTACTGGAAAATCACTTTAATAGAGCCCAAATGATAAAGAACTATGTATTGAGTTGTGACCTCCGGTGTGCTCCATGAAACACTGGAGCTGCCACCAGGTCACAAATCCCCAAGACCGCCAACCTGAGCAACATCGATAAAAGATGATGACGACGGAAAGTGAGCATTAGACAGAGGGCAGGGGACTTCGATTTAAAGCACCACTCTAGCAGTACAATAAAAAAAAAGTTGGAGTGGTGCTTTAAGGAGGAACATGTTATAAAATCTAAGTTTTCAACTTACTCTTATATCTCTCCAGATGGAATAATTGAGGCAGGGGAACAGCACACTTAAAGAGCTAAAAAAAAGGGTCTTTAGGATTGGTTTATTATAGGGAAAACAATTAATTATTAAAAAACATATCAGGAGGGCAGTGGATGGCAACGGATATACCTAAGGTGGTCACTTTTTATAGCTTTGAATGATAAATTATATTCAATGAACTAGCATACCCGCATCCGGTGACCTTATAACCTCTTGTTTTTGTCTTTTCTCTTTTTACCACCAATAGATTTAAGTGATATATATTGACTGTTTGTGTAATTACCCGGGAATCCCAGGGCAGGTGACTGAGATTGCCATTTGGCCATGATTGTGGAAGCACGTTTACCATTGTGTCTGTAATCCTTAATGTGATGACACTTGACTACTATTGGCATTTAAAAACAAAACCCAAGAAACAAACAAAAAAACACAGATTGACCATATACCCTATCATAAGAAAATACAAATAAAATAAGTAAACAGTAATAGTACAAGTAAATAACATAGCGTACTCATTTAATGCTATTTTGATCAAAAAAGCATAAAAGCCATCCCTCCGCAACAAGGTGTACCCAGCCGGGACAGTCCTATTCTGTCTCTAGTATTAAAACCTCACCTTGTGTTGGGTATATGCTCAATTTGTTTTTTCTCTTAAATTATGTCTGTGAAATGGCCAGTGTGAAGGTGGTGTTTGTAGACGCATTAGCAGCTTGTCCCTTGAGATGCTGGCGCATGCGCAGTGAGGAATGCTATCACTGCTATCCTTTTGTTAAAGGTTTTTATCTTGTACCTTTATACTTATGGGGACTAGTATTGGCATTTGAGATTATGGGTAATTTATTTTGTTTTACTCTATGTATATTTTTATCTGTTTTTGATATGCAATACATAGGAGTCAGTGTCTTGCACTCATTGGTGAAACACTATGGGGATGATTCATTAAGACTAGCATAGTGCACACCAATCTTAATGAAGTGCTCAATGGAGTACACTGACCTGATTTATTAAGCAGCGATTGATGCTTCATGAATAAGGCACATCTGGTACCCAGCATGTGCCACCATCAGAAACCTAAACCTGCTGGGGGCAGACATACATTTCTGAAGCAAGTAATGTCATTTTAGTGGCGTAACTTATGATGAATTTGGCGGCCCTGTCCCGCCCATGCCACGTCCATATTGGCGTTGCTGAACAGGATTGGTGTGCAAATGCCAAATGTCACAATATTGTTACGCAATTGCCGAGTTGCACAAAAATATTGCAACTTATTAAGGTGTGTATGCTTCATAAAGGCCTGTAATTCCATGTATTTGTCAAAATAAATACTTAGTGAAACTGAAATGACAAAGAAAAGGGGGGCACAGATGGTGTCTTATCCGGTGGTGCCAGGAAGAATAAAATTAGGTGCACTAACCCAGTGAGGTTGTGTTATAGACACAACCCCTATAACAACGTGTTGAGGATGGCTGCTGCAGAACCAAGAGGATAGCTTTGGAGGAAATGGAAGAAAAGGGTTAACCCGCCCTGCCAGAAGATCAATGAGGATTAAGATGTTAGATTTTATTGTTCAACACGATTCGGAGCCATAGGAACAAAAATCAATACTGTACATACATTACATTATTATACATGTATATTATTGATTTTGTGTTCCTGAAGAAGGAGCCTATCGCTCCGAAACGCATCGAACAATAAAATCTAACATCTTAATCCCCATTGATTTTCAGTGATCTTCTTCTGGCACCCTGGATTAACCCTTTTCTTCCATTTCCTCCAACATCAAAATAAATACTATTTGATAAGTCATCACCCACTTTGGATGCTGCCTATTTCTCTAATGTTTGTATATATCAGGAGCGCTGTCTGGTCATGTTTTATTGACGCAAATTAATATATCACTCAGCTTTTGATCGTTTATAAAAAGAAAGTCCCTAAAAAAAAAGTCCCTATTCCAAAGTCCAGAAGAATAGAGCCTATAAGCAGGCCATCACTGTATTTCTCAAACCCTCTATCCTTCATTGAGTTGAACCCGCTGGCTACAGGAGGCACAATGGGGCCATTATAAAAGAAAAACAAATATTTACTAGGAGCAGTGCTGGTTGTTCTGTTGACACAGTGCAGAAATTTGCTTAATGTGTGACTCGGACCCCCACTGCACATAGTTAACTAAACATACCTTAAATGACTCAAGGCTCAACTAAAAAAACTGCCCTCAACCTTACCAAACCATTTTTCTTCTATATGTATGCAAGAAGAAAACAGGTCCGCACAATCATTAAACAAAGCAAATTGAAAAAAGTATATCGTCAATAACACTAATAATATTACGTGGCATTGATGCAATAATCATAGGAGTAATATGTCATAACATCATGAAGAAACACCTAATAATAGAAAAAAATAACAATGCATAGAAATCAACTTTGGTTTTCTCTCAGGCCTCAATACCTAAACCAGTCTCTGTTTTTGCGTTTATTATTTTCATCCCCACTTTCTAGGAGCCATATTTTTTCATATTTTCTGCGGTTTTGAACGGCACAAATGATTTTATCACATAATGTATTGGAAAATAGAAACCAATTCTTTTTCAGAATTTAAATAAAACAACAATTCTGATATTCTTTTTTGGGCTTCATTTTTAGAGAGTTCACTTGTGCAGTAAAAAAAAAACTGGCGAAAGAAAAAAAAATCTTAAATGTGTAAATTGCCAAGTGATTGTAAAAACAAACAACTTTGCTGTTTATTTGCATATTAAAATTCCTCTCCATTTTTAAGGATATACAAGGGACTTTACGAAAAGGAAAAATGTGCCTAAGCACTAAACGGCAGATCATTG
The DNA here is from genome assembly GCF_048569485.1 of Anomaloglossus baeobatrachus. Taxonomy (NCBI): domain Eukaryota; kingdom Metazoa; phylum Chordata; class Amphibia; order Anura; family Aromobatidae; genus Anomaloglossus; species Anomaloglossus baeobatrachus. The sequence continues at coordinate 217,426,616 of NC_134358.1, read as the reverse complement.
CTACCTCCCTGTTGCGCTTGGCGCTGTTCTTCGCCAGCACAGAGTGGTCACAGATTGCTACTGCTGGTTAACCTGCTTCTGCTAACATTGTGTCAACAGACTGGTGGCTTCTCATCTGCTTTGCTCTGTAGAAGGGACAGGACAGCCGACATCATGCTGATTGACAGCCAACTCTCCCAGTTAAGGCCCCGTCACATGCAGCGACGTATCTAACGATATATCCCCGGGGTCACGGATTCCGTGACGCACATCCGGCTCGTTAGCGACGTCGTAGCATGTGACAACAAGGAACGACCGTTAACGATGGAAAATACTCACCTTATCGTCCATCGTTGACACGTCGTTCCTTTTTAAAAAATCAATGATTGTGGAAGACGCAGGTTGTTCATCGTTCCCGAGGCAGCACATATCGCTACGTGTGACACCTCGGGAACGACGAACTGCAGCTTACCTGCGGCCGCCGGCAATGCGGAAGGAAGGAGGTGGGCGGGATGTTACGTCCCGCTCATCTCCGCCCCTCCGCTTCTATTGTGTGGCCGCTTAGTGACGCCGCTGTGACGCCACACGTACCGCCCCCTTAGAAAGGAGGCGGTTCGCCGGCAACAGCAACGTCGCTAGGCAGGTAAATACATGTGACGGCTCCAAACGATTTTGTGCGCCACGGGCAGCGATTTGCCCGTGACGCACAAACGACGGGGGCAAGTGCTTTCACCAGTGATATCGTTAGCGATATCGCTGTGTGTAACACCCCCTTTAGTCAGCGGGCTGTCAATCAGTATGGCGTTAGCTGTCCTGCCCCGTTTACAGAGCAAAACGGAAAAGAAGCCTCCGCTCTGTTGATGAAGCCATTGTATCGCCGACAGGTGCAGGTCTGTGGCCTCTCTGTGCCGATGGAGAACGGCGCCAATCACAACAGACACATAGGTAACAACTGCCTGCCAGTTAGTGACAGACATTTTTTTTTTAATGTCCTTGTTATACAATTTAAGAAAGAAGGAATTAATAAATTAATTAATAATTAAGAATTAATTATTTTGGATAGTGATCATTGCCTAGGTTTCCAACCACCACTGCAATCTATCAGTGGTAGCCGCTCTTAGGCCAGTAGCACAACGCTTACAGCCTCGTTGCTACAGAGGTTGTAAGTGCTGCTCTGAAACTTGCCATATTCAGTGTCTACTATTTGAGTTAACATCACAACCTTGCCACTAGTCCAAACGGTCACTCATTCAGGAGTGTACCTTACTCATGAAGCCGGGGAGCGGCGTGTACTGAAACGAAATGATGACAAAACTCCATTTGATCATTTACAATCTTTAAGAAAATAATAAATTGCTTTGAGTCAACAAATTTGAAGACTCAGAAATTATTTCTTTTTTGGTGGAGCTCTGTGAGGGCTGTTCCAGTTTTGTTTCTTTATTGGTTGAGTGAAAGGGAAAATGAGATTCATATAAATTTCTACATGTTATAGATGTTTTATAAACAGTATATATACCTATATAGAAGAAAGTTCACATCAGAACCGAAACGTCACTATACACCTATGTGACCAATAAAGGTCAGGTAATTGAAAAATCTGTGTCGTGCTGTTTTTTGACTTTTTTATGGATGGTTATCTGAAGAAACCACAAGGTGGGAATATTTGCTATTGAAATGTCAACTCGTTTCTTCTTTTGCTCGTTGGTTAACATTTTTGGCACCCAACGCGCGGAGACCTTTCTCATATGCAATTCTTTTGCAAGAATTCTTTGAATACTGCCATATGAGATCCCTGTGACCTCAGCTACATGCCTGATAGTCACTCTTCGATCTGCCAATACAACTTCTTCAACTTTTTTCACATTTGCTTCATTGAGGGGCGTGGATGGGCGTCCTTCACGATGTTCCTCTTCCGTTGATGTTCTTCCCAGCTTAAATTCCTTGGCCCAGCGTGCAACTGTGGAATATGGAGAAGAGTCCCCCAATGTTTCCACCAAGTCGCTGTGTATGTCTTTGGTAGTCATTTTTTTCAAGCAGAGGTATTTGATGACAGCTCTGAGCTCGTTTTTTTCCATTTTGATGTTCACTCCTTGGCAGTTCATATTCAAATGAATGTAGCTCCCGGGAATCGTGGCCTATTTAAGTGATTTTTTTTTTCCTGGACTAGTGGGTACCTAAGAGGGAAGACAACATTTTATTTTAATTTCTGTGTGCAATAGAAATAACTGATTATCATTATTTTTGATTTGCCCCTCGTAAGAAGGAGAGTGATGGGATGCTACGCCAGATGACCTGGACTCCACAGTCACCAGACCTGAACCCAAATCGAGATGGTTTGGGGTGAGCTGGACCGCAGAGTGAAGGCAAAAGGGCCAACAAGTCCTAAGCATTTCTGGGAACTCCTTTAAGACTGTTGGAAGACCATTTCCGGTGACTACATCTTGAAGCTCATCAAGAGAATGCCAAGTGTGTGCAAAGCAGTAATCAAAGCAAAAGGTGGCTACTTTGAAGAACCTAGAATATAAGACATATTCTCAGTTGTTTCAGACGTTTCTAAGTATTTCATTCCACATGTTTTTATTCATTGTTTTGATGTCTTCAATGTGAATCTACAATTTTTAGAGTCAAATAAAGAAAACTCTTTGAATGAGGTGTGTCCAGACATTTGGTCTGTACTGTATGTATATATATATATATATATATATATATATATATATATATATATATATATATATATATATATATATATATATATATATATATATATAACGCATCAGTTATTCCACATAGCCAAATAAATCTCACTGTAAGATAAGGCACCTTAAAGACTGCTGCAAAAAAATTATTTGTGGGTATTTACGGGTTATGTTTTTATTCACTAAAGGAGTTTAAATGTTATCCCTTCAAATGCGGCATAACTTCATGATCAATGGGAGTCAGTCAACTGGAACTCCCATTAATGCCAAGAATTGGGCTCTTAAGAGCCCTGTGTGAATGGAACATTGCAGGGTTATGCAAAAAATCAATTTCTAATGGGACTGTTGGAGATAACTGAGCATTGAACTCGACTGGTCTTTGGCATTACCATTAAAAATGAATGGAGTGCATATGTCACGGTGGTCTCTCTGCATTTAGAGATACTTGACAGGTTTTGGGCCCGGAGTCTCACTTTGCCTTGGGAAACTCTGGAGATTAAACGTATTATCCTTTCTTTTGGTTAATCAAGGGTTAATGTCAGTTTTCCTTGCCAGCAGCTTCTGATTACTCCTCCTCAGGTGCTTCCAGTTTGTGACCACTCCCATCCCCTATAAGTAGTCACATCATCGCCCAGTAGAGGGGACCAGTTATTATAAATCTATTCTGAAGCTCGGCCTGGAAGTGGAAGGACCTGAATGAAGCCCTTGTAGTCAGAAGCAGTGTAGGCTGAAGTCCTGGTGTTTGACTGCAGCTGTAAAGTTGGACCTTATCCTTTTGTTGATTCCCCTGTCTGTCTTTCCTTCCCTTCCCTGTTGATTAGTGCAGCATTGAGACTAGTGTCTCTCGTCGGCCATCTCAATAGCCAGGATGTTTGCAGGGCTAGTGAAGGATTAGTTATCCGGCTCCGCAATGGGTTGAAATACCCCACATAGGGACACCAGGGAGCTCAGGAAACAGCTTGAGGTGAGTTCAGGTGGTGTCCCCTCACCCCTCTACCTAGCTTAAAGGCCCACTGTTGTTAAAGTGTCCCCAGTGTACCGCTTGTTTGTTGAGTGTATCGGTGTGTGCCAGACCTCCCCTGGTCTGTGCGTGACAGCATGTGTGAATAAATGGGCACCGCTCTATTCATTTGAGGCTAATCAGTGGCCTGGTTCTCTAGATCATTGGGGGTTCCAGCAGTGTGACTGTCAGAAATTGGGAATTTATCCATTACCCAAAGGATAGAGGCTAACTCCCAAATTTTAGATACCCTCTTTAATAATACCACCAAGCAGAAAGAGGTTTCATTAAAATTGTCACAATAGAAATATGGTTATCATTATACTTTAACCAATATACATTATATACTACAGAATTGGTCAGAATTGTGTTATTGATATTTATTGATTGAGGCTTCTAGTGCACAACCGAACGTTATTAAAAAGGTACTATTCTTTATATTGAATCAGTAGCTATGATGACATCTGTACCATATTGCCTTCTTCTAAACGTGTACACCTAAAAATATTTCAGATTGATGTTTTATTTATGAGGAAGGAGGGTGACGATGGCTTAATTTGACGAGCAGCCAACTGTAGTGAACTCTGTTACACATTGACCACCTTGGACCGTGCTGACTCACAGTATATGTCTAGTTTGTCCAGTCATTTCTAAGCATTTTTTCACTGTCACATGTGTCATTCTCACAATTATTAACTCATGTCATAGTCAAATTGTATCCTTGATTTACTTTCATTTATTGTTTATGCGATAATTATGTTATTATTATAAAATAACGGTAATATATCCATTAAACAAATTAAATCCATCATCCGACAGATTATAAATGGCGATAGTCCAGTGCTGATTTTTACCATAGAACATAGCAAAAGCTTGATCAGAGATACATTACTTATAGAAATGCAAATAGTGATGTATTCTGTATAAGCATTTTTGCCATGGAGGTTTTCTTCTTTTATTTTTTACAGATATTGATAATTTGATAACTACAAAGTCTTGTTGATTGTAACACTCCCGGCTGATGTAGTGGCAGCGAGCGGGATTAATGGACCCACTGGACCACTGGGGGACCTGGCCTTACTCTTGAGTGGGAGGGGCTTAACTAAGCACCCACCGCGAGGTGGACACCAGGTACTACTCCCAGTGCAGTGACCAGGACTGTGACAGATGACCCCCAGGACAGGTGACAGACTCAGGAATAGGTGGGTACAGGCAGGCTGGACAGGTGAGTATGGACAGGAATGGTGGACATAGCAGGGACAGACAGGTATGGGAACGCAAGTACTGGAGACGGACACAGGGATAACAGGACAGAGCTCAGAACCTGACAACTACCGTGTTTTTCCAAAAATAAGACCTCCCCCAAAAATAAGCCCTAGCAGGGATTTTCAGCATTTTCGGAGAAACGCTTAAATATAAGCCCTCCCCCGAAAATAAGCCCTAGTCGCGGATCAATAATGAAGTGTCCGTGCAGCTAAAAAAGATAGATACTGCAGGACACTTCATTATACACAGCGGCACCCGGCAATTACACTCACCCGACACTGAGCGGCAGGACCTGCAGTGATCACACACCCGCACACATCAGATCTCACACACACACACAATCAGATCTCACACACAAACATCGGATCGCACACACAGTCAGATCGCACACACAGTCAGATCGCACACACAAACATCGGATCAAACGCAAACATCAAATCACACACACAAACATCGGATCGCACACACATCGGATCGCATACACACTCCCCTCATCCAGCGACACCAATCTCTTCTCGCTGGGAGAATCCTGAGAGGCAGTGCGGTGGAGCACAACGAACAGGACCTGCGGCGGGACACGTGACTTGCTCTCATTCCCTGCTGTCATAAGTGCTGGATGTGATGTGACGTGATGTGTGTGTGTGTGTGTGTGTGTGCGATCTGCTGTGTGTGTCTGCAATCGGCTGTGTGTGTGTCTGCGATCAGTTGTGTTTTTCTGCGATCGGCTGTGTGTGCCTGCGTTCGGCTGTGTGTGCCTGTGATCTGCTGTGTGTGCCTGTGATCGGATGTGTGTATCTGTGATCGGCTGTGCGTGCCTGTGATCGGCTGTGCGTGCCTGTGATCGGCTGTGTGTGCCTGTGATTGGCTGTGTGTGCCTGCGATCGGCTGTGTGTGCCTGCGATCGGCTGTGTGTGTCTGCGATCGGCTGTGTGTGTCTGCGATCGGATGTGTGTATCTGTGATGGCTGTGTGTGCCTGCGATCTGCTGTGTGTGATCTGCTGTGTATATCTGCGATCTGCTGCGTGTGTGTGTGTGATCTGCTGTGTGTGTGATCTGCTGTGTGTGTGATCTGCTGTGTGTGTGATCTGCTGTGTGTGTCAGCGTGTCAGCTAGCAGCAGGGTAGGATGGCGTGCAGCACCTACCAGAGATCACAGGAGGATCTGGGAACCACGCAGACGTCCTGGTCTGGTGAGTATGAGTCTCCTGGGAAGTGGGGGGGGGTCTGCTTTTTTGGGGGGTAAACTTACCCCCAACCGTGTTTCTCCAAGAATAAGACCTCCTCCAAAAATAAGCCCTAGTGCTTTTTTTGGGGGAAAAAAAAATATAAGACAGAGTCTTATTTTTGGAAAAACACGGTAGCTAGGTAGCAGACTAGAACACTGACCGATTAATTAGAGGCATTCTGTAGGCACCTCCCTTAATGGGAGGATGCCTTAAATACACTGTACCTCTCAACCATAGGCTGAGAGGCCCTTTAAGATGAGCGACGGTGTGTGCGCACAAAACTTAGATGCACTCCTGGGAACAATGTGCGTCATGTACAAGGCCCGGGAGGGGAAGGATGCAGCAGTACACGTGGGAGTACAGGGGAGGACGTGACCCGGCCAGGGCAGTAAGTAAGTTGGTGTCTCTGCAGAGACACCAGTACTACATTAATTATGAATTAAAAAGTTATTCTACTTGTAAGAAAACTATTACGGGGCTGATTGTGGAACTCTGGCAACTTTTAAGAAAGCTTCCAAGGACATATTTGGCACTGGCCACTTCAATCAGAGAGTCCTAAGGAATGCTTTGGTGTTTAATCTTTCATCCCTGTACACGGATCTAGTTTTTTGCTGCAAAAACTCTTTTTGAGTCCATAGAGTAGCTTCTAACCGGTGAAGCTAAATTGGCATGGATTTGCTGATAGCTAAGGCTAGGTTCACATTTCCGTCAAAATGTATCAGTCACAATCCGCGTCTATGGTAAACAACGCAATCCGTTTAGCGGATTCCGTTGTGTCCCATAGACTTGTATTAGTGGCGGATTGCGACTGATTACCTTGCGTTGCATTCGCTGCACCACGGTCAGTCATTTTTGGACTGACCGCCGGACGGGAGCAACGCAGAATGTAACGTTTTTTGGGCCGTCAAAATTATCGCACAGCACACAAATCCGTCGCCATCCGTCACGCTTGTAATGGATGTCTATGGTGCTGGATTCCATCGTAATCCGTTTTACGACGGAATCCAGCGCTGGATGCTGTCATGCTCTACTGAGCATGCCCAGCATGTTTGGCACACCCACTGGGCTGTCCCAAACACAAATGGATCATGACTGATCCGTCAAAAAATGGACGCACAGCGGATGTAACGGACGCGACGGAGTAGTTTTTTCACAGGATTCCTGTGAAAGGAATCCTGTGAAAAACACATCTGTTGCGTCAGTTGACATCTAAAAAACAACTGATCCGTTGCTGACGGACCTGACTGATTTAAAACAACGGAAATGTGAACCTAGCCTTAGGCTAGTTTCACACTTGTGTTGAACGGCATCCGTTGCATTGCGTTGTGTGACGGATGCAAAGGATGCGTTGCATATAATGGCACAACGGATGCAACGGTTCGTACAAAACAACGGAAAGCTATTTTTTTTTTCTTTTTTTACCGGCAGCAGACTATTGTGAACGATCAACTGATCACCAGGCCGCCGGGCGCTCAGCTGATCACTCTCAATAGCCGGCCGCCAGGCGCTCAGCTGATCACTCTCAATAGCCGGCCGCCAGGCGCTCAGCTGATCACTCTCATTAGCCGGCCGCCAGGCGCTCAGCTGATCACTCTCAATAGCCGGCCGCCAGGCGCTCAGCTGAGCGCTCTCAAAAACCGGCTGCCGGGCGTTCAGCTGAGCTCTCTCAAAAGCCGGCTTCCGGGCGCTCAGCTGATCGCTCTCAATAGCCGGCCGCCGGGCGCTCAGCTGAACGTTTGGCCGCCGAGAGACAAAATAAAGTTTCTGTGATTAAAAAAAAAAAAAAAAATGAGCATGCGCAGTAAAAAATAAAGGTTTCTGCCGCTCAAAAAACGTTACATGCTGCGTTCCTTCCGCCCGGCGGAAGCAACGTCGGCCAGCGGAAGCAACGCAGGTACTTTTGGCACAATCCGTCATCCATACAAGTCTATGGTAAACAGCGGAATCCGTTAACGGATTCCGCTGTTTTCCAAAAGGGCGTATTGCGCCAAAAGGTAAATAACACAAGTGTGAAAGTACCCTTAGACAAACCAAAGAGACACAGCCAAAGACAAAATCAGTTGACAGGAACTAGGTCAAGAGGAAAACTGTGGATCAAGACAAGAAGGATGAGATCAACAGATAAAAATTTTGGTCTCAAGCTTCACGTTATACAGTTATGTAGTTGGTCAAGCATGCCTCTGCACAGTGTGAGGGTGGGAAGAGTGATCATCTACATGACAATCCCACCACATGACTTTGAATATCACTGCAATTGCTACAAGCTTTCCTCGAGGTCCAAGTAGTCAACATAAAGCAATAAGCCTATAAAGGACCACATTGCATTCAACCTGTAGAACTAGCATTCAAACCAAAGTCTCTGGGAAATACAGAATATTACTCCTATATATGTGAAAAAGTAATAGTATGTTGTGAGTCAGGGCATCACTATCGGAGCAGCAACGTAGTCCATTATTTGTGTCTATTGTGTTACAGTTAGCGGCTCTGGGTTTCTAGGGAGACAGGATGATGAGAGTGACACTTCCACTGGGACCCGCTTGCTACATACTTAGTTTAAATAGCAATTGCATGCAAGTTATTTCCATTTCAACAATTGATCTGCACTTACATCTTCTTACATAAATCAGTTACTTACATTCTCCTTACTCTTTCTATATCCATTTATGGGAGGTAACGATGATGCTTTGGACCTGTTCAATGTTGCGGATAAATTGAAAAACAAAAGTGATTATCAGTCAAATATTAAATAAATAAATAAATAAAATATATATATATATATATATATATATATATATATTACACCATAAAAATACAGACATTGGGATTAGGGTACTAGCGGTTTTCATACAGGGGAGGCTTTACAGAATGATATATGGGTAGTATGGCTACAAATTTAGAGGGAATCCATAATTTTACTTTCCAGTTATAAAGAATTGTAAGCTATAGTAATATCGCTATAGTGAGAATTATCAGGGCTTATGGTACAATAGACACCTACATACATCAGGACCAAGCGCAACATAAGGACAGTAATCAGCGTGTAACAAAAAGCAATATATCGGTATTTCAGCTTACCCTTGTGCCCTTCTCACAGATGACTTTGAGAATATTATATCACCATATGGCAACTTTTTGAATCTGTCTCTGCCGACTGCAACATAAAACTGTCCATTTTCAAGTTCAGATCCGTCTTGTATGGGCATTCCTTCTAACGTGTATAATCTACAGGGAATAACCAGAAATAGAGCATTTGTGGATTAACGGAACAGATTCTAAACAAAAGGTAAAAGGGAATGTCAGTAAGATTTCAATAATGTAGTTCTTTCAAAGACAAGTCCAGTAATACCTTTACATGGACAGTCTGTTCCTCCATTATGGAGAAATCAGAAGTCTGAAGCCTTTGTCACTCCAGCTCTATACCTTACCTAAGCATCCTCCTGCTTGACAGATGGGTCTATGGCCTGAAGTCACACAGCATAGAGACTGTTAACCAAGCAGGAGGAGGTGGTATGGGAAGAGAATAGAGCTGGAGTGACAGAGGCTGCAGATATACAGCCTCATTTTCAGATCAATTCAAACACTGATTTCTCAATAATGAAGCAACAGACTGGTTATGTAAAGGTATTGCTGGACTTGTCTTTGAAAGAGGTATGTGTTCTATTCACTGCCTAGAGTCAACTGGTCCTTCTTAACACAAAAGAGCCATCAGTGAAGTCACACAGTATAAAAGCTGCAAGCCAAGCAGGAGGAGGCGGTGCTGGGCACAGAATAGAGCTGGAGTGACAGAGGCTGAAGATCTTCTGCCTCATTTTCACATCAATTCAAACACGGATTTCTCAGTAATGGAGGAACAGACTGGCCATGTAAAGGTTTTGCTGGACTTGTCTTTGAAAAAGCTCCATGTACTTTTAACTAGTTTGGAGAGTGAAAACCTGCTGACATATTTATTTTAAAGTGCAAATCCAGGACTTTATAAAATGCATCTAAGCGCTAACAGACAGGTAGCTACCTGCTTGTTGTGCCCTGTTTGCCAGCACAGAGTAGTCACAGACCACTCCTGCAGGCTATCTAGCTGCTTCTGCTGACATTGCGTCAACCGAGCGTTGGCTTCTCATTCGCTTTGTTCAGTAGACAGGATGGGACAGCTGAAGTCATTCTGATTGACAACCTGCTCCCCCCCGTTACACAGCAGAGTGTCAGCTGTCAATCAGCAGTATGTCGGCTGTCCCGCCCCCTCTACAGAGCAGAGTGGAAAAGAAGCCTGTGCTCTGGTGACAAAGCCACTGTATCACTGGCAGGAGCCGTCTCAGAGCTGCTGAAGAACGGCATGGGCAGAACAGGCAGGTAGGTAGCAATTCCCTGCCTGTTAGTCATTGGGCACACATATATATATATATATATATATATATATATTATATATATATATTATATATATATATACACACATTTTTATTTTTTTTTCAAGTCTGAGATATACCCTTCAATGAAATAATTCAATGCAGGAACTATAGAAATTAGAAAACAAGAGTATCTTCCTGTTTATATTATATATACACTATATATCTCATTCAGAAGGATTATATCTGAAACAAATATTGGAATAAATTACTTAATTGGAGGCAGATTTTATACAATAGCAATAAAAGAACAAGAAAGCACTGTTATAATTAGCGGTAGGCAGAACACCAGACTGAAATTTTTCTGCAAGCATTATCCAGATTGTGCTGTAGATCTACTGCAGAATTGACAGCTATAGATTCACCAATGACAAATCAACAACATAATTGATTTGCTGCAGATTTTTTCCACTGCATGTGCATAGGGTTTTCAAAACCCTGTTCACACATATTATACTATAATCAGGTGCAGATCAGAGGCGCAAAATCTGCACCAAAAAGCTGAGCTCACCTTTAACGCAAGGCTAATACCTGTGTACAGCTCCATTCCGGAGTTTAACTTTGTCTGTAACCAAGGCAAGAACAAGCTCCCACTGATCCAGGACTTTCCTAGGAATCAATAAACGCACCACCGGGTTCATGATATCTCCATTAGCAATAAGGCTGGTTAGAAAAAAAGATGAACATGGTGAAGATGAATCTATTTCAATATAAACCAGTGTAGTGCCTGATACAAGACTACTCACAACACAGTGCATGGCTCCTGAACATTTTTTCTAAATCTTGCCGATACATTGATTCTGCTATGGGACACAGGTTTTACCTGGAAAAGACAGATATGTGAACAGTTCATTACAATAAAACATGAGATTTCATAAAAAAATTAAAGATGTTGTCTACTTGAAAAAATACTTTTAAGGCTGCTTTATACACAACGATATCGCTAGCGATTTGGTTAACGATTTTTCACGTTTTTGCGCTCGTTGATCGTCACTCCTTGGTGTCACACACTGCGATGTCGCTAATGGCGCCGGATGTGCATCACTAACGACATGACCCCGACGATATATCGTTAGCGATGTCGCAGCGTGTAAAGCACCCTTACCCTGAACTTCTTAACATAGATCAAGAAGGGGCCTCTGATGTTCAGCTAGCAGTTTTTCGAGAGGGGTATCTGGCAGCTTTACTTCTAGTCCCCTGCTCAACACAGCAGAGCGTTCCATGTGTTGGCCCATTATCAGAGCTGTACGGGGAGGGGGTTGGATGACATGGTCATTTTAATTGCAAGGGATAGCCTAGGCCCTAGGGGCTGGGTTTTCTATCGAAATGAAGCCATTCAGCCAGTCCCCTTGATATTGGTTACATGCCGACACAGGAATCTCTCCTTTATGGTGGAACCACGGAAAAGGGAACTGGGACCAAGGCTTACAGCTGAAGAACGGGGCACCTTTCAAAATATTTTTTATTCATATTATGAAAACATCTAAATCCTTTTTGCAGATTGGACAATGGCTCTGGAATATTATTCAAACTCGTGACTAAATCAGGCCGGGGTCAAAAGTCCTTCGATTGATGGGTACTTGGATTACAAAAGTTGAAGAAGTTCCTTCATAAATGCAATGAGGAGAATTGCTGTGACTTGAAACATGGAGAAAAAACGCCGCAGTAGTAAATATCATTCACCTGGACCTTGTCTACTTGGCCCAAACTTCTATCACTGCAAGGAAAAAGAAGTAAACTCCAACTTGATCACCGTGAAGTATATTTAGGTCACGGTTTAGGTCACGGTTTAAGTCTTTTTATAACATCAAGTTGAATGCTGCTTCTATTTCACTGGACAGCGTAGTTATAATGAGACTTCCAATACGAGATGTACTCACGCACTCCGGTAGAGGAAGAGCTGGGACATTTATGGTTAAAATTACAAACACTTTACCTTTCAATAAATACTTATAGTCAATCTGTCAGCAGGTTTTTGCTACCTCTTCTGAGAGCAGCATGATGTAGGCAAAGAGATCCTGAATCCAACGATGTATCACTTAGATTAATGGGTGCAGCCGGCCTGACACAATTCGAATTTTTAGATTTAGTCATGTAGCAGAGCTCCGAGAGCTACCCCTGCCAATACCAGGCTCTCAATACAGAGGGGTTGTGTTGGACTACTGTGCGTGTAACAATGTAGTCCGAGCAACGAGAAGTCCTGCTGCGCTAACAAACATAGCAAATAAACAACAGATCGGACCTTGTAAAGACAGGCACACCTGAATTCTATGTTTTAACCCTTGCAGCATGCCGTAATCAGCTTACATGGCAAAAACCTGCTGATAGATTCCCTTTAATAAATGTCTATCTGCTTTCCTGCACGCTTACAGGATCAGCCACTAGCTATAAAAGCACTAATGTATACTTCCACTGACCTCAACTCATTAAACAGCATATAAACATGTATAAACATATATATATAAACACTTATCAGAGATCCATGTTATTCTCTAATGTATTTTTCCTACAGGTTCTGAAATACACTTTATTCACTGATTCACCTCCAAGGACAGACTTTGTAATGCTCACGTCATATACATGTGGAATAAATCTCTAGTTGCAACATTTCAAAGCAATTTATTACCATAATGATTCCTATATTCACACAAAAGAAGATTTCTTATGAATATATCAGTTTTCTTCTAGTGCCACTTGTATTACCTCTTAGTAGTAAGTACACGACTTTTCCACATCTATGATCCTAGAAGTAATCGCATGCTGAGCTACATTACATTTTTCTGTAAAGACGAACCTTTCATGCATGAACTGTCCAACATGGACAAAACATGGGGATGCATCAGGTCTATTAGTACGAAATGCCCATGTCACATTTGTCTGAAAATCTGGTAGTATTGTTGTAGCATTTGGATGACATTGCTGTCACGCATGGTTTCTGCCAGTGGCGTAGCGTTGCCCCACACACCAAAATCTATGTGAGGGCAAAATTTTGTCCCCGCTCTCACTATTATGAGGGGTGTCATCATACTCCCATTCTTCTTAGAGCAATAGCTTGTCATGCCACTGCTGCGTTCTGCATAGGCAGTGACCGAGAAGACAAAGCTCAGTTACTGCCTATGCAGAGCACAGTAGCTGACAAACTCATCCCGCGTGCTGCACTCAGCAATTAAGCGACCGAGATGATAGAAGATAAGCAGCTAATGAATGAAGGTAATTCTGAAAAACTGCACATGATTCGATAGTGTCTTAATTCATTACTATGCTTTTAAACTTTTTCTAACCCTATCTGGGAATACGGCTATGGTTAGGCTTAAGGTTAGAGCTTTAGAGCTAGGTTTAGAAATAGGAAAAGGGTTGGAGTAAAAAACAAAAATAATTAAATTAAAATAAAAACAAAAATAAAACTTAAAGAAACAATATGATAACAATGTATAACTTTTTAGTTTTAAAATGTTATACTGGATTTAAGCCACCCCACACTACGCCACTGGTACCTGCCGATCCATATATATACAGTAGTTCCATATGAGGACATTGGTAATAGCAGAGAACATCCTATGTTTCCATCATGCTTCTATATAAATTCTATGCACTATAAATAGATGCACTTGAGAAGATATAGTATATATAGTAGATATTTACCTTTCACTATTGCTACTTTAGCTCATGCAGATCCTATGATTAGGGATAGTAGCAAATATGCCTCATTAACCTTTAAGTGGGTTTTAAAAGAAGCAGATTGGTCAACAAAGACTGCATGATGTGAATAGCTAAACCACTCAATCTCATAAAAGGAATCTATCATTAGATTCACTCTGCACCGGCAGCATGAATTAGAGCCTGGCTGTGCGATATCAGCTAGATATCACTTTCTCTGAAATTCTGTTGCAACTCTTTGACTTTTGTCGTTTTCATGCCAGTTTCTCCCAGCTCTACCAAAATGGACAAAGGTGGGGCGAGAAGGGGCATGACGCCACAGCTCGTCTAGATCATGATAAGCAGTGGCATTCCCCACAGAAATCTCCCTCAATACTTGACTGGACAGAGCACATGCCACTCAACAGAAACTACTAATTCATGAAGAGACGCGGACATCATGAATCGGAAGTGTCTGATTCCAGCATGCCCCCTCATCAAGACCAGAAAGAACAACAGAGGTCTTGATGATAATCTAATAGGGAGAGATGTGACTAGTCCAATGCTTCCTTTGGCTGGCTTATCCCCATCTTGGTCCATGTGTGTACAAAGAGATCTGTCGATCAACTGGAGCGGTGCGGGAACAAGCCAGGCCAGGACCATACTCACAATATGCTCCCAAATAATTGAAAGTGCATGCTAGGGTAAGAGGTGTTTGATTTAGTAAGAGGTGCATGCCACTTAATGAATCAGGCGCATCTTACAAGTGGTGTGCGCCTTGTCAAATGTCTGAAGGCGGTGACTGGAGTCTCTGATTTCTGGCATGAAGTATGCTACACATGATCATGAATTAGGTCCTGCTCCTGCACCTGCTCAGCCTACTTTGTGAACACCAAAAGTTGCATCATTTTTCCAAAACTCTGTGTTGCTCCAAAATTATGAAACTTCTAGGGTGTTTTACACCAGAAATCCAGCGTAAACACATTAATGAACCAACCCCTATGTTCTCTCTGGAAGGACAGAGCATTTCAGAGAAAGGCATATCTGGCTACAATTGTGCAGACAGGCTCTGATTGCGTAGACAGGCTCTGATAGATTCATGCTGCCCGAACCACAGGTAGAATGTAAGGACAGCGTCCCTTTACACCTGGATTAACACAAAGCACATTAATTATGTTTTTTTTCAGGTCAAAAATAGTAGTCACTTGGCACTTTACAGTGCATCGTAAATTGAGTAGTCTACATACACTACATTTTTGTAGCATTCCTTTGGGTTTGTGTCCTTTTTTCAAAATGCAGCTATTGTGGTCATGGCATTGTTCTAAGGGGGGGTTTCTTGCTTTTTTAACAAAACATACCTGAAAAAATGTGAAAAAATTATGGAAAATAATAGTGTATGTATGTGTGCAAAGGAGGCCTCAATCTGTCTATCATTTCACATTAGGAAAATGACTATCCCCAATTATAGGACATATTTGGATGCCTTCATTACCTGTTCTATAGCAGTCATACTTACATCATCTGTGGGGGACTATTGTAAACAGCAAAACGACAAAAGATCTTTATTAGTATATACAGTTAAATATACGATAAGGCAAAAAATACATAAAAGAAATAACTGAATACAATAAAGTATGCAATTAGAAATCACATTAAATTCCAGATGCTTCTACAAGAGAAAAGACCTATGGTCTTTAGTGTTTCTATCACTGCAGACTTGCCCGTAATAGGGCATCAGAGTTTCTGAAATTTACTGTGGGATGAAAAAGTATAACATTTTCTAATAAACTTTATATATAAATTTCTCATAATTTTCAAGATCTAATCCAAACAGTAGATACAAGTCTGTTTTGCTAATGTGATGATCACAAGGATCCAAACTTTATTATAGTTAGGGTATGACCACACGCAGTATTATACTGCCCTAACAAAGTGAATGAGATTCCTGATGTCTCATGTACACTTTGGTAAATTTCTCCTTGCAGATTTGACGTAGTTTCAGGTGTGCAGCCTGTCGAGTATTAATTCTTTTTCGCAGTGTTTTTCACCTACACTAATGAATTGGAAGAAACACATTAAAAAGTGCTTAAAGGGGTTGTCCACTACTAGGACAAACCCTACTGACGCCACATGTTTCCCCCAGGTAAACTAAAAAAGATTATACTCACCTTCCATTCCGGTGATGTCCGGGATCGCGGTTCCAGGCCTCACTTGGAGTTGTAACGTCATGCAAGCTCCCCGTCCAAACAATGCCGGCTTCCGTCTCCCGACCCAGACCAAACAAAGAATGAACAGGAAGTGAGCGCAGCCCCTCTGCTCCCTTCCTGTTTATTAATTTGTTTAGTACGAAGGCAGGGAGACAAAAGCTGGAGCTGATTGGATAAGGGGCTCGCGTGACGGCACAACCTCAAGTGACCCCCTAAACCGCAATCTCGGACATCGATGGAACGACACCAGCACGGGAGTTGAGTATAGTCTTTATTATTTTACCTTGGGGAAACATGTAATCAGAAGGGCTTGTCCTAGTAGTGGACAACCCCTTTAAAAAAAAACACATAAAACCACTAATTTTTAATACAGCATTTTTCCTACCAAGAGACTCATTTGTGATGCAGAAATGCCTGCAGCAAATACTTAACGTGTGCACATACCCTCGAGGTGCTATCCTACATGAAAAATGCATGGTCCTTAAGCCATGACAGCAGTCAACATCTACAAGACAAACAAAACAAGTGCCACATGGCAAACAGAAAGCGAGAGAGAGCCCTTACATTCAGTATATGCTTTTTACTAGACACAGTTCTTATAAGTGGGTATATACCATGATGAACCACAAGCATGTATTCTACCAATAATATCATGGCCAAAAAATGGGTCCTATACAGATTCTGCATCTATAACTTGCAATCCAGTGACAGTATACAACATTGATGTCGCTCACTTTGAGCAAGGGGCACTATAAAGGGACACATGAATCACTACACGCTAACTACCTTTGTTTAAAAGTACTTTCTTAATTAAGATTTACTGAATGTTTTTAATGTTGACTCTAAATGTTCCCAGATATAGGTACAGTTGAAACCAGAAGTTTACATTCACTATCTAAAAAGACACATATGCATGTTTTTCTCAGTATATGACAAGAAATCAAAATAAACCTTTCCCATTTTATGTCACCGATTACCAAAATGATTTATATTTGCATATGCCAGAATAATGAGAGACAGAAATTTTTTTAAGGCATTTTTAATACTTTCTACAAAGTCAAAAGTTAACATATACTCAGACTACTATGCCTTTAAACAATGAGACAGCCCATATGATGATGTTATGTCTTTGGAAGCTTCTGATAGGTTTACTGGCAATATATGAGTTAATTAGAGACACACCAGTGGATGTATTTTAATGCACACCTGAAACACACTGCTTCTTTGTGTAGCATCATGGGAAAGTCAAAAGAAATCAACCAAGATCTCAGGAAGAGAATTGTGGACTTGCACAAGTCTGGTTGAGTGTTGGGTGCAATTTCCAGGTACCTGAAGGTGCCTCGTTTATCTGTACAAATAATTATATGCAAGAACAGACAAGATGGGAATGTCCAGTCATCATACTGCTCAGGAAGGAGACGAGTTCTGTATACCAGAGATGAACGGGTTCTATGTACCAGAGATGAACATGTTTTGGTCAAAAATGTGCATATCAACCCAAGAACCTTGTGAAAATGCTGGCAGAAGTTGGCAGATTGTGTCATTATCCAAAGTGAAAGGAGTACTATAGCAACATGGGCTGAAACGCCACTCTGCCAGGAAAAAGCCATTACTCCAAAAAAACATAAAAAAGCCACAATAATGTTTGCAATTGCACACAGGAACAAAGACCTTAATTTTTGGAGACATGTCCTGTGGTCTGACTAAGCTAAAATTGAACTGTTCGGCCATAAGGACCATCATTACATTTGGAGGAAAAAGGGAGAAGATTTGAAGTCTAAGAACATAATCCCAACTGTGAAACACGGGGGTGGCAGCATCATGTTGTGGGGTTGTTTTGCCCTAGGAGGGATTGGTGCACTTCACAAAATAGATGGGATAATGAGGAAAGAAGATTATGTGGCAAAACTGAAGCAACATTCAAAACATCAGCCAGGAACTTATAGCTTGGGCGGAAATAGGTCTTCCAAGTGGACAATGACTTGAAGCATACTGCCAAACTGGTTACAAAGTGGCTTAAGAATAACAAAGTGAATGTTTTGGAGTGGCCATCACAAAACCCTGATCTCAATCCCATTGAAAATTTATGGGCAAAGCTGAAAAGGCAGGTGCGAGCAAAGCAACCCACAAACATGGCTCAGTTACACCAGTTCTGTCTGGAGGAATGGGCCCAAATTCCTACCAACTATTGTGAGAAGCTTGTGGAAGGATATCCAAAACGTTTTAGCCAAGTCATATAGTTTAAGGGCAACACTACCAAATATTAATAAAATGTATGTAAACTTTTGACTTTGCAGAAAGTAATAAAAATGCCTTAAAGGGGGCTTTACATGCAGCGACATTCCTAGCAATGTTGCTGGTGAAAGCACCCGCCCCCGTCGGTTGTGCGTCATGGGCAAATCGCTGCCCGTGGCGCACAACATCGTTAGGACCCGTCACACGGACTTACCTGTCTAGCGACGTCGCTGTGGCCGGCGAACCGCCTCCTTTCTAAGGGGGAGGTTAGTTCGGCGTCACAGCAGCGTCACTAAGCGGCCGCCCAATAGAAGCGGAGGTGCGGAGATGAGCGGGAGGAACATCCCGCCCACCTCCTTCCTTCCTCATTGTGGGCGGCCGCAAGTACGATGTTGTTCCCGAGGTGTCACACGTAGCGATGTGTGCTGCCGCAGGAACGACAAACAACCTGAGTCCTCAACAAACAATTTTTTGAAAATGAATGACATGTCAACGATGGGCGATTTGGTGAGTATTTTCCATAGTTAACGGCCGCTCGTTGGTGTTACACGCAATGATGTCGCTAACGATGCCGGATGTGCGTAACGGAATCCGTGACCCCGGCGATATATCGTTAGATACGTTGTTGCATGTACCGGAGCCTTTACACATTTTCTCTCTCATTATTCTGGCTTTTGGCAAATATAAATAATTTTAGTTCCTAATTGACCTAAACGGAAAAGGTTTATTCTGATTTCATGTCAGATAGTGAGAAAAACATGCAGATGTGTCTTTTTAGATAGTGTATGGAAACTTCTGGTTTCAACTGGAGGTACTTTGGATGTTTTCTCAGTATCATGATTAATGTCGTGGTTACAATTACCTACTGTCACAGAGGCGCCAGATCAGATAATTTGAGCTACGGAATGTTCAAAATAAGTAGTGATCATTCTCACAATGAATGTCACAACTAATGATTAACCCCACAAAGTTAAAAATAAACTTGTTTTCCTAGAACATTTAAGAGGTTGACAATGAGTTATGTGCTTGTATTAGTGATGTAGTTGTTTGGTAAGACTACGGGAATACTGCGACCTGAGGGTAGTAATGTGGGTAGGATAGGTATCGACAGGAAATGTGTCTGCATAATTTCTAGTTATTATTTAAAGACCTATCACCAGATCAAAAGTGGACAGATGTTTTTCCTGCCTGCTGTGCCCTTAAGTAATCTCTTCTTTGTTTTTTTGTTTTGTTTTTTTTTTTTTAAATCCGGCACATGGTTCCAGATATAAAGACCTTTTTAGTTAGTGCAAATTTTAATGGTCTTGGTAAAGAAGATGTGGCACACAGGAGTCTCTGGAGGTGTGACACACAGGAGTCTCTGGAGGTGTGGCACACAGGAGTCTCTGGAGGTGTGGCACACAGGAGTCTCTGGAGGTGTGGCACACAGGAGTCTCTGGAGGTGTGGCACACAGGAGTCTCTGGAGGTGTGACACACAGGAGTCTCTGGAGGTGTGACACACAGGAGTCTCTGGAGGTGTGACACACAGGAGTCTCTGGAGGTGTGACTCACAGGAGTCTCTGGAGGTGTGGCACACAGGAGTCTCTGGAGGTGTGGCACACAGGAGTCTCTGAGGGTGTGGCACACAGGAGTCTCTGGAGGTGTGGCACACAGGAGTCTCTGGAGGTGTGGCACACAGGAGTCTCTGGAGGTGTGACACACAGGAGTCTCTGGAGGTGTGACACACAGGAGTCTCTGGAGGTGTGACACACAGGAGTCTCTGGAGGTGTGACACACAGGAGTCTCTGGAGGTGTGACTCACAGGAGTCTCTGGAGGTGTGGCACACAGGAGTCTCTGAGGGTGTGGTACACAGGAGTCTCTGAGGGTGTGGCACACAGGAGTCTCTGGAGGTGTGGCACACAGGAGTCTCTGGAGGTGTGGCACACAGGAGTCTCTGGAGGTGTGGCACACAGGAGTCTCTGGAGGTGTGGCACACAGGAGTCTCTGGAGGTGTGGCACACAGGAGTCTCTGGAGGTGTGGCACACAGGAGTCTCTGAGGGTGTGGCACGCAGGAGTCTCTGGAGGTGTGGCACGCAGGAGTCTCTGGAGGTGTGGCACGCAGGAGTCTCTGGAGGTGTGGCACGCAGGAGTCTCTGGAGGTGTGGCACGCAGGAGTCTCTGGAGGTGTGGCACACAGGAGTCTCTGAGGGTGTGGCTCACAGGAGTCTCTGAGGGTGTGGCTCACAGGAGTCTCTGGAGGTGTGGCACGCAGGAGTCTCTGGAGGTGTGGCACGCAGGAGTCTCTGGAGGTGTGGCACACAGGAGTCTCTGGAGGTGTGGCACACAGGAGTCTCTGGAGGTGTGGCACACAGGAGTCTCTGGAGGTGTGGCACACAGGAGTCTCTGGAGGTGTGGCACACAGGAGTCTCTGGAGGTGTGGCACACAGGAGTCTCTGGAGGTGTGGCACACAGGAGTCTCTGGAGGTGTGGCACACAGGAGTCTCTGGAGGTGTGGCACACAGGAGTCTCTGGAGGTGTGGCTCACAGGAGTCTCTGAGGGTGTGGCTCACAGGAGTCTCTGAGGGTGTGGCTCACAGGAGTCTCTGAGGGTGTGGCTCACAGGAGTCTCTGAGGGTGTGGCTCACAGGAGTCTCTGAGGGTGTGGCTCACAGGAGTCTCTGAGGGTGTGGCTCACAGGAGTCTCTGAGGGTGTGGCTCACAGGAGTCTCTGAGGGTGTGGCTCACAGGAGTCTCTGAGGGTGTGGCACACAGGTGTCTCTGAGGGTGTGGCACACAGGAGTCTCTGAGGGTGTGGCACACAGGAGTCTCTGATGGTGAGTCTTTAGGCTGCTCTGCATAATTAACATAAAAAGTAGTAATAATACAAAGGACCACATTTCTGAAACCATGTGGTGGAATAAAAATAAATAAATAAATACTGACGTGCTCAGAGGAGCATTGAGACTAAAATGAGAACAAAAACTCACCACCTTTGACTGAGTGCCAGGTCTTCTTTAAGCCCAAAAGCCATAAGTGCACTATTAGTGAGTGAGGTTAATCTAGAAGTTAATGTCCTCTCTCTTCTTTTAAGTCTAACATTTTGGGTGGGTTACAGTGGGTACAGAAAGTATTCAGAACCCTTTACATTTGTCACTCTGTTTCATTGCAGCCATTTGGTAAATTAAAAAAAATCATTTTTTTTTTCTCATTAATGTACACTCTGCACAACATATTGACAGAAAAAAAAAAGAAATTTAGAAATTTTTGGAAATTTATTAAAAAAGAAAAACTGAAATATTACATAGTGATAAGTATTCGGACTCTTTGCTCAGTATTGAGTAGAAGCACCCTTTTGAGCTAGTACAGCCATGAGTCTTCTTCGGAATGATGCAACAAGTTTTTCACACCTGGATTTGGGAATCCTCTGCCATTCTTCCATGCAGATCCTCTCCAGTTCTGTCAGGTTGGATGGTGAACATTGGTGGACAGCCATTTTCAAATCTCTCCAGAGATGCTCAATTGGGTTTAGGTCAGGGCTCTGGTTGGGCCAGTCAAGAATGGTCACAGAGTTGTTTTGAAGCCACCCCTTTGTTATTTTAGCTGTGTGCTTAGGGTCTTTATCTTGTTGGAAGGTGAACCTTCGGCGAATTCTGAGGTCCAGAGCACTGTAGAAGAGGGTTTTCTTCCAGGATATCTCTGTACGTGGCCACAGTCATCTTTTCTTGAATTGCAACCAGTCGTCCTGTCCCTGCAGCTGAAAAACACCCTATAGCATGATGCTGCCACCACCATGTTTCACTGTTGGGATTGTATTGGGCAGGTGATGAGCAGTGCCTAGTTTTCTCCACATATATTGCTTAGAATTATCACAAAAATGTTCTATGTTCGTCTCATCAGACCAGAGAATCTTATTTCTCATAGTCTGGGAATCCTTCATGTTTTTTTTTTGCAAACTCTATGCGGATTTTCATATGTCTTGTACTGAGAAGAGGCTTCCGTCGGGCCACTCTGCCATAAATGCCCGACTGGTGGAGGGCTGTAGTGATAGTTGACTTTGTGGAACTTTCTCCCATCTCCCTACTGCATCTCTGGAGCTCAGCCACAGTGATCTTGGGGTTCTTCTTTACGTCTCTCACCAAGGCTCTTCTCCCACGATTGCTCAGTTTAGCTGGACGGCCAGGTCTAGGAAGAGTTCTGGTGGTCCCAAACGTCATTCATTTAAGGATTATGGAGACCACTGTGCTTTTAGGCACCTTGAGTACTGCAGAAATCCTTTTGTAACCTTGGCCAGATCGGTGCCTTGCCACAATTCTGTCTCTGAGTTCCTTGGGTAGCTCCTTTGACTTCATGATTCTCATTTGGTCATTTGGTCTGATGACATGTGCAGTGAGGTCTTATATAAACAGGTGTGTGCCTTTCCAAATCAAATCCTATCACTTTAATTAAACACAGCTGGACCCCAATGAAGGAGTAGAACCATCTCAAGGAGGACCACAAGGACATGGACAGTATGTGACTTAAATATGAGTATCTAAGCAAGGGGTTTGAATACTTATGACCGTGTGATGTTTCAGTTTTTCTTGTTTAATAAATTTGCAAAATTTCTACATTTCTTTTTTTTTCTATCAAGATGGGGTGCAGAGTGTACATTAATGAGAAAAAAAATGAACTTTTTTGAATTTACCAAATGACTGCAATGAAACAAAGAGTGAACAATATAAAGGGGACTGAATACTTTCCATACCCACTGTACTATCTAATATATAATTTATTTTTATTTATTTATTTATTTTTAAATCAGGTTAATTTTTATTTATCAACAAAATTACATAACATATCTAACAGTCTATTTCCTCACCAGAACAGTGCGAAGAAAAGAAAGAGACCGTATTCAGTCACAAAAACACCTAAATTAAAGAGTGCACCTGCAGTCTACATCCCACGTCAGTATAGGTCACACAATAAGTATTCCATTTCAATATATTGCACATAATATGAGGTAACCAACATCTTTTAAAGCAACCATACAGATCCCAGACACTCGCAATTCACCCTGTTCCAGCAAATTATTTTCCAGTTATAAGGAGGAGGACCTGATCTCCCATACTGTCTTGCAGCAGTGCCGAAGAGAGAATACCCGGAGTATCCAACCACGTCCCCTCAGATCTTGTAGAACTTCTTCAGTGCATTTCTTTTGAGATGCATTTCTCTCCAATCGAAGTACCGCAATAACTCTTTCCCTAAGTTCCCCAATGACTGAAGGAGCCAGATCCAGCCAGTGATAGGCCAACAGTTTCCTGGCCTGATATAAGAGTCGCGTAATACCAATCGTCACCGGTAAGCTCAAGTCCATCCCCCCTCCAGGAGACGTGGCTGTAAACGTATATTAAAAATCTGTAAACAAAAATTGCATGGCTAGTCTATATATACACTGGGGGAAAAACTCCAAAAAGTTCCCACAGGAGGAGTGCCAACTTCAAGAAACATTGTGAACAAAGAGGACAAGGAAGAAAAAATGGCACAAAAGTATTGCAAAAAAGGACGTAAATTTTATTGAGGATATCATTAAAAATATTAATCTCACAACAATCACAGTATTTGCAATAGGATAAACAGGGAGGATGAAATCACAGGGTCATGGATGGATAAAAATGCACAAACATGGTATCAAACACAATTGTGGTAAAGCAACCCTGACCGCCACAAAGGAAACCCCGCAATAGTAGTAAAGACAGGTAATAGAAGTTATAAACCAGGTGAGTAACTCTGGCACTGGTACCCCACAGGAACATTTTAAATGAGCATGGTAACATCTAAACCACTAATGTGGTATTCAAAATAGTGGATGTGCCCAGATGGTAAAAAGGTGATACAAGGGGGATACCCCTGAAGGTGAGTCCTATATAGTCGTGTGGAGGTAAACACGGGGGGCCCCCAAGGGACAAAGAGAAATGGGAATGGGTGCACCACTGGTAGTCCACAGAAAGAAAAAGTGGGTGAGAGTTCAAAAAGCCCAGATACATAAGCCTGCATAAAACAGGGAATGCCAAAGGGGAGATATTAAATAATGAAAATTATGGATGATGGGGACTAGCAGTGGTGCATCCATATACCAAGAGTAAAAAGTAGAATAATTACCATGAGGTGAATAGTAAAGATAGTCGTGTAACGGAGAGGTAGGCTACTTTCACACATCCAGTTTGAGCAGTGCGGCTCAATCCGGCTGTGAAACCTATGCAACGGATGCGGCGAAAATACCGCATCCTTTGCATAAGTTTTTACATGCGGCCCGTCCGTTTTTTTCCGGTTGCGGCATGCTACTGAGCATGTGCAGTGGAAGAAACCGCATGCGGCGGCCGGATGCATTTTTTTCCGCATTGCGCCGCATCCGGCGTCCATAGGCATGCATTGAAAAATGCACCGCAGCGGTCAGATGCGGCGCGATGCGTTTTTTTTGCCGGAGCAAAAAACGTTGCAGGCAACGTTCCATCCAGCCGCGGCATCGGCTAAATCTGCCGCATGTGGCAAAAACCGGACCGAACGCAAGCCCATGCGGCACAATACGGCACTAATGTAAGTCTATGCAAAAAAAAACCCGCAACCGGCGGCAAAAAAAACGGTTGCGGTTTTTCTGCAGAGCGCCGTATTGTGCCGCAGAGCAAAAACCGGATGTGTGAAAGTAGCCGTATAGCTGTAATATCATGAGAATGACTGCAGCAGCAGTCAAAAGGGTAGTAAAACTATCACCTATAATAGAAGATTAAAAAGTAGTCATAGAGCGAAGAGGTAAGGTAAGTAGAGGAAAGCGTTATGAAAAATGAAATGTAATCTCAGAAGTAGTTGTATATGAACCTAATTCACGATAGTCATGGAGCACTGAGGTAAGGCAATGGTGGAAGGTGTAAACCAAAATCCTAATCAGCCATACATGATTAAAACTGAGCATTGAAAATAATGGAGAGGGGTGCCAGGCGTGTCAGCGGGAGAAAGTAAAACGCCAAAGGCACACCGCTGGCACGAGTAAAAATTGGAAGTATACCTGGTGTAGAGGTGGAGCGTGGAGGCAGGTAAGCGGTCCCAACGTCCGTTTCACCTGAGCACTTTTTCGAGGGAGGTATATTAATAACCTGCCAGATCAGTTCTAATACTGCTGTCCAGTAGTCCTTGATAATCCCACAAGATCACATCATATGCAGCAGATTAGCATTCTCCCGCCTGCACCTAGGACACAGATCATCCGTCTGGCTCCCCATCTTATGTAATAGACTAGGTGTCCTGTACACTCTATGCAGCAGAAATAGCTGCGACCGTCGTTGTCTTTCAGAGACAGCAAGGCTTGGAGTCTGAGACACGGCCTCATCCCATTGTTCCTCTGACATAGGACCTAAATCCTTTTCCCACTTTTCTCTAGCTTGCGAAGAGAATTTATCAAGGTACTTAGATAGCATCACTGTATATAACCTAGATATAATACCATAGGAACGGTCAGTAAGAGTGCGAATCCGCTCTATACTAATACCCCCATAACGTCTCTGTTTCTCGTAGGAGTACCAGAGTTGTAAGTACTGGTAAAAGGAACTATACGGTATCCCAAACTCATCTTGGAGCTGGCCAAATCTTTTAAGTAAGTTATTTTGAAATATCTGAGACACTAGATGTACACCCCTACTCACCCACATTCTCCAGATCGGGAGATTCTGCAGCTCTACCAGTCCGTGATTATGCCATAAGGGCCAGTACTCTGTTACTGTAAATAGCAGGGACTAAAATATAACTTTTAATTTAACAATCAATAAAATTAGTAATAATAAAGTGCTTGTGCATAAATAGTGCAACGAACAAGAAGCCACATGGTAACATATAGGTTTGATCTCACCCAAGCTTCATCCATAGACTGGACTGCACACTGGTCCTAAGAGAAAGGGTCATCGGCCAGAAGAATAGGGTAGACAAGTATGGTGAAAAACCCCTGTCGTGCCCCGTGAATAAACTTCCGCCACCATTTGCCTAGTACACATAGGTTAATCGCCTGCGCTGATCCCTGCCACTGCAGGTTGATAACCTTATTTTTATTTTTTCCTCCGTCTCCCCTGAGGAACTCTCGGTATTGAGAGGGAAACGCGTCGGGAGGATTTACACCTTTTTTGGTTGCGGGGCAGACATCTTATTTGGGTGCTGCCCTTGTCAGGGCGGAAGTGGGAGCGGAACGACAGGGAGCAGAGCCGACATTTCCCAGTTTATTAGGAGCCCCAAGCACCTGCAAAATTCTTTAATATTATTAACTGCTGGACCCACTGATGTCCCCACCTTCCTGAGATAAAGCAATAGATCAACCGCATAGAGGACCTCAAACCCTTATACGTCAACGGATATGCAAAGCATAGCTGCCAATGAATCTATTGCCGCTGCAAACAATAATGGAGAGAGAGAACAGCCCTGTCTTGTGCCCCTGGCCAGATTAAAGGATGGTGAGGTACAGCCATTAACTCGAATCCTGGCCCGCAGAGAGGCATATAGCAATTTAACCCAGCCTATAAATCTGGAGCCCAGATCCAGCTTCCTCAAAACTGCCCATACAAAGTTCCATTCAATACTATCAAAGGCCTTGGCTGAATCTAATAACAGGACTGCCCTCTCTCTATTCCTCCCCTCAGAACTAAATTGCATCCCCAGAAATAAACATCGCAGATTAATGGAGGTTGATTTATTAAGGATGAATCCGTTCTGGTCCTCATAAATCACTGACGTGATCACCCAGGACAAACTGAGTAGCGAGATGGGGCGGTAGGAATCAGGTGCGGTCGGATCCTTCCCGGCTTTCAGAATCAAGACAATAATAGCCTTCATGGATGCGGGAAGAGACCCATGCTCCTCAGCATCTCTGAACACATCCAAGAGTTTTGGTAGCAGCAGATGAGTGTACAATTTGTAAAATTCCCCTGGGAGCCCGTCCACACCTGGTGCCTTTTCATTCTGGATCTGACTAAGCGCCTCCTCCAGTTCTTCCAGATCTAGATTTCTATTCAGGGATTCTCTCTCGCTATCTGATAAACTGAAGAGAGGAATCCCAGAAAGTCCTGAAGCTCTTCATCCCTATAAAGTAATATAGCTGGGTATAATACTGTCCCATGACCTCCACAATCCCCCCCCCCCCCCCCCCCGCTATCCCTCACCTCCTCCCCAGTGTCAAGTTTCAGTGCAGCAATATAGGCCAATCCCTCCTGCGCCTTGGCGATAGTGGCAGGCAAATTTCCCACACTCTCCCCCTCTGTAAAATATTGTTGCTTAAGAAAAAAACACTTGTTAGTAGCCAAGGTGGTCATATGGTCCCTCAGAGCCCTCTGCACCCTCTCTAAGTCACATTTGGCATTGTCATTAGGGTGAGCTAGAAGGTGCTATTCCGCGTCCCCCAGGGCATCCATCAGATGTTTAGTGCAGTCCCTTCTTTTTGCCTTCCGGGTGCATATTTTTCTAATATATATCCCCCAAATGTGCGCTTTCATCACGTCCCACACAATATGTTAAAGTAACTAATATATATTTAAACATGGCCACAGAACCATGGTCCTGCAAATCAATTCACTTATCTCTCAAATGGATTCCTCCAGAGGCGAGTTTTTGTTTACTTAAATTCATGTATTTTTTGCTAAAAATCATTTGTGCTAATGGTTTTCATTAAAATGTTGCACCATTTACCTCCTTTAAGCCCGCTTTACACGCTACAATATATCTTACGATGTGTCGGCGGGGTCACGTCGTAAGTGACGCACATCCGGTATCGTAAGTTATATTGAAGCGTGTGACAGCTACGTGCGATTGAGATTGAACGTTAAAACGTTCATCGCATGCACATCGTTCAATTGCTAAAAATTGAACGTGAGGTTGTTCAATGTTCCCGAGGCAGCACACATCGCAGTGTGTGACACCCCGGGAACAATGAACAGATCTTAACCTGCGTCCCACGGCTCCCACCGGCAATGCAGAAGGAAGGAGGTGGGCGGGATGTTTACGTCCCGCTCATCTCCACCCCTCCGTTTCTATTGGCCGGCTGCCGCGTGACGTCGCTGTGACGCCAAACGTCCCTCCCACTCCAGGAATTGGATGTTCGCCGGCCACTTCGAGGTCGTATGGAAGGGTAAGTACGTGTGATGGCAAATAATCGTTTGTGCAACACGTTCAACAAATTGAACATGCAGCACATACGATGGGGGCGGTTACGATCACATACGATATCGTATGCTTAATCGTAGCGTGTAAAGCAGGCTTTAGCCTCTGTGTTAGCTGACTGCACAGTGAGTTTAAGAATGGTTCAGTGAACTCATTCTGACAAAACAGTTTATACATCTTACCGTCTTTCTCAGCTTCTCATAGCTGATTTATTATTTACTATATGAAATGTGAGATAAACGTTTGGTCATATATCAGCTGAGAGGAGCTCAGAAGAAGAACGATAAGACACTGAATATGTGGCGCCCCTGACCTGGTCAGGCACCACAGAGTATTGCACCCATGCGGGAGCAATGCTTCCAGGTAATCTCCAAAGGCCAGGATGAGGTGCACACACAAACATATAGTGATCAGGCTTCCCACATCACCAGAGGGGACCCTTGAGTAGCCAGAAGGAGTTAACTTTCAATTCCCAGCTAGGGGTGTGTTCAGGGGCTGGTTGCTAGGAAGCAGGGCAGAGAGAGAGAGAGGAAGTGAGAGAGTCGAGAGGAAGTGGTTGAAGTGTATGGAGGGGGAGCAGAGAAGCTCCCGTGCAGACAGGTCCTGAGGAGTGCTGTAGCTGAAAGCGGAGGAGAACGGAGTACTGTGGGTCGGCCTGAAGAGCATCCAGAGAAAGAGGGGTGGCTGAGTACGGAGATCCCAGTATCCGAGCACACAAGGGGAACTAGGTCCCCAGAACAGGCAGCAGATCATCCAGAGCTGCTTAACCTACAGGTGGAGGGGGTACTTCATGCCCCTCACCACGACTACACAGAGCTTGAGCCAAGCAGCACACCAGGCCCATAAGGGGACAGGGCCAGAAGCCATCCCACCAAGGCCACGCTGCCGGCAGACGAGCCAGAGAGAGGGGAGCAGGGTGGTAATAGCTTCCCTGGAGGGGTCCTACTACGCTTCAAGCAAAGGATCCTCCTAAAACAGAAAGAGTGCAAGGAAGGCGAGTGGACAGCTACCCTCAGAACGGCCTCCTGGAATTCCTGGTTCCACCTGGTTATCACAGTGTCGCCCGGGCATCTCACCGTGACCTCCAAACAGTGAGTAAACACGTTAAAAGACTTCTTGGACTGTGTTTGAGTCATTCTGCGACTTGTGGTACTACAAACCCACACCGGGCCCTGGGGCTTGCCTCACTCTCAGGAGGCTACTATATCCGACTGCACCCACCATCAGCCCCAGGCGTCCCCTAACCTGCAGTGGCGGTCCCCACTGACCGCAATACTGAGAGTGGCGTCACGATTAAAACTGAAGATTCCCTACCTGTGACCAGCACCAGCTACGTGGAGTCCCTGAAGGTATGCACCGATACAACACCTGTGGGGCTCCACATCATCTGGCGTCACGAACAGGATAAGGACTAGACCTGTTCAGACAGGTGACCGTGTGCCTCAGAGGTCCGACCGCAAAAATTGAACCGCCGCCATATTGCCATCTTCAAAAGCGCGCGCTGCAGCCCGCGCGAGGGAGAAGAGCACCGCCCACGAAGAGGTGTGGCCGCCCCAGAATCCCCACAATTCAGAGAGCGTTCTGACCCAGGAAGTGGAAAGGGAGCGCGCAGATTTCTGAAGAAAAATGGACGCTGCAGGAGGTAATGCCCCTGGTCAGGGCGACGCAGCCCAAGCGATGCCAGCCCCTGTCGCGCTGGACGCCGCAGCGCCTGGTGCCGGTGCCGCGGTCGCAGCTGCGCCGGCCGAGGTCGCCCCCATAATGCCAGTGTCCTTGTTGTATGCCCCAGGGGCGCAATGGCTGCCTCAATA
Source organism: Anomaloglossus baeobatrachus (assembly GCF_048569485.1). NCBI lineage: Eukaryota > Metazoa > Chordata > Amphibia > Anura > Aromobatidae > Anomaloglossus > Anomaloglossus baeobatrachus. Next base: position 217,396,015 of record NC_134358.1, on the reverse strand, counting down.
CGCCGGTAAAATAGACACGCTGACCGGGTTTAAGAAAAAGATCAACACCCTGCTAGACATGCACGCGATGACTGGTAAACAGAGGGCCGCTGTGGTGCTGGGACAATTGACTGGAGCAGCAGAATTGGAAGCTGAGTCCTGGGCCAATGATGACCGGAGCTCTGTTGAGACCATCTTTGCCAAACTAGCAGCTGCTTTTGAACACCGCACAGAGGGAGAGCTGAGAACGGACTTCTATCACTGCCGTCAGAAGCCCCAAGATAGTATAAGAGACTATGCCCTCAGGCTGCAGGCTGCACTACGGGCTCTCAAGCTGGTGGACCCTGTCAGTGACCAGGAAGGAAACCGAATGATGAAGGAACAATTCCTGCGGGGCCTGCGCTCTCCTGAGGATGGGAAGCAGATGAAGCTGTGGTCCCTAGAACACCCCGACGTGGACTTTGCCATTCTGAAAGACCGGGCAGTGAAAGCACTCCAACCCCCTGTGGACACAGACCCTGCCAGTTCCACGGCTGCAGGAGCGGAATCCTCCACGCAGGCCCTGATGACTGCAAAAGGACTCAACGCGCCAGCAGAGACCATAAGTACGCTATCCTCCCAAGTGCAGCAGCTCACTAAGGACGTCGCACAAATCCTGAAAGCAATGCAGTTGCCCTCAGAGACCAAAGTCCCTCATCAGATCCTGCTAGCCGACAACCCAGAGGACGTCCCTTGGATGCGGAGGAGAAGGGGTCCCCCAACTCGAGGCAGGAGCAGTGATCGCTATGACTCAGCTGGACAACCCATCTGTCGTCGTTGCCAGAAGGCAGGTCACTATGCAAGGGCCTGTCCTTTAAACGAGTCAAACCTGGGGCCGAGGGCCAGTCCTCAGGATTAAGAAGATCAGGCCCAAGTCGCTGCTGTGATCAGTACGTGGGTGGACGTCCTGTCCTGTCCATCGTCTTGGACGGGATCCCTACCCCGGCATTATTGGACACCGGCTCTCAGGTCACCACGATCCCGCATGTCCTTTATCGGAGGTTTTGGTCGGACGGCGATCTCCGACCACCGGACCCCTCCCTCACCATCTATGCTGCCAACGGACAACCTATAGACCAGATCGGGGTCAAAGAGGTAACCATAAAGGTGGGAAGGCAGGAAATGAAGGGACAAGGACTGATTGTTGTGGACACGGATGTTAGAGAAAGGAACCCGCAAATGATTTTAGGCACTAATGTCATAGAAAATTGCCTAGGGGAAGTGTTGTTGTTGCTTCACCAGATTGTTGAAGGTGCTGACGGCAGGTCGCAAAGAGCCTTGCAAAAGGAGATCCGAATCATTCTGAGGAAGCAACAGGTAAAACAGACTGGCGGTGAGATTGGTAGTGTACGGGTGATGGATGCTAACCCCATTGTGATACCCCCACGGAGTGAAATGATGATGTGGTGTAGAGCAGCGGTAGGTCTCAGAGGACAAGATTACCAGGCTGTACTAGAGCCCACTCATTCAGACCACTGGCCCACGATTCTGACAGCCAGGGGGGTAGTTGACGTACACAAGGGACGAGTGCCTGTACGAGTGTTGAACTGTGGGGAGGAGGAAGCCAGACTACCAAGGTACGCTACCATAGCCAAACTGTTTACATGCTCAGATGACGCCATAACACCTGTAGGTCCCCTGACACAAGCTGACTCAAAAGAGGGCGAGACCTCCCAAAAGCAGTTAGAGGACTGGTGCCAGAAACTACACGTGGGGACTGACTCTACACCCGACTACCAGAAACATGGGGTTTACAGGGTCGTGCAGGAATACGAGCAGGTCTTTAGTAAGAACCCACTAGATTTTGGTAGGATCAAAGGGGTGCAACATCACATACCCACAGGCAGTCATCCTCCCATTAAGGAAAGACATAGGCCTATTCCACCAGCCCATTACCAGCGCACAAAGGACATGCTGAAGGACATGAAGGAGGCAGGAGTCATAAGGGACAGTTGCAGCCCCTGGGCAGCTCCCCTAGTCCTGGTAAGAAAGAAGGATGGCACGATGAGGATGTGTGTGGATTACAGACGGATAAATCAGATAACACACAAGGATGCCTACCCTTTGCCAAGGATAGAGGAATCCCTCGCTGCCTTGAAAGCCTCTAACTACTTTTCTACCCTAGATCTTACTAGTGGCTACTGGCAAGTATCTGTAGCAGAAGAAGATCGGGAGAAGACGGCCTTCACCACCCCAATGGGCCTCTGTGAGTTCAATAGCATGCCATTTGGACTCTGCAATGCCCCCGGGACCTTCCAGAGGCTTATGGAATGCTGCCTAGGGCACCTCAACTTTGAAACCGTCCTGCTCTACCTGGATGATGTCATCGTGTACTCCAAGACCTACGAGGACCACCTGAAACACCTGGCTGAAGTCTTTGAAGCACTATCCCGATATGGAATGAAGCTGAAACCATCCAAGTGCCATTTACTGAAGCCAAAGGTCCAGTACCTAGGTCACGTGGTCAGTGCAGAAGGAGTAGCACCGGACCCAGAGAAGGTCACAGTCATCCAGGAATGGCCCACACCTACTACCGTCCGGGAGGTACGTCAGTTCCTTGGCTTGGTAGGCTACTACAGAAGGTTCATCAAGGGCTACACGAAAATGGCAGCGCCTTTGCAAGAGCTCCTGGTAGGCCACCCAAAGAAGAGAGGAAAGACCTCCGGCCCGCCATTTCACTGGGGAGAAGCAGAAGAACACTCCTTCAGACAGATGAAAGGGGCCTTGACGGGTGAAGAGATCCTAGCCTACCCTGACTACGGTCTGCCATTCGTACTGTACACAGATGCCAGTAATGTGGGACTGGGAGCAGTGCTTTCACAGGTGCAGGGAGGCAAAGAGCGTGTGATTGCTTACGCCAGCAGGAAGCTCAGGCCTACTGAAAGAAACCCAGAGAATTATAGCTCATTCAAGCTAGAGTTCCTGGCCATGGTATGGGCTATCACAGAGCGGTTCAAGCACTACCTGGCAGCCACCAAATTCACTGTCTTCACGGACAACAACCCCCTGACCCACTTGGATACTGCTAAATTGGGTGCCATGGAGCAGCGTTGGGTAGCCCGACTGGCGAATTATGACTTTACTGTCAAGTATCGAGCTGGCCGCAAGAACGGCAACGCAGATGCTCTGTCCAGGATGCCTCACCTAGCAGACGAGGGTGAAGATGTAGATGATCTTGAAGAGATTGAGCTGCCAGCGTTCCATCGCCATGGAGCAAAACAGTGTCGGCAGTCGCGTGCCCACCGCCAAGAGGTGACCCTGAACCCACTACCTCACTACAACTGGAAGGAGACCCAGGAAAATGATCCAGCGGTAGGCTTGGTAAAGAAACTGATCAGCCAGCCTGGCGCCAGCCTTGACAAAGGAGCCCCACCTGAGGCACAGTACCTATGGAAGGAGAGGGGTCGATTATTCATCTATCAAGACAAACTTTACAGGAGCATCATTGACCCGAGGACGCATGAGAAGGTGTGGCAAGTGATTGTACCACAGAAGGATACGAGGATGGTGCTAGAAGCCTATCACAATGGTGCAGGCCACTTTGGTTGGAAGAAACTGGAGGCCCTACTTAAAGTAAGATTCTACTGGGTGGGCATGAGATCTGCCCTAGAGAAGTGGTGTCGAAACTGCGGGCCTTGCAATCTTAGAAGAAAAGACCAGCACCGCCAGAGAGCACCACTCCAGCCCATCCAAACTAAACGGCCCCTGGAGATCGTGGCCCTGGACCATGTAAAGTTGGCACCCAGCAGACAAGGCTACAACTACGCTCTCACTATGGTTGACCACTACTCCAGATTCCTGGTGGTAGTACCAGTCAAGGACTTGACAGGTCAAACTGCAGCCAAAGCTTTCCAGACACACTTCTGTCGACCACATGGCTATCCAGATCAAGTGCTCACTGACCAAGGACCAGCCTTTGAAGCTGAAGTGTTTAAGGAGTTTTGTAACCTATACGGCTGCCAGAAGATCCGTACCACGCCTTACCATCCTCAGACCAATGGCATGTGTGAGAAGATGAACCACATCATTCTCGATCTTCTGAAGACGCTCCCATTGGAGGAACGAAGTCAGTGGCCAGGAAAACTGCCCGATCTAGTGGACATGTATAACAACATCCCTGTGAGTTCCACGAACTGCACACGGGCATACCTGATGAGAGCCAGACCAGGGAGATTGCCAGTAGATCTGGAAATGGGAGTTGAGACCCCTGAAGACCATCTACAAGGTGCTGATTGGGATTCCAACCGCCAAGCCCAATACAAGAAAGTACAAGAGTGTGTGGAGTGAAGCCTGACTCAGCAGCGTGAGAAACAAGAAAAGGCCTACAATCGAAAAGCACCTGCTGTTCCTTTGATGCCGGGAGATATAGTTCTCAAAGGAAAGAGAAGGCGTCATAAACTTGACAATCACTGGGAAGAAGAACCCTATACTGTGTTACCATCAACGCTTAGCAATGAAAAGACATGCCTTATCAGCAAAGATGGAGGAAAAACAACAGCTGTCGTTTCTAGAGATCGCTTAAAGAAATGTCCTGAACAACTAAGAATCCCTGAAGAAATTCCCAACCCTTTGCCAGTTCAGGAACCAAAAGAAAGGATGATCCATACTGCGCTTGGAGATTTTCCAGCAAGTTGGCCTCAATACAATGGAGCAGTTGTTATTCCAGTCATTACATTCACTCAATCTAGAGAAGTAGGAGACCTAGAAGCACCTGTTCAGAACCTAGAAGTGCCAAATGTAGCTGAAGCAGAAAACCACGCATTGGTATCAGTACCCAGTACACCCAGAATTCACATTGAGACACATACATCGGGTGGGAAGACACAACCTCAGACAGATGACAGTATAGTACTGCGTAGATCAACCCGCAGCAACTTTGGTCAGCTCCCATTACGCTATAGACAAAGTACAGTTTAGTTCAAAGTGACTGTATGAAATGTAATGTTTAACCTGTTTATAGTTAAGCAACGTTTAAGCGAAATGTGCCCACAAGGACTATTGTGAGACCTTCTTAAAATGTTAGACCATTGGTTATGAACTGGTTTTAACCACGAACTTTGCATTGTAAAAAGTTGCCTTCTTGGTACCAACCCCAGAGTCTGCCTGTTGAGGGGCATGGCTCTGCACCAACAAGGGGGCACGCCTGTTTATGGGGCCTGCCCTCCAACACTCGGAAGCGGGTACGCCTGTTTATGGGGCCTACCTTACACCACTCCCCTCAGGAGAGGAAGATTGGAGGAAAGGTCTGGGGAATGTGATGGCCCAGACCTGGTTACCAAAAGGACCGGTGACCTACCTCCTGGAGGTTTTTGGGTGGGTTCGGACATGTGGGTGGTTGGTGGTGGAATGGTACCTGGCATGTTTAAATGTAAATAATTGCCCCTGTGTGGGAAAAGTTTGTATTTACCTTTTTCTCTTGTCTTTGCAGCCCGAGGACGTGCTGATGATAACTAAGGGGGAATGTGGCGCCCCTGACCTGGTCAGGCACCACAGAGTATTGCACCCATGCGGGAGCAATGCTTCCAGGTAATCTCCAAAGGCCAGGATGAGGTGCACACACAAACATATAGTGATCAGGCTTCCCACATCACCAGAGGGGACCCTTGAGTAGCCAGAAGGAGTTAACTTTCAATTCCCAGCTAGGGGTGTGTTCAGGGGCTGGTTGCTAGGAAGCAGGGCAGAGAGAGAGAGAGGAAGTGAGAGAGTCGAGAGGAAGTGGTTGAAGTGTATGGAGGGGGAGCAGAAAAGCTCCCGTGCAGACAGGTCCTGAGGAGTGCTGTAGCTGAAAGCGGAGGAGAACGGAGTACTGTGGGTCGGCCTGAAGAGCATCCAGAGAAAGAGGGGTGGCTGAGTACGGAGATCCCAGTATCCGAGCACACAAGGGGAACTAGGTCCCCAGAACAGGCAGCAGATCATCCAGAGCTGCTTAACCTACAGGTGGAGGGGGTACTTCATGCCCCTCACCACGACTACACAGAGCTTGAGCCAAGCAGCACACCAGGCCCATAAGGGGACAGGGCCAGAAGCCATCCCACCAAGGCCACGCTGCCGGCAGACGAGCCAGAGAGAGGGGAGCAGGGTGGTAATAGCTTCCCTGGAGGGGTCCTACTACGCTTCAAGCAAAGGATCCTCCTAAAACAGAAAGAGTGCAAGGAAGGCGAGTGGACAGCTACCCTCAGAACGGCCTCCTGGAATTCCTGGTTCCACCTGGTTATCACAGTGTCGCCCGGGCATCTCACCGTGACCTCCAAACAGTGAGTAAACACGTTAAAAGACTTCTTGGACTGTGTTTGAGTCATTCTGCGACTTGTGGTACTACAAACCCACACCGGGCCCTGGGGCTTGCCTCACTCTCAGGAGGCTACTATATCCGACTGCACCCACCATCAGCCCCAGGCGTCCCCTAACCTGCAGTGGCGGTCCCCACTGACCGCAATACTGAGAGTGGCGTCACGATTAAAACTGAAGATTCCCTACCTGTGACCAGCACCAGCTACGTGGAGTCCCTGAAGGTATGCACCGATACAACACCTGTGGGGCTCCACAAATACATCATGCAGTTTGATTCTTGGATAAAAAAAAAACATGGCGAGCCAACAGTTTCACCATTACGTTTCCCAATCGTGCGGGTATTGACCTATTGAGTTTCGGCTATATAGCCAGCTGCGCTATTGAGCGGCACCCTGAGTTTGATATTTTCTCATCTGAGCATGCTCAGTGACGACATCTGAATTAACACATCATGATTCTTAGCCATAAATACATGAATTTTAAGTAGGAAAAATGTGAACTAAAATGTAAAAAACAATTTTTGCTAAAAGATATAAACCTTTGTAAATGAAACCAATATTTTTAGACATGAACAGGTTGTGTTTTGGGCAAATTACCAGTAATTTTTTACTTATTTTTACTTGTTTAGCATGTGAAGCTGCTGGCTATGGGCTCAGTGGGGCTTTCTCTCTCCTTTATATTAACATTGTACCATGTCTGTTTGTACCTCTTCTTTCCTTGCTCTCTCACGTCACATCTCTACACGTCTGTGCAAACTGTCAGGGGGAATACCTGGAAGCTTAAATCCCCACACCAGCATTTTTTGTATTTCGCCGCTGGAGTGGTACTTTAAATGTAAGTCCCCAGCCCCCTGTCGTATACTCATCTGCTGCTGCCATCTTCATCATTTTCTAGTGAGGCTTCCATCGGTCTCTGGTGATTTGTGACTTGCCAGCAGCTCTAGTGATTCATGGAGTGCGCCAGAGGTCACCAATCAATGTAACTCTATGGGAGCATAGTTTTGGCTCTCATAGACTTGCAGTGAGTGTGTAACGCCTGCCAGGATCAACAGATTCAGGTGGGATGTAATGGACAGGCTAGAGGGAAGCCACTCACCAAGCAGGACCCCCAGAACCCTGAAACCCTTTAACCCCTATACAGGGATTTGGAATTACACAGGGCCCTAGAGATCACTACCTGTGGAAGAAGCAGTCCGAGAGAGTAGTCGTCAAGCAGGGTCAAACCAGGAATAGCAGAACAGGGACAGAATCGGCAGGCAAGGACGTAATCAGAAAACGTAGCAGAGGTCAAATCCGGATCGGGCAGCGAGGTACAAAACAGCAGGCAGAAGGGTAGTCAGAAAACACGCAGAAGTCAGCACACAGGAATCACAAAACAGAATAGGGTGGACCAGGAGCCAGGAAATCAGAACTATCTCTGGCAGAGGTCAGCAGACAGGAGGGGAACTAAGAAGGGTGTGGTGTCTTCCCATTGGCTGTAGCTGAACGCTGGCAACTTCAGCTGGAAGACACACACCACCCACAATCAGCCAGTAGTACTGCAGATCCCAAGATAACCCAGCCCAGTGGATGATCGGAGCCTGCGCCCACTGGTGCCGCTGGCATCGACTCCTCTCCCATCACCAGCACCATCCACGGCAGGAACACGGCGTCTCCTGGTGATCAGAGCAGAAGTCGCTGGAGCAGACTCCGGCGGTGACGTAACAGAGTGCTTGTGACATAACTTCTGATTTCTGGCCAGTTAGACATTACGGGCACAAGATAGTGTTGCGGCCCAGAACGGAGCTGAAAGGGTTTGAAAATAGCGACGGGTGATTATAAGACAGAGAGCAGGGGATTTAAACCTAAAAAGCCACTCCAGTACCAAAAAAAAAAAAAAAACCGCCGGAGTGGTGCTTTAAAGTTGTTGTCAAGTGAAAACCGCATAGGAAATGAATTGGGCAGTGATCAAGCATGTCCCATTCTAACGGGGATAAAAGTTCCCTATTCAGTGCAGGTTCCAGCAGTTGGACCTCCAACGAACAATCATTCTTTGTCAGCCTTCTACTACACATATGAGCTATTCTCAAAGATTTGATTGATCTGAGTTGTTCTAGAGTGAAAGAAATAAAATAAAGGGGACATCCTATAAGAGTGCACAGACGCTCATACAAACCTATAAACAATATACAATTATTGAGGACATAAAAACGACAACTTCCAGTGGAGTTTTTGTTGTAAGATGTGTGATATTCATTAGCATGTTAGACGAGCGCATGGACTCGGGAAGTAACATGCCTGGACATGTTGAAACCTCTTGTTGATCCTTTAAAGCTAATTAGGAATTCTGCACTGAAAAGATTCAGCCAAAACATTTCAAAAGCTTCTCACTTGGGCCCCAAAATAGCAAATATAGTCACTTATATAATGTTCAAAATCACAAAGCAAATCTGGGACAACATAGCAAAAACGTAAAGGGGTTGTCCCACAAATAAAGGACATTTTATTCAACAGATCTTGGAATAGAAATAATTTCCATAATTGGATGTGTTAAAAAAAAAAATGTTCCTGGGCTGAGATTATGTTACATGTGTTTGCTATGTACTACGGTATGTAATGACTGTGTCTAACTGTGTATGAACATGTTCTGAACATATAACATTTCCTTGGCAGGGGAGGAAGCAACATGGAGTATACAAACAGGGCAGTATCAGATCACAGCTGATTCTTTCTGTGAGGCAAAACATTTTCCTGCCTGTTTTACCTCACATAAAATAGCAGTTGTGATCCCATGTTGTAATGTCTGTATACTCTTTTTTGCTTCCTCCCCTGCTGAGGAGATGTGGTATATTCAGACCATATTACTGCATGGTCAGACACATTACACAGTATATAGCAAGGGCACATTTATAAGATGATCTTGGAACTTTAAGAGACCTAGTTGTGGAAATTAATATTCTTCCAAGATCTATTGATTAAAATGTATTTTGTTCAGGGGACAACCTATTTAAATACCATTAACCAAGATGTAAAAACTAAATAACGGTCATGGCTCGATTTGGAGATTTAATCCGGTGACCTCTTGCTGAGTGGTCGGTTCCCCTGTCTTCTAAGCTTTGGTCCTTTTCGTCTTGGTTTGGTCTTAATGCTGATGGTTCTTATTACCTTTATTTTTCCTTTTCAGGGGTTTTCCATTGTGCTGTTTTGGTTTGTCCTATCACAGTCTGGGTGGGGATATATATATATATTTTCTTCCTTTACTACATTTCCTGCAGAATACACTTCTAGGTGGATTATTGCTAAAGAGTTGCAGTCCTTCAGCAAAGGGATTTTGCCTGCTAGGCAGATACTGTTTACATTTCTGATGAATATTTATTTGTCTGACTTTCTAGCACATTTCCTTTTTCCTCAAGTTGGTTGGAGGTTATTGTTGTTTAATTTTCTATTATTCTTATTTTCCTTTGTGTGCATGTGTTTTAAGATTCTTCTCGCTCTGTATAGCGGCCTCTGGTTCCTCAGGAGGTAGGAGAAACCCTTTGATGGTCTTTCGGTGAACCAGGTCCGAAGTGGTGTTTTTTAGTTGTGCAGCTAGGGATTATCTAATCTGTATTAGGAATCGCATTGTGCTTCCCTCCACCCCCGGCAGGGACATCGGCTCTCTCACCTATCCCAAGCTCAGCTCACGCGTGCAGCCACGCTCCCTTTCTTAAAGGGCCAGCATCCCCTAACCCACAAGTGCCTCTCGGGTTATCTGAGAGGTTGCAGGTACTTAAGGCATCTTTGCCCTATGGGAGGTGCCTGAGCAACGAGTCTAATATGTTGCTAATTCTCAGGTCCCCTAGCACTGTGCTGCTGCTGTTATATTGTGCTAGTTCCGCTGCTGAAATATGTTTGTATTTCAGTATACTGCTGCTGTTATCCCTAACCTGCCATTGCTGCTCCGAGCTGCCACACCCCCGCCAACCACAATACCCACTGCCACGAAGTATCATCAGCAGCTGCTGCTGCCATATCCATCCATCCCAGTTGGAACCTTGACACCTGCTGCTATTGTTTTCTATCCAAGAGACTGTCGCTCCCATACCCCTGGGGCCAGCCGTCACAGCACCAGTCTTCCACACCCGGTCTCACACCTGCAGCGTAACACCCTCACCATCAGAGGCTCTGGAGTGGTTCCGTAGTTAAGCCCCTTTGAATTTTCTGTGCGCTGTGGCCTGGTGGCTTCACTAAAATCCCTGCTTGCCCGGCGAGCATAACACTTCAATTACCTGTGTATGAGTGAGGTACGTGCATAACAATACAGTTTGAAGAATCAAAACTATTTCTAAAGGGATTTTCTGAACTACATAAATTATCATTTACCAATGAATAGATTAAAATTGTTAATTCAGTATGGAACCAACAATTCAGAACAAAGCAGTGTTAAAGACTGGTTGAAATCATGAAAGCTGTGATTAAAGGGAACCAAACATCAGCATTTTCCTATATAAGGCCTAAAACCCACATCCATGAAAACCACGTCCGTGTAAAACGGGCCGTTTTTCTGGTCCGTTTTGCGTTTTTTAGGTCCGTTTTTATGGTATGTGTGGCCTGCGTGTGTATCCCGTATGCTAGCCGTATGTGCGTGTGGAATGTCCGTGTGTGCGTGAGTGAAATAACCGACGTGTGTGTGTTGTCCGTGTGAAATGTTCCGTGTGTGTGTGTGATGCAGAATGTCGTTGATACATGTCGGCAGACAGCAGACAGAGTTGCGCGATGAGAATGAACTCGGGTGAACTTCACCCGACTTCATTGTCATGCCGCGGCTCTGTCTGTGTGCCGCGTACTGATTAGCGGTCACCAGTGAAGGATTCACCGGTGACCGCTAATTCCCCGAGTGACTGAACTGAGCAGCCCTCTCTCATATACTTTTTGGTTCCCCGATCTCCGGTGCGGCGCTGCACTGCTGTTATATAAACTCCGGCGGCTTTTACTATTTTGAAAAAGCCGGCCGCTCATTAATCAATCTTGTATTCCCTGCTTTACCGCACACAGGCGCCTGTGATTGGTTGCAGTCACACACGCCCACCACGCTGAGTGACAGCTGTGTCACTGCACCCAATCACAGCAGCCGGTGGGCGTGTCTATACTGTGCAGTAAAATAAATAAATAAATAATTAAAAAAACGGCGTGTGGTCCCCCCCCTATTTTAATACCAGCCAGATAAACCCATACGGCTGAAGGCTGATATTCTCAGGATGGGGAGCTCCACGTTATGGGGAGCCCCCCAGCCTAACAATATCAGTCAGCAGCCGCCCAGAATTGCCGCATACATTATATGCGACAGTTCTGGGACTGTACCTGGCTCTTCCCGATTTGCCCTGGTGCGTTGGCAAATCGGGGTAATAAGGAGTTATTGGCAGCCCATAGCTGCCACTAAATCCTAGATTAATAATGTCAGGCGTCTCCCCGAGATACCTTCCATGATTAATCTGTAAATTACAGTTAAAAAACACACACACCCGAAAAATCCTTTATTAGAAATAAAAAACACTAAGAAAGTCCCTTATCACCAATTTATTAACCCCGACAAAGCCCTCCATGTCCGGCGTAATCCACTGACCTCCAGTGTCGCATCCAGCTCTGCTGCATGCAGGTGACAGGAGCAGCAGAAGACATTGCCGCTCCTGTCACCTCCACGCAACAAATGAGGTGAGTATCGCGATCAGCTGAGCTGTCACTGAGGTTACCCGGTGGCCGCCACTGGATCCAGCGGTGGCCGCGATTAACCTCAGTGACAGCTCAGCTGATTGCGCTACTCACCTCATTTGTTGCGTGGAGGTGACAGGAGCGGCGGTGTCTTCTGCAGCTCCTGTCACCTGCATGCAGCAGAGCTGGATGCGACGCTGGAGGTCCGTGGATTACGCCGGACATGGATGGCTTTGTCGGGGTTAATAAATTGGTGATGAGGGACTTTGTTAGTGTTTTTTATTTCTAATAAAGGATTTTTCGTGTGTGTGTGTTTTTTAACTGTAATTTACAGATTAATCATGGAAGGTATCTCGGGGAGACGCCTGACATTATTAATCTAGGATTTAGTGGCAGCTATGGGCTGCCAATAACTCCTTATTACCCCGATTTGCCAACGCACCAGGGCAAATCGGGAAGAGCCAGGTACAGTCCCAGAACTGTCGCATATAATGTATGCGGCAATTCTGGGCGGCTGCTGACTGATATTGTTAGGCTGGGGGGCTCCCCATAACGTGGAGCTCCCCATCCTGAGAATATCAGCCTTCAGCCGTATGGCTTTATCTGGCTGGTATTAAAATAGGGGGGGAACCACACGCCATTTTTTTAAATTATTTATTTATTTTACTGCACAGTATAGACACGCCCACCGGCTGCTGTGATTGGGTGCAGTGACACAGCTGTCACTCAGTGTGGTGGACGTATGTGACTGCAACCAATCACAGGCGCCTGTGTGCGGTAAAGCAGGGAATACGAGATTGATTAATGAGCGGTCGGCTTTTTCAAAACAGTAAAAGCCGCCGGAGCTTTTATAACAGCAGTTCAGCGCTGCGCCGGTGATTGGGGAACGGTAAGTATGAGAGAGGGGGGGACTGACCGACAGACAGCGAGAGGGAAAGATAAGACAGAGAGACCGACCGACAGACATAGAGACCGACCGACGGACTGAGGGAGAGAAAGAAAAAGAAAAAAGACAGAGATCACATGAAAAAAGCACAAAATGTACAGGGAACAAACAGAGATGCGTCCGTGTCACTCGGACGTGCGCACAGACCCATTGACTTTCATTGGGTCCGTGCTGAGTGTTGCGTGCTAAAAACGGACATGCTTCCGTGCAAAACGGAGACACAAACGTAGCATGCACACGGACCCACGGACCTTAATGAAAAACGCACATGTGTCCTCAAACATTAAATAACATTGGTGCACGTTTGGCCGTGTCTCCGGTATATACGGAAACGGACGAAACACGCACGTTTTCTGCGGATGTGTGTTTCAGGCCTAAGGTGCAGCCAGTGCAGTACTGGTACTATCAGGCACAGGCTGTACATACCATTAGTGGGCAGCTCGGATGTTTAGGCTGTAAAATCCAAGTTTATAAAGTTTCAAAAATTCATCATGTTTTTGATTGACGTGCGCACCTCTGCTGCTAATGTCCGGGTGGGTTAAGAACATGATTCCCGCCCTCCCCCCTTTTCCCGCCGCCTGTTCCTCCCTCTCACTGGCTGTATGTAAATTTCTAATCTTCAGTTACACGGCGTCGGAGTTAGCGCCTGCGCATAGCGCTCATCTCCGGCGCCATGTTTCTGAAGCCCACAGTATTATTGTGCATGAGAGGGCGGCGCATGCGCCCTCGCTTCTTCAGATCTGTTGTGACCGCGGGATCTTACCCCGCTGCAGCAGACGTCTGCTACGATATCGTCTGCTGCAGCTAATCAGAGTAATCATAGTTAGTCCACAGAATATTGATTTCTGAACTCTTCCTGAGGTAAAACATTAGTATTGTTGTTTCTAAATGATTATAAACTTGTTTTCTTTACATTATTTGGGGTCTGAAAGCAATGCATTTTGTTGTTATTTCTCAATTACTGACCATTTCTCATTTTCAGAAAATAAATACAAAATGTATTGCTTGGAATTTCTGAGACATGCTGTCAGTAGTTTATAGAATAAAAGAACATTTTACTCAAAAATATAAAGAGAAAAATCAGAAAAACTGACAATTCTCCAGTGGTCTCTTAATTTTTGCCAGACCTGTATATACAGTATATCCTTTCTATAGAGCAATACTGAAATATATGGGGTCCTGAGCCACATTAACAACACAAACATGCACACCCAAACAATGGAAAGGCATTTTAGCAGGTGAAGTCTTGTAATGGATACATTGCGCCATGAGCAACGAATACTCTGCTAAATTAAATACCACGCAGTTCCAAATCATGTCAAGTGCTCCGTGGTATGTCAGGTGTCCAGATGAGCTGCAAAAACACTCCCAAGACAAAGGCAAGGGAATAAAAAGGAGGAAGGGACCTCAGCCAAAGCAAGAAACACAGACCTGAACTTACCAACCCATAATAATGCAACCCAGTGATCCGTAAAAGTCGCCACATCTACTATAGTATTCCCTTTAATGCTAATAGACACTTCACCTCGCTCTAACCCAGTCATCGTGCTATCAAAATTTGGTCTTTGTCAAAACTAAGCCTTATTCACACATCAGTATTTGGTTAGCATTTTGCATCAGTGTTTGTGTGCTAAAATCAGGAGTGGAATTTAAAGGGTAAAACTATGATTGAAAGATTGACACCTGTTCTGTGTTTTGGAGACACTCCTGTTTTTGGCAAATACTGATAAAAAATACTGATGTGTGAATAAAGCGTTACTCTGATCTTCACATTTCCCCATTTTTCAGTCTTTTAATGGCTCATTCAGATGACCGTCCGTTTATCCTGGTCAGTTCCTTTTTTTTTAGCAGACCTACTGACAGGACCATCTTTTCAATGTGTTTTATGTAGGATCGGATGGCACATAGAAGCACTTCCGTGTGCCATAAGTTCCTACAAAAAAACACATCGGTGTCTGTATGTCCGTGCCGTTATTGTGGAACATGTCCTAATTTGTTCCGCAATAGCGGACTGTGACACAATGCAAGTGAATGGGTCCACAAAATCTCAGAAGCCACACAGAAGCACTTCCATATGGCTTCCGTCTATCGGTGCCCCTGCAGTCTATGTCCCACTCCCCCGCCAGCGCTACAGCTGCTCACACAGCAGTGTATGAGCAGCTTCGTGGATGACGAGCACCAACATCAGGAGGTTAGCTAAGGTTATTACCTGCGGTGATAATTTCTGCTGAACTCGTGACGTCAGCACTTGTCACTGACTTCCATGCTTACAGTGATATCACCTAAAGTCTTGCGAGCGGCCCGAGACTGTGGCTAGCAGTGACGTCACAAGCTCACGTGATACTTCCTGTGACAACTTGGACGTCACGTGGAATTCAGTGACAAGCGCTGATGTCACGAGATCAGCGGAGTTCATCTGCGCAGCTAATGTACCTAGCTAACCTCATGACGTCGGCACTCGTCATGACCTGCAGTGACCTGGCCTATCCTAATGATGTTAGCTCAGGTCACAGCACTGCTTTCCCAGCCAATTGGGAACATTCTGTTCTTCATTGAGTGGGACAGTGTGTATGGATCGTCGTGGAACCCCCTTTTTGGATTATGCCGGACCTGGATTTGTTTTTTCTTTTCAATAAATTGGTGAAAGAGGGAATGTGTTGGGGAGTTTTCTTTTTTAAAATAATTTTTTGTTTGTCGTCTATTTTTTCTTATTACTGAGTGGGTTAGTGACGTCGGGTATCTGATAGATACCGTGACATCACAAATGTCAGGGCTTGATGCCAGGTGACATTACACAGCTGGTATCAACCCCATAAATTACCCCATTTGCCACCTCACCAGGGCAACGGGATGAGCTGTGGCGAAGCGGCAGGCTTGGCACATCTAATGGAGTCACCACTTCTGGGGCGGCTGAGGCCTGCTATTTTTAGGCTGGGGAGGGTCCAATTACTGTGGACCTCGATAGTCTGAGAATACCAGACCACAGCTGTCCGCTTTACCTTGGCTGGTGATCCAACTTTGGGGGGACCCCACGGTATTTGTTTTAAATTATTTAATTTAATTTAAAATAACAGCGTGGGGTGCCCTCTGTTTGGATTACCAGCCAAGGTGAAGCTGCCAGCTGCGGTCTGCAGGCTGCTGCTGTCTGCTGCACCTTAGCTAGCTACAAAAAATAGGGGGGGGGGACCCATATCGTTTTTTTTAAATTATTTATTTAGTTTTTGGCTAAACACCCTTTAGTGCCACATGAAAGGCACTAAAGGGTGCAAGATTATAAAATGCAGGGGAGTGGCACATATATGTCTTTCTCATCTATTATCTATCTATGTATTATCTATCTATCAAGCTATCTTTCTAGCTTTTGACTGTATGTAACCCTCCTTCCGTTTTTTTGCGGTCCGCAAAAAAAAACCCGGAAGGCACACGGACTGTATACAGAATGGATGCGGATGTCACATGGATGCATCCGTGGAAAAACAGGACCGTTTTTGCAGACCGCAAAAATGGGACATTCATGTGAATGTACCCTAACACATCAACTTGAAGAACTGACTGCTACTTACAATATATCACACCCCTTTAAACAAAGTTGCTGAATTTATCAATCTTTCTCTACATGTTGCCACTAAAGTTGGTGCAAATCAATTTACAGGACCCAAATCCAGAAGCCACATAAATTCTTTCTTGCCGCGGGATGGGAGCCCTGTACACTGTCCTTTATGTCACAACATCATCTACCACTCTTGTCATTAGCTTTGTGTGCCGTCATCGTTGCAGCATGATACAAGTGATGCCGCGCCAGGACAGCTAATCATAAGACAAGCCGCGGATACTGCTAGGTAGTAGGTGGTTTGCAGGGCTCCAGTCCGATAGCCACAGATTACTGACGCGGCTGCTAGATCAGGTCCTGTAAATCGATGCGCACCATCACTAGTGACCACAGTAAAGTACAATACTCTAATCCACGTTGCATTGGCACAAATGTAGCATTAAACATAAAGCGGTATTCACAAGATCCTATCCTAATATATAGCAGATGTAAAAATAATATCAGCAAATACTTTAGTTAGTTGCTGGTGGTCGTAACCATGGATACCTAAACTTTAATGCCCTGCACATGAGTTAAGTGGCATGGCTATATCAGGAGAACTATATTTTGCTACTTTTAAAATTATTACACCTACTACATATTGGGACAGGATCTTGGAGATGAGAATACCCCTTTAACACTGAACAGATCAGGGCACATGAATAAATAAGACATCAGATCACAAGTGTTGCTCTTTCTGCCTGGGGACTGTACTGAGTTTTTGGATAGCGATTGTTGCTATTTCTCAGGTCCCATTAGGCTTATTTGCATGAAACAACATTCAGAAAGGTTTATGTACACAGCCACCTCGGGGGATATAGTTTCACATTACTGTACCCAAAAACAATTGTGTTTGTTCACCAACTATGCCAGCTTTATTCCTCATGGTCAAGTTGTCACTTGTGTCCACAGAGATAGAAAAATATAATAGCACAAAGGTCACATACATAGTGTTTATATAAGATTCACAAACGCATTGTATATTATGGAAAAGCCAATAATGCAGAAGAGAAAAGTGAGATCACGCCAGAATATCTCCAGTTTACCGATGATGCTACCGTAATATATGGTTTACATGTCGCCATGGACATATGCATTTTTAAAAGTAGGAAATTCTATGAAACCGTTGCTAAAGGCTACTAATATTTACCATATAAAGTTATCTGAAAAAAAGCATGGAACAATAGTATAACTTACAGAGCAGTGGAATAATACATAGACAAGTCATCAGGAACAGTGGACTGAAGGTCCCCCTGAGGAAGTAATAACTGCCATTGGCCTCCATCAGCTATCATCATAGCTTGACTATTCTTACGCCGCTTTCATATCAGCGTTTTCCTGCCGCACTCGCCGATCTGGCACAAGGACAGTACCGTACATTAAAGTTCACTGGCAAGCTCCGGGCACATGCGGTCATGTAACCGGAGCATGTGACAGCATGTGACCGGGGCTTGCCGCACTGTCTGTGAACTGTATTGTACTGTATTGCCCTTATGCCGAATCCGGCAGTGCGGCAGTATACTGCTGATGTGTTTGTGCCCTTAGCGAGGTCTAGTGGCCAGCTCGATTAGTTAGGCATGAGCCAACACATGTTATAGGGCATGGTCTGAACTAGATGTGCAAACCCAACCTTACATGACTCTGTTGTAAAGTTTGAAGGTGTCTTTTTGTTAGTCAAAGCGGTAATCGCCAAATTAGATGACCCCTCTGTTACATTTATATAGCCTAGATGGGCACATGAATAAGTATTGTCTAAGTCAGGGGTCCCCAACCTGTGACTCGGGAGCTACATGTGCCTAGCAGGCTCGCGGCTGTCTACCAAGTTGGTGTATAAGCACCAGTCTAGCAAACAGCTATGAAGAGCAGGACTCCAGATGGTGACTTTTGCAAGTAGCCCCACATACAAGAGTAGATCTGAATGAGGGTGAGGTAGGAACTGGTGGATCTTGGTTTACTGCCTCGGTGTGATTTCTGTGGAAAAGCTTTGGCTGTCATTGTACTGGTACTGGCGTCTCTAAGTGTAACTAATGTGAGGGGGCAGGAGCTGGATGTGGCTCTTGACCCTGTTTCAGAGCAGAATGTGGCTCTCATGGTCAGAAAGGTTGGGGATCTCTGGTCTAAGTAGACAACCATTTTCAGAGAATATGGGTCTGTGTAGATAAAACCCTCAAACTCTCCCTCTCTGGAAGACTCTCAACAAGTCAATGGACTTCACTGGCGACCAACAGATTTCATTGGGCACCATACAATGCTCCATTATTCCTGTGGTGGCGCTATAGGTGAATATTAGTGATGTGTCGGTCACGAACGATCCGACACAAAGATCCGGCTCCCTGCAGTGACTGACAGGAGCCGGATCACCAAAGTGAGCCACCAAAATCGCTAAACGGCTCTTTTCGCCGCTGAAACCTTGCCCATCCGCGTCTAAACCCCGCCCACTCTGCTATCTAATCGGTCCCTTATAAGTGGGCGTGGTTTAGCCACGAGTGGGTGTGGTTTCAGCTGCGTCACTATAATCTTAAATATGTGTTCACCTGGGGTGAACACATATTTAATAAGGAGCCGAGAACGATCTGAAAGATCCAGCTCTTTTTGGTGAGCGGAGCCATGGGAACAGGATCACCAAAAAGAGCCGGACTGCCCATCACTAGTGAATATTTACCACTGCACTGCTACACATATTATAGCTCATCTCTAGGGTTCCTAAGAGGGATAACCTGTGATCAGGCTTTCCAGGGAGCCCAAGTAACAAACAATTCTTCTTTTGCTAAATCCTTTAGAATAATAGAACAATTATATTACTAGATGTTAAATTTCCCCCAAAAAACAACTTTTCTGACACTAATTCCCAGGGCTGGTGAGTTCTTTCCTGACCATTCTTGAAGAAACAGTCAGTTACATAATCATATAGAACAGCCCTCATCAGGCTGACATTTGGAGGACGTGCTATGACAATGTCTACACATAGTAAACAAAACAATAGTACGAGTATCCAGAGAGGGCTGTAACTATACCCTAAAGACATAAACAACACAAGGATTGTGTTACTTTTGCTAGTGTGTCTGTCCTTGGTTGCCAAGTGAAGTTTCACATCTATGTGAAGTCATCAGAAGACTTTTTAGAGTAAAAGGTCTTTTCAGCCCAGAAAACTATTTTACCAAGTGTAAGCCTTATAGCTTCTCACTTTACGCTGGTATACAGAGTTCCATCTGGTAAGAGAGAAATTTCATGGTGCACTTTCACACCTGCTATAAATTGGTATAAATCAGCATTATACCTTAACCCTCAACTGGTGAGGTGGGATTTTTATCACCCAACTGCTGATGTGTTGCTTCCTATACCCCAGTGTTTAGGAATCTCTAATTTTTACAGAAAATGCAAAGATCACGTTTGTTTTAATCATTTTCTTTTTGGCGACTGATTACACATGAGTATACCAAATTTTTGACACCCACAAGTATCGGAAAATGTAATACATTGATGATTCGTACCAGCATTTTCCAATGAATGCCAGCTGAACAAAATTTCCCTGGGGTGTTGCAAACCCCACCTCACCAGTTGAGGGTTAAGGGTACTTTACACGCTGCGATCTCGCTAGCGAGATCGCAAGCGATCGTACCCGCCCCCGTCGGTTGTGTGACACGGGCAAATCGCTGCCCGTGGTGCACAAGCTCGTTAGTCCCTGTCACACGGACCTGCCTGCCCTGCGACGTCGCTCTGGCCGGCGAACCGCCTCCTTTCTAAAGGGGCGGTTCGTGCGGCGTCACAGCGACATCACACGGCAGCCGTCCAATAGAAGCGAAGGGGCATAGATGAGCGGGACGTAACATCCCGCCCATCTCCTTCCTTCCTCATTGCTGGTCCACATAGCGATGTGTGCTGCCGCAGGACCGACGAACAACATTGTACCGGCAGCAGCAACGATATTAAGGAAATGAGCAACGTGTCAACGAGCAACGATTTTTCACGTTTTTGTGCTCGTTGATCGTCGCTCATTTGTGTTACACACTGCGATGTCAGTAACGGTGCCGGATGTGCGTCACTAACGACGTGACCCCGACGATATATCGTTACCGATATCGCAGCGTGTAAAGCCCCCTTTAAGATCTTACACACCGGTGGACAAAGACAAAAAAGGTCCCCTGTGCAACAAGAATATATAGGCTCTTTGGAGCCCAAGAGGTCGTCAAAATCCACAATTTAACAGCTTTTAAAGTAGAAATGGGCCCCCTGATCTCTTGGGGCCCATGCTATGCTCTACTTTTATTCCGGCTGCACTCCTGAATATTTAGATTTTTATTTTATTTTTTAACCTCATAACGACGGCCGTACGACTTAAAGCGGCGGCAAAACAGGGTACTTATTCTGTTCCGCCGCTTTAAAGCGGCGGCCCGAAAAAGCCCTGTAGCGCCCCCCAGCGACCGAAAATCTCGGGGGTTTCAGCTACCGGGGGTAGCTGAGACCCCCCAGATTATGAATCGGGGTGTTTTTTTTGGACCCCGATCATGTGATCGCCGGTATACACCGTATACCGACGAACACATGAAAAAAAAAGAAATGGCCGGTAAAACTGATTTCTTTTTCATCTGACATGATCAAACATGTCAGATGAGAAAGAAATCTAAACCCCTAGTGCCCCCAAAGCCCCCGGTACCGGAGAGTCCCCCCACCCCCACCCCTACCCCCACCGGACATCCAAAATGGCGCCGAAGCGCACAGAAAACTGCAGCCGCCGCCGGCTCTGCATTCATTTCCCTCCGATCTGAAATGATCAAACATTTCAGATCGGAGGGAAATGTCCTCCCCCTGACCCCTCCTCCGGTCCACCGGAGATCTCTGGTCCCCGGAGCCCCCTCCGGTCTCCAGAGCCGCCTCCCCCCTCCCCCCTCCGGAGCGTGGAAGATGGCGGCGCGCTGCCGCATTCATTCTGCTCTTTCTGCCGCATGTGACACGTCACATGCGACAGAAAGGTGCCCCCAAGTCCCCAGGTCCCGCTAGGTCACCCCCCGTTACCCCCCCCCAGCCCCAGCCCCCGGTCATACGTTACCTGTCTGGTGATCCGTCCCGCGATCACGCCGCCTCCTTCTTGAATGCTGGCGGCGCATGCGCAGACAGCGGCTGTCAGCTGGATCCCTGGGACGCTGACGTCGCTGCTGCACAGGCTCTCCACTGTGGACCGGGGGAGAGTGAGTGCAGTAATCAGCAGTCTCTCCATGTGAGGAGTGTGGTCCTCACATGGAGAGACTGCTGTTCCAGAAAATGGGGGGTACGTTCTGTGAGCGTGCCCCTCATATTCTGGAATGAGGTTACTGCAGGTCACTCTGCCCTAAGTTGGACCGGGGCAGTGTGAGTGCAGTAATTCTCAGATTACTGCACCCACACTGCTCATGGAGAGCTTGCTCTTCCAGAAAATGGGGGATACGTTCCCTGCACGTGCCCTCCATATTCTAGAAGATCCAGAGTCGGCGTGGGACGTCCAAATGGATTACAGCGACCGGAATTTCTTTATTTTCAATAAATTGGGGAAAGAGGAATGTTTCGGGGAGTGTTTTTTCAAATAAATTTTTTTTTTGTCTTTATTTTTTTCTATTACTTACTGGGTTAGTGATGTCGGGTATCTGTTCAGATGCCGTGACATCACTAACCCCAGGGCTTGATGCCAGGTGACATTACAGCTGGTATCAACCCCATATATTACCCCGTCTGCCACCGCACCAGGGCGCGGGATGAGCTGGGGCGAAGCGCCAGGATTGGCGCATCTAATGGATGCGCCACTACTGGGGCGGCTGCGGCCTGCTATTTTTAGGCTGGGAAGAGTCCAATAACCATGGCTCTTCCCACCCTGAGAATACCAGACCCCAGCTGTCCGCTTCACCTTGGCTGGTGATCTAATTTGGGGGGGACCCCACGTTTTTTTTTTTTTTTTTAAAAAAACGCCTGGGGAGCCCTCCAAATTGATCACCAGACAAGGTGAAGCTGTCAGCTGTGGTTTGCAGGCTACAGCTGTCTGCTTTACCCTAGCTGGCTATCAAAAATAGGGGGGACCCCACGTCGTTTATTTTAATTATTAATTTTTTGGGGGGCTAAATACAAGGCTAGGCACCCTTTAGTGCCACATGAAAGGCACTAAAGGGCGCCAGCTTAGAATATGCAGGGGGTGGGACGTTATATATGTTTGACATGTATCCATTCATCCATTGTAGCATTTTAGGCTGTGTGCCCATAATCGGGATTTGCAGCGTTTTGGGCGCAGAGTGTGTCCATAGTGTGTCCCTGTGTCCATAGCGCTGCATTGTGCAGTAGAAGCACAGTGGAAGGATTTTTAGAAATCCCTTGCCCAATGTGCTTCTTTTCTCCGCAGCATAAACCGACCTGTGGCGCAGCTTCCCGAGCCTCAGCATGTCAATTTATGCTGCGGAGATGAGTGTTCTCTGCAGGTAGCATAGAGCTCCACAGCGGCCTGAACCCAAAACGTGGGCATGGGCAGCTGCGTTCTCCTGTGGACAACACTCACATCTCTGCAGGAGGCTGACACTGTGTACTAGACGCCGTGTCGCTGGATCATGGCCACATAGCCTAAAAGTGAGACATTTGTTGCTACAGCAACATTTTTGTGAAGTACCTGTGGATTCAAAATGCTTACTATACTCCTGAATAAAATCCAGTTTCCAAAATGGGGTCACTTGTGGGGGGTTTCTAATGTATAGGTACCCAAGGGGCCCTGCAAATGTGACATGGTGCCCGCAATTTATTTCAACTTTTCCAGAATTCAAATGGTGCTCCTTCCATTCCAAGCCCTCCCATTTATTCAAACAGAGGTTTTTGGCCACATGTGGGGTATCCCTGTGCTCATAAGACAATGGATAACAACCTGTGGGGTCCACGTTTTGTTGTTGCCTCTTGAAAAAGTGAGAAATTTGATGCTGAAGCAACATTTTTGTGAAAAAAATGAAAATTTTCAATATGGCAACCTAAGCTTATCAAATTCTGTGAAGTATTCGTGGATTCAAACTGCTCACTATACACCTAGATAAAAGCCTTGAGGTGTCTTGTTTCCAGAATGGAGTCCCTTGTGGGGGACCGCCACTGTTTAGGCACCTCAGGGGCTCTCCAAATGCAACCTGGCGCCCGCTATTGATTCCAGCCAATTTTGCAGTCAAATGGCAATCCTTCCCTTCCGAGCCCTGCCATGCGCCCAAACAGTTGATTTCCACCACATATAAGGTATCGCCAAACTCAGGAGAAATTGCACAATAAATGTTATGCTGAATTTTTTCCTTTTACTCTTGTAAAAAAAAAAGCTACCTGGTTGAAATAACAATTTTGTGGTAAAATTTTATTTTTTTTTTTTCATGGCTCAACGTTATAAAATTCTGTCAAGCACCTGGGGGTTCAGAGTACTCACCAAACATCTAGATAAATTCCTTGAGGGGCCTAGTTTCCAAAATGGGGTCACTTGTGCGGGGTTTCTGCTGTTTAGGTACCTTAGGGGTCCTCCAAATGTGACATGGTGCCCGCAATCTTTTTCAGCCAAATTTCCTTTCCAAAATTCAAATATTGCTCCTTTCGTTCCAAGCCCTCCCATTTCTCCAAACAAAGGTTTCAGACCACATGTGAGGTATCACCGCGCTCATAAAAAAGTGGTTAACAAACTTTGAGGTCAAATTTTTGGAATTACCTCTTGAAAAAGTGAGAAAATTGATGCTAAAGCAACATTTTTGAGAAAATTATTAAAATTTTCAATATGACAACGTAACGTTAACAAAATCTGGGAAGTACCTGTGGATCTAAAATGCTCACTATACCCCTAGATAGAAGCCTTGAGGGGTCTAGTTTCTAAAATGGTGTCACTTGTGAGGGGTTTCTTCTGTTTAGGTACCTTAGCGGACCTGTAAATGCAACATGGTGCCCGCAATCTATTTCAGCCAAATTTGCTTTCCAAAATTCAAATATTGCTCCTTCTGTTCCGAGCCCTCCCATTTGTCCAAACAGAGGTTTCTGACCACATGTGGGGTATCGGCGCACTCATAAGAAAGTGGGGAACAAGTTTTGGGGTCCATTTTGTTGTGCTATTTCTTCTAAAAGTGAATAAATTTGGGTTAGAGCAACATTTTTAGGTAAAATTTAATTTTTGCTTTTTTTCATTCCACATTGCTTTTGTTCATGTGAAGCACCTGAAGGGTTAATAAACTTCTTGAATGTGGTTTTGAGTACTTTGGGGGGTGCAGTTTTTAGAATGGTGTCACTTTTGGGTATTTTCTGTCATCTAGGCCTATTGAAGTCACTTCAAATGTGATGTGGTCCCTAAAAAAATGGTTTTGTAAATTTTGATGTAAAAATGAGAAATCGCTGATAAACTTTGAACCCCTCTAACTTCCTAACAAAAAAAAATGTTGTTTCCAAAATTGTGCTGATGTAAAGTAGACAAGTGGGAAATGTTATTTATTAACTGTTTTGTGTCACAGAAATCTCTGGTTTAACGATATAAAAATTCAAAAGTTGAAAATTGCTAAATTTTCAAAATTGTTGCCAATATTCAATTTTTTTCATAAATAAACGCAAAAAATATTGTCCTAAATTTGGTACTAACATGAAGTCCAATATGTGACGAAAAAACAATCTCAGAATCACCGGGATCCGTTGAAGCGTTCCAGAGTTATAACCTCATGAAGTGACACTGGTCAGAATTGCAAAATTTGGTCTGGTCTTTAAGGTGAAAATTAGCTCCGTCACTAAAGGGTTAAATCTGCCAAATGGTTCTAGCGATATCGGCCCTTTTATTTGGTGCTAATTTTTATAGTCTTTACTAAAGAGTTATAATGCAGAGCAGCATAAAGACACGTCCCCGGATAATTATGTAACCCACTAGGACCATCAAACTAAGAACTGAACAAAAAAGGTCAATATCTCTGGAAGTGTATACATATTAAAAAAAATACAAAACAAAACAAAAAAAAACAAAACAGAATACTTAGAGCAGGGATGTCAAACACATTTTCACCAAGGACTATATAAGCAGTATGGTTGCCTTTAAAGGGCCATTTCTAATTGTAAAGCAGTAATGCATGTCTATCTTCTTACAATTTTTCTTAGATTTCCTTTAGCAGTAATGCATATCTATATTCTTACATTCATGGTTTGCATGCTTTAGCATTACAGAGTGCAACTGTCTTATTTTGCAATTATACAGTATGTCATGTTCAGTTATGCACCTGTTCACACTGCATGTTAGGGAGTGCCGTCAGTCTTTTTGTCTAGATTATGGGGTCATGCCTTCTGAATGTGCACCCCTCCCAAATTAGCCATAGGTTATTTTTTTCTCTAGTAGCAGGTTCCTACTAACCCATACACAGAAAGTTTTTAAAGCCAGAGAAAGGCTTCAGGTCAGTGTATATACCCAGTAATATGAGATTGCCTTGATGTGGCTACTGGGCAGATATAGAAATGGCATTTTTGTTTACTAATTATCTCAATTTTTTATTATCAACAACTATGTTCTCAATCAACCCAAAAGACTCAAATATCAAACCTTAATATTTTTGGAAGTTGGAGTGGGGTTTTTTTTAGATTCGGCTATTTTAGGAGGATATCGGTTTGTGCAGGTAACTATTACTGTGCAGAATTATTAGGCAACTTAATAAAAACCAAATATATTTCCATCTCACTTGTTTATTTTCACCAGGTAAACCAATATAACTGCACAAAATTTAGAAATAAACATTTCTGACATGCAAAAACAAAACCCCCAAAAATTAGTGACCAATATTCTTTATGATCACACTCAACAGCCTATCCACAGATTCTGTCAGTTGCTTGATCTGTTTATGATCAACATTGCATGCAGCAGCCAACACAGCCTCCCAGACACTGTTCTGAGAGATGTACGGTTTTCCCTCCCTGTAGATCTTACATTTTATGAGGGACCACAGGTTCTCTATGGGGTTCAGATCAGGTGAACAAGGGGGCCATGTCATTATTTATTCATCTTTTAGACCTTTACTGGCCAGCCACGCTGTGGAGTAGTTGGATGCATGTGATGGAGCATGGTCATGCAAGAAAATCATGTTTTTCTTGAACGATACCGACTTCTTCCTGTACCACTGCTTGAAGAAGTTGTCTTCCAGAAACTGGCAGTAGGTGTGGGAGTTGAGCTTCACTCCATCCTCAACCTGAAAAGGTCCCACATGTTCATCTTTGATGATACCAGCCTATACCAGTACCCCACCTCCACCTTGCTGGCGTCTGCGTCGGAGTGGAGCTCTCTGCCCTTTACTGATCCAGCCTCTGGCCCATCCATCTGGCCCATCAAGAGTCACTCTCATTTCATCAGTCCATAAAACCTTTGAAATCAGCCTTAAGATATTTCTTGGCCCAGTCTTGATGTTTTATATTATGTTTCTTGTTCAAAGGTGGTCATTTTTCAGCCTTCCCTCCGTTGGCCATGTCTATGAGTATGGCACACCTTGTGCTTTTTGATACTCCAGTAACTTTGCAGTTCTGAAATATGGCCAAACTGGTGGCAAATGGCATCTTGGCAGCTTCACGCTTGATTTTCCTCAATTCATGGGTGGTTATTTTGTGCCTTTTTTGCCCAACACGCTTCTTGTGACCCTGTTGGCTATTTGCCATGTAACACTTGATTGTTCAGTGATCACGCTTCAAAAGTTTGGCAATTTCAAGACTGCTGCGTCCCTCTGCAAGACATCTCACAATTTTGGACTTTTCAGAGCCCGTCAAATCTCTCTTCTGACCCATTTTGCCAAAGGAAAGGAAGTTGTCTAATAATTATGCACAGCTTATATAGGGTGTTGATGTCATTACACCACACCCTCCTCATTACAGAGATGCACATCACCTGATTTACTTAATTGGTGGTTGGCTCTCAAGCCTATACAGCTTGGAGTAGGACAACATGTATAAAAAGTATCATGTGATCAAAATACTAATTTGCCTAATAATGCTGCACATAGTGCATTCTTATATTCATGGTTTGCATGGTTTAGCATTTAAGAGTGTAGCTGTCTTTTTTTGTAATTATAAGGGCTCATACAGATTGCCATGCAACATAGTACAAGCATGCATTGCAATGCATAAACTGGCCAGGGGCTATAAGAGAGCTAGCCCTGGGTAGAAGGGCTATAAGAGAGTTGCTTAATAAGGCTAAGAGCATTGTCTTTGATTAGAGTGCTAAGAGCCTTGTCGCTGATTAGTAGGGCTAAGAGCCCTGTCCCTGGTTAGTAGGGCTAAGAGCCCTGTCCCTGGTTAGTAGGGCTAAGAGCCCTGTCCCTGGTTAGTAGGGCTAAGAGCCCTGTCCCCGGTTAGTAGGGCTAAGAGCCCTGTCCCCGGTTAGTAGGGCTAAGAGCCCTGTCCCCGGTTAGTAGGGCTAAGAGCCCTGTCCCCGGTTAGTAGGGCTCAGAGCCCTGTCCCCGGTTAGTAGGGCTCAGAGCCCTGTCACTGCTTAGTAGGGCTCAGAGCCCTGTCCCTGCTTAGTAGGGCTAAGAGCCCTGTCCCTGCTTAGTAGGGCTCAGAGCCCTGTCCCTGCTTAGTAGGGCTCAGAGCCCTGTCCCTGCTTAGTAGGGCTAAGAGCCCTGTCCCTGCTTAGTAGGGCTAAGAGCCCTGTCCCTGCTTAGTAGGGCTAAGAGCCCTGTCCCTGCTTAGTAGGGCTAAGAGCCCTGTCCCTGCTTAGTAGGGCTAAGAGCCCTGTCCCTGGTTAGTAGGGCTCAGAGCCCTGTCCCTGCTTAGTAGGGCTAAGAGCCCTGTCCCTGCTTAGTAGGGCTAAGAGCCCTGTCCCTGCTTAGTAGGGCTAAGAGCCCTGTCCCTGCTTAGTAGGGCTAAGAGCCCTGTCCCTGCTTAGTAGGGCTAAGAGCCCTGTCCCTGGTTAGTAGGGCTAAGAGCCCTGTCCCTGGTTAGTAGGGCTAAGAGCCCTGTCCCTGGTTAGTAGGGCTAAGAGCCCTGTCCCTGCTTAGTAGGGCTCAGAGCCCTGTCCCTGCTTAGTAGGGCTCAGAGCCCTGTCCCTGCTTAGTAGGGCTCAGAGCCCTGTCCCTGCTTAGTAGGGCTCAGAGCCCTGTCCCTGCTTAGTAGGGCTCAGAGCCCTGTCCCTGCTTAGTAGGGCTAAGAGCCCTGTCCCTGCTTAGTAGGGCTAAGAGCCCTGTCCCTGCTTAGTAGGGCTAAGAGCCCTGTCCCTGCTTAGTAGGGCTAAGAGCCCTGTCCCTGCTTAGTAGGGCTAAGAGCCCTGTCCCTGCTTAGTAGGGCTAAGAGCCCTGTCCCTGCTTAGTAGGGCTAAGAGCCCTGTCCCTGCTTAGTAGGGCTAAGAGCCCTGTCCCTGCTTAGTAGGGCTAAGAGCCCTGTCCCTGCTTAGTAGGGCTAAGAGCCCTGTCCCTGCTTAGTAGGGCTAAGAGCCCTGTCCCTGCTTAGTAGGGCTAAGAGCCCTGTCCCTGCTTAGTAGGGCTAAGAGCCCTGTCCCTGGTTAGTAGGGCTAAGAGCCCTGTCCCTGCTTAGTAGGGCTAAGAGCCCTGTCCCTGCTTAGTAGGGCTCAGAGCCCTGTCCCTGCTTAGTAGGGCTCAGAGCCCTGTCCCTGCTTAGTAGGGCTAAGAGCCCTGTCCCTGCTTAGTAGGGCTAAGAGCCCTGTCCCTGCTTAGTAGGGCTAAGAGCCCTGTCCCTGCTTAGTAGGGCTAAGAGCACTGTCCCTGCTTAGTAGGGCTAAGAGCACTGTCCCTGATTAGTAGTGCTAAGAGCACTGTCCCTGCTTAGTAGGGCTAAGAGCCCTGTCCCTGCTTAGTAGGGCTAAGAGCCCTGTCCCTGCTTAGTAGGGCTAAGAGCACTGTCCCTGCTTAGTAGGGCTAAGAGCACTGTCCCTGCTTAGTAGGGCTAAGAGCACTGTCCCTGCTTAGTAGGGCTAAGAGCACTGTCCCTGCTTAGTAGGGCTAAGAGCACTGTCCCTGCTTAGTAGGGCTAAGAGCACTGTCCCTGCTTAGTAGGGCTAAGAGCCCTGTCCCTGCTTAGTAGGGCTAAGACCCCTGTCCCGGCTTAGTAGGGCTAAGAGCCCTGTCCCTGCTTAGTAGGGCTAAGAGCCCTGTCCCTGCTTAGTAGGGCTAAGAGCCCCGTCTCTGCTTAGTAGGGCTAAGAGCCCTATCCCTGCTTAGTAGGTCTAACAGCCCTACTAAGCAGGGACAGGGCTCTTAGCCCTACTAAGCAGGTATAACACTAAGTGCGCTGTCTCTGCTTAGTAGGGCTAGGAGTGCTGTCCCACCATTGTAGGGCTAAGGGTGCTGTCCCTGGGTTGAAGGGCTAAGGATGTACATCCAGCTGAGGTAGGCGCTGATGCCAGCAGGCCCCCTCCAGCCCCGGGCCCCGTCGCGATCTCTGAGACCGCGACTGTTATACCCCTGCAGGTGGTGAGTCTTTAGGCCGCTCTGCACCATTACACTTTGAGACACACCTACTTGCTAAAGATCCTTGAAAGCTGCACTAAATAAAGCTCATAACTCTGGAACCGTATAAAGGATCTTAAAAAGACAAACACTGGGCACTTTTAATATGGTGACAGGTCCTCTTGTGATGTCCTGGCAAAACCAGGTAGTCACACAGATTAGGCCCCTGCACAACACCGCTCCCACACAGGTTTAAATCAGCCGACAAAACCCTAGTCACCCCCTCAGGGAAGGACAGACACACCAGTAGGCGGGACCAGGCAGAAAGGAAACGCCCACCTAGGGGTCTAGAGAGCCCGGGGTGGGAATACACAGAGTGGAGTTGAGTCTGAGTTGAGTAGGAGTGAAGAGGAGAAGCTGACAGGTGTCAGGGTCGGAGCCCTGAAACATTGGCTAGGTGGCAGACGGTGGTCACCGCCAGCAGGAGACGGGAAGACAGCTCAGCAGATCCGAGGTGGACCGGGGCAGGGTTGTAGCCCGCCGGTACCGACACTGGGGAACCAACCCGGAAACCGTGCACACAAGGGGGTACTCGGACCCTGAAGCCAGGACCGGCATCAACAGCCTAGCTAATTAACCGATTGAGGGCAGGATTCTAGGTCCTGTCCCAACCTAAGTCCCGAAAAGTAGACAACCACCCACAGAGAGGGATAGGGCATCCCCCAGGGCCCGGTAGATCCCACGGGTCAGCGTCTGACGGGCATGGCTCCCAACCAAAGGATCGGGAGCGGACTCCTGCGTTACACACTGGGAAGTCTACACAAGAAAACACAAAGTGCAGAGGAAAGGGGCAGTGACCATCAGCCCGGGTGTGGGACCAGATACACCCGTCTGCGGCAGCCGGCCACCATCACCTTGGTTTACCAAAAGACTTGTTTTATTGATTCAACAGTGAGTAACATTCCCGGCCTGACCGGGTGCGCCGGCCCCTGCCATTATCATCCCCTGCACAGAGACAATGGGCCCCGGGGCATCCATCCCTGCCCACGGAGGGGTTAAAATCCAGCTGCCAGCCCATCGCCCCTGGGAGCCCCACAACAGCAGCGGTGGTGCTACAGCTCACCACACACCGTGGGTGGTGTCAAAGACAGTTTTCAACAACCCCCGTACAAATACGTCCCCCTTTTATTCGGAGTGTCCGCGTGACCCCCGGGTCCGGTAAAGTCCCTCAAGCCATACCGCAGATCAGGATCCGAGCAGCACGGCTGCTGGCACGGGGGCGGCACACTCTATATCTAAGGGCTCACGGGTGAAAACCAGTATAAATATACATTTCATCAATCAGGTTCTAGATATCATTGCTAACACCCACCATTAGAAAGGCAAGCTGTACCTTAGGATATGTTCAGTGGTGTTTTTGTAACATTTTTCTTTCTGCAGCCAAAACTTTCACTCTTAGCAGTAAAACATTGCATATAAAGCACAGCAAATAGCTGAGATTTTCAGATGGATTAAATATGTGCTTTGTCTACAGTACAGATTATGCTGCATTTTTGCACTTTTTCATTGCTTTCTATGAGTGGCAAAAACGCTGAAAGAATTGACATGCTGCAGATTTTCAAAAACGCTGCAGTTCTCAAATTCAATGTGGAAAAATAAAAAGAAGTGTCAATTCAGCTCCGCACTCTTGTGTTAGGCTAAGTTCACATTTCCGCTAAAATCTATCAGTCACAATCCGCTGCTCTTGTAAACAACGGAATCCGTTTAGCGGATTCCGTTGCTCCCATAGACTTGTATGAGCAGCGGATTGTGACTGATGATGCTGCGTTGCACCCTCCGCCCGACTGATCAGTCGTGGAACGACTGACTGCCGGGCGGGGGGAACACAGCATGTAACGTTTTTTGAGCAGCGAGATCCGTCGGATTTCGCTGCGCATGCTCTCTGGCTCCCTGCACACGTCACCAGCTTTGGTTGGTTACCCGATATTTACCCTAGTTACGGTGCAAGGAGCCAGCGCTAAGCGGTGTAGGCCCGTAACCAAGGTAAATATCGGGTAACCAAGGTAAACATCGGGTGCTTTGCTGTTACCCGATATTTAGGCTGGTTACGTGTGCAGGGAGGCCGACACTTCCCCGCTCGGCCCCGCCCCCTCCCGCACTCCGCACATGTATTTACACACACACACACACACACACCTGTCCCCAGCCATGCAGACAAGCACTGCCACTGACACCCTCGTCTGGCCGCTCCCCCCGCTTGGCTCCGCCCCCTCCCGCACTTTGCATGTGCACACACACACATACATACATACATACATACATACATGCACATACACACACTCACTCACACATACACTCACCTGTCCCCAGCCATGCAGACCGCAGCACTTCCACTGACATACTCAGCGCCTGGCCCCGCCCCCCGCTCGGCTCCGCCCCCTCCCGCACTTTGCATGTGCACACACATACATACATACATACATACATGCACATACACACACTCACTCACACATGCACTCACCTGTCCCCAGCCATGCAGACCGCAGCACTTCCACTGACATCCTCAGCGCCTGGCCCCGCCCCCCGCTCGGCTCCGCCCCCTCCCACACTTTGCATGTGCACACACACACATACATACATACATGCACACACACACACTCTCTCACTCACTCACCTGTCCTGCAGTCCCTGCGGCACTGACGTCCTCAGTGCCACGGCCCCGCTCGGCTCCCTCCCCCCCGAACTCCGCCCCCCGCACACAACGGAATCCGACAAAGAATTCTGTTCTTTGTCATCCGTTGTACAGCGTTGAACAGCGCATCAGTCACATGCGTCAAGCGACGCAAGTATACACTGGTCTGGCCCCCAGGTCAAAAAGCTCTAAATGGTCCAAAACGGGATGTTCTCCAGCACCAAAGGAAGGTTCTTATAACTTAGCCTTTAATAATATTGGATGAAAAAATTGGCAGAATGTGCACATAAAAAACCCAAAACATACTGCCTATGTATTTCATACCTATGATTGAGGGTTTTTCTACCCAAAACGCGTAAGTTTATGGTGGGGAGTTAAATATGTGATATGTGGACATTCTGACAATATTTTCTTTATTTTATATAATTAAAGGCTAAGTTTTACCTACTTTTTTTGGTGGTGGAGAACATCCCCATTTGAGGCAGGGAAAAAAAACTGCGTGTGCATGAGATCTCCATCATCCCATAGCTTTTGCTGGTATTGTAAAACACAGCTTCTTTTCTGCAGACAAAATGCAGCAAAAAAACCAAAACACTATATGTATAATCTAGATGCTTACAAGTTAAACAAGTTAAGCAAGTCTTCCACAATTTCCCACCAATAATTGAGTGTTTTAATTATTGATGAATAACACACGTGCCTGAAAATTAGCATACACACTAAATTACTGCCAGATGAACCTACAGATTCCTGAAGGAACAGGTGGCCATTAAATTAAATGAGTGTAGTCCCAATTTTCCCTGGTGGCAGATGGGATCAGACATGTTATAAATTCAACATGCCTGATCCTTTGTTGTAAGGCTGCTTTTACACTACTTTTTTTAACATGCGTCATGAACGTTTTTTAAACGCAAAAACGGATCCAGTGCAAATGCGTTTTCATTTTAATGCATTTGCTATGGACTCGCGTCAACATGCGTTCACATGCGTTTGTGTGCGTTAGGCCCGTTTCACACGTCAGTGAAAAGTACTGACGTTTTTCACTGGCGTGTAAAACATGCACATGTCCCTCCGTGTGCCGTGAATCACGGCACACGTGGGTTGTCTAAGTGCAATCCGGGCTCCGTTCTCCGTGGCCCCTGATTGCACTTAGAGATTAACTCACCTGTGCGCGCTCCCGCTGTCCATGGTGCTGATCACTCCCGCGGTGCAGCATCCGGCCGGTGCTGACCCCCGCAGCAGCTGCTTCCGGGTCGGCTGTGTCGTGCATCATGAATATGCGCGACAATAATGAGCCGGCTCAGAAGCAGCAAGCTGCACGGGCTGCAGAGGACATCGCTGGAGCCGGGTGAGTAAAAATTATTTTTATTTTAAAAGCACGTTTTTTTCTGGCACGTGTTTCACGGATCACACCACTGTGTGGTCCGTGGGACATCAGTGATGCCAGAAAAAAATGGACATGTCTCCGTGCGGCAAACACGCACACGCGTGAACGCTGCACGGAGACATGGTCAGTGAAAACTCACTGATGTGTGAGCAGACCCATTCATTATAATGGGTCTGCGTATGTCAGTGATTCTGGTACGTTTAAAAAAAAGCACAAACGTCCCAGAATCACTGACGTGTGAAACAGGCCTTATAGTGAGGATCCAGCGACTTGCAGTTTTTTTACTTTTTTCAAAAACGCTACTTGTAGCGTTTTTGAGCTGCATCCACATACTGTTTTTCACTGGATCCTGACTAAACAGCACACAAACTCATGTGAACGCTGGCATGCTGATAGACAGGATCCTGCTTGCTCTACTGAGCATGCCCAGAATCCAGCCTGGCATGATCAGTCTCTCTCCCCCCCTCCCTCTCTCCCCCTCCCTCTCTCTCCTCTCTCTCTCCCCCGCCTGAGAGCGGCAGATGCTCGTAACCAAGGTAAATATCGGGTATCCAAGCAAAGCACTTTGCTTAGTTACCTGATGTTTACCTTGGTTACCAGCGTCTGCAGCTGTCACATGCCGGCTCCCAGTCTATCACGTTCAGTTCCCCTCACTCCCGATCACATGACTTCAATGCCCGCCCATAAACTTCAAGTGGCAGGATCCTGCAAAATAACACATGCGTTTGCATGCGTTTTTCTTTGTAAAAACAGGATCCACTTTTACAGCAAAAAAACGTTCCTGGCACATGTTAACAAAACCTAGTGTGAAAGCAGCCTAAGGTGAAATGTATCACCAGTCAAGAAGTCAGCGTCTTATTCACCTCTCCCCATGGAGAGCAGACTGGACAAGTGTGCAGATGTATTGGGGGATTGGGGACCTCAATAATCAACACGAGCTGAAGCCACAATCTTTTCAAACTGTCGACCCTTAAATACATAGTAACTTGTTCGTATACAGCACACAAAATTTTACAAAGATGCACCTGGAATCTTTTTTATTAAATGGTGTTATGTCCAGGTATTGGTGTTAGATATTTGTTATGACTGCTGTTCTTTTGATTCAATCTCTGAATGTCCACCTATGTGTCCAGGTCTAGTGGTCGCACATGCTCAGTAGAGTCAGGCAAATGGGTGGCGGAGGGATTCCTGCTATAGAAGGAATCAGAGCACTAGACGTATCTTCTCACCAGCACCGGACACATAAGGACAACGTGCTAAAAAGGAATTAAAAGGACAGCAGTGGGTGCCAAGATATGTATAACAGAAAAATCTAATAATACCTCACTGTGGGAAAACTACTTAAAATCGGTGGCTCAGTGGTTAGCACTGCAGCCTTGCAGCGCTGGGGTCCTGGGTTCAAATCCCACCAAGGACACCATCTTCAAGGAGTTTGTATGTTCTCCCCGTGTTTGTGCGGGTTTCCTCCGGGTACTCCGGTTTCCTCCCACACTCCAAAGACATACAGATAGGGACTCTAGATTGTGAGCCCCAATGGGGACAGTGTTGCCAATGTATGTAAAGCGCTGTGGAATTAATAGCGCTATATAAATGAATAAAATGAATGAATGAATGAATGAATGAATGAAAATCAGGTGGCAAGTTTTGGGTATTATTTAGTCGCAACAGAATAATTGTGTGAACCTAAGTCAGAATTGGTTAGCATCATGTTAGAAGGCTCTCATGCACTAAACTATATATGACATTACCTGGCTCATAGGGTCTACTGGCTTTTTCTTGTTTTCTCCAATATGTAAGTAACTGAAAGATAATAAGAAAGGATTACATCAATTTGACTTATAAGCCAGACTTGTGATGGCATACGCTAGACAATATAAAGGCAAAACTCATAAAATATGATACTGATCAAACAAAGAAAATATAAATTTTAAAATACAATTGTCTATTAGCCTTGATATTACATGTTTAGTTAATAACAGGCACGTTAGTTTCAACATGGTTGCATCTGGGAACCTGTCACCGATAAAGCTGTTTACCAGCAGATCTAAAAGTAATCCGCAGATACATAGCAGTTAAATATCTGGCTGGCTTCCTGGAAGAGTCGTTACAGGGAGAAAAGTAAGTGATATTCTCTCACTACCAGTGGGGCAGTGTAGGCAGCTGTAACAGGCATCAATCACTACACAGTGAGCGCTCTGTAATCACATCCCGACACCCTGACTGACAGCCAGCTATGCAGTGTATGTGTGCAGGGCAGGATGGCTGCCAAGATGCCAGGAAATGATTACAGCTAAGGCTACTTTCACATCAGCGTTTTTTTAACTGTGGCACGAATGGATTTTTTGCTGCAAAGCCGGATCCTTTACAAAAGGCGTTGTCAGCTCAATGCCAATGCATTTGCAATGGAATTGCGGCAATATGCGGTCACATATGGTTGCGTACGGCACACACTGGATCCATTGTTTTGCGGTATTTTACTGTGTTTCAAAAACGCTACTTGTTGCTTTTTGACCTCGGTCAAAATACCGCATGTCAATGGATCCGTTAGATTGCGGCGGTAGCTGCAATGTAGTTCAATGGTAGCCGAATCTTGCTGTATCGGAAGTCGCCGGATCCTGATAGACAGGATCCTGTACTGAGCATGCCCAGAAAGCAGCCTGACATGGTCATTACAGAAATATCTCTCTCTTTGTCTCTCTCTCTCAGACAGAAGACCAGGATCGTGGAGGGGTAAGAGGGAGTAATAAAGATATAGTCCCTAAGTGTGTCTGTGTATTTATTTCTAATAAAGTATTTTTTCTCTATGTGGTGTCTTTTTTTAACCCTTTATTTGAGATTCTTAGTGGCCGGGTCAAACTGGGCCACCCTGCCCTGCGGACTTCAATCCCCAGCTGCCTAGTTGTACATGGCTGGACACAAAAATTGGGAGAAGCCCATGTCAGGTTTTTTTTTTTTAATTATTTCATGAAATTCATTAAATAATTAAAAAAAGAGCTTCCCTATATTTTTGGTTCCCAACCGGGTACAAATAGGCAGCTGGGGGTTGGGGGCAGCCCGTGCCTGCCTAGCATACAAAAATATGGCGAAACCCACCTCATTTTTTTTCCCCCAATGTTAGCATAATGTGTTTGGAGTTTTTTTTGTTTTTTAATGAATGTTTAAAAAAAAAAAAAAAAAACTCGACATGGGCTTCGCCCATCGAGCACCCGAGCATTTTACTGCTCACTCATCCCTACTCCTGACCACACAGCCAGCAGAACAAGTAATCACATCAGCTGACTCCAGTGTCGGCCGATTACTGTGTCCCCTGCATGCATCACAGCATGTGCGGGCTGTGAGGTCAGCTGAGTTCGGCTGGCACTGGAGTCGGCTGATCTGAACTCAGTTGACCTGACAGCCCGCACACGCTGCGATGGATGCAGCGGGACACAGAACAAGTAATCGGCCAACACTGGAGTCAGCTGATCTGAACTCAGCTGAACTCCTGACCACACAGCTCTCACACGGTAACACGTGATCGGCAGCAGGAAGTGACTGCTGTTAACCTGCATCCATCGCAGTGTGTGCGGGCTGTGAGATCAGGAGTTCAGCTGACTCCAGTGCCGGCTGATAAATTCTGTGTCCCGCTGCAGAAGGATCCGGTAAAATAACAATTGCGGTTGCATGCATTGCACATTAAATCCACAGGATCCGAACATATGCGGTTTGCGGGTTTTTATCTTCATTCTCTCCCTGTATCCACCAGCTTTGGTAAGCTTGCCAGACATGATTTTAAAGCTATTTTCATGCAGATTACCACTGTAGCTTATAAAAATAGAGTATTTGAGAGGCAACAGGGTCTCTTTAGGCTAGTTTCACACTTGCGTTGAACGGCATCCGTTGCATTGCGTTGTGTGACGGATGGAACGGATGTGTTGCATATAGTGGCACAACGGATCGTACAGAACAACGGAATCTGCTTTTTTTTTTTTTTTTTTTTTACAGTTTTACTGGCGGCAGACTATTGTGAACGATCAGCTGATCACCCGGCTGCCGGGCGATCAGCTGAGCGCTCTCAAAAGCCGGCTACCGGGCGCTCCACTGATCGCTCTCAAAAGCCGGCTGCTGGGCGCTCAGCTGATCGCTCTCAAAATCCGGCTGCCGGGTGATCAGCTGATCGTTCGGCCACCGAGAGACAAAACAAAGTTTCTGTGATTTTAAAAAAAAAAAAAAAAAAGAAGATGAGCATGCGCAGTGAAAAAATAAAAGGATTCCGCCGCTCAAAAAACGTTACATGCTGCGTTCCTTCCGCCCGGCGGAAGTAACGCATCGTCGGCCAGCGGAAGCAACGCAGGTCCATCAGTCGCAATCCGTCGTTCATACAAATCTATGGGAAGCAGCGGAATCCGTTAACGGATTCCGCTGTTTTCCAAAACGGCGGATTGCGACTGAAGGAAAACAACGCAAGTGTGAAACAAGCCTTGGCCTTACTAAGGCATTAGGTCACAAATCATATTAGCCAGTCATTTTACAGGTTTATGACTCAAAACAAATGTATCTATTTGGCTAGAAATGCAACACGTCCACTAATTCTCTCTCTCCCCTAGGAATTTGAGCCGGCAATTGTTTCAGCGCTTGCATAATTTGCATTTGAAGGCATTATTGAGTGTGTTTCATTGACAGATAGTGTTATTGGGCCATGCTGGCGACATATCTTTATAGGCAGATGCGTATGGTAAAACTGGGGACTAATGCAATAAAGCATTGCAGCTACCATAAACAGAATGGTAGCTAATAGGCAGAGAAAAAGGGTCACATCCCCCTAATACTATACAGCTCATTCAGATGTCCGATTTTTGTGTACGTGTGCTATCCATGGTTTACAAAGATAGCACTCGTACCTGCCATAGTCTATAGGGCTATTCACATGGCCGTGACTTGCAAAGAGCTAGGTGAGTCGGTTGTCGAACCTCCATTGTTCTGATATTGATGACATATCTAATGACTAGGTTTTTACTATATAAGTCCTGGATAACCTCTTTAAAGAAAACCTGTCATCAGGGCTATGCATAGTAAACTAAACATATGGCCATAGTGGCGATGTTATAGTGATTTAATACATAAATTCTGTGCAGAAAACCGCAGTCTGTTTTTTAAGTCATCATTAGAGGTGTTGGTCTCTGTGCATTGGGGAAGGGCCTGTGGGGAGGGCCTGTGGGGAGGGCCTGTGGGGAGGGCCTGTGGGGTGGGCCTGTGGGGTGGGCCTGTGGGGTGGGCCTGTGGGGAGGCTGCCGGGCGCTCTGCTGATCGCTCTCAAAAGCCGGCTGATGGGCGCTCAGCTGACCGCTTTGAAAAGCCGGCTGCCGGGCGATCAGCTGAACGTTCGGCCACAGAGAGACAAAATAAAGTTTCTGTGATTTAAAAAAAAAAAAAAAAAAAAAAGATGAGCATGCGCAGTGAAAAATAGAGGATTCCGCCGCTCAAAAAACGTTACATGCTGCGTTTCTTCCGCCCAGCGGATCCAACGCAGCGTCGGTCAGCGGAAGCAACGCAGGTACTTTTGGCACAATCCGTCATCCATACAAGTCTATGGGAAACAGCGGAATCCGTTAACGGATTCCGCTGTTTTCCAAAAGGGCGGATTTTGACGGAAGGAAGTTAACAAAAGTGTGAAAGTACCCTAACACAAATGTTACCTAAAAGTAAAAAGTTATAACATGCTTGTAAACATCTCAATGAAAATAAACAATTGATTACCAGTATGTGCTCAGTTACTTGCACAATGCCTGTGGAAGACTCAGATCTTTAAAGCACTTGATCAGCAATGAATATAACAAAGGTGACAAGTGAACCTTTGTTGCTGTGTGTATTTCTAGTTATACCACATTACTGTGTGCACAGATTTACTGCAGCCTTTGTGTTGCTGAGAGTCTGTAATAGAGACGGTTCACCAAAGGACATGGCACAATTTCTATTTTGACCCATGTTTGCACCCATCACACGGTATCGACACCTTTGCCTACAATTATTTTATTTGTCCTAATTCATTGAAGAGGAAAAATTAAATAACTTTATTAATTTACTTTTCTAATAACAATTATATTGGCTAGCACAAAGACCAGATACAGGGCACAGATGTGATGGGCCCCACACACAATAGATCGCTGTTGGATAGTTTGGCTGATCATTCGGCTAGCAAATATTTCTCCCGACTGCTCCATACCAGGGGCACTTGCCGTACTCGCTATGAGAGAGCCGCTGTCAGACATCTCTGGTGGCAACTTAAAAACAAAATGATCGGCAATTCCAAAATTCGGACATCTTGGATTCTTCTCGCCCTCAACATCACCTGTCGGAGGCCCCCCAAACTCATCAACCGGTAGGCCAAGCCAGCTAATACTCGGCAGCTTCGGCAGACGTTAGTCTAATGTATATTGGGATCTTAAAGGGAATCTGTCAGCAGGTTCTGCTACCTCATCTGAGAGAAGAATGATTAGGCAAAAAGATTCTGAATCCAACTGTGTATCGGTTAATATCAACTATTGAGAGAAGCTTGTGGAAGGATATCCAAAACGTTTGACCCAAGTTACACATTTAAGGGCAATGAAACTAATGAAATGTGTGTAAACCTTTGACTTTGTACAAAGTAATAAAAATGTCTTATTCTGGCATTTGGCAAATATAAATAACTAGCTGTAGTACCCAGCATTGCCCGGGATAGTAACTAAGTGTCTCTCTGTCTATTCCCACTCCCTCTGCCACGTCTCCACCAAAGTCCTCTCCTGTGACTTCTGCTTCGATCACCATATGCTGCCGTATTCCTGCCGTGGGAAGTGCTGGTGATGGGAGTAGTCAGTGCCAGTGGCTCTGGTGGACACAGGCTCCACCCATCCACTAAGCTGGGTTTTCACTAGGACCTGCAGTACCACTGGCTGACTGTGGTGGCGTGTGCCTTCCAGCTGAAGTTACCACCTTTCAACAAGGGCCAATAGGAAGGCACCACACCCTTATTTCTCCTCCAGTCTTCTGGTTGACACCACATATAGCCTTTTTGTATTACTGCTGTGTTTCTGGTTACACGTTGTGCTTACTATTGATCCACGTGTTTTGAACCCTGCCGGTTCTCTGACAACTCTCCTGCCGGCCGTTTTTGTACTTCGCTGCCATCTCCGGTTTGACCTTAGCCGGATTACCTGACCACTCTCTTGCCTGCTGATTTTGTCCCTTTTGTACCTCCTGGTTTTGACCCTGCCTGACGACCACTCTTCTCTATATTGCAGTCTTTCACAGGCAATGACCTCATGGACCCTGTAGTAATTCCAGAACCCTGTACAGGGGTTAAGGGGTTTTCGAAGTCCTCGACATCCTGCTGAGTGGGTTAGTCTGTCCGTGACAGCCATCCTGAGTCTGTGGTCCCAAGCAGATGTCACGCCCTCTCTCCCTCTCTGTCTGCCTCCCTCTATGACCATCTGTCTCTTTATCTGTCTCTCTCCCCTGTCTGCCTGTCTCTCTGTCTGTCTATCTACCTGTTTATCTCTGTCTGTCCCTGTTTCTCTCTCTGTCCATCTCTCTGTATCTCTCTCTGTCTGTCTCTCTGTTTATCCATCTCTGTCTCTGTCTTTGTCTCTCTCCCTGTCTGTCTCTCTCTATCCATCTCTTTCTGTCTGTCTGCCTGTCTCTATCTCTATGTTTCTGTCTCTGTCTGTCCCTGTCTCTCCCTATCTATTGCTATGTCTGTCTCTGTGTCTCTCTCTGTCTCTGTCTCTCAACCGAAATCCTATTAACTGACACATAAGCTGACTTATACTAAGAATGTCCTTCATTGCCTATAGCAACCAGAGCTCTTAATGCAAGCAGGTTTTTAGCGAATAACTGTAAAGCGCGGGGTAAACTTTTCCCCTCAAAACATAGTCTATGAAGTTCCTTGAGTCAAATGAGGTGGCTGTGCAAACGTCCTTATTGTAAATGCGATGGTGCGGATTCCTTTATCGGACATACACAAACACACATACACATACACACACACACACACACACACACACACACACACACGCTCAGCTTTATATATTAGAATTTGGTATTTCTAATTGACCTAAAACAGGAAAGATTTATTCTCATGTCATGTCAGATAGTGAGAAAGAAGGGAATTTTGTTACTTACCGTAAATTCCTTTTCTTCTAGCTCTTATTGGGAGACCCAGACGATTGGGTGTATAGCACTGCCTCCGGAGGCCACACAAAGCAATTACACTAAAAAGTGTAAGGCCCCTCCCCTTCTGGCTATACACCCCCAGTGGGATCACTGGCTCACCAGTTTTAGTGCAAAAGCAAGAAGGAGGAAAGCCAATAACTGGTTTAAACAAATTCACTCCGAGTAACATCGGAGAACTGAAAACCGTTCAACATGAACAACATGTGTACCCGCAAACAAACCAAAAATCCCGAAGGACAACAGGGCGGGTGCTGGGTCTCCCAATAAGAGCTAGAAGAAAAGGAATTTACGGTAAGTAACAAAATTCCCTTCTTCTTCGGCGCTCTATTGGGAGACCCAGATGATTGGGACGTCCAAAAGCTGTCCCTGGGTGGGTAAAGAAATACCTCATGTTAGAGCTGCAAGACAGCCCTCCCCTACGGGGAGGCAACTGCCGCCTGCAGGACTCTTCTACCTAGGCTGGCGTCCGCCGAAGCATAGGTATGCACCTGATAATGTTTGGTGAAAGTGTGCAGACTCGACCAGGTAGCTGCCTGGCACACCTGTTGAGCCGTAGCCTGGTGTCGCAATGCCCAGGATGCACCCACGGCTCTGGTAGAATGGGCCTTCAGCCCTGATGGAACCGGAAGCCCAGCAGAACGGTAGGCTTCAAGAATTGGTTCTTTGATCCATCGAGCCAGGGTGGCCTTAGAAGCCTGCGACCCTTTGCGCTTACCAGCGACAAGAACAAAGAGTGCATCCGAACGGCGCTAGGGCGCCGTGCGGGAAATGTAGATTCTGAGTGCTCTCACCAGATCTAACAAATGTAAATCCTTCTCATACCGATGAACTGCATGAGGACAAAACGAAGGCAAAGAGATATCCTGATTAAGATGAAAAGAGGATACCACCTTCGGGAGAAACTCCTGAATGGGGCGCAGCACTACCTTGTCCTGGTGGAAGACCAGGAAGGGAGCCTTGGATGATAGTGCTGCCAGCTCAGACACTCTCCGAAGAGATGTGATCGCTACCAGAAAAGCCACTTTCTGTGATAGTCTAGAAAGTGAAACCTCCCTCAGAGGCTCGAAGGGCGGCTTCTGGAGGGCAACTAGTACCCTGTTCAGATCCCATGGATCTAACGGCCGCTTGTACGGGGGTACGATATGGCAAACCCCCTGTAGGAACGTGCGCACCTTAGGAAGGCGTGCCAAACGCCTCTGAAAAAAGACGGATAGCGCCGAGACCTGACCTTTAAGGGAGCCGAGCGACAAACCTTTTTCTAACCCAGATTGCAGGAAAGAAAGAAAGGTAGGCAATGCAAATGGCCAGGGAGACACTCCCTGAGCAGAGCACCAGGATAAGAATATCCTCCACGTTCTGTGGTAGATCTTAGCGGACGTGGGCTTCCTAGCCTGTCTCATGGTGGCAACGACCCCTTGGGACAATCCTGAAGACGCTAGGATCCAGGACTCAATGGCCACACAGTCAGGTTCAGGGCCGCAGAATTCCGATGGAAAAACGGCCCTTGGGACAGTAAGTCTGGTCGGTCTGGTAGTGCCCACGGTTGGCCGACCGTGAGCTGCCACAGATCCGGATACCACGCCCTCCTCGGCCAGTCTGGGGCGACGAGTATGACGCGGCTGCAATCGGATCTGATCTTGCGTAGCACTCTGGGCAAGAGTGCCAGAGGTGGAAACACATAAGGGAGCCGGAACTGCGACCAATCTTGCACTAGGGCGTCTGCCGCCAGCGCTCTTTGATCGCGAGACCGTGCCATGAAGGTTGGGACCTTGTTGTTGTGCCGGGACGCCATGAGGTCGACGTCCGGCCTTCCCCATCGGCGACAGATTTCCTGAAACACGTCTGGGTGAAGGGACCATTCCCCTGCGTCCATGCCCTGGCGACTGAGGAAGTCTGCTTCCCAGTTTTCTACGCCGGGGATGTGAACTGCGGATATGGTGGAGGCTGTGGCTTCCACCCACATCAGAATCCGCCGGACTTCCTGGAAGGCTTGCCGACTGCGTGTCCCCCCTTGGTGGTTGATGTATGCCACCGCTGTGGAGTTGTCCGACTGAATTCGGATCTGCCTTCCTTCCAGCCACTGCTGGAAGGCTAGTAGGGCAAGATACACTGCTCTGATTTCCAGAACATTGATCTGAAGGGTGGACTCCTGCTGAGTCCACGTACCCTGAGCCCTGTGGTGGAGAAAAACTGCTCCCCACCCTGACAGACTCGCGTCTGTCGTGACCACCGCCCAAGACGGTGGTAGGAAGGATCTTCCCTGTGATAATGAGGTGGGAAGAAGCCACCACTGCAGAGAGTCTTTGGCCGTCTGGGAAAGGGAGACTTTCCTGTCCAGGGATGTTGACTTCCCGTCCCATTGGCGGAGAATGTCCCATTGAAGTGGGCGCAGATGAAACTGCGCAAACGGAACCGCTTCCATTGCCGCCACCATCTTCCCGAGGAAGTGCATGAGGCGTCT
This sequence comes from Anomaloglossus baeobatrachus, assembly GCF_048569485.1. Lineage (NCBI taxonomy): Eukaryota > Metazoa > Chordata > Amphibia > Anura > Aromobatidae > Anomaloglossus > Anomaloglossus baeobatrachus. The sequence continues at coordinate 217,351,405 of NC_134358.1, read as the reverse complement.
TAAGGAGTGCGACTGACTTTGAAGGAGAGCCTGCACCCCAGTCTGTAGTGACCTCTGCTTGTCCAGCGGAAGCTTCACTATCGCTGAGAGAGTATGAAACTCCATGCCAAGATACGTTAGTGATTGGGTCGGTGACAGATTTGACTTTGAGAAGTTGATGATCCACCCGAACGTCTGGAGAGTCTCCAGTGCAACAGTCAAGCTGAGTTGGCATGCCTCTTGAGAGGGTGCCTTGACCAGTAGATCGTCCAAGTAAGGGATCACAGAGTGTCCCTGAGAGTGCAAGACTGCTACCACTGCCGCCATGATCTTGGTGAACACCCGTGGGGCTGTCGCTAGACCAAATGGCAAAGCTACGAACTGAAGATGGTCGTCTCCTATCACGAAGCGTAGAAAGCGTTGGTGCTCTGTAGCAATCGGCACGTGGAGATAAGCATCCTTGATGTCTATTGATGCTAGGAAATCTCCTTGAGACATTGAGGCAATGACTGAGCGGAGGGATTCCATCCGGAACCGCCTGGCGTTCACATGCTTGTTGAGCAGTTTTAGGTCCAGAACAGGACGGAATGAGCCGTCCTTTTTTGGCACCACAAAGAGATTGGAGTAAAAACCTTGACCTCGTTCCTGAAGAGGAACAGGGACCACCACTCCTTCTGCTCTTAGAGAATTCACCGCCTGCAGAAGGGCATCTGCTCGGTCGGGATGTGGGGAAGTTCTGAAGAACCGAGGCGGAGGCCGAGTACTGAACTCTATCCTGTACCCGTGAGACAAAATGTCTGTTACCCACCGGTCTTTGACCTGTGGCAGCCAAATGTCGCAAAAGCGGGAGAGCCTGCCACCGACCGAGGATGCGGAGGGAGGCGGCCGAAAGTCATGAGGCAGCCGCCTTGGAAGCGGTACCTCCGGTTGCTTTCTTGGGGCGTGAGTGAGCCCGCCAGGAATCAGAGCTCCTTTGCTCTTTCTGAGTCCCTTTGGAAGAGGAGAATTGGGGCTTGCCCGAGCCTCGAAAGGACCGAAACTTTGACTGCCACTTCCTCTGTGGAGGTTTGCTTGATCTGGGCTGGGGTAAGGAGGAGTCCTTACCTTTGGACTGTTTAATGATTTCCGCCAATTGCTCACCAAACAGTCTGTCTCCAGATAATGGCAAGCTGGTTAAACATTTTTTAGAAGCAGAATCTGCTTTCCATTCCTTTAACCACAAGGCTCTGCGCAAAACTACAGAGTTGGCAGATGCCATTGAGGTACGGCTCGTAGAGTCCAGTACCGCATTGATAGCGTAGGTCGCAAACGCAGACATTTGCGTAGTTAGGGACGCCACTTGCGGCACTGCTGGACGTATGAGAGAGTCCACCTGTGCCAGACCAGCTGAAATAGCTTGGAGCGCCCACACGGCCGCGAATGCTGGAGCAAACGACGCGCCGATAGCTTCATAGACAGATTTCAACCAAAGGTCCATCTGTCTGTCATTGGCATCTTTAAGTGAAGCCCCATCCTCCACTGCAACTATGGATCTAGCTGCAAGCCTGGATATTGGAGGGTCCACTTTTGGACACTGGGTCCAGCGTTTGACCACGTCAGGGGGAAAAGGATAACGTGTATCCTTAAGGCGTTTAGAAAAACGCTTGTCCGGATAAGTATTGTGTTTCTGGATGGATTCTCTGAAGTCAGAGTGGTCCAGAAAAGTACTCAATTTACGCTTGGGATACAGGAAATGGAATTTCTCCTGCTGTGCAGCTGCCTCCTCTGCAGAAGGGGCTGGGGGAGAAATATCCAACAGCCTATTGATGGCCGCTATAAGGTCATTTACCATGGCGTCACCATCTGGCGTATCCAAATTGAGTGCGGCGTCAGGACAAGACTCCTGATCACCCACCTCTGAACCCTCATATAGGGACCCTTCTCGCTGAGACCCTGATCCGCGTGATGACGTGGAGGGTCTCTCCCAGCGAGCTCGCTTAGGCGGACTGGGACTGTCATCGGAGTCAGAGCCCTCAGCCTGTGATGCCTGGGACCCCCTTGAAGTACGGATTAGTTCCAACTGAGGGGGACCGGGGAACATAGACACAGCAGTGTCTATGGTCTGAGCAACTGGCCTGGACTGCAAGGTTTCCAGGATTTTTGTCATAGTCACAGACATTTTATCAGCAAAGACTGCAAATTCTGTCCCCGTCACCGGGGCAGGGTTCACAGGCGTCTCTGCCTGGGCTACCACCACAATAGGCTCTGGCTGACGAAGTGCCACTGGGACTGAACATTGCACACAATGAGAGTCGTTGGAGCCTGCTGGTAGATTAGCCCCACATGCTGTACAAGTAGTGTATACAGCCCGTGCCTTGGCACCCTTGCGTTTTGCGGATGACATGCTGTTGTCTCCTCAAAGCAATATAGGGTGTACAGCCAAGAAGCGACCTTACAGTGCAGTATATAAATATATCTAGACACAGCAGTGTCTATGTACAGCGAAAAATATAACACTGTGGCACTAGTGGGGCCGCACGTATGTGCTGCTTACCGCCCGCTTAGCGCGGGTGTGTGGTCGCCAGAAACCCCTAGCCTGGGTCCCCCAGAGCCTGCGTCCGTTCTCCAGCCAGACTGCATGTGTATAATGGCTGCCGGCGTCCTGGGGAGCTGCAAGCCTGGGGGCGGGCCTAGGGCGTGCACAGAGAAAAAGCGCGAAGCCTGTGTCCTACTGTGCTCAGTGAGAGGGCTGGAGCATGTAAATCGTGCTCCAGCCCTCGGCGCTGCCGATTGAACAACGTCTCTCCCCTACCCTGATTGACAGGGCGGGGGGCGTTAACGAAGCGGAGCTAGGCCGCAGAAAGCCGGGGACTAAAGTTAGAAGCGCCGCCGCCGTAAAAGCGCGGTCGGCGCGTCCCCGGCGCACTACAAGTCGCAGCTGCGCCGCCGCTCCAGGGGCGGTCGGCGCGGCGATCCACACACATAAAGTCCCCCAGTAATCTGCGGGGACTATAAGCCCAGCGCACAGCGCTACAGTCCCCGGCGCACTAGCACACCCAGCAAGCCTGGGGTGCGCGTGGCCTGCCATACGGGGACACAGAGTACCTGAAAGTTGCAGGGCCTTGTCCCTGAACGGCACTCCCGCTCCACATCCAGCAGGTTCTATGGGTCTGTGGATGGAGCCCGGCCTCAGGGCTTGGTGGCCGGTAAGATCCCACTTCCTCAGAGCCCTTCAGGGGGATGAGGAAGGAAAACAGCATGTGGGCTCCAGCCTCCGTACCCGCAATGGGTACCTCAACCTTACAAACCACAAGTGGGGTAAGAAGGGAGCATGCTGGGGGCCCCATATGGGCCCTCTTTTCTTCCATCCGATATAGTCAGCAGCTACTGCTGACTAAACAGTGGAGCTATGCGTGGATGTCTGACCTCCTTCGCACAAAGCAGAAAACTGGTGAGCCAGTGATCCCACTGGGGGTGTATAGCCAGAAGGGGAGGGGCCTTACACTTTTTAGTGTAATTGCTTTGTGTGGCCTCCGGAGGCAGTGCTATACACCCAATCGTCTGGGTCTCCCAATAGAGCGCCGAAGAAAACATGCATCTACTGTATGTCTTTTTTAGTGTATGTAAACGTCTGGTTTGAACTGTACGTACAGTATTCTAGAATGCTGTACATAAGAGCTTACTTTTGATGGCTGCGGTTTATAAAGGGACAAATCTGGTGAGAGGTTCCCTTTAAAGAAGAACCACAAAGCCAATTTCTTCACCAAAGGTATCACCTTAACCCCTTCACAACTAATGAAGTACCTATACATCATTGGTCATGTATGGCCCTTTAATGCGGGCTTGCTTGACGAGCCTGCATTATTCCCTGCACGTTTGCTAATCCAATTGGCAGACGTGTGGCTAACAGGGACCTCCATTACTAATCTATGAGACCTCTCAATACTAATCGTCTAAGTAAAAAGAAATAAACAAACACAAAACACAGAAAAATCATAAAAAAAAAAAAAAAAAAAAAAACACCCTCGGTCTCCAATTTATTAACCCCCAAAACACCCCTGCTGGTCAGATCCACACATGAGGTCCCACGACAATCCCAACTCTATTACATCTGAAGTCACAGTGACCAGTCACATTAAAAAACATGACGGCACACTGCGACTTCAGAGACACACCGACGGAGACACAGCTTTGAGCGGTGACGTCACCGAGTTTACTTGACGTCACAGCTGGGATTCCCACAGTACCCCAGCTGTGACCTCAGGCAAACTCAATGAACTCAGTGAACTCTCCTAAGGTGAACTCTATGAAGTCACCTGATATGAACTTATGAAATCAGTGCCGGATTACTCACTTAGGTTATGTGTACCAGATAAACGCACCAAAAAACATGGTGCGGTTTTGATGCATTTCTTTGCCAGGAGATGCAGTTTTGGTGCAGATTTCAGCAACAAGCTTCTGAACCATATCTGCATCTTCTGGCAGAAAAACGCTTCCATGCGCGAAGCAGCTTTGAGGCGTTTCTCTGCCAGGAGATGCAGATTTTGTGCAGAAACTTTTCAGAGATTTTGTGCAGATTTTGTGCACTTAAATACTCAATGCACGCATTGCCTAATCTGGCATTTAATTCAATGATGTCACCTGAGTTGGGGTCACTGAGTTCCCCTCAGGTCAGTTGACCTAAGGTCACAGCTGGGGTACTGGGAACCCCAGCTGTGACCTCAGGTGACGTCATTGAACTCAATATTGGATTACTAGATTAGGCATTGTGTGCACATTGAGTATTTTGGTGCAGAAATTTCTGCACCAAAACTGCATCTCCTGGCAAAAAAAGGCATCAAAATGCAAACAGTTTTGGTGCTTTATCTTGCCAGGAGATGTAATTTTTGTACAGAAATGTCTGCAACCAAATACCCAATGTGCACACTTTGCCTAATCTGGCAATCCAATATTGAGTTCAATGACTTCACCTGAGGTGAGGTCACTGAGTTCAATGGGTTCACCTCAGGTCAGTTCACCTGAGGCCACACCTGAGGTACTGTGGGAACCTCCAGTGGTGACCTCAGATGAACTCAGTGATGTCACCGCTCACTGCCGCAGCTAATTCAGTCTGTCCCTGAAGCAGCAGTAAGCAGTAACGTTTTCTAATATGACCGCGTACTGCGATCTCAGAAGTAGCAGAGGCGGGATCGTTGTTGCAGTTTGTGCGGATTTCATTAGACCTGCAAGAGTGTTTTGGGGGTTAATAAATTGGAGAAAGAAGGTGTTTTTTTAAACAAAGGATATTTTTCTATTTCTTATTATTTACAGGGTTGTTAATGGTGGGGTCTCATAGACCCCTCCCCATTCTTAACCTTGTGCTTGATGACAGCTGTGATTTTTTGACAAATCACAGCTGTCATTAACCTTTTATTTTACTCCGATTACTGCAGCTCTAAGGCAATCGGGATGAGCTGGGTAAAGTGCCGGAATTGTCGCATCTAATGGATGTGACCATACCAGCGTGGCTCCAGGCTGCTATTTTTAGGTTGGAGACCCACCAGCCCCCAGCTGCCCACTTTATCTTGACTGGGTATCAAAATTGGGAGGGACCGCAAGCGTTTTTTAAATTTGTTTAAATAATTTAAAAAAAGCAGCATGGGGTCCCATGTATTTTGATACGCAGCCAAGATAATGTGCACAACTGGGGCTACAGCCTGCTTTATCTGTCATTTAGACGTCATTTTTTACAATTATTTATTTATTTTTACACTCCACAACCAATCACAGACGCCATCTATCTGACTGCAGCCAATGACAGATGTTGTCACAGACAGTGGGTGGGGAAACCAGTGAATATGCAGGAGATCGAATGAGCAAACAAGGAAGCAGTGTGACAGCCGTGCGAGAGACTCGGTAAGTGTAACTGTCTTACATTGCAGCCCCCTAGCCCTTTCAACCACCATTTTTCAGCACAATGTTTTGGGCCACATACTCTTATATGGGGTTTGGCGTCTGGGCTGATGTTCAGGTTCAAGTCCGGTCCCAAAACGGACTTTTTTTTTTTTTTTTTTTTTTTTTTTATTTACAGTCCAGCTGGACCTGCCGAACCCGAACATCAACGGCTTCGCCCAACAAATGATGTTAAGGAAAAAAAGAATTGGGTCTGAAGAATTTAATCACTTTGTATAACATACACCTCAATCTACTACACTGTATTTATCTGGTAAGGGTATGTTTACATGGTCAGGATTTGTGGGAGCCAAATCTGTTGTGGATTTTGAAATCATTTGCATTATTGGATTGTGTAATTGAAGTTCTATGGTGCTTTCAGCACAAAATCATCACCAATACGAAGGCTGCTGCCAATATTCCACAAAGATTTTTCCGGCACATGTGAACGAGGCATTAAAAACCCTTTTTGTGTAGTATTCCATCAGAATGATTGTTCCTTCTGGGATTAGACCTTTTTCACACAATGCAAATATTACCACAGCCTGATTCTGGCCCAGACTGGTAAGGCTGCTTTCACACCTCCGGTTTTAGCAGTGCAGCTAAATCCGGCTCTAAAACCTATGCAACGGATGCGGCGAAAAAAAAACGCATCCTTTGCATAAGTTTTACATGCGGCCCGTCCGGTTTTTGCCGGTTGCGGCACGCTACTGAGCATGCGCAGTGCAAAAAACCGCATCCGGCGGCCGGATGCGGTTTTTGCCGCATCCATAGGCATTGCATTGGAAAAAGCGCTGCATCCGGCCGATGCAGCGGTTTCTTTTGCCGGACAAAAAACGTGCCAGGCAACATTCCATCCGGCCGCCGCATGGGCTAAATATGCCGCATCCGGCAAAAACCAGACCGAACGCAAGGCCATGCGGCACAATCTGGCACTAATGAAAGTCTATGCGTAAAAAACGCAACCGGCGGCAAAAAAAAAACAAAAAACGGTTGCGTTTTTTCTGCAAAGAGTCGGATTGTGCCGCACAGCAAAAACCAGATGTGTGAAAGCAGCCTAAGCTGCGCTGCTAGATAGTGCCCCAGCAGGCCTGTTAGTCTGCCTGCACAGAGAAAATAGACACTGCACTTAGGGCCAGCCATGTATTATCTGTGCAGCCTCTATGGCTGGAATGGCAGAACCTGTGGGGACATCATTGTCGCATGGCCATAGTCTACACAGCCTTCTCCCAGCCACAGACTGTGACATACACGTCATAAATAGTGCAGGAGGTAAGAGCGGAGCCCGCTAAGCTCTCCTTACATTCTCCTTCTCATCTCCACTATTAGGGCTGCTTCTCACTTGTGAGTTTCTCGCAGTAGAGCAATGCGAGAAAAACTCGCATTGGAATCGGACACATGTTAGTGAATGATTCAGCTCTCATCTGCGATTTTTTTCGCAGTCCAAATCGGACTGAGAAAAAAAATCGCAGCATGCTGCTTTTTTGCGAGTTTCTACTGCGAGTCTCTCCAATGCAAGTCTATGGGAGCGTGTAAATAATCGGATGTCACGGGACGGCACTCGCACCATCCTAGTGACATGCGATTTTCTAAATACATTTCTCGCATGCTTCCTAAAACACTGGAAACGAGCGATGTCTCACAATGTCTGTCAATCACTATTCTCTGTCAGTCGGTCTCCCCCTCTCGGTCTCTATTCTCTCTCTGTCGGTCCGTCACTATCTCTGTCCCTCTCTCACAGTCTGTCGGTCAAATTCCCTCATTACCAATTTAATCAGCCCCAAAAAGCCCTCCTTGTCCGGCGTAATCCACGGACCTCCAGCGTCGCTTCCAGCTTTGCTGCATGGAGGTGACCGGAGCTGCAGCAGACACCGCCGCTCCTGTCACCACCACGCAGCAACTGAGGTGAGTAGCGCGATCTGCTGAGGTGTCACTGATGTTAATCGCGGCTACCGCTGGATCCAGTGGCGGCCACCGGGTAACCTCAGTGGCAGCTCAGCTGATCGCGCTACTCACCTCAGTTGCTGCGTGGAGGTGACAGGAGCGGCGGTGTCTGCTGCAGCTCCTGTCACCTTCATGCTGGAAGCGACGCTGGAGGTCCGTGGATTACGCCGGACATGGAGGGCTTTTTGGGGCTTATTAAATTGGTAATGAGGGAATTTGTTTGTGTTTTTTATTTCTAATAAATGATTTTTTCATGTGTGTGTGTGTGTGTGTGTGTTTATTTACTGTAACTTACAGATTAATCATGGAGGGTGTCTCATAGACGCCTGACATGATTAATCTAGGATTTAGTGGCAGCTATGGGCTGCCATTAACTCCTTATTACCCCGATTTGCCAACGCACCAGGGTAAATCGGGAAGAGCCGGGTACAGTCCCAGAACTGTCGCATCTAATGTGTGCGGCAATTCTGGGAGGCTACTGACTGATATTGTTAGGCTGGGGGGCTCGCCATAACGTAGAGCTCCCCATCCTGAGAATACCAGCCTTCAGCCGTATGGCTTTATCTGGCTGGTATTAAAATTGGGGGGACCGCACGCCATTTTTTTAAATTATTTATTTATTTATTTCACTGCACAGTATAGATCCGCCCACCGGCCGCTGTGATTGGTTGCAGTGAGACACCTGTCACTCAGCATGGAGGCGTGTCTCACTGCAACCAATCATAGGCGCCTGTGGGCGGGGAAAGCAGGGAATAGGAGATTGTTTAATGAGCGGCCGGCTTTTTCAAAATAGTAAAAGCCGCCGCAGCAGTGTGAACGCCGTGCAGCGCCGCGCCGGGGATCGGTGAGTATATGAGAGAGGGCTGCTAACTTCAGTCACTCAGGAGATTAGCGGTCACCGGTGAGTCCTTCACAGGTGACCGCTAATCAGGACGCGGCACAGACAGAGCCGCAGCATGACAATGAAGTCGGGTGAAGTTCACTCGAGTTCATTCTGATTGTGCGGCTCTGTCTGTGTCTGCCGTCATCTGCCATTCAGCTCTGCTGCATGGCTGTCTGTGTCTGCTGTCAGCGGCCATGTAGCAGCGCTGAATGGCAGATGACATAGTAAAAAATACGCATTACACACGCATTACACACGCTAGTAAAATCATTAATTTATTCAGAAAAAGCATCGCACTTGCGTTGCACTCGGACCTAACGTGAACTAAAATCAGCCGAGTTTTTTTCAGCCCAGTCGGACCGATTTTACTCGCATAGATGTGTTTCCACCCTTACATGTGTACCAGTCTGTGGGAGTGGGGAATTATTGCTAGGGGGTGGGAAGGCTCATTTACCACTGAGTATTACTACTAGTGGCAGAGGAGTGAGAAGAGGACAATATTGCTGAAAGTGGAAGAGAGAGGAGAAAGTTCTTCCATATGGGTAGGGTAAGAGAGGAGACAATAATACTATCAGTGATGTACAGGTGCGAAGGAGGGCAAGGATACAACCAGTAGGGGGTGAGTGGAAAGGGGGGGGGGAAATAGCAATAGTGGGGTGGGAAGTGGAGCTATAATGCAACTAGTACTAGTAGGGGAGGTGGGATGAGAAGAAGTAATAATACTACTAGTATTGGGGGGTGGGCTGGGGTAGGGGCAAGAAGTGGAGTAATAATGCTACTAGTAGAGGTGGTGATGTACGGGCGGGAAAAGGGAGCTATAATACTACTAGTAGGGGGTGGGGTAGCGGCGGAAAGTGGAGCAATAATGCTACTAGTAGGAGTGGTGGGCTAGGATCAGGAAGGGGAGGGGAGCAATAATGCTACAAGTAGGGGTTGTGGGGCAGGGGCAGGAAGTGGAGAAATAATTCTACTAGCCGGGGGATGGGATAGGTTCAGGATGTGGCAAAACAATTCTATTAGTGGGGGGTGGGTTAGTGGAGCAACAATGCTACTAGTATGGGGGTGGGCTTGGGGTGGGAAGTAAAGCAATAATTCTACTAGTAGGGGGTGGGGTAGCGGCGGAAAGTGGAGCAATAATGCTACTAGTAGGGGAGTGGAGTAGGGGAAACAAGTAGAGCAATGATACAAATAGTACAGGGATGGGCTAAGGGCGGGAAGTGGAGCAATAATGCTACTAGTATAGGGGTGGGATATGGGTAGGAAGTAGAGCAATAATTCTATTAGTATGGGGATGGGGTAGGGGCGGGAGGTGGAGCAATAATTCTACCAGTAGAGAGGAGGAGTAGGGGCGGGAAGTGGAGCAATGATGCTAATAGTACAGGGATGGGCTAGGGGCAGGAAGTGGAGCAATAATGCTATTAGCAGGGGGTGGGGTAGGAGCGGCAAGTGGAGCAACATTGCTACTAGTAGAGGAGAAAGAGGGGAAATGTGAGCAGTAGGTGGGAAGGAGGACTATAATCCTATCAGTAGTGCAAGGATTGGAATTTGGGCAATAATACTACCAGATGAGGAAGAATATGAAGGGGGCGCTATAATCCTACCAATAGGAGTGGGGTGAAAAGGGGAGAAATAACGCTAACAGTATGGGTGGGAACAGGGGCAATAATGCTACCAGTGGAGGAGTGGTAGGAATGGGGGCAATAATGCTATCAGTAGGGAAGGGGAGCAATGGTTCATGGTTTTATGTGGCACTAATTGGGAGGTATTTAGTGCTGCAATTTGGTATTTGACGCTGCTAGGGTGGTAATTACAGCTGCTTGGGAGTACTTAGTGCTGCAGTGTGGTATTTAGCGCTGCTGGGTGCGTATTTCGTGTTGCACTTTGGTATGCATTTGGTGCTATTGAAGATGTATTTTGTGCTGCACTGCGGTATTATTTTTGTACTGTTGGAGATGTTTTATTTTTGGCTGTTTTCAGAACTCCCTAAAACTGTATGGTGAGAGCTGAGCAGTCATAGTCACATCTCCTCTGACAGCAGATACAGCTCTAGTAAGAACAGATGGTGGGACGGGGGGCTTCTATTCTCTACATAAGTGTTGGTTCTACCAGTACAGCCCACATCTATAATCTCTGGATATGCATAAAAGGCTAAAATGAGAATATCACTCGTATACACCACACATCAGGAAAGCTGGCAGAACCTGTGGTCATATATTCCGTCTGTGTCTGCTCAGCGCTGGATTCTCTTCTACACTCTGCAGCCTGACTGTAGACCTGGTATGTGACCACTATATGATCTATATGTGTAGCGGTGTTATTGGGTATATTGAAGCTTACATAGTGGTGGCATGACTAAAAAAAAAAAAGTCCCTGACTGTATAATTAGGTGTTTCTATATTCAACTTTTTTTCCTTTTGGGTTGTATGTATGCGGGGTGCATTGGGGCACTATTTTTTGTGATATAATACAAGGGCAGGTGAGGTTTGGGCACAGGGCTGCCTTTTAATTCCGCTTTGGCTCTGATCTGATCCTATGAAGTGGTGGACAAGCGCTGGTGAGTAAACACCTCTTATACTTTTATAATGAAACACAAACAAACAAATAATATGTATGAAACAAACGCAACCGTCAATTATCTGTGGAGTCACCGCGGGCACAGGGTCTGCTCCAACTGACAGCGGATACATAGGAAGTGTTCACACCCCAAGTCAGATATTAGTGGCACAAGTCACCACCCAGTGCCAGCCTGCCACACACCATACATTACTGCCCCTCTGCCACACACCATACATTACTGCCCCTCTGCCACACACCATACATTACTGCCCCTCTGCCACACACCATACATTACTGCCCCTCTGCCACACACCATACATTACTGCCCCTCTGCCACACACCATACATTACTGCCCCTCTGCCACACACCATACATTACTGCCCCTCTGCCACACACCATACATTACTGCCCCTCTGCCCCTTCCCCCTGCTGGCTGTCCAGTACTGCCCCTTCCCCTGCTGGCTGTCCAGTACTGCCCCTTCCCCTGCTGGCTGACCAGTACTGCCCCTTCCCCCTGCTGGCTGACCAGTACTGCCCCTTCCCCTGCTGGCTGTCCAGTACTGCCCCTTCCCCTGCTGGCTGTCCAGTACTGCCCCTTCCCCTGCTGGCTGTCCAGTACTGCCCCTTCCCCTGCTGGCTGACCAGTACTGCCCCTTCCCCCTGCTGGCTGTCCATTACTGCCCCTTCCCCCTGCTGGCTGACCAGTACTGCCCCTTCCCCTGCTGGCTGTCCAGTACTGCCCCTTCCCCCTGCTGGCTGACCAGTACTGCCCCTTCTCCCTGCTGGCTGACCAGTACTGCCCCTTCCCCTGCTGGCTGTCCAGTACTGCCCCTTCCCCTGCTGGCTGTCCAGTACTGCCCCTTCCCCTGCTGGCTGTCCAGTACTGCCCCTTCCCCTGCTGGCTGACCAGTACTGCCCCTTCCCCCTGCTGGCTGTCCATTACTGCCCCTTCCCCCTGCTGGCTGTCCAGTACTGCCCCTTCCCCCTGCTGGCTGTCCATTACTGCCCCTTCCCCCTGCTGGCTGACCAGTACTGCCCCTTCCCCTGCTGGCTGACCAGTACTGCCCCTTCCCCCTGCTGGCTGACCAGTACTGCCCCTTCCCTCTGCTGGCTGACCAGTACTGCCCCTTCCCCTGCTGGCTGTCCAGTACTGCCCCTTCCCCTGCTGGCTGACCAGTACTGCCCCTTCCCCTGCTGGCTGTCCAGTACTGCCCCTTCCCCTGCTGGCTGTCCATTACTGCCCCTTCCCCTGCTGGCTGACCAGTACTGCCCCTTCCCCCTGCTGGCTGTCCAGTACTGCCCCTTCCCCTGCTGGCTGACCAGTACTGCCCCTTCCCCTGCTGGCTGACCAGTACTGCCCCTTCCCCCTGCTGGCTGACCAGTACTGCCCCTTCCCCCTGCTGGCTGTCCAGTACTGCCCCTTCCCCCTGCTGGCTGTCCATTACTGCCCCTTCCCCCTGCTGGCTGTCCAGTACTGCCCCTTCCCCCTGCTGGCTGTCCATTACTGCCCCTTCCCCCTGCTGGCTGTCCATTACTGCCCCTTCCCCCTGCTGGCTGACCAGTACTGCCCCTTCCCCCTGCTGGCTGTCCAGTACTGCCCCTTCCCCTGCTGGCTGTCCAGTACTGCCCCTTCCCCTGCTGGCTGTCCAGTACTGCCCCTTCCCCTGCTGGCTGTCCAGTACTGCCCCTTCCCCCTGCTGGCTGTCCAGTACTGCCCCTTCCCCTGCTGGCTGTCCAGTACTGCCCCTTCCCCTGCTGGCTGACCAGTACTGCCCCTTCCCCTGCTGGCTGTCCAGTACTGCCCCTTCCCCTGCTGGCTGTAGGACACTTACTCCAGCTTCTTGAAGGTCTCCTTCCCTCCGGCCACGTAGCACTCTCCGGGCTGCAGATCCTCCAGGGAGGTGACCCGGTGGCCGCTCCGTGGGGTGTAGATGTTCCGCACTGCCCCGAATGGCGCCTGCACTCTGCCGGTGACGTCCTTCAGGAAGATATCGAAGGTGCCCACTCTCTTCTCGTGGATGAGCATGCGGCGGCCGCGGTAGAAGGGGTCCCCATTCCGGTACACGTGCACCGCCTTCACCGCAGGCTGCTGGGCCAGGGGGGCTAGACTGCGCCCCCCATTGGCTGCCATAGGCGCCGGCTGCATGCCTGGAGGTGAGGGGGACAGAGCTGGCAGTACAGGGGAGCCGTCCTGCATGTGCCCGCGCTGCTGTGTGACCTCTGCCAAATAACTTCACATCACTACAGACACGTGCCCATTGATGCCAGCCTCCCTGCCACACACTGCCCGGTGCCTGCTGCGCCTCCTCCTCCCACACCTGTTATACCCGGGGGCCGCCACCTCCCTCCCACATCGCCACACTTCGCTGTTTCGTGATGCTTCACGTGGTCGCCAGGGCAACCACACAGGTCTGACCACGTGGTGTGCTCTTGTCACGCCCCACAGTGTGCCGGCACCGGTGTATGGTGTGGAGCCGGCACCGTGTGTGGTGTGGAGCCCGTGTATGATTTGGAGCCGGCACCCGTGTGTGGTGTGGAGCCCGTGTATGATTTGGAGCCGGCACCCGTGTGTGGTGTGGAGCCCGTGTATGGTGTGGAGCCCGTGTGTGGTGTGGAGCCCGTGTATGGTGTGGAGCCCGTGTGTGGTGTGGAGTCGGCACCCGTGTGTGGTGTGGAGCCCGTGTGTGGTGTGGAGCCCGTGTATGGTGTGGAGCCCGTGTATGGTGTGGAGCCCGTGTATGGTGTGGAGCCCGTGTGTGGTGTGGAGCCCGTGTGTGGTGTGGAGCCCGTGTGTGGTGTGGAGCCCGTGTGTGGTGTGGAGCCCGTGTGTGGCGTGGAGCCCGTGTATGGTGTGGAGCCCGTGTGTGGTGTGGAGCCCGTGTGTGGTGTGGATTTGGTCGGCGGGTGGACATCGGTGCCATCTGTGCCTGTGGGGTTGTCCCTGTGTCAGTGGCATTACTAATAGTGGAGTGTTATTACACTGCTTATCACTGGCTGCAGTGTTTATTGTATTATTACATGTAATTCTGTATTAGATGTAACCTCTTCCCGAGCAGTGAGCAGTGAGCAGTGGCGTCCATTCTCCCCATGCGCGGCCAGTGTGAGATTACGCTGCCATCATCCATATACAATCATTTATGCTCCAGATCTGCGCTGTATCCATATATCGCACTTCCCACAGACTGTCCGAGTGACATCCATTTTTTTTCTCACACTAATAGACTTGCATTGTTGAGTCTCGGCCATTTTTTGCCTTACGTAGCAGGCAGCGAGTCTGTACTTATGGCCGGCTTCACACTTGCGATTAACTCGCAGTAGTGTAATGTGAGAAATTCTCGCATTGCACTCGGACCCATGTTAATCAGTGAGGCAGCTCCCATCTGTTATTTTTTTTCTCAGTCCAAATCGGACTGAGAAAAAAATCACAGCATGCTGCGTTTGGGTGAGTTTCAAGTGCAAGTCACTCCAATGCAAGTCTATGGGTGCGTGAAAAAAAAACGGATGTCACACGGACGGCACACACACCATCCTAGTGACAAGCGTTTTTCTAAATACATTTATCGCATGTTGCAGAAAACACTGGAAATGAGTGAGGTCTGTCGATGTCAGTCAATCTCTCTCTCTGTCTCTTCCTCTCTCTGTGTCTCTCTGACGGCCTCTCCCTCCCACCCCCTCTCTCATACTCACCGATCCCCGATCACCGGCGTGGTGCTGCACGGCTGTCACAAAGCTCCGACGGCTTTTCCTCATTATTCCATCTAGTATTCACTACTTTCCCCGCCCACTGGCGCCTATGATTGGTTGCAGTCAGACACACCCCCACGTTGAGTGACAGCTGTCTCACTGCAACCAATCACAGCTGCCAGTGGGCGGGTCTATATCGTGCAGCAAATTAAATAAATAAATAATTTTAAAAAAATGGCGTGCGGTTCCCCCCAAATTTCATACCAGCCAGGGTAAAGCCATACTGCTGGACGCTGGTATTCTCAGGATGGGGAGCCCCACGTTATGGGGAGCCCCCCACCCTAACAATATCAGCCAGCAGCCGCCCGGAATTGCCGCATCCATTAGATGCGACAGTCCCGGGACTGTACCCGGCTCATCCCGAATTGCCCTGGTGCGGTGGCAATTGAGGAGTTAATTATAATAATAAGTAGTTAATGGCAGCAGCCCATAGCTGCCAATAAGTCCTAGGTTAATCATGGCAGGTGTCTCCCCGAGATACCTTCCATGATTAACCTGTAAGTTAAAGAAAATAAAGACATACACCAAAAAATCCTTTATTTGAAACACATACACCCGAAAAAAAAAATTATTTGGAATAAAAGACAAAAACCCCCCCACCCTCGTTCACCACTTTATTAACCCCAAAATACCCATCCAGGTCCGGCGTAATCCACACAACATCCCACAACGCTCTCAGCTCTCTCAGCTACATGAAGCTGACAGGAGTGGTCTCTCTGTCATCTCCACTCAGCAACTGAAGTGAGCCGCACGATCAGCAATGACATCAGTCAGGTTACCCGCGGCCACCACTAGATCCTCCAACTGTGACAGCAAGTCACCCGAGTGACTGAAGTGAGCTGCGCGATCAACGATGATGTCACAGGCGAGTTGCAGTCTCGGGTGGAGGACTCCAGCTGGCCACGGGTAACCTGAGTGACAGCAGCACTGATTGCTCTGCTCACTTCAGTCACTTAGGGGATTACCGGTCACCGTTGAGTCCTTCACGGGTGACCACTAATCAGGACGTGACACACAGACAGAGCCGCGGCATGACAATGAAGTCGGGTGAAGTTTATCCGAGTTCATTCTCATCGCGCGACTCTGTCTGCTGTCAGCGGGCATGTAGCAGAGCTCAAATGCCGTGGGACCGCACTGTCAAAAAATACATCCAAAACGCATGCAAAATGCATGGAAAATGCATCCAAAATGCATGCGTTTTGGATGCATTTTTTTTTTACAAACGCAGTGTTTACAGTTCTGAAGTTGTGTTCTTTTTCACACTGCACAGAATGCAACGTACGCACATACCCTCTATGCTCCTGTACATGACTGTAATGACTAATAGCTGCTGAGAAAAAAATGGATCACATACAGATTGAATACTCACATTGCAATTGCATTGCACACGACTCAACACTCGGACAGAGCTCATCCTACTCTCAGGCATGAGAATCGGACCGATTTTTCAATCGCAAGTGTGACTCCAGCCTAACACTGGTCCAGGTGCTATCCGATGTTCTATCACAGATCTGCACTGCCCCATAGTATAACACTGGTTTGTGTACTATCCAATAAAACATTGCAGATCTGCACTGCCCCATAGCATAACACTGGTCCGGGTGCTATCCAATAAAACATCACAGATCTCCACTGCCCCATAGCATAACACTGGTCTGTGTGCTATCTGATAGAACATCACAGATCTGCACTGCCCCATAGTATAACACTGGTCCGGGTGCTATCTGATAAAACATCACAGATCTGCACTGCCCCATAGCATAACACTGGTCCGGGTGCTATCCAATAAAACATCACAGATCTGCACTGTCCCATAGCATAACACTGGTCCGGGTGCTATCCAATAAAACATCACAGATCTGCACTGCCCCATAGTATAACACTGGTCCGGGTGCTATCTGATAAAACATCACAGATCTGCACTGCCCCATAGTATAACACTGGTCCGGGTGCTATCCAATAAAACATCACAGATCTGCACTGTCCCATAGCATAACACTGGTCCGGGTGCTATCCAATAAAACATCACAGATCTGCACTGCCCCATAGCATAACACTGGTCTGTGTGCTATCTGATAGAACATCACAGATCTGCACTGCCCCATAGTATAACACTGGTCCGGGTGCTATCTGATAAAACATCACAGATCTGCACTGCCCCATAGCATAACACTGGTCCGGGTGCTATCCAATAAAACATCACAGATCTGCACTGTCCCATAGCATAACACTGGTCCGGGTGCTATCTGATATACTATGGGACAGTGCAGATCTGTGATGGTTTATCAGATAGCACCCGGGCCAGTGTTAAACCATCACAGATCTGCACTGTCCCATAGTATAACACTGCTCCGGGTGCTATCTGATATACTATGGGACAGTGCAGATCTGTGATGGTTTAACACTGGCCCGGGTGCTATCCGATAGAATATCACAGATCTGCTCTGCCCCATAGCATAACACTGGTCCAGGTGCTATGCAATAAAACATCACAGATCTGCACTGCCCCATAGCATAACACTGGTCCGGGTGCTATGCAATAAAACATCACAGATCTGCACTGCCCCATAGCATAACACTGGTCCAGGTGCTATGCAATAAAACATCACAGATCTGCACTGCCCCATAGCATAACATTGGTCTGGGTGCTATCTGATAGAACATCACAGATCTGCACTGCCCCATAGTATAACACTGGTCCGGGTGCTATCCAATAAAACATCACAGATCTGCACTGCCTCATAGCATAACACTGGTCTGGGTGCTATCCAATAAAACATCACAGATCTGCACTGCCCCGTAGCATAACACTGGTCCGGGTGCTATCTGATAGAACATCACAGATCTGCACTGCCCCATAGTATAACACTGGTCCGGGTGCTATCCAATAAAACATCACAGATCTGCACTGCCCCATAGCATAACACTGGTCCGGGTGCTATCTGATATACTATGGGACAGTGCAGATCTGTGATGGTTTATCAGATAGCACCCGGGCCAGTGTTAAACCATCACAGATCTGCACTGTCCCATAGTATAACACTGCTCCGGGTGCTATCTGATATACTATGGGACAGTGCAGATCTGTGATGGTTTAACACTGGCCCGGGTGCTATCCGATAGAATATCACAGATCTGCTCTGCCCCATAGCATAACACTGGTCCAGGTGCTATGCAATAAAACATCACAGATCTGCACTGCCCCATAGCATAACACTGGTCCGGGTGCTATGCAATAAAACATCACAGATCTGCACTGCCCCATAGCATAACACTGGTCCGGGTGCTATGCAATAAAACATCACAGATCTGCACTGCCCCATAGCATAACATTGGTCTGGGTGCTATCTGATAGAACATCACAGATCTGCACTGCCCCATAGTATAACACTGGTCCGGGTGCTATCCAATAAAACATCACAGATCTGCACTGCCTCATAGCATAACACTGGTCCAGGTGCTATCCAATAAAACATCACAGATCTGCCCTGCCCCGTAGCATAACACTGGTCCGGGTGCTATCCAATAAAACATCACAGATCTGCACTGCCCCATAGCATAACACTGGTCCGGGTGCTATCTGATATACTATGGGACAGTGCAGATCTGTGATGTTTTATCAGATAGCACCCGGGCCAGTGTTAAACCATCACAGATCTGCACTGTCCCATAGTATAACACTGCTCCGGGTGCTATCTGATATACTATGGGACAGTGCAGATCTGTGATGGTTTATCAGATAGCACCCGGGCCAGTGTTATACTATGGGACAGTGCAGATCTGTGATGGTTTAACACTGGCCCGGGTGCTATCCGATAGAATATCACAGATCTGCTCTGCCCCATAGCATAACACTGGTCCAGGTGCTATGCAATAAAACATCACAGATCTGCACTGCCCCATAGCATAACACTGGTCCGGGTGCGATGCAATAAAACATCACAGATCTGCACTGCCCCATAGCATAACACTGGTCTGGGTGCTATCTGATAGAACATCACAGATCTGCACTGCCCCATAGCATAACACTGGTCCGGGTGCTATCCGATAAAACATCACAGATCTGCACTGCCCCATAGCATAACACTGGTCCGGGTGCTATCCAATAAAACATCACAGATCTGCTCTGCCCCATAGCATAACACTGGTCTGGGTGCTATCCAATAAAACATCACAGATCTGCACTGCCCCGTAGCATAACACTGGTCCGGGTGCTATCCAATAAAACATCACAGATCTGCACTGCCCCGTAGCATAACACTGGTCTGTGTGCTATCTGATAAGCCATCACAGATCTGCACTGTCCCATAGTATAACACTGGTCAGGTGCTATCTGATAAACCATCACAGATCTGCACTGCCCCATAGTATAACACTGGTCAGGTGCTATCTGATAGAACATCACAGATCTGCACTGCCCCATAGTATAACACTGGTCCGGGTGCTATCTGATAAAACATCACAGATCTGCACGGGCCCATAGCATAACACTGGTCCGGGTGCTATCTGATAAAACATCACAGATCTGCACGGCCCCATAGCATAACACTGGTCCGGGTGCTATCTGATAAAACATCACAGATCTGCACGGCCCCATAGCATAACACTGGTCCGGGTGCTATCTGATAAAACATCACAGATCTGCACTGCCCCATAGCATAACACTGGTCCGGGTGCTATCTGATAAAACATCACAGATCTGCACGGCCCCATAGCAAAACACTGGTCCGGGTGCTATCTGATAAAACATCACAGATCTGCACGGCCCCATAGCATAACACTGGTCCGGGTGCTATCTGATAAAACATCACAGATCTGCACTGCCCCATAGCATAACACTGGTCCGGGTGCTATCTGATAAAACATCACAGATCTGCACGGCCCCATAGCATAACACTGGTCCAGGTGCTATCTGATAAAACATCACAGATCTGCACGGCCCCATAGCATAACACTGGTCCGGGTGCTATCTGATAAAACATCACAAATCTGCACTGCCCCGTAGCATAACACTGGTCCGGGTGCTATCCAATAAAACATCACAGATCTGCACTGCCCCATAGTATAACACTGGTCTGGGTGCTATCTGATATACTATGGGACAGTGCAGATCTGTGATGGTTTATCAGATAGCACCCGGGCCAGTGTTATACTATGGGACAGTGCAGATCTGTGATGGTTTATCAGATAGCACCCGGGCCAGTGTTATACTATGGGACAGTGCAGATCTGTGATGGTTTAACACTGGTCCGGGTGCTATCTGATAAAACATCACAGATCTGCACTGCCCCATAGCATAACACTGGTCCGGGTGCTATCTGATAAAACATCACAGATCTGCACGGCCCCATAGCATAACACTGGTCTAGGTGCTCTCCCATAAAATATCAGGCAGTCCTCCGCTGTGTACGTTCGTGTGAGGGCGCCCTTACTAATATTATATACAAAAAGCTGCCTATCAGTGGTGGGGCTGTGTGATACAGAGCTCATAAGTATGCTGGACTACCTGACATCAGGTGATGATAAAGTGATTTGATCAAATCTATAGCAAGCAGCCCAGTAAGTGATACATCCTTGGAATTAGGGTCTCTGTCTCTACATCATGCTGCTCGAAGATTACATAGCAAAATCTTGGTGAAAGATTCTTTTCAATATTATTTTTTTTGTATAGTAATCTTCTACTATATACAAGTATTATTTCTGTTATCCGGTGTCCTACAATATCTACCAGTTTTTACCTACATTTAAGGTATACATTTCTCTTTTTAAAGGATAGACCCTTTTTTCTTACTCTCATTTCTCTTTCTAGCACCATGGTTGCCGTACATGGGAGTGGCCCCACCATGTGATAGCTCTATGGCAGTGTTGGCATAGCTGACTACACTTTTGTATACAGCTGAAACAATACAAATGTTGCCATCTGTCCAGTGAGTGGGTCCTTGTGAATATATTTGGCATCTGCGCTGGAAATCAGGAACATAAGAAATAGTTTTGAGATTTCCTATAGTGTTAAAGCGCCAGTCAAGCGTTTGGGTTTTTTTCAGTGCTGGAGTGGTGCCTTAAAGGGGTGGTTCACCCATATTTATTATTTGCTAGTTCGATATTATATTGAGAAACAATGTTTCTCTCAAATACCTTATGTTTGCAATAGTGCCTGTGAGTGGTGCTATTGCGGACCGCTCTTCCCAATCGCCTGACCCTCGGGCTCCATGATCTCAGGGATCCAGTGATGTCACGTTAACTTCCTGCTGACCTGACATCACCATAGCCGGCTGCAGTCTCCGTGAGTGATTGGCTGTGGGCGGTGTTTCACCGCTCATCACAGCCCAGCGTGACAGCCCATCAGCTCCCGGCTCCCTCACAGAAGAGCGCTGCAAGCAGGAGAGATGCTGGGCTGTGCTGAGCTGTGAAACACCGCCCATAGCCCAGTGACTCACGGAGACTGGGGCCGGCCACGGTGATGTCACGTGATCAGGAAGTTGACATGACATCACTGGATCCCCGAGGTCACAGAGCCCGGGGTCAGGCGATGGGGAACAGTGGTCCGCAATAGCGCCTCTCACATGCACTATTGCCAATATACGGTATTCGAGAGAAACTGTTACGTCACCGCCGGAGTCTGCTCCAGCGATTTCTGCTCCGATCGCCAGGCGACGCCGTGTTCCTGCCTTGGATGGTGCTGGTGATGGGAGAGGAGTCGATGCCAGCGGCACCGGTGGGCACAGGCTCAGATCATCCGCTGGGCTGGGTTATCTTGGGATCTGCAGTACCGCTGGCTGACTGTGGGTGGCATGTGTCCTCCAGCTGAAGTTGCCATTGTTCAGCTACAGCCAATGGGAAGACACCACACCCTTCTTATTCCCCCTCCTGTCACATGACCACTGCCAGAGATAGTTCTGTACTCCTGGCTCATGTGCTGTTTGTATT
Organism: Anomaloglossus baeobatrachus; assembly: GCF_048569485.1. Taxonomy (NCBI): domain Eukaryota; kingdom Metazoa; phylum Chordata; class Amphibia; order Anura; family Aromobatidae; genus Anomaloglossus; species Anomaloglossus baeobatrachus. Next base: position 217,329,461 of record NC_134358.1, on the reverse strand, counting down.
TTGATTCCTGTGTGCTGACGTCTGTGTGTTTTTTGACTACCCTTCTGCCTGCTGCTTTTGTACCTCGCTGCCCGATCCGGATCTGACCTCTGCTTCGTTTTCTGTTTACATCTTTGCCTGCTGATTCTGTCCCTGTTCTGCTATTCCTGGTTTGACCCTGCCTGACGACTACTCTCATCGGACTGCAGCCTTCCACAGGTAGTGATCTCCAGGGCCCTGTGTAATTCCAAATCCCTGTATAGGGGTTAAAGGGTTTCAGGGTTCTGGGGGTCCTGCTTGGTGAAGGGCTTCCCCCTAGTATGTCCATTACATCCCACCTGAGTCTGTTGATCCAGGCAGGCGTTACAGAAACATAGTTTCTCAACATAATATCAATCTAGTAAATAATAAATATGGGTGAACCACTTCTTTAAATCTAACCCCCTGTCATATACTCACCTTCTGGCAGCTTCTCCTTTTACCAACGCCACTCCGATGCCACGGCACCATCTTGTGACTGTAACTTCTGAATGGCCTGAAGTCAGAAATTACATCACAAGCTCCCAATGCAGCTCTATGAGAGCCAGCACGAGACCAGAATGAGGCCCTCAGATTTTCATTTAGTTGTAACTTCTGGCTGACTCCATGAAACACTGGAATTTTCGGCAGGTCACAAATTGCCAGAGACTGATCAAAGAGGTGGCGATAGAAGGTGAAGCCGCCGGAGGGTGAGTATCAGACAAGGGGCTGGGGACTAAAGGGGGCTTTACACGGTAGCGATATTGCTAGCAATTTCTAGCGATATCAAGCGTGTAAGTACCCGCCCCCGTCGCGCATGCGATTGTTTGTGATCGCTGCCGTAGCGAACATTATCGCTAAGGCAGCGTCACACGTACTTACCTGGTCGGCGGCGTCGCTGTGACTGCCGAACAATCCCTCCTTCAAGGGGGAGGGACGTTCGGCATCACAGCAATGTCACCGCAACGTCACTAAGCGGCCGGCCAATCAAAGCGGAGGGGCGGAGATGAGCAGGACGTAACATCCCGCCCACCTCCTTCCTTCCGCATTGGGGCCAGTGGCAGGTAAGGAGACTGTCCTCGCTCCTGCGGTGTCACACATAGCGATGTGTGCTGCCGCATGAGCAATGAACAACATGGATAAACAACCCTTACCGATTTTTGAGTTTGGGACGACCTCTCCATGGTGAACGATTTTCACCATTTTTGAGGCGCTTAAGGTCGCTGGTCAGTGTCACACGCTGCGATATCGTTAATGAAGCCGTATGTACATCACTAACAACGTGACCCCGACGATAAAACATTAACGATATCGTAGCGTGTAAAGCCCCCTTTAGATTTAACGGATCACTCCAGAGGTACAATAAAAAAAAACTATGGAGTGGGGCTTTAAGCAATATAAATTGTGACTATAAATCTATTAGCATAGCATTGCTGTGGTATCTGATCTCACACAACTTTTTTTTTTTACTAATGAAAACTTGCTCTTTGGAACACTTTCTGGAATGTCTACAAAACACACAATGATCCATCCTGTGGACCAAGGTCTTAACTGTTCTGCGGGCTGGAAACCCCCCACTGAGCTTAATAACACAGGGTTAAACATTAAATAGAGCCTGGTTACAGCCACACATTACACATAACATGCGGCCAGTCTGGGGATTTTTGCAGGATCACTGAAGAATTCACATAACTTTACCTTAGTTGTTCCTCTCTGTACAGACTAACATCGTCATGCGTAGTTCATTTTCTTACTCCCTTTCTTATTTAATTTTTATTTTTATTTTTTTTGCAATTTTGAATTTTTACAAGTAATGGACAAACACACATCAGATTAAAGTTGGCTTTGCCTGACAATTTCGGTGTGACCTGCGCGGGGCATCCTGACTCTCCACAAACTGATTGCATTAGGGAGAGAAGATTGGCAAGGTAGAATTAGAATGCCATGTCCGTTTGTTACCCTCCGGGAAATAAAAGATTTTTCTTTTTAATTTATGTATTTTGCATTAGGAAATATTGGTTGATTCAAATAAATATAGGGACAGCTGTGGTACAGCCTTAGTACCCATGGACAGCTCTCATATAGCCTTACTACCCAGGGACAGCTCTCGTATAGCCTTACTACCCAGGGATAGCTCTCATATAGCCTTACTAGCCAGGGACCGCTCTTCTATAGCCTTACTACCCAGGGATCGCTCTCATATAGCCTTACTACCCAGGGACAGCTCTCGTATAGCCTTACTACCCAGGGATCGCTCTCATATAGCCTTACTAGCCAGTGACAGCTCTCATATAGCCTTACTACCCAGGGATAGCTCTCATATAGCCTTACTACCCTGTGACAGCTCTCGTGTAGCCTTACTACCCAGGGATAGCTCTCATATAGCCTTACTAGCCAGTGACAGCTCTCATATAGCCTTACTAGCCAGTGACAGCTCTCATATAGCCTTACTACTCAGGGATAGCTCTCATATAGCCTTACTACTCAGGGACAGCTCTCATATAGTCTTACTACTCAGGGACAGCTCTCATAAAGCCTTACTACTCAGGGACAGCTCTCGTATAGCCTTACTACCCAGGGATAGCTCTCATATAGCCTTACTACTCAGGGATAGCTCTCATATACCCTTACTACTCAGGGACAGCTCTGATATAACCTTACTACTCAGGGACAGCTCTCATATAGTCTTACTACTCAGGGATAGCTCTCATATAGCTTTACTACTCAGGGATAGCTCTCATATAGCCTTACTACTCAGGGATAGCTCTCATATAGCCTTACTACTAAGGGACAGCTCTCATAAAGCCTTACTACTCAGGGACAGCTCTCGTATAGTCTTCCTACTCAGGGACAGCTCTCATATAGCCTTACAACCCAGTGACAGCTCTCATATAGCCTTACTACCCAGGGACAGCTCTCATATAGCTTTACTACTCAGGGACAGCTCTCATATAGCCCTACCACCCAGGGACAGCTCAGCTCTCCTCCAGCCCTTCTACACAGGGACAGCTCTCCTTCAGCCCTTCTACCCAGGGACAGCTCTCCTTCAGCCCTTCCACCCGGGGACAGCTCTCCTCCAGCCCCTCTACCCAGGGACAGCTCTCCTCCAGCCCTGCTACCCAGGGACAACTCTCCTCCAGCCCTTCTACCCTGGGACAACTCTCCTCCAGCCCCTTCTACCCTGGGACAGCTCTCCTCTAGTCCTTCTACCCTGGGACAGCTCTCCTCTAGTCCTTCTACCCTGGGACAGCTCTCCTCTAGTCCTTCTACCCTGGGACAGCTCTCCTCCAGCCCTTCTACCCAGGGACAGCTCTCCTCCAGCCCTTCTACCCAGGGACAGCTCTCGTGTTGCCCTTACACTCACGGAGAGCTCCAGTATAGCTCTTCTACCCAAGGACAGCTCTCCCACAGCATTACTATGCAGGGACAGCTCTCATATAGTCCTTCTACCCAGAGACAGCTCTCCTAGAGCCCTTCTACCCAGGGACATCTCTCATAGAGCCCATCTACCCAGGGACAGCTCTCGTATAGCCCTTCTACCCAGGGATAGCTCTCTTCAAGCCCTACTACCCAGGGACAGCTCCCGTATAGCCTTACTATAAAGGGATAGCTCTCATGTAGCCCTTCTATCCAGGGACAGCTCTTGTATACGTCTAATACCCAGGGATAGCTCTCCTATAGCCCTTCTACCCAGGGACAGCTCTCTTAAAGCCCTACTACCCAGGGACAGCTCTTGTATAGCCTTACTGTCATGGGATAGCTCTCGTGTAGCCCTTCTATCCAGGGACAGCTCTCGTATACGTCTAATACCCAGGGATAGCTCTCCTATAGCCCTTCTACCCAAGGACAGCTCTCCCACAGCATTACTATCTAGGGACAGCTCTCATATAGCCCTTCTACCCAGGGACAGCTCTTGTACAGCCTTACTACCCAGGGACAGCTGTAGTATAGTCCTTGTGTAGATTGTAAGCTTTCACGAGCAGGGTTGCCTTTTTTTACCTTTAAATATTGTATCTTCTATAATTGTTACTTGTTTGTATATGTTTATGTATATGATATGTATATGAGCCTCCTGAATTGTAAAGCGCTGCGGAATATGTTGGCGCTATAAAAATAAAGATTATTATTCTACCCAGGGACAGCTCTCACATAGTCCTTCTACCCAGAGACAGCTCTCCTAGAGCCCTTCTACCCAGGGACATCTCTCGTAGAGCCCATCTACCCATGGACAGCTCTCGTAAAGCCCTACTACCCAGGGACAGCTCTCGCATAGCCTTACTATCCAGGGATAGCTCTCATGTAGCCTTTCTATCCAGGGACAGCTCTCGTATACGTCTAATACCCAGGGATAGCTCTCCTATAGCCCTTCTACCAAGGGACAGCTCTCCTACAGCCCTACTATGCAGGGACAGTTCTAATATAGCCCTTCTACCTAGGGACAGTTCTTATATAGCCCTACTACCCAGGGACAGGTCTTGTATAGCACTACTACCCAGGGACAGGTTTTGTATAGCCCTTCTATCCAGGGACAGGTCTCATATAGCCCTTCTGTCCAGGGACAGCTGTCGTATAACCCTGCTACCCAGGGACAGGTCTCGTATAGCCTTTCTATCCAGGGACAGGTCTCGTATAGCCTTTCTATCTAGGGACAGGTCTCGTATAGCCCTTCTATTCAGGGACAGGTCTCGTATAGCCCTTCCATCCAGGGACAGCTCTTGTATAAACCTTCTACCCAGGGACAGTTTTATATAGCCTTTCTACCCAGGGACAGGTCTCATATAGCCTTTCTACCCAGAAGCCAAATTTCCAAACTGTTTGCCCTGCAAATGTTGGCGTTTAGGCTTGTGGACACTGATTATTTCCGCCATCTGATGGTGGTGGCTGTCTCTCGGTACCTGATCTCCAGCTCCCACTATTTCTTCTGCTGTGTCGTCCTTACCTTACACAACCTCGTGTCCCATAAAATCACCTCATAGTTATTTTGGTTAGGACTCGCACTGACTGCAGATCCTTTGCCAGTTTGAGAGTCAAGAATAAAGTGTTCTTAAAACTGATCCTAAACTGGAATTATAGTAGACTGTCTCCTTTATGTCTATTACTGACTGTAATGCCATGCCTCCTGCCCACTTTGACTAGGCCTTGCACTGACTGTAGATTTTTGCCAGTTTGAAAGTCAAGAATTAAGAGTGTTTCATTTTGGCTAGGCATCACATTGTCTGCAGATCTTTTACCACTTTGAGAGTCATTAACCCATTTACCCCCGGGCGATTTTCCATTTTTTATTTTTTTTTTTTTGCTCCCCCTCTTCAGAGAGCCGTAACCTTTTTTATTTTTCCGTCAATCTTGCCATACAAGGGCTTGTTTTTTGTGGGACAAGCTGTACTTTTAGAGTAAATCATAAGTTTTACCTATAGTGTACTGGAAATAGCAAAAAAAATTCCAAGTGCGGAAAAACTGCAAAAAAAGTGAGATCACACAATAGTTTTTGGAATATTTTATTCACCATGTTTACCATATGATAAATCTGATGTGTGGGTGTGATGTCTCAGGTCAGTATGAGTTTGAAGACACCAAACATGTATAGGTTTACTTTTATCTAAGGGGTTAAAAAAAAATCACAAGTTTGTCCAAAAAAAAGTGGCGCACTTTTTGCGCCATATTCCGTAACCCGTAGCGTTCTCATTTTTCGGGATATATGGTTCAGTGACGGCTTATTTTTTGCGTCTCGAGCTGACGTTTTTAATGGTACTATTTTTTGCACAGAAATAATGTGAGGAGATACTCCAGCTCACCCTTCTTCACTCCATAATCCACCACCAACGCACGGAAAATGCCCTGACCCGAGCGGGAACAGCAAAATCAAACGGAGGGATCCAGCGTCTCAAGGAGAATTGAAAGCGTTTAAAAAGTAAAAAACTTTATTGCATCCATTAAAACATTCAGAAGTGGACACACAAGAAGCACATAGGAACAGGACAGAGGATATTTCCTATGTGTTTCAACCTATTAAGGTCTTAATCATGGAATGCGCAAAAGTCTCCATAAAGGGGTTATTTAAATGCACCACACGTCATGAAACAGGTTTGAAATAATTAAATAAACACACCTATCTGAATGTTGTGTGAGCAACAATGAATGTGATATGTTAAACAGAGACAAAAAAATGCACTTTAAAACCGCACAAACAATGCATAGTGAAATTATAACTAAAATTAAAAAATATTAACAAAAATTATCAAAGAAGCCATATTTATTGCTATGGAAAATAATTTCTACATGACATTATATGGATATATATATATATATATATATATATATATATATATATATATATCTTACTCATGTTAGAATGAGAAAAACTCTCCTAGTATAAATATTATGACAGAGGAATATATCCATATAAAAAACATATAGAAACAAGCTATATACAATATGGTGGCTGTAAAACCAAATGTTAGAAAAAATAACACAGATATACTGTATAGCAAGACCCCATTTTAAATATATTGAATCCATATACGCTCTCAAATATGGGAGAGAAGTAACCAGAAATGTAATAAAACACCTTATAGAGAAAACTATTACATATACTGTATTATAAGATCCTTCCAGGTATTCCTGCCATGTGGAATCCTAGTGCCTAACTTGAAAATCCAAATAGATTCTTTGTTGAGAATCTTTCTCCTGTGGTCCTCTCCCCTGCCAGGTTTGTACACCTTTTCAATGCCGGTAAAAACTAAAGAATCCAAGCATCTATTGTGAACAGAGACAAAGTGTCTGGTAACCGCAGACACATTTGTCGCAGAGGGATTGAGTGTATCCGACATGTGTCTTCTAATACGTTTTTTAAGGGGACTCTCCCCTACCGTGGAAGAGGAACCTGAAGACCCATCTCTTCCAACAAGCCTACAACCTACAATAGCCCTCAGTCCAGTACACCACTGCGCAACCAGCTCTGTCCTCACCTATTGTACCATCACCCATTCCCTGTAGACTGTGAGCCCTCGCGGGCAGGGTCCTCTCTCCTCCTATACCAGTCTGTTTTGTACTGTTAATGATTGTTGTACGTATACCCTCTTTCACTTGTAAAGCGCCATGGAAAAAATGTCGCTATAATAATAAATAATAATAACTTGTACATACAACATACTGTATATGACAGGATGTACATTCAATCAAGTATATGACATTAGGTGTGTTATAGTTTATGAAATCTTTGATGTCATAGGAAAGACCAGTATTGGTCGAGGTAAAAGACTTGCTCTTTTTTACATGTTTGAATGAAATGTAATAATTATGACCGCAATCAAAAAAACCAGTACATGAAATCCAACTTCTATGAACATTGTTTTTTTGACTAACTGCTAGATTGGGTGAGAGGATCTTAGCAAGATTAGGTGTACGTTTGGCCACAAAATTAATTTGATTTTTAGTCAAAATTTGGTTAAGTAGGTTATCTTGGTGTAAAATCGGTAGATATTTCTGAATAATTTTAATTATATCGTAATATTATGGAGAAAAATTGGTAGCAAAAGTAATCCTGTCTTGATTGTTACTGCGTTTATTTTTGCCTTTGAACAAATCAGATCTATCGATTTTACTGACTATTGCTTGAGCCCTGTTCAAACACCAGTCTGGATAATCCCCTCTGTTTTAATCTGGTGAGTGTTTTCATGGATTCGTGGAGAAAAAGATCAGGTCTGGAACAGTTACATTTTAGTCTGATTAACTCCCCCACCGGAATGTTTTTTACAGTATGCGGAGGATGGCAGGAACCAGCTTGTAAAATGCAATTAGTGTCCGTATCTTTTTTGTAAGGCTATGTGCGCACGTTGCGTATTTGCATGCAGTTACGCTGCGATCTGCACCGCAGCGTAACTGCATGCGTCCTGCGTCCCCAGCATAATCTATGAAGATTATGCAAGAGACGTGCGTAAGTGGTGTATTAGAGTGCAGCGCTTCGGCTGCTGCCCGAAGCGTGCGTTCTAAGAAGTGACATGTCACTTCTTTCATGCGCTCTGCATGCATCCCCTGCTTTGTCTATGGGAGGGGCTGCACTCAGAGCACATAATCGGCTTTTTTTTTTTTCTTTACGGACTCTTTCTGTAGCGATTTGAAGTGCACGTGTGCTGTTCAAATTGCTGCAGAAATTTCTGCAGGGATAGAACACTACGTGCGCACATAGCCTAAGGATGTATTTCTACAACATTAGAATTACCTTTTAGGGTTACATCTAAGAAATTAATTTGATTGGGATGTATATTAAAAGTGAATCTTAGATTGAAAGAATTCTGATTCAAATAATCAATGAATTGATATGCTTGTGTAACATCCCCTTTCCATATAAGTAAAAGATCGTCTATGTAACGTGTGTAAAAAACTATTTTATCTGAAAAAATGTTGTCATCATTGAAGAAGTTCTTCAAAAATAGCCAACACCATATTAGCCAGAGAGGGGGAAAATTTCCGCCCCATAATGACGCCGCATTTCTGCAAAAAAAATACTCCTTTACTAAAGTGAAATAGTTGGGAGTCAACAAAAAAATTAATTGCAGTGATGATAAATTCCTGAATTTTAACCGGATAAGAACTGTGCTTAAAGAAAAACTGTTGCAAACAATCAATGGCCACATGGTGTGGTATGGAAGGATGTAGACTACGGTAACTATTTCACAGTTCAACCACTTATATTCTCTATGCCATGAGATAGAATTCATGTTGTTAATCAATGATTTAGTGTCTCTCAAGAAACCCGGGAGATCCCTCACAAGTGGCTGTAGGAAATGATCAATCCAAGCACCCAACATTTCACCCAGGGAGCCAATGGCAGATATAATTGGCCTGAAGGGAAAATACCCTTATGGATTTTTAGGAGGGCATGATAAAGGGGAGTAACAGGGTGATCCACCTTTAGATAATCATAAATTGTTTGCGAGAAAATGCCCTCCATAAGTCCCTCCTCCAAAAGTTTATCAATCTTTGTTTTAAAAAAACTTGTGGGGTCTCCCTGCAGATGGATATAAGTGTTCTGATCAGACGAAATGATGTTATTCATCTTGAAATACAAAGAGGAATCCAAAATGACAACCCACCCTTTATCAGCTTCCCTGATGATCAAATGGGTGTTGGATTGCAAATCCTCAAATCCTTCAAAGTCAAAATTTCAGAGGGATTGAGGTTATTGTGTTTAATACTCGCTGTTTTATCAAGAACAATAAGATCTTCCTCAATTTTTTCTTGAAAAACATCTAAAACAGATTGTCTGGACTGGATGGGGTAACAAAAAATGGATTAGATGTCATAAACGTGAATGATAATTGATCATAAGTCCTACATTCAGATTCCAGTAGTCATAAGTCTGATAATCTTTTTAACTCTTCAAACCCAGGAACGACCATAGATTGGTATCATTATAGTTCAAGTTGGATGAAAAACGGCTTTCCTCATGTAATGCATCCTCAGTATTGAAGTGACATTTCAAAGTCAAGTTTCTGGATAACTTGTTCATGTCCAGTAATGTATTGAAAATATTAAATTTGTTGGTAGGACAGAAACTTAAACCTTTTGATAAAACTAAGAAATTATGTTCTTAAAGAATTTGAGCAGAAATATTCCAAACGGGGCAGGTTAGTATTTCAGTTTCCGATGATCCGGGTACCTGGTGTTTCCTATGTTTCCGACCCCCTCTTCTGATCCATTTTTTGGCATCAGATTTTTTCTCTTATGTTTTTTGCTATGTGAAGCAGGAATTACTATTTCTTTGGATGAAGTATCAGAGGAGTTGTCTACAGAGTAACTCGTAGTAGCAGAGGAGACACTTGTATCTCCAAAACCTATTTTTCTGTTACAATTTCTCTGGAAAAATTTCTTGTTGCTTTTGTTATTATTCCTCAGAATGGAATTAAATTGGTGTGAAGTCCTCCAGGTATATACCTTATCCGTTTGATAGTCCATAATATCTCTATCAAATTTATGTTTTTTTCTCTCAATAATTTTATCCTCAAGAGCAGTAAGATGTTTATCCAGATTCTCTTGTAAAGTTTTAAACTTCGAAAAATCCTTAAATTTATCTAAGGCCCTTTCTGTTTCTTCAATGTAACTTTTGCACATATCCAGTTCATGCTCTTCATGTTTAACTATAAGCTCCATTAGTTGTATGGAGCATTTGGAAAGAATGGTATTCTAACTAACCAGAAAGTCCTCAGAATAAGCTGAAAAAGTGGGAGTTTTTAAAATCCTTAGCCCTCAAGGAATCATGTTCTTATCAATATGAGAGCGTAGTGAAGTGTAATTCCACCATAGTTTAGCTTCTTTGGACTTATTTTTTCCAGCAGCTTGTGTAGTTGTAGTAAATCCTCATTATCTTTATTGTAAACCTCTCTGGTGGAAGCATCATCATGTGTGTTGAAAATAGACTTAAATTTAGTTCTCCTATTGTTAGGTGGATCCATATGGAGTGGAATATAAAGGGTTTAAAAACCCTGGATAATAAAAGAACTCCAGTGAGTATAAGGGGAGCACGAAACAGTCAATTGCAAGAAAAAATGTGAGGAGATAATCCAGCTCACCCTTCTTCACTCCAGAATCCACCACCGATGCACGTAAAATGCCCTGACCCGGGCGGGAACAGCAAAATCAGACAGAGGGATCCAGCGTCGCAAGGAGAATTGAAAGCGTTTAAAAAGTAAAAAACTTTATTGTATCCATTTCAATTCTCCTTGAGACGCTTGATCCCTCCGTTTGATTTTTGCGCAGGTGCTACGTTTTGATCGCCTGTTATTGTATTTTGCGTAAAATTTGCGGCGACCAAATAATTTTGTCGTTTGGAATTTTTTTGCCGCTATGTTGTTTACCGATTGGATTTATTGATTTTATATTTTGATAGATTGGGCGTTTCTGAATGCGGCAATAGCACATATGTATAAATTTGTTTTAACCCTTTAATTTTCAATGGGCTGAATGGGAGGTGATTGCAACTGTTAGGTTTTTGGGGTTTTTTTACATTTTTTTAAAATCATTTTTTATTGTTTCATTTTACTAGTCCGCTTTTTTACTAGCCAGAATTTGAGGAGCATAACCGAGCTTACTACAGAGATATGGGAGCATTACTGAGCTTACTACAGAGGTATGGGAACAGAAATGACATTACTACAGAAATATGGGAGCAGAACCGAGCTTACTACAGAGGTATGGGAGCAGAGCCGTGCTTACTACAGAGATATGAGAGCAGAACTGAGCTTACTACAGAGATACGGGAGCAGAACTGAGCTTACTACAGAGATATGAGAGCAGAGCCGCCCTTACTACAGAAGTATGGGAGTAGAAACGAGCTTACTACAGAGATAAGGGAGCAGAACCGAGCTTACTACAGAGACATGGGAGCAGAACCGAGCTTACTACAGAGATATGAGAGCAGAGCCACGCTTACTACAGAGATAAGGGAGCAGAACCAAGCTTACTACAGAGATATGAGAGCAGAACCAAGCATACTACAGAGATATGGGAACAGAACCAAGCTTACTACAGAGATATGGGGGCAGAACCAATCTTACTACAGAGATATGGGAACAGAACCGAGCTTACTACAGAGATATGAGATCAGAACAGAGCTTACTACAGAGATATGGGAGCAGAACCGCGCTTACTACAGAGATATGGGAGCAGAACCGAGCTTACTACAGAGATACGAGAGCAGAACCGAGCTTACTACAGAGATACAGGAGCAGAACCAAGCTTACTGTACCCATACAGGAACAAAATCGTACTTACTCAGTCTACTACATAGAAACAGCAACAGGACACCAAGCCTCCTACATAGCTATGGGAACAGAACAAGCTTACTGTATAGAAATAGTACCAGAACTAAGCTTACTGCTTAAATATGGTACCATAACTGAGCTTACTGTATTGATATAGGAGCAAATCCACACTTGCTACATAGATACAGAACCATAACCCAGCTAACTACATGTACAACAATTACAAAGTTTATCCTTTATTTTCAATGTTAAACTCCTACGGAACACGGCTGGCACATGGACTATATACACTTATGCCATCTGTGTGCTGTACGTGTTTTTCACAGCCCCATAGACTTCTATTGGCCCTTGTCATGTGCGCTGCTGGGGAAAAAAAGATGTCTCTGTAGGGATCACACACGGTCTGTGTAAACACACAGACATGCGAGCAGCACCACAGGTTATAATGGGTATGTGTGGTAACCATAAGAAAAATGGATACATGGATACAACACGTACCAGATACATAGACACGTGAAGGAGGCCATAAGGTGGTGACATAGCTACGTCACAGTGCAGGGGTTAATTTCACTTTTCTTTTCATAAACATGGAAAGACAAATGAAATTCCCTGACACATATGTGAGTGACCTCTTAGGGCCCGGACCCACGATCAGTGTCATGAGCATCTTGACGCAAAGTGTTTTCAGTCCAAAATGCTGCATTATACAGTACAGGCACAGTGGATGGATTTATAGAAATCTCCGGCCCCCTGGGCTTCTTTTAGACGCTCCATAAACTGACCTGTGGCGCTGCTTTCCTATCCTCAGCATGTCAAATTATTCTAACAGCGATGCTAGTGCTCTGAGCGGGAGAATACAGCGAATATCTGCTGACAGTCACTCTGATGGTGTACATGGACAGCGCGATCTCCTGCCCAGGAGCCTTGCGTCTCCACCAGAGAAAGCACGCTGCATCTAGACTGTGAAGACGCCTGATGGTGGGCACTCACCCGTATAGATTAGTGTTGTGTCCTAAAGATACGTTTTACACATACACAATACGGTTACATGCCCACGGTTTGTACATGTTGTGTCCTGGACGCAACATATCCTCTCCTGCAGGGCCACGAGTGTTCTCCACAGGTACCACAGATGCCTGTGCCCACAGTCAGGGTTCAGGCCGCTGTGGTCTCTATCTTCTGTTCTGTCTGTGGAGACAGTTGTGGCTACACAGCAATAAACTGACATGCCAGGGCTCGGGAAGCCACACCACAGGTCAGTTTTCGCTGTGGGCTGTAGACACACAGTGGGCATAGGATTTCTAGAAATCCCATCCACTGTGCTTGTACTGTACAATGCAGCAAAAACACTCTGAATCTAAAACGCTGTGATCCCTGATGGTGGACACGCAGCCTTACATACAGGCATCGTATACACATACCCAACTCCAGAAACACGGACATGTAAACATACAGTACAAAGATATGTACACACCTGCGTACAGCCGTATACACCTACACACACCTGCGTATGGCCGTATACACCTACACACACCTGTGTACGGCCGTATACACCTACACACACCTGCATACAGCCGTATACACCTACACACACCTGCGCACGGCTGTATACACCTACAGACACCAGCTTACAGCCGTATACACCTACAGACTCCAGCGTACAGCCGTATACACCTACACACACCTGCGTACAGCCGTATACACCTACACACACCTGCGTACAGCCGTATACACATACACACACCTGCGCACAGCCGTATACACATACACACACCTGTACACAGCCGTATACACATACACACACCTGTGCACAGCCGTATACACCTACAGACACCAGCTTACAGCCGTATACACCTACAGACACCAGCGTACAGCCGTATACACCTGCACACAGCCGTATAAACCTACAGACACCAGCTTACAGCCGTATACACCTACAGACACTAGCGTACAGCCGTATACACCTGCACACACCTACATACAGCTGTATACACCTACACACACCAGCGTACAGCTGTATACACGTACACACACCTGCGTATGGCCGTACACACCTACACACACCTGCGTACAGCCGTATACACATACACACACCTGCGTACAGCCGTATACACATACACACACCTGCGCGCAGCCATATACACATACACACACCTGCACACAGCCGTATACACCTACAGACACCAGCGTACAGCCGTATACACCTACAGACACCAGCGTACAACCATATACACATACACACACCAGCGTACAGCCGTATACACATAAACCAGCGTACAGCCGTATACACCTACGGACACCAGCGTACAGCCGTATACACCTACAGACACCAGCATACAGCTGTATACACCTACAGACACCAGCGTACAGCCATGTACACATACACAGACCTGCTCACAGCCGTATACACCTACAGACACCAGCGTACAGCCGTATACACCTACACACACCTGCGTACAGCTGTATACACCTACACACACCTGTGTACAGCTGTATACACATACACACACCTGCGTACAGCCGTATATACCTACACACACCTGCGTACAGCCGTATACACCTACACATACCTGTGTACAGCCGTCTACACCTACACACACCTGCGTACAGCCGTATACACACACATATACACAGAACATACACAGATATAGTCACAAAGACACGTATACATATTTGAAAACATTAACATACAAATAATCATACACATAGACAGACACAATCCTATACACACAGACACATACTGGGGAGCTTTATACTGTTGATGATTGGGGGACACTTCTCTCCTTTTCTTCTCTCCTGTGCAGCCACAGACTTGTTTGATGGTAAATCCCTGTAGGTTAAAGGACCTGAGGTGATGTCACGCTCATGTGACCAGAAGGGGCGGGCCTCAGCAACACAGCTGATAACAGAAAGAAACTCCAGGTGTCCTGGAGTTCTTTATAATAGATGCAGGGTCTGAGGTAAGACCTCCTGATGGGGGGTGCAGGGAGGGTGGAGAGGGGGAGGGGTAAAACCTGCATGATTATACCAGATGGGAGGAAACATGGCCACGCCTACTTACAAAGCCGTTTACGCCCACTACCCAGGCAGCTTCTAGCCACTGGGATGTAGCAACCCTTGTCTGATGCTCCTCGGCTGGATGGAGGCAGCGCGCGCTGCATGACGTCATTATAACACACGTGGCCGTGCACTGTGAACTGCGCGCGGCCGTGTCTCTTGTACTATGCGGCCGCCCAGCACTGTCTGCACCTGTAATGTCAGTGGGCCCGGCCACATCACAGTGCAGGAGACACGGCCGTGCGCAATTCACTGTGCGCGGCCATGTGTGTTATAATGACATTATGCAGCAGGCGGCCGGCCCTCTACAATAGCTGGGAGAGCAGGTTGGGGGCAATAGTCGACTAGGTGGGCCAATTGCCTGGGTCCACGATCATTCTTTTCAGCTATTCAGGTGACCACACTGCCTCTTCCCCTCTGTGCTATGTGCTGTTCAATCCTCTGTGAAGGATGCAATTGTGGTGGTGGGCACCAGGCAGGCAGCAGTGTAGTCGTTTTGGCAGCAGAGGACCAACAGGTCACAGCACAACCTGCTGTTAACCCCTCACCTCCCCATCGCCGCACCACACACAGGACAGACTACGTTACAGTCTCTGGTGACAGAAATCTTCAGATAATAAAGTCCAGTCTAAGTGCTTCTTCATAAGCAGATCAACTTTATTTCTGGCACCAGGGCACTCCGTATTCAGTCTAAGGCCCTTCAGTTACCTCACTCCTCTTCATAGTCACCTGGGGTCTGCTTCACTGCAGAGGTCTCCCCTAGGTGACAGGTCATCCAGCTATACCCTCCTCACTCTCCAGGGGGGTGCACTGACCTTATCCAGGGTGGTGAAGTTTCCTCCTGTTCCCACCAGCAGGCACCGATGCTGATGTAGCGCCCCTGAAGCCATCAAGGAGCTACAAGGTACTGCGTCCCCACCAGGATGCAGGGCCTACTGTTATGATTCAGGGACCGAGGAGGATCAAAAAATGCGGAATCCTAAAAAGGTAACAGAGTGGTTGAAGACTTAACGGACTGCGGACCTAATCCTGACACACAACTAGAAGTAGCCGTGGGGCGTGCCTACGATGACCTGGACGCCTCGACAAAGCCGGAGAACTAAATAATCTCACAGATAGAGATATAAGAAAGCTAATCTGCCTCGGAGCAGTCCCCAAAGATAGATAGATATCCCCCCACATGTAAAGGCTACTGTGATATAGAAAAACACAATACAAAGCCAGAAAAGACAGATTTCAGCAAAGGTGAGGCCCAAACTATCTTTATAGGAAAGGATCGGAAAGAGCAACTGTCTGCTGCTGTAAAAACCCTAATATATACCAGCTACCAGCACTTCTGATATGGAAAAATCCTGAGGTCACACAACCTCTCCCCCACTGAATCAGCACTCAAATGTTACTGCGATCCAAAAACTCTAATACAGATGAGGGACTGAATTAATACCAAGCATGTCAAACACAATACCTTGCAGAATCATGGAGCAGATTATACAGACACTCCCAGCAGGCAATGATCCCATTCCACCAAGAACTCCACACAGACAAAATAGGAATCAAGCCCTAGTATTAAAGCAGAAAAAACAACAAGAAAGTGGAAAACAAACAGCAAAGGTACAAAGACCACTTATCTGAGAGGAGTTCTGCTAGTGAGCAGAGCTGGTTACAGACTGTCCTTAACACACAGGAGACATTGACCACCAGCAAGTAACAAGAGAAAACTACTCAGTTAAATAGCTCAATCTGACCCTGATTGCCAGTCCTCCACAGGTGTATGGCTTTCATTCCACACATCAACTGTACCGCCAGCACAGACCACAAGAGGGAGCCCAAAACTGGAAAACGTATTCATAACAGCCTAGCCCCCAGGAACCCAGAAGACCAGTGCCGGTAACAACAAAAACATTTCAGTTAATCCCTGTTTTTCACCAAATTCCCCAAAGTCTGGTGCCAGACTAGGGTTGGACCTAATAGATGGCTACCTAGTGGAGGAGCTGATCCAGTCCACTGGACGACCAGGTGGGAGGGGCAGACTGTGGACAGTGAGTTAGTTAGTTGGTGACAGAGGAAGCAAATGGAAGAACTGACAGGAGTGTGATGGTGACCTGAGGGCCCAGGCGTGTGGTTGCCGATAGAGTACGGCGGAGTGCTCCCGGAACCATAGCACCAATGGTGTACAGAATCCTAGGTCAGGCAAATGTTCCAGGCAGACCTGATAAAATCTGCACTGTAAGGGGATCATCAAGGACCTCACTGACCTTGAAGTTCAGGACACAGTAGCAACGGGAGAACCGGGGAACAGGACCAGAGACTCCGACCCCACAGGGTTCTCGCTACCGTCATACGGACTACCCTTGAGAGACTACCGGGAAGGGACCCCCAGATGCTCCAAGCCACTGAGACCCACTAACCAAAGACAGGTGCAGGGGAAAGAAGCCACCAGGTCATTAAACCGGCACTGGGACTAAGGGCACCAGCAGTCAAGACCAGCCTTCCTAGGGTGACCAGTTTCCATCTCACTGTGAGTAAATGAACCAGTTACAATGCAACCCCTTGTGTGGCCTACCTTCTTTCTGCACCCATCCACATCAACTATCCTCCGGGTCCCGGCCCTGCTTGCAGAGGGCCTAACATCCAGGCTGCCACCATCACCAGCCCCAGTAGTGAGAACCGTGCAGTGGCAGCTCCATCTATATAGCCGCAACCCGCAAGTGGCGTCACGTTATAAACTTTCATTTAACCTCTCCTGTATACAGTATATACCCCTTTTAAAAAACGTCCCCAGGGACACGGAACCGGGCAACAGCCACCAAGTGACACCTCCCCAGCACTACACCACCCTCGACCGAGTGCCCCATAGCCCAAGGCGACACAACTTTTTTCTGGAGCTGTGAACAGGATTGAACTGGACCCGGTTATACCAGGTGATGTGTGCCTTATAGACTGTTTCATGGACTTTGTTTTACTATTGATGAAACCGCCACCATTTTTGGTGTAAAAAGTGGCAGAGACGTCCCCGGCCCGATCAGACCAGGCCGCATCACGTTCTCTGAAGGAGAAGGATCAAGTAACACCTCCTTCTGACCCAGTGATGACAGACCAGGCTGCATCATCATAGGGAGCCGCGGGGAAGGCCGCCGCCATCACTGATGACTACTCCCAGGTGCTGTGCCCAGTCGCTGTCGGGGACCCGGCAGTGAGCTACCCTGAACCATGTAGCGGGAGAGCAGCGGTCGTCACCTGGGAGTGGGCCCGTGTTGAGGATGATACCCATGGGGCATGCCAGGCCCTCATCACCAAGCTGGCCCGGGAGCGGGAGCAGCGGGAGGCCCAGCGGGCGCAGGCGGAGGCCAGGGACCTCCAGGAAAAACAGTGCCTGAGGCGTGCCAGCTGCTGGGCACAGTGACTGACGTACCAGGGGATGGTGGAACGCTTCAACCTAAAAAGGGGGTGGGGTTTCATTGCGGAGCCCGGCTTGAAGGAAGGAGTCTTCATTTCCGGCCGGGATGTGAGACCCCCATCTCCCCAAAGGACAACCCGACCAGGACTTGCACGTTGGAGACAAGGTCACCTATATGCGTCACTACGGGGAGTGGGGCTGGTACGCCTTTAATGTGGAGGTCGTTGCAGAGAAACCAGCCCCGCTCCTACTACAGCACCAATTCCTCAGCTGCCACCAGGAGGCAGTAGAGGTGCATGGGACCAGTGTACCCAGACTGTGAGTGCTGATCCCAGGAGGCCAGTTGACCCAGATGGCTGCTTTCCAGTACCCTGGTAGCTGTAACCTGCTGAGCTACCCAAATGTTCTTTTTGTTGACTGTTCCAATTAAATAGTAGTGTAAATATAGAAAAATAAGAATAATTGAAAAATGTTGCATTTAACCAGTTTGCACAAGTTGATTAAAATGGACCCAGACTGCAGGACTGGCAGCAGTCAAAAACTTTAACCTTTAACCCCTTCACCCCCGGCCATTAAAACACCCTAATGACCGGGCCATTTTTTGCAATTCTGACCAGTGTCACTTTGACAGGTTATAACTCTGGAACGCTTCAACGGATCCTGGCGATTCTGACATTGTTTTTTTCGTGACATATTGTACTTCATGTCAGTTGTAAATTCAGGCCGATACTTTTTGCATTTAGTTGTGAAAATTTAGGAAATTGTGCGAAAAATTTGAAAATTTTGCAATTTTCAAACTTTGAAAATTTATGCCCATAAATCTGAGAGATATGTCACACAAAATAGTTACTAAATAAGATTTCCCACTTGTCTACTTTACATCAGCGCAATTTTCGAAAGAATTTTTTTTTCGTTAGGAAGTTAGAAGGGGTCAAAGTTCATCAGCAATTTCTAATTTTTCTAACAAAATTTACAAAATAATTTTTTTTAGGGACCACATCACATTTGAAGTGACTTTGAGAGACCGAGGTGACAAAAAATACCCAAAAGTGACCCCATTCTAAAAACTGCACCCCTCACACTGCTCAAAACCACATCCAAAAAGTTTATTAACCCTTTAGGTGCTTCACAGGAACCAAAGCAATGTGGAAGGAAAAAATGAAAATTTTACTTTTTAACACAAAAATGTTACTTTAGCCATAAAATTTTCATTTTTACAAGGTAGAAAAGAGAAAATTCACCCTACAATTTATTGTGCATTTTCTCCTGAGTACGCTGATACCCCATATGGGGTAAAAATCAATTGTTTGGGTGCACGGCAGAGGTCGAAAGGCAAGGAGTGCCATTTGAATTTTTGAACGCAAAATTAGCTGCACTCATTAGCGGACGCCATGTCGGGTTTGAAGACCCCCTGAGGTGCCTAAACAATGGAGCTCCCCCACAAGTTTATAACGTTGAGCCGTGAAAAGAAAAAAAAAATTTTTACCACAAAACTGTTGCTTCAACTAGGTAGCTTTTTTTTTCACAAGGGTATCGGGAAAAAATGCAACATAAAATGTATTGTCCATTTTCTCCTGAGTACGCAGATACCTCATATGTGGTGGAAATCAAATGTTTGGGCACACGGCAGAGCTCAAAAGGGAAGGAGCGCCATTTGAATTTTTGAACGCAAAATTAGCTGCACTCATTAGCGGACGCCATGTCAGGTTTGAAGACCCCCTGAGGTGCCTAAACAATAGAGCTCCCCCACAAGTGACCCCATTTTGGAAACTAGAGCCCTCAAATAATTTTTCTAGATGTTTGGTGAGCACTTTGAACACCTTGGGGCTTCACAGAAGTTTATAAAGTTGAACTGTGAAAAGAATTTTTTTTTTTTAACCACAAAACTGTTGCTTCAACTAAGTAGCTTTTTTTCCACAAGGGTATCAGGAAAAAATACACCATGAAATTTATAGTGCATTTTTTTCCTGAGTGCAACGATACCTCATATGTGGTGGAAAGTAATTGTTTGGGCGCATGGCGGGGCTCAGAAGAGAAGGAGCCCCATTTGACAGCAAAATTTGTTTGAATCATTAGCGGATACCATGTCACGTTTGCAGACCCCCTGAGGTGCCTAAACAGTGGAGCTCCCCCACAAGTGACCCCATTTTGGAAACTAGACCCCTCAAGGAGTTTATCTAGATGTTTAGTGAGCCCCAAGGGGCTCCACAGAAGTTGATAATGTTGAGCCATGAATACAATTTTCTTTTGTTTTACCACAGAACTGTTACTTGAACCAGGTAGCTTTTTTTTTCACAAGGGTATCAGGAAAAAATGCACAATAAAACGTATTGTGCAATTTCTCCTGAGTACGCAGATACCTCACATGTGGTGGAAAGTAATTGTTGGGTGCATGGCATGGCTCAGAAGAGAAGGGCACCATTTGACAGCAAAATTGGTTGGAATCATTAGCGGACGCCATGTCACGTTTTTAGACCCCCCTATGGTGCCTAAACAGTGGAGCTCCCCCACAAATTACACCATTTTGGAACTAGACCCCTCAAGGAATTTATTTAGATGTTTAGTGAGCCCCTTGTACCCCCAGGGGCTCCACTGAAAGTTGATAACGTTGAACCGTGAAAATTATTTATTTTTTTTAATTTTTTTTTTAAATTTTTGCAGCAACAAGATAGCTTTTTTTTTTCTTTTTACAACGGTATCAGGAAAAACTGCACCATAAAACGTATTGTGCAATTTTTCCCGAGTACGCAGATACCTCATATGTGGTGGAAATCAATTGTTTGGGCGCATGGCGGGGCTCAGAAGACAAAGAACGCCATTTGACTTTTCAAACGCACAGACGCAGTGCACTGATCGGCCGCTGCAGGAGGCACGGTCGGATGAGATACAAAAAGCGCTGGGGATACGGAAAAAAAACAAAAGTCACGCCAAAAATTGAGCAGGGATGCTGATCCGCGCTCAGCGGGACGCACGGACAGATGCGATACTTTTTTTTCCGTATCCCCGACGCTTTTTGTATCGCATCCGTCCGTGCGTCCCACCGAGCGCTGATCAGGGATGCACATAACGGATCGGCATCCCTGCTCAATTTTTGGCGTGACTTTTTTTTCCGTATCCCCGATGCTTTTTGTCACGCCAAAAATTGAGCAGGGATGCTGATCCGTTATGTGCATCCCTGATCAGCGCTCGGCGGGACGCACGGACTGATGCGATACAAAAAGCGTCGGGGATACGGGAAAAAAAGTCCCGCCGAAAACTGACCACGGATGCAGATAAGTTATCTGCATCCCTGATGAGCGCTCGGTGGGACGCACAGACGCATGAGGTGTAAAAATGGACAGGGGATAGAGGAAAAAAAAGAAAAAAAAAAAGTTATACTCACAGTACCCAGAGGTTTAGCAGGAGGAACAGCTTTACAGGAGCAGCAGGCAGGAGGTTGGACAGCTCAGCAGAAGACCCAGGAAGAAGGACCCAGCGATGGAGGCAGATGTGATCGGCCGGTGAAGACAGGTAAGAGGACGTCGGGGGGACAGCAGAGGGGGAGGGGGACAGCAGAGGGGGAGCGGGACAGCAGAGGGGGAGAGCAGAGGAGGAGGGAGATACCGGAGGAGCTGCAGAATAGAGATCACGGGGGAGGCCGGCAGATTGGGATGTCGGGGGGCAGATTGGGATGTCGGGGGGCAGATCGGGATGGCGGGGGCGGATCGGGATGGCGGGGGGCGGATCGGGATGGCGGGGGGCAGATCGGGATGTCCGGGGGGCAGATCGGGATGCCGGGGGGGGCAGATCGGGATGTCGGGGGGCAGATCGCAGGGGGGCACGGGCAGGGGTCATTACTGGAGCGCGCAGGAGCAATCACAGGAGCGCGCAGGGGCTGCAAGGTGAGCACAATACTCACCGCTCCAGCTCCGTGACGTGACAGCAGCGGCAGCAGCAGCGGTGGCGTGGTACCACTAGTACCAGCCAGTGCTGCACGCTGCAGACATGTTGGGGGAGGGTCCCCAGACCAGCACAGGCCTGGAGAGGGCGACCACCAGCAAATCAAACCGCCCCACTGTACACTGATTGGAGCGATTGCGCGTCATAGCACGATCGCTCCAATCAGTGCTGCAGGGGCTGGGGGCGGCATGTTTGAGATCCACCTATGATCTGCTGTACCTGCTACGGCGTCCCATAGCCGGATTTCACAGTATCGCACTATGTCCGGCATTATTTTTACCGAAATCAGTGCGAAAGATGTGGTTGGCGGTTCAGATTTGAACAGCCAATCACATCGATCGTCGATGGGGTGAAGCAAAGGTCCCCTGCTGTAAGAAACAGCAGGGGACATCATTTGAAAGCCGTTGCTATGGCCACGGCAATCAAATGAACTTTAGGCAGTAAAATTACATCCCTGGTCGTTAAGTCACGTTAAAATAGGACGTAATTTTACTGCCGCGGTCGTGAAGGGGTTAAATAGTTGCACCAGTTGTGCAATATTAGAGTACAACCTTACCAGTGGACCCTAATTGACACCACCACCAAGGAGAGGATAGTTGCAGGAAGGATCTGCGGCAGAGGCGGCTGAGACCTGGTCACCATGGAAACCGGTCACCTCCCTCCTTGCAGTTTTGGGACCAGGACCTTTGGGTGGTGGGTGAAGGGATAGGGGTACTCCAGTTGCAACGTTCAAGCAAATGCCTCCCCTGCAAGGGAAGAATGTTGTTGCTGATAATGTTTGCCATGTATAATAAAAAGTGTTAACCTGTGTCATATTTCAGCCTGAGGACGTGCTGGAATTAACCAACGGGGAGCTACAAGGTACTGCATCCCCACCAGGATGCAGAGCCTACCCCCAGGAACCCAGAAGACCAGTGCCGGTAACAACAAAAACATTCCAGTTAATCCCTGTTTTTCCCCAAATTCCCCAAAGACTAATGCCAGACTAGGGTTGGACCTAATGGATGGCCACCTAGGGATGAAGCCAATCCAGTCCACTAGACGACCAGGTGGGTGGGAAGGGCAGACAGTGGACAGAGAGTTAGTTAGTCGGTGACAGTGGAAACGAGTGGAAGCACTGACAGGAGTGTGATGGTGACTGAGGGCCAGGCGTGTGGTTGCCAGTGGAGTACAGTGGAGTAGTCCCGGAACCATTGCACCAACGGGGTACAGAATCCTAGGTTAGGCAAACGCTCCAGGCAGACCTGATAAAATATGCACAATGAGGGGACCATAAAGGACCTCAACGTTCGGGACACAGTAGCAACGGGAGAACCGGAAAACAGGACCAGAGACTCCGACCCACAGGGTTCACGCTACCGTCATACAGACTGCCCTTGAGAGACTACCAGGAGGGGACCCCCAGACGCTCCAAGCCATGGAGACCCACCAACCAAAGACAGGTGCAGGGGAAAGAAGCCACCAGGTCATTAAACCGGCACTGGGACTAAGGGGACCAGCAGTCAAGACCTGCCTTCCACGGGTGACCAGTTTTCATCTCACTGTGAGTAAAGGAACCAGTTACACTGCAACCCCTTGTGTGGCCTACCTTCTTTCTGCACCCATCCACATCGCCTATCCTCTTGTGCCCGGCCCTGCTTGTGGAGGGCCTAACATCCAGGCTGTCACTAATACCAGCTGCAGTAGCGAGAACTGTGCAGCGGCAGCCGCAACCCGCAAATGGCATCACATTATAAATTTTCATTTAACCGCCCATGTAAATATACCCCTTTTAAAAAGCTTCCCCAGGGACACGGAACCAGGCAACGGCCACCAAGTGACATCTCCCCAGCAGTACAGCGCCCGGGACGGAGTACCCCATAGCCCTGGGCAACACACTGAGCCCCCGACTACCAGACTAGACCCCTCTACATTGGGGAAGCGGTTCCGCCATTCATTCTGGAACACGCGCTTCGCAGTCGCAGGGATGATCCTTAAGGTCCGGATCCCACTTCAGGGACATCCTCACACTACATCTTCTCAGTCCCACTCTCCTGTTTCCTACTTCCTGTCTCTCCCTTATATCTAACCTACTCTCCTCCCATTTCTCTCTCCCTACCCATCCAGGTGCCACCTGGTGGATTTTTATACAATTTACACACACATTATACATTACACTTACATTTTACACAGTTTACATACACATAACACACTATGCATAGACCATCCGTGGACTTTATAAAGTCTTACCTTTTCCTATGCAAATCTTTTTTTATAGTCACGGGGGCGGGCTTTCTGGCGTCCATTATTCTCCCTCCTGGTCCTTAATGCCATCCCCAATCGCTCCTTTCCATAGCTGATGACACCGCCCAGTGCTCCTGCGGTCCCCGCGCATGCCCAGTGCCAGTCTCACGGGACTGAGCACTTAGCACAGTGTGACCGCTGGTGACGTGTGCGCAGGCAAGAGATTATGGGCGGCGCTGTGATTGTCATCAGCAAGTACCCGCCCATAATCTCATGCCCGCGCTTTCCCCTCTACCTCCACCGTTCTGCGCAAGTGCTGGCCAGATGACCCCACGTCACCTCCCATCTATTTCCTGCTCCAGGGAAAGATTAGTAAGAGGTGACGTGCGGTAAGGGACAGTAAAGTGATCGTGCTGCTGTGCCTTGCTGCATAAGTACACAAAAAATGTTCATACCAACCTTAGGCTATGGACCCACAGTGCTTTTTTTTCAGCACAAAAAAAAGCATGTCTTGGCAGGAAAAAAGCTGCTTTTTTCATGCTTTATTTGCTTATTTTCATGCTTTTTTAATGCTTCTTTTCTACTGAGATAGGGAAAAAAAAGTAGAAACAATTGACATGATGCTTTTTTTTCAGCAACAATAAAAGCAAGGAAAAAAAGAAGCAAAATGGGCACAGCAAGTCACGATTCTCATAGACTTTGCAGGGATGCTTTTTACTTGCTTTTTATCAATTCAAAAAAGCAAGGGAAAAAAGCCCTGTGGGCACAAGGCCTTATTGTACTGTGACGGCCTGGCCTATTAGGTCATCACAGGGTAATGTGAAATCTGCTCTTCTGCACAGTATCCACCTCCTCCTTGGTTACGGGTCCCTGACTTTTGGTGTTGCTAAGAACAAGCTAATCAAAATCCTAGAAACACTCTGCACCACACCCACGAGACACACCAGTGGCTAGCCTGAAGAGAATAGGGGTGGCCACTTGGGGGGTTGGTTAAAGGGTGGCCACAAGTGTCAGGAGACAGTTAGTTGAGTAGTGACTCTCGAGAGGAGAGGTCAGGAGCTAGGCTCCTTGTTACTACTAGGTGGCAGACGTAATCACCGGGCAGGGGCCAGGGCACGACGGGGTACGTGGACCCTAGGCTAGGAAGTAGCTTCAGGCGTCCTGGTAATTTACCCGACGAGGATGGAGCCTTCAAGATCTGTTCTCCACCCGCTCCAAAATCGGGGTACTAGCGCAATGAGGGGGATAGGACTTTCCCACTATATAGTCCAGAAAAACCCCAAGCGTGAACCCTGAGAGCAAGTTCACCCAGTTAGCCATACTGGTGAGCGGGACCAGATTAGTTCTATGCTAAAGGAACCGATTAGAAGGAAGGTGCCACAGAAAAAGCCACAGGCTAACAAGCAACACCAACGGGCACGGGATCCAGGCGTGCTCCCTCCCTGCTGCAGCGATATCAAGGACTTTGGTTTACCACAGTTGACGGTGTCAGCGTTATTGGACTGAGTGAGTACTAAAGTGGTCCCTGACCGTCCCAACGGCACCTCCCCGACACCCTCACCGAGCCAGGGGCATCCCCCCTACTCGTGGAGGGGTTAAACACCTGGCTGCCCACACCATCGCCACTGGGTACTCCCAATCACAGCGGTGGTACTCCATCTTACCACACACCACGGATGGCATCACGAACTTTCAACACCATCCCCTGTAAATACCCTCCTTTATTCCGGGTGGCCGCGCGACCCCGACCCCGGGTCCGGAGACTCCTCAAGCCACCATGGATCCGGATCCGAGCAGCAGTGGCAGGCTGCTGACGCGGGGGCGACACATCCTGGAAACTTTGGCGCCACGAACAGGATCCGAGCAGGACCCACTTACCTCGGTGACATGCGCCTTAGAGCCGAAAACTGCGAGTCAAGATTCCTTTTCCCGCCAATTCCGCCATTTTCCACCATCTTTTCATGCCAAAACGCCATCTTCCCCGTGAAAGTGCGCGAAGAAGAAGCCCCGCCCTTCGTCCTGCATGTGAGGCCGGAACTGGAAGTTCCCAGAGGGCCACAGCGTGCGAAAGAGTGCTGAGTGAAAACCGAGGGGGTGTGCTAGAATGTAACCACAGCGGAGGAAAAGCAGGGACGCCAGGACTCTGCCATAATGTTCCTGGATGACACATAGGAAAGATGGCGGAGCGGGACTGGTCACCGGAGCGTGCTGTTCCCGGAACCGCGTCTTGGATAGAGGAAGAGACAGAACAGCTGTGCAGGAGAATGCGGACGCAGTTCCTGTTCATCTTATACCACTGGAGGGAAGAGATGAGGAGCCTGGCGATGGTGGTGCGAGCCCGTGAGATTGAAATCCCACATGAAGAGAGGGTAATCAGTTACTCAGTCCCTATTGATTGCCCAAATTCGGCCACAGCGACTGAGGGATAGGGACCGCCCCCGCTCGCGGTGAGCCCTACACCGTCACCTACCCCGTCCTCGGCGGACGCCGAGCTGCCCCCACCAATCCCGGCAGTGGAACCTTCGGTGCCTTTAAACAAAGCTCCAGCTGCAGAAACCACAGTGCTGTCCCTCATCCCTGTCATGACAGCGGTCATCTGGACCCTGGCCGGACCAGAACCGGCCGCATCACCAGGCCCGTTCTCAGTGGCGGAGCACCCGGACCCTGCAACCCCGGCTGTGGAGCAGTCAGTCTTCCATCTACAGATGCAGAAGTGGAACCTAAAGATCCACTGGTTCCACTGCCGCGCGGCATACCAATGGCTGTTAGGGCCGCAAGAGTCCAAATGAAACCAGAGACAGCTAAGGAGCTGAGGCCGAACGCTAACGCCCCCTACTGGGAATGACATCACCAGCAGTTGCAAGCAGAAATAGCAACCCGAAGCCAGCGACAGCTGACACCAGCGATGACAACTCCAGACTAGCGGCAGCGGGAGATCGTTGCCTGTACACAGAGGGAGAAACAAAATCTGAGGAAAGCCACCTTTTCGTGTTCGAAGGCCGCAATGAAGGCGCCTCGTGTGGCGCTTCAGCCCTGAGAAGGGGTGGGGTTTCCTCTGGGAAGTGAGTCTCCCCGATGAAGTCTTTGTAGCTCGAAGAGATATCGAGCAGCATCTCCCGATGGATCACCCGGGCCGTAATCTGGAGCCAGGGGAAGTAGTCACTTACACACGGCACTGGAGTGAGCGGGGCTGGTACGCTCTCGATGTGAAATGGCTCGCTATGGTGAATGAGCAAGTTGTGCCAGCTGCTGCTGTTGACTACCAGCCTCCCAGTGAGTGGTACCAGTAATTTGAAAAATGTTGAAGTACCAATAGTTTAACGATGCCATAGAAATGTTAGGTATCGGTGCTTTCGTTTATTGTTTTTCACAGTTTGTTATTTTTCATATAGAGATGTTAGTAATTGAGTGCCTAATTAACCAGTTTTAATGAGCCAAGTGAAAATAACGAGATTTGCTAGTAGATTGCTAAAATGTGTACACCCGGTACATGGACTCCGTTAAGTTTTTATATTTAGTAAACATGGACCACGGTCACAGGACTGGCGTGACCAACACAAACTCGTGTTTTGTATATAGTTGCACCTCCTGTGCCCACCAGAGTCGTCTAACACAACGCCGGAGACCTTAACCTGGTCACGGACCCACCATAGTTATGCAGCGTGTCAGGTTGTTTGGGTGGCGAGTTAATGGGATCCGGGACACTGGGACTGGACTGTCGTGGGTAGAGGCTGCAACGGTGCAGGTTGAGTGTCCACTACCACTGAAACCGGTAGCGTCTCATCGTTGAGGAGATGAACTCTTTAAAACAGTTAGTAACGTTTAAGTGACAAGCCTCCCCTGCGTGGGATGAAAATGTAAATAAAAATGTTAACCTTTTTCTTACCTTTTCCTACAGTTTTCAAAATAAAAAAAATAAACCTCTGGTGTCCTGTAGCTCGGGGACAAACTACGTTTAACCAAGGGGGAATGTGATGCCCTGGCCTATCAAGTCGTCACAGGGTATTGTGCAATCTGCCCTTCTGCACAGTATCCACCTCCTCCTTGGTTACGGGTCCCTAACCTTTGGTGTTGCTAAGAACAAGCTAATCAAAATCCTAGAAACACTCTGCACCACACCCACGAGACACACCAGTGGCTAGCCTGAAGGGAATAGGGGTGGCCACTTGGGGGGTTGGTTAAGGGGTGGCCACAAGTGTCAGGTGACAGTTAGTTGAGTAGTGACTCTCGAGAGGAGAGGTCAGGAGCTAGGCTCCTTGTTACTACTAGGTGGCAGACGTTGGTCTGGGCTTGGTAGGAGCTGGACCCCGGTCGCAGGGGATCGTGACAAGGGGCACGGACTGTCGAGGAGGACAGCCGGTGGCCTTGTGTAATCACCGGGCAGGGGCCAGGGCACGACGGGGTACGTGGACCCTAGGCTAGGAAGTAGCTTCAGGCGTCCTGGTAATTTACCCGACGAGGACGGAGCCTTCAAGATCCGTTCTCCACCCGCTCCAAAATCGGGGTACTAGCGCAACCAGGGGGATAGGACTTTCCCACTATATAGTCCAGAAAAACCCCAAGCGTGAACCCTGAGAGCAAGTTCACCCAGTTAGCCATACTTGTGAGCGGGACCCGATTAGTTCTATGCTAAAGGAACCGATTAGAAGGAAGGTGCCACAGAAAAGGCCACAAGCTAACAAGCAACACCAACGGGCACGGGATCCAGGCGTGCTCCCTCCCTGCTGCAGCGATATCAAGAACTTTGGTTTACCACAGTTGACGGTGTCAGCGTTATTGGACTGAGTGAGTACTAAAGTGGTCCTTGACCGTCCCAACGGCACCTCCCCGACACCCTCACCGAGCCAGGGGCATCCCCCCTACTCGTGGAGGGGTTAAACACCTGGCTGCCCACACCATCGCCACCGGGTACTCCCAATCACAGCGGTGGTACTCCATCTTACCACACACCACGGATGGCGTCACGAACTTTCAACACCATCCCCTGTAAATACCCTCCTTTATTCCGGGTGGCCGCGCGACCCCGACCCCGGGTCCGGAGACCCCTCAAGCCACCATGGATCCGGATCCGAGCAGCAGTGGCAGGCTGCTGACGCGGGGGCGACACATCCTGGAAACTTTGGCGCCACGAACAGGATCCGAGCAGGACCCACTTACCTGGGTGACATGCGCCTTAGAGCCGAAAACTGCGAGTCAAGATTCCTTTTCCCGCCAATTCCGCCATTTTCCACCATCTTTTCGTGCCAAAACGCCATCTTCCCCGTGAAAGTGCGCGAAGAAGAAGCCCCGCTCTTCGTCCTGCATGTGAGGCCGGAACTGGAAGTTCCCAGAGGGCCACAGCGCGCGAAAGAGTGCTGAGTGAAAACCGAGGGGGCGTGCTAGAATGTAACCACAGCGGAGGAAAAGCAGGGACGCCAGGACTCTGCCATAACGTTCCTGGATGACACATAGGAAAGATGGCGGAGCGGGACTGGTCACCGGAGCGTGCTGTTCCCGGAATCGCGTCTTGGATAGAGGAAGAGACAGAGCAGCTGTGCAGGAGAATGCGGACGCAGTTCCTGTTCATCTTATACCACTGGAGGGAAGAGATGAGGAGCCTGGCGATGGTGGTGCGAGCCCGTGAGATTGAAATCCCACATGAAGAGAGGGTAATCAGTTACTCAGTCCCTATTGATTGCCCAAATCCGGCCACAGCGACTGAGGGATAGGGACCGCCCCCGCTCGCGGTGAGCCCTACACCGTCACCTACCCCGTTCTCGGCGGACGCCGAGCTGCCCACACCAATCCCGGCAGTTGAACCTTCGGTGCCTTTAAACAAAGCTCCAGCTGCAGAAACCACAGTGCTGTCCCTCATCCCTGTCATGACAGCGGTCATCTGGACCCTGGCCAGACCAGAACCGGCCGCATCACCAGGCCCGTTCTCAGTGGCGGAGCACCCGGACCCTGCAACCCCGGCTGTGGAGCAGTCAGTCTTCCATCTACAGATGCAGAAGTGGAACCTAAAGATCCACCGGTTTCACTGCCGCGCGGCATACCAATGGCTGTTGGGACCGCAAGAGTCCAAATTAAACCAGAGACAGCTAGGGAGCTGAGGCCGAACGCTAACGCCCCTTACTGGGAATGACATCACCAGCAGTTGCAAGCAGAAATAGCAACCCGAAGCCAGCGACAGCTGACACCAGCGATGACAACTCCAGACCAGCGGCAGCGGGAGATCGTTGCCTGTACACAGAGGGAGAAACAAAATCTGAGGAAAGCCACCTTTTCGTGTTCGAGGGCCGCAATGAAGGCGCCTCGTGTGGCGCTTCAGCCCTGAGAAGGGGTGGGGTTTCCTCTGGGAAGCGAGTCTCCCCGATGAAGTCTTTGTAGCTCGAAGAGATATCGAGCAGCATCTCCCGATGGATCACCCGGGCCGTAATCTGGAGCCAGGGGAAGTAGTCACTTACACACGGCACTGGAGTGAGCGGGGCTGGTACGCTTTCGATATGAAATGGCTCGCTATGGTGAATGAGCAAGTTTTGCCAGCTGCTGCTGTTGACTACCAGCCTCCCAGTGAGTGGTACCAGTAATTTGAAAAATGTTGAAGTACCAATAGTTTAACGATGCCATAGAAATGTTAGGTATCGGTGCTTTCGTTTATTGTTTTTCACAGTTTGTTATTTTTCATATAGAGATGTTAGTAATTGAGTGCCTAATTAACCAGTTTTAATGAGCCAAGTGAAAATAACCAGATTTGCTAGTAGATTGCTAAAATGTGTACACCCGGTACATGGACTCCGTTAAGTTTTTATATTTAGTAAACATGGACCACGGTCACAGGACTGGCGTGACCAACACAAACTCGTGTTTTTTATATAGTTGCACCTCCTGTGCCCACCAGAGTCGTCTAACACAACGCCGGAGACCTTAACCTGGTCACGGACCCACCATAGTTATGCAGCGGGTCAGGTTGTTTGGGTGGCGAGTTAATGGGATCCGGGACACTGGGACTGGACTGTCGTGGGTAGAGGCTGCAACGGAGCAGGTTGAGTGTCCACTACCACTGAAACCGGTAGCGTCTCATCGTTGAGGAGATGAACTCTTTAAAACAGTTAGTAACGCTTAAGTGACAAGCCTCCCCTGCGTGGGATGAAAATGTAAATAAAAATGTTAACCTTTTTCTTACCTTTTCCTACAGTTTTCAAAATAAAAAAAATAAACCTCTGGTGTCCTGTAGCTCGGGGACAAACTACGTTTAACCAAGGGGGAATGTGATGCCCTGGCCTATCAAGTCGTCACAGGGTATTGTGCAATCTGCCCTTCTGCACAGTATCCACCTCCTCCTTGGTTATGGGTCCCTAACCTTTGGTGTTGCTAAGAACAAGCTAATCAAAATCCTAGAAACATTCTGCACCACACCCACGAGACACACCAGTGGCTAACCTGAAGGGAATAGGGGTGGCCACTTGGGGGGGTTGGTTAAGGGGAGGTCAGGAGTGTCAGGAGACAGTTGAGTAGTGACTCCCGAGAAGAGAGGTCAGGAGCTGGGCTCCTTGTTACTACTAGGTGGCAGACGTTGGTCTGGGCCTGGTAGGAGGTGGACCCCGGTCGCAGGGGATCATGACAAGGGGCATGGATTGTTGAGGAGGACAGCCGGTGGCCTTGTGTAATCACCGGGCAGGAGCCAGGGCACGACGGGGTACATGGACCCTAGGCCAGGAAGTAGCTTCAGGCGTCCTGGTAATTTACCTGACGAGGACGGAGCCTTCAAGATCCGTTCTCCACCCGCTCCAAAATCGGGGTACTAGCGCAACGAGCGGGATAGAACTTTCCCACTATATAGTCCAGAAAATCACAAGCGTGAACCCTGAGAGCAAGCTCACCCAGTTAGCCAAGCTGGTGAGCGGGACCCGATTAGTTCTATGCTAAAGGAACCAATTAGAAGGAAGGTGCCACGGAAAAGGCCACAGGCTAACAAGCAACACCAACGGGCACGGGATCCAGGCGTGCTCCCTCCCTGCTGCAGCGATATCAAGAACTTTGGTCTACCACAGTTGTCAGTGTCAGCATTATTGGACTGAGTGAGTACTAAAGTGGTCCTTGACCATCCCAACGGCACCTCCCTGACACCCTCACTGAGTCTCAGGGCATCCCCCCTACTCGTCGAGGGGTTAAGCACCTGGCTGCCCACACCGTTTCACACCATCGCCATCGGGTAATTCCAATCGCAGCGGTGGTACTACATCTTACGACACACCACGGGTGGCGTCACAAACTTTCCACACCATCCCCTGTAAATACGCACTTTATTCCGGGTGGCTGCGTGACCCCGACCCCCGGGTCCGGAGACCCCTCGAGCTACCACGGATCCGGATCCAAGCAGCAGCCCCAGGCTGCTGACGCGGGGGTGACACAGTACCACTTAGCAGGGTGGTGAGAGAACACTCCTGAAGGCCGAACAGTGCCAAAAGGTTGTCGGTTGGATGGCAGATAATGTGTTAAAAATTATCCCAGAATTTAATCAGTCTTGCCTCTCCATCTCTTGCTGCATGTACAATTCCTTCCTTTGAATTTTAGATAGTCCTTGATATAAGTGCATAGGCTGTACCAGGGTAGGAGCTGAATCCTTTTACAATTGACACAAAATATAGCTGCAGGAGGTGGTCATTTTGTCCACACTCTTACTGAGCTTTATACTGTTTTATATGTATTATTAATACCGCAATTAGTCCAAAAACAGCTTTTAGTCATGACACCCAGGCACTAAATCTAACAACAATTCCATTATACTAATAAGACAATGGATACAGAAGATTCATGCAATATTGATTATTTTATTGTGATTATCAAAAATAGAAAATGTGTACATAAAACAGAGACATTCCATTGAGAGACAAATTAGATCCTGTTGAATTAAGCTGACATTTTTTCAATTGACCTAAAAAATAGCAAGTTATATATTATACCTTTATTGTGAGGATTGTTGGTGTATAACAGCATTCAAGTCTGTCTCTCCACCCCGACGATCGTTTCACTCCCAGGCTTCTTCCAGGGAGCATGTGGTGGTGGGGGAATTACTAGCTTTATATAGTACACACTGGTTAATCTGATACTGGTCAGCTGGGAGCCGCGTCACTTCCGAAGCAGGTGAACGAAGATGCGCATCATCACATCTGACGTAAATTCCCTGGTTGTATAGGTGGACCGCACGCTTAACATAATGACGCAAGCGGTTTCCAAGCAACAACCTGAAAGCTTCTAAAGTTAACGGTGGATGTGTGCGCATAGCGACCAAACAAATTACCTAATATAAACACAAGAGGGTATCTGTGGCGCATGCGTTGATATGCCAAGCCTCTCAAGGTGGAACTTACTGATACCGCACAGTCAGCGCACATCAAGAAAGAACCGAGGGTCGGTAAATCAACGCATGTGCACATCCTCTATAAGGAAACCAGTGTAATTATAAGGGTATAAATAGCGCATGCATGAGTATAGCAAAACCTCTAATGGGAGCCTTGATAATAATGCACAAATAGCGCACATCAAAAAAGCTCCAGAGTTTGCGAACAGACGCATGCACTCACCCAGAGGGAAAGAGATGTTTTCAGAATGGGCGTACTGTTCCAATTGTTACATTAATACAATATGGCATATATACCTGGAGATACATATAATAAGATACTATATATTTATATCAAAAGTGAAAAATATGACATCAAAGCAATTGCTGGAATAATTCTCTGAAAGTTGACTGTCTGGATAGATGAATTATGTCTTCAAGGTAGATTATCGCAAGGTGGTCTAATTATCAATTTCTCCCAAAATTATCCCTCTGGATGAGGGAAAAATGATGTAAGCTAGAAAAATATATAAGAATTAATTAAAATACAGAAAAATAAGAAAATTAAAATTAAAATCATATCCCCACCCCTAAAAAACTTCAATGGATAACATCGCTAGAGATAATGATACTGCACATTACAGAAAAGCGCTAAATCCCAAATTTTCATTCAATCCCAATGGAGGAAGAGCTTGTAACCTGTAAATTTATTTGCACTCTATTTGAGCAAGTCTTTTGGCCAGATCTCCACCGCGAACACTCATGGAGATCTGGTCAATGGTAAAAAAAATTAAACCCCTGGGGTTGCATCCATGGAATTGATAGAAATGTCTGGGAATTGTTTTTAATGTGGAGATATCTTCTATAGTTTTAGCATTTTCAATGTCACAAATGTGTTCGCGTACCCGCTGCATGTCAAATTAGCATATCCAGATCGGCTTATACTGGTTATTTGATATTAGTGCGGCACATATTCTGATTATTATGCCTGCTTTCTAACATTTTGGCAAAGCACATTTTGCACATTATTCCTGTACATATAAAATAATTTTTCTATAAAATTTAGTGTTGTTTTCCAAAATATCTTACAATATTAATATATTTATGGAATTTTTATAAATAATCAGTGTAGTAACTTTTGGAATATAAGTACAATTTAATCTAAATAGCGGGTCATATCTTCTACAAATTTATTACATATACATCAGAAATATTAATCTAATTATTTTTGTAGAGGAAAATAATTTCTTTTTTCCCGTTTTTTTGTCTTCTTGATTGAATCTGTATGCAACTTTGTGCTATTTTTGAGGTCAATTGAAAAAATGTCAGCTTAATTTGTTTTATGTACACATTTTCTATTTTTGATAATCACAATAAAAGAATCAATATTGCATGAATCTCCTGTATCCATTGTCTTATTAGTATAATGGAATTGTTGTTAGATTTATATGTATTATGTCAAGTGTGTATTGTATGGACTGTGCTGCTCCAGGAGGATGCGGTTCCCCAATGTAGCAGAGCGAAGACTGTGCAGTGGCCGGCGCCACCTAGCACTGAGGCCTGGTAAAGTCAATTGTGAGTGTGTGAGTGTATTGTGCTGTAATAACTGTATTTGGTAATGTGTAGTGTGACCTGTTACAGTATGTGCAGTTAATGTGTTAATAGTATAATGCCAAGTATAAAACTGTTAAGCAAGATGTCATTTATGAGAAGTAAGGCAAAAAAGCATAGAAATGTTATTTAGATAGATTTTGTTAGTGAATAGATGTAACAGTGAAGCTACGTTCCCTAGGAACAAAGGTGGGAGGTGTGACAGATAGCCATAGGGTTGGCCCTCTCTGGCAAAGGAGTG
Source organism: Anomaloglossus baeobatrachus (assembly GCF_048569485.1). Taxonomy (NCBI): domain Eukaryota; kingdom Metazoa; phylum Chordata; class Amphibia; order Anura; family Aromobatidae; genus Anomaloglossus; species Anomaloglossus baeobatrachus. Next base: position 217,293,915 of record NC_134358.1, on the reverse strand, counting down.
CGAAGCCCTCATGGCCCAGCATCCGAATCTCCCTTCAAGTGACCCTGATCGCAGTGTCTATGGCCTTTGTGGTGCCGGATTCTTCCTCATTCAATGTCCCATCGTCACCAAACTTTCAGGGTGCATAGAGGACTTATAGAAATTCATCTTCAGTGGTGTCACAAATTTTGAAGTTCTGGGGTTAGGGAACCCAATAAAACATCAGAGATACCTATTTTGTAGCCCTAGTTGTCGTCTACATACCCTGAAAACTTCAATGGTACATTTTTTAAGGGAACAGCTGCATCTATAAGTAAGGAAACTTAGATCCCTTGTTAAACCTATCAGCAGTGGGGGGTACCACACTTCTGTTGTCAGTTCTGTTCTCTGCCTCCCAAGAATCCATTGTCACCAAATTTTCAGTGTGTATAGAGGACATCTAGGGATACACCTCCAGTGGTGTCCGGGGGTTAGGGAACCAGGCTTCCTCGTACTCTGTTACCGACATCTCTGGTTCTGAAGGCTCAATCGAAAATAAGAGAAATATGTTTTGTAACCTTAAATGTTTTTTACAAACTCTTAAAATTTGGGAGGTTGCCATTTTTTGGGGGGAGCAGCCCGCCGAGAAGTGAGACAACTCGGGCTCCATGGTAAGTCTATGGGTGATTGGGGGTGCCCCCATTCTGGTGCCGGGTTTTCCAACATCCAAGGTCTCACAATGACCAAACTTCCAGGGTGCATAGAGGACATCTAATGCTACAACCCCAATGGTGGCACTAATTTTTGGGCTTGGGGCTCCCCCAAACTCCGGTGCCGCTATCTAAGGTACTGAAGCTCCAATAAAAAATATGAGATACACATTTTATAGTGCTAATGTCCTGTACAAAACTTAAAAACTTGGGGTTGATGCCATTTCTCTTTGGGGAGCAGTATACCAAAGAAATGAGGCAACTCGAGCCCAATGTTAATTTTTTTGGACTGTTGGTGTGCCCCCTACTGGTGCAGGGTTCTCCATCATCGAAGAATCCATTATAACCCACATTTCAGGGTAGGTAGAAGAAATGTATGGCTAGACACTCAGGTGTGTCACAAAATTTGTGGTTTGGGGGCTCAGGAACAACACTTCCCTGAACCCCGTTACTAATACCTCCACTTATGAAGATTCAAATAAAAATCTGAGATATCTATTTTTTAGCCCTAGATGCTTCCTACAAACTCTGAAAATTTGGGATGGATGCTATTGTTTATCAAGGAGCAGTACCCATGAGAACTGCAGCAACTCTGACTCCATGTTAAGTCTACAGGTGGTTTGGTGTGCCCCCATTACAGTGCCAGGTTCTCCACTGTCCAAGGTCCCATCATCACAAAACTTTCAGGCTACTTAGAGGACATCTAGAGTTACACCCAAAGGGGTATCACAAATTTTGAAGTTAGGGAGCCACACTTTCCCGAAATCGCTTAGTATCCCTTGAAGTACTCAACAAACTTTTCAAATCTGGTTTGAATGAACTTTTTGTTTTGAGGAGTAGCACCCACAAGAAGTGAGGCAACTCAGGCCCCATGTTAAGTCTATGTGCTGTTGGGGTTCTCCGCCATTCAAGATTCCATCCTCACCAAATTTTCAGGGTGCTTAGAGGACATCTAGATCTGCACCCCCAATGGTGTCACAAATTTGGGGTTTGGGAGTTTGAGAACCAGGCTCAAAAAAGACTCCAAAATTCCAGATATTTTTTTTGTAGTCCTAGATGTTCTGTACAAACCCTAAAAATTTGGGGTGGATGCCATTTTTTTCGGGAGCAGCACCACCGAACAGTGACACAATTCGGGCCCCATATTAAGTCTATGGGCTGTAGGAGATGCCCCCATTCTGGTGCTTGGTTCACCACCATCCAAATTCCATCATCACCAAATATTCTAGGTGCGTAGACCACACCTACAGCCAGGTAAGAACTTGGGAGCACAGAATGGATAAATGGGAGCTTGGGGTGATAACATGGATAAGTGGGACCATGGAGGACAGTATGGATAAGTGTGAGCATAGGGGGGACTATATGGATAAGTGGGAGCATAGGGGGGACAGTATGCATAAGTGTGAGCATAGGGGGAACAATATGGATAAATGGGAGTATAGGGGGCACAGTATGGATAAGTGGGAGCATAGAGGCGACAATATGGATAAGTGGAAGCATAGGGGTACATTATGGATAAGTGGGAGCATAGGGGGGACAATATGGATAAATGGGAGTATAGGGGGCACAGTATGGATAAGTGGGAGCATATGGGGAACAGTATGGATAAGTGGGAGCATAGGGGAGACAGTATGGATAAGTGGGAGCCTACGGGGGACAGTATGGATGTGGGAGTATAGGGGGACAGTATGGATAAGTGGGAGCATATGAGTGACAATATGGATAAGTGGGAGCATAGGGTGGACAGTATGGATAAGCAGGGGCATAGGAGGGACAGTATGGAGAAGTGTGATTGTAGGGTGGATAGTATGGAGAGGTAGGTGAACTATTGTATATCTTGAAGTGGGAGTGTGGGTGGACAGTATGGAGAGGTAACTCTGGTTTACCTTACCATTGTTAAAGAAACTTCCCATTAAATGTTGTATTTATTAAAAGTGTGTATGTGCATGTGATGTAGTGTCGTTGTGATAATATATGTACACATAGACCCCAACTAAAACATAACATTTAATGATTATTTTAAAATGGTCTGAAACCACAATACAAAACAGTAAATCAGTGCACAGGAAGGAGGAGGAAATAATTCCCTACAATGTCCACCCCCCTTGTGTCCTACCTAGTCATGGAGGTTGGCACCCTAGATGTACGATATGGAGCCCCACTCCTCGACAGCTTTCCCTGTCCTAACCCTGTAAACCCCTGAAACAAAAGATAAAGTGCAGTGGTCAAATTAAAGTGCTTCAAGTGCAATGGCTGGGTTCACAAAAACTCCACGGAATACCCAGGAGGTCACAATGGTTCTCTAGGAAAACAACAACTTAATCAGGGAAAGCCTAAAGTATAACTTATCTTATCGCCTCATGCCTTGAAGCATTTCCCCAGCTCTCTGGTTCATCAGGAGGCCGATAGTTACCAAATGTGGCTAGATAAACCAACAAGCAGCACCATACTGCTGGATATGAATGATACTAAGGCAGTGATGGCAGTGATAATATACTCACCTACCACTGCTCTCTCTGGTGTCCAGCACTGGCATCCTCCTCTCATTGACGTCACCATGCTCTAGACTCCCCGGGATACGCTATTCTGCGTGTCCCAGATGTGACTTTTAGCCTTGGGGGGGAGCATACACAGTTCTTGCACAGGGTCCCCTTGCTCTCAGCATCCGCCCCTAATATAACGCATTACATATTTCCTAATCCACAGTGCCCAAAGTTATTCTGGTACACTGGAACAATACTACTGCCACACAACGACTGTTTCACTCAGCAGTAGAATGGGTATCAAAATAATACATTTATATTGGTTATCGCGTATAGACTGTAGACTGTGAGCCCTCGCGGTCAGGGTCCTCTCTCCTCCTATACCAGTCTGTACCTTGTATTGTTCATGTTTATTGTACTTGATTTTATGTATACCCCTTTTCATTTTTAAAGCACTATGTAATAAATGGCGCTATAATAATAAATAATAATAATAATAGACAACCAGTGCAATGACTGGCACAGAGAGGATGCATTGGTGTAGTGGATAGACAGAAATGTGAGCCTGGCTGAATTTACAATAGATTGGAGAGTATAGAATTTAATAAGAGGGAGATTAATTAGAAGAAAGTTGCACTAGTCCAGATGAAACTGAATTAAAGCACCAGAATGGGTTTTTGCATTGTCAAAAGTAAGGAATAATTGTATTTTAGATATGTTTTTGAGATGGCGGTGTCATAAGTAAGCGATTGGAAGTGCAGGAAAGATCTGGATGAAATATAACAACTAAAACAACAGGCAGCTTGGGAGTTATGGTAGAGCCTTAAACGGAAATGGCAATATCAGCTTTAGGTAGGTTAGCAAAGAGAGGAAACACAAATTCAGTTTAAGAAAGATTTAATTTCAGACATGATATAAGAGACAACAAACAATCAAAGGTATTTTGTAGTAATGTGAAGGCAATATCAGGAGAAGATTGGAATAATTGGGTGCTATCAGCATATAGATGGTACTGAAAACTAAATCTACTAATGTTCAATAGGGTCAGTGTATAGAGACCAGAGGACGGTGCCCAGGAGTAGAGATGGGCGAACCCGCAGATGGTCAGGTTCTGCGAGTTCGGCCAAGAACCCGAACCACATATAAATCTATGGGAACCCAAACTTGTGTGCTGTAAAATGGTGGTAGTAAGGGTTGGGGGCTGCAAAAGGAAGCAAAATGGGGATTAAAGCAGGGCAATTATACAACTGAGTCTCCCCGCCCACCCTCTGTGACAGCATCTATGATTGGTTGCAGTCAGACTGCTGGCGTCTATGTTTGGTTGCACCTGTAGTAGGAATGTGAATAGCGCCCTCTTTTACGAATGTGATGTAACTATGTATTACAAGTGTACAGATACAGATAAGATATATTGTAAATGCTGTGTATGATATGTTCAGGTCCCCTTGTGCCCATGGTGTAAAATTATGTATAGTATTAGTAACAGATAAACTTAGGGGTACTTCTCACAAAGCGAGATCGCTAGCGAGATCACTGCTGAGTCACAGGTTTTGTGACGTACCAGTGACCTCATCAGCGATCTTGCTGTGTGTGACACTAAGCAGCGACTTGGCCCCTGCTGTGAACTCGCTGATCGTTACACACTGCTCTGGTTCATTTTTTGCTTGTTGCTCTCCCGCTGTGAAGCACACATCGCTGTGTTTGACAGAGAGAGAGCAACGATCTGAATGTGCAGGGAGCAGGGAGCCAGCTCCTGACAGCTGCGGACGCTGGTAACCAAGGTACACATCGGGTAACTAAGCGAAGTGCTTTTCTTGGTTACCCGATATTTACCTTGGTTACTAGCGTACGCCGCTCTCAGGCTGCCAGTACTGGCTCCCTGCACTCTGTTACACATCGGGTAACTAAGCGAAGCGCTTTGCTTAGTAACACGATGTGTACCCTGGCTACGAGTGCAGGGAGCCAGCGCTAAGCGGTGTGCGCTGGTAACCAGGGTAAATATCGGGTAACCAAGCAAAGCATTTTGCTTAGTTACCCGATATTTACCTTGGTTACCAAGCGCAGCATCGTTTCCGCGAGTCGCTGCTGGCTGGTGGCTGGTCACTGGTGAGATCTGCCTGAGTTATGGGGAGATAAGGTATGCACACCAGTGACTATGGAAGGGGAATACATGCAATAGCAGAAACTGCTGTGTGAATACTGACATGAAAAATTCAATAGCTATGTGTAAGAATGAAATGTGAAAAATGGAACCTGCATTACTGCCATGAATATATGAATAAAGAGAAATTTAGCTACTGAATTGATCAATGCAATAGAGCCCCAACACTACGCCAAAGTATTTCTCTACGTTGGGGTCCCTAGCTTGTGTGTGTCCTCTCATGCAGTTAAAAAACTTACCGTGTATGGGAAGCTGAGACCCATGCTATATATACGATGTGGATTGGCAATAGGTGTGTATGGGGAGGGTTCACAAACGAAAAACTACTAACATTAAGGAATAACGTTTGGAACTCCATTCTATGTCTGAACTGGGTGCAAAAAACCTAAAAAACATCACTATGGGGAGATAAGGTATGCACACCAGTGACTATGGAAGGGGAATACATGCAATAGCAGAAACTGCTGTGTGAATACTGACATGAAAAATTCAATAGCTATGTGTAAGAATGAAATGTGAAAAATGGAACCTGCATTACTGCCATGAATATATGAATAAAGAGAAATTTAGCTACTGAATTGATCAATGCAATAGAGCCTCAACACTACGCCAAAGTATTTCTCTACGTTGGGGTCCCTAGCTTGTGTGTGTCCTCTCATGCAGTTAAAAAACTTACCGTGTATGGGAAGCTGAGACCCAGGCTATATATACGATGTGGATTGGCAATAGGTGTGTATGGGGAGGGTTCACAAACGAAAAACTACTAACATTAAGGAATAACGTTTGGAACTCCATTCTATGTCTGAACTGGGTGCAAAAAACCTAAAAAACATCACTATGGGGAGATAAGGTATGCACACCAGTGACTATGGAAGGGGAATACATGCAATAGCAGAAACTGCTGTGTGAATACTGACATGAAAAATTCAATAGCTATGTGTAAGAATGAAATGTGAAAAATGGAACCTGCATTACTGCCATGAATATATGAATAAAGAGAAATTTAGCTACTGAATTGATCAATGCAATAGAGCCCCAACACTACGCCAAAGTATTTCTCTACGTTGGGGTCCCTAGCTTGTGTGTGTCCTCTCATGCAGTTAAAAAACTTACCGTGTATGGGAAGCTGAGACCCAGGCTATATATACGATGTGGATTGGCAATAGGTGTGTATGGGGAGGGTTCACAAACGAAAAACTACTAACATTAAGGAATAACGTTTGGAACTCCATTCTATGTCTGAACTGGGTGCAAAAAACCTAAAAAACATCACTATGGGGAGATAAGGTATGCACACCAGTGACTATGGAAGGGGAATACATGCAATAGCAGAAACTGCTGTGTGAATACTGACATGAAAAATTCAATAGCTATGTGTAAGAATGAAATGTGAAAAATGGAACCTGCATTACTGCCATGAATATATGAATAAAGAGAAATTTAGCTACTGAATTGATCAATGCAATAGAGCCCCAACACTACGCCAAAGTATTTCTCTACGTTGGGGTCCCTAGCTTGTGTGTGTCCTCTCATGCAGTTAAAAAACTTACCGTGTATGGGAAGCTGAGACCCAGGCTATATATACGATGTGGATTGGCAATAGGTGTGTATGGGGAGGGTTCACAAACGAAAAACTACTAACATTAAGGAATAACGTTTGGAACTCCATTCTATGTCTGAACTGGGTGCAAAAAACCTAAAAAACATCACTATGGGGAGATAAGGTATGCACACCAGTGACTATGGAAGGGGAATACATGCAATAGCAGAAACTGCTGTGTGAATACTGACATGAAAAATTCAATAGCTATGTGTAAGAATGAAATGTGAAAAATGGAACCTGCATTACTGCCATGAATATATGAATAAAGAGAAATTTAGCTACTGAATTGATCAATGCAATAGAGCCCCAACACTACGCCAAAGTATTTCTCTACGTTGGGGTCCCTAGCTTGTGTGTGTCCTCTCATGCAGTTAAAAAACTTACCGTGTATGGGAAGCTGAGACCCAGGCTATATATACGATGTGGATTGGCAATAGGTGTGTATGGGGAGGGTTCACAAACGAAAAACTACTAACATTAAGGAATAACGTTTGGAACTCCATTCTATGTCTGAACTGGGTGCAAAAAACCTAAAAAACATCACTATGGGGAGATAAGGTATGCACACCAGTGACTATGGAAGGGGAATACATGCAATAGCAGAAACTGCTGTGTGAATACTGACATGAAAAATTCAATAGTTATGTGTAAGAATGAAATGTGAAAAATGGAACCTGCATTACTGCCATGAATATATGAATAAAGAGAAATTTAGCTACTGAATTGATCAATGCAATAGAGCCCCAACACTACGCCAAAGTATTTCTCTACGTTGGGGTCCCTAGCTTGTGTGTGTCCTCTCATGCAGTTAAAAAACTTACCGTGTATGGGAAGCTGAGACCCAGGCTATATATACGATGTGGATTGGCAATAGGTGTGTATGGGGAGGGTTCACAAACGAAAAACTACTAACATTAAGGAATAACGTTTGGAACTCCATTCTATGTCTGAACTGGGTGCAAAAAACCTAAAAAACATCACTATGGGGAGATAAGGTATGCACACCAGTGACTATGGAAGGGGAATACATGCAATAGCAGAAACTGCTGTGTGAATACTGACATGAAAAATTCAATAGCTATGTGTAAGAATGAAATGTGAAAAATGGAACCTGCATTACTGCCATGAATATATGAATAAAGAGAAATTTAGCTACTGAATTGATCAATGCAATAGAGCCCCAACACTACGCCAAAGTATTTCTCTACGTTGGGGTCCCTAGCTTGTGTGTGTCCTCTCATGCAGTTAAAAAACTTACCGTGTATGGGAAGCTGAGACCCAGGCTATATATACGATGTGGATTGGCAATAGGTGTGTATGGGGAGGGTTCACAAACGAAAAACTACTAACATTAAGGAATAACGTTTGGAACTCCATTCTATGTCTGAACTGGGTGCAAAAAACCTAAAAAACATCACTATGGGGAGATAAGGTATGCACACCAGTGACTATGGAAGGGGAATACATGCAATAGCAGAAACTGCTGTGTGAATACTGACATGAAAAATTCAATAGCTATGTGTAAGAATGAAATGTGAAAAATGGAACCTGCATTACTGCCATGAATATATGAATAAAGAGAAATTTAGCTACTGAATTGATCAATGCAATAGAGCCCCAACACTACGCCAAAGTATTTCTCTACGTTGGGGTCCCTAGCTTGTGTGTGTCCTCTCATGCAGTTAAAAAACTTACCGTGTATGGGAAGCTGAGACCCAGGCTATATATACGATGTGGATTGGCAATAGGTGTGTATGGGGAGGGTTCACAAACGAAAAACTACTAACATTAAGGAATAACGTTTGGAACTCCATTCTATGTCTGAACTGGGTGCAAAAAACCTAAAAAACATCACTATGGGGAGATAAGGTATGCACACCAGTGACTATGGAAGGGGAATACATGCAATAGCAGAAACTGCTGTGTGAATACTGACATGAAAAATTCAATAGCTATGTGTAAGAATGAAATGTGAAAAACGGAACCTGCATTACTGCCATGAATATATGAATAAAGAGAAATTTAGCTACTGAATTGATCAATGCAATAGAGCCCCAACACTACGCCAAAGTATTTCTCTACGTTGGGGTCCCTAGCTTGTGTGTGTCCTCTCATGCAGTTAAAAAACTTACCGTGTATGGGAAGCTGAGACCCAGGCTATATATACGATGTGGATTGGCAATAGGTGTGTATGGGGAGGGTTCACAAACGAAAAACTACTAACATTAAGGAATAACGTTTGGAACTCCATTCTATGTCTGAACTGGGTGCAAAAAACCTAAAAAACATCACTATGGGGAGATAAGGTATGCACACCAGTGACTATGGAAGGGGAATACATGCAATAGCAGAAACTGCTGTGTGAATACTGACATGAAAAATTCTATAGCTATGTGTAAGAATGAAATGTGAAAAATGGAACCTGCATTACTGCCATGAATATATGAATAAAGAGAAATTTAGCTACTGAATTGATCAATGCAATAGGTTTTTTGCACCCAGTTCAGACATAGAATGGAGTTCCAAACGTTATTCCTTAATGTTAGTAGTTTTTCGTTTGTGAACCCTCCCCATACACACCTATTGCCAATCCACATCGTATATATAGCCTGGGTCTCAGCTTCCCATACACGGTAAGTTTTTTAACTGCATGAGAGGACACACACAAGCTAGGGACCCCAACGTAGAGAAATACTTTGGCGTAGTGTTGGGGCTCTATTGCATTGATCAATTCAGTAGCTAAATTTCTCTTTATTCATATATTCATGGCAGTAATGCAGGTTCCATTTTTCACATTTCATTCTTACACATAGCTATTGAATTTTTCATGTCAGTATTCACACAGCAGTTTCTGCTATTGCATCTATTCCCCTTCCATAGTCACTGGTGTGCATACCTTATCTCCCCATAGTGATGTTTTTTAGTTTTTTTGCACCCAGTTCAGACATAGAATGGAGTTCCAAACGTTATTCCTTAATGAGATCTGCCTGAGTGACAGCTCACCAGCGACCAGGTAGCGACACACCAGCGATCCTGACCAGGTCATATCGTGTTCGGAATCGCTGGTACGTCGTTTAGTGAGACGGTAACCTTAGTGGGAACTAGGGAACAAGCGGTAGGCGGTGGAGGAAGGAGTAGATCAGGCAGCTAGATAGTTAACAGGATTTAGTAGGAATACAAGAAAGAGCAGACGTGGGGTCGTTATAGAAACGGAGCTAAGAGGGGAGGAGAGAGCAGAGGGGACAGTAATTGTGAGGAAGGAATAGAATAAGTTTGGTGAGCGACAGCAAAGGTGTCAGGCATAGGCTTATGTTGGAGCTGGCCTGAATTGGAGGGAATCCCTTCATAAAGTGTCAAGACCTCAACCGGCTGACCAGCGGAAAATCGACTTCGGACCAGTTGGACACTGTAGCCAGCCAACTTCAGGGAGACCTCATACTGGTGCCAGGAGAAGTTGCGCATCCGGGGCGCGGGCACGAGTGAAACACCGCAGCTGCATAAGGAATGGATACCGGGTAAAATAAAGTTATAGGACTTAGCTGCTAGAGGAAGCTTCCTAGGGCAAGTCAGCAGAGTTTTCCCCTGAGGAGAGAAGGACACAGCATGGGGGTCCTAAGTGCCAGAAAAGTGGACGTTGAACGTGCAAGAATAAACAGGTTCCAGTTATATAAGGGGCCCCATGCAGCTTCTTTTAAATTATTTAAATTAAAAAAAAAAATAAAAAGAACGGCTTGCAGTCCCCCCTCCCAATTTTGATACCCAGCCAAGATATAGCAGACAGCTGGGGGCTGGTATTCTTAGGCTGGGGAGGCCCATGGTTATTGGACTCTCCCAAGCCTAAAAGTAGCAGCCTGCAGCCGCCCCAGAATTGGCACATCCATTATATGTGCTAATCCTGGCGCTTACCTGGCTGATGCCGATTGCCCTGGTGCGGTGGCAATTGGGGTAATATAAGGGGTTAATGACAGCTGTGATTTGTCAAAAAAAAATCATAGCTGCAACCAAGCCCTGGATTAAGAAAACCCAAGATAAAAATAATATCAACATATATCCTGCTGTAAATAAGTAAAAGCAATAGTGCATATAAATAAACATAGTGTACTTAGTAAACATTATTTTTGATCAAAAAGCCCTGGAAAAATAGTTGGGATGAGTTTATGAGACCCCTATTATTCAATGTAAGTAAAAGAAATAAACACAAAACACAGAGAAAAATCCTTTGTTTAAAGGAGTTGTCCGACATAAACTCAAAAATTTTTGTTAAACTAATCTGTTCTGTATTGACATATAAAACACCCCTACATTGTTATTTTTTGTTTTCTAACTTTTGTTCCTCTTGAATTATGACTTTATTCTCTGCAGCTCTTTGTTTACATTCAGCTCCAGGAAACATGATAACTTCCTGTGCCACACCTCCCAGTCACAGCTGGCACCGCCCGGCCTCAGTGTAAGCCCCACCCCAGTGTCCAGCCTCACCCTCTGCCCACCCCCTGCACACATATTCCCTGTCAGTATTCTGTCCCAATACCTGACCTGTTATTACTACAACATTGCAAATAACAGCCCCACATAGGGCTCTGCACCTCACACATCGGGCTCTGCGCCCCCCACACACATATGGCTCTGCATCACACACACATCGGACTCTGCACCACACACACACACATATGGCTCTTTACCCCACACCACATCGGGCTCTGCACCCCACACCACATCGGGCTCTGCACACCACACACACATATGGCTCTGCATCATACACATAGGGCTCTGCACCGCACACACACACATAGGGCTCTGCACCACACACACACACACATCGGACTCTGCACCGCAGACACACATAGGGCTCTGCACCGCACACACACATCGGACTCTGCACCGCACACACACATATGGCTCTGCACACCACACACACATATGGCTCTGCACCACACACACATAGGGCTCTGCACCGCACACACACATAGGGCTCTGCACCGCACACACACATAGGGCTCTGCACCGCACACACACATCGGACTCTGCACAGCACACACACATATGGCTCTGCACACCACACACACATATGGCTCTGCACCGCACACACACATAGGGCTCTGCACCCCCCACACACACATATGGCTCTGCACCGCACGCACACACACCCACACACGGCGCTCTGTACCGACCCCCCCACCATCGTTCTGCACGACCCCCCCTACCCTCTTAGGGAACACATGTAGGGAATACACACTCACCCGTCCTCGGTCCCTGCCGCTCCTGCACGTTCGCACGCTCTCTGTGCTCTGGCCATATCAGCACAGTAGTGACGTCACCTCTGTCCTGAACTGTCAGACACAGACTGCACGGGCAGTGATGAGAAGCAGCGCAGCGCTCTCTCTTTCATCAGTGCTTTCAAATATATCGGCATCTGTGATCTGTGATGCTGGTACATTTGAATGTGTGATCCTGAGCAGGGGATCGGTGCTGGCGCTGACACCACGGCAGCCGCCGCCAGGCCCCTCCCCCAGGTCACGGACCTCACAGCAGTGCCGGGGAAGGTTGCGGGGGGAGTACGGGGTGTGGAGGAATGTGTGGGAGGGTGCAGGGAAGGGGGCGGGGACTCCACGCACTGTAGCCGCCCAGCAGGGCGGCAACATGCTGTTTCCAGATTTGCATGTCAACATGGTCCTGCCCATGTTGACATGAAATGACAGGAAGTAGCAAAATCGCAGCAGGAGCGGTCACATGATCACTCTGAGCCGGGGGAGAGGGTCTGACAGCGGGGCAGGTAAGTGGTCTCTATCTACTTACCTGCCCCAATGTAGCCCAATAGGGTAATAATAAAAAAAAGTCAAAATAAGCTGGATAACCCCTTTAACAAACAAAACACCCTGTTTCTCCAATTTATGAACCCCTGCAGGTCCGACGTAATCCACACTATGACATCCCATGACAAACCCGACTCTGAGGTTGCAGTGCATGGTCACATAGAAAACTTGACCGACCACTACGGCATCAGGGACACACTGACGGAGCTGCAGCTATGAGAGTGGTGATGTCAGTGAGTTCACCTTAGGTAATAGCTGTTTTTTCCCACTGTTCCCCAGCTATGACCTCAGGTGAACTCAATTAACCCTCTCCCGACCTTGGACGTACTGGTATGCCCTAGATCGGAGGTACTTACCGATCTAAGACGTGTATGTACGTCCTGGCAATCGGGCGGGCATCGGCACTGTGTGTGTGTGTGCGCGATCACCAACGAGGACTCGGCTTTCCCGAAGGCCAAGCCCCAGCCCTCACAGCCAAGAAAGATCTTCTCATTGTCCCTGGCTGTTTAACCCCTTAAATCCCATGCTCTATATCGATTGCAGCACTTAGACGATGGATTGCACTCCCTTTCCAATCCGACGGGATCCTCGTGGGGGCCCGATCGTCGTCATGGTGACCCGAAGTCTCCAGACATTTTTCACAATGTCATTCTGGCAATTTTGACAGTTTCAGATTGACAGCAATTGAGTTGATATCACGATCTACCAGAGGGGGCGATAGAAAACATAAACTTCTTAAGACCCGCAACCCACATCCGTTTAATTTGTACGTGTGCGGTACGTATTTGCACGTACCGGAGACACGTACACACGGAGACCCATGTTATTCTATGGTAGATGGCACACACACGTAAAATCACACGGAACGTGTGTCCGTATGGTAAGTACGTGTGTGTGCTTTTCTACACGGACAACATGTCCGTTTTTGGCCGGCAGCACGCAGGCACGGACCCGCTTTAGTCTACGGGTCCGTGCCTGCACGTACCGCACACGGAGTATGTCTGTGTTCCGCACGTTTCGTGCGTGTGCGTTTTTACACTAGCGATCTTATTTTTTGTTTTTTTTAAATTAAATTCAGTATACTTACCTTTTTTTCTGCTGTTCTCAGTCATACTTACATTGGCGCTCGTTTTTTTTCTTCCCCCGGCTCATACCGCTCCCCGATCACCAGCGCGGCGAGGAACAGCTGTGCAGAGAATACGCGGCAACAATTACTTTGAATATGCCGGCCGCTCATTAATCAATCTCGCATTCCCTGCTTTCCCCACCCACAGACGCCTGTGATTGGTTGCAGTCAGACACGCCCCCCACGCTGAGTGACAGCTGTCTCACTGCAACCAATCACAGCAGCCGGTGGGCGTGTCTAAACTGTGCAGTAAAATAAATAAATAAATAATTTAAAAAAACGGCGTGCGGTCCCCCCAATTTTAATACCAGCCAGATAAAGCCATACGGCTGAAGGCTGGTATTCTCAGGATGGGGAGCCCCACGTTATGGGGAGCCCCCCAGCCTAACAATATAAGTCAGCAGCCGCCCAGAATTGCCGCATACATTACATGCGACAGTTCTGGGACTGTACCCGGCTCTTCCCGATGTGCCCTGGTGCGTTGGCAAATCGGGGTAATAAAGAGTTTTTGGCAGCCCATAGCTGCCAATAAGTCCTAGATTAATCATGTCAGGCGTGTCCCCGAGATGCCTTCCATGATTAATCTGTAAATTACAGTAAATAAACACACACACACCTGAAAAAATCATTTATTAGAAATAAAAAACACTAACAAATTCCCTCATCATCACCAATTTAATAAGCCCGAAAAAGCCCTCCATGTCCGGCGTACTCCAGGATGGTCCAGCGTTGCATCCAGCTCTGCTGCATGAAGGTGACCGGAGCTGCAGAAGACACCGCCGCTCCTGTCAGCTCCACGCAGGTAATGAAGGGAATAGCGCGATCAGCGGTATTCAGCGTTGGCCACGAGTAACCTCAGTGACAGCTCAGCTGATCGCGCTATTCCCTTTGTAGTCTTAGGGCTGCTTCTCACTTGCGAGTTTCTCGCAGTACAGCAATGCGAGAAAATCTCACATTGGAATCGGACACATGTTAGTCAATGATTCAGCTCGCATTTGCGATTTTTTTCTCAGTCCAAATCGGACTGAGAAAAAAATCGCAGCATGCTGCTTTTTTGCGAGTTTCTACTGTGAGTCTCTCCAATGCAAGTCTATGGGAGCGTGTAAAAAAATGGATGTCACCGGACGGCACTCACACCATCCTAGTGACATCTGATTTTCTAAATACATTTCTCGCATGTTTCCTAAAACACTGGAAACGAGTGATGTCTCACAATGTCTGTCAATCACTATTCTCTGTCAGTCGGTCTCTCCCTCTCAGTCTCTATTCTCTCTCTGTCGGTCCGTCACTATCTCTGTCCCTCTCTCACAGTCTGTCGGTCATTTTCCCCTCCTCTCTCATACTCATCGTTCCCCGATCTCCGGCGCGGCGCTGCATGGCATTCACACTGCTGCGGCGGCTTTTACTATTTTGAAAAAGCCGGCCGCTCATTAAACAATCTCGTATTCCCTGCTTTCCCCGCCCACCGGCGCCTATGATTGGTTGCAGTGAGACACGCCCCCACACTGAGTGACAGGTGTCTCACTGCACCCAATCACAGCAGCCGGTGGGCGTGTCTATACTGTGCAGTGAAATAAATAATTAAATAATTAAAAAAAATGGCGTGCGGTCCCCCCCAATTTTAAAACCAGCCAGATAAAGCCATACGGCTGAAGGCTGGTATTCTCAGGATGGGGAGCTCCACGTTATGGGGAGCCCCCCAGCCTAACAATATCAGTCAGCAGCCGCCCAGAATTGCCGCATACATTAGATGCGACAGTTCTGGGACTGTACCCGGCTCTTCCCGATTTGCCCTGGTGCGTTGGCAAATCGGGGTAATAAGGAGTTATTGGCAGCCCATAGCTGACAATAAGTCCTAGATTAATCATGTCAGGCGTCTATGAGATACCTTCCATGATTAATCTTTAAGTTACAGTAAATAAACACACACACCCGAAAAAATCCTTTATTAGAAATAAAAAACACTAACAAATTCCCTGGTTCAACAATTTAATAAGCCCCAAAAAGTCCTCTATATCCGGCGTAATCCAGGATGGTCCAGCGTCGCTTCCAGCTCTGCTGCATGAAGGTCGCAGGAGCTGCAGAAAAGACCGCCGCTCCTGTCAGCTCCATGCAGCAACTGAGGTGAGTATCACGATCAGCTGAGCTGTCACTGAGGTTACCCGCGGCCACCGCTGGATCCTCCAACAGTGACAGCGGGTAACCTCAGTGACAGCTCAGCTGATCGCCCTACTCACCTCATTTGCTGCGTGGAGCTGACAGGAGCGGCGGTGTCTTCTGCAGCTCCGGTCACCTTCATGCAGCAGAGCTGGAAGCGACGTTGGACCATTCTGGATTACGCCGGACATGGAGGACTTTTTGGGGCTTATTAAAGTGGTGAACCAGGGAATTTGTTAGTGTTTTTTATTTCTAATAAAGGATTTTTCAGGTGTGTGTGTGTGTGTGTGTTTATTTACTGTAACTTACAGATTAATCATGGAAGGTATCTCGTGGAGACGCCTGACATGATTAATCTAGGAGTTATTGGCAGCTATGGGCTGCCATTAACTCCTTATTACCCCGATTTGCCAACGCACCAGGGCAAATCGGGAAGAGCCGGGTACAGTCCCAGAACTGTCGCATCTAATGTATGCGGCAATTCTGGGCGGCTGCTGGCTGATATTGTTAGGCTGGGGGGCTCCCCATAACGTGGAGCTCCCCATCCTGAGAATACCAGCCTTCAGCCGTATGGCTTTATCTGGCTGGTTTTAAAATTGGGGGGGACCGCACGCAGTTTTTTTTAATTATTTAATTATTTATTTCACTGCACAGTATAGACACGCCCACCGGCTGCTGTGATTGGGTGCAGTGAGGCACCTGTCACTCAGCGTGGGGGCGTGTCTCACTGCAACCAATCATAGGCGCCGGTGGCCGGGAAAGCAGGGAATACGAGATTGTTTAATGAGCGGACGGCTTTTTCAAAATAGTAAAAGCCGCCGCAGCAGTGTGAATGCCGTGCAGCGCTGCGCCGGGGATCGGGGATCGGTGAGTATGAGAGAGGGCTGCTAACTTCAGTCGCTCAGGGGATTAGCGATCACCGGTGAGTCCTTCACTGGTGACCGCTAATCAGGACGCGGCACAGACAGAGCCGCAGCATGACAATGAAGTCGGGTGAAGTTAACCCGAGTTCATTCTGATCGTGCGGCTCTTTCTGTGTCTGCTGTCATCTGCCATTCAGCTCTGCTACATGGCTGTCTGTGTCTGCTGTCAGCGGCCATGTAGCAGAGCTGAATGGCAGATGACATAGTAAAAAATACGCATTACACACGCATTACACACGCATTACACACGCTAGTAAAATCATTAATTTATTCAGAAAAACCATCGCACTTGCGTTGCACTCGGACCTAACGTGAACTAAAATCAGCCGAGTTTTTTTCAGCCAACTCGGACCGATTTTACTCGCATAGATGTGTTTCCAGCCTTATGCTCTATCAGTGCTGGGTATCAAAATACGAGGGACCCTATTTTTTCCTATTATTTTTTTATTTTTACACTGGCTCCACTCTGGGACCCAGACAGCTAGTGTGAGGGCAACTAATAACAGATGCTGTCACAGAGGGTGGGTGGGGGAAGCAGGCCATATTCCAGCAGACCTGGATGCAGTGTGACAGCCATGCAGAGACTTGGTAAGCATAATTGTCCTGCTTTAATCCTCATTTTGCTACCTTTTTTTTTACATGTTTAGGCCCCTTTCACACGTCAGTGATTCTGGTACGTTTGTGCTTTTTTTAAAACGTACCAGAATCACTGACATACGCAGACCCATTATAATGAATGGGTCTGCTCACACGTCAGTGATTTGTCACTGCACGTGTCTCCGTGCGGCGTATCCGCGTGTGCGTGTTTGCCGCACGGAGACTTGTCCATTTTTTTCTGGCATCACTGATGTCCCACTGACCACGCAGTGGGGTGGTCCGTGAAACAATTGCCAGAAAAAAACGTGCTTTTAAAATAAAAATCATTTTTACTCACCCGGCTCCAGCGATGTCCTCTGCAGCCCGTTCTCCCTGCTGCTTCTGAGCCGGCTCATTATTGTCGCGCATATTCATTATGCGCGACACAGCCGACCCGGAAGCAGCTGCTGCGGAGGTCAGCGCCGGCCGGATGCTGCACCGCAGGAGCGATCAGCACCATGGACAGCGGGAGCGCGCACAGGTGAGTTGTTTTCTAAGCGCAATCACGGGCCACGGAGAACGGAGCCCGGATTGCACTTAGACAACCCACGTGTGCCGTGAATCACTGCACACGCAGGGACATGTGCAAAACACGCCAGTGAAAAACGTCTCTGTTTTTCACTGACGTGTGAAACGGGCCTTATGCAGGTGGCCAAAACCCGGACAGTAACACTTCCCTGAGAAGTCTGTGTTCGGGGTCCATGCACGGACATTAGGTGTCCGGTACGGACCCCAAACTTGGTAGTTCGGGTTCGCCCATAACTACACATGAAACAACTCCGCAGCTGTTAGAATGAGGAGGAAGGAAAAAGAGAAATACTATGCTGCTGTTCTATAGGGGGCAGTGTTATCCACTTTCCTACCGCTAACGCTAATGTAAGAAGGTCTCCGACAACATGGCTTCCACAGAGGAGACACAAAGTGATACAAAGTTTCTCTCTAGTAGCCGCAACCAATGAGAGCGCAGTAACAGTTTCCGGTCGGGCGACCCATGTGGAGTCCTGAATCCTGCTGAACTACTACCGTGTGCGAGGAGGGTCATGCGGTGCATGTGAAGTGATTGCCATGGGTGTCTGCAGAGCGCTCCACAGGCTGGCGGCGGCCGGCAGGAGGCTGCACGTGCCCTGTGTGCGCTCCCAGCAGGCGGCGACGGTCAGCACTCACCCCGGCTGCCTGCTCCGGAGCCACACTGTCCCCTACTGCCTGCTCCAATGCTCCTGGGTGAGATGTGGACGGCGGCGCCTCCTTCCTCTCAGCAGTGAGTGATACACTATTGTAGGCTCAATACTAGGACATTGCGCTCTATTTCTCTCCGGTATCAGCCACCTTAAGTTGGGGACAGTTTGTAAAGAAAATTACAAGTGCTGCCACGTGGGTCTGTAGGGTCTTTGTTGCAGTCCTATGTAAATCCAGCATCTTACTGCCCATTTCTCCTCTGGGACAGTTAACCCCTTGTGGGACAGGTTGCTTTTGGCAGCACTCCTGATAATTGTGCTGCCACAAACCGAGTAATCGCTGTAAGGCCGTGTTCACATGTCCCTTAATCATCCGGTAGAACGGCGGAAATCCATTGTCAAAAACGTTTTGCTGACACAAGTTTTCTTTATTTTGTGTCCGTTTTTAAACTGATTTCTACCAGATGAGTGTAACACTGCAGTCTATGGAAAATTGATCTATTTGTAATCCATTGGTTTTTCTTCAGGCTCAGGCTACTTTCACACATCTGGCTGTAGCAGTGCGGCACAATCTGGTGCTCTGCTGAAAAAACGAAAACGCCCCGCGGGTTTCGTTTTTTCCAGCATTGACTTGCATTGGCGCTGCATGGGCTTGCGTTCGGTCCGGTTTTTGCCGCATGCGGCAGATTTAGCCGATGCGGCGGCCGGATGGAACGTTCCCTGGCACGGTTTTTGTTCCGGCAAAAAAACGCATCGCGCCGCTGCGGCGCATTTTTCAAGGCATGCCTATGGATGCCGGATGCGGCGCCATGCGGCAAAAAACGCATCCGGCCGCCGCATGCGGTTTCTTCCACTGCGCATGCTCAGTAGCGTGCTGCAACCGGAAAAAAACGGACGGGCCATATGTAAAAACTTATACAAAGGATGCGGTGTTTTCGCCACATCCGTTGCATAGATTTCACAGCCGGATTGAGCCGCACTGCTCAAACCGGATGTGTGAAAGTAGCCTCAGTATACTGCTTACTGGATCAGTCTCAAATGGAAGATAACACATGGCTATTTAATGGATCTGTTTTGCATAGACTTCAAGGGATCCAGTGAAAATTTTTATTTTTTTTGGTTGGGACAAAAAAAATTGTCAGCACCGCTGCTGGGTCCGTTCTAACATGACTGGACTCGGTCTCTGGCCCTGTGCGCACACTGCATTTTTTACCACGGATTTGCTGCGGTTTTTGTTCCTAACCTTTCTGCAGTCCTTCCCAGCAAAATCTATGGGAAAACCAAAATGCTGCGTGCTCACTGCGGTTTTTTACCTATAGGTTTTGCTGCAGAATGAGCATGTCACTTCTTTTCCCCAGGTACCTGTTGTTTTGCCATAGATAATGGTAAAAAACCGCAGGGACCAACCCACGGAAAAACCAACAAACTGCGGTAAAACCGCATGCCAATTCCGGGTGCATTTTTACCGCGGGTGCGGATTTTTCCCAGTGTGCACAGACCCTAAAACTGGAAAAATCCCAACACTTGTTCTTATAAAGCTTTTACACTGTGCGATTAGGATGTTAGAAGACCGTGTTATTGTAATACAGTAATAATTATATAATGACAACATAGTTCAGAGGGGACATATACAGACAATATCGCACATTACAGAATATCACAATTCAACAGATACCAAGTGGAGAGTGGGTCCTGCTCGCAAGCTTAGTCTATGTTGGCCGGAGTTTAATAAATGGCTTTACGTGGGATAACTGCGCTTTAGGCGCTCACTGAGCGACCAGTAATTGTTCAGCGCACATTGGCATCAGTGTTTTTATAAACTCTAAAACCTATAGAGGTTTTTTTTTTCCCCTTCCTTTGTAACTAGTGATGAGCGAGCCCTGTCATGCTCTAAGAGCAATTGGCTGCTCGGATGGGCTCAACTCATGTAAATGAGTATACTGGAAGTCAATGGGGAACTTGAGCATTTTTCTCAAGATCTTCCCCATTGTCTTCCATTATTTTCAAGACGCCTTGTTACAAGCACCTGAGCATGGTAGTGCTCGCTCATCACTATTTGTAATGTCAAACCTCTGTTTTTCAGGT
This sequence comes from Anomaloglossus baeobatrachus, assembly GCF_048569485.1. NCBI lineage: Eukaryota > Metazoa > Chordata > Amphibia > Anura > Aromobatidae > Anomaloglossus > Anomaloglossus baeobatrachus. Next base: position 217,273,088 of record NC_134358.1, on the reverse strand, counting down.
CCATTTTCCCGGCATATACAGTCTGACACGTCTCCAGCCACATTAGCCAGTGTTGCTCCAGTGTTCTCTGTGGTAAGTTTAAGTTTTACAGGTATCTCGTGTGTGTGTGTGTGTGTAATATATATATATATATATATATATATATATATATATATATATATATATATATATATATATATATATATATATATATATATATATATATATATATATATATATATATAATGTGTGTGTGTATAAAAAAAAAAAAAATCGCCCGCCTCTTGTTGCATCTTTACCACACATTTTCACCCTTTACTATGCATTGTCTACAAAGATTTAATTCCACAGGAAAATGTGCACTGGAAGAATCTGTCAGAATAGTTATTATTTTACATTAAAGAAAAATCTGACTTTTACAATAATGTCAGTGATTTATAGGTGGATGTTGTACTTTCCTGTGTGACATTTTGCTTCTTGTTCACAGATGAAATTTGACAAAGAAGGGAACATCCTGTCATTTGGTGAGTGGCGTGTGTGCCCGGCGCGTGTGTGCCCGGCGCGTGTGTGCCCGGCGCGTGTGTGCCCGGCGCGTGTGTGCCCGGCGCGTGTGTGCCCGGCGCGTGTGTGCCCGGCGCGTGTGGGCCCGGCGCGTGTGGGCCCGGCGCGTGTGGGCCCGGCGCGTGTGGGCCCGGGGCGTGTGGGCCCGGGGCGTGTGGCGCGTGTGGGCCCGGGGCGTGTGGCGCGTGTGGGCCCGGGGCGTGTGGCGCGTGTGGGCCCGGAGCGTGTGGCGCGTGTGGGCCCGGAGCGTGTGGCGCGTGGGCTGGATACAGTTCCCATTAGAGGGCATCCAGCTGATCAGGAGAATAGAGTACAGGCAGCAGTTGATGTAGTTGTATACTCGTAAAAAATGTACAATTGACAGAATCTGAAGTAAAAAAATATCACCAGTAATGTTTTCAATTCATTATCGGTCAGCAGGTTTTACATATGTCAGTAGTTGGATGGCGGTTTGGACTCTTGTCCCCATTAAAATATATACTTACTTTTTTTTTTTTTTGTAGAGATCCGATGTACTAGTCATAAGGAATCTAGCATAGAAGCCATATTCAATCGCGCTGGTACCTGATTAGAGGTGTAGAAAAAACCAGTCCAGGGTGATGACTCCCCAGTGCACTTCATGCCTCATTTGAACATGTATTTTATGGTGGATTCCTCATGACTGACACGTCAGATCTCTGGGGAAAAAAGTTACATTTTCATTGGGGAACCATTCTTTTTAACTCGCCCATAGATAAAAAAAAACGTTTGACCGGTCCGCGTGCCACTCCACAGTGGTATTCTAAAACGCCATGTCCTAGTAGAGCAGCTGCACACTATTATGCTGGAGCGAGGAGCTGGACAGCCATTAGAGAAGGCAGAGGAGGTTTATTATAGTCTCTGTCTTTCGGATCACTGGGTACACAGCATATATTAAGTTCTAACTGTGCCTCAGCCTTCGGTCATGTGATCACTGGGAGTATGCCGGAGCAGGGGCTGCTGGCTGATAGCTGTAGACCTACTTCATATGTCCATGTTTCCGTTGAACCCCACTTCCAGGAGGAAAAGAACTTAAATCATTCCAGCAGCATTTGGGTTTGTCACCGCTCTATATATGAAGAGTGGCGGCTGTAACCTGACTGATAGCTGCTCAACAAAAGACCCGGCTGTCTGTCAGTGCCGGGGGGCGATTACAGCCACCAATCTCCATACACAGAGCGGTTACTGAACCCATGCCACCTCGATGACTGAAACCCAAACGCTGCCGGGAGGAATAAAGTTAATTTCCTACCGGCAGCGGGGTTTGAATTGCAGGTGCTGGGCAGGTTCAGAATGCTATTAACCAGCAGATTAACCCCATATCTGTAGGTTAATAGCATTTTTTTCACATGACAGGTTCCATTTAACAGTGGTAAGGTTAGAAAGCTTGTAATTTTAATTACCATATTTTTCGGATTATAAGACGCACTTTTCCTCCCCAAAATTTGGGAGGAAAATGAGGGGTGTGTCTTATAATCCAAATGTAGATTACTGGGAGGTGGTGGAGAGGGTTAGCATGAGGCAGGTGCAATGCTGTGGGCTGCTATGCAGTGGACCACCGGGGGCCGCTGCGCCGGGGGCTTGGGGAGGCTTGGGGCCGCTGCGCCGGGGGCTTGGGGAGGCTTGGGGCGGCTGCTGCAGGGCTTGGGGAGGCTTGGGGCGGCTGCTGCAGGGCTTGGGGAGGCTTGGGGCCACTGCGCCGGGGGCTTGGGGAGGCTTGGGGCCGCTGCGCCGGGGGCTTGGGGAGGCTTGGGGCGGCTGCTGCAGGGCTTGGGGAGGCTTGGGGCGGCTGCGCCGGGGGCTTGGGGAGGCTTGGGGCCGCTGCGCCGGGGGCTTGGGGAGGCTTGGGGCCGCTGCGCCGGGGGCTTGGGGAGGCTTGGGGCCGCTGCGCCGGGGGCTTGGGGAGGCTTGGGGCGGCTGCTGCAGGGCTTGGGGAGGCTTGGGGCCGCTGCGCCGGGGGCTTGGGGAGGCTTGGGGCGGCTGCTGCAGGGCTTGGGGAGGCTTGGGGCGGCTGCTGCAGGGCTTGGGGAGGCTTGGGGCGGCTGCTGCAGGGCTTGGGGAGGCTTGGGGCGGCTGCTGCAGGGCTTGGGGAGGCTTGGGGCGGCTGCTGCAGGGCTTGGGGAGGCTTGGGGCGGCTGCTGCAGGGCTTGGGGAGGCTTGGGGCGGCTGCTGCAGGGCTTGGGGAGGCTTGGGGCGGCTGCTGCAGGGCTTGGGGAGGCTTGGGGCGGCTGCTGCAGGGCTTGGGGAGGCTTGGGGCGGCTGCTGCAGGGCTTGGGGAGGCTTGGGGCGGCTGCTGCAGGGCTTGGGGAGGCTTGGGGCGGCTGCTGCAGGGCTTGGGGAGGCTTGGGGCGGCTGCTGCAGGGCTTGGGGAGGCTTGGGGCGGCTGCTGCAGGGCTTGGGGAGGCTTGGGGCGGCTGCTGCAGGGCTTGGGGCGGCTGCTGCAGGGCTTGGGGCCTGGGGCGGCTGCTGCAACCCAGCAGTGGACTTAAGGAAAATGACACCCGGAGGTGGCGTGTGCACAAATGATATCTCGGGTTGTCATTGAGCTGATAGGTCATTCTGTGCATGCGCTGACTCTGGACGCCATTTCTTTGAAGCACGCACCGCCAACTATAAGGATTGCCCCTGCCTCACTGCCCGCAGCACAGCGGCCCACAGCAGTTTCTGGATCTTGCCTGCCTCAAGCTGCCTGCAGCGAGCATCTGGGACACCCACTGCACCATCGCCCTGCTCCACCACTGGCCCTGCCTCCTGTGACCCCGCTCCACCACCGCTACTGCCACCCTCCCTCCAGTAAGACTCCACTGGATTTATAAGACGCACCCCTTATTTTTAATTTTTTTTTTTCCTCTCTAAATTTGGAGTGTGTCTTATAATCTGGTGCGTCTTATAAACCGAAAAATCCGGTATTTCTTTATCCATACTGGGGAAAAACACTGATGCTAGAAACGGAATCACAGATGACACACTTATCCCAAACACTGATGACTTGTCACAGATGTGTGAAGAAGTCTTTACTGTGCAGCCAGGACAATGAATTTCTCCTGTAACTGGGGGTAATTTAGGTTAAAGGGAACCTGTCATCAGAAATTTCGCCCAAAAGCTAAAAGATTCCCCCTCTGCAGCTCCTGGGCTGCATTCTAGGAAGGTCCCTGTTATTATTGTGCCCCATGTGAGTCCAAAATAAAGCCTTTATAAAGTGCTACCTTTTTGTATGCAGCTTCTGTAAATGTGACACGGGGGCGGGCTCTCTGGCGTCCGTTATTCTGCCTCCTGGTCCTGTATGCCGCCCCCATCGCTCCTTTCCATATCTGATGCACCGCCCACTGCTCCAGCCATCCACGCGCATGCCCAGTGCCAGTCTCACGGGACTGAGCAGTGTGACCGCTGGTGACGTGTGCGCAGACAAGTGATTATGGGCGGGACTGTGACTGTTATCAGCAAGTACCCGCCCATAATCTCGTGAGCGCGCAAACCTCTCCAGCGGTCACACTGAGCTCAGTGTAGATGCTAGACTGTATGGGCTGCTTCCAGGGATGACGTCCCTTTGTCACGTGATAGTATTTTGAACACGCCCCTATCACGTGACAAAGGGACGTCATCCCTGGAAGCAGCCCATACAGTCTAGCATCTACACTGAGCTCAGTGTGACCGCTGGTGAGGTTTGCGCGCTCACGAGATTATGGGCGGGTACTTGCTGATAACAGTCACAGTCCCGCCCATAATCACTTGTCTGCGCACACGTCACCAGCGGTCACACTGCTCAGTCCCGTGAGACTGGCACTGGGCATGCGCGTGGATGGCTGGAGCAGTGGGCGGTGCATCAGATATGGAAAGGAGCGATGGGGGCGGCATACAGGACCAGGAGGCAGAATAACGGACGCCAGAGAGCCCGCCCCCGTGTCACATTTACAGAAGCTGCATACAAAAAGGTAGCACTTTATAAAGGCTTTATTTTGGACTCACATGGGGCACAATAATAACAGGGACCTTCCTAGAATGCAGCCCAGGAGCTGCAGAGGGGGAATCTTTTAGCTTTTGGGCGAAATTTCTGATGACAGGTTCCCTTTAAGAAAAAAAGTATATAAAACTTAAAATGCCCATCATAGGTCTTTTGTGACCTATAGGGTTTACTATGTGAAAAAACTGAAAAATAATAAGCAGGGGAAAAAAAACATTTCTGCCAATCCAAATTGCTGTTGACCATCAGGGGAAAAAAAAAAATAAAGTATCTGCGATTATATAAAAATATGTTTTGGAAAGAGGAACAATGTATTTCTTCATCGTTCCTTATGGGAGACCCAGACCATGGGTGTATAGCTTCTGCCTCCGGAGGACACACAAAGTACTACACTAAAAAGTGTAGCTCCTCCCTCCGAGCATATACACCCCCTGGATAACCAAATCTAGCCAGTTCAATGCTTTGTGTTCAGGAGGCACACATCCACACATGCATTCTCATCTGATTTTTGATTTTAAAGAGTTGGAAGAAAAGCGGGTCCAAGCTGGACCCCCGGCATGTCCCTTCTCACCCCACTGTGTCGGCGGTGTTGTTAAGGTTGATTTCAAGGCTGGAGCCTTACATGCCGCGCTCCTTCACCATCCCTCGGGCTCTGGCTTGAAGTGGGAGCCAGCACGGTTCTCACTGCTTTGCAGGAGACCGGTCTCCATCCGCAGCCCTTTCAGGACCCTGCCGGACGGAGCACTCATCCCTCAGGGACCTGGCCCTGCGTCTCACAAGCTAAGTATTTGAGACGTTATTGCAGGGGGTCCTTTGCATCTTTATTGTTGGGGAGAGTGTGTCAGGTTACTTTGGTGACATTTCCGGCCGGTTCTCCGGTTTTCACCTGAGAACTGCGCCGAGGGTGCCTGCTCGTCGGCCGCATTGTAAAATTTAGGCCCCGGCTTCGGCTGCGGCCTACTTTCGGTTTCACTGCCCCTGCATGTCAGTCATGCAGAGGGACAGTGCGGCGCCGCCCATCGGCCGTTCACCACAGGGGAGGACACTCCTCTCTGAGGAGATGTTTCCCTCCCCTCTATATCTCCTTGGCCCTCCGGTTCCCGCTCTTGGACTAGGCCCCGCCCGCCCCTCCTCACTCCGGCGCCATTTTATCAGCGTTCTCATCCAGTGCAGACTGTCACACTGATCGGCGCTGGCTGCTGCATCTCTGCAACCTGTCTGGGGGTCCGAGCTGTGGGATCCGGAGGGCACACAAAACGGTCTGGTAAGCCACAACCTCTGGTTGTGGACTTTCTTATACACTCTCTGGGGGTCATTCTGAAGGAGTGTGTTCTTTACTGCAGAGCCTCCACCTCAGCAGCATGTCTCACACTAGGAGCAAGGCTGTACTCAATATGCACTGCATGTAAGCTCGTACTGCCTAAACCGAGCACATATCCACATTGTGATGCCTGCTCTAACATGGTGGTGCCCCAGACTGGAGTCTCACTCCCAGTGGTCCCTCCAGCTGCTTCGGCTCCGGTGGCTGAACCCCCGGCTTGGGTAGAATCCTTCTCTAAGTCTATCTCCCAGTCCTTTGCCGACTCCATGGGACAGCTGTCCCGGACTCTGCTGAGCATGCATCAGCCCCCTTCTCAGGGCGCCTCTGCTGCTTCGGCTCGCTCTGCAGAGCTCACAGAGGATTCTTCATCTGCTCCCAGACCCCGTCCTCCTAAAAGGAGACGCAGGGTCCCCTCTCCCTCCTCGTCCCGCGGCTCTGATTCACGAGCCGACTCGCAGGACGAGGAGGATGTCTTTACTGGGGGCTCGGTCGCTACCTCCATGTGCCCCATTGATCTGACCGAGGGTGATGCGGATGTTAGTGATTTGATTGCTTCCATTAATTCCGTACTGGACCTCAATCCGCCAGTATCAGAGGAGCAACCCTCTCTGGCAGAAAAGCACCAGTTTACCTTGCCTAAGAGAACAAGGAGTGTGTTCTTTAACCACTCCAGTTTTCAAGCCACTGTGTCCAAGCCCAGAGCCTGTCCTGACAAACGCTTCCCAAAGCGTGGTTCTGATGACCGTTTTCCTTTTCCACCAGAGGTGGTCAAGGAGTGTGCTCACTCACCAAAGGTAGACCCTCCGGTGTCTAGACTCTCAGCCCGGACAGTTGTATTTGTGGCTGATGGCACCTCACTTAAGGATCCCACTGACCGCCAGGTTGACCTCCTGGCCAAGTCTGTCTATGAGGCGGCAGGGGCCTCGTTCTCCCCATCCTTTGCAGCAGTGTGGGCTCTCAGCCATCTCTGCTTCCCTAGAGGAGATGCATTCCCTCACTAGGGACTCTATGCCTGAATTGGTTGCCTTAACTTCCCAGGCTTCAGCCTTTTCAGCCTACGCCATGTCTGCCATGCTGGAGGCTTCTCACCGCACTGCGGTGGCCTCCGCTAATTCCCTCGCTATCCGCAGGATCTTGTGGCTTCGACAGTGGAAGGCAGATGCTTCCTCAAAGAAGTACCTTGCTGGGCTCCCATTTGCTGGGTCCAGGCTGTTCGGTGAACAACTGGATGAAATAATTAAGGAGGCTACTGGCGGGAAGAGTACTTCCTTGCCACAGACTAAAACCAGGAAACCTGTCCAGGGCAGGAACCAGTCGAGGTTTCGTTCCTTTTGTTCCTCTAACTGGTCGTCCTCTAAGCCCTCGGCCTCGTCCACTAACTCAGCCAAGGACCAGAAGCCCACCTGGCGCAAGAAGCCGCGTCCACAAAGGTCCGCAGGAGCTGCTGCCACCAAGGCAGCCTCCTCTTGACTATCTGGCCGAGCCAGCAACGTCCTTGGTCGGTGGCAGGCTCTCCCACTTTGGCGACGTGTGGTTTCAACACGTCTCCGATCAGTGGGTGCGGGATATCATCTCCCACGGCTACAGGATAGAATTTTCTTCCAGCCCGCCAAACAGATTCTTTCCGTCAACTCCCCCCTGCTCCAAGGCCGCCGCCTTCTCTCAGGCCGTGGCATCCTTACAGGCCAACGGAGTAATTGTACCGGTTCCCGCCAGGGAACGGTTCAGAGGTTTTTACTCAAATCTCTTCCTAGTCCCCAAAAAGGACGGTTCCTTCCGGCCCATCCTGGATCTCAAGCTTCTCAACAAGCATGTTCAGGTGCGGCATTTTCGCATGGAGTCTCTGCGATCAGTCATTGCCTCAATGACCCAAGGAGATTTCCTGGCATCCATCGACATCAGAGATGCCTATCTGCATGTGCCAATTGCTGTTTCACACCAGCGTTGGCTACGTTTTGCAATCTGAGAGGAACATTTCCAATTCGTGGCTCTCCCCTTCAGGTTAGCCACGGCCCCTCGAGTATTTACCAAGGTCATGGCAGCAGTGGTTGCGGTTCTGCACCTCCAGGGGTTGGCAGTGATTCCTTACCTGGACGACCTTCTTGTCAAGGCTTCATCCAGTGCAGACTGTCAGCGGAGTGTCTCGTTCACTCTCGCCACGCTTGTTCAATTCGGGTGGCTTGTCAATCTGCCCAAGTCCACTCTGACCCCGACCCAAAAACTTACGTACCTAGGGATGCAATTCGAGACTCTTCCGGCACTTGTGAAGTTGCCCTTAGTCAAACAGCAGTCCCTTCATCTGGCGGTGCGCTCTCTGTTGAGGCCCCGCCGTCATTCCATCAGGCACCTCATGCAGGTGCTGGGTCAGATGGTGGCGTCAATGGAAGCGGTTCCCTTTGCCCAGTTCCATCTGCGTCCTCTGCAGCTGGACATTCTCCGCTGTTGGGACAAGCGGACTTCTTCCTTGCACAGGTTGGTGGCTCTGTCGCCACAGACCAGGAGCTCTCTTCAGTGGTGGCTTCGGCCCCTCTCTCTGTCTCAGGGACGCTCCTTCCTGATCCCGTCCTGGGTGATTCTCACCACGGATGCCAGTCTATCCGGCTGGGGAGCAGTATTTCTCCACCACCGAGCACAGGGCACTTGGACTCCGTCCGAATCAGCCCTCTCGATCAATGTGCTGGAAATCAGAGCTGTGCTCCTAGCTCTCGTAGCCTTTCACCACCTGTTGGCGGGCAAGCACATTCGAGTCCAGTCAGACAACGCGACAGCAGTTGCCTACATCAATCACCAGGGCGGGACTCGCAGCCGCCTGGCAATGTTGGAGGTTCAACGCATCCTTCAATGGACGGAGGACTCCAAGTCCACCATATCCGCAGTCCACATCCCAGGCGTGGAAAACTGGGAGGCAGATTATCTCAGCCGTCAAACCGTGGACAGCGGCGAGTGGGCTCTGCATCCGGCAGTGTTCCGGTCGATCTGCCGCAAGTGGGGCACTCCGGAAGTGGATCTAATGGCATCCCGGCACAACAACAAGGTCCCGGTTTACGTGGCTCGCTCCCATGATCCTCAGGCCTTTGCAGTGGACGCGCTGGATCAGGATTGGTCCCAGTTCCGTCTGTCTTACGTGTTTCCCCCTCTAGCTCTCTTGCCCAGAGTCCTGCGCAAGATCAGAATGGAGGGCCGTCGGGTCATACTCATTGCTCCAGACTGGCCCAGGCGAGCTTGGTACCCAGACCTGCTCCGCCTGTCCGTAGAGGTGCCGTGGCATCTCCCGGACCGCCCAGACCTTCTCTCACAAGGTCCGTTTTTCCGCCAGAATTCTGCAGCTCTCAGATTGACGGCGTGGCTCTTGAGTCCTGGATCCTGACGGCTTCCGGCATTCCTCCCGAAGTCATATCCACTATGACTCAGGCTCGGAAGTCTTCCTCGGCCAAAATTTACCACAGGACTTGGAGAATTTTCCTGTCCTGGTGTCGTTCTTCCGGCCATGCCCCTTGGCCTTTTTTCCCTGCCGACCCTTCTGTCCTTCCTGCAGTCTGGTCTGCAACTAGGACTATCCCTCAATTCCCTCAAGGGACAGGTCTCGGCTCTGTCAGTGTTGTTCCAGCGGCGTATCGCACGGCTGGCTCAGGTGCGCACCTTCATGCAGGGCGCATCTCACATCATTCCGCCTTACCGGCGGCCTCTGGATCCCTGGGACCTTAATCTGGTCCTCACGGCCTTGCAGAAACCCCCTTTTGAGCCTCTTAGGGAGGTTTCTTTGTTTTGACTTTCACAGAAAGTCGTCTTTCTGGTGGCCATAACTTCTCTCAGGAGAGTCTCTGATTTGGCTGCGCTCTCTTCGGAGTCACCTTTTTTGGTTTTTCACCAAGACGAGGTGGTTCTCCGTCCGACTCCGGACTTTCTCCATAAGGTGGTGTCTCCTTTCCACCTTAACCAGGACATTTCATTGCCTTACTTTTGTCCGGCTCCTGTGCATCGCTTTGAGAAAGCGTTGCATACTTTAGATCTGGTGCGGGCGCTCCGGATGCTATGTGTCACGCACCGCCGTTCTTAGGCGGTGCACCTCTCTTTTTGTGCTGACCACAGGTCAGCGCAAGGGTCTCTCGGCTTCTAAACCGACCCTAGCTCGTTGGATTAGGTCGGCCATATCTGATGCCTACCAGTGTACTCAGGTGCCTCCCCCGCCAGGGATCAAGGCGCACTCGACCAGAGCTGTCGGTGCCTCTTGGGCTTTCAGGCACCAGGCTACGGCTCAGCAGGTCTGTCAGGCTGCCATTTGGTCTAGTCTTCACACCTTTTCGAAGCACTACCAGGTGCATGCTCATGCTTCGGCAGATGCGAGCTTGGGCAGACGCATCCTTCAAGCGGCTGTCGCCCATTTGTGAAGTTAGGTTTTGCCTACTTCTCAGTTTTCTGTTTATTCCCACCCATGGACTGCTTTGAGACGTCCCATGGTCTGGGTCTCCCATAAGGAACGATTAAGAAAAAGAGAATTTTGTTTACTTACCGTAAATTCTTTTTCTTATAGTTCCGACATGGGAGACCCAGCACCCTCCCTGTTGCCTGTTGGCAGTTTTCTTGTTCCGTGTGTTTTCACCGGCTGTTGTTGTAGACAGAGGTTCCGGTTGTTCCGGGTTTTGCTCTATCTCTACTTGTGGGTGGATGTCCTCCTTCAGCTTTTGCACTAAACTGGCTAGATTTGGTTATCCAGGGGGTGTATATGCTCGGAGGGAGGAGCTACACTTTTTAGTGTAGTACTTTGTGTGTCCTCCGGAGGCAGAAGCTATAGACCCATGGTCTGGGTCTCCCATGTCGGAACTATAAGAAAAAGAATTTACGGTAAGTAAACAAAATTCTCTTTTTTAGTCGTCCTTTTGTGGTTATATAAAAAAGTGAACGAACAAACACATTTATGAAAATAACTTAAATATTATGCGCCATGTATCATGAAACAGATGGAAAGTTATTTAAATATTCAAACAAGAAATAAATGTTCCCGCTTATTAAACAGCATGTTTTCAAAAAGGTTTGTGACTTTACAGTGCAGCCTATGTACTGTGAATTCTAACAAAAGTCTGGGTTCTCCTTTGTGATTGTCATTTTGTTTGGACAGAAAGAAAGAAAACGGAATTATATCAGGAGTTGGGACTCCACGCACGAGATCTGAGGTTCCAGCATTTAGTGAGCATCAATTCCAGAAACAACAAGATCATTTTAAGAATGGAGGTAATATTTATCCATCCTGTCGGAACGTTATTTAGATTCTGTTCAAATCTTAGAGCTGTGTGGTGTACGTGCCATTTATATTCTGATATATTTTATCAGCTCTATGGATCAGTATCGGATCCTGTGTTTTCAATAGGAGCTGATCTTCAGTATGCAGCCACAAAGCTGTGATACACTGGAGGTTTTCTTCTCCATGCACTATTTACATCTGCCTCTTCCAGCCCTGCACTTAGCTGATCGGTGGGCTGTCGGACCCTTACTAGTCTGATACTGATGACCACTTTGATAATTACTTTACCCTCTTAGGATAGATCATCAGTATCAAAGTAATTGAAATCCCCATTTAAAAAGGGTATTCCCATCTTGCCATGTTTATCGCATAAGATTAGCATGTGGGAGCCTTCATGCATACATTTTGGCATGTCCACAGTATATGCAATAAATGAATCCATAAAAGCAGAGAAGGTGGCACTTCACGATGGAGTTATGCAGTTTTTTTAATGTGCAGTTATAAGCGGATTACAGCATGAGTGGGGAGTGCAGGTACGCTGGACGACGGCCGTTTCGTACTGAGGCAAAGTGCTTCCACGGGTTCGAGGGTACTCGGACCCGTGGAAGCACTTTGCCTCAGCAGTTTGCTTCAGTGCGAAACAGCCATCGTCCGGCGTACCTGCACTCCCCCTTCCCCACTAATGCTGTAATCCGCTTATAACTGCACATTAAAAAAACTGCATAACTCCATCGTGAAGTGCCACCTTCTCTGCTTTTTAGGGATTCATTCGATTTCTCCTCTTATGATGGCTGAGCACCTCTGGGGATTGCTGGAAGTCTGTTATTAAGTAAAGCTACAATCCGTGAGTACCTACCTGTGGCTGCAGTGCCCGGCTGTTTCTACTTACGTCTGTATGCAATAAATGATTGAGATGGTAGATTTTTAAAACTTTTTTTTTTCTTTGTCTGCTGTTCAGTTTTGCACCATTTTCCTGCCCACGGATTCCTGCTTGTCTGGGATGGTGATACCGTGTTTTTCCAAAAATAAGACACTCTTATATTTTTTTTTTTGCCCCTCAAAAAAGCACTACGGTTTATTTTTGGAGGAGGTCTTATTTTTGGAGAAACATGGTTGGGGGTACGTTTTTACCCTCCCACCAAGCCGCTACACCCCCTTCCCCACTGCCCAGGGGACTCATACTTACCAGACTTGGATGTCTGCATGGCTCCCAGGTCCTCCCTGTGATCTCCAGCGGGTGCTGCACGCCATGCTCCCCTGCTTCTAGCTGACACACACACACACACACACACACTCTGCATCCAGCTTTACAGAATACGTCTGGCTTCAGGGAATGATTGGAGGAAGTCACGTGTCCGGCCCGCAGGTCCTGTAAGCAACTATTGTGGCAGGTCCTTGCGCTCCACAGCACAGCCTCCCAGGATTCTGCCAGCCAGAAGAAATCGGTGTCGATGGATGTGGTGAGTGTGTGTGTGTGTGCGATCTGATTGTGTGTGTTTGTAATCGGATGTGTGTGGGTGTGCGATCACTGCAGTTCCTCTGCTCGTCATCTGGTGAGTATGATCGCGGGGTGCCCGCTGTCTATAATGAAGTGTCCTGCAGTATCTGTAACATATTTTTAGCTGCATGGACACATCATTATTGAACCGCGACTAGGGTTTATTTTCGGGGGAGGGCTTATATTTAAGTCTTGCTCCGAAAATGCTGAAAATCTTCGCTAGGGCTTATTTTTGACGGAGGGCTTATTTTTGGAAAAACACGGTAGTTGGTAGTTCGGGGACCAGCAGTATGGCTGCACTTCTGGAAGCTTTGCCTCTGCAGCATCATAGATGTACAGGTGCACTGGAGCTCGGCAGATACAGTGATCTTGTCAGCTTCAGGGCAACACTTGCAAGCGCTATCGCAAAGAGCTTGTAAGACTTGTGCTTCTTGCTTATGAGACTGATCTCTACTGATAGGCCATGTGTCCACGGGACGCTCGTACCTGTTGATATATTCGCAGGTATGGCCACATGTTTCCCGCAACTGCCCGCCGGCATCCGCAGCTATTTTTAGCTGCGAGTTTCCAGCGGAATAGCTGCGGGAAACATACGGAGTTTCACGCGATTTATCTGCGGACGTCCCGGCCTCTATCTCCATAGCTTAGTGCCGGGATCTCCGCAAGTAAATCCACATGAATAATTGACATGCAGTTAGGTGCGGCTGAGGGATCTCCGCAGGAGATTCCACAGCCGCACTTTCCGCAGCGTGGACACACACTCCCCATATCACATGGGGAGTGCCTGTACATGCTAGAACCTGCGGATTTATCTGGAAAATCCAGAAATATCCGCAGGTTTTCCGCGGCAAACTCCACAGCAAAAAGCTCCCGTGGGCACATGGCCATAGACTCTAGCTGTGGCTAGTAACCTAGGCAACAAGCAAAAGGGTATTGAATTTAAAAATCATTAATTTCTTGAAAACTTAGAGGATTTTTCATAAGGGATACTTTGCAAAGTTTGTTTTTACACACGGTTTAAGAAGATGAAGCAACGCCATTACAATTAATTTTATTAAATGCCCAAAGAGTTATTACTTTAGCAAACCTTTTTATTAAAGAGGTTATCCACTACTAGGACAACCACATCTGATTCTATGTCCCCCCCCCCCCCATCCCCCGGTACAATTTAAAAGGCTGCACTCGCCTCCCATATCGGCGCTGTTCCAGCAGTGTCACGGGGCTCATGTGGGGTTGTGATCTGACGTGAGCCCTGCATACAATCAGCACTGGCTTCTGTCTCCCTGCTATTGGATCAAAGAAGGTAATCAACAGAAAGTGAGTGCTGCATTCAATTCCTGTTGATTGCTCGCTTGGTCCGAAAGCAAGCCGCCAGAAGCTGATGCTGAATATACGCAGGCTCACATGATGTCATAACCGCATGTGAGCTCCGGAAACACGAACCGCAGCACTGCTGGAACAGCACCGGTACGGGAAGGGAGTATAGTCTTTTTCATTTTACCAGGGGAAACATTGAATTAGAAGAATTTGTCTTAGTAGTGGACAATACCTGAGTAAAATAAAGAAAATATGATTATACTCTTCTTCTGTGTCATTCCAGTTATGTCAGTGGGGATTCCCTCAGCACTCCCGTAATATTACTTCACGTGTGTGCCGGTGCCAATCAGCACCTGCTCAAATAGCACCGGCACAGGTGTTGAGTATACGGGTTTTTTTTTTTACTTGGACTACAGTATTTAGGAAGGGATTATTCCAAGTAGTGAGCAGCCTCTTAAACATGCACCATATTCAATCTCATCAGAAAAGCCACTTCACCCCATCTTCACTCGTATAATCTCATCCTGTGATGCATTTTCAGTTCTGTACATCTTTTTCCCCTATGGTTTTGCAGTTTGTGAAGGCCGTTATCACTTCTGAGTATCTTCTAATATTGGATTATCGCAACCTCCATCTGGAGCAGTGGTTCCTCCGGGAGCTGGCCCCACAGTTAGCCGGAGAAGGACAACTGGTCACATACTCTTTACCTTTTGAATTCAGAGCTTTAGAAGCAATCCTGCAGCACAGGGTAAGACATTCTTGTTCAATCATTGTACATAAAGCTGGGTGTGATATTGTAGAAACTTGCTTTGCTTTTTGAGGCCTAAACGGAACTGGAAAAAAATCGTACTTTTTGCTCCATTGACAACAGCCGATGTACTCTCCCAGATGTCTGTTCCAATTGGGCTACATTCACACGACCGTACAGTTTTTCCACGGGTGCATCTGTGTGACAACTGCATCCATCTTGTTCTGTATACGGTCCGTGTGTCATTTATGTGACTTCCGGGTTTTTTTGCGGACCGCAAAAAAAAACAAAACAGAAAAAGTTACATACAGTCCAGGGTATCTGGCCAGATGCTGGTCCCCATTATAAGGTCTATGGGGAACAGAATCTGGCGCAAAGGGGTAGGAGCAAGCGCTACATACTCACCGATCACCGGCACGGCTGTCACTGCTCCCGTGGCAGCTCTTTGTTCTTCCCGAGGTGGCCGCTCATTAGGCTCATTTCATGTTCACTACTTCACTCTCTCACCAGCGTCTGTGGTTGCAGTCATACACTCCCTCACAGTGAGTGACAGCTGTCTGACTGCAACCAATCACAGCCGACGGTGGGCGGGTCTATATTGTACAATAGAATAAATAAAACAAAAACAGGGCGCGGTCCTCCCCAATTTTGATACCAGCCAAGATAAAGCCCCACAGATGCTGGCTGGTATTCTCAAGCTGGGGAGACCCACCTTATTGGGAGCCCCCCAGCCTAAAAATATCAGCCAGCAGCTGGCCGGAATTGCCGCATCCATTAGATGTGCCAGTCCTGGGACTTTACCCGAATGCCCTGGTGCGGTGGCAAAAGGGGTAATATATGGGGTTGATACTGGCTGTGTAATGTCACCTGGCATCGAGCCCTGGGGTTAGTGATGTTACGGCGTCTATCAAATACCTGAGATCACAAACCCAATCAATAATAAAGAAAAAACAAAATAGACGACAAACGCTCCCCAAAACATTCTTTCTTTCACCAATTTATTGGAAAGAAAAAACAAATCCGTGTCTGGCGTAATCCAATAAGGGGGTCCCACGATGATCCATACCATACTCTCTGTCCTAGTCAATGAAGATCAGAATGTTCCCCATTGGCTGGGAGAGCAGTGCAGTGACCTGAGGTAACATCATTAGGTCAGCCCAGGTCACCGCAGTGAATGACGAGCGCTGACTTCATGAGGTTAGCTAGGTATATTACCTGGGGGATGAACGCCGTTGCACTCCTGACGTTAGTGCTAGTCACTGACTTCCATTTTCCGCCGCGTTCACAAGCGAAGTATCACGAGCAGCCTGTGACGTCACCGCTAGTCAGTCTCGGCCGCCCTCGAGACTTGATGTGAGAACACAGATGGCATGGAAGTCTGTGCTGAGCTCTGACGTCAGGAGTGAAGGACTTCATCACCGCAGGTAATGAACTTTGCTAACCTCCTAATGTCGGTGCTCGTCATCTTCGCAGCTGCTAACACACTGCAGTGCAAGCAGCCGGGGGGGCTGGCACAGAAGCGGGACACAGACACCCGACGGAAGTCACACGGAAGTGCTTCCGTGCGGCTTCCAGGGATTTTGCAGAGTCGGAGACTGCACCGCTGGAGAGAGGTAAATATAGAAAATCTTTTTATTAAAAAGACCAGTGATTTTCTCTGGTACATGTCACACTGTCACACGGATCACATCAGTGTGCGATCCATCTGACACCCGTGCTACCGGTGAAAAAACGGACGTGTGTGTGTGCATGCGTGGCCACGAGGGGTCACGCGGTTTGTGTGAAAACACGGACGTGTGAGTAACAGCAAATAACAACATGGGTTCGTGTGGCATCCGTGTGAAAAACGGATGTCACATGTACCTAAAACATGGACATCTGAAACCGGCCTAAAGTTGACAATTTTCTAAAGTGAAGAATCACAAGTTCATTAAAGTATATCATCTCATCATTAAATGATGTAATTAGTTCCTCCATATTTTCATTGAATCTTTGTATTGTTTAACTTACTGTTTGTTTATGGAGGGTTAGTATATACACTATATACAGTAATGGGTAAAACTGAGTTAATTATATTAGTCCGGCCCTCTAAAACCATCCCAATTTCTCATGCGGCCCCTTGGGAAAATTAATTGCCCACCCCTGCTCCAGAGAGTCCTACGAGAGGCTCCCTCTTGTTAGGGATCACAAAAATAAGCTCCAAATAAAAAGAAATTTCAGAATCACAAGTTAAGATTGAATAAGGATGGCTTTACATGTTAGGGACTGTCAGCCTAATAGGCTGATTTCAGTATGACCGCCTGACCGTGTCCGGTATGTCCAGGGGCAATGGGTGGGCATTTTGGATTTCGGCAAGCCACATCTTTTTGTTCTCCCTTCTAAAAACAAACACAAAGTGAAATAGCTGTAATAAGTGATGAGCAAGCTCTGCCATGCTCAGTACTCGTAATGAGGAGTCAGATGCTTGTGTAGTGAGTATAATGGAAGTAAATGGGAAACTAGCATTTTTCCAGGACATCTTCAGGGAAAAATGCTTGTTTCCCATTGACTTCCATTATAGTTGGTTACTCGAGTCACGCCTATCTGAGCATCCAGCTGCTCGTTACAATGATGGCGCTCACTCATCACTAGCTGTAATATCTCAAGTGTGTGACCATCTTAAAAGGGATGTAGAGGCAGACAAAACTTATTTATTGTTTTAGAAATATAAAATTAAATGAGCTTCCAAATATACATAGGCCCTGACTCCTCACAAGACCATCCGCTAGTCTTGAAGGGCAAGGCACCTGATTTGTCAAGAGGAACACTCCTCTTAATGAACAGGTGTGTACTTCCATATGTGCCCCGCCACAAATCTTATTCTTCCCAGGGACTGGAGTAATTTTTGTGGCCTAAGGAACGCCATCGCTCATCATGAATTAAACAGCCAGGGGTTGCCACGCACCATCCCAGACCTGCCCACTTTGTTGAAGCTGGGACATTTTTGCGCAGCCTTGAATTGTGTAAAACATTTGCAAACTTTCAAAGCTTTTTAAGTCCGAATCCTGATGTAAAAGCTTTGATGAGGCAACCATTTTCGTTGCCTTCTTGGAGCCTTAAGTAGTCCATTTGCAGTTCCTCCACAGTAACCTCCCCCCATTCCTTACCCCAGCTGTCCTTATGCACACTGAAAGACCGTAATGGCTGCCATCTTGGTACTCCTGTGAGGCCCATAGGTTCATAGGAAACCAACCTTCACAATATATAATGTAATACTGTGGTATTATAGAATAAAGAACAGTTGATCAAAGGATCGTATTTTCAAGGTAAGGAATAAAGGAAAAAAGTTTTGAAAAATTATAAATATTTTCAAATCAACCCCCACTTCTTTTCTCACTTTAAAAATACATATCTGTCATCATCACAATCGTAAAAGTCTCATTTATTAAAATATAAAAGTAATCTCATGCGTTAAAGGGCATAGAGAGGGGGAAAAAAAACGCAAAACGCCACAATTAAGGTCTTCACACCTACTAGAGAAAAAAATAAATTAAAAGTGCTGAAGATGTTGTATGCACCTCAACAATGGCATCAGTAAAAATTCCATGCATAATGCAAGCCCTCATACTGACCCTTTGCTGAAAAAAAAAAAAAGTTGTGTCTCAGAAAATGCTGGGGGGGGGGGGAGGGGACACTTTTTCAAAGTTTATAATTAGGGATGATCGAATACCTCAAATATTCGGCTTCGCGAATATTTGCCGAATAGGTCGTCGCTATTCGACTATTTGCGAATATTCGATGCTCAATGGGAAACCCGAATAACAACTATTCTGAACTATTCGCCTTCCCATAGACTTACATTGCTCATCGAATATTTGCATAGCGGCGACCTATTCGTGCTTTTCAGTACATTGTATAGTAAAATGAATGTCATTCAAAACTGCGACTTTCCTGTAAAATCAAGCCTCTGCGCAGCTATGTTGATTGAAAAATAAAAACCAAGTTATGTCTATAGGGTAGGGGTAGGGTGCGACATAAAATTCAAAAGCTAAGAATCACCTGGTACTTACGGGAGTTATAATTGAGATGATCCATGCTGCTTTGAAAACTAAAATATTAGTTTTTTACATTTCAAAATAATAAAAAAAAGTTCTGATTTCTGAAACCTCTTTAACGTGTGTATTAAAGTAAAGGTATTACCTTAGGTAATGTGTAAATATTAAGTTAAAGGTAACACATTTCCCTGTTTGTTTTATCACAGGAGTGCAGTTCTGTGAGCTCTTCATAAATCCAGTCTGTGACATGTAGTCTCAGCGGCCACTAGAGCTCCTATACCACTGACAAGATTTATGATGAGCTCTGAGGACTGGTGACACTAGCCACATGGCAGAAGCGCTCCTGTGATAACACATTTCCCTGTCTGTTTACCTCAGAAGCCCTGGCTGTTACAACTGTATACTCACTTATCATAAGTGACTTATGCTTTGATCAGGAACTCTTACCATGAACTGGGGCAGCTCTGCATGATCAGACACAGCCATTACACAGTACATAGCAGGAACATTCTTTAACACCTCTAATTATGGATCTTATTATTATTCCAAGATCTATTGTTCAAAATCTACTTTCTTCTTGGGACAATGCTTTTAAGTGGATATACATGTATTATACACTGTATAATTTAATACATTCTTTTTGTCTCCAGATTAGTACTCTGCAAGGAAGACTTCATTTTTTACAACCTCGTATTCTAGAAACTCTCGAATCTTTGGTGGATCCCAAGCTTTTATCTGTAGATAGAAGTAAACTGCACATCCTGCTGCAAAATGGGAAAACGTGAGTATGATAGTGGGTGGGGGTAGAACTATGTGTTCTATATGAATCTGGAGGAGGCAAAATGTATCCACTGTATCCAATCCCCATTTATTTTACAGTCTATCTGAACTGGAAACTGATGTCAAAGTTTTTAAAGAAGCCATTCTGGAAATCCTTGATGAAGATGAGCTTATTGAAGAGCTGTGCCTGACCAAGCTGTCTGACCCTCAAGCACTGTATGTATTACCTTAACAAAATATATAAAATATACTGTAGTTTTATTTGAATTAACACTGAGTCACCATGATGGTGTCTGACATTTTGATTGCTGTATAGGGTAAAGCTGACCACTACAGGTATGTATAGAATCAGCATGATAGTGCCAGTATAGCACTGGCTTTAGCGTATATACGAAAATCCTGGTGATTGGTTACCTTTAAGCGGTATGTCTCTTTTAATTGTGCCAACTCAGATATGGACCCAAGCCATCGGCTGCTGTACATTGTTCCTAATTTATGCCTAGTCCTGCCTGAGTTCCACCCATTAAAAATAAAAAATAAAATGTAGCATGGCTGATCAGGGCTAATGCAAAACCCCCAAAAATCAGTAAACGTTTGCACAGCTTTAAGCTGAGAAAAAAGTGTTCTGATATTTCAGTTTTGGTGAAAATTGCCCCAATGTCTGTTATTTGGCTAGCATAATGATCATTAAAGACCCCTTTACACGCAACGACATCGCTAATGCGATGTCGTTGCGCTCACGGAATTGGTGACGCACATCCGTTCTCGTTAGCGACGTCGTTGCGTGTGACACGTACGAGCGACCACTAACTATCAAAAATACTCACCTTATCGTTGATCGTTGACGCGCTGTCCAGTTCCCAAATATCGTTGCTGTTGCAGGATGCAGGTTGTTCGTAGTTCCTGCGGGAGCACACATCGCTGTGTGTGACACCGCAGGAACGAGGAACCACATCGTACCTGCAGCTGCCCGCAATGAGGAAGGAAGGAGGTGGGCGGGATGTTCGTCCCTCTAATCTCCGCCCCTCCGCTTATATTGGGCGGCTGCTTAGTGACGTTGCTGTGACACCGAACAAACCGCCCTTTTAGAAAGGAGGCGGTTCGCTGGTCACAGTGACGTCGCTAGGCAGGTAAGTAGTGTGACGGGTCCGAACGATGTTGTGCGCCATGGGCAGCGAATTGCCCATGATGCACAACCGACGGGGGCGGGTACACACGCTAGCGATATCGGTAACTATATCGCAGCATGTAAAGTGGCCTTAAGATATAGTGCATTTCATATAAATATACTCTAGGAAACAAATATGTAGTAGCTTCTAATTCTGGATTACATATGGCTGCTGAGACTTAATATAATATATTTAGCAACACACTGTTCGCCGTTTTAATCAGGTCATGATAGAAATCAGGCAGAGTATGGGCTCATGGACGTTCGCTTGTCCCTTACACCACTTTTGTGCATGCAGTTCAGCCTCTCAATCAGTGCAATGCAGTTTTAAGCAGTCCGTGGGGTCTCTGAGCTGCAGCCCCCACAGATCTGCTGCACATGTGAAGCTAATGCCTATAATAAAAAATAAATGTAAATGAAAGGTACTTTAACTTGAGGAAACCAATAAGGTCTCATGCAGACGTCAGTGCAACATGGTCCAAGCATGGTTTGCAATGTGCAAACTGCCCGCGGGTTTCCCAACCCGTGAGTGGTAGCTTCGGGAGACCTTCTGCTAGTTCGTGCTTTGCAGTCCATGTACAGACGTCTGCATGAGACCGAAGTCTCTAATGCTAAAAGTAACTGGCTTAAATAAAAGGGCATCTTAAGAAAGACTGATGAGGAAATACCTGGTGAGTGATGGCTCTAATGTATGTTATTTGCAGTGAGGAGGGCACTTCTCGGATAGATCACTCAGAAGAAATGGAGCTGCTTCTTGAGAATTATTACAGACAAGCTGAAGATCTGGCAAATGTTGCCAGAGAATTGCGTGTGCTAATCGATGACTCGGAAAGTGTGATTTTTATTAACTTGGACAGGTCAGTTTGTCTTTTTATCTTGTACATGATATGTAATTATATACTGTACATCATACTTTTGTTCATGTTGTTGGGAAAAAAATAATCATGTACAGACCTTTTAATGATTGAATTCCGTTTTTTTTATACAGTCCCATTGCCACAAGTGTATAAAATCCACCATCTAGTGCTGCAGTCTGCCTTTACTGATACCTGTGGTTGTATGGGTGATTCTAACGAGCCTGCTGATTATGAGCATGGCATAGTAATAAGTTGCCAGTGAAATGTATCTCCTAAATACTCCACAATCAATTGTGAGTGGGTGTTATTGAAAAAATGGGATTGTTTAGGAGCCAGAACAATTTGGCACTGAATGCTAAGATGGATAAGTCACCAACGCTCCGTCAACATCAGCACAAAAACTGTGCGCTGGTAGTTTCATGGCATGGGTTTCATTGGTAGAGCAGCTGCATGCATGCCTTACATCACCAAGCACAATGCCAAGAGTCAGAGTTAGGTAGAGTATGCTAATAATGGTGGAGGTATAATGCTATGGGTTCTTTATCAGATTGTTCTTGGCCCCTTAGTTCCTGTGAAAGGAAATCTTAAGGCTGTGTGCGCTCGGCACAGCACACAAAAGGGCCGCTTCAGAGCGCAGCTGAAAAGCTCCGTTCTGAAGCGCCTGGTGCCTGCAGAATTCGTGGGCTCTGCATGCTGCCTCTCCCTACAGACAGCATGCAAAGCGCACGAAAGACGTGACATGTCACTTCTTAGAACGCACGCTTCAGGCAGCAGCCGAATCGCTGCGTTCTAATACGCCACGTGCGCACGTCTAATGCACAATCTTCATAGATTGTGCTGGGGACGCAGGACGCTGCGGTGCAGAACACGTGCGCACATAGCCTAATGCATCAAAATATCAAGACTGTTTGGACAATTGTATGCATTTAACTCTGTGATATCAGCATGTGGAAGGCCCCTTTTCTACTCCAGAGCACACAGCAGGGTCCATAAAGGCATCTGTTTTTCTCATGCGAGTACTATCCATGGTTTTCTCACTGATGAATTATTGAATTACTACAATATTGAACTATTATTAATTGTATGTATATTGTGTGTGTGTGTGTGTGTATATTTATGTATATATGTATGTACAGTTAGGTCCAGAAATATTTGGACAGTGACACAATTTTCGCGAGTTGGGCTCTGCATGCCACCACATTGGATTTGAAATGAAACCTCTACAACAGAATTAAAGTGCAGATTGTAACGTTTAATTTGAAGGTTTGAACAAAAATATCTGATAGAAATTGTAGGAGTTGTACACATTTCTTTACAAACACTCCACATTTTAGGAGGTCAAAAGTAATTGGACAAATAAACCAAACCCAAACAAAATATTTTTATTTTCAATATTTTGTTGCGAATCCTTTGGAGGCAATCACTGCCTTAAGTCTGGAACCCATGGACATCACCAAACGCTGGGATTCTTCCTTCTTAATGCTTTGCCAGGCCTTTACAGCTGCAGCCTTCAGGTCTTGCTTGTTTGTGGGTCTTTCCGTCTTAAGTCTGGATTTGAGCAAGTGAAATGCATGCTCAATTGGGTTAAGATCTGGTGATTGACTTGGCTATTGCAGAATGTTCCACTTTTTTGCACTCATGAACTCCTGGGTAGCTTTGGCTGTATGCCGTCCGATCAACTTTGCGGCATTTGGCTGAATCTGGGCTGAAAGTATATCCCGGTACACTTCAGAATTCATCCGGCTACTCTTGTCTGCTGTTATGTCATCAATAAACACAAGTGACCCAGTGCCATTGAAAGCCATGCATGCCCATGCCATCACGTTGCCTCCACCATGTTTTACAGAGGATGTGGTGTGCCTTGGATCATGTGCCTTTCCCTTTCTTCTCCAAACTTTTTTCTTCCCATCATTCTGGTACAGGTTGATCTTTGTCTCATCTGTCCATAGAATACTTTTCCAGAACTGAGCTGGCTTCATGAGGTGTTTTTCAGCAAATTTAACTCTGGCCTGTCTATTTTTGGAATTGATGAATGGTTTGCATCTAGATGTGAACCCTTTGTATTTACTTTCATGGAGTCTTCTCTTTACTGTTGACTTAGAGACAGATACACCTACTTCACTGAGAGTGTTCTGGACTTCAGTTGATGTTGTGAACGGGTTCTTCTTCACCAAAGAAAGTATGCGGCGATCATCCACCACTGTTGTCATCCGTGGACGCCCAGGCCTTTTTGAGTTCCCAAGCTCACCAGTCAATTCCTTTTTTCTCAGAATGTACCCGACTGTTGATTTTGCTACTCCAAGCATGTCTGCTATCTCTCTGATGGATTTTTTTTCTTTTTTTTCAGCCTCAGGATGTTCTGCTTCACCTCAATTGAGAGTTCCTTAGACCGCATGTTGTCTGGTCACAGCAACAACTTCCAAATGCAAAACCACACACCTGTAATCAACCCCAGACCTTTTAACTACTTCATTGATTACAGGTTAACGAGGGAGACGCCTTCAGAGTTAATTGCAGCCCTTAGAGTCCCTTGTCCAATTACTTTTGGTCCCTTGAAAAAGAGGAGGCTATGCATTACAGAGCTATGATTCCTAAACCCTTTCTCCGATTTGGATGTGAAAACTCTCATATTGCAGCTGGGAGTGTGCACTTTCAGCCCATATTATATATATATATAATTGTATTTCTGAACATGTTTTTGTAAACAGCTAAAATAACAAAACTTGTGTCAATGTCCAAATATTTCTGGACCTAACTGTATATGTGTATATATATATATATATATATATATATATATATATATATATATATATATATATATATATATATATATATATATATATATATATATATATATATATATATATATATATATATATATATATATATATATATATATATATATATATATATATATATATATATATATATATATATATATATATATATATACATACATACATACATACATACATACATACATACATACATACATACATACATACATACATACATACATACATACATACATACATACATACATACATACATATACATATATATATATATATATATATATATATATATATATATATATATATATATACACACACACACACACCGTATTTTTCGCTTTATAAGACGCACTTTTGTTCCCCCAAATTTTGGGGGAAAGTAGGGGGTGCGTCTTATACACCGAATATATGGATTATATACTGCAGAGTCCAGGGCTGGTGAAGCTGAGGGAGGGAATCTTTGATCTCCTGCTCTCGCTCATATATTATGCAAAGCCGCTGTCCATAGCTGTGGTGCTGAAACTACCGCGGCGATGGGCTGGGGGAACGGCGCATATTATACCTGCCCGTGTCCCTTTGATCGCACATGCACCCCTGTGTTAGCTATGGCCCCCATGCTGCTGCCCATAGTAAAATAAAAAAACTCTTTACATACCCCCTCCAGCGTGTCTCCCTCCTGGTGCTGGGATCAGGCACGCAGAGATTTCACTCTGCTGTGCCGATCACATGACTGGACGGTGAACCAGGAAATGCAGGCAGGAGGCCGGAGCTCAACCCTGAGGAGGGGGACACGAAGGAGCACAGTGCTGGAGAAGGTAAGGAAAGAGTTTATTTTGCTAAAAGCAGCAGCCTGGCGATATCTAACACAGGGGGGCCGTGTGTCAGCCACAGGGGGAGGGGGGGGCCGTGTGTGTCAGCCACAGGGGGAGGGGGGCCGTGTGTGTCAGCCACAGGGGGAGGGGGGCCGTGTGTGTCAGCCACAGGGGGAGGGGGGCCGTGTGTGTCAGCCACAGGGGGAGGGGGGCCGTGTGTGTCAGCCACAGGGGGAGGGGGGCCGTGTGTGTCAGCCACAGGGGGAGGGGGGCCGTGTGTGTCAGCCACAGGGGGAGGGGGGCCGTGTGTGTCAGCCACAGGGGGAGGGGGGCCGTGTGTGTCAGCCACAGGGGGAGGGGGGCCGGGTGTGTCAGCCACAGGGGGAGGGGGGCCGTGTGTGTCAGCCACAGGGGGAGGGGGGCCGGGTGTGTCAGCCACAGGGGGAGGGGGGCCGTGTGTGTCAGCCACAGGGGGAGGGGGGCCGTGTGTGTCAGCCACAGGGGGAGGGGGGCCGTGTGTGGCAGCCACAGGGGGGGGGGGCCGTGTGTGTCAGCCACAGGGGGGGGGGGGGCGTGTGTGGCAGCCACAGGGAAGGGGGGGGGCGTGTGTGGCAGCCACAGGGGGGGGGGGCGTGTGTGGCAGCCACAGGGGGGGGGGGGCGTGTGTGGCAGCCACAGGGGGGGGGGGGGCGTGTGTGGCAGCCACAGGGGGGGGGGGCGTGTGTGGCAGCCACAGGGGGGGGGGGGGGCGTGTGTGGCAGCCACGGGGGGGGGGCGTGTGTGGCAGCCACAGGGGGGGGGGGGGCGTGTGTGGCAGCCACAGGGGGGGGGGGGCGTGTGTGGCAGCCACAGGGGGGGGGGGGGCGTGTGTGGCAGCCACAGGGGGGGGGGGCGTGTGTGGCAGCCACAGGGGGGGGGGCGTGTGTGGCAGCCACAGGGGGGGGGGGGCCCGTGTGTGGCAGCCACAGGGGGGGGGGCCCCCGTGTGTGGCAGCCACAGGGGGGGCCCCGTGTGTGGCAGCCACAGGGGGGGGGCCCCGTGTGTGGCAGCCACAGGGGGGGGGGCCCGTGTGTGGCAGCCACACAGGGGGGGGGCCCCGTGTGTGGCAGCCACACAGGGGGGGGGCCCCGTGTGTGGCAGCCACACAGGGGGGGGGCCCCCGTGTGTGGCAGCCACAGGGGGGGGGGGGACCCGTGTGTGGCAGCCACAGGGGGGGGGGGGGGGGGGCCCGTGTGTGGCAGCCACAGGGGGGGGGGGGCCCGTGTGTGGCAGCCACAGGGGGGGGGGGGGGCCCCGTGTGTGGCAGCCACAGGGGGGGGGGGCCCGTGTGTGGCAGCCACAGGGGGGGGGCGGGGGCCCGTGTGTGGCAGCCACAGGGGGGGGGCGGGGGCCCGTGTGTGGCAGCCACAGGGGGGGGGCGGGGCCCGTGTGTGGCAGCCACAGGGGGGGGGCGGGGCCCGTGTGTGGCAGCCACGGGGGGGGGGGCCGTGTGTGGCAGCCACAGGGGGGGGGGGCCGTGTGTGGCAGCCACAGGGGGGGGGGGGCCGTGTGTGGCAGCCACAGGGGGGGGGGGCCGTGTGTGGCAGCCACAGGGGGACGAGGGGCCGTGTGCCAGCACAAGGGGGCTATATTCAATATAAGGTGGCCATATCCAGATTAAGGGGGCTAATTTTAGGATGGGGGGGGGGCTATGAGGGACATATACACTATATGATTTCTTAGACGGACACAGGCATTATAAGAATGACCCCATTTATTTAAAAAAAATTCTCTCTTTCTTCACCAAATTTGGGGGTGCGTCTTATAATCCAGTGCGTCTTATAAAGCGAAAAATACGGTGTATATATACATATTTACTTTTTTCTTAATCCAAATAAAATGGATGAATTTCTGAGCAAACTTTGGGTCTCTGGTCAAAGATACTGAAGAGACTCTGACCTTTTTGTTGCATATGAGAAAAAATTACTGACGTATGAAGGAGCCTTACTAGTGCAGGTGGTTGTGGGCATGTGCGGTAGGGACTTCCATCCCGGTACTTCATGTTTGTGAAGATGTACCTGCTGTGGACATTCTGATTGAAGGAAAAAAATGATTAGAAAGAATTCTGGAGATACCAGGGGTGCGGGATAAGAAACTGCGCACACTGCTGCCCACCCTGTCTTTGTGGAGATACTCGGGATACTGTGATAAGAGGCTGCTGTCCACACTGTGTTTGTGGAGATATCTGGGATACTGTGATAAGAGGCTGCTGTCCACACTGTGTTTGTGGAGATACCTGGGATACTGTGAGAAGAGGCTGCTGTCCACACTGTGTTTGTAGAGATACCTGGGATACTGTGAGAAGAGGCTGCTGTCCACACTGTGTTTGTAGAGATACCTGGGATACTGTGAGAAGAGGCTGCTGTCCACACTGTGTAGAGATACCTGGGATACTGTGAGAAGAGGCTGCTGTCCACACTGTGTTTGTGGAGATACCCGGGATACTGTGATAAGAGGCTGCTGTCCACACTGTTTGTGGAGATATCTGGGATACTGTGATAAGAGGCTGCTGTCCACACTGTGTTTGTGGAGATACCTGGGATACTGTGATAAGAGGCTGCTGTCCACACTGTGTTTGTAGAGATACCTGGGATACTGTGAGAAGAGGCTGCTGTCCACACTGTGTTTGTGGAGATACCCGGGATACTGTGATAAGAGGCTGCTGTCCACACTGTGTTTGTGGAGATACCTGGGATACTGTGAGAAGAGGCTGCTGTCCACACTGTGTCTGTGGAGATACCTGGGATACTGTGAGAAGAGGCTGCTGTCCACACTGTGTCTGTGGAGATACCTGGGATACTGTGAGAAGAGGCTGCTGTCCACACTGTTTGTGGAGATACCCGGGATACTGTGAGAAGAGGCTGCTGTCCACACTGTTTGTGGAGATACCCGGGATACTGTGAGAAGAGGCTGCTGTCCACACTGTGTTTGTGGAGATACCTGGGATACTGTGAGAAGAGGCTGCTGTCCACACTGTGTTTGTGGAGATACCTGGGATACTGTGAGAAGAGGCTGCTGTCCACACTGTCTTCTGAATGCGGAGTGTGTGCTGTGATCTAGAGATAACTGATACCAAGTAATGTCCTCTCTAGGTGACAACAGCTGGGCTCCCTACTGCACATGCTCACAAGCACCAGTCCAAATAACATTGTAAGACCAGCTTGTCAGTATAATAAGACAAAAGATATTTTAATGAACTTTTTGTAGCTTTTTCTAGATTAATTGAGCGTGATTGTTTTTTTTTCTTCAATCAGCATTTTTTTTTTTTCTGATCAGTTTTTTTATATAGAATATATGGCATGAGCTTACGGTTTTACGGATACCATTTTTGGGTAGATGCAATGTTTTGATCACCTCTAATTGTATTTTATTGCATATTGCTGGTGTCAAAAAACGTAACTGGCGGGTTTTTTTCTCGTTACACTGTTTACCGATCAGATTAATTTTTCTATAACTTGATCGGAGATTTCTGAATGCAGCGATGCTAAATGTATAATGTTTTTTATTTTTATTTTCAATGGGGCAAAAGGGGTGTGGATTTGAACCTTTATGTATTTATTCAGAGATTGACAGCGGGATTTAACTGGTTAACAGCGGCTTGTGGATTTCCAATGCACCCACGCCTGTTAGGGGCACATGTCTGCTGATTAGATCTAACGACTCCTCCCCCCATAATGTGTGTAGCAAGTAGTTGTGATACCCAGGATTACAGTAGTGGCGGATGATGATGACATAAGAGGGATGACAACGTGTACAATGTCAGTGTGCATGCTTGTTTCCCCCACTGCTGTGCGATCCTAGAGGGAGGTGACTGCGTACCTGCACTGATATGCAGGGGGTGAGCGCATGCACATGATGGCAGTGTGTGCCTGTGCCCATCCTCTCCTTTCAGCATCCGCTTTCTCTGCCTTGTAACCCTGTGGGCAGTGAGCGGCCTCCAGTGTCGGCACATCCAGGCGTTGTGGTGCTGGAGTGGTGGGGGTTTGAAGTGGTACGTAGCATTTATTTATTCTATACCAATTCTTTCTATCTGGACATTTTCAAAAGCTTAGGCTATGTTCACGTTATGTGATGAGGGGGGTTGTGTTCATTTCTCTATCGTTTCATTGGGGGACACAGGACCATGGGTTATGCTGCTGTCACTAGGAGGCTGACACTAAGTAAACAGAAAAAGTTAGCTCCTCCCCAGCAGTATAACCCCTGAGCCGGAGGCGGGCTCAATCAGTTTTTTGCTTAGTGTCGTAGGAGGCTGATGTGGGCCGACTGGGCCCCCTTCAGCCACTTGATTTTTTGCGTATATTTTTTTCATTTTTTCTCTCGGCGACGCTCGTCGCTCTCATCTGTTGGAATTCTTTTTTTCTGCAGGTATCGTTCTCTCTACTCAGCTCTCGCAGCCCGTGTGGGTACCACTCCCCTGGGTCGCAGAAGCTTGACTCGTCGGGCCCTCTCCCCCGTCCAATTCCACGGTACCACTCCCGGGTTGGCATGTGGGGCTATTCCTTCCGGGGCACCCCCTATTCACCCTGCGGTATCACCCCAAAGGGTGCAAGGGGCATACAGCAGGGACTGGACCTCGCAGCGCGTCTGGATGATGATCGGGCCCGCAGCGCTGCTTCACTACAGGGGGCTCCCTGCCCCCACCGGCGTCCACCTCCCTGCCTGCCTGCCTGCCTCATTCTTCTTCTGCGGCCCGCAGCCAGCCCTCCGGTGTGCGGAGCACGCAGACACAAGTGCAGAGCTCCACGCCTGCACACTGCCAGATGCGGCGCCGCCGACCAGGTAGGACACTCCCCCTACCTTCTCCCGGGCGGCTTCAAGATATAGGCCCCGGTCCGGGCCTACTCACAGTCACCGAGCACCTCGGCCGGTGCCCGGACATTCCTGCGCGCTGCCGCTCCCGCAGGTAGGACCGTCGGTCGCTACTTTTCCCTGCGCCGGCTGTTGCAAAATTTAGGCCCCAGTCCGGGCCTACTCACCGGGCGCCACCAGCCACGTCCCCATCTGGCCCTGGAGTCCTCTCTACACCCGCAGTGCTCGGCCGGTTCCAGCTGCCGCGCCGCCGCTCCCGCGGGTAGAACCGCGGTCTCTAGATCACACGCGCCGGCTGCCTCAAAATTTAGGCCCCGGCTTCGGCCCTGTCTCCGGCGTCACAGGCCCGCCCCCCGCCGCATCGCTATTGGTCGCTGGCCGCTCCGTCTCCGCCCTCCACTCAGCCCCAGGCATCACAGTGGGGGCGGTGGATGCTTTTTCCCGCTCTCCTGGGCCCGCCTCCAGCCTCCCCAGCGTTCATCAAAGAAAAAAAAAAAAAAAAAAAAGGGGATTATGTCAAACTCCTGGTATGCGGTTTGCTGACGCTGCAGCAGCCCGTATATCAGGGGAAAATAGACCCAAGTCTTCCATGTTTATTAAATACAGTGGGGTTTTTTACTCAGGGCTGGCGTTTTGTACATTATATTTTTTTTAACCCCTTCAGGTACCTTTTTCGGGCTTGCATCAGACACATCCCATAGGGTTAGTCTATAGAGCTCTCAGAGCAGAGTTTTTTGTTATTTGGGGCCAGTACCTCAAGTTTGCGTTTTCCTTAATGGTAATTTTCCGCACATAATGGCAGATTGGGGTTGACAGCTACCGCAGTCACTGGCTCCGCACGCCCCTGTATCTCGCCCCTGTCGGCTGGTTAATACCCTGTCTCAGGCCAGATATTCCCTCGCTGACGTCCCTCGGGTTCGTACACATGCGCCGCGTCCCCCGCCGACGCTTGGTCATACCATCCACAAAACGGCGCCATTCCCTCGGGGAGTCGAGTTCCGTACCAGGGACTTTTTTGCCTAGGCTAGAAGCGGACCCGCCAGGTCTCGCCTTTCGTGGCCCCCCAGTTTTTCCACCTTATTCCCAAGGTCCAGACTGCCCCTCCTCCGGTAGTCTTCCGACCTCCCGGGTGATGGCCCAGGCTTTCCACCTCCGCTGGACTCCGAGCAGGACCTGGATGTTTTGGCGCAGGACGAATAGCATGCTCGAAACGGTGAGTCAGGCCGTAAGGCTACGGACAGCCCCTCTTCTCTCTGTGCACCCAGGTCTCCTTTAGGGCGTTTGGAGCAGACCCTTGATGTGCTCGGGGGACATCCAGAGTTCGCCGAGTTACCGCGTGTTCACAGACATCCACCAGACACGACGTTTACCAGCGGTAAGCCATGTCATTGTCATTATTCCCTTCTCCAAAGGGGTTTTCGGAGAGTATGACCATGCTGCACTGGAGTCGTTGACCACAGACATCTACCAGACACGGCGTTTACCAGCGGTAAGTCGTGTATTTTGGTCATTATCATTCCCCCGTAGGGCTCTGGAGAGAGGGGGCAGTTACCTTGCAGAGACGAAGAGGGCAGGCCCCTGCGGTTTCATTGGAATACAGTTCGCCGTGTGACTGCGTTATCACGGATAATCCCAGGCCTTGATTTTTACCGGTGGTAAGTCCTTTTATTGTCATTACCCCTTCTAGAAAGGGGGCTCCAAATGGAAGGGGCACCCCACCCTGTAGTCGACCCGCCTGTGTTCCTCCGGGTTTCTCGTCCCGAACGTGGCGTCCCTCGGAGAATCAGCGAACTCCATACGCAGCGGACCAAGTTCCACCTAGGCTGTCCCAGGACTGGTTATCATCTTCAGTGAGTACCCTCTCTTCACATACCTGGGGCCTGCCTGCCGCTCGGCCTGAGCCTCTACCATCAGTGTGTCCACCCGTCGAGGCCTCTGACTCGGGATCAGGTACGCAGATTCGGCATCTAGGAGGCCGCTGACTTCCCTTCGGTCCTTAGGGAACGCCCCTCTGAAGATAGGCGAGTTCAGTGGCCCCCCTTGGCTACGTCAGGGTAGAGTACTTCTCTCCCCTAGACTACGTAAGGAAAGGGTTCATCCCTTTCCCGGCATCGCTCCAAAGGCATCAGGATCGTCCCCTCACACTAGGTTCCAGCCGTTCGCGCCGCTCTCGTCAGGAAGCCTCTATTCCTCCAACAGCCCCTCCGCCTTGCGTGGCAGTGGACCGTTCCAGTTTTTTATAAGAGCGCTGACAGGGATCTCTGTCCCTGCGCACCCTACTCTACAGGGCTGCTAGGTTCTCTACGCCCAAGTACGGCCGGGAGGTCCAGGGTTCTCCCTTCAAGGTTCCTTGCTTGAGGTTAGACCGTCATATTCACTTTCCGCTACTAGAGTAGCTGAGATACCGGAACGAGTCCTCCCAGACCCCGGCTCGGTCCATCATCCCTTAGGCACGGTTTTTTCGAGCCCGTTCAGGAGGAAGTACTCCTCACGCAGGAATAGTTTCCTTCCTGGCACAGAGTTCCGCGTACCCATGCCACCCGCTCCCGTTCTGGCTATGCGAGCCCTCGGCGGTTTGTGCAGGTGATAGCGACGGTGCACGTACCAGATTTCACCCCT
This sequence comes from Anomaloglossus baeobatrachus, assembly GCF_048569485.1. Classification (NCBI taxonomy): domain Eukaryota; kingdom Metazoa; phylum Chordata; class Amphibia; order Anura; family Aromobatidae; genus Anomaloglossus; species Anomaloglossus baeobatrachus. The sequence goes on along the minus strand of NC_134358.1, from coordinate 217,240,533 downwards.
TCTCTCCAGTGGACCACACTGAAGATTAAAGACAAAGAGGGTTCCGTCTTCATGGTTGATCCGCCAATTTTCTCATAGCGGACCAGTCTTCGAAATCGTCCCTTGAGAAGCTTCCCTTCCCTCCGCTGGAGGATATTCTCAACCGTCACCAGTCTCCCGTGCTGGGGTATGCTACCCCCACTTTTTCCTCGGCACGGTCCCGAGGGTCAGCCCTAGAGCGTTGTTTCCCCTTCAACATTCCGGAAGCCAGAGCCATCCGGTTAGCACGGCTACAATTCTTCTCTGGGTCGGGCCTTGCCCAGTCAGTTTCCAGTCGGACCATGCCACAGCGGTGACATGCATCATCCACCAGGTAGACCCAGAGAGTGTCATGGCAAAGGAAGAGGCCAAGAGGATTTTGCCCTGGGACGGGTCCATTAACTCGCTATCTCGGTCAGTCCATCCCTGGCATGGACGTTTTGGACGGCCGATTTTTTCGGTAGGAAAGACCTCCCTTAGGAAAAGTGCTCCTCAACAGGGAAGTCACCAGTCAGTTCACGGGCGAGGGAAGACCTCCAGTCGTGGACTTATTGTTCTCCCGTTCCAACTTTCAAGTCAATAGTGCTTCGAGTGTACCACCTGCTCTGGTCTAGGTGCGACTCCCTCGACCGGTCGTGTAGCCTGTTCAGGTTCTCCTGCATCTTCCCGCAGCTTCCCATGGTCTCGAGGGTTCTCAGGATGGACCAAGGCAACGATGCCTCTGGAGTGACCCAGGCGACCATACTTCGCAGAGCCTACTCAACTCCTCACGGAGGCCCCGGGGCTCCTTCCCGACCGCCAAGTTATCTGTGTCGGGGCCCCTCTCCTCTACCGGGACTCAAAGGCCCCAAGTTCGACGGCCTCACCAGTGGATCCCGGGTACTGCCTCAGTCATGCTGTTGACAAGAGGATTACAGACAACGTTGAGGGCCGGGAATCAAGTTTCCTCCAGGATTTATTTCCACTAGGAAAGAGCTCCCCCGGTGGGTGAGGACCACATCTTCCCTCTTTTTTGCTGGCATTCTTCCAGTCAGATCCGAACGCGACCCTCTCGCGCGTCCCTGTATGGGCCAGTTGTTGGCCCGTTTCGCTTCGGATTTTTTCGGAGTCTTTTCACTTCCGTCATCCAATCAGAGCCTTCGCTCTGAGAAGCGTCCATCTGGCTCGGCTGTTTCATCGTTTCACCAAAAACGTGGATTCTTTTTCCAGTGAGGGGTTCGTTCAAGGTACCCCCTTTTTCCCGGCTCCACCTGTTTTTGTTAGGTGGGCGCCTCGTGGCCATCTCGTTGTTACAGACAGCATCAGGGCGGACAGCCCTCTTGTCGTTCTTCTCCCCTTTTTGTTTTCCAGCGCCTCCAGCAGGACAGGGGGAGGCTCCGGCCAGAACTCTTCGTTTCTGTCCAAGGCAGCTCGCTGTTTCCTTCCAGAAGAAGTGTTTAGTATTGAGTTTTCGGTTCTAGTCTCCTCTCTCATCCGGGAAGGGGCCTAGTTCGTTCCAGAACTGGTACGAGCCCTCAGTCTTACATGTCTGCAGGACACCCTTTTCGGTTACACCGACAACCAGTCCACCCTTCCACCTGGTCCCAGTAGGCCCATGCCAGCGCCAGGGGCCTGATTTGTTCACATGGATCCATTACTCCATGTGTGAAGACTATCGCATGAAGGGCGGACTTCCGCCGCGGTCTACCGAGCAAGGGATACCCCTTGGGCGATTGGACTACAGATGTCGACCGTCCAGGTTCCCTGGGCCGCCACCCGATCTAGTCGGCATACCTTTACTAGTTTCTACCAGGCTCACACCCAAGCTTCGGCAACGGCCAGCCTTGGAGTAAGGTTTGCGGGTGGCAGTGACACACCTGTAACAACGTCGGTGCTTGTAAGTCTGGCGCAAGCCCGACGGGGAAGCGGTTACCTTCCTATCTCCGGTGATGGTTTTTCTTCCCACCCAGGGACTGCTTTTGGACGTCCCATGGTCCTGTGTCCCCCAATAAAACGATAGAGAAAGAAGGATTTTTGTGTACTCACCGTAAAATCTCTTTCTCTGAGTCTTCATTGGGGGACACAGCACCCACCCTGCTTGTGTTATTTGTTATATATATTTCCTGTCGGTTACCTCAGTGGCTATTTCCCCAGGCCACTGGTCACACGACTACTATTCATAGTTTTTATCTGTATTATCCAGAATGGTTTGATTCTCCTCCTACTGCTTGTGCACTAAACTGATTGAGCCCGCCTCCGGCTCAGGGGTTATACTGCTGGGGAGGAGCTAACTTTTTCTGTTTACTTAGTGTCAGCCTCCTAGTGACAGCAGCATAACCCATGGTCCTGTGTCCCCCAATGAAGACTCAGAGAAAGAGATTTTACGGTGAGTACACAAAAATCCTTCTTTTTGAGCTGGTCCTACGAAAAACTCTCACATAATGCTCAAGGGAATCTTTCTATTTACATCTATGGAAAAACAACTTTCTGTTCATATGTTCAGTCTTTTCAGCACCTTTCAAGAAAACCCGGTATCTCTTTTGACAGCTGTTTATACTTGTACAAACCATATGTATGTTACACTCAGGATTTGGTGTTTGTGGCTTTGCCGTCTTTCTAGAGATTTGTCACGTTTGTATCTTTCAGTCATCGGAATGTAATGATGAGGCTCAATTTGCAACTGACCATGGGAACCTTTTCCCTTTCTCTTTTTGGCTTAATTGGAGTGGCTTTTGGGATGAACTTGGAGTCCACTTTTGAAGAGGTTTGTTTTGCTTTATATTTTTCTTATCTGGGGAATATTTTAACCATACAGATGTATCCGGCACCTACATAGCAGGGAGCTGCATGTTATGGCTGCGATGCAGCCTATCCTATTGTGTAGCTTGCCTTTTGATGGATATGGAATGTGCTAAGGGAGGGTTAACTCTGTAGATTGTGCAATGTTGATTTTTGTGCCTGCTACAAACACATCTTTTGATATTAAAGGGGTTGTCCAGTCTAAAGCCATTAGTCAGCAGTCACTCTATGTAATCACTCTGACTGCACTTGTGAATCCTCACATCTTGTGCACTGAGCGGATCTCTGGTGTCATAGCTGGGAAAGGCAGGCACATGGCCGCAAGTATGTGGTGTATATATGCCTCTGCAGAATCAGACTATAGGGGCGCATAGCCATGTTCTGTACTTCGATTCTTAATGGACATATCAGTATTGCATACACGTGGCCACACAATCTACATTCCCAGCTCAGACATCATAGAATCCTCTCAGTGCACAGTGCATGAGATGTGAGGACTTGCAAGTCTGCAGTCAGTGATACATAGTGACTGCTGACTAATGGCTTTACACCAGGCAACCCCTTTTGAAGGTAAATTCGATGTACACTCCCATCAATCATTTATGTTGTGCAACTTGAGTCTTCACATTGAGGCTTGGGCAACACAGCTACATGTGTCGCACAACAGCAATTCTAAGACAAGTTGCTCAACACAAAAAAATTTGTGCAACTTGCTGACAACTGACTATTTGAGTGGTAATTGTGCTGCAAAAAAATAAATAATAAAAAGCCTAACTTGCTGGCAAATTGCAGTTGCGTGTGACTTGCATTAAAGTCTGTGGCAAGTGAGTCATGTGCAACTAGCAACAGTCCAGCAAGTCTGAAGAATTGCAACTCCGTCACAGGTCGCATGCAACACCATAGGAAAGCATAAGATGTAAAGTCGCAATGTGACACTTGTTGCACAGACTCAAGCCATGGTAAAAAATAAATATTAAAAATAAAAGGTTTTTATTCCAGCATTTCCATCCTTTAAGATTTTTTTTTTTTTAATCTCCTTCCCTTCTTTAGGATCCACAAGTTTTTTGGTTTGTTACTGGAGTTATGTTCCTAGGAAGTGGCCTGATCTGGAGACGCTTGCTCTCTTTTCTCGGAAGACATCTGGAGCCATCAAAGCCACCTTCAGTATGTAATAGTACAGTGTGTGTATGTGTGTGGATATGTGTGTGTGTGTATATATATGTGTGTGGATATATATGTGTGTGTGTGTATATATATATATATATATATATATATATATATATGTATATGTATATGTATGTGTATGTATGTGTATATATATATATATATAATATTTTTTATTATTATTATATGTATGTGTGTGTATATATATATATATATATATATATATATATATATATATATATATATATATATATATATATATATATATATATATATATATATAAATATACTGTGTGTATGTGTATATGTGTGCGTGTATATGTATGTATGTATGTGTGTATATATATATATATATATGTATACATACATACACACAGTATATAATATTATATATATATATGTGTGTATGTATGTGTATATATATACATATATAATTATAATATATAAATATATAATGTATATGTACTGTATATTATATATCCTCTAGATTTATCTGTATGGTAACGCAGAGGGGCGTATCCTCTTTTGGTGCCTATCTTGTGGTCTGAGACAAATTTGACCTTTCATACATGAGGTCCCCCCAAATTCCTAGTGGTAAAGTGTCCCCATCACAAGGTGTACCCTAATCGGGATGGTCCTATCCTCAAATATTAAAATCTCTGCCTGGTGACAAACGTCCTTCTTTGCCCCCATCTACATTGATGTAATTTGGCTTAAGGTGAGGTTTTAATATTGGAGGTCATGACCATCCTGATTGGGGTACACCTTGTAAACAATTCTTTATTCCATATGAACAATAACTATATAATGTCGTATATGTGCTTTATATTATTGTTATTGCTTTACTTGCATTATATATTATGTAACAATCTTATTATGATCTGCCATTGGTTAAACTTGATGGGGAACTAATCTGGCTGTTCCATTATTCAAGAAGGAGCAGTTTGTGGTAATATGTGCTATGTGGATGTGATTGATGTATGCAGTCGTCATGGTTGTTCTGAGACATCCCAGTTTGGACCTCTCCGGTCTGGGCATGTGCTCTGGATATGGTAGAACACCAATGATGGCGTCCTCTGTGGTTATGGCTCTGTATATCTTTTGTAATCAGGAAAGCCATTAGTGTACCCCCTTTAAAATTTAATTTCATTTTTTCATTTGTGAATTTTTCAAAAATGTTTTTTGTTTTCTTGCTGTTAATGGGTTTTTCAATCCTTTTGTCTTTAAGATCTGGAAGAGAGCATTTCCCTTCAATGGAAGAGCAGATGCTACAAATGGGCATAAAGTTTAATTTTCATTTAGGGGTCAGAAAACCAAGCTCCATAGACCGGACTGCTACTGACCTGACTGTTACAACGCTATTCTTGGTCATGTGGTTGCACACTCCAGGGTGCGGAAGTCAAGTTGTGTGATCTAATATTCTGCAGATCTGTGTGAAACACCACAAGGCATAGACGTGTCACCGAGCAAGCCCGCTTCCCTACAGCATATACTGTCCCTTGAGCTTCATTCATTTGCACCTTATGATATTTTTGGTTTATCATTATTTTTTTCTTAGAATTTAACAAATTTTGTAAAAAGAAGTATGTAATCAAAACCTCAGATTTCTTGGACTGACGTTGCAGTAGATTAGCCGGCTGATACTACTTTAATGTACAATGTTCATGTTCCCTGCTGTACTGTACTTTGCTGCTATTAATCTAAAACAACCCCTAACATTATGAGCATCTATTTATTATCTGTGGATCTAACGTTGCATCCTCTTGTGCCTTACTGACTGTTGTTCCTTACTAGCTTAAAGGGAATCCGTCACCATTTTTTGCCACCTAATCTGAGACCAGTATAATGTAGGTGCAGAGACCATTACTACAGCAATGTATCACTTACTGAGCTGCTTCTTCCAGTTTTGGTAGTCTGCTGGTGATAAAACAGGGATTTTTTCACTAGAGGACTAGTAAACTTGCTGACATGTAGTCCTCCATATTCATGGACTCTAACTTTCCCGTGTAAATAACATCAGAGAAAGACAAGGCCCTACCTTGTAGCCACCTGCTGTGTAATCATGATCTCTAGATAACCCCGCCGTCAACACTGGCAGCTCCCTACCTATGCACAATTTACATAGAAAGCTGGCAATCAGTGGTGTGTTACTGACCTCAGGATTCAGAGAACTAGTAGATCTGCAGCAGACACAACAGTAAAGCTAGGGTCACATGTTGCGACGCAGGAGCGATCATGACTGACGACCTACCTTATCATGATCGCTGCTGCGTCGTTACATGGTCGCTGGTGAGCTGTCAAACAGGCAGATCTCACTAGTGACCAGCCCCCAGCCAGCAGTGACATGTGGAAGCGATGCTGTGCTTGGTAACTAAGGGAAATATAGGGTAACCAAGCAAAATGCTTCGCTGGTTACCCGATATTTACCTTGGTTACCAGCACACACCGCTTAGCACTGGCTCCCTGCACTCCGAGCCAGAGTACACATCGGGTTAATAAGCAAACCTTTGCTTATTTACCCGATGTGTACTCTGGCTACACGTGCAGTGAGCAGGTAGCCGGCACTGGCAGCCTGAGAGCGGCGGACACTGGTAACCAAGGTAAATATCGGGTAACCAGTGAAGCACTTTGCTTGGTTAACCGATGTTTACCTTGGTTACAGCTTACCGCAGGTTGCCAGACGCTGGCTCCCTGCTCGCTTCAGTTCGTCGCTCTCTCGCTGTCACACACAGCGATGTGTGCTTCACAGCGGGAGAGCAATGTCCAAAAAATGAAGCAGGACATTCAGCAACGACCAGCGACCTCACAGCAGGGCCCAGGTTATTGCTGGATGTCACACACAGCGACGGGACGTCGCTGCTACATCACAGAAAATGGTGACTTAGCAGCGACGTCGTTGTCGCTGTGTGTGACACCACCTTAATTTTAGCAAAACTACAGCAAGTAGCTTAGTAAATGATACATCTTTGGAATCAGGGTCTCTTGCCTCTACATCTTGCTGCTCTCAGATGGGATAGCAAAAACTAGGTGACAGGTTTCCTTTTAAGAATTGAAGAACATGGCCATATAATAATTTATATATAATATATATTTTATGCAGGAATAGAGCACCCACAGCAATTCTTGGTGTCCTTACTCTACCTCAATTTGAGTTTGTTTTGGAATCTACAGATTTTGCAGACAAATCTTTCCATGTTTTTTCAGAAATGTCACTTCTAAACTTAGAAGTAATACTTGACCAAGCATTTTATGATGGTACACAGATTCCCTGCCTCTTCATAGCATGGAATCCAATTGGAAAGCCATAGATCACTAATATCTCCTGTGCCGTGTGGATCGGCCCCAAGATTTGTAGATAACTGAAGTACTTACGGGAACTAGTGTAATCTGAATAGTTAAAATGGCTTAAAGTGGTTTTCCAATAGGTCTAATCCACCTAAGCGCACATTTTATGATCACATTAGAGTCGGCCAAATCAGATTTTGTGTATGGGGGGGCCTCCTGATTGTCCCCCGACATGATATTGTAGGTAGGAATGATCAGCAATTGAAAGTTCCTTTTGTTTTCATGGGAGACCGGTTAACAATACATGAATACAGAGCTGAACAGAGTGCTCCTGTATGGGGGAGCTGGGAAAGATGATTGTCCAAATGTACATTCGGTAGACTGCCATCTCAAATATGTGGCTAATTTAAGAATAGACTATCGATGTTAAAGGGTTTGTCCCTTAGTGTTATACTGATGAACAATCCTTAGGCTAGGTTGTCAATATTAGATGGCTAGGGATGCGTCATCCGGCTCTTCCCGCTGCTGGCAAATGCAGGATGTGATCAGTTGTGGAGTGGAGTAACACAGCTCCGTTAACTGTATTGTTGCCACATTGGGGTTCTGCAGATCTGCCCCTATTCATTTTAATGTGGTACCCAGCAGAGCCCACTGTGCCGTTGGCAGAGCCCACTGTGCCGTTGGCAGAGCCCACTGTGCCGTTGGCAGAGCCCACTGTGCCGTTGGCAGAGCCCACTGTGCCGTTGGCAGAGCCCACTGTGCCGTTGGCAGAGCCCACTGTGCCGTTGGCAGAGCCCACTGTGCCGTTGGCAGAGCCCACTGTGCCGTTGGCAGAGCCCACTGTGCCGTTGGCAGAGCCCACTGTGCCGTTGGCAGAGCCCACTGTGCCGTTGGCAGAGCCCACTGTGCCGTTGGCAGAGCAGTGCTGTGCAGCTTTGCGACTGATCACATCTGGCCACCTCCAGCATCGGGAGCAGCTGATTGCTGGAGGTGCTGGTTCTCACACCCCCACAACTGAGGATAGGTCTGTAATATAAAAGTAGTGGACAACCCTTTTAATTGTTACAATTTTCTGTTTACTGCTTAGGCTGCTTTCACACTACGTCTTTTTAACATGCGTCCTGAACGTTTTTTTTGCTGCAAAAGCGGATCCTGCTTTTACAGCAAAAAATGCATGCAAACGCATGTCTTATTTTGCAGGATCCTGTCACTGGATGTTTAGGGGCGGGCATTGGAGTCATGTGATCGGGAGTGAGGGGAACTAAACGTGCCAGACTGGGAGCCGGCATCTGACATCTGCGAGGCTCGTAACCAAGGTAAACATCGGGTATACTTGCTTGGATACCCGATATTTACTTTGGTTACAAGCGTCTGCAGCTGCTAGGAGCCGGCTCCCTGCACACGTTACCAACGTAAACATCGGGTAACTAAGATAAGTGGTTACCCGATATTTACCTTGGTTACGAGTGTCCGCAGCTCTCAGGTGGGAGAGAGAGACAGGAGAGGGAGGGGGAGAGACAGGAGAGGGAGGCGAGAGGGAGGGGGAGAGAGACAGAGGGAGGAGAGAGAGAGACTGATCACGGAGGCTGGCTTCTGGGCATGCTCAGTAGAGCAAGCAGGATCCTGTCTATCAGCATGCCAGCGTTCACCTGCGTTTGCATGCTGTTTAGTCAGGATCCAGCAATTTGCAGAAGTTGGACGCAGCTCAAAAACGCTACAAGTAGCATTTTTGAAAGATGTTAAAAAACTGCAAGTCGCTGGATCCTCACTATAACGCACGCAAACGCAGGTGAACGCATGTTAACGCGAGTCCATTGCAAATGCATTGAAATGAAAACTTATTTGCACTGGATCCGTTTCTGCGTTAAAAAAACGTTCAGGACGCATGTTAAAAAGACGTAGTGTGAAAGCAGCCTTATAAAAGCTGTATGCAGTTATTACTTTACAGATGAATACAGGGACTTGTACCCATTAGTACATTAGATGGTTTATTTACCGTCATGTTAAGTGTCTAGTGTATATATTGTCACATGTAAATAGATTTTAAGTAAATTACGTATACTTTTGTGATTTTAATACAAATTGTATATTTATTATATTTGGAAAAGAGCTTTATGTATTTACTTTATTACTATGTAATTCTTCTGAAGAATCCAAAAATGAACAATAAAGTAACTATGAACACAATGAAAACTCTATTCATATTTATTAGCAGTCTGTACCAGAAGTAAAGATCAGTATGGTTAGGGTACATTTTCCATGAGACCATCCACCACTCTGCTTTTTGTTTTAGGGATCAGTCAGGGTCTCTGCATCTGAACCCCAGTGATTATAGCGTTTAACGTCACAATGTACCAATATGTACCCTTGAGGAAAAAACACAACAAAAACTAAAGATGACCAGTGTTGAGAATAAAAAACAATTTATTTTTTCTTTATCGCTCCTAATTGGGAGACCCAGACAATTGGGTGTATAGCTACTGCCTCCGGAGGCCACACAAAGTATTACACTTAAAAGTGTAAGGCCCCTCCCCTTCTGGCTATACACCCTCCCGTGAGATCACGGGCTCCTCAGTTTTCATGCTTTGTGCGAAGGAGGCACACATACACACATAGCTCCACTGTTTAGTCAGCAGCAGCTGCTGACTATGTCGGATGGAAGAAAAGAGGGCCCATATGGGGCCCCCAGCATGCTCCCTTCTCACCCCACTTTTGTCGGCGGTGTTTGTTAAGGTTGAGGTACCCATTGCGGGTACAGAGGCTGGAGCCCACATGCTGCATCCTTCCCCATCCCCCTTAGGGCTCTGGGTGAAGTGGGATTTACCGGTCTCCAGGCACAGAGACCGTGCTCCGTCCACAGCCCCTGGGGAATATGCTGGATATGGAGCGGAGTATCGTCAGGGACAGGGCCCTGCTACGCCAAGGTACTCTGTGTCCCCGTACAGTCCGCGCGCACACTGCAGCTTGCTGGGTGTGTTAGTGCGCCGGGGACAACAGCGCTGCGCGCTGGTGCCATTCCTATCTACAGCTTGCTGAGAGGGGACATGTATGTGAAACTGCCGCGCGGCCGCTGTTGTCAGTTTTTGCTGCGGCGCGGCTGGGACTTGTAGTGCGCCGGGGACTTCCGCGCTGGCCGTGCATATATCACGGCCGCGCTTATTACTAGAGTCCCCGGCTTTTGCGGCCTAGTTTCACTTTGTTCCCGCCCCCAGGCCTGCCAGTCAGGGGAAGGGCGGGATGCTGTACAGATTGTCAGCGCAGAGGGCTGGAGTCTGCTTTGCATACTCCAGCCCTCACACTGGGCACAGTGGGACGCCAGTTTCCCGCACTTTTGTTTGAGGCACGCCCACGATCCACCTCTCTTCTCAGGACGCCGGCAGCCATTCCTGTGTGCAGTCTGAGCTGGAGAGAGGAGGCTGGGAGACCCAGACACGGGATTCTGGTGCCCACACACCCGCTTTTCAGCGGGCGGTAAGCTGCCCTCAAGGGCTGACCCCCACTGGTGCCGAAGTGTATATTGTATTTTATGCTTACAGCTTTACATTGCACTGTACGGTCACTAGGGATCCTCTGCTATATACTCTCCTAGATTCTCAGAGGACACAACAGCATGTCGACCGCAAAAAGCAAAGGTGCCAAGGCACAGGTTTTCTATGCTGCTTGTACCGCTTGTGGGGCTGTTCTACCGGCAGGTTCCACTGACCCCCACTGTGTGCAGTGCTCGGCCCCTGTGGCACTTGCTCGGCCGGGGCCTCTGCTGGAGGTGACCCAGGCAGAACCGCCTGTAAATACTGTCCAGGTGACAGGGACGGAGTTTGCAGTCTTTGCTGACAGATTGTCTGTGACTATGACTAAAATTCTTGAAACATTGCAGTCTAGACCAGTACCTCAGGCCATGGGCACTGTTAACTCATTGCTCCCTGGTCCCCCTCAGTCGGAACAGCTCCTGGTTCCGGGGGTGTCTCTTGCATCCCAGGGTGATGGCTCTGACACGGACGACAGTCCCAGACAGCCTAAACGAGCTCGCTATGAGCGACCCTCGACTTCATCACACTGGTCAGGGTCTCAGCAGGACTCTCTGTATGATGAGGCGGAGATAGTTGATCAGGATTCTGATCCTGAAACCGCTCTCAATTTGGATACACCAGATGGTGACGCCATAGTGAATGATCTTATAGCGTCCATCAATAAAATGTTGGACATTTCTCCCCCTGCTCCTCCTGTGGAGGAGACAGCTTCACAGCAGGAGAAATTCCATTTCAGGTATCCCAAGCGTAAATTAAGTGTATTTCTGGACCACTCTGACTTTAGAGAGTCAGTCCAGAAACACCACGCTTATCCGGATAAGCGTTTTTCCAAGCGGCTTAAGGATACACGTTATCCTTTTCTTCGGCGCTCTATTGGGAGACCCAGACGATTGGGTGTATAGCACTGCCCTCCGGAGGCCACACAAAGCAATTACACTAAAAAGTGTAAGGCCCCTCCCCTTCTGGCTATACACCCCCAGTGGGATCACTGGCTCACCAGTTTTCTGCTTTGTGCGAAGGAGGTCAGACATCCACGCATAGCTCCACTGTTTGTAGTCAGCAGTAGCTGCTGGCTATATCGGATGGAAGAAAAGAGGGCCCATATGGGGCCCCCAGCATGCTCCCTTCTCACCCGCGGTGGTGCTTGTAAGGTTGAGGTACCTATTGCTGGTACGGAGGCTGGAGCCCACATGCTGTTTTCCTTCCACATCCCCTGGAGGGCTCTGTGGAAGTGGGATCTTGCCGGCCCCCAAACCCTGAGGCCGGGCTCCATCCACAGACCCAGAGAACCTGCTGGATTTGGAGCGGGAGTGCCGTTCAGGGACAAGACCCTGCAACTTTCAGGTACTCTGTGTCCCCAGCAGGCACGGACACTCTCAAGGCTTGCTGAGCGTTATAGTGCGCCGGGGACAGTAGCGCTGTGCGCTGGGGTTAGGTCACTGCAGCTTTGCTGAGTGACGTTACATGTTGGGAACTACTGCGCCGACCGCTACTGGAGCGGCGGCGCAGCTGCGACTTGTGGTGCGCCGGGGACTTTGCGCCGACCGCGCTTTTACGGCGGCGGCGCTTCTAACTTTAGCCCCCGGCTTCTGCGGCCTAGCGCCGCTTCGTTCCCGCCCCCACCCTGTCAATCAGGGTAGGGGAGAGACGCTGCTCAATTGGCAGCGCCGAGGGCTGGAGCCTTATTTACATGCTCCAGCCCTCTCACTAGGCACAGTGGGAAGCAGGCTTCCCGCTCTTCGTCTGTATACGCCCAGGGCCCGCCCCCCCTCTCCACAAGGACGCCGGCAGCCATTACACATGCGGTCTGGCTGGGGAAAGGCAGCAGGCTCTGGGAGACCCAGACTAAAGGGATTTCGGCGACCACACACCCGCTCCTAAGCGGGCGGTAAGCTGCACTTTAGTGCTGGCCCCACTAGTGCCTCAGTGTTATATTAGTGTACTTTTTTCTTGGTACCATATATATATATATAGTTGCACTGTAAGGTCGCTTCTTGGCTGGACACCCTGTACTGCTCTGAGGAGGCAGCAACATGTCATCCGCAAAACGCAAGGGTGCCAAGGCACAGGCTGTGTACACTGTTTGTACTGCATGTGGGGCTAATCTACCAGCAGGCTCCAATGACTCACATTGTGTGCAATGTTCAGTCCCAGTGGCACATCGTCAGCCAGAGCCTATGGTGGTAGTGGCCCAGGCAGAGACGCCTGTGAACCCTGCCCCGGTGACGGGGACAGACTTTGCAGCTTTTGCTGATAAAATGTCTGTGACTATGACAAAAATCCTGGAGACCTTGCAGTCCAGGCCAGTTACTCAGACCATGGACACTGCTGTGTCTATGCTCTCCGGTCCCCCTCAGTTGGAACTAATCCGTACTTCAAGGGGGTCTCAAGCATCACAGGCTGAAGTCTCTGACTCAGATGACAGTCCCAGGCAGCCTAAGCGAGCTCGCTGGGAAAGACCCTCGCCGTCATCACACTGCTCAGGGTCTCAGCGAGAAGAGTCTCTCTGTGATGAGACTGAGGACGGTGATCAGGATTCTAATCCTGAGGCCCCTCTCAATCTGGATGCCCCTGATGGTGACGCCATGGTTAATGACCTTATATCGGCAATTAATAGACTGTTGGATATTTCTCCCCCAGCCCCTTCTGCAGAGGAGGCAGCTGCACAGCAGGAGAAGTTCCATTTCCTGTATCCCAAGCGTAAATTAAGTGCTTTTTTGGACCACTCTGACTTCAGAGAATCGATCCAGAAACACGACGCTCATCCAGACAAGCGTTTCTCTAAACGTTCTAAGGATACCCGTTATCCTTTTCCCTCTGAGGTGGCCAAACGCTGGACCCAGTGTCCAAAGGTGGATCCCCCAATTTCCAAGCTTGCGGCTAGATCCATAGTCGCAGTAGAGGATGGCGCTTCACTTAAAGATGCCATCGACAGACAGATGGACCTTTGGTTGAAATCTGTCTATGAAGCTATCGGCGCGTCGTTTGCTCCAGCATTCGCGGCCGTGTGGGCACTCCAAGCTATTTCAGCTGGTTTAGCACAGGTGGATGCTATCATACATCCAGCAGTGCCGCAAGTGGCGTCCCTAACTTCGCAAATGTCTGCGTTTGCGACCTATGCTATCAATGCTGTCCTAGAATCTACGAGCCGTACCGCTATGGCGTCCGCCAATTCTGTGGTTTTGCGCAGAGCCTTGTGGTTAAAGGACTGGAAAGCAGATGCTGGTTCCAAAAAATGCTTAACCAGCTTGCCATTATCTAGAGACAGACTGTTTGGTGAGCCATTGGCTGAAATCATAAAACAGTCCAAGGGTAAGGACTCTTCCTTACCACAGCCCAGAGCAAGTAAACCTCAACAGAAAAAGTGGCAGTCGAGGTTTCGGTCCTTTCGAGGCTCGGACAAGGCCCAATTCTCCTCGTCCAAAAGGACTCAGAAAGAACAAGGGAGCTCAGATTCCTGGCGGGCTCACTCACGCCCCAGGAAAGCAAATGGAGGAACCGCTTCCAAAGCGGCTACCTCATGACTTTCGGCCGCCTCCCTCCGCATCCTCGGTCGGTGGCAGGCTCTCCCGCTTTTGCGACATTTGGCTGTCACAGGTCAAAGACCGGTGGGTAACAGACACTCTGTCTCGCGGGTACAGAATCGAGTTCAGTTCTCGGCCTCCACTTCGGTTCTTCAGAACCTCCCCACACCCCAACCGAGCAGATGCCCTGCTGCAGGCGGTGGACTCTCTAAGAGCAGAAGGAGTCGTGATCCCTGTCCCCCCTCAGGAACGGGGGCGAGGATTTTACTCCAATCTCTTTGTGGTTCCAAAAAAGGACGGCTCCTTCCGTCCTGTTCTGGACCTAAAACTGCTCAACAAGCATGTGAACGCCAGGCGGTTCCGGATGGAATCCCTCCGCTCAGTCATTGCCTCAATGTCTCAAGGAGATTTCCTAGCATCAATAGACATCAAGGATGCTTATCTCCACGTGCCGATTGCTACAGAGCACCAACGCTTTCTACGCTTCGTGATAGGAGACGACCATCTTCAGTTCGTAGCTCTGCCATTTGGTCTGGCGACAGCCCCTCGGGTGTTCACCAAGATCATGGCGGCAGTGGTAGCAGTCTTGCACTCTCACGGACACTCTGTGATCCCTTACTTGGACGATCTACTGGTCAAGGCACCCTCTCAAGAGGCATGCCAACTCAGCCTGAATGTTGCACTGGAGACTCTCCAGGCGTTCGGGTGGATCATCAACTTCCCAAAGTCAAATCTGTCACCGACCCAATCACTAACGTATCTTGGCATGGAGTTTCATACTCTCAAAGCGATAGTGAAGCTTCCGCTGGACAAGCAGCGGTCTCTACAGACTGGGGTGCAGGCTCTCCTTCAAAGTCAGTCGCACTCCTTAAGACGCCTCATGCACTTCCTCGGGAAGATGGTGGCGGCAATAGAGGCGGTTCCGTTTGCGCAGTGTCATCTGCGTCCACTTCAATGGGACATTCTCCGCCAATGGGACGGGAAGTCAACATCCCTGGACAGGAAAGTCTCCCTTTCCCAGACGGCCAAGGACTCTCTGCAGTGGTGGCTTCTTCCCACCTCATTATCACAGGGAAGATCCTTCCTACCACCGTCTTGGGCGGTGGTCACGACAGACGCGAGTCTGTCAGGGTGGGGAGCAGTCTTTCTCCACCACAGGGCTCAGGGTACGTGGACGCAGCAGGAGTCCACCCTTCAGATCAATGTTCTGGAAATCAGAGCAGTGTATCTTGCCCTACTAGCCTTCCAGCAGTGGCTGGAAGGAAGGCAGATCCGAATTCAGTCAGACAACTCCACAGCGGTGGCATACATCAACCACCAAGGGGGGACACGCAGTCGGCAAGCCTTCCAGGAAGTCCGGCGGATTCTGATGTGGGTGGAAGCCACAGCCTCCACCATATCCGCAGTTCACATCCCCGGCGTAGAAAACTGGGAAGCAGACTTCCTCAGTCGCCAGGGCATGGACGCAGGGGAATGGTCCCTTCACCCAGACGTGTTTCAGGAAATCTGTCGCCGCTGGGGGGTGCCGGACGTCGACCTAATGGCGTCACGGCACAACAACAAGGTCCCAACCTTCATGGCACGGTCTCGCGATCAAAGAGCGCTGGCGGCAGACGCCCTAGTGCAAGATTGGTCGCAGTTCCGGCTCCCTTATGTGTTTCCACCTCTGGCACTCTTGCCCAGAGTGCTACGCAAGATCAGATCCGATTGCAGCCGCGTCATACTTGTCGCCCCAGACTGGCCGAGGCGGGCGTGGTATCCGGATCTGTGGCAGCTCACGGTCGGCCAACCGTGGGCACTCCCAGACCGACCAGACTTACTGTCCCAAGGGCCGTTTTTCCATCGGAATTCTGCGGCCCTGAACCTGACTGTGTGGCCATTGAGTCCTGGATCCTAGCATCTTCAGGATTGTCTCAAGGGGTCGTTGCCACCATGAGACAGGCTAGGAAGCCCACGTCCGCTAAGATCTACCACAGAACGTGGAGGATATTCTTATCCTGGTCCTCTGCTCAGGGAGTGTCTCCCTGGCCATTTGCATTGCCTACCTTTCTTTCTTTCCTGCAATCTGGGTTAGAAAAAGGTTTGTCGCTCGGCTCCCTTAAAGGTCAGGTCTCGGCGCTATCCGTCTTTTTTCAGAGGCGTTTGGCACGCCTTCCTAAGGTGCGCACGTTCCTACAGGGGGTTTGCCACATCGTACCCCCGTACAAGCGGCCGTTAGATCCATGGGATCTGAACAGGGTACTAGTTGCCCTTCAGAAGCCGCCCTTCGAGCCTCTGAGGGAGGTTTCACTTTCTAGACTATCACAGAAAGTGGCTTTTCTGGTAGCGATCACATCTCTTCGGAGAGTGTCTGAGCTGGCAGCACTATCATCCAAGGCTCCCTTCCTGGTCTTCCACCAGGACAAGGTTGTGCTGCGCCCCATTCAGGAGTTTCTCCCGAAGGTGGTATCCTCTTTTCATCTTAATCAGGATATCTCTTTGCCTTCGTTTTGTCCTCATGCAGTTCATCGGTATGAGAAGGATTTACATTTGTTAGATCTGGTGAGAGCACTCAGAATCTACATTTCCCGCACGGCGCCCTTGCGCCGTTCGGATGCACTCTTTGTCCTTGTCGCTGGTAAGCGCAAAGGGTCGCAGGCTTCTAAGGCCACCCTGGCTCGATGGATCAAAGAACCAATTCTTGAAGCCTACCGTTCTGCTGGGCTTCCGGTTCCATCAGGGCTGAAGGCCCATTCTACCAGAGCCGTGGGTGCATCCTGGGCATTACGACACCAGGCTACGGCTCAACAGGTGTGCCAGGCAGCTACCTGGTCGAGTCTGCACACTTTCACCAAACATTATCAGGTGCATACCTATGCTTCGGCGGACGCCAGCCTAGGTAGAAGAGTCCTGCAGGCGGCAGTTGCCTCCCCGTAGGGGAGGGCTGTCTTGCAGCTCTAACATGAGGTATTTCTTTACCCACCCAGGGACAGCTTTTGGACGTCCCAATCGTCTGGGTCTCCCAATAGAGCGCCGAAGAAGAAGGGAATTTTGTTACTTACCGTAAATTCCTTTTCTTCTAGCTCTTATTGGGAGACCCAGCACCTGCCCTGTTGTCCTTCGGGATTTTTGGTTTGTTTGCGGGTACACATGTTGTTCATGTTGAACGGTTTTCAGTTCTCCGATGTTACTCGGAGAGAATTTGTTTAAACCAGTTATTGGCTTTCCTCCTTCTTGCTTTTGCACTAAAACTGGTGAGCCAGTGATCCCACTGGGGGTGTATAGCCAGAAGGGGAGGGGCCTTACACTTTTTAGTGTAATTGCTTTGTGTGGCCTCCGGAGGGCAGTGCTATACACCCAATCGTCTGGGTCTCCCAATAAGAGCTAGAAGAAAAGGAATTTACGGTAAGTAACAAAATTCCCTTCTTCCCCCAGACGTGGTCAAGGGCTGGACCCAGTGTCCCAAGGTGGACCCTCCAATCTCCAGGCTTGCAGCTAGATCCTTAGTTGCAGTGGAAGATGGGGCGGCACTTAAAGATGCCACTGACAGGCAGATGGAGCTCTGGTTGAAATCCATCTATGAAGCTATCGGCGCGTCGTTTGCTCCAGCATTCGCAGCCGTATGGGCACTCCAAGCTATTTCAGCTGGTCTTGCACAGGTTGACACGGTCACTCGTGCATCTGCTCCGCAGGTGGCACCCTTAACCTCTCAAATGTCTGCATTTGCGTCTTACGCGATTAATGCTGTCCTAGACTCTACGAGCCGTACGGCAGTGGCGTCCGCCAACTCCGTAGTTTTACGCAGAGCCTTGTGGTTAAGAGAATGGAAGGCAGATTCTGCTTCCAAAAAGTGTTTAACCAGTTTGCCTTTTTCTAGTGACCGACTGTTTGGGGAGCGCTTAGATGAGATCATTAAACACTCCAAGGGTAAAGATTCATCTTTACCTCAGCCCAGACAAAATAAACCCCAACAGAGGAGAGGACAGTCGGGGTTTCGGTCCTTTCGAGGCTCAGGCAGGTCCCAATTCTCCTCGTCGAAAAGGTCTCAAAAGGATCAGAGGAGCTCAGATTCTTGGCGAACTCAGTCACGCCCAAAAAAGACAGCCGGAAGACCCGCTACCAAGGCGACTTCCTCATGACTTTCGGCCTCCTCTCTCCGCATCCTCGGTCGGTGGCAGGCTCTCCCGCTTTGGCGACATTTGGCTGCCACAGGTCTAAGACCGTTGGGTGAGAGACATTCTGTCTCACGGGTACAGGATAGAGTTCAGTTCTCGTCCTCCAACTCGCTTCTTCAGAACTTCTCCACCTCCCGACCGAGCCGATGCTCTGCGGCTGGCGGTGGCCACTCTAAGAGCGGAAGGAGTGGTGACCCCCGTTCCTCTTCTGGAACAAGGTCACGGTTTTTACTCCAATTTGTTTGTGGTGCCAAAAAAGGACGGGTCTTTCCGTCCTGTTCTGGACCTAAAACTGCTCAACAAGCATGTGAAGACCAGGCGGTTCCGGATGGAATCCCTCCGTTCCGTCATCGCCTCAATGTCTCAAGGAGATTTCCTAGCATCAATAGACATCAAAGATGCTTATCTCCACGTGCCGATTGCTCCAGAGCACCGGCGTTTTCTACGCTTCGTTATAGGAGACGAACACCTTCAGTTCGTAGCCCTGCCTTTCGGTTTGGCGACAGCTCCAAGGGTCTTCACCAAGGTCATGGCAGCAGTAGTTGCAGTCCTGCACTCTCAGGGTCACTCTGTGATCCCTTACCTGGACGATCTACTTGTCAAGGCACCCTCTCAAGAGGCATGCCAAAACAGCCTGAACGTTGCACTGGAGACTCTCCAGAGTTTCGGGTGGATCATCAACTTTTCAAAGTCAAATCTCACCCCGACCCAATCGATAACATACCTTGGCATGGAGTTTCATACTCTATCAGCGATAGTGAAGCTTCCGCTGGACAAACAGCGTTCACTACAGACAGGGGTGCAATCTCTCCTTCAAGGCCAGTCACACCCCTTGAGACGCCTCATGCACTTCCTAGGGAAGATGGTAGCAGCAATGGAGGCAGTCCCTTTCGCGCAGTTTCATCTGCGTCCACTTCAATGGGACATTCTCCGTCAATGGGACGGGAAGTCGACGTCCCTCGACAGGAACGTCTCCCTTTCTCAGGCGGCCAAGGAATCCCTTCAGTGGTGGCTTCTTCCCACCTCATTGTCAAAGGGAAAGTCCTTCCTACTCCCATCCTGGGCGGTGGTCACGACGGACGCGAGCCTGTCAGGGTGGGGAGCAGTCTTTCTCCACCACAGGGCTCAGGGTACGTGGACTCAGCAAGAGTCCATCCTTCAGATCAATGTTCTAGAAATCAGAGCAGTGTATCTCGCCCTACAAGCCTTCCAACAATGGCTGGAAGACAAGCAGATCCGAATTCAGTCGGACAACTCCACAGCGGTAGCATACATCAACCACCAAGGTGGCACGCGCAGTCGGCAAGCCTTCCAGGAAGTCCGACGGATTCTAACGTGGGTGGAAGACACGGCTTCCACCATTTCCGCAGTTCACATCCCAGGCGTGGAAAACTGGGAAGCAGACTTCCTCAGTCGCCAGGGTATGGACGCAGGGGAATGGTCCCTTCACCCGGACGTGTTTCAGGAGATCTGTCGCCGCTGGGGGGTGCCGGACGTCGACCTGATGGCGTCACGGTACAACAACAAGGTCCCGGCTTTCATGGCACGGTCTCACGATCACCGAGCTCTGGCGGCAGACGCCTTAGTTCAAGATTGGTCGCAATTCCGGCTACCTTATGTGTTCCCACCTCTGGCATTGTTACCCAGAGTGCTGCGCAAGATCAGGGCCGACTGCCGTCGCGCCATCCTCGTCGCTCCAGACTGGCCGAGGAGATCGTGGTACCCAGATCTGTGGCACCTCACGGTAGGCCAACCATGGGCACTTACAGAACGACCAGACTTGCTATCTCAAGGGCCGTTTTTCCACCTGAATTCTGCGGCCCTGAACCTGACTGTGTGGCCATTGAGTCCTGGATCCTAGCGTCTTCAGGATTATCTCGAAATGTTATTACCACCATGAGGCAGGCTAGAAAACCATCCTCCGCCAAGATCTACCACAGGACGTGGAAGATATTCTTATCTTGGTGCGCGGCTCAGGGAGTTCCTCCCTGGCCTTTTGCATTGCCTACTTTTCTTTCCTTCCTGCAATCCGGGTTGGAAAAAGGTTTGTCGCTCAGCTCCCTTAAAGGACAAGTCTCAGCGCTATCTGTATTTTTTCAGAAGCGACTAGCACGACTTCCTCAGGTACGCACGTTCCTGCAAGGGGTTTGTCATATCGTCCCTCCTTACAAGCGGCCGTTAGAGCCCTGGGATCTGAACAAGGTTCTAATTGCTCTCCAGAAGCCGCCTTTCGAGCCTATGAAGGATGTTTCCCTTTCTCGTCTTTCACAGAAAGTGGCTTTTCTAGTAGCGGTCACGTCTCTTCGGAGAGTGTCCGAGCTAGCGGCGCTCTCATGCAAATCTCCCTTCCTGGTGTTTCACCAGGACAAGGTGGTTCTACGTCCGGTCCCTGAGTTTCTCCCTAAGGTGGTATCTCCCTTTCATCTCAATCAGGATGTCACATTACCTTCCTTGTGTCCTCATCCAGTTCATCAATTTGAGAAAGGTTTGCATTTGTTGGATCTGGTCAGAGCACTCAGGATCTACATTTCCCGCACGGCGCCCATACGCCGCTCGGATGCACTCTTTGTCCTTGTCGCTGGTCAGCGTAAAGGGTCGCAAGCTTCCAAATCCACCCTAGCTCGGTGGATCAAGGAACCAATTCTTGAAACCTACCGTTCTGCGGGGCTTCCGGTTCCTTCAGGGCTGAAGGCCCATTCTACCAGAGCCGTGGGTGCGTCCTGGGCTTTACGTCACCAGGCTACGGCTCAGCAGGTGTGCCAGGCGGCTACCTGGTCGAGTCTGCACACCTTTACCAAGCATTATCAGGTGCATACCTACGCTTCGGCGGACGCCAGCCTAGGTAGACAAGTCCTTCAGGCGGCGGTTGCCCACCTGTAGGACAGGGCTGTTTGACGGCCCTATCACGAGGTATTCTTTTACCCACCCAGGGACTGCTTTTGGTCGTCCCAATTGTCTGGGTCTCCCAATTAGGAGCGATAAAGAAGAAGGGAATTTTGTTTACTTACCGTAAATTCCTTTTCTTCTAGCTCCAATTGGGAGACCCAGCACCCGCCCTGTTTTCTTAGGGATTTTTGGTTTTTTCGAGTACACATGTTGTTCATGTTGAATGGTTTCAGTTCTCCGATGTTTCTTCGGATTGAATTTGTCTTTAAACCTGTTATTGGCTTTCCTCCTTCTTGCTTTTGCACTAAAACTGAGGAGCCCGTGATCTCACGGGAGGGTGTATAGCCAGAAGGGGAGGGGCCTTACACTTTTAAGTGTAATACTTTGTGTGGCCTCCGGAGGCAGTAGCTATACACCCAATTGTCTGGGTCTCCCAATTGGAGCTAGAAGAAAAGGAATTTACGGTAAGTAAAGAAAATTCCCTTCTTTTTTACATTATAAAAACTGTTCCACTCTTGTCCAATGGCTGTCTGGTATTGCAGCTTATCCCCATTTATTGAAAATAGAAGAAATTGAACTGCAGTGCAAGATGCAGCTCATTGACAAGAGTAGAGCTGTTTTATGGGGGTACAAATTCCATTTTTATCTAATTCTGGGCCCCTTTTAAATTGATAGGTCAGATATTGGGCAAGAACACTGAGCAGGGATTTAAAGTAACAACTTTTTTTTCTTTGTCGCTCCTAATTGGGAGACCCAGACAATTGGGTGTATAGCTATGCCTCCGGAGGCCACACAAAGTATTACACTAAAAGTGTAACGCCCCCTCCCCTTCAGCCTATACACCCCCCGTGCTGCTACGGGCTCATCAGTTTTTATGCTTTGTGCGAAGGAGGTCAGACATGCACGCATAGCTCCACAGCTTAGTCAGCAGCAGCTGCTGACTATGTCGGATGGAAGAAAAGAGGGCCCATAACAGGGCCCCCAGCATGCTCCCTTCTCACCCCACTCTTGTCGGCGGTGTTGTTAAGGTTGAGGTATCCATTGCGGGCACGGAGGCTGGAGCCCACATGCTGCTTTCCTTCCCCATCCCTCAATTAGGGCTCTGGGTGAAGTGGGATCCTTTCGGTCTCCAGGCACAGGAGACCGTGCTCCATCCACAGCTCCTGAGGACCCTGCTGGATAGGAGCCGAGTATCGTTCAGGGACATGGCCCTGCTACTTTGAGGTACTCTGTGTCCCCGTGGGGACCGCGCACAGCAACACTCCAGCATTGCTGGGTGTGCTAGTGCACCGGGGACAGCAGCGCTGACTGAGTTTGTGCCATTACACACTTCAGCGTCGCTGAGTGTGTTCGTGTAGGGGGACTGCCGCGCTGACCGCCGCTGCCATGGTTATCACTGCGGCGCGGCTGGGACTGTTAGTGCGCCGGGGACTTCCGCGCCGACCGCGCTTATACGGCGGCCGCGCTTATAACTCGAGTCCCCGGCTTTTGCGGCCTAGTCTCTTTTTCTTCCCGCCCCCAGCCCTGCCAGTCAGGGGAAGGGCGGGACGCTGTACAGGACGGCAGCACTGAGGGCTGGAGCATGCTTTGCATACTCCACCCCCCTCACTCTGCACAGTGGGGCACCAGTTCCCGCACTTTTCTGGGTCACGCCCACGGCTCCCTCCTCTCCTCAGGACGCCGGCAGCCATTCCTCTCAGCTCTGCTAACGCTGGAGAGGAGAGACAAGCTCAGGGAGACCCAGGCAGGAATTCTGGTGCCCACACAACCGCTTTGCGCAGGCGGTAAGCAGCACCTGTGGTGCTGGCCCCACTAGTGCAGAAGTGTACTTATAGATTATATGATTATAGACTATACTTTACACTGTATGGTGCACTGTTGATTTTTGGCTATATACCCTCCTGTATTGCTCAGAGGAGACAACAGCATGTCGTCCACAAATAGCAAGGGTGCCAAAGCACAGACTTACTATGCTGCCTGTGCAGCATGTACGGCTATACTGCCGGCAGGTTCCACTGACCCTCATTGTGTGCAATGCTCGGCCCCTGTGGCACTTTCTCAGCCGGAGTCTGCTAAGGGTGGCCCAGGGAGAACCACCTGTTAACACTGTCCAGGTGACAGGGACGGAGTTTGCAGTTTTTACTGAAAGACTTTCTGAGACTATGGCTAAGATATTAGAAGCCTT
Source organism: Anomaloglossus baeobatrachus (assembly GCF_048569485.1). Classification (NCBI taxonomy): domain Eukaryota; kingdom Metazoa; phylum Chordata; class Amphibia; order Anura; family Aromobatidae; genus Anomaloglossus; species Anomaloglossus baeobatrachus. Next base: position 217,217,012 of record NC_134358.1, on the reverse strand, counting down.
GCAGTCCAGGCCGGCATCTCAAGCCATGGGCACTGTGGAATCATTGCCCCCTGGTCCCCCTCAGTTGGAACAGCAATGTCCTCCCGGGGTGTCTCATGGATCCCAGGGTGAGGTCTCTGACACGGACCGCAGCCCCAGACCGACTAAGCGAGCTCGCTATGAAATCCCCTCGACATCATCACAATGTTCAGGGTCTCAGCGAGAGGACTCTCTGTATGATGAAGCGGAGGTAGCTGATCAGGATTCTGATCCTGAAGCCGCTCTCAACCTTGATACTCCTGATGGGGACGCCATAGTGAATGATCTTATTGCGTCCATCAACAGGTTTCCCAAGCGTACAAAGAGTATGTCTCTGGACCACTCTGACTTCAGAGAGGCAGTCCAGAAACACCGAGCTTGTCCAGATAAGCGTTTTTCCAAGCGCCTTAAGGATACACGTTACCCTTTCCCCCCTGACGTGGTCAAGGGCTGGACTCAGTGTCCCAAGGTGGATCCTCCAATCTCCAGACTGGCGGCTAAATCCATAGTTGCAGTGGAAGATGGAGCTTCACTCAAGGATGCCACTGACAGACAGATGGAGCTCTGGTTGAAATCCATCTATGAAGCTATCGGCGCGTCTTTTGCTCCAGCATTCGCAGCCGTATGGGCACTCCAAGCTATCTCAGCTGGTCAGGCGCAAATTGACGCACTCACACGTACGTCTGCGCCGCAAGTGGCGTCCATAACCTCTCAAAGGTCGGCATTTGCGTCTTACGCTATTAATGCTGTCCTGGACTCTGCGAGCCGTACGGCGGTTGCAGCCGCCAATTCGGTAGCAATACGCAGGGCCTTGTGGCTGCGGGAATGGAAGGCAGATTCGGCTTCCAAAAAAGTGCTTAACTGGATTGCCATTTTCTGGCGACCGTTTGTTTGGTGAGAGATTGGATGAAATCATCAAACAATCCAAGGGAAAGGAAACATCCTTACCCCAGGCCAAACCAAAAACACCCCAACAGAGGAGGGGACAGTCGAGGTTTCGGTCCTTTCGGGGTGCGGGCAGGTCCCAATTCTCCTCGTCCAAAAGGCCTCAGAAGGATCAGAGGAACTCCGACGCATGGCGGTCTAAATCACGCCCTAAAAAGACCGCCGGAGGTGCCGCTACCAAGGCGGCTTCCTCATGACTTACGGCCTCCTCACACCGCATCCTCGGTCGGTGGCAGGCTCTCCCGCTTTTGCGACACCTGGCTGCCACAAGTAAAAGACCGTTGGGTGAGAGACATTTTGTCTCACGGTTACAGGATAGAGTTCAGCTCTCGTCCTCCGACTCGATTCTTCAGAACATCTCCGCCTCCCGAGCGAGCCGAGGCTCTTCTGCAGGCGGTGGGCATTCTGAAGGCAGAAGGAGTGGTGGTCCCGGTTCCTCTTCAGCAACAGGGTCACGGTTTCTACTCCAACCTGTTTGTGGTTCCAAAGAAGGACGGGTCCTTCCGTCCTGTTTTGGACCTAAAGCTGCTCAACAAACACGTAAGGACCAGGCGGTTCCGGATGGAATCCCTCCGCTCCGTCATCGCCTCAATGTCCCAAGGAGATTTCCTAGCATCGATCGATATCAAGGATGCTTATCTCCACGTACCGATGGCTCCAGAGCATCAGCGCTTCTTGCGCTTCGCCATAGGAGACGAACACCTTCAGTTCGCGGCACTGCCGTTCGGCCTGGCGACAGCCCCAAGGGTTTTCACCAAGGTCATGGCTACAGTAGTTGCGGTCCTCCACTCTCAGGGTCACTCAGTGATACCTTACTTAGACGATCTGCTGGTCAAGGCACCCTCTCAAGAGGCATGCCAACACAGCCTCAACGTTACTCTGGAGATTCTCCAGAGTTTCGGGTGGATCATCAATTTTCCAAAGTCAAATCTGACACCGGTCCAATCGCTGACATATCTTGGCATGGAGTTTCATACTCTTCCAGCGATAGTGAAGCTTCCGCTGGACAAACAGCGTTCACTACAGACAGGGGTGCAATCTCTCCTTCAAGGTCGGTCACACCCCTTGAGGCGCCTCATGCACTTCCTGGGGAAGATGGTGGCAGCAATGGAAGCAGTCCCTTTCGCGCAGTTTCACCTGCGTCCTCTTCAATGGGACATCCTACGCAAGTGGGACAGGATGCCGACGTCCCTAGACAGGAACGTCTCCCTCTCTCAGGCAACCAAAGCTTCCCTTCGGTGGTGGCTTCTTCCCACCTCATTATCGAAGGCGAAATCCTTCCTACCCCCATCCTGGGCGGTGGTCACGACGGACGCGAGTCTGTCAGGGTGGGGAGCAGTTTTTCTCCACCACAGGGCTCAGGGTACGTGGACTCAGCAAGAGTCCTCACTTCAGATCAATGTTCTGGAGATCAGGGCAGTGTATCTTGCCCTAAAAACGTTCCAGCAGTGGCTGGAAGGCAAGCAGATCCGAATTCAGTCGGACAACTCCACAGCGGTGGCTTACATCAACCACCAAGGTGGGAGGTGGGACACGCAGTCGGCAAGCCTTCCAGGAAGTCCGGCGGATTCTGCTGTGGGTGGAAGCCACAGCATCCACCATATCCGCAGTTCACATCCCAGGCGTAGAAAACTGGGAAGCAGACTTTCTCAGTCGCCAGGGCATGGACGCAGGGGAATGGTCCCTTCACCCGGACGTGTTTCAGGAGATCTGTTGCCGCTGGGGGATGCCGGACGTCGACCTAATGGCGTCACGGCACAACAACAAGGTCCCAACATTCATGGCTCGATCTCAAGATCACAGAGCTCTGGCGGCAGACGCCTTAGTTCAGGATTGGTCGCAGTTTCAGCTTCCTTATGTGTTTCCTCCTCTGGCACTGTTGCCCAGAGTGTTACGCAAGATCAGGGCCGACTGCCGCCGCGCCATCCTCGTCGCTCCAGACTGGCTGAGGAGGTCGTGGTACCCGGATCTGTGGCATCTCACGGTCGGCCAACCGTGGGCACTGCCAGACCGACCAGATTTGCTGTCTCAAGGGCCGTTTTTCCATCTGAATTCTGCGGCCCTCAACCTGACTGTGTGGCCATTGAGTCCTGGATCCTAGCGTCTTCAGGATTATCTCTAGTAGCAGTCACCTCACTTCGGAGAGTGTCTGAGTTGGCAGCGTTATCATGCAAAGCCCCTTTCCTGGTGTTTCACCAGGACAAGGTGGTTCTGCGTCCGGTTCCGGAATTCCTCCCTAAGGTGGTATCCCCTTTTCATCTCAATCAGGACATCTCCTTACCCTCGTTTTGTCCTCATCCAGTTCACCAATGTGAAAAGGATTTGCACTTGTTAGATCTGGTGAGAGCACTCAGACTCTACATTTCTCGTACGGCGCCCCTGCGCCGCTCGGATGCACTCTTTGTCCTTGTCGCTGGCCAGCGTAAAGGGACACAAGCTTCCAAATCAACCCTGGCTCGGTGGATCAAGGAACCAATTCTCGAAGCTTACCGTTCCTCGGGGCTTCCGGTTCCCTCAGGACTGAAGGCCCATTCTACCAGGGCCGTGGGAGCGTCCTGGGCCTTGCGACACCAGGCTACGGCTCAGCAGGTGTGTCAGGCAGCTACCTGGTCGAGCCTGCACATATTCACGAAACACTATCAAGTGCATACCTATGCTTCGGCAGATGCCAGCCTAGGTAGGCGAGTCCTTCAGGAGGCAGTGGCCCACCTGTAGGAAGGAGCCGTTACGGCTCTATTATGAGGTATTATTTACCCACCCAGGGACTGCTTTTGGACGTCCCAATTGTCTGGGTCTCCCAATTAGGAGCGACAAAGAAGAAGGGAATTTTGTTTACTTACCGTAAATTCCTTTTCTTCTAGCTCCAATTGGGAGACCCAGCACCCGCCCCTGTTTTTGTATACACATGTTGTTCATGTTAAATGGTTTCAGTTCTCCGATATTCCTTCGGATTGAGTTTACTTTAAACCAGTTTATAATTTTTTCCTCCTTCTGGCTTTTGCACCAAAACTGATGAGCCCGTAGCAGCACGGGGGGTGTATAGGCTGAAGGGGAGGGGCGTTACACTTTTAGTGTAATACTTTGTGTGGCCTCCGGAGGCATAGCTATACACCCAATTGTCTGGGTCTCCCAATTGGAGCTAGAAGAAAAGGAATTTACGGTAAGTAAACAAAATTCCCTTCTTTTTAATGTAACTATTAATCTATTTCACTATTTTTCCTCTTTCTCTCTCAAACACCACCCTGCATTGCTGTTATAATGCCTAATTCACGCCGTCTCAGAATCTGCTTTCAATCTACACTCTATTTACAATCGGAGTATGAGACTTTCCCTGTCTGAGCCTCTGCTGTGATCCGCTGATCTGTAAATATTGTGGACTCTTGCTGAGCAGCAGTCGAAAGCAGATCCTGAGGGAGCTTGAACAAGGCCATTACAACACTGTGACCAATAAATAACTTTGGCAAGGTTAATCACTTAATGAATAAAATATACATGTTCTAGGCAATCACATCATTTCCAACCTTACAGTTTCTCTGTAAGCTACGCTCCCACAATGAGTTTTAGGTGAGTTTTTCACACTGGATTTTCATTGTCAAAAATGCAGCATCTGGGGGGGCGGAGCCTGGACCGGGATGTGAGCACACACAGGGAGACACTCCTGCTGACTCACCATGATACCGCTGGAGCCGCCGCACGGCTGACGATTATAGTGACACCGGAGGGCAGGGGAAGGTACCGGCATACAGCAGGAGAAGTCTCAGCTCCTGAACCGGCAGCATGTCCAGGTGGCGACAGAGGGAAGTTGGAGCAGGCAGAGGGCCTGGATCACAAAATGGCTCCGAGGTCAGAGAGGAGGCGGAGAAAGCAAACACAGCCTGCCAGCATCGCATGGAAGCAGCTGCAAAACTTGCACAGTTTGCAAGACAATCAGAGGAATCTCTGGAGGACAAACAGGAGGAGGATTCAGGAGAGCAGCAGGCAGCAGAGGAAATACAGGAGAACCCCACTATTAAGGATGTGTTTCAGGTGGGCTCCTTTTGCAAACAGGCCCTCACAACATTAACCCAGCAGGTGCTGGGAATACAGGGAGATATAGCTACTCAAAAAAGATCAGAAGAAAACTAATATGAGAACCAGTGCTGTAGAGGAAAGAGTGGGGGCAGCTGAGGATTATATAGTTACACTGCAAAAAGCAGAGAAAAAGTTCCAGCAGCAAATATCTGAGTTGTCCGTGAAAACGGATGACTTGGAGAACCGTTCCAGGAGGAACAATAACTGGTGGGCATCCCGGGAAAAAAAAGAGGGAAGAAATCCTACTGAATTCATAGAAACGTGGCTTAAAGAAAAGATTGGCGCTGATAATTTGACCTACTTATATGCAATTGAGAGGGCGCAGAGAGTCTCAATGCAACCACAACCACCTGGCAAGGGGCCACGTATGATGCTGGTGAAACTGCTTAACTACAGGGACCGGGATATTATTCTACGCAAGGCGCGGGATCTGGAGAACCTGACAATTGATGTGCACCCAGTGGCTATATAGCCTGACTACTCTGTACCGGTACAGAAGCAAAGAATGCAATGTACAGGGGTAAAGAGTCAACTCCGTGAGCTGGGGGTTAAATATTCCATGATGTACCCAGCAAAACTTTGAGTAGCAGCACTGGAGAAGGTGCACTTTTTTCTTGATCCAGAGGAGGCCATGAAATGGATAGACACCTATGCAAGAAAGCTGCAAACAGGAGGATAGAAGCTGGCTATGAGTGACACTGCAATTTCGTGATTTTCCTGGACTACAGGACTGGCTACTCATAAGTATTTGTATATGTTAGAGGAGAAGGAGACTTCATAAGCCCATTTTTATGGCAGTGATGGTAAACTTCTTTTTTTTTTTTCTCCCTTTTCTCTTCCAGGTTATTATTGTTGATCTGTTGCTCCTGTCCCTGAGTGTTAGATGGGGCAGGGAGAAGTTTCTTAACACTAAGCTGGACAATGACAGGAGGAGGATAATAATTCCCCTCTTTTTTTTTTTTTTTTTTCTTCTGGCCGTGCGGCGGCGATTGATAAATGTTTAAGTTTTCAAAAATTCATGTTAGTAGTTTACATTATATGATATATGCAAATGAAAACAAATTTGGTGAAGGCGGGAGGTGAGTTAGGGGGTTCTGCTCACTGGGATGAGACAGGTTTGGTATGAGAGAAAAGGAGAAAGGAGGTTGACCGGTCTAGGGGAGACTGACCTCATTCCCTATAAGGGAGTTAAAGATGTAAATCGGAGGTGCAGGAGTTTTGTTAGGGTGGTTCTAAGGGGCGGGTTAGGGAAGGGAAAGACTCAGGGTACAGAGGGACAGGATGTTTGTTTAAAGATAACCAGTAATTTTCAACATGGAGATTAAAATATTATGTTGGAATGTAAGGGGACTGTCAGAGGTAGAAGAGACGCAATGATAAAATATATGCTAGACCAGAGACCATCAATAATGTGTTTATTGGAGACGCATTTGACGAGCGAAACGACAAATGTACTGAACAAGCGATGGGTGCAAAAGGCGTATCACTCTACTTTTTCTACTTATGCTAGAGGGGTCTCTGTGTTGGTCCATAGATCCGCCCTATATGAAGAAGTGGAGACATGGATAGATACAGAGGGACAATATGTAATGGTAATCTGTAAGTTGTATGGACAATTATTATGCATTACTGCTATATATGTTCCACCGCCTTACACTAGTCTCAAAATTAGAGAGGGGAGAGAGCGTTCGGCTAAATGGGGGAATTTGCCATTCTTGTTGGTCGGTGACTTTAATAATGTCATAAATGCATATTGGGACAGGAGCAGAAACTCACGGGAGGCGAGGAGGGACGGAGCGATAGCATTTGATATCTTTATTCAAGAATTGGGGTTGGTAGACATTTGAAGGATAAGGAATTTAGGGGTGACCTGTTTTTCCTGTCACTCAGCCACCCATGGTACGCTTTCCCGTATAGACCTGGCCTTGGGAAATTAAATGATGGATTCTGGAATTTCAAATGTTGAATATTTGGCTAGAGTAATATCGGGTCATAGTCCAATACTGGTGTCTATTAAAAAACTGGGAGTAAGGGAGAGGCTAACAAGAGAATGGAAGCTACATCCGGTTTGGGTAAAAAGTATTGACATGGACGGTATAGCCAGTGAGATTCTGGAATATTTTGCTCTTAATAGAGGTAGTGCGGATCCATTGGTAGTTTGGGACGCCATGAAGGCATACCTGAGAGGCCTTTTATTTAGAGACGTTTGTCGGTGTAAGTCTCGTAGTAGACGGGGAAATTGATTGCTTAGAGGTCTTGAAGGGAGCAGAAGAAGAGATGGTAACACAGGCCACACCAGAGAATAGGCAGAAGCTAAAAGCAGCTCAGGAAGAAGTTAATAAGATGCTATTGGAGAAAGTAGCTAGAAAGCAGGCTTTTCAAAAAGAGAACTTTTATGCGGAGGGAGAAAAGGTGGGACATCTGCTGTCGGTGGTGACGGCAGCCCAGAGACAATCATCCTTTGTGCATTGCATTCGCACCACAACGGGATGTACTATATACGACGATTATACCTTAACATGCAACTGCCGGTGGACAATCCGGGACAGAGAGTAATAGCTTCATTAGATGCTCATAAAGCATTTGACAGTGTAGAATGGGGATACCTGTGGGGAGTGCTAAGACATATGGGATTTGGCCCTAATTTTATATCCTGGATACAGCTGTTATATACTAGACCAGTGGCTAAAGTGAGGATTAATGGAATGTTGTCACACACGGTGGCTCTACAAAGGGGTACTCGCCAAGGATGTCCGCTCTCGCCTCTCCTTTTTGCTCTGCAGTGGAACCACTGGCGGCTGCTATACGGCAGAACAGAGACACAAAGGGATTTGTATATGGCCATCTAGAAGAGAAGATGGCCCTCTATGCAGACGACATTCTATTGTTTCTGGGAGACCCAGGGGCATCGTTGAGCTGTGCCATGCAGGTGATCGAGCGGTACGGGGAGATCTCTGGACTATCAATTGGACCACATTGAATCTGTTTCAGGTGGACGCGGGAGTGGATAGGTCGATCCTGGGTGATGAGGTCAACAGACTGCGGGTTGTGGACCAGTTTAGATATCTGGGCATTCAAGTATCCATGCCAACTGGGAATTACATTACTATTAATCTAGTCCCTTTGCTGAAGCAACTGCGAACTAAGATAACTGCTTGGAATAAGCTTTATTTGTAAAGTAATAGGACATATTAATCTTATTTAAATGGTGCTTATGCCCAAGATACTCTGTGTTGCACAATTCTCCTGTTTGGATCCCTCAGAGTCACTTTAAGGAGATTGATTCCATGTTCCGTGCTCTAATATGGAAGAACAAACAAGCCAGACTTAAACTCGAGACGCTACAGAGACCGAAGGATGAGGGGGGGCTAGCACTACCAAATCTGGGAATATATTATCTGGCAGCTCAGAGTCAACATTTCAGGGGATGGGCAGATTTGGGGGTGGTAGACCCAGCATCCAGACTGTTAGGGCATGTTCTGCATCGGAAACCATTAGTGTTTGGACTGGAGGACGGATCATTTGGGAGAATAGGAAAAACAAGCCCCACACTTAAGCTGGTGTCACACATAACGACGACGACAACGACGTCGCTGCTACGTCACCATTTTCTGTGACGTTGCAGCGACGTCCCGTCGCTGTCGCTGTGTGTGACATCCAGCAACGACCTGGCCCCTGCTGTGAGGTCGCCGGTCGTTGCTGAATGTCCAGCTTCATTTTTTGGTCGTCACTCTCCCGCTGTGACACACACATCGCTGTGTGTGACAGCGAGAGAGCGACGAAATGAAGCGATCAGGAGCCGGCACTGGCAGCTGCGGTAAGCTGTAACCAGCGTAAACATCGGGTAACCAAGGGAAGACCTTTCCCTGGTTACCCGATGTTTACGCTGGTTACCAGCCTCCGCTCTTGCTGCTAGTGCCGGCTCCTGCACTGTGACATGTGGCTGCAGTACACATCGGGTAATTAACCCGATGTATACTGTAGCAAGGAGAGCAAGGAGCCAGCGCTAAGCAGTGCGCGCGGCTCCCTGCTCTCTGCACTGTGACATGTAGCTGCAGCACACATCGGGTTAATTAACCCGATGTGTGCTGCAGGAGAGCAAGGAGCCAGCGCTAAGCGCGGCTCCCTGCTCTCTGAACATGTAGCACAGCGACCTTATGATCGCTGCTTCTGCTGTGTTTGACAGCTAAGCAGCGATCATAACAGCGACTTACAAGGTCGCTGTTACGTCACCGAAAATGGTGACGTAACAGCGACGTCGTTGTCGCTGTCGTTTAGTGTGACACCAGCTTTAGCCTGATGAATAGAATCTGGATGAAGATCAAGCAAATAAGAGGGATTACAGCAATAACTGAATTCTCTCCATTGTGGGACAATGAAAACTGCTCTGAGATATACAAGATAGACAAAATTAAGGAATGGGCACGTAAAGGTATATGGTATATGGGACAAATTCTTAGCCAGGGACGTCTGAAATCGTTTACAGAAATACAGGATGAGTAGGGATATCCCCACTTGGGTGGTACCAGTACAAACGGTTGGCGCATGCAGTGGTGGCTCAGGGGGTTATACAATCATTTCTGGTACAGGCAGACCTAGTACTGAAATATGTGTGTAGTAGTGGACCCACAAGAGGAATCATATCTACTATATATAGGGACCTACTGCATACATACTTGCTTGATCACCCTGTAAACATTAGGACTAAATGGGAGGCAGAGCTAGAAGGGATCACTGATGAGGTATGGGATAGTGTTTTGGAATACGTACCGAAATTATCAATGAGTGAACCAGCAAGATTATCCCACCTCTACGTGGTGCATAGGGCATATAGATCCCCGCTAAATATGTGTAAAATAGGATTGAGGAGTAACTCCGACTGTCCTAGATGTAATGGAGAAGGTGGCGGCATTTTCCACATGATGTGGATGTGCCCCAGGTTGGCACCCTTTTGGATAACTGTTCTTAATAGAATAGAAGGAGTTTATAGATGTAAACTTCCCAGACAACCCCTGGTATGTCTTTTAGGTTACGTGGAAGAAATTAGAGTAGACAACAATTTTAAAATAGTGATAGCCAGACTGCTGTATGCGGCAAGGAAAGTAATTGCCAAACACTGGATGCAGGGGGACCCACCGACTAGAGGGGAATTTGTCACATATGTTAATCATATTGTTCGAATGGAGAGAAAACAATAGAAACAATAGGAAACAACTTGCACTTTTTGATAGATTGTGGAACCCGTGGTTGCAATATGGATAAATATTAGAGTTGGGAGATGTTGGACTAGGGGCAGAGATAGTTAGTTCTATACATTCCAATATATGCTATTGAAGGGTTAAAATGTAAGATCTTTGATATTGATATGGGTAATATGTACGCTGAGGGGGAGGGGATGTTGGAGAGGAAAAGTTTATAGTTCTGCTCATTATTGCTGAAAATTTAACACATGTTTTGTATACTTGGTGAAAAATAAAAATGTATTTGATTAAAAAAAAAATGCAGCATCTAACAGTTGAAGCAAAGTGGATGTGATTTATAGAAATCTCATGCTCACTGCATTTCTTTTATTTATTCATCGTAAACTGACCTATGGTGCGTGTTTTCAATCCGCAACAATTCCATTTCTCTACCGTACTCGAGTGTTATGTACAGATTTTGTTCCCATAGAAGTGCATTAGATGCAGAAAATTCGAGGGAAAAAAACTACACTGCCTTTTTATTGGGTTTCCATGGCGTAAGTCCATGTTCATATTACATGCATTTGACTGTATCAATAAGGTTTTGTCAAAGCCAAATACCAGGATTAATCCAAAAGAAAATAGTTTTGTTTAAAACCGGACATACCAAAGAGCAAAACTACAGCATTAAAAAGGCATATAAAAAAAATGAAACATACACTAGTAACCTAATTTGCTTAATAGGGGGAGTAATGCTGCAGAAAATCTGCAACATCAAAAATTCAAAAACTGCTCTTCATAGGAACGAAGCCTGTGGATCAGATCTGTTAGTCCACTTACAAATAGGCAAAATATACATTTATTGTACTTCATATTTACATGTAGATTTATATGTGGTCATATCGAATTAAAAAGATCAAGGGAAATGAAATTTAATTTTGCCTTCTTACATCAGTTTTCCACCAAAGTTGTTATTTTCATGTTTTGTAGAATATTCAGTATAGGTCGTAGATATAGAGGCTTCCAGCCAGTCTTGCTTTTCTAGAACTTCTTACAGCTGCTACCACAACCTGTTTCTGAAAAGATTAAGTGAGTAATTAAATGCCTCTGTACATACAGTTCCCACTGATCTCAATAATAAAGCTGTACGCTGCCAGCTCCCTCTAGTGGTGGCTACAGGTCTGCCCCCTTGCACCAATCTTGTGCACAAATTGTCTGATATTGCAGCATATTTGCCTTGAGTTGAATATTCTTTAAAAGCACAGCCGCCGCTCATGGTCCGTTATAAAACCAGCATCACCCTATAGTGTTTGTTTGGCATATTGTGTAAAATAGATATACACACTGTATATACTGTATAACACACACACACACACACACACACACACACACACACTGTTTCCCCAAAAATAAGACAGGATGTCTTGTATTTTGTATTGGTGTCAGTGATTGGGTCACCTGTTAATGATAAATTAATACCCCCCACCCCCCGTGCTGGCATCAGTGATTGGAATGTGTTAATAACAAACAAATATTCATCCCCTCCCCCGGACCATAATCCCACCCACCCCTCCTTGCGGGATTATGGGAGGGGGTGAATATTAATTTCATTAGCTAGCCAGCATGTGACTATAAACTGCTGTGCTTACAGTAGCACAACGGTGTAACGTACACCAATAAAAGTTAGATATCCTGAAAGAGCTTCCTAAGCACTGTTACAGGCTACTTATTAGTATGATGATCAGCATCTAGGGTTTACTTTTGGATTAGGGCTTATATCATCTCCAAAAAAGCAAAAACAAAATTATACTAGGGCTTATTTTAAGGGAAACTGCGAGTGTAATATATTTAGGCTACGTGCGCACACTGCAGTTTTTTCTTCAGCAAAAAACATACCCTGTGGCCAAAAAAAGCATAAAAAAGCATGCATTTTTGGCATGTTTTGGTGCGTTTTTGGTCCAATGATGGGTAGTTTTTGCCCATGCATTTTTTTTAAAGGAAAAACAAAATAGGATAATTGATGACCCAAAAAAAGCGCTAGAGGGGTCAAATCAACAATATGAATCAAAGTATAGTACACCCTTGCATGGTGATCAAAACACAATCAATTGAAAACACGAATAGAAGAACCAAAGCAAATAGCCAAAAATAAAATGTAAATTTCATTTGAAATTATTACATATGTGATTGATTTATTTATCCAGTCTCCTGGTGTCATATGAGCTTTGTTGTGTGGTTTGGCTGCATTCCTTACCTCTCCCTCTGCTGTGTTGTGCTGTCTTTTTCAATCACTATTTTGCACCTTGTATTTTAATTATTTTACATAAAATTTTAATTTTATTTTTGGCTATTTGCTTTGGTTCTTGATAGCTAGAATACATAGAAAAAATAGAAAGTATAGATAAAACTTATAGAATAGAAAAAAATAACATAACTCCATAGAGGGATAGCTAGCTTGACCAGCTGTTTTATTAATTATATACTGGTAAAAAAAAAAAATTACATGGGGTCGCCCCCATTTTTCATATCCAGCACAGGAACAGCAGCAGATGTGGGCTGCTACCCTCAGCTGTCTGCTGCACATTGGCTGGTGATGAAAAATTGAGAGCATCCCACGTGCTTTTTTTTAAATGATGTAGGGTCCCCTCCATTTTTCCCAAAACAAGCCAAGGTGCAGCAGACAACTGTGGGGACTGATATTATTAGGGTGGGAAGGGCCATGGTTGTTTGGCCCTTTCCAGCTTAACAATAGCAGCCTGCAGCCGCCCCAGAAGTGGCGTATCCATTAGATGCGCCAATTCTGGCACTGGACTTGGCTCATCCCATTGCACTGGTGCGGTGGTAATCGGGGTAATAAGTTAATATCAGCTCATAGCTGCCACTAAGTCCTAGATAAGTGATGGCAGGTGTCTTATCGAACAACCCCAATTACTAACCGGTAAGTGAAAGTAAATAAACACAAACACCAAAAAAAAATCCTTTATTTGAAATAAGACAAAAAAGCATCATCTTTCATCACTTTATTAACACCCAAAACACCCCTGCAGGTCCGAAGTAATCCACCCGAGGTCCCATGATGCTCACAATAAGCGCCATAGAACATGATTGCCCGCTGTGAGCTCTACGCAGCAACTGCAGTGAGTCGTGCTATCTGCGGTGACGTTACTCAGATTAGCCACAGCTGGAGTCCTCCACCTCTGACAGCAAATCACCCGAGTGACTGAAATGAACCGCTCGATCAGCGTGACATCACTAAGGTTAGTCGCAGCCACAGGGTGTCAGAATGAACTCGGGTGAACCCCTGACATCACAGCTGTGCCGCACTAACGCGAGTGTCGCGGCAGTGAAGATCGCGTGGCTCACTTCAGTCACTCTGGTGATTTGCTGTCACATCTGGAGTCCTCCACCTGTGACCAGAAAATCAGGCCGTGACTGAAGTGAGACGCTCAATCAGCGGTGACGTCACTCAGATTAGCCGCAGCTACAGCTGGAGTCCTTCACCTGTGACAGCAAATCACCTGAGTGACTGAAGTGAGCCACGCGATCAGCGGTGCCTTCACTCAGGTGATTTCCGGTCACAGCTGGAGTCCTCCACTTGTGACTGCAAACCAGGCAGTAACTGAAGTGAGCTGCAGGTGGAGGACGCACCTGTAGGACGTCCCTGCTGATCGCGCGGCTTACTTCAGTTAATCTCACAGTTGAACCTCACAGCGGGCAGTTATGTTCTATGGCGCTCACTGTGATTGTCAGATGTAGCAGTGCTGGAACAGTCGTGGGACCTCGTGTAGATTACATTGGACCTGGAGGGGTGTTTGGAGGGTTAACAAAGTGGTGAAAGAGGATGTTTTTTTGTCTTTTATTTCCAATAAAGGAGTTTTGGGGTGTTTGTGTTTATTTTCACTTACACACTAGCTAAGGGGTGTTTCATAGATGCCTGCCATTACTAATATAGAACTTCGTGGCAGCTGTGGGTTGCTATTAAATTATATTAAAATTATTTAAATTTATTGTACTGTATGGTATAGACCCGCCCACCGGCGTCTGTGATTGGTTGCAGTCAGACGCGTCCCCACGCTGAATGACAGCTGTCTGACAGCAACCAATCACAGACACCAGTGAGCGGGGGAAGTAGTGAATATGTATGAGCCTAATGAGCGGCATGGAAAGAAGGAGAGGCTGCTGGAGGAGTGTGACAGCCACGCTGGTGATCGGTGAGTATGAAGCGCTTGCTCCTACCCCTTTACACCAGATTCTAGCGCCCATAGACTTTATATGGGGCACAGCATCTGGCCAGATACCAGAGATCAATCCCCCGCTGACCCTGAGTCAGTGAAGGATTGTTCAGTTAGTCCTCCGAAACTCAGGGACAAAACACAAAAAGAATCGACATGCTGCTTTTTTCTTGCAGGCAAAAAAAGCAACGTGTGCACAGCCTTTCTGAATTCTTATGGACTTTGCTGGGGAAGGCAGTGCATGCAGTTTTGGGCAACAAACTGCACCCAAACACGCGGCAAAAAACGCAGCGTGCGCACATGGCCTTACAGTGTATTAGGAGTAAAGTGTACTATACATTACATAAATACAGTAAAGTTTTACCTACCTTGTATTTTGATTTGATGGTGGCAACTGCACTTCCAAATCTTGCCTTTTCCTAAAATAATGATCTAGATTAAAATTAAGATATTAAGATAAAGCCTTGCTTAGTACTTGCAGGTATACTTACTTCAGGAGAAATCAATACATATTGTGCCTACAGGGGAAAAAAAAGGAAATGGTTAGGTGCAAGATGAGTAATTTGTAGTGTGCTGCATTTACAACGGCCATCTTGCAGCAGTAAACGATTGACGGTCGATTAATATTCCTTGTGGTTTCTTTTGAAAAACAAAAATGTTCAAAGTCTTTGGGAGAAATGTAGACCAGCTACCACCCATCGGATACAAACTTCTTTTCGTTACTATATATATATAATTGTTTACATTAGAATCAAAGCCTATACAATTGTCCTACAGTTTCAGCACTAGTGTCAGAAGTAGAGATGAGCGGTGTTCGAATCGAACTGTTTGCCAATCTCAAATTTGACCTGTTTTAGGTGAAGGTCGAGTCGTTCGACGAACGCAAACAATTAGCTTCAAGTTCGACAGTTCGAAGTTATGTTCGATAACTGTTCGATCACCAAAAGCGTAACTGGCTTTTCACAGTAATACTGTAATTCAATGTTAATACCGTGGAACCTTGATTAACGAAAACAATCCGTTCTGGGAGTGTGCTTGTTAACCAAGTTACTCGTTCAGCAAAGCAAAATTTCCCTTAGGAAATCATTGCAATGCAGACAATTTCTTCCACAACTTGTTAAATGTGCCATTCCACACATGCACACACACAAACATACACACACACATATATTATGCTCACCTTACCTTCCGTTCCATTGCCGGCCTCCTGGGACTTGCAGTTCGCCGATACAAGATATGCATTGGGTAACCATCACGACGTATGCCTGAACTTCCGCTGCCAGAGCGCTGACGTCAAAGGCAGGAGCCGCTTGCCTCGGATTGTCCAGTGCGCTACCTTTTGAGTAGCGTCTGACAGAGGAAGTTCCTCCCTCGTCGTGATGGTTACCCGATACACGTAGTTCGCCGCTACAAGATGTGTATCGGGTAACCATCGCGACAAGGAAGGAGCTTCCTCTGTCAGACGCTACTCAAAGGCAGCGCGCTGGCCAATCAGAGGCAAGCGGCTCCTGCCTTTGACGTCAGCGCTCTGGCAGCGGAAGTTCCGGCATCAGTCACGATGGTTACCTGATACACATCTTGTACCGGTGAACTGCAAGTCCCAGGAGGCCGGCGATGGAACGGAAGGTAAGGTGAGCATAATATGTGTGCGCGCATTCGTGTTTGTGCATGTTTGTATGTGTTTGTGTTTGCCTGCCATTGTTTTCAATTGTGTTCGAAAGTGTTTGACGAACACACCCCAAGTTCGATGAACCGAACTGAACTCGAACACTAGGGTGGTGGCTCATCTCTAGTCAGAAGTGCTGGGGTAAATAAGTTTCCTAGATGGTAGAAACGACAGATGTCTGTACTTTTTGGAAAAAGCAATGCAATATTATATTGAAGATTGTTTAGATAGCAGCCATGTAAGTGTGAACTTGGCTTATGATAGCTGATTAGTCACCTCTAATATTGCCCTTCTGCATTGCATCCCACAAATTGGGTTCATCAGGAATATTCCGAGAACCCTCAGAAATACTATGGCTTTATTCTCATACCCAGTCATCCGGACATGGAGTAAACCACGACTTGCATCTTCCGGTTAGCAGTCCTGTAGTGGTGATATTGCCATTGTAGATATAAACTCTACCAGTCTGGGACCCGAATATTGTTGTGGTAATGTCACCAGTCCTTAAAGGTGAGGTCACAATGATTTCATCTGCAAAGGAAATTACATTGTCAAAATATTTCCATTGTTCTCTTGGATCTATTAGCAAGTTCTGTATGTTCATAAAATACTGTACAATATATGATAGACTTGCTTCAAAAGTAAGATTCTTGTGAAATGAATGCTGCTCTTTCAAGATACCAGATCATCCCTTTATATAACCAGAGGAGAACACAGGCCTCTTACACACCAATATAGCCATGTTGCAGTCACTCATTTGCCAGGAGTGTGTGGTGATAGTACGATCCCCAAACACCTGCCGAAACGTGTGTATGATTAGCAGGTGTGCATGTGTGTGCTGTTCGTCAGAATAGGACACATCCATGATACCTGGTGATCATTCATGTGTTTCATCAGCTATGGAGAAGCAGCATCATTTGCACTGTTCTCTTTCAAAGTGGAAATTTCTGGTGCCAGATTGGTTTTGTTAAAATTTAAAGGCCCTTATCCATATTGGATGTTATTTAGACCCACAGACTATCTCCTGACAGATGCAGCCACAAGGACCTTTGCAGGGAGAAAACGTTGAGTGAGTTTTGGTGGTTAGCATGGCAGTTGTATTTTTATATGATGAAACATAACCGCTGATTCATGCTGCCTTAAGTATGAAAACCTTCTTTTAGAAGCCATCCAGGGTCAATGTGACTCAGACGACTGATTTAAGAGGGGGTCCCAGGCAGATGCTCCACTTCCCGGCCCCCATGACTGACTGGTTTCTACCTACATACACTCATAAGGAGAAACATGTCGGCCTTTCTGAATGGGACAGGGAGAAGCTGACTTTTGACAAGTTATCCTAGTAGTATTGTCCCTGGTCGCAGCAGTATTTCAGAGTATAACATACCCATGTGCAATATTGGAGCTGGTCTCTGAAGCTGCTGTGGTCCATGCAGCAAGTGTCAGCTGTCTGGTTCCCTTTTTAGGCTTTTTTTTTTTATCTGACAAATCATTTTTTTTATATTTTGTTTAAATTGCTGAATGGTCTGCACTTTGGCTTTTGATTCCTCAAAACGGGCATTTGTGTGACGCCCCTGGACTATCGGGTCATCACAGGGTACTGCACAAACTGCCCTTCCATGCAGTATTCCAAGTCCCTCATGGTTCCGGGTCTCTATCTTGTGGTGTTCCCTACAACAGCAAATCAAATCCTAGATGCACACTGCACCACACCCACCAGCCACACCAGTGGACAGCTTGAGTGGAATAGAGTCGCCCACCTGGGGGGGTCAGGGAGGGGAGGTGAATAGTGTAGTAAAGAGTCTGTAGTGAGGAGGTTGGGAGTGGTGGCTCCCAGGAGAAGCTATCTAGGTTGCAGACTGTGGTCTGGACCTTGACCTTGAGAAGTCGGACCCCCGGTCGCAGGGGATTGCGGCTAGGTGCCTGGACCTGTCAAGGAGGATGGTCAGCAGCCTGGCACTATCACCGATCCGGGACCGAAGGCACGGCGGGGTACATGGACCCTAGGTCAGGGAGAAGCTTCAGGCAACCCGGCAATTAACCTGAAGAGAACGGAGCCTTTATGATCTGCTCCCACGCACTCCAGAATCTGGGTACAAGTGCAACGAGGGGGATAGGGCCTTCCAAACAAACGGTCCAGAAAATCCCAAGCGTGAGCCCTGAGAGCAGGCTCCCACACTTAGCCACAGTGGGGAGTGGGGCCCAGCAAGTTCCATACTACTGGGCCACCATGTTGAAGTTAAACTTAGTGCCAGGAGGCAGGTCATGGATCACCAAGCAACACCATAGGGGATGGGACCAGGACCAGGACGAGCTCCCCTCAAGCGGCAGCGACACCCTGAGATTTGGTTTACCTGATTGTCAGCATCTGCTTATTGACTGAGTGAGTATCTGAGTGACCCCTGCATCCCACGGCACCCCACCATTCAGAGTCCCGGGGCCTATCCCTACCCGTGGAGGGCAACGACACCTTGCTGCCCCACTCCATCACCCCGGGTACACCCAGCGGCGGTACTCCCAATTACCGCTCACCACGGGTGGCATCACGAACTATAACTCCCCTGTAAATATTCCCCTTTTACTTTAGAGTGTGGCGGCGGCCCCTAAGCCCCCGGGTCCGAAGACACTCGAGCCACGAATGGACACTACCCCCAGATCCAAGCGGTTCAATCTGCTGCTGGGGCGGCACATTTGTACTCCAGCCCTGATGAGAAGTGCCCTGGAATAAGAAGTGCCAGTTCATGTCTTTTTTCTCAATGAAGTTGGCCAGCTTTTGACAGCAGCACACTCCTGCAAAACAATGGAACATATGCACTGCAAGCTATTTCTAAATTGATGTGTATAATGTTCATTCTTTGTTTAGTTTTTTTAGTGCTATTTCAGGGGCCACCAGGCAGAATCTGCCTGAAAAAGACACTGTGCACCAAAGCTTTAGGGAGATATTAGAGGAGTTTTACATTTCCTGAAGCTGTTTTTGAAGCTTTGTGAGTGTTTCTTTTGTAATTTTCTCATTGGATATCACATTCCATCAAAAATGAAAAAAAAATGATGCACTTTCTTTTTTCACACCTGCCAGATGGTGGTAGGGGACTCTATAATTAGGCAGACAGAGGCATCTGCTGCCGAGTTAATGAATGCCGAACAGTATGTTGTCTGCCGGGTGCAGTGGTCATGGTACACATTGGTACCAAAGACAAAGTAAAAGGGAGGTGGAAGGTCCTTAAAAAAATTACAGGAAATTACGAGAGAAGCTGAAGTCCAGGACCTGCAAGATAGTGCTTTCCAGAATATTGCCTGAGCCACAGGTGTCACTAGAAAGACAGCAGGAGTTAGGGAGATAAATAAGTAGCTTTGAAATTGATGCAAGAAGGAAGGGTTCGGGTTCATGGAAAACTGTATTGACTTCTCTGTCGGGTACAGGCTCTACAGTAGGGACGAGCTGCATCTCAATGGAGAGGGTGCCACTGTGCTGGGGGAGAAAATGGTCAGACGGATGGAGGAGCTTTTAAACTAGAATCTAGGGGGAGGGAGGAAAGTGGAGCAAATAAAGGGGGCTTTACACGGTACGACTGATTGTGCAATTTCACAATCGATCATACCCGCCCCCGTCGTTTGTGTGTCACGGGCAAATCGCTGCCCGTGGTGCACAAAGTCTGTAACCCCCGTCCCACATACTTACCTCTCGTGCGACCTCGCTGTGGCCAGCGAACGTCCACTTCCTGGAGTGGGAGGGACGTTCGGCGTCACAGCGACGTCACACGGCCGCTGGCCAATGGAAGCGGAGGGGCGGAGATGAGTGGGACGTAACATCCCGCCCACCTCCTTCCTTCACATAGCCGGCGGCGGCCGCGTGACGCAGGTGAGCTGCTGTTCATCGTTCCCGTGGTGTCACACGGAGTAGCGTGTGCTACCCCGGGAACGATGAACAACTAAATTAAACGATATTATAGAACCTAGCGAGCAGTACACTACTCACGATTTGTGAGCGATACTGCGTCGCTAGGAGGTGTCACACAGGCCGGCATCGCCAGCGATGCCGGATGTGCGTCACAAAAACCGTGACCCCGACGATCTTTCGCACGATAGATTGTCTTGTGTAAAGCAGCCTTAAGAGTATAGATAGAGCAGATAGAGACAGTATGGGTAAATGAAGATTTAGGTGGGGCTCAGACATGCAAGGAAAGTAGGGAGGCAAGTAGGAGTAATAAATAAGAAAATAGTATTAAATATCTGCTGGCAAATGCAAGAAGTCTTACAAACAAAATTAATGATTTGCAAGCTCTTCTCTCAGTGACTGATTATGATGTGGTGGGCATTAGGGAAACCTGGCTGAATGAGTGCTATGACTGGGTGACCAACATAGATGGTTACACCCCATTCAGAAAATACCAGAAAGACAAGAAAGGTGGAGGGGTGTGTATTTTCATTAAATAGTTACCAGTGAAAATGTTTTGGTACCGTGTTAGCCAGTTGAAAAATTATTGAATGTTCTCAGTGAGAGGAACAAAATTAAAATCTTGTGATACTTTTTAATGGCTAACTAAAATAAAATAAAGTGATGTTACAAAGCAAGCTTTCGAGACAAAAGGGACCTGAGATGTCTCGAAAGCTTGCTTTGTAACATCACTTTATTTTATTTTAGTTAGCCAATAAAAGGTATCACAAGATTATAATTTTGTTTCTCTCACTGAGAACATTCAATAATTTTTCATTAAATCTAACTTAAGACATGTACTCAATGATGACATTGGGGTTACCTGTGACAATGTAGCGTTAGTATGGGTAAATATATAGTATAGCACAAAAGTGAATACAACCCTCACATTTTGATAAATATTTTATTGTATCTTTTCATGGGATAACACTGAAGATATGACACTTTGATACAATATAAACGCACTAAATATGCATGTGATTTTTTCACCTGTGGATTTCCAATATGTACTAAATCTATGGGGAAAATCTGCATAGAAAACTCAGCGTACCTAGAAGAGAAATTTACACACTGTGGATTTGAAAAAAACACTGCAAGTCAGTTTATGCAGAGTAAAAAAAGAAGCACAGTGGGCATGAGATTTATAGAAATCCCATCCACTTTGGTGAAACTATAAAATGCTGTGTTTTTCACCCAGTGTAAAAAAAACTCCCCAAAAACTCCTTGTGGGGACCATAGCGTAAAACTGCTCAAACCAGGAGCATTTCTTGAAGTGCTTTCTGCTTGATAAACTTGTTTAATGCCTAAAAACCCTTTCTGAACATAATTTTGTTGATATCTATAAAACAAAGACATATACAGTCTTACCAAGGCCATCGTCATCCAGGTCCTTTAACTGTAGTTTGGTTCCAAAGCGTGAAAACTCTCTGTCTCCCCTCATTGTGCCCATGAGAGATGGCTTAGACTTTCCTTTCAGTTCATACATGATGGCTGCACCTGCATGCTTCAGTTCTCTTCGTATAAATACAACCTTGGACGTTGTGCCTGAAATCCAAAAAGATCCATGATGAATATAAAGTAGACGACATGGCCCTGATTCATCATTATTTCTCCAATTTTCTGGGGTAATTTATATTTTTTAGCGTGTTTAGTATATTCGCCTTATTCTCCACAATTTGTGATTTTTTTTTTAAGTTACTTTTCTCATTTTTTAAGTGTTTTTTTTCATTTTTCAATCACAACTTTGCTTATCCAGATGTTTTGCAAAGATTCATAAAATGCGACTTTTACCAAATGTTGCATTTTTTGAGGGTGTATCTCACTCCAGTCCCTATCGGACTGTAAGGTTTGTTGGTGGGATTCTTAATTTGATCCATTTTTTGACAAATGTTCAACTTTTGATGCTAAAAAGTCAGTCGAAAAACAGTCTAAAAACTCAATTGTTGAAGTAAAAAATAAAATATAGGTTATTTTGCTTTTTGCACCAAATTCATGAACATTTTGAAGAATTTGGTATCAAATACTTCAGCAAATGAATAACATTACAAATAATGAATCGGGGCCTGCATTTGTGTATGAGACAACTTTGTAAAGTCAAATGAAACTCAAAATATGTTCTTGGCCATCATACATTTTTTATGATCACATATCGCCACTATGTGGGTGGAATTTTTTATTGCACTTTTAACCACAATTTGAAAGGTCTTAAAGTGCACCAATCACCATGATTTTACTTTTTAAACTAAAGCCAGGGCTATACAGGCACTATCATGCTGATTATATACATACCTTTAGTTGTCAGATTGGATTTATGGTTTTTGAAATACAGACAAGTAAATTTAAAGAAATTTACAGCTTTTTGATTGGCAGCAGCTGCCGAATAGCTAATATGTGGGTCAGGTTTTGTTATCTATTCCCGCCCCTGCCTGCCTGGCCTCTGTAGATGTTAAGCTGGTGTCACACTAAACGACAGCGACAACGACGTCGCTGTTACGTCACCATTTTCGGTGACGTAACAGCGACCTTGTAAGTCGCTGTTATGATCGCTGCTTAGCTGTCAAACACAGCAGAAGCAGCGATCATAAGGTCGCTGTGCTACATGTTCAGAGAGCAGGGAGCCGCGCTTAGCGCTGGCTCCTTGCTCTCCTGCAGCACACATCGGGTTAATTAACCCGATGTGTGCTGCAGCTACATGTCACAGTGCAGAGAGCAGGGAGCCGCGCGCACTGCTTAGCGCTGGCTCCTTGCTCTCCTTGCTACAGTATGCATCGGGTTAATTACCCGATGCGTACTGCAGCCACATGTCACAGTGCAGGAGCCGGCACTGGCAGCAAGAGCGGAGGCTGGTAACCAGCGTAAACATCGGGTAACTAGGGAAAGGTCTTCCCTTGGTTACCCGATGTTTACGCTGGTTACAGCTTACCGCAGCTGCCAGTGCCGGCTCCTGATCGCTTCATTTCGTCGCTCTCTCGCTGTCACACACAGCGATGTGTGTGTCACAGCGGGAGAGTGACGACCAAAAAATGAAGCTGGACATTCAGCAACGACCGGCGACCTCACAGCAGGGGCCAGGTCGTTGCTGGATGTCACACACAGCGACAGCGACGGGACGTCGCTGCAACGTCACAGAAAATGGTGACGTAGCAGCGACGTCGTTGTCGTCGTCGTTATGTGTGACACCAGCTTTAGACTGTATGGGCTGCATTTCTAACACGCCCTTATCACATGACAGAAATGACTCATACCTGGAAGAAGCCCATACAGTGTAGCATCTAGCATGGCCAGGAAGACACAGGGACGGAAACAGATAGCAAAACCCGACCCACATATTTGCTATTCGGCAGCTGCTGCCAATCAAAAAGCTGTACATTTCTGTAACTTTACTTGCCTGTATTTCAGAGACTATACATCCAATTTGACACCTAAATGTATGTATAGAATCAGTATGATAGTGCCAGTATAGGACTGGCTTTAGGTTATATAGGAAAATCCTGGTGATTGGTGCGCTTTAAAGTAAAAGTTATGTTGCTGTTTTTCTTTTTGCAGTTCATTTTACTGTTAACAAGGTTGTGGGAATGTTGGATGAGAATATCTCCAGAAAGCTCCAAAAATTGTATATTTGAGACTCTTGTAAGCAAAATAGCCCCTTCTGGTTGAAAATCACTATAGCCTAAAGAAGGTTAAAATGATATTAGAAAGGTTGCAAAGAATTAAAAAGTAAAATATCTGATGCAGTGCTTAACTAAATAAGTACTGTTATTTACACATAGTTTTGTGCCATTACAGATGTGTATGGGGTTGGGTGGAGGATTTGGGGGTGAACTACGTATTGAAGAAGATATAGGATTTGAAATCGAGATACAGGATAGAAAAGTGATTAAAGGAATTGTCTAGTACTTTAATATTGATGTCCTGTCCTTATGATAGATCATCAATAACAGATCGGGGGGGGGTGCGACACCCAAGACTGCATAGTATCCATACTGGGGAACTGCAGATCCTTTCCTATTCATTCAAATAGTGGCGGATGAGTAGTAACCGGTTGTGGACACTATGCAGTTGACAAAGCTGTGTAATATAGCTCCTCGACTGATCATACACAGCCACTTCTGCCACCAGGAACAGCTGATTGATGAAGGTCTAAGGTGATCTGGTTTTCCTAACTTATCCTAAGGCCCTGTTCACACATTCAGTATTTGGTCAGATTTTTTACATCAGTACTTGTAAGAAAAAAACAGGAGTGGATGAACAATACAGAAGTGGTGCTCGTGTTTCTATTATACTTTTCCTCTGGTTGTTCCACTCCTGTTTTTTCCTTACAAATAATGAGGTAAAATACTGATCAAATACTCATCGTGGCCTATGGAGAGGCCATCAATATTAAAAGGAATCTGTCAGCAGGGTTTTATTGTTTAATCTGAGAGCAGCATGTTATAGGGCACTGGCAGAAAGAGACAGAAAATATAAGATTCTGGATCCTGCTACTTAGTGTAGATGATAGCTTCAGCTTCTGCAGCGATTCCGGTCTATTGTGGTGCTCCAATTTTGGTGGTCTGTGGTGTGCTTATTGTGCGATGTGGAAGTTTCCCAGTTGTCTGTTTACTTCCCTTTTATGTTCTTTTCCCCTGTGCATGTATAGTCACACCTTTGTGTTTGAGTGCTGTGTGTACTAGTTTTGCTTCTTCACCTATCCGTGTTTAGTTGTGGGATTTGTGACTTCGGTCCTGGCTCACCCCTTGTGAGGAGCAGGGGGACGGGAGTTACACCAGGGCTTGGACATGAGTTATAGTCATGCTGGCGACTCAGACCTCGCTTCCATCAAGTATACCTCTGATCAAAGAGACAGTGCAGGGTCCCCAGTCTGCGGGTCAGCCTAGGTGTCCCTGTCCAGTCATCCCATCCCCGTGAGACAACCGTAGCTCGGATGACTTCAGACCTGCAGAGCTCCAAAACTCCTTTGGAATTAACATCAGCACATAAACTGTGCACCAGGAGCTTCATGGGATGGATTTCCATGACCAAGCAGCAGCAACTACAATGGCATGCAATCTTTTGGGCACCCCTAGTCAAAATTACTGTTATTGTGAGCAGTTAAGCAAATTGAAGATGAAATTATCTCTAAAAGGCATAAAGTTAAACATTACGCATTTCCCTTGTATTTTAGGCAAAAAAAAAATTATTTTCATCTTTTACATTTTTAAATAATGAAAAAGGAAAATGGTCTGACACAAATGTCTGGGCACCCTACATGGTTAGTACCTAGTAGCACCCCCTTTGTCAAGTATCACAGCTTCTAAACACTTTTTGTAGCCAGCCAAGAGTCTTTCAATTTTTGTTTGAGAGATTTGCATCCATTCTTCTTTGGAAAGTCTTCCAGTTCTGTGAGATTCCTGGGTCGTCTAGAATGCACTGCTTTTTGCTCATTTGAGGTCTAGCCACAGATTTTCAATGATGTTTAGATCAGGGGACTGTGAGGGCCATTGTAAAACCTTCAGATTGCGTCTTTTGAGGTAATCTGTTGTGGATTTTGACTTGTGTTTAGGATCATTATCCAGTTGTGGAAGCCATTCTCTTTTCAACTTCAGCTTTTTTACACATGGTGTTATGTTTGCATCAAGAATTTATTGAAATTTCATTGAATCTATTCTTTCCTCAACCGTGAAATGTTCCTCATGCTATTGACTGCAGCACATCCCCAAAGCATGACTGATACGCTCCCATACTTAATGGTTGGCAAGATATTCTTTCCTGAAATTCTGTGACCTTTTTTCTCCACACATACCTTTGATCATTGATACCACAGAGTTCTACTTTTAACTCATCGTCCACAGGACTTGTTTCCAAAATGCATCAGGTTTGTTTACATGTTCTTTTGCGTACTTATGATGCTCATTTTTATAGTGTGGTCGCAGGAGAGGTTTTCTTCTAATGAGTCTTCCATTAAGGCCATATTTGTGCAAGTGTCTCTGAACAGTAAAACAATGTACCACAACTCCAGAGTCTGCTAAATCTTCTTGTATGTCTTTTGCAGTCAAGTCAGGGTTTTTATTTGACTACATAAACGCTTTTCCCCCCTGTTGTCATGTTTGGGCTATTGTAATGTACCAATGGACATTATACAGTCATATGAAAAAGTTTGGGCACCCCTATTAATTTTAACCTTTTTTCTTTATAACAATTTGGGTTGCAACAGCTATTTCAGTTTCATATATCTAATAACTGATGGACTGAGTAATATTTCTGGATTGAAATGAGTTTTATTGTACTGACAGAAAATGTGCAATCCGCATTTAAACAAAATTTGACCAGTGCAAAAGTATGGGCACCCGTATCAATTTCTTGATTTGAACACTCCTAACTACTTTTTACTGACTTACTAAAGCACTAAATTGGTTTTGTAACCTCATTGAGCTTTGAACTTCATAGGCAGGTGTATCCAATCATGAGAAAAGGTATTTAAGGTGGCCACTTGCAAGTTGTTCTCCTATTTGAATCTCCTATGAAGAGTGGCATCATGGGATCCTCAAAACAACTCTCAAATGATCTGAAAACAAAGATTATTCAACATAGTTGTTCAGGGGAAGGATACAAATAATTGTCTCAGAGATTTAAACTGTCAGTTTCCACTGTGAGGAACATAGTAAGGAAATGGAAGAACACAGGTACAGTTCTTGTTAAGCCCAGAAGTGGCAGGCCAAGAAAAATATCAGAAAGGCAGAAAAAAAGAATGGTGAGAACAGTCAAGGACAATCCACAGACCACCTCCAACACCTGCAGCTTCATCTTGCTGCAGATGGTGTCAATGTGCATCGGTCAACAATACAGGGCACGTTGCACAAGGAGAAGCTGTATGGGAGAGTGATGCGAAAGAAGCCATTTCTGCAAGCACGCCACAAACAGAGTCGCCTGAGGTATGCAAAAGCACATTTGGACAAGCCAGTTACATTTTGGAAGAAGGTCCTGTCGACTGATGAAACAAAGATTGAGTTGTTTGGTCATACAAAAAGGCGTTATGCATGGAGGCAAAAAACCACGGCATTCCAAGAAAAGCACGTGCTACCCACAGTAAAATTTGGTGGAGGTTCCATCATGCTTTGGGGCTGTGTGGCCAATGCCGGCACCGGGAATCTTGTTAAAGTTGAGGGTCGCATGAATTCAACTCAGTATCAGCAGATTCTTGACAATAATGTGCAAGAATCAGTGACGAAGTTGAAGTTACGCAGAGGATGGATATTTCAGCAAGACAATGATCCAAAACACCGCTCCAAATCTACTCAGGCATTCATGCAGAGGAACAATTACAATGTTCTGGAATAGCCATCCCAGTCCCCAGACCTGAATATCATTGAAAATCTGTGGGATGATTTGAAGCGTGCTGTCCATGCTCGGCGACCATCAAACTTAACTGAACTGGAATTATTTTGTAAACAGGAATGGTCAAATATACCTTCATCCAGGATCCAGGAACTCATTAAAAGCTACAGGAAGCGACTAGAGGCTGTGATTTTTGCAAAAGGATGATCTACAAAATATTAATGTCACTTTTATGTTGAGGTGCCCATACTTTTGCACCGGTCAAATTTTGTTTAAATGCTGATTGCACATTTTCTGTTAGTACAATAAACCTCATGCCAATCCAGAAATATTACTCAGTCCATCAGTTATTAGATATATGAAACTGAAATAGCTGTTGCAAAAACCTAAAATTTTATAAAGAAAAAAGGTTAACATTAATAGGGGTGCCCAAACTTTTTCATATGACTGTATATATACAGTTAGGTCCAGAAATATTTGGACAGTGACACAATTTTCGCGAGTTGGGCTCTGCATGCCACCACATTGGATTTGAAATGAAACCTCTACAACAGAATTCAAGTGCAGATTGTAAAGTTTAATTTGAAGGTTTGAACAAAAATATCTGATAGAAATTGTAGGAATTGTACACATTTCTTTACAAACACTCCACATTTTAGGAGGTCAAAAGTAATTGGACAAATAAACCAAACCCAAACAAAATATTTTTATTTTCAATATTTTGTTGCGAATCCTTTGGAGGCAATCACTGCCTTAAGTCTGGAACCCATGGACATCACCAAACGCTGGGTTTCCTCCTTCTTAATGCTTTGCTAGGCCTTTACAGCCGCAGCCTTCAGGTCTTACTTGTTTGTGGGTCTTTCCGTCTTAAGTCTGGATTTGAGCAAGTGAAATGCATGCTCAATTGGGTTAAGATCTGGTGATTGACTTGGCCATTGCAGAATGTTCCACTGTTTTGCACTCATGAACTCCTGGGTAGCTTTGGCTGTATGCTTGGGATCATTGTCCATCTGTACTATGAAGCGCCGTCCGATCAACTTTGCGGCATTTGGCTGAATCTGGGCTGAAAGTATATCACGGTACACTTCAGAATTCATCCGGCTACTCTTGTCTGCTGTTATGTCATCAATAAACACAAGTGACCCAGTGCCATTGAAAGCCATGCATGCCCATGCCATCACGTTGCCTCCCCCATGTTTTACAGAGGATGTGGTGTGCCTTGGATCATGTGCCATTCCCTTTCTTCTCCAAACTTTTTTCTTCCCATCATTCTGGTACAGGTTGATCTTTGTCTCATCTGTCCATAGAATACTTTTCCAGAACTGAGCTGGCTTCATGAGGTGTTTTTCAGCAAATTTAACTCTGGCCTGTCTATTTTTGGAATTGATGAATGGTTTGCATCTAGATGTGAACCCTTTGTATTTACTTTCATGGAGTCTTCTCTTTACAGTTGACTTAGAGACAGATACACCAACTTCACTGAGAGTGTTCTGGACTTCAGTTGATGTTGTGAACGGGTTCTTCTTCACCAAAGAAAGTATGCGGCGATCATCCATTACTATTGTCATCCGTGGACGCCCAGGCCTTTTTGAGTTCCCAAGCTCACCAGTCAATTCCTTTTTTCTCAGAATGTACCCGACTGTTGATTTTGCTACTCCAAGCATGTCTGCTATCTCTCTGATGGATTTTTTCTTTTTTTTTAGCCTCAGGATGTTCTGCTTCACCTCAATTGAGAGTTCCTTAGACCGCATGTTGTCTGGTCACAGCAACAGCTTCCAAATGCAAAACCACACACCTGTAATCAACCCCAGACCTTTTAACTACTTCATTGATTACAGGTTAACGAGGGAGACGCCTTCAGAGTTAATTGCAGCCCTTAGAGTCCCTTGTCCAATTACTTTTGGTCCCTTGAAAAAGAGGAGGCTATGCATTACAGAGCTATGATTTCTAAACCCTTTCTCCGATTTGGATGTGAAAACTCTCATATTGCAGCTGGGAGTGTGCACTTTCAGCCCAAATTATATATATAATTGTATTTCTGAACATGTTTTTGTAAACAGCTAAAATAACAAAACTTGTGTCACTGTCCAAATATTTCTGGCCCTAACTGTATATATACCTGTGGATCTCATTGTCCTGGATGCCAATTTATCCTGAAGCCTCCTGATGAACTAGATGACAACAAGGGAAAAATGTATTAAGGTTACAATGAACGGAGACCATGATGCACAGCACCCTATTATGGAATGAATGATTACTGGCATATGGGAATGAGTGGATGCTAATCACTTGTGATGTGGATCTAAATGCCATGTCTCCGTTGTACATTTGAAAAAGTACTTTTCTTTGCTTATTGGCAATCTTTATAACCCTTGTTATTTTTGTTATTTACAGGTTCCTGAGGTAGCCCTTAAGTGAGAGCCTCCCTTTGATAATCTGGCATAGGGGTGGTGAGGGCAGATCAGGGATAGCCGTCATAGAGCAGGGGCACCATTTTCTAGAGGTTAGGGTGCTTAACCCCCACTGACAGGCAGGAGTAAGGATAACTGTCATTAGAGTAAGATTGACTTTTTGACCCTGTATATCTTAGCCCAACCTGGGTCTCATATGGTCACTGGAGTGTTTTTCCCACTACTGTTATTGTTAGGGTTTTTTTGTGTATATTTGTATTTTGTTACTACCTTTGGCTGTGTATACCCTTTTAATGTCCTATTAAAAGTTATTTATTACATATATTTGGGGTATGGTAATATGTTGAATATGTTCCAGTATGACTGGACTTCACTGCACAAAGCCATGTTCATAAAGGAATGGTTGAGATAGTTTGGTGTGGAAGAACATGACTGTCCAGTGGTGAGCCATCACCCCAATCCCATCAAACATGTTTAGGATGAACTAGAATGGAGATTGAAATCTAAGCCCTTTAATCAAACATCAGTGTCTGACCTCACAAATGCTCTTCTGGATAAATGGGCAAAAATCCCCACAGACAATCCAAAATCTTGTAGAAATTATTCCATGAAGAGTGGATTCTGCTATAGCTGCAGAATGGGCTAACTCCATATTAATGTCAATGGATTTAGGATGGGATGTCCTAAAACCTCCTGTAGATGTGATATGTAGGAATCCAACATTTTTGTCTATATAGTGTGTACCACTGGATGCCTATACAATGACATACCTCGATGCCTTACCTCGGAGATATATGTCATAGATCCTCTCCAAATACTTCTGACAAATGGTACTAAACCATTGTATGCACAGAACCTTTTTCTCTATCTTTGGTCCCTGGCAAAGTATCACTGTTTATAGATAGGTAGGCATGTCATTCGATAGTTTGGGAAAGCTCAAGGACAGACAACGATCTGGTGTAATGGCCACAGACAGGATCTGATGTAATTGCCACATTAGATGTAACCCAAGCTAAAATGTTGACCAGTTTTCCTAAGAGGCCTTTCTGGGACTCACTGGATGTTCATTTTTTTTATTTAATTTGGAAGGTAGTGCTAAAATCATTCACCTACTTTGCGTGGGTGCACTTATCATCATCACTTGTTTTATTTCTCCATTCACAGCTATGGTCCCACTTGCAAATGAGGAGCCCATCTTACTTTGGCCCTACAAAATGTTAACCATTGAAAATATATTTATTGTAAACTTGAACACATATAACAGAAACATTCTCAATACATGAAGCAATTTGATTGTATGTTCCATTACTTCTAAGTTTACAGGTCAATGTCCTTCCTAAATAGTCTGGCGTATCCCTACTATATACATTTCTGAAAATAAAAGTATTTGATACACTGCTGATTTTGCAAGTTTTCCCACCTACACAGAATGGAGAGGTCTGCAATTCTTCTCGTAGGTACACTTCAACTGCGACAGACAGAATAATAAAAAAAATCCTGAAAATCACATTATGATTTTTAAATAATTATTCTGCATTTTATTGCTTGAAATAAGTATTTGATACAATAATAAAACAGAACTTAATATTTGGTACAGAAACCTTTGTTTGCAATTAGAGAGGTCAGACATTTCCTGCAGTTCTTGACCAAATTTGCACACGCTGCAGCAGATTATTTTGGCCCACTCCTCCATACAGATCTTCTCCAGATCTTTCAGGTTTCGGGGCTGTCTTTGGGCAACATTGAGTTTCAACTCCCTCCAAAGATTTTCTATTGGGTTCAGGTCTGGAGACTGGCTAGGCCACGCCAGGACCTTGAAATGCTTCTTACGCAGCCACTCCTTAGTTGCCCTGGCTCTGTGTATCACGTCATTGTCATGCTGTAAGACCCAGCCACAACCCATCTTCAATGCTCTTAATGAGGGAAGGAGGTTATTGGTCAAAATCTCGCGATACATGACCCCATCCATCCACCCTTCTATACTATGAAGTCAGCCTGTCCCCTTTGCAGAAAAGCACCCCCAAAGTATGATGTTTTCACCCTATGCTTCATGGGTGGGACAGTATTCTTGGGGTTGTACTCATTCTTCTTCTTCCTCCAAACACGGCGAGGGGTGTTGATACCAACAAGTTCTATTTTGGTCTCATCTGACACGTGACTTTCTCCCATGCTGCCTCTTGATCATCCACATGGTCATTGGCAAACGTGTGCCCTGTAGGATTTTAATCGTTGTAGTGTGCTACTAACAGTGCTACTCCCAGTAATCTTTGAGACTGTGGTCCCAGCTCTCTTCAGGCCATTGACCAGGTCAGTTCTGGGATGATTCCTGACCTTTCTCAGAATCATCCGTATCCCATGAGGCGAGATCTTGCATGGAGCCTCAGACTGAGTAAAGTTGACAGTCAACTTATGTTTCATCCATTTTCTATTAATTGTACCAACAGTTGTTGCTTTCTAAACAAGCTGCTTGCCTATTGTACTGTAGCTTATCCCAGTCTTGTTTAGGTCTACAGTTTTGTCCCTGGTGTCCTTGGACAGCTCTTTGGTCTTGGCCATGGTGGAGAGGTTGCAGTGTGATTGAGTGTGTGGACAAGTGTCTTTTCTACATGTAACAAGTTGAAACAGATGCAATTAATACAGGTAATGAGTGCGGAGTAGCAGGGCTTCTTAAAGAAAAAAAAAAACAGGTATGTGAGAGCCAGAATTCTTGCTGGTTGGTAGGTGATCAAAGACTTATTTCATGCAATACGATGCAAAGTATTTTTTTAAAAATCATACAATGTGATTTTCTTGTTTTTTTTTTTTTTTTTTAATTCTGTCACAGTTGACAGACAACTCACAGACCTCTCCATTCTTCATAGGAGGGGACAACTTGCATAACTGGTAGTGTATCTAATACTTATTTTTATCTCTGCAGATCTACCAGTGCTCTAAATGCTGAGCTCCGTATAAAGGTACCCACACCACTGATAGGCAGCTTCCTGCCTATGCACAGTACACTCAGAAAGCAGCCAATCAGCAGTGAAACTAGGGTTATACAGAGTTCATGAATATGGATGACTACATGGCTGCAAGTTTAATAATCCTCTAGTGATCACTTCCAACAGTGATTTTAGCATAACTACAGCAAGCAGCCCAGTAAGTAACTCATTGTGGAATTAGGGTCTCAGTCTCCACATTATTCTGCTCTTAGATTCTAATAATAGAGAAAGGGCACTTACTTCATTCCCATGCAAAATGAAAGATACGTTTTTACTTGGTGGGTAGAATCCATACGTTTTGCCTAAATTTTGCAGATGATCACAGTTACGTCTGTTAAAAATAAAATCAGTTTTTTCGTTATTGAAAGCAAAAAGTTTAACACAGATTCAGAAGGTATAGGAGTCAAACATCAGATAAAACAAACTTCCACATTAAAATACATGTATTTTTCAAACCTTTGTTCTTAGTCATAACATACAGTATAATTTTGTGAAAGGACCATTCATCATACATTGTCTTGTTTAGTGGTCTACCAATCAATGTAGATACATTATTACACATACACTATTCGTAAAAACCATGCAGCCCAGCACCGCCCAACAAATTCGTCATAGTTTATGCAGCTAAACTGGCGTGTCTTGCGATAGAAATTTACTCCAACCGCTGGCACACGAGAGCTGATGAATGTGTTACATTCATTAAGCGGAACAGACCTCTTAAAGAATTTGGTGCACTGTACTCCAGTGTACAATGGTCCAAGACCGGTGTCCAAAATTCCAAGCTTGGTGAACCGCCTCCCTTTATGTCCAAGTAAGGAGTTTGAAGTGCTATTCAAAACTCCTCAAAGACAATGTGAAGTTTGGCAATGTAATGTACTATTTCCAATGAGGCTGAATGTATTTGTTGGTTGACCTGTATGTAGTCCTGCAAAGGTGGGGTTAATGTGTGAAGCTCACTCAGACTGGGGAGGAGTTATACGGGAAGACGAGAGGTGTTTCCTAAGAAGTGAGAATTAGAATTGAGAGTTTGTGGTTAGAGGACCTAAGGTCTGAGCACTAGCAGACTGTTGAGTTTGAGGTGTGTTGTGGAAACATACCAATACAGATAGTACAATTTAAAGTCTAAGTATCATGGCTTGACTCAACAACTCGATCCGGTGACCTCTGGTTGTTTGGTCACTTTCCCTCCCTGTTGGATTGCAGTTTGTTTTGTCTCGGCCCAACTGCCGTTAATTCTCTTTTCTTTCCTTTCCTTTGCCTTGCCTACTTATTTTATATTTATTCAGGTTTGTCTACTTCCTCGTTTTCTTTGCCCTATCACATCTTAGGAGGGGCTATAAATACTCGCCATGTACATGCCTTCAGTGCTGGCTATACTGTATTCCAAGGTTGATGGATCTTTGTAGTCCCGCTCCTCATTTTAGGATAATGTTGCTGAGTAATTACTTTTGCTTTTCTCTGCAAGTAATCACTTTTGCTTTTCTCTGAGATTTGTTTTGTGTTTCCCTTTTCAGCATTTTTCCATTCCGTTTCATTTGGGATTTTGATGAGTTCCACTTATTCCATAAGTCTTTCGGGGTTTCTCTCAGTTTCCTCCAACTTCCCTGTATGACTGTGTGAACACGTCTTTAGCTCTGTTTCTCACTGACTGCCTATGTACACTTCTTTTATGCTTATTGGTGTTTTGTGTTACACTTGGTTTGTAATTTAGGGCATAGTTAAGGACACACAGGCTTAGCCGATGTTGAGTGGGGGCACCATTGCGTAATATTAGGGTGCCAACCTCTGTGGTCAGGCAGGGACATAACAGCATCCGGTTTAGGGTACTTTAGTCTGTATTGGATACCTGTGGTTAACATCTCACCTGGTTTGTTCACCCCCATGTGAGTGGAAGCTCTCAGTTGTAACATCGAGAAATCGGAGAAGACTGTGAGAGACAGCGTTTGGTAAACAAGAAAAGACAAATGGATTGAAGCCTAGTACAGGGAGGTCGAGTGGGTTGAGAGATTGATCCAGGTGAATTGAGAGAGATGGATGGAGAAAAGACTTGTATCAGAGGGAAGTGAATTAAGGCCCCGTCACACACAGAGATAAATCTTTAGCAGATCTGTGGTTGCAGTGAAATCATGGACATATTGTTCCATTTGTACACAGCCACAAACCTGGCACTGATTTGTCCACAATTTCACTGCAGCCACAGATCTGCCGCAGATTTATCTCTGTGCGTGACAGGGCCTATACGCTATACTAGTGGAAGGCATCTTAGTTGTAAACACTGAACTGAATAATGGTCTCCATATTGGCACACAAATTCCTCTGTGGGGGATTGAGGGTGTGTCACAGCCTGAAATCTGTGACCCTCGGAAAATGTACACTATATGGTATCGTGAGGCGTCGTATCGACACAATCTCTCTAGAGGAGGACTAACAAGGGAGACTAGAATCATCACAACAATTAGCGGAACTGTAGTGGGATACAGGTGTGTGAGAGACATGCAAAAGGAACTGTTGAGTGACTTAACGAAAAAGTGTTTACGCCTGCTTATAGCAGGAGAACTGTACAAGAAGAACTGTACCTATCCACTGTATATAGTTGTTACCAAACTAAAGTTTAGTAAAAATCCAATTTTTGGACATTGGCCTCTCAATTCATTGTGAACCTAGCCTGCCATATCCATTGATAACAAGCAGTCTGCTAAGGTGTATCGCCCAGGTAAGGAGCAGAACAGGCTCACACACCTAGCCAGGAACCACAGTTTTATGAAGCGTGGCGGGGCGGGAAAAACGAGCACCTTGCCCACGACAACTGCGTCCGACCACGTTACATCTATAAAATTAAACAATTTATTATGATTAACAATATTTTTCTATATTTTGGGGTTTAAAACAGATAAGTTCATGTCCAATTAATAAAATACCTCTTGCACAAACTCCAGGTGGGACTCCCGATCGCTAGCAATGTTTTATTCTTGTGTTTATGGCTATGAATAGAATAACCAAACCAGGCATAATCATGTTCCCCGGAAATACTCCAGTCAGCTTCTTCCACAGATAAACTGCCTTGGAAAAGACATACCAGTCACTACATCCCATAATGCTATATAGAAACATGTATCCAATGTGTCCAGCATGGACATAACTTCTATCACCTTTAGTGGATTTTCTATGCCTTGCATAAAATGCAGCCACTACACCTCTCTGTTTTCCTCCACCGGGTGCATAAGGTGAGCCAACTACTAGGTCAGGCATCTTGTTTCTGTTCACATCAGCAGATAGTAGAGTCCATCCAAAGTTACAATATGAGAACTGCAATGTGAATAATATATACTTTCTTAGATGGAATGGCAAATATACAGTTTAATTTAAGTGTTGTAATGACATATCTTTAGAAATTACTTACTTGGCATTTTATGGTGACATTCGGGTGAGAGGGGAAACCTGTTTCTTTTGAACCATAATACACATATACAGAACCCTAGTATCAAGTAATGTAAAAAACAGTATTAGAAAATATCACCACAATTAGTAAAAGGTGTTTTAATCATGAAAACATTGAATTTACATGCAGCGAATATTGACTGACAACGACGTAACTATTGGGCTTGCAGACCGGACCCGAGGGTGGTGGGGTCACGCTGACCCCCAAATCCCACTTCAACTGGATGTGCCTCCAAGAACACACAGCTGAAATGCATAGAAGTGCAGGGAGCCATCAGGTCTTTGCACCACTAAACACAATGCCGGACAATCAGAGACTGGCTACTGATGAGGGTGTGCTCATATTTGGTGGCCCATGGCAGTGACGTCATGCGCCGGCTATAGTAGGCACGCCTATATCAGCTGCCAGCCACTGTGCCAGCTACAGAGGAGGACATCGCACAACATGGGAGCAGGGTAAGTTGAGTAGAATGCTTTGGCAGTTTTTTCTTCTGCGTTAGAGGCAGAGCAAGATTTATATGTACCAAGAGGAGGCCTAGAATGAGGTCATATACTGTATACCAGGATGGGCCCAGGATGAGGGACATATATAACAGGATGAGGGACATATATACTAGGATGGAGTCATATATTCCAGGATGGGCCCAGGATGAGGACGTATATACCAGGATGGGGGACATAGATATTAGAATGGGCTCAGAATGGGGAACATATATACAAGGATGGGGGACATATTTAACAGGATGGGGCATAGGATAAGAGGCAAATATACCAGGATGGGCACATATATACCAATATGAGGACATATATACCAGGATGGGGAATATATATACCAGGATGGGCCCAGGATGATGACATATATACCAGGATAAGGACATATATACCAGGATGGGCCCAAGATGAGGACATATATACTAAGATGGAGGACATATTTACTAGTAAGGGGTCCAGGATGGGGGACATTAGTATAGGATGGGGGACATAACTACATAATGAAGGGGGAGCGGGTTAAACTCATATATCTTTATGTTATTTAGAATGCCAGAAGGGCCCATACATCTAACCAATATGTGAGTGGGGCCAATATTAAATATCTAGCATTCCTGAAGATATGAAGTTGGAATCTAATGAGGTCATGTACCAGTATTTAGAGGTTGCTTCGATCATAATCATTAATTACTATTGAAGTGGCCTCGTCCCGACAGTCTGAAAGTGATCCAGCGGTTCCTTGGGTTTGCCAATAATTACAGGCAGTTCATCCTGCGTTTTTCATCCCTGGTCCTTGCCACCTCGGCCTTGACATGCAAAGGAGACAATCCGAAAGCATGAACCTCAGAAGCAGAAGAGGCCTTTATGTCCCTCAAGCAGGCCTTCGCTTCAGCCCTGGCACTACATAGACCAGAGATTAGCAGGCAGTTTATCCTGGAAGTGATTGCTTCATCCTCAAGTGCTGATGTGGTCCTCACACAGAAGTCTGCTACGGGTAAGACTGTAATCTGCGGATTCTTTTCCAGGGCTTTGACAATTTGATTGACAATCAGAAACTGTTGGCGATCAAGATGGCTCTGGAGGAATGGTGTTATCTGCTGGAGGGGGCGATGCACTTGGATGAACGTGGCCTACCTACAGTCAGCTCAGAGGCTGAACCCACGCCAAGCCCGGTGGTTGCTATTCTTTACTCTCTTCGACTTCGTGCTGCATTTCTATCCGGCTGAAAAGAACGTCAAAGCTGATGCGCTGTCGTGTTTATTTCTGTTGGCCAATCAGGAGGAGGATCCTCAACAAAAAATCAAACCTTCCAGAATGGTGACAGTGACTCCCATAGACATGTCCCAGGTTCCTCCCGGTAAGACGTTCGTTGCTGAAGCAGACAGGCAGCAAGTTCGTCCTTGGGATCAGTCCTCTTGGCTGGCTGGTCACGCTGGACAGAAGAAGTCGTTGCAACTGATTTTGTGGCAGTATTGCTGCCCTACATTGCAACAAGATGTCCCGGAGTTTGTGTCGGCCTGCCCGCAACAAGACACCGAAGGAGCTTCCTGCTGGTCCACTGCTTCCTTTGCCGGTACCATCTGCTCCCTGGCAGTACATCGGCATGGACATTATTGCAGATCTGCTGAAGTCCTCCAGTTGCACCGTCAACTGGGTAGTGGTAGACAGATTTTCTAAAACTGCCCATTTCATGCCCCTGACCGGATTTCCCTTCGTTCCAGTGCTCGATGAGCACTTCATCCAGCAAATCTTCTGGTTGCATGGTCTACACTCCATATAGTATCCAACAGAGGTGTCCAATTTACGTCTCGATTCTGGAGGGACACCTGCAAGTTGCTGGATGTCACCTTGGACTTCTCTTCAGCCTACCATTCGCAGTCCAACAGCCAAGGGAAATGGATGAACTAGATCCAGATGAACGTCCTGAGGCACTTTGTCAATCAGCATCACAGTGACTGGGTCTCCTATAACAATCACGTGAGTGAGTCCTTCGCTAAAGGCCACTTTACACGCAGAGATAAATCGTTGGCAGATCTGTGGCTGCAGTGAAATCATGGACATATTGTTCCATTTGTACACAGCCACAAACCTGGCACTGATTGTCCACAATTTCACTGCAACCACAGATCTGCCGCAGATTTATCTCTGTGTGTAAAGCGGCTTTAAGTCTCCTTCTCAGATTGTATATGGACAATGACCCAGAATTCCATTCCCAGTAGCGCTCACCTCCGGTAATCCTGTGGCCGATTCCCTTGTCAAGACATTCTCCGACATCTGGGCAGAGACCAAGTCCTCCCAGGAGAAATCCTCCATCCGTATGAAAAGGCATGCTGACAAGAGACGCCTAGACCCTCCTTTATTCCAACCTGGAGAGAAGGTATGGCTCTCTTCCAGATACGTCCGTCTCAAGTTGCCTTCTTACAAGTTGGGTACCCCCTTTATCAGTCCCTTTAAGGTGCTCCAGCAGATTAACGAGGTGTCCTACAAGCTGAAGCTCACTGCCCCGCTACGCATCCCCAACTTGATCCATGTGTCCCTCCTCAAACCTGTCATCCTGAGCCGTTTCTACAGGGATTCTGGTACCTCAGCCCCCCTGGTCAGTGATAAAGACACCTATGAGGTAAAAGCCATCCTTGCGGTGAAGGAGTTCAGAGGTAAAACCTACTACCTGGTGGACTGGAAGGGGTTCAGTTCTGAGGAGAGGCCATGGGAACAAAGGGAAAATATTAATGCTCCACATCTCCTTAATAATTTCTGGAAAAGGGAGAGCGTAAGTGGGGGGTACTGTAATGCCCATACTGGCACCCCCCGCACTGTCCTACCCCCCTCCTCCAGTGGGGACATCTGTTTCCTCACCTATCCAGATGAAAAACGGCGGAAAGAAAAGCGCAATAGGGTCTTACCCCAAAAGGGGAGGAAGATATGTAATAAAAACACACTCACCTATAATGGTTGTGCCAGTCACAACCACTATGCAGGCATATATAAGATCCAGGTCCAGGCAGCAGTCCCAAAGTTGGCTGATAACAGAGAGTGATAGAAGAAGGGTCTTAATTCCGCGCCAAGGACTCAATGGATCCAGGAAGAGATTTATGCTTCTTTAATAACATGCACAAGTCTACGCGTTTCTGGAGACACAGCTCCCTTCATCAGGACATTGGCAAGAGAACATCAAATCTGGTTTCAAGTGAGATGGTGAAGTATAAAAGAAATATATACTTTTACTCTTTTATACTCTTTTATACTTCACCATCTCACTTGAAACCAGATTTGATGTTCTCTTGCCAATGTCCTGATGAAGGGAGCTGTGTCTCCAGAAACGCGTAGACTTGTGCATGTTATTAAAGAAGCATTAATCTCTTCCTGGATCCATTGAGTCCTTGGCGCAGAATTAAGACCCTTCTTCTATCACTCTCTGTTATCCTCACCTATCCAGGCATCCTGCAGTGACTGTTCTGTCCCTGTCCCATGCTGCTGACTCTCAAAGCATCTGTGCAGCTTGCAAGTTTCCTGCCTTTGCCCGAAGGGTGTGCTCGCGGCCACGTCCCTTTTCTTAAAGAGCCAGCATCCCTTCACCTGGAAGTTCCTCTCAGCTTAGGCTGCTTTCACACATCCGTTTTTTCCTGTGCGGCACAATTCGGCGCTTTGCAGAAGAACCGACACTGGGGTTTTTTTTGCTGCCGGTTACGTTTTTTTTGCATAGACTTTCATTAGTGCCGGATTGTGCCGCATGGGCTTGCATTCGTTCCGTTTTTTGCCGCATGCGGCAGATTTAGCCGGTGCGGCGGCTGGATGGAACGTTGCCTGGCACGTTTTTTTGTCCGGCAAAAAAAACCCGCATTGCGCTGCATCCAGCCGATGCGGCGCGATTTGCAATGCATGTCTATGGACACCGCATGCGCCGTCCTGCGGCAAACACCGCATCCGGCCGTCGCATGTGGTTTTTCCACTGCGCATGCTCAGTTGCGTGCCGCAAGCGGCAAAAAACGGACGGGCCGCATGTAAAAACTATGCAAAGGATGCGGTTTTGTCGCCGCATCCGTTGCATAGGTTTTAGAGCAGGATTGGCAGGCTCTGCTAAAACCAGATGTGTGAAAGTAGCCTTAGCTGAGAGGCTTCAGCTATTTAACGTCCTTCCTCCCTTTAGGGAGTGCCTGGGCAACGTGTTAGTTTAGTTGCTAGTTCTCAGGTCCTCAGTGCTGCTGCTGCTGCTGTTACTGTTATTACTGCTGTTTATGACCTCTACCTAGTGTGCCCCTTTCTGCTGCTGCTGCGACCATCTACGCCGGCTGTCTGTTACCAAACAAGCTGTCACAAGCACCACGCTGGTCACTGTATTCATGCTGTTTCAATCAAAGACTGTTGCAGATGTCGCAGCATCAGTCTTTCCGAGTGGCACCCAGACTCACACCTGGAGCGTAACACCCTCACCATTAAACCCTCTGGTGAAAACCAGGTGTGGGTTTGTAGTCAAACCCCTCTGGGTTTTCTGTGTGCTGTGGCCCAGTGGGTCCATTATATACTTTGTTCACCCTGCAAGCATAACATGTACCAACCGCTTCACACGTAGATCTGCTAAATGAAGTGCATAATTCCGTTTTATCTAGGCATCCGGGTTCTTCTGCCACTTGGAGACCTTTTTCTAGGTCCATTTGGTGGCAGATTGCTAGGGACACTGAAGAGTAAGTATGTAAATTTAGAGTCTGTGGCAGGGCTAAAGCCTCTTGTCAAGCTCCTGACAGATAACTCTTACCTAACAATGTTCTATTGCAGCCCTGGACCCATTTGTCCATGGACTTTGTCACTGATCTGCCTAGCTCTAGTGGTAATAAAGTTGTGTAGGTTGTGGTGCTCCATTTTAGTAAAATGGTTAATTTGGTACCACTTTAAAAGTTGCCAACTGCTATGAGCTTAGCAAATTTATTCAGATAGCTTTTGGCGTAGTGTTTCCCCCAAATTGGAAATTAATCTGTCCTTTTCCTCAAATTATCATTCCTAGACTAATGGTCAAACATGATGAATCAAGAGTTAAGGCCGCTATACAAGCTACGATTTATCTGACGATATGTCATCGGGGTCACGGTTTTCGTGACGCACTTCCGTCATCGTTAGCGACGTTGTTGCGTGTAACACCTACGTGCGACTCCGAACGATCGCAAATAGGGTGAAAATCGTTGATCGTTGACACGTCATTCAGTTTTAA
The DNA here is from genome assembly GCF_048569485.1 of Anomaloglossus baeobatrachus. Lineage (NCBI taxonomy): Eukaryota > Metazoa > Chordata > Amphibia > Anura > Aromobatidae > Anomaloglossus > Anomaloglossus baeobatrachus. Next base: position 217,175,133 of record NC_134358.1, on the reverse strand, counting down.
AATATTGTTCGTCGTTTGGAACGCAGCAGACATATTGCTACGTTTGACACCCTGACAACGACGAATAACATCCACACGACCGCCTTGGTCAAACAATATATCGCTGAACAATGTAGCGTCGTTTGTGAGATGTGTACGTGTGACCGCTACAAAACAACCTATGAGCGATCTTGGCAAATTGTAACAACGATCTGGGCGTGTCACATCGCTAACGAGATCGCTTGCGATATTGTTGTGTATAAAGCAGCCTTTAGAGCATGTTTTGTTTTCTCTAATCAGAAAGACTGGGTGAAGTCTCTGCCTCGTGCCTAATTTGCTCTAAATAACCATACCTCTACAGCTAGAGAAAAAGGTGGTCATTTTTCAGCCTTTCTTATCTTGGCCATATCCCTGAGTATGGCACACGTTGTGCTTTTTGATACTCCAGTAACGTTGCAGCTCTTAAATATGGCCAACCTGGTGGCAAATGGCATCTTGGTAGCTTCACGCTTGATTTTCCTCAATTCATGGGCAGTTATTTTGCACCTTTTTTGCCCAACACTCTTCTTGGGTCCCTGTTGGCTATTTGCCATGAAACGCTTGATTGTTCGGTGATCACGCTTTAAAAGTTTGGCAATTTCAAGACTGCTGCATCCCTCTCCAAGACATCTCACAATTTTTGGACTTTTCAGAGCCCATCAAATCTCTCTTCTGACCCATTTTCCAAAGGAAATGAAGTTGCCTAATAATTAAGCACACCTTATATAGGGTGTTAATGTCATTACACCACACCCCTTCTCATTACAGAGATGCACATCACCTGATTTACTTGATTGGTAGTTGGCTCTCAAGGCTATACAGCTTCAAGTAGGACAACATATATAAAAATTATCATGTTATCAAAATACTTATTTGCCTAATAATTCTGCACACGGTGTATATGTTCACCTCTCACTGCACTTCCTTGCTGGCTATATCTCTATGTGGACTTATTTCTGGGGAGTTCCAGCCTTTCAGCTTAGGGGTTTACATTTGAGGTAAACACCAATTGAGTGTCTATTGTGAGTCAATGTGTTTTTCTTCCAGGCCTTTAATCCTTTCATCTTATTTGAACTTGTTTCAGTTTATCTCACACTAGGTATCTGTTTGTGCCTGCACATCTTCTTCTTCCCTTGTACGAAGTGTGGTGGCCTCCCCTCTGGTACTTCAGGAGACATGGGAAACCCCTCGTTGGTCTTTGAGGCAGCAGGGACCAAGGTGGTGCTGTTAGGCTGCTTTCACACTGCAATTTTTTAACATGCGTGCTGAACTATTTTTGCTGCAAAAGTGGATCCTGTTTTTCCAAAGAGAAACTCATGCAAACGCATGTGTTATTTTACAGGATCCTGTCACTTGAAATTGTGGGCGGGTATTGGAGTCATGAGATTGGGAGTGAAGGCAACTGAACGAGACAGAGACAGACAGACAGACAGACATAGAGAGAGAGACTACCGCACCCATCATCACCGCACACACCGACACTACCGCACCCATCATCACCGCACACACGCAGGCACTACCGCACCCATCATCACCGCACACACACAGGCACTACCGCACCCATCATCACCGCACACAGGCAGGCACTACCCCCCCATCATCACTGCACACACCGGCACTACCACACCCATCATCGCCGCACATATGCAGGCACTACCTGAGTGACGTCACTGCTGATCGCGCAACTCACTTCAGTTGCTGCTCACAGAGAGCAGTCGTGTTCTACTGACATTCCTGTCAGCTTCATGTAGCAGAGCTGGATGCGTCGTGGGACCTCGTGTGGATTACGCCGGACCTGGAGGGGTATTTGGGGATTTTAATAAAGTGGTGAAAGAGGGTGTTATTTTTTGTCTTTTATTTCAAATAAAGGATTTTTTCAGGTGTATGTGTTTATTTACTTTCACTTACAGGTTAATCATTGGGGGTGTCTCATAGACGCCTGTCATGATTAACCTAGGACTTAGTGGCAGCTATGGGCTGCCATTAACTCCTTATTACCCCAATTGTCACCGCACCAGGGCAATTCAGGATGAGCCGGGTAGAGTCTTGTCCTGGGACTGTTGCTTCTAATTGATGCAGCAATTCCGGGCGGCTGCTGGCTAATATTTTTAAGCTGAGGGGCTCCCCAACGTGGGGCTCCCCTTCCTGAGAATACCAGCTTTCAGCCGTGTGACTTTACTTTGGCTGGTATTAAAATCGGGGGGACCGCATGCCGTTTTTTTAAATTATTTATTTATTGTACTGCACGATATAGACCCACCCACCAGTGGCTGTGATTGGTTGCAGTGAGACAGCTGTAACTCAGCATGGGGGCGTGTCTGATTGCAACCAATCATAGGCGCCGGTGGGTGGGAGAAGCAGTGAATACGAGCTGAAATAATGAGCGGCTGGCATTTTTAAAACAGGAGAAGCCGCCAGAGCAGTGTGACAGCCGTGCAGCGCCGCGCCCCTTGATTAGTCAGTATGAGAGAGAGGGTGGGAGGGAGAGACCGACAGAGAGAGAGAGAGAATGACCGACAGAGCGAGAGAGAGAGTGCTACCCTCGATCCAGCCTAAAATAATCACATTAAGATAAGCTGTAGAGAAAAAAACTGGCATGATAGAAGGAAAATAGCCACAATTTTGAAACCAGCATGACTATTAAGCGGGCTTTACACGCTACGAGATCGCTACAGCGATCTCGTTGGGGTCACGGATTTTGTGACGCACATCCGGCCGCTGTAGCGATCTCGTTCTGTGTGACTTCTAGGAGCGATTTTGGATCATTGCAAAAACGTCCAAAATCGCTCCTCGTTGACATGGGGGTCCTCTCCCAATTATCGCTGCTGTCGCTGGGTGAAGTTGATCCTCGTCCTTGCGGCAGCACACATCGCTACCTGTGACGCCGCAAGAACGAGGAACCTCTCCTTACCTGCCATACGCCAGCAATGAGGAAGGAAGAAGGGGGGCAGGATGTCCGCCCCTCCGCTTTGATTGGGCAGCCGCTTAGTGACGTCGCTGTGACGGCGAGCGAACCGCCCCCTTAGAAAGGAGGTAGTTCGCCGGTCACAGCGACGTCGCCGAGCAGGTAAGTACGTGTGACGCTGCCGTAGCGATAATGTTCCCTACGGCAGTGATCTTCACATATCGGCATAACGATAGGGGCGGGTGAGATCACGCTCGACATCACTAGCATCGGCTAGCGATCTCGTAGTGTGTAAAGCCACCCTTATAGTCTAAATCAGCAGAGAAATTGACTTCAACTAAAATTATGTTCAAAATTGTTCTCCAGTGTTTATGTTGATGTTTGTCTCACATTAGCAATGGTCATTGGTACAAAGGAATATTTATTTTCTAAAATTAATAAGTAACCTTTCATGTTAATTAGTAATCTATGGATGCTTTATTTTCATCCTTCTTACTTTGTATGTAAGTTGGCTAGCCCCAACAGAAGGAGCTCCCACAGCTAGATCTGGTTGCCCATCCACATTGAAGTCCAGCACTGCAACGGAAGAGCCAAATCTGCTGCCATACTGTAGAGTAAAGGTAAGTACATGACAGTCTATAGCAGATAAGTTTCATTATAGGGTCTTTATTCTGTCTTACTTACTGGCTATTTGCTTCCCATAAAATTCAAAGGTAAAGTTAGTTATATGCTTAAAGAGTTTATTTGCTTTCACTTATTTTTGTAGGAGCTCAATGCTCCCAGACCCTGGCTTCTTCCTTTGGTGGGGAGGCGGTTAAGAGAGTGGTCCTGATGATTTACAGTTCAAACTATAAACATGATTGTGTCACTTATCCAACCTGAGCGCACTCTCCCAGGCTACTAAAAGAGTCAGCATTGCCTCTGCATCATGGAAGAAGCATGGGGAGGTTGAGGCTGGCATGATCCAGCGATATGGCCAGCTTTGGATCCGTGCAAGCAGACTGTAAAATATAAAGCCTGTTAGTGGCACACGCTCCATACCCAGTTAACCAGCCAATCTCAGATTGCAAGGTGACCAGTAACACAGGAAAAGAGGTGTACACTAAAAAAAAAAATCCTTTCAGAGTATTTTTGATAAGAAGTAAATTGCAAAGTTCCTTGTTTTTACAAGCACTTTGTAATTTTAACCACTAACGAAATATAGACAACCCCTTTAAGATACTGTATTCAAAAGATGAAATATACAGAAATAAGTAGATGGGAAGTACACTGAGCAATGTCAGAGCCCTGTTTTCTGCTGCATTGGATAAAACATATTAAGCTTTTTATATGAGTCATCATAAAAAGCTATGATGCTTGACACCAACTTTTTATGGCCATGGTAAATTTTACCAGGTCTTTTCTATAAAAATAACACTATTACCAAACAATAAAGCAAGCCATTTCAAGACTGAATAGCCTATGATTGTTGAATTCAACAAGGAAAATAAATATTACTGCCTAACATACAAGGTTATGGCTGTATGAAAAAACCTTTGACTTTTTCACTTTTTCATACACCTCACTAATTAAAGGGAATCTGTCAGCAGGTTTTTGCTACCGCATCTTAGAGTAGCATTTTGTAGGCAAAGAGGCCTATGATGTATCCCTTAGATTAGTGTGTGCAGCCGTTCTGACACAATGAAAGATTTTTGATTTTGCATGTAGCAGTGCTGGGAGAGCTGTCCCCACCCACACCAGGATTTCAGTATACATTTCCATAGACACAAGCTGCTAATCACAGAAGGGGGTGAAGTCGGAGTACAACTCATGTGCACTGAGACCCACCAATGATAAAGATAAGAGGCTTAAACTATCATTGCAGGTAAAAAAAAGACTGTGAGATAACAGATGCAGGGTTGAATTCTCTGTTATAACTCTTACAGAATGCTGTCTTCAGATTACATAGCAGAAACATGCTGACAGAGTCCCTTTAAGTGCACATGGCATCACATTTTGAAGATATTGTCATTAGAATATTGCGCTAGTTTATGTCATGCATATCATCTATATAATTGTACTATGCATTCCTCACCTTCATGGCTATATATCAAAGAGCTCGTTATTCTACATCTTATTACCTCAGAGCCTCTCAGCATGACATCAGCTGTCTTATCCAAGTCCATGTTATCAGAAGGAAGTCCTGATTCATTACCGTAGATAATATACACACAGCCAACTTGAACATTGCCCATAGTGCCGTACCCGGGGGCTCCTACTACTAAGTCCTCCCAGCCATCATTGTTAAGGTCACCCGTGATGACTGACCTGTGAAAATATTACTTTGTCAGTCTTTTCCATATACGTATTTTTTAATCCAGACTGATATCCAGAAAGAAGTAAATTATTAGAAGAGTAGTATTTTCTGTCATAGAGAACAGGATGGCAATTATTGTGAGAGTAGGGACAGGTAAGTACTCATGGTGCATTGTATAGCACAATTGAGGATTCCTCACTTTTGTAAGGTCCTCAGAAAATAATTAGATGAGGTAGTAAGGTGGCCATGGTTGAGTTTATGGGAGCCGTAGAGCATTCCTCACAGTATTTTATACACTTACCATCCCAGCCTGGAATACGGAGAGTTCACAAAGTAGGTGGCTGAAGGTGTATAGATGTGGTTGGAGTATTGGAATGTAAACAGGTTTTTCATATTTACAGTTTGGGTGGCACTGGATAGCAACTGCATTGATCTCTGCAATGGTGACATGATAATACATATTAATGCACATTATTTCGGTTTTTTTTCTAGCTATAAATCCTCTTTCATTTGAGCGTATTACACAGCACAACAAATAAAATTGTCATCTACTAGGCAAAAACCACTAAATCGAATTCCAAATTCAAATCAGAATTATTGTAGCACGTTACGAAATATTGTTATGTATAAGTTTGCTTAAATGAATGAAGCACTTGGAAAGCATTGAATAATTTTGTACAGAACGAGTTTTACTTCAACAATTACCTGATCAGAAAAGTTTCTGCAGTTAACAGTATACGAAAATGTAATGTAATAAAAAAAAATTCAAAAAGTCTCATATTCCAGTTTAAAGTCTAAAGGGTGCTTTACACGCTGCAACATCGCTAGCGATCTCGTTAGCGATGTGACACGCCAAATCGCACATATGACCGGCGCTATAAAAATGACCTATGTGCGATCTGGCGTGTCACATCGCTAATGAGATCGTTAAGGATGTCGCAGTATGTAAAGCAGGCTTAACTTGAGCAAGGCTCAGTACTGTTAAAAGGGATTTAGGCATCTGCTGTCGCGCTTGTGAGTGGTCATATTTGCCCATTGCAAAAACTCGCAGAAGTCCCCCATCAAATAAAGTCTCTGCATGCATAAATTAAAATCTAGACGTGTCAGGCACATTTGGAGTTCATATTTGGAATCAGAGCGTTCAAATTTAGTAGAAATTACATTTTTCTCTCAGTAGCAAAATCATTGTTGCACAGTGTTATTATACAGCCAAAATCCGAATCGGCAGGATGGGCATATAATAAAACATGATGGGACGTATGTCATCAATATTCCATCATTATTTCATTAGTATTCTATCAGCGTTTGAATGCAAATACACCATGTTCCAAATTATTATGCAAATGATATTTTTCTCTGATTTTCATAAATGGTCGGTGCAAATGACAGTCTAATAAAAGTCATCACCCGTTAGAGTATACATCGAATTTTATTGAAGAAACCTCCCAATGATAACAGTATAATCTTCAAAATAAAAAAAACCCTCAAAATGCACTGTTCCAACTTATTAGACGCAGTAGAGTTTCTAAAAATTTTATATGTTTTAAAGAACTGAAAATGCTCATTTGTGGAATTAGGAGGTCACATTCACTGAAATAAAAATCTATTTAAATCCAAAACATCCTAACAGGCCAGGTTACATGTTAACATAGGAACCCTTCTTTGATATCACCTTCACAATTCTTGCATCCATTGAACTTGTGAGTTTTTGAAGAGTTTCTGCTTGAATTTCTTTTCATGATGTCAGAATAGCCTCCCAGAGCTGCTGTTTTCATGTGAACTGCCTCCCACCCTCATAGATCTTTTGCTTGATGATACTCCAAAGGTTCTCTATAGGGTTGAGGTCAGGGGAAGATGGTGGCCACACCATGAATTTATCTCCTTGTATGCCTATAGCAGCCAATGACACAGAGGTATTCTTTGCAGCATGAGATGGTGCATTGTTATGCATTAAAATGATTTTGCTCCTGAAGGCACGTTTCTGCTTTTTGTACCATGGAAGAAAGTTGTGAGTCAGAAACTCTATATAGTTTGCAGAGGTCATTTTCACACCTTCAGGAACCCTAAAGGGTTCCACCAGATGTCTCCCAATGATTCGGGCCCAAAAAATGACTCCTCCACCACCTTGCTGACGTCACAGCCTTGTTGGGACATGGTGGCCATCCACCAACCATCCACTACTCCATCCATCTGGACCATCCAGGGTTGCTCGACACTCATCAGTAAACAAAACTGTTTGAAAATTAGTCTTCATGTATGTCTGGGCCCACTGCAACCATTTCTGCTTGTGAGCACTGGTTAGGGGTGGCCGGATAGTAGGTTTATGCACCACAGCAAGCCTTTGAAGGATCCTACACCTTGAGTTTCGAGGGACTCCAGAGGGACCAGCAGCTTCAAATATCTGTTTGCTGGTTTGCAATAGCTTTTTAGCAGCTGCTCTCTTAATCCAATGGACTTGCCTGGCAGAAACCTTCCTCATTCTGCCTTTATCAGCACGAACACGTGTGTGCTCTGAATCAGCCACAAATCTCTTCACAGTACGATGATCACGCATATGTTTTAGTGAAATATCTAATGTTTTCATCCCTTGCCCAAGGCATTGCACTATTTGATGCTTTAAGGCAACAGAGAGATCCTTTTTCTTTCCCCTGTTACTTGAAAACTGTGGCCTGCTTAATATTGTGGAACATCCAGTATGTGATAAAAATTACTCCCATCACGTAATTCAACCTGCAGATCACGTGTCAGGATGGCATGTAGTTTAAAGAAAATCTGTTTGAGACCTCTGCTTCAACTGTCAGATGACCAGGATTGTAAACTAAATAGATGGAGATGGAGAATGGTTGTGTCATGAAAATAAATAAATCTTCTCTTCAGCTGAGTGTGCACAAAGGACTGAGGCTGAAGTACACAATCCTTTGTGCTAATGTCACACTAGGTACAAAGAAGTACTAAGAGCATGGCGAAAGGGAACTGAAACCCTGTGTCTAGGGAGAGGGAAGATGGTGACCTCTAACCGAACCTACTGCTGGTCTCTTGGGTCCCTCACCACCCTAGATAGGTTCTGCACCTATACGCTGAGCCGGACAACTGTCCCTAGGTATCTCTAGTGCTAGGCCCTAAATAGTGAACGGATGGGATGAGCTCTTCATCAACCCCAATAAACAACTATAGAAGACGCAAAGAGGACATACAGGGGGGAAAAGCATAGACTATTTATCATTAGATGACTCAGGTAGAGGTTTAGCAGAGCTTTCAACAACAATACTACATAGGAGTGCAAACCACTTGGTTGCAACTTCGGCTTGAAATAACTGAAAATATCACCAGCACAGTCCAAAGGAAGGAAGGGGTATTTAACACCAAGGGAAACTGACAATCAACAGCTGGGTGGAAGTCGAGCTCCTGCTGGGTCTTTAATGGAGGCACATAAATCCAGACACTGTGACCTTCGTTTGCCAGAAACCACATGACTGTCTGTCACGTGTGACAGCTAATTCAGCCAAAGAGAAGATTTATATCTCCTTATATTGCAGCCCTTCTCTGGCAGCTCCAGTAGGTTTTTGTTTTTACAATCCTGCTACTTTCAGTTGAGAAACAGGTCTCAGAAGTTGTGTTACTTCAGATATCAGCAATCTATGCTGACATGTGACTAGGTTGGGCTGCTGTTTGAATTACATGATGAGGGCCATTTTACCACATTGTTGGAGAACACATTTGAAGTATAATAATTTAACATTATATGAAATATCATTATAGATGAACAAATCACTTCACAGTACCATTGGTCAGCGGCCACCTCATTATTCCATGGCCACTGGACGGTGGCCCTGAGAAACCGCCTCCTACCTGCCAGTATTCCCAGTGCCTCTTCTGATTTTAATTCATTTGTCTTCTTTTGGTGAACATGAAAGATATGTACAATGATTGTATATAATATGTATATTATGATACTATGTTACGTTTTCCACACATTGTAAACATTTTTTTTCATTATGTTTGTACTGTACATATCTTTGTTTTATGACGAAGGCCCAAGGTTAGGGCCGAAACGTTAGATTTTTGCACTAATAGATTTGACCTTTGCACCAATAGAGACAAGCAGATTGAATTCCACGTTTTTCTTTTGTCTTGTTTTTAAACGTTTGTGTGCCCGAGTTATTTTTTGCAATATTGTTGATTTTCCTCGGTGGCACCAGACTTTATTCTTGAATAATGTCTTCTGATTTACAGGCCCTGCAGAACGTCATGCTTGCATCACGCCACAATGATGACATCACTTCTGGCCTATAAATCAAAACAGACACCAGGAATTCCAGAAGGTAGGAGGCAATTCACGTGATAAGAAAGTTCATTAGAGATGAGCAAAACTATTTGCAGCACTCTAGGCCATTGGCAGGTCACGATTCCATAGTCACTGTATGAGAGCCCTGGAAAACTGCTTCCTACCTGCCAGTATTGCCTTTTTTGATTTTTAGACCTGGAATAGTGACATAGCCGTTTTACCAGCTGACCCAGGGTCCTGCAAATTTATTTGCTCCTCTCTATAGATCAGGAAACTTAAAATGCAAGGTTTTACAATACACAATGCCAACTAAAATGACAATTTTACAAATTTTGGATATCAAGACTTGAATAAAAATGTCCTGTTGTGTCTTACGGTCTTATAAACCCCTTCCATTGTGACAGACGAAAAGCAAACTTTGTTAGATGACAGATAAGAGGTATAATGACTTAATGATCAGTGTACCACCCCTGTGGAAGCAGCCAAGCTGCTCAGATCCGGGTTCACTGTGGCTCGAGGGTCTCCGGACCCGGGGGTCGTGCGGCCACTCAAATGAAAAAGGGGGTATTTACATTGGAGTTATAGTTTGTGACGCCACCCGTGGTGTGTGGTAATTAGAAGTACCACTGCTGTTGTAGGGAGTACCTGGGGATGATGGAACGGGGCAGCAAGGTGTTGGAACCCTCCACGGGTAGGTGATGCCCCGGGACTCGGTGAAGGGGAGAAGTGCCGTGGGTATGAAGGGGTCACTCTCGTACTCACTCAGTTCATAAGCAGACACCAACAACTGGGTAAACCAAGGCTCTGGGTACCGCTGCCGCTGAGGGGAGCTCGTCCGGGTCCCGTCCCCAAGTGGTTCTGCCTGGTGGTCCGTGACCTGCCTCCTGGCACTTAGTTTAGACTTCAACTTGATGGCCCAGTAGCTTGGAACTAGCCGGGCCCCGCTCCCTACTATGGCTAAGTAAGGGAGCTTGCTCTCAGGGCTCACGCTTGGGATTTTCTGGACCGTTTTTGGTTGGAAAGTCCTATCCCCCTCGTTGCGCTAGTGCCCCGATTCTGAAGCGGGTGGGAAAGGATTGTGAAGGCTCCATTCTTCTCAGGTGAATTGTCGGGTTGCCTGAAGCTACTCCCTGAACTAGGGTTCGTGTACCCTGTCGTGCCTTCGGTCCCAGATCGGTGATAGGGCCAGGCTGCCGGTCGTCCTCCTCGATGGGTCTGAGCACCTTGCCATGATCCCCTGCGACCGGGGGTCCAACTCCTCTAGGCCCAGACCACCGTCTGCAACCTAGGCAGTTACTTCGAGAGTCCCCACTCCTGACTTCCTCTGAGCTCCTCTCAGCTCAAGGGCTACTCTCCAACCTCCTTCTCCACTCACTGACTCTACTCAACTCACTACACACCTCACCTCATCTCCCCTCCCTGACCCCCCCCAGGTGGGCGACTCTATTCCTCTCAAGCCGTCCACTGGTGTGTCAGGTGGGTGTGGTGCAGGGTGTCTCTAGGATTTTGATTTGCTGTTGGAGGCAACACCACTTAAGTAGGGACCCATAACCAAGAGGGAGGCGGAATACTGAATGGAAGGGCAGCTTGTGCAGTACCCTGTGATGACCTAATAGTCCAGGGGCGTCACAATCAGCCTAGCAGTTTATTTATCCTATTACTATGGACGTACATGGGTCTAGTTAAGAGCTGTGAAGGCGTTGAACATAAAATGAGAGGACATTTTTATAGACCGAAATTCCTTGAGCAGTTTTCTCCAAAATTTTGGCATAACACTTCAAGAAATATACATTTTTGACAAATTTGGAGTTGCACAAAAATGTATCACTTTATAGTGTGCCGCTCCCGCGTTAGCAGCCGGGCTACTCAGATCCGGATCCGTGGTGGCTCGAGGGATCTCCGGACCCGGGGGTCGGGGTCGTGCGGCCACTCGGAATAAAAAGGGGATATTTACACGGGGGAGTATGTTTGAAGTTCGTGATGCCACCCGTGGTGTGTGGTAAGGTGGAGTACCACGGCTGCAGTTGCGAGTACCCAGTGACGGTGGTGTGTGCAGCCAGATGTTTAACCCCTCCACGGGTAGGGAGAATGCCCCGGGACCCGATGAGGGCGACGGGGAGGTGCTGTTGGGACGGTAGGGGGGCGCTTGTGTACTCACTCAGTCCAATAACGCTAACACCGACAACTGTAGTAAACCAAATTTCTTGACCTCACTGCCGCTTGAAGGGAGCACGCCTGGATCCCGTGCCCGTTGGTGTTGCCTGTTAGTCTGTGACCTTTGCCTTGGCACGTCTTCCTATATTTGGTTCCTACAGTTTGAAACTGGTCAGGTCCCACTCACCAGTATGGCTAACTGGGTGAGCTTGCTCTCAGGGTTCTTGCTTGGGATTTTCTGGACCATGTGAGTGGAAAGTCCTATCCCCCTCATTGTGCTAGTACCCCGATTTTGGAGCGGGTGGAGAGCGGATCTTGATAGCTCCGTTCTCATCGGGTGAATTGTCAGGTTGCCTGAAGCAACTCCCTGACCTAGGGTCCACGTACCCCGTCGTGTCCTGGTCCCAGCTCAGTGATGGTACAAGGCCGCCGACTGTCCTCCTCAACAGTGCCGTTCCCCTTGTCACGATCCCCTGCGACCGGGGGGGTGCAGCTCCTACAAGGCCCAGACCACCGTTTCTCACCTAGTTACTTCCAAGGAGCCCGGCTCCTGACCTCCTCTCTCCTTCCCTTCCAACACTACACTGGCCTCCTCCTGACACTCCTGACCCCCACTTACCAACCCTCAAGTGGGCGACCCTATTCCACTCAGGCCGTCCACTAGTGTGTCTGGCGGGTGTGGTGCAGATTGTTCCTAGAATTTTGATTAACTGGTTTTGGCAACACCAAAAGTCGGGAACCCATAACCAAGGAGGAGGTCGATATTGCACAGAAGGGGCAGATTGCACAATACCCTGTGACGACCTGATAGGCCAGGGCGTCACAGATGCACTGTGTGAACATAGCCTAATTGGAAGTGCTAATGTTTAGAGTAACTGGATTTAGATAAGAAGCCTGAGCTGCGGGATCCTAGGAGACACAGTCAGTTCTCTATGCAGCGATGCAGCTGCATTTCCACTGTAACTGAGGCTTCAAGGGGAAATCATGTAAAAAAAAAAAAAAAAAAAAAAAAAAGGATTTAAATGTTGAAATACCCCCAAAGGTTTTTTGAGGGTCACAATGTGTGAAATAAATGCAAAGATAATAAATAGTAGGTAAAAACATTTTAAAAAGCAGTTGTCAATTCAAATTGCTGTTACTTTCCTTGGCCCTGTCGAGAAAAAAAACACATGTCCCATATATAAGAATTATTGTCACAGAAAGAGAAACAAATGTTATGTATTAAGTGGTCCTTTGTGAAATGTGAAAATCATACACGCATTTCCTTATTTTCACATCGCTATCACCCAATATTTGAAAAAAAAATAAAAAATAGATAAAAAAGAGATTGAAAATAAAATAAATTGAAGCCCAATATATCTAAAAAAAAAAAAAGAAGCAAATTTGAGAAAAAAATGTTACAGCTCTTTAAACATGAATGAAAAAATGTGAATATCTGCCTGGTAAAGAATGGGAGTAAATAGTCTGGTCTTGAACTGGTTAAGAGTGCTTCGAGTTACATGTACAATTTAATAAGTTAATGCACTTAATTAAAACCTATATGATATATAGGAATGAGGTTTCTATGAGTAAGCACCATGTCATAGCAGCGCAATAACTAGAGGTATACTATAAAACATGGTTAGTCTATACAGCTGGAAAGAGAGGAAAAAGAACTCCATACCTCTGCCCATTCATTTAATTGATAATAGACTCCAGATTCTGTAAAGGTTATATCAGTCCCCATTGACTTCATAGATGATGATGAATTAAAGTCTCTGTAGGATTCATTGTTCTGTAGTCGTATCTGTCCTGGACTATAAAGTAGTAATCTAAGTGTTACTACAAGAATAAAAACATATTGGTCAATAGGCATCAAGAGTACTTTACTGAAGCCACCAGGGTGAATTCACAAAGCGTTTGCAGTGTATTTTTCACTCATGCACCAGGAAAGATCCCGGAACATACACTAAAAGCATATTCATAGGGCCAAATTGACAGAAAATATCTGAAAGTCTGTTTTAGCATTCATTCTGGTGGACCTGTCATACATGTGCAATTTGGCTAGTCTTATTTTGACCCCTTCCACCCTCTACTATCTGATGTCATGGTTTTGTCTCTAGGCATTGATTCTTCCCACCTGTATCATCCCTGGTTTATTTATCCTCTTTCTTCCTGTCTATGCTTCTGATATTCTGATCTGTGATCCTGATGGTATCTATTTCATGGGCAGTATACCCTCAGCAAAGATCAATTCCTTTTTATCTATGTCTCTCACAGTAGTACACACCATAGAATCATAGAACGGTAGAGTTGGAAGGGACCTCAAGGGCCATCAGGTCCAACCACCTGCGAGTGCAGGTTTTCCTAAATCATCCTAGCTATATGTTTATCCAGTTTCCGCTTGAAGATTTCCATTGAGGAAGAGATCACCACTTCCCGTGGCAGCCTGTTCCACTCCCTGACTGCCCTCACTGTCAGAAAGGTTTCCCTAATGTCTAATCTGAATCTCCTTCCTTTAAGTTTCATCTCATTGCTTCTTGTACTTCCTTGTGCTAATGAGAATAGGGTAGTGACCTCTGCATTGTGACTACCTTTCAGATATTTGTGGACCGCTATTAAGTCTCCTCTCAGCCTTCTCTTTTTCAAACTAACCATCCCTAGTTCTTTTAGCCGTTTTTCATATGACATTGGTTTGCAGACCTTCTACCATCTTGGTTGCTCTTCTCTGGACTTGCTCCAATATATTGATGTCTTTCTTGAATTTTGGCGCCCAGAACTGTATACAGTATTCCAGGTATGATCTAACCAGGGCAGAGTATAGGGGAAAAATTACCTCTCTTGATCTAGGTTCAATGCTTGTCTTGATACAACCCAGAATTTTGTTGGCCTTTTTAGCTGCAGCTACGCATTGTTGGCTCATGTTGAATCTGGGATCCACTATTATGCCCAAGTGCCTTTCCCCAGTGCTATCACCTAGTTCTATTCCTCCCATACTATATATTCTTATTACATTTCTTTTATATGTAAGACTTTGCATTTGTCCCTGTTAAAAACCATTCTGTTCTCCTCAGCCCATTGTTCGAGTGTGTCTAGATCCTTTTGAATACGCTCTCTTTCCTCTCTAGTGTTGCCTACTCCTCCTAACTTATCCAATATAAATGAGATCCAAAGAGAAAATATAGTAAGGGCTTCTGGCTTCATTAAAAGTGCAAACAATTGCAAAATATATATATATTGTCAGCTCTTGGTGTCATTGTTGTCCCTGCTATTTTCAAAAGCAGGTGTAGCCACCAGAGCAGTGTGCAAGAAACTGCACAGAATGTATTCCTTTATTATTTAAATGGATTTTATATTAAATAGATGTGTAAATGCACTTACATAAAGTTTCCTACTTACAGATTATATTCTCTCTTCTGCACATTGCACTGAATGAAGAGTGGATTCTCAGGCATGTAGCAGCCACTAAACGAAATGTAGAAAACTGAGGCTACATTGTTATAAGACATGTATAATTAAGAGAATATTTCAGCCATGAACAATTATCGCATATTCATAAAATATGTGCCACATGTTAGATCAAAAGGGGTCCTGGTATGTAACTATAGGGGGTGCAGGGTTTGCAGTTATGACTGAGCCATGGAGCACAGTAGGACCCAAATGGTCTCTGGCCAGAGTGAGAAGGCCAGTTCTTTTAGACAACCATGATAGTTGGGGGCCCTGTTGGAGATTTTTTTTATTGGGGCACATGAACTTCATGTTTCTCCACTAGCTTGGACCCCCACAATCTCTTAAGCGTTGGCAATATCCCTACACAGTATTACATGAGCTGTAGGGAGGAGGAGGCAGAGAATCTTCAATGCTGCTGTAAGGAACTTCTTGGGATTTAGGAAAACAACCAAATCACACGGAGTAGGAATGTCAGGTGACACCACTGATTCAATGTCTATCACCTATGTCATGGACAGGTGATAAATGTTCATGGTTGCAATAGCCTTTTAAGATTTAATTTCAACCTGAAATTACCATGAAATCTAGAAATGTATAACATACCTTGTACCATTATCTAAAAGGAAGCTCATTACATGAAATATGTTGGTTGACCAAGCAGCCATGTCATCCACACCACCAAGAAAATATTCATGGAATCTCTCCACCAGGAAAGGCGATTTTTTAGCATATGTCGAGTAAAGCTGATGAACCATAAAAACAGTTCAAATATGGACCAACTATTTTTCATTTTTCATATATTTAATTTGCGTTAATGTATGTACCTTGGAAACAGCCAAATATTCCCCATAACTAAAAAAGAAAATAAACAAAAACAATTAAAAATTATCATTGCTTAATAAATCTGACTCTGAAACTATAATATTTTATACTCACAGTTCAAGATAAAGTATGTATGTGCACTCAGTGATGACGTCCTCTGTTATAACCGTCTTGTTGTAAAGCTCCTGATATATGTGAAAAAGGTCCTTTACTGGTATATACCTTAGAGAAGAAGAAGAAAACATGGTGAGCCATGTTTATGTGTTTCCCATTATTATGCATTGTTATACTGAAAAAAAAAATTTCATCACATTTTCAGATACATAAATAATTGTGACTGGCCATAGGTTAGTAATAAATGGAGCTCTAATAACTAATATACAACGCAAAATCTCCTGTTTACCAGTTCATAGAGATGGGCTCCATAACGATGTCAGGGACGGACATTAAAGGGGTACTACTTGGACAACCCCATCTCAATCAGCATGTTTGCCCCCAGTAAAATAACAACACTTATACTCACATCCGCTGCTGGCGCTGTTCCAGCGGTGTTGGCACTCTCTTTCCCAAAGCGCACTAGAGATTGTTATATCGCACAAGCCCTGCAGCCAATCAAGTGCCGGCTTCACTCTTACCGCCTTCGAACGTATCAGACATCAAGGGGAAGTGAGCGGCCAACTGCAGCTCTGACTTTCTTTTGATGTCTGATTAGTCCAAAGGGGGGAGAGTGAAGCAGGCAATGATTGGTTGCAGGGCTCGCATGACATCACAATCTCATGCGAGCTTCGGGAGAGAGAGTACCAACATCGCTGGAACGGCGCCATTGTCGGAGGTGAATGCATTATTTTAATGGTGCAAACATAGTGATTGAGTCAGGGTAGTCCAAGGCGTAGACACCCAATTTAAGAAGGTTGGCAGGTCACAAAATATTGATAGGTTATTAATATGAGATCAGTGGAGGGAAGGTCGCAACCTGGCACACCCACTGATCTGCTGTTATTTGCTCCGCCAAACACTTTGAAGAGCCCTGCAAAACTGAACTCCTTTCAATGTGCAGCGGCCACTGCTGGGTTCTGTAGCACAATTCCTATTCAAATACCACCAGATCAAAAAGCAACTGATTGGTTAGGATGCCGGTGGGCATTGGACTGTCACCAATGTCATATTGATGACCTATAATAGGGATAGGTCATCAGTTTGGTGTGACGAGATAACTCTTTTTAGCCTAAAAGCTATGATATCTCTATTTGTTGTGAAGTTGAATGCAATCTATAGTTCTTTATAAGCAGCAATAGGGAGAAAACCTCCTACGTCTTTTACAGGTACCCACAGGCTCGGACTGGCCCACCGGAAAATCAGTGAATCCTCCAGTGGACCCCAACTTCAACAGATGCTGCATGCCACATTTAAGCGCCAACCCTCCCCGTCCATGAAACGAAAAGAAAAAAAGCTGGGTAGACTGTATCTTCCTTACTGTTCAACCCCTGCATTGCCTGCTATATACCTCGCTTACAAAGAGGTGGGGATCACAGGGTCAGCCGCTGAATACTTATGACCATGTGATATTTCAGTTTTTCTTGTTTAATAAATTTGCAAAAATGTCTACATTTCTGGGTTTTTTTCTGACAAGATAGGGTGTAGAGTGTACATTAATGAGAAAAAAAATGAACTTTTTTGAATTCATCAAATGGCTGCAGTGAAACAAAATAGTAAAAATTTAAAGAGGTCTGAGTACTTTCCATACCCACTTATATGCATGTAATGTGTTCCATCCTTTCTGGGCAAGTCAGTGAAGTCATACATAGTGCATATAATATATATAATGTTGCTTACCATTTTTTCTGCAAGTAATCAAAATCAACTTCATATTGACTAATCACATCTCCACCTGCAAATTAGAAGAAAAAGTAGAGAAGTATAGAAAAACTTAATACACTAATAATAATAATAATAATAATATTTCATCTCAATATAAAAAAGAATAAGGTTAATAATTGTGCAAATTTGACCAATGGCTTTACTGTACACATAAATTACACTATATCTACCAAATGACTTCAAAAAGAATTAGGCATATGCAAATTTAGATAAAATGAAATGAGGCATTTTTGTGTTGTTTTCAGGTCATTCTGTAAGTATGTGCACAGGCTATTGAGTTCCCCCTGAAGACACCAATCATATTAAGGCCCAGTAACACACAGTGTCATGTTTTATGCCTTCTATGTTGTCTGGTTTTTAATTTGTGTTCAATCCTCCTTTAGGCTTCAGTCCCTGTTAGACAGGTATGACAGGCTTAACAGAAGGGCGAGTCCGTGGGGGGAGGAGTGATAGCAATGAGTAATGGTGAGTTCTTGTTTTAGCAGGGATTTGGGGAATAGATGGTGAGACAGAAAGAAGTAAGTACACCTGTAGAGAAAGCAGAACAACCTTAGGTATGTGTGTGAGAAGAACAGAGGAGCAAACCTCGGCAGGGAATGTACTGTGGTGGCAGTTTCTCTGAAGCAGTGGGAAATAGTCAATTTCTCTGAAGCAGTGGGAAATACTCTAGGACCAGATTAGCTGTAATGCAGCCATAAGCTGGGTTTACACACTGCAACATCTCAAACGACATCGCTGTAACGTCACCGGTTTTGTGACGCAATAGCGATGTTGTTTGCGATGTTGCAGTGTGTGAATCCTATCAGCGACCTGGCCCCTGCTGTGAAGTTGCTGGAAGTTGCTGATCACTACACGTCGTTCAGGACCATTCCTAGGTCCTTTGTTTCCAGCTGTGCAGCATGAAGTTTCAGTGTGTGAATCCTTTTCAGCGACTTTGTTAGCAACTTCCCTTTCAAAAGGCTGCTTATCAACGTCCCCAACAACCAGCTAGGTCGCTCTGCAGGTCCGGATCGCTGGTAAGTTGTTGGCCAGGTTTGCCGGTTTGAACGCTCACCAGAGACTTAGCAGAGACTTAGGGAGGTCGCTATTGCGTCACCAAACCGGTGACGTTACAGCGATGTCCTTTGCGATGTTGCAGCGTGTAAACCCAGCTATACTGTACTTTGTTCTAGAGGACAGACTTACAGTCTTTTAAAAAAGAGCTAGATGATTTCCTCGGTACACACAACATTTTCGGTTAGAAATAATTTAGTGACGAAATGTATAATTAGTGGAAGAAGGTTGAACTAGATGGCTCAAGGTCTAATTTTCAACCTTTGTAACTATGTAACATAGTGAGCTCACTACCTGTTACCCCCTGTGCATTAATGTGGTTATTAGTAAAAAAGGATTTTGTATTCACAAACTGGTTTCCTCATCCTGGGGTCCAAGGGAACTGGTGCCATGCAAAGTGTGGCCAAACTGAATATGGAGATCTCATTAACTGCAACACCACTACACATGCACCAAGAACCCCAAGCATCCCTATTTTTCTGTAGCGTGCCGAGATGTTAAAAAAAGGGATTATCTTGCCACAGCTGCCGCCCTGAGTCATGTTACAATTCCAGTGCAAAGTGAAGGCGGATCTTAAAGAGGACCTCTTACTGCCCCCTCAGTATTCTGCTTTTTCTTTTATTATAAACTTCCATACAGTTCCAGAGATATGGGCTTTATTATTTGGTTCTAATTTTTATGGTCTGTAACAGAAGATAAATATGCATAGTGGCCTAAATACATGCCCTTCCAGCGAATACCATGAGCTACACCCTTTTGGTAAAAAAATATAAAAATTAATCCTTTTGCGATGCTGCCAATTTTCATTTTTATTTTTATCTCACTTTCTTACCAGAGCCATAACATTTTTATTTTTCTGTCCATATAGACATATCAGGCCTTGTTTTTTGCCGAACGAGATGTACTGTAAAGTGGGGGAAAAATTGAAAATGGGGAGAAGTTGTGAAAATAATATAATTCTGACATGTTTTTTTGGGAATTGTTTTTAAGGTGTATATTTTGTTATAAAAACCATGCAGTATGATCTTCATCATCAATATGATTATGGTGATAACAAACATGTCAAGTTGTTTTTATTATTTTAGTGGTAAAAAAAATTCTGAAGTTTGCAAAAAAGAAAAAAATTATTTGGGGGGTTTGTGTCACCATGTTCCAAGATCCGTAATGATTTCATTTTCCTGTCAATGGAGCCATATGGTGGGTTAGTTTTTGCAGGGTGGGACGACATTTGTATTGATACCATTTTGGGATAGATATGATGTTTGGATTGCTTGTTATTTTTTGGATTTTTGGGGTTTACAGTGTTTACCAACTGTGTTAATTATTTTGAAAGATCTAACTTTTAATTATTTTGAAAGATCTAACTTTTACGAATGTGGCGATAACACATATGTATTTTTTGTTTTTATGGGGCAAAAAAGGGGTGATTGAAACTTTTCTGAGGGTGTTTTTCTAATTTATTTAAACAATTTTTTTTATTTTTTACTGTTCTTAATAGTCTTAAGGCCACTTTACACGCAGAGATAAATCTTTGGCAGATCTGTGGTTGCAGTGAAATCATGAACATATTGTTCCATTTGTACACAGCCACAAACCTGGCACTGATTGTCCACAATTTCACTGCAACCACAGATCTACCACAGATCTGCCACAGATTTATATCTGTGTGTAAAGTGGCCTTTAATCCCTTTACGGGACTATAACTTCATCTGATCACTTGCGCTATATTCAGTAATGCCATAGCATTGTTCCATATAATAAAAAGCAAAGTCTCCTTCACAGGCAGGATTTCAAAGAAGTGCTGCTATCACACAAGGCCTTCAGCAGACCCCCTACGGTCATAGCAAGCCAACAGCGACCCACAATCACGTCACCATGGGCCCTTAAAATGTTGCACCCCTTTGCCGGCACGTGTTAAATCCCGCTGTCAGAGTTGGACACTGTGATTTAATAGATTAGCGGCCGGTCCTCGCTGTAATACAAGGCTATTACCTGCTGAACCCACTCCATACACCTGCTTCCAACGTGCGCCGTACATGTACAGCGGATATCTTGAAGGGGTTAACACTGAATAAAAAGACCCATATCTTTGGAACCATATGTCAGATTTAAAAAAAAAAAGAAAAAAAGAAAAATACTCAGGGAAGCCCTGGGAATTTAATAAGAGTAAAATATAGGATAGGTGACCTGATCCTGTTTTAAAAGTATTTAAAATTTTCTGCATTTTTAGCACTTTACATGATGGCAGATTGGTGTAGGCCTGAGTCCTGCAACTCCACCGATCATCAGGCATGTGAAGCACCTGCAAACTATAGGAAAAATGCAGAAAACTTTAGTTACTCTTTAAAATGTTCAGCACTCCAATATTGGGAAACACTGTAGGACTTTAACATTAACTTTTTTTAGCTGTATAAAGCTATACTGAAAATGTATTATATATAAAAGACAGATAAGAAAAACCCTTTTTTTAAAAAAAAAAAATCCTGCTACTGTATACTCAATTTAAATGTGAAATAAGTTATTGTCTAAGTCTACTCCAATATATTAAAATTACTATTACCATATATAATACTAATAGACAAGATTATTACGGTACTTATTGGAAGTTGCTAATTTTAAGTGATTATATTGTAACTTAGTGTTAAGGCCCCGTCACACACACAGATAAATCTTTGGCAGATCTGTGGTTGCAGTGAAATCATGGACAAATTGTTCCATTTGTACACAGCCACAAACCTGGCACTGATTGTCCACAATTTCACTGCAACCACAGATCTACCACAGATCTACCACAGATCTACCACAGATCTACCACAGATCTACCACAGATCTACCACAGATCTACCACAGATCTACCACAGATCTACCACAGATCTACCACAGATTTATCTGTGTGTGTGACAGGGCCTTTAAACTCAGGTTATTATACTCAGGTTTACCAAAATCACCGGCCTGATGCGCTTCAGAGTATGAACCATGAAAATCAATCTGGAGAAAAAAAATGACAATAATTTATATGAAATTATAGCAATGAATACATTAGACGTAAAGAAGAAATAATGTGTAAAAATAGTTAAGAAGAATAAAAATTAAAGAGAATCTGTCAGTAGGATCAACTCTCCTAACTAAGCTCCAGACTATCGTGGGCTCTGGGCAAAAGAGTCTCAGTGGGCCTCATGCACATACAGACATACACATACAAGCATATGTACATATACACATTTGAAGACAAAATTACATATAAACAGACAAAAATATACACATTCATATACACTAACTGACATATATGGATATACACATCAAACATCCACACACAGATACATTAGAGATATTATTAATATAGGGAAGCCGGAACCTCCTCGCTTATCTCCCATCCAGCCACTCCCCTATGTGGCTGAGCTGGGCATAGGGGTTGATGTCCATCGCTTTAACAGACATGGCGGCGCAAAGAGCACACAGACTGCTGTGTATACATCACAGGGGAGGCTGTGGCATACACATTACTGGGGGGCATACAGCACTGGGGGCATACAGAACTGGAGACACATACAGCTCTGGGGGGGAATATACGTCACTGGGATGAGGGCATACACCACGGGGGGACATACATGTTACTTGGTTGGAGGAAGAATACAGCTCTAGGGGGGCATACAGCTCTGGGGAGCATACACATTATTGGATTGGAGGAATACAGCACTGGGGGGGCATACAGGTCTGGGAGTGGGTATTCAGCTCTGAGGGCATGCACGTTACTGGAGTGGAGCCATACAGCAGTGGGGTGGGGGGCGTACAGCACAAGGGGCATAGCTCTGGAGGGGCATTCTGCTCAGGGGGCATTCAACTCTGGGATGGGGGACATTCACCTCTGTGGTGAGACATTCTGCTGTGCGGGGGCATTCTGCTCTAGGGGAGCTTTCAGCTCTGGGGGGCATACACGCCTTACTACAGGGCCTAAGTCAGCACCTGGCTGAAAAAAAACATCTAAAGAATCACGTGTTAAGAAGCAGAGATGATGCAGAGATGCTGGAGAGGAGGCGTATTATGGAACCAACCAGGTGGGTGGGCATAGAGGGACGCTTGTGTGACGCCCTGGCAAAACCAGGGTGTCACAGAGCCTGCAGACATCCAGCAAAGTGCAGGCCATTCTCCTCCTTGGTAACCTGATCCCACACCAGTGCAGCAGGACAGACCCCCCCCCCCCCCCCAGTGTAAGAGCTAAACAGAGCAGGAGGGGAGGGGCTGGAGCAGAGTGAGTTTGGAGTGTGAAGAGAGCAGACCAGGAGAGATAGCTCCTGGCTGCTATAAGGAAGGGAAGTGTGAGGAAGGGACCCGAGGTGGCCAGGGCAGGGTAGTGGCCCGCCGGCATCCAGGGATTACCCGGATCACTGCAGGGGGAGTGGGCTCCCCGTTCCTGACTGAGGAAGGAGAAAGAAGCGTCTGGCTGCATAACAAGACCAGGATCCTGCTGTACTGTGTGTGGGACCCCAAACACCCTCCGCACCGAAGGCTGCAGACACCGGCAATTTCTGGTTAATTCCTGACTCTGTGTGAATTTCCTTGAAAAGCGAACTGTGAGTAACAACATCCCGCAGTCCAACCGGGCGCACAGCTTTCAGACGGTCTCCATCTCCTCCCTGCACCACCTCACCGGGGTCCCGGGACACCAACACCCTACCCGTGGAGGGAAATCACCACCTTGCTACCCACCACCATCCCTGGGATCCATTTACCGGCAGCGGCGGTGCTCCGTTACCTCACCGCACACCACGGGTGGCGTCACGGACAATCTCCCTTACCTAATCCCCTTCTTACTGTGGAGCCTGGGATCACAGACCGGGTCACGCCACCGTGATACCCACAGAAGTGACCCCGTGGCCCGGATCTGAGTACCCCTTATCCTCGGGCAACACACTAGCTCCTCTTCAACTGTGGACGGGTGCGCACCGCTTGCTAGCTTCGCCCACAGATGAACTACAATGCCCCTGCACACAGCATTCAGCAGTGAAAGATGTGTGCAAATGCGGATTTAAAGGGCCAGAAGCCAGCAAAGTGCGGCAGCCGGCCAGAGCACTGTAGTTCCTGGAAATAAGCCCAGGTCTGCAGAATACCTCACTGCCCCTGCCAAGTGGCGTCCCCGTCTGGCCTGGCCCCGACACTTGCCCGTGTGGTGACACCTGCCCTTCACTCTAGTAACACCCTCTTTCATTTCAAATAAGCTCTGGAGTCAAATTCTCAGGGAGACCTGTGCCTGACCTATAAATCTTAAATAACTCTTAATATGTCATTTACATGTTAAGAAAAACGTGGATATTTTTTAGAATGAAGCATGCGATCTGAGATATAAAGGTATTGTTTTTTTCAACTTTGTATGACCTCAATACTCATATACAGTGGTATGTAAAGTTTAGGCAACCATGGTCAAAATTACTGTTAGTGTGAACAGTTAAGTAAGTTGAAGATGAAATGACCTATAAAAGGCATAAAGTTAAAGATTACATAGATCCTTTGTATTTTAGGCAAAAAAAAAATATTTTCATCTTTTATATTTTAAAATGAAGCAAAAAGGAAAATGGGCAGATGCAAAAGTTTGGGCACCCTGCATGGTTAATACCTAGTAGGCACCCCCTTTGGCATGTATCGTAGCTTGTAAATACTTTTTGCAGCTAGTCAAGGGACTTTAAGTGGTACTTTGCACGTTGCAACATCGCTAGCATCGGCTAGCGATGCCGAGCGCGATAGTGCCCGCCCCCGTCGCAGATGCGATATCTTGTGATAGCTGCCGTAGCGAACATTATCGCTACGGCAGCTTCACACGCACTTACCTGCCCTGCGACGTCGCTCTGGCCGGCAACCCGCCTTCTTCCTAAGGGGGCGGGTCGTGCGGCGTCACAGCGACGTCACACGGCAGGCGACCAATAGAAGCGGAGGGGCGGAGATGAGCGGGACGTAAACATCCCGCCCACCTCCTTCCTTCCGCATAGCCGCTGGAGGCAGGTAAGGAGATGTACCACATTCCTGCGGCTTCACACACAGCGATGTGTGCTGCCGCAGGAACGAGGAACAACATCGTATCTCCTATTGGTGCGACATTATGAAAATGACCGACGCTACACAGATCACCGATTTTCGACGCTTTTGCGATCGTTTATCGGCGCATCTAGGCTTTACACGTTGCAATGTCATTACCGGCGCCGGATGTGCGTCACTTTCGATTTGACCCCGAAGATATCGCAGTAGCGATGTCGCAGCGTGCAAAGTACCCTAAGTTCTTGTTTAAGGGATTTTCATCCATTCTTCCTTGGAAAAGTCTTCAATTTCTGTGAGATTTCTGGGTCGTCTTGCATGCCACAAATTTTCAATGATGTTCAGATCAGGGGACTGTGAGGGCCATTGTAAAACCTTCAGCTTGCACCTTTACAGGTAGTCTATTGTGCATTATGATGTGTGTTTAGGATCATTATCTAGTTGTAGAAGCCATCCTCTTTTCAACTTCAGCTTTTTTACAGATGGTGTAATGTTTGCATCAAGAATTTGTTGTAAATTCATTGATTCCATTCTTCCTTTTATCCTTAAAAGTTTCCCTATGCCATTGGCTGCAACACAACCTCATAGCATGATTGATCTACTCCATTGCTTAATAGTTGGCAAGATGTTGTTTTTTTCCTGAAATTCAGTACTTTTTTTTCCCACACACTCCCTTGATCATTTTGGCCACAGAGTTTTATTTTAACCTCATTGGTTCACAGGGCTTGTTTTCAAAATACATCAGGCTTGTTTAGATGTCCTTTTGCATAATTCTGACACTGAAGTTTATGGTGAGGACGCAGGAGAGGTTTTCTTTTGATGACTCTTCCATGAGGACATATTTATGCAGGTGTCTCTGAACAGTAGAGCAATGTATCACAACTTCAGAATCTGCTAAATCTTAGTGAAAGTATTTTGCAGTAAAGTGTGGGGTTCTGATTTGCCTCTCTAGCAATCTTACAAGAAAGTCTCACAGAAATTTTGCTTGGTCTTCCAGACCTTATCTTGACTTCTACTGTTCCACCTGTTAACTGCCATTTCTTAATTAGATTTTGAACTGAGGAAAGGGCAACTTCAAAACCTTTGCTATCTTCTTACAGCTTTTTCCTGCTTTGTGTACCTTCACCATTTTCATTTTCAGAGTGCTAGGCAGCTGTTTAGAAGAACCCATGGCTGCTGTTTTTTGCACAAGGTTAGAGGAGGCTGAATTTTTATAAAGCTATGAAATTTGCATTGCTTCTCCTAATGATGATAGTGAACAAGTCATAACCCTAAGAGGCTAATTAAAGATTTGAAACCTTGGTCAAAGTTATCTGAGCACACAAATCTCCAAGGGTGCCCATACTTTTGCATTGGCCCACTTTTCTTTTTTTTGCCTAAAATATAAAGGAAATGTGTCATCTTTAACTTTGTCTTTTAGTGATCATTTAATCTTCAACTTGCTTAACACTAGAACTACTGAGGTAGTCATTTTGACTACTTTGCACCATGTATTTCTATATAGGTGTCATGAGTCCAGTAGTTCTAGTGTTAACTGTTCTCAATAACAGTAATTTTGATCAGAGGTGCCAAAACTTTTACATATCACTATAGATGGCTTAAGAGGGTTTATCCTACTGACATTAAAGTATAATCTCATTTATTTCCTATGGATTTATGTTACCTTTTATGCAGTGAAAGTATTAGACCAGAAGTGAAATTCTGGGTACATTTCTGTATACTTACTTCCCCCATTGCTTTTAGGAAGCCTTGGTCGATTCCCAAGCTGTGCCAGCTCACATCAGCCACCTGGTGGGAGGCTATACCAAAAAGGAAGGCCACCAGTTTCTGAGCTTCCTGTATCACAGTGAAGAAGAAAAATGTAGCAGTACCCAATGACTGGCCTATGAGCACACCACATGGAAGACATGATGTCATCTCAGACCAAAGAAATCATGATGCTTGAGGAAACTTCAGCTGACATGTAAAGAACAATGATAGAGTTAAGTAATACCTCATTCCAGGGTAGTTGATATGTTCTCCTTATGTAATTAACACTTGTCTCCAAAAACGGTGTCCAATGAGAGTCTTCTGACACATCATGATACTTCCCTAAAGATACCACAGAGATCAACATTTATTGAGTGCATTTTATCTTATGTAATAGTACAAAATGCATTCAATCCCTATGTTGTAGGTACGGTATGTTTTATTTATGTTATACTGGTAAGTGAGTAATGCTAGGGTGCTTAGTTCTTTCTAAAACTCATTGTCAACTTGCATATTAAGCTAGGAAAAATGGAAAAAAAATCTGTCAGTTACTGTAATAATATACATTGATAGATCTCAAAACATTTTTTTATCTAATGCCTTTGGATGGCTTTAGACAAGGAACAGTTCTCAATCAGCAATCTGTCACTAACCCCAGAAGCATATGTTCTTAAGAGTGCTTCAGAAGCTCCCATGTAATTTTTGACTACTCATGATGAGATATAACAACAAAGGCTACGCTAACACGGACCACTAAATTCATTGGACCAGTCACGTCTGCAAACTGGGGACATGACTGGCTTTGCTTGCAGCTCAATGTTTGGCGCAGCATAGTGCAAGAGCTGCCTGCTGTTGACACACCCTAACCTGGTCCATAAACAGACCAAACTGGTGAATGCTGCAACCTGAGGTTTTTGTGAAAAATAATATACTGGGCACTCTCACATATAGAAATGAATGAGAGGCTTCACTCCAGTATCTTTATAAAACTTTGCCTTCATTTCAAAACAGGAAGTGCATTAAAATAGCAGTGGCGTGTTCGGGCTCCCCTGGGACTACGGCCGTTTCGCAAGTGCTTCTACAAAATGCTGCCTCTGAAATTATCACAGCTTGTAGCTCACCACCTAGGGCTGCTGGACATGTGTTTGAAAGTTGCTGGTTTGATTCTAAGGTGGGGTGAAAATAAAGGTTTTTTTATATATATATATATAAATATATATATATATATATTGTGAGACTGTGACCGGGGTTATATATGACGGCCGGTATGTCTCGCCCAGGTTGTGCTCACTCCATGATAGAAAGTAAATCCACTATAGGGTTAATGCTGTTTCCCTACAGGCTTAAGGAAGGGTTAAAAGGAAACAGGAACGAGGGCAGGTGTGCCGGGTGTGGGGGAAGTGACCAGAACTTCCTGAGCCCTCTGCTGGAGAGGCACATGTATTTTGTTATGGACTTTTTGTTTGGACATTAAAACCGTGTGCTGTGAACCTTGATGCCTGGATCCCGTGTCTTCTGCTGCGCAGCCGACCGCGCTACCTCACATATGGTGGAGAATGCGGGCATGACAGCCGGTGAGGTGTAGCATCCATCCCTGGTGACCCAGCTGCGCATGTCCTGGATTCGAGCGGCTATACTACAGCCCAAACCCGGCGACGCCATGGAGGACATACTAAAGCATTTGGCTCAGGCTAATGCACAGCAGCAACAGGCTAATGCACAGCAGCTACAAACCAATGCACACCTGCTCCAATCCTTGCAAGTGCAGGAAAAAAAACTCCAAGAACAGTTGGATCAGGCCAATGCACGTCAGCAGCAATCCTTGCAAGTGCAGGTCAAAATGCACCAAGAACAGATGGAGCAGGCCAATGCACGTCAGCAGCAATCCTTGCAAGTGCAGGACAAAAGGCACCAAGAACAGATGGAGCAGGCCAATGCACGTCAGCAGCAAGCCTTACAATTGCAGGAAAAAAGGCACCAAGAACAGATGGTTCTCCTGGCCAAGTCGATCCGTGCCGGACCGGCAGCAACAACCCCGGGACCGGGTGACGACGGCAGCGTCCGGAAAGCGGTGAGACAAGCGTTGCAAAAGATGACCCCGGGTGATGATGTGGAAGCGTTCCTGGCGGTGTTTGAGCGGGTGGCCGAGCGGGAAAAGCTGCCGACCCCGCAGTGGGCTGAGGTATTGTCGCCCTATCTGACGGGGGAACCCCAAAAAGCGTACCTGGACCTCGGTACCGAGGACGCCATTGACTATGTGACCCTGAAAGCCGAAATACTGGCTCGGTTGGGGGTGAATACCTATGTACGGGCTCAGCGGGTAAATCAGTGGTTCTATGAGGAAGCCAAACCCGTACGCTCCCAGGCCTATGACTTATTACATCTTGTAAAAAAGTGGTTGCAGCCTGACACTCTGAGCCCGGCGCAAATGGTGGAAAGGGTAGTAGTGGATCGTTTTGTGCGCACTTTACCCGTCACCGTTCAACGGTGGGTAGGACAGGGTGACCCGAGTACCCTGGACCAATTAGTGTCCCTGGTAGAGCGGCATGTGGCTACGCAGGACTTGATACGGGACACTGAGACTTTGCGTACCGCCCGTCGGTCCGGCCCCTCCAAGCCTAGGGCCAAGGACCCACCGCTGACAACGGTACAGGAGTCCCCTACCGTCCCGTCTGAGGCCGCGGCCGCCATTCCTGAGGTCCGGAAGGTTCTGTACCCTAAACGACAACCCGTCAAGGGGGTTTCCGTCCCCATTAGATGTTGGCGGTGCCAGCGGGTGGGACATATGGAAGCCCAGTGTCCACTCACCACGGAGCCCATGGATTGTGGGGTTACCCGGCGGGGTTCAATGTATGCTCAGGTGGTGTGTACCGCTGACCTGGTCTCCCCAGAGACAGAGCCCCACTTGTGCCAAATACAGGTGAATGGATGTCCGGTTACAGGATTGTTGGATTCCGGAAGCTTAGTGACCCTTGTGCGATCCACCTTGAGAGCTAAAGTAAAGGCCACAGGACGCACTGTGGGGGTGGTTTGCATACATGGGGACCGCCACGACTATCCCACGGGGATTGTCACCATCACAGCACCTTGCGGTCAGGTGCAACATGAGGTGGGACTTCTTAACACTCTTCCTTATGACGTGATCCTAGGAAGGGATCTGCCCTATTTTTGGACTTTATGGAGGGGACCCCCTAAGTCCCCTCAGATATTGGTCGGTCCGGGACCT
Organism: Anomaloglossus baeobatrachus; assembly: GCF_048569485.1. NCBI lineage: Eukaryota > Metazoa > Chordata > Amphibia > Anura > Aromobatidae > Anomaloglossus > Anomaloglossus baeobatrachus. Next base: position 217,145,294 of record NC_134358.1, on the reverse strand, counting down.
GAGCCCTACAATCCTGAATCCGGGACACCTGCCGTAGGGGTCACGATGATAGGGACAGAGTGTGAACCCGATAGGTCACCCCTAGAGGTATTGGCAGGAGAGGCTGAGACGGTCGAGCCCATCCCGGAGTTGGAGGCGTCCCCGGATACGTTTGGGACAGCCCAACTCCAGGACCCTACGTTAATACATGCCCGGAGTCGGGTGACAGTAGTTGACGGGGTGGCACAGCTGCCCAGTGCCCAGGTAAGGTACCCCCATTTCGCTCTTAAGCAGGATTTACTCTACCGGGTAGATGAAATACGGGGCGTAGGGGTAGAACAGTTGGTGGTGCCCCAGCCGCATCGCCGGCGGGTCCTCGACTTGGCTCATAAACACCTGATGAGTGGCCACCTAGGGGTCAAGAAAACGCAGGAGCGAATATTGCAAAGGTTCTATTGGCCCGGGGTCTTTGGGGAGGTAAAACGGTTCTGCGAAACCTGCCCGGAGTGTCAGCTTACTGCACCCCTGACCCATTTTCGCAGTCCGTTGGTACCGTTACCCATTATAGAAGTCCCTTTTGAACGGATAGGGATGGATCTGGTGGGGCCCCTCGTAAAGTCCGCTCGAGGGCACCAACACATCCTAGTGATCGTTGACTATGCCACCCGGTATCCCGAGGCGATACCTCTCAGACATACTGCAGCAAAGCTTATAGCTCGGGAGTTGTTTGCTGTGTTCTGCCGGGTGGGATTGCCCAAGGAGATCCTTACGGATCAGGGGACCCCATTCATGTCTAAAGTGACCAAAGAGCTATGCCGGCTACTCCAGATCAAGCAGTTGCGTACGTCTGTGTATCATCCGCAAACGGACGGTTTAGTCGAGCGTTTCAATAAAACCCTGAAAACCATGCTAAGAAGGGTGATTTCAAAAGACGGGAAAGACTGGGATATGATGCTTCCCTATTTGATGTTTGCCATACGAGAGGTGCCACAGGCATCCACGGGGTTTTCGCCTTTTGAATTGTTATACGGGCGACATCCCCGGGGATTGTTGGACCTGGCAAAGGAAACATGGGAACAAGAGCCCACCCCCCATAAAAGTGTGATTGAACACATTTTGGGTATGCAGAACCGCATAAGCGCGGTCATGCCAATTGTGAAGGAGCACTTACAGGAGGCTCAGGCCGCGCAAAGCGGCCGCTACAATAGACAAGCCACCGTGCGGACCTTTAAACCCGGGGATCGGGTGTTGGTATTGATCCCCACGGCGGAGAGCAAATTCCTGGCTCAGTGGCAAGGCCCCTACGAGATAAAGGAAAGAGTAGGGGTGGTTAACTATAAAGTATTGCAGCCCGGTAGGCGGAAACCTGAACAAATATACCATGTCAACCTATTAAAACCTTGGCAGGAACGGGAAAGCCTGATGGCTGTTTTTTCCCCACCTCCCTCCTCTTCGGGTCGTTCACATCCGGCTCCAGCGACCTCCGGAGAGGACGAACCGGAAGTAAGGATTGGAGAAGCCCTCACCAAGCAACAGAGGCGAGAGGCCAGACGGTTGGTTCAGCAGAACCCCGATGTCTTCTCCGAGCTGCCCGGTAGGACCAGTCTGATACGACATGATATTGTCACCGAGCCCCACCTGAAGGTACGCCTGAAGTCATACCGGGTACCGGAGGCTCGACGACAAGCCATATCGGAGGAAGTAAAGACAATGTTACGCCTGGGGGTCATCGAAAAATCCCGGAGTGAATGGGCTAGTCCGATTGTCCTAATACCAAAACCCGATGGCTCCTTAAGGTTCTGCAATGACTTTAGGAGATTGAACGAAATATCCAAGTTCGATCTCTACCCCATGCCCCGGGTGGATGAGCTGATTGATAGGCTGGGACAGGCGCGATATTTTACCACGCTCGACCTGACCAAAGGGTACTGGCAGGTGCCACTAACGGAGTCCGCCAAGGAGAAAACCGCTTTTGTTACGCCGGAGGGTCTCTTCCACTATGTTGTCTTGCCTTTTGGGTTACATGGCGCTCCGGCCACGTTCCAGAGGTTGATGGACTTAGTGCTGGAACCCCACCAGGCGTATGCATCAGCGTACCTGGATGACATCATTATTTACAGCTCCGATTGGCAGACCCACTTGGAACAGGTACAAGCGGTGGTGGACGCGCTTCGATCAGCCGGATTGACAGCCAATCCCAAGAAATGTGCATTGGGACTCACGGAAGCCCGCTACTTGGGCTACGTGATAGGCCAAGGAGTGATTAAGCCCCAAATTAACAAGGTTGAGGCGATCCAGAAGTGGCCTAGACCCCTGACCACGAAGCAGGTTAGGGCCTTCCTGGGTATCGTGGGGTACTACAGGAGGTTTGTAAAGGATTTTGCGGGACTATCAGCCCCCTTGACGGACCTTCTCAAAGGCAAGAAGTCCGTCATGGTGCGGTGGACTCCGCAGGCCGAGGACTCCTTCCGGGCCCTGAAGGGGGTCCTGTGCGGACAGCCCGTTCTGGTCAACCCTGATTTCCGGAAGGAGTTCATTGTACAGACTGACGCCTCGGAGGTCGGCCTGGGGGCAGTGCTGTCTCAGGTGGTTCAGGGGGAGGAACACCCCGTCACCTTCTTGAGTAGGAAGCTCACCCCTCCCGAGCGGAATTATAGCGTAGTGGAGAAGGAGTGCCTGGCGATCAAGTGGGCCTTGGAGTCCCTACGCTATTACCTGCTGGGACGGCAGTTTCGCTTGGTGACGGATCGCTCTCCACTGGTCTGGATGAGGTCCGCCAAGGAACGGAATGCCCGGGTTACCCGGTGGTTCCTTTCTCTGCAGAACTTCCGGTTTACGGTTGAACACCGGGCCGGTAGGTTGCTGGGCAACGCCGATGCCTTGTCCCGCGGCCCGTGCTTGATGGCTGGAGTTCAACCCCGCACGCTTGAACTGAGGGGGGGGGTATGTGAGACTGTGACCGGGGTTATATATGACGGCCGGTATGTCTCGCCCAGGTTGTGCTCACTCCATGATAGAAAGTAAATCCACTATAGGGTTAATGCTGTTTCCCTACAGGCTTAAGGAAGGGTTAAAAGGAAACAGGAACGAGGGCAGGTGTGCCGGGTGTGGGGGAAGTGACCAGAACTTCCTGAGCCCTCTGCTGGAGAGGCACATGTATTTTGTTATGGACTTTTTGTTTGGACATTAAAACCGTGTGCTGTGAACCTTGATGCCTGGATCCCGTGTCTTCTGCTGCGCAGCCGACCGCGCTACCTCACAATATATATATATATATATATATATATATATATATATATTTCTCTTTCCTCTATAGTAGCTTTATAGGAACAAAAATAATCTGACATTTTCCTTCAGCTGCCTAGTGATGCAGTATATATCTATCTATATCTCTATGTAGCTGAATAATCTGCTTCTGCCTGCTTTGCATGCAATACAGGTCAAGTTCAATAAATCCTCCTATACCTCTCAGTACAGGCAGTGGCTTAATGGTAGAGCTGCTGCTTATGGACACAGAGCTCACAAGCTGATGAGGTCTAGTCCTGTCTGGGAAGCCAGAGCAGATGACAGAGCCCTCAAATCAGCACAGTCCCAAATCCAGGATGGTTGGGAGGTATGCCTGTATGCTGTGAAAATTCACAAGTCTGCAGACATGTACCCCAAAGCAGGACAACACCTTTAAGTAAGATGTAATTGGAGTACCCAGTGGGACAGTAATCACATTCCGATTTCTAGATTTTACCCTCATGTTATGCCCCTCTACACATATCTCAGTTTGTCTATATGTTTAAGATTGTAAGAATGGAAACCTACATAAAATATCATGGCATAATCTGTACATCAGTACTCAGATCCATTTCATGTACTCACCTTCCCTGCACAGATCCTGATAAAATGTGTCAGGATAAACACTTCCAGCTTGGAAAGCATCCGAATGTTTCTGCAATAACTGGTATAACATGGCAAGTATGAACATAGAATCCATTCATAAATTCATATTTATAATATAGGGAGGAATACCCTGGAATTTCCTGATATTTTTTTAAATGTATTCACATTAACAAACAATACCAGAATAGAGTATATTAAACAATGCAAATATTGTAGTTCAGTGTAGGAGAAAAAACATTTTTCATTCTTATCAATAGTCTTTATAATCCATGATACACACTGTGTATTCCCTGAATCATGTGCTGCTTCATTCCTCAACCTCAATTAGGATGGAGAACAATCTTTGCTTTAGAATAGGCCTGGGCATACTAAGGCCCACGGGTCACATCCAGCTCTTTGGCTGTTACTGTCCAGCCTGTGGACCATAACACCAAATAAGCTTGAAACAGTAGGGGAATTATACTATGTTGGAAGTTCTGGAGGATTGTGGGGGCAATCATACTTTGTGGGACCATCATACTGTATATGGTGACATACTTTTAGGGGGTTGTGCGACTGATACTGTGTAAAGGATGGTGATTGCAATCATACTATGTAGGGGGCTGTAAGGGCATCATACTCTGTGTGAGGTGCTGTGGGAGCAACACACTGTCTTTTGAGGGAGCTGATGATTATGGTACAAGGGCTAAAAAACAGGTGCAGTATGATTTACTGCATTTTTGGACCAGGGCTACTTTTTATCAGACAATGTATCTTACAAAATTGAAATAAGATACATGTAAGCCTGCTTTACACGTTACAATATCACATACGATATCATATGCGATCGTACCCGCCCCCATCGTATGTGCGGCATGTTCAATTTGTTGACCGTGTCGCACAAACGATTATTTGCCGTCACACGTACTTACCCTTCCATACGACCTCGATGTGGGCGGCGAACATCCACTTCCTGGAGTGGGAGGAACGTTCGGCGTCACAACGACGTCATGCGGCAGCCGGCCAATAGAAGCGGAGGGGCGGAGATGAGCGGGACGTAAACATCCCACCCACCTCCTTCCTTCCGCATTGCCGGCTGGAGCTGCGGGACGCAGGTAAGATCTGTTCATCGTTCCCGGGGTGTCACACACTGCGATGCGTGCTGCCTCGGGAACATTGAACAACCCAATGTGCAATTTTAAGAAAATGAACGACGTGTATGCGATGAACGGTTTTACGTTCAATCGCAATCGCACGTAGCTGTCACACGCTACAACAACACTAACGATGCCGGATGTGCGTCACTTACGACGTGACCCCACTGACACATCGTTAGATTTGTTGTAGCGTGTAAAGCCCGCTTTAGGGTTTGGCTTTACTTGCCAGTTTGATTGGTCATCACATGATCGCATTTGCATTCCTGTGAACACATACTGATAGGCTTCTCTTCTTGCCTATCTAAATCAGCAAAACATTAGTACATGGCCTCATCATCTCCCACATCGACTACTGCAACCTCCTGCTCTATGCCCTCCCTTCCAACACTCTTGCACTCCTCCAATCTATACTAAACTATGCCGCCCCCTTAATCCACCTTTCCCCTCGCTATTCCCCAGCCTCGCCACTCTGCCAATCCCTTCACTGGCTTCCCATTGCCAAAACTCCAGTTCAAAACATTAACCACGACATACAAAGCCATCCACAACCTGTTTCCTCCTTAGATCTGAGACATAGTAACCTAGTACCTACCTGCTTGCAACCTCAGATCCTCACAAGATCTCCGTTTCTACTCCTCTCTTATCTCCTCTTCCCACAATCGCATACAATTTTTTCCCGTGCCTCCCCCATACTCTACACTCTACCCCAGCATATCAGATTCTCTCCTACGATGGAAATCTTCAAGAGGAACCTGAAGACCTATCACTTCCAACAAGCCTACAACCTACAATAACCCTCAGTCCAGTAGACCACTGCACAACCAGCTCTGTCCTAACCTATTGTACCCTTACTCATTCCCTGTAGACTGTGAGCCCTTGTGGGCAGGGTCCTCTCTCCTCCTATACCAGTCTGTTTTTGTATTATTAATGATTGTTGTACTTGTTTTTATGTATACCCTTTTCACTTGTAAAGCGCCATGGAATAAATGGCGCTATAATAAATCATAATATAATGTTATTGCATTGAGAGAAGCAGTAATAGAAGTCAGTCGGCATATGACAACAAATATGAAAATCACAAAATAATGATAATGTGATGACCAATCATACAACCAAGCATAGCTGAATACTAATGTGACGCCCTGGACCCCAGGGGTCACAGTACACGAACACCACACACACACACACCCTCCCCTGGGTAGGTGACACCAGTCAAACAAAATCCTTGTTGCCACCCTCCAGGCTTGATGTCCACACCAGGTGGGGCAGAGCCAGGCGGTTGACCCCACCCACCGAGGAGTTCACAGGCCTGGAGGCGGGAAAAGACAGTAGAGATTGTAGTAGACAGAGGAAGTGAGAGGAGTAAAAAACAGTGTGTGTCTGGGTTGGAGCCCGGGCATGATCAGCAAGGTTGGCAGACGGTGGTGGCCGTCTGCAGGAGTTGGTGGAGGTCAGCGGAACCGTAGGACCGGGGTCGGGCGGTGGCTCGCCGGTACCGAACCGGGGAGCAGATTGAAGCCAAGCACCAAGGCAGGGTGCTCAGACCCCGACTAGGCTAGGAGCCGCCGAAAAGGTCAAATTCTCTGATTGCGGTCTGGACCTCAGGGGTTCATTCCCACCCATGTCCCGTCAGAAGGCAACAGCCCAACCCGTCCGGATAAGTGCCACCGCCAAGGGCCAGAGATCCAAGGACCAGCGCCTGTGGGCAAAACGGGCTCTCCTGACACATACACGTCGGGGAGCAAACTACCCGTGGGAAGCCATAGGAGTCAAACACACATGCACAGGTGCAGGAAAATGACAGCCACCATCAACCCGTCCGGGGAGAGCGAGAACACCGCAGACGGCTGTGGTCCCCATCCATCCAGCCGTTTGGTTTACCAGAGACTCTATCCTTCTGTGCCTGAGTGAGTACAACAGTGCCATCCGGCACCACGCTGCACCGCAACGTTGCACCCACACCCACGCTGCCACCCCGCATCGGCACCTGCACCTGTACCCTCCTCCCTACCTCCCCAACCGGGGCCCCGGGACCCACAGCCCCTACCCACGGAGGGGTCAACACCTTAGCTGCTCTCCGCCATCGCTCCCGGGATCCCCCGTCACCAGCAGCAGTGGTGCCCACCATCACCACAACCCGTGGGTGGCGTCACGACCGACATCCCACCACAAACCTCCCCTTTTTCACTTGTGGGCGAGGAGGCGCTGCTCGAGCCCCGGGTCCGGCCCCGTGCTCGAGTCACTGAGGAGCAGAAGCACCGGACCCGAGCGCCAGCAATCCCAGACGAGCGGCGTTCCCATCCCCTCCACCTGCGACACTAAAAGTGAGTATACTACACACTGTTAGGATTCAACAATCGCCATGATACAGTACCTATAGAAGTTTAGCCCTGGCCTGGAAAACCTCTTTAATTATAATGCAAATCACTCATACAGTAGCTTCATAAATGTACACCAATCCGATATCCTTGATATAGCCGAGCGATAAATCATTACTGTAATTTGCCAGGAGGAGCCCCTTATTGTTTTCATCCCTTTTGAGTATGATGCCCCCCAAAATGCCCCCTTCCATTTACAGTGTAATTTCTTCAGGGTGAATTACCATACACAAGCACAGTATGATGATCCCAGAGTGAACTCAGCATAGGTTGATGCGCCAATAACACAGCATAATGTACCTCACACCCCTCCTATATCCAGTATAATGGCCCCATATATCCCTATATACAGTTGGATGTACCCTATAGCTTCCAATAAACAGTATGATGTCCCAACAGCTCCTAATATGAGGGCCCCACAGCAACCTATATGCAGTATGATTGACTCCACAACTCCCTATATACAGTATGATGGCCCCCACAGCTCCCTATATAAATGCTAACAGCACCCACAGTTTTCATACATACAGTATGATGTTCCCAACAGATCCCATATATACAATATGATGGCCCGCATCCCACAGCTCCTTATATGTAGTATTGTGAAGCCCCACAAGTGTTGTGTCGGTGCATTACCTTCAGGGACTCCACGCAGCTGGATCTTGTCACAGGTAGGAGATCTTCTATTTAGGATTGTCGTGACGCCACTCTCAGAATTGCGGTCAATGGGGACCGCCACTGCAGATTAAGGGATGCCTGGGGCTGATGGTGGGTGCAGTCAGTTGTAATAGCCTCCTGAGAGTGAGGCAAGCCCCAGGGCCCTGTGTAAGTGTGTGGAACCACAAGGCGCAGAATAACTCAACACAAGCAGAATGTCTTTCAGGGGTTTTACTCACTGTTGATGGCAGGGTGAGTAACCCGGGCGTAGCTGGGATGAACCAGGCTGGAACCAGGTATCCTTCAGGCTGACTGATGAGGGTGGCTACCGACTCGCCTTCCTTAGCCCTTCTGTGGTTTGTGGTAACCCCGACTTTTAGTCCCTATGGGGGTCACCCAGGGAAGTAACTGCTCCCCTCGTTTCGGCCCGTTTGCTTGTAGCCTGGACCAGATCACTCCAGCTGCTTGCCTCCTGTGAACTATGGGCCCTAACTGTGGCTACGTGGCTGCAGACTCTGTGGTGTTGTCTTGGGGGTTTGAAGTGCCCCCTCAAGCAGGTTTGGCAGAAGAAAGCTGGATCTATCTCCGCACTGGGACCTGCTACCCGTTTGGGCCTCGTAACTCCCTGACAGTCTCCTTACTTTCCACTCCGTTGCTCTCTCTTTAGCTGTGTGTGGATTTCGGGCAGCACTACCAGGTGACCGTTCTCCCCCGTCGGTAGTCACTGCGCGGACGCTGTTAGACTGCAACAGCTCCAGGGTCTGCTCCTCACGTCTGCTTTCCCTGAGCTGCACGCTAAACTGACTCACTGTTCCCTCCTCTCCTGTTCTTGCCTACGTCACCTAGCAACCAGGCTCTCTACCACACCCCTTGAGTGGAGATGGAGGCTTCGCACCGGCTTCGCCCCCTCCTGGGATCCCCAGGGGTCCTCCCAAAGGTACATGTGTGAGACCTGATCACTATGCGCCTGTGTAGTCACACCTCGGTCAGCCTTCTGGATTACCTGTGTTGCACTGTCCCCAGCATGGGTGCAGTACTCAGTGGTGCCTGACCAGGTCAGGGGCGCCACATTCCCCCTTAGTTATCACCAGCACGTCCTCGGGCTGCAAGACAACATTTTAAAATGCATAAAACATTAAAACATGGTAAAACATTTTAAAACCACCAGGTACCATACATCACCACCCTCCACCCACAAGTCCGTTAACCCACCCTAAACCCTCTCACGTTGGCCGCGCCTTCAGCCACTTCTGGCAGGATGTAGAGGCGGCTTTCATGGGCTGGTGGTTTCAGGGTATACCTGGCCTGGTGGAGCCGCGCCTTCAGCCTCTTCTGGCAGGATGTAGAGGCGGCCTCCACAGTTGGTGCTGACCAGGTACCCTCTTTGTGGTGGAGAGCCAGGCCCCATAAACAGGCGTGCTCCCTGGTTGCAGGCGAGCCAGGCCCCATAAACAGGCGTGCTCCCTGGTTGCAGGCGAGCCAGACCCCTAAACAGGCTGGCTCTGGTGGTGGTACCTCTGGGGTAACTATGTACACTGCGAGAGTTTGTGGCTATAGCCAGTTCATAGCTTTAAGGTTCATGGGTTTCTCACACTAGTTCATGTGGGCACATTTCTTAAACTTGTAAACGTTGCAAAACTTCAAACTTTAACTTCTGTACTTTACTTTACATGCTTTACACAGATTCCTCCTCACCAGGGCTTGGGCCTGTAGGGCTGTGGCACCTGTTGCTTTCTCCATCTCTGTCATCATCTGTAGTGGTCTCATCAATGGGTTCTTTGTCTTTTCTTTCCTCTTCTTCTTTGTTTCTGTAGGGATTTCTGGAACATGGTGTAACATCTAGGGCATACCATCCTCTTTCTCCTTGATGCTTGGTAAACTCCACTGAATCTCCCATCTGCAAGTTTCTTCCTGGATGTCCTCTAGGCAAATGGGCTCTAACATCCCTTCTGTTCACAAAGATGCCTTCTTTCATGCCAGGTGCAACTATGAAACCGTATCCAGATTTTAAACTAAATTCCTCTACAATTCCACGACAAAGTGGGCCTCTGACCTGGGATTTAGCTCTCCTTAAAGACCGTTTCTCTTCCAAGTCTCTGGCTGTTACTTCATCCTTCTTATCTGGAGACTGCTGTGCAGGTGGATCCCTTGTCCTGCTGCGGCGCCGTGTCCTGCGGGCTGGGTCCTGCCTGGCTGCTATCTCACCGCTTGCAGGCTCCCAGGTGATGTATCTGGACAGATCTTCCTCAGCGGAGGGTGTCGGGCTCTCTTCATCCCAGCGGGAATATGGCAACATCTCTGGCTCTGGGCATGGATCCACTGCTGATGGCTCCGGGGTCAGCTCCTCAGCCTTCTGGCCTCCTCTCCCCCTTAGTTCTTCTGAGCACTCCTGTTGTGGCAGCGCTGGGGATGGGTGTTCATCAGCTGGCCAGGGCGGTGGACTTTTTGGCGTGGATATTTCCAGAGTCTTCCTGGGGGTGTGCGGAGGGAGCAGATACCGGTCCACCATCTCCTGTGGGAACTGGGCCTCTAGGTCAGCCTTCAGCTTCCAGTATTCAAGGTCCTCTCCCAGCAGGGACTTCCTAGCAGGGACTTCCTTGGACTGGGGAGCGGTGTCTGCTCTGGCCTTGCAGGCCGGGGTAAATGATTGTACAGTCTTGTCTTTGTGGGCCGTGCCCTGCATGGCGGCGGCCTGGATCAGCGTCGCTGTCGCAGTCTCAATCAGGGTCGCAGCTGGAGTCTTAGCGGCCATCGCTACTGTGGCCGGTTCTTGGCGGGCCGGGCAGGGCATCGCTGCGGCGGCCTGGATTGGCGTCGCAGCTGCGATGGGATCTGTGCAGGCTGGGCTGGACGTCGCTGCAGCGATCTGGGCTTGGCGGGCCGCACCTGACGTGGCTGCGGCCTGGTTCAGCACCTCACTTGCGGCGCGGACGAACGTCGCTGCTGCGGTGGGGTCTTGGCGGGCCGGGCCTAGCATGGCGGCGGCCTGGGTCAGCGTCACACCTGCGGCGTGGAGAAGGGTCGCTGTGGCAGCCGGATCTTTGCGGGCCGGGCAGGGCATCGCTGCGGCGGCCTGGGGTTGGCGGGCTGCACCTGGCGTGGCTGCGGCCTGGTTCAGCGTCGCCGCGCCGGGCATCTCTCCAGGGACCGCAGGCATGGCAGCAGGGGTCGGGGCACTCGCGCTGGCAGGGGCATCACAGGACTCACCCATCGGTAACATCATCGGGGTCTGAGTCGTCGCCGCTCGGTCTGGCACTCGTCGTGCGGTTCCCCTCTCATAGGCCTGAACCGCTGCAGCCATCTCCAGAAGCTCCGCACGTCCCTCTCTGATCTGTTGCACGATTCTCGCCTCCAGCCGGTCACTGAACTGGGCAAGCTCCCGGGCCCACCAGGCAGCGGAACCCGGCTCTGGGCTCCTATCTTCAGACGCCATCTTCACCGCGTCGTCGCTGCTCTCCAGGTCTTCTCTCAGCAGCAGACTTCTGACTTCTTATTGCAGCCGAAGTGCCAATTCCTTCACTTCCTGCAACTCCTCTCCCAGCAGCAGGCTTATGGCTCCCTTTCTGTCCCGACGTCTCTGAACGCCTCCGCTCTCATCACTTGCGAGACCAGGACTCTGCAGGGGATCTCTGGGTAGCCACACCTCTTCGTGGGCGGTAACTTCTCCCAGCGCGGGCTGCTGTTGTTTTTCAGCACGCTTTTCATGGTGGCAATATGGCGGCGCTTCCAATTTTTCAAGCGGACCGCCCAGGCACATGGTCACCTGTCTGAACAGGTCTAGTCCTTATCCTGTTCGTGACGCCAGATGTGAAGCCCCACAAGTGTTGTGTCGGTGCATTACCTTCAGGGACTCCACGCAGCTGGATCTTGTCACAGGTAGGAGATCTTCTATTTAGGATTGTCGTGACGCCACTCTCAGAATTGCGGTCAGTGGGGACCGCCACTGCAGATTAAGGGAGGCCTGGGGCTGATGGTGGGTGCAGTCAGTTGTAATAGCCTCCTGAGAGTGAGGCAAGCCCCAGGGCCCTGTGTAGGTGTGTGGAACCACAAGGCGCAGAATAACTCAACACAAGCAGAATGTCTTTCAGGGGTTTTACTCACTGTTGATGGCAGGGTGAGTAACCCGGGCGTAGCTGGGATGAACCAGGCTGGAACCAGGTATCCTTCAGGCTGACTGATGAGGGTGGCTACCGACTCGCCTTCCTTAGCCCTTCTGTGGTTTGTGGTAACCCCGACTTTTAGTCCCTATGGGGGTCACCCAGGGAAGTAACTGCTCCCCTCGTTTCGGCCCGTTTGCTTGTAGCCTGGACCAGATCACTCCAGCTGCTTGCCTCCTGTGAACTATGGGCCCTAACTGTGGCTACGTGGCTGCAGACTCTGTGGTGTTGTCTTGGGGGTTTGAAGTGCCCCCTCAAGCAGGTTTGGCAGAAGAAAGCTGGATCTATCTCCGCACTGGGACCTGCTACCCGTTTGGGCCTGGTAACTCCCTGACAGTCTCCTTACTTTCCACTCCGTTGCTCTCTCTTTAGCTGTGTGTGGATTTCGGGCAGCACTACCAGGTGACCGTTCTCCCCCGTCGGTAGTCACTGCGCGGACGCTGTTAGACTGCAACAGCTCCAGGGTCTGCTCCTCACGTCTGCTTTCCCTGAGCTGCACGCTAAACTGACTCACTGTTCCCTCCTCTCCTGTTCTTGCCTACGTCACCTAGCAACCAGGCTCTCTACCACACCCCTTGAGTGGAGATGGAGGCTTCGCACCGGCTTCGCCCCCTCCTGGGATCCCCAGGGGTCCTCCCAAAGGTACATGTGTGAGACCTGATCACTATGCGCCTGTGTAGTCACACCTCGGTCAGCCTTCTGGATTACCTGTGTTGCACTGTCCCCAGCATGGGTGCAGTACTCAGTGGTGCCTGACCAGGTCAGGGGCGCCACAGTATGATAACCCTACAGCTCCCCATATACAGTATGATAGTGCTCCACATCAAGTTACGGGGCCCAATAGCTCCTCTATATACAGTATGTAAGCCCCACAGCTCCTTCATATAGCGTATGGGGCCTGCACTGGTAATGACTGATAAAATAAAAATAATAATAGTAATAATAATAATAATAATAATAAAAAAAAAATACATAGGCACATTCCTTCGACATGCTTCAGTGTCTGCAGCATGTGGTATAAGGCTCAGTACAGTAGGCATGATCTAGTGATGTTATTGCACCTCCTGTGTCCAGTATTAGGTGCAAAGGCAAAGAAAGGAAGAAGCCATCATCTCACTTCTCCACCATTATATTCAACAGAATCTGCATCCTTAGGATGTAGATACCACTGAAATCCAGACACCAGACAGGGAACCCAATGTCATTTAGCACAGGGTTGCCTCAACTTAGGGGCCCCATAGCTGTTATGAAGTCTGCCACTATGGATGCCCCTGAAGAAAAGGTCAGGGCCCACCAGCGGATTCTCCTGTCCTCTGGTGGGACAGTTTGAAGTTGCCTACCAATTTCTTTTCACAGACAACATCAATAAAGGAAAACCAGATCTATTGGAAAACCATATCTAGTGACAGAAAGGGGAAATCTCATCTACAGTATCCAAAAGCCTTATACTGCATCTGACTCCTGATAAACTGTACAAAATTAGGTGGTTAGGGATAACAATAGGAGTCTAGTATAAAAATAAGCACAATTGTGCTCCCAATAACTATAAATAATCTTTCTTTTATTTTCGAATCTTCATTTGAAAAATGTGTTACATGAAAAGGGAAATGCCACTGTTAATATGCTATATATATTTTATATATGGGCTTATTAAAAAGAGTATTAAGAAATGTAAAAATATAATTTTCCTATGCAACGATTAAAAAAAAAAGAAATAACATAAAAAAAACAACAATATAAACAAGCCTGGAATTATAGTCTACTTCTGGTGTTTTCATGCTTAGACTTAAATAATATATGGATGGGATATTTGCAGTAATTTAAAAAGTCCCAGTTGAGATTGTTAAATAGAATGATAACTCACTATTAAAAATGTTGCGGTTTAGTTGATACTAGTATATTGTATAATGTGCTGATATGTATTTATGCTAGTGACATATAAACATATACCCTGAACATTTCTGTCAGCTAGGCGTATGTGTGCCCCCTCCTCTAATGTTTATTACAGGACAGAAAATATACCACAATCATAATATCAATTGCTTCCAAACTATTTTCAGTAAGATTGTAACAGTACCTCTCGGTAATTTACTTTTCCATATTCTTCATTAAAATACTCCAGACCTCTGTGAGCTGTAAAAAAATACATTTTTCAACTTTCTTAAATAAATATCCTCATTGAGAATACATATATACATTAGCTGTAAGTTGGACAAATCTGTTAAAAGATGGCAGATCTTGCTCTATAGAAGTGACTGGAGTAAGATTTCTGGAGTAAGGAACATCACAACTTATCATGAATCTGTGGCACTATGGCTCTGTCTTGGCCCAGCTCAGCGTATGTTTGCGGAGCTGGGAGAAACTAGTTTCAAAACACCAAGAGTCACAACATTTTTTAGCAAAACTTAATTGTGCAAAATTTGTTAGACTTTTTAAAGCAATTAATGCCAGAATTCACCTATGGCCTCAATTCATTACTACTGTCAATTTTCACCCTGGTATTGATGAGGGGGTGAGGTGGGAACCTGTCAGGTGCAATATGGACCCAAAATCACTAGCAGTTCTGGGTGCATATTGCTAATCCCTGCCTAACTGTCCCTGTATCTAGTAGCATAGATAAAGGGATCTTTATAAATACTTTTTATAAAGATCCTTTATGATATGCTAATGAGCCCAGTGACTAGTCACAAGGGTGTTAGTTCCCTTGACTAGTCGGCCCCCTTAGTGTGGCGCCCTAGGACCTGGTCGCCACAACGGCATTGCCCTCCTGAGGGTTAATGCGGAGCCTGGAGGTAATGGGGAAATCTACTGGCCAGTAAGTTAACATCCACCGCAGTTTCTCCCTCAGGCCAGTAGGGGGAGCTCTGAACCTGAAGTTTCAGGGAGCTTCCTTAAGCCTGACCTGGGGGAGGAGTTAGTTAGTCTGTAGGGAGCAGCAGAAGTGAACAGACACAGAGTGAGCTGTCCTGTGAATCTGGGGCCTAGAGCTGGAGCAGTTTGGCCCAGAGAAGCAGGAGTAGCTGAGAGGCAGCAGAGAGACTCGGACATCGGAGTCTGTGGTTGCCAGGGTATAAAATCCGTCCCTGGTAGCCGAATCCGAAGGGCAGGGGAGCTGCAAGCCCCTGGCCCCAGACACATCCAAGGTACCGCTGCAGCATCAGGGCCCGGTGTGGACCCCAGCGGAGAAGCACCAGAGAGTGGGCCTGCGCAGCCACCTACAGAGGGAAGGGACGTGCTATTGGTCCCAGCAGCGAAGAGGGCCATTGCTGGATTCAGAGAAGCAGGGTCCTATCATCACCAAGAAAGGTACAGGAGTAGGCCTCATACTCAGCTGGCCAGAAAGATCACCCCAAGTACTTCCAGGCCGACCGGATCCCCATCACCACCTGTAACGGTCTCCCAGGACTGGACTGTTCCCAGAGTAAAAGAGGAAAAGGTAAAGAGACTGTTGTTTGTGCCTGGTTCTTTCCTCACCTGTCGGCCCTGCACCGTGTTAGTCACACAGCACCATAGACTTTCACAAGCACCAATTGTGCCCCGGGCATTGCTCCACCTGTGGGGAGCAGTACTACCATAGCTGCTATATCATCATCCCGGAGGCCTCACACAGCAGCGGCGGCTTAATAGCCGCATGCCACAGGTGGCGTCACGAACACAACCAGTAACAAGCAAGCCACATATTCAACTGACACCCACCAGGGCCACGGAGCCGGGCCCAGCCACCACTGACTACCACCGGACTAGTCCGGCCCGGCACCGGGTGTCCCATAGCCCTGGGGTGGGCGAGTCATTAGCATTTAAGCACACCCCTGTGGGAGTGCTAACATGCTAATGAATGCGTAGCATCAGAGGCATGGTCAGTCACCTCTCTGCTGTCACTGCGGCCGACGCTGGTTTTCGTCTCAGTGCGCATGATCAGAAGTCCCCTGACTTCTGGTTATGTGTACTATGAAGCCGGGTGTATGTGTTGTGTGTTCAAACTGGTGTAGTGCGCATGACAGAAAGTCCGGGGACTTCTGTTCATGACCATAGGCCCGGCGTTCTGAGATGGTGCAACGGACACAGGTACGCGCATCACTGCTGCGGATGATAATGGGCAATGAATAAGATGCTAAGATGAGCGGAATGAGCGCAGAAAAGTCCTTACAATTAGTCCCTGAGCTCAGTAGCATACTATAAGGGATCTTTAGAAATCGTTTTCTAAAGATCCCTTTATCTATGTTAGTGTAAACAGGGACGGTTAGGCAGGAATTAGAAATATGCACCCAGAACTGCTGGTGGTTCTGGGTGCATGTTGCACTTGACAGGTTCCCTTTAAAGGAAACTTGTCATGACAAATATTGCTATTAACCTGCAGATATAGGGTTAATATTGTTACAGATATGACTGGCTGATGTACTGAATGTGTTGCTCCAGATGGATAATGAACTGTATTCCTCCATGGAGCCGTCGACTTTCAGTCATACATGCATGTTGACACATCTTCAGTCAGGGCCGGCTCCAGGTTTTTGTGGGCCCCGGGCGGAAGAGTCCCAGTGGGCCCCATCCACACGCAGACACACATACGTACACATACATATACATATTTAACGACAAACTCACAAAAATACATATAGAACTGACACATCTATACAGTCATATACACTGACATACATAGATACACATTATACATGCATACAGACACACACACACAGCTCTGCTGGATACATACATACAGACACAGCGCTGCTACATACATACACACATAGCTCTGCCACATACATACACACATAGCTCTGCTATATACATGCACACATAGCTCTGCTACATACATAGCTCTGCTACATACATAGCTCTGCTATATACATACACACATAGCTCTGCTACATACACACATAGCTCTGCCACATACATACACACATAGCTCTGCTACATACACACATAGCTCTGCTATATACATACACACCTAGCTCTGCTACATACACACATAGCTCTGCTATATACATACACACATAGCTCTGCTATATACATGCACACATAGCTCTGCTATATACATACACACATAGCTCTGCTATATACATGCACACATAGCTCTGCTATATACATGCACACATAGCTCTGCTATATACATACACACAGCGCTGCTATATACATACACACATAGCTCTGCTATATACATACACACATAGCTCTGCTATATACATACACACCTAGCTCTGCTATATACATACACACATAGCTCTGCTATATACATGCACACATAGCTCTGCTATATACATACACATAGCTCTGCTATATACATGCACACATAGCTCTGCTATATACATACACACATAGCTCTGCTATATACATACACACATAGCTCTGCTATGTACATACACACATAGCTCTGCTATATACATACACACCTAGCTCTGCTATATACATACACACCTAGCTCTGCTATATACATACACACCTAGCTCTGCTATATACATACACACCTAGCTCTGCTATATACATACACACATAGCTCTGCTATATACATGCACACATAGCTCTACTATATACATACACATAGCTCTGCTATATACATGCACACATAGCTCTGCTATATACATACACACATAGCTCTGCTATGTACATACACACATAGCTCTGCTATATACATACACACATAGCTCTGCTATATACATACACACATAGCTCTGCTATATACATACACACATAGCTCTGCTATATACATACACACATAGCTCTGCTATATACATACACACCTAGCTCTGCTATATACATACACACCTAGCTCTGCTATATACATACACACCTAGCTCTGCTATATACATACACACCTAGCTCTGCTATATACATACACACATAGCTCTGCTATATACATACACACATAGCTCTGCTATATACATACACACATAGCTCTGCTATATACATACACACCTAGCTCTGCTATATACATACACACCTAGCTCTGCTACATACAGACAGAGACAGACACGCGCGGCTCCGGGGGGCATAAATCGGGGGGTGGGGAGGGCACATACCGCTCAGGTCACGGTGGAGAGGGGGCCCACACAGCGCCGGAGGGACACGCTGTGCTGGGGGTCGCTGGCTGGCACTGCAACTCTCATCTGTGGGACTGAGCAGGATGCCGGTCTGTAGCTCCGCCCACAGATGAAGTTCAAACCAGGAAGTCTGCGCGTCTTAAAGAGACGGCGCCGCAGATTCCTGCCGAGGACTGCGGTCCCCGGAACTCGGCCCGGGGACCGCAGAACTAAGGAGAGTGGGCCCCGGCCAAGGTGCACCAGAGCTGACGAGGCCGAGTGGGCCCCCCCGGCTCTCCAGGGCCCCGGCATTTGCCCGGGTATGCCGGGTGCTGACGCCGGCCCTGTCTTCAGTCACTGCTCATTGCAGTGTAAACGGCTGTTGTAAGTAGAAGTGAACGAACCTGAGGTTCGGTTTTCAAACCAAACGTTAAATTTGAAAATCAAGGTCTGGGTTCGTGGATCAGATGCTGTACGTGCAAACAAAACTCGTGCGAGCAACGCTGTGCTCTGGTACCCTTAGTGCTTAGCCCTGTGCGACAGCATGCAACAAAAAAAAAAGTATGAAAAAGGTCACCCACCCGTCGCCAGAAGTATTCTGCTTATGGCTGTCTGTATGTGGGTCAAAGTGCCAATCAGTGATTTGATCCGGGGTTGGGGTCAAGCTCAAGCCTGTGGAGCTAGGCTTTTTGCTGCCGGCAAACCGAGCCTCGCCGTAACCGCTCATCTGTAGTTGTAAGCACGTCCTGGCACTATGATTGACATGATGCCAGTGATCATAAGAATAAAAGATACACATATTTGGTATCACCGCATTCAGAATGACACGATCTAGCAAACTGTCACACTATTAACCCCTACAAAGAACATCATACAGAAAATAAATAAAAAAAACAGTTTGCCAAGATGTCATCCAGCTCCATTAGAGGAAAAATAAAAAAAGCTACAGCTCTCATTATAGTGATGCAAAAACTATACTTTTCCTATGAAATTGTTTTTATTGTGTATAAAATGGCAAAACATAAAAAATGTTATAAATGTGATATCGTTTTAATTGTACTGACCCGAAGAATAAAGCTCTTTTTACTTTTACCACACTGTGAACGGTATTAAAAAACCCAACAATCTAATAATTGCTGTTTTGTGTTCATTCTGCATCATAAAAATAACAAAAAATATTGTTTGCTCAAAAATGGTACCAATAAAAAGGTTAACTAATCACGCAAAAAAACAAACCTTCAAATGACTATGACGGCACAAATATATAGAATTATTATAGCTCTCAGATTAATGTGATACATAAACTTTTTTTTTTCTGTAAAAGCGTATTTCAGTGTGTGGTAGTTGCCAAACATAAAAAACGTATGTAAATCTGGAATTGCTGCAATAGTACCAAGCCGAAGAATAAAGCAGTCTAATTACTTATACCGCATAGTGAACCAAAATGAATGTTAATTCTGCTTCCCAAAGATCACAGTAGGTCTCATCCCATATTTATCCTGCGCTCTATGCTGAGCACTTATATTAGAGTTTCCATGTAGGTAAATCTCTGAAATACATGATTCAGACAGAATCTCAATGGAAAATTCCCTATAATGAGCTTGATGGAGACACTTGGGACTCTCTCTGCCCTCTGATCCGGCCGTACACTTCTTTTAAGGTGTGCATAAAAGTGTGGTCGACAACCTGTGTTGTGCACATCCTCAAGGCCAAATACCGCTGAACAGAAGCCCAGAGTATATCTGCTACCTCATTAGTGGGGGGTTTCATCTGAATGACAAATTTTGTATGTACAATTTTGTGTTCCAGAAGTCAAATGGTGCTCATTCCTTTCTCTGTCGTTAAGGGGTTAAAGTGTGAAAAAATAAATACCGTAAATAAAAATGGTAAATCATCTACACATTACAATGTTAATCACAGACAGCACATTGATAGTACACTGAAGCCATCCGTGTGCTGTCTGTGATTTTCACGAACCCATAGACTTGTGTGGATATATTTGATCCATGGCTCTGATCATAAATGGACAAGTCTTTATATTTTTTTTTCAACATACGATCGGCAAAAAAACATGAACATGTGAAAAGCATAAATAGCACCATAGACTCTTATGAGTACAAGTTCTATTCATGAAAATCACAGGTAGATGATTTATGGATGATGTCTTATGCGGGCGTCACGTGGTACGAAATATCGGGCGATATGCCGTCGGGGTCACGTCGTTAATGACGCACATCCGGCATCGTATGACATATCGTATCATGTGACACCTCGGAACGACTGTTAACGAGCAAAAATACTCACCTTATCGTTGCTCGTTAACACGTCATTCATTTTCAAAAAGTCGTTTCTTCTTCTGTGCTCCGGTTGTTCATCGTTCCCGTGGCAGCACACATCGCTCCGTGTGACACCCCGGAAATGATGAACACTGCTTACCTGCGTCCCGCCGGCAATGCGGAAGGAAGGAGGTGGGCGAGATGTTACGTCCCGCTCATCTCCGCCCCTCCGCTACTATTGGCCGGTCGCAGTGTGACGTCACTGACGCCGAACGTCCCTCCCCCTTCAGGAAGAGGATGTTCACCGCCCACAGCGAGGTCGTTTGGATGGTAAGTACGTGTGACGGGGGTAAACGAGTTTGTGCGACACGGGCAACAAATTGCCCGTGTCACAAACGATGGGGGCAGGTACGATCGCTAATGCGATCGCATGATAGATCGTCTCGTGTGACGCCCGCATTATAGTCAGTGGGATCCTTCTATCACTGCTTGCATGCATTACATAACAGATTAATTCGCTCTATAAATGTATGTTCCTGTTCCTAGAAAGGAACAGAGAAACAAAGTTCAAAAGAGCAGAGTAAATTCACGTAACAGCCAATATGGCCTTACTTGTTTTTACAAAAGTGGCTCTGTAATCTCTGGTCCATATTCATCATTTCATTTGCGCATGTGAAGTGATGGCCCAGGGGTACCTCCGGCCGTGTAGTCGTGGCACTGGTACTGAGGCAGACCCCCGGTTCCACCACTTCTTCAACTTCTGGGACTGACTTGAATGTGCAGGGTGTGACGTCTCTCTCTCCGGCCGATGCATAAAGAGTCTTCAGGCAAAAGTTGAGATGCATAAAAACTGACATTTATTCACACAGAAAATAACACTCCGGTCAGCAGATTCCGGCAATATTGGTGGAGCTGGGGACAACCTGCCCAAACGCGCCCTCTGGTGGGGATATGCCCTAGATACTCCTCTTCTCCGGGCTCCCACTCTCCGTTCAAGCACGCACTGGACCCACACCAGCGGAATAGACCCTGAGGTTGCGTCCACCTCCTTTACTCCGGTGTCCCCTGGTGTTCCGCTCACACACTCACACTTGCCGCTCCAGATGTTCACAGCCTGCTGTCCCGGATCCTTCTCTCACACACACACAGCCCCTTCCCTAGATATCCGGCCGACTCCTCCTTCCCCGGTGGCAACAGCCGTCCCACCCGGCCACTAGGGGGTGCCCTAACACAACACATACATAATAAAAATCAACACTTTTAATAATCACAATGCCGGGTAAACTATGCTAAACTAGTAGGGGGTAGGCCCACCCACTACATGCCTCCCCTCTTAAAATCCGAGCCTCCCGGCAAGGCTCTCAACTGTAAACACATTAAAACATCAAAACCTTTTTGGGTCAGTCAACGACCACAGCGGCACCAGTTCAGCGGCGCTCCCGGTCTTTAGGGGCGCTTAGTGGCGCAGCAGCGCTCCCGGTCTCTAGGTAGCGCCCGGAGGCTCAATAGCGCTCCCGGTCTTAGATGGGCGCCCGGAGGCTCAATAGCGCTCCCGGTCTTAGATGAGCGGGCAACAGACCCGTAAAACTTTAACATAACTGCTGCCGGTTAAACAGCACCGGACTTAAACAACAGGTGGACAGTGGAGACTTACTCTGGGGGCCAGGCCCGCTTCCATTCCTCTGCTTGAGCCTGGATGTAAGCCCCCAGAGATTGTCCCGGCTGGCGGCGGATTCTTCTGAAGGACACAGGGGCGAAAGGCGGCTCCACTGGCGCAGCTGCTGTAGCTCCTCGCGGCGGTGATGGCGTCGCTGCCCGGGATGGTGGTGGCGCGGGTGGCGACGCGTCTAGCATGATGACCGGCTTGTTGGTAACATTTTGTGTCACCGCTACCACGGATGGAATCTTCTCCGGGTCAGGGGTCGGTTCCGTCGCTGTTTCTGGGGCAGCAGCCATGATGCGCCGGGGACGAGAGGGCTCGGACGGAACCGGTCTGGCATGGCTCCGGCGTCGCTCTTGTTGTTCCTCCCACTCCAGCTCCTCTTGCCACAGTTCCGCTTCCCGGGTGGTTGGCATGCGGTTAACGGCCACTGCAAACAGGCCGCGACTACCCGCGTCCGGCAAAAACTGGACCTTTTCGCCCGGCCAAAGGGTGTGGAGACGTCGGGGCAACCCCTCCACATCCAGGTGGACCCTATTGTAAAAATAGTCATCCCCGGTGCTGATCTCGCGGATGAAGCCGTACCCTTCTTTCTGGTTGAATTTTACCACCACGCCGGTGGTAAACTGCAGGGCCAGCTCCTCTCCGCCCGGACCGGACAGCATCTTCCTGACAAGATTTTCAGCCAGGAGACGTTCCTGTACAGGGTCGAGCTTCGGGGACGGCTCTCTGGGGTGCGGCTCAGCGGGCGGGACGACTACCGTGTCCCAGACGAAGCCACGGTGGTCTTTCTCCAGTCGCTCGGCAAAGTCTTCGGCCGGCTCGGACACGGGG
The DNA here is from genome assembly GCF_048569485.1 of Anomaloglossus baeobatrachus. NCBI lineage: Eukaryota > Metazoa > Chordata > Amphibia > Anura > Aromobatidae > Anomaloglossus > Anomaloglossus baeobatrachus. The sequence continues at coordinate 217,122,312 of NC_134358.1, read as the reverse complement.
GCAGATGGTGGAGCAGCGGCGTCAAGTTGTGAGGTCTCCCACGGGAAGGCTGTAACTCCCGGACGGCTTCCTGATGGAGTAGCATAAACCGCCCGCACTTCAGTGATGGTGCTTCCGGTCTGTGCGTCCCAGGTAGTTTTCCACGACACTTTGTCAGGGCGTGTAGAACCTCCCGGTCCGGTTGGGAGATCCACCAAAGCTGCTTCACTGGCAGGAGCGAACCTGGGTCGGCCCCGGCCTAAGCTGATCAGCGCCATGGTGGTAGCCAATTCCTCCGGTTGTCCAAGTGCTGCCATCTCTAATCGCTGTATAGTAGCAAGCGGCAGAGTCATAACGCAGACTGAGGAAAAAGGAGGCGGGCTTCTGTTTCCCGCTCTTAAACAGAATCCTCCCCCAGCCTCACGCTTTCTCTTGACTCCTCCGCGGCGGTACTTCTTTCTTTTCCGAACTCCGCCCACTTTGTATGTTTTCCTCAATGCCCTGGAGCTGGCGCCTCCCCTCTTTGGGCGGAGTACTCCGTACCTCCTCTTCGGCACCGGCCAGCCCCAGGCTCTTCTTTCGGCGCCAACTTTTCGCGCCTTTTCTTCTTCCTGGGCCCGGTCCAACGCTACGGGCCCTGTGTTCTCTTCCCACCAGGGGACTCTTCTTCCATAATCAGGATCCTGTACTTCAGGGACTACCTGATCTTCAGCCTCTTGGGTCCCTGGCAGGAGACTCGGATCCTGCCGACTACGCCACATGAAGTGATGGCCCAGGGGTACCTCCGGCCGTGTAGTCGTGGCACTGGTACTGAGGCAGACCCCCGGTTCCACCACTTCTTCAACTTCTGGGACTGACTTGAATGTGCAGGGTGTGACGTCTCTCTCTCCGGCCGATGCATAAAGAGTCTTCAGGCAAAAGTTGAGATGCATAAAAACTGACATTTATTCACACAGAAAATAACACTCCGGTCAGCAGATTCCGGCAATATTGGTGGAGCTGGGGACAACCTGCCCAAACGCGCCCTCTGGTGGGGATATGCCCTAGATACTCCTCTTCTCCGGGCTCCCACTCTCCGGTCAAGCACGCACTGGACCCACACCAGCGGAATAGACCCTGAGGTTGCGTCCACCTCCTTTACTCCGGTGTCCCCTGGTGTTCCGCTCACACACTCACACTTGCCGCTCCAGATGTTCACAGCCTGCTGTCCCGGATCCTTCTCTCTCACACACACACAGCCCCTTCCCTAGATATCCGGCCGACTCCTCCTTCCCCGGTGGCAACAGCCGTCCCACCCGGCCACTAGGGGGTGCCCTAACACAACACATACATAATAAAAATCAACACTTTTAATAATCACAATGCCGGGTAAACTATGCTAAACTAGTAGGGGGTAGGCCCACCCACTACACATGTTCTTGTCTACTTTTGTGCCTTTTATTGTTTGCACCCTATTCTTTATTCTATTTGCACCTTTTTTCAATATATTTTCTTTGCTAGCCTGTTTTTTGTTTGTTTTTTTCCTGATTCATAAATTTCAATCTTTTATAAAGTCGTAAAATATGGCACAACTCGTCTCCAGTCATACCCTGGTATATTTTCTAGTGTGAAAAATTCATAGAAACAAAGGGCAAAAGTGTTTACCTGCCAAGGCCACAGAATCAAATGCACATGTGTGAACGCCATTTGTATGCAATTTTAATACTAAGCAATCACCCCCTCCATGAAGTGGCAGTGTGCGAGTGGTTTCTCCATCCGTACTTTGCACCTGTTGCCTCCATCTTTATTAGTGGGTTTTGCTGCATCCTGTGACTGCATTTGATTCTGTGGCCTGGGCAGGTAAACACTGTTGCCTTTGTTTCTGTGAATTTTTCTGACTTTTTTGGGGAAAATTTAGTTCCTCTTTTTGTGGTTTAGCTTTTATATTTTCGAGTGTGGAAGTATTTTAGCACAATTTTTGTGCCATTTTGTGAAACTTGCACCTTTTGACGCCAAAAGGTCACAAAAACAGATCGAGACAGAAAAAAATACCTTTTTTTCATGAATTGCGTACGCTGTTTTAGGCCTGTGCCACACATCCGTGCCTCCGGCACGTGTTTGTCATTTTTTACACGTACCGGCGGCACGGAGACACTTTAACCAATGCTACCCTATTGTAGCAGGCACACACACGTAAAACCACACGGAACGTGTGTCCGTGTGCGTTTGTACGTGTGTGCGATTTTCAAAGCGCTGACATGTCCGGTTTTTCACCGGCAGCACGGGTGTCACACGGCCCGCACCCGCACCACACGGGTGTAGTGTGGATGCGGTCCCGTGTGACACGCACCGGAGAAAACACACATGTCAGTTAAAAAAAACAAAACATTAACTCACCTTCTCCAGCCCTCCTGTCTCTGCCGCTGCAGCCTCTTGCTGCCGACCGCCGCTCATTATTCTCATTGAATATTCACTTCACTGCCTGGCAGCAGCAGCAGCGGGAGACGGGAGGGCTGGAGACCGAGGATCAGCACCACGGACAGCAGCGCGGACATCAGGAAGGACCAGGTGAGTATAATAATTACTGATTCTACGTGTGCTATCGCGGATAGCACACGTAGAACACACGTGTCACGCACGTACCAGAGACACGTACTTACCTGCACGCAACACGCAGGGAAAATACGTGTCTCTCGGCACGTGCGTGAAATTCACGTGAGTGTGGCAGAGGCCTTAAAGAATTTGGTGCCAAAACCAGCAATTAATATGAAAAGGCAAAAAAAGTAAAGTCACAAAGAAAATGCAAAAAATTAATCAGGGCCTATTTATGTTTGTAGATATTATAGAAAAACTTCTAATTTCTAGATGACAATTCTTACAAGCTTTCCCTTTCTTTTTTTCTACTGTGTTTACTTTTTAAGGCCTAAAACACACATCCATGAAAACCACGTCCGTGTAAAACGGGCCGTTTTTCGGGTCCGTTTTCCGTTTTTTAGGTCCGTTTTTATGGTATGTGTGGCCTGCGTATGTATCCCGTATGCTAGCCGTATGTGCGTGTGAAATGTCCGTGTGTGCCTGTGAAACTTAACTGACATGTGTTTGTGTTGTCCGTGTGAAATATCCGTGTGTGATGCAAAATGTCGTTTACTACATGTCGGCAGACAGCGGACAAAGTAGCAGGATGAGAATGAACTCAGGTGAACTTCACCCGACTTCATTGTCATGCCGCGACTCTGTCTGTGTGCCGTGTACTGATTAGCGGTCACCTGTGAAGGATTCACCGGTGACCGCTAATCCCCCGAGTGACTGAAGTGTCCCCCCCCTCTCATACTCACCGATCCCTGATCACCGGCGCTGCACGGCATTCACACTGCTCCGACGGCTTTTTCTAATTCATTAAACAATCTCGTATTCCCTGCTTTCCCCGCCCACCGGCGCCTATGATTGGTTGCAGTGAGACACGCCCTCACGCTGAGTGACAGGTGTCTCACTGCACCCAATCACAGCAGCCGGTGGGTGTGTCACTATGGAGTATAGAAATAAATAAATAAATAATTAAAAAAACCGGCGTGCGGTTCCCCCCAAATTTAATACCAGCCAGATAAAGCCATACGGCTGAAGGCTGGTATTCTCAGGATGGGGATCTCTACGTTATGGGGAGCCCCCCAGCCTAATAATATCAGTCAGCAGCCGCCAGAATGGCCGCATACATTAGATGCGACTGTTCTGGGACAGTACCCAGCTCTTCCCGATTTGCCCTGGTGCGTTGGCAAATCGGGGTAATAAGGAGTTATTGGCAGCCCATAGCTGCCAATAAGTCCTAGATTAATCATGTCAGGCGTCTCCCGGAGAAACCTTCTATGATTAATCTCTAAATTACAGTAAATAAACACACACAACTGAAAAATCCTTTATTAGAAATAGAAAACACAAACACATTCCCTGGTTCACCAATTTAATCAGCCCCAAAAAGCCCTCCATGTCCGGCGGAATCCAGGATGGTCCAGCGTCGCTTCCAGCTGTGCTGCATGAAGGTGACCGGAGAAGCAGAAGAAACCGCCGCTCCTGTCACCTCCACGCAGCAAATGAAGAGAGCCGCGTGATCGGCTGAGCTGTCACTGAGGTTACCTGGATCTAGCGGTGGATGCAGCGGTGGCCGCGGGTAACCTCAGTGACAGCTCAGCTGATCGCGCTACTCACCGCCGCTCCGGTCAGCTCCACGCAGCAACTGAGGTGAGTAGCGCAATCAGCTGAGCTGTCACTGAGGTTAATCGCGGCCACCGCTGGATCCAGCGGTGGCCGCGAGTTACCTGACTGACAGCAGCTGATCGCGCTGCTCACCTCATTTGTTGCGTGGAGGTGACAGAAGTGGCGGTGTCTTCTGCTGCTCCTGTCACCTGCATGCAGCAGAGCTGGATGCAATGCTGGAGGTCCGTGGATTACGCCGGACATGGAGGGCTTTGTCGGGGTTAATAAATTGGTGATGAGGGACTTTGTTAGTGTTTTTTATTTCTAATAAAGGATTTTTCGGGTGTGTGTGTTTTTTTACTGTAATTTACAGATTAATCATGGAAGGTATCTCGGGGAGATGCCTGACATGATTAATCTAGGATTTAGTGGCAGCTATGGGCTGCCATTAACTCCTTATTACCCCGATTTGCCAACGCACCAGGGCAAATCGGGAAGAGCCGGGTACAGTCCCAGAACTGTCGCATATAATGTATGCGGCAATTCTGGGCGGCTGCTGACTGATATTGTTAGGCTGGGGGGCTCCCCATAACATGGGGCTCCCCATCCTGATAATACCAGCCTTCAGCCATATGGCTTTATCTGGCTGGTATTAAAATAGGGGGGGACCACACGCCGTTTTTTTTAATTATTTATTTATTTATTTTACTGCACAGTATAGACACGCCCACCTGCTGCTGTGATTGGGTGCAGTGACACAGCTGTCACTCAGCGTGGTGGGCGTGTGTGACTGCAACCAATCACAGGCGCCTGTGGGCGGGTAAAGCAGGGAATACGAGATTGATTAATAAGTGGCCGGCTTTTTCAAAATAGTAAAAGCCGCCGGAGCTTTTATAACAGCAGTGCAGCGCCGCGCCGGAGATCGGGGAACGGTAAGTATGAGAGAGGGGGGGAACTGACCGACAGACAGTGAGAGGGATAGATAAGACAGAGAGACCGACCGACAGACATAGAGAGAGACCGACCGACCGACGGACTGAGGGAGAGAACGAAACAGAAAAAGAAAAAAGACCGACATCACATGAAAAAAGCACAAAACGTACAGGGAACAAACAGAGATGCGTCCGTGTCACTCGGACGTGCACACAGACCCATTGACTTTCATTGGGTCCGTGCTGCGTGTTGCGTGCTGAAAAAGGACATGCTTCCGTGCAAAACGGAGACACAAACGTAGCACGCACACGGACCTTAATGAAAAACGCACATGTGTCCTCAAACATTAAATAACATTGGTGCACGTTTAGCTGTGTCTCTGGTATATACGGAAACGGACCAAACACGCACGTTTTCTACGGATGTGTGTTGCAGGCCTCACATAGACATAGCACGTCCCATGCCATGACAGGTATGCACACAATACAGTCATCTCTTCTAGTCATTATGTGGCCTCTTCTCTGCTGTAAAACTTCCTTTTCTCCAAGTCTTGTAGATTGTGACCTTCTAGACAGAGCCTCCTTTGGTTGACTTAAGAATCTAGAAGGCCACATGCCAGCAAAATAACTCAAGAAGCCAAGGCCTTAAATGATCTGAAGAGTTCATGGAAAAATACTCTACCTGTAAATTCAGTAGGTGTACAGAATGCAATTACCATATATATTATACACTAATCCGATAGTATAAGGTATGGCAATGAAAAATAAGATGAACAGAAAAATAACCTTCCTTTTATACATTGAAAAATTTAAACTCCTTGGTACATCACTAAATATTCTTGAAACGATAAGTGCCTTACACAAGATTACCGAAATTCTTTGATGTTATAATATAAACCAACACCGACTTACCTATCTCTATATGTGTTGAGATACCACAAGGCTCGCTCAGCCGTATGTAAAGTGAGAGGACCACACATAACACCGTGTAAGGTACCATGCTTCCTGACAGCTCGCGTGGTCACCCAGTGTTAGAACAACCTTTGGAGTTTGCTGTCCCGGGGGACTGTGATATTGACACAAAAGTTAAACTGTCCAATTCTATTTTTTTTAACATGTGTTACCTGTACAACACTTTTTCCGTTGTTTTTCAGAAGTTAATTTTGGGAGGATTTCTAGACATGTAGAGCACCCATAGTTGGGTTATTTAGTGGCATCTATCAACCATAGGCTTCCATTGTAACAACAAGCATACAAGCGATACACTTTGGTATGCTGCGCTATTCCTTGCAGCAAAAAATTAAAGTAGGATGTCAAGATAATGCAGGACACAAAAAGCCACACTTGGGTCGATGTACAGGAACTATTGTAGAGCCTACAGCAAATGGACAGTAGAAGCTCAGTGTGAAATTAGATAGACCATAACGTCTACTGTCCCATACGGCCGGTTATAGTGGGGCAGTATCACACGTGCTTTAATGGAAATTGTACCATTTTTACTATGAGATCTTTGCATTTTGCTTTGTTTCACCTTAGTAAGTACCATGAATGGCCAGTGAGATTTGTTCTATAAGAAGCTATTAGGAAGCAGCTGTTGGCTGGAGTCGTCCATTTTGTTAAGAAGTGAGAAAGATGAAGATGGATTCTGGACCACATTGATATATAATTAGTACAGTGGAGCATGCTCAAGGAAATTACACTGTGTTGCAATTCTCTCCACAGCAGGTGGCAGAAGATGGAAATATTCCTGAGCCTTATAGGACAGTTTCACTCATTTGTGTTATACGTTTGGTACTACCACTGTGATGCACAGACTGGCCCCAAATTTAGGAGCCTCATATATTTCAATAATTTTGTCAAGCACTGGGGTGAAGGGTTCAAATCCCACCAAGGACAACATTTGCAAGGAGTTTGTGTGACGCCCTGAACTAGCCAGGAAGTCACAGACATAACACTACACACACCCCCTCCCCTGGATAGTTAACACCAGTCAAACAAAACCCTTGTTGCCTCCCTCCAGGGTCTGATGTCCACACCAGGTGGGGCGGAGCCAGGCGGTTGGCCCCACCCACCGAGGAGTTCACAGGCCTGGAGGCGGGAAAAGTGACAGATTCGTTTGAGAGTTGAAAGTGAGAGGACAGAAACTGTCGGTGTCTGGGTGGGGACCCAGACACAAACAGCAAGGTCGGCAGACGGTGGTGGCCATCTGCAGGAGTTAGTGGATCTCTGCGGAACCGTAGTACCGGGGTCGGGCGGAGGCCCGCCGGTACCGAACCGGGGAGCGGAGTGAAGCTAAGCACAAAGGCAGGGCCATCGGACCCCGACTAAGCTTGGAGCCACCGACAACGGTGAAATCCGAGAGTGACCGGAACCCCAGGGGTTTCCTAACACCCAAGACCCGACGGAAGGCAACAGTCCCCACCGTGAAGATACACAGCCACCGCCATAGGCTAGAGATCCAAGGGCCAGCGCCTGCGGGCAACACGGGCTCCTTCGGTACCTATATGCCGGGGAGCGGACTACAGTTGGGAAACCATTGGAGTTAACACATTCTACACAGGTGCAGGGAAAGACAGCCACCATCAACCTGTCCGGGGAGAGCAAAGACACTGCAGCCGGCTGCGGGACCCATCCATCCAGCTGTTTGGTTTACCAGAGACTCTATGAATTTGTGCCTGAGTGAGTACCACAGTGCCATCCGGCACCGCGCCGTGCTGCCCCTGCAACCCTGCACCCCAGCCATCCAGCCTCCCCGTTCCACAACCGGGCCACGGGATCACCAACCCCTACCCACGGAGGGGACAACATCCTAGCTGCTCCCTGCCATCGCTCCCGGGATCCCCGTCACCAGCAGCGGTGGTGCCCATCATCACCACGACCCGTGGGTGGCGTCACGAACTCTCTCCCAAAACAAACCACCCCCTTTTCACTCGTGGGCGAGGAGCGCTGCTCGAGTCCCCGGGTCCGGCCCATCGTTTGAGCCACCGAGCAGCAGCAGCAGCCGCGGACCTGAGCGCAGCGAGCGCGGCCCCTCCGCCCGCAACATTTGTATGTTCTACCGGTGTTTGCGCAGGTTTCCTCTAGGTACTCCGAATTCCTCCCACACTCCAAAGACATACTGATGTGTCACCCAGGGTAATAGGGTACTCGGTCCTGGGCAGTTTATAATTGGGGAATGTCACTTTGGTGGCGGTTGCCCGGTCCCGTGCCCTGGGTGCTTTTTTAAAGGGGAGTATTTACAGGGGAGATTAAAGTCATTGGTGTGACTCCACCTGCGGGTTGTGGTTAATATGGTGGAACAGCCACTGCTGAGTTGGTTATCCCCAGGGCTGATGGTAATGGCAGCTATGGTGTTAGGCCCTCCGCAGGTAGGGCTGAGCCTGGGATGTGTATGGTGGAGACTTTTGCCGAAGAATGGAGGCCACACCATGGGTTGCAGTTTAACAGTTCTTTACTCACAGTTTGGACCTTTGGACGGCTGGTTCAGGGCCCTGTAGTTCCAGTGCCAGTTTGATGACTCGGTTGCTCTGTCTCTGGCCCCCTTAGTGTGGTAGGGTCCCCGTAGCTTGAAGCGGTTTGGGGCCCGACTGTCCCTTTTTGTGGCAGTCTCCTTGTCCGTACAGCAGGCAGTGTGGACCCTGTAGGGCTGGTCTGTGTCCTGAACCTTGATCCTTGCTTTACTGCTGATGCCCCCGCATCTGTGGGTCAGTGAGGTCCGTGAAGGCCCCCTCACTGTGCAGGTATTTGCCAGACTGTATGAAACTGACGCCTGACCTAGGGCCCTGTGCACCATCGGTGCTCTGGTCCCAGCAGTAGTCAGGTGTACCTGCCCTGGCAACCACTCTCCTGTGCCCCTGGGTCACCGTTACACGACCCAGCTCTATGCACGTCTCTCCTCTCTCCCTCTCTACTTCAGACTGTCTGCTTTTTGGTCCCCTCCCACCAGGTTGTATAGTCCCATGGTCTGACTCCGCCCTCTAGGTGGGCATCCCCTTTGTGTCTGACTAGCCAATTACCCTTGTTGTGGAGTGGTAACTAGGATTTTGGTGTGTCTAGGTGTTGCTGGCACTGGTGTTCCAGGTCCCTGGGGATAGGCCCTGCATCCTGGTGAGGATACAGTACCTAGTAGTGCCCTGAGTGGCTCAGGGGCACTACACTGGTCCACATATCAGTTTATGGGGACCAGAATTCAGCGCTTAAAAAGGGTGGTAAAAGGGATAGGGGGATTAGAGCAAATGTGCTATACTTGGGGGTACTTTGCACGCTGCGACATCGCTACTCCGATCTCGTCGGGGTCAAATCGAAACTGACGCACATCCGGCGCCGGTAACGACGTTGCAACGTATAAAGGTATAAAGCCTAGATGCGCCGATAAATGATCGCAAAAGCGTCGTAAATCGGTGATCTGTGTAGTGTCGGTCATTTTCATAATGTCGCACCGATAGGAGATACGATGTTGTTCCTCGTTCCTGCAGCAGCACACATCGCTTTGTGTGAAGCCGCAGGAGCGAGGAACATCTCCTTACCTGCCTCCACCAGCTATGTGAAAGAAAGGAGGTGGGCGGGATGTTTACGTCCCGCTCATCTCTGCCCCTCCGCTTCTATTGGCCGCCTGCCATGTGACTTCGCTGTGAGACCGCATGACCCGCCCCCTTAGGAAGGAGGTGTGACGCCCTGGACTAGCCAGGTAGTCACAGGTACCTGCAGACCTCCTACACAAACACCAGCCCCTATTAAGGTGACAGCAGCCAACCTACAAAACCTTTTCACCTCTCTCAGTGTTCAATGGTCACACCAGGAGGCGAAGCCAGGCGGTTGGCCACGCCCACCGAGGAGTCCAGAGAGCCTGAGACAGGAAACAAACAGTCAGTTCAAGTTGAGTAGTCAGTGAGTGGAGTTCAAGTGCAGCAGGCCTGTGGCGTCAGGTCTGCAGCGACAACACTGACCGGTGCCGGGGTCGTAGCTCTGGTACCGTGGCAAGGAGGCAGACGGTGGTTGCCGCCTGCAGGAGTTGGGAATACGGCTGGTGGAACCATAAGGGACCGGGACAGGGTAGTGGCCCGCTGGTACCGAACCAGGGAGCCAACTGGAAACTGGAGCACCAGGAGTGGTACTCAGACCCAGAACGAGGTCCAGAAGCCACTGGACCACGTCGAATTCACTGATTGAGGTCTGGACCTTAGGTCCTTTCTCGTCCCAAGACCCGAAAGACGGCAACAGCCCACCGAGGGGGATAGAAAGCCACCGCCCAGGCAGAGAGATCCCACGGGCCAGCGCCTGCGGGCAAACGGGTTCCCCGACACACATCAAGCCGAGAGCGGACTACCGTTGCTGAAGCATAGGCAGTTAAGTTCAACCACAGAGGTGCAGGAGAAAGGCGGGAACCACCAACCTGAGCAAGGGGCAAAGCGCAGCCAGCTGCGGGCACTGACCACCATCCTTTTTGGTTTACCAGAGACTCCGGTGTATGTGTTATAGTGAGTACAACAGTGCCTTCGGGACGCGCACCGCACCACACCATCTTGCCCGCACCTCACAACCACAGGGCCCCGGGACCATCACCCCCTGCCCACGGAGGGGTCAACACCAGGCTGCATAACATCGTCCCCGGGAGCCTAGTTAACGGCAGCGGTGGTGTCCACAATCACCACAACCCATGGGTGGCGTCACGAACTTACACCTTTAAACTCCACGGCCTCGGCCGTGAACCTTCCCCACCGAAATCCCTACACGTAGCGCCAACTCCCTTTCAGAGCGACGTGACCCCCAAGTCCGGGAGGAGCTCGAGCTACCCACCGACGAGCACGGACCCGAGCGGCTCGGCAGCCGGCCGAGCCCCGGGGCGGTACAGAGGCGGGTCGCCGGCCAGAGCAATGTCGCAGGGCAGGTAAGTGCGTGTGAAGCTGCCGTAACAATAATGTTCGCTACGGCAGCTATCACAAGATATCGCATGTGCGACGGGGGCGGGTACTATCGCGCTCGGCATCGCAAGCATCGGCTAGCGATGTCGCAGCGTGCAAAGTACCCCATAGGGTCTCCGGCGCAGCTGTAACTTCTTCCAGATTGCTCATTCTACTTCCGTGGCCACTCATCAGCCTCATGCATATTCACTGATTCCCCACGCTCACAGGTGTCCGTGATTGTTTGCAGTCAGATGTGCCCTCGGTTTGCAGCTGACTGCTTCCAATCACAGTCCCTGTCTGCGGGTCTATAGTGATATAAAAAAAAAATGATAAAAAAAAAAAATTGGCGTACGGTCCCCCCGTATTATTATACCTAGCACAGATAAAGTATACGGATAAAAACTGCAGCCCTCACCTGTGCACTTATCTTGGCTGTGTATCAAAATAAGAGAAACCGCATGCGGCTTTTTTTAAATTATTTAAATAAATAATTTTAACAACTGGTGTGCTGTCCCCCCAATTTTGATACCCAGCCATGATAAAGCCCAACAGCTGAGGGCTGGTATTCTCAGGCTGGGGAGACCTGTGCTTATTGTTCACCCCCAATCTAAAAATAGCAGCCTGCATCCGCCCAGAATTGCTGCATCCATTAGATGTGACAGTCCCGTCACTTTCGTCACTTTACCTGGCCCTGGTGCAGTGGCAATTGGGGTAATAAGGGGTTAATCGCAGCTCACAACTGCCACTAAGCCCTAAATTAGTAATGTGGAGGCTCTATGAGACCTCCCCCATTACTAATCTGTAAGTAAAAAGAAATAGAGACAAACATTGAAAAAATCCTTTATTTGCAATAAAAGACAAAATAACACAATCTTTCACCTTTGTTAACCCCCCAAATACCCCTGACGGTCCGACGTAATCCACACGAGGTTCCATGACAATCCCAGCTCTGCTTCATCTGAAGGCAGGCACAGAGCGTGGTCATAGAACAATGACCGCCTGATGTGAGCTTCAGGCAGAGAGTGAATGAGCCACACAATCAGCGCTGATGTCACTCAGGTTAGTTGCGGTCACAGCTGGAGGTTCCCACGGTCCTCCACCTGTGAGCACAGGTAACTTGACTTCAGATGACTTAAAGTTACCTGCGGTCACAGATGGAGGACCAAGGGAACCTCTAGCTGTGACCGCAACTAACCTGAGTGATGTCACCACTGATTGCTGTGGCTCATTCTCTGCCTGAAGCTCACAGCGGGCAGTCATTGTTCTATGGCAGCGAGCTGTGCCTTCAGATGTAGCAGAGCTGGAATTGTCTTGGGACCTCATGTAGATTACGTCGGACCCAAGTACTTTGGAAGTTAATAAAGGGGTGAAAGGTTTTTTTTCTTTTATTTCAAATAAAGGATTTTTTCAGTGTTTGTCTTTATTTCTTTTCACTTACAGATTAGTAATGGGGGTGTCTCATAGATGCCTCCCATTACTCTTCTAGGGCTTATTGGCAGCTGTGAGCTATTATTAACCCCTTATTACCAAGATTCCCACCACTCCAGGGCAATTGGAAGAGTGGGGTAAAGGTCTGGGATGATCTCATCTAATGTATGTGGCAATCCTGGGCGGCTGCAGGCTGCTAGTTCTAGGCTGGGGAGGGGGCCCAATAAGCACCGGTCTCCCCAGCCTAAGAATACCAGCCCCTAGCTGCTGGGCTTTATCATGGCTGGGTATCAAAATTAGGGGGATTGCAAGTCTTTTTTTTAATTATTTATTTAAATTATAATAATTTAAAAAAACGCATGCGGTTCCCCTTATTTTAATACACAGCCAAGAAAAGGGCACAGCTGGGGGATGCAGCCTGTAACCATATGCTTTATCTGTGTTGAGCATCAAAATACAGGTGGACCATACACCAATTTTTTTATTTATTTTTAAAGTACGATATAGACGCACATAGCGTCTGTGATTGCAAACAGTCAGACACGCTGGCACTCAGGGTGGGGCCGTGCCTGACTGCAATCAATCACAGATGCTTGTGGGCAGGGAAAGCAGTGAATATATATGAGGCTAATCAGCGGCCCCGAAAGCCGCGCCAGAGACTCCGTGAGTATAAATTGCTGCTATTCGCCTATTCCTTCTACCACCATTTTAAGCACTGGATTCTGGTCCCTATAGAGTTATATGGGGACCGGCGTCCAGCTAGATACCCAGGATCAATTCCGGGTGAGAACCATTTTTGATTTTTGTTTTTTAACCCGGTTAGACCTGCCGACCCAGGTATCTGTGAGTCCCCCATCACCACTTACTAAAAAAAAATGCATGGGATAAAAATGTGCAAAAAAAAAATCACACAAATGCACAAAAAAATGAGTTTTCTGGCACAAGGTGAGTTTTTTGCCACAGGGTGCGTTTTTTGGCGAAGGCACAAAACTGCAGCGTGCGCACATAGCCTACAAACAACATGTCATATAGTGAAGCTACATTAAGTGCTGGCTCTTCTGACCATGAATGAATGAATGAATGAACAGTCCGCGGCACTTGCTGAATGCCCCTCACTGCAAATGGGTGTGGCTTGTGGTGTGGCTAGGAGCGTGGTCAAAATTTGCAGCGACGCACACAGGACGGCACATAATTTGTCCCTCTCTGTTCTTGTTGGGAGGTATGTGATAGGTGCACGTCACATTACTATGGGAGTTGCAAAAAAGGTAATCACACGGAACCCTCAGCTCTCCATACATTACCTATATGGCTACGGAGCCCAGTGGCCACTGGACACGTACTGGCCATTATCCATGCACACTAGCCCTGCCGCCACAAACACTGCAATGCATTGGTAACAGCCACATTTAGGAGGGTTTGCATGAGCCCCACCGTTTTTAGGGTCCAGTCCTCTGGGTTGTCCTGGCAAAATTGGCACTGTATGCTAGTATGGCACACCAAATCAGTGGAGGTGTAGCCAGCACCAGTCAGTCATCTTACAGATATGCCATAAATGTTTATAGAGAGAATAACTGTTTATTTTGTTTGCTTTTCTCTTGTCTTCATTTCATTATTGATACAGTATTAGCAGAGCAGCCATCTATAATCATCTCAACGACTAAATAATTGTGTCTCTGGCTCATTTTAAGGCCATTCCCAACTCCGACCACCAGAGGGCGACAATAACGCCTAATAGAAGGAACGGAAGAAAACTTCAGAAGGAAAAGAGCAGAGAAAAGACGTGAATGACTAGAGGAAGGCGATGATTGGGCGGGATAGATCAGAGAAAGGCTGTGATTGGATGGAAATGGCTGAAGGTCGATGATTGGAAGAACGTGATTGATGGAGAACACTGACAGGGGAATGATGATTGGAGCACAGCGCCTGCCGAAGAATGCTGATTGGATAAAGCTATCAACACCCCTTTATTACGGGGCATACTCTATAGGCAAGGTAATTACTGCACGGCGGCTTATCCCGGGTGTTTAGTGGTAGATATTGCATTATTGGCTGCTCTTGCACCGCAGCATACACACGGCTCACTTTACGGCAGCAGTGACATTCTTACCTTTGCACCTTGTGTGTTCCTAATGATTCACCTCCTGTAGATTAATGATTACTGTGTTCCAGTGATTGCGGTGCTCCCTGCATTCCAGTGACAGAAGGTGATGTCTGGCATCCTAAGGCTTCCATGTAGGATGGCTTCCACCTGTGCCCCCGCACTGCCCGCGTCTCTGCTGCGCTCCGCTGCCTATGTGGGGGGCTCCTGGCTGCAATCATCCGACTCCACTACATTCCCGGTTCTGGATCCGGCCACTGGGACCGAACTGGTTCAGGTCGCGGACTGTGGACCCAGAGAATGCAGGGAGGCCGTGAAGGCAGCCGCCACAGCTTTCCGGTCCTGGAAGGAGGTGTCCAGTAAGGTGAGTCCCAGACAACGGCGGAAGATCGCCAACGACTGTTACGGTGAGCCGACATTACTGTACCTGTGATGTCACGGGGTCATCTGTGTTCTGAAAGATTTGGTTATTAGATCCAGTGCTGATAACATCGCCACATTTGATACTTTTTTTGCAACTTCCCAAATAATACCAAAGTTACGTGGTCAAAATCCTACATCGCCAAGCTATGTAGGGTCTGCAAGGGCAGGGGGGCGATGCTTGAGATTTGGGAATCATTCATCAGCTGGCCAACCCTCCATTCCTCCCGAGTCCCGGGCATATGAAACAGGCACTTTAAGTGTGTGTGGATATATGTATGCAGACAGACCCACCCACACAGGTATTTTTCTTTCCCCCGCTCAATGTTTTGCAGGGTTTTGGCAAGGGAGGTGTAAACCTCTGACGCCTCACGGTCAGTGTACAATCTTTATACAGAACCCGGGGTGGGGGGGATTGCTCTCTCAGCTCTGCTACATGACTAAATCTTATCATTCTGATTGTGTCAGAACGGCTTCAGCCAGTAATCTAAGTGATACGTAGTGGGATTCAGGGTCTCTCTCCCTACATCATGCTGCTTTCAGAACCCGCTAACATATTCCCTTCAAGAAACTGGGAACATTGCTTCGGTGATTATGGCTCTTTATGGGGTGGAAAGCTTGGTAGCGTTTCTAAATACAGGCCACTTCTCCGCTGCATGTTGCCAGGACGGTTCTGACCACTGACTGTCACATTATTATCAATACAAACCAGCGCGTTTCACACCAGATAACATGGCACCGTGCTGGTTGTTGGAGATTTCTAGTCATTCTGTGCTCCACTACCACAGCTATACGGTGTCTCTCCACAGTTCTCTTGGTGCTCGCTCGTACACGGTACAGATGGTTTTCTTTCCCTTTGCTGTCTGTGTTCGGGCACCATGCTCCGTTTAGTGTACATTGCTCCCGCAGTTTCTAGATTTGTCTTTTCAAATTTCGGACCAAGCAAAAAGCTTCTCGTCAAGACGGGGTATATACAAGTAAAAAATAAAAAAGGAATAACGTTTGGAACTCCATTCTATGTCTGAACTGGGTGCAAAAACCTAAAAAAAATCACTATATGGAGATAAGGTATGCACACCAGTGACTATGTAAGGGGAATACATGTAATAGCAGAAACTGCTGTGTGAATACTGACATGAAAATCCAATAGCTATATGTAAGAGATTTTTTTTTTTTTTTCATGTCAGTATTCACACAGTTCCTGCTATTTCATGTATTCCCCTTACATAGTCACTGGTGTGCATACCTTATCTCCCCATAGTGATGTTTTTTTAGGTTTTTGCACCCAGTTCGGACATAGAATGGAGTTCCAAACGTTGTTCCTTATTTGTTAGTAGTTTTTCGTTTGTGAACCCTCCCCACTCACACCTATTGCCAATCCACATGATACGTATATATAGCCTGGGTCTTAGCTTCCCATACACGGTAAGTTTTTTAACTGCATGAGAGGACACACACAAGCTAGGGACCCCAACGTAGAGAAATACTTTGGCGTAGTGTTGGGGCTCTATTGCATTGATCAATTCAGTAGCTAAATTTCTCTTGATTCATATGTTCATGGCAGTAATGCAGGTTCCATTTTTCACATTTTCACTCTTACATATAGCTATTGGATTTTTCAAGTCAGTATTCACACAGCAGTTTCTGCTATTCCATGTATTCCCCTTACATAGTCACTGGTGTGCATACCTTATCTCCATATAGGGTATATACAAGTGTCTGTCTTGGTGCCAACTAATCCTCCCAAAAATACTTTTCTTGCCCTAATACCACTGGACAACACCCTTTTTTCACCACCAATGTCATATGGTTTTTGCCTGTATGATTTGCCTTAGATTGTATGGCACCAAGGGCCGCATCTCAGTATGGGGATTCTCACCAAAGAAAAGAGCATTAATCTAAGACCGAAGACACACGGCATGAAAATCGGTGCGAGTGGAGTGCCATAAAACATCGCATTCCACTCGGACTAATATTAGCCTGTGTGTCTGCACACATGAGCAATTATTTTCTCAGCCCTAATCGGACCGAGAAAACAATCGCAGCATGCTGTAATGTGAGACTTTTTCTCTCGCACCCATTCAAGTTTATGTGGCGAGAGAAAAATCACACTGCACTCACAATACAGCGGTGTACCGCGAGAATGGCAATCGCCAGCAATGGAGGAAAGAGGGAGAGATAAATCCCTCCCTCCCCTCCTCAGCGCCGGCCCGCCCCCCCCCCCAGCTAAGGTCCGCTCACACAGTCGGACCTCAGTCGCAGGGACACTCGCATGACACTCGGCTCTGCTGTACTGGCAGCGTGAGCCCAGTGTCATGGGAGGGGATCACAGTAATCCCCGTGTGGCCCCAGCCTAACAGAGGAAAACTACTCACTGGTGAAAACAGTGGTAAAAAATACATGCAATTAAAGATACATTTGCATTGCAATGCCCTTAACACACTAATATATCTACACCTTAGTATGGAAACGTGTTTTTGTTTTTTTTTTTTTTTCTTCCTCCTCCTACTACTCCTAAGGGTAAGGAAGGACACGAGGCGAGTAAAACAGAGTAAGTGGAATTGTGATTGTTTTTTTTTTTTTTAATCTCATTCTACTCGGACCAATGTTACTCTATGGAGTCGCTCCCATGTGCAATATATTTATTTATTTTTTCTTCTCAGCCCTAATCAAACCAAGAAAACAATTGCAGCATGCTGCGGGTGGAATCTGATTAGTTTTTCACTCGCACCCTTACAAGTCTATGGGTGCGAGAGAAACATCGCATTACAGCAGAGTGCAGTGCGATATATGCATCAGCTGATAATGGAGGAGATGGGGAGATTAGTCCCTCCCTCTCCTCTGCAGCTGTGCTCCAATCACAGGATCACATCACAGTATGACACTCGGCTTACACTCTGAGCAGAGCGGGAGTCGGGGATCATTAGCATATCTCATCTGATGCTCACACATTGGGTGCCAAATGCACGTGTCCTTAACCTAATATTGTGAGACCAGACATTAATGAAACCTATCCAGTCATTACAGCTTTTATGTTCATCTTATTTCTTTATTTAGGAACGAAGCATCCTCCTACGGAAGTGGTACGATCTGATGATCCAGAACAAAGATGAGCTTGCTCGCATTATTACAGCTGAAAATGTGAGTAACCGTTCTATCTTCCAGAATTGTGGGTTTGGCGTTCTGACGTTTTCAGTTCTCTTAGGTTCACAGTTGAGAAGACTAAAGGCAATATTGTTACACTTTTTTACTTTTCCAAGTGGATAATGAAAGCCGGAATGTTCTTCCCATTAAGCCACCTATCTATTGGAATCTCCAGTGTAAATGTAGGTGATCTGTGGATCAGGAGGCCATACATGCACTTTTGCATACATATGTTTGTATACTGTACATGATGCCTAGAATCCTAAGCAGTAGTGCAGCTGGGTTACAGCGGCCGCTTCAGAGTGAGAACAAGAGGCGAAGGAGAGAGGTGAAGAATACAAAGAGACAAGTTGAATAAGGGTGAAAAGAGAAGCAGAAGAGTTTGGAAGCAAGCCGGGGAGGGGGAGCGAAGGTTAGAATTCCACAGCTTATCCACTATAAGTGAGTGGGCAATTGAAAATTATGGGTTTTGTTTGTAAGTGATCCTCCTGAATTGTAAAGCGCTGCGGAATATGTTGGTGCTATAGAAATAAAGATTTATTATGGGGTAATGGCTGATAAAATGGTCAGACAGGTGGAGGCATGATGTAAGTGCAGCCAGGCTAAGGCTATGTGCAGCAGTAGGGCCTGTAATATCAGGTCTGTAAGGATTCAGTCTGTCTTGTCTGAAACTGTAGATGGATTGGTCTTACCAAGTAGTGGACAGCAAGCTGCTCTGAGTCACCTGGTCCCTGATTCATAAGTTTCGTTTTTGTTTGTTTTATTTTTAATTTTTTTTTTTTTTCGTTTGTCCTTTGGTATTTGCTGACTTTTATTGTGCTAAATTCATTCAAATGCCACATGCAATTCATGAATTTGACTTAAAGGGAATCTGTCACCAGGTTTTTGCTATTTCATCTGAGAGCAGCATAATGTAGGCAAAGATTCTGAAAGTGACCACGTTGATCTTGGATTACAGGGTGCAGCCTTTCTGACTTTATCTCAGAATTCATTGTAGCAGAGCTGAGAGCTGTCCCTGCCCACACCAGGCTCTTGGATTCTACACTCCTGAGACAACCCCATTCTGAATCCCTGTTTCCCTCCAGAAAAAAATTAAATAATAACATCTATTATTCTCCGGTGACCATTCCATTCCAGCCGTGTCGGTACTGACTCTTCGGGATATTGTGTCACACTGTTATGTCACGTACTTGCTGTGGCAAATTAGCGCTGGCTTCACTCTTCTCCCTCCTTTAGAAAAATAAGGCCTCCGGATGTCTGACTGAGGCCATAGTCTTTAAATTTATATTTTTCCTGCAAACAACCCTCCCCCCCATAGTTTTCTAACAAATGTGAGTTATTTCTATGATCTCCCCATTCTTGTATAACCCAGTTTTCTTTATCGTTCCTATGGGAGACCCAGACATTGGGTGTATAGCTTCTGCCTCCGGAGGACACACAAAGTACTACACTCAAAAGTGTAGCTCCTCCCTCTGAGCATATACACCCCCTGGATAACCAGATCTAGCCAGTTCATTGCTTTGTGTTAAGGAGGCATACATCCACACATGCATTCTCATTTGATTTTTCATTTTTGGAAAGTTTTTGAAGAAAAGCGGGTCCAAGCCTGGACTCCCGGCATGTCCCTTCTCACCCCACTGTGTCGGCGGTGTTGTTAAGGTTAATTCCAAGGCTGGAGCCTTACATGCCGCGCTCCTTCACCATCCCTCGGGCTCTGGCTTGAAGTGGGAGCCAGCACGGTTCTCCTTGCTTTGCAGGAGACCGGTCTCCATCCGCAGCCCTTCAGGATCCTGCTGGACGGAGCACTCATCCCCAGGGACTTGGAACCCTGCGTCTCAGCAAGCTAAGTACCTGAGACGTTTATATTCGGGGGGTCCCAGTACTTTATTATGGTGGGAGAGTGTGCTGTGTAACTTTTCTGACATTTCCGGCCGGTTCTCTGGTTGTCGCCTGAGAACCACGCCGATGGTGCCTGCGCGCCGGCCACATCGCTTAAATTTAGGCCACGGCTTCGCCGGAGGCCTACTTTCGATTTCACTGCCCTCGAAGGTCAATCATGCAGAAGGGACAGTGCGGCTCCGCCCAGCGGCCATTCGGCACAGGGGAGGGACACTCCTCTCTGAGTACATGTCCCCTCCCCTGTAAGTCTCCTTGGCCCTCCAGATCCCGCTCTCAGAGCAGGTCCCGCCCCCTCTCCTCGCTCCGGCACCATTTTCTCAGCGTTTTTCTCTGGATCAGCGCTGGCTGCAGCATCCCTGCTAAGCTGCTTGGGGGTCCGGGCTGTGGGATCTGGAGGGCACACAAACGGTCTGGTAAGCCACAACCTCCGGTTGTGGACCTTCTTATATACTTTCTGGGGGTCATTCTGGCTCAGAGCCCCCACTTCAGCAGCATGCCTCACACGAAGAGCAAGGCTGTACTCAATATGCACTGCATGTAAGCTCGTGCTGCCTGAACCGAGCACATATCCACATTGTGATGCCTGCTCTAACCTGAAATCGCACCCACAGTGGTCCCTCCGGCTGCTCCGGTGGCTGAACCCCCGGCTTGGGTAGAATCCTTCTCTAGGTCAATCTCCCAGTCTTTTGCCGACTCCATGGGACAGCTGTCCCGGACTTTGCTGAACATGCATCAGCCCCCTTCTCAGGGCGCCTCTGCTGCTAGGGCTCTCTCAGCGGAGCTCAGAGGATTCTTCATCTGGTCCCAGACCCCGTCCTCCTAAAAGGAGACGCAGGGTCCCCTCTCCTTCCTCGTCCCGCGGCTCTGATTCAAGAGCTGACTCGCAGGACGAGGAGGATGCCTTTACTGGGGGCTCGGAGGCTACCTCCATGTGCCCCATTGATCTGTCCGAAAGTGACTCAGATGTTAGTGATTTGATTGCGTCCATTAATTCTGTACTGGACCTGAATCCGCCAGTATCAGAGGAGCAACCCTCTCGCAGAAAAGCACCAGTTTACCTTGCCTAAGAGGACAAGGAGTGTGTTCTTTAACCACTCCAGTTTTCAGGCCACTGTGACCAAGCCTAGGGCCTGTCCTGACAAACGCTTCCCAAAGCGTGGTTCTGATGACCGTTTTCCCTTTCCACCTGAGGTGGTCAAGGAGTGGGCTCATTCACCAAAGGTAGACCCTCCGGTGTCTAGACTCTCAGCCCGGACAGTTGTATCTGTGGCTGATGGCACCTCTCTTAAGGATTCCACTGACCGCCAGGTTGACCTGGCCAAATCTGTATATGAGGCGGCTGGGGCCTCGTTCTCCCCATCTTTTGCAGCAGTGTGGGCTCTCAAAGCCATCTCTGCTTCTCTAGAGGAGATGCATTCCCTCACCAGGGAATCTATGCCCGAAATGGTTGCCTTAACTTCCCAAGCTTCAGCTTTTTCATCCTATGCCATGTCTGCCATGCTGGAGGCTTCTCACCGCACTGCGGTGGCTTCGGCTAATTCTCTCGCTATCCGCAGGATCTTGTGGCTTCGAGAGTGGAAGGCAGATGCTTCTTCAAAGAAGTACCTTGCTGGGCTCCCTTTTGCTGGATCCAGGCTATTCGGTGAACAACTGGATGAAATTATTAAGGAAGCTACTGGCGGGAAGAGTACTTCCATGCCACAAACTAAAACCAGGAAACCTGCCCAGGGTAGGAACCAGTCAAGGTTTCGTTCCTTTTGTTCCTCCAACTGGTCATCCTCTAAGCCCTCTGCCTCGTCCACTAACTCAGCCAAGGACCAAAAACCCAACTGGCGCACAAAGGCGCGTCCACAAAAGACCGCAGGAGCTGCTGTCACTAAGGCAGCCTCTTCTTGACTATCTGGCCACGCCAGCAACGTCCTTAGTCGGTGGCAGGCTCTCCCACTTTGGCGACGTGTGGTTTCAACACGTCTCCGATCAGTGGGTGCGGGATATCATCTCCCACGGCTACAGGATAGAATTCTCTTCCAGCCCGCCAAACAGATTTTTTTCTGTCAACTCCCCCCTGCTCCAAGGCCGCCGCCTTCTCTCAGGCCGTGGCATCCTTGCAGGCCAACGGAGTAATTGTACCGGTTCCCGCCCGGGAACGGTTCAGAGGTTTCTACTCAAATCTCTTCCTAGTCCCCAAAAAGGACGGTTCCTTCCGGCCCATCCTGGATCTCAAGCTTCTCAACAAGCATGTTCAGGTGCGGCATTTTCGCATGGAATCTCTGCGATCAGTCATTGCCTCAATGACCCAAGGGGATTTCCTGGCATCCATCGACATCAGAGATGCCTATCTGCATGTGCCAATTGCAGTTTCACACCAGCATTGGCTACGTTTTGCAATCGGAGAGGAACATTTCCAATTCGTGGCTCTCCCCTTAGGGTTAGCCACGGCCCCTCGAGTATTCACCAAGGTCATGGCAGCAGTGGTTGCGGTTCTGCACCTCCAGGGGTTGGCAGTGATTCCTTACCTGGACGACCTTCTAGTCAAGGTTTCATCCAGCGCAGACTGTCAGCGGAGTGTCTCGCTCACTCTCGCCACTCTAGCCCAATTCGGGTGGCTTGTCAATCTGCCCAAATCCACTCTGACTCCGACCCAGAGGCTCACGTACCTAGGGATGCAGTTCGAGACTCTGCCGGCACTTGTGAAGCTGCCCTTAGTCAAACAGCAGTCCCTCCATCTGGCGGTGCGCTCTCTGCTGAGGCCCCGCCGTCATTCCATCAGGCACCTAATGCAGGTGCTGGGTCAGATGGTGGCGTCAATGGAGGCTGTTCCCTTTGCCCAGTTCCATCTGCGTCCTCTGCAGCTGGACATTCTCCGCTGTTGGGACAAGCGGACTTCCTCCTTGCACAGGCTAGTGGCTCTGTCGCCACAGACCAGGGGCTCCCTTCAGTGGTGGCTTCGGCCCCTCTCTCTGTCTCGGACGCTCCTTCCTGGCCCCGTCCTGGGTGATCCTCACCACGGATGCCAGTCTATCCGGCTGGGGAGCGGTATATCTCCACCACAGAGCGCAGGGCACTTGGACTCCGTCCGAGTCAGCCCTCTCGATCAATGTGCTGGAAACCAGAGCTGTGCTTCTAGCTCTCCTAGCCTTTCACCACCTTTTGGCGGGCAAGCACATCCGAGTCCAGTCAGACAACGCAACAGCGGTTGCCTACATCAATCACCAAGGCGGGACACGCAGCCGCCTGGCAATGTTGGAGGTTCAACGCATCCTTCAATGGACGGAGGACTCCAAGTCCACCATATCCGCAGTCCACATCCCAGGCGTGGAAAACTGGGAAGCAGATTATCTCAGCCGTCAAACAGTGGCGAGTGGGCTCTGCATCCGGCAGTGTTTCGGACAATCTGCCGCAAGTGGGGCACTCCGGAAGGGGATCCAATGGCATCCCGGCAAAACAACAAGGTTCCGGTTTACGTGGCTCGCTCCCACGATCCTCAGGCCTTTGCAGCGGGCGCTCTGGTTCAAGATTGGTCCCAGTTTCGTCTGTCCTACGTGTTTCCCCCTCTAGCTCTCTTGCCCAGAGTTCTGCGCAAGATCAGAATGGAGGGCCGTCGGGTCATCCTCATTGCTCCGGACTGGCCCAGGCGAGCTTGGTACCCAGACCTGCTCCATCTGTCCGTAGAGGTGCTGTGGCATCTTCCGGACCGTCCAGACCTTCTCTCACAAGGTCAGTTTTTCCGCCAGAATTCTGCGGCTCTCTGACTGCGTGGCTCTTGAGTCCTGGATCTTGACGGCTTCTGGTATTCCTCCTGAAGTCATCTCCACTATGACTCGGGCTCGGAAGTCTTCCTCGGCCAAAATCTATCACAGGACTTGGAGAATTTTCCTGTCCTGGTGTCGCTCTTCCGGCCATGCTCCTTGGCCTTTTTCCTTGCCGACCCTTCTGTCCTTTCTACAGTCCGGTCTGCAGCTAGGACTATCCCTCAATTCCCTCAAGGGACAAGTCTCGGCTCTGTCAGTGTTGTTCCAGCGGCGTATCGCCCGGCTGGCTCAGGTGCGCTCCTTCATGCAGGGCGCGTCTCACATCATTCCGCCTTACCGGCGGCCCTTGGATCCCTGGGACCTCAATCTGGTCCTCACGGCCTTGCAGAAACCCCCCTTTGAGCCTCTTAGGAAGGTTTCTTTGTTTCGTCTTTCACAAAGTGGTCTTTCTAGTGGCCATAACTTCCCTCAGGAGAGTCTCTGATTTGGCTGCGCTCTTTTCGGAGTCACCTTTTTTGGTTTTTCATCAAGACAAGGTGGTTCTCCGTCCGACTCTGGACTTTCTCCCTAAGGTGGTTTCTCCTTTCCACCTTAACCAGGACATTTCCCTGCCTTCCTTCTGTCCGGCTCCTGTTCATCGCTTTGAAAAAGCGTTGCATACTCTGGATCTGGTGCGGGTGCTCCGGATCTGTGTCTCGCACCGCTGTTCTTAGGCGGTGCACCTCTCTTTTTGTGCTAACCACAGGTCGGCGTAAGGGCCTCTCTGCTTCTAAGCCGACCTTTAGCTCGTTGGATTAGGTCGGCCATTTCCGATGCCTACCAGTGTACTCGGGTGCCTCCCCCGCCGGGGATCAAGGCACACTCGACCAGAGCTGTCGGTGCCTCTTGGGCTTTCAGGCACCAGGCTACGGCTCAGCAGGTCTGTGAGGCTGCCACTTGGACTAGCCTGCATACCTTTTCAAAGCACTACCAAGTGCATGCTCATGCTTCGGCAGATGCGAGCTTGGGCAGACGCATCCTTCAGGCGGCTGTCGCCCATTTGTGAAGTTAGGCTCCGCCTACTTCTCAGTTTTCTGTTTATTCCCACCCATGGACTGCTTTGAGACGTCCCAATGTCTAGGTCTCCCATAGGAATGATAAAGAAAGAGAATTTTGTTTACTTACCGTAAATTCTTTTTCTTATAGTTCCGTATTGGGAGACCCAGCACCCTCCCTGTTGCCTGTTGGCAGTTTCTTGTTCCGTGTGTTATCACCGGCTGTTGTTGTAGACAGAGGCTCCAGTTGTTCCGGTTCTTGCTCTGTCTTTACTTGTCGGTGGCTATTCTCCTTCAGCTTTTGCACTAAACTGGCTAGATCTGGTTATCCAGGGGGTGTATATGCTCAGAGGGAGGAGCTACACTTTTTAGTGTAGTACTTTGTGTGTCCTCCGGAGGCAGAAGCTATACACCCAATGTCTGGGTCTCCCAATACGGAACTATAAGAAAAAGAATTTACGGTAAGTAAACAAAATTTTTTTTTTTTCCTTAGTATTGTATTCTAGTGTCGGAGGTTATTGTTGGATTGTTGGATTATTTCGTGTGTGTGTGTGTGTGTGTGTGTGTGTGTGTGTGTGTGTGTGTGTGTGTGTGTGTGATAATATAATATATATTATCCCTTAGGGAAAGCCTACTAAAGAAGCCCTTGGAGAAATACTCTATGCAGCAGGATTCCTTGAGTGGTTTTCAGAAGAAGCACGTCGCATATATGGAGATGTGATTTCTGTGCCCATGAAAGATCGCAGAGCTGTAGTCCTCAAGCAACCTGTTGGCGTTGCCTCCATTATAACCCCAGTGAGTGGTAAATTGGCTTTGAAAACCAACTTAGGCCTTGTCCACACCTTCAGTGATTGAGGGTTTTTTTCCTCCGCATTTGTAGCCAAAACCAGGAGTGGGTGATAAATACAGAGGTGGTGACTTGTTTCTATTATACTTTAACTCTTTCCCACTCCTGGTTTTGCCTTACGAATACTGAGGTAAAATACTCCACGTGTGCACATGGCCTAAGATGTTATAGCAAGTTTAATTGTGTAATGAATATTATCTCAGCTACAGTCATATGAAAAAGTTTGGGCACCCATATTAATGTTAATTTTTTTTTCTTTATAACAATTTGGGTTTTTGCAACAGCTTTTTCAGTTTCATATATCTAATAACTGATGGAATGAGTAATATTTCTGGATTGAAATGAGGTTTATTGTACTAACATACAATGTGCAATCCACATTTAAACAAAATTTGACCGGTGCAAAAGTATGGGCACCCATATCAATTTCTTGATTTGAACACTCCTAACTACTTTTTACTGACTTACTAAAGCACTAAATTGGTTTTGTAACCTCATTGAGCTTTGAACTTCATAGGCAGGTGTATCCAATCATGAGAAAAGGTATTTAAGGTGGCCACTTGCAAGTTGTTCTCCTATTTGAATCTCCTATGAAGAGTGGCATCATGGGCTCCTCAAAACAACTCTCAAATGATCTGAAAACAAAGATTATTCAACATAGTTGTTCAGGGGAAGGATACAAAAAGTTGTCTCAGAGATTTAAACTGTCAGTTTCCACTGTGAGGAACATAGTAAGGAAATGGAAGAACACAGGTACAGTTCTTGTTAAGCCCAGAAGTGGCAGGCCAAGAAAAATATCAGAAAGGCAGAGAAGAAGAATGGTGAGAACAGTCAAGGACAATCCACAGACCACCTCCAAGACCTGCAGCATCATCTTGCTTCAGATGGTGTCAATGTGCATCGGTCAACAATACAGCGAACGTTGAACAAGGAGAAGCTGTATGGGAAAGTGATGCAAAAGAAGCCGTTTGTGGAAGCACCCCACAAACAGTCACCTGAGGTATGCAAAAGCACATTTGGACAAGTCAGTTACATTTTGGAAGAAGGTCCTGTGGACTGATGAAACAAACAAAGATTTGAGTTGTTTGGTCATACAAAAAGGCATTATGCATGGAGGCAAACACTGCATTCCAAGAAAAGCACTTGCTACCCACAGTAAAATTTGGTGGAGGTTCCATCATGCTTTGGGGCTGTGTGGCCAATTCCGGCACCGGGAATCTTGTTAAAGTTGAGGGTCGCATGGATTCAACTCAGTATCAGCAGATTCTTGACAATGTGCAAGAATCAGTGACAAAGTTGAAGTTACGCAGGGGATGGATATTTCAGCAAGACAATGATCGAAAACACCGCTCCAAATCTACTCAGGCATTCATGCAGAGGAACAATTACAATGTTCTGGAATGGCCATCCCAGTCAACAGACCTGAATATCATTGAAAGTCTGTGGGATGATTTGAAGCGTGCTGTCCATGCTTGGCGACCATCAAACTTAACTGAACTGGAATTGTTTTGTAAACAGGAATGGTCAAATATACCTTCATCCAGGAACTCATTAAAAGCTACAGGAAGCGACTAGAGGCTGTTATTTTTGCAAAAGGAGGATCTACAAAATATTAATGTCACTTTTATGTTGAGGTGCCCATACTTTTGCACCTGTCACATTTTGTTTAAATGCGGATTGCACATTTTCTGTTAGTACAATAAACCTCATTTCAATCCAGAAATATTATTCAGTCCATCAGTTATTAGATATATGAAACTGAAATAGAGGTTGCAAAAACTCAAATTGTTATAAAGAAAAAAGGCTAACATTTAATAGGGGTGCCCACACTTTTTCATATGACTGTATATGGATTAAGAACGCCGGCCGGACCTCAAATCCGTATCAGATGGCTGGCCATTCCTGCTGAAATCTGCTGCTTTGCCGACGCAGTGGGTGGATTTTGGCACAAGTCACATGCAGACTTCATTGCGGTTCTGCTTTGCAAAGGGTAAAATGGTAAAACAAAGGATTGATATATATTCCACACAGATTACAGCAATGAGATGGTGCTGTATTAGTCTATATATTTTAGAAATAATTAATAGATATAGGTGTCTTTGTCTGGCTCACCTGCTGAAAATTAATATTGTGAACAGTTAAGCAAGTTGAAGAGGAAATGATCTCTAATGGGTATAAAGTTAAAGATGACACATTTTCTTTGTATTTTAGGCAAAAAAAAGAAAAATATATTTAATCTTTTTTAAATTGACAAAGGAAAAGGGGCTGATACAAACGTTTGGGCACCCTGCATGGTTAATACCTATTAGCACCCCCTTTAGCAAGTATCACAGCTTGTAAATGCTTCTTGAAGGCAGCCAACAATCAGTTCTTAGGATTTTCATTCTTCCAGTTCTATCAGATTCCTGGCTCGTCTTGCATGCACTGCTCTTTTGAGGTCTAGCCACAGATTTTCAATGATGTTCGGATCAGGGGACTGTGAGGACCATTGTAAAACCTTCAGCTTGCACTTTTTTTTTTTTTTGTTTTTTTTGTTTTAGACCTGTGTTTAGGATCATTATCCAGTTGAAGTCATCCTCTCTTCAACTTCAGCTTTAGTTACAGATGGGGTTATTTTTGCATCAATAATTTGTTGAAATTTCATTGAATCCTTTCTTCCCTCTACCCATGAAATCTTCCCTGTGCCATTATTTGCAACACAACCCCAAAACATAATTGATCCACCCCCCATGCTTAATTGTTGGCAACATGTTCTCTTCCTGAAATTCTGTTCTTCTTTTTTTTTTTTTTTCTTCTTTTTTCTTCTCCCCTCCATATATCTTTGATCATTGCTGCTAAAGAGTTTTACTTTAACCTCATCGGTCCACAGAACTTGTTTCTAAAATGCAACAGGCTTGTTTAGATGTTGTTTTGCATATGTCTGATGCAGAATTTGGATGAAGATGCAGGAACGGTTTTCTTGTGACTCCATCCAGAGTCTGATAAATATTCCTGTGGCTATGTTTGACACGTCCGCCCCAGGGCCTTAGGAATACTCTGAACTGGGCCGGACTAGTCCGGGGATGTCAGCGGTGGCGGGGGTCCGGCTCCATGACCCTGGCGGTATCTTTTAATAATAAAGGGGAGATGATGATGGGCATTGTAGTTAATATCTAGTAAAATTTCGTTACGCCACCTGTGGTTTGTGCAACTATGGGGCCGCGACTGCTGGCGGGACTCCAGGGGCTGCTATTGTGGCAGCTGAGGTGTTTCTTGCTCCCACAGGTGGAGTGGGTAACCCCGGGGCAACCGTTAGTAGAGTCTATGGTGGAAATAGATGGGGCACAGGAAGAAGCAGACGACAGGAGGCTTTGCAGTCAAGATGTTTTACTCAGTCAGTTCCAATACTGCAAATGAGAAAGCCGCGGAGACACCATCACTGTCTACTTAAGACTACTTAAGCAAGCATTGTTGACCTTTCCTGCCAGCGTTGAGAAACATGTGATGGTGTCTCCGCGGCTTTCTCATTTGCATACTTCCCAGGGGGCTTTGCTCTAGAATCACTGCGTTGAGAAACACGTGATGGTGTCTCCGCAGTGGATATGTTGATCTCCCTAAGGTCAACAATGCTTGCTTAAGTAGTCTTTTACTAGGCATTGCCCCCACTAGCCAGATTCCTACTCCACACTGATGCGGGGCAAATACCCCGAAACGGCTGTCTGTGGATGGATACCATGTTTGGTATAGGTGGTCTCCTTGACTGGAGACTGCCCTTCCCGTGGTTGTTCCTTCCCGGTGAAAGACCTGGCTAGTTTGCTGCCAGCGTTGAGAAACATGTGATGGTGTCTCCGCGGCTTTCTCATTTGCATACTTCCCAGGGGGCTTTGCTCTAGAATCACTGCGTTGAGAAACACGTGATGGTGTCTCCGCAGTGCATATGTTGATCTCCCTAAGGTCAACAATGCTTGCTTAAGTTCCAATACTGCAGCTGACGGGTTTTCCCGTGGTGTGCCAGGATTCACTGTTGTGGGCCTCCGCCGATCCCGAACAGATCAAGGGTCAGTACCGGTGCACCTCTCAATGTTCCTCTCCTGGCCATCTCTCTCTAGCGCTGACCTTCGGTGAACTGTCCTGCGCCTCCGCCACCGAGCTCTGACTAAAGGGTGGCTGACCGTGGTCCTTCATAAGCCTCCATGCAGAGGATGGGTGGCAGGTTGTGGCCTCGGGTGCCTACAGCAATCACCCAGGCCGTTGTATTGCTAAAAGAAATGTCTTTCTTCCTTTTGCCGGGGACCGTCCCCGTTATTGCAGCCAGATTCCTCCATCCCCGGTATTCTTGGTGGAACAAGCCCACGGAGGCTTCTCGCACATCCGTGGCACTCTGGAACCCCTTCTCTCGGTGTCACCTAGGCCTAGCAGGACCCCAGTCTTCACCATGAACCACAGCCTCTTCCTTCTGACGGGACTCCTTGTCACTCACTCCCGTCAACTTTCACTTCACTCTGACTGAAAACTCACTCTGACCAGACCTGGCTCCTTCTAACCGGTTCTCTAACTACCTCACTACCCCACTGACTCCTCCCACACTCCCTCTGCCTGGCAAGACTCCCCCCAGAACAGTGAATGGGACTTAAGGCTCCATAACCAGGTATACTGGTCGCTGCTTCTCAGCATTAATGGAGTGAGTACCTGCCTTAAACCTTGACCCGGTGTGTGACCTAACAATTTGTGTGTGCAGGTTCTGTCTGTGAATCGGTAGATGACCCCCTTCTCACCCAGGATGGAATACCACACCTCTGGCTGAGGTGCAGTATCTCTGTGGCGACGGAAGCCTCAGGGGCATCACATGTGCGCACTAGAAAGTGCCTTTTTCTTAAGAAAAAAACGGACCCTCAAAGAATCCCGCACCCGTGGTATAAACCGCGGTAAAACCGCACCTGGGGATTTTCCGCAAATTGGTCCCCGCGGTCTTTACCATTATCTATGGCAACCGCAGGTATCTGCGGAAAAGAAGTGACATGCTCATTAAATCCGCGGGTAAATCTGCAAAGATGAGAAAACGCAGTATGCACAGCATTTTTTCAAACCCATAGGATTTGCTGGGGAATGACTGCAGCAATGTTAGACACATTTTCTGCAGCAATTTTGCGGTAAATCTGCAGCGTGCGCACAGGGCCTGAAGGTCTTTTACAGTTACTGGGGGTTCTGATTTTCCTCTAGCAATCCTGCAAGTATATTTCACAGAAATTTTGCTTGGTCTTCCAGACCTTATCTTGACCTTCACTGTTCCTTTTTATAGCCATTTCCTGCTTTGTTTGCCTCCACCATTTTCCTTTTCAGAGTGCTAGGCAGCTGCATAGAAGAGCCCATGGCTGTTGTGTTTTTGTGTTTTTTTTGCACAAGGTTAGAGGAGACTGGGTTTTACAAAGCTGTGAAATTTGCCTCACCTGGCATCCCCTAGCAGCGGTGAACAAGCCATAACATTAACAGGTTAATTAAGGTCTGAAACCTTGGTCAAAATTATCTGAGCACCCATATCTCCAGGGGTGCCCAGACTTTTGCGTCGGCCCATTTTCCTTTTTGTAGTTTTGAAATGTAGATGAGGGGTTTTTTTTCTGTTTAATATACAAGGGAAATGTGTAATCTTTTAACTTTATGCCTCTTTAGAGATAATTTTATCCTAAACTTGCTTAACTGTTAACCATAACAGTCATTTTGACCAGGGGTGCCCAAACTTTTTCATGAGTGTATTGGTTGAAAGACATAAACTTGGCTGTAAAAGACTTTTTGTACTTGATTCCTAAATCTGATTCTTTATCTTCTCCTTCTCAGTGGAATTTCCCCAGTGCCATGATCACCAGGAAAGTGGGTGCTGCGTTAGCTGCTGGTTGTACAGTTGTAGTGAAGCCAGCAGAGGATACCCCATTGTCTGCCTTGGCGCTTGCAGAGGTAAATATTTAATATAAAGGTTTTTCGGTATTATTTAGCAAGTTTTTCGGTAGCAGTAATGCTCTTGCATGCTTCTGTTGTTTTTGTAGCTTGCTCACCAGGCTGGGATCCCAGCAGGAGTATATAACGTGGTGCCTTGTTCCCGAGAGAAGGCTCCAGCAGTTGGAGAGGTTCTCTGCACAGATCCGTCTGTAGCTAAAATTTCTTTTACCGGGTCCACTGCAACAGGAAAGGTAAAGTAGACTGTAACTCTGTCGTAAAGTCACCTACCATGGTTATGTGATTGTCTTGAATATGAACAATATGCAGTTAATGGAGTAAGGGCTTTAGGCTGGGGCCACACGGGGACTACTGCGATCCACTTGCATGACACTCGGCTCGTGCTGGCAGTCCAGCAGAGCCGAGTGTCATGCGTGTGTCCTTGCAACTGAGGTCCGTTCGTGCGAGCAGACCTCAGCTGCAGGGGGCGGGCCGGCACTCAGGAGGGGAGGGAGGGATTTATCTCCCTCTCTCCTGCATAGCCGGCTATTGCCATTCTCGCACTGCACTAGCGGTGCACCGGTGTACCGCGAGTGCAGTGCGTTTTTTTTTTTTTTTTTTTTCCTCTCGCCCCATTCACTTGAATGGGTGCGAGAGAAAGAGTCTCGCATTACAGTTGCAGCATGCTGCGATTGTTTTCTCGGTCCGATTAGGGCTGAGAAAATAATCGCTCATGTGTGCTGACACAGGCTAGAATTGGTCCGAGGGGAATGCGATGTTTTATCGCACTCCACTGGCACTGTTTTTCTCGCCGTGTGGCTTAGGCCTAAAGTGCAGACTCTCGGCTTTAGGCCGGGGTCACACTAGCTTTAAGCATCAGATGTGAGAGCATCATGTGGGATATGCTACTGCCACTCTTCTGCGAGCATGACCGAGTCATTCACTGATCAGTTTATCTAGCATGTGAGAATCTAATCACAGGTGAGAAGAAGAGATTAATCTCCATTGCCTGTCTCGGCGTATATTACACTGTATTCGGATGACCATGAACACTGCCCCATTGACACCCTTTGATTTCTATGGCGCTCTGTTCTGAGAACTTTCTCAGAACAGAGCTCCACAGGTAACTCCCTGTCAACAGCAGTCCAGAATTTCTCGCACACTATGACATCATGTTTTTAGGGAAATCCCTTGAATAACATTGGGTCAAGTGCAATACAATCCCCCCTTTTTTGGTAAAATCTGATTTGCACTCGTTCGATTCGTGTGACCACAGCCTTATTTGAGGGTATGCACATCCTAACTGCAGTAACTATTTAGGAATTACAGCTCTGTAAGATGTAGCTGCCTATTTTTAAACGGATCAAAAGTAATTGGACAAATTATCTGAAAAGCTTGTTAATGGGCTGCATGGGCTAGTCCCTCGTTAATATGGTTTAATGCAAATTAAAATAAGAAACAAGAAAAACTAAGACAGCTGGGGGATGGTATTATCAGACTGGAAAGGCCCATGGTTATTTGGCCAACTCCAGCCTGAAAGTAGCAGCTCGCAGTAGCCCCAGAAGTGGCGCATCCATTAAATGCACCAATTCTGTTGCTTTGCCCGCCTCTTTGTTACCGCACCAGGACAATTTGAATCGGGATAATACTTTTTGGATTGATGTCAGCGGTGAATTGACAGCTGGCATCAAGCCCAGGTGCTAGGAATGGGTAGGAGACATTACAATTACTAACCTGGCAAGTATAGCATTTTAAAAAAACAAAAAACAAAAAAAAAAAACACGCACTCCCTTGTTCACCAATGTATTAATAAAATAAATCCTTGAAGTTCTGACATAATCCAAAGAGTAATGTCCCATGACTCCTATCGATTCCTGTGGAGCTGCGTTCTAAGAACTTAGATTGATGCTCCACTGTCACTAAGCGATTAAAGGTCATAGGGGGATGATATTCCAGCTGCTGGTTCTGCCGTGATCAGTAGTGATCTAATCTTCTTTAATAAGATCATAGTTTGTAAAATGAATCCACTTGTCTGGTGTGGGTTTTCATACATGTGACAGCACTGGCGTCATAAATTGTGCATCTGACCTACTGTAAAATCTGTAATAAAAAAAAAAAAAATCTTAACCCCCAAATGTCTGTACCTGCCCTTCTGAATTCCTATATTAGGCAGTGTATATCGTACAGATGTATTTTTCTTCATGTGACTAACTGCAGTTATTCCTATATGCAGATTCTGCTTCGATACGCTGCTGATTCTGTGAAGAGGGTGTCTATGGAGCTCGGTGGACATGCTCCATTCATCGTTTTTGACAGTGCAGATGTTGACAAAGCTGCTGCAGGAGCTCTTGCTTCTAAATTTCGAAACTCTGGGCAGGTAATGAAGTTGTGTAACTTCAGCTAGTTAACGCTGGACAAACAAAACAAAGGATTCATTGCCGTAGTTTTCTAATAGCATCCATACCTGTGTAGTAGCCAAAGATCCGTTATAGAAGGCAGGTGACCAGGAATATGTTGGTTTTTGTCATCTTTTTAGGCAGTGTCATTTAGACCTAAAGTAGTCTTTTGAGTGTGGATTATTGATGGTGGTTAAATCCACAGCTTTCCCACCAATCAGCGAATCGAAGGGCTGCGGAGCTTCATGTCGCACTTGTCAGTCCATTTTGTACTGCAGTTCAGTCCCATTCAGATGAAGGACACTGACCTGCAATGCCATTCTCAGCCACTATAAATGACACTGTCCCTAATGAACAGGCTCACTTCAGTCTGCTGATTGTGGGGTTGCTGGGAGTCGAAAACACCTACTAATATCGCTGAACTATTAGTACTGGCCATCAATATTGAAATCCTGCTAAACCTATTTAGGAAAATAATAACCGAGAAAAATACACCAGGCTTGAAGTTAGAGACGCTAGGATTTTATTCATTAGGATATTTTAGATGCTAATGCTATTGACTTTGTGTTTTTTTTTTTTTTTTTTTTTTTTTTTTTTTTTTATGCACATAACAAAAACCAATAAGTTACTCTCTATCAGCTCTCTCTCTATCAGCTCTCTCTCTATCAGCTCTCTCTGTATCAGCTCTCTCTCTGTATCAGCTCTCTCTGTATCAGCTCTCTCTCTGTATCAGCTCTCTCTCTGTATCAGCTCTCTCTCTGTATCAGCTCTCTCTCTGTATCAGCTCTCTCTCTGTATCAGCTCTCTCTCATCATTCTTTTTTTTTTTTCTTTTTTTTTTTTTTTGTCTTTGGAACGTCCCTTTTGTTGCGTACTGAGATGTCATATCTAGGGCACATTAGATGGGGTGTTTCTACCTGGTTATAAAGTGACTACCTAAGTTCCGAATCTTAACCTTTGGGATGCACTTAGCTTCTGCTTGTCATGGTTTCTCTATATTTACACTCAATTTAACTGTAAAGCAACTCTCACCACTGACTGACTGTTCAAAACAGGCACTCGGTGCATCATGGCGGGGCCACACATTTAAGTGCACCATCCCTCCTGCTTAGTTTTCGTTTATCTCCACCTTTCTCGACCTCTATAAATCCAGAGCGGCCAATTTAAAGAAGGGCAGGTGATGATAGAGGGAAAACGAGCAGATAGTAAGGAGCACTTAAATGTTTGTCCATGCCATAATGTACTTAGTTTGAACAGTCCTTCTGTGCTGAGGAAGTACATTTTAAGCCACAATGGTTGTCTTACTGACTGTACATGTCTTCTATCCAGACTTGTGTATGTACAAACAGATTCCTGGTTCAGAAAGGAATACACGATGCCTTTGTGAAAAAGCTGTCAACATTAATGGGAAAGGAACTACACATTGGAAATGGATTTGATGAAGGCGTAACCCAGGGACCCCTCATTAATGAGAGAGCTGTGGACAAGGTAATGGCCTACTGGGTAATGACTTGAATTCAGTTGCACATATTGCTTGTAAGACTATAGAGGGTGCCCTGACAGTAGTTGGCGCCAGACTTTGTCCTAAAATTCATAGAATGTTAGAGTTTGAGTTAGAATTGATCCTCAGGGTCATGAAGTATTTACATGAGAAATGCTATAGTAGCATAGACGTTATTCATGTGAGCTAGATCACCTTGTCCTACTCATTAACCAGGCCATGATGGAGCCTGTGTCTGAACAAAAGGTGGACAACATCAATGGTGAGCTGGATTTTACTATATATGACCTCTAGGGTCATCGTGTTCAACCCCCTGCTCAATGCAGGATTCACGAAACCATCTCAGACAGATCTGTCCAGCCTCTGAAGACTTCCATTGAAGGAGAACTCGCCATCTTTCATGACAACCCGTTGCTCAATGATCACGCTCACCAGCAAAACGTTTTTTTTTCTAATATCTAATGTGGGTATATTTAGATCCTAAAAACAACCACAAATCTGCTGTTGATGTAATTGTAGGTGGAACACCATGTACAAGATGCAGTGTCTCAAGGAGCTCAAATTGTAGCTGGAGGCAAGCGATCCACTGTTGGAAAGAACTTCTACGAGCCAACCTTGCTCAGCAGTGTTACCACGCAGATGCTTTGTGCTAGAGAGGAAACGTTTGGACCTCTAGCGCCCGTCCTCAAGTAAGAAAGCATTTCATTTTTTTTTTTTTTTTTTTTTTTTTTTTCTTCTTACAGAAGACTCTTTAGTCCTCAGATTACTACTTATAAGACCGTTTACATCAAAAGATCATGACATCTTGATAACCTCATTTACCCATCAAGTTTGAGGTTTATGTAGGAAATCTATTCTATGAAATTGAAGGGACTATTACATTCTGGGTATGTTGGTTACAAGAAAAGGCCATCCTCTTCTTGTGATCTATACTGGCAGGCTGGTGTCATCCCTACCTTACAGCTGTGTAACTTTCCTGCCAAAGAGGATAATTCTAATAAAAGATAAGTCAAGCTATATTAAAGTTTGTCATCTTTCCGAAAACACTTTGTCCCTGGCTGTAGTTTGCCATATACAACGTATACTCTCCAGCTCAGAGGGGAGCACTGTGTCTACAAGGGCATAGCTGCTAATCTCGCTGGCTGTTGAGTTGATGTCAGCGCTGCAGCCAATCCCAGAATCCAGGAGCCAAAAGGTCAATGTAATTCCTAGAGTAGATGACAGTAAAAAATGTTTCCCTGGCTAAGCAGTCTTGTTAGTACAACTGTTATGTAGGCACATACCATGTACGGACTGCTGCCCTCAGAAACACTGCTAACAGTCCATGGCATTTTAGAATACTGGTGTAGCAAACAAAAATGGAGCTTCCCTATTGGTTCAATATCATGTCGATTTTTAAAATTCCATTGGGTGAACTTAATGCTTTAGGGTAATTGGTCAAAAAACCCCACAAATAACCAAAGAAAGAAACAAAACAGTAGGAATATGGAATATGCATTTCAACCCAAAACTGATATATTGTACATAATAAATTGTGGAGCACAGTTTTCAATCTGTCCTGAAAGAAACTGCAGGGAATTTAATTTAATGATTGCTGCCCTTAAAGGGAATCTGTCACCAGGTTTTTATTCCCCCATCTTAGAGACAGGGATCCTGATTCCAGTGATGTCACTTACTGAGCTGTTTGCTGTCTTTTTGATAAAATCACTATTTTCTATGCTTCAGATCTAGCAGGTATAAAGAGCAAATGACTATACTGGACTATCTGGAAGCAGGCCAAGTAGTCCTCTAATGGTAATCCACTGCTGATTAACAGTGATTTTATCAAAACTACACTTTGCAGCCCAGTAAGTGACACCGCTGGAATCAGGATACCTGCACCTATGTTGTGCTGCTCTGATTAGGTGCCAAAAACCTGATGACAGATTATTAATAATAATAATTTAATAATCCTTAAATGGTAAACCGAGCAATGAGGTAATTGTGAGACTACAGGATTTTCCTGACGTTCTGCCTACTTCAGCATATCCATGGCCAAATTGTCCTCGTTATAATTGTGTATATGTATGTATGTATGTATGTGTATGTATGTATGTATGTATATTATATATGTATGTATGTATGTATGTATGTATGTATGTATGTGTGTGTGTGTGTAAGCGCATACTGTATATGTGGTGGGGCTGTTTATTACAGTGTGTGTTCATTTTGTTTATAAGGAGGCTATATGAGGGCTCATACTGTATCTAGGGAGCTATGTGGGAGCTTATACTGTGTATAGGGGGCTACATGAGTTCTCATACTGTATAGAGGGAGCTATGTGAGGCTGCTTAACCAGATTACTGGTCGCAATGCATTAATGGGATCTGCGCCAGCCCTGATCTCATGTGTGAGCTAACAATTGGGTGTCTGTAGGCTTTTGGTGCATGAACCGATAGATGGCCTCTTTCTTACCCAGGATGGGGCACCACACCTCTAACTGAGGTGCAGTACCTCTGGGTGACAGCAGCCTCAGGGGCGCCACATATGCACAACTTCATCCCACTCTTGGCGTAAAGTTGTGTCATTTATGGGAAATGTCTACCGTCTGCAATGATAAGCCATAGCAGATCTTCACCTGATGGCTCTTCTATCTTTAATATTTGTCCTGTAACAGAGTAGATACTGTTCTTACTTGGGACCTCTTTATTTCCAGGCACTGCTATCTCATAATCTTTTCTTTTAGAACCATATGGACTTTATTCCCAGTTAATTAAGACCCGCATTATACACGCCAGTTTTGACAAAGGCACCACTCTAGTAAGGGGTAACTAATTCCTTGAGGCACACTCCACTTAAGGAGTTTCGTTAACCTTTTACATCTGATGTACGCCTCAGCCAGAAATGTTACCACTGTCAGGTTACGGAGCACATTTCAGTCAATTTACACCACCAAAGTGCCATATGTTTTAATGAATTAGAGATGTAGGCTTCGCCATGCCTTGTCCTGCCCATGCTTCATCCATTTTGGAAAAGCTGTCCAGGACTGATGTTAAAGAGTGCCAAGTGAAAATAGCGGATATGTCTGTCATTTGTTTAAGGTAACAGATATGTGCTGTTGTTGTTAATAAATTTAATATTTCTCTCGTTTTACCAGGTTTGACACTGAAGAGGAAGCGGTTGCGATCGCAAACTCAGCCAATGTCGGCTTAGCAGGTATATGATCACTCATGAATA
The DNA here is from genome assembly GCF_048569485.1 of Anomaloglossus baeobatrachus. Classification (NCBI taxonomy): domain Eukaryota; kingdom Metazoa; phylum Chordata; class Amphibia; order Anura; family Aromobatidae; genus Anomaloglossus; species Anomaloglossus baeobatrachus. Next base: position 217,083,690 of record NC_134358.1, on the reverse strand, counting down.
TTTAGGAAAGTAATAGTGAGGTTTTGTCTTTCTTAGGCCGGTTTCACATTTGCGTTGTTTTGACGGAAACTGAATCCAGCACAGATGCAGTACAGTTCATTTATTTACAGTAGAAGCGCGACACCATGTGGACACACGCGGGTGTGTATGAAGCACACAATCACATGGTGTCGCGCTGCCACTGTAAATAAATGAACTGTACTGCATCTGTGCTGGATTCCGTTTACGTCAAAATGATGCATTTCTCATCAGATGCCATACGCCAGTGTGACTCCAGTCTTAGGAGAATGTCTGTGTGCAGAATTATTGGGCAACTAAATGAAAAACGTTAATTTTCCAATCTCAATTGTCTGAGAATAATAACCAAACAACTCAATGCTGTAAAAGTCATCTGACATTTCAAAAACTACCAGTGACCAATCGAGCTAATTCTTAACCTCTTCCTGTTATGGCAGTTTTCATTTTGGTATGGCATAACTTTATTTTGTTTTGTTTTTTTTTTCCCCTCTGTTCACATTGACGCTTGAGGGCCTATCTGACGTTGGTTTTTGGGAAATGTATTTATAGTGTACATATTGTGGCAAAAAGAACCTAGTAGTATGATTCTACTTGTTGGTACGATTATGGCAATACCAAACTTGTTTTGGTTTTTTTTTTTTTTTTTTTTTGTTTTTTTTTATCATTCCATTTTAGTGGTCAATAAAAAATAAAAAAAAAAATTGCCACGATTTTCTGAGACCTGTAACTTTAGTCTTTTGGTCAATGAAGCTTTTTGGGCTTTTATTAATTAATTAATTATTTTATTATTATTATTATTATTATTATTATTATTATTATTATTATTATTATTTATTTTTTTTATTTTTTTGTGTATTGAGTCAACATTTTTATTATCATTTTGGGATTGATGTAAAATTTTGATCGCTTACAGCATTTTATATTTTGGCAGAGTTGCGGCAACCCAAAAAAAACTGGCATTTTAGTGAATTTTTTTTCTCACACTGTCTCAGTAAATTCACTTTATACTTTCCCATTTAGGAAGGGCCCACGAGTTCTCAATACGTGTTAGAATAAAGACTTCACCTGGAGGTCATTATTCTTTCTTTCTGTCCTTTACTTGATGGCCAAGTAGTGAAGAACTTTGATGCATGCGATGGACCATTGCCCTACATATAAATCATGATTTATTTATCTATTTTTAAAAAAAAAACTGTCAGTAGGTTTGGGAGTTAAATTTTTGAGTCAATATTCAACCCAGGTCCAACTAGCTCCCTTTTTTTAAAGGGAATCTTTTTTTTCAGCAGGTTTTTGCTGCCTCTTCTGAGAGCAACATGATGTAGGCAAAGAGATCCTGAATCAAATGCTGTATCACTTAGATTAATGTGTGCCGTCATTCTGATGTAAGTAGAATTTTTAGATTTAGTAATGTAGCAGAGCTGAGAGCTGTCCCGCCCACACCGGGCTCTGTATAGATATTGTATATTGACATTGAGGTGTCAGAGGAGGGGGAGTGCCGGACTGTTTTGTGTGTGTCACTTTGTAGTCCGAACAGTAAACAAACATGGCAAACAGATCGGACCTTGACAAGAAAGACATCCCTGAATTTTCTGTGTTATACCTTGCATCGAGCTGGCTTCAGCTTGCATAGCAAAAACCTGCTGACAGATTGCCTTTAATACAAGTCCATAGCAGTACTTGCGTCCACCTTGCTGGCATCTGAGTTGAAGTGAAGGTCTGTGCCCACTACTGATCCACACACAGGCCCATCTATCTGGACTGTCAAGAGTCGCTCTCATCTAATCAGTCCATAAAACATTTTTAAAAATCTGTCTTCAAATATTTCTTGGCCAAGTCTTGCTGTTTCAACTTATGTTTCTTCTTCAGTGGTGACCTGGTTTGAGCCTGCCTTAGGCTAAGTTCACATGTCCAGTAATCTTCCGTCAGAATAGATCCAGCTGCAATACGTTGGCAAAAAAGTTGTGCAAACAGAACTTTGACCATTTTGAAAAATTAGATTTATGCAGGATCCATTTTTTCTTTTTCGCTCCTAATTGGGAGACCCAGACAGTGGGTGTATAGCTACTGCCTCTGGAGGCCGCACAAAGAACTACACTTAAAAGTGTAAGGCCCCTCCCCTTCTGGCTATACACCCTCCCGTAGGAGTACGGATTCCTCAGTTTTAGCTTTGTGCGCAGGAGGTCAGACACGCACGCATAGCTCCATTGTTTTTAGTCAGCAGCAGCTGCTGACTATGTCGGATGGAAGAAAAGAGGGCCCATACAGGGCTCCCAGCATGCTCCCTTCTCACCCCACTGTATGTCGGAGGTGTTTGTAAGGTTGAGGTACCCATTGCGGGTACGGCGGCAGGAGCCCACATGCTGATTCCTTCCCCATCCCTTTTTACAGGGCTCTGGGTGAAGTGGGATTTACTGGTCTCCAGGCACTGAGACCGTGCTCCATCTACAGCCCCTGGAGAAGATGCTGGATGGAGCGGAGTACATCAGGGACATGGCCCTGCTTCCTCAAGGTACTCTGTGTCCCCGTGCATTTGGCGCTCACACCGCAGCATGCTGGGTGTTGTAGTGCGCCGGGGGACATCAGCGCTGCGGCGCTTGTGCCATGGCCTCATTCAGCTTCGCTGAAGCAGGCACACTTCTGGGAATCGGTCGCGCCGGCCGCTGGGACTGCGGCGCGGCTGGCACTTGTGGTGCGCCGGGGACTTCAGCGCGGCCCGCGCTTTTACGGCGGCCGCGCTGATAACTCGAGTCCCCGGCTTTTGCGGCCTGCTTCCGTTCGTTCCCGCCCCCAGACCTGCCAGTCAGGAGAGGGGCGGGACGCTGGCCAGTGCATCAGCGCCGAGGGCTGGAGTCGTTTTTACATACTCCAGCCCTCACAATCGGCACAGAGGGGACACTGTTTCCCGCACTTTTGTTTGGGAACTCCCACGGACCGCCCCTCTCCACAGACGCCGGCAGCCATTCCTGCTGACACGCTGAGCTGCAGAGGGGAGCCGGGGAGACCCAGACAAGGAATTCTGCGCCTTCTTACCCGCTATTCAGCGGGCGGTAAGCAGCCCTCAGGGCTCACCCCCTCTTGTGCCAGTAGTATTCTTAGTATTTTGTTTCTACAAATACTTGGTATTACATAGCGCTGGTCGCCCTTTGGCTATAGACTCTCTCACATTGCAGAGAGCCAGCAGCATGTCGTCCGTAAAACGCAAGGGTGCCAAGGCACAGACATTATATGCTTCCTGCACCGCATGTGGGACTTTTCTACCGGCAGGCTCCACGGACCCCCATTGTGTGCAGTGCTCGGCCCCTGCGGCGCTTGCACAGTCGGGACCTCTGCTGGACGTGACCCAGGGTGTACCACCTGTGAATGCTGTCCAAGTGACAGGAACTGAGTTTGCAGCTTTTGCTGACAGAATGTCTCTCACTATGTCACAAATTCTTGACACATTGCGAGCTAGGCCTGTACTTCAGGCCACGGACACTGTGCAATCATTGCCCCCTGGTCCCCCTCAGCTGAATTACCTCCAAGCTCCGGGACGGGCATATACACCTCAGGGTGAAGACTCTGACTCGGACGATGGCCCCGGGCAGCCTAAACGGGCTCGCTATGACGGGCCTTCACATTCATCTCAATGGTCAGGATCCCAGCGAGATGAATCTATGGGTGATGAGGCGGACATAACTGATCAGGATTCTGATCCTGGGACCGCTCTCAATCTAGATACACCAGATGGTGACGCCATAGTTAATGATCTTATATTTAACATCAATAAGATGTTAAATATTTCCCCACCAGCTCCTCTTGTAGAGGAGTCAGCTTCGCAGCACGAGAGAATCCATTTCAGATACCCTAAGCGTACATTAAGCACTTTTCTGGACCACGCTGACTTTAGAGACGCAATCCAGAAACCCCACGCTTATCCTGAAAGGCGTTTTTCTAAACGGCTTAAAGATACACGCTATCCTTTTCCCCCTGAGGTGGTCAAGGGTTGGACCCAGTGTCCAAAAGTGGATCCTCCAATTTCCAGGCTTGCAGCTAGATCCTTGGTTGCAGTTGAAGATGGAGCGGCACTTAAAGATGCCACTGACAGGCAGATGGAGCTCTGGCTGAAATCCATCTATGAAGCGATTGGAGCGTCATTAGCGCCTTCTTTTGCGGCCGTATGGGCACTCCAAGCTATCTCAGCCGGGCTTGCGCGAGTCGACTCAGTCACACGTGCATTTGCCCCGCAGGTAGCACCATTGACCTCGCAAATGGCGGCATTCGCGTCGTACGCGATTAATGCTGTTCTTGACGCTACAAGCCGCACGGCAGTGGCGTCAGCCAACTCCGTTGTTTTGCGTAGGGCCCTGTGGTTGAGACATTGGAAAGCAGATTCTCATTCCAAGAAGTGCTTAACCAATTTGCCTTTTTCTCGTGACCGATTGTTTGGAGAGCGTTTGGATGAAATCATCAAACACTCCAAGGGTAAGGACTCATCCTTACCGCAACACAGACAAAACAAACCCCAACAGAGGAAGGGTCAGTCTGGTTATCGGTCCTTTCGAGGACCGGGCAGGTCCCAATTCGCCTCGTCAAAAAAGACTCAAAAAGACCAGAGACGCTCAGATTCTTGGAGGTCTCAGTCACGCCCAAAAAGGACAGCCGGAGGAACCGTTGCCAAGACGGCGTCCTCCTGACTTGCGGTCTCCGATTCCCACACCCGCGGTCGGTGGGAGGCTTTCCCACTTTGGCGACATTTGGCTGTCACGCGTCAAAGACCGTTGGGTGAGGGATATTCTGTCTCACGGGTACAGGATAGAGTTCAGTTCTCGTCCGCCAACTCGTTTCTTCAGAACTTCTCCACCACCAGACCGAGCCGATGCTCTGTTGCAGGCGGTGGCCGCTCTAAAGGCGGAAGGAGTGGTGACCTCCGTCCCTCTTCAGGAACAAGGTCACGGTTTTTACTCCAATCTGTTTGTGGTCCCAAAAAAGGACGGATCGTATCGACCCGTCCTGGATCTAAAGTTGCTCAACAGACACGTAAAAGTCAGGAGGTTCCGGATGGAATCCCTACGCTCCGTCATAGCCTCAATGTCTCAAGGAGATTTTCTAGCATCAATAGATATCAAAGATGCGTATCTCCACGTGCCGATTGCACCAGAGCATCAGCGTTTCCTACGCTTCGTCATACACGACGAACACCTGCAGTTCGTAGCGTTACCTTTCGGTCTGGCAACAGCCCCCCGGGTCTTCACCAAAGTCATGGCAGCAGTAGTAGCTGTTCTGCACTCGCAGGGTCACTCGGTCATCCCGTATCTAGACGACCTGCTTATAAAGGCACCCTCTCAAGAGGCATGCCAACACAGTCTGAAGGTGGCACTAGACACTCTCCAGAGTTTCGGGTGGATTATCAACTTTCCAAAGTCTCATCTAACCCCGACCCAATCTCTGACTTATCTTGGCATGGAGTTTCATACTCTCTCAGCGATAGTGAGGCTTCCACTGGACAAGCAGTGCTCGCTACGGACTGGAGTGCAATCTCCTTCAGAGCCAGTCGCACTCACTGAGGCGCCTCATGCATTTCCTAGGAAAGATGGTAGCAGCAATGGAGGCAGTCCCGTTCGCGCAGTTTCATCTGCGCCCTCTACAATGGGACATTCTACGCCAATGGGATGGGAAATCGACGTCCCTCGACAGGACTGTCTCCCTCTCTCAGACTGCCAAGGACTCTCTGCGTTGGTGGCTTCTCCCCACCTCATTGTCACAGGGAAAGTCGTTCCTTCCCCCGTCCTGGGCAGTGGTCACGACGGATGCGAGCCTATCAGGGTGGGGAGCGGTGTTTCTCCACCACAGGGCGCAGGGGACGTGGACTCAGGAAGAGTCCACCCTGCAGATCAATGTTCTGGAAATCAGAGCAATCTATCTTGCCCTGCGAGCCTTCCAACAATGGCTGGAAGGCAAGCAGATTTGGATTCAGTCGGACAATTCCACGGTGGTGGCGTACATCAACCACCAAGGGGGAACACGCAGTCGCCAAGCTTTTCAAGAAGTCCAGCGGATTTTGACGTGGGTGGAAAGCAGAGCGTCCACCATATCCGCAGTTCACATCCCAGGCGTGGAAAACTGGGAAGCAGACTTTCTCAGTCGCCAGGGCATGGACGCAGGAGAATGGTCCCTTCACCCGGACGTGTTTCAGCAGATCTGTTGCCGCTGGGGGACGCCGGACGTCGATCTGATGGCGTCACGGCACAACAACAAGGTCCCAGTTTTCATGGCACGGTCTCACGATCACCGAGCGCTGACGGCAGACGCCTTGGTTCAGGATTGGTCGCAATTCCGACTCCCCTATGTGTTCCCACCTCTAGCATTGTTACCCAGAGTTCTCCGGAAAATCAAGTCCGACTGCCATCGAGCCATACTCGTCGCTCCAGATTGGCCAAGAAGGTCGTGGTACCCGGATCCGTGGCATCTCACGGTAGGCCAACCGTGGACACTACCATTTGCTGTCTCAAGGGCCGTTTTTCCATCTGAATTCTGCGGCCCTGAACCTGACTGTGTGGCCATTGAGTCCTGGATCCTAGCGGCCTCAGGTTTATCTCATGAAGTTGTTGCCACAATGAGACAGGCTAGAAAACCATCCTCAGCTAAGATCTATCACAGGACGTGGAAGATATTCTTAGCGTGGTGCTTGGCTCAAGGGTTTTCTCCCTGGCCATTTGCATTGCCAATTTTTCTTTCCTTCCTGCAGTCTGGGTTGGAAAAAGGTTTGTCGCTTAGCTCGCTTAAGGGTCAAGTCTCCGCGCTATCCGTATTCTTTCAGAAGCGCTTGGCACGGCTTTCTAAAGTACGCACGTTTCTCCAAGGAGTTTGTCATATCGTTCCTCCTTACAGACGGCCATTGGAACCCTGGGATCTGAACAAGGTTCTCATTGCTCTCCAGAAGCCGCCTTTCGAGCCTTTGAAAGAGGTTCCCCTTTCTCGGCTTTCACAAAAGGTAGTTTTTCTTGTGGCGGTCACGTCTCTTCGAAGAGTGTCCGAGCTAGCGGCGTTATCTTGCAAATCTCCCTTCCTGGTGTTTCACCAAGACAAGGTAGTACTGCGTCCAATTCCAGAGTTTTCTCCCAAGGTGGTTTCTTCCTTTCATCTCAATCAGGATATCACTTTGCCATCTTTGTGTCCGCATCCAGTTCACCAATTTGAAAAGGGTTTACATCTGTTGGACCTGGTGAGAGCACTCAGGATTTAAATTTCTCGCACGGCGTCTCTACGCCGTTCTGATGCGCTCTTTGTCCTAGTCGCTGGTCAGCATAAGGGATCGCAAGCTTCCAAATCCACCCTGGCGTGGTGGATCAAGGAACCAATTCTTCACACATACCGTTCTGCTGGGCTTCCGATTCCATCTGGACTGAAGGCCCATTCTACCAGAGCCGTGGGTGCGTCCTGGGCATTGCGGCATCAGGCTACGGCTCAGCAAGTGTGCCAGGCGGCTACCTGGTCGAGTCTGCACACGTTTACCAAACACTATCAAGTGCATACCTACGCTTCGGCAGATGCCAGCCTAGGTAGACAGGTCCTTCAGGCGGCGGTGGCCCACCTGTAGGAAGAGGCTGTCTGACAGCCCGTTCATGTGGTATCTTTTTACCCACCCAGGGACTGCTTTTGGACGTCCCACTGTCTGGGTCTCCCAATTAGGAGCGAAAAAGAAGAAGGGAATTTTGTTTACTTACCGTAAATTCCTTTTCTTCTAGCTCCAATTGGGAGACCCAGCACCCGCCCTATTTGTTCTTAGGGTTTCGTTTTTCGGGTGCACATGTTGTTCATGTTGTTTCTTAAGTTCTCCGATCTTGTTATCGGATTGAATTTGTTTTTGAAACTGTTATTGGCTTTCCTCCTTCTTGCTTTGGTACTAAAACTGAGGAATCCGTACTCCTACGGGAGGGTGTATAGCCAGAAGGGGAGGGGCCTTACACTTTTAAGTGTAGTTCTTTGTGCGGCCTCCAGAGGCAGTAGCTATACACCCACTGTCTGGGTCTCCCAATTGGAGCTAGAAGAAAAGGAATTTACGGTAAGTAAACAAAATTCCCTTCTTTTAAATAGGAGTATCAATCTGTTTAATTGATTACCGGATCAATTTCAAATGGAAGAGCAATCCGTTAATTTATTTGCATTCTATAGACTCATGTTAAATAAATAAATAAATAAATAAATAAATAAAATCCCAAAATATTTTAGTGTGTGTGTGTGTGTTACGGTACTTTTGTGACAACGGATTGCTGCTGGGTCTGATCTAGCAGATTATTACTGGTTGTGTAAAGTTAGCATTACCTTTGCCATGTCTGAGCACTAAACAGCTTGTACTTCTGGGCTCTCTCCAGGGAGGCTGCGGTTCTGGAATATGGCAGCACTGGAGGATAATGGGTTCCTGGTCACTTTACATTCGATTCTTCTCAAATCTTTCTTTCACAGTTAATGTGTGTTTTTGTTTTGTTTTCTTTCTCATGTTTTTTTGCAACCTTCTTGATAATTTACAGCAAAACGTTTGATTGGTTTTTGTGATCAGGCGAAATATCCTAACAATTTCAAGAGTGCTGTATCTCTAAGACTTTTCATAGTCGGTTACTTTTTTTTCTATTCCAATTTTGAGGAAAACAAGCTGTCTAATAATTCTGCACACTTTTTTCATAAAGGGTATTAATATTGTTAGTCCACACACCCATTACACAAATACACCATCTGATCTGCATCATCCAATAATCATTCAGGTTTATACAGATGGAGTTGGAAAAGCTGCATATATACCGTATTTTTCAGAATATAAGACTCACTTTTCCTGCCAAAACTTTGGGAGGAAAATGAGGGGTGCGTCTTAAAATCCAAATGTAGCTTACTGAGGGGTTGTGCAGAGGGGTCAAAGGAGATGGGGAGATTCTCCAAGCAATGCGCTGTGCTGCAGCCGCTGCTGGTCTGTGCGACACTGTTCTGTGCATTGGGTGGCTCCGCTCTGCTCTGTGTGGGGCCGTTCTACTCAGCTGCTCCGTTCTGCTGGGCGCTCGCCCGGTCCGGCGACGTGCTGTCAATCTGAAGAGGTCAGGGTTTCAAATAATGGCACTCCAGGGTCAGCACGTGAGCAAATGGAGCTCTCAGCTCAAGCTCTCATCTGCGCACGTGCCGACTCTGACCGCTATTTGAAGCGCTCACCGCCGACCGCTAACATCTTTAGACTGGCTGGTGAATCACTGCCCCCTGCACAGCAGAGCGGTCTCACCGGCCCCGCACAAAGCAGCACCCGTAGTGAGTATCTGGGCCCCCCTCTATACTACTCGCAATATTTCAATACTCTAGTACTGCCCCTGCCTCCTGTGACCCCCACTCCGCTGCTGCCCCCTCTCCCTGGTAAGACACCACCAGACTATAAAACGGACCCCATATATTTATTTATTTCTCTTCAAATTTGGGGCGCGTCTTATAAAACAAAAAATACGGTATATATGATGCCTAAAATTATGCACACTGTTCAGACTTTCTATTTCTTTTTATATTTTATATACTAGAGATGTTGTTCCTTGGCCCTTATAGCGCACCTGCAGGACCTTTTTACATGGGTGTCTTCATAGCTAATCTAGTGGAAGGATGTATAGGATACAATGCAGATCTTGACACCTAACACTGTATATATCTCTATGCAGGTTACTTCTATTCCCAGGACCCCGCACAAATCTGGAGAGTAGCAGAGCGTCTAGAAGTTGGTATGGTGGGAGTAAATGAAGGATTACTGTCATCAGTTGAATGCCCATTTGGTGGAGTGAAACAGTCAGGCCTCGGAAGAGAAGGATCCAAATACGGAATTGATGAGTATTTAGAAACTAAATACGTTTGCTTTGGAGGTCTCTAACAAGATGAGATGTGACTACTGTAGACAACGTATTCAGAGTCATTGTGCCACAAGGAAATCTAGTGGATATATCTCACTGCAGCAACACCTCTTTCCCAGTGCAATATACTAGACTTATTGACTGCCATAGTATTTAACCCAATAAACAGATGTTTTGTGAATCTGTAAATTTAGAATCAGAGTAAGGATTTTAACAGAATTTCTAGTAAATCCCATTGTGTCTGAAATACACTGGCATACGCATACTGTGAAAGCTGCTCATCACTTCAAATATGATGTCAACACTATTACTGACAATTAAACTGTATTGTTGGGGGGTATTTGTATGTGATTTCTTGAGAGGAAAAAACTTATCACAAGCAGGAGGCAGGGGAGACGGAGTAGTATCATAGAGTACATTTGAGACTGCAGAGGAGAGAGCCATCACTGCTGCTATTAGCTAAGACTTCGGGTGGAGTATCATAACATTGCATATGCTCTTCTCTAAATATTTGTAAAGTCGGAGGCACCATAGGTAATGCCTTACTGCTTAAGGGAGCCATATTAGAAGGAATTGAGATGGCAAACGGCCTATAAATAGAGCATCAACTAAGCCAGACACATACAAGAGCATGTACAGTACTCTTTAATAACTATGTATATTGTACTATGTAATGGGTAAAACAGATCTGCTGGAGTGTTGCTTTAAATGATGAAAATGTCTCTCGTTCCAGCCACCACTATGGTGAGTTTATGTACTGTAGTCATACATTAGAACAGTGTGCAATAAACACTACTCCTTACTAGTGGTATAACAATTACCAATACATACAGCAAGGTATATACACAAATCCAGCGTTCACATCTTTCAGGCCCCTGAACATTACTAAACTGCCTCCATTGTGATTTATGCACTTTTTCTGATTTTAAAGTCACCTCTTTATTGTTACATATGCACACCTGTGTGAAGTCCGCTCAGACGCTGCTGCTTGGGCAGTGTGAGGAGTGTCAATAACATCCAGGAGGGGATGAGTGGCGCTACAAAGACCAAACTAGTCCAGATTCATTTGCATTTGGTGACCGGAAGCATATTTAGGTGGATTTTGCAGAAATGTGTACATGTAATAATAAACACATGATTGTAATGCTGGAAAAGGGCTGTGAAATGTAATGTGGGCACTTGTTGATATTGATGGTGGAACTGACTGGTTCTTTGTATTTAAAAAAAAAAAAAAAAGTATAGGGATGTGTTCTACAACTACTAAAACCACATTGTGTTAGGACATACGCGACCGAACAATGACCAAAAATCTAACTTGAAACACAACCCAATTTTTTTTTTTTCTCTTTTATGGGGGTAAATGTTCATATTAACATGCATTTTGTTAAATTGCTGATTACGAATAAAGGTTATAGGCTTATTTTTGTATTACTGTCTTTAACACGTTTTCCTTACTCTACAGTCAGCAATTTTAGGCATGACAAAAAAACTATCTAAACTTGTATTCAACTTTTTTTTAATATATAATATGCAGAGGATTTGTAGCTCTGTATTATTCCAAACTAAGGTATTCACCTTTTCATAAGCAAATATTGACTAAGAGCACAAAATGATGGACCTAAAAGCAACATACATTTCACATATTTTTAAGGCCTGAAGTGGTAAATTCCTCCTTCTCCTGTTGGCATGTGTGTTGGAACTTGGAACTCTCCTTTCCTTGTGTTTTGTTTTTACCCTTTCGTAGCATTACTCTACTCTTCATATTAAAATGAAAGTCATTGCATTTGTAGTATTGAAACAAGACTGTGTGTATATGTGTATATATGTATGTGTATATATATATGTGTGTGTGTGTGTGTGTGTATATATACATATATATATTACATACATACATACATACATGTATATATTATATGTGTGTGTGTATATATACATACATACACACACGTGTGTATATATATATATATATATATATATATATATATATATATATATATATATATATATATATATATATATATATATATATAATATATTATAGGTTTTTTGTTTTGTTTTGTTTTTTTCCCCCCCCAGAAGTGCTCATGAATTTCTTAAATTTAATGTGCCAAATACTCGTTTGTGGGGTTTTTTTTTTTGTTTTTTTCTTTTATGAAAATTTGTCAACATATTATTCTGCCCCATGTGTTAATAGCAATAGCATGAAATAGGAACAAAGACTGATTCCAGTGTTATCAAAACTACGGCTTGGAGTCCAGTAAGGGACACATCACTGCAATCAGCCTGTTACGCTGCCCTCAGATTGAGAATCAAAGACTTGCTAACAGATTCCCTTTTAAAGTCTATTTAAATGGATTTTCCTCTCTAAGGCCATGTGCCCACAGGAGCTCGTACCTGCGGATATATTCGCAGGTATGGCCGCATGTTTCCCGCAGCTGCCCGCCGGCATCCGCAGCTATTTTTAGCTGCGAGTTTCCAGCGGAATAGCTGCGGGAAACATGCGGAGTTTCACGCGATTTACCTGCGGACGTCCTGGCCTCTATCTCCATAGCGGAGGGCCGGGATCTCAGCAAGTAAATCCGCATGAATAATTGACATGCAGTTAGGTGCGGCTGAGGGATCTCCGCAGGAGATTCCGTAGCCGCACTTTCCGCAGCGCGGACACAGACACTCCCCATGTCCCATAGGGTAACATGGGGAGTGCCTGTACATGCTAGAACCTGCGGATTTATCTGAAAAATCCGCAGGTTTTCCGCTGCAAACTCCGCAGCAAAAAGCTCTTGTGGGCACATGGCCTTAGGCTATGTGCGTTTGCTGCGGATTTTGCCTCGGATTTGCTGCCGAAAATGTGTAACATTTCTGCAGTCATTCCTCAGCATAACCTATGAATATTAAAAAAAAAAAAAAAAAATGTTGTGCGCACTGCATTTTTTTTTGTTTTTTTTTTTACCTGGTGATTTACCTGCAGAATTTTCGCTGTGGAATTAATGTGCATGTCACTACTTTTCTGCAGGTCCCTATGGTTTTACCATTAATTATTGGTTAAAAAAAAAAAAAAAAAACCTGCAGGGACCAACCTGCGGAAAAACTGCAAAAATTCCGCAGAAAATCCGCGGTAAAACTGCATGCAGAATTTGTGCGCGGGATTCTTGCAGAGATCCGGGATTTTCTAGTGCGCACATGACCTTACAAAAGTTGACCCCAAACGCTTCCTGTAATGTAAAAAAAAAAAAAAATGGATATTACATACTGATGAATTTAGATTGTGAGCCCGAAAGGGGACCGTGATAGGGGGAAAAAAATGTTTAAACTGCTATGAAGTATGTTGGTGCTATATAAGCAAGCATTATAAATAGTTTAACAAATTCTTGAACTGACCTTTGGTACATGTTGTGATGTCATCCAGTGTGATCATGATAATAAATCTTTTGATACCTTTTTGATTTTTCCTGTATTTAATTTTAAATGTGCTTTTTTTTTTAAATTTATTGAATAGTGACTCTATACAATGATGATCAAAGATGTTTTTTCATAATCCATGTTTGCGTCATTGTGGATATTCTATCTATGTCTCTGTCCATTTCAGAAGAAAATCTGTATTGTACTTCACTTGTCACACTATGAAGAGGTGGTAGAACATTTTTCTGCAAGTGAAATGTTTCAAAGGGACTGTCAGCAGGTTTTTGCTATGTAATCTGAGGATAGCATGAGGTAGGGTTTAAAACATTGAATTCAGTGATGTATGTGTGCTGTTGTCTACTTATGATGGTTTTTTCACCAGCAGTTTCACTTTTCGGACTATAGCAGCATGTGAGCCCTGGTCCAACCAAATGCTTCCTCCTGTGATAAGCAGCTCACTGTACATAGACCGCTGTGGTGTGGGTGGGTTAGCTTTTCTCACATTATGCCGCTCTGACAAGATGGTAAAAACCTGGTGACAGATTTCTTCGGTTTGAGATATTTCAGTTAACTTAGAATAAACTAAATTCTCTGGCAACTACATCCGCTCTGGCAACCAAAAATCTCGCATTGTACTCGGACACATGTTTGTGAATAATTCAGCTCTCATCTGCGATGATTTTTTTTTTTTTTTTGCTGTCCAAATCGGACTGAGAAAAAAAATCGCAGCATGCTGTGTTTTGGCGAGTTTCTCCTGCGAGTCTCTCCAATGCAAGTCTATGGAAGCGTGTAAACAATCGGATGTCACTGGACGGGCACTCGTGTGAGTGCCCGTCCAGTGACATCCGATTTTCTAAATACATTTCTTGCATGTTTCCTAAAACACTGGAAATGAGTGAGGTCTCACAATGTCTGTCAATCTCTATTCTCTGTCAGTCGGTCTCTCCCTCTCGGTCTCTATTCTCTCCCTGTCGATCGATCTGTTGGTCGGTCACTATCTCTGTCCCTTTCTCTCTGTCCATGTCGGTCTATCCCTCTCCCACCCCTCTCTCTCATACGCACCGATCCCCGATCACCAGCGCGGCGCTGCACACTGCTCCGGCAGCTTCTCCTCTCCTTTGAAAAAGCCGGCCGCTCATTATTCAATCTCGTATTCCCTGCTTTCCCCGCCCACCGGCGCCTATGATTGTTTGCAGTCAGAAACGCCCCCACGCTGAGTGACAGCTGTCTCACTGCAGCCAATCACAGCAACTGGTGGGCGTGTCTATGCTGTGCAGTAAAATAAATAATTAAAAAAAACGGCGTGCAGTTTCACCCAATTTTAATACCAGCCAAATAAAGCCATACGGCTGAAGGCTGGTATTCTCAGGATGGGGAGCCCCACGTCCTAACAATATCGGCCAGCAGGCGCCCAGAATGGCCGCATCTATTAGATGCGACTGTTCTGGGACTGTGCCCGGCTCTTCCCGATTTGCCCTGGTGCGTTGGCAATCGGGGTAATAAGGAGTTAATGGCAGCCCATAGCTGCCACTAAATCCTAGATTAATCATTGCAGGCGTCTGAGACACCCCCAATGATTAACCTGTAAATTAAAGTTCATAAACACACAGTTAAAAAATCCTTTATTTGAAATAATAAACAATAACAAAGACCCTCGTTCACCACTTTATTAAGTACCCAAAAAACCCATCCATGTTCGACATAATCCACGGAGGTCCTGCGTCGCTTCCAGCTCTGCTACATGAAGGTGACAGGAGCTGCAGAAGACACCGCCGCTCCACGCAGCAACTGAGGTGAGTATCACGATCAGCTGATGTTAGGTTACTCGCGGACACTGCTGGATCCTCAAACAGTGACAGCAAGTCACCCGAGTGACAGCGATGAAGTCACAGGTGAGTTGCGGTCACGGGGGGAGAATACAGCTGGCCGCAGGTAACCTGAGTGACAGCAGCACTAATCGCACTGCTCAATTCAGTCACTCAGGAGATTAGCGGTCACCGGTGAGTCCTTCACGGGTGACCGCTAATCAGGACGCGACACAGACAGAGCCGAGGCATGACAATGAAGTCGGGTGAAGTTCACCCGAGTTCATTCTGATAGTGCAGCTTTGTCTGTGTCTGCTGTCATCTGCCATTCAGCTCTGCTACATGGCTGTCTGTGTCTGCTGTCAGCGGCCATGTAGCAGAGCTGAATGGCAGATGACATGGTAAAAACGGATCCCATACGCATCAAACACTGCTATCCTTGAAATAATTTAAAAAAAGGAACGCACTTGCATTGCACACTGACCTAACGTGAACTAAAATCAGCCGAGTTTTTTTTTTCAGCCAACTCTGACCGATTTTACTCGCATATATGTGCTTCCAGCCTAACAGTAAAATATTCATTATTCTGTGTGATTTATTTAATTTTTTTTTTTTTTCTTGTTCAGTGCAGTTTTCTTTTTCGCTCCTAATTGGGAGACCCAGACAATTGGGTGTATAGCTACTGCCTCCGGAGGCCACACAAAGTATTACACTTAAAAGTGTAAGGCCCCTCCCCTTCTGGCTATACACCCCCAGTGGGATCACTGGCTCACCAGTTTTGTGCTTTGTGCGAAGGAGGCAACACATCCACGCATAGCTCCACTGTTTAGTCAGCAGCAGCTGCTGACTATGTCGGATGGAAGAAAAGAGGGCCCATACAG
The DNA here is from genome assembly GCF_048569485.1 of Anomaloglossus baeobatrachus. Classification (NCBI taxonomy): domain Eukaryota; kingdom Metazoa; phylum Chordata; class Amphibia; order Anura; family Aromobatidae; genus Anomaloglossus; species Anomaloglossus baeobatrachus. The sequence continues at coordinate 217,067,739 of NC_134358.1, read as the reverse complement.
GGCTCCCAGCATGCTCCCTTCTCACCCCACTTCATGTCGGAGGTGTTTGTTAAGGTTGAGGTACCCATTGCGGGTACGGAGGCTGGAGCCCACATGCTGCTTCCTTCCCCATCCCTTTTTACAGGGCTCTGGGTGAAGTGGGATTCTATCGGTCTCCAGGCACTGAGACCGTGCTCCATCCACAGCCCCTGGTATCTGCTGGACATGGAGCGGAGTATCTTCAGGGACATGGCCCTGCTACATGGAGGTACTCTGTGTCCCTGTGGGGACCGCGCAGACACACGGCAGCACTGCTGGGTGTGTTAGTGCGCCAGGGACAGCGGCGCTGTCCGCACTAGTGCCATCGCACACCACAGCGTTGCTGGGTGTGTTAGTGTATTGGGTGACTACTGCGCTAACCGCCGCTGCCATTTTTATTTAAGGCGCCGCTGGGATTTGTGGTGCGCCGGGGACTTCCGCGCCGGCCAGCACTGATATGCCGGCCGCGCTTATTAACTCGAGTCCCCGGCTTCTGGGCCTAGTCTCCCTTCGTTACCGCCCACAGACCTGACAGTCAGGGTAGGGGCGTGACGCTGCATAGCACAGCAGCGCTGAGAGCTGGAGTATGTTTTGCATACTCCACCCCTCTCACTGTGTGCACTGTGAAACCGGATTCCCGCACTTTCTCAGGCACGCCCACGGCTTCCTTCTCTACAAGGACGCCGGCAGCCATTAGTGTCAGTTTCTGTACGATACAGAGACAAGTGTGGAAGACCCTGGCATTCTGATAGTCACACAATCGCTGCAACAGGCGTTAAGCAGCACCTGTGGTGCTAACCCCACTAGTGCAGAAGTGCACTTATAGATATGCTTGTACTATATACATTGCACTGTTTGGTCGCACGTTGTATATACCCTCCTGGATTGTGCGGAGGAGTTATCAGCATATTCTCTGTGTAAAACAAAGGTGCAGAACCACATGTTTTTCTATGCAGCCGGTACAGCATGTACGGCTATACGGCCGGCAGGTTACATAGACCCCCATTATATCCAACTCAGCCGGAGTCTCTGCTAATGGCCAGAGGATGAGGACGGTGTCTGCAGTATTTACTGACAGATTTTCTGAGACTATGGCTATGATACTAGAAGCCTAGCAGTCCGGACATGTCTCTCACAACATGGGCACTGTTGAATCATTGATCCATGGCCCCCCTCAGTGTGAACAACTAACAGCTCCGGGAATGTCACACGCATCCCAGAGTCACGGCTTTGCACAGACGTCAGTCCCAGACAGCCTAAGCGGGCTCACTATGAGCGGCCCTCGGTTTCATCAGGGTCCTAGCAGAAGGACTCTCTGTGTAATGAGGCGGAAGTAGCGGCTCAGGATTCTGATCCTGAGACCGCTCTCAATCTGGATACACCTAATGGTGACGCCATAGTGAATAATCTTATAGCGTCCATCAATAGAATGTTGGTTATTTCTCACCCAGCTCCTCCAGTGGAGGAGTCAGCTTCACGTATTTTTCTGGACCACTCTGCCTTCAGAGAGGCAGTCCAGGAACACCACACTTATCCAGATATGCGCTTCTCCAAACGGCTTAGGATACACGTTATCCCTGCCCCCTGACGTGGTCAAGGACTGGACCCAGTGTCCCAAGCGGCATCCTCCAATCTCCAGGCTTGTAGCTAGATCCATAGTTGCAGTGGGAGATGGAGCTGCACTTAAAGATGCCACTGACAGACAGATGGATCTCTGGTCTAAATCCATCTATGAGACTGTCGGCGCACCGTTGGCTCCAGCATTCTCACCCTTGGGGCACTCCAAGCTATTTCAGCTTGTCTTACACAGATTGACACGGTTACACGTACATCTGTGCCGCAGGTGGCATCCTTAACCTCTCAAATGTCTGCATTTGTTTCTTACGCGATTCAGGTTGCCCTAGACTCTGCGAACCGTACGGCAGTAGCCTCCGCTGCTCCGTGTTTTTAAGCAGAGCCTGGTCTGCTCGTTAAGTGAATGGAAGGCAGATTCTGCTTCCAAAAAAGGTTGCTTAACCAGTTGCCTTTTTCTGCTGACCGACTGTTTGGTGAGCGTTTGGATGTAACCATTAAACAGTCCAGGGGTAAGGATTCATCCTTTCCTCAGCCCGGACACAACAAACCCCAACAGAGCAGGAGGCAGTCGTGGTTTCGGTCTTTTCGAGGCTCGGGCAGGTCCCATTTTTCCTCGTCCAATGTGGACTCAAAAGGATCAGAGGAGCTCAGATTCTTGGCGGGCTCAGTCACGCCCAAAAAAGAGACAGTCTGAAAACCCGCTTCCAAGGCGGCTTCCTCATGACTTGCGGCCTCCTCTCTCCGCATCCTCGGTCGGTAGCAGGCTCACCCGCCTTGGCGATATTTAGCTGCCATAGGTCAATGACCGTTGGGTGTGAGACATTCTGTCTCACGGGTACAGGATAGAGCTCACTTCTCGTCCTCCAACTCGATTCTTCAGAACTTCTCCACCTCCCGGCCGAGCCGCTGCTCTTCTGCAAACAGGGTGCACTCTATAGGCAGAAAGAGTGATGACCCCCGTTCCTCTTCAGGAACAAGGTCACGGTTTTTACCCCAAATTATTTGCGGTGCCTATAAGAACGGGCCGTTCCGTCCCGTTCTGGATCTAAAACTGCTCAGCAAGCTCGTGGACACCAGGCGGTTCCGGATGGAATCCCTCCGCCATGTCATCGCCTCAATGTCCCAAGGAGATTTCCTAGCATCATTAGGCATCAAGGATGCTTATCCACACGTGCCGATTGATCCAGAGCACTAGCGTTTCTACGCTTCGTTATAGGAGACGAACACCTTCTGTTCGTAGCTCTACCTTCCGGCTAGCGACAGTCCCACTGGTCTTCGCCAAGGTCAGGGCAGCAGTAGTCACAGTCCTGCACTCTCAGGGTCACTCTGTGATCCCATATTTAGACGATCTACTTGTCAAGGCACTCTCTTAGGACACATGCCGACACTGCCCGAACGTTGCGCTGGAGACTCTCTAGAGTTTTGGGTGGATCATCAACTTTTTGAAGTCAGATCTGACCCCGACCCTATCGCTAACATATCTAGGCATGGAGTTTCATACTCTCTCAGCGATAGTGAAGCTTCCGCTAGACAAACAGCATTCTCTACGGGCTGCAATCTCTTCTTTAAGAACCAGTCGCACACATTGAGACGCCTCATGCACTTCCTACGTAAGATGGTAGCAATGGAGGCAGTTCTTTTCGCGCAGTTTCATCTGCGTCCACTACAATGTGACATTCTCCGCCAATGGGACGGGGAGTCGACCTCCCTCAACAGAGTCGTCTTTCTTTCTCAGGCGGCCAAGGAATCTCTACGGTGGTGGCTTCTTCCCACCTCATGGTCAAAAAGAAGGTCCTTCCTATCCCCATCCTGGGCGATAGTTACGACAGACGCGAGTCTATCAGGGTGGGGAGCAGTTTTTCTCCACCACAGCGCTCAGGGTACGTGGACTCAGCAAGAGTCCACCCTTCAGATCAATGTTCTTGAACACAGAGCAGTGTATCTTGCCCTACAAACCTTCCAACAGCAGCTGGACAGCAAGCAAATCCGACTTCAGTCGGACAACTCCACAGCGGTGGCATACATCAACCACCAAGGAAGAACGCGCAACCGGCAAGCCTTCCAGGAAGTCCGGCAGGTTCTGATGTGGGTGGAAGACACGGCATCCACCATATCCACAGTTCACATCCCAGGCGTGGAAAACTAGGAAGCTGACTTCCTAAGTCGCCGGGGTGTGGCCGAAAGGGTATGGTCTCTTCACCCGGACGGGTTTCAGGAGATCTGGCGCCGCTGACAGGGCCGGACGTCGATCTAATGGCGTCACGGCACAACATCAATGTGCCAGCTTCATGGCACGGTTTCACAATCATCGAGCTCTGGCGGCAGACGCCTTAGTTCAGCATTGGTCGCAGTTCCAGCTACCTTATGTGCCACCTCTGGCATTGTTGCCCAGAGTGCTGCGCTAGATCAGGACCGACTGCGGCCGCGCCATCCTCGTCGCTACAGATTGGCCGAGGATGTTGTGGTTCCCGGTTCTGTGGTGCCTCACGGTAGGCTAACCGGGGGCACTACCAGACCAATCAGACTGGCTGTCTCAAGGGCCATTCTTCCATTTGAATTCTACGGCCCTCAACCTGATGGTGTGGCATTGAGTCCTGGAACCTAGTGTCGTCAGGATTACCTCAGGACGTGGTTGCCACCATGAGACAGGCTAGCATACCAACGTCCGCCAAGATTGACCACAGGACGTGGAAGATATTCTTATCTCGGTGCTCGGCGCAGGGTGTTTCTCCCTGGCCGGTTGCATCGTCTATGTTTCCTTCCTTCCTGCAATCTAGGTTGGAAAAAGGGTTGTCGCTCAGTTCCCTTTAGGGACAAGTCTCAGCGCTATCTGTATTTTTTCAGAAACGACTTCCTCAGGTACGCACGTTCCTACGGGGAGTTTGTCGTCTCAGCACTCCGTACAAGAGGCCGTTAGAGCCCTGGGATCTGAACAAGGTTCTAATTGCTCTCCAGATGCCGCCTTTCGAGCCTTTGAAAGAGGTCTCCCTTCCCGCTTTTCTCGGGAAGTGGCCTTCTAGTAACGGTCTCGTCTCTTAGGAGAGTTTCCGAGCTAGCAACGCTCTCATACAAATCTCCCTTCCTGGTCCTTCACCAGGACAGGGTAGTTCTGCGTCCGATTCCGGAATTTCTCCCTAAGGTGGTATCCCACTTTCATATCAATCAGGATATCACCTCACCTTCTTTGTGTCCTCGTCCAGTCCATCAATTTCAGAAGGATTTGCATCTGTTGGTTCTGGTGAGAGCACTCAGGTTCTACTTCCCGCATGGCGCTCCTGCGCCACCCGGATGCACTCTTTGTCCTTGTCGCTGGTCGGCGTAAACAGTCGCAAGCTTCTGAATCCACCCTGGCTCGGGGGATCGAGGAACCAATTCTTGAAACCTACAGTTCTACTGGGCTTCTGGTTCTCTCAAGGCTGAAGGCCCATTCTACCAGAGCCGTGGGTGCATCCTGGGCATTACGGCACCAGGCTACGGCTCAGCAGGTGTGTCAGGCACCTACCTGATTGAGTCTGCATACTTTTACCAAGCATTTTCAGGTGCATACCTACGCTTCGGCAGACGCCAGCCTAGGTAGATAAGTCCTTCAGGCGGCGATTGCCCACCTGTAGGAAAGGGCTGTTTGACGGCCCTATCACGAGGTATTCTTTTACCCACCCAGGGACTGCTTTTGGACGTCCCAATTGTCTGGGTCTCCCAATTAGGAGCGAAAAAGAAGAAGGGAATTTTGTTTACTTACCGTAAATTCCTTTTCTTCTAGCTCCAATTGGGAGACCCAGCACCCGCCCTGTTTTCTCGGGGTTTTTCTGGTACACATGTTGTTCATGTGGTATGGTTCAGTTCTCCGATGTTTCCTCGGATTGAATTGGTCTTTAAACCAGTTATTGGCTTTCCTCCTTCTTGCTTTGGCACTAAAACTGGTGAGCCAGTGATCCCACTGGGGGTGTATAGCCAGAAGGGGAGGGGCCTTACACTTTTAAGTGTAATACTTTGTGTGGCCTCCGGAGGCAATAGCTATACACCCAATTGTCTGGGTCTCCCAATTGGAGCTAGAAGAAAAGGAATTTACGGTAAGTAAACAAAATTCCCTTCTTTCACAATAGACAATTTAACATGATTACATAGGAATCAGTCAGCAGCTTTTTTTTCCTTTTTAAATCTGGACAGCAACATGAGGTAGGGACAGACCTTGGTTTATCACAGCTGCAATCAGTTTTCTCTGCTGCAGAGCTCAGTGTTGAGCAGCTTTCTGTCAATATACAAGGTACACAGAAATCTGCCAATCAGTGCTGGGGCTTGACCAGAATTCAAAAGACAGCTCATCCTGTAGTGATATTTTTTTGCTGATAAAACACTAGTTCTATTGAAACAGCATCCCACACCCTATTCATTGACATCCCTGGAATCAGGCTCTCAGCCCTACATCATGGTGTTCTTAAATTATTTAGCAAAAACCTGGTGACAAAACCCATTAAAGTGGATCTGTTAGTGAGCCTAGTTTCAAGTTTCACACATCCGACTTTTCGCTGGTGTCCCAGATTCGGCACACGCCAGTGTATACAGTAGAGTGGCAGCGCGACAAGCGCCGGTCACATGCTGTCATGTGACCGGAGCATGTGACCCGGAAGTTAAAGCGCTGTCATTGTACTGTACACACTGTACGGGAGTTCGCCGCATCCGCTAAACCTTGCGAAAAGAAGGATGTGTGAAACCGGGCTTAAGTGCGAATGCCCCAAACTGTTTATATGTGAATGTAGCCCAGTGAAAGATTAACTTCTAGGTACATCTATTATGTCAATTTGTTGCCTGAATCTTGAGAAATCCACAATTTCATTATTTTTGTGAAATTGAGGTGTTAAGTGTATGCTTCGGTCTACTGCACTTTCCCTCATCAGGTTATTAACTTTCTTGGTGGCTCTCTTGATCTTTATCTGATGTATATCGGACATTAGGCGCTAGATGGGAAATGGTGCACATGCGCAGATCAGTGGTCCCTTCAGTGCTTTAATTTGCTCTCCTGAGAGCAGTCTACATAGCCTTAGTCCAGTGAAAGATTAACTCTATGTTCACTGTACGGCATCTTTTATTGCGTTTTTGGTGCATTTTTTTTTTGGTCACAAAGATGCACCCAAATGCATAAATTTCCTTCTCCCAGCAAAGCCTATGAGATTTCCATTTTGCTGTCCGAACTGCATATTTTTTTTTTGGTCTGCATCTTGGCTGCGTTTTTGAAGATGCAGTATGTCAAATCTTTTTTGCGTTTTTTTTTTTTCTTTTTCTAGCTTTTTTTTTTTTTTTTTTTTTTTTTAAGCTCCTCCAGTCAATAGATTTGACTTAAAGGCATTGTGCAAAACGCCTCAAACGCATGCGTTGTTGCCACGGGTGTTTTGTGGGTTTTTTTTTGTTTTTTTTTTGGGGCGGCCAAAAATGCATCTTTGTGGATAGAAAAGATGCAGTGTGTAAACATAGCCTTAATGTGCATATTTTAACCTCCCACATCCATAAATTGTTATATCTACTGATTTAGAATTTTTATTCCCTTGATGTGATATTACGTATATGATAAGCAGGGTGATTCTATGTAGAGAGGGCTTCTTCATATGAATAGCCAGCATCCAAGGAGAAAAAATTAAACACCCACAGAGTGTCTGTGGCATATACCAAGCTGTTTGAAGGAGACATTTGCAGCTTTATTAAGGCTGCTTTCACACTACGTTTTTTGCTGCAAAAGCGGATCCTGTTTTTGCAGAGAAAAACGCATGCAAACACATGTATGATTTTTGCAGGATCCTGTCACTTGAAGTTTATGGGCGGGCATTAGAGTCATGTGAGGGGAACTGAACGTGAGACTGGGAGCCGGCATCTTACAGCTGCGGAGGCTCGTAACCAAGGTAAACATCGGGTAACTTGCTTGGATACCCGATATTTACCTTGGTTACGAGTGTCTGCAGCTGCTAGGAGCCGGGCTCCCTGCACACGTAACCAAGGTAAACAAGCAAGTTACCCGATGTTTACCTTGGTTATGAGCCTCCGCAGCTCTCAGGCGGGGGAGGAGGGTAGGGTGGAGAGAGAGACTGATCACGCCAGGCTGGTTTCTGGGCATGCTCAGTAGAGCAAGCAGGATCCTGTCTATCAGCATGCCAGTGTTCACATGCGTTTGCGTGCAGTATAGTCAGGATCCAGCAATTTTCAGGATTGGACGCAGCTCAAAAACGCCACAAGTAGTGTTTTTGAAAAAAGTTAAAAAACTGCAAGTTGCTGGATCCTCACTATAACGCACGCAAATGCAGGTGAATGCATGTTGACGCGAGTCCATTGCAAATGCATTGAAATTAAAACGCATTTGCACTGGATCCGTTTTTGCGTTAAAAAAACGTTCAGGACGCATGTTAAAAAAACGTAGTGTGAAAGCAGCCTAATGGGTGAAATAACTTTGGAATAGAATGGCACAGAAGGTAAGGTTAAAACTGTTCCAGTATCGGTGGATTACCAGAAATTCAAGGTAAGGAAATACTCTGCTCAATTACAAAATAGATCCAGTGATGGCCTTCTTTAAAGGGAACTTGCACATTAAACCTCACTGCTGAAAGAAAAGGAACTTTAATCCGCCTCCTCTAATGCTGGAATCACACTTGGGAGTGTAAAATCGGTCCGATTCTCATTCCAGAAATTAGAACGATTTCTTCTCACATTTCATCAGTGTGCTGTCGGTTTTTACCCTCAGCAGCTGTTACTCATGTACTGTTATGTACAGGAGCATTTACAGTATTCTCTGCTACTTGCTAGAAATTTATTGAGAAAAACGATGTCACTAGGATGGTGTATGTGCCGTCCGTGTGACATCCATTTTTTTTTTATTTTTTATTTTTTTTGCCACGCACCCATAGACTTGCATTGAAGAGACTCGCACGAGAAACTCTCCAAAACTCAGCATGCTGCGATTTTTGTCACAGTCCGATTTGGAGTGCGTAAAAAATAGCAGATGGGAGCTGCCTCATTGATCAACATTGGTCCGAGTACAATGCGAGACTTTCTCACATTGCACTCGTGCGAGTTAATCTCAATGTGTGACTCCAGCCTAATGCTCCGCAGCTTTGATATTGTGGGGGCATCGTTACAGCCGCCGCTAACTATATACCACCTTCATGACAAACCTGAACACTGCCGAGAGGATTTAAGCTCTTTTAGGCCTGTTTCACACGTCAGTGAAAAAGAAAGAAATACGATGGAGAAAATAGCGCAAATAGGATCTTATCCAGTGATATATAGTAAGAAGCGATGTTGATTTAATTATTCTCTTTATTCATGTACAGGTCAAGTCAACGCCTTTCTGAGATCGCAGCCTCCTTCATCAGGACAACAGATTTTCTCTGTTGTCCTGATGAACGAGGCTGCGACCTCAAACGCGTTGACTTGACCTGTACATAAATAAAGAGAATAATCAACATCCCTTCTTGGTGATAGCGCGGCAAAAAAAACAAAAACCCAAACCCCAATTCTTCTCTTCACTTCAGTGAAAAACACAGACTGTTTTCATTAACGTGTTAAAAATCACGGCACACGTGGGTTGTCTAAGTGCACTCCGGGCTCCGTTATCCGTGGCCCGTGATTGCACTTAGAAAACAACTCACCTGTGCCCGCTCCCGCTGTCCATGGTGCTGATCGCTCCCGCGACGCAGCATCCGGCCGGCGGTGACCCCCGCAGCAGCTGCTTCCGGGTCGGCTGTGTCGCGCATAATGAATATGCGCGACAGTAATCAGCCGGCTTAGAAGCAGCAGGGAGGACGGGCTGCAGAGGACATCGCTGGACGCCGGGTGAGTTAAAATGTTTATTATTTTAAATGCACGTTTTTTTCTGGCACGTGTTTCACGGACCACACCACTGCGTGGTCCGTGGAACATCAGTGATGCCAGAAAAAAATGGACATGTCTCCGTGCAGCAATCACGCACACGCGGGTACGCTGCACGGAGACACGTGCAGTGAAAAATCACTGACGTGTGAGCAGACCCATTCATTATAATGGGTCTGCGTATGTCAGTGATTCTGGTACGTTTGCTTTTTTTTTTTTTTTTTTTTTAAACGTACCAGAATCACTGGCGTGTGAAAGGGGCCTAATAGTGTTTATTCGTTTTACAGGTTCCCTTTAAACAGGACTTTCAGGGGGTCAATAGCTATAGGTGCCCCAAAGTAATTTTAAAATTGACTAATGCCCCAAATAAAAAAAAAATAAAAAAATGCTGCAAAGTTTCTAAACCTTCTAACATTTCAACAATGTAAAAGAACCTCTTACAAATGGTGCTAATGTAAGGCAGATGTTGTTTTTTAACTGTTATGTGTGGTATTATTAGTTAAGTTAAAGATTCAAAGCTTGAAAAAAAAATATAATTAAATGTCTGACTTTACATTGCAAAACAAATGCAAAACCATACCAACTTAAGTTTACTACTATAATAAAGTACAATGTGTCATGAAAAAGTGTCTCAAAATCACTGTGATAAGTTGAAACATTCCAGTTATTGGCACATAAAGTGATGGATGTCAGATTTTAAAAAAAATTGGCTTTGTCATTAAGGGGTTCAGAGTGAGAGCGCTCAGAAGTCCAATCCTAGTTAGGCTCTGCCAGGCATCCTGACTAGCAGCTGCGTCTTGTATTCAGCAGTATGAGATCTCAGCAGCAGGATGGAGACTGAAGGTGAACATTCAAAATATACTTTAAAGTATGTACACCAACCTTCTCAGTTGTAACAGACCTATTTTATGTATTTAGTTGTTACTGTAAAATATGTAAATCCTTTAACACCCCAATTTTGTTAAACCATCAAGGAACAATAAATGGGAAAATTATGATTAAGGATCTTATAAACATACCCTGCAGACTGAATGGAAGTCTTACACACCTGTCCTGGATCCGGACTTTGCTTCTCTTAGGGTACATTCACATGACCGAACTGTTTTTTTTGCGGTCTACAAAAAAAGGTCCGTTTTTTTTTCACGGATGCATCTGTGTGGCATCCGTTCCATATGTCATCCGTTTGTCTTCTGATTTTTTTGCGGACCGCAAAAAAACGGAAGCAGCAAGAAAGATAAATAGATAAGTAGATATGGAAATGGATAGATAGATATACAGACCGAGAGATAGAGGGATGAATGAATGAATGAATAGAGGGATAGATGGATAAAGGGATAGATAGATAATATAGGAGAAAGACATATATAATGTCCCACCCCCCTGCATATTTAAAGCTGGAACCTTTTGTGACTTTCATGTGGCACTAAAGGGTGCTTAGCCTTGTATTTAGGCCAAAAATAAATTAAAAAAATAAATGACGTGGGAACCCCCCCTATCTTTTGTAGCCAGCTAGGGTAAAGCAGATGGCTGCAGACCACAGCTGGCAGCTTTACCTTGGCTGGTAATCCAAAACTGAGGGCACCCCACGCTGTTATTTTTAAATTAAATAAATAATAAAAAAAACACGTGGGTGTCCCCCCCCCAAAATTGGATCTCCAGCCAAGGTACAGCGGACAGCTGGGGTCGGATATTCTCAGACTAGGGAGGTCCATGGTTATTGGAATATATTATTATTGGAAAAATAGCAGGCCACAGCCGCCCCAGAAGTGGCGCATCCATTAGACATGCCAATCCTGGCGCTTTGCCCCAACTCACCCCGTTGCCCTGGTGCGGTGGCAAACGGGGTAATATATGGGGTTGATGCCACATGTGCAATGTCACCTGGCATCAAGCCCTGGGGTTAGTGATGTCATGGCGTCTATCAGATACCCGACATCACCAATCCAGTCAGTAATAAAAAAAAAAAATAGACAACAAAAAAAGTTTTATTTGAAAAAACACTCCCCAAAACATTCCCTCTTTCACTAATTTATTGAAAAGAACAATCAAATCCGGATCCGGCGTAATCCAATAAGGGGGTCCCATGGCGATCCATACTATAGTCACTGCCCCAGTCAATGAAGAACAGCATGTTCCCCATTGGCTGGGAGAGTAATGCAGTGACCTGAGCTAACATCATAAGGTCAGCCCAGGTCACTGCAGGGCATGACCAGCGTTGCTGTCAGGACGTTAGATGAGATCATTACCTGAGGTGACGATCTCCTGCTCTGCTGACGTCAGCGCTGTAACTGCCTTCCATTGCCCGCCACGTTCTCAGCAGTATCGCGAGAGCCCGTGACGTCACCACTAGTGACAGTCTCAGGCCGCCTGCGAGACGTGACGTGAAAACGCGGCGGGCATAGAAAGCAGTGACAGCGCTGACGTCAGCAGAGCAGGAGATCGTCACCTCAGGTAATGATCTCATCTAACCTCCGGACAGCAGCGCTTGTCATCCCCGCAGCTGCAGGCACTGCGGGCAGACACTGACACTGCAGTACGAGCAGCCGCGGGGCTGGAGCGGGACACAGACTGCACGGGTACCCGACGGAGGTCACATGGAAGTGCTTCCGTGCGGCTTCTGGGTATTTTGCGGGCCCATTAACTTGTATTGAGTCACGGCCCGTTATTACAGAACAGAATAGGACATGTTCCATAATAACGGAGCGGACATACGGCATCCGATGTGGTTTTTTTGTAGGATCGGATGCACACGGAAGTTCTTCCATGTGCCATTCGATCCTACACAAAAGACATTGAAAAGATGGTCCTGTCCGTGGGTCCGCCAAAAAACAGGAACTGACCAGGACAAACGGATCGGTCATGTGAAAGTACCCTTAACCTGATCTGCTGAATTAGGGCACGCTCACACGAGCGTATAAATCGGATGAGTGCAATGTGAGAAAATCTCGAATTACACTTGGCCCCATGTTAGACAATGTTGCAGCTCAGATCTGCAATTTATTTATTTTTTTTTTTTCTCAGCCCTAAACGGACTGAGGAAAAAAAATCACAGCATGCTGTGATTTTCTGCGAGAGGCGTATCACTCGCACCCATTCAAGTGTATGGGTGCGAGAGAAACATCGGACTGCACTTGGATGTTATCCCAGTGCAGTGCGATATACACACAGGCTCCCAATGGAGGAGATGGTGGGATTAACCCCTTCATCTCCTCCGCAGAGCCCGCCGTCAGCTTCGCAGCTGTGACCTGATTGCAGGATCGGGTCACAGTCGCATGACACTTGGCTCATGCTCACAGCAGAGCCTAAGCCGGGAGTCATTAGTATATCACATCCATTACTCTCTCATTGGATGCCATACGCTAATGTGTCTGCAACCTTATATTGTGCTCCATGTCGGGCATGACTGGCGTGCTCCCATGTGATTGTTTTGGTGAGCAGATGCACACCTGTGTCTTGGTATTAAGACTTTGTTTTCTTGTGTCATGTCTGCATGCGGCCTCTGTTGCTTCTGCTACCTTCTTCCTGTTCTTCTGTACGCCTGCGGCCTCGGGTGCTTCTAGTACCCATTTCCCACATGTCTCAACAGCCTAATGCACCGACACCTGTGTGCCCTCCCAGACCTTGGATTATCCACCTCCTCAGACTAAACAGGAGGAAACTACATCTAGACAAGGAGCGTCATGGTCATTTTTGATTCAAGGAACTATCACCTTATCTCATCATAACCGCTCCCACCTGAATACTGGATGACCCCTCCCAATCAATAATCTTTTAGATTCCATGTGAATACTTCATAAGCTTCCTGAATGTCAGGAGGTTTGTCATCGTCGACTTCCATGACAATGATGGATCTCTTAACTAATAAATTACAATGACTGCACAAATAACGAAGGACAAACTAAGTAGTTTTAGTAAATTTATTATAAATCTTTATACCTTTCTCTAATGTTCAGATTTTGAAATAAGACGACACTAGAAACAAATAATTGTTAACAGTACAAACTTTTACCTGGTTAGTAAAAACATCATTCATGTATTTCCATGTGACAACGTTTCAGGTACTCTATATACACCCGGAAGCAAGTATACACCTTTTAAGTAATGGTATTATGACCATAAATACATCCCAAAAACACCTGCAAAAGTAGAATGCTCTGAAAATATACAATGAAATGCTACTGCAAATTAAAAAAAAACCAAAAACCTCCCTCGAAAGTCCAGGGTTTATTGAAGAACATTGGTATATGTTAAAATGTGAAATCATATCTGTGATGATATGGTCGCAGGGCTTACAGTGCTTACCTGAGACCACATAGGTACAGATATTATACTGGGAAGTCTGCCTTTTTCTCATGAGGGTCTCCATTACTATTTTCTTTTCCTCTAACTCCTCTTAAAATAATTTTAAATATGTCTATAAAATGAGCAAAAGTATGTTGTACAGTAATGAAATAAGGGTATCTCCACCTTGAGTATCACTTTACACTACTGAGATGTCATCGATATAAAAAGATGAGTAAATCTGTAATTACATTGCTTTACTTATTTTGTGTGGATCTTATTTAGCTGATCACAGATACAATCTATGGAGAAATGTATTGTGGCGCCTACACATTACATCTAAGGGAATATTCTCAATATAAAGACAATAATATGGAGCTGGTTCTACCTTTGCAGCTATAACAGCTTCTGTTCTACTGGGAAGGCTTCCTACAAGATTGTGGGGTGTGTCGGTTGGGGATTTTTGCCTATTTATTCAAAAGAGCATTTGGTTGGTCAGACACTTATGTTGAACAAGAGGGCCTGCTCGCAATATATGTCATGGTTGGATAGTGCTCATTGCTAGTCAAGTTTTTCAATACTTCGCCATATCTTTATGGCTTTTACTTTGTGCACTGGGACACAGTCGAGCTGAAATAAAGGGCCTTCCCCAAACTGTTGCCATAAAGTGTGAATCATGCAATTGTCCAAAATGTCTTGATATGCTAAAGAATAAAAATGGATTGTTTGCATAACCTCAGTTTAATCAATTTAGGACCCTATATAAAATAAAAACGGTGGATTCATACCTCCTACAGCAGTGTGAGTGCCAATGCAGCCAGAGGGTGACGTTGTCACGTGTTGACTGCAGCCAATTACAGCTACTTGTCAGTCACAACCTTTACTATTTCGCTGGATGTCTAACCTGATGTATCATTAGTTAATTGCAGCCGGCACGTAACGCAACAATGTCAAGTCACCCTCCTAGAAGAATGGCGCCAATATCGATTGGCTGCTCCACTGCAGTAGGGAAGTATCCACTGTTTTTATTTTATATAGCATGCTGAATTGATTAAACTGGTGCTGTCCATTAGTAGATAACTCCTTTAAGATTTACCTTCAATGGAACTAAGGAAAACCCCTGAAAAACAACCCCCCAGCGTTGTCCCATCTCCAACAAACTTTACAACTGGCAAAATGAGCAGATGGGTAATATTTCCCTGGCCTTCGTCAAACCTAGTCTCATCCAACAGACTGCCAGACACAGAAGGGTGATTCATGATACCACAGAAGACATTTCCGCTGCTCCATGGTACAGTAGTGGCGTGCTTTACACCACTCTATCCAAATCTTAACATTGTGCTTGGTGATTTAAGGCTTATATCCATCTGTTCAGCCATGAAAACCCATGCCATGAAGCTCCGGCCACACAGCTTTGTGCTGGTCTTAATGGAGGAGGAGGTTTGAAACTCTATAGAGTACTGTGGTTCATAAACACTTCCACAGTTGATTGTGGAATATGTAGACCAGAAGAAATTCAAAGAACTGGCTTGTTAGAGCAGTGGTATCCTAGATTTATTATTAATTATATTAGATATCTTAGATATGGCAGAGTAACAGTAAATTTCCTCTATCATATGTTACTGTAGAGTGCTGGGTGTGAATCCGAAATGAGTTATTGAGAAATAAGCTCTGGCGACTTTAGAATTGTGATTGCGGCTCCGGAGTATGATCCAACCTATAACCCAGGGACAATATAAGATAAGTAATGCAACATATTTTCTGAGTTACTCTGCTTTATATATAGATCTAATCTCTGCGTAAGATGTAAAATGTGTTCACTCAAATCTACTTAAATTGTAAACATATACATTCTCGGTTTTGGTCAAATATAGTTTCCTGCAAAATCCATTTAGTTTCCCAATGACCTCAGTTTATCTGCATTTTGAGCTAAAATTAAAGGGAGCACCATTTTTGAGGGCACCGCTGGAGATATTTTTGGGGTTATCCTGGTCCGCTTTATCACGATTGAAAATTGTGTCTTGGTCACTGTCAAACTCAGACTCTGAAACCATAAGGCTAGAATTATGTTCTGTGCTTCTGTGTTTTATACCTGCGAAAAAGAACATTTGTCAATGCCAATACTGCCTGCATGTAAAATTAACCTAAATATACAACTTCTGGAGATGTCCTCCATCAGTAGAGATCTCTGATAACGGATCCAGGAACTCTACTTATCACATGATTAAGTAACATGGCCCACAGGTGCATGATTTTGAACATGTGATAAGTAGGGTTCACAGCTCCTCTGAGATCATGTATAATCTAGTTCCATATTATGATTTTGCAACTAAATGTGCTGTATTAGTTGTTTTTCTACTCACCATACTTGGGTCTTAATGCCATTCTTTCTTGCTCATCAAAATTATCCAGGATTGTATACTTTGTTTTTTTCCGTATTTTTGTCCTTTTGCGGCTAAAAAGTAAAAATATATTACATGTGCGCATCATACAAAAAAGATAAATGAAGGGGACAGTGGCGGGGTATGAGGTGCCTGATTCATCAAAAGGTGAATGTTACTTAAAAGGAATCTATCAGCAAGATTTTGCTACCTCATCTGAGAGCAGCATGATGTAGGCAAAGAGATCCTGAATCCAACGATGTATCACTTAGATTACTGGGTGCAGCCATTTTGACACAATCAGAATTTTTAGATTTAGTCATGTAGCAGAGCTAAGAGTGCTGTCCCCGCCTACTCTAGGCTCTCTATAGAGATTGCACATTGACAGTGAGGTGTTAATTAGAGGAGGTGGTGTGCCGGACTGCCATGCGCTTGACATTGTATTTCAAGCAATGAAAAGTTCTGCCATGTCC
The DNA here is from genome assembly GCF_048569485.1 of Anomaloglossus baeobatrachus. NCBI lineage: Eukaryota > Metazoa > Chordata > Amphibia > Anura > Aromobatidae > Anomaloglossus > Anomaloglossus baeobatrachus. Next base: position 217,051,160 of record NC_134358.1, on the reverse strand, counting down.
TACTGCTTAACCCCTTAATGACTGTGAGCCATAAAATTACGTCCTAGTGGTCATAGTGTTAATCCCCCCCGACTGCTACAATCTGCCCGTACCTGTTAACCTCTTAAATGCCTCTGTAAAACTGTCACAGCGGCATTATAATAGCGGTAGCGGTGCTCCATTTACTCACCACCCGATGCCGGAAGTCACGTGACGATAGTTGTCATGGTAGCACAGGGTCATGTGAGGACTCCTGTAGCTCACATGACTCACTTCCTGTCTCACACGGCTGAGAGCTGTGTGAGATAGGAGATGAGAATACCTGGTGTTCACAGCTGTGTAGCTGTGATCAGTAGATATGGAAGAGCGATCAGACTGCTAATTGTTATAGACCCCCCTAGGGGACTAGTAAAATAAAAAAAAAACAACAACTTTTTTTAAAAAATAAACCTAAAAAGTTCAAATAACCCCCCCTTTCGCCCCATTGAAAGCTAAAGGGTTAAAAAAATAAAGATTATACACATTTGGTATCGCCACTTTCAGAAATGCCCGATCTATCAAAATATAAAATCAATCAATCTGGTAAACTGAGTAGCGGCAAAAAAATTCCAAATGCCAAAATTACGTTTTTTTTGGTCTTCGCACATTTTGCACAATGAGCCATAGAGTCCGAATAATGAGAACACTACGGGTCGCGGAAAATGGAGCAAAATGTACGCCACATTTTTGGACAAACTTTTGATTTTTTTTTAACCCCTTAAAAGTAAACCTATTTATGTTTGGTGTCTACGAACTCGCACTGCCCTGAGGCATCACACCAACAAAATATCTCAAAAATAATTGTGCAATCGCACTTTTTTTTTGCTGTTTTTCTGCATTTGGAATTTTTTTGCCGTTTTCCAGTACACTAGATGGTAACACTCATGATTTCATTTAAAAGTACAAGTCGTTCCGCAAAAAATAAGTCCCCACATGCCTATATTGACGGAAAAATAAAAACGGAAGAAGGGAAGCAAAAAGAACACAGAAAGCGCAAAATGAGCCGGTTGTGAAGGGGTTAAACAAAAATAACAAATAACAGATTGGACCTTGATAAGCCAGGCATCCCTGAATTCTATGTTTTAACCCTTGCAAAATGCTGTCTTCAGCTCACATAGCAAAAATCTGCTGACAGATACCCTTTAATGAAGCAAGTACATCTTACAAGTGGCGTATGCATCGCCTGAAATGTTACTCCAGGCACGGACTAGAGTTAGATATCTGGCATTAGGTATGCCAAAACTAATCATGAATTAGACATGAGAGCTTTGCCATGCCCCTGACCCTCCCGATCTCCATCTACTTTTGCAGAGCTGGCCGAAACTGTTGTTAAAAAAAAGCTGCAAGATTTTTGCACAACCCTATGGTGGCCCAAAATTTTGCACCTTGCAGATGATACACAAAATATACTTTATAAAGTATATATAACTGGGTTTTTTTTTTTTTTTTTTTTAAATAAACAAAAAAAGGTAAAAAAAAAAGTGGAGTCTCATTCATTCATACTGTTTACCTTTTGTAGCAACACATGCAGACCCATGTCAGTCCCATTAGGAAGGCAACCAAGGCAAATGTTAAGACAATTATGTAAAGAACACTCCATTCTGAAAAACAAGATGTTTAAGTCATATGAGATGCTATTACCTCAATTATGTATTTTACTAAATTAATTTTCAATATTAACACAAAATACACAATAAGAGTCAAGTCACACATGGCAGATGTTTTGCATCATTTTTTTGACTCCTGTAAAACCTCCGCTGGACAGGAGCCGCTCTGTGTCTATCCTCCGGCTGTGTTCACAAGTTGCCGCTTCTGTGCATTTTTGGCCCACAACTCCGACCAAGAAATGCACCATGTTCTGTGTTTTTTAAAAACCACAACAAAACTGCGCGTTTACTGAAATTGCAGCAAAAAAAAATGCAACGGGTACACAACGCAGCCTTAGCTATTTAAGCAAACAAACAAGAAAAGAAAAGAGTACTATATTATGGGATCACCACACCATAAATAGGTCATGTCCAAAATCTTTATTACATACAAATTGAAAATCTACACAAGTGAAAAAACACTTATTAAAAACAGAAAACAGTGTCTGTTGGCACCCCCATTCCTCCCTAATACTGGACACAATCTTTAGCAAGGAATAACAGTATGGGTGAAAAAATTCCGGTCAGATGAGAACCATGATTAACAAATAGTATCACCATATACAAAATTTATACACAGCTGTCTGTGGATGGATACCATGTTTTGGTATGGGCCAGACCTGGGCAAGGGGCAGCCCGCGGACCACATCCAGCCAGCCTACTGTCTGTGACAGGCCCGCCCGTCTTTAGCCGGTGCAGTGGAGCCGAGCTGCTGCAAGCCGGGCACGGAGCGATCCTGCAGCTCCGCACAGTCAGCGGAACGCAGGAAGATGTCCTCTGTTCCCTGCCCTTCCGGCACTTTCTCTGTGACACACGCGCGCGCTCTGATGTTGTCAGTACTGTGCGGCGTGTGTCATTTCAAAAGTTCCCGCCAGGAAGGGTAAGAAGCAGCACAGCCGGGGCCTTCACGGAGAGAAGCAGTGGCGGGGACCACTCGGAGAACAGCATTAGTGCAGCCAAGGTCAGCACAAGAGAAGGAGCAGCTCTGCTGGGGGCCTGTACGGAGGTTCCTGAGGACGGGGACAATAAGAAGGGAGAGGTAAGTAGTGACTGATAACCTGAAATGGTGCAATGGGGGAGGGGGGAACTGCTGACTAATACTGGGGGTGTAGTGGTGTAGTTTTACAGGTGTAGTATATGGTGTTGTGTATATAGTGGTATAGTATATACCGTGTTTTTCCAAAAATAAGACACTGTCTTATATTTTTTTTGCCCCCCAAAAAAGCACTAGGGCTTATTTTTGGAGGGGGTCTTATTCTTGGAGAAACACGGTTGGGGGTAAGTTTACCCCCCAAAAAAGCAGACCCCACCACTTCCCAGGAGACTCATACTCACCAGACCAGGACGTCTGCGTGGTTCCCAGGTCCTCCTGTGATCTCCGGTCGGTGCTGCACGCCGTCCTACCCTGCTGCTAGCTGACACGCTGACACACACAGCAGATCACAGACACACACAGCAGATCTCACACACAGCAGATCTCACACACACAGCAGATCACAGATATACACAGCAGATCACACACAGCAGATCGCAGGCACACACAGCCGATCACAGATACACACAGCCGATCACAGATACTCACATCCGATCACAGGCACGCAGATCGCAGATATACACAGCAGATCACACACAGCAGATCGCAGGCACACACAGCCATCACAGATACACACAGCCGATCACAGATACACACAGCCGATCACAGATACTCACATCCGATCACAGGCACGCAGATCGCAGATATACACAGCAGATCACACACAGCAGATCGCAGGCACACACAGCCATCACAGATACACACATCTGATCGCAGGCACACACAGCCGATCACAGATACACACCTCCGATCGCAGGCACACACAGCCAATCACAGATACATACATCCGATCGCAGGCACACACAGCCAATCATAGATACACACATCCGATCGCAGGCACACACAGCCGATCACAGATACACACAGCCAATCACAGATACACACATCCGATCACAGACACACACAGCCGATCACAGATACACACATCCGAACGCAGAAACACACAGCCGATCGCAGAAAAACACAGCCGATCGCAGACACACACACAGCCGATTGCAGACACACACAGCAGATCGCAGTCACACACACACACACACACACACACACACACACACATCATACAGTTAGGTCCAGAAATATTTGGACAGTGACACAATTTTCGCGAGTTGGGCTCTGCATGCCACCACATTGGATTTGAAATGAAACCTCTACAACAGAATTCAAGTGCAGATTGTAACGTTTAATTTGAAGGTTTGAACAAAAATATCTGATAGAAATTGTAGGAATTGTACACATTTCTTTACAAACACTCCACATTTTAGGAGGTCAAAAGTAATTGGACAAATAAACCAAACCCAAACAAAATATTTTTATTTTCAATATTTTGTTGCGAATCCTTTGGAGGCAATCCCTGCCTTAAGTCTGGAACCCATGGACATCACCAAAGGCTGGGTTTCCTCCTTCTTAATGCTTTGCCAGGCCTTTACAGCCGCAGCCTTCAGGTCTTGCTTGTTTGTTGGTCTTTCCGTCTTAAGTCTGGATTTGAGCAAGTGAAATGCATGCTCACTTGGGTTAAGATCTGGTGATTGACTTGGCCATTGCAGAGTTTTCCACTTTTTTGCACTCATGAACTCTTGGGTAGCTTTAGCTGTATGCTTGGGGTCATTGTCCATCTGTACTATGAAGCGCCGTCCGATCAACTTTGCGGCATTTGGCTGAATCTGGGCTGAAAGTATATCCCGGTACACTTCAGAATTCATCCGGCTACTCTTGTCTGCTGTTATGTCATCAATAAACACAAGTGACCCAGTGCCATTGAAAGCCATGCATGCCCATGCCATCACGTTGCCTCCACCATGTTTTACAGAGGATGTGGTGTGCCTTGGATCATGTGCCGTTCCCTTTCTTCTCCAAACTTTTTTCTTCCCATCATTCTGGTACAGGTTGATCTTTGTCTCATCTGTCCATAGAATACTTTTCCAGAACTGAGCTGGCTTCATGAGGTGTTTTTCAGCAAATTTAACTCTGGCCTGTCTATTTTTGGAATTGATGAATGATTTGCATCTAGATGTGAACCCTTTGTATTTACTTTCATGGAGTCTTCTCTTTACTGTTGACTTAGAGACAGATACACCTACTTCACTGAGAGTGTTCTGGACTTCAGTTGATGTTGTGAACGGGTTCTTCTTCACCAAAGAAAGTATGCGGCGATCATCCACCACTGTTGTCATCCGTGGACGCCCAGGCCTTTTTGAGTTCCCAAGCTCACCAGTCAATTCCTTTTTTCTCAGAATGTACCCGACTGTTGATTTTGCTACTCCAAGCACGTCTGCTATCTCTCTGATGGATTTTTTCTTTTTTTTCAGCCTCAGGATGTTCTGCTTCACCTCAATTGAGAGTTCCTTAGACCGCATGTTGTCTGGTCACAGCAACAGCTTCCAAATGCAAAACCACACACCTGTAATCAACCCCAGACCTTTTAACTACTTCATTGATTACAGGTTAACGAGGGAGACGACTTCAGAGTTAATTGCAGCCCTTAGAGTCCCTTGTCCAATTACTTTTGGTCCCTTGAAAAAGAGGAGGCTATGCATTACAGAGCTATGATTCCTAAACCCTTTCTCCGATTTGGATGTGAAAACTCTCTTATTGCAGCTGGGAGTGTGCACTTTCAGCCCATATTATATATATAATTGTATTTCTGAACATGTTTTTGTAAACAGCTAAAATAACAAAACTTGTGTCACTGTCCAAATATTTCTGGACCTAACTGTATCCAGCACTTACAGCAGCAGGGAATGAAGCAAGTCACGTGTCCGGCCGCAGGTCCTGTTCGTCGCGCTGCACCGCACTGCCTCTCAGGATTCCCCCGGCGAGAAGAGATCGGTGTCACTGGATGAGGTGAGCGTGTATGCGATCTGATGTGTGTGCGATCCGATGTGTGTGTGTGTGTGTGTGTGTGTGTGTGTGTGATTTGATGTTTGCGTGTGATCCGATGTTTGTCATACCTCCCAACTGTTAAAGAAGAAAAAGAGGGACAAAGTTTGCGGCGCGCGTAGAAAATTTTTAGGACACGCCCCCTAACCACACCCATTTTACAGCCACGCCCATATCCACTCCCCATCCACACCCATTCAGCATGGACACGCAGGCAGCCGGCGGGCCTCCAGCATGGACATGTAGTATATTGCAGGTGTAGTATATGGGGGGTGTAGTGGTGTAGTATATTATAGGTGTAGTGATGTAGTATATTGAAGGTGTAGTATATGGAGGGGGTGTTGTGATGTAGTATATTACAGGTGTAGTATATGCAGGGGGTGTTGTGATGTAGTTTATTACAGGTGTAGTATATGGAGGGGGTGTAGTGGTGTAGTATATTGGGTAGAACAGAGTCAATTATATTAGTCCGGCCCTCTAAAACCATCCCAATTTCTCATGCGGCCCCATGGGAAAATTAATTGCCCACCCCTGGTATAGGTGGTTTCCTTGACTGGAGACTGCCCTTCCCGTGGTTATTCCTTCCCGGTGAAAGACCTGGCTAGTTTTCCTGCCAGCGTTGAGAAACATGTGATGGTGTCTCTGCGGCATTCTTTTTTTTTGCATCATGTACAGTACAAGTATAGTGAATGGGATTTATAGAAATCCCACGCGCACTGCATGTGCAGTCTGCAGCGTAAACTGACCTGTTGTGCGGCTTTCCGAGCCTCAAGCATGTCAATTGTTTGTTGTGGAGATGCGAGTGTCCTCCGTAGGGAGAAGATAGCGAGGAGACCGCAGCGCCCCGAACCCTGATCGTGGGCACGGGCAGCTGTGGTCTCCTGCGGAAGAGACTCGTGGCCCCGCAGGTCAGGACCTGCTGCGTCCAGGATGCAGCTAGTGCTGATCGTGGGCATGTACCCTAATATGGCAATAAAAACAAAATAAGCAGTATGAACTGCCTGTCAGTCCAAGAATATAGCCCAATCCAGGAATACTACATAACAGATTAACCAGTTAAAGGCCATTTTTCCCCTGACCAGGCATATTTTTGTATTATTTTTCATTAAAGAGCTGTACAATTTTTTTCTCATTCAGATAGTCAATATAACCTTTCTTCTGTGATACATGGGGCCTGATTTTTGTTATTTTTATACTTTTTATTATTATTATTATTATTATTATTATTATTATTTTGACAACATCTGGCAATATTGGTGGGAAATTGAAAGAAATGCATCTGTTTTTCAAAATATATTTTTTTCAGCACTGTGTATAGAGTTATCGGGAAATTAGAGATGGTAGCAAACCATCTCTTCCAGCTCTGTGGGGAGTCTGGCTGTGACTGACAGCTGGCTCCCTGCTCTTGCTCTACTAGGCAGTGATGTTATATAACGTCACTGCAGGGTAGAACGCTACCTGCCCAGATGTTTATCATGTCTATGTGTGTGGTCTGAAAGTACGGTAGTTAATAATCTAAGTAAAATTAATGTTGACTGAATCCTAGAAACATTAGAAATTATCTGAATTTTAGAATACTTATTTGTTCAGTAGATGATTATCATTCAGTTATATATATAGTATATATAACTACATACTATCTAGGAGTAGCATTATCAATGTAAAACAGAAGAAGGCTGGGAAAATAAATTAGGAATATACTTACCACAGTTGCTCTCTCCATCCGTCACATACCGTCGCAACCAATTCTCCATCCAAAATGGATAGCAAATACAGGATTTCGTTATTGGGTCACAGTGTCCATGGCCCGAGCATTTTAAAAGACACACTAAAAAATTAAAAAAGGTTTAGCATATGTGGAAACACCGGGCGTCAAAGCTTATATTTATGGTGATAGATAATCGCACACTGTAATATATGATCTGTCCATAGAGTGAAACTTACCAGCACTGTCCACCCGGAGCACCTTGTACAGTAGAAAATCCGCCTTTTCCTTTAGAAGCTGTCTCTGTAGTGTGCGTGCTACTTCAGATGACTTTCTTATTTTAACAGGGTGACCACTCTGGACATAGAAGAGAATCACAGTGCTGTACGTGGAGACAAATATAGAGGCTGTCATACAGAGGGTAAGAAATAACACTATAACGTTACGCAAAGAGTGGACATACAAATCTACATAAATGGCCAACACTGAAACAAGAAGTACATTAAAAGTTAGTGGAGCTACAAAGCCTATGATATAGCATACCCTCGAAATTCGGCTTTGGGCTTAAAGGTGCCTGTTACTTGATATAAGTATGCTACCAGGTCTAAATGCGGCATTGTTTTTTCCTTTTTAGTTCCTGCTCCTCTGCGTTCCTGACATATGGCTCATTCTTCCTTGTATGTAAATCTAATCTTTTTAGCCAACTGTGTGGCCCTCAAGAAAACTCCCATAGACTAAAGCCCCCGTCACATTTAACGACTTACCAGCGTTCCCGAAAATGATGCGTCCTGATAAGGATCGCTGGTAAGTCGCTGGGAGGTTGCTGGTGAGATGTCACACAGTCAGACCTTACCAACGATGCAGTAACGATGAGCAACCTGTATAACGATGAGCGACCTGTATAACGATGAGCGACCTGTATAGGACGTCATTATTAGGTGTCAAACACAGCAATGCGTCCTGCCCAGCAGGACATAGCCTTTGAAGAAAATAGTCCGGACCCTCCGGCAACAAGATTGCTGGCGAGATCGTTACTGCGTCACAGAAAAGGGTGACGCAGCAACGATCTCGTTAGCGATCTCATTGTGTGTGACAGGACCTTAAGATTTGAAGACCAAGTACAGTTGGTTAAAAAAAATAAATTTACATACAAGGAAGAGCGCACTATACATCCCCTGGGCCGGGGAGGAAGTAAAAAAGTATACAGACATTATAGCACCGGATCGCAAAACAACTCTTTCGTTGAGGTAAAATATTTTTTAAAAACAGGCAGGGAAATGTTTTACCTCACAAAAAGGATCAACATTGACCCCAAGCGGAAAAGTCTTTATACTCTTTTGCATCCTCTCCGCCCCAGGAGATGTGGTATGATCAGACCATGTCCCTCTATGGTCAGACACAGCCATTACACAGTACATAGCCGGGGCACATTTATAAGATTATCTCAGTACTTTTTTTTTTTTTTAAAAAACACAGAGTTGTGGAAAATTTTATTATTACAAGATCTATTGATTAAAAAGAACTTTAAAATAAACTTTGGTCATGGGAACCCCCCTATCCCCCAGGAATGGTGTACACATTATCAGTCCTATTGAATTTGACCGATTGAACCCAATTTTGTAATAACTACCTGTCTGAATGTTTACAGTGTTATCCCTAAAATATTAGCGCTAAAAATATAAATTAGAAACCCCAGAGATAACCTACTTATTACCACAGCTTACATTTGTGGTGTCATTCTGTCTGGGAATCACATTTCATCAATTTATTAAGACTAAGAAAGAAAAATACCTTAAATCTGAATGTGCTTGTACCTTCTGGACCTTGACGTCAGAGTCCAGGACATTAAGGAGGACAGCCAGCTGTCTCACCAAGGTGTCTTTCTGTTGTTCGCTGAGCTGACGGACTGCCACTTCTAAGATCAGCTCCACTAAGTTTCCTTTCCGTGGGTCTTTAAAAATGTAAGGAAAATTGTGAAAGATTATAGAGAAAAAGTAATAATTATAGAAAAGCCGATGCAGAATCCAGCAGTCCAAAAAGCATCTCTGGCCTATTACATCAGTACAAAATAAGGATTACAACTTATCTCTAAAGTTACTTAATATTTGATGACAGGGAGTATTCCACATATTTATTTTTCTTACGAATTCCATGGGATCCCATCAGAAAAACTTCTGTGTGCCTCCATATAAAATCAGAGGCTCATGGAGGCTCAGTTCATGGACTCTTGTGCATGTGCACACGTTGCGTTTTTTTTGCGTTTTGGTTGTGTTTTAAACTGCACTGTGTCATTGACAAAATGCATGCATTTTGCTTCCCCAGCAAAGTCTATGAGAAATCAAAAATTCCATACGCACGTTGATTTTTTTCAGCAGCGTTTTGTTTGACAAATGTTTGTTAAAATCGTTGCCTAAAAAAAAGCAGCATGTCACTTCTTCATTGAGTTTTGTGAACATTTTCCACCCATTGAAATGAATGAGGTGTCAAAACGCAACCAAAATGTTTTGCTGTGCGTTTGCGCTGCCTTTTGGTTGCGTTTTGGATGCATTTTTGTCAATAAAAACGCAGGTCACCAACTTTTCTACATTCTCTCACTCGCTCGCTCTCTGTCTCTCTCCACTTCATAATCACCGATCACTAGCGCAGCGCGGCTGTCACACTGCTCCCGCGGCCTCTCCTGCTTCTAAAAGTGCCGGCCACTCATTAAGCTCATCTCATATTCACTTCATCCGCTCATTAGGCTCATCTCATATTCACTGCTTCCCCGCCTACCAGCGCCTATGATTGGCTGCAGTCAGACACCCCCCATGCTGAGTGACAGCTGTCAGACTGCAACCAATCACAGCTGCCAGTGGGCGGGTCTATATCACACAGTAGAATAAATAAATAAGTAAAAAAAACAACGTGCGCCCATCCCCCCCTCCCAATTTTGAAACCCAGCCAAGATAAAGCCTCACAGCTTGAGGCTAGTATTCTCAGACTGGGGAGATCCACGTTATTGGGAGCCCCCAAGCTTACCAATAGCAGTTAGCAGCTGCCTGAGATTGCTGCATCCATTAGATGCAACAGTTCTGGGACTTTACCCGGCTCATCCCGATTGCCCTGGTGCTGTGGCAATCGGGGTAATGAGGAGTTAATGGCAGCCCACAGCAGCCACTAAGGCCTAGCTTAGTGATGGCAAGAGTCTGAGATACCCCCTCATCACTAATCTGTAAGTGAAAGTAAATAAACACGAACACCAAAAAATCCTTTATTTGAAATAAAAGATTAAAAAGCCCCCCTCTTTCACCACTTTATTAACCCCCCAAAACACCCCTCCAGGTCTGACATACTCCACCCGAGGTCCCACGACGCTTCCAGCACTGCGAAATCTGACACTCACTGCGAGTGCCATAGAGCAAGACTGCTAGCTGTGAGCTCCACACAGCAACTGAAGTGAGTCGCGCTATCAGTGGTGACGTCACTCATGTTAGCTGCTGCCACACCTGAAGTCCTTCACCTGTGACTGCAAATCAGGCCACGTCACAGAGCCACGTGAGGAGAATGAACTCGGGTGAAACTCTGACGTTACAGCTATGGGCCCCACAGTACTGTCTGTGTCGCGGTACTGATGTTAGAGGTTCACCCAAATTAATTTTCATCCCACGGCTCTGTCTCTGTCTGCGGGCAGTCATGCTCTACAGTGCTGCTGTGACAGGATAGGGATGTAGCAGAGCTGAATCGCTGTGGGACCTCGTGTGGATTACTTCGGACCTGCAGGAATGTTTAGGGGTTAATAAAGTGGTGAAAGATGGTGTTTTTGTATTTTATTCCAAATAAAGGATTTTGGAGGTGTATGTGTTTATTTGCTTTCACTTACAGATTAGTGATGGGGCTGGGTCTCATAGACGACTGCCATCACTAATCTAGGGCTTATCGGCTGCTGTGGGCTGCCATTATCTCCTTATTACCCCGATTGCCACTGCACCAGGGCAATGGGAAGAGTCGGGTCCAGCGCCATTTCTGGGGCGGCTGTGGGCTACTATTGTTAGGCTGGAAACTGCCAAATAACAATGGGCCTTCCTACCTTAATAATATTAGCCCCCAGTTGTCTGCTGCACCTTGGGTGGTTTTAGAAAAATGGGGGTCCCCATGTCTTTTTTTTTTTTTTTTTTTAAACAGCTGTCTAAGCTAGCTATCCCTGAAGCTGTTCTGTTATTTCTTTCTATCTATTCTATAGGTTCTTTCTTATTATCTATTCTATATGTTCTTTCTATCTATATCTATCTATCTATATCTATCTATATCTTTATATATCTATTCTAGCAATCTATCAATTATCCTATCCTATTTTATTTCTCCTTTAAAAAACACACTGACAAAAATGCATCAAACGCATGCGTTTTTACCACGTTTTTTTGTCAAACGCAGTGTTTACAGTTGTCAAGTCTGCCAGAGGGTGCATTTTTTATGTCAAATCAAGAACGTAGCGTGCGCACATACCCTTATTGTTCTGCTCTACAGCCCTTGGCATCTGGTCTCCTAGGAGCTATTAGGTGCTTTAGTAGGACTGTTAGGTGCTACTGTAAGGCGGGCTTTGCACGTTGCGACATCGCAAGCCGATGCTGCTATGTCGCACGCGATAGTCCCCGCCCCTGTCGCAGGTACGATATCTTGTGATAGCTGGCGTAGCGATAATTATCGCTACGCCAGCTTCACATGCACTCACCTGCCCTGCGACCGTCGCTCTGGCCGGCGACCCGCCTCCTTCCTAAGGGGGCGGGTCGTGCGGCGTCACAGCGACGTCACACGGCAGGCGGCCAATGGCGGCGGAGGGGCGGAGATGAGCAGGATGTAAACATCCCGCCCACCTCCTTCCTTCCGTATAGCCGCTGGCGGCAGGTAAGGAGATGTTCCTCGTTCCTGCGGCTTCACACACAGCGATGTGTGTTCCCGCAGGAACGAGGAACTACATCATACCTGTCGTGGCATCGGCATTATGGAAATGTCGGAGCCTGCACCGATGATACGATAACGACGCTTTTGTGCTCGTTCATCGTATCATCTAGGATTTACACACTACGACATCGCAAGTGACGCCGGATGTGCGTCACTTTCGATTTGACCCCACCGACATCGCACCTGCGATGTCGTAGTGTGCAACGCCGCCCTTAGGCTGTACGGCTCTTTAAACCTATTACTAGAGATGAGCGAACCCGAGGTTTTATGCTCGTACCAAACACAGACTTTAGGAAAAAAAAGAGATTATTATTTTCTCGTGAAAATAATAATCTCTCTGATAACATATATCAAAACGTTTCTTATATTTATAGTATTGTACTATTGAGTTGTGCAATGTTTGTGGAAATGACAGTGACGATTTAAATAGTCTTTTTTAAAATTGTCTCTTTACCATTCTAGACATGTTTGTGTTCATCCCCTTCACAAAGATTATCTGCATGTATATTGCCTTGCAAAAGTATTTGGCTCCCTTGAATTTTTCAACCTTTTCCCACATTTCAGGTTTCAAACATAAAGATAAAAATTTTAATGTTATGGTGAAAAATCAACAATAAGTGGGACACAATTGTGAAGTTGAACGAAATTTGTTTCTTATTTTAAACTTTTTAAAAAAATAAATAACTGAAAATTGGGGCATGCAATATTATTCATCCCCTTTACTTTGAGTGCAGCAAACTGACTCCAGAAGTTCATTGAGGATCTCTGAACGATCCAATGTTGTCCTAAATGACTGATGATGATAAATATAATCCACCTGTGTGTAATCAAATCTCCGTATAAATGCACCTGCTCTGTGATAGTCTCAGTGTTCTGTTTAAGAGCGCAGATAGCATCATGAAGACCAAGGAACACAATAGGCATGTCCGTGATACTGTTGTGGAGAAGTTTAAAGCTGGATTTGGTTACAAAAAGATTTCCAAAACTTTAAACATCCCAAGGAGCACTGTGCAAGCAATCATATTGAAATGGAAGGAGTATCATACCACTGCAAATCTACCAAGACCCTGCCGTCTATCCAAACTTTCAACTCAAACAAGGAGAAAACTGATCAGAGATCCAGCCAAGAGGCCATAATCACTCTGGATGAACTGCAGAGATCTATAGCTAAGGTGACAGAGTCTGTGCATTGGACAACAATTAGTCGTACACTGGACAAATCTGGCCTTTATGGAAGAAAGGCAAGGAGAAAGCCATTTCTCAAAGATATCCATAAAAAGTGTTGTTTAAAGTTTGCCACAAGCCACCTGGGAGACACACCAAACATGTGGAAGAAGGTGCTCTGGTCAGATGAAACTAAAATCGAACTATTTGGGCACAAGGTCAAACGATATGTTTGGTGTAAAAGCAACACAGCTCATCACCCTGAACACACCATGCCCACTGTCAAACATGGTAGTGTCAGCATCATGGTTTGGGCCTGCTTTTCTTCAGCAAGGACAGGGAAGATGGTTAAAATAGATGGGAAGATGGATGGAGCCAAATACAGGACCATTCTTGAAGAAAACCTGTTGGAGTCTGTAAAAGACCTGAGACTGGGACGCAGATTTGTCTTCCAACAAGACAATGATCCCAAACATAAAGCAAAATCTACAATGGAATGGTTCACAAATAAACATATCCAAGTGTTAGAATTGTCAAGTCAAAGTCCAGACCTGAATCCAATCGAGAATCTGTGGAAAGAGCTGAAAACTGCTGTTCACAAACACTCTCCATCCAACCTCACTCGGCTCGAGCTATTTGCAAAGGAAGAATGGGCAAAAATTTCAGTCTCTATGTGCAAAACTGATAGACACATACCCCAAGCGACTTGCAGCTGTAATCGCAGCAAAAGGTGTCGCTACAAAGTATTAACTTAAAGGGGACGAATAATATTACACGCCCCAATTTTCAGTTATTTATTTTTAAAAAAAGTTGAAAATAAGCAATACATTTCGTTCAACTTCTCAATTGTGTCCCACTTGTTGCTGGTTCTTCATCATAACATTAAAATTTTTATCTTTTATGTTTGAAGCCTGAAATGTGGGAAAAGGTTGAAAAATTCAAGGGAACTGAATACTTTCGCAAGGCACTGTATTTCATATTCTATTTCTCCCATCTACTTGTCTTTTAAACTTTCATACCAGGACGCACTTCCACTGTTGCTGTGTCAATATCTGTATCTCCTTTGCCATCTGTGACCTTCAAATGAAAGATATAGATTCCCTCTACCAGATTGGTGAGTTGGAGAACTGGTTTATTCTCAGATGAGTCCATCACATCCTGAAAAATGAAAATATGTATGTGGTTAATAGGTATAGGAGCAAACTGAAGAGGGGAAGATAAGAACACTATTAACACCAGATATAACATTTTAAATACCCATAGAACATAAAGGATCTGGAGCTGTATGGTTTGTAAGGTTGACTGAAAAAATAAATGTACGTCCTATATAAATGGCCCAAAAAAATAATGTCATATACACAAATTGCACATGGAGGCTTCAATTATAACCTGAGTTTTAGGCCAGCGTAGACTTTACTAGATTCTGCATATAGTAGTGGCGCACTTGGTTGGTATCTTACAGGAACAGTAGATTGCAGCTGATTACTCCCGCAGTCTATGTCTAAGTGACTCTGAATATTTAAAGAGAATCTATTATGTAAAAAAACATTATTAACCTGGAGACATGATCTTAATCTGCAGGTTAATAGCGTTCTAAAACTGCCCAGCTACCACACCTAAAGATCGGCTACTGGGAAGAAATGAGGATTATTCCTTCCTGCAGCCTCTGGCTTTCAGTCATAGAGGCATGGTCGGAGGAGTTTCAGTCACCATATACAGTGAGCCGCAGCTGTAACCACACTTCGGCACTGACTGACAGCCGTCTCTGCATTGTATCAGTACAGGTTTAAGTTTTGGGTTTTTTTTTTAACCATACCATTTTTTATGCCATTTACTGAACACCATAAATACAGTAATCTGTTAGCTGTGGTGTAAGGATTGTTATAATTACAGGGATACTAATTTGCTTGTTAGTTACTGGTTAGTATTTATTTTGTAAAAAGTGTATGAAAAAATGTGACTATTGCAATTGTTTTTCATTATTTTAGTAATAGTTTTGTAGGGAAAAAAATCTGAACTTTTATTGTAATTCTTCTATACAGGTATATACTGGTTTATAGAGATTAATTTAAATGTACCAGTGCAATATGCCTGTAAAGAAGAAGCACAACTTTTAGCTTTTTAAACAAGAAACATTTCCCATTCTTAAGGCCTAAGACACACGGCAAGAAAACGGTGCGAGTGGAGTGTGATAAAAAAACGCATTCCACTCGGACCAATATTAGCCTGTGTGTCAGCGCACATGAGCGATTATTTTCTCAGCCCTAATCGGACCGAGAAAACAATCACAGCATGCTGCGACTGTAATGCGATCATTGTTTCTCTCGCACCCATTCAAGTCAATGGGGCAAGAGAAAAATCTTGCAGTACATCGGTGTACCGTGAGTGCAGTGCGAGAATCGCAATAGCCGGCTACGGAGGTGAGAGGGAGATAAATCCCTCCCTCCCCTCCTCTGTGCCAGTCTGCCCGACCACAGCGCCAGCCCGCCCCTCCTCAGAGCCGGCCCGCCCCCTATAGCAGAGGTTCGCTCGCATGAACGGACCTCAGTCACAGGGCTCTGCTGTACTGCCAGCGTGAGCCGAGTGTCATGCGAGGGGATCGCAGTAATCCCCGTTTGGCCCCAGCCTAACAGTGAAGCTACTGCCTGCCCTATAAGAGTTCATGAATTTGGATCGCTGTAGAGATTACTCTTCAGAAGAAGGAAATACTTAATCAACTATAAATGATACCATAGAGCAGTGATCCCCAGTCTTTCTGATCTTGAGAGCCAAATTCAATTCTCGCCCCTCACAGTAGTGACTCCAAGAGCCCCCATTACCAGTATAATGACAGCCAAATCTTTTAAACAGAAATCACCACACCGAGGCAGTATGCCAAGTTCCAGAGGTGCCTACCTCCACCCCGATCTTCTCTTCTATGTGGGGATACTCACAAATGTCACCATCTGGAGACCTGCTCTTCATAGCTGTTTGCAAGACTTGGTGCTAATGCATCTAGCTGGCTGACATCCATGAGTCACACATCATGGGCTCACGAGCCACACATCATGGGCCTTCAAGACACATATGGCTCCTGAGTCCTGAGTCACAGGTTGGGGAACCCAGACAGAAAGAAATGCAATGGGGCCCTTTATCCTATGTCCTGAGTCAGAAAAGGAGACGCTATATGGTGAGAAATTGCAACGATCACAGAAGCGTCTGACATTTGTGGTTGAACATATAAGATGTCCACCCATGGAATTAGGACTTTGCCTCTTAGTTTATCTAATCGTAACACAGTGGGTCCTGCCTTCTGTCCAGATACTTAACTGTGATGCAAAGGTAAAAAAAGGCAACAACTGTCTTCCTGTTGGGGTAACTGCGCCTTGAAATATTGAAAACAATGAATTCCGCCATCATTGCTTGGTTTGTTTGTTTTTTTACTTTCATTGTGGTAAAACTGACCTGGTAAAGAAGATATGTATTATGGGAATAACGAACGTATATAGATTTCATTATAATTACTGCTTATAAACACATTGTAATTCTGGTTTAAGTCGCCATTTTTGGTGACCAATAACGTTTTTTTACTTTTCTGTTGATAGAGCTGTCTGCTATATACCACTTTTTATTATGTTTTCCAAAATGTAATAGTTTGAAAGACTGGACTTTTACAGACGCAACAAATATGCCTATTCATTACATTTTTATGAATGGCAAAAGATGCGAGATGAGAACCTAGGGTTTGTTTTTGAGTTTATGTAATTTTTCCCATCATGTTTTAGTCCCCTGAGGTCAGTTGAAACTACAATAGTTTTATTACTTGTACAAAACAGTGCAATGCATTAGTATATGGTCAAATGTCCAATCTACTTTGAAGTCCAACCACAGATAGGGCTTCATAAGACTATCAATATGTCGCAGAGCAACAGATCTATCCAATTAAATGCCAATGTTAGCAGATTGTAAGGATATTTTCACATATGGAAAGATCTGTTGCTGAATTCACTACCACTGTGAATGGAGTTGATTCTGCATTATGTTCATGCATTTCTGCACTCATTCATGTGAATGGGGAAGTTGAAAAAATTTCTGTAGCAAATTTGCCTTGAATCCACCCTTATGGGCATAGGACAATTATACCAGTAGAACAATGTGGAACAGAAGAACAGTGTCTGTAGGTACCCCGGCTGCTGGGCTCTGGCCATCTCTTGTCCACTTGTATGACGCTATACCCTGGTCATCAACAGATTTTGATCCATCCAGTGAAATAGAACTATTAGGAAGCACAAGAACATGTGTCCCACCAGCATTAGCTTTCGGGGGGTTGTTCCTTCCTAAAATACAAATATTTTTGTTAGAAATATAGTAAAAGAAACACACATATATAATAGTTTGCTCAGCGTGTCTAGGTGAGCACATTGTGCGGCATGTTTTAATAGTACTGTATGCTATATTGTAATTATATGACAACTGGTACAAATATCTGGTGGAAAACCCTAATATGTGTTACTACATTTCCTTCACGTCATGTAGCCATGTGAATGCAGCTTTTGGTCATGTAGGCACTTTGTATTCAGTAATATGGTGCCTCTGTACAGTGTAACATGATCTTCTACTTTATTATTTCCAGGATATAGTATATTATGATGCATAACACAATATTTTAAAACCTTTTGAGTCCGAGTATTATGGAGCCACAAATTCCTATCCGTACTTTTATCAGATTTTGCATGGAATTGTAATACAATGGCTGCAAATATACACTGGAGATCAAAATTAGAGACAAATGTACGATCACTTGCTTTTTTCAGAAATAATGTAATCTACATTGATGAACATTTGAGGTTTTCTTTTGTAAGAGGTGCACCATGCCACTCTAGAACAGTGTTCTCCAAAAGAGCCAAAGTTTATCAACATAAAACCTTTATTTTGCCCAAAACGTGATGATCATAATTAAAGAACAACAATGACTGTAGCACAAAGAAAGATTAGAACAAAATTTTCTGAAGGTAACAACAGTCACCAATCAGTAGGAAGTGTACAGGCCTTTGCTTTGAATGACTTCAGCACATCTGCGGCCACAGGACTTCACTAGTCTCTCACACTGCTCTGGTGTGATTTTGGTCCACTCTTCTTCCAGTCTCTTCCACAGTTCTTTGACTGTTGTGGGTTTCTTCGCTATAACTTTGTCACCAAAGATTTTCCAGAGGTTTTCTATTGGGATTAGAGTAGGACTCTGGACTGGCCATTTGATTGTTTCAATGTTTTCTGTTTCAAGGAACTGCTTTACCCATTTTGCTGTGAGACATGAGGCATTGTCCTGCATGAAAATTGTTGGCTGATTGAGTGATGAACGCAAGTAATGAACCATGTGTTGTTGAAGAATGTTCTGAAAAACACTTGCATTTACTCTGCCATGTAGCTGTATGATAGGTGCAACTTCTGCTCCAGAAAACATTCCCAAACCATAACACTTCCTCCACCATCTTTCACTGACTTCTTAACACACTTTGGGTTCAGTCTTTCCCCAGTTTGTCAATGAACATAAGGTTTCCCATTAGACCCAAATGAATTAAACTTGCTTTCATTACTATAATGAACTGTGAACTGTGGACCACTTCTCTGTCCACACAACATGCTCCTCACCAAAGGTGAGTCTAGCCTTTTATTCTTTCTGCTAATGAGAGGTTTGGTCACTACACAGTGGACTTTCAATCCAAATGCTCTTAAATGTCATGACAGTGTATGACAAGACAGATCCTTACCCTGTTCAGTGCTGAACTAGTAAGCAATTCCAGCTGCAGTGTTGAAACGATTACACAGGAAGAATCTCTGCATTATACTGTCCTCTCTTGCTTCTGTCTTTCGAGGGCAACCAGCCTTCTTGGGGGACTTGAAAGAGTTTGTGATGTTGTAAAGATGCAATACTCTTAAAATCACAGACTTGGAAAACCAACTTCTCTTTCTATGTCTGATAGGGTTACCCCTTTGGCCTTCACCTGGACAACCTGCTGCCGGAGGGTTTCAGTCACTTTGGAACGCCACACCATTTTTGCAAAGTTAGTGCAAACTCGAAGGTTAGGCTGCCAGTTAAATAGGATTTGTTGGATAATTAAGGAAATTAGCACCAGGTGCCAGATTAACACCAATAACCTGCAGGTATCTTTTTCATTTATCTGATTTACATTATTATTATGTGCTTTTGAAAAAATTCAATTTATGAAATAAGCTTAAAATACTGCTAGTATACGCATGTTAGGATATAATCACAATGATCTTAACATGTAGGAAATTGTGTTTTTGTTCTCTAATTTTGATCTCCAGGATATATATAGTTATATATATATATATATATATATATATACATACACATTATATATATATATATATATACACAGTATAGTATGTATATATATATATATATATATATATATATATATATACTATTAATTTTTTTTATGTTGTAAAGGCTCAAATATACACATTTTTTTCGTGTTTAAGGGACAATGTGGATATACATGTAATTTGCCATAAGATTTATCATATATACTGTATGTGTGTACTGAAGAATGAGATCCAATTTAGCAGCACCTAAATGTCGTGTAACTCAACACCTTTCACTATACAGCTTTAACACAACAGCATGAATTATTTCTGGGCTAATTAGTTAAAAAGCTATGTGCTTGGCTGAGTGTCTAAATAATTCATTAAATTCATATCTACGTGATGAATTTGGCAAGAGAAAAAAGCAAAAATGTCTTGACAGATGGTATGGAAATCAATAAGCATGTACAATATACAGAGAACTAATAAAACCCAATGTACTGGCTATGGTCAAAAGGAGATAGAAAGTAGCTTTCTGACCATGCTATAATCTAATCTAATATATATAGATAGATATATAATGTATATACACACACAGTGTGGAAAATAAGTATTTGATATACTGCTGATTTTGTAAGGTTTCCCATCTGCAAATAATGGAGAGGTCTATACTTTTTATCATAGGTACACTACAACTGTGACAGAATCAACCAACAAATCCAAAAAATAATATTGTATGATTTTTAAATAATTAATTTGCTTTTTTTGCATAAAATAAGTATTTTATCACCTACCAACCAGCAAGAATTCTGTCTCACAGACTTGTTATTTTTCTTTAAGAAGCCCTGCTACTCTGCACTCATTACCTGTATTAACTGCACCTGATTAAACGCTTTACCTCTATAAAAGACACCTGTACTCACACACTCAATCAATTACACTCCAACCTCTCCACCATGGCCAAGACTAAAGAGCTGTTTAAGAACACCTGAGCCAAAATTGTAGACCCGCACAAGGCTCGGATGGTCTACAGGACAATAAGCAAGCAGCCAGGTGAGAAGGCAACAACTGTTGGCACAATTATTAGAAAATGGAAAAAAAACAAGATGACTGACAATCTTATTCAGTCTGCGGCTCCATGCACTATATTCCCTTGTGGGGTTAGGATGATTCTAAGAAAGGTCAAGAATCAACTAAGAACTACATGGCAAGACCTGGTCAATGACCTGAATTGAGCTGGGACCACAGTCTCAAAGATTACTGTTAGTAATACACTAAGCCATCATGGATTAAAATCCTGCAGGGCATGCAAGGTCCCCATGCTCATGCAAGCACATATCCAGACCCCTTTGAAGTTCACCAATGACCATCAGGATGATCCAGAGGAAGCATGAGAGAAGGTCATGTGGTCAGATGAGACCAAAATAGAACTTTTTGGTATCAACTCCACTTGCCATATTTGGAGGAAGAAGGATGAGTACATGCTCAAGAACACCATCCCAACCGTGAAGCATGGTGGTGGAAACAAAGGGAATTTTGTTTACTTACCGTAAATTCCTTTTCTTCTAGCTCCTATTGGGAGACCCAGACAATTGGGTGTATAGCTTCTGCCTCCGGAGGCCACACAAAGTAATACACTTTTAAAAAAGTGTAACCCCTCCCCTCTGCCTATACACCCTCCCGTGGATCACGGGCTCCTCAGTTTTGGTGCAAAAGCAGGAAGGAGAAAACTTATAAATTGGTCTAGGGTAAATTCAATCCGAAGGATGTTCGGAGAACTGAAGACCATGAACCATAAGAACAAATCAACATCAACAACATGTGTACACAAAAGAACAACCAGCCCGAAGGGCACAGGGGTGGGTGCTGGGTCTCCCAATAGGAGCTAGAAGAAAAGGAATTTACGGTAAGTAAACAAAATTCCCTTTTTCTTTGTCGCTCCATTGGGAGACCCAGACAATTGGGACGTCCAAGAGCAGTCCCTGGGTGGGTAAAAGAATACCTCAATAAAAGGAGCCGAAAATGGCCCCCTCTTACAGGTGGGCAACCGCCGCCTGGAGGACTCGCCTACCTAGACTGGCGTCTGCCGAAGCATAGGCATGCACTTGATAGTGCTTCGTGAAAGTGTGCAGACTAGACCACGTAGCTGTCTGACACACCTGCTGAGCCGTCGCCCGGTGCCGCAAAGCCCAGGACGCACCTACGGCTCTGGTAGAATAGGCTTTCAACCCTGAAGGAAGTGGAAGCCCAGAAGAACGGTAGGCCTCGAGAATCGGTTCTTTGATCCACCGAGCCAAGGTTGACTTGGAGGCCCGAGAGCCCTTACGCTGGCCAGCGACAAGGACAAAGAGCGCGTCTGAACGGCGCAGGGGCGCCGTGCGAGACACGTAGAACCGGAGTGCTCTCACTAGATCCAAAGAGTGCAAATCCTTTTCACACTGGTGAATTGGATTAGGGCAAAAGGAAGGCAAGGAGATATCCTGATTTAGATGAAAAGGGGATACCACCTTAGGGAGAAATTCCGGGACAGGACGCAGAACCACCTTATCCTGGTGAAAAACCAGGAAGGGGGCTTTGCATGACAGCGCTGCAAGCTCAGACACTCTCCGAAGTGATGTGACCGCCACCAGGAAGGCCACCTTCTGAGAAAGACGGGAGAGAGAGACATCCCGCAGCGGCTCAAAAGGCGGCTTTTGAAGAGCCGTCAGAACCCTGTTAAGATCCCAAGGTTCCAACGGACGTTTGTAAGGTGGGACCATGTGGCAAACCCCCTGCAGGAACGTGCGGACCTGCGGAAGCCTGGCTAGACGCTTTTGAAAAAACACGGAGAGCGCCGACACTTGGCCCTTGAGAGAGCCGAGGGACAAACCCTTGTCCATTCCAGATTGTAGGAATGAAAGAAATGTGGGTAAAGCAAACGGCCATGGAGGAAAACCGTTATCAGAGCACCAGGATAAGAAGATTTGCCAAGACCTGTAATAGATTTTGGCGGACGTAGGCTTCCTGGCTTGTTTCATGGTGGCAATGACATCCTGAGATAACCCTGAAGACGCTAGGAGCCAGGACTCAATGGCCACACAGTCAGGTTGAGGGCCACAGAATTCAGATGGAAAAACGACCCTTGTGACAGCAAGTCTGGGCGGTCTGGAAGCGCCCACGGTTGACCCACCGTGAGATGCCACAGATCCGGATACTACGACCGCCTCGGCCAGTCTGGAGTGACGAGAATGGCGCGACGGCAGTCGGACCGGATCTTGCGTATTACTCTGGGCAGCATCGCCAGAGGGGGAAACACATATGGCAGTCGAAACTGCGACCAATCCTGGACCAGAGCGTCCGCTGCCAGAGCTCTGTGATCCTGAGACCGTGCCATGAAGGCCGGGACCTTGTTGTTGTGTCGTGACGCCATGAGATCGACGTCCGGCGTTCCCCAGCGGCGACAGATCTCTCGAAACACGTCTGGGTGAAGAGACCATTCCCCCGCGTCCATGCCCTGACGACTGAGAAAATCTGCTTCCCAGTTTTCCACGCCCGGGATGTGAACTGCGGAGATGGTGGAGCCTGTGACTTCCACCCACTGCAGAATCCGCCCGACCTCCTGGAAGGCTTGACGACTGCGAGTGCCGCCTTGGTGGTTGATGTAGGCGACGGCAGTGGCGTTGTCCGACTGGATTCTGATCTGCCTGCCCTCCAGCCACCAATGGAAAGCCAATAGGGCTAGATATACTGCCCTTATCTCCAGAATATTGATCTGAAGGGACGATTCTATTGGAGTCCAGGTTCCTTGAGCCCTGTGGTGGAGAAAAACCGCTCCCCAACCTGACAGGCTCGCGTCCGTGGTGACCACGGCCCAGGTTGGGGGGAGGAAGGATTTTCCCCGAGACAGAGATGTGGGTAGGAGGCACCACTGAAGTGATGTTTTGGTTGCAAGTGAAAGAGATGTTCTTGTTGAGGGAAGCCGAACTCTTGTCCCATTTGCGAAGAATGTCCCATTGGAGTGGCCGTAGATGGAATTGCGCGAACGGCACTGCCTCCATAGCTGCAACCATCTTCCCCAGGAAGTGCATGAGGCGCCTTAAGGGGTGTGACTGACTCCGAAGAAGTGACTGCACCCCCGCCTGCAGAGAAAGCTGTTTGTCCCGCGGTAGCTTGACTAACGCTGGAAGGGTATGAAACTCCATCCCGAGGTAAGTCAGTGATTGGGTCGGCGTCAACTTGGATTTCGGGAAATTGATGATCCACCCGAACTGCTGGAGAGTCGCCAGAGTGACGGTAAGACTTCGTTGACACGCCACCCGAGAAGGGGCCCTGACTAGGAGATCGTCCAAGTATGGGATCACCGAGTGGCCTGAGAGTGCAGGACCGCCACGACGGATGCAATGACTTTGGTGAAGACCCGTGGGGCTGTCGCCAGGCCGAAGGGCAATGCGACGAACTGGAGGTGTTCGTCCCCGATGGCGAAACGCAGGAAACGTTGATGTTCGGGTGCGATCGGCACATGGAGATAAGCATCCTTGATGTCGATCGATGCTAGGAAGTCTCCTTGTGACATCGAGGCGATGACCGAGCGGAGAGATTCCATCTGAAACCGTCTGGTTCTCACATGTCTGTTGAGCAGCTTGAGGTCCAGAACGGGACGGAATGACTCGTCCTTTTTTGGCACCACGAACAAGTTGGAGTAAAATCCGCGACCACGTTCCTCAAGGGGAACGGGAATCACAACTCCTTCCATCTTTAGAGCGTCCACCGCCTGAAAAAGTGCGTCGGCCTGTGCGGGGGGTGGGGAGGTTCTGAAAAAACGAGCCGTAGGTCGAGAGCTGAACTCTATCCTGTAACCATGAGACAGAATGTCTCTCACCCATCGGTCTTGAACGTGTGGCCACCCGGCGTCGCCAAAGCGGGAGAGCCTGCCACCGACCGAGGATGTGGCTAGATGAGGCCGAGAGTCATGAGGAGGCCGTCTTGGAGGTGGTGCCTCCTGCGGCCTTTTGGGGGCGTGACTTGGACCGCCACGCATAGGAGTTCCTCTGGCCTTTCTCCGGCCGGTTGGACGAAGAGGATTGGGGCTTGGCGGAGGGACGAAAGGACCGAAACCTCGATTGGATTTTTCTCTGCTGAGGTCTCTTAGGTTTGGACTGGGGTAAGGAGGAGTCCTTTCCCGAGGATTCCTTAATAATCTCATCCAACCGTTCGCCAAACAAACGTTCGCCAGAAAAAGGCAAACCAGTTAAGAACCTTTTGGAAGCAGAGTCTGCTTTCCATTCGCGCAGCCAAATGGCCCTGCGGACTGCCACGGAGTTAGCAGATGCCACAGCCGTACGGCTAGCAGAGTCCAGGACGGCGTTCATGGCGTAGGACGAAAATGCTGATGCCTGAGAGGTCAAGGAAGACACATGCGGAGCAGAATTCCGCGTGACAGCATTAATCTCAGTCACACATGCCGAGATTGCTTGGAGAGCCCACACAGCCGCAAAGGCCGGGGCAAAAGACGCGCCCGTGGCTTCATAAATAGACTTCACCAAGAGCTCTATCTGTCTGTCAGTGGCATCCTTCAGGGATGAGCCATCGGCAACAGACACAACGGACCTAGCAGCCAATCTAGAGACTGGCGGATCCACCTTGGGTGAGTGTGCCCAGCCCTTAACGACTTCAGGTGGAAAGGGATAACGCGTGTCAGAGTGCCTTTTAGCAAAACGCTTGTCCGGGACCGCTCTGGGCTTCTGGACAGCGTCCCTGAAGTTAGAGTGATCAAAGAACGTATTGCGTGTACGTTTGGGGAATCGAAATTGGTGTTTTTTCTGCTGAGAAGCCGACTCCTCTACAGGTGGAGGCCGGGGAGAGAGATCCAACACCTGGTTGATGGACGAAATAAGATCATTTACTAAGGCGTCCCCCTCAGGGGTATCAAGGTTGAGGGCGAAGTCAGGGTCAGAGCCCTGAGTTCCCACGTCCGCCTCGTCATCCTGAGAGTCCTCAAGCTGAGATCCAGAGCAGCGTGAGGAGGCCGGGGAAGAGTCCCAGCGAGGCCGCTTAGCCGGTCTGGGACTGCGATCCGGGCAGGAGTCCTCCGCCTGGGACCTAGGGGCTATCCTGGGAGCGCGCTGCGGCGTGGACCGAGAAGGCCCTGGAGGAGACAAACTAACAGGGGCCGGGGCCTGTGAAGAGCCCAGTCTGGACTGCAATGCCTCAAGGAGCTTAGATGACCATTTGTCCATAGACTGTGCAATGGATTGAGAAAGTGACTGAGAGAGTTTCTCCGCGAAAGAGTCCAATGACGGTGACTCTGTCCCTGCAGCCTGCTCAGGAGGAGCAGGGGGATCTACATGAGCCGAGGGGCCCACAAGTGCCCTAGGCTCCGGCTGAGCAAGCGTGGCAGGAGTCGAGCATTGATCACAGTGAGGGTAGGTGGATCCCGCAGGCAACATAGCCCCACAAGAGGTACAGGCTGCGAAAAAAACCTGTGCCTTAGGGGCTTTGCTCCTTGTGGACGACATGCTGTAAGCAATAAGTGTCCCTTAGGAGAGCGACCACTGAGGGTATATGGGAAAGGGTTATACAGCCGTTCCGAATATATATAATATATATATATATATATATATATATATATATCACGGCACCCTAGGGGAACCAGCACCGGGTGACCGGTGTGGCTTACCAACCGCTGGTGTCCTCCAGATTCCCTGTCGTGGGTCCCCCAGAGCTGTAGAGCTGTGCAGCTGCAGCATACACCGGCAGAATGCCAAACATGGCCGCCGGAGCTCTCAAGGGGGGAGTGGAGCCATGGGCGGCGCCGTCAAAAGGCGGGAATCTGGAGGCCCCATAGTGGTCAATGAGAGGGGAGGGGAGACATGCAAAGATGCTCCAGCCCTCTGTCGGTAATCCCGCCCTTACCCCTGACAAGCAGGCCTGGGGGCGGGATTTTTCGCGACTAGGCCGCGATGAAGCCGGGGACTAAATTTAAGGCCGTGCCCGACAAGCAGGCACGGCCGGCGCGGAAGTCCGATGAAAAAACAACGGACGGCGCTACTGGGGAGAAAGGCGACCTCTCTCCCCGTACCGTCCCCCCATGGGGACACAGAGTACCTTGAAGGTGCAGGGCCCGTTCCCTGGGGATGAAAACGCTCCGGTCCAGCAGGTTCCACCAGGGGCTGCGGATGGAGCACGGTCTCAGCAGGTGAATAACCGGTGAGGCTCCCACTTCTCCCAGAGCCGCATAAGGGATGGTGAAGGAGACGGCATGTGGCTCCAGCCTTTGTACCCGCAATGGGTACCTCAACCTTAACAACACCGCCGACATAGTGGGGTGAGAAGGGAGCATGCCGGGGACCCCATATGGGACCTCTTTTCTTCCATCCGTCATACTATGTATGAGAAATCTTTTTTTTTTTTTTTTTTTTTTCATGAGTGGATGTGTGCCTCCTTCCACACAAAGCATAAAACTGAGGAGCCCGTGATCCACGGGAGGGTGTATAGGCAGAGGGGAGGGGTTACACTTTTTTAAAAGTGTAATACTTTGTGTGGCCTCCGGAGGCAGAAGCTATACACCCAATTGTCTGGGTCTCCCAATGGAGCGACAAAGAAATCATATTTTGGGGATGCTTTTCTGCAAAGGGGACAGGATGACAGCACTGTATTGAAAAGAGGATGCATGGGGTCACGTATTGTGATATTTTAGCAAAAAAACTTCCTTCCCTCAGTAAGAGTATTGAGGATGGGTTTGTGGCTGGGTCTTCCAGCATGACAATAACCTAAAATACACAGCCAGAGCAACTAAGGAGTAGCTCTGTAAGAAGCATTTCCAGGTCCTAGAATGGCCTAGCCAGCCTCCAGACCTGAACCCAATAGAAAATCTTTGGAGGCAGCTGAAACACAATGTTTCTCAGTGACAGCCCCAAAGCCTGAAAGATCTGGAGAAGATCTGTATGGAAGAGTGGGCCAAAATCCCTGCTGCAGTTTGTGCAAACTTGGTCAAGAATTACAGGAAACGTCTGACCTCTGTAATTGCAAACAAAAAGGTTTCTGTACCAAATATTAAGTTCTGTTTTTATATTGTATAAAGAAGGGAATTTTGTTACTTACCGTAAATTCCTTTTCTTCTAGCTCCAATTGGGAGACCCAGACGATTGGGTGTATAGCTACTGCCTCCGGAGGCCACACAAAGCATTACACTAAAAAGTGTAAGGCCCCTCCCCTTCTGGCTATACACCCCCCGTGGGATCACGGCTGCTCAGTTTTAGTGCTAAAGCAAGAAGGAGGAAAGCCAATAACTGGTTTAAACAAATTCAATCCGAAGTAACATCGGAGAACTGAAAACCGTTACACATGAACAACATGTGTACCCGAAGAAACCAAAAATCCCGAAGGAAACAGGGCGGGTGCTGGGTCTCCCAATTGGAGCTAGAAGAAAAGGAATTTACGGTAAGTAACAAAATTCCCTTCTTCTTCGGCGCTCCATTGGGAGACCCAGACGATTGGGACGTCCAAAAGCAGTCCCTGGGTGGGTAAAGTAATACCTCAAGTTAGAGCTGCAAAACAGCTCTCTCCTACGAGGAGGCAACCGCCGCCTGCAGGACTCTTCTACCTAGGCTGGCGTCCGCCGAAGCGTAGGTATGCACCTGATAATGTTTGGTGAAAGTGTGCAGACTCGACCAGGTAGCTGCCTGGCACACCTGTTGAGCCGTAGCCTGGTGTCGTAATGCCCAGGACGCACCCACGGCTCTGGTAGAATGGGCCTTCAGCCCTGATGGAACCGGAAGCCCAGCAGAACGGTAGGCTTCAAGAATCGGTTCCTTGATCCATCGAGCCAGGGGCGCCGTGCGGGAAATGTAGATTCTGAGTGCTCTCACGAGATCCAACAAATGCAAATCCTTTTCATACCTATGAACTGGATGAGGACAAAAGGAAGGTAAGGAGATATCCTGATTGAGATGAAAAGAGGATACCACTTTAGGGAGAAACTCCTGAATCGGGCGCAGCACTACCTTGTCCTGGTGAAAAACCAGGAAGGGAGCTTTGGATGACAGCGCTGCCAGCTCGGATACCCTCCGAAGAGACGTGACCGCTACCAGAAAGGCCACTTTCTGTGAGAGCCGAGAAAGTGAAACATCCTTCAGAGGCTCGAAGGGCGGCTTCTGGAGAGTAACTAGTACCCTGTTCAGATCCCATGGATCTAACGGCCGTTTGTACGGAGGGACGATGTGACAAACCCCCTGCAGGAACGTGCGTACCTGAGGAAGTCGTGCTAGACGCTTTTGAAAAAATACCGATAGCGCTGAGACTTGCCCTTTAAGGGAGCCGAGCGATAAGCCTTTTTCCAAACCAGATTGCAGGAAGGAAAGAAAAGTAGGCAATGCAAATGGCCAGGGGGACACTCCCTGTGCCGAGCACCAGGATAAGAAAATCTTCCACGTTCTGTGGTAGATCTTAGCAGACGTGGGCTTCCTAGCCTGTCTCATGGTGGCCACGACCCCCTGAGATAATCCTGAAGAAGCTAGTATCCAGGACTCAATGGCCACACAGTCAGGTTCAGGGCCGCAGAATTCAGATGGAAAAACGGCCCTTGTGACAGTAAGTCTGGCCGGTCTGGTAGCGCCCACGGTTGGCCGACCGTGAGATGCCACAGATCCGGATACCACGACCTTCTCGGCCAGTCTGGGGCGACGAGCAGGACGCGGCGGCAATCGGACCTGATCTTGCGTAGCACTCTGGGCAAGAGTGCCAGAGGGGGAAACACATAGGGCAGTTGGAACTGCGACCAATCTTGTACTAAGGCGTCTGCCGCCAGAGCTCTGTGATCGCGAGACCGTGCCATGAACGTTGGGACCTTGTTGTTGTGCCGGGACGCCATTAGGTCGACGTCCGGCCTTCCCCAGCGGCGACAGATTTCCTGAAACACGTCCGGGTGAAGGGACCATTCCCCTGCGTCCATACCCTGGCGACTGAGGAAGTCCGCTTCCCAGTTTTCTACGCCGGGGATGTGAACTGCGGATATGGTGGAGGCCGTGGCTTCCACCCACATCAGAATCCGCCGGACTTCCTGGAAGGCTTGCCGACTGCGTGTCCCGCCTTGGTGGTTGATGTATGCCACCGCTGTGGAGTTGTCCGACTGAATTCGGATCTGCTTTCCTTCCAGCCACTGCTGAAAGGCTTGTAGGGCAAGATATACTGCCCTGATTTCCAGAACATTGATCTGAAGGGTGGACTCCTGCTGAGTCCACGTACCCTGAGCCCTGTGGTGGAGAAAAACTGCTCCCCACCCTGACAGACTCGCGTCTGTCGTGACCACCGCCCAGGATGGGGGTAGGAAGGACCTTCCTTGTGATAATGAGGTGGGAAGAAGCCACCATTGAAGAGAGTCCTTGGCCGTCTGGGAAAGGGAGACCTTCCTGTCCAAGGACGTCGACTTCCCGTCCCATTGGCGGAGAATGTCCCATTGAAGTGGGCGCAGATGAAACTGCGCAAACGGGACTGCCTCCATTGCTGCCACCATCTTCCCCAGGAAGTGCATGAGGCGTCTTAAGGGGTGCGACTGGCCTTGAAGGAGAGAGTGCACCCCTGTCTGTAGTGAACGCTGCTTGTCCATCGGAAGCTTCACTGTCGCTGAGAGAGTATGAAACTCCATGCCAAGATATGTTAGTGATTGGGTCGGTGACAGATTTGACTTTGAAAAGTTGATGATCCACCCGAAAGTCTGGAGAGTCTCCAGCGCAACGTTCAGACTGTGTTGGCATGCCTCTTGAGAGGGAGCCTTGACAAGTAGATCGTCCAAGTAAGGGATCACCGAGTGTCCCTGAGAGTGCAAGACTGCTACCACTGCTGCCATGACCTTGGTGAAAACCCGTGGGGCTGTCGCCAGACCAAATGGCAGGGCTACGAACTGAAGGTGTTCGTCTCCTATAACGAAGCGTAGAAAACGCTGGTGCTCTGGAGCAATCGGCACGTGGAGATAAGCATCTTTGATGTCTATTGATGCTAGAAAATCTCCTTGAGACATCGAGGCAATGACGGAGCGGAGGGATTCCATCCGGAACCGCCTGGTTTTCACGTGCTTGTTGAGCAGTTTTAGGTCCAGAACAGGACGGAAAGAGCCGTCCTTTTTTGGCACCACAAATAGATTGGAGTAAAAACCCTGACCTCTTTCCTGAAGAGGAACAGGGATCACCACTCCCTCTGCCCTTAGAGAGCACACCGCTTGCAGAAGAGCATGGGCGCGGTCGGGATGTGGGGAAGTTCTGAAGAACCGAGGCGGAGGACGAGAACTGAACTCTATCCGGTACCCGTGAGACAAAATGTCTGCTACCCACCGGTCTTTGACCTGTGGCAGCCAAATGCCGCAAAAGCGGGAGAGCCTGCCACCGACCGAGGATGCGGAGAGAGGAGGCCGAAAGTCATGAGGCAGCCGGCTTGGAAGTGGTTCCTCCGGCTGCTTTCTTTGGACGTGAGTGAGTCCGCCAGGAATCTGAGCTCCTCTGCTCCTTCTGAGTCCTTTTGGACGAGGAGAATTGGGTCCTGCCCGAACCTCGAAAGGACCGAAACCTCGACTGTCCCTTCCACTGCTGAGGTTTGCTTGATCTGGGCTGGGGTAAGGAAGAGTCCTTACCCTTGGACTGTTTAATGATTTCCGCCAATTGCTCACCAAACAGCCTGTCTTGAGATAATGGCAAACTGGTTAAGCATTTTTTGGAAGCAGAATCTGCTTTCCATTCCTTTAACCATAAGGCTCTGCGTAAAACCACCGAGTTGGCGGACGCCATTGACGTACGGCTGGTAGAATCCAAGACCGCATTGATAGCGTAAGTCGCAAACACAGACATTTGTGAGGTCAAGGACGTCACTTGCGGCACTGATGGACGTATGATCGAGTCCACCCGCGCCAGACCAGCTGAAATAGCTTGGAGTGCCCACACGGCTGCGAATGCTGGAGCAAACGACGCGCCGATAGCTTCATAGACAGATTTCAACCAAAGGTCCATCTGTCTGTCATTGGCATCTTTAAGTGAAGCCCCATCTTCCACTGCAACTATGGATCTAGCCGCAAGCCTGGAGATTGGGGGGTCCACCTTTGGACACTGGGTCCAGCGTTTGACCACGTCAGGGGGAAAGGGATAACGTGTATCCTTAAGACGTTTGGAGAAACGCTTATCTGGATAAGCATGGTGTTTCTGGACTGCTTCTCTGAAGTCCGCGTGGTCCAGAAAAGAGCTCAATTTACGTTTGGGATACCTAAAATGGAATTTTTCCTGCTGTGCTGCTGCCTCCTCCGCTGGAGGGGAAATATCCAGCAGTCTATTGATGGCCGCTATAAGATCATTCACCATGGCGTCACCATCAGGGGTATCCAGGTTTAGAGCGGTCTCAGGATTAGACTCCTGATCACCTAGTTCTGTCTCATCATACAGAGAATCCTCTCGCTGAGACCCTGACCAGCGTGATGACGCCGAGTGTCTCTCCCAGCGAGCTCGCTTAGGCTGCCTGGGACTGTCGTCCGAGTCAGAGCCTTCAGCCTGTGATGCCTGGGACCCCCTTGGAGCACGGATTAGTTCCAACTGAGGGGGACCGGGGAACATTGAATCAGCAGTGCCCATGGTCTGAGTGACCGGCCTGGACTGCAAGGTTTCTAGAATTTTTGTCATAGTCACAGACATCTTATCAGCAAAAACTGCAAACTCTGTCCCCGTCACCGGGACAGGGTTCACAGGCGTCTCTGCCTGGGCCACTACTAGCATAGACTCCGGCTGACGAAGTGGCACAGGGACCGAACATTGCACACAATGGGGGTCAGTGGAACCTGCCGGTAGATCAGCCCCACATGCGGTACAGGCAGCATATGAAGCCCGTGCCTTGGCACCCTTGCTTTTTGCGGATGACATGTTGTTGTCTCCTCAGAGCAATATAGGGGTATAAGCCAAGAAGCGACCGTACAGTGCAATATATATATATGTACAAACAAAAGTACACAAAAAACACTGTGGCACTAGTGGGGTCAGCACTTAGGTGCTGCTTACCGCCCGCTTAATAGCGGGTGTGTGGTCGCCAGAATCCCCTGTCTGGGTCTCCCAGGGCTATGTCCGTTCTCCAGCTCAGACTGCGTGCAGGAATGGCTGCCGGCGTCCTGTGAAGAGGGGCGGGCCGTGGGCGTGTGCAGACAACGAGCGGGAAACTGGCGTCCCACTGTGCCCAGTGAGAGGGCTGGAGTATGTAAATAAGACTCCAGCCCTCGGCGCTGACTATTGTACAGCGTCTCTCCCCTTCCCTGACTGACAGGGCTGGGGGCGGGAACGAACGTAACTAGGCCGCGAAGTCCCCGGCGCACCACAAGTCTCAGCCGCGCCGCAGGGCGGCCGGCGCTGTAGTTCCCCACACATAAACTCACTCAGCTAAGCTGCAGTGAGTAAAACCCAGGCGCGCAGCGCTACTGTCCCCGGCGCACTAGAACACCCAGCAACGCTGGAGTGTGTCTGTGCCTGTCTGTACGGGGACACAGAGTACCTGAATGTTGCAGGGCCTTGTCCCTGACGGTACCCAGCTCCGTATCCAGCAGGATCTCCGGGTCTGTGGACGGAGCCCGGCCTCAGAGTCTGGAGGCCGGTAAGATCCCACTTCACCAGAGCCCTCAGGGGGATGGAGAAGGAAAACAGCATGTGGGCTCCAGCCTCTGTACCCGCAATGGGTACCTCAACCTTAACAAACACCGCCAACAAGAGTGGGGTGAGAAGGGAGCATGCTGGGGGCCCTTTAAAATGGGCCCTCTTTTCTTCCATCCGATATAGTCAGCAGCTACTGCTGACTAAACAGTGGAGCTATGCGTGGATGTCTGACCTCCTTCGCACAAAGCTTGAAAACTGAGCAGCCGTGATCCCACGGGGGGTGTATAGCCAGAAGGGGAGGGGCCTTACACTTTTTAGTGTAATGCTTTGTGTGGCCTCCGGAGGCAGTAGCTATACACCCAATCGTCTGGGTCTCCCAATGGAGCGCCGAAGAAATACTTATTTTATACAATAAAAATTACATGAATTATCATACGCTGTGATTTGCTGGATTTTTTTTTTGTGGATTCTTTCTGTCACAGTTGCAGTCTACCTATGATAAAAATGACAGACCTCTCTAATCACACCTGAAACCAGAAAAAAAGGGAAGAAATTGATGCAATCTTTGCATTGTATTTCTGTGAGCCACACCAAGCATGGAGACCATAAATATATGAAGAGAACTGTCTGAGAACTTGATAACCAAAATTGGAGAAAATATCGACAATCTCAAGGTTACAAGACCATCTCCACAGATCTTGAGGTTCCTTTGTCCATCAAGAAGTTTACAACTCATGGCAGTGTAGCTAATCTCCCTGGACATGAACAGCAGAGAAAAATTGATAAAAGGTTGCAACGTAGGATTTTTTCAGATGGTGGATAAGCAGCCCCAATCAAGTTCCAAAGAAATTCAAGCTCTCCTGCAGACTCAGGGTGCATCAGTGTCAGCACGAACTATCCAATCAAATGAAATGCTGCAGCAGTAGAACCAGGAGGACTACCTGCTGACACAGAGAGATAAAAAAGCTAGACTGCAGTTTGCGAAAATGTACGTGAGCCAAATTCCATCTGGGAAAGCATCTTTTGAATAGATGAGACCAAAATAGAGCTTTTTGGTAAAGTACATCATTCTACTGTTTACATAAACTGGAATGAGGACTACAAAGAGAAAAAAACACAGTACATACAATCAAAAGTGGTGGAGATTCAAAGATGTTTTGGGATTGTTTTGGTGTCTCGGACATTGGGTGCCTTGACTGTGTGCAAGGCATCTGAAATCTGAAGACTACCAGAAGATTTTGGGTTGCAATGTAGTGCTCAGTGTCAGAAAGCAAGGTTTAGATCCTAGGTCATGGTCTTCCAGCAGGATAATGACCCCAAACATTCTTCAAGAAGCAACCAGATATGGATAGAAACAAAGCGCTGGAGAGTTCTAAAGTGCAATCCCAAATCCAAGAAGACGTGATATTGGAGTAGCACTCACCGTCCTTGTATATAAAATTTAAATTCTTTACTAATAAATTCATCTTAAAAAGCATGAACATAGGGAGTAGCTGGAACACAACGGACGACGGCCGTTTCGTGTACCTCAACACAACTCCAGGTGGGACAATTTTGTCAGGTTCATTTTTGGAGTTTTGTGTGAAATTATGTCGAATTTGTCTTTAGTTTTTTTTGTGTTGTTCCAATACACACAAAGAAAATAAATATGTGTACGCCAAACCATGTAATTCCAATAATTTTCTTGGAGAGTATTTCATTTTCTGGAATAATTTTAAGGATGCACTTTCAGCCATGAGTGAACATGTCTCTTGAATGAAGGTCCCTACAATAGTCAGCATTATTCCAAATAAAGTAAAAAATAAAATAATATACCTTCTTTAACAGTTACAGAGAGGACAGCTGAGCTCTCCAACCCTTGATGGTCTTTTACAGTCAAACGAAAGTGGTAGGTACCAATCTGAAGATTAGAGACAACGGCCACTGGTTTATCACTCTCCTGTATAGTAACCACAGACGGCCCACTGAAACAACACACAAGGATATAGCTTAGATGAAAAACACATTTGTGAATGTCTTTATTTCTATGTACATATAGATAATAATAATAACAACAACATAACATAATGTTAATAGTGATGTTATCAATACTGTCTATGATGAAGAGGAAGTGAATTGTACAAACGGAGGTCAATTAATATTGAGCCTCAGTTGAAGCTATATTTTGGGAGAAGTTCCTGCAGTATAGCACTGAAAGGCTGATTTTTGCCAATATATAGGCACACCAAAGACAACGTCTGCAAGGAGTTTGTATGTTCTCCCCATGTTTGCTTGCGGTCTCCGGTTTCCTCCCACACTCCAAACACATACTGATAGGGAATTTATTTTGTGCGTCCCAATGGGCGATTTATGAGTGCAGTGCTGTGCTACATAAGTGAGTAAAATAAAAAAAAATATATACATAAATAAATACACTGGCATACAAAGCCAATAGGCTTCGAGTATTACAAAAATAAAGTAATAGAATAGCACAGTCTTATGGTATTTCAACTAGCAATAAAAAGGTATGCCAGAACATTCTTGCTTATGCCAAAAGTACAAACTTATCCAAAAGGCCAAGAACCTAAAAAGTATTACTTCTTTGGTGTTCTTTGATAATTCAACCAACTAATGTTCATACAATGGCTGTTCATGAAATGGCTTCTCTCTAAGAATGTTCAGAAAAATCTGGAAAAATGTCAGGGCCTATAGGGCTTGACAGGCAATGACAAAGCAAGTTACATACTGTGCGTTTCTGACTATAAGACGCACTTTTTATCAAGACAACGTCTTGCTAAAATTCATGTGCGTCTTATAGTACACAATCAGTAAGGTCAGCCGTTTCAGACCTCCCTGACTGCTTCCTTTTATCACATGATCCAGAAGAACAATGAGGTTGTCTCTGTGCTGATGGAGAGTGATGTGATAGCCCGACATTGAATGCAGATGAAAGGTGAGGTTTTTTTCATTGCGTTTCAAAGTGATCCTCACTACTTCAGGAAAACCAACAGGTACAAAACAATGAAAGTAAGGCCGGTTTCAGACGTCCGTGTTTAATCAGGTATTAGTCACAGGCATGGTTATGGTCATACGTGTGTCACACGTGTGTCACATGTGTGACATCCGTGTTTGCATACATGTGACAAGTCCCGGAGAAAACACGGGTCTGTGAAATAAAATTATTTTCCATATGTACCTGTTTTCTTATATGCTGCCTCACGCTCACGACCGCCGCTCATTATATTTATCGATTATTCACCGCACTGAGGACCTGAAAGCCGGAGCATCGCGGGGACAGTGCCGGGCACAGCACCGCCGAGGACAGCACCGCGGGGTAGGTCAGTATTCTGCAAGCACAGTGACATCCAGGAGGTCATCGGAGTTCCCAATGAACTCTAATGATATCCTGATGACCCCCGCGACACCCGCGCTACAGCTTCACAGGTTCATGAGAGTTCATTGGGAACTGTGATGAGCCCCCAATGCTGTCCCCGCGATGCTCTGGCTTCCAGGCTCTCACTACACACACACACACACACACACACACACACACAATGCTTTATACTACTGTATGTTTCAGCTTATATAAGAGTTTTTCCAAACTAAGCACATCCTCTTACTTTCTTAGAAATCATAAACAGACAAACAAATGTGGCCATATACCTTATGTTTTCCCATTTATATGAGACAATTCCATGGTCATCTCTACTTCTACTACCATCCAATGTCGTGAAGTCCACTGGAAAAATGATTTCTTCATCAGGACTTGTCTCTGCAACTGGCGGACTGTTACTCTCTATGGAAAAAATTAGAAGCAATAGAATTCTGCTCCGTCATCACTATATTGCTGAGACAGTACATAGGCAATGTGAAACCATGGTAGGTTGGTAACTGCATAGATGTGTTCTTTTATAGTTGTTGTGTGTATGTAGTGCGTTTTTTAAAAGTTGAGTGACCACTATTTGTGTACAGCACTGTGGAATATATTGGAAATATACAGAAACAGATGAGAAATAAATACTAAATACCGTAGTGTAAATAGATCATAGAAGTTCCTTATCTGTAAAAACAGTTATGCAAATGTAACGCCCCTGCAACTGGGTCATTACAGGTATTAAATGTTACCCCATTTTTCCCGGGTAGGAGGAGAAGAGTCCACACACACACACTGGCAGGAAGGAGTTAAAAATTCTTCAGCATGTAGTTTTAGCCTGCATGACTGACTCATCCTGTCTCCTTAAGGAGCAGGTGTGCAGGTCCCCATGACAACCTGATGGGAGGGGGGCCTGAAATGAGGAGTGAAGTGCAGAGCAGGCAGAAAAGTTTAGCAGAACTTATAGGCTGCAAGAGAGTGCTGACCTCCAGAGACAGCTCCTGATGAGGAGATGCCACGAGACCAGGGCTGATAACATCTGAGGAAGGGAATGGAGCTGTGGACTAGGGGATCTTTGGAGAATTATGTACCCGGTGGCGGTTGGTGTTATGCTACCGGAAGAGAGAGAGACGGAATGGCGGCGGGTCCCCAAGATGCTCCATGCCACGGGGATAGCATTAACGCACTGAAAGAGAGGGACCCCCAGATCACTCCACCGGACCCTTCCTCCTACCTGCCCGGGACCGACCAGAGGCTACAGGCGGCGAGGACCAGCACCCGGGTGCGATGTAAAACGGACTTTAAATAAACAGAAACTGGAACCCGCACTCCGTGACTGGTGTGAGTAATGCCGCCGCCTTGTGCCCCCGGTATCCCTGAGGACTGTTGCCCTGGGTCTCATTAACCTCCCGGGGCTCCCCTGATCCACCCGTGGGGA
Source organism: Anomaloglossus baeobatrachus (assembly GCF_048569485.1). Classification (NCBI taxonomy): domain Eukaryota; kingdom Metazoa; phylum Chordata; class Amphibia; order Anura; family Aromobatidae; genus Anomaloglossus; species Anomaloglossus baeobatrachus. The sequence continues at coordinate 217,013,037 of NC_134358.1, read as the reverse complement.
GCGATTCCATCTAGCTGCTTATAACACCTGCCCCGGAGAAAGACTGTGCAGCGGTGGCTGAACACCTGGCCACATACTACGAGTGGCGCTGCTAGCATCCCCCGTCCCCGTCTCGTTTCTTGGGGGAGAGCGGTGGCAGAGGAGGCAGAGACCTCAGTGGCCGCCGTGAGCGATGGCAAGCTCCCCAGGAACCCCGTTACCCTCCTTCCACCCCCCTTGTCACACCGGATTGGCTGTCAGACTTTCCTTTTATTGAAACCCGCCGGGGTCACAGAAGCCGGGTCGGGCCACTCACAGCCTGACCCCGAATACCACCGGCCCGGTGACCGTGCCATCCCTGCAGGCCCCGGCGCAGGCGTTTCACAAATATAGCATGTGAACTCTGTCTTGAAGGTGTTGAAATAAAAATGCCCTTTTTTCATGATACCATGGCCTGCAGTATCTCACAACTTGTCTCCTATAGAGCACATCTGGGACATTATTGGTTGGGAACTGCGAAGGGAGCTACCAGCAGTGGATCTTGATGATTTGTGTATCCAAGTGCATTTAGCGTGGTAGAACATTCCATAGATAACCATAAATAATTTCATTTATAGCAGCCAAATGGCCAGTGCTAGTATTTCTGTGTGTGGCGTTTATGCTCAATATTGAATAATTTGAGAAGTTTTGAAAAATGTACTTCTATTTTAAAATAAAAAAATATATAGTATTTACATACATTTTGTATATTGTACAAGGTTTATTGGGTTAGATAGTACACCTACCAGCGCCCACAATCACAGTGACTTGAGCAGTAGATTGTTGGTTGGAGGAATCAGTCACTGTCAGCTGAAAGTTATATTCTCCGGCCTCCATCGCTGTAGCTTGAAGGTAGGGAGAGTGCACGCCCTTTATAATACAAGAGGTACAAAACTTTGTAAGACTAGTAAAAACTATCTAATGGAACGACATTTCATATAATTGCTGATAGCAGTGTACAGTATCCTAGTAAATTGAGTAATTGCTGGTACATGTTCTGGTTGATTCTATATATAATCAATACATTTTACATTTAAAATTTTAAAATAGTTCTTTTTTTAACAATACCAATGCTGCTACTGAGTAAAGGCTATGTATACTTTTGCAGCCATTTTTACCATAGCCTGCCATTAATGTGTCCAGACCATAATGTCTCCATGTTTGCATACTCCAAATAAAGCTATATGTAATGTGATTGCAGTTGTGTTGCCATATTCATCTATAGCAATGAGCTAAGATTGAACTTTACACAGTGTATTTACTTTGTACCCATGAACACTTATAGGTCTGCATAGGAGCTGCATTTTAATGAAAGCTATTTACAAATTATGTAGTATATAAATGCAATTTATCTGGAAAAGTGTGGTTATAGGTCCTCGGGCAACCTGAACCCCCCGATCCGGTTGCGATCCCGACCCCTGCGACTGCGATCGTTCCGCCCCTGGTTATATACACAGACTGAATGCTGTACGGCTTGTGGATACCCTTGTAGAGCTTCCCTTATTGAAATCTACAGTTTTAATAGGATAAAGATATTGATGGTATAAAACGTCTGCGTGTGGCTCTCACCAGTCATCAGGGTGGTGCTGAAGCGCTGACTAGTCATGATGTCTTTGAACGAGATGTCACTCAAGGTAATGTGGGTGTACATACATCAAGGAGAGAACAAATACTCAGAGTTGTAGCACCGCCTAGATGACACGCCGCTCACATCAGTGGTATTTTGCCGGAAAGCCAGATCCAGCACAAATGCGTTTCAGTTCCATTCTTTTCCTATGGACTCGCGGCAAGATGCAGTCACATGTCTGTATTTATTACCCACTCCTGGTTTTGCCTTACAAATACTGAGGTAAAAAACTCACCAAATACTGAATGTGTGAATGTGGCCTTAAACTGCTAATTTCAAAAAGGGAACCCCTGCCAAAGTATTTGAGCCTTATAGCATCCTGTATTTTTTTGCTGATAGGTTCCCTTAAATATTTTTATAAGGTTTTGTTTACACAGTTTTTTTTGCCCTTTTTATTAGCGGTATTTATTAGGAGCATTCTTCAAAGTATGCCTCTGATATAAGCCACTGTACATCGGCCTTAGATTCCCATTGCAAAAAAAAAAATCTGTGCTTTCATGTACAATCATTTATAGAACTTTTTATTACTATAAATGTTATAATATTTTCTCACTTTTGTCTTAGAAGAATGATAATATATCTGCATGAGAGATACAATGTACTCATATAATGCTGCCTATTAAATAAACCTGACAAATCCATTAAACTTACCTTCATGGCCATCACCTTTCCGGTACTACTGGGGCTTAAGGACCACTCATAGCTGATGATCTGGTGGTCATCACTGCTCAGATTTCCATTTAGAGAGATGTGATTTTGTGGAAGGGTTATGAGCTGATTCGGTCCAGCGTAGGCAATGGGTGGGTGGTCCACAACCTTGTTCACAATGACATAGGCTTCAGTAGAGTTTGTAGCTCCATCAGAATCAGCCACGGTTATCCTGAAAGTAAGAATTAAAACTAAAAAGGACACAACAATGCTCCTAGGGTAAAACAATGTCCAACATGGAACATTGAAATTAGCACTATATTTCTAAGCATTTTGTGGCCTATGCACCAATCTCTTCTTTGATCTATAGAAGTGATATCGTTTTCATATATAGTTTAAAGGGAACCTGTCATCAGAAATTTTGCTTTCAACCTAAATGTTTCCCCCTCTGCAGCTCCTGGGCTGCATTCTAGCAAGGTTCCTGTACTTTTTGTGGCCCCTTTTAAACCAAATTAAATACTTTATAAACTTGTACCTTTTGCTATGTAAATTTTGTAAATCGTCCATGGGGGCGGGCTCTCTGCTGACCGTTGCTGTTCCTCCAGCAGATTTACGCCGCCCCCCAACACTGAATTTCATATCTCAGGACGCTGCCCCTGGGCGCCCGTGGTACCGCGCATGCGCTGTGCGACTGTAGTGGGACTGTGCACTGTGTGCATGTGTGACCGCTGGTGACGTTTTGCGCAGGCACGAGGTTATGGGCGGCGCTGTGAGTGTCATCAGCAAGTGCCGCCCATAACCTCTTGACCGCACTTTCCCCTCTTCCTCCAGCGTAGTGCGCAAGCGCTTGCTGGCCAGATGACCCGACGTCACCTCTTTCCAATCTTGCCCTGCTGCAGGGTAAGATGGGAAGGAGGTGATGTCAGGTCATTTGGCCGGCGAGCGCTTGCGCAGAGCGCTGGAGGCAGTGGGGGAAAGCGCGTCCACGAGATTATGGGCGGGCACTTGCGATGCAATCACAGCGCCGCCCATAATCTCGTGCTTGTGACACATGTCACCAGCGATCCTGGCGTGGGCGGCACCTCGGGCGCAGTGGGCGGCTTCCTGATAGATGAAATGGAGCGTGGGGGGACGGCGTCAATGTGCTGGAGGAACAGCAACGGTCAGCAGAGAGCCTGCCCCCATGGACGATTTACAAAATGTACATAGCAAAAGGTACAAGTTTATAAAGTATTTAATTTGGTTTAAAAGGGGCCACAAAACGTACAGGAACCTTGCTAGAATGCAGCCTAGGAGCTGCAGAGGGGGAAACTTTTAGGTTTCAAGCTAAATTTCTGATGACAGGTTCCCTTTAAACTTCTTATTACTTATGAAAGGAAAACTTTATTTATACAACTAGAAACATTCAAAATCCCGTCCTGTTTATATGATACTGATCTGTCAAATGGAGCCATAGGATAATGTGGGCCTATACTGTGTCTCTGTGTCCACTGATTCCATATTATGCTATATAACATCTGTGACATAGTGCATCGAATGCCGCATAATGCATATATTCCCATAGAGAAGCATTGCCTTACTGCAGTCTCTATATGTTAGCACATGTAGTCCCTAGAAGTCCGCAATAGTTCATTAGCCATAGTAAGACCCTGTGAGCATGGTATATGTATACCAATTAAAGAGATCCTGTAGGTAAATGGCATTTCAATTCCACAATTCCACCTGATTGCCTTACGTAAAAGGAGGCTACTGGGAGAAAATGAACTTTATTCCTCCCAGTAGCTGCTGGCTTTCAGCTATACCGGTGTGCCTCGAGCAGCTACAGTCACATCTCAGTACCTAATGAATGACACACCCCAGGAGCAGAACCAGCTGTCAATCAAATTACAACTACACCTGTAGCCGCTCTGGCACACCTCTATAACTGAATACTGGCGGCTTCCAAGAGGAGCCAAGTTTATTTTCTCCAGGTAGCTAACCTTTCAGTAAGGTGGCCGGACAGCATTGTAACGCTACTAACCTGCAGACTAAAGGGTACTTTACACACTGCGACATTGCTAGCGATCTCGTTAGCGATGTGAAATTCTAGATCGCAAGTGCGATCATTTGAGATTGCACATAGGTCATTTTACGCATGTGCGATCTCGAAAGATCGCACGTGCAATCTAGAATTTCACATCGCTAACGAGATCGCTAGCGATGTCGCAGTGTGTAAAGTACCCTTAACTCTATATCTGCAGGTTAATAGTGTTTGTGGACATGGCAAATTCCCTTTAACTGTACTGTTACAAATGGGAAATGGGAACAGGAAAATGCAGCATTCACGTCAGCCTATGCTATGGCATGAGGTAAACTGTAATCTACCTCAGACGTTTTGTACACAGTGAGGTTGGGTGGGTTTTTCCATGATGTCACTAGGATAATACAATCACATTGAATGAGGAGAGCTGAGTGCCAGGGCCCCAGTGGTGTTGGATTGGCACTGCTTCTCCCTCACACTTTCCCTCATGGCTCTTGGTCAGGTGTTAGGCATGAACACAAATATCAAAAAGAGTTATGTATGATGCAGCATACAGCTAGTCTGCATGCCCGACACCGCTAGGCTAACACACACCCTTGTACGAAGTCCATCAAAAGCAGAGCCGGCAGCAGATATCAGATTACAATCTGGTTTCTTTCCTAGTTTATTTACAACACTGAGTCCATGAAAAATGTCAGCTTGTACAAGGCTTTATATTACGATTCTCAGTTATCCAGCATATAACAGAAATAAATACGCCTCTCTGTGCTTATGGTAGCACATTTATTTTCTTCCACAGAGTGTAGTGTCATTAATTAATGAATTGTTTATTGCTAATTAACATGTCTCTTCTGTGCGGGCAGATGAAGCATCTTAACCCTTTTGTGTGCCCGCGAGGGAATACATATACACTTGTGGGGAATAAATGACAGGAAAAAATCTACTCCATTCCATTGTAGGCCGCAGCCTTTTTTTTTGCTTTGGATGAACTAAAACTCAAACAAGTTCACCATGCAAGGAAAAAACTGACTGGAGCTTCATACCACTGTTCTAAACATTGGTAGAGGTCCTCGAGATTAAACTTAGTAATGCCTTAAATCGGTTTTCCGACCTTCAAATGACAAATCTGCAGTCATTCTATATAACTGCAGACTTGTCAATCCTCACATTGGGAGCACCGCGTTCTGTGAGCATTTTCTGGTGTCATCACCAGGATCTGTATGCATAATCTCAACCAGAATCCGCAAAATATACCTCCATTGAGCGTGCCAGAAACAGTCTAGTCTGATTCTGTCCAGGAGTGTACATATCACATACTTGTGGTCACGTGACCACCATTCCTGGATCTGATACCGAACAGTGCACACAATATGGGGGTTCACAAGTCTGAAGTTACATAAAGATGTGGTTTTAAACCAAACAACCCCTTTAAGAGGGAAACCTTTTTCAGCAACAGCCTCTGATCATATCTCTGCCATTATAAAGCCGAGTAGCTAACACTATAAACAATATATAAATATAATTGATATAGATAATAATATCTAGGGATCATGTCATATGATGAATGCTGCCCGAACCATGAGCAGCATGAATCCGACCAGCTTCTTCATTCAAAGAAAACTGTAATTGAAAGTGTGACCACGGATGAAGTGACTAATCCATGACGTACGTCCCCTTCCGGTTATCCCACCGCCTAGCTAGGCTGACAGGTCCATATGTGTCAGGCTGAGTGGAAGCGGAGAAGGTGACAGGAACATAACTCAGGGACAAGTCACCTCACTCTTGACATGTTTGTAAGAAAAGAGCAGATTTCTAATTCATAACATCATGGTTCTCTTCAAAGAGGACATGCCAGGTTTAAAAAAATGTAAAAAGTAGGAAAAATAAATGCAAACCCTGGCCGCGTTTGTCCAGATGAAAGGTCTTTTTTAATAAAATGTGGGCTGAATTTAGTTACATTCTTTATATGGTGCATAACCGTGCAGCTTAGTATATACTATATCTGTAGATTTAGCCACCTATGTTGTACTTTACAAGTCTATACTCACCAGCAAAGTTTAACCAAGCAAGACCCAATGGTAAATCATACTACCAACCAGTATCCAATACAGCATTGCCAAAGATTTCTTACACCGCATTACTTTTCACTGCTATATGTTATAGTATAATTCATGATAAACCAAGACTAACTGATGTAGAAGGTTTAGGCCTTACCTAAATGTATAGTTTCCAGGTACCAGGTTGGACAAATGTAGAATTGGATTATCCCCTCCAGTCTTCATTTCTTGTAATGACCCTTCAGTCTGTTCCCAATGATATGCTACTATTGTATCATCGTCTGTGCTTTCTGCATTGGAATCAGAAGAGAATGGGAGATTTTCCACAAAGTTTATACACCTATTGCAATACTGGGATGCTTGGTGAATCATGTGCACTAGTGTCATTAACAAAAACGTTAGATTTTCATCATATAAGATCTAAATGAGCAAATAATGACATTGAGGTTATAGAGTCTGAGACAAAATAAGTCTGCAAATATCTCCTGTGATAAGAATAGCCAGAGCACTTACGGCTTGCATCAATGAAGGCAGATGTCGTGGGCAGCCACACGTGCTGTGCTCTCGGAGACACAACTGCAGTCGGAGGACGATTGATTCTGACAGCTTCAGAAATGAAGGGAAACAGTTTGTATCAATTATTTTTGTTTAATTGGCTATTTGCATTTTATATTTTTACACAATTACAAACAATGGGTGAATATGTGTGGGATTTTACAGGATCCAGTACAAGGAATCATTTCAATACTCTGAGACTGTTGTATACACATCACAATAGATAAACTATTGCTGCTGTTTATATTTCACATAGGATACAATTCAACAGATGTATATCCATCACATAAGTTATACTGAAAGTGTGCTGGACATACATCACATAGGACATACTGAGACTCTGCTATAACATCACATAAGAGACACTAAGACTGCTGCATACATCACATGGGAGACAATAAAACAGCTGTGTGAATCACATAGGATACACTGAGCCTGCTGTATACATCATGTAAAATACATTGAGCCTCCTGTAGATACATCAAATAGGATACGTGAGACTGCCGTATACAGTGTGTCCACCCATATCCTGTCCACCGCCATTAACTTGAGAACGGTGGCAGCTATAGGCATAGAAGTGGTGGCTAGGTATAGTAAGGTAGCGATACGCTACGCATTGAAACCACCTATAGCGCCACCTGGTGGAAAACAACAGAGTTAGCATTTTTATCTTGAAAACGGAACGAGATAGAGAAAAATGTGAATTACAAAGTTGCAGGGTATCGTCAATTCAATACGAATCAACACCTTGTGTACAGAAATGCTATGATATGAAACCCATGACCCCCCCCAAAACATTGAATGCTGGTCATGCATATGGTGCTCATTTAACTTTAATGCTCAAAGTGGCCACCGTCAGCTGCAATGCACATCTGGACTCTGGACAGCATACTGAATCTTGCTGCACGTTGTGCAATATGGTAGGTGACACGTTTGCACAAGAATCTGTGATACGTCGTAGGTCCTGCAATGTTGGTGGAGGGGTCGCATACACCTGCTGTTTGATGTGACCTCCCTCACAGAAAGAAGTCCAATGGGGTCAGGTCAGGTGAGCGTGGAGGCCACTCAACGCAGCCACCATACCTAATGACTTGTAGGAAGGTTTCCATGAGGTATCGCTTCACGTCCGCAGCCTTGTGAGTTTTCCACGTTCTAATCAAAGCATTTCTGTATGCAAGGTGTCGAATCGTATTGAATTGATGATGCCCTACAACTTTGTAATTCACTTTTTTTCTCTATCTCATTCCGTTTTTGAGATAAAAATGCTAAGTCCGTTGTTTTCCACCAGGTGGTGGTAAAGGTGGTTTCATTGTGTAGCACATGGCTACTTTACTATACCTAGACACCACTTATATGCCTATAGCCTCCGCCATTCTCAAGTTAATGGCAGTGGACAGGATATGGGTGGACACACTGTATACATTAAGTAGGGGACATGCGATTGTTGTATATACAGTATATTATAGAAGAAATAGGAGACTGCTGTATACATCATACAATATACTGAAGCAGCTATATATACACTCAACTAGACTCTGGAGAGGCAGAGCTGTGGTACTACAGAGTTGCAATGGAGACAGTGGGATAATAAGGAGTGCACATTAAATTCGCCCACAAAGAATGTGCTGATGCTGGCAATGGCCAGTGTCGGACTTAATACACTGTTGCATGTGTTGCGGCAGCATTCAGTACAGAATGCTATACGAGCGCAAAGTTCTCGACAGAGAAATTAGAAGTCCGGTGGCTGGAATAATTACATTGGCATGATCACTATGCAATACAGCACTGCGGCCCACTTTAAATCTAAAGTCAACAGCCATCTTGGGCCACAGGCTGGACACCACTGCTCTATTATATCAAGCTTTTTCTTGTAATTTTATTTATTGCTATTATTTAAAAAGGTTCATTACTATATGTCATTGAGTACAAATATAATTTAAAAACAATCGCTATATTTTACATACTTGTACCCCACTGAACAGCTATTCCTTCTTGTGCAGACTGTATGCTGAACATATTGTGCAATGTGGTATACTAATATTGTATATGGTAACTGTACAAACACAATAGGGACTGCATGATACATTTTATGGAGGACTGGTTTTAGACATGGAGAACTGAGATGATTACATTACTGGAATACAGATGCAATTTGATTGACTTTATCAATAAAAATGTGATTTTTACCTGGCTTTACAGTAATGTTAACAAATCCTTCTCCGGCCACATTTTCTTGTGAAACAGATATTCTTAGTCTATACAGTCCTGCTGTAAGCTAAAACAGAAAAATAAAAAAAGGTTTGAAAACACAAATGAGACTGTAGCTTAACATGACATTTAGAGTTCATATTTTGTTGGTTGTCCTTATGGCAAAAATCAGAATTGATGACCCTAATTCATCAATATTGGTGTTCTTCACACCGATGAGGGGGCGTGATGAAGGCAAATGCCTCTTAATGCATCGGGAGCTATCTTAAAGTGCGGCTCAAACAGATCTAACTGCAGACAATGAATGAAACGAGCATACATAGGCATGCATCATCCCACCCATGTTATGCTCCAGCTCTGTCCATTTTGACATAGCTGGCATGAAAACGCCAATAGTCGCAAAATTTTTATACAACTTCTCAAAGCGTTTTATCACTTAGACGAATCAGGGCCAAACTAAATCTGTAGGACTGATTGACACCACGCTTATCCCTATTAAAGCCTGCTTTACACCTTACGATATCACACACGATATTGTATGCGATCGTACCCGCCCCCATCGTATGTGCGGCACGTTCAATTTTTTGACCGTGTCGCACAAACCATTATTTCCCGTCACACGTACTTACCCTTCCATACGACCTCGATGTGGGCGGCGAGCATCCACTTCCTGGAGTGGGAGGGACGTCCGGCGTCACAGCGACGTCACACAGCGGCAGCCAGCCAATAGAAGTGGAGGCGCGGAGATGAACGGGACGTAAACATCCCGCCCACCTTCTTCCTTCCACATTGCCGGCGGGAGCCGCGGGACGCAGGTAAGATCTGTTCATCATTCCCATTGTATCACACACTGCAATGTGCGCTGCCTCGGGAACATTAAACAACCTGACGTTCAATTTTTAGTAATTTAACGACGTGCATGCGATCAACGTTTTAACGTTCAATCGCACGGAGGTATCACATGCTACAATGTAACTAAAGATGCCGGATGTGCGTCACTTACGACGTGACCCCGCCGACACATCGTAAGATATATTGTAGCGTGTAAAGCCCGCTTAACCCTCTGACCTTTCCTCACCCTTTTTGGGACATGATTAGAGGCAAGGAAAGTCTCAAAGTTTTGCAAAGCCATAGTATGTGTCGTGTGTAGTTTAATTTTAAAGCACTACTCAAACTACTCAAATTTTAAAGCACACTCCTCTGCCACATGTCTTATACTCGCCCTCCAGCATCTTCACCTTTTTTGTGGTCGCTCTAGTCCTCCAGTGCCATCTTGTGCCTGTAATTTCTGACTGTAAAGAAGTCAGAATTTATGTCACAATTACTCAATACAAATCTATGAGAGCCAGAACAAAGCTCTGATTGACTTGTATTGAGTTCTGACCTCCAGCTCACTCCATGAAACACTGGAGCAGCCAGCAGGTCTCAAACTGGCCAAGACCGACCGCGGCAATGACGATAGAAAGTGAAACCACCAGAAGGTGAGTATAAGACGGTGGCAGGACACATAGATTTAAAGTACCACACTGGCAGTGAAATAAAAAAAGGACAAAAAATAAAAATACTCGAGTGGTGCTTTAAAAGGAATCTGTCAGCTGATTCATAATGCCTAAATTTGAATATCCACTAGATTAGTGCAATGTGGTCCCCGGTCGGATTATTCCACCAGTGATTGACAGGATTTTTTCCAATCCGGTGCCTCCTCTCTTCAGTCTGTCACCTCCTCTCTGTAGCGATCGCCGTCCTCTATCTTCTGAGGCCCGTGTGCATGACGCATCCTACGTCATCCAGACTGGCCAGGATTGAAGTCCTGCGCAGGCGCACTTTGATCTGCCCTTTTCAGAGCACATCAAAGTACTGTAGTGCGCATGAGTGGGCAGTCTTTAACCTTTCCTCACACCTGCGTATTACAGTGTTGCGGGCGGCGGCCGCTGCCGCTTCTCTGTGGGGCCCACTCGGATCCAGGTTCGCTGCTGCGGCTCGAGTGGTGACTGGACCCGGGCTCGCACGGCCACCTGTCCTCACAACAGTCGGAAAAGAGGGTTATGTATAGGGGGAGTTGTCTGTGACGCCACCCGTGGGTTGCGGTGAGGGATGGTGACACCGCCACTGCCTGGTGATGGGGCGCCCGGGGCTGGTGAAACGGGGCAGCTAGATGGGATCCCCTCCACGGGTAGGGGAGGTGTAGTCCCGGGGCCCTGCTTCGGTACACGGGAGTGATGGTTGCTGGAGGTGGCGGGCCGGATTTTACCGGGGCTCAATGGTGTACTCACAGTTTAGTCATTTCACACAAGTCCAGTAGTAAACCAAGTTGCCAGTGACCGGCTGAGTTGAACTCCTAGTTCTGTATGTATTTGGGAGCTGTGGCCCAATCTGGCCCTTGGGATCTCTGTGGGTTCTGACGGACACCCTATCCCCTGCGTTGGGCTTCTGTTTCGCTCTCTGGGCTTCGAGAGAACAAGGTCTGAAACCTCTTCCTCTGCTGGTGAATTAACAAGGGGCATGCAACCTTCCTCGTCTTAGTTTCCAGGCACCCCGACTGTGCACGGCCTCCGGACCGGATTCCTGCTGCCGGCACCGGCGGGCTACAACCCTGCCCCAGTCCACTTTAGGTCTCCCGCGACCAGATCTCCGTCACCTGTGGCCCTTGTTCACTGTTTGCCACCTAGCCGGGTAGTCCAAGGGCCCCTGACTACACTTCTCAGTCTGTACTTCACTTCCACTTCCCTACTCCTCACTTCAACAGTCAAAACTCAACTCTTCTCCTTTACCTCTTCCACTAACTGTTGTGTTCCCCACCTCTGACACCTCAGGACCCCTAAGTGGACGTTCTCATCTGCCTGATCCCGCCCACTGGTGTGTCCTTATTATCATGAGGGGGTGGCTAGGCTTTTATAGCTGTGTGTTGTACCCGAGTGTGGGTTTTCGGTGGTGACAAGGAGGATGTACACTTTTGTGACTTCCTAGTTTTGCCAGAGCGTCACAACAGTACTTTGATCTGCCTTCAGCAGGGCAGATCAAAGTGGGCCTGCGCAAGACCGCAATGTTGGCTTGTGTGGATGACGTAGACACATCATCCACACTGGGCTGGGAAGAAAGAGGACGAAGATTGAAGCACAGAGGAGGCGCTGGACCGGAGAGAGGAGTTGCCGGACTGAAAGTGTTTTTTATGTTATATAGAGTGGCCTGAGTTCTTATATACAGCATGTTAGAATGCTGTATATAATAGCTCAGTGGTGGTGGCCACAGCTTATAGTCACCAAATCTGGTGACAGATTCCCTTTAAAGCTGTCCATTGTTTGAGTAGCATGAATCAGGTGTCAGGTTCCCTTTAATGCCACAAATCTGAAGCAGATCTTTAATTCCCCTAAAGGAATTCATAGACTTTCATTAGTATACAATAGACAGAAAATGTGAAGCTCACTTACTTTTGACAGAGTAGGTGACCTTGTATTTGTCATTTTCAGCTCACCCTGAAATTCTGCAGGTTGTGATATCAGTTCCCAGACGTAGGTATAAGGCATGTCTATAAGTGATCAATAGAATATGATTGAAGGTGGTCATACTGGCATCAGGAAGATTAGAACACTCAGATATTTTTAATATTGTCTGTTATTAACTTATATTAGGACCATTATAACGTATAATCTCTGCTATATACAGATATACACTTCCTACCACAAAATAAATACAGTAAATAGATAATGCAGTAAAATAGCAAAGCATCATATGTGTACAATGTACAGTATAATCATGAATTTCTGCCAAGCAACCACACGCTGACCCAGGTCACACTCATTCTGAAGATTCAATTTGCCATTATTCTTAAAGGGAATTTGTTAGCAGGCTTTTGCTATGTTATCTGAGAACAGAATGGTGTACAGACAGAGACCCTGATTCCAGTAATGTGTCAGTTGCTTGTCTCCTTGGTGTCATTTTCATACAATCACAGTTTTCTATGCTGCAGATCTAGCAGAGCTCAGAATGTTGAGCCCTGTAAATCTTCACCCACACCACTGATGAGCAGCCTTCTATGCACACTGTAGATTGACAGACAGCTGCTAATCAGTGGTATGGGTGGGGTTACATGGATCAGTTGACTATGAGTCACAAGACACTTATGGGGGTGTTACATGCAGCGATATCGCTAGCTATATCGCTGGGGAAAGCACCCGCCCCCGTCGTTTGTGCGTCACGGGCAAATCGCTGACCGTGGCGCACAAAATCGTTTGGAGCCGTCACACGGACTTACCTGCCTAGCAACGTCGTTGTTGCCGGCGAACCGCCTCCTTTCTAAGGGGGCGGCTCGTGCGGCGTCACAGCGGCGTCACTAAGCGGCCGCCCAATAGAAGCAGAGGGGCGGAGATGAGCGGGACGTAATATCCCGCCCACCTCCTGCCTTCCGCATTGCCGGCGGCTGCAAGTAAGTTGTAGTTCGTATTTCCCGAGGTGTCACACATAGCGATGTGTGCTGCCTTGGGAACGACGAACAACCTGCGTGCTCAACAATCAACATTTTTTTAAAAAGGAACGACGTGTCAACGATGGACGATAAGGTGAGTATTTTCCATCGTTAACGGCCGTTCCTTGCTGTCACACGCAACGACGTCGCTAATGATGCCGGATGTGCGTCACGGAATCCGTGACCCCGGCGATATATTGTTAGATCCGTCGTTGCGTGTAACGGAGCCTTTAGTCCAGTAGTTATGATCTCCTGCTGATAAAACAATAATTTTATTGAAATAGTAACACACAACATAGTAAGTGACACATCAAGGGAATTAGGCTCTGAACCCCCTACATCATGCAGCTCTTACATTACATAGCAAAATACCTGCTGACAGATTTGCTTTTAAGTGAACCTGTCACTTTCTATAAATATTTTATTTTTTTTACCTATTGTGGTGTCGGCACTGGCTCTCCTGAGGGTAGCATTGTCTTGCGAACCCTGTGTGCAATGAATACTGGCTTCACTACCCTGTCCTTTGGACTAATCAGGCCTCTAGAGGAACCACAGCTCTCACTTCCTCTGAATGACAATTACGTCCTAGTGGGGGGACAGTGAAGCCAGTGTTGACTGGCCGCAAAGAATACCAGGAGAGCCAGTGCCAACACCACTAGATCGAAGCCAGAACCAGATGCCAAAATAGGTGTTATTATTTTACTGGCAGGAAACATAGCAAGTTAGAATGTGTTGTCCAAGTAGTGGACACAACCCATTTAAAAACAAATCTCCCCCGTCGATTCAAAACTACAACTTGTCCCACAGGAAACAAGCCCTCATATGGTTGTTAGGATAGAAAAATAGAAAAAAAGTTATGGCTCCTGGAAGAAGGGAAGGAAAAAATGAAAACGCAAAAAAAAAGTAAAAAAATTGCCCAGTTTGGAAACGGTTATATGGGACATAAGAGAGCTATGTTTATTTATGGTAATGTTACATACAATATTCCCAACATAATATTCCAAATTACTTTTTTAATAATATATAATAATTCTAATATGAAAACGTGTGCTTAAAACATACAGCTGGTGAAATAAGTCACACATTTTCTAAGTAAATATATTCCTAAAGGTGCTATTGACATGAATTTCTCACCAGATGTTGGTTATAACCCATCGAATCCACACAAGCAAAGAAATCAAACCATAAATGTTCTTAAATTACGTTATGTGTAATAATGAGAAACACAGGCAAAAAGAATTGAACACATGAAGAAAGAGAGGTGCAAAATGCCATGGAAAGTCATGAGACCAGCTGAAATCTATCAGTAATTAGAAAGCAATCCTGCCACTTAGTGAAAAAACATCAGCTGGTTCAACTGATGACCTATAAAAAGGTGACTTATTACCAAAGTGCCACACAAGAAACATCTCATGATGGGTAAAAACAGTGAGATGTCTACAAGTCTTCGCAATCTGATTGTTGCAAAACCTAGTGATGGCATTGGTTACAGAGGAATTTCTAAACTACTGAATGTTCCAGTGAGCACTGTTGGGGCTATAATCCGGAAGTGGAAAGAGCACCATTTCACCACAAATCGTACACGACCAGGTACTCCCAGAGTACTGAACAGAATTATCGGAAGAGTTGTCAAAGAACCACCTGTACAGAGCTACAGAAAGAAATTAAATCAGAGGGTATAATTATTTCTGAAAAAATAATCAGTAATGCACTCAACCTTCATGGCCTGTATGCACCCTCCTCAGAAAAGACTCCATTGCTGAACAAAAAGCATGTTCAAACAAGTTTAAAGTTTACTCAACAACATTTAGAAACCTTAGGAAATACTATGTTTGGAGTCCAAAAGGCACTGCATATAACCCCCAAAACATCATACCAATAGTGAAGTTTGGAGGTGGAAGCCTCATGGCGTGGGGCTGTTTTTCAGCATATTGTAGTGGCAAACTTCATATAATTTAAGGAAGGATGAATGGACAAATTTACATTCTTGATAAAAATCTGCTGCAATCTACCAGGATGATGAAGATGAAACGAGGGTGGACATTTCAGTAAGTCAATGATTCCAAACACACAGCCAAGGAAACTCTCAATTTGTTTCAGAGAAAAAAATAAAGCTGGTAGAATAGCCCAGCCAATGACCTGACGTGAATCCAACAAAAAATTATGGAAGAAACTAAAGCTCAGAGTTCATAGAAGGAGCCCACAGACGCAGAACCTTCATAAGGGTAAGTTCACATGGTGCGTTTTTCGCGGCGTTTTTGCGCGTTTTTCGGGCGCGTTTTTGCCCAGAAAACTGCATGACTTTGCTTCCCCCAGCAAAGTCTATGAGTTTTCATTTTTGCTGTCTGCACACAGCGTTTTTTTTCAGCTGCGTTTTTGTGGTGACCACAAAAACGCAGCATGTCAATTATTCCCGCGTTTTTCACCGCGTTTTACATCCATTGAGTGCAATGGGATGTTGAAAGACGCAATGAGAAACGCAAATTGTTATTATAGCTGCCTTTTGGTGCGTTTCTAAGACCAAAAGCGCAGCTATAAACGCAGGGGGTGGGTAGTAAAGTGAGATGTATAGGAAGAGGATTCCTTCTGTCAGTAAATACAGAAGCGTAAATCCTCCCGGTACCGTCACCGCCGCTTCCACCTCCAGTCCTGTGCATGTCAGCTCCCGTGCGGCGTCTTGTCTGGGCGGGAGGTGGAGGCAGCTGCGAAATCAAAAGTGAACAGTAGAAAAAAAAAGTCATACTCACCTGTCTGCAGACTCCCGGTGCCATGCCCGCTCCCATCTCCTCTCACTGTATCGCCGCTCCGGCTGTGTGCAGTCTTCCCGGGTACGTATGCCTGCAGGACCTGGCGATGGATCACCTGATGCAATCACCTGACGCATCAGCTGATCGTAAGTATCGCGGTGACGCGGGCCCCCGGCCGGCTTAACCTATCAGCGGATGCTGTCAGGAGACTTCATCCCTGATTACCGGCAGCTCCTGCAGCGATCGGACGGGATCAGACTCCTCCAATCGCTCCAGGAGCTGCCGGTAATTAGCACATAAGTGAGTATTTTTTTTTTTTTTTATTTTGCACTGATGCATCTGCTGATTGTATAAATGGCTTTTATACAATCAGCTGATGTGTGATGTGATTCAGGCACTTGAAGCTGACACATCATCTGATCGCTTTGCCTTCCAGCAAACCGATCAGATGATATTGGATCCGGATTGGACGGCGCGGGACCCTGCCCCAGGATTACTGCGGAGGGGGGTGCTTTATTTCAATAAAGATGGAGTCACTAATTGTGTTGTGTTTTATTTCTAATAAAAATATTTTTCTGTGTGTTGTGTTTTTTTTTATCTGTACTAGAAATTCATGGTGGCCATGTCTAATATTGGCGTGACACCATGAATTTCGGGCTTAGGGCCAGCTGATAATATACAGCTAGCCCTAACCCCATTATTACCCATCAAGCCACCGTCACGAGGGCAGCTGGAAGAGTTGGACATGAAAGCGCCATTTTCTGGGGTGGCTGCGGACTGCAATTCGCAGCGGGGGTGCCCAGAAAGCATGGGCACCCTGCACTGTGGATTCCAATCCCCAGCTGCCTAGTTGTACCCGGCTGGACACAAAAATTAGGCGAAGCTCACGTCATTTTTTTTTTTTAAATTATTTCATGAAATTCATGAAATAATTAAAAAAAAAGGGCTTCTCTATATTTTTGGTTCCCAGCCGGGTACAAATAGGCAGCTGGGGGTTGGGGGCAGCCCGTACCTGCCTGCTGTACCCGGCTAGCATACAAAAATATGGCGAAGCCCACGTCATTTTTTTTGTTTGGGGGGGCAAAGAAATCCTGCATACAGTCCTGGAAGGAGGATGCTGAGCCTTGTAGTTCGACAGCTGCTGTCTGCTCTCCTGCATACACTATTGGATGGAGGATGCTGAGCCTTGTAGTTCGACAGCTGCTGTCTGCTCTCCTGCATACACTATTGGATGGAGGATGCTGAGCCTTGTAGTTCGACAGCTGCTGTCTGCTCTCCTGCATACACTATTGCATGGAGGATGCTGAGCCTTGTAGGTCTGCTCCCCCTGACTCTCCCTCCAGCATACAGTCCTGGATGGAGTATGCTGAGCCTTGTAGTTCTGCAGCTGTCTGCTCTCCTGCATACACTAGTGGAGAATGAAGAACATATTGAAGAAGGAAATGACATCAGACCTTTTTTTTTGTTCACTGATAAAAAACGCATAAAGACGCAGTGAGCAAAAACGCAGCAAAATGCATCAAAAAACGCACCAAATCGTGGCAAAAACACGTGCGTTTTTTGCCGCATTTATTTGACGCAGGTGCGTTTTTATGCGTTTTTTGCCGCAAAAAAACGCACAAAAACGCAGCGTCAAAAAAACGTAGTGTGTGAACCCAGCCTAATATGAAGTCTTTGTGTGGAAGAATGGACCAAAATCACACTTAAGTGATGCATGTGACTAGTTTCTACATATATGAGATGTCTTTAAGCTGTCATCACCAACAAAGGCTTTTGTACAAAGTATAAAATAAATTTCAGTTACCGTGTTCTATACTTTTTCCCTGTGTCATTTCTCATTACACATGACTAAATTTATGGACATTTGATTTCTTTGTCTGTGTGGATTGGATGGGTTGTTACCAACATCTGGCAAAAAATGAATGTCAATCGCACCGTTAGAAATAGATTTACTTTGAAAATTTGTGATGTGTTCAATATTTCTTTCACCCACTGTATAATATGAATTCTCTTCCTGTCAGGCCACACAAAGCAGACATATGCATAATGCAGTACTGTGTTTGTCTATATTGTACTGAGCGTGGTTATACATTACATGAGTCACCTGCTGGGGCTTCAGGGCTCACAAAGACATTAAGTTGAACTTCATGAGTTGGCAAAGTCACCTCAATGTTGCCTGCAGTGGTCACTTTGAGCTCATTCACTGTAAGAAAAACACCATGTATAATAAGATTACATCCATTGTTTATATCTACAAAATATAGCAGATTTTTGTTTTAAAGGGAACCTGTCACCAGATTTTTGAGCTATTAACATCGTCTAGCACCTTAAGCAGCGCCTGTGCTACATTCCCTAAAGGTGCATGTCATCCCCTGACTCCCCCTGTACAACCCACAAATACCTTTTATATTCTCCCGTGCTCTATGGAAATCTTTGGATCAGTTTAGATGGGCATCCTCATTTGCGGCTCCTGTCCCTCCGCTTTGCACTGATCGCCATCCTCTTGTGATGATTAACCTGGATGACATCTGCTGCGTCATCCACATACTCGAGCAAAGTCTTGTGCCTGTGCAGAGACCTCGCCAGTTCGCGCATGCGCACCTATATGTTCGGCTCTGCCCGCAGTAAGGCAGAGTGAAGTGCGTCTGCGCGAGCCAGCAATGGCTCTGTGCATGCGTAAGATTTTGCCGAGCAATATGGATGGTGCAGGAGTCGTTATCCATGTCACTCATCCCAAGAGGACAGCGATCAGCACAGAGAAGATTGACTGGAGCCACAATCAAGGACGCCCATCAGATTTATAGAGCGCAGGAGAATATTTGTGGAGTATACAGGGGGGAGCACGGGCACTGCTTAAGGTGCTAGTTTTGATTTATACCTTTAAAGGGAACCTGACTATCACCAGATTTTTAAGTTCCCCATGCACAAGGCCTCATTCATACACTTTGTATAGTAACTCTGTTTGCTAATAGGCTTCCTATTCTAGAGTAAGAGACTTTTATTGTACCCCAATATGTCTCAGCATAAAAAATTTTTTTGAACAACAATGAGCAAAATTGAATACATTCAGCATTGAACATAAAATTACATGCGGGAGTGGAGAGCCCTGACTGACTCTAGTAAGAAGCTTCCCATTTTCCACAATACCGCCTCTCTACTAAGTGCATAAGACCTACGGGCCCCCACCCACAATATGTATGGGACCTCCCAAATATCTCTTGATGGATGCTGTTGAGTAGAAAACTATACACTGTCAGATTTTGTACAACTGAACCTTTAGTTTTCGGTGACATAAGGTGCTTTCAGGGGAGTCTGACAGCGGATCACTCACATGGGTCACTGGAGAGCTCAGCCTGAGCGTTATTGTATATGGGAGAGTTGTGCGAGGTAGTTGTTGGACATCACGTGGTTAAAAGCAATTTCTTGTGTATGCGGGGGCGCTATAGGGTACCGTATTTTTCGGACCATAAGACGCACTTTTTTTGCCCCAAATGTTGGGGGAAAGTTGGGGGTGCGTCTTATGGTCTGACTGTGGCTGCGGGGAATGAGGTGCTGCGGTGGAGCGGGTCATCGGGGGCACGAGCAGGCTATAGCAGCCTGCTGTGACCACGTGGGCCCGCTCATTACATATGCACGCCCATCCTCCCGCCCATTTCTCAGCGCAGAAGCCGGCGCTGACAGGTGGGCGGGAGGACGAGCGGGGACGCGCGCATAGTAAACAGCCGGTCCAAATGATCACCCCTGGCAGTTACAGCCTGGAGTGATCATGTGCGGCTGTATTCACTGCCCCCCGCGCGTCATCATCAGCGCGGGGTGCAGTGAATCAGTACACTCACCCGTCCCCGTGTGTGGAGCCGTCCCCCTGCACCACGCGATGTCTTCCTGTCTGTGCCGGTCAGCTGATCTGTGCTGATCAGCTGATCAGCACAGACAGGAAGACATCGCGTGCTGCAGGGGAACGGCTCCACACACACACAGGTCAGTGGTGCAGAGAGGAAGATGATCGGCTGCAGGGAGTGAGGAAAAGGTGAGTATAAAAGTTTGGTTTTTTTTCTCTGTGCTATAGGATACAGGCCATATACCAGGATGGTATATGAGCACGATGGGGGCATATAGCAGGATGGGAGTATATGAGCAGGATGGATGGGGGTATATGAACAGGATGGATGGGGGGTATATGAACAGGATGGGGGTATATGAACAGGATGGAAGTATATGAACAGGATGGAAGTATATGAACAGGATGGGGTATATGAACAGGATGGCAGTATATGAGCAGGATGGATGGGGGGTATATGAACAGGATGGATGGGGGGTATATGAACAGGATGGGGGTATATGAACAGGATGGAAGTATATGAACAGGATGGAAGTATATGAACAGGATGGGGTATATGAACAGGATGGCAGTATATGAGCAGGATGGATGGGGGGTATATGAACAGGATGGATGGGGGGTATATGAACAGGATGGGGGTATATGAACAGGATGGAAGTATATGAACAGAATGGAAGTATATGAACAGGATGGGGTATATGAACAGGATGGCAGTATATGAGCAGGATGGATGGGGGGTATATGAACAGGATGGGGGTATATGAACAGGATGGGAGTATATGAGCAGGATGGATGGGGGGGTATATGAACAGGATGGATGGGGGGTATATGAACAGGATGGGGGTATATGAACAGGATGGGGGGTATATGAACAGGATGGGGGGTATATGAACAGGATGGGGTATATGAACAGGATGGCAGTATATGAGCAGGATGGATGGGTGGTGTATGAACAGGATGGGGGTATATGAACAGGATGCGGGAATATGAGCAGGATGCTGGTATATGAGCAGGATGGGGGTTTATAGCAGGATCATATACAAGGCAGGAGGATCATTACCAGGATAGGGTACCTTGGTAGAGAATTTGGGGACATTACCCCCATAATAGTGTCAGCAGCAGATCCTCGCCCCATAACAGTGTGTCATGACCACATTTTTTTGCTTAAAGTTTCATTTTCCTCCTCTAAAACCAGGGTGCGTCTTATAGTCCGGTGCGTCTTATAGTCCGAAAAATACGGTAATTGTATTGAAAAGTCTGTATATTAGATCTTGATGTGATAAAGTTTTCGATACTGATTTCTGATTTCATTCCCGACCAGCCTGTCCAGTGAGGACTTTCGAGAAGGTCATCATGTCTTTATGGTTTTAACTGAATCTGTGCCTCAGATTTGGAGGTACCATACTTCACATAGTAACTGTTATTTACCTGTATTGGCTGCCACAGAAGTGGATACCACATTATTTATGATAGAGGGACTGGTTGGTACAGTGCTATTCATGTTCTCCACGTTCTCCTGAGGCTCTAGAACAGTCTGGAAAGTTGGTGACTTTTCAAGAACTTCAGACGACAGATATTTCTCCAACGAGGAATTTGGTAAAAGAGTTGGAAGCTATAGATATGTTAGCAGAAAGTCTTAGTAAACAAATAAATATTATATATTATTATAGTACTGATATTATATTTCATTAGGACATACTAGACAGTCCTATACACACAGGACAAAAGGTAAAGTGTCATAATGGTATATAGTAGAAAGTTTAAAGGGAATCTATCAGTAGAAATAACCCTCCTAGGCCTTCTATATAGTAATGTAGGTCATAGAAAGGTGAATAAAATGATACCTTGATATCTGCGATCCGATGTCTTATTCAAGAGAAATCCACATTTTTCTTAATATGTAAATGAGCTGTTAAGATCTATGGGCTGGACATAGATCTTCCACAAAATCTGCATCCAAAAATTATTTTAAAGGAAAGGTGTCATTACCAGTGTGAGAGATGGAATGCCTGACAGTCTGCTCTCCCAATCAACATGTCTCACACTGGTAACGCCTCCATTAATTTAAAATAAAATCTGGAGGCAAACATTCAAGGACATCAGTGTCCAGTCCATAGATCATAACTGTTTATTTACATAGTAGGAGAAATGTGAATTTCTCCGGAATAAGAAATCGGGTAACAGATATCAAGGTCTCATTTTAATCAACTTTCTATGCCCTACAAATGGGTTAAAGGGATTGCCTGGTCTAAATTCATAAGTCTACAGTCACTCTTAAACGGGCTTTACACGCTGCGATATCGGTATCGATATCGCTAGCGTGCGTACCCGCCCCCATCATTTGTGCGACACGGACAAATCGCTGTCCGTCGCACACAAAATCGCGCACCTCGTCACATGGACTTACCTGTCCTGCGACGTCGCTCTAGATGGTGATCCGCCTCCTTTCTAAGGGGGCTGGTCGTGCGGTGTCACAGCGACGTCACACGGCAGGCGTCCAATAGAAGCGGAGACGTGGAGATGAGCGGGACGTAAACATCCCGCCCACCTCTTCCTTCTCCATTGCCGGTGGAGGCAGGTAAGGAGATGTTCATCGCTTCTGCGGTGTCACACACAGCGATGTGTGCTGCCGCAGGAACGACGAACAACATCGTTAATTAGAAGAGAACGATTTTTTGTTTTAGGACGACCTCTCTGCGGCAAACGATTTTGGCTGCATTTGCGATCGTTTTAGGTCGCACAAAAGTGTCACAAGCTGCGATATCGTTAATGACGCCAGATGTGCGTCACTAACGATGTGACCCCGACAATAAATCATTAACGATATCGTAGCGTGTAAAGCCCCCTTTAGAGTGACTGCCGACTTAGGGCTCATTCACATGACCGTTCCGTTTGTCCTGGTCAGTTCCTGTTTTTTTCCGGACCCACGGACAGGACCATCTTTTCAATGTCTTTTGTGTAGGATCGGATGGCACATAGAAGCACTTTCGTGAGCATCCGATCCTACAAAAAAACACATCGGATGCAGTATGTCAGTTCTGTTATTATGGAACATGTCCTATTCTGTTCCGTAATAACGGACAGTGACTCAATACAAGTCAATGGGCCTGCAAAATCCCTGGAAGCCGCATGGAAGCACTTCCGTGTGACCTCCGGGTGCCCATGCAGTCTGTGTCCCGCTCCCTGCCAGCCCCGTGGCTGCCCGCACTGCAGTATCAGCAGCTTCTCACACTGCAGTGCGTGCAGCTGCGGGGATGACGAGCGCTGCTGTCAGGAGGTTAGATGAGATCATTACCAGCTGTGACAATCTCCTGCTCTCCTGACGTCAGTGCTGTCACTGCCTTCTATGCCTGCCGCGTTTTCACATCAAGTCTCGCGGGCGGCCCGAGACTGTCACTAGCAGTGACGTCACGGACTCTCGCGATTCTTTGCTGTGAACGCGGCGGGCATAGAATGCAGTGACAGCGCTAACGTCAGGAGAACAGGAGATCGTCACAGCAGATAATGATCTCATCTAACCTCCTGACAGCAGCGCTCGTCATCCCCTGCAGTGACCTGGGCTGACCTATTGATGTAAGCTCAGGTCACTGCACTGCTCTCCCAGCCAATGGGGAATGTTCTGTTCTTCATTGACTGGGACAGTGACTATGGTATGGATCGCCATGGGACACCCTTATTGGATTACGCCGGACCCGGATTTGATTGTTCTTTTCAATAAATTGGTGAAAGAAGGAATGTTTTGGGGAGTGTTTTTTCAAATAAAACTTTTTTTGTTGTCTATTTTCTTTTTATTACTGACTGGGTTTGTGATGTCAGGTATCTGATAGACGCGTGACATCTCTAACCCCAGGGCTTGATGGCAGGTGACATTACACATCTGGCATCAACCCCATATATTACCCCGTTTGCCACCGCACCAGGGCAATGGGATGAGTTGGGGCAAAGCGCCAGGATTGGCACATCTAATGGATGCGCCACTTCTGGGGTAGCTGTAGCCTGCTATTTTTAGGCTGGGGATAACAGTGGACCTCCCTAGTCTGAGAATACCAGACCACAGCTGTCTGCTTTACCTTGGCTGGTGATCCAATTTGGGGGGGACCCCGTTTTTTTTGTTTTAAATTATTTATTTAATTTAAAATAACAGTGTGGGGTGCCCTCTGTTTTGGATTACCAGCCAAGGTAAAGCTACCAGCTTTGGTTTGCAGGCTGCAGCCGTCTGCTTTACCCTAGCTGGCTACAAGAAGGGGGGACCCCCACATCGTTTTTTTAATTATTTATTTATTTTTTTGCTAAATACAATGCTAAGCACCCTTTAGTGCCACATGAAAGTCACTAAAGGTGCCAGCGTAGAATATGCGGGGAGGGGGGGGGGTAGGACATTATATATGTCTTTCTCATCTATCTATCTTTCTACCTGTCTATCTATCTATTTATTTATCCCTCTGTTCATTCATTCATTCATTCATCTCTCTATCTCTATGTCTGTCTATCCATCTCTATATCTACTCATCTATTTATCTTTCTTGCTACTTCCGTTTTTTGCGGTCCGCAAAAAAAAGCCGGAAGTCACACGGATGACACACGGACCGTATACGGAATGGAACGGATGTCACACGGATGCATCCGTGAAAAAAACGGACCGTTTTTTGCGGACCGCAAAAACGGAACGGTCATGTGAATGTAGCCTTATGGATTTAGACCAGACAACCCCTTTAAGAGTGTTGGTCCTACTGACAGATTCCTTTTAAGACCGTATTCATACATATCTATCATTTTGTCCAAGAACATGCATAGACCATCTATAAAGCAGGTATATTCTCTAATTTAATAATCACACATGTTCATGGCAATCTTGAAAAAGTGCTGTATACAATACCCTCTATACAGTGTGTCCACCCATATCCTGTCCACCGCCATTAATTTGAGAACGGCGGCAGCTATAGGCATAGAATTGGTGTCTAGGTATAGTAAAGTATCCATGCGCTACTCAATGAAACCACCTATTGCGCCACCTGGTGGAAAACAACGGAGTTAGCATTTTTATCTCGAAAACGGAACGAGATAGAGGAAAAAAAGTGAATTACAAAGCTGTAGGGCATCATCAATTCAATACGAATCGACACCTTGCATACAGAAATGCTATGATTAGAACGTGTAAAACTCACAAGGCTGTGGACATGAAGAGATACCCCATGGAGATCTTCCTACAAGTCATTGGGTATGGTGGCTGCGTAGAGGGGCTTCCACGCTCACCTGACCTGACCACATTGGACTTCTTTCTCTGAGGTCACATCAAACAGCAGGTGTATGCGACCCCTCCACCAATATTGCAGGACCTACGACGACGTATTACAGATGCTTGTGCGAAAATGTCACCTACCATATTGTACAATGTGCAGCAAGATTCAGTATGCTGTCCAGAGTCCAGATGTGCATTGCAGCTGACGGTGGCCACTTTGAGCATCAAAGTTAAATGAGCACCATATGCGTGACCAGCATTCAATGTTTTGGGGGGGGTCATGGGTTTCATATCATAGCATTTCTGTATGCAAGGTGTCGCTTTGTATTGAATTGATGATGCCCTAAAACTTTGTAATTCACTTTTTTTTCTATCTCGTTTCGTTTTCAAGATAAAAATGCTAACTCCGTTGTTTTCTACCAGGTGGCGCTATAGGTGGTTTCATTGCGTAGTGCATGGCTACTTTACTATACCTAGACACCACTTCTATGCCTATAGCTGCCGCCGTCTCAAGTTAATGGCAGTGGACATGATATGGGTGGGCACACTGTATATGTTCTTCATAATATATAACACAAACTCTAATAAAAATAAATGGAAGAAATAAGAATATATACCTCTTCTACAAAAGTTGCAGTTGTTTCCCTTGATCTTGTTGAGATGATCTCGCTTGTATTTGAACTTGATTTCCCTGGTGGTGTCTCAGATATGTGGTTCATATTCTCTTTAGTCAAGGACTCTCCTCGGAGAGGATCTATTACATCATCATCACGTCTGCCAATTTCTATAGAAGTGATGTTCTTATTGAGTTCAGGCAAAATCCAACTTAAATAGTCCAAGTCAGGTCTAATCTTATCCCCTTCTTTAGTGTTTAGGTGAAGTAAATCTAATTGGGGGTTACTATAGTCATCCCCATAGTCGGACAGATCTTCAAGGCTTGGATTCTTAATTAGTGAAGAAAGATCTTTAAAACTGGTCATTCCCTCCTCTTGGTCATCTTGATCTGTCAATGAATATTCTCGATTGGGTGGAATGTTTTCGTAGAGTGCATATGGAATAAATCTTGAAGGCCTCAGGACAAAAGTCAGGAAAGACTGCATATGGTCGGATTTTTGGGGTTCACAACTCTCTTTGTGTTGGCAGTTTACAATATAGCACTGCCTGCCCAACATCCAGGAGAGGTCACAACCGGAGTGGTTACAACAAGCCATGATGCAGTCAGACATAGTTCTGGCATTCGCCACTCTCTTCAAGTGCGTCTTTTGTAAATCAGGCGATATAGCGGCATTACTGAGCACGGCCCCTTCTCTGCACTGGTCACAAAGATGTCCTGGAAATGACATAATTAAGACAAGATAGTTGTGACAAGAAATCTGGCTTTTAGTTAACTAGTTCAGCTTTTTAACGTTTTGTATGTGAATTTATGTCAATATTTCAAATGGATAGGCTGCCTTTTATCTTTCATTACTAAATAGTGTTTTCTTTCCTGATCTAGAGAGCTAGATTTCTGTTTTATTTGAAAGCTTGTAATTAAAGAGGTATTTCCATCTCCAAGATCCTATCCCATTATGTAGTAGGCGTAGTAATAATAATCATATTAGCAAATACCTCCAATTATAGTTCTCCTGATGTAGAAATTTCTCTTACCTCATGTGCAGGGTATTACAGCTTAGGTATCTATGGTTACAACCAAGAACAACTAACTGTCGCTATATGAGTGGATGTAACCATAGATTCCTAAGCTGCAATGCCCTGCACATGAGGTAAGAGACATTTCTAGATCAGGAGTGCTATACTACATTTTTAATTGGAGTTATTTGCTAATATTATTACACATACTACATAGTTACCGACAAGGGAAAAGAAAGCGCAAATAGGGTATTACCAGATATATAAAAGGGCAGTGTGTAGTGGTATACACTCACCTTATGTGGTTGTGAGGGTCACAACCACCAGAGATAATAATAATAACAATAAGTTTTATTTCTATAGCGTCAACATATTCCGCAGCGCTTTACAATTCAGAGGGGACATGTACAGACAATGTGAGACAATACAAAATAACAAAATTAAGATACCAGGAGGAGTGAGGGCCCTGCTCATAAGCTTACAGTCTATGAGGAAATAGGGGAGACACAAAAGGTGAATGGGGGGGAGAAAAGCTTGTCATATGTGGTCCAGCCATCGATTTAATAGGGGATTCAAAAGCAGCTGCATGAACCCGTCGGTGAGAATTTATACAGGTACAGGGGACGAGAACTGGAAGTAAGTTTTTGGGAAGGGCAGAAAGGGACTAGATTAGATCAGGGCAGTGAGGTGATAGGCTAGTCTACAGAAATGCGTTTTTAGGGCCCTCTTAAAGGTGTGGATGTTGGTAATTAATCGGATTTCTCTACAAATAATGGTGGCTGCCACAGCCCCACGTGGTTGAGTCTTCAAAGCTGGAGAGGAGAAGGGGTTAACACTGCGCTGTCGCCAAAAAAGATGAAAAATTGTTGATTAACTAATAATTTTATTCCATAGGTTTACGCGTTTGGAGGTATAGGACCTCTTCTTCAGGACAAAAAAAATCAACAAACTGTTGATGGTTGATTTGTTGATTTTTTTGGTCCTGAAAAAGAGGTCCTATCCCTCAAAACGCGTAGACCTATGAAATAAATAATTCTTAGTTAATCAACAATTTTTCATCTTTCTTGGCGTCAGCGCAGCATTAACCCCTTCTCCTTTCCAGCTTTAAAGACCTACTACATTGAAGGATAGCAACCTGGAGATAAAAATACCCCTTTAAATGTATCCATGCTTAATATCAAATTACAGGGGTAACAGTACACAACAAGAATCTATGAGAGTTTGTGTCTTCTGACATGAAATGATAAAGAGCAATGTCAGATTTTCAGTTTATTTAAAGGGTTAATGCTTAGCACACAACTGTTCTACAATGGGTGGAATCTTGTAGCTCAGCCCTACTCAAGTTAATGAGGCTATCTTGCAATAATAGAAAGGAAACCACTTCTTTTTTAATCTTATAAATCCCTTTAGGAGTGCAGATGTTTCAGAGTATGTGCACACATTAAGTATTTGGCGCAGAAATTTCTGCACCATTTGTGCATCTTTTGGTTGCAAAAATGCAGTGCTCAAAACGCACGTTTTTAGTGCAGATTTTTCCCATACATGCAGCAAAAACACTGAAAGAATTGATAGGGTATGTGTCCACACTGAGTTTTTGGTGCAGAAATTTTCTTCACCAAAATCTGCACCTTGTGGCAGAAAAATGCATCAAATGCATGCGGGTTTTTTTGTGCATTTTGGTGAGGTTTTTTTGTGTTTTTTGTAACATGTGTTTCTTTAGTGAAATCAATGACTGGAAGGGATACAAAACACAGGAAAAAAACCCAAAAACAATTGTCATGCTGCTTTTTTTTTTTTTTGCACCCAAAACTGCAAGGCAAAAAGAAGCAATGTCTGCAGAGGACTTCAGAATTCTAATTGACTTTGCTGAGATAAAGATAGACATGCAGATCTGGGCAACAAACTGCACCCAAAACTGCACCAAAAATGCACAAGGCCATAAGCTGCAGCTTTCAATCTTCACATTTTCTGCAGGGAGAAAATAAGCAATGTGTGCATGGGACTTCAGGATTCTCATTGACACTGGCATCGGGGTTCTCATTGACACTGGCATCGGGGTTCTCATCGACACTGCCATCGGGGTTTTCATCAGGTTTGTTGAAAAATCTACACTAAAAAAACAACGTCTGTCTTAAGGGAACGTGCACAAATCAACTAAATCTGAGAACGGCAACATTTTCTAAAATCTATAGCATATCAATTCTTTCAGTGTGCTTTCACTCATAGACAGGAATGAGAAAGTGAAAAAAGCTGCAAAAATGTTACAGCATTTTTTGCTGTTTTTTGGTGAATAAAACTAACTTTATTAAACATGTACTGTATCTAAAAAATGCTGGAAAAAAATGGGACAAAAACGCTGCTAAAATGCCACGAAAAATACAGAAAAAAACGCTAAAATATTCCTTGTCCTCTTGAGTCCTAAGTTATATAGCCTTATGTGAAGAGTAAGGAATGTTTGCCCTTATATCCTCACCTTTGGGAAATCTTGTAAATGCAGCCATATCATGAACGCAGCATTTTTATTGCTGATAGAGTAGGTTTTGTGTGTAGCAAAAATGTGTGTGAATAAAGTCTTACTTCGCTCTATCAGAGAAATAGGACTCCAATGGGACAACCAGCAATATGTAAGCAATATGTAAGCAGATTTTCCCAAATGTCAGCGGCAAATATTAATCCTCAAAGAGTGCGGGAGGAGAAGCATGATCACATTAGCTAACCTCCAGCATGATATTATCACTTACCAGCTATTGTGCACAGCCAGATAAAAAGGGAGTATACACACAGGGTGAAGACGTTCGGTGCCATCACTGTGTGCTGAATGTGAACACCTCCTTCTGTGAAAAAATCATATTCTGGTTTGATGCCTGAAAGGGAAAAAAAAAGATTGAGTCCAAAAAATTATTATTAAATTGCAAAAGTGTTGGACACTTGATACATACAATATGTGTCAGTATTAGTATGTATAGTATTGACAAAAGAAGATAAAAATATCATTGCTGTCTTCAAGATCTCTAAAAAAAATGACCATGCACCTGTATGGGGCACTTCCACATTCACGTCGATAGAGATGACCTCCGATGATACACCCATGAACAGAGGTTGGAGGAAAATAGATATGTTTTCCAGTCCTGAATGACCCGTTTAAACCAGGGTTACTGACATTTTCTATATCAATGTCTGCAGCTGCTCCTTATCGACAGACCAAGAACATATAATCCTTTGGTGCGTCCCGACTCTGAATAGGATCCTACAGATCCAGCAGGGGACAACCCCACCTGGATCTGATTTTGGAGCCACTCACATGCCACTCGGGTCAAGATTTTCATTTTCTTACAAATAACCTCTTTAACCTTATTTATTATATGTCTTATGTGTCCAATGATAAAATATATTACAAAGTAATTAAACTGTCATGAGTGTGTCATGAGTGACAGACAGTCCTGTGGTGTCTAGCTATAGAAGGTCACAGCGTTTGGCTGCGCAAACTGCTCCCAGATTTTCTATTACTTCTGCTTGGTTTTCATCCCTTTCCCTTTAGGACCCTGTGGAGTTCCTCAGTCTTTCAGCTTCTTTTCATCAGCACTTGCCTTGTGGCTTTATGTTAGTGATAGTTCTAACTTTCCACGGATCCTGAGTGCAAGCAGTCAGCTTGCAATCATCTGGAGTACTTTGTTGCATTTTGCAGTCCATCTCCCTGTATCTATTGTGAGATAAGTTGCTTATTTTCCCTTGTTTGTTATGACTGTGTGTCCTTTAGTGCCTAGTGGGGTTGACGAAGAGCTCATCCCATCCACTCCCTACCTAGGGCCCAGACCAAGGACAGCCTAGGGCCACGTATCCAGCTTGGTGCATAGGTGCGGAACCTATATAGGGCGGTGAGGAAACCCAGGCTTGGTCAGGGGTCACCATCTCCCCCTTCCCTAGACACAGGGTTTCCCTTCCTTCCCGTAGCAAGCGTGATGTAAACATTGTCGTATAGATGGAGGAATCCCAGTTAGATGTTTGAACTCATATACGTACATAAAGAATAATAAGTAATAATTAATTAAATAGTATTTTTGCATATTTTACTTAAAGACTGAAATGCTTTGATATAAAAGACAATGTCTAATCTATGTTATGTATTTGCAATAACGAAAGTGTCTTGTGCATTATAGCATAAAATAAGTCAACTGTAATAGTATTCTTCCATCCATTTACAGATTAATACAAAACTCTGGTTATACCTGTTTTTGGGAACCTGTATGTCAATCATTACATCCTATGTATCATCATTACTTGGATTTCCATGAATACTGAACTGAAATTCTGCCAAGTTATACAGCGGTAAACTATTCTCATCTATCTTGGCACATGTATGGAAATGATCTGTTTCTCAGGACTAAGGGGTACTTTGCATGCTGCGACATCGCTAGCATCCCCCGTCGCACATGCGATATCTTGTGATAGCTGCCGTAGCGAACATTATCGCTACGACAGCTTCACACGCACTTACCTACCCTGCAACGTCGCTCTGGCTGGCGACCCGCCTCCTTCCTAAGGGGGCTGGTCGTGCGGTGTCACAGCGACGTCACACGGCAGGCGGCCAATAGAAGCGGAGGGACGGAGATGAGCGGGACGTAAACATCCCGCCCACCTCCTTCCTTCCGCATAGCCGGTGGAGGCAGGTAAGGAGATGTTCCTCGCTCCTGCGGCTTCACACACAGCGATGTGTGCTGCCGCAGGAATGAGGAACAACATCGTATCTCCTATTGGTGCGACATTATGAAAATGACCGACGCTACACAGATCACCGATTTTCGACGCTTTTGCGATCGTTTATCGGCGCATCTAGGCTTTACACGTTGCGACGTTGTTACCGGCGCCGGATGTATGTCACTTTCGATTTGACCCCGACGATATCGCAGTAGCGATGTCGCAACGTGCAAAGTACCCCTAAGGGAAAGCCATGGGAGAACACTTCTAGGAACGTCTATGGGAACCTAACTGGCTGTTAAAGGGAACCTGTCACCAGATTTGGTGACTATAAGCTGCGGCCAGCACCAGTGGGCTCTTATATACAGCATTTTAACATGATGTATATAAGAGCCCAGTCCGCAGTGTAGAACGTAAAAATCACTTTATAATACTCACCTAAACGGTCGGTGAGGTGCAGACTGGTCGGTTGGGTGTCTCCGTTCTCCAGGACCGGCACCTCCTCTTTCAGCCATATTTGTCCTCCTTCTTCTGAAGCCTGGGTGCATGATGTGTCCTACATCATGCACAAAGGCCAGCATTGAGGTCCCGCTCATGCGCACTACAATACTTTGATTTGCCCTACTCAAGGCAGATCAAAGTGAGCCTGCACAGGACCTCAATGCCGGCCTGTGTGCATGACGTAGGATGCGTCATGCACCCAGGCTTCAGAAGAAGGAGGACAAAGATGGCCGAAGGAGGAGGCGCCAGACCCAGAGAACGGAGACACCCATCCGACCAGTCTGCACCGCACCGACCCTTTAGGTAAGTATTATAAAGTGATTTTTATGTTCTACACAGCGGCCTGGGCTCTTATATACAGCATGTTAGAATGCTGTATATAAAAGCCCACTGGTGCTGACCGCAGCTTATAGTCACTAAATCTGGTGACAGGTTCAGCTTTCCCAGAAACAGATATGGTGGAATAAAATTTTTCCAACATCATAAACAGCATCAAGTTTATAATTCCGGATTTGTATTTCTCTAGGAGGTGATATCCTTCATATGTTTAAGGGACAGAAAATCTTGGGCTAAAAAGGGAAATTAATTCCACAGTGTAGGGTGCACTCAAAAAAGGCTACGTTCAGACGATCAGTATTCGTTGAGTTTTTGACGCTGCAGAATTTCTGCACCATTTCCGCACCTTAATTTACTTGAATCATTTTTATTGCATTTCTGAAGCTTCGTTTTTATCGTTTTCTTTATCTCTGTTTGGAGTGTCATCCATTAAATTAAGCTGTTTTGTTTTTTTAAATTCCCTGGTATTTACATCGTTAGGTGCGGATTCTATGCATTTTTATGCATTTCTACAGCGTAAATGCACCATAAGCACACGTGTTTTTGACCTGCGGATTTTTCGCATCTAATGTATGTCTATGGGGAAAATCTGCACAGAAAACTCAGTATACCAGGAAGAGAAACTGACATGTATCTGATTGGAAAAATGCACCGCAAGTGAGTATATGTAGCGTAAAAACAAAACGCAGGAGACAGGAGATTTCTATGAATCTATCCACTTTAATTGTACTGTAAAACGCTGCGTTTTTGACACAGCATCAAAAACGTGAGCAAAACTCATTCTAAACTTTGCATATTTAGCAAACATACGTGTATCGTAATCATTGTAAAATAAATATGAATTTGTGAAGTAGAGAAAGGATATTCCTATGTCCTCGAGTCCTACAATATACCGTATGTGTAGAGTAAGGATTATTTGCTCCTACATCCTCACGTATGGGAGATCTTGTAGGAGCCATATCTTCAGTATATCCTGTTTCATACATTCCCTGTATCAGTGCGTATAATAGTATCAGAAGGTATACAGCTGAAAGGGGAGGTGCATAGTATATACTGTATATATAGTTATATATAATGTATTGAAGAGTGTAAATATCTGACTGTTTAGGATGGAGCAGTCATTTCAGCTGACAATAACCATACACCATTATGAGGCATCACTGCTGGCGCAATGTGTGGCAATGGTTTCCAGAGGTAAGCAGCTCCCATGTGGCAGATGACAATGCTTACAGCATGAGCTTGCAGTTTCTGGCCCTCAGCTAATGACAGCAGGCAATGACAGACCAGGATTTGCAGCGCAAGACGCACAGTCCTTTGTTTCCTACCTGATAATGGTGCTGAGATGCTGACTGATGCTGGTGCGATGCTCAGGATTCCGGCTGGTGCTTGTCAGAGGCTCTTTATGTTGTGCTGCCTGATGTCTTCCTCTTGTACACAGATGGGCTGGAGGTGAGGGGAGTGGTGGTGGAGCTGCTGCAGGGGGTGGTGGTGGAGCTGCTGCAGGGGGTGGAGGTGGGGCTGCTGCAGGGGGTGGAGGTGGGGCTGCTGCAGGGGGTGGAGGTGGGGCTGGTACAGTACTGGTACACTGTGGATCAGACAAGGAGAGCTGATGATGGTGTATTCATAAAGAAGAGGAAGGAATCACCCATATACAATCACTTCCAATACGTTTTATTGGACAGATTTCAATATGTATTCATTGCAGAGAATTCCAAAAATCAGTGTTTATTCCGGTGGGATCTTGTGCGATATATCTGGAGCTCTTCCCCCCATCTGCTCACAGGTGGCAACTACATGACCATGGTTCATTTTCACAACTGATCATTTTTGTTTCATAACATAAGTAAAGCCAGAAATGTTGTGCAGCTTCTCGCCCTCCGTCCTATGTAGGAGGTTAGAATGATAGATTATCCACAGATATGGGATATATTTGATGTATCTATTAACCTGTTGTCGCGCAGTGACTACCAGGTTCTGCCAGGTATAAGGGAACACCCGCCGAGCACCGCACACACAGGGTACACCGG
The DNA here is from genome assembly GCF_048569485.1 of Anomaloglossus baeobatrachus. Lineage (NCBI taxonomy): Eukaryota > Metazoa > Chordata > Amphibia > Anura > Aromobatidae > Anomaloglossus > Anomaloglossus baeobatrachus. The sequence continues at coordinate 216,978,430 of NC_134358.1, read as the reverse complement.
GAACACTATACAACAGTGGGCCCTGGCGCAAGGAAGAGGGGAGTGGGGTCACCTCCTAACACTCACCTGAGGCTTCTACCTGCACTACCTAATGTCCCAATACGGGTCCTTCCTGCTGTCGCCAATCACATGCCTAGGCCCTCGTTGACCCTAAACTCACCCTGGCTAGTGAGGGCCAGTGAGACACCAATCTCGCCACTACGAGACAAAAAGGAATAAAGACACAACAAATAAAACTCCGGCAGGAACTTTCCAGCTGCAACTGAAGTGACACCTAAGCCTCCTCCAGAGACTAGTTCCTTCCAAGTTAACAGCAATAGGAATGAGCTATAGCCGACATGGAGAGAAGTGAGAAGTGGATAATTATAGCAGAAGGGAGTGGCTGCAGTTGAGGTTACAACTACCTGTTAGAGCACTGCAGGATAGAAAGGAACCGTAAAGGGGTATTTCCGTCTACAAGATCCTATCCTAATATGTAGTTGGGTTATTAATAATAATAATAATAATAATAATAATATTAATATTAGCAAATACCTTCCATTAGAAATGCATAATACTTCTGATATAACCATGTCTCTTACCTCATGTGCAGGTCATTGCAGATTAGGTATTCATGGTTATCATGATAAGCAACTAACTGTCACTAAATGACTGGACGTAACAATGGATACCTAAGCTACAATGCACCGCACATGAGGTAATAGACATGGCTATATCAGGGGAACTATAGTACATTTCTGTTTGGAGATATTTGATAATATTATTATTACACCTACTACATATTGGGATAGGATTTTGGAGATGGAAATACCCCTTTAACACCTTCAGTGCCAGATGGAATTAAATAGGTTCCAACTCAGGGTATATGGCGAGCGGCCACCAAAATGGATCTGCAATCCACAACGCGAATCAGCAATCCACCTTCTGGCCGCAGATTGCCCCAAGATCACATCACTCTCGTGACACCTGTGCTGTCTGTATAAATGAAATCATGCAATCAGGACCTTGAACTAAGATTGACAAATTTTAAAGTATTATGGAAAGCTATCTTAGAAGGGTAGTGGCTATTATAGCTCCAAAAGGAACATCCAATTTTATTTTAAGACCTGTGGATTTGGAATAGGGTTCCAACAAGAAGGTACCTTGGCTAGGTGCCCTCATACTTTTGTCCAAATACTATAGTCTATGACAGGGGTGGGGAACCTGGGCAGATCCCGGGGGCTGCAGTACTGGGGCCGCCGGACCTTTAAATCACCACATGCGCTGCTTGTGTGAACCAATGGGCTCTCCCGCTGTCCAGTATCAGTGTGCTCAGCGGTGTGTGCCCGCCTCTCTGCCTTCCGAGCGGTGTGCCCGCCCCACTGCCCTCCGAGCGGTGTGCCTGCCCCTCTGCCCTCCGGCGCAGTGTGCCCGTCCCTCTGCCTTCCGGCGCTGAGTGTCCGGCGCTGAGTGTCCGGCGCTGAGTGTCCAGCGCCTGCTTTTCAAGGCTGTTTGTCCAGCGTCTGCTTTCCAAGACTGTGTGTCTGGCGTGTGCTTTCCTAGGCTGTGTCCGGCGTCTGCCCTCTGTGCGCTCTGTGGCCCGATTAGTACTTTGTGGCCTTCCAGTTTTGTGTACCACCTCCCAGAGTTGTGTGCAACGCTCAGTGCTGTGTCTCCCCCACCCATGCTGTCTATTACCCCAGGTTTGTGTCACGGGCGGGGAGGATGCCGCCGCTGCGCTCGCTAACGCTCGGGTCCGGCGCTGCTGCGGCTGTTGCTCGGTGGCTCGAGCGGTGGGCCGGATCCGAGGACTCGAGCGGCGCTCCTCGCCCGTGAGTGAAAAGGGTGGATGGTTTGGGGGATTGTGGTGAAGATGGGCACCACCGCTGCTGGTGACGGGGATCCCGGGAGCGATGGTGGGGAGCAACTGGGATGTTGTTTTCCCCCTCCGTGGGTAGGGGTCGGTGGTCCTGGGGCCCGGTGGTGTGACGGGGAGGCAGGGTTGGTGAGGTGCAGGGTTGCAGGGACAGCGTGGCACGGTGCCGGATGGCACGGGTGTACTCACTCAGCAAGAGATGCTCTTTTGATGTCTGTGCCCCAGCCCCTCTTGTGATGTCTGTGCCCCCAGCCCCTCTAATGATGTCTGTGCCCCCAGGCCTTCTTGTGATGTCTGTGCCTCCAGCCCCTCTTGTGATGTCTGTGCCCCCAGCCCCTCTTGTGTTGTGTATGCCCCCCAGCTCCTCTTGCGTTGTGTATGCCCCCCAGCACCTCTTTCGCTGTATATGCCCCCAGCATCTCCTGTGATGTGTCTGCTCCCTCAGCCCCTCTTGTGTTTGCCGCCAGCGTCTCCTGTGATGTGTATGCCCCAGCGTCTCCTGTGACGTATACATCACATTGGAGATGCTGGGGGCATATACATCAAGAGGAGACACTAAGGACATACACAACACAGGAGGGGCTGGGGGCATATGCATCATAGGAGGGCTGGGGGCATTTACATCATAGGAGGGGCTGGGGGCATATACATTATAGGTGGGGCTGGGGGCATTTACATCACAGGAGGGGCTGGGGGCATTTACATCATAGAAGGGGCTGGGGGCATATATATATATATATATATATATATATATATATATATATATATATATATATATATATATATATAAAATGTCCCTAGCCTCTCATATGATGTATGTACCCCCAGTGTCTCCTGTAATGTATATTCAGCAGCCCCATCGTCTCCTATCTGATGTATATATGTCAGTCCCAGTGTCTCCTTTGTGATGTGTTTGCCCCCAACCCCTCCAGTGATGTATGTGCCTTCAGCGTCTCCTGTGATGTATATACAACAGTCCCAGTGTTTCCTATGTGATGTGTGTGCCTCCAGCATCTCCTGGGATGTATATACAGCATCTGTTATGTGATGTATATGCTTTACCAATATTATTATCAGAAGGAGTTGACTGTGCTCCAGACCAAAACAAACCTGAAAAAGCAGCTGTGAGAAGAAACATGATTAGTATCATAAAGCATCACAGCCGCACCACAGACAAGCAGCTCCAGACACCACTGTAGGGGCAGTTAATTAATTGTTTGACCAAATATAGCAGGGTCATTTTCACATTGATAATTTTGTGCGGCCCCCGAAGGTTGGTAGAAATTTCCAAATGGCCCCCGGCAGTAAAAAGGTTCCCTACCCCCTGCCTGGTGCATGATAAAGACACAGACCGAGTTTTAAGCCCAACCCTCTTTAGTCACGCAGATTAAAAACACAAGGATTGTTGTTAAGATTAAGGTTGTTGATATTAATTGTTAATTGATGTTAAGATTTCAAAATATCATCTATATGGGGTGAAAGAATGACAGCAGTAAGTAGCCTTTTCAAATATGGCAACTGTTCTTTTTTTGTCATAGGAAACAAAACAGGGTATTTTAACAAACATTTGATATGTCAAGGTTTTGATCCACCCTGCAGCTGAGACTCCAGCGATAAAACTAAGCTACAGGAGTGCTCAGCTTTTGCTCATGAGGCACCCCATGGGGCCGGGGTTTCTTTTACTCGTCACCGAGCTGGTGACGAAGGGGTTTTTGGGGATGTCACAGCGGTCTGGCCCGGCTTCATGGCCCCAAGGTGTCCATGAAAGGAGGAGGGATGAGGGAAGGGGGTTGATGGATGGGGAAGATGTTGTGAGTAGTTGTCTCATGACGCCACCTGTGGTATGCGGCTATGAGGAAAGACGCCGCTGCGGGATGTCACTCTCTTCTGGGGCAGATGGTAACGCAGCTCTGGTTTTTCAGCTCTCCACAGTTAGAGCTAGGTGCCGGGGAGGATGATGGGGGTGGTAGTAGCCGATGGCGCTGGAGCGCGGAACGACGGCACCGGCAATGACAGGGACGACACAGGGGCTGCGGTTCAAAGTTCTCTTTACTCACTGCAATTATCGTCACCATTGGAGGGCCGGTTTCCACTATGATGGGCTTCCGCTGATCTCGGATAGTTCAGAGGTCACCACTGGTGTTCCCATTGTGTGTCCTTCCTGGTAGGGGGTCCCTCCACTCCAGTGTCTGGTATATGGAACGGGCTGCGGGTGCGTCCTGCACGCTCCGCAGACCCTGAGATTCCCCTGCGCTGTGGAGAGCCCGGGCTGAGCTTCCTGCTCCAAATCTCAGGCCCCGCTGAGCTCCCAGAAGTGTAAAATGTAGCTTTGGACCGAGGTCCCGACTTGTTTCCCTACCCCGAGCTGTGTCCGGGGTTGACTGCCTATGTGAGATGCTCCTTCCTTTCCCCCCAATGGTGCCCACCCCCAAGGTGGTTGTCCTAGTGACCGGAAAGTCCCGTGCGTCATGATGGCCACCCCCTGTCCACCTTAGGCCAAGCCCAGTGGGAAAGCACCTAACTGCATGTTATGTGTGAATGTGGTAAACACCAGCGGTTAACCCCTTCTTTACCCGGGATAAATACTTCACCTTAAGTGAGCTGCAAAACCCTGGGGCGACTTAAGCCTCAGGGGCGCCACACTCACAAGCAGCCATAGTCATTCTATTTGTATATTCTTCCTTTTTTCCCAGGGTTTCTGTGGTATGGTGCCCCGTGTCTGCATCATACTGGTGCTTTAGGCCTTCTTTTAGCAGTAAGATGCTTTGCAGTGGGTTAACTTACCAGTGGATGTGGCAGATGACCTTCTGTCTGCTGCCAAGACCAAGGTAATGTCTTGAGACCTGCGTTCTTGCCAAGAATGACGTTCTTATAAGGATTTGTCAGGTGTCCGAAACCTTTATTTTTGGATGGAAAATGGGAGTAATTCAAACTTTTATGGGGTTTTTTTAAAATTACAAATCTTTTTTTTTTTTTTTTTACTTGAACTTATGATAATTTGATTGCTTCTACTTTATCCTGCAATATTTCAGTAGTACAAATCGGTCTTCTATGTAGTGGAGTGTAGCCATAACTGAACCTCAGGTACTGTCCAACCTGGAATTTCTCCTTAGTACTGGAGCTGCTTTCATCCAATCCCTTCGAACTACCACTATATTAAAACTTTCTTCAATTAAAGTGATTTTTCTTATTGCCATCAGTATGGAATTCGGAGTCTCACAGTTGCAAGCCTTCTTGAGCAGAAAATCAGTTTTCTGACCCGAACTAATAAACAAAACGAACACTCCTGGCCATTAATGACAGCGACAACACAATCTGAGAAAGTTAGCCCAAAAAGCAAGAGAGTGACACTGATAAGCAATAGTAAATGTAAATAGCATAAAAGAAAACTATTAATAGATATCATTATAAGATCTATGCTCTTAAGGACACAATAGACAAAACAAAACACTAATGGTTAAAAAGTGGAACTATATACAGCTGCAATGTACATGGCTACTTTACTATACCTAGACAGCACTTCTATTCCTATAGCTGCCGCCATTCTCAAGTTAATGGCGGTGGACAGGATATGGGTGGACACACTGTATATATATCACTGCAAAATTTTCAGATTTTCTGATTTCTCTCTTTATAGGTATATTTTTGAGTAAAATGTAAATTGTTCTTTTAGTCCACAAATTACTGACGTCTCTGACTTTCCAGGCAATACATTTTTTTATTTATTTTCTGAAAATGAGAAATGGTGAAAATAGCAAAAAAATGCATTGCTTTCAGACCTCAAATAATGCAAAGAAAACAAGTTTATTATCATTTAAAAACAACAATACAAATGTTTTAACTCAGGAATCATTCAGAAATCAATTTTTTGTGGAATAACCATGATTTTTTTAATCACAGCTTTCATGCGTCTTGGCATGCTTTCCACCAGTCTTTCACACTGTTTTTGAGTGACCTTATGCCACTCCTGGTATAAAAATGTAAGCAGTTCTCCTTTGTTTGACGGCTTGTGACTATCCATCTTCCTCTTGAATACATTCCAGAGATTTTCAATGGGGTTCAGGTCTGGAGATGGGGCTGGCCATGACAGTGTTTTGATGTGGTGGTCCTTCATCACATTGATTGACCTAGCTGTGTGGCAGGTTGCTCCTAATACAACATCATAATAGATTAAGGATATTCCATGGAGATAATATAACAGAGGCAAAGACACAAAAGAAGGAAGGTAAATGGGCGAGCAAAACATAAAAAGTGAGGGCGGAAAGGGGAGAGGCAGCCCAATCCCAAACACAAAAGGGAGGCAGATACGGGGAGGAACATCTCAAAGAAAACAGCTGAAAATCCGTCCTCCCTTTGAAGAAGTCTATCAAAATCTTCTCCCCTCTTAGGTGGCCTAAATAAATCAAATAAATGAATACCCATGAACCTGAGGCCAATGGCATCCCCTCCATGCATTGTATTGATATGTCTCATCAGGGATGTATGCCTCAGGAACGACGAACAACCTGCGTCCACAACGACCAACGAGATTTTGAAAATTAACGACGTGTCAACGAGCAGGTGAGTATTTTTGATCGTTAACACTCGCTCGCAGCTGTTACACGCAACGCCGTTGCTAACGACGCCGGCTGTGCGTCACGAATTCCGTGACCCCAACGACATATCATTAGCGATATCGTTGTGTGCAAGCGGGCCTTGACTTGGGCCAAAATCCACAGACCAAGCAGCAAAGTACATACTGTAGCACTACCTGGACATTGAGAAGATCATTCTATCCTAACTGGACAGAAGAAATTCAGAAAACCAGACACTGTATTCATTGTTAGGGTCGCAAAAAGGGGACTTTAAAGGAAAGTGTAATCAGACAATGATTTATGGTGTAATTTGGGTTTTTGTGTTAACGGTGTTGTCCACCTTGGGGAAAGTGTCCCCCAAACTGTGTAAAATACCCAAAATAAACTCAACAGGTACTCTTCTTCCCTTAGAGACTGGAGCTGCAGCAGGGAGGCAGCGCAGGACCAAGTTTTGGCTGCAGCCGTGGCGTGCTGTCAACAGTGCAAGTAACTACTCTATAGCCAATCACTGAGCTCAGTGGATGGCTAGAGCGCTGAAGTACGCTGGTAATGGGGGTCATTGGTTAACCTCTTAATGACCGCAGGCAGTAATATTACGCCCCTGTGGTCACAGTGTTAGGCTTGTTTCAGACGTCCGCGTTTAATCAGGTAAAAGTCACATGCATGGTTATGGTCACACGTGTGTCATACGTGTGACATCCGTGTTTGCATACATGTGACACGTAATGGGTAAAACACGTGTCTGCAATGAAAAGATGTTCTATATTTACCTGTATCCAGCAATGCCGTCTTTTGCTCTGCTGCGTCCCGCTCCTAAACCCCGCTCATTTTTTTTCATTGATTATTCACTGCCTGAGGATCTGGAAGCCAGACGGAGCACCACCGGGGACAGCGCCAGGGACAGGTGAGTATACAGCAGTTTGTGCAGGGACATCCAGGGGGTCATCTGAGTTCCCAATGAACTCTCATGAAACCCTGGAAGTCACCATCGTGACATTCGCTGTAGCGCAGTTGTCGCAGGGGTGTCATCAGAGATCATTGGGAAATCAGATTGCCTCCTGGACGTCCCTGCACACACATTGCTGGCAGGATACTCGCCTGTCACTACCGATGTTCCCAGCGATGCTGTCCTCGGCAGTGCTGTCTCCAACACTGTCACCGCGATGCCCCTACTCCCAGCTGCTGACTGCAGTGAATAATCAATGAAAATAATGAGCGGGGGCTCAGAAGCGGGAGGCAGCAGAGCGCCGGAGACAGCATCGCTGGATAAAAAGGTGAATATAGAAAATCTTTTTTATTTAAAAACCCGTGTTTTCTCCGGTACCCGTCACACGGATCACATCAGTGTGCGGTCCGTGTGACACCCGTGCTGCTGGAGAAAAAACGGGCACGTCTCCATGTGAAATAGCGGGGCCACACAGTCCGTGTGAGTACACAATAAGATAACATGGGTACGTGTGACATCCGTGTTAAAACCGGATGTCACACGTACGTAAAACATGGACGTCTGAAACTAGCCTTAATGTGATTTGTACAGCTGAGATATGTGCCTTGCAGGCACAAGTGGAATCACTATCCACCCGTACCTGTTAACCCTTTAAATGGCGCTGTCAAAATGTGACAGCGCCATTTAGATCTGTACTCACTGGCCTCCAATGGATGTCACGTGACAAGATCACGTGAAACCGATGGTTGTCATGGTAGCACAGGGTCATGTGATGACTGTAGCTCACATGACTCCGGTACTGTAACAAGCAGCCGAGTGCTGCAAGTTACAAGAGATGAGCATTTCTCCCGATCTAAGCGGTGCTGCTCTGATAGGGAGAAAAGAATGAGCGAGAAAAGAATGAGCGATCAGACAGCTGATTATAGTCCCCTAGGGGGACTAGTAAAATAAAAAAAAGTTTTTTAAAATTAAAAAAAAAAATAAGAGAAACCTAAAAGTTCAAATCACCCCCCTTTCGCCCCATTGAAAATTAAAAAAAAAACAAAACAAAAAACACATTCGGTATTGTTGCGTTCAGAAATGCCCGATCTATCAAAATATAAATTTTATTAATCTGGTCAGTAAACGGCGTAGCGGCAAAAAAATTCCAAATGCTAAAATTACTTTTTTCTGTTGGCGCAAATTTTGCACAAAATGCAATAACAGGCAACCAAAACGTAGCATCGGCGCAAAAATTGTACCGTTAAAAAACATCAGCTCGAGATGCAAAAAATAAGCCATGATTGAGCCATAGATCCCGAAAAATGAGAACGCTTCGGGTTGTGGAAAATGGCGCTAAATGTGCGCCACTTTTTTTGGACAAACTTCTGATTTTTTTTAAACCCCTTAGATAAAAAGCAAGCATATACATGTTTGGGGTCTACGAACTCGTACCGACCTGAGACATTACACCAACACATTAGTGTTAAAAGTACAACTCGTCTAGCAAAAAACAAGCCCTCATACGGCAAGATTGACTGAAAAATAAAAAAAAGTTACGGCTCCTGGAAGAAGGGGAGCAAAAATCGGCTGAGGATGAACGGGTAAAAAGAAAATGCCAGTACCACAGCAATAGTGGGAAGCCGATTCTGGACCCAGGGAGGGTGAGTACCTATTGAGCTTGTTACTTTGGTGTTTTACACAATTTAGAGCCAACTTTCCTGAAAATGGATAACTTCTTAAAATCTATTTAAAAAACATTGTTTGCAATTTTTTTCCATATCACAATATTTATTAAATATAAAAATTAGAAATCTTGAAATTTTCACTGTAGCCACCGGCGCTTTGTATACTTTAACTTTCTATTGTTTCAGGAGATCCATAGCAATAGACGGACTCAGACTATAGTTTGTCTTGAGGAAACTGAAAATGTGCATAGGCCATTTTGAATTGAGAGGTAGCAAGGTCAGTTGTGACGTCGCCCATTGTGATTGTCATTGAAATCCTGCCTCCGCTAAGGAAATAGCGGTAAACTCTTTCTGAAAAGACTGGAACTTAGTCTAAGATAGCCCCAGTGGTTATTTTGAAATTTACATAATTACTAATAAGGGTATGAAAATAAATGCCAGGATTTTTAATTCATGTAATACAAAAATGTGATTTAAAGGAACCTGCCACCAGTTTTTTGGCCTATAAGCTGCGGCCAACACCAGTGGGCTCTTATATACAGCTTTCTAACATGCTGTATATATGAGCCCAGGCCACGGTGTAGAACATAAACACTTTATAATACCTAAACTGGTCGCTGCGGTGGATGTGGCTCAAATGGGCGTCTTCGTCCTCTGGTGCCGACGCCGCCTCTTTCGGCCATCTTTGTCCTCCTCCTGAAGCCTGTGTGCATGACGCGTCTACGTCATACACGCTCACTGATCCCGCGCATGCGCACTACAATACTTTGATCTGCCCTGCTCAGGGCAGATCAAAGTGCTCCTGCACAGGACCTCAATGCCGGCGAGTGTGTATGACGTCGGATGCCTCATGCACCGCGGCTTCAGAAGGAGGAGGACAAAGATGGCCGAAAAAGGAGGCGCCAGCACCGGAGGACGAAGACGCCCATTTGACCCACATCCATCGCAGCGACCAGTTTAGGTGAGTATTATAAAGTGTTTATGTTCTACACAGCGGCCTGGGCTCTTATATACAGCATGTTAGAATGCTGTATATAAAGAGTTCACTGGTGGTGGCCACAGCTTTTAAGCCAAAAAAAACTGGTGACATGTTCCCTTTAAACAATAGATCGTTTTCTGATGACACGTTCCCTTTAAAAGAAGAAATCAAAATGTTGTTGCTTTGCTGGCACATAGCCTTTAGAATTTACACTCAAATTGAAGGTTGGTAGTTACATACTGGACGATCTAATATCTTATTACGCTCTATGTATTGGCCTGGTTTTATCAGAACTACATGAAATACTAGAGCAGGGGTCAGTAACCTTTTTTTGTGTAGAGTAATAAGTATAAAATAAAACAGAGCTAAAAGTACTCCATTATATAAAACACACTGTTATGGGTCTTAGCGATCTTGTCAGCAGTCTTATGTTGTGGTCATGTTAGCAGCTGTATATGACCCATGTGCTTGCTCTTTCCTGCAGTACCAGAAAGATGTTGCGCCCTGTGATTGATATAATAAAGTTTGAAATGATAATTGTCACCAGACCAAACCAATATAATTTAGGCCCTAAATGTACCGCCTTGGAAAGGAAGACAGATAGCACTCAGTGTAAGCTATGTGTCTCTTCACATATCGGCACACTTGACTAGCCCAAACTCAGCTATATTTGTGCACTACATATCTTGATTTGTGCACCTTGCCAGCTTGGTATTATACCCATTTGGGTATTCTATTGATAAAGACTACCATCTCTCTACATCTCGCTACCACAAAATCCATGCCCACCCACAGCTGGCCAATTACTTTTGCATAAGCCTTTCATTGGGCAACCAGAGGTTATTAGGAGTGGCCAAACCTCTTCCTACCTGCACATGCGCCAGGAACAAGAAATCAAGTTTTGATCAGAAAGCTAAGTGGTAATACCAAAAGACATGAAGATATAGAATATGTATTACACATCAATGTGTAACTATGCGGGCACTGTGTAATATAGCTATAAATGTTTGTTGATTGTATTATGTGAAATCGAGAATGACTGTATACAATCATGCTGAGCTACCCTAGTGGCCAAAATTGAGCAAACACCTGCAGTTTTTCAGCATCACCAATATTTAATGAACGTTTTCACTGACATACTCGAACGCACGCCCTCTTTTGCGATATGTATTCTATATTAGTTTATATTGAGCTGTGTGTGATTTAAGACCGATATTGTGCGATTAAAAAGGCAGTTTTTATATTTTAAAGCCAGTTTGTTATCAAAAGGTAAGCAATTACATGTTTTTATTCAGTTATACTGTCTCTGGATTTTATGATATAAAATTGACACATTTGATTACCGTATTTTTCGCTTTATAAGACGCACTTTTGTTCCCCAAAATTTTGGGGGAAAGTAGGGGGTGTGTCTTATAAACCGAATATACGGATGGGGGGGGTGTATATATATATATATATATATATATATATATATATATATATATATATATATATATATATATATATATATATATATATATATATACAGTTAGGTCCAGAAATATTTGGACAGTGACACAATTTTCGCGAGTTGGGCTCTGCATGCCACCACATTGGATTTGAAATGAAACCTCTACAACAGAATTCAAGTGCAGATTGTAACGTTTAATTTGAAGGTTTGAACAAAAATATCTGATAGAAATTGTAGGAATTGTACACATTTCTTTACAAACACTCCACATTTTAGGAGGTCAAAAGTAATTGGACAAATAAACCAAACCCAAAAAAAAAATTTTTATTTTCAATATTTTGTTGCGAATCCTTTGGAGGCAATCACTGCCTTCAGTCTGGAACCCATGGACATCACCAAACGCTGGGTTTCCTCCTTCTTAATGCTTTGCCAGGCCTTTACAGCCGCAGCCTTCAGGTCTTGCTTGTTTGTGGGTCTTTCCGTCTTAAGTCTGGATTTGAGCAAGTGAAATGCATGCTCAATTGGGTTAAGATCTGGTGATTGACTTGGCCATTGCAGAATGTTCCACTTTTTTGTACTCATGAACTCCTGGGTAGCTTTGGCTGTATGCTTGGGGTCATTGTCAATCTGTACTATGAAGCGCCGTCCGATCAACTTTGCGGCATTTGGCTGAATCTGGGCTGAAAGTATATCCCGGTACACTTCAGAATTCATCCGGCTACTCTTGTCTGCTATTATGTCATCAATAAACACAAGTGACCCAGTGCCATTGAAAGCCATGCATGCCCATGCCATCACGTTACCTCCACCATGTTTTACAGAGGATGTGGTGTGCCTTGGATCATGTGCCGTTCCCTTTCTTCTCCAAACTTTTTTCTTCCCATCATTCTGGTACAGGTTGATCTTGGTCTCATCTGTCCATAGAATACTTTTCCAGAACTGAGCTGTCTTCATGAGGTGTTTTTCAGCAAATTTAACTCTGGCCTGTCTATTTTTGGAATTGATGAATGGTTTGCATCTAGATGTGAACCCTTTGTATTTACTTTCATGGAGTCTTCTCTTTACTGTTGACTTAGAGACAGATACACCTACTTCACTGAGTGTGTTCTGGACTTCAGTTGATGTTGTGAACGGGTTCTTCTTCACCAAAGAAAGTATGCGGCGATCATCCACCACTGTTGTCATCCGTGGACGCCCAGGCCTTTTTGAGTTCCCAAGCTCACCAGTCAATTCCTTTTTTCTCAGAATGTACCCGACTGTTGATTTTGCTACTCCAAGCATGTCTGCTATCTCTCTGATGGATTTTTTCTTTTTTTTCAGCCTCAGGATGTTCTGCTTCACCTCAATTGAGAGTTCCTTAGACCGCATGTTGTCTGGTCTCAGCAACAGCTTCCAAATGCAAAACAACACACCTGTAATCAACCCCAGACCTTTTAACTACTTCATTGATTACAGGTTAACGAGGGAGACGCCTTCAGAGTTAATTGCAGCCCTTAGAGTCCCTTGTCCAATTACTTTTGGTCCCTTGAAAAAGAGGAGGCTATGCATTACAAAGCTATGATTCCTAAACCCTTTATCCGATTTGGATGTGAAAACTCTCATATTGCAGCTGGGAGTGTGCACTTTCAGCCCATATTATATATATAATTGTATTTCTGAATATGTTTTTGTAAACAGCTAAAATAACAAAACTTGTGTCACTGTCCAAATATTTCTGGACCTAACTGTATATATATATATATATATGTACACTGCAGGGTCCAGGGGAGGTGGGGGCGGCGCTGCTGGGGGCAGGTGAACGCTGCCGTGAACGTTTGATCTCCTGCTCCCGCTCATATAATATGCACAGCCGCTGTCCATCTCCGGTGGTGCTGAAATCGCACGCAGTGAAGGGCTGGGGCATCGGTGCATATTATATGAGTCTGCGGCCCCCTGTGATGGCACATGCCCCCCTGTGTTAGATGTGGCCCCCATGCTGCTGCTCATTCTAAAATAAAAAAGCTTTACTTACCCCCTGCAGCGTTCCTCCCCGGTATCCCTGCTTCCACTGTGATCAGGCAGGCAGAGATCTCAGTCTGCTGTGCCGATCACATGACGGCACTGAGAACCAGGAAGTGGAAGAACAGAAGCACGGCGGGAGACAGGAGGGAGATCAGCGCTGCAGGAGGTAAGGAAAGAGTTTTATTTTACTATGGGCAGCAGCCTGGGGGCGATATCTAACACAGGGGGACTTGTGCGATCTATATAGAGGCCATGGGCAGCACTATGGGGGCGATATCTAACAGAGGGGGACTTGTGCGATCTATATAGGGGCCATGGGCAGCACTATGGGGGCGATATCTAACACAGGGGAACGTGTGCAATCCATAGGGGACCATAGGCAGCACAGGGGAATGTATGCAATCCATAGGGGGCCATAGGCAGCACAGGGGAACGTGTGCATTCCATAGGGGGCCATAGGCAGCACAGGGGAACGTGTGCCATCAGAAGGGGGCTATATTCAATATAAGGGGGTCATATCCAGATTAAGGGGGCTAATTTTAAGATGGGGGGCTATGAGGGACATATACCCTATATGATTTGTTAGAGGGACACTGGCATTATAAGATGGACCCCATTTAACATTAAAAAAAAAAAATTCTCTTTTTCCTTCACCAAATTTGGGGGTGCGTCTTATAATCAGGTGCGTCTTATAAAGCGAAAAATACGGTAACTTATTTCACATGCAGCATTAATGACTGCATGTTTGTATGGTAGACAGCTAATAAAAATTAAGCTTCAATTTAATTTAATAATTAATTAAATTTGCGGTTTAATGATGTGATATAATGACATATTAAGTGATTTTCACCATTTTTTGTTTAAATTTGAGATTTATGAAATGGCCACTAGTATTAGACAGGAGTGGTCACCTAAGAAGAGAGCCAAAGCTGTTACTTTAAGAGAAGTGAGAAGGGGAGACTGTGGAACAAATAGCGCAATAGGGTCTTATTTGATATAATAGGGTGTAACAAATGTATGGGTACACTCACCTGTCAGGGTTGTGAGAGTCACAACACCTGTGCAGACGTGGTCAAAGGTGAATAGCCGCAGCCACGCAGAATCAGGAACAATATAGGTGGAGGAGAACGGGTCTAAAGCCACGCTCATCACCAGAAGTTTAATCCATGCCTTTATTCAAGGGTTTAAACCAGGTCTACGCGTTTTAGGGTACACAGACCCCTTCCTCAGGACCAAAATGATAAATGACAGGATAATCAAGATTATCCTGTCATTTATCATTTTGGTCCTGAGGAAGGGGTCTGTGTACCCTGAAACGCGTAGACTTGGTTTTAACCCTTGAATAACGGCATGGATTAAACTTCTGGCTTTCTACTGGCGGTAAGCGTGGCTTTAGACCCGTTCTCCACCTATATTGTTTAAGAGAAGAAAGGTACAGTTACCGGGAAATTGTAGCACGAATTGGAAAAGGGATCTCACCAGCCAGCGTTCTCAAAGTGTGTAAGTGGTTTCAAGAGACTGGTTCAATAAAGAATAAACTAGGTAGAGGAAGGAAGAAGGCTACAACTCCTCAGACTGATAGAAGAATTGTTAGAATCGCCCTAAATAACAGGAAATCAATTGCTGTTGACATCAACAAGGAGCTTGTCAACACTGGAGTGACAGCGTCCGATCGGATGGTTCGACGACGATTGGTAAATGCGGGGTGAAGAGCCAGAATACCTTGTAAAAAGCCATTTTTGAATGCCTCACAGCGGCAGAAACATCTGCAGTGGGCCAAAGAACATTTTAAATGGACCATTGAACAATGGAGAAATGTGTTATGGAGCGATGAGACACGCATATCCATCTTTGGCAGTGACGGTGTCCACTACGTTTGACGATGACCTGGAGAGGATTGCTTGCCAGAGTGTACAGTACCCACCATGAAGCATCCGCTGAGGGTTATGGTATGGGGCTGCATGTTCAGAGATGCAGTTGGTAGACTGCAGGTAATTGCTATCCAACTAAGTGTTAACATTTTAGTGTTAGATATGAAAATAGGACAAATAAATGGCTTTTCTCCCAGTTATAGTGACAATAGTGTCCAATTTGTTGACAAATGAACAAATTTCCTGCTAATATTGTGTTTCTATATGAGATTGTTATTTCTACTTAAAAACTTTACTGTGAAATAAAAAAAACATTAATGAAATTTGGATTTGTATTGGAAAAATGCTAAAAATTCATAAATCTTGAGGGTGTTGCCTCAATTTTGGCCAATAATGTATGTTCTCACAATTTGTTTCTGTGCCCATTGTATACCAATTAATGCCTCTCGATGAGGTCAGTGTTATATATGCAGAATGAAGGCGATGGAACTCCTAATTTTGGAATTTTGGAAACCATTTCCCCTTTGACAAAGTAACAGTGTAATACACAATAAATAAAAGTTTTGTGCAATGTGATTTTAGTCAGTTACATTATTGGTTTAATATTTAAAAGAAAAAATAAAGCAAGGCTTCATACACAATAAAAACATTCCTAATTACATGAATACAAAAGATAAAAAAGAAGGGAATTTTGTTTACTTACCATAAATTCCTTTTCTTCTAGCTCCAATTGGGAGACCCAGACAGTGGGTGTATAGCTACTGCCTCTGGAGGCCGCACAAAGAACTACACTTAAAAGTGTAAGGCCCCTCCCCTTCTGGCTATACACCCTCCCGTAGGAGTACGGATTCCTCAGTTTTAGTACCAAGCAAGAAGGAGGAAAGCCAATAACAGTTTCAAAAACAAATTCAATCCGATAACAAGATCGGAGAACTTAAGAAACAACATGAACAACATGTGCACCCGAAAAACGAAACCCTAAGAACAAATAGGGCGGGTGCTGGGTCTCCCAATTGGAGCTAGAAGAAAAGGAATTTACGGTAAGTAAACAAAATTCCCTTCTTTTTCGCTCCTAATTGGGAGACCCAGACAGTGGGACGTCCAAAAGCAGTCCCTGGGTGGGTAAAAAGATACCACATGAACGGGCTGTCAGACAGCCTCTTCCTACAGGTGGGCCACCGCCGCCTGAAGGACCTGTCTACCTAGGCTGGCATCTGCCGAAGCGTAGGTATGCACTTGATAGTGTTTGGTAAACGTGTGCAGACTCGACCAGGTAGCCGCCTGGCACACTTGCTGAGCCGTAGCCTGATGCCGCAATGCCCAGGACGCACCCACGGCTCTGGTAGAATGGGCCTTCAGTCCAGATGGAATCGGAAGCCCAGCAGAACGGTATGTGTGAAGAATTGGTTCCTTGATCCACCGCGCCAGGGTGGATTTGGAAGCTTGCGATCCCTTATGCTGACCAGCGACTAGGACAAAGAGCGCATCAGAACGGCGTAGAGACGCCGTGCGAGAAATGTAAATCCCGAGTGCTCTCACCAGGTCCAACAGATGTAAACCCTTTTCAAATTGGTGAACTGGATGCGGACACAAAGATGGTAAAGTGATATCCTGATTGAGATGAAAGGAAGAAACCACCTTGGGAGAAAACTCTGGAATTGGACGCAGTACTACCTTGTCTTGGTGAAACACCAGGAAGGGAGATTTGCAAGATAACGCCGCTAGCTCGGACACTCTTCGAAGAGACGTGACCGCCACAAGAAAAAACACCTTTTGTGAAAGCCGAGAAAGGGGAACCTCTTTCAAAGGCTCGAAAGGCGGCTTCTGGAGAGCAATGAGAACCTTGTTCAGATCCCAGGGTTCCAATGGCCGTCTGTAAGGAGGAACGATATGACAAACTCCTTGGAGAAACGTGCGTACTTTAGAAAGCCGTGCCAAGCGCTTCTGAAAGAATACGGATAGCGCGGAGACTTGACCCTTAAGAGAGCTAAGCGACAAACCTTTTTCCAACCCAGACTGCAGGAAGGAAAGAAAAATTGGCAATGCAAATGGCCAGGGAGAAAACCCTTGAGCCAAGCACCACGCTAAGAATATCTTCCACGTCCTGTGATAGATCTTAGCTGAGGATGGTTTTCTAGCCTGTCTCATTGTGGCAACAACTTCATGAGATAAACCTGAGGCCGCTAGGATCCAGGACTCAATGGCCACACAGTCAGGTTCAGGGCCGCAGAATTCAGATGGAAAAACGGCCCTTGAGACAGCAAATCTGGACGGTCTGGTAGTGTCCACGGTTGGCCTACCGTGAGATGCCACAGATCCGGGTACCACGACCTTCTTGGCCAATCTGGAGCGACGAGTATGGCTCGATGGCAGTCGGACTTGATTTTCCGGAGAACTCTGGGTAACAATGCTAGAGGTGGGAACACATAGGGGAGTCGGAATTGCGACCAATCCTGAACCAAGGCGTCTGCCGCCAGTGCTCGGTGATCGTGAGACCGTGCCATGAAAACTGGGACCTTGTTGTTGTGCCATGACGCCATCAGATCGACGTCCGGCGTCCCCCAGCGGCAACAGATCTGCTGAAACACGTCCGGGTGAAGGGACCATTCTCCTGCGTCCATGCCCTGGCGACTGAGAAAGTCTGCTTCCCAGTTTTCCACGCCTGGGATGTGAACTGCGGATATGGTGGACGCTCTGCTTTCCACCCACGTCAAAATCCGCTGGACTTCTTGAAAAGCTTGGCGACTGCGTGTTCCCCCTTGGTGGTTGATGTACGCCACCGCCGTGGAATTGTCCGACTGAATCCGAATCTGCTTGCCTTCCAGCCATTGTTGGAAGGCTCGCAGGGCAAGATAGATTGCTCTGATTTCCAGAACATTGATCTGCAGGGTGGACTCTTCCTGAGTCCACGTCCCCTGAGCCCTGTGGTGGAGAAACACCGCTCCCCACCCTGATAGGCTCGCATCCGTCGTGACCACTGCCCAGGACGGGGGAAGGAACGACTTTCCCTGTGACAATGAGGTGGGGAGAAGCCACCAACGCAGAGAGTCCTTGGCAGTCTGAGAGAGGGAGACAGTCCTGTCGAGGGACGTCGATTTCCCATCCCATTGGCGTAGAATGTCCCATTGTAGAGGGCGCAGATGAAACTGCGCGAACGGGACTGCCTCCATTGCTGCTACCATCTTTCCTAGGAAATGCATGAGGCGCCTCAGTGAGTGCGACTGGCTCTGAAGGAGAGATTGCACTCCAGTCCGTAGCGAGCACTGCTTGTCCAGTGGAAGCTTCACTATCGCTGAGAGAGTATGAAACTCCATGCCAAGATAAGTCAGAGATTGGGTCGGGGTTAGATGAGACTTTGGAAAGTTGATAATCCACCCGAAACTCTGGAGAGTGTCTAGTGCCACCTTCAGACTGTGCTGGCATGCCTCTTGAGAGGGTGCCTTTATAAGCAGGTCGTCTAGATACGGGATGACCGAGTGACCCTGCGAGTGCAGAACAGCTACTACTGCTGCCATGACTTTGGTGAAGACCCGGGGGGCTGTTGCCAGACCGAAAGGTAACGCTACGAACTGCAGGTGTTCGTCGTGTATGACGAAGCGTAGGAAACGCTGATGCTCTGGTGCAATCGGCACGTGGAGATACGCATCTTTGATATCTATTGATGCTAGAAAATCTCCTTGAGACATTGAGGCTATGACGGAGCGTAGGGATTCCATCCGGAACCTCCTGACTTTTACGTGTCTGTTGAGCAACTTTAGATCCAGGACGGGTCGATACGATCCGTCCTTTTTTGGGACCACAAACAGATTGGAGTAAAAACCGTGACCTTGTTCCTGAAGAGGGACGGAGGTCACCACTCCTTCCGCCTTTAGAGCGGCCACCGCCTGCAACAGAGCATCGGCTCGGTCTGGTGGTGGAGAAGTTCTGAAGAAACGAGTTGGCGGACGAGAACTGAACTCTATCCTGTACCCGTGAGACAGAATATCCCTCACCCAACGGTCTTTGACGCGTGACAGCCAAATGTCGCCAAAGTGGGAAAGCCTCCCACCGACCGCGGGTGTGGGAATCGGAGACTGCAAGTCAGGAGGACGCCGTCTTGGCAACGGTTCCTCCGGCTGTCCTTTTTGGGCGTGACTGAGACCTCCAAGAATCTGAGCGTCTCTGGTCTTTTTGAGTCGTTTTTGACGAGGCGAATTGGGACCTGCCCGGTCCTCGAAAGGACCGATAACCAGACTGACCCTTCCTCTGTTGGGGTTTGTTTTGTCTGTGTTGCGGTAAGGATGAGTCCTTACCCTTGGAGTGTTTGATGATTTCATCCAAACGCTCTCCAAACAATCGGTCACGAGAAAAAGGCAAATTGGTTAAGCACTTCTTGGAATGAGAATCTGCTTTCCAATGTCTCAACCACAGGGCCCTACGCAAAACAACGGAGTTGGCTGACGCCACTGCCGTGCGGCTTGTAGCGTCAAGAACAGCATTAATCGCGTACGACGCGAATGCCGCCATTTGCGAGGTCAATGGTGCTACCTGCGGGGCAAATGCACGTGTGACTGAGTCGACTTGCGCAAGCCCGGCTGAGATAGCTTGGAGTGCCCATACGGCCGCAAAAGATGGCGCTAATGACGCTCCAATCGCTTCATAGATGGATTTCAGCCAGAGCTCCATCTGCCTGTCAGTGGCATCTTTAAGTGCCGCTCCATCTTCAACTGCAACCAAGGATCTAGCTGCAAGCCTGGAAATTGGAGGATCCACTTTTGGACACTGGGTCCAACCCTTGACCACCTCAGGGGGAAAAGGATAGCGTGTATCTTTAAGCCGTTTAGAAAAACGCCTTTCAGGATAAGCGTGGGGTTTCTGGATTGCGTCTCTAAAGTCAGCGTGGTCCAGAAAAGTGCTTAATGTACGCTTAGGGTATCTGAAATGGATTCTCTCGTGCTGCGAAGCTGACTCCTCTACAAGAGGAGCTGGTGGGGAAATATTTAACATCTTATTGATGTTAAATATAAGATCATTAACTATGGCGTCACCATCTGGTGTATCTAGATTGAGAGCGGTCCCAGGATCAGAATCCTGATCAGTTACGTCCGCCTCATCACCCATAGATTCATCTCGCTGGGATCCTGACCATTGAGATGAATGTGAAGGCCCGTCATAGCGAGCCCGCTTAGGCTGCCCGGGGCCATCGTCCGAGTCAGAGTCTTCACCCTGAGGTGTATGTGCCCGTCCCGGAGCTTGGAGGTAACTCAGCTGAGGGGGACCAGGGGGCAATGATTGCACAGTGTCCGTGGCCTGAAGTACAGGCCTAGCTCGCAATGTGTCAAGAATTTGTGACATAGTGAGAGACATTCTGTCAGCAAAAGCCGCAAACTCAGTTCCTGTCACCTGGACAGCATTCACAGGTGGTACACCCTGGGTCACGTCCAGCAGAGGTCCCGACTGTGCAAGCGCCGCAGGGGCCGAGCACTGCCCACAATGGGGGTCCGTGGAGCCTGCCGGTAGAAAAGTCCCACATGCGGTGCAGGAAGCATATAATGTCTGTGCCTTGGCACCCTTGCGTTTTACGGACGACATGCTGCTGGCTCTCTGCAATGTGAGAGAGTCTATAGCCAAAGGGCGACCAGCGCTATGCAATACAAAGTATTTGTAGAAACAAAATACTAAGAATACTACTGGCACAAGAGGGGGTGAGCCCTGAGGGCTGCTTACCGCCCGCTGAATAGCGGGTAAGAGGCGCAGAATTCCTTGTCTGGGTCTCCCCGGCTCCCCTCTGCAGCTCAACGTGTCAGCAGGAATGGCTGCCGGCGTCTGTGGAGAGGGGCGGTCCGTGGGAGTTCCTAAACAAAAGTGCGGGAAACAGTGTCCCCTCTGTGCCGATTGTGAGGGCTGGAGTATGTAAAAACGACTCCAGCCCTCGGCGCTGATGCACTGACCAGCGTCCCGCCCCTCTCCTGACTGGCAGGTCTGGGGGCGGGAACGAACGGAAGCAGGCCGCAAAAGCCGGGGACTCGAGTTATCAGCGCGGCCGCCGTAAAAGCGCGGCCCGCGCTGAAGTCCCCGGCGCACCACAAGTGCCAGCCGCGCCGCAGTCCCAGCGGCCGGCGCGACCGATTCCCAGAAGTGTGCCTGCTTCAGCGAAGCTGAATGAGGCCATGGCACAAGCGCCGCAGCGCTGATGTCCCCGGCGCACTACAACACCCAGCATGCTGCGGTGTGAGCGCCAAATGCACGGGGACACAGAGTACCTTGAGGAAGCAGGGCCATGTCCCTGTGTACTCCGCTCCATCCAGCATCTTCTCCAGGGGCTGTAGATGGAGCACGGTCTCAGTGCCTGGAGACCAGTAAATCCCACTTCACCCAGAGCCCTGTAAAAAGGGATGGGGAAGGAATCAGCATGTGGGCTCCTGCCGCCGTACCCGCAATGGGTACCTCAACCTTACAAACACCTCCGACATACAGTGGGGTGAGAAGGGAGCATGCTGGGAGCCCTGTATGGGCCCTCTTTTCTTCCATCCGACATAGTCAGCAGCTGCTGCTGACTAAAAACAATGGAGCTATGCGTGCGTGTCTGACCTCCTGCGCACAAAGCTAAAACTGAGGAATCCGTACTCCTACGGGAGGGTGTATAGCCAGAAGGGGAGGGGCCTTACACTTTTAAGTGTAGTTCTTTGTGCGGCCTCCAGAGGCAGTAGCTATACACCCACTGTCTGGGTCTCCCAATTAGGAGCGAAAAAGAAAATATTATTTACATTTCCCACACCAGAGATTGCCATTTATTTATATGCAAAACTGAGTAAAGGATGGAAAAAGTAATTCTAAATCAAACAGTTTAATTAAATGAAATTTAAAAAAAGTTGAGCTTCAATTGGACTTTTTACAAGACCAGCTCAAAGTCACAAAAGAGACCCCAGTGATCACTCGGAAACCTTCCACAATCCAGCTTTTCGGTGCCAATTAAATCAAGAGATTGAGGAACAACTTGGCTTCCATCCTCCGCAGCTCGATAGAATATGCGGTCAAACCGTAGCCTGCAAGTATATGGAGCTTTCAGATTGCTATTTATCTTCGTGTCCCAAGTATAGCGACAATGTTCGGGCTTCCCCAGGTACTCCCAAATGTCCAAAACTTTACTCGGTAAACCTCCAAGTTTTGCAACCTGTAACATAACAAAAAAAATAAAAATATTGTAGCGATAAACTAAAGTCTATTAGGCTTTCCTCACATACACTTTCACAATTGGAAACTTTGGAACCTCGTTATAAATCAGTAGGGTTAGTCTTATGGAATGGAGGCCATGAAAGCGGTCATGAAAAATAGTCTGAACCATCAATTCAGCAGAGTGTTTATGCCTTCAAATGGTAATTTTTTTTTTTTTTGCGCAATACTAACACTGCACAGCTTTGTGAGTTTTATGCCAGTTGTGCCCAGATCTGCAATAACATATCTAGAGAGGCGCTCACCACTGATAAGATGACCCTAATTTATTAAGTGGCCTAATTATTAATGGCCTGTTTATTAAGTGGTGCGCTCCTCTTAATGAATTAAGAGCCTCTTACTCCTGCACACCCATCATGAAGACTGGCGTACAGAATGCCAGTCTTAATGAATTGGAGCCTTAGTGTTCAACTACAATATAAGCGGTTTTTTTTAATATATAAAAAAAGGTAATTTAATAATAAGAGGACCTGCCATGGATACAGCTTCTCATTCTATACAAGCTATTATAATAACCTATAAGCACAGCAAAAAGTATTAAAAGGGGTTGCACTAAACAATTGATGACCTATTTTTAGGATAGGTCATGAACTTGAGATGATCCCCCCCGCCCCCAAACAATGAACTGAAAAGTGCACAAGCCAGAACTAAGCACTTTGAGGTGGAACACAGCAGCCTTGTAAACTGCTTAGGGCAGTTTCACACATTGGCAGATTCGGCGCACTCCAGTATAGTGTATACAATACAATGGCAGCGCGACAAGCTCCGGTCACATGCTGTCATGTGACCGGAGCATGTGACCTGGAAGTTGCCGCGCTGCCATTGTACTGTATCACACTAAACAGGAGTGCGCCGGATCCGCCAATCCAGCGAAAAGCCGGATGTGTAAAATGGCCCTAAGTGGCCACCATAAAGTATTGCGATCGATCACCCAATCACTTGAACAGTAGATATACTGCAGACGATAGCTGCTAAGTAGAGATGAGTGGATCCATGGAAGTTCAGTTACTACTGGTTCGCCTGAACATTTTAACACTCAGTTTGGGATGCAGGCTTGACCTCAACTTCATTGAAGTCACTGATTGGCAGTTCTGGTCTCTGCCCACATGCAGCCAGCCATAAACAGAGCAGTTCCGGGGCGGTTATTTTCCATTTTTTTGGTGCACACTACATCTGAACACGCTGTGGTTACCCAAAGTGTGCGCTGTTCAAACACTTGCACTTGGCCCAGCACCGAGTGTACCAGAGCACAGCGATGCTCACACAAGTGTTTTGCATTCGTAAAGTATCCGAACTTTTTTTTATTTAAAAAGTCTGAGTTTGTACCGAACACCGAACTTTGGGTTCGTTCATCTCTACCGCAGAGCAATGTACGCGGCTGTTGTGCAGGCACGGTCACCCCCACAGACCCATTAAAGAAAACCTGTCAGAAGGACTTTTATAATTAGTACAGAGAGGGCCATATTGGCACTGATTAAACCGATACCTGGGGTGAAGGAATCTGTTTTGTAAATTATTTGTAATGATTGTTTGATGTTTTCTTGTAATCATAGCTTCATGCACTGAGGTGGGCCTGTGGGTAGTGTCTTCGGCTCTACTACAGCCCCTCCGCTGCCTCTGGTGTGTATTGTATTTCTGGCTTAAATTTTGCGCTTGCGCCGTCCTAGCTGCGGACGACACTTGCACATATTGATCTCCTGGTAGTTTTCAGGAGTAGTTTTCAGGAAAATGGTGCCAGTAGCGGCACTTACACAGATTGCCCTCCTGGAGGTCTTTAGTAAAATGAAGCCGGTGGCAGCACATGAGCAGATTGAGATTACGGCTCATCATTGAGCCAAGACTTAAAACTGCGCATACACCACCATTTTACTGAAGACTTTGAGTAGATCAATATGCGCAAATGCTGCCCTTGGCTAGGACGGCACAGACGCAACATTTAAGGCAAAGAAGGGAATTTTGTTTACTTACCGTAAATTCCTTTTCTTCTAGCTCCAATTGGGAGACCCAGACAATTGGGTGTATAGCTATGCCTCCGGAGGCCACACAAAGTATTACACTAAAAGTGTAAAGCCCCTCCCCTTCAGCCTATACACCCCCCGTGCTGCCACGGGCTCCTCAGTTTTGGTGCAAAAGCAAGAAGGAGGAAAAAATTATAAACTGGTTTAAAGTAAATTCAATCCGAAGGAATATCGGAGAACTGAAACCATTCAACGTGAACAACATGTGTACACAAAAACAGGGGCGGGTGCTGGGTCTCCCAATTGGAGCAAGAAGAAAAGGAATTTACGGTAAGTAAACAAAATTCCCTTCTTCTTTGGCGCTCCATTGGGAGACCCAGACAATTGGGACGTCCAAAAGCAGTCCCTGGGTGGGTAAATAATACCTCATAATAGAGCCGTAACGGCTCCGTCCTACAGGTGGGCAACTGCCGAAGCATAGGTATGCACCTGATAGTGTTTCGTGAAAGTGTGCAGGCTCGACCAGGTAGCTGCCTGACACACCTGCTGAGCCGTAGCCTGGTGTCGCAAGGCCCAGGACGCTCCCACGGCCCTGGTAGAATGGACCTTCAGCCCTGAGGGAACCGGAAGCCCCGAGGAACGATAAGCTTCGAGAATTGGTTCCCTGATCCACCGAGCCAGGGTTGATTTGGAAGCTTGTGTCCCTTTACGCTGGCCAGCGACAAGGACAAAGAGTGCATCCGAGTGGCGCAGGGGCGCCGTACGAGAAATGTAGACTCTGAGTGCTCTCACCAGATCTAACAAGTGCAAATCCTTTTCACACTGGTGAACTGGATGAGGGCAAAAAGAAGGTAAGGAGATATCCTGATTGAGATGAAAGGGGGATACCACCTTAGGGAGGAATTCCGGAACCGGACGCAGAACCACCTTGTCCTGGTGAAACACCAGGAAAGGAGCTTTGCATGACAACGCTGCTAGCTCAGACACTCTCCGAAGTGAAGTGACTGCTACTAGAAAAACCACTTTCTGCGAAAGGCGTGCGAGCGAAATATCCCTCATTGGCTGGAACGGTGGTTTCTGAAGAACCATCAGCACCCTGTTCAGATCCCAGGGTTCTAACGGACGCTTGTAAGGAGGGACGATGTGACAAACCCCTTGCAGGAACGTGCGTACCTGTGGGAGTCTGGCCAGGCGCTTCTGAAAAAACACAGAGAGCGCAGAGACTTGTCCCTTAAGGGAGCCTAGCGACAAACCCTTTTCCAATCCGGATTGAAGAAAGGACAGAAAAGTGGGCAAGGCAAATGGCCAGGGAGAGAAACCCTGAGCAGAGCACCACGACAGGAATATTTTCCACGTCCTGTGGTAGATCTTGGCAGACGTTGGTTTCCTAGCCTGTCTCATGGTGGCAATGACCTCTTGAGATAATCCTGAAGACGCTAAGATCCAGGACTCAATGGCCACACAGTCAGGTTGAGGGCCGCAGAATTCAGATGGAAAAACGGCCCTTGAGACAGCAAGTCTGGTCGGTCTGGCAGTGCCCACGGTTGGCCGACCGTGAGATGCCACAGATCCGGGTACCACGACCTCCTCGGCCAGTCTGGAGCGACGAGGATGGCGCGGCGGCAGTCGGCCCTGATCTTGCGCAACACTCTGGGCAACAGTGCCAGAGGGGGAAACACATAAGGAAGCTGAAACTGCGACCAATCCTGAACTAAGGCGTCTGCCGCCAGAGCTCTGTGATCTTGAGATCGAGCCATGAATGTTGGGACCTTGTTGTTGTGCCGTGACGCCATTAGGTCGACGTCCGGCATCCCCCAGCGGCAACAGATCTCCTGAAACACGTCCGGGTGAAGGGACCATTCCCCTGCGTCCATGCCCTGGCGACTGAGAAAGTCTGCTTCCCAGTTTTCTACGCCCGGGATGTGAACTGCGGAGATGGTGGAGGCCGTGGCTTCCACCCACATCAAAATCCGCCGGACTTCTTGGAAGGCTTGCCGACTGCGTGTTCCACCTTGGTGGTTGATGTAAGCCACCGCTGTGGAGTTGTCCGACTGAATTCGGATCTGCTTGCCTTCCAGCCACTGCTGGAACGCTTTTAGGGCAAGATACACTGCCCTGATCTCCAGAACATTGATCTGAAGTGAGGACTCTTGCTGAGTCCACGTACCCTGAGCCCTGTGGTGGAGAAAAACTGCTCCCCACCCTGACAGACTCGCGTCCGTCGTGACCACCGCCCAGGATGGGGGTAGGAAGGATTTCCCCTTCGATAATGAGGTGGGAAGAAGCCACCACCGAAGGGAAGCTTTGGTTGCCTGAGAGAGGGAGACGTTCCTGTCTAGGGACGTCGGCATCCTGTCCCATTTGCGTAGGATGTCCCATTGAAGAGGACGCAGGTGAAACTGCGCGAAAGGAACTGCCTCCATTGCTGCCACCATCTTCCCCAGGAAGTGCATGAGGCGCCTCAAGGGGTGTGACCGACCTTGAAGGAGAGATTGCACCCCTGTCTGTAGTGAACGCTGTTTGTCCAGCGGAAGCTTCACTATCGCTGGAAGAGTATGAAACTCCATGCCAAGATATGTCAGCGATTGGACCGGTGTCAGATTTGACTTTGGAAAATTGATGATCCACCCGAAACTCTGGAGAGTCTCCAGAGTAACGTTGAGGCTGTGTTGGCATGCCTCTTGAGAGGGTGCCTTGACCAGCAGATCGTCTAAGTAAGGTATCACCGAGTGACCCTGAGAGTGGAGGACCGCAACTACTGTAGCCATGACCTTGGTGAAAACCCTTGGGGCTGTCGCCAGGCCGAACGGCAGTGCCGCGAACTGAAGGTGTTCGTCTCCTATGGCGAAGCGCAGGAAGCGCTGATGCTCTGGAGCAATCGGTACGTGGAGATAAGCATCTTTGATATCGATCGATGCTAGGAAATCTCCTTGGGACATTGAGGCGATGACGGAGCGGAGGGATTCCATCCGGAACCGCCTGGTCATTACGTGTTTGTTGAGCAGTTTTAGATCCAAAACAGGACGGAAAGACCCGTCCTTCTTTGGAAACACAAACAGGTTGGAGTAGAAACCGTGACCCTGTTGCTGAAGAGGAACCGGAACCACCACTCCTTCTGCCTTCAGAATGCCCACCGCCTGCAGAAGAGCCTCGGCTCGCTCGGGAGGCGGAGATGTTCTGAAGAATCGAGTAGGAGGACGAGAGCTGAACTCTATCCTGTAACCGTGAGACAAAATGTCTCTCACCCAACGGTCTTTTACTTGTGGCAGCCAGGTGTCGCAAAAGCGGGAGAGCCTGCCACCGACCGAGGATGCGGTGTGAGGAGGCCGTAAGTCATGAGGAAGCCGCCTTGGTAGCGGCACCTCCGGCGGTCTTTTTAGGGCGTGATTTGGACCGCCATGCGTCGTAGTTCCTCTGATCCTTCTGAGGCCTTTTGGACGAGGAGAATTGGGACCTGCCCGCCCCCCGAAAGGACCGAAACCTCGACTGTCCCCTCCTCTGTTGGGGTGTTTTTGGTTTGGCCTGGGGTAAGGATGTTTCCTTTCCCTTGGATTGTTTGATGATTTCATCCAATCTCTCACCAAACAAGCGGTCGCCAGAAAATGGCAAACCAGTTAAGCACTTTTTGGAAGCCGAATCTGCCTTCCATTCCCGTAGCCACAAGGCCCTGCGTATTGCCACCGAATTGTCGGCTGCAACCGCCGTACGGCTCGCAGAGTCCAGGACAGCATTAATAGCGTAGGACGCAAATGCCGACGTTTGAGAGGTTATGGACGCCACCTGCGGCGCAGACGTACGTGTGAGTGCGTCAATTTGCGCCTGACCAGCTGAGATGGCTTGGAGTGCCCATACGGCTGCGAATGCTGGAGCAAAAGACGCGCCGATAGCTTCATAGATGGATTTCAACCAGAGCTCCATCTGTCTGTCAGTGGCATCCTTGAGTGAAGCTCCATCTTCCACTGCAACTATGGATCTAGCCGCCAGTCTGGAGATTGGAGGATCCACCTTGGGACACTGAGTCCAGCCCTTGACCACGTCAGGGGGGAAGGGGTAACGTGTATCCTTAAGGCGCTTGGAAAAACGCTTATCTGGACAAGCTCGGTGTTTCTGGACTGCCTCTCTGAAGTCAGAGTGGTCCAGAAACATACTCATTGTACGCTTAGGAAACCTGAAACGGAATTTCTCCTGCTGAGAAGCTGACTCCTCCACTGGAGGAGCTGAGGGAGAAATATCCAACATTTGATTGATGGACGCAATAAGATCATTCACTATGGCGTCCCCATCAGGAGTATCAAGGTTGAGAGCGGCTTCAGGATCAGAATCCTGATCAGCTAGCTCCGCTTCATCATACAGAGAGTCCTCTCGCTGAGACCCTGAACAATGTGATGATGTCGAGGGGATTTCATAGCGAGCTCGCTTAGGCGGTCTGGGGCTGCGGTCCGTGTCAGAGACCTCACCCTGGGATCTATGAGACACCCCGGGAGAACATTGTTGTTCCAACTGAGGGGAACCAGGGGGCAATGATTCCACAGTGCCCATGGCTTGAGATGCCGGCCTGGACTGCAAGGCTTCTAATATCTTAGCCATAGTCTCAGAAAGTCTTTCAGTAAAAACTGCAAACTCCGTCCCTGTCACCTGGACAGTGTTAACAGGTGGTTCTCCCTGGGCCACCCTTAGCAGAGGCTCCGGCTGAGTAAGTGCCACAGGGGCCGAGCATTGCACACAATGAGGGTCAGTGGAACCTGCCGGCAGTATAGCCGTACATGCTGCACAGGCAGCATAGTAAGTCTGTGCTTTGGCACCCTTGCTATTTGTGGACGACATGCTGTTGTCTCCTCTGAGCAATACAGGAGGGTATATAGCCAAAAACAACCGTGCACCATACAGTGTAAAGTATAGCCTATAATCATATAATCTATAAGTACACTTCTGCACCAGTGGGGCCAGCACCTAGGTGCTGCTTACCGCCCGCGCAATGCGGTTGTGTGGTCACCAGAATTCCTGCCTGGGTCTCCCTGAGCTTGTCTCCCTTCTCCAGCGTTAGCAGAGCTGACAGGAATGGCTGCCGGCGTCCTGAGGAGAGGAGGGGGCCGTGGGCGTGCCCTAGAAAGTGCGGGAATCTGGTGCCCCACTGTGCACAGTGAGGGGGGTGGAGTATGCAAAGCATGCTCCAGCCTCAGTTGCTGACGTCCTTTACAGCGTCCCGCCCTTCCCCTGACTGGCAGGCCTGGGGGCGGGAAAAGAATGAGACTAGGCCGCAAAAGCCGGGGACTAAAGTTATAAGCGCGGCCGCCGTATAAGCGCGGTCGGCGCGGAAGTCCCCGGCGCACTAACAGTCCCAGCCGCGCCTAGTGATAACAATGGCAGCGGCGGTCAGCGCGGCAGTCCCCATACAATAACACACTCAGCGACGCTGCAGTGTGTAAAGGCACAAACGCAGTCAGCGCCGCGGTCCCCGGTGCACTAGCACACCCAGCAATGCTGGAGTGTTGCTGTGCGCGGTCCCCACGGGGACACAGAGTACCTCAAAGTAGCAGGGCCATGTCCCTGAACGATACTCGGCTCCTATCCAGCAGAGTCCTCAGGAGCTGTGGATGGAGCACGGTCTCATGTGCCTGGAGACCGATAGGATCCCACTTCACCCAGAGCCCTAAGGGGGATGGGGAAGGAAAACAGCATGTGGGCTCCAGCCTCCGTACCCGCAATGGGTACCTCAACCTTAACAACACCGCCGACAAGAGTGGGGTGAGAAGGGAGCATGCTGGGGGCCCTGTTATGGGCCCTCTTTTCTTCCATCCGACATAGTCAGCAGCTGCTGCTGACTAAGCTGTGGAGCTATGCGTGGATGTCTGCCTCCTTCGCACAAAGCATAAAAACTGAGGAGCCCGTGGCAGCACGGGGGGTGTATAGGCTGAAGGGGAGGGGCTTTACACTTTTAGTGTAATACTTTGTGTGGCCTCCGGAGGCATAGCTATACACCCAATTGTCTGGGTCTCCCAATGGAGCGCCAAAGAAAAGACAATAAAGACACTAATGGTAGTGAAGGGCCTGTGGCAGAGCCAAATGCACTACCTACAGTCCCCTCCCACAGTCCTGAACCGATGTACAAAGCTTTGATTACAAGAAAACTTCAAACACTCCTTATACAAAATCTACAAAATGGATTTCTTCACCAGAGGTTTAATTGTAAGCAGTAAGAGCAAATGTGGCCCTGTCTGTACTTTAGTTAGAAACATCCTGCTGACAGGCTCTCTTTACTGAAGAGTTTATACTGGTGATTGGAACAGACCTCTTGGTCCCTCAGGTTTGTATCTCCACCAAATATGACCGTGGATGAAGCAGGGATTTCCTGGATCTTCTTCAGTACGATCTGCAGCTGTTTCCGTCGTTCATTTGCATGTTCTTTGGTACTTTCTAGATGGGAAGTCATAAGCCAAATATTCTGCCCACAGATATTCACCTATCACAAAAGCACACACAAGAGTCACGTTTACTCCCATGTCACAGAAGGAAAAAAAATGAAAAAGGGATGAGTTAGAAGGATTACTATTATAAAACAGAATGTTTAAAGAAAAGAAGAACTCAAACATTTAATAACTACAAGTACAAAGATATTTTAATTAATGACATTAACTAATGGGATATTGTTTCACTGACATCATTCTAGAAATGCATGGCATCCCTCCTGCATGCATTCTAAGCCTTAAAGGGAGTGTGTCGGCCCACATATATTCTTCGGGGGAAAGAAAGGCCCTACAAAAACTTTATCTTTAGGCCTCGATTCATCAACACTTTCACTTTGTGCGCCACGGACAGAAATATTACTCCAGGCAGGGCCTGGCATATATTTCTGTCATAAGTTACAGGACTTTTGTGGCATTAGTTAAGATGAATTTGATAGCCGGTCTTGGACATGTCCTGTCTAAGCTCTACCCACTTTTCAAAAAGTTGCCGGAGCTGGCAGGCTTTGGTATAAAAACAACAAACGTCACAAAATTATTGTTTCAAAATTGTTGTACATTTCAAGCAGCTTTAAACCAGAAAACTGGGAAACACTGTTTGATGAATCCAAGTGATCTAACTGCTCCCTCAGTTCTGCAGAAACAGAGGTTTAATAATATAATTTAATAATTCGGCGACTCTGCGCACCCTTGGTGTGACCAAGAGGCTCTGTGCACCATTTCACCCACTAGTTTTCTAGTTTTACATGTCCCATACTGCTGACAGTGCATTCATCCACCAGTGAAAAAGGCGGGGACATGCAAAACCAGTGGGCAGAAATGATACGCAGAGCCTCTTGGCCACTCCAAGAGTGCACTGAGTAGACTAGTTAGCATATATTAGTAAAACTCATTTTTTTGTCATGATAGACAACAAAATAGAATGGATTGCCACTTTGGATTAGATCAACTGGATATAACGTTGGCGCACTATTGGTCCAATGACTTTCCGCTTACCTGTAGAAGACTGTGGCGTTATCCTAAGCCGTAACCCTGAGGAAGGAGGATGATACCTCCGATACATGTATGATCTCTTTTTGTCTCACAAAAGAGCTTGCAGCAATGCTAGAGTGCCTCAGCAAACGCCACCGGCCGGGATGCTGCAGACATCATCATACCTAATATCGCAACCATAGCGCACATTCTATGCAGTGAACATCCAGAAACGTATGGACACTCACCGTTCACACAATGCCAAACACCAATAGGTAGGCACAGCATTGATTCCATTATATGTTTAGTACTGTCATCTCGTTCATTACTACTGTAGTTTATATTTACCTAATAGTTGTGATTTTACTCTACATACTTACATTTGCCATCAGCAAATTTCTCATCATAACTGTACTTGGGAATGGAACAATTTCTTGACTTAGGAGTTTTACTCTTGACTTTTTCAGCATTATGGCGGTAAAATATCCATCTTCATTTCCTAGAAAAGTTATCAAATAATAGTAACAAACATAAAAACACAACACTAGCAGATATTCCAACACAGTTGTTACAGACAAACTTACACAAATGTCTACTCCATTTCATACCATCATATACTATAAGTAACTATAAGTATGGCAAAAAATGTATCAGAGAATACGCTAGACATTTTAAATCAGATTTTTAATATAACTTTTGGATTATTTATTTTCAAGTTTTAGTACTTTTTCTTATTAGTATCTAGCTAAATAAATCTTGATTTCTTCCTCACTGGCCACTAGAGTAGTCAGATAAGATAATGAGATGCCTTGATATTAGCAAGTCAATTAAAACCCATGTGTTGAAGAAGCAAGACACAATATACAGGTTACTCTTCTGTCATCAAACCTGAAGTACGAACTCAGAATATAAACTGTACAGATTTAACAATACGGATACGGTTCCACTTGCATTTTGCACGGACGAGTGCAAGCCGATAAAACATCGGATTGCACTCGCA
This sequence comes from Anomaloglossus baeobatrachus, assembly GCF_048569485.1. Lineage (NCBI taxonomy): Eukaryota > Metazoa > Chordata > Amphibia > Anura > Aromobatidae > Anomaloglossus > Anomaloglossus baeobatrachus. The sequence goes on along the minus strand of NC_134358.1, from coordinate 216,945,484 downwards.
CCAGTGCAAAACTATGGGGCAGTGTCCATCTGCGATTGATTTCTCATGCCATATCAGCCAGAAAAATAAAATCACAGCATGCTGCGTTCGGAAGCGATTCTCAGCTCACGCACCCCCATACAAGTCTATGCACTCGCTTGTCATGAGAGTGCAATGCGATGTACACAGAGACAGGCAGCGGAGGAGATGGGGAGAAAGTGTTCCCTCCCACTTCCCGCAGCTGTGATCCAATTGCAAGATAGCATCACAGCCACATGACTCTCGGCTAACGCTTGCAACAGAGGCTCATTAGCATATCGCATCCAATGCTTTTGCATTTGAAGCTATGCGCAAGTGGAACCGTACCCCAACAATAAGATTCCCACCTACAGCACTAAAATGTGTAACCTTTAACTAGTAGTATAAATGATTCCTCAATTGTGAAAGACCATCTTGCGCGGATGAGTACCCTATGTCCCATCCTCTATTATGATACACTGTTTTCTAATATGTGCTTACAGAATCAGTCCAGGCCCTTAATTACCCATTCATTTTAAAGCTATCAATTTCCTGGCAAGAAATAAAGTTTCTCTAAGAAAGATTTTGGTATGAGGACTCCATATTTCCTCCTCCAGTAGCCCAAATAAACTTGAGTAATTTTAAGTGATATACCAATACAAAGTAGCAAGTATTTGTGAAGTAAAGGAAATGATACATGGTTTTCTAAATAAATAAGTCTGAAAATTGTGACGTGCATTGAATTCAGCCCCCTATGGAGTAATACCCCTAAATAAAATCCTGACTGACAACAAAAGTTACCTAATAAATAAATTGAGTCCACCTGTGTGTAATTTATTCTCTTTATACATTTAGCTGTTCTGTGATAGCCTCAGAGGTTTGTTTGAGAACAATAGGGATCAAACAACATCATGAAACCCAAGAAAGACAGAAAACAGGTCAGGGATAAAGTTGTGGTGAAGCGTAAAGCAGGGTTAGATAATAAAAATATAGTCTAAGATCTAAAAATCTCAAAGCACTGTTCAATCCATCATCCAATAGTGGAAGGAGTATTGCAAAACTACCAAGACATGGCAATCCATCTAACCTGACATCCCAAGCAAGAAGAGCACTAACTAGAGAAGCAGCCAAGAGGCCCATGACAAGTCATAAGCATACCTGCTTCCAATTTGCAAAAAGCCATGTCATGTCGGCAACAGGACACAGTTAGCATGTGGAAGAAGGTGCTCTGTTCAGATGAGAGCAAAGTCGAATTTTTGGCCTATATGCAAAACTATATGTGATGGAAAAACTAAGCACTGGGGATTGTGTTTTTTGATAGATGTGCAAAGTCAAACTTAGTGGTGTCAGCATCATCCTGTAAGGGTGCTTTTCCTCAGCAGGGATCGGGAAGCTGATCACAGTTGGTGAGGAAGCTGGATGGAGCTAAATACAGGGGAGTCCTGGGGGAAAACCTCTTAGGCTACTTTCACACTTGCGTTGGACGGCTTCCGTTGCTATCCGCAGCCTTGAGGAATTACGGTAACCGTTGCAGGAATCCGTTATATTCCTCATAGACTTCTACTAGCTATGGATAGCAACGGATGGTCTGGCGTTGCATCCGCTGCACAACGAAGCGTTTTTATTTTGACGCTGCATCGGGCGGAGGGAATGCTGCATGTAGCGTTTTTTGAGCAGCGCAATACGTAGGATTTCGCTGCGCATGCTCTCTCTGGCTCCCTGCACACGTAACCAGGGTAAACATCGGGTTACTAAGCAATGCGCTTTCCCTAGTTACCCGATATTTACCCTGGCTACATGTGCAGGGAGCCCGACACTTTCCCGCTCGGCTCCGCCCCCTCCCGCACTCCACTCCACATGTACACACGCACGCACACACACACACACACACACACACACACACACACACACACACACACACACTCACCTGTCCCCAGCCTTGCATTCCTCGCTGCACTGACATCCTCAGCGCCATGGTCCCGCTCGGCTCCACCCACCCCGCACTCCGCCCCCCGCCCCCTCACACATTCTCGGCAGCCGAACGATCAGCTGATCACCCAGCGACCGGCTGCTGTGAGGTGAGCGATCAGCTGATCGTTCACAATAGTCTGCCGCCGGTAAAAAGAAAAAAAAAAAATTCCGTTGTTTTGTACGATCCGTTGCATCCATTGTGCCACTACATGCAACACATCCGTTGCATCCATCACACAACGCAATGCAACTGATGCCGTTCAACGCAAGTGTGAAAGTAGCCTAAGAGACTGAGACTGGGTTCACTTTCCGAGAGGTCGACGACCCTAAACATACTGCCAGAGCTACAATGGATGGTTTAGATCAAAGCATATTCATGGATTTGAATGATTCCAGTCAAATACCAGGCCAAAATCCCACTGATAATTTGGGGCATGACTTGAATATTGCTGTTCACAGACATCTCCATCCAATCTCACCGAGCTTGAGCTACTTTATAAAAGAAGAATGGGCAAAAAGCTCAGCCTCTAGATGTGCAAAAAGGTAATAGAGACGTACTGCAAAAGACTTACAGCTGTAATTACAGGGAAAGGGGTCCAACTAAAGTATTGACACAGGGGAGCTGAATACAAATATTAGAAAACCTATGTATCATTTCCTTTACACTTCACAAATACTTGCTATGTTGTGTTGGTATAGCCCAAAAAATCCCAATAAAATACATTTAAAGGGTTTGTTCGTTCTAAAATGACGAGTCTGGATCCACTCTATGAATCACTGTGTGACTGCAGACTTGTGAAACTTCACACTGTATGCACTGTCCGGCACTGAGGATTCTCTGGTGTCACGTGGCTGAAAGTACGTGGTATGCATACTCCAGGCAAGAATCCGACGAGACTGACACAGGCTCGCTCAATACACAAGAGTGTCTGCAGACTTGTGGATTTAGGCTGGACAACCCCTTTAAGCTTGTGAGTGTAAGGTGAAAAAGTTCAGGGGGTGTGAATACTTTTCCAAAGCACTGTATATCCGTCTCACACCATGACGGATAAGCTATCTTGGAGTAGTGAGCAGTACTCACTAGATCACGGTTGAATCATTGATGTAATGTACAGCCAGGCTGCACCCACAACTTGTGGCACCAAAATGACTGACAATGTCAACAGTGTAACACTTTAAATGTTGCAATCAGTATAATGGGAGGCATTTAACCCCTTCACCCCTGGCCGATTTCCCATTTTTCTTTTTGCTCCCTCTTCTTCTGAGAGCCGTAACGTTTTTATTTTTCTGTCAATCTTGCCATATGAGGGTTTGTGTTACCATATAGCGTACTGGAAAATGAAAAAAAAAAAATCCCAAGTGCGGAAAAAGTACAAAAAAAAAAAAAAGTGTGATTACATGATAGTTTTTGGGATATTCTATTCACAGTGTTCACTAAGTGATAAAACTTATATGTTGGTGTGATGCCTCAGGTCGGTATGACTTCGTAGACACCAAACATGTATACTTTTACCCAAGTGGTTAAAAAAAAAAATTCAGAAGTTTGTCCAAAAAAAGTGGCGCACATTTTGCGCCATTTTCCGCAACCCGTAGTGTTCTCATTTTTTGGGATCTATGGCTTATTGACGGCATATTTTTTTGCGTCTTGAGCTGACGTTTTTAACGGTACCATTTTTGCACGGATGCTACATTTTGATTGCCTGTTATTGCATTTTGTGCAAAATTTGGGGTGACTAAAAAAAAGTAATATTGGCATTTGGAATTTTTTTGCCGCTGCACTGTTTACCGATCAGATGAGTTGATTTTATATTTTGCTAGATCGAGCGTTTCTAAACGTGGCGATACAAAATGCGTATATTTTTTTAACCCTTTAATTTTCAATGGGCCAAAAAGGGGGTGATTTGAACTTTTAGGTATTTTTATTTTTTAAAACCTTTTTTGTAAAATTTTATTAGTCCCCTTAAAGGGCTATATGGATCAGCAGTCTGATTGTTCATTCATTTCTCTTGATGAGAGCTGCACAGCTCAGAACAAAAGAAATGGTCGTGTTCTTCTAAGACTCGGCAGAGCAGCCTCTGTTACAGAAGTGAGTCATGTGAGCTACAGGAGTCATCATGTGACCCAGTGCTACCATAGCAACCATCGGCTCCACGTGATAATGTCACTTGACTTCCAATGGCGGCGGGTGAGTGAAAATTTACCACGGCGGGGATTTAAATTGCGCCGTCAGATTCAAAATGTGACAGCGTGATTTAAGGAGTTAACAGGCGCGGGTGGATCGCAGATCCGCCTGTGAGGCACACATGTCTGCTGTACAAATCAGCAGACATGTGCGGGGGATCACCACCGGCTGCCTGAAGCATCCACAGGTGATTACCCCTTGATGGCTTAGGTGGCTCCCTCTGCAAGTCTACTGGCCCCTACGACTGAAGGGTGCAGATGCATTAACCCCTTCACCCAGAGCTCATTTTCACCTTCCTGACCAGGCTAATAACCCTGGATCGCTTCATCGCATCCCACTGATTCTGAGAATGTGTCTCTAACAGATTGTACTTCATGTTGGTGGTATATTGAGGATGATATTTTTTGTGTTTATTTGTAAAAATATTTCCTAATTTTCAAACTGAATTTTTATGCCCTTAACCCCTTCTTGACATTAGATGTACCAGTACATTCTGGTGGTCGCTGCTCTCCATCTGTGGAACGGGAGCGCATCACACACACTAACTCTGCCTACAAAGTACGTCCTCATGCTGGGACTGGTCAGTGTGAGGGCGTAATCCTTCAATTCATGGGCTTGCAGCGTTCAGTAGTGAACAATGCGTGTGCGTGCTCACAGGCCAAGTGGGAATTAAAGGGCTGGCAACTGGTAAAATATAGCTGCCTGGCTAAGCACTGCTGTCCCCGTGAATGTGTCCGGGGGCTGCAGAAAAGATCGTGGGCCGGAGGTCCCCCACCTCTGCTGTAGACCGATATTGATCTGATTTTTTTTGCGTAGTAAATGGTGTAATAAAGAAAGAATAGTGCAATTGCTATTTTTTATTAATTGCATTCCCTCGGGGCCTTTAGAGACCATGAAGAATGTACACCCTGCTGCACTGTTGAGGGGAGAGCCAGCACTGCCTATGAATGGCATGCAACAATAAAAAGTGTAATATTCACAAATTCATTCCTACTGTAATAATTCAAATGAGATTTTTTGCAAACGATTGATCAATGATTTGAGCCCCCCTGCCACGTCATGGCAAATCTCTATAGGGGGGTTCCTACACTATGTTATAAATTATTATTGTACCATACGGTCTCATATAATGAGCAGGACCATATAAAAACAACACATACCTGAGACATGTCTGAACCGTTCCCATGCTGCAAGGACTGACAACTGCGAATAAAGGCAGCCCAGGTGCCAGCATGTGCAGCGAAGCCACACACACCAGCACAATGTCAGAACTGGCCCTCACAATGTCAGACACGCAGCCATGGATAAAGGCAGAACAGGCTCAGGCAGATGGTGCTTAAATAATGATGCCTGTGGAACAGGGGGCGGTGGCTGTGTGTGAACAGCCTCCAACATAAAATTTAGATGGCAACAGAAGGAATTTGCAAACCACACTGGGCGTGCACGGCAAAGTGGGGGTCAGCCACCGAGCAGAAATCGCTGAGGGGAGAGCTAGCACTGCATATGAATGTCCATGACATACAGGATGGACGCATTTCCAATATGGTGCCGTTTACAATATTAAAAAATTAAAAAAAAATAATCTGTTCTACAGATACTTTATAAATGAAACTAAAAACAAAAACTAAACAATAGCGTTGTATGAGTTATCACAATAGCTACATACCTGTGATGATGGTGTAGCTGACCGCTCTTTTCTTCAGATAATCATAGTATGGTGGAATAACTTCTTGCAAAAATACTATGTCGGGACTGTACCTGTAGAAGCATGGACATTAACAAAAATCTATAAACTAATCTCCATGATTGAAAGACTGTATCAACAGAAAATTCTCTAATGTTTCAAATCAGGCGTTTAGGTTAAATGTGTTTAAAAAAAAATAAATCCAAAAAGATGTTTTTAATTTTCCGTATCTTGATCTAGATTAACAAATAGAAAAAAGTAATCTAGCAATATTCACTGGCTGCTAGTCCTGATATTAGACTCCTACGTCCTATTCTTTTCAGAAGCCACATGGACATTATTAGAAATAGACTGGCTCTGTTCCCAATGTCTAGAGTAGATTTTCTTTCTGCTCATGCATGGATCTCAGTAAAGATCATTGTGAAGGAAGGTGGCAGGTGAGCTGAAGACAGGATGTGGGACTCTAGTATTAGACGTAGTAGCCAGTGTGAAAGTTGCAAAACTTCTTTTTATATAGTTAGGTTTACAATTATTTGGACAGTGATAAATTTTGGCATCTTACCTCTTTACCAAAACATATTGAATATACAGATATGTAATCAATATGTGTTATTAAGTGCATAGTCTCAGCTTTAATTTGAGGGTATTCACATCCTAATGGTTTAGGAATTACAGCTCTTTAACATGTAGCTGCCTCTTTTTCAAAAGAACAGAAGTAATTGGACAATGATCTGAAAACGGTTTAATGGGCTGCGTGGGCTATTCCCTCATTAATCCATCATCAATTAAGCAGGTAAAAGGTCTGGAGCTGATTCCAGGTGTGACATTTGCATTTGGAATCTGTTGTTGTGAACCCACAACATGCAGTCAAAGGAGCTCTCAATGAAGGAGGAAAAAAAAACATCTGGCTGAAAAAAAAAAGAAAAATCCATCAGAGAGATAGCAGTAATGTTAGGATCGGCCAAATCAACAGTTTGGTATATTCTGGGGGAAAAAATGAGCTTGGGAACTCAAACATGCCTGGATGTCCAAGTAAGACTATAGTGGTAGATGATCAGAGAATCCTTTCCTTAGTGAAGGGAAACCCCTTCACAACATCCACCCAAGTGAAGAACACTAGTCAAGAAGAAGGTGTTTCAGTATCTACCATAAAGCGAAGACTTCAGGAGAGCAAATACAGAGGGTTCACCACAAGGTGCAAACCATTAATTAGCCTTAAAAATAGAAAGGCCAGATTAGACTGGCAAAAACATCTAAAGAAGCTAGCTCAGTTCTGGAAAAGCATTCTTTGGACAAACTGAACGAACATTAACCTGTAACAGAGTAATGGAAGAAGAAAGTATGCAGAAGGCTTGGAAGGGCTCATGATCCAAAGCACACCACGTCCTCTGTAACACATGGTGGAGGCAGTGAGATGGCTGAGTATGCATGGCTTCCAATGGCACTGGATCATTAGTGTTTATTGATAATATGACTGAACACAGAAGCAGACAAATGAATTCTGAAGTGCACAGGGCTAAGCTTTCTGCTCAGATTCAATCAAATGCAGCAAGGTTGATTGGATGGCGCTTCACGGTACAAATGGACAATGACCCAAAATATACTACGAAAGCAATCCAGGAGTTTAAGGCGAAGTAGTGAAATACTCTGTAATGGCCAAGTCAATCACCAGATCTTAACACCATAGAGGTGCATTTCAGATAATTAACACAAAACTTAAGGCAGAAAGACCCACAGACAAGCAACAGCTGAAGTCAGCTGCAGTAAAGGCTGGCATAACATTGCAAAGGAGGAAACCAAGTGTTTGGTGACCTCCAAGGCTTCAGGCAGTGATTGCCTGTAAAGGATTCTCTATGAAGAATTAAAAATGAACATTTTTTTTTTTTTCCAAAACGTTTTTTATTGATTTTTCAAATTTGTAAAAACATGACAAGTATCATTGCAAAAGAAGAACATTCGTCTGACAAAATGTGACATAGAGGTGGGTGATACCCCAATTTGGAGTTCCATGTTGCTGTTCGATTTAAGATAGTATACAGTAACATTAAACCAAAACATAGGTAATGAAATATAATATAACATATGCAATACAATTCGTTAAATCTCTGTGTCGTCCCTGAATGATTTCAATTTTGCTAGCGTGTCTTGGTATTCCCAACCGTCTCGTCTCCCCCTCCCGCCAGAGCCCCCTCCTAGGTGATTCTCAGTTTACCCAGGCTGTCCTGAATATCGCTCAGGATATACCACTCCGAGTGAACAAAAGGTGCCATCAGGTTAATTATTTCTCCCTGTGTGAATTGGCTTTCAATAAAATGTCTCCATCTCACAAAAAACTTGGCTGTCAACCCATCTTTATCCCTCTCCGCTTCTAGTTTTTCCCACTTCAGAAGGTTGTGTAGTTCGCCCACAACCTCCTTTATGGATGGGCCCTCCCTTTGAATCCAGTGTTTTAAGATGCAACGCTTAGCTATCATGGCTATGTCATTCGTTATTGCGTATTTCCTCTTTTCCTGCGTGCTCGGTCCTCCTCCTACTCCTCCCTCAAAGGAGTGGAAAATCCACACCATTAAGTCTAGTTTGCTGAAAATTCCCCATGTTGACTGGGCAAATAGTCTGACTTGGTTCCAGAACCTAGCGATTGTCTCACATTCCCATAGCCCATGCAGCATATCCGTTTTTTCTTTTTGACACTTAGGACACCACCTATCCCTACCTGGTATGTTGAAACCTATAATGGCCCTATGTAGAATTCTGAATTGAGTGTCTCTCCATCTCTCATTGGTAATGTGTTTCCGCACTTGTACCCATCCTCTCAGTATATCATCCACCACTTCTTCCCTTCCCAATTGTTTCCCCCACGCTTTTAAAGTCCGACTATCCTCCCGAGAGATAAGCACCCCCCTTAGCGATCGATAAATTTTAGAGACATTTATACTTGTTACATCACATTCCAGTAACTCATCAATCGAACTTCTGTTCAGCTCTCTTCCAACCACACCCAGGTCTCCTATTATTCCATGTTTCAATTGTTCATACTGGATGACATGTGAGCTATTAAGGTTGTACTTATCCAGCACTTCCCGACCTGTCATCCACCTCCTGTCCTCCACATTCATAACATCTATCATTCTCCTGACTCCCCTCTCTTTCCATCTAGTAAATAGCTTGTTTTCTCGTCCCAGGGGAAAATTTGGGAATGCCCAGGGGTTCAAGTACTTGGACACTTTCCATGAGAGCCCCAGTTTTTTCCTTACCGACTTCCATGTTAGCATGGTGTCTCGGAATATAATTGAGTTCCTTATGTGCCCTTCAACCCTGGATAGTGGGGAGTGCAGAATGGACGTCAGATCCCACGGTGACGCATATTTAGTTTCCATCGCATGATCTGAGTGCCTACTCGTTCCTCTCACCCAATCAATTACATGCCTCATGATACATACAAGATTATACCCTTGGACATCTGGAAAGTTTAGACCTCCCTCCTCTGCTGACTTCATCAGCGTACGCAGCTTTATTCTGGGTTTCCTTCCCCTCCACAGAAATTCTGTATACGCGGAGTTGAGCTTATTCACATCCTTTAGTTTTAGCAATAGCGGGATTGTCTGGAAGGGATACAGCAGCCTAGGAAAGCTCATCATTTTTATCAGGTGACATCTTGCCAGTAATGGAAGTGGCAGACCTTTCCATCCCTTTAATTGAACTATAATTTTCCTGATTAGCGGTCCATAATTCAAGTTATAGATTGTTTCCACCGATCTTCCTATATGCACTCCCAGGTATTTAATTGAAGATTGTGCTATAGGAATTCCACATAGACAGCCATCCCTTATTTGTCCCCCCATTGTCCCATGATGCCCCTTTAGGAACATGATCTCGCATTTTTTTTTGTTCAGTTTGAAACCGGAGAATGAGCCAAATTTTTCAATCAAAGCAAGAGTCTGTGGCAAATCCGCACCGGGGTCCCCCATATAAAGTATGATGTCATCAGCAAAAAGCGCTGTCTTTACTTCTGAACCCCTTATCTTGATTCCTTTAAAGCTATTTTGTCCCTGTAGTATTCTTGACAACGGCTCGATTGCCAGGTTGAATAAAAGAGGAGATAATGGGCAGCCCTGTCTTGTTCCCTTCATCAAAGGGAACACGTCTGATAGAAAGCCCGGAGTGTGAACCCTAGCTCCCGAGTTGGCATAAAGGTTTCTAATGTAAAGTCTCATCTTGCCTACAATCCCTATGGCCTCCATTACCCTGTCTAACCACCCCCAATTTACATTATCAAACGCTTTTTCTGCGTCAAGTGTAACTAGGGCAGGTCTAGCCCCTCCCTCAGTGAGACCCAGTCTAACCGCGTCTACCACTAGAATTGTCTTTCGGATATTGGTAACGGCATTTCTCCCCTTAATAAACCCCACCTGGTGATTCGTAATGATCCTAGGTAAGATCTCGGCCAGTCTATTAGCCATGATCTTGGACATAATTTTTAAATCCTGATTTATGAGCGATATAGGTCTATAACTAGAGGGATCATCCAGGTCCTTGGTTCCCTTGGGGAGTAATTTAATATATGCTATGTTGGAATTTTTGGGTATTTCCGCCCCTCCCAGGAAAGCATTAAAGACTGAGGTTAGATCCGGCGAGATCAGATCCTTCAGAGCCTTATAGAATTCACTATTGAAACCGTCAGGTCCCGGTGCCTTGTTGGTGTTAAGCTCCCCAATTGTTCTCGTCACCTCCTCTACTGTGATATCTGCGTTTAAGGCACTCAAATCTTCTTCCGTCAAGCTAGGCATTTGGGCTTGTCTTAGCCACTCTGCCTCATCAGTCATGTCGTTATTCCCTGACCCATATAGTTTTCTATAGTAATCTCCCAACAGTTTATTAATGTCCTTAGGATCCGTAGTCACCTCTCCCCCCTTTGTTTTCAGTTTAGAGATCACTGTCATCTTTCTGCTGCCCCTTGCCAGATTGGCCAACATCCTTCCCGCCTTGTTGCCAAACCTATGTAAGTCAACCTCCTTGTGCGACCAGAATAGTTGTTCCTTTTTTTTGGCCCATTCGTCAAATCCCTCTTTTGCCTCCAACCATCTGCCTTTTGTCATGGGAGATCTATTTGTCCCATAATTTGTATATGCTACCCGTACTGCTTCACTATGGAAATTATAATTCTCATTGGTTTTCCGTTTGATCATGGCTGCGTACCCCACCAGACGGCCCCTTAGGACCGCTTTTGCCGTTTCCCAAAATATCACTGGGGACTCTCTATGTTCCTTATTGTCCTCTGCGAATTCTCCCCACCACTCCTGTAGCACCTTGTGGAAATTATCTTGCCTGAGAAGGAACGATGGGAATCTCCATATGATATCTGTACCTCTCCTGAATTTCTCTCTAATGCCCAATCTCACCGGACTATGATCAGAGATCACCATATTCTCTATCACACAATCTTGCGTTCCACTCAGTAAGTCTTGCGAGATCCAGAACTGATCAATACGTGACCAGCTATCATGAGGGTGAGAGAAGTGTGTATACTCTCTGTCATGTGGGTGAGTTAGTCTCCAGATGTCTTTCAGTCCTACGTCTTCTAATGTTACATCCCTATTGTCTAAACTCCTGCTCACATTAGCTGTCCCCTCCTCGCCCCTCCTCCTATCTTCAGCTGAGTCTGGGACAGTGTTAAAATCGCCTCCCACTATAATGTTAGCCTCCCCATCTGCTAATATGGTGGCCTTTATGTCATCATGGAATGTGATTTGTTGTGAATTTGGGCCATAGACATTATAAATACTGAGTTTACCCGCTGGACTAACGATTGTTAAGTGCTGCCACCTTCCATGGTCGTCTGCCTCATGTGCCACTACCTCATGACTGAATTGTTTATTTATTAGAATCATAGTGCCCGCTTTTCTACCTTGTGCCGCTGCCCCGTAAACGGTGCCCACCCAATGTTTCTTCATGCGGAAAAAGTCCTCCCCCCCCAAGTGGGTTTCCTGTAATAAGGCAATGTCTGTCTTTAGTCTTTTCAGATGTCTCAATATCATTGCTCGTTTGTTAGGTGATCTCAGCCCTTTAACATTCCACGTAGTTATCTGTATCATGTTAACCTGTGTATTCTGCTTTTACTACTCCCTCCCCTATGGGCCCCTGCATCAAGGAAGACGAGATGTTCGACACTAGAATCACAGTTGGTACCACAAAATCGACACTCCCTTTCCCCACCTTGCAAATATAACAAATACAACAAAAAGCATGTAACTGTAAAACATATTTTCCCTTCCGAGAAATCCACGGCGTTTCCCGCCACGTTGGTGAGCTCCCCTATTCCTAGCCAAAATATGTAGCTCCCTAATCACCCCCCAAAAAATATATGTTCTATCCCCGGACTAACTTGAATAAGCCTTTGAAAATTATGCAAAAATTAGCACAGTATGTCAAAACCTCAGCAAGATTCTCCAGTCCTACTTATCTCTGACTCCAGGTAGCCATCAGTCCGCCCAGAACAGGCCCACTTCATTTGAATTTGGATGATGTTCCTGGACAAAGGAGAAAAAGAAAAAAAGAAAAAAAAAGACCAAGGGGAGAGAAGATGGAGAAAGAAAGGAGAAGAACAAAAAAAAAAAAAAAAAAAAAAAAAAAAAAAAAAGAGGGGGGGAAGAGGACCCAGACTTTGGGATGTTTTCCTCTCTTTTCTCCCTTCCCCCTCCTCCTCTCACCTCCCCAACCCTCTCTCCGTAATGCATCCTCCTCAACGCCTCTCCCTGTTTGGGAAGAGAGAAAAAAAAAAAAAAAAAAAAAAAAACAGGCAAAAAAAGGAAAAACAATGAGCGAGTTCCAGTTCAGGTATCATGGTTTCTCTCCAAGGGTTGGTTCCTGTGTTCCAGGCGAGAATTATGCTGTCGACCCGGGCTTGGCCTCCTTTCCTCCCTGGTCTCGACTTGCTTTTGTCCCCCAAGACGTCCCACATCTCTTCCTGAGCTTGTGGGGGATCCTCTTCTATTATTCCCTTCTCCACTAGCTCCTTTTTCTTGCCTTTCTGACCTAGTCTTGTTGAGCTCTGCCATGAGAATGTTTTCTGCTTCTTTGTAGTCCTTGTAGTATACAAACGAGCCATTGGGGTTTCTAACTTTCAGTGTAGCAGGGTATAATAGCTGGCACTTTACTTTTTTGTTGTACAGAAATGAGCAAATTTTGGTAAATTCTTTTCTCCTTCTGGATACTTCCGCTGAATAATCCCCAAAAATTAGCAGTCTGTTGCCTTGATATTGTAGTGGACGCTTTCGTTCTCTAAAGGCCCTCAATATTTCCTCCTTATGCTTATAATCAAGGTACTTGACAATCACCTGCCTGGCTCTTATCGGGGTATTCTTGTTTGAGTTTTGGCCCTCTCCCTTATTCGCCTCCTGGTGTCTCAGTGGACCCACTCTGTGGGCTCTTTCAACTCTGAATTTCGCCTTTATGCCCAGGGCCTGCGGTAGCTCCAACTCGCATATATTATCCAACCGTCCAATCGACACAGACTCTGGCAACCCGACTATACGTAAGTTGTTTCGTCTCGATCTGTTTTCCAAATCGTCCGCTTTATCCTTCAAGTATTCATTAGATTTTGCTAGAGCTGCTATTTGTGCTTGCATAGCCAGTATTGTCTCCTCGGAGTCAGATATTCTCTGCTCTGATTCTGCCAGTCTAGAGGCATGGGCATTTATCTGTTTTTGCATATTAGCTAATGATGTTTGTATGGCTGCCTCAATAGCCACTTTAACCTCTTTTGACAAGTGTGATGTCACTTCTTCAGCCAGTTTTTTATAGTCCACATTAAGCTTTTGTGTGTACTTGTCTTGGCCTGCAGGTGGTGCTGTTTTCTTAGTTCTCTTTGTCTGGACTGGGCCACCACCTCCATCCCCCAATAGCTTGCAGGCTTGTGATGTTGGTGTAGTAGGCTGCTTTTTGTTTCCTTTGGAAGGGGTACTATGAATTCTTGCATTTGACTTCCTGTGAGTCTGAGTGGGATTAATCTCCCTGTGCTGTTTGTCAGTTTCATCCTCCAACACTGCTGTGTCTCTGAGCTGCCCTGCTTTGTCTGCATCTTCTCTCCCCTCTGCCTCCATATCTCCTTCATCCTCCCATTGCGATCCACCATCATCAGTCCCCTGCATCCACCTCTCTCCTGCTGTGTCCTCCTGTGACTCCTCGCTCATATCTTCCTTATCTCCTGTCTCCTCGCTCATATCTCCCTTATCTCTCCCCTTCCAGCTCTGTGTTTGCTTTTCTGTGTCTCTCACCATGCGTTCAGGCTCCTCCCCCATCAGGCTCGGTGCCATTATCTTATCTTCTCCTCTGTCCATATCAAAGCTTCTCCAGGCTGATTCACTGCTCCCAGAGCTTCTCAGGAGGTACCGTTCCATAGCTGTCTGCTTTAGGTAACCTCCTGTGCTGCTCTCTGTTTGGTGGCTCGTCCGGGGGGTCTGTTTTTAGTCGGTTTCTGTGAGGGGTGGCAGGAGCTTCTCCCCTAAGCTGCCACCTCAGCCAGGACAGGAACAGGAAGTCAACATTTTTTTATGGTAAAGGTGTCCAATTACCGTATTTTTCGCTTTATAAGACGCACTTTTGTTCCCCCATATATATATATACACACACACACACACACACACACACACTGCAGGGTCCAGGGGAGGTGGGGGCACTGCTGGGGGCAGGTGAACGCTGCGGCGGCAGTGTTTGATCTCCTGCTCATATAATATGCACAGCCGCTGTCCATCTCCGGTGGTGCTGAAATCGCACCGCAGTGACGGGCTGGAGGAGCGGTGCATATTATTTGTCCCTGCGCCCCCCTGTGATGGCACATGCACCCCCCTGTGTTAGATATGGCCCCCATGCTGCTACTCATTCTAAAATAAAAAAGCTTTACTTACCCCCTCCAGCGTTTCTCCCCGGTGTCCCTGCTTCCACTGTGATCAGGCACGCAGAGATCTCAGTCTGCTGTGCCGATCACATGACCGGCACTAGAACCAGGAAGTAGAGGAAGAGAAGCACGGCGGGAGACAGGAGGGAGATCAGCGCTGCAGGAGGTAAGGAAAGAGTGTTTTATTTTACTATGGGCAGCAGCCTGGGGGCGATATCTGACACAGGGGGACTTGTGCAATCTATATAGGTGCCATGGGTAGCACTATGGGGGCGATATCTAACACAGGGGGACTTGTGCGATCTATATAGAGGCCATGGGCAGCACTATGGGGGTGATATCTGACACAGGGGGACTTGTGCGATCTATATAGGGGCCATGGGTAGCACTATGGGGGCGATATCTAACAGGGGGACTTGTGCGATCTATATAGGGGCCATGGGCAGCACTATGGGGGCGATTTCTAACACAGGGGGACTTGTGCGATCTATAGGGGCCATGGGCAGCACAGGGGAACGTGTGCCATCACAAGGGGGCTATATTCAATATAAGGGGGCCATATCCAGATTAAGGGGGGCTAATTTTAGGATGAGGGGCTATGAGGGACATATACCCTATATGATTTGTTAGAGGGACACTGGCATAAGATGGACCCCATTTAAAATTAAAAAAAAAAAAATTCTCTTTTTTTCCTTCACCAAATTTGGGGGTGCGTCTTATAATCAGGTGCGTCTTATAAAGCGAAAAATACGGTACATTTGAGCCACTGAAATGAGGAGGCTTTGTAGAAAAATGATTATAGCCTAAACGCGTCACAGCATATTTTTGTCCAACCCCATTAAACCTGAAAGTCTCCACTTCAATTGCATCTCAGAGGCCAAATCACGAAGATTCAGTCACTGTCCAAATATTCCTGAACCTAACTGTACAAAGTGTTATGAAAAGAAGGGAATTTTGTTTACTTACCGTAAATTCCTTTTCTTCTAGCTCCTATTGGGAGACCCAGACAATTGGGTGTATAGCTTCTGCCTCCGGAGGCCACACAAAGTATTACACTTTAAAAAGTGTAACCCCTCCCCTCTGCTATACACCCTCCCGTGCATCACGGGCTCCTCAGTTTTGGTGCAAAAGCAGGAAGGAGGAAACTTATAAATTGGTCTAAGGTAAATTCAATCCGAAGGATGTTCGGAGAACTGAAAACATGAACCAAAGAACAATTGAACATGAACAACATGTGTACACAAAAGAACAACAGCCCGAAGGGAACAGGGGCGGGTGCTGGGTCTCCCAATAGGAGCTAGAAGAAAAGGAATTTACGGTAAGTAAACAAAATTCCCTTCTTCTTTGTCGCTCCATTGGGAGACCCAGACAATTGGGATGTCCAAAAGCAATCCCTGGGTGGGTAAAAGAATACCTCGATAAAAGAGCCGAAAAACGGCCCCTTCTTACAGGTGAGCAACTGCCGCCTGAAGGACTCGCCTACCTAGGCTGGCATCTGCCGAAGCATAGGTATGCACCTGATAGTGTTTCGTGAAAGTGTGCAGACTCGACCATGTAGCCGCCTGACACACCTGCCGAGCCGTAGCCTGGTGTCGCAATGCCCAGGACGCACCCACGGCTCTGGTAGAATGGGCCTTCAGCCCTGCAGGAATCGGAAGCCCAAAAGAACGGTAGGCTTCAAGAATCGGTTCCTCGATTCACCGAGCCAAGGTTGACTTGAAAACCTGAAATCCCTTACTCTGGTCCGCGATAAGGACAAGAGTGCATCAGACCGGCGCAGGGGCGCCGTGCGAGAAATGTAGAGCCGGAGTGCTCTCACCAGATCTAATAAATGCAAATCCTTTTCACATTGGTGAACTGGATGCGGACCCAAAGAGGGTAAGACGAAACGGGGATACCTTAGGGAGAAAGTCCGTGACCGGACGTAGAACCACCCTATCCTGGTGAAACACCAGGAAGGGGGCTTTGCATGACAGCGCTGCCAGCTGAGATACTCTTCTGAGTGATGTGACTGCCACTAGGAAGGCCACCCTTTGCAAGGCAAATGGCCAGGGAGTAAAACCCTGATCAGAGCACCAGGATAAGAAGATCCTCCAAGTCCTGTGATAGATCTTGGCGGACGTTGGTTTCCTGGCCTGTCTCATGGCGGCAATGACATCTGGAGATATCCCTGATGACGCTAGGAGCCACCACACAGTGAGGATTAGAGCCGTAGAATTCAGAAGGAAATATGGCCCTTAAGGCAGCAAGTCTGGTCGGTCTGGGAGAGTCCACGGTTGACCCACCGTGAGGTGCCACAGATCCGGGTACCACTATCACCTCGGCCAGTCTGGAGCAACGAGGATGGCACGGCGACAGTCTGACCTGATCTTGCGTAACACTCTGGGCAGTAGTGCCAGAGGAGGAAATACATAAGGCAGTCGAAACTGCGACCAGTCGTGAACTAGCGCGTCTGCCGCCAGAGCTCTGTGATCCTTGGACCGAGCCATGAATGCCGGGACTTTGTTGTAGTGCTGAGACGCCATTAGATCGACGTCCGGCGTTCCCCAACGGCAACAGATCTCTAGAAACACGTGCGGGTGAAGACCATTCCCCTGCGTCCATGCCCTGGCGACTGAGAAAAATCTGCTTCCCAGTTTTCTACGCCCAGGATGTGAACTGCGGAGATGTTGGAGGCTGTGGCTTCCGCCCACAGCCGAATCCGCCGAACTGCTCTGAAAGCTTGATGACTGCGTGTGCCGCCCTGGTGGTTGATGTACGCAACTGCCTTGGCGTTGTCCGACTGAATTCGGATCTGCCTGCCGTCCAGCTACCGCTGGAACAGCCTTAGGGCTAGATCCACTGCCCTTATCTCCAGAACATTGAACCGAGGGGAGGACTCTATCGGAGTCCAGGTTCCCTGAGCCGAGTGGTGGAGGAAGACCGTTCCCCACCCTGACAGACTCGCGTCCGTCGTGACCCCAGCCCCGGTTGGGGGCCGGAAGGATTTTTCCTTCGCCCAGGAAGTGGAAAGAAGACACCACTGAAGAGAGGTTTTGCTGCAAGGGAAAGAGAGACGTTCTTGTCTAGGGACGTCGACCTCCTGTCCCATTTGCGGTGTCCGATAGAATCGGACGCAGACGAAACTGCGCAAGGGAACTGCCTCCCTTGCTGCCACCATCTTCCTGGGACAGTGCATGAGGCGCCTCAAGGGGTGACTGGGCCCGAAGGAGAGATTGCACCCCTGTCTGTAGTGAACGCTGACTATGCAGCGGAAGCTTCACTATCGCTGAGAGAGTATAATACTCCATCCCGAGATAAGTCAGTGATTGGGTCGGTGTCAGTTTTGACCTTGGAATTTTGATGATCCACCCGAACCCCTGGAGAGTCTCCAGACCAATGGTCAGGTTGTGTTGACATGCCACCCAGGAGGGTGTCTTGACTAGAGGATCGTCTAGGTAAATGATCACCGAGTGGCCCTGTAGGACCGCCACCACTGCTGCCATGACCTTGGTGAAGACCCGTGGGGCTGTCGCCAGGCCGAATGGCAGTGCCACGAACTGAAAGTGTTCATCCCTGATGGTGAAACGCAGAAAGCGTTGAAGCTCGGGTGCGATCGGCACATGGAGATAAGCATCTTTGATGTCAATTGATGCTAGGAAGTCTCCTTGTGACATCGAGGCTTCAGAGTGTTCACCGCCTGAAAAAGTGCATCGGCTCACTCGGGGGGCGGAGATGTTCTGAAGAAACGAGTCTGAGGACGAGAGCAGAGCTGTATCCTGTAACCGTGAGACAGAATGTCTCTCATCCATCGGTCTTGGACTGGGGCAAGGACGAGACTGTCTAGTAACTTCATCCAATTGCTCGCCAAACAAACGGTCGCCAGAAAATGGCAAACCGGTTAAGAACTTCTTGGAAGCAGAGCCTGCCTTCCATTCACGTAGCCACATGGCCCTGCAGACTGCCACTGAATTGGTTGATGCTACCGCTGTACGGCTCGCAGAGTCCAGGAACGGCGTTCATGGCGTAGAACGAAAAAACCTACGCCTGAGAAGTGAAGGACACAACCTGCGTGGCAGAGTTATGTGCAACCGCAATAATCTCAGCCAGAGAAGCTGAGATAGCTTGGAGTGCCCTCACGGCTGCGAAGGCTGGAGCAAAAGATGCGACTATGGCTTCATAGATGGATTTCATCATAAGCGTTATTTGCCTGTCAGTGGCATTCGTGAGAGATGGACATCTGCCCCTAATACTACGGATCTAGCCGCCAGCCTAGAGACTGGAGGATCCACCCTGTGACACTGAGCCCAACCCTTAAGCCCGTCAGGGGGGAAAAGGGTAACGCGTGTCAATAAGGCGCTTAGTAAGCGCTTGTCCGTCAAGTTCTGTGCTACTGGACGGCCCCTCTGGAGTTAGAGTGATCGAAAACACGCACTCCTGATGAATTCGGGGAAGGTTCCCAGCGGGCCCGCTTAGCCTATCATAGGCCGCGGTCCGTGACGGAGTTCTCACCGTGGGATCTGGGTGTTACCCCAGGATGTTGTACCGACCCAGAGGGACCCGGGAGCGATGAACTCACAGCTCCCTGGCCCTGTGTTATCGGTCTGGACTGCAAGGCTTCCAGTATCTTAGCAGACCCTCTGTCCATAGACTGAGTCCTGGAATGTGAAAGCTATTCAGAGATTTGCTGATTCCATCATGCAAACTCTGTCGCTGTCATCTGTGCAGTGCCTGTAATATAGCCGCACAAGAGGTACCGGTTGTAAAATAAGCCAGTGCCTTGGCACCCTTACTCTTTAAGAGCAGACAACAGCATGTCGTCCGCAGAGTAATCTGTGAGGGTATACAGCCAAAAGCAAATAATGCTGCCGAACAGTGAGATCATATAAATAAACATAGATTATATATATATATATATATATATATATATATATATATATACACACACACTGCGGCACCAAGGGGGGGACAGCACCTGAAAAACTGGTGCCCCCCAGTGCTCAGTGAGGGGGAAGGAGGATACCAATGTATGCTCCAGCCCTCCCTGCCGACGTCCAGTCGGCCGTCCCGTCGTTACCCCTGACTGGCAGGCCCTAGAACGGGAGTATATGGCACTAGGCCGTAAGAGCCGGGGGCTAAATTTAAAAACGCGGCCGGCAAACATGGCGCGGTCGGCGCGGTAGTCCCAGTCTCACAAACCAGTCAGCAACCGCTGCGGCGTTTGTAACACAGATGCTGCATGCACCGTCCCTCAGGGGACACAGAGTACCTTATGATGCAGGGCTCTGTCCCTGTAGTCACAAAAGTGCGGGAATCTGGTGGCCTATAGTGATCAGTGAGGGGGGCGGAGGACAGCGAGGTGCGCTCCAGCCCTCACTGTCGGCATCATACCGACCGTCCCGCCTTTCTCCCTGACTGGCAGGCTCAGGGGCGGGAGTTTAACACACTAGGCCGCAAAAGCCGGGGACTAAAGTAAAAACCGCGGCCGGCAAACAGGCACGGTCGGCGCGGCAGTCCCAGACAAAAAAATCCACACCGCAGTCGCAGCTGCGTCTGAGGCCAAGGTGCTTCATGCACCGTCCCAACGGGGACACAGAGTACCTGTAGATGCAGGGCCATGTCCCTGACGATACTCCGTCTCCTGTCCGGCAGATTCCCCCAGGGGCTGCGGATGTGGCTTGTGGCCACCAGATTCCCTGCCCCGGGTCTCCCTCAGCTGCAGCCAGAAGTTGCTGAAAACATGGCTGACGGCGTTCTCTGAGGAGGAGGGAGGCGTGGGCGTAGTCACAAAAAGTGCGGGAATCTGGTGCCCCAGCGTGAGTAGTGAGGGGGGCAGAGGACAGCTCAGTGTACTCCAGCTCTCACTGTCGGCGTCATACCGACCGTCCCGCCCTTTTCCCTGACTGGCAGGCCTGGGGGCGGGAGAATCCCATACTAGGCCGCAAAAGCCGGGGACTAAAGTTAAAACCGCGGCCGGCCGGCAGTGCACGGTCGGCGCGGTAGTCCCGGACCCATACCCACGCCGCAGTCGCTGCAGCGTCTGGGCCCAAGGTGCTTTATGCGCCGTCCCAACGGGGACACAGAGTACCTGTGGATGCAGGGCCATGTCCCTGACGATACTCCGTCTCCTGTCCGGCAGATTCCCCCAGGGGCTGCGGAGGGAGACCGGTCCCAGTGTCTGGATGACCGGATAGGATCCCACTTCCCCAGAGCCCCTAAGGGATGGGGAAGGAAAACAGCATGTGGCTCCTGCCTTTGTACCCGCAATGGGTACCTCAACCTTAACAGCACCGCCGACTCAGAGTGGGGTGAGAAGGGAGCATGCCGGGGGCCCTGTTATGGGCCCTCTTTTCTTCCATCCGATATAGTCAGCAGCTGCTGCTGACTAAGATGTGGAGCTTGCGTGAATGTGTGCCTCCTTCAACACAAAGCATAAAACTGAGGAGCCCGTGATGCACGGGAGGGTGTATAGCAGAGGGGAGGGGTTACACTTTTTAAAGTGTAATACTTTGTGTGGCCTCCGGAGGCAGAAGCTATACACCCAATTGTCTGGGTCTCCCAATGGAGCGACAAAGAAATGTAAGTAAATATGATCAAAAATTATGACACATCTTAGAAACTAGGATGGTAGAGGACACAAGTATTCCCACTTATTTTCCGGCATGTTGAGTTTCTTGTAATAAAATGTTATATGATCATTTCATCTCTCTTGTGACATTACATTGTACCCAACATTGCATCCTTAAAGGGAACCAAACATCAGCATTTTCCTATATAAGGTGCAGCCAGTGCAGTACTGGCACTATCAGGCACATTGTGTACATACCATTTAGTGGGCAGCTCGGGTGTTTAGGCTGTGAAATTCAACTGCATAAAGTTTGAAAATTCATGCACTTTTTGATTGACATGTGCACCTTGCTGCTAATGTCCGGGCGGGTTATGCACGTATATCCCCGCCCCCCCACTGCCTGTTCCTCCCTCCCTCTGGCTGTATGTAAATTTCTAATCTTCAGTCACACGGCGTCGGAGTTAGCGCCTGCGCAATGTTTCTGAAGCCCACAGTATTATGGTGCATGAGAGGGCGGCGCATGCAACCTCGCTTCTTCAGATCTGTTGTGACCGCGGGAGCGCGCGCGGTCACAACAGGACTGGAGAACAGCTGATTTTACCGATTAGCTGCAGCAGACGATATCGTAGGAGACGTCTGCTGCAGCTAATCAGGGTAAGATCAGCTGTTCTCCAGTCCTGTTGTGACCGCGTACGCTCTCGCGGTCACAACAGATCTGAAGAAGCGAGGGTGCATGTGCCACCCTCTCATGCACCATAATACTGTGGGCTTCAGAAACATGGCGCCGGAGATGAGCGCTATGCGCAGGCGCTAACTCAGACGCCGTGTGAGATTAGAAATTTACATACGGCCAGTGAGAGGGAGGAACAGGCGGCGGGGAGGTGGGGATAAAAGTGCATAACTCGCCCGGACATTAGCAGCGAGGTGCACACGTCAATCAAAAAGTGCATGAATTTTCAAACTTTATAAAGTTGAATTTCACTGCCTAAACACCCGAGCTGCCCACTAATGGTATGTACACACTGTGCCTGATAGTGCCAGTACTGCACTGGCTGCACCTTATATAGGAAAATGCTGATGTTTGGTTCCCTTTAATATCTACATTCTAGCAGAGAACCAGTGTAAAACTTTACTGGTCAGTAGTAAATTCTTATTTTATCATTTTTTCACAACTTGTGGTAGGCCGGTTCCACACGTCTGACATTCATGGACCAAGTATGAATTGTGAGATCTGGTCCAGCCTCATGTTTCCTGATCAAACTCAACAGCCTAATAGGACATTTATAACCCAACCTAAGTAAAGATTACCAAAATCATGCCTAAAAAAAAAAAAATCTACTTTGTACTGTCTCATCTGCCATTCATTTTAGTTATCCAACCTTTAAATTAGGGATCATCAGGCATAACCACACCGACAGAATAGACTTACAATGCCAAATAAGAGCACACTCCTCGCGCTCTCTCCTGAAGGTTGGCCTGGTCAAGCCCATCAATGTTCCAGGTAAGGAGAGTAATGTGGCTCTCATCTTCTTGGCTCAGCTTGGTGGGATCATCTACGACAGGTGCCTGCTTTATAAAAACTGGGGTGTCTTCGGTCAAGTCAATGCTAGATGGGGAATCCAAAAGCATCACCATTAACAGTGTTCTGTGCACCTACTCTAACAATGAAAGACGTAAAAGATGATATGTCTCATTCAGAAGTCAATTATTTTAGCAAGAATAAAAAATAGGGACCGTTTTTTGTAATCAGCGGGATGGAATGGATTGCCAAAAACTTTTAAAAATCCATTTTATTGTGCCAATGCATATTAAAATTCCAGCAGGTGCAGCATATCAGTCGGATGACTGCAGAACAACGCGTTTCGACGCCTCAGGTCTTAATCATGATGATTAAGACCTGAGGCGTTGAAACGCGTTGTTCTGCTGCCATCCGACTGATATGCTGTACCTGCTGGAATTTTAATATGCATTGGCACAATAAAATGGATTTTTAATTTTCTAATTCCTGGCGCTGGAACTCTTTTCCTTTTCTATTATTGATTGACTGCCAAGTCAAATCCGTGCGCAGGATCTGGAACACACCAGCAAGGCAGTACGGTGAGCTGGATTACCCCTTTTCCCTCTGCGCCAAAAACTTTTGGTTTGCGTGGCAATTTTTACAAACACTGGGACATCTGGTTTACTCATGTGAAAATAAGTAAAATAAATCTCTAAAACTTCAACCCACAACAGTAAATTTTCAAATTGACTACCAAAAAATAAAAATTGCCAATCAGTCTGCAAAACAATGGACACGTGAACAGCCCCATGAAGTATAATTCTTATATGTTATAGCAGAAAAAAAAACCATCATGGATAGAACATATATGTGAAACACGGATGTCTGAGTGAGGCCCAACTAGAATATTTCCCCTAATAGCCATTTCTAGTTGTGCACAGTAAGAAAACATTTCATATACTAGTATAGAAAACAAATCAGTGACAAGTGCCCTAAAGCTGGGTTCACACATAGCGACAACGACATCGCTGTTACGTCACCATTTTCTGTGACGTAACAGCGACCTTGTAAGTCGCTGTTATGATCGCTGCTTAGCTGTCAAACACAGCGACGCAGCAGCGATCATAACGTCGCTACATGTGCAGAGAGCAGGGAGCAGCGCACAATGCTTAGCGCTGGCTCCTTGCTCTCCTAGCTACAGCACACATCGGGTTAATTACCCGATGTGTCCTGCAGCTACATGTGCACAGAGCAGGGAGCAGCGCACACTGCTTAGCGCTGGCTCCTTGCTCTCCTAGCTACAGTACACATCGGGTTAATTACCCGATGCGTACTGCAGCTACATGTGCACAGAGCAGGAGCCGGCACTAGCAGCAAGAGCGGCGGAGGCTGGTAACGAAGGTAAATATCGGGTAACCAGGGAAAGGTCTTCCCTTGGTTACCCGATGTTTACCCTGGTTACAGCTTTCCGCAGCTGCCAGACGCCGGCTCCTGCTCCCTGCTCGCTTCATTTCGTCGCTCTCTCGCTGTCACACACAGCGATGTGTGCTTCACAGCGGGAGAGCGACGACCAAAAAATGAAGCAGGACATTCAGCAACGAGCAACAACCTCACAGCAGGGGCCAGCTCGTTGCTGGATGTCACACAGAGCGACAGCGACGGGACGTCGCTGCAACGTCACAGAAAATGGTGACGTAGCAGCGACGTCGTTGTCGTCGTCGCTGTGTGTGACACCACCTTTAGAAGACTTGTAAATAGCAGATTATCCAGTCAGTCGTTAAGAACTGTGAAAGCAAGCGCTGTCCATTGTGCCTCATATATCACTTTACATCTCTATGTAACAAATATTCATACAATTGGATTTTAATCTTACCATGTATCTGATGAGATTACAGACATGGTTTCTGATGTAGGTGAATTTGTCAAATTTGTTGAAGTCTCTTCTCTTGGAAGTATCTCAACTTCCGGTTCGAAGAAAGAGTTAATCGCCCTCTAAAAAGAAAAACAAATTTCGGGGTTCAATTACAATTATTTAAACAGTCGTCCTCATCCTGCTATTCACATTTTGACATCATGAGACCAAGACGACACACGTTAATTGATTAACAGTACCTCGCTATTTTGAGGCTTCAAGCAGGACGTTCTCAGACAAAAGTGACCACTGAGCTTAGAGTGTCATCATCAGGTTGTATCAGAGATACAGAGAGACTGGAAGAGTCACAGAAAGGCATAGCAGTGGATGCCACATTCCACACGGATGATCGCTTCATTGTTAACAATGCCCTTCAGAACCGGATGATGAATGGTGAAATTGCAAAAAAAAGTGCAATTGCACAACGGTTTTTGGGTCTTTTATTTACAGTGTTCACTATATGGTAAAACTGATGTGTCAGTGTGATGTCTCAGGTCGGTATGAGTTCGTAGATACCAAACATGCATACGCTTACATTTATCTAAGGTGTTAAAAAAAAAACAAAACTAAAGACTTTTTCCAAAAAAGAATTGCACTTTTGTTGCCATTTTCTAAGACCTGTAGTTTTCTCACTTTTCGGGATCTGGGGCTCAGTGACTGCTTATATTTTTAATCTTGAGCTGATGTTTTTAATTTTACCATTTTTGGAATTTTTTTCTCACCACAAGGTGTACCGATCAGATGAATTTATTTTAGATTTTGATAGAGCGGGCATTTCTGAATGCAGCAATACCAAATGTGTATATTTTTTAATGTAACGATTTTTATTTTCAATGGGGCAAATGGGGGGTGATTTGAACGTTAAGGGTTTTTGTTTTTTTCATATTTTTAAAAAAAAATTTTTTTTTTACATTTATTTATTTTACTAGTTCCTCTAAGCGCCATTTCAGACATCTGGCATTTTGCCGGATTCGGCGCACTCCAGTACAGTGTATAGAATACAATGGCATTGCGGCAACCTCCGGTCACATGCTGTCATGTAACCGGAGCATGTGACTGGAGCTTGCCGCGATGCCATTGTACAGTATTAACACTGTACTGGAGTGTGTCGGAGCCGTCAAAACGCCAGATGTGTGAAACGGCCCTAAGTGGACTTTATCACTGCACAGTCCAATCGCTTGTTTATTTCTGCTTACCAGAGCAGCATCGCTCTGATCAGCAGAAATGCTGCTTTCCTGTGAGTGCCAGCGCTCTGTTGGCTCTCACAGGAAGTTAGTCATGGTACCGTTATGGTCATCAGCTGACCCTGCGCTACCATGGCAACACATTGGCGCCCCATGATCGTGACCCAGGGCCGCCGATGGTGGCAGGAAACAGCGCGATCACCACCGTGCGGCCATTTAAATTGTGCTGTTAGTATTTGACAAAAGGTTAACAGACCCTCCACCTGTGACCGCAGATAACCTAAACTCAGGGCACTTCATTTAGCCCTTCACGACTGGCCGATTTTGCGCTTTTCTTCGCCCTTCTTCAGAGATATAACTTTCTTATTTTTCAGTCAATCTGGTCATATGAGGGCTCGTTTTTTGCGGGACGAGATGTACTTTTACATGAAACCATGAGTTTTACCATTTAGTGTAGTGGAAAACGGCAACAAAAATTCCAAATGTGGAAAAATTGCAAAAAAAACTGCGATTGCACCATTGTTTTTGAGATATTTTATTCACTGTGTTCACTATATGGTAAAACTGATGTGTCAGTGTGATGCCTCAGGTCGGTGTGAGTTTGTAGACACCAAACATGAATAAATTTACTTTTATCTAAGAGGTAAAAAAAAAAACCCTATAAGTTTGTCTGAAAAAAGTGGCGTATGTTTTGCAACCCATAGCGGTCTCATTTTTCGGGATCTATGGCTCAGTGACTGCTTATTTTGTGTGTCTCAGGTTGACATTTTTAACGGTACCATTCTTGCGCCGATGGTACGTTTTGATTGCCTGTTATTGCATTTTGCGCAAAATATGGGGGAGACAAAAAAAACGTAATTTTGGCGTTTGGAATTTTTTTGCTGCTACACCACTTATCGATCAGATTAATTGATTTTATATTTTGATAGATCTGGCGTTTCTGAATGCAGCGATACCAAATCTGTATATTTTTTATTTCTTTACCCCCTTTAATTTTCAATGGGGCGAAAGGGGGAGTGGTGATTTCAACTTTTAGGTTTTATTTTTTTTTTTAATTTTTCAAAACTTTGTTTTAAACTTTTTTATTTTTTTTATTTTACTAGTCCCCCTAGGGGACTATAAAGGCCCCGTTAAGGCCCTGTCACACGCAGATAAATCTGCGGCAGATCTATAGTTGCAGTGAAATTGTGGACAATCAGTGCCGGGTTTGTGGCTGTGTACAAATGGAACAATATGTCCATGATTTCACTGCAACCACAGATCTGCCAAAGATTTATCTCTGTGTGTGACAGGGCCTTTACAAGCAGCGATGTATTTAACGACATATCGCCGGGGTCACGGATTCCGTGACGCACATCCGGCATCGTTGGCGACGTCGTTGCGTGACACGTACGAGCGACTGCTAACGATGGAAAATACTCACCAAATCGTCCATCGTTGACACGTCGTTCATTTTCAAAAAATCATTGATTGTTGAGGACGCAGGAGGTTGTTTGTCGTTTCCGAGGCAGCACACATCACTATGTGTGACACCGCGGGAACGACGAACTACAGTTTACCTGCGGCCGCCGGCAATGCGGAAGGAAAGAGGTGGGCGGGATGTTCCGGCCGCTCATCTCCGCCCCTCCGCTTCTATTGGGCGGCCGCTTAGTGACGCCGCACGAACCGCCCCTTTAGAAAGGAGGTGGTTCGCCGGCAACAGCGACTAAGGCTACTTTCACACATCCGGTTTGAGCACAGCGGCTCAATCCGGCTGTGAAACCTATGCAACGGATGCGGCGAAAACACCACATCCTTTGCATAAGTTTTTACATGCGGCCCGTCCGTTTTTTTCCGGTTGCGGCACGCTGAGCATGCGCAGTAAAAGAAACCGCATGCGGCGGCCGGATGCGTTTTTTTCCGCATCGCGCCGCATCCGGCGTCCATAGGCATGCATTGAAAAATGCGCCGCAGCGGCCAGATGCGGCTTCTTCCACTGCGCATGCTCAGTAGCGTGCCGCAACCGGAAAAAAACGGACGGGCCGCATGTAAAAACTTATGCAAAGGATGCGGTGTTTTCGCCGCATCCGTTGCATAGGTTTCACAGCCGGATTGAGCCGCACTGCTCAAACCGGATGTGTGAAAGTAGCCTCAGTCTCCTATAGCAGCAGATTGACCAGATTTCAGCAAAATAATTCACTTGCTCTCAAAGAAATAGAAAAATTCAACCG
The DNA here is from genome assembly GCF_048569485.1 of Anomaloglossus baeobatrachus. NCBI lineage: Eukaryota > Metazoa > Chordata > Amphibia > Anura > Aromobatidae > Anomaloglossus > Anomaloglossus baeobatrachus. The sequence goes on along the minus strand of NC_134358.1, from coordinate 216,917,406 downwards.
TTCATCAAAACTGACTGTGCATGAGGCAATTCCTTTATACCCTGAAATTGTTAGAGATGTTGCCCATGTGGTTACGGCTTTTCCTCCAACCCAAGTTAGTGTAGAGAGGTTGTTCTCTAGCCTTAAAATTATTAGGTCAGATTTCAGGTCATCTGTGAAGGAGGATCTGATGGAGGCAATTCTATTTCTTACAAAAAATTCATAGACTGCACAAATGTTATTTAGTATGTTTTTGTTGAAAAACTGTTTTTTGCCACTTACATAGTGTATTACATAGTGTTATATATATGTAATCTATATTACATAGTATATTACATATTTACAATTTATTACAGTTGTGTTCTAAAGTTGTATTCCAATAAATATATTTTATGTTCTAATATCTTGAATATTGTATCATAAAAATGATTAAATGTCTGATGTTCACATTGCACTACAATTTTTCACTTAAATATAAGCAATATATGTGGGAGTCAGAGTCTGAGTCGGTGCAAGGGAAATTGAGGAGTCGGAGTCGCAGGTTTGGCTTACCGACTCCACAGTCCTGATTGAAGGGGCACAGCATTGTGTGGCGCCCCTGAGGCTTCCGTCGCCACAGAGACATTGCACCCCAGTCAGAGGTGTGATGTCCCATCCTGGGTAAGGAAAGGGGTACATGCCAGTTCACAGGTAAAACTGCACTACACCCATTGCTAGGCACACACTGGGACCAGGGACAGTGGCAGCAACCCTCCCATGCTGCATGCTGGGAGGGGTCGTAAGACCCATCCCTGCTCCCATAGGGTGGTAGCTTAGCAACCGGGGGGTGGGAAGAGCCAGCCGAGTGTAGAGCAGAGAGGAAGGTCAGAGTTTCAGTTTACCTCAGAGTGAGAGAGTGAGGAGACAGCATGTAGCTGTGAAAGAGAAAGGAGCTCTGTGAGTTCAGAGTGTCTACAACAGAGAAAGAAAGCAACAGAGAAGGAGAGAAACAGAGAGTAGAAGAAGAGCTCTAGTCAGGCAGGAGCTCAAGAAAGAAGAAAGTGACGCTTCCTGGTGAAGACCCTGGGACTCGGAGGGTCCAGGTGACACCAAGCAGGGAAAGAAAGGATTCCAGGGCCACAGATAGCTTGAGCTGGTGGCCTGTTCCACAGGAACATCGGTGGAGGGATCAAGCTGCATCAGGGGACGGTCCCTAGTCACTGGAGGAGGAGAAGTCATCTCCAAAGGTTAAAAGACCGAGGTCCAGGGAAAGCTGCATGCTCCCCGGACAAAAGCCCACAGCAAGAACCTCTAGAAAAGGGGCAAGTAACCGACAGGCGAGCTCCCAGCCCGGAGGCTGCAGTGGAGGCCGAGCCAGGTTCATCCAACAAGGGCAAGGCTAGTGAAGTCAGCTGAGAAAGGAAGGGGTGCACTGGCATTTACCCCCAGATCTACCCGGGATCGGCGGAGGTCCCTGACGGTGGTCCCAGCAGTCTAAAGGCTCCTGCAAGCCTTGACAAGAACTGTGAGTAAAGACCTTGAAACTGCACCCCTGGTGTTGCCTCAGTTATTTATCTGCATAGACACTTACGAGCACCAACAGTGTCCCCGGGGCACCGCTCCACCTGTGGGGAGCAGTACCACCATTGCTGCCATTCCATCACCCCGGAGGCCTCACACAGCAGCGGCGGCTTAATAGCCGCAAACCACAGGTGGCGTCACGACAACCATAAACTTTATTCACCAGCCATATTTAATTGACACCCACCAGGGCCACGGAGTCGGGCTCCGCCACCACTGACGACCCCCGGACTAGTCCGGCCCGGCACCGGGTGTCCCATAGCCCTGGGGTGGGCGAGTCAACTTTGGCGTCACGAACAGGATTTCGTGCCCGGACCCACCGGGTACTGTGCGCCTGAAAAGACTGTGAAAGAACTGTGTTTTACTGAAAAAAACTGCCGCCATTAGCCTGGCTGAGCGCGGGAAGAAGAGGGGCGTGCCTGCAGAAAGAGCGCGAAAGTAAGCCCCGCCCCCTTTGATCTTGCAAGGAAGAGAGCGAAGCGGTATCCACTATGGAGAGCGGACGGAAGATGTCTGCATTCAGCCCTGTCGGCGGCATGGCGGGACTCCGTAGTGGAGGAGGCGGAGTGGCTTTTGATGTGGAGGATCGCGGCCCGAGTGAGCTCCCCGCGGGAACCACTGCCTGGCTGGAGCGGGAGCTGGGTCGATTCGGTGTCCGGGTGAGAGCACAGACGCTGCAGCAGGTGCTCGACTGGAAGGCGGAAGTCCGGAGGATGGTCGCCGTGGTGTGGGCCCAGGAACAGAGGGCCGCCGCAGCAGCCGTGTCGCGTGAAGATAAAGCCACGCAGACCCCCACGGCATCCCTCCTCAGCTGGGAGCCAGGACCCGACAGCACCATGACGAGTGAGCCCTGAAAAGCACCACTCCGGGATCAAGAGGTACCGTGTACGCTGCCCCCGCCACCGTTCCTGCTGGAGGTTCAGAGCCCAGGGATGTATTGTGCCTGGAGAAGAAGTCCGGTGTCCCGTACGACATTGGCACAGTACGGTCCCCTGCAATGGTAACCGCATCCGTAAGTTAACCCCTGAAGTTAAATGTTCGAGTTGAAAGTTTTAAAGGACCTGCTCCAGAAATAATGCCTCCTGCCTTTGTTGAACGTCCCTAAGTTCTCCAGGAGACGCCACCCAGCACAAAAGGTGGAAGGAGGAGGACCTTGCCTGACTTGTTGACCGTCGCTGGGTCGGAGTCCCAGTGGGCGCCATCAAGGGTCGGAGCCCCTGGTGGAGGACGACAAGGAGTTAATGGAGTCAGGACAGTACATAGCCCCTGAATGTCTGCCCATTGTTCTTTTCGAAGATGACACCCTATTCCTGAATACTTGTGCCCTGTTCTTTTTGAAGATGACCCCCCCTGTTTATGTGTTACCGGACCACTGGACTGGAATGTGGTCCCCGGTGAATGTGTTATTTATGTGCCTCCCATAAAGTGATGTAATGTCCTAAAGTTTTAATGTTTTATGCATAACAAAATTTTGCAGTTTCTTCCATTGTTTTTGTTGTTTCAGCCCAAGGACGTGCTGGGATTCGCTGTGGGGGAGTGTGGCGCCCCTGAGGCTTCCGTCACCACAGAGACATTGCACCCCAGTCAAAGGTGTGATGTCCCATCCTGGGTAAGGAAAGGAGTACATGCCAGTTCACAGGTAAAACTGCACTACACCCATTGCTAGGCACACACTGGGACCAGGGACAGTGGCAGCAACCCTCCCATGCTGCATGCTGGGAGGGGTTGTAAGACCCATCCCTGCTCCCATAGGGTGGTAACTTAGCAACCGGGGGGTGGGAAGAGCCAGCCGAGTGTAGAGCAGAGAGGAAGGTCAGAGTTTCAGTTTACCTCAGAGAGTGAGAGAGTGAGGAGACAGCATGTAGCTGTGAAAGAGAAAGGAGCTCTGTGAGTTCAGAGTGTCCGCAACAGAGAAGAAAGCAACAGAGAAGGAGAGAAACAGAGTAGAAGAAGAGCTCTAGTCAGGCAGGAGCTCAAGAAAAAAAGAAAGTGACGCTTCCTGGTGAAGTCCCTGGGACTCGGAGGGTGACACCAAGCAGGGAACGAAGGGATTCCAGGGCCACAGATAGCTTCAAAGCTGGTGGCCAGTGAAGTCAGCTGAGAAAGGACACAATTAGAGGGGTGCACTGGCATTTACCCCCAGATCTACCCGGGATAGGCGGAGGTCCCTGACGGTGGTCCCAGCAGTCCAAAGGCTCCTGCAAGCCTTGACAAGAACTGTGAGTAAAGTCCTTGAAACTGCACCCCTGGTGTTGCCTCAGTTATTTCTCTGCATAGACACTTCCAAGCACCAACAGTGTCCCCGGGGCACCGCTCCACCTGTGGGGAGCAGTACCACCATTGCTGCCATTCCATCACCCCGGAGGCCTCACACAGCAGCGGCGGCTTAATAACCGCAAACCACAGGTGGCGTCACGACAAATATAAACTTTATTCACCCCAAGTTACCAGCCATATTTAATTGACACCCACCAGGGCCACGGAGTCGGGCCCCACCACCACTGACGTCCCCCGGACTAGTCCGGCCTGGCACCGGGTGTCCCATAGCCCTGGGGTGGGCGAGTCAATTGCATCATGTATTATTACTATCTGGGCTATGATTTATCTAGCTTAAATACTTTCCATTACAAACAGTGGAAGATCCCTAGTAGGTATCATGAAATGTGCTGCACAGCTTCCCTCATAAAACCAGGGAACATTATTTAGGTTCTTCGACATACTTTATATTTACTTTAATAATCTGACCCCTATATTATATTATTATTATTATTTTAGGACTTCGATCTATTATAAAATTTTTGTACAAGGTCAGAGTATGTGTCATATGAATGGTTGCAATACTTCTGTTATTCTTCATATGGACTTAACTTTTGTACTTTAAATTACTAGGTGCTACTATTCAACATATGACTTAGATCTATTATACACTTAGGGCATGGGGTAAGACTATGTGCCACCTGAATGTTATTACGGTATATAAGAAGGTTAAATTTTTTTGCTACATAGTGTAAAATTAAAAGTAACGGATGCTTTACACACAACGATATCGCTAGCGATCTCGTTAGCGATGTGACACGCCAGATCGCAGATACGATTTGGCGAGATCGCACATAGGTCGTTTTTGTAGCGCCGGTCACATGTGTGATCTCGGCAAATCGTATCTGCGATCTGGCGTGTCACATTGCTAACGAGATCGCTAGCGATATTTTTTGTGTGTAAAGCAGCCTTAAGGCAGATTTGTTGCAGAAAATGACGGCAAAGCCACAGTGAGGCCACTTCAGGAAAAAAGATGTCTGCCACTTTCCTGAAGCGGCTTTGCCTGGAAAAACTCAGCTGAACAGACGTTGTATGCACATACCCAATGTAGGTCTATAGAGAATCAGAACAGGCGCAATTGACTTTAAGCCTATTTACGCACTAGGTGTTTTTCGTGGCGTTTTTGGGCTAAAAACTGCATGACTTTGCTTCCCATTTTCATTTTTGCTGTCCGCACACAACTTTTTTTTTGCTGCATTTTTGAGCTAAAAAAAAATGGATGTCAATTCTTTCCTGCGTTTTTCACCCATGCAATGCATTGGGAAAACGCAGCAAAATGCAGTGATCAGAAACGCACCGCAACGAGGTAAAAATGCATGCTTTTTTTTGCAGCCAAAAACGCAGCATCAAAAATACACAGTGTGCACACATAGCCTAATAGTGAAAGAAACTACTGGCTCACACAGAGCGAGCCATGGAGTCTGAATCGCCGGCACAAGACTCAAAGAGGAGCAGCGCTGGATACCGGAGAGGACAGCAATATACATGTATAGTAACATAATCACACTATACTACATACACACAGATTTAAGCAGAAAACAGTTGATATAAAGTTATAGCCTTTCTTTGTAGTGGACCTGGTTCCATTTAGAAATATAGTGCAAATCCATGTTAACGGTTGATCACGTTACGGCCGAGTATGTATTAAAAAAACAACACAAAAAAGGAATGGGAAGCTCCTGCCCGGCAGAGCCATAGATTGCAGGGATCACACGTAGTGCACATAATACTGTAAAAGAGGGGGAGCCAGCACTGCTTCAGAATGGCATGCAACTAATAAAAAGTGTAAATTAACAATTATTCCAACTGTACTATAATTCAAAATGAGATTTTTAGCAAACAATTGATCAATTCTTTGAGCCACCCCTGCCACGTCACGGCAAATCTCAATAGGGGGGTCCTATTATGTATTCCATGTGCCATGCGGCCTCCTAATTAAATTAAAAGCAGAACCATATTGAAGCAACACATATACCTGTAACATGTCAGAACCGCTTCCGTGTTGCAAAGAGAGGCGACTGCAAATAATGGCAGTCCAGGTCCCAGCATGTGTATTTATTAGGCTATGTTCACACTTCCGTTGTTTTAGGATCAGTCACAATCCGCCACTCTGATAAACAACGCAATCCGTTTGGCAGATTCCATTGTTTCCCATAGACTTGTAGGAGCGGCGGATTGTGACCGATGACCCTGCGTTGTATCCGCTGTGCAGCGCATCAGTCGTTTACTGACTGACCGTCGGGCAGGAGGGGCGCAGCATGCAACGTTTTTTGTTGCGGCAAAAACAAAAACGCACCCCGCAGGATTCCGTTGAAATCCGTCAGGAGGCATAATGTAAATCTATAGTGCAGGATTCCGTTATCCTGCGTCACGCAATGGATTCCAGTGCAGGAATCCGTCACATTTTATTGTGTATGCCCAGCATGTCTCCCCGCCCCCCCTACGTTTTAAACTGAAATGATCGCCCGACTTTACAGAGCGATCAGCTGATCGTTCTCTCTCTCTCTCGTTATACCAAAGGAATCCGCTTTCTCATGACAATCAATTCCATTTCTTATCACCCATTGTACAACGCACCAGTCACAAGCGTCAAATAACGCAGGTGACTGATGCAAAAAAACGGAAATGTGAACATAGCCTTACAGTAGGAATGAATGTGAATTTTACCCTTTTTATTTGTTGCATGCCATTCATAGGCAGTGCTGGCTCCCCCTCTCTATAATCACATTATGCTTCCGTATTACCTTTAGGCCAGTGTTACGTTTTTAGAAGTGCAGTAAAGCTGAATACGCTGTGCTTTTCTACACTAATACAAAATACAACATATACCCGGTGTAAAGGTGGTAACACATAGTTTAGGGTACTAGTTACCGTACCTCTGAATACCTTCTTTGTGTTCAGCAAGTCACCAATGTAAACAAACTGCACAACAATGTCATAGTATAGAATATACCAGTCACACATTATCCTGTATATACACCTGGATTATATGAACATACAGTATACAGAATATGCTGTGCCTACAGACATCACAAGTGATGGTATATGATACGAGTACAGACTTCAGATATTATACCAGTCCTCCTATACTCTCCTGTATAAGATAACATATCTGTGCACAAATATCACATACAGTAAATAGGAGATTACATGACGGTATATAAAGTACAATAAAGGGAACCAATCACCAGGATTTTCCTGTATAACCTAAAGCCAGTGCTATACTGACACTATCAGGCTGATTCTATACATGCCTTTAGTTGTGAGATCGGATGTATACTTTCTGAAATACAGGCAAGTAACGTCTATGAAACGCAGTGTGATATTATTATAGGTGCAACAGAATATCTAATATGTGGGTCAGGTTTTCTAGTTATTCCTGCCCGTCTGCCTGCCTGTCCTTCCTCCCTCCTTCCTTCCCCTGTAATAACAGAGATGGGGTAGGGAGGACAGGCAGCAGACAGGGGCAGAAATAATTGTCAAAACCCAAACCACCTTTTAGATATTCTGTTGCACCTCATCAAATAACAGTGCATTGCACAAACTTTACTTAAATTTCTAACATATTTGAAGTAACAATTCCCTCTCCTTCCTCAATTGCACTATCTACAGCCCCCAATTCCTTTTTGATGACATTTCACATGAGAATTCCAGCGCATGCGGAGATACTCAAACAAAGCATCATTAGGGGCAGAGGCTGCTATCACTGCTATGAAGCGTCATTAGTGACATTTGTTTCAGCGCCTTGGATAGTAACAGCGCAAAGTGCAATGTGCACAATGACAGCACGCTGTTGCCAGTTCAGATCAGCAGTAACGAGCTGGCTGGGTTCTAAGACTATATGGTGTGCAGATCACTGCGCTGCCCCCGCAAGTGATGTATCTTGTGAGGGTACCAAAGGGAGGGAGGACCCCTGATGAAGCTGCTCTAAGCGACATGCATTGGGTCAGGTTGTTTTGCACCTCGTCTGCCTCTATGCTATACATTATTGATGTGCAATTAGTGTTTATCAAATATTTTGCATAATGATTTGTTTACCTTTTTCACATGTATTTTGAGCAATGATTTCTGAAATCTTGATCTCATCGCTGCACTTGTATTATTGTGCTGCACTAATTGTATTTTATTTGCCGATAGTAGGAGGCTACCTGTACAGTGTACTGTATTTTTCAGATTATACGATGCACTTTTCCTCCCAAAATTTGGGAGGAAAGTGAGAGGTGCGTCTTATAATCTGAATGTAGCTTACCAGGGTGGTGGATAGGGATCGCAAGAGGCTAGGGGAATGCTGAGGCGGCTGTGCAGTGGCTGGGTGCTGCTGGGGCTGCGGTGCGGTGTCTGCAGCGGCTGTGCGGGGTCTCCGGTGGCTGTGCGGGGTCTCCGGCGGCTGGACTGGCGCTGCAAGTCTAGCGGTGACTTCAAATAATGCCACCCGGAGTTTGCGCGTGCGCAGATGGAGCTCTGGGCTCAAGCTCTCATCTGCACAGGCGTCGCCTGCGGCCCATTGATCTCTCTCCAGCAGACTTCAGGAAAATGGTGCCCAGAGGTGGCGCTTCCGCAGATGAGATCTTCGCTTGCCATTGAGCCTAGAGCGCAATCTGTGCTGACTCATTGCGCCATTTCTTTGAAGCCCTCACTGCACACAGCCGCCGCCACAGAAGCTGCCCTAGCACAGCAGCCCGAGCCTCCACCGCGGCCCCAGCACAGCTTAGTTTCTGGGACACCCACCGCCCCTGCCTCCTGTGAATCCTCCACCACCGCTACTGCCCCCTCCTGTAAGAGACCACCGGATTACAAGACGAACCCCCCCTTTTTTTTTTTTTGCTCTGATTTTGGGGTGCGTCTTATAATCCAATGCATCTTATAAAACTAAAAATACGGTATTTTGCAAGATCTACGTGACTGCAGGCGGGGCCCGGGACGGGGACGTGACTGCAGGCGGGGCCCGGGACGGGGACGTGACTGCAGGCGGGGCCCGGGACGGGGACGTGACTGCAGGCGGGGCCCGGGACGGGGACGTGACTGCAGGCGGGGCCCGGGACGGGGACGTGACTGCAGGCGGGGCCCGGGACGGGGACGTGACTGCAGGCGGGGCCCGGGACGGGGACGTGACTGCAGGCGGGGCCCGGGACGGGGACGTGACTGCAGGCGGGGCCCGGGACGGGGACGTGACTGCAGGCGGGGCCCGGGACGGGGACGTGACTGCAGGCGGGGCCCGGGACGGGGACGTGACTGCAGGCGGGGCCCGGGACGGGGACGTGACTGCAGGCGGGGCCCGGGACGGGGACGTGACTGCAGGCGGGGCCCGGGACGGGGACGTGACTGCAGGCGGGGCCCGGGACGGGGACGTGACTGCAGGCGGGGCCCGGGACGGGGACGTGACTGCAGGCGGGGCCCGGGACGGGGACGTGACTGCAGGCGGGGCCCGGGACGGGGACGTGACTGCAGGCGGGGCCCGGGACGGGGACGTGACTGCAGGCGGGGCCCGGGACGGGGACGTGACTGCAGGCGGGGCCCGGGACGGGGACGTGACTGCAGGCGGGGCCCGGGACGGGGACGTGACTGCAGGCGGGGCCCGGGACGGGGACGTGACTGCAGGCGGGGCCCGGGACGGGGACGTGACTGCAGGCGGGGCCCGGGACGGGGACGTGACTGCAGGCGGGGCCCGGGACGGGGACGTGACTACAGGCGGGGCCCGGGACGGGGACGTGACTACAGGCGGGGCCCGGGACGGGGACGTGACTACAGGCGGGGCCCGGGACGGGGACGTGACTACAGGCGGGGCCCGGGACGGGGACGTGACTACAGGCGGGGCCCGGGACGGGGACGTGACTACAGGCGGGGCCCGGGACGGGGACGTGACTACAGGCGGGGCCCGGGACGGGGACGTGACTACAGGCGGGGCCCGGGACGGGGACGTGACTACAGGCGGGGCCCGGGACGGGGACGTGACTACAGGCGGGGCCCGGGACGGGGACGTGACTACAGGCGGGGCCCAGGACGGGGACGTGACTACAGGCGGGGCCCAGGACGGGGACGTGACTACAGGCGGGGCCCAGGACGGGGACGTGACTACAGGCGGGGCCCAGGACGGGGACGTGACTACAGGCGGGGCCCAGGACGGGGACGTGACTACAGGCGGGGCCCAGGACGGGGACGTGACTACAGGCGGGGCCCAGGACGGGGACGTGACTACAGGCGGGGCCCAGGACGGGGACGTGACTACAGGCGGGGCCCAGGACGGGGACGTGACTACAGGCGGGGCCCAGGACGGGGACGTGACTACAGGCGGGGCCCAGGACGGGGACGTGACTACAGGCGGGGCCCAGGACGGGGACGTGACTACAGGCGGGGCCCAGGACGGGGACGTGACTACAGGCGGGGCCCAGGACGGGGACGTGACTACAGGCGGGGCCCAGGACGGGGACGTGACTACAGGCGGGGCCCAGGACGGGGACGTGACTACAGGCGGGGCCCAGGACGGGGACGTGACTACAGGCGGGGCCCAGGACGGGGACGTGACTACAGGCGGGGCCCAGGACGGGGACGTGACTACAGGCGGGGCCCAGGACGGGGACGTGACTACAGGCGGGGCCCAGGACGGGGACGTGACTACAGGCGGGGCCCAGGACGGGGACGTGACTACAGGCGGGGCCCAGGACGGGGACGTGACTACAGGCGGGGCCCAGGACGGGGACGTGACTACAGGCGGGGCCCAGGACGGGGACGTGACTACAGGCGGGGCCCAGGACGGGGACGTGACTACAGGCGGGGCCCAGGACGGGGACGTGACTACAGGCGGGGCCCAGGACGGGGACGTGACTACAGGCGGGGCCCAGGACGGGGACGTGACTACAGGCGGGGCCCAGGACGGGGACGTGACTACAGGCGGGGCCCAGGACGGGGACGTGACTACAGGCGGGGCCCAGGACGGGGACGTGACTACAGGCGGGGCCCAGGACGGGGACGTGACTACAGGCGGGGCCCAGGACGGGGACGTGACTACAGGCGGGGCCCAGGACGGGGACGTGACTACAGGCGGGGCCCAGGACGGGGACGTGACTACAGGCGGGGCCCAGGACGGGGACGTGACTACAGGCGGGGCCCAGGACGGGGACGTGACTACAGGCGGGGCCCAGGACGGGGACGTGACTACAGGCGGGGCCCAGGACGGGGACGTGACTACAGGCGGGGCCCAGGACGGGGACGTGACTACAGGCGGGGCCCAGGACGGGGACGTGACTACAGGCGGGGCCCAGGACGGGGACGTGACTACAGGCGGGGCCCAGGACGGGGACGTGACTACAGGCGGGGCCCAGGACGGGGACGTGACTACAGGCGGGGCCCAGGACGGGGACGTGACTACAGGCGGGGCCCAGGACGGGGACGTGACTACAGGCGGGGCCCAGGACGGGGACGTGACTACAGGCGGGGCCCAGGACGGGGACGTGACTACAGGCGGGGCCCAGGACGGGGACGTGACTACAGGCGGGGCCCAGGACGGGGACGTGACTACAGGCGGGGCCCAGGACGGGGACGTGACTACAGGCGGGGCCCAGGACGGGGACGTGACTACAGGCGGGGCCCAGGACGGGGACGTGACTACAGGCGGGGCCCAGGACGGGGACGTGACTACAGGCGGGGCCCAGGACGGGGACGTGACTACAGGCGGGGCCCAGGACGGGGACGTGACTACAGGCGGGGCCCAGGACGGGGACGTGACTACAGGCGGGGCCCAGGACGGGGACGTGACTACAGGCGGGGCCCAGGACGGGGACGTGACTACAGGCGGGGCCCAGGACGGGGACGTGACTACAGGCGGGGCCCAGGACGGGGACGTGACTACAGGCGGGGCCCAGGACGGGGACGTGACTACAGGCGGGGCCCAGGACGGGGACGTGACTACAGGCGGGGCCCAGGACGGGGACGTGACTACAGGCGGGGCCCAGGACGGGGACATTACTACAGGCGGGGCCCAGGACGGGGACATTACTACAGGCGGGGCCCATTTGCCCCTCTGCTGCCGGCAAGTACCTTGCATAGTAATAATCTTGCGCAGCCCCCACTCCTCTCTATACAGTAAATATTGTGCCCGTTTACAGACTATTTGTTAACCCTCTGCAGCACGGGATCCCAGGGGCTGAGGTGCCATGTTTGATATCTCCAGGGAAAGCCCCTTTATCCTACAGTACTGGTAAATCCAGTGTTCTTTGTCACTAATGTGATTTTATTGCTGCTCATGCATTTCCCCTAGTTCCCTCACATGGCCCCTTACACATAAAAAAATAGGGACTGTCCATAGAAGACAGGGAAAAGTGGGGAGGGAGATAAGGGGCTTTTGGGTGAGGGGCGTGGCTGTAGCAGGACGCCCGTTATCAGTCTGGTGTCGGCAGCATTCCCATACAGGACAGTGACTCCTGCACAGACATACTTCCAGCTCCCAGTCATTCTCCGCCAGGTAACACTGCGCCACTGCCCGGTCACAGCCCGCAATGCTGGAGAACTCCGCACACGTCCGCTCCCTGTCCGCTATTAGAGCCGCATCTCCAGGTGGGGTCTCCGCAGGACCGGCCACACACTGCTCCATGCCTCAGTCCAGAGTCGCTGCCGACTAGGAGCCACGCCCCCCTACAGCTACCACACCTGCACGCCGCCTGATCCGACCAATCAGTGATCCTGCTGCACGAAGAACTTCTCCCAACGGCTAGCACGCCTCAGCCAGAATTATCGCGAGACAGTGTATCACGTGATGCGTTCCAGTGTGAATCCAGGAAGTAGAATAGCTCCTAAGTGTTATATGTACAGCATTCTGTAGCATTCGCTCTGCATTGCTTCGTGTAGATCTGCTGTGTAAAGGAGTTCCGTTGCTGATCTGCGGATCCGGTCTCGGGAGCTCCCGCCAGTGGCGCCCCATTACGTGGTGGGGGAGGGGGCTTGTCAGCGCGTAGCTTCACTTGGAGGTGACCTGCTCTCCATAGACGCCGCATAGTGGTGCCGGGCTGCGCTGTCCTGTGCGGTCATCATGAGCGCTCTATCCACGAGCACGTTACGATCGATTATGAAAGTCTTGGGAGAGGGGTCGGGATTTGACCGAGTCTTGAGCAAGGTACACAGCTCCGTGACCGAAGCCGCACTGACCGGTGCATGGTGCCGGGACCTGGCGTGCGGAGCCTACAGACACGTGTCCTGCAGCAGCCAGTCATATTGCAGCTTGTATGTAAAACATTCTTCTGAAAGAATGAGAGCTGGACTCTGATTGGTGGAGATGGGTAACGCCTCCACTAATGTCTGTGCTTTGGTGTTGTTTTGTTTATTAATTGTTTGAAAGATAAAATAAGAACGTCTTATGTTTTGGGGTAGAGAAAGGGAAACTGTCAGTAAGATCATCCCCCCCCACAGGCAGGCGAGCACTACCATGCTCGATACTCGCAATGAGTAGAGACAGGCGAGCACTACGGTACCATGCTCGATACTCGCAATGAGTAGAGACAGGCGAGCACTACCATGCTCGATACTCGCAATGAGTAGAGACAGGCGAGCACTACCATGCTCGATACTCGCAATGAGTAGAGACAGGCGAGCACTACCATGCTCGATACTCGCAATGAGTAGAGACAGGTGAGCACTACCATGCTCGATACTCGCAATGAGTAGAGACAGGCGAGCACTACCACGCTCGATACTCGCAATGAGTAGAGACAGGCGAGCACTACCACGCTCGATACTCGCAATGAGTAGAGACAGGCGAGCACTACCACGCTCGATACTCGCAATGAGTAGAGACAGGCGAGCACTACCACGCTCGATACTCGCAATGAGTAGAGACAGGCGAGCACTACCACGCTCGATACTCGCAATGAGTAGAGACAGGCGAGCACTACCATGCTCAATACTCGCAGTGAGTAGAGACAGGTGAGCACTACCATGCTCGATACTCGCAATGAGTAGAGACAGGCGAGCACTGCCACGCTCGATACTCGCAATGAGTAGAGACAGGTGAGCACTACCATGCTCGATACTCGCAATGAGTAGAGACAGGCGAGCACTGCCACGCTCGATACTCGCAATGAGTAGAGACAGGCGAGCACTACCATGCTCAGTACTCGTAATGAGTAGAGACGGGCGAGCACTACCATGCTCCATACTCGCAGTGAGTAGAGACAGGTGAGCACTACCATGCTGTAGTGCTCGATACTCGTAATGAGTAGAGACGGGCGAGCACTACCACGCTCGATACTCGCAATGAGTAGAGACAGGCGAGCACTGCCACGCTCGATACTCGCAATGAGTAGAGACAGGCGAGCACTACCACGCTCGATACTCGCAATGAGTAGAGACAGGCGAGCACTACCACGCTCGATACTCGCAATGAGTAGAGACAGGCGAGCACTACCACGCTCGATACTCGCAATGAGTAGAGACAGGCGAGCACTACCACGCTCGATACTCGCAATGAGTAGAGACAGGCGAGCACTACCATGCTCAATACTCGCAATGAGTAGAGACAGGCGAGCACTACCATGCTCAATACTCGCAATGAGTAGAGACAGGCGAGCACTACCATGCTCGATACTCGCAGTGAGTAGAGACAGGCGAGCACTACCACGCTCGATACTCGCAATGAGTAGAGACAGGCGAGCACTACCACGCTCGATACTCGCAGTGAGTAGAGACAGGCGAGCACTGCCACGCTCGATACTCGCAATGAGTAGAGACAGGCGAGCACTGCCACGCTTGATACTCGCAATGAGTAGAGACAGGCGAGCACTGCCACGCTCGATACTCGCAATGAGTAAAGACGGGCGAGCACTGCCACGCTCGATACTCGCAATGAGTAGAGACGGGCGAGCACTGCCACGCTCGATACTCGCAATGAGTAGAGACGGGCGAGCACTGCCACGCTCGATACTCGCAATGAGTAGAGACGGGCGAGCACTGCCACGCTCGTGCTGGGTAAGCAATCTCTGGGGCCAAGGCTGGGGAAGGGCTTTGTCATCCTCTGAGCACTTAACGCCTCATTTCCATATGAATAGACAATGATTTCTTGTAAATGCAAGGATGGGCAGAACATAAAGGTGTGAACAGATTTCGCTTTCAGTGACCTGCATGGTGGAGTTGAGGGAATAATAGAGGAGCTGAATTCTACTCTTAATTTTGTGAAAATCTGCGTATATCAAAATGCAGGGTTTTTTTTGTAAAATGCTACTGTGCAGATTCAGCAAAATGGCAGGAGCTGGCTGTCTTGTTTCTGAACTGTAAAAAGTCATCTAAATGTATAAAACAATCCTTATACTCATACTCATTCTCCGCTCTGCTCACTGTAGAGAAATCCCCAGGCCTCACTTGCTAGGTTGAGGTGTCTGGGTTTGCTAGCCCCTGGGTGGTCCTGCTCCTGTTCCTACAAAGGTCGCAGCCCAATTCTAGTATCAGTAAAAACAAGACATTTGAATAAGACCAAATTCTGATGCCATACGCAATATTCTGCCCACTTTGTCCAGCCATTGGGCACTACATCGGGCAGATTACAGATGCCTAAAGCAGCACTTGAAGGAAATCAGATCATCCTTTTTGTGAATAAACTATATTGTGTTGCTTCTGCGTTTCCTCAGCTCCAGCTTGTGTCTGCAAGTCCTGGTAAAGTTGTTTGTGAGCTGAAAGTGGATGAGGAGCACACGAATCGTGCTGGCACGATGCATGGCGGCCTCACGGCTACCTTGGTTGACACGGTTTCTACAGTTGCCTTGATACACACGGAAAGAGGAGCTCCCGGAGTCAGTGTGGACATGAACATCACGTGAGTGTGGTTGCTTGTTTTTTTTATTAAGTTCTCTACTTCTATAGAAATAAATGTGCGATGTACATTACTTGAGGGTTCTAGTCCTTGTTTTTGGTCAGTGTCTCATTTTACTGGTGTTTCCCAAAACGTGAGTTGGGGGAGGTGCGTATGGTCTTGAGTTACCTGGTCCTCCTCAGGGCAAGACCACACTGTGGATAACTATGATTAATCATGTGCTCTGATGTTTATCTTAAATGGAACTTGTCACCAGATTTTGGCCTTCTAAACTAAAACTAGCACCTTAAGCAGTGCCTGTGCTGCATTCTCTAAAGGTGCACGTTACCCCCTGTAGACCCCAAAAATACCTTTATAAAATTTCCCGCCCTGTATGTCAATTGTCCAGTCCGATCCGATGGGCTTACTACTCCGCACCTCCTGTCCCTCCTTTCGCCCTCCTCCTGTGCTGATTCACATGGATGATGCCTCAGACACTATCCACATAGGCCGGCAAAATCTCCATATTCTCGGCTTGCGCAGGCGCACTTCACTCTGCACTATTGCGGGCAAAGCCAAAAACATAGGTGAGCCTGCGCAAACCAGCAAGTTCTCTGCGCAGGCGCAAGATTTTGCCTGGCAATGTGGATGACGTCACCAGCTTCATTCACATCGATGGGCAAAATCTCACGCCTACGCAGAGAAATTGCCGCTGTAATAACTTGGCAGGTTCATACACATCTAAGAGATGTTGTGTTGTACCAATACAGTTGAAAAAAACTACGAAAAATAAGTGGTAATATATGAGCGTGTAAGCCCTGACACTGGTTTTACACAGATTTTTTTTGAGAGATAAAACAGTCACTCCTTCATATTTCCAAGTCCTTTTAAATCCAATGCACTTCTGTCATAATTTGAGTGGGTCCACTCTAGGGGTCACAATTGATCACTTTTTTTGGTCTCCACAAAACACACTTAACCATTCTCCAACCTTGGCATTTTAATGAGGAAAAATAGTTGATAATGGGGTTCTCTGGGCTTAAGATCTCGGTGACCTCTCCTTGGCATAGGTTATCAATATCGGGATGGTGGGTGTTCAACACCTGACAGTCCAATCCGTTCAGATGGCACCAATCTGATATTGATCACCGATCCCAAGGTGAGCTCATCAATAACATAAGCCCAGACTACCTTGTTAACTCTATAGTCAAGTAGATCAGTCGATGCTCTGTAAGTTTCAGTGGTTCTCATGGACAAGGATGTGATATGCAGTATAGCAACAAGACCACTCGCAGATCTTCATAATGCTTTTTGGTTTCAAAAGTCGGGTTAAAACTCATTGATGCATCTGTCTTGTTGGCACTGAAAAAGCAGATCGTAAGTAAATAACAAGCTTTAGGAACTTCAGTGCTGGGACTTCTTTCTAACTCTTTTTAACCTGGGCAAAGTCCCTGTTCTTTTGAGAGAATATGAGAAATCTAAGACAAGGGTCACGGAGCAGGTAACTTGTGACAAAGCATTGTTAGATATTCAGTGATAATTGCCATGAATATTCATATTGTGTAGAGACCATGATTACAATGTAAATGTGTTTAAAGGGAAGGTGTCATTAACAATTTTTTTTTTTTCAATAACTGAAAAAATGTAAACTATTAATGTTTTGTTTAATACTATCATTTGTTTCTAGTTGCGCAAAATATAAATTTTTTTTTTTAAAAAAGATTGATATTTTCCACTCTCAAACACAAGGGGGAGCAGCTGCTGAAATCCTACTGTACAATTACAGTAAAAGTGGGCAGAATCTGCTCTCATGTGAGGGATGTCACACCGCCACCTCCACTTCTGGGTGTTTCCAAAAGGATAAGTTTACTATCAGTGTGGAGCCATTTTGTTGGTGACTGCAATGTAATCCTGAACTGTGGAGTCACTGGATGGCTGGCATAGTGCTCCACTGTATACTCTGCCTCCATATTACTATGCCCCATATACTGTGCCACCATATTACTGTGCCACCTCCGACCCCAGCAGCTGCTCCTGTCGGGCGAGGAGCGACGGTGATCTGCAGTCTAGTATTGTACTATACAGTAGATATCACGCTGCGATCACCACTCAAAGCCCACCCCCCCCCACTGTATATAACTCACCTTGGACCTCCGCTCCTGTCAGCTCCTCCTGTCAGCCTGGTGTCTCGGTAGTTCCTCCTGTCAGCGCAAAGAGCAGTGATAGGAGGAACTGCCAGGAGCAAAGGTCCAAGGTGAGTTACATACGTGGGGGGAGTGGTGATCGCAGTGTGACATCTGTAGTACCATACCAGGCTTCAGATCCCCGCTCACCATCGACCCCATACTCAGGGGGAAAGTGGAGCACACAGTATATGCTGTGGATTTCACAAAAATGGCTGTGGTTCCCTCCCAGACCTTTTTTCTGGACAGCCCACGGTGCATGTTCAGGTCACAGCAGGAAGCAGACACAGTGCAGGAGATGGGGTGGGATCCTGACTATCATCTCTTATGCACAGGGACTTTCATATTTACACACTGCAAATCCAAGATGGCAGCCCCCAGTGTTTGTGTAAAAATAGATTTAAACACAAAATTAAAATTGTTTAGTTTTTATTAAAAATAATTGATTCCAAATCAGTAATCATTAATACAAAAGCTACAACTGCGGCACCTTCCCATTAAGGCTGATTCACTTAGGGGTTTTCTTGTTTCCATGATTTTCAGACCAACAAACACTCTTGAGACATCACAAGCGAGGTTGTGGGAAGAGGACTCTGCAAAGATTGTTGTTTATTAGCTAAGTATTTTTAAAACCGCTAAAAAAAATAATCACTAACATTTCTCCTCCTCTCTTAAAGGTATATGAATGCTGCCAAACTTGGAGAATCTGTTCTGATTACTGCGCAAGTATTAAAGCAAGGAAGAACGCTGGCATTCGCAACTGTGGACCTGGTTAATAAAGAGACGGGGAAACTAGTAGCACAAGGAAGGCACACAAAGCATCTTGGAAGTTAGAGCCTTGAGTTCTGGGAATTAATGTTATGACAATTTTCACTCTGTTCACTTTTTCTCACCCATCATAAAGTTCCTATTAATAAAATTCAATGCCTAATATCCCATAATCTTGGCACTTTTAGCTTACATTGAAGAGGCAAAAGGTTTAACAAAATGAAAGCATTTAATAGTTTTCATTCTTTGATATATCGGAAGACCATCTAAAGTATAAAATCACATACCCTGGGTATAGTACAGTGTAAGGGTCTGTGGTGTACATACCTAAAGTGCATTTTTACTCTTTAAAAATCAGCCTATATATAAGTGTGAGACTGAAGAAAGTGCATAAGATGAGAGCGGAGTCACGGATCTGTACAAGAACTGGCAGGAGGGAGTAAAACACGTACTGATGAACAAGCGTGCTGCACAGTCAGCAGGTCTGCCGCACTGAATGGCGGGATTCTTGGGATTTATTAGCATCAGAAATAAAGAGAACCCGTGGAGGAACTGCTGGGAGGTCACATGCTGTAGTATAGCTGCTATCACATTAAGGCTAGGTTCGCACACTGCATCTTTTTGACGCTGCGTTTTTGTGCGTTTTTGGCCGCTAAAAACGCACAGACGCACATGCGTTGAAAAAACGCATCAAAAAACGCATGCGTTTTTGCCGCGATTTGGTGCATTTTTGGCTGCGTTTTGCTGCGTTTTTGATCTCTGCGTTTTGCTGCGTTTTTCCAATGCATTGCATGGGGGGAAAACGCAGGAAAGAACTGACATGTCCATTTTTTTTTTTTTTAACTCAAACGCAGGTAAAAAAAACAGATGTGTGCGGACAGCAAAAATGAAAACTCATAGATTTTGCTGGGGAAGCAAAGTCCTGCAGTTTTGAGGGCAAAAACGCACCCAAAAAACGCGCAAAAACGCTGCGAAAAACGCACTGTGCACACATAGCCTTACAGAACATAGCTTACAGTAAAGTAGGCTCCACATAGTGCAAGATCTGCTATACACTGACTCATTCCGAGCACTACTATCCAGCTTTGTTGCTTGATTTTCCTTGTCTGCCTCTGAAGAAAGATTGATTGCTCTCAGTGGGAAAAACAAAATAATAATCTTATAGTTGTGATACCTTTTTAATGGCTAACAAAAATAAAATATATGATGTTACAAAGCAAGGTTTCAAGACTTATTAGGTCTCTTCACCAGGCATGGTATAACAAAGTATCTGAAGAAACACAAATATATGCACAAACAGGGCAGAAGAAGAATGGTATAATAAATGGATATTTAAATAAACAATCACTGAGCTTACAGAGAGAATTTTTAATAAGCTTATATTAGTGGTGTGAAAGTCTAATTGTCTAATATCCATGTAAGATCAGAGGCCTGGTGCCCTCATTGTCCCTGGGGCAGATTGCTCAGATTTTGTAGTGTGTCATAATTCCTCCTGACCGATTTAGTTCTGTGCGATTCTACTTAGCAGGGCTGGTATCAGGGCATAACAACCATGACTGGTGTATGGGGCCCAGGTGACGAGGGGGGCCTGTAGGTAAGTACTTAGCTTTAGCGACTTAGCCGTGTCGCTTCGGCCTTTATATATGGCTAATTTGCATGTAAATCAGCCATGTGCTGGAGGCATGATCAGTGTGGCAGAGCAGGGTGCCGGCGCGTCATCTCACAGCTCAGCGTGCAGCAGCGTGATGAGGTCATCACTTTGCAACCGCATTACACTGCTGCAAGTACCAAAACCACAGATTTGGCGATATTGCGGCAGCCAGCGGTGACAGGTAAGCGCTCGATGACCTGAAGATGGGAGCGGGAGATCCCAGAGGTGGTGGAGGCCAGCCGACCCCAGCCCCTGCCTTGCTTCAGCTGGATGGGACATATTTACCAGGATGAGGGCATATACCATGAAGGGGACAGAAACCAGGATAAGGACATATATACCAGAATGTGCCCAGGAGGGGGATATATATACCAGGAGACCACCAGCATGGGACATGTATACCAGGATGGGGACAAAAAAACAAAACAATGGCACAGGAAGGGGGACATATATACCAGGAGGAGGACATACAGTATATACCAGGAAAGGGATAGATAAACAAGGATGAGAACATATATACTAGCATGGGCCCAGGAGGGGGACATACATACCAGGATGGGGACATATATACCAGGATGGGGAGATATATATATAATATATATCAGGATGACAGAAACCAGGATGGGGACATATGTACCAAAATATGCCTAGGAGGGGGATATATATACCAGGAGGAGGACATACATACCAGGAAAGGGACAAATAAACAAGGATGGGGACGTATATACTAGAAAGGAGACATATATATATATATATATATATATATATATATATACACACGAGGATACATATATACCAGGAGGGGCCCATGATTGGGATATATACCAGGAGGGGAACATATATTTTTATTTATATATAAACTTGGCTTTCTTTGTCGCTCCATTGGGAGACCCAGACAATTGGGTGTATAGCTTCTGCCTCCGGAGGCCACAAAAAGTATTACACTTTAAAAAGTGTAACCCCTCCCCTCTGCCTATACACCCTCCCGTGCATCACGGGCTCCTCAGTTTTTTGCTTTGTGTGGAAGGAGGCACACATCCACTCATGAATTCTCAGATTAGTTATATCGGTTGGAAGAAAAGTGGGCCCCTACGGGGCCCCCGGCATGTTCCCTTCTCACCCCACTAAGTCGGCGGTGCTGTTAAGGTTGAGGTACCCATTGCGGGTACAAAGGCCGGAGCCTCATGCCGTCTCCTTCACCATCCCTTAGCGGCTCTGGCAGAAGTGGGAATCTTCCCCTGTGGGAATCTGTCGGACAAGAGTTTATTTATCCTCAGGGACCGGGCCCTGCATCACTAAGGTACTCTGTATCCCCATGGGGGATGTGCATGGAGCGCCTTCATCCCGGACGCTGCAGCAGCTGCTTATTTGTGACGGCCGGCGGACTTCCGCGCCGACCGCGCCTGTTTGTCGGCCGCGGTCTTAAATTTAGTCCCCGGCTTCAATTGCGTCCTAGTAGCAAAACTCCCGCCCCCGGGCCTGTCTATCAGGGGTAAGGGCGGGACGGCCGGCCTGACGTCGGCTGTGAGGGCCGGAGCATCCTGTATGTTTCCTCCCCCCTCACTGATCACTGTGGGGACTTCAGATTCCCGCACTTTTTCTAACGCCGCCCACGGCTCCACTCCTCCCCTGAGAGCTCCGGCAGCCATTTCTTTGGCATTCTGCCTGTGGAGGATTTCCTGGAAAGAGCTCTGCAACGCTGGGAGTCCTAAGGCAGGGAATCTGGAGGACACACACTCCGCTTTTTAGCGGTCGGTAAGCCACACCGGTCACCCGGTGCTGGTCCCCTTAGGGTGCCGGAATAGATACTATATATATATATTTATATATTTCTGTTCGGTCGGGCTGTATACCCTTCCCATATACTCTCAGTGATCACTCTCCTAGGAGACAACAGCATGTCGTCCACAAGGAGCAAGGGTGCCAAGGCACAGGGTTATTTTGCGACCTGTACCTCTTGTGCGGCTAAGTTACCTGCGGGTTCCACCTACCCTCACTGTGAGCAATGCTCAACCCCTGTTTTGCTTCCGCAACCCGAGCCTCGGTCACTAGTGGGCCCCTCGGCTCAGGTAGAACCCCTTGCTCCCCCTGTCCAGGCGGCAGGGACAGAGTTTGCAGTTTTTGCTGAAAAACTCTCTGAGACACTCACAATCCATGGCTCAGTCTATGGACAAATGGTCTGCCAAGCTGCTTGAAGCTTTGCAGTCCAGACCGGTCCTTACACAAGCCCCGGGCCCTGTTGGATCTTCACCTCCAGGCCCCTCTCTGTCCGCGCCGCAGCACGTTCCCAGGGGGGCCCTAGGTCTCACGTGGAGGACTCCGGCCCGGACCACAGTCCCAGACCGGCTAAGCGGGCCCGCTGGGAATCTTCCCCGACTTCTTCACGCTGCTCGGGTTCCCAGCGTGAGGACTCTCTGGAGGACGAGGCGGACGTCGCAGCTCAGGGCTCTGACACTGATGTTGCTCTCAATTTTGATACACCTGAAGGGGACGCCATAGTAAATGACCTTATCTCGTCCATCAACCAGGTGTTAGATATCTCTCCCCCGCCACCACCGGTAGAGGAGTCGACTTCTCAGCAGGAGAAACACCAGTTTCGGTTCCCTAAACGTACACGGAGTGCGTTTTTCGATCACTCTAACTTCAGAGATGCTGTCCAGAAGCCCAGAGCGGTTCCGGACAAGCGCTTTACTAAGCGCCTTACTGACACACGTTACCCCTTCCCCTCTGACGTGGTTAAGGGTTGGGCTCAATGTCCCAAGGTGGATCCCCCAGTCTCTAGATTGGCGGCTAGATCTGTGGTATCGGTTGCAGATGGATCATCGCTAAAGGATGCCACTGACAGGCAGATAGAGCTCCTGGTAAAATCCATCTATGAAGCCACGGGCACGTCTTTTGCCCCGGCCTTTGCAGCCGTGTGGGCACTACAAGCTATCTCAGCTTGTCTGGCTGAGATTAATGCGGTCACACGTAATTCTGCTCCGCAGGTTGCGTCTTTGACTTCTCAGGCGTCAGCTTTTTCTTCCTACGCCATGAACGCAGTTTTAGACTCTGCTAGCCGTACAGCGGTGGCATCCGCTAACTCTGTGGCAGTCCGCAGGGCCATGTGGCTGCGCGAATGGAAGGCAGACTCAGCTTCCAAGAGGTTCTTAACCGGTTTGCCGTTTGCTGGCGACCGCTTGTTTGGTGAACGATTGGATGAGATTATTAAGGAATCCAAGGGAAAGGACTCCTCCTTACCCCAGTCCAAACCTAAGAGACCTCAGCAACGGAAAATACAATCGAGGTTTCGGTCCTTTCGTCCCTCCGCCAAGCCCCAATCCTCTTCGTCCAGCAGGCTGGAGAAAGGCCAGAGGAACTCCTATGTGTGGCGGTCCAAGTCACGCCCCCAAAAGGCCGCAGGAGGCACTGCTTCCAAGGCGGCCTCCTCATGACTCTCGGCATCCCCGAACCGCATCCTCGGTCGGTGGCAGGCTCTCCCGCTTTTGCGACGCCTGGTGGCCACATGTTCAAGACCGATGGGTGAGAGACATTCTGTCTCACGGTTACAGGATAGAGTTCAGCTCTCGTCCCCCGACTCGTTTCTTCAGAACATCTCCGCCCCCCGAGCGAGCCGATGCACTTTTTCAGGCGGTGAACGCTCTGAAGACAGAAGGAGTTGTGATCCCTGTTCCCCTCCAGGAACATGGTCGCGGCTTTTACTCCAACTTGTTTGTGGTGCCAAAGAAGGACGGCTTGTTCCGTCCCGTTCTGGACCTCAAACTGCTCAACAGACATGTGAGCACCAGACGGTTTCGGATGGAGTCTCTCCGCTCTGTCATCGCTTCGATGTCACAAGGAGACTTCCTAGCATCGATCGACATCAAGGATGCTTATCTCCATGTGCCGATCGCACCCGAACATCAACGCTTTTTGCGTTTCGCCATCGGGGACGAACACCATCAGTTCGTGGCATTGCCTTTCGGCCTGGCGACAGCCCCACGGGTGTTCACCAAGGTCATGGCATCTGTTGTGGCGGTCCTACACTCTCAGGGCCACTCGGTGATTCCCTACTTAGACGATCTTCTGGTCAGGGCACCCTCTCAGATGGCGTGTCAAAACAGCCTTTCCGTCGCTCTGGCGACTCTCCAGCAGTTCGGGTGGATCATCAACTTCCCAACATCCAAGTTGACACCGACCCAATCACTGACGTACCTTGGGATGGAGTTTCATACTCAGTCAGCAGTAGTCATGCTACCGCTGAACAAGCAGCTTTCGCTGCAGGCAGGGGTGCAATCTCTTCTTCGGTGTCAGTCACACCCCTTGAGGCGCCTCATGCACTTCCTGGGGAAGATGGTGGCAGCGATGGAGGCAGTGCCCTTCGCGCAATTCCATCTGCGGCCACTCCAGTGGGACATTCTCCGCAAATGGGACAGGAGGTCGACTTCACTCGACAGGAACGTCTCTCTTTCCCTTGCAACCAAGACGTCACTTCAGTGGTGGCTCCTTCCCAATTCTCTATCGCAGGGAAAATCCTTCCTACCCCCCACCTGGGCTGTGGTCACGACGGACGCGAGCCTGTCAGGGTGGGGGGCGGTTTTTCTCCACCACAGGGCTCAGGGAACCTGGACTCCGATAGAGTCATCCCTTCAGATCAATATTCTGGAGATAAGGGCAGTGTATCTAGCCCTATTGGCCTTTCATCGGTGGCTGGAGGGCAGGCAGATACGGATCCAGTCGGACAACGCCACTGCCGTCGCATACATCAACCACCAAGGCGGCACTCGCAGTCGTCAAGCCTTCCAGGAAGTCCGACGAATTCTGCAGTGGGTGGAAGCCACAGCTTCCACCATCTCCGCAGTTCACATCCCGGGCGTAGAAAACTGGGAAGCAGATTTTCTCAGCCGACAGGGCATGGACGCGGGGGAATGGTCTCTTCACCCAGACGTGTTTCGCGAGATCTGTCGCCGCTGGGGAACGCCGGACGTCGATCTCATGGCGTCACGGCACAACAACAAAGTCCCGGCATTCATGGCCCGGTCTCAAGATCACAGAGCTCTGGCGGCAGACGCATTAGTTCAGGATTGGTCGCAGTTTCGACTGCCCTATGTATTTCCTCCTCTGGCGATGCTGCCCAGAGTGCTGCGCAAGATCAGGTCCGACTGTCGTCGCGCCATTCTCGTCACCCCAGATTGGCCGAGGCGGTCGTGGTACCCGGATCTGTGGCATCTCACAGTGGGTCAACCGTGGGCGCTCCCAGACCGCCCAGACTTGCTGTCTCAAGGGCCGTTTTTCCATCTGAATTCTGCGGCCCTCAACCTGACTGTGTGGCCATTGAGTCCTGGCTCCTAGCATCCTCAGGGTTATCTCAAGATGTCATTGCCACTATGAGACAGGCCAGGAAACCAACGTCCGCCAAGATCTATCACAGGTCTTGGAGGATCTTCTTATCCTGGTGCTCTGATAATGGTTTTTCTCCCTGGCCCTTTGCCTTACCCACTTTTCTTTCATTCCTTCAATCCGGAATGGACAAGGGTTTGTCTCTCGGCTCTCTCAAGGGACAAGTATCGGCGCTATCCGTATTTTTTCAAAAGCGTCTAGCCAGGCTTCCGCAGGTTCGCACGTTCCTGCAGGGAGTTTGCCACATAGTCCCACCTTACAAGCGTCCGCTAGAACCCTGGGATCTTAACAGGGTGCTAACGGCTCTTCAGAAACCACCTTTCGAGCCGCTGCGGGATGTCTCTTTATCACGTCTTTCGCAGAAGGTGGCATTTCTAGTGGCAGTTACATCGCTCCGTAGAGTGTCGGAGCTGGCAGCGCTGTCATGCAAAGCCCCCTTCCGGGTTTTTCACCAGGATAAGGTGGTTCTGCGTCCGGTCCCGGAATTTCTCCCTAAGGTGGTATCCCCTTTTCATCTCAATCAAGATATCTCCTTACCTTCATTTTGCCCTCATCCAGTTCACCAATGTGAAAAGGATTTGCACTCGTTAGATCTGGTGAGAGCTCTCCGGCTCTACGTGTCTCGCACGGCGCCCCTGCGCCGTTCAGATGCGCTCTTTGTCCTTGTCGCTGGCCAGCGTAAGGGTTCGCAGGCTTCCAAGTCAACCTTGGCTCGGTGGATCAAGGAACCGATTCTTGAAGCCTACCGTTCTTCTGGGCTTCCGCTTCCTTTGGGGCTGAAAGCCCATTCTACCAGAGCCGTGGGTGCGTCCTGGGCATTGCGGCACCGGGCTACGGCTCAGCAGGTGTGTCAGGCAGCTACCTGGTCTAGTCTGCACACTTTCACGAAACACTATCAGGTGCATACCTATGCTTCGGCAGACGCCAGTCTAGGTAGGCGAGTCCTTCAGGCGGCGGTTGCCCACCTGTAAGAGGGGGTGACTTTCGGCTCTTTTTATCGAGGTATTCTTTTACCCACCCAGGGACTGCTTTTGGACGTCCCAATTATCTGGGTCTCCCAATGGAGCGACAAAGAAGAAGGGAATTTTGTTTACTTACCGTAAATTCCTTTTCTTCTAGCTCCTATTGGGAGACCCAGCACCCGCCCCTGTTCCCTTCGGGCTGTTTGTTCTTTTGTGTACACATGTTGTTCATGTTGAATTGTTCTTTTGGTTCATGGTTTTCAGTTCTCCGAACATCCTTCGGATTGAATTTACCTTAAGCTGGGTTTACACACAGCAACATCGCAAAGGACATCGCTGTAACGTCACCGGTTTTGTGACGTAACAGCGACCTCCCTAAGTCTCTGCTAAGTCGCTGGTGAGCTGTCAAACAGGCAAACCTGGCCAACAACTCAACAGTGATCCGGACCTGCAAAGCGACCTAGTTGGTTGTTGGGGACGTTGATAAGCAGCCTTTTGAAAGGGAAGTTGCAAACAAAGTCTCTGCAAAGTCTTTCACACACTGAAACTTTCCAGCGATGCATGCTGCACAGCTGGAAACAAAGGACCTAGGAATGGTCCTGAACGATTTGTAACGATTACAACTTCACAGCAGGGGCCGGGTCGCTGATAGGTTTCACACACTGCAACATCGCAAACAACATCGCTATTGCGTCACAAAACCGGTGACGTTACAACGATGTCGTTTGAGATGTTGCAGTGTGTAAACCCAGCTTTAGACCAATTTATAAGTTTCCTCTTTCCTGCTTTTGCACCAAAACTGAGGAGCCCGTGATGCACGGGAGGGTGTATAGGCAGAGGGGAGGGGTTACACTTTTTAAAGTGTAATACTTTGTGTGGCCTCCGGAGGCAGAAGCTATACACCCAATTGTCTGGGTCTCCCAATAGGAGCTAGAAGAAAAGGAATTTACGGTAAGTAAACAAAATTCCCTTCTTTATTGATACAAAACATATAAGGCTGACAAAAACAAAGGTCGAAAACCTACCCTCTATTGACTTACTGCTACATTACCTTTACGGTGAGGCTCTACAGCCAGGTATTGTGTGTTTTGGTATGTGTGTGTGGGGGATATTATACAGAGAGGCAGTGTGTGGTGGGATATTATACATAGGGGCAGTGTGAGATTATGGAGAGGCAGTGTAGAGGGTGTATTGGGTAAAGGGTATAATATGGAGAGGGGTGGTATAGGGGGTGTATTAATTTTCTGAGGGAAATACTTCATTTTCTGGAACAACTTCAAGGGTGCTAACTTTTGCTAACAAAACTGCTAATTTTTGGCCATGACTGTGTGTGTGTGTGTGTGTGTGTGTGTCTGTGTCTGTGTGTATACGTTTTTCCAAGAGTAATGGTGAGACTGTGGAAGGTTTGATCGATGGAGGTGGAACTTGGGTGGAATCTCCTGGGGACCAAAAATGTTGCCAGTATGGGGCTCTGAAATTCCTAATGGCAGTCCTGCCACTTAGTCCTTTGTGGTAGCCAGGTACCACTCCAGGTCAGTCCCTGGCTCTGCGGAAGCTTACAACAGGGATCAACCAAGCAGGTAAATTGTCTGAGTTACGGATGATACAACAGGACAGCTGGTACTGGTGCGGACTGCTTTGCAGAGGAATTGCTTGGTTGACAAGTACTGACAGGACGACAGGTACTAGCAGGATGGCAGGAACACTGACAGTAACACAGTTTAGTGTACAGCGAATGAGCACAGGTTGTTGGGAACTTGACAGCTAGCAATATGCAGAGGCTGAATGCCCACGTTGCCCAAGCAACTCCCTAACCGGAAGATGTGCTAAGTTCCCAGTGACTCTCAGCCATTCCGCATTAAGCGGAAGCCAGCTGCTGAAAACCTACTGTACAACTAGCTCACATTACAACTGCAGTAAAAGTGGGTGGAATCTGCTCTCATGTATGTGATGTCACACCTCCCCCTCCCCTTCTGGGTGTTTCCAAAAGGATAAGGGAGGATGACGTTTAGGGACACAGTGCAGAGCATGGTCATTACTGTACGCCTACAGCGATTAAACACGCCCGCTGCCTACAGAACACAGTGCAGTGTTTGTCCATACGGACAGTAATGAGCATGGATTCAATACTCCCCTTATGATATAAAAGCAACGCGTTGGGAGAAGGTATCTGCTGTGGAGAAAAACGGTGTGATATGTAGGGATCCTGAGTCATTTTGCTGAGGACCAGGTGGTCTACCCTTTTTTTGCCGTATGCTCCTTGAATTGGGTGAGCTTGTTCCTTTTCCATTATTTGTGAATACACTAATGAACATAGTTGATCTGAGCTCTAGTGACAGGATTGGTCAATAAGAACGGAGAGTCTTGACAGGCTGTGACACCTGATTTTGATACATCTTGTGTCTTGTATGTCTTTTATGTTAGGCCATTAAATTTGGTGACCTAATTTTAACTAATCGATTTATTAAAAGGTAAATTTTAGGCGTATTTATTTATAATTTTCACCTAGCTGTCTACCAGGAAGTTCCTTACCTCGAAAACATCCTCTAAGCTGATAGGCTGAGGCAAGGTACCAGGATCCTTGAAGAAGTGACTCAAGATGGCAGACTTGAGGAGAGACACGCGGAAGGAATTGGGAATGCATAACTAGGCCGGAAGCTTTAACTTGTAGGAGCATTAAAGGGGTATTCCCATATCCAAAATCCTATCCAAATATGTACTGTATTTTCCAGCATATAAGGCGACTTTTTAACCCCTCAAGATCTTCTCAAAAGTAAAGGGTTGCCTTATATGCCGGGTATTATTATTATTATTTATTATTATAGCGCCATTTATTCCATGGCGCTTTACAAGTGAAAGAGGGTATACGTACAACAATCATTAACAGTACAAAACAGACTGGTATAGGAGGAGAGAGGACCTTGCCCGCGAGGGCTCACAGTCTACAGGGAATGGGTGATGGTACAATAGGTGAGGACAGAGCTGGTTGCGCAGTGGTCTACTGGACTGAGGGCTATTGTAGGTTGTAGGCTTGTTGGAAGAGGTGGGTCTTGAGGTTCCTCTTGAAGCTTTCCACGGTAGGTGAGAGTCTGATGTGCTGAGGTAGAGAATTCCAGAGTATGGGGGATGCACGGGAGAAATCTTGTACGCTATTGTGGGAAGAGGAGATAAGAGAGGAGCAGAGAAGGAGATCTTGTGAGGATCTGAGGTTGCGTGCAGGTAGGTACCGGGAGACTAGGTCACAGATGTAGGGAGGAGACAGGTTGTGCATGGCTTTGTATGTCATGGTTAATGTTTTGAACTGGAGTCGTTGGGTGATGGGAAGCCAGTGAAGGGATTGGCAGAGTGGTGAGGCTGGGGAGTAGCGAGGGGAGAGGTGGATTTGGCGGGCTGCAGAGTTTAGGATAGATTGGAGGGGTGCAAGAGTGTTGGAAGGGAGGCCAGAGAGTAGGAGGTTGCAGTAGTCAAGGCGGGAGATGATGAGGGCATGCACTAATGTTTTTGCTGATTCTTGGTTAAGGAAAGCACGGATCTGTGAGATATTTTTGAGTTGTAATCGGCATGAGTTGAAGAGGGCTTGGATGTGTGGCTTGAAAGATAGAGCAGAGTCGAGGCTTACTCCAAGGCAACGTGCTTGTGAGACTGGGGAGAGTGAGCAACCATCAAGTTTGATGGAAAGGCTTGTTGGAGGAGATGAGTGAGGAGGGGGAAAGACAATGAACTCTGTTTTGTCCATGTTAAGTTTTAGGAATCGTGCAGAGAAGGATGAAATAGCAGACAGACATTGTGGGATTTTGGTTAGTAGAGAGGTAATGTCAGGTCCAGAGAGGTAGATCTGTGTGTCATCGGCATAGAGATGATACTGGAAGCCGTGGGACTCTATGAGCTGTCCCAGGCCGAAGGTGTAGATGGAGAACAGCAGGGGTCCAAGAACTGAGCCTTGGGGGACACCGACAGATAGGGGGCGAGATGAGGAAGTGGTGTGAGAATGGGAGACGCTGAAAGTTCGGTCGGTTAGGTATGAAGAAATCCAAGATAGGGCCAAGTCTGTGATGCCCAGAGATGAGAGAATCTGTAGTAGGAGGGAATGGTCTACTGTGTCGAAGGCAGAGGACAGGTCCAGTAGGAGGAGGATAGAGTAGTGGCGCTTGGCTTTGGCGGTTAGTAGGTCATTAGTGACTTTAGTTAGGGCAGTTTCAGTGGAATGATGCGGTCGGAAGCCAGATTGTAGCTGGTCAAAGAGGGAGCAGGATGAGAGGTATGAGGACAGTTCAAGATGGACATGCTGTTCTAGTAGTTTTGAGGCATAGGGGAGAAGGGATATGGGGCGATAGTTTGACACAGAGGATGGGTCAAGGGAGGGCTTTTTGAGGATGGGTGTAATAGAGGCATGTTTAAAGCATGAAGGGAATACACCAATTGTTAGTGATAGGTTGAAGAGATGGGTTAGGGCTGAGATGAGGACTGCAGTGATGTTGGGGATGAGGTGGGATGGGAGCGGGTCCAGTGCACAGGTTGTTAGATGTGATTTTGAGAGTAGAGTGGAAAGATTGTTTTCTCTCATGGCGGAGAAGCTGGATTTGGAGGAAGAAGGCTGAGTAGTTGTGAGAAGTGGCTGTGGTGATTGTGGGCCAAAGCTTGCTCTGATGTTGTCAATCTTCTGCTTGAAGAAAGAGGCAAAGTCTTCAGCTGAGAGGAGAGGAGAGGGAGGTGGTGCTGGAGGATGGAGGAGAGAATTGAAAGTGTTGAATAGCTGTTTAGGGTTGTGAGAAAGAGGATATGAGGGATGAGAAGTAGGTTTGTTTTGCAGCAGTGAGTGTGGACTTGAAAGTGGTCAGGAACTCTTTATATGCAATGAAGTGCTCAGTGGAATGAGACCTTTTCCATCTGCGCTCAGCAATTCTGGAAGCCCGTCTTAGTTCTTTAGTCTGCCTCGTGTGCCAGGGTTGCCTGTTGATTGTGCGGGTTTTGGTGTGTGTGAGGGGGGCAGCTGATTCGAGAGCTGCAGAAATTGTAGTGTTGTATAAAGTTGCAGCAGCATCTGCATCGTGTAGAAATGCAATGTCTGTGAGAGGGAGAAGGGACTGAGAAAGGGCGTGTAAATCAATGTGTTTGATATTTCTGCGAGGGTGTGAGAGTTTGTGGAGGGGGGGTTGCGTACTTGGCGAAGAGAGGGAAGAGAATGTGAGTTGGTTGTGGTCAGACAGGGGAAGAGGCGAGTTAGAGAGGTTAGATAGGGAACAGAGGCGAGTGAAGATGAGGTCCAGCGTGTGGCCATCTTTGTGAGTAGCTGCAGAAGACCATTGGGTGAGGCCGAAGGAGGAAGCGAGTGTTAGAAGTTTGGAGACAGATGAGTGGGAAGTGTCAATGGGGATATTGAAATCACCCATGATGATGGTGGGGATGTCGGTGGAAAGGAAGTGTAGTAGCCAGGTGGTGAAATGATCAAAAAAGGCAGTGGCTGGCCCTGGAGGGCGGTAAATGACAGCCAGTTGAAGGTTGGAGGGGGCGTAGATGCGTACGGAGTGCACCTCAAAAGATGGGAGAGTAACGGAGGGTGGTAGTGGAATTGGTGTACAGGAGCATTGGTCAGACAGGAGCAACCCAACTCCTCCACAATGCTTGTTGCTGGGGCGGGGGGTGTGAGAGAGTTGGAGACCACCATAAGAAAGTGCAGCAGGAGAGGCAGTGTCAGAGGGGGTGAGCCAGGTTTCTGTGATGGCGAGGAAGGAGAGTTTATTAGTAATGAAAAGATTATGGATGTAGGATAGTTTGTTGCAGACCGAGCGAGCGTTCCATAGAGCTCCTGTTAGTGGGACTGGGAGAGCGGGGATGGGTGGATGGGTATGAGGATTGAGAGGGTGGGGAAATTTGTGTTAGATTGTGGATGAGGGTTTGAAGTGCCAATAGGAATGTGGTGAGGAGGACCAGGATTTGGAGAGATATCTGAAGCAGTGAGAGTGTTAGTAGGTGGGAGCAGGAGAGGCCGTGAGGTGGCCGTGTGTGTCTGGAGACACTGGGTGAAATGTGGAAGAAAATATGTGAGGGGAAGGTGAGATGGGTGGGGAGGATGGAGGGAGAGATGAAAAGTTCATTACTGGGTTTAGGGATCAGAGGGTGCAGTAGAAAGTGAAGTATTATAGAGGTGAAAGTTAAGAGACACACAAACATACAAACATTGTTTACAGTGACTATGTATGCAGTTACCTTCCAGTCACTTCCGGCCCAATTCTGGCCTAATTCAATGCATCATACGTATATGGTGCATACTTGTCATGGTGCGGACAAAGTCTGGGGCAGACTTTTAGTTGCCCCAGTATATAGACATACAAGTGCAATCAGCTGTGAAGGGGTGGGGTGCAACAAAAACCCCTTGATCACTCAGATTGCCAGATGCAGCTTCACATAGGCAAAATATACAAAGGTCATAAAAGTAAGGTGGGGAACGGGGGGGAAAGAGATCACAGTGAGATGCTGGAGCATGCCAGGGAGATATTGAAGCAAAGAGGGAACAGGTCAGATATATTGGAAAGGTAGGCTGGATGATTTGACATACCATGTATTAAAACACACAGGAGAGAGAAGGGGAGAGCAGGTCAGTTCATGGGAAAGTACGATGGATGATTTGACATACCTGTGGGAAGATAGACATGGTGATTAGATGATGGCAGAGAAGTGATGGAAGATTACCAAGTGCATCATAATAATATCTCTGGCCTAATTCAATGCATCATACTTATATGGTGCATACTTGTCATGGTGCAGACAAAGTATAAGACATATTTTCAGTTGTTTCACACTTTTTTGTTAAGTATTTCATTCCACATATGTTAATTCATAGTTTTGATGCCTTCAATGTGAATCTACAATTTTCAGAGTCATGAAAATAAAGAAAACTCTTTGAATGAGAAGGTGTGTCCAAACGTTTGGTCTGTACTGTACAGATATATATTTTTTTTTCTCAGTAATGTTGCATTTTCATTTTTTTTACATTGTCTGTATTTTTCTCTTTTTAATAATGTGATATTTTGTTGTTCTGTATTTTGTTGTTTTTTTGTAATTGGACAATTTTAGTGTGATAAGATCTTATTTGTTGATTGTTTTTGCTCCTCTCCTTCCCCTTATTTATAACTCACGGTAGCTGTGCTTTTTTTGATGTGCATCAGAGTGATTCCTTTCCTGAAGAAGGGGGCTCAGACTCCCGAAACACGTTAAAATAAAGTCACTCCTTTTATAATATAATTTTTTTTTTTTTATTTTTCCTGTTACGGGCAGCGCAGTAATACCTCCTTCTGCTCCTCCAGTCTACATTTGATAAAAGGAATACTATAAGTGCCAATTTCTTATGCACTATGTACAGCCCTTATCATTATAATCGTAAAATTACAATATCTCGGAAATTGTACATGCTACAGAAATTCTGATTACATTTCGTTAATCAGCGCCTCAAAATATATAAGGCAACATAATTAAAAGCAGGAAACAGATAAAAAGGTAAAATTTGTTGACCAGTGTTATCCCTCCCCCTCTCCTCCCTGCACTTACGAGGGAGCATTAAGGAACAGGTGCATGAAAAAAAAAATATTCTCCTGCTCAGACATTACCCCCACAACCTGCCACCCTAGGCATCGGACTTTGAGTGCCTAGAGGTAAATATGGGCCTGGTGAAATGACTAGATATTACGGGGTAAAACAGGCCAGATTATAGAATTTTAAATCACAGCATGAAAAGCTATATTGCTTTGCGATATATACACTGTGTGCAGACTTATTAGGCAAATGAGTATTTTGATCACATGATAATTTTTATACATGTTGTCCTACTCCAAGCTGTATAGGCTTGAGAGCCAACTACCAATTAAGTAAATAATGTAATGTGCATCTCTGTAATGAGGAGGGGTGTGGTGAAATGACATCAACATCCTATTTAAGGGCTGCATACTTATTAGGCAACTTTCTTTCCTTTGGCAAAATGGGTCAGAAGAGAGATTTAACGGGCTCTGAAAAGTCCAACATTTTTAGATGTCTTGTAGAGGGATGCAGCAGTCTTGAAATTGCCAAACTTTTTAAGCGTGATCACCAAATAATCAAGCGTTTCATGGCAAATAGCCAACAGGGTCACAAGAAGCGTGTTGAGCAAAAAATTCGCAAAATAACTGCACATGAATTGAGGAAAATCAAGTGTGAAGCTGCCAAGATGCCATTTGCCACCAGTTTGGCCATATTTCAGAGCTGCAACATTACTGGAGTATCAAAAAGCACAAGATGTGCCATACTCAGGGACATGGCCAAGGCAAAAAAGGCTGAAAAACGACCTCCTTTGAACAAGAAACAGAAGATAAAACGTCAAGACTGGGCCAAGAAATATCTTAAGAATGATTTTTCAAAGGTTTTATGGACTGATGAAATGAGAGTGACTCTTGTTGGGCCAGATGGATGGGCCAGGTAGATGGGCCAGAGGCTGATCAGTAAAGGGCAGAGAGCTCCACTCCGACTCAGACACCTGCAAGGTGGAGGTGGGATACTGGTATGGGCTGGTATCATCAAAGATGAACTTGTGGGACCTTTTCGAGTTGAGGATGGAGTGAAGCTCAACTCCCCGACCTACTGCCAGTTTCTGGAAAACAACTTCTTCAAGCAGTGGTACAGGAAGAAGTCGGTATCTCTAAAAAAAAAACTAAACCATGATTTTCATGCAGGACAATGCTCCATCACATGAATCCAACTACTCCACAGCGTGGCTGGCCAGTAATGGTCAAAAAGATGAAAAAATAATGACATGGCCCTGAACCCCATAGAGAACCTGTGGTCCCTCATAAAATGTAAGATCTACAGGGAGGGAAAACAGTACACCTCTTGGAACAGTGTCTGGGAGGCTGTGATGGCTGCTGCACGCAATGTTGATCGTAAACAGATCAAGCAACTGACAGAATCTATGGATGGTAGGTTGCTGAGTGTCATTGTAAAGAAAGGTGGCTATATTGTCACTAAGTTTTTGGGTTTTGTTTTTGCATGTCAGAAATGTTTTTGTTCTAAATTTGGTGCAATTATACTGGTTTACCTTGTGAAAATAAACAAGTGAGATGGGAATATATTTGTTTTTTATTATATATATATTTGTTAAGTTGCCTAATTAGTCTGCACTGTAATAGTTACCTGCACAAACAGATATCCTCCTAAGATAGCCAAATCTAAAAAAAACTCACTCCAACTGCCAAAAATATTAAGCTTTGATATTTATGAGTCTTTTGGGTTGATTGAGAACATAGTTGATGATCAACAATAAAAAAAAGTCCTCTAAAATACAACTTGCCTAATAATCCTGCACCCAGTGTTATGTATTTATAGTGGTGACTGCAGTTACACTTTTTCCGCTAATCCACAAAAACTCATTGAGCTGTCCTTCATGATGGGAAAATAAAGTGTATCATGACTGGCTGTTAAGGAATGGAGGAGTACAGTTTTTTTATTTTTGTGTTCTTTTATTATAGAACTTAGGGACTACTGAACATAGGTAAAAAGTTAATGTGAAAGCGGCCTTACATAGAATCATTAATTTCCACAGTGCTGTACAGAGATCTAAAATAGATTATGCTCTTTTACCCCTCTTCCATAACAACACATGTACACATTGTACAGGTGCATCTGAATAAATTAGAATGTCAAAAAGTTCATTTATTTCAGTAATTCAATACAAAAAGGGAAACACATTATATGGAGTCATTACAAACAGAGTGATCTATATCAAGTGTTTATTTCTGTTAATGTTGATGATTATGGCTTACAGCCAATGAAAACCCAAAAGTCATCACCTCAGAAAATTAGAATATTATATAAGATCAACTGAAAAAATGATTTTAATCTCAGAAATATTGGCCTACTGAAAAGTAATTGTCATGACCCCTGCTGTCAGTGTTTCCTGGAGCGTGGCTGGGGAAAGAGGCCTCCCCTCCGTGCCTCGTTCCCGGGATCACGATGTCTTTTTCTTCCATTCATTCTGTGCCAGTTATAATTCTGCAGTGTGCCGCGGGTCCCTTGTGAGTTCTGATCCTTCCTCCCGTGCTGTTTACATTTGTCCTCCCTACCTCCCTTCCTGACCGTGTCCGCTCCCCCACCTTCTGTCCTGCCTGTGTATGTTCTCCCTGCATTTTGTCCTGACTGCCTCCGTTTCTCTCTGACTCCCATCCTCCCTCCTCTGTTGTTCTGACCTCCTGTACTCCCTGCTATTACCTGCTCTCCCAGCTCCCGACTTCGGTCTTTGACGTTCCCTCTCGATTCCTGACTCGGCTTTCCCTGGACTCTGTCTCTGACTAAAGCCCGCTACACACGCTTCAATATATCTCACAATCCGTCGTTGGGGTCAAGTTGTAAGTGACGCACATCCGGCATTGTTTGTGACGTATCTGCGTGTGACAGCTACATGCGATCAGGATTGAACGCAAAACCGTTGATCGCAAACACATCGTATCATTCTCTAGAATTGAGCGTTTTGTTGCAAGAACCTAGTGAATTGTAACGTGTGACATCCCTCATACGATTTTGTTGTCTGATGCTATGTGCGCAGGTGTGCGCTCTGCACCGCAGCGTAAAAAAGGTCTGCTTCAGAGCGCAGCTGAAAAGCTGCGTTCTGAAGCGCCTCACAATGTCTGTCATGCACTAATCTCTGTCAGTCGGTCACTATCTCTGTCCCTCACTCTCAGTCCATGTCAGTCTATCCCCCTCTCTCATATACTCACCAATCCCCGATCCCCGGCGCTGCACGGCATTCACACTGCTCCGGCGGCTTTTACTGTTTTGAAAAAGCCGGCCGCCCATTAAACAATCTCCTATTCCCTGCTTTCCCCGCCCACCGGCGCCTATGATTGGTTACAGTGAGACACGCCCCCACTCTGAGTGACAGGTGTCACACTGCACCCAATCACAGCAGCCGGTGGGCGTGTCTATACTGTGTAGTGAAATAAATAATTAAATAATTAAAAAAAACGGCGTGCGGTTCCCCCCATTTTTAAAACCAGCCAGATAAAGCCATACGGCTGAAGGCTGGTATTCTCAGGATGGGGAGCTCCACGTTATGGGGAGCCCCCCACCCTAACAATATCAGCCAACAGCCGCCCAGAATTGCCGCATACATTATATGCGACAGTTCTGGGACTGTACCCGGCTCTTCCCGATTTGCCCTGGTGCGTTGGCAAATCGGGGTAATAAGGAGTTATTGGCAGCCCATAGCTGCCAATAAGTCCTAGATTAATCATGTCAGGCATCTATGAGACACCTTCCATGATTAATCTGTAAGTTACAGTAAATAAACACACACACCCGAAAAAATCCTTTATTAGAAATAAAAACACACACATATACCCTGGTTCACCACTTTAATCAGCCCCAAAAAGCCCTCCTTGTCCGGCGTAATCCAGGATGATCCAGCGTCGCTTCCACCGCAGCTGCATGGAGGTGACCGGAGCCACAGCAGACACAGCCGCTCCGGTCACCTCCATGCAGCAAATGAACACAGCCGCGCGTGTCTGCTGCGGCTCCGGTCACCTCCAACCAGGGTATATGTGTGTGTTTTTATTTCTAATAAAGGATTTTTTCGGGTGTGTGTGTTTATTTACTGTAACTTACAGATTAATCATGGAAGGTGTCTCATAGACGCCTGACATGATTAATCTAGGACTTATTGGCAGCTATGGGCTGCCAATAACTCCTTATTACCCCGATTTGCCAACGCACCAGGGCAAATCGGGAAGAGCCGGGTACAGTCCCAGAACTGTCGCATATAATGTATGCGGCAATTCTGGGCGGCTGTTGGCTGATATTGTTAGGGTGGGGGGCTCCCCATAACGTGGAGCTCCCCATCCTGAGAATACCAGCCTTCAGCCGTATGGCTTTATCTGGCTGGTTTTAAAAATGGGGGGAACCGCACGCCGTTTTTTTTAATTATTTAATTATTTATTTCACTACACAGTATAGACACGCCCACCGGCTGCTGTGATTGGGTGCAGTGTGACACCTGTCACTCAGAGTGGTGGCGTGTCTCACTGTAACCAATCATAGGCGCCGGTGGGCGGGGAAAGCAGGGAATACGAAATTGTTTAATGGGCGGCCGGCTTTCTCAAAACAGTAAAAGCCGCCGGAGCAGTGTGAACGCCGTGCAGCGCCGGGGATCGGGGATTGGTGAGTATATGAGAGAGGGCTGCTAACTTCAGTTACTCAGGAGATTAGCGGTCACCGGTGAGTCTTCACTGGTGACCGCTAATCAGGGCGCGACACAGACAGAGCCGCAGCATCACAATGAAGTCGGGTGAGGTTCACCCGAGTTCATTCTGACAGTGCGGCTCTGTCTGTGTCTACTGTCATCTGCCATTCAGCTCTGCTACATGGCTGTCTGTGTCTGCTGTTAGCGGCCATGTAGCAGAGCTGAATGGCAGATGACATAGTAAAAACGCATCCCACATTACACACGCATTACACACGCTTGGCAAGTCAATAAATAAAAAAAAAAAAAAAGGTGCCCAATGCATACGTCACAGAACACATGATCTAAAGGATCGCACACACAATTGACCAATTTAACATAGACTACTAACGCTCGTGTGACAGCAAATGAACGACCAACGTGAAATCTCATAGATCCCGTATGCAACCTGGGCGTGTCACATCGCAAATGCGATTGTACAACTAATTGCAACGTGTAAAGTGGGCTTAACCCTTAGTACCTCGTAGACATTCTGGTTCTGACCCCGGCCCGTACGACCATCCACTTCCTTCCCTGGGAAGACTTGTGCCCTCTAGTGGAGGATTGCTGTCAGCACTCTCCTGGTGCTCCATCTCCCCCTGCTGGTTCATTACAGTATGTATAGTAAATGCACTCAATACTTGGTTGGGGCTCCATTTGCATGAATTACTGCATTAATGCGGCGTGGCATGGAGGCGATCAACCTGTGGCTTTGCTGAGGTGTTATGGAAGCCCAGGTTACTTTGTTAGCAGCCTTCAGCTCATTTGCATTGTTGGGTCTGGTGTATCTCATCTTCATTTTGACAATATTCCATAGATTCTCTATGGGGTTAAGGTCAGGCGAGTGTGCTGGCCAATCAAGCACAGTGATACTATGGTTATTAAACCAGGTATTGGTACCTTTGGCAATGTGGAAAGGTGCCAAATCCTGCTGGAAAATGAAATTTCCTTCTCCAAAAAGCTTTTTGGCAGAAGGAAGGATGAAGTGCTCTAAAGTTTCCAGGTAGGTGACTGCACTGACTTTGGTCTTGATAAAACACAGTAGACCTACAACAGCCGATGACATGACCCCCCCCCAAACCATCACTGATTGTGGGGACTTCACACTAGACCTCAAGCAGCTTGGATTGTGGCCTCTCCACTCTTCCTCCCTTCTCTGTGACCTTGATTTCCAAATGAAATGAAAAATGTACTTTCATCTGAAAACAACACCTTGGACCATTAAGCAACAATCCAGTTCTTTTTCTCCTAGGCCCAGGTAAAACACTTCTGGTGTTGTCTATTGGTCATGAGTGGCTTGACACAAGGAAGTCGACAGTTGTAGCCAATGTAAATGATACATCTGTGTGTGGTGGCTTTTAAGCACTGACTCCAGCAGCAGTCCACTGCTTGTGAATCTCCCCCAAATTTTTGAATGGCCTTTTCTTAACAATCCTATCAAGGCTATGGTTAACCCAGTTGCTTGTGTCCCTTTTTCTACCACACTTTTTCCTTCCACTCAGCTCTCCATTAATATGCTTGGATACAGCACTCTGTGAACAGACAGCTTCTTTAGCAATGACCTTTTGAGGCTTACCCACCTCGTGGAGTGTGTCAATGACTGCCTTCTGGACATCTGTCAAGTCAGCAGTCTTCACCATGATTGTGTAGCCTACTGAACCAGACTAAGCAACCATTTCAAACACTTAGGAAGGCTTTGCAGGTGTTTTGTGGTAATTATTCTAATTTCCTGAGATAATGACTTTTGGGCTTTCATTGGCTGTAAGCCATAATCATCAACATTAAGAGAAATAAACACTTGAAATAGATTACTCTGTTTGTAGTGACTCAATATAATACATGCATTTCCCTTTTTGTATTGAATTACTGAAATAAATTAAGTTTTCGATGATATTCTAAGTTATTGAGATGCTCTTGTAATTGGCAATGGGGTAATACGATGCATTATGGCTGGTATGATGATGCAATCATGGAGGCGAGAGGTTGTGTAAATCATTTTGCACAAACTGATGCAGTTGTATGTCAGTAATCTATGACCGAGGGACAGAAGTCCTATGAAACACCACATATTCCTGGCTTTTTTTTGGATTAGCCAGCATCTCAACATCACATGTAAAAATAACCTGGTAAAACAAAAAAAGTAAATTATTATCAGCAGTGATTGCCTGTGATTACATTTCCCACTTTTCCATAAGTCATTGTGCTGTGATGGGTGAAGGGGAAATAGGATGTCTAAAGGTTGGTTATTACAGATTACCTACAGTATGATTTAAAATATCTTTTCAGGATAGGCTTTCATGTGTATGTACATTACGAATAATAAAAAAAGAGAGTAACCAATGGCGCTGCTAATTTATGAAGAAGTGAAGAAAGGCAGAAATGGAAGTAACAGGTTTAATTAGGATAAAACAGAGTACGTATTTTGACTCTGCCTTCCTCAGGAGTACATACTACAGTAACAAACATCCAGGACATAGTAACACAAGAACAAAAACAAATGACATCATTGGATTGAATCAATGGTCATGACACCACAGAAAAATGGATTAGACCCCAGGATTCTACCTTAAGGCGTTGGTGATACACCTTTGTGTACATACACACATATGTTTGCGCAATTAAATATACACATAAATATACAAACTGTGAAATAAAAACTTATTGGGGACAAAAATCCAAAATGGTCACCAAGGAGGGCAATTGTGCATAAAGGAACTCTCCATAAGGCCCGTTTCACACGTCAGTGAAAAACAGTGACGTTTTTCACTGGCGTGTAAAACATGCATATGTCCCTGCGTGTGCCGTGATTCACGGCACACGTGGGTTGTCTAAGTGCAATCCGGGCTCCGTTCTCCGTGGCCCGTG
This sequence comes from Anomaloglossus baeobatrachus, assembly GCF_048569485.1. Classification (NCBI taxonomy): domain Eukaryota; kingdom Metazoa; phylum Chordata; class Amphibia; order Anura; family Aromobatidae; genus Anomaloglossus; species Anomaloglossus baeobatrachus. Next base: position 216,875,738 of record NC_134358.1, on the reverse strand, counting down.
ATTGCACTTAGAAAACAACTCACCTGTGCCCGCTCCCGCTGTCCATGGTGCTGATCGCTCCCGCGGTGCGGCATCCGGCCGGCGGTGACCGCCGCAGCAGCTGCTTCCGGGTTGGCTGTGTCACGCATAATGAATATGCGCGACAATAATGAGCCGGCTTAGAAGCAGCAGGGAGAACGGGCTGCAGAGGACATCATTGGACGCCGGGTGAGTTAAAATGATTTTTATTTTAAAAGCACGTTTTTTTCTGGCACGTGTTTCACGGACCACACCACTGCGTGGTCCGTTGGACATCAGTGATGCCAGAAAAAAATGGACATGTCTCCGTGCGGCAATCACGCACACGCGGGTACGCTGCACGGAGACACGTGCAGTGAAAAATCACTGACGTGTGAGCAGACCCATTCATTATAATGGGTCTGCGTATGTCAGTGATTCTTGTACGTTTTAAAAAAAGCACAAACGTCCCAGAATCACTGACGTGTGAAAGGGGCCTAAAGCAGAGCCTATCTACACCATCAGGCTGCTGCAAAGCTCTCTCAGATACCTGTTGGTGCAGTAAGGGATATTACACAGTAGTGAGGGCCTATCCCAGCGAATATTGGGCCAGTTACCCAGCAATATTAGGCTGTGGTGGAGGTGAGACCTACTCCTCATGGGAGCCCAGAGCCTGAAGCACAGAGTCGCATCCCCTTCTTCCCCAGCTGGTTCCATAGCAGCAGGAATGAGTAAAGAGCAGGGCATAGAAACAAACCAAGGGGCCGGATGCTGGGAGCTCCATGCCTGAAGCACTTGTGGCCTACCTGGTCCCCACACCTGGCCGGGAGTCAAATCCCAGCGCGGGCTAAAGTGACAGACATCCAGAGCACCACCATGACAAACTGACTATTTTCAGCATTGTTAGAGGCGGCAGCACAACATCCAAAGGCAATGAGTCATCCAGACACTGTTCAGCCATTCTGAGCATGTTGCAGGGCAGAAGCCAATATCACATGGCAGGTTGCACTCAGGTCGTGGTCAATGGGAACAAGAGGCTGTCTGATTCTGTCACAGGCTCCTGAGCCCCTTAATGTCAGCCTCTATAAATCACATTGGGAAACCGCTACTGACCTAAAGTCTAGTCTCAAGTCCAGCAACTGCCCATGAAACAGCTCTGGTCTGACACCAGAGATCTGCAGTATGCATGCCATTGACCTTATGTATCAGGACCTTTGAATACTCTTCAGCTATCACACCCCAAAGCCACACACACCCACACAGTTGTGGGAAATATGTGCTTCACCACCTAAAATGACTGATTTGCTTTCATTGCTCAAAGTCACAGAGTCCCAGCATCGGGGCACCTTTGCTTGTTCCAAATCTTCACACCCCCAGCAACTACTAGCTAATAAGTGGATTGATGACTTGTGATAAAAGAGTGCAGAATAAGCAAGGGCAGCTGGAATGGTTTTTCAATACCACCCACAACAAGGATAACGCAGCTGCTCAGGGGTCCCAGGGGGCCTCAGACTGCTCAGTCGATTGCAACACCACACCGTAAGAGCTCCCTCCAGTATCACCCTCAAGCAAATTGCCCACCCCTCAGAGATCACACTCTACCCCTCCAGTTCAGGGTTCCAGGTTCAGTCTATTGGGGGACATGGAGACTACATCACAGCCCAGACCTCAACATAGCAACACAGATAGCCTCAGGGGAACTTCTCCACTGATGGAGGTCAATGTGGCAGCTGACTCCTCCTCTAACACAGCCCTAGCTCTGGCAGACATACCCACGACGGACCAACCGGCTTCAGGAACCCTTATCAAAGATATGTTGCTGATCTTTATTTATTCCATTGAAAAAGATGTAGAGATCCTACTGCTTCCTAAAAAGCCCAAACCAGGGATCTTGACTCAAGCATCACGCATATAGAACAAAAGATGGGCGAATTTGCAAAATCTCACAACTCTCTAGCTGATGCTCACAGTGTAAGATTATATGAATAATTAGGTCCATATTAAGACACTTGTACTATGAGGAGTCCCCAACAAGCCAACATGTTCCTACACAAGACCTCCATATATTTCACTATACTGTCAATAGTCATAAAAACCAACTATATTGGTTTTCTAATAAATATGCTTTATTTCATACAAATTTTAATTTTTCACATGATATCATAGGGATATAAAAGTGAACAGAACAAGGTACAAAGACATGCACATGTTAAAACTGCAAACTGCAGGGGGGTGTGTCTGAATAAACAGCGTCTGAGGGAAACAATCATATAACACTAATAGTCATCACAACTCTCCATGGGTGGAATATCAATCCTTATGTCAATATGTAAGCATGTCAGTCACATGAGGGATCAGTTGTAAACATAGCACATTAACAGTCAGAAAATAAAATGCATGGTTTCCAATATCAAATACATAAATACAAATGGTGAATCCCACACTTCAAATGACTGCAGCAAAAACACATTGACATGTAAGATGCTTGCTGACAGACCGCTACAATGCCAAAAAAATAAATAGGAATAACGTTTGGAACACCATTCTAAGTCCGAACTGGGTGCAAAAACCTAAAAAAACATCACTATGGGGAGATAAGGTATGCACACCAGTGACTATGTAAGGGGAATACATGGAATAGCAGAAACTGCTGTGTGAATACTGACTTGAAAAATCCAATAGCTATATGTAAGAGTGAAAATGTGAAAAATGGAATCTGCATTACTGCCATGAATATATGAATCAAGAGAAATTTAGCTACTGAATTGATCAATGCAATAGAGCCCCAACACTACGCCAAAGTATTTCTCTACGTTGGGGTCCCTAGCTTGTGTGTGTCCTCTCATGCAGTTAAAAAACCTACCGTGTATGGGAAGCTGAGACCCAGGCTATTTATGCGTATGATATGGATTGGCAATAGGTGTGGTTGGGGAGGGTTCACAAACGAAAAAATATTAACAAATAGGAATAACGTTTGGAACACCATTCTAAGTCCGAACTGGGTGCAAAAACCTTTCTGCTATTTCATGTATTCCCCTTACATAGTCACTGGTGTGCATACCTTATCTCCCCATAGTGATGTTTTTTTAGGTTTTTGCACCCAGTTCAGACTTAGAATGGTGTTCCAAACGTTATTCCTATTTGTTAGTATTTTTTCGTTTGTGAACCCTCCACAACCACACCTATTGCCAATCCATATCATACGCATAAATAGCCTGGGTCTCAGCTTCCCATACACGGTAAGTTTTTTAACTGCATGAGAGGACACACACAAGCTAGGGACCCCAACGTAGAGAAATACTTTGGCGTAGTGTTGGGGCTCTATTGCATTGATCAATTCAGTAGCTAAATTTCTCTTGATTCATATGTTCATGGCAGTAATGCAGATTCCATTTTTCACATTTTCACTCTTGCATATAGCTATTGGATTTTTCAAGTCAGTATTCACACAGCAATTTCTGATATTTCATGTATTCCCCTTACATAGTCACTGGTGTGCATACCTTATCTCCCCATCGCTACAATGCCAAAGTCTGTCCCACATGGAGGAATGCGGAACCACCCAGGACCACGTACAGGTATAATAACCTACCCAGGTACAGTTAGGTCCAGAAATATTTGGACAGTGACACAAGTTTTGTTATTTTAGCTGTTTACAAAAACATGTTCAGAAATACAATTATATATATATAATATGGGCTGAAAGTGCACACTCCCAGCTGCAATATGAGAGTTTTCACATCCAAATCAGAGAAAGGGTTTAGGAATCATAGCTCTGTAATGCATAGCCTCCTCTTTTTCAAGGGACCAAAAGTAATTGGACAAGGGACTCTAAGGGCTCCAATTAACTCTGAAGGCGTCTCCCTCGTTAACCTGTAATCAATGAAGTAGTTAAAAGGTCTGGGGTTGATTACAGGTGTGTGGTTTTGCATTTGGAAGCTGTTGCTGTGACCAGACAACATGCGGTCTAAGGAACTCTCAATTGAGGTGAAGCAGAACATCCTGAGGCTGAAAAAAAAGAAAAAATCCATCAGAGAGATAGCAGACATGCTTGGAGTAGCAAAATCAACAGTCGGGTACATTCTGAGAAAAAAGGAATTGACTGGTGAGCTTGGGAACTCAAAAAGGCCTGGGCGTCCACGGATGACAACAGTGGTGGATGATCGCCGCATACTTTCTTTGGTGAAGAAGAACCCGTTCACAACATCAACTGAAGTCCAGAACACTCTCAGTGAAGTAGGTGTATCTGTCTCTAAGTCAACAGTAAAGAGAAGACTCCATGAAAGTAAATACAAAGGGTTCACATCTAGATGCAAACCATTCATCAATTCCAAAAATAGACAGGCCAGAGTTAAATTTGCTGAAAAACACCTCATGAAGCCAGCTCAGTTCTGGAAAAGTATTCTATGGACAGATGAGACCAAGATCAACCTGTACCAGAATGATGGGAAGAAAAAAGTTTGGAGAAGAAAGGGAACGGCACATGATCCAAGGCACACCGCATCCTCTGTAAAACATGGTGGATGCAACGTGATGGCATGGGCATGCATGGCTTTCAATGGCACTGGGTCACTTGTGTTTATTGATGACATAACAGCAGACAAGAGTAGCCGGATGAATTCTGAAGTGTATTGGGATATACTTTCAGCCCAGATTCAGCCAAATGCCGCAAAGTTGATCGGACGGCGCTTCATAGTACAGATGGACAATGACCCCAAACATACAGCCAAAGCTACCCAAGAGTTCATGAGTGCAAAAAAGTGGAACATTCTGCAATGGCCAAGCCAATCACCAGATCTTAACCCAATTGAGCATGCATTTCACTTGCTCAAATCCAGACTTAAGACGGAAAGACCCACAAACAAGCAAGACCTGAAGGCTGCGGCTGTAAAGGCCTGGCAAAGCATTAAGAAGGAGGAAACCCAGCGTTTGGTGATGTCCATGGGTTCCAGACTTAAGGCAGTGATTGCCTCCAAAGGATTCGCAACAAAATATTGAAAATAAAAATATTTTGTTTGGGTTTGGTTTATTTGTCCAATTACTTTTGACCTCCTAAAATGTGGAGTGTTTGTAAAGAAATGTGTACAATTCCTACAATTTCTATCAGATATTTTTGTTCAAACCTTCAAATTAAACGTTACAATCTGCACTTGAATTCTGTTGTAGAGGTTTCATTTCAAAACCAATGTGGTGGCATGCAGAGCCCAACTCGCGAAAATTGTGTCACTGTCCAAATATTTCTGGACCTAACTGTATCACCACAGACACCGTACAGACACACCACCCTGCACCTCGACGTGTTTCGCTACCGCTTCGTCGGTAACACCTGGGTAGGTTATTATATAGGTTAATATATTTATGTATTTGATATTGGAAACCATGCATTTTATTTTCTGACTGTTAATGTGCTATGTTTACAACTGATCCCTCATGTGACTGACATGCTTACATATTGACATAAGGATTGATATTCCACCCATGGAGAGTTGTGATGACTATTAGTGTTATATGATTGTTTCCCTCAGACGCTGTTTATTCAGACACACCCCCCTGCAGTTTGCAGTTTTAACATGTGCATGTCTTTGTACCTTGTTCTGTTCACTTTTATATCCCTATGATATCATGTGAAAAATTAAAATTTGTATGAAATAAAGCATATTTATTAGAAAACCGATATAGTTGGTTTTTATGGCTATTGACAGTATAGTGAAATATATGGAGGTCTTGTGTAGGAACATGATGCTCACAGTGACCTGGCAGAAGAACTCCAATTATTAAATCTAAGCTTACAGACCTGGAAGATAGGTCACGCCGTAACAACATCAAGCTAAGAGGAATCTCAAAGGAGGTACCATCAAATGGCTTCACGTCCTACGCCAAGGTGCTGATCAAAACAGTAGTTCCTGATAACTCTACACTGGATTGGACAATTGATAGAATACACAGAATTCCTCATCGAAAGCATCTCCCAGATGATATCCCTAAAGATGTGTTAGCCCACATTCATTTATTTCATGTAAAGGAGGAGCTTCTAAGTGTTTCAAGGAAACTTGGGACTCTCCCATCCCCCTACTCATACGTCAAAATATTCGCACGTATGTATCAGCCGCCACTTTGCAGCTTCGGAGATTTCTCTCCCCATCATCCAAGTCCTTTGTGAGGGCTTGATTACGTACAAATGGGGTTTTCTGCTGAAATTCCTTACCAGATACAAAAATGAGTGGCATAATGTCTCGTCATTTGATGAGGGGGAACTCTCCTGAGAAACTAGGGCTTTCAAGTCAGCGACCTGGCTCCTAGGGAAGGAGTATCACCTTGACGGTTTGAACAAGAGTGACAGGAGGTGCCCAGCAGAAATTGACACAACCGCTGATGTGGTATTAACAGTCAGATCTGTGTGGAGCAGATAGAGTTGAAGTTGTTTTATGATTTTTCTGATGTTGCTTTTGTGTCTAATGCTCCTCGGATATACAGTTTGGTGCAATCTGGGCAGGGTGGAACTGTTCTATAAAAATGTTGTATGTTTGCAGAATAATTCTGTTTGTTTTCAGGTTGTCTTTTCTTATCCCATCCATTCCTGTGACAAACCCGATGAGACCACAACAACCAACAAGCTACTGCCTCACGTCCTATAATCAATACAAAGAAAAGGTCTACCTGAGACTAAATGACACAATGCTTGAAGATTAGGTAATAATGGTTCTTAAGTTTTGTTCCCTGAATGTCAATCGGCTAAATACCTCCCAAAAAAGGTCTTATATGTGGAGAGAGGCGGTGACTAGTCATTGCGATGTCTTCTGTGCCCAGGAGACTCACCTCTTGGAAAGGGATGCTTCCAGATTACACCACCCTTTCTTCCCCATGGTAATTCAATCCCATTATAAAAAGAAACAATGGGGCATTTTCATGGCCATTAGATCCTCTTTGGCATATGCCCCAATAACAACTATTTGCGGTTCACAGGGTAGGTTGGTAGGTTTATTATACATGTAGTCTCAATTAATATTGTTGTCTACACGGTGGTGTGGCTGTACGCGCCTAATAACAGAGAGACCGGATTTTTATACAAGCTGCTACAGAAGGTAAATAAGGTGAAACAAGTTCATTTAGTTTACTGTGGGGATTTTAATGCGTTCCATGACCCTGCCCTGGATTCCACGTCGATAGGGAGAATACAGCACATTCCACTAGCCAAAATCAATCACATAGAGGATCTATATGATATCTGGCATATTCAACATGATATTGAAAAGTACTTTACTTTTTTTTCTGCGGTCCACAAATCCTATTCCAGAGTTGACATGTTCCTCATTGGCAGGTCACTGTTAAATATATCTATTTCATCCTCCATAGATCAAAGTTGGTGGTCCGATCATGCCCTGATTATTTGCTTGTAGATGAGGCACACACCAGTCCCCAATTTTTACAATGGCGACGTAAACAGTAACTACTAGCCAAGCTGTCTAACACTGACTACATAAAGAAGAGCTTGCAGGAATTTTTCGACCTAAATGCCAACTCGTTAGACAATTATTTTCTAATCTGGAATTCACATAAATGAGGACTTTTCATTAAATTGGGACACAGAGGTAAAAAGGAGCGAGAGGATAGAATAGCTACCATACTTTCCCAAATAAATAAATTAGAGGAAGTGAACAAAAAAATCCCTTTCGGATCAAAACACAGCGGCGCTAAGAGATCTTCAAATCCAATTGAAAGATTGCCTGCTACACGAATATAAAAGGAACTTAAAAAAAGTCAAAGCCCTTTATTATTCACAAAATTACAAAGCTGTTAAGTTGTTGGCAAATAGACTTGAGGCACAGAGCTTGCAAACAAAATTGACATATCTTTTTAATGGAGTCAGCCGGGCAAAAAGCTATATAATCCAAAGGAAGTTGCAAATGAGTTTAAGAAATATTACTTGTCCCTGTATAACTTTCAACAGAATTCCCTGCATCTACAGTGCCTACAAGTAGTATTCAACCCCCTGCAGATTTAGCAGGTTTACACATTCGGAATTAACTTGGCATTGTGACATTTGGACTGTAGATCAGCCTGGAAGTGTGAAATGTGTGACGCCCTGGGCAAGCCAGGGGTCACAGGTCATCACACCACCACGCCCTACACCCCAGTTAGGAACACCAAGGCTACCAAAATCCTTGTTGCCTTCCTCCAGAGGCTGATGTTCACACCAGGGGGTGGGCCAGGCGGTTGGCTCCGCCCACCGAGGAGTTCACAGCTCTGGAGGCGGGAAGAACCAGTCAGTCCAGCTAGGGACAGAAAGGAGTAAACAGCTAAAGTGAAGCTAGGGAAGTGAAGTAGAAGGAAGTGGTAGAGGAGCTAAGTGAAAGTGAAGTAGTAGTGGAGCAAAGAAGAAAAGGAGTAAAAGTGAGAGTAGAAAGGCCTGAAGTTAGTCCAGCTGTGTGCAGGACAGAGTCAGCAAGGTCAGCAACGGCGGTGACAGTCTGGAGGGGGACTGCTCGGAGGTTGCTGGAAGGACCGCGGACGGGTAGTGGCCCGGCGGTCTGGAGCAGTATACGAAGAACAGTCAGCACCAGGGCAGGGGCCTCTCGGACCCCGGCAAGGCTAGGAGTCGCCATAATTTGCCAAATCCGTCAGTGAAGGGGACGTCTGTCTCCAAACAACCAAGTGCCGACTGAAGGCAACAGTCCAACCATTGAGGAGAGACACCGCCACCGCCAGGGCACCAGTTTCTCAGGGCCAGCGCCTGCGGGCAAAGTAGGGCTCCTCCGGCCCATATCCAAGCCGGGGAGCGGGTTACCGGTGGGAACCCATCGCTACCAACAAAGAGACATTAGGTGCAGGACAAAGGGACATCACCGTCTCCTACTGGGAGAGCAGGTGCAGCCGTCCGTGGGAACCGTCTTTCCAGCCGTGTGTTTTACCGAAAACTGTGTCAACGTCTCAGGCTGAGTGAGTACCACAGTGCCGCAAAGCACAGCGCTGCCCCCGCGTCCCTGCGCCCACCAAGCCCTGCATCTCCCACCTTCTCACTGGGCCCCGGGATCACTAACCCCTACCCACGGAGGGGCAACACAACAACTGGCTGCTCCATACCACCCTTCCCGGGATCCCCATACAGAGCAGCGGTGGTGCCAATAAATCACCACAACCGTGGGTGGCGTCACGGACAATAAACCATCCCCACACCCAACAACCCCCTTTCACTCACGGGCGAGGAGCGGCGCTAGAGTCCCCGGGATCCGGCTCATCGCTCGAGCCACCGAGCAGCAGCAGGCCGCAGCAGCCGCGGCAACCGGACCCGAGCAGCAGTGGGAGAGCCCGGCGTCCCCTCCTCCGCCCGCGACAAATGCACTGCAGCAAAAAAGAATGTTATTTCTTTTTTTTTTTTTTTTTTTTTTAAATTGAGAAAAGTTTATTCAGAGGGTCATTTATTATTCAACCCCTCAAACAACCACCAGAATTCTGTTTGGTTCCCCTAAAGTATTAAGAAGTATTTCAGGCACAAAGAACAATGAGCTTCACATGTTTGGATTAATTATCTCTTTTTCCAGCCTCTTCTGACTAATTAAGACCCTCCCCAAACTTGTGAACAGCACTCATACATGGTCAACATGGGAAAGACAAAAGAGCATTCCAAGGCCATCAGAGACAAGATCGTGGAGGGTCACAAGGCTGGCAAGGGGTACAAAACCCTTTCCAAGGAGTTGGGCCTACCTGTCTCCACTGTTGGGAGCATCATCCGGAAGTGGAAGGCTTATGGAACTACTGTTAGCCTTCCACGGCCTAGACAACCTTTGAAAGTTTCCTCCCGTGCCGAGGCCAGGCTTGTCCAAAGAGTCAAGGCTAACCCAAGGACAACAAGGAAGGAGCTCCGGGAAGATCTCATGGCAGTGGGGACATTGGTTTCAGTCAATACCATAAGTAACGTACTCCACCGCAATGGTCTCCGTTCCAGACGAGCCCGTAAGGTACCTTTACTTTCAAAGCGTCATGTCAAGGCTCGTCTACAGTTTGCTCACGATCACTTGGAGGACTCTGACACAGACTGGTTCAAGGTTCTCTGGTCTGATGAGACCAAGATCGAGATCTTTGGTGCCAACCACACACGTGACGTTTGGAAACTGGATGGCACTGCATGCGACCCCAAGAATACCATCCCTACAGTCAAGCATGGTGGTGGCAGCATCATGCTGTGGGGCTGTTTCTCAGCCAAGGGGCCTGGCCATCTGGTCCGCATCCATGGGAAGATGGATAGCACGGCCTACCTGGAGATTTTGGCTAAGAACATCCGCTCCTCCATCAAGGATCTTAAGATGGGTTGTCATTTCATCTTCCAACAAGACAACGACCCAAAGCACACAGCCAAGAAAACCAAGGCCTGGTTCAAGAGGGAAAAAATCAAGGTGTTGCAGTGACCTAGTCAGTCTCCTGACCTTAACCCAATTGAAAACTTGTGGAAGGAGCTCAAGATTAAAGTCCACATGAGACACCCAAAGAACCTAGATAAGTTGGAGAAGATCTGCATGGAGGAGTGGAGGAGTGGGCCAAGATAACTCCAGAGACCTGTGCCGGCCTGATCAGGTCTGTAATTGCAAACAAGGGTTATTCCACAAAATATTAAACCTAGGGGTTGAATAATAATTGACCCACACTTTTATGTTGAAAATGTATTAAAATTTAACTGAGCAACATAACTTGTTGGTTTGTAAGATTTATGCATCTGTTAATAAATCCTGCTCTTGTTTGAAGTTTGCAGGCTCTATCTTATTTGCATCGTATCAAACCTGCTAAATCTGCAGGGGGTTGAATACTACTTGTAGGCACTGTACCTACTCCCAACTCAGCAATGAAGTCTTTCTCTAAAACCTTAAATCTTCCTGCTATTTCCATGGAACAATTGGGCCCCTTAACTCACCCCTTACCAGGTCAGAGATATTAATGGCAATTAAGTCAAATCCGGATAACAAAGATCCTGGTCCGGATGGCCTGACCAATCTTTACTACAAGACCTTCTTGCTCTTTATTAATGATCTTGTGGATGGGATTGATAGTAAAGTGTCAGTCTTTGCTGATGACACCAAACTATGTAGGATATTAAAAACTGACCTTGATAGTACAATATTACAAAACAATCTGGAAAAGATGCCAGAATAGGCAGATACTTCGCAAATGAGATTTAATGTTGATAAATGTAAAGTAATGCACCTAGGACGGAGTAATCCTATAGCTGCGTACACATTAAATGGAAGTAAACTCGGGACTACAGAACAGGCGAAGGATTTGGGTATTCTCATTACAAATAAGCTGAGCAGCAGCATCAATCAATGTCAAGCAGCAGCTGCTAAAGCAAACAAGATTTTAGGGTGTATAAAAAGAGAGATTAGATCCCGTGATCCCAATGTATTGTTACTAGGGATGATCAAATAGCCTACTATTCAATTCTGTTGGGGCAGTTATTAACATGGACTGTTTTTACAAGTTTGACAAATAAAAGATGAATTTTTAATGAAGATTTTTCCATGGACTTGTTGCTGGAATTTTTTCTTGTTATATGAAATGAGTTCTGCTACCTTCCTTTCCGTGCACGGTCCTGGATAAGCGGTCTCCGGCAGAAAGCAGGTGAGCTGGACAAAGTAAATTTGTTTGTGTCTTGCTGCTATTCCAGTATTCGAGAATATTCGACCCCCAATGTAAGTCTATGGGAAACCAGAATAATTTTACGTCAGACCTAACGGTGACCTGTGGTGACTGAGGAAAAGGCTGAAATGGATGGCAAAAGGATGAAACAGTATGGGCACAGCCTGTAGAAGGTGCCTCACTGCATTTCTGGTGTCTTTAAATAACGTGGTCAGAGCAGCACGCGGAGTTTATGTAATCGCCAAAACAGCTCTCAAACCAAAGTAAAAGAGGGGAGATTGCTAAGAAACAGTTTCTAGTACCTAATCACTGTAATAAAATGTCAAATGAAGGTCCAACCTCCCAAAAAAAACACTTTAGCATATGTTCACATGTTTAGTTTTTTACATTTTTCCTTCTTTTTCAATTAGAAAGGGCTGTAACTTATACATTATATTGGTGTCTGTCTCGCACCTCCTTTTTTCGGACATATTTGACAGCACTTTAAAAGGTCAGCTACAATGTGCCCGTTGGGATGTTGACCTCCTCCTCCTCCACCAACACCACCGGCTCCAGAGGCCCTCTATTCAAATATTATTCAAATGATTCTGTAATATATGCTTTAAGGACAAATGAACGCCACGCTGGGACATCGAAGCTGATGTCGTTGATGATGATTGCATATGACCAAAACCAGTTTGGGAGCAGGAGGCATCATCATTGCCTGATTCCTAGACAGCAGTTTGTGAAGCATGAAGCACCGTGGAAGTCGCAGTTGTTTCACTCTGTAACTCAGGCGTTATTCCACTACCTAACACCGAGGATTTAAAAAAATTCCGTTTCCCCAGGAGGAATGGTTCAAACACCATGTAGCACAGCATCACAAGGTACTCCAAACAGCTCCCAACAGCTTTTTTAAAAAAAATTGGTAGGATTTGCAACAGGGCATAACATGCCAAGGAGTTTAATAAATTCAGTTCCTTCAGGGGATAATGGTTCAGACATCATGGAGCACAGCATCAGTAGGTACTTCCAACAGCTTATTTAAAAAAAAATTGGTAGGATAAGCAACAGAGGATAACATGCCAAGGAGTATAATACACTCAGTTTCCCCAGGGGATAATGGTTCAGACACTATGGAGCACTGCATCAGTAGGTACTCCCAACAGCTTTTTTTAAAAAATTGGTAGGATTTGCAACAGGGCATAACATGCCAAATCGCTCAAATCGCTCGGGCTATTCAAATTTCTTCTCTTATGAATTTGATTTAATTGCTAGGTAAATGCTGGTCACAGGAAACAATTTCCCCCTTCCCCTCCTCTTCCCCCTTGTTTGGTTATTCCAGGATAATTTCCTGTACAGTTGGTCATACAGATGCCTTAATTACTTGATTTGCTTTATAGCAAGACCTGATTGCCTATCTGTTGTCATATGAATGCACTATAAGGAGATTCTATGTTTTTCTTTTTCCTTTCTTTCTCTAAATGTATTTGTTGTTATATTTTCAAAAATCTTCAATAAAAATTGCATTGATAAGAAAAACAAAAAAAATATTGGCGACAGTAGAATGATTTATTCATCTTTATTCACCGCTGGTAGACTTTGCAACCAATTTTTTGCAGTGAGCAAGGACATTGAAACAGATAAATAACATAGTTAGATCTATTCATAAAGGACTTGATAGAGCAATGCTCAGGTGTGACTGTGGATTTAGAAGTTGTCCTATGACAAATGCAGCATTCACATTGTGACGCCCTGGACCCCAGGGGTCACAGGTAATTACACCAGCCACATACACACACACCCCCACCCCCTGTGAGGTCACACACGTCACCCGATAGGGAGACCTGACGCCTCTCCCAGGGCGAGTAGAGCACACCAGGTGGGCGGAGTCAGGCGGAAAGACACGCCCGAGGAGATTGTCCTGGGGCAGGAAGTTCAAACAGATAAGTTTTGAGTGGACAGTGAAGTGGTAGTGGAGCAACTGTCAGGGACCCGGGTAGGAGCCTGGGCCCCTTGGAAAGCGTCAGGCAGGCAGACAGTGGTGGCCGTCTGCAGGAGTACCGGTACAGCAACCGGCGGAACCGTACGGACCGGCCCTGGGTTGTGGCCCGCCGGTCCCGAACCGGGGAGTCAAACGTGTACCTGAGCACCAAAAGGAAGGGTACTCAGACCCCGACCTAGCTTAGAAGCGACTGAGTATAGGCGAATTGACTGATTGCTGGCCGGACCTCACGGGTTCATCCACAACCAAAAGACCCGAAAGAAGGCAACAGCCCACCGAGACCGGGTGAGCACCACCGCCAAGGGCCAAACACCCGACGGGCCAGCGCCTGCGGGCAACAGAGGGCTCCTCCGGCAGCTCAACGCCGGGGAGCGGGCTACCACTGCTGAAGCAGAGGGAGCCGAAACACAAACATCTAGAGGTGCACGGGAAAAGGGGCCACCATCAACCCCGCAGGGGGACACCAGCAGCCGCCCGCAGGGACCGACCAGACCCGAACTTTGGTTTACCAGTGACTCAGGGTGAATTAATCGTGAGTACACCAGTGCCATCCGGGCACGACACACTACACCGCGGCACGGCGCCCTGCACCCCGACTACAACAACATCAAACCCTCGCAGTCCCCCACCGGGCCCCGGGACACACCGCCCCCTACCCACGGAGGGGCTAAAATCTCGGCTGCGGCCACAACACCGATCCCGGACGAGCCCGCCATCACTCCAGCCGCAGCGGTGGTGCATTCCCAGTCACCACGACCCGTGGGTGGCGTCACGGCCCGTTACACACGACCAACCACCCCCCAACCGCCTCTCCTCTAACAAGAGCGATGTGGCCCCCGGTCCGGAGGTGCTCGTGCCACCAACAACCCGAGCCCGGACCTTGAGCGGCTCGGCCCGAGCAAGCGGAGGAAGCAACCGGGCCCCTCTCAGGGCGGTACAACATCACTTACTACCACTCCTCTAGGAGAAACCTTTAAATGCAGGGTAGAGCTCAAAAGACTTTCCCGAGTCAATTGTGAACCAAAATATTTCTCAACGTAATATTTTTCCTGAAAGCAATCCTGGGTTTGTTGGACAGTTGGTCTTTCAGGGTGGGGATCACTTAATAAAATGTACCAATAACGGGATAGTGGTGTGGCCAATGTTGTAGGTGGTCAAAAAATTGTGCTAAAATGTATTTACATTATACTTAGAGCATTTCTTCACTTGGCATTCACACTACGTGAGACCACAAGCCTTCTTCATAGCACCGTTAATTTGCTTAAAAGGACATCCTTTCTCCTTGAAGTGGCGTTATTGTATGACTGGCTGATTAACAAAGGTATTGGTCTCAAAGCCGTTCTTCCCAATTCTCTTAAACCATCTGTATGGGATGTTTTTGATCCATCCTAGATAGTGAGCACTACTAAAATTAGATATTAACATCTATTTTTTTTTTTTTTTTAAATGGGTGCAGATCTATAGCTGTTTATTACTGTCAAAAGAAGTAAGCAGGTCCAAAAAAGTGATTTCACGAGGGGTGAAATGGTGCGTAAAAATAAGTCTAAAATTATTGTTAAAGTGCTGAATGAATTGTTTGGCCTCAAACTCACCACCCTTCCATAAAAAAAAGAGAAACTCAATATAACAATAATAAAAAAACCCATTAGGAATGCTAACTCTGTTATAAATATGGAAGTCTCCAAAATACCCCATGTAAAGATTGGCATATGAAGGCAATGATTGTCATATGAAAGGCTACTCCCGATAGACACTCTCCTTACTTTGCTAGAAAAACCTGGAGTTAAATTCAAATATATTACTGTTCAGGATAGAAGACATTTCTTCTAGGAGAATGCTACCTGGTGTGAAGGCATATGATGGTCACGCGCCCGGAAATGACTGACAGCTTCCAGCCCTGGTGTATGAGGAATGTTAGCATAAAGAGCACTAACATCCGCTGAAAGGAATCCTTCAAATAAGATGATAAGTTGAGAATGTATTTCTGGTGGTGTAGGGGAAGAAAATGTGACAGATTGCTGCTTAAGGATTCTATGCCTGAAATAATAGGACACCCAGAGATATTGGAGGAGCATTTATGTATCGTCAGCAAATTATAAAATAATTTAATCTTAGAAAAACTTGCAATTTTGAGTGATCTTTTTAACTGTTGAAGGTCACCCATCACCAAAGAAAAAAAAAACATATCCACCTCTGGACCCCTATGTTGAGCTGCATAGAATGATTATGTGGGCTTGACCTGGTTTAGATCCTTGACCGATAGGCATTGGAGGAGGTACAGATGTAGGATGTTTTGATGAAATTAAAAAGTGTCAAATAAGAGTGAGCCTATATATAAACTTATTGAAGTCAAGGAAGAACTGAAACACAGCCAGTGGTATTGTGGGGCAAAAAGATAAATCCTTGGATAGTACTGACATTTCTGTATGTTGAGCATGTAACTTGAGAGGTTAAACAATTTTATTACAGAATTTAATTCTTTTTGGCTGGGGTCAATTCTGTTGGAGTGAAAAAAAAAATCTCAGCCTCTAGATGTGCAAAGTTAGTGAAGACCTATCTGTCACGGGGTGTGACAGAATCAGTAGAAACAGGGGAGCCTAAACTGGCCCTAAGGCTAGTGAAACCCTGATTTACCTGATCCAAATGATACATCTGAAGGCGACAATGTTTGGGGGCCTTCCTAATCCTAGCTCCTGAATAACGCTGGTCTAGTGGCCCCCCTCCCTCCACCCAGGAGAGGGCTGGGATAGGAGTGATTAATCCCACATAAATTGATGGGGGACAAAAATAAAACTCAAACTCAAAGCCATCCCTCACAGAGTTATAGACAATACGTGCTCCGGAGGAACCTAAAGCAAGGGATCAAATAATCAGAGTATTTCCACAACACACCAAACAGCACACAGAAGTTCACCAGCACATGGATATTAAAGCACAAGGGCTGGGATTGCAAAAACTATCATCGGAAATGGAGACCAGGATCCACCATCTTAAACAGGACGGAGGCGACTGTGATATGAGCCCTGCAACATGTGACTCAGCAGCAATGCACAGGCTCAATGAGCCAGTAATGCCCAGGCTAGCAGAAATTAACTCCTGCAAGCCCAATTACTAACAAGACAACAGCTGGTTGACACCCAATCCTGTCTGTGCAACTCAAAAGCATCATCGTGTGGAGTGTCTGCCTCTGCTGTGTGAACAGCGTCAAAAGTCGTCCTCACACTCGGCATGTTTTGAGCCAGACATTGTGTGACTGTGGCGCCCCTGACCTGGTCAGGCACCACTGAGTACTGCACCCATGCTGGGTCAGTACAACACAGGTAATTCCAGAGGCTGACTAGGGTGTGGACACACGGAACACTAGTAACCAGAGCACACGCACAGCTAGAGGGGACCCCTGAGCAGACTCCGGTAGGGGGCGTGGCCCTTGCCTCCAGGTAGTGGTGGGTGGTGTCACTGGGAACAAGGGAGTTGTGCAGAGGCGGCCGAAGGAGCAGGAGGTGTAGAGCCGCGTCTGGAGGGCAGAGCAGTGGAGCAGGGCCCTTCCAGATACTGCACCGTTCGTGGCTGCTGGCGGGGGAGAAGGGCTACTGTTTAGTGCTGCCTGAAATCCACCTGACGCAGAGGTGGCTGAGTAAGGGGTCTGTCAGTAGACCCAGCCCGCACGGGGTTACACATCTCCAGAGCAGGGGCGCATTCAGTTGGCCTGCCAAACCTGCTGGTGAGAGCACTTTATGCGCCTCACCAACCTACACAGAGTCCGCAGCTACAGCAGCGAGGGGGCCCATAAGTGACAGACGGCAAGCAGCCAGAATTACTTGGTCCACGCTGCCCGCAAACGGGCCAGAAAGGGGAGAACGACGCATGCGACTTCCCAGAGGACACCCTGGCCGAGATTTACACATTGGAGACCTGGTCGAGTTTACCAGACACCAAGGTGAACGCGGCTGGTACGCGCTGGATGTAGTGCCATGCCCTAGGAATCCCTATTACAGCCCAACAGCTTCTACCAAGTACCCAGATAAAGAGCAAGACAAAGAACAAGACAAAGACAAAGACACATAAAGAAAAAGACAAAGACACAGATAAAGAAAAAGACGAAGATACAGAAACCGACAGGTGTAAGAGCCGTGAAAGTAAGAGCCCTACAGGCAAACGCCCTGTTTGTGAGAGGAGGAGGTCCATGTAAGCTAAAGCTAAGTAAAGTAAAGTACAGCAAAGTTAAAGTTGACCAGTTTGCAACGTTAAAATTCAAGAGAATGTGCCCACATAAACTAATGTGAGAACTCGTTTTACAAAATCTTTGCACCTGGTTTGTGCATTTCTAACAAGAACCATTAGGCTATGAACTGGCTATAGCCACAAACTCTCGCAGTGTGTATAGTTACCTCAGAGGTACCACCACCAGAGCACGCCCGTTCATGGGACCTGGCTCGTCTGTGACCAGAGAGCACGCCTGTTTATGGGGCTTGGCTCTCCACCACAAAGAAGCGACACCAACCAAGAAAGCCACCTCTACATCCTGCCAGAAGTGGCCGAAGACGCGACTTGACGGTAGAGGGGCTTGCCTTCAACCACCAGCCCCAGAAGAGGAAGATTGGAGGAAAGGTCTGGGGAAACAGATGGCCCAGACCTGGTTGCTAAAAGGACCGGTGACCTGCCTCCTGAGAGGGTTTTGGGTGGGTAACGGACTTGTTGGTGGAGGGTGATGTATGGTACCTGGCATGTTTTATGATGCTTTTTATGACGTTTTAAATGTTTTTCATGTTTTGCACTTTAAAAATGTTTTGTCTTTACAGCCTGAGGACGTGCTGTTGGTAACTAAGGGGGAATGTGGCGCCCTTGACCTGGTCAGGCACCACTGAGTACTGCACCCATGCTGGGTCAGTACAACACAGGTAATTCCAGAGCTTGACTAGGGTGTGGACACACGGAACACTAGTAACCAGAGCACACACACAGCTAGAGGGGACCCCTGAGCAAACTCAGGTAGGGGGCGTGGCCCTCGCCTCACAGCTAGTGGTGGGTGGTGTCCCTGGGAACAAGGGAATTGTGCAGAGGCAGCCAAAGGAGCAGGAGGTGTAGAACCGCATCTGGAGGGCAGAGCAGTGGAGCAGGGCCCTTCCAGATACTGCACCGTTCGTGGCTGCTGGCGGGGGAGAAGGGCTACTGTTTAGTGCTGCCTGAAATCCACCTGACGCAGAGGTGGCTGAGTAAGGGGTCTGTCAGTAGACCCAGCCCGCACGGGGTTACACATCTCCAGAGCAGGGACGCATTCAGTTGGCCTGCCAAACCTGCTGGTGAGAGCACTTTATGCGCCTCACCAACCTACATAGAGTCCGCAGCTACAGCAGCGAGGGGGCCCATAAGTGACAGACGGCAAGCAGCCAGAATTTCTTGGTCCACGCTGCCTGCAAACGGGCCAGAAAGGGGAGAACGACGCATGCGACTTCCCAGAGGACACCCTGGCCGAGATTTACACATGGGAGACCTGGTCGAGTTTACCAGACACCAAAGTGAACGCAGCTGGTACACGCTGGATGTAGTGCCATGCCCTAGGAATCCCTATTACAGCCCAACAGCTTCTACCAAGTACCCAGATAAAGAGCAAGACAAAGAACAAGACAAAGACAAAGACACAGATAAAGACAAAGACACAGATAAAGAAAAAGACGAAGATACAGAAACCGCCAGGTGTAAGAGCCGTGAAAGTAAGAGCCCTACAGGCAAATGCCCTGTTTGTGAGAGGAGGAGGTCCATGTAAGCTAAAGCTAAGTAAAGTAAAGTACAGCAAAGTTAAAGTTGACCAGTTTGCAACGTTAAAATTCAAGAGAATGTGCCCACATAAACTAATGTGAGAACTCGTTTTACAAAATCTTTGCACCTGGTTTGTGCATTTCTAACAAGAAGCATTAGGCTATGAACTGGCTATAGCCACAAACTCTCGCAGTGTGTATAGTTACCTCAGGAGGTACCACCACCAGAGCACGCCCGTTCATGGGACCTGGCTCGTCTGTGACCAGAGAGCACGCCTGTTTATGGGGCTTGGCTCTCCACCACAAAGAAGCGACACCAACCAAGAAAGCCACCTCTACATCCTGCCAGAAGTGGCCGAAGACGCGACTTGACGGTAGAGGGGCTTGCCTTCAACCACCAGCCCCAGAAGAGGAAGATTGGAGGAAAGGTCTGGGGAAACAGATGGCCCAGACCTGGTTGCTAAAAGGACCGGTGACCTGCCTCCTGAGAGGGTTTTGGGTGGGTAACGGACTTGTTGGTGGAGGGTGATGTATGGTACCTGGTATGTTTTATGATGCTTTTTATGACGTTTTAAATGTTTTACATGTTTTGCACTTTAAAAATGTTTTGTCTTTACAGCCTGAGGACGTGCTGTTGGTAACTAAGGGGGAATGTGGCGCCCCTGACCTGGTCAGGCACCACTGAGTACTGCACCCATGCTGGGTCAGTACAACACAGGTAATTCCAGAGGCTGACTAGGGTGTGGACATACGGAACACTAGTAACCAGAGCACACACACAGCTAGAGGGGACCCCTGAGCAAACTCAGGTAGGGGGCGTGGCCCTCGCCTCACAGCTAGTGGTGGGTGGTGTCCCTGGGAACAAGGGAATTGTGCAGAGGCAGCCAAAGGAACAGGAGGTGTAGAACCGCGTCTGGAGGGCAGAGCAGTGGAGCAGGGCCCTTCCAGATACTGCACCGTTCGTGGCTGCTGGCGGGGGAGAAGGGCTACTGTTTAGTGCTGCCTGAAATCCACCTGACGCAGAGGTGGCTGAGTAAGGGGTCTGTCAGTAGACCCAGCCCGCACGGGGTTACACATCTCCAGAGCAGGGGCGCATTCAGTTGGCCTGCCAAACCTGCTGGTGAGAGCACTTTATGCGCCTCACCAACCTACACAGAGTCCGCAGCTACAGCAGCGAGGGGGCCCATAAGTGACAGACGGCAAGCAGCCAGAATTACTTGGTCCACGCTGCCCGCAAATGGGCCTGAAAGGGGAGAACGACGCATGTGACTTCCCTGGGTGATCCCAGCAAGACTTCAAGTCGGGGTCACCTCAAAACAAAAATGGCTAAGAAGGCGAGTCAGCAGTCACCCCTACATCAGCCGAAGGGATACCTCGTTCCACCTGGTCCACCATAGCATCGCCCGGGTTAACTCAACCCTGCCACCTGAAAGTGAGTAAAAACCATGAAAGACTTTGCAGCCTGTGTGTGAGTTCTTCTGCAACCTGTGGTACTACACACTTACACTGGGCCCTGGGGCCAGCCTCACTCTCGGGAGGCTGCAACATTTGACTGCATCTAACATCAGCCCCAGGCGTCCCCTAAACTGCAGTGGTGGTCACCTCCCCGACCGAAAATACCAAGAGTGGTGTCCCAAATCCCCCATTGAAGGTAACCTACCTGTGACCAGAAGATTTCCAAGCCCGTGGAGACCCTGCGGCAACCTGCACCAGAAGGTAAAGCGGGGATTCCACATGACACTATCCTAAAAGTCTTGCAGCAGTATTTGCAATCAAAGGTGCTCCTACAAAATCAGGAGGGGGGCTGAATACAAATGCACATCCCAATTTTCAAATTTATATTATTGAACTATTTAGAAAACCATGGACCATTTCCTTTTCATCTCACAAATACGACTTAATGTTGGTATATCACGTTTGTGGATATAATGTGAAAACAAAATGTTGAAACGTTTTTGAGGTATGAATACTATTGCAACACAATTCAGAAACATCAGAACCAAAGTGTGGAGAAGACCAGAACCTAAAGCTGGTCAAACAAATGCAATAGTTATTGGTCACACTGAGAGGTCCGATAGGTGCGGTGAACCTTCAGCTGTACTGCCCCCCTCTCCCAGATTGGGGTCTTCATTACTAATTTCTCTCTGCCTCTAGGAAATCAAGATTCACTACAAGAACTATATTTCCAATAATACCGCTATATAAGAATCAATATCCTTAGATTGCAATATTATTATTGCAGTATTATGTATTCAGGAGGAGTTATTGATGCTGGGTATTTTCTCTGCACAAAAAACATAAACTGACCTGCGGTGCACGTGTCAAATCCGCAACACATCATTTCCTCTTCCGGGTATGCAGAGTTTTCCCTATAGAATTGCAAGTGAATGCACATAATCCGCACTACTGTAAAGATAAAAGTTTTGCCAAAGCCAAATACCAGGAAGTATCAAAAACAAAGCAGCTTTATTTAACACAAGACATACGAAAGAGACAAAAACTGCAGCATCAAAAAGTGCAAGTAACTAAACTTACATAATAGATAGGTGGAAAATGCTGCAGAACATCTACTAATCAATAACGTACCAAGTACTCATCATGGGAACAGCCTAACAGACTAAAGGCCGCTTTACACACTGCGATATCGGCACCGATATCGCTAGTGTGGGTACCCGCCCCATATGTTGTATGACACGGGCAAATCGCTGCCCGTGGCGCACAACATCGCCAGAGCCGTGACACATACTTACCTGCCTAGCGACGTCGCTGTGACCAGCGAACTGCCTCCTTTCTAAGGGGGCGGTTCGTTCAGCGTCACAGCGACGTCACAGCAGCGTCACTGAACCGCCGCCCAATAGCAGCGGAGGAGCGGAGATGAGCGGGATGTAACATCCCGCCCACCTTCTTCCCTCTGCATAGCGGCCGGGAGGCAGGTAAGAAGAGGTTCCTCGTTCCTGCGGTGTCACACGGAGCGATGTGTGCTGCCGCAGGAACAAGGAACAACTTCGTTACTGCTGCAGTAACAATATTTGAGAATGGACCCCCATGTCACCGATGAGCGATTTTGCACGTTTTTGCGACGGATGTGCGTCACCAATTCCGTGACCCCAACGACTTAGCATTAGCGATGTCGTAGCGTGTAAAGCCCCCTTAATACCCCCAGACTATGATCAAATATTACCAACATGTAAAGGAGTGATAATACCACCATCATTTGATAAATTATGCACTGACACATTTGGAAATAAAGGTAAAATTGATAGAAAAATATATGTTGATTGCTTTGTCTTTTCCTATTAAAACCAGACTCAGTAAACAATGTGTGGTGCCAAGTTCAGACTTATCTTATTTTTTATGTACTAGAGCAGGGGTCTCAAACACGCGGCCCGCGGGCCGCATGCGGCCCCTCAGGCCGTTTCGTGCGGCCCCCAGGCCCGTGCCACTGTTCACTATCGCGGCAGGTGCAGCGGCCGCAGCCACTGTCAGTGATTTATGTCAGATGAATGTTTTGCCGGCGCTGCGCTCTCGAGCCGGCAATACAATCATCTGACATAAATCACTGACAGGGGCTGAGGCCCCTGCACCCAGTGGCGTAGCAAAGAGGTGGCGGAGGGGGCAGTCTGCCCTGGGCGGCACATGTCAGGGGGGGTGGCATTTTGGCCACTCACCTTCAGTTCTGCTGCCCTCGGGCCGAGTTCCGGGGACCGCAGTCCTCGGCAGGAAACTGTGGCTGCCATCCCTTTAAGGTGCGCAGACCACAGCGTCCTCCTGGTTTGAGCTTTATCTGTGGGCGGAGCTACTGCGCGGCCTGCTTAGTCCCACAGATGAAGGAGGCGCAGTGCCAGCCAGCGACCTCCGGCGCTGTGTGGGCCCCCTCTCCTCCGTGACCGAGCCGTAAGTGCTACCCCCCTCCCCCCCTCGACCTGTATACTCCCTCCCAGCCACCCGGTTTATGGGCCCCAGTGAGCTGCATGGGCTTCTCCCCCCACCACGGAGTTGCGTGTGCGGGCCCCCAGGAGTCGCATGTGTGGGCCCTCAAGAGCTGAGTGTGTGGGCCCCCAAGAGTCGAGTGTGTGGGACCCCAAGAGCCGAGTTTGTGTCTATATGTGCAGCAGAGTTGTGTGTCTGTATGTATGTATGCAGTAGAGCTGTGTCTGTATGTATGTATGCAGCAGAGTTGTGTGTGTCTGTATGTATGCAGCAGCTGCAGTTGTGTGTGTCTGTATGTATCTATGCAGCAGTTGTGTGTGTCTGTATGTATGTATGTGGCAGCTGCAGAGTTGTGTGTGTCTGTATGTATGTATGCAGTAGAGCGGTGTGTGTCTGTATGTATGCAGCAGCTGCAGAGTTGTGTGTGTCTGTACGGATGTATGTAGCAGCTGCAGAGTTGTGTGTGTCTGTATGTATGTATGTATGCAGCAACTGCAGAGTGTCTGTCTGTATGTATGCTGCAGAGTTGTGTGTCTGTCTGTATCTATGCAGCAAAGTTGTGTGTGTGTCTGTATGTATGCAGTAGAGCTGTGTGTGTGTCTCTATGTATGCAGCAGAGCTGTGTGTGTCTGTATGTATGTAGCAGAGCTGTATATGTCTGGATGTATGCAGCAGAGCTGTGTGTCTGTATGTATGCAGCAGAGCTGTGTGTCTGTATGTATGCAGCAGAGCTGTGTGTGTCTCTGTATGTATGCAGTTGAGCTGTGTGTGTCTGTATGTATGTAGCAGAGCTGTGTGTCTGTATGTATGTATGCAGTAGAGCTGTGTGTGTCTGTATGTATGTAGCAGAGCTGTGTGTGTCTGTATGTATGCAGCAGAGCTGTGCGTGTCTGTATGTATGCAGCAGAGCTGTGCGTGTGTCTGTATGTATGCAGCAGAGCTGTGCGTGTCTGTATGTAGCAGAGCTGTGTGTGTCTGTATGCAGTAGAGCTGTGTGTGTGTCTGTATGTATGAAGCAGAGCTGTGTGTGTGTCTGTATGTATGCAGCAGAGCTGTGTGTGTATCTGTCTGTATGTATGCAGCAGAGCTGTGTGTATGTATGTATGTATGCAGCAGAGCTGTGTGTGTGTCTGTATGTATGCAGCAGAGCTGTGTGTGTGTCTGTATGTATGCAGCAAGAGCTGTGTGTGTCTGTATGCATGCAGCAGAGCTGTGTGTGTGTGTGTCTGTATGTATGCAACAGAGCTGTGTGTGTCTGTATGTATGCAGTAGAGCTGTGTGTCTGTATGTATGCAGTAGAGCTGTGTGTCTATCTGTATGTATGCAGTAGAGCTGTGTGTGTCTGTATGCAGCAGAGCTGTGTGTGTCTGTGTCTGTATGTATGCAGCAGAGCTGTGTGTGTGTGTATGTATGCAGCAGAGCTGTGTGTGTCTGTATGTATGCAGCAGAGCTGTGTGTGTGTGTGTGTGTCTGTATGTATGCAGTAGAGCTGTGTGTGTGTCTGTATGTATGCAGCAGAGCTGTGTGTGTGTATGTATGCAGCAGAGCTGTTTGTCTGTCTGTATGTATGCAGCAGACCTGTGTGTGTGTGTCTGTATGTATGCAGCAGAGCTGTGTATGTGCATCTGTATGTATGCAGCAGAGCTTTGTGTGTGCACGTCTGTATGTATGCAGCAGAGCTGTGTGTGTCTGTATGTATGCAGTAGAGCTGTGTGTGTCTGTATGTATGCAGCAGAGCTGTGCGTGTGTCTGTATGTATGCAGCAGAGCTGTGCGTGTCTGTATGTAGCAGAGCTGTGTGTGTCTGTATGCAGTAGAGCTGTGTGTGTGTCTGTATGTATGAAGCAGAGCTGTGTGTGTGTCTGTATGTATGCAGCAGAGCTGTGTGTGTATCTGTCTGTATGTATGCAGCAGAGCTGTGTGTATGTATGTATGTATGCAGCAGAGCTGTGTGTGTGTCTGTATGTATGCAGCAGAGCTGTGTGTGTGTCTGTATGTATGCAGCAAGAGCTGTGTGTGTCTGTATGCATGCAGCAGAGCTGTGTGTGTGTGTGTCTGTATGTATGCAACAGAGCTGTGTGTGTCTGTATGTATGCAGTAGAGCTGTGTGTCTGTATGTATGCAGTAGAGCTGTGTGTCTATCTGTATGTATGCAGTAGAGCTGTGTGTGTCTGTATGCAGCAGAGCTGTGTGTGTCTGTGTCTGTATGTATGCAGCAGAGCTGTGTGTGTGTGTGTATGTATGCAGCAGAGCTGTGTGTGTCTGTATGTATGCAGCAGAGCTGTGTGTGTGTGTGTGTGTCTGTATGTATGCAGTAGAGCTGTGTGTGTGTCTGTATGTATGCAGCAGAGCTGTGTGTGTGTGTATGTATGCAGCAGAGCTGTTTGTCTGTCTGTATGTATGCAGCAGACCTGTGTGTGTGTGTCTGTATGTATGCAGCAGAGCTGTGTATGTGCATCTGTATGTATGCAGCAGAGCTTTGTGTGTGCACGTCTGTATGTATGCAGCAGAGCTGTGTGTGTCTGTATGTATGCAGTAGAGCTGTGTGTGTCTGTATGTATGCAGTAGAGCTGTGTGTGTGTCTGTATGTATGCAGTAGAGCTGTGTGTGTCTGTATGTATGCAGTAGAGCTGTGTGTCTGTATGTATGCAGTAGAGCTGTGTGTGTCTGTATGTATACAGCAGAGCTGTGTGTGTCTGTATATATGCAGCAGAGCTGTGTGTGTGCCTGTATGTATGCAGCAGAGCTGTGTGTGTGTATAATAGGCCTATATGTGTGTAAAAAGGTGAAAGTCTAGGACTAATAGCAGCAGTCTACAATTAGATCTTTGATTGTAGTTCCATGAAAAATAAATATTTTAATGGCTTTCTGGATTTTTGACGGTTTCTGGATTATCGACGGCCAACGGAGGGGGGCGGCAATTTTGACAACCGCCCCGGGCGGCAAAAGCAGTAGCTACGCCACTGCCTGCACCGGCCGCGATAGTGAACAGTGGCACGGGCCTAGGGCACGAAGCAGAGATAAGGCAGCCGAGGGAACGCTGGACAGGTGAGAAGAATGGTGTTTTTTTTTTTTTGTTTTTGTGTGTGTATGTGAAGGACAGCACATTAACCCCTTAGCGACCTATGACGTATTGGGTGCGTCATGGCTCCCTGGTCCTTAAGGACCCATGACATACCCAGTACGTCATGGTGAAATCGTGGCCCTGTTGGCTGCGATCGCTTTGCAAATACATTAGATTCGGGGAGGAAGGGAGCTCTGCCTGACCTCAGGAGGGGGGGTGTCTCTTTCCCAGACCTACAGAGGCTGTGATTGGCTGACGAACGCCGCTCAGCCAATCACAGCCACTGTAATGTTTTAGCCATTGAAAATGGCTGAAACATTGAAATCCAGCCATGATCAGTGCGTAGCTGTAGCACTGATCATTGGCTGGAGCTGGGTGACCTCTGCTTCACCCGCCCCCAGCTCTGATTGGAGAGACTGGCCTTGTGACCGATCTCTCCAATCACTGTGGATCTGGGGCCGGAGACCGCTCCCCTCAGCTTCCCTCCGGAGTCTGTGGAAGGTGAGGGGAGCGATCGGTAAGTTATAGCCACTGCCCCCCCCCCCATTACTACAGGATGGGGACAAAGTGCGCACATTACTATGGGATGGGGATAAGGCTGGGGACATACTATAGGATGGGGACAAGGTGAGCACATTACTATAGGATGGGGACAAGGTGAGCACATTACTATAGGATGGGGATAAGGTGAGCACATTACTATAGGATGGGGACAAGGTGAGCACATTACTATAGAATGGGGACAAGGCTGGGGACATTACTATAGGATGGGGACTAGGATGGACACAGTACTACAGGATAGGGACATTACTACAAGGGGACAAGGATGAGATACATTACTATAGAATAGGGATAATGCTAGGGACATTACTATAGGATGGGGACAAGGTTGGCTCATTACTATAGGATGGGCACATTACTATAGGATGGGACAGTACTATAGGATGGGGACATTGCTACAAGGGGACAAGGATGGGGAACATTACTATAAGATGGGGGACAAGGATGGACACATTACTATAGATTGGAGACATTACTATAGGATGAAGACAAGGATGAACACATTACTACAGGATGGGCACATTACGATAAGATGGGGACAAGGCTGGGGACATTACTATAGGATGAGGATAAGGATGGGCACATTACTATAACATGGGGACAAGGATGAGGCACATTACTACAAGATGGGGACAAGGATCGGGAACATTACTTTAGGATGGGGACAAGGATAAGCACATTACTGTAGGATGGGGACTAGGATGGACACAGTACTACAGGATAGGGACATTACTACAAGGGGACAAGGATGAGATACATTACGTAGAATAGGGATAATGCTAGGGACATTACTATAGGATGGGGACAAGGTTGGCTCATTACTATAGGATGGGCACATTACTATAGGATGGGACAGTACTATAGGATGGGGACATTGCTACAAGGGGACAAGGATGGGGAACATTACTATAAGATGGGGGACAAGGATGGACACATTACTATAGATTGGGGACATTACTATAGGATGAAGACAAGGATGAACACATTACTGCAGGATGGGCACATTACGATAAGATGGGGACAAGGCTGGGGACATTACTATAGGATGAGGATAAGGATGGGCACATTACTATAACATGGGGACAAGGATGAGGCACATTACTACAAGATGGGGACAAGGATGGGGAACATTACTTTAGGATGGGGACAAGGATAAGCACATTACTGTAGGATGGGGACTAGGATGGGGCACAATACTACAAGGGGACAAGGATGGGCACGTTACAACAAGATGGGAAACATTACTAAAAGATGTTGGTCAAAATTTCTATATAGTGCTAATTGTAATACTATTAGTTCCAAGTAAGGAATTAAATGTAAAAAAAATAAATATTTTTTTTATGTTTAAACAAAGAATGTGCACGTTTGCTATAATAAACAAGTGAAAATGTTCAAAATCAGTGATCCCAAGGTGTGTAAAAAAAAAATAATTATATTATATATGGTACCAATAAAAATGTCACTTTGTCCTGCAAAGAATGCGGCCCCCCAAATTATTTTTTTTCCTCTGTGCGGCCCATACACCCAGCCGAGTTTGAGACCCCTGTACTAGAGGCTGCAATACTTCATAACAAAGATGGTGGTAGAGAGCGTTCTGCAAACCAGCAATCATATATCTGGGTTTTGTAAGAAACAATTATACAAATAGCCCTAGAAATGATTCTGTAGAAATCTATATTACAACACTGCTAATGAGATGCATTTTTTTTATCAAAAAGGAAGAATACAGGAAAACAGCAACAAATAGTGTATGATAGCAAGAACTGGTAAAAATATGCCCAATTCTTAACCAAAAAAATCCCTGCACATCTAGATATTAGCGTTCTTCTGCTGTAAAAAGTCTGCCAAAATGTCAAAGGAAACCTCCAAGGATTAAATTGGCCTAATACTATGTATGGATATGGGAAAAAACTTTCATCACACATTTAAAAAAAATAATTATATAAATATCTGTATTATTATATATATAACTGCTATTGGTCAGATACTAGTCACATGACCAGCGCTTGAGGTCATTGGAATCTTGCCAGTTGGCAGTTGGTGAGTTGCAGTCGGCATTGGATGCAGAGAGGAGGAGCTGCCTTCAACAGAGCGATATTACAGAGCGATATAATGGAGAAAGAAGAGGAGTTCTTTAGGAGGAGAGGGAGGAAGAGGAGAAGAACCATTTTGGACTCATCGGATGATGAGAAGCCGTCCATCAAGAAGAGCCACAGGAGAGGGGAGAAGAGGAAAGGCTCAGAGCTGGAGATCGTCTCCCAGAAGACTGATCACCAAGGCCAGAAAGAAGAACAGGGAGAACATCAGGAGGCCCTTGTTAGAGGAAGTGAAGCCAAGAGAAGAAGACAAACCTTGGGCTCATCACAAGAAAATTCTTCAATCAAGAAAGAAGAGGAAGAGCAGCAGAACACCAGGGGCACCGGTAAATAACAATATACTGCTATGTACCATAGGGAACACAATGAAGTGTAGCCTCTCATGTAGACAATTCCAGATCAGGGCAATGTCTGCATTTTACACAAGTGGCAGTTGTTGGCACCATCTTTTACATCTTACAGCTGACACGTGTGAAACATGAGCTGCTCCTGAACTGTTCTGTAAATTGTTGGGTCCGTTTTCTTCTTTTACTCTTGTGTAAATAAAAGAATGGCTGCAAAAGCAACATTTAAAAAAAAAATGTATTTTTTCATATTTTTCTTACAGTTTGCATTATTGTAAAGCACCTGAAAACTTTCTGAATGCAGTTTTGAATATGTTGAGGTGTCCATAGTTTGTAATATGGGGTCTTCATAGTGTTTCTAACATATAGGCCCCTCAAAGTCACTTCAAAAGTTATATGGGCCCTAAAAATATTCTGCATTGTTTGTTAATTTCATTAAAAAAATGCTTCTAAACTTTTAACCCTTCTAATATCATAATGAAATAAAGTATTTTCTAGAACACTGCTGATGTGAAGTCGCATGTGCAAATGTTCTCTATTCATTATTTTTGTAATATATTTATCTGTTTTCAGGGCATTAAAATTCAAAGTTCATAAATTGTGAATTTTTCTACATGTTTATAAAATTTTGGATATTTTCAAATAAATGCGTATTGTATGAAGCTAAATGTAATACTATGATAAAGTGCAATGTGTCAGGAAACAACATCCTCAGCATCACTGGAATATATGGACGTATTACAGGGTTATTACCGCATAAAGGGACACATGGCAGATGGGACAAATTTGGCATTGACAGGAAGGTGAGAACATGGTTAGGTGGGAAGGGGTTAAATCTTAGGAGAATGTATTACCCAGTCCATTTCTTTATATCACCAGGATTTTATGTAAACAGGCAAAATATTACTAATTTGTGAATATCTCAGAATCCACACTGAATTGGTTAGATTACATTGGCTGTGAGTAGAGGGGTTGTCCACCTTTTGGGGGTCTTTTTGTAATGTATGTATTTGGGGCTAACAATCATTTTTGCAACTTAGTACCATTAAACATTTCGCACCTTTTCGCCCTTACAGGCTCTTTTTTTTCTCAACACATTCAGCTTTAATGTGGTCTGTTATCATAAATCAGATGATAGGCGCTCAGAATAAGACATTACAGCACAGAGGATACAGAAGGCAAATGCACAAATGTTTAATGAAACCGAATTGCAAAAAAAATAATTTTTGCCCAAAATATATGAATTCAAGTGAAAAAAGTGTCCCAAAATGTGGACAAACCCTTAAACCTTTTAACACAAAATTACATAAATTTCCGTGATTTATTTAAACTGTCACCACACATAATCATATGGTCTCAATAGTGATAGTGGTATTTACATGGTTAACCTGATTGGCACCCTCTTATCGTGGGTCCCGAGGGTTACCATGGCAACTCTGAGGTCAAATAATGGCCTCAGGATCTGCAAGCAACAGTGGCCTCTTAGGTCGTGCCATAAGCAGCCTTAGGCCCGTTTCACACGTCAGTGAAAAAACAGTGACGTTTTCACTGGCGTGTAAAACACGCACATGTCCCTGCATGTGCCGTGAATCACGGCACACGTGGGTTGTCTAAGTGCAATCCGGGCTCCGTTCTCCGTGGCCCGTGATTGCACTTAGAAAACAACTCACCTGTGCGCGCTCCCGCTCTCCATAGTGCTGATCGCTCCCGCGGTGCAGCATCCGGCCGGCGGTGACCCCCGCAGCAGCTGCTTCCGGGTCGGCTGTGTCGCGCATCATGAATATGCGCGACAGTAATGAGCCAGCTCTGAAGCAGCAGGGAGAACGGGCTGCAGAGGACATCGCTGGACGCCGGGTGAGTAAAAATGATTTTTATTTTAAAAGCACGTTTTTTTCTGGCACATGTTTCACTGACCACACCACTGCGTGGTCCATGGAACATCAGTGATGCCAGAAAAAAATGGACATGTCTTCGTGCGGCAATCACGCACACGCGGGTACGCCGCACGGAGACACGTGCAGTGAAAAATCACTGACGTGTGAGCAGACCCATTCATTATAATGGGTCTGCGTATGTCAGTGATTCTGGTACGTTTTAAAAAAAGCACAAATGTCCCAGAATCACTGACGTGTGAAAGGGGCCTTAAGGGGAGAGCGTCAGTGTAATACTCACAGCTCTTGTGCACTGTAGTGTATGACACCAGCAAACAACATGTAAAATATTCATGTCACATACTATAGCTAATTAAAAATGTAAAAAATAATCAAATTTGTAAAAGTAAAAACATTTCTTTTTTGTCTGTTGTGTTGGTAAATTGTGTTTTTTTTTCTTCAATTTCAAGTGACTAGTGACCCAAACTATAAAACTGTTACATGTAAATGTATGACATAAACCAGAAGAAATAAATCAAAATACCCCCAAAAATGGCAACATATAGTTTTTTCATCATACATACACACAAAAACTGGAATATAAAGCGATGTAAAAAAATTGTATGTAAAAAAATTTGGTATCACTGAAAACATCATCTTGTCCAGCCAAGAACAAGCCCTAGCATGGTTCTGTAGGTGGAAAAAAATGTTATGTCTCTCAGAATATGGTGAAAAAATAATTTTTAGTGTAAAAAGTAGCAGAAAATCAGAATAAAGTTGCAGTAAACTGAAAAAAATGTATAAATCTGGCATGGCTGTAATCATACTGAAAAATAAATCTGTCTTATCACTTGTAATGCACGGTGAACTGTGAAAACTAAATGATAAGAGCAATTCTTGTACTTCTGTTTATTTGTTCATTCTTCCTCTCAAAAATCAGTATAACGTTCATTTCACATTTATCCTGTGCTCTATGCTGAGCACTTACCTCAGGGTTTCCATCTACATCCCCAAAACACATGATACACACTAAACCCCTCATTGATTCCTTCACTATAATGAGACAAATGGAGTCACGTTGGACTCTGCCTGGCCTCTGATCAAGTGGTGCTTCATTATTTTAATCATCTTTTTAGCACACAAAAGTATATTTTTGGGTAGTGGCTTGAAAGAATGGACACCACAGGAACAGACGCCAGACTGAGTCCAAAGTGACTCCTCTGCCAAACTATAGGGAATGGATCCATCAGGAGTTTTGTCTGAATAACATTTTTTGGAGGATTTAGATGGAAAATCAGAGAGAAGTGCTCAGCATAGAGCACAGGATAAATGTGAACCCATCCTTAAAACACCACTTCAGTGTTTTTTTTAAATTTCACCACTGTAGCGGTGTTTTAAATCTACGTTTTCTGCCTTTAGTCTTATACTCACCCTCCAGCGTCTTCATCTGCTAAAAGGAATCTGTCAGCAGATTTTTGCTACTTCATCTGAGAGCAGGATGGTGTAGAAAAAGAGATTCTGAATCTAATGATGTATCACTTAAATTACTGGCTGCTGCCACTCTGACACATTGAAAGATATAGTTTTTAGCAAGTAGCAGAGTTTTTTTGGAGCTGTCGCCGCTCACACCAGGCTTTCAGTGTACATTTCCATAGACAGAAACTGCTGATCACAGAGGGGGTGGAGTCAGACTACAGCTCACGCGCTCCTCAGACCCACTAATGATAAAGTTAAGAGGCTTAAACTAACATTCTAGGTAATAAAAAACAGACATTGGGATAAAAGACTGGCTAAGGCCTTGTTCACATACTGCGTTTTTACCAGCATTTTTATTGCCGTATTGCTGCAGAAATTTCTTGAGAAAATGGTTGTAACCTTTCTGTAGACATTCCCCAGCAAAACATATAGGAAAAAAATAGCTATTTTTTACCGCAAGTGCGCTAATCTTTCAGACTCAAGAAATTTGAGAAAAATCCTTTTTCTAGTGTGAAAAGAGCCTTAGGGGTACTTTGCATGCTGCGAAATCGCTAGCCGATGATAGCGATGCCGAGCGCGATAGTACCCGCCCCCGTCGCACATGCAATATCTTGTGATAGCTGCCGTAGCGAACATTATCGCTACGGCAGCTTCACACGCACTTACCTGCCCTGCGACGTCGCTCTGGCCGGCGACCCTCCTCCTTCCTAAGGGGGCGGGTCATGCGACGTCACAGCAATGTTACACGGCAGGCGGCCAATAGAAGCGGAGGGGCGGAGATGAGCAGGATGTAAACATCCCGCCCACCTCCTTTCTTCCGCATAGCCGGTGGAGGCAGGTAAGGAAATGTTCCTCGCTCCTGCGGCTTCACACACAGCAATGTGTGCTGCTGCAGGAACGAGGAACAACATCGTATCTCCTATTGGTGCGACATTATGAAAATGTCCGACACTACACAGATCAACGATTTGCGACGCTTTTACAATCGTTTATCGGCGCATCTAGGCTTTACACATTGCGACGTCATTACCGATGTTGCAACGTGCCAAGTACCCCTTACTGTAAACGGCATGGTAACTCTTGCACAATGCTGGCTTCAGATTACATAGCAAAAACGTTTCTTTAACGCCAACGCTTCCATTAGCCTTCTGCAGTTTGTGACCAGCCAGCAGCTCCAGTGATTCATGATGTGAGCTGGAGGTCACAATTCAATACAAGTCTACAAGAGCCTCATTCTAGCTCTCATAGATTTGTATTCAGAGCTCCTCCGAGATTATATCCACTTCGCCCGCCCGGACAGCTGCAGCCAGGCCCTTCATCCCCGACATCCACTTTGCCAGCATGAAGTGGACTTGGGCCTGGATCTTCCGCCACATCCTGCCATGTCGGTGTCCAAGATCGGGTTTCGGCAGAGTCCTGGCGTCCCTGCACTCCACAGCGCTAGTTACATGTCGCCATTCTTCACCCGCTCCCCCCTTGGTATTTTCCAAGCCCTTCACTTGCTTTTTGCTCCGCTTGCTCTTGGGGGTCGGGGCTTCACTTTCGCGCCCTTTCTGTTCAGGGAAGACGGCTCGGGCGGGAACTTTTCGCGCCCAAGATGGCGAATTCTCCAATTTTTCAGCGGGACGCCGCTGGCGATGATCTCAAGGCACACTTCCATAGGACGGTTCTATCCTGTTCGTAACGCCAGAAGAGTCGATGTGTACCACCCCGCGGGCTCGGCTGCGACCGCCGAGCCGCTCGGATCCGTGCTCGTATTGCGGGTGGTGGCTCGAGCCTCTCACGGACACGGGGGTCACGTCGCTCTGCAAGGGAGTTGGCGCTACACACAGGGACTTGGGTGAGGAGTTCCACGGTCGGGGCCGCGGTGGTTTGATTTGGGATGTAAGTACGCCACCCACGGGTTGTGGTGATTGTAGACACCACAGCTGCGGTGAAAGTATGGGGGCTCCCGGGAGGGGTTTAATGGCGCAGCTAGGTGTTGACCCCTCCGTGGGTAGGGGGTGTTGGTTCCGGGGCCCGGTTGGCGAGGGCCGGGGGCAGGGTGAAGTGTTGCGGTGCGCGGCCGAAGGCACTGGTGTACTCACTATGACACAAGACACCGGAGTCTCTGGTAAACCAAACGGAGTGATGAACGGGGCCCGCAGCCGGCTGCAGCTTCACCCAGAATAGGTTGATGGTTTCCGCCTTTCTCCTGCACCTCTGTGTGTAGATGTTTGACTCCTATGCGTAGACACCGGTAGTCTGCTCCCCGACTCGTATATGCCGTAGGAGGCCGTTTGCCCGCAGACGCTGGCCCTTTGGGTCTTTATGCCTTGGTGGTGGCTTTATCCTGTATGGTTGGGCTGTTGTCTTCTAACGGGTCTTGTGTGGGATAGGTCCTAAAGTCCAGTCCGCAATCAGTTGATCTGACTCGGCCCTGTCGGTTCAGGGCTTTGTACTGGGTCTGAGTACCCCTCCTTCCCTGGTTCGGTACCGGTGGGCCACCGCCCGACCCCGGTACCTACGGTTCCATCGGCTGTAATCCCAGCTCCTGCAGGCGGCCACCACCGTCTGCCTCCTTGCCAATGGTGACTGGGCTCCGACCCAGCCACCCGGTAGTCTCTTGGCAGGCCTGGACAAAGGACTGCCCGTGAACTTGACTACTCTCTACCTCCTCCAGACTACTCTCCTCTAGAACTTGACTCTCTGTGTTTCCCGCCTCCAGGCCTGTGAACTCCTCGGTGGGCAGAGCCAACCGCCTGGCTCCGCCTCCTGGTGTGGACATCAAACCTGGAGGGTGGTGACAAGGTTTTTAGTTTGACTGATGTCACCTAATCAGGAGGGGTTGTGGTGTTATGTGTGACTACCTGGGACGACCTGACTAGTCCAGGGCGTCACACTAACATGCTAAGAGGGATGACTAGTTGTGGGAGAATAACGCTCCTGTGACTTATCCCTACACTTATAAGCATATCATAAACGATCTTTAGAAATGATTTTTCTAAAAATCTCTTTACAGTATGTATACTACTAGATGCTGGGACAGTTAGGCAGGGATTAGCAATATGCACCCAGAACTACTTGTGGTTCCGAGTGCATATTGGACCTGACAGGTTCACTTTAAATGTCCACTTAAATAGGTTGTCCACTACTTTGACATTGATGACTTATCCTTAGGATAGGTCATCAATGTCTGAGCTTCCGGGGTCCGACACATCGCACCCCCACCGATCAGCTGTTCCCAGTCCCAACGTCGACAACACGCAGCCAGAAAATCTCAGTTCTGGAGCTTCACTGTCTTCTTATAGCGGCTGCGGCCAGGGTACTGTACATCCACCTCATATTTATCAGAATGGGAGGCAGATATGAAGTACCCAGCCACGGCAATCATATTATGAGTACCAAAAGGTTATATTGACCGTTAGAATGAGTTAATGCAGCAAGTCAATATTTGCAGTGTTGACCCTTCTTCTTCAGGACCTCTGCAATTCTCCCTGGCATGCTCTTAATCAACTTCTGGACCAAATCCTGACTGATAGCTGTCCATTCTTGCATAAGCAATGCTTGCATTTTGCCAGAATTTGTTGGTTTTTGTTTGTCCACCTGTCTCTTGATGATTGCCCACAAGTTCTCAATGGGATTAAGATCTGGGGAGTTTCCAGGCCATGGACCCAAAATCTCTATGTTTTGTTCCATGAGCCATTTAATGTTCACCTTTGCTTTATGGCAAGGTGCTCCATCATGCTGGAAAAGGCATTGTTGGGCGCCAAACTGCTCTTGGACAGTTGGGAGAAGTTGCTCTTGGAGGACATTCTGGTACCATTCTTTATTCATGGCTGTGTTTTTAGGCAAGACTGTGAGTGAGCCGATTCCCTTGGCTGAGAAGCAACCCCACACATGAATCGTTTCAGGATGCTTAACAGTTGGCATGAGACAAGACTGGTGGTAGCGCTCACCTCTTCTTCTCCTAATAAGCTGTTTTCCAGATGTCCCAAGCAATCGAAAAGGGGATTCATCTGAGAAAATGACTTTACCCCAGTCCTCAGCAGTCCACTCCCTGTACCTTTTGCAGAATATCAGTCGGTCCCTGATGTTTTTTCTGGAGAGAAGTGGCTTCTTTGCTGCCCTCCTTGAAACCAGGCCTTGCTCAAGCAGTCTCCGCCTCACAGTGCGTGCAGAAGCACTCACACCAGCCTGCTGCCATTGCTGAGCTAGCTCGGCACTGCTGGTAGTCCGATCCCGCAGCTGAAACAGTTTTAAGATACGGTCCTGGCATTTGCTGGTCCTTCTTGGGCACCCTGGAGCCTTTTTGGCAACAATGGAAGCTCTCTCCTTGAAGTTCTTGATGATGCGATAGATTGTTAACTGAGGTGCAATCTTTGTAGCTGCGATACTCTTCCCTGTTAGGCCATTTTTGTGCAGAGCAATGATGGCTGCACGTGTTTCTTTAGAGATAACCATGGTTAACTGAAGAGAAACAATGATACCAAGCACCAGCCTCCTTTTTAAAGTGTCCAGTGGTGTCATTCTTACTTAATCATGAGTGATTGATCACCAGCCCTGCCCTCATCAACACCCACACCTGTGTTAATGGAACAATCACTAAAACAATGTTAGCTGCTCCTTTTAAGGCAGGAATGCAATGATGTTGAAATGTGTTTTGGGGGTTGAAGTTCATTTTCTTAGCCAATATTGACTTTGCAAGTAATTGCTGTTCAGCTGATCACTCTTTATGATATTCTGGAGTATATGCAAATTGCCATTAGAAAAACGTAAGCAGTAGACTTTGTAAAAATTATTATTTGTAGCATTCTCAAAACTTTTGGCCATGACTGTACACAGTATTATGCCCCTACAGCTCTCCTATACACAGTATTAAGCTGCTACAGTTCCCCTATACACAGTATTGTGCCCCTACAGCTCTCCAATACACAGTATTATGCCCCTACAGCTCTCCTATACACAGTATTATGCCCCTACAGCTCTCCTATACACAGTATTATGCTCCTAGAGATCTCCTATACACAGTATTATGCCTCTACCGCTCTCCTATAACAGTATTATGCTCCTACAGCTCTCCTATACACAGTATTAAGCTGCTACAGCTCCCCTATAACAGTATTATGCTCCTACAGCTCTCCTATACACAGTATTAAGCTGCTACAGCTCCCCTATAACAGTATTATGCTCCTACAGCTCTCCTATACACAGTATTAAGCTGCTACAGCTCCCCTATAACAGTATTATGCTCCTACAGCTCTCCTATACACAGTATTAAGCTGCTACAGCTCCCCTATACACAGTATTATGCCCCTACAGCTCTCCAATACACAGTATTAAGCTGCTACAGCTCCCCTATACACAGTATTATGCCCCTACAGCTCTCCTATACACAGTATTATGCTCCTAGAGCTTTCAAATAGACAGTATTATGCCCCTAGAGCTCTCCTATACACAGTATTATGCCCCTACCGCTCTCCTATAACAGTATTATGCTCCTACAGCTCTCCTATACACAGTATTATGCTCCTACAGCTCTCGTATACACAGTATTAACCTGCTACAGCTCTCGTATACACAGTATTATGCTCCTACAGCTCTCCTATACACAGTATTATGCTCCTACAGCTCTCCTATACACAGTATTAACCTGCTACAGCTCTTGTATACACAGTATTATGCTCCTACAGCTCTCCTATACACAGTATTATGCTGCTACAGCTCTACTATAAACAGTATTATGCCCCTATAGCTCGACTATACACAGTATTATGCTCCTACAGCTCTCCTATACACATTATTATGCTCCTACAGCTTTCCTATACACAGTATTATGCCCCTACAGCTCTCCTATACACATTATTAAACTCCTACAGCTTTCCGATACACAGTATTATGCCCCTACAGCTCTCCTATACACAATGTTATGCCCCTACAGCTCTCCTATACACAGTATTATGCTCCTACAGCTCTCCTATACACAGTAATATGCTCCTACAGCTCTCCTATACACAGTATTATGCCCCTAAAGCTCTCATATACACAGTATGATGCCCCTACAGCTCTCCTATACATAGCATTAAGCTCCTACAGCTCTCCTATACACAGTATTATGCTCCTACAGCTCTCCTATACACAGTATTATGACCCTACAGCTCTCCTATACACAGTATTATGCTCCTACAGCTCTCCTATACACAGTATTATGCTCCTACAGTTCTCCTATACACAGTATTATGCTCCTACAGCTCTCCTATACACAGTATTATGCTCCTACAGCTCTCCTATACACAATGTTATGCCCCTACAGCTCTCCTATACACAGTATTATGCCCCTAGAGCTCTCCTATACACAGTATTATGCTCCTACAGCTCTCCTATACACAGTATTATGCTCCTACAGCTCTCCTATATACAGGATTATGCCCCTACAGCTCTCCTATACAGAGTATTATGCCCCTACAGCTCTCCTATACACAGTATTATGCTCCTACAGCTCTCCTATACACAGTATTATGCTCCTACAGCTCTCCTATACACAGTATTATGCTCCTACAGCTCTCCTATACACAGTATTATGCTCATACAGCTCTCCTATAGACAGTATAATGCCCCCAAAGCTCCCTATTGTCACGCTCCCCGTGTCCCAGCACCACTCCTTACCCACTGATCCAGTCCACGTGTCCACCGGTCATGGCTGCCGCTCCCGCTCTTGCTCCCCAGAGTCCTGTTCCTGGTCTCAGGAGTCTGATTCTGACTAATGTTCTGTATAGGACCGGGCCGCGCCCACTCACCTAGTCTTATAGCCGCAGGACTGCTGCAACAGGAAATGACCTGAGGCTGTGCTGAGTATATAAGACTGGCCTCTCCATGTGGGTGGGGCCTGATCATCGTTTGTGTTTCTATGCCTTGTCTTGTGAGCTAGGTGCTCAGGTCTTTGTTCCTGTTTCCTATTACTGCCTTAAAGTACGCTGTGACCTTAGTGACCTGGTCCTGTCTTTGCTTCCTGATACCTGCACCCGTTCCTGCCACGTTAGTGCTCCAGCTACCGTGTACCCTGCCCTCCAGGTGGGGTGCTCGGTCCAGTGGATCCACCTCCTGGGCCTACCAGTCCTCCTCGGCCCTCACAGTATGATCAGGCCATGGATTCCGCTGAAGCACAGAAATCAGAGCTGGCTGAGCTGCGCCAGGAGCTGGCGCAAGAGCGCAAAACCTTGAACCGGATGCTGAAATTCCTGGCGTCCGTGGACCACCGGTTGTATACGCTGCAGACCGCCGCCTTGTCTCAGTCCACGCAGCAACCAGTCTCCAGGTCCAAACCAGGTTCCTCTGCGGCCTCGCAACTTCGCCTTGCTGCTCCGCCTTGCTACGCAGGGGATTCCAAGTCCTGCTGCGGCTTCCTGAACCAGTGCTCCCTGCACTTCCAGTTGCTCCCGCACTTGTTTGCCTCAGACCAGGTCAAGGTGGCGTTCCTGATGTCACACCTGGAAGGTGAAGCCCTGGCCTGGATTAACCCCCTGTGGGAGAACGAAGACCCGATGACCACCGATATCCAGGAGTTCCTACGAGCCTTCGCCGAACCTGGACGAACTACCGCAGTGACCTCTAC
Organism: Anomaloglossus baeobatrachus; assembly: GCF_048569485.1. NCBI lineage: Eukaryota > Metazoa > Chordata > Amphibia > Anura > Aromobatidae > Anomaloglossus > Anomaloglossus baeobatrachus. Next base: position 216,835,444 of record NC_134358.1, on the reverse strand, counting down.
GCTCCTCCGGCTACGCCAAGGGACCCAAACAGTCGACCAGTATGCCATACAGTTCCGCATGCTCGCTTCGGAGCTGGGCTGGAACAATGAGGCCTTAACGGCGGCCTTTTGGGAGGGTCTCTCTGGTCGTATTAAAGACGAACTCGCCGGCCGTGACGTTCCACGCACCTTGGACGCTTTGATTTCCTTGGCCACCCGGATTGACCTCCGTTTTCTGGAGCGTGCCCAGGAGGTAGTCCGGGAGAAGCGACCACCTCGCCTCGTCTTGCCCCCGCAGAAACCTACCGCACCCTCGTCCCTGACTTTCCACGAATCGTCACCAGAACCCATGCAAGTGGACCGTCTGACCCAAGCCAAGCAACGCCGTGCATAACGGCTTGCCCGGGGCCTGTGCTTCTATTGTGGAGACTGGTCACAAATGCTTCGAACATGCCCTGAGAAACCTGGTAGACCCCAGGTCCAAGTGATGGTGGGAACCGCCACCCTTGCCACCGGAATCCCTTCAGTCCCAGTTAAACAGACTGTTCAGGTGACGACAGAGGGGACCCGATTTTCGGCAGAGGCCCACATCAATTCCGGGGCAGCAGGCAACTTTATCCACCAGGCCACGGTAGACAAATACCAGGTCCCTGTCACTCCACTGAAGAAGCCCCTCTGGTTCACCTCCGTAGATGGCAAACCACTCTACAAATCTGTCCGGTATACCACCGAGCCAGTGAACCTCCAGGTTGGCACTTCGCATACAGAGACCATCGCCTTCTATGTGATCCCGAGGATGGCTCCTGAGCTCCTGTTGGGCCTGCCCTGGCTGAAACTCCATGACCCTGTTATTAGTTGGCGCTCTGGCGCGATTACCCGCTGGAGTCCCTTGTGCCACGAAACCTGCTTGCAGCCTGTTCCTCAGCCCCTGGCACTTGACTCAGTCAAGCTGCAGGATCCTGAAGAAGAGACCACGCTATCCAGTGTCGTTCCATCATCCCCAGTCTCTGAGACCTTGATTCCACCATCTTCTGGAGATGAGACTTTGACTCCACCGGCTGCCCAGTATGAGACATTGTCTGATACCCAGTCCGAGACGCCCGATCCGGTCGTCCAAGATTCCAGTCCTGCTTCTGACTGTCCTTCCCTTTCCGTTGCCTCCCTTGCTGCTGACATGGGTTCCCCAATACGGGACATAGTGGCCATGAAAACGGTCCGGGGTAAGCAGTCCTTCCTGGTCGATTGGGTGGATTGCGGTCCTGAGGCCTGGTCCTGGTTGTCCCGGAAGTACGTTGCTGCCCCTCTTCGGGGTGCCTTCCTGTCTCGGCGGAGGAGGGGGGGGCTTCAAGGGGGGGTACTGTCACGCTCCCTGTGTCCCAGCACCACTCCTTACCCACTGATCCAGTCCACGTGTCCACCGGTCATGGCTGCCGCTCCCGCTCTTGCTCCCCAGAGTCCTGTTCCTGGTCTCAGGAGTCTGATTCTGACTAATGTTCTGTATAGGACCGGGCCGCGCCCACTCACCTGGTCTTATAGCCCCAGCACTTCTGCAACAGGAAATAACCTGAGGCTGTGCTGAGTATATAAGACTGGCCTCTCCATGTGGGCGGCGCCTGATCATCGCTTGTGTTTCTATGCCTTGTCTTGTGAGCTAGGTGCTCAGGTCTTTGTTCCTGTTTCCTATTACTGCCTTAAAGTACGCTGTGACCTTAGTGACCTGGTCCTGTCTTTGCTTCCTGATACCTGCACCTGTCCCTGCCACGTTAGTGCTCCAGCTACCGTGTACCCTGCCCTCCAGGTGGGGTGCTCGGTCCAGTGGATCCACCTCCTGGGCTTACCAGTCCTCCCCGGCCCTCACACCTATACACAGTATTATGCTCCTACAGCTCTCTTATACACAGTATTATGCTCCTACAGCTCTCCTATACACAGTATGATGTCCCCAAAGCTCCCTATACACAGTATTATGCTCCTACAGCTCTCCTATACACAGTAGTATGCCTCTACAGCTCTCCTATACACAGTATTATGCCTCTACAGCTCTCCTATACACAGTATTATGCCTCTACAGCTCTCCTATACACAGTATGATGCCCCTACAGCTCTCCTATACACAGTATTATGCCTCTACAGCTCTCCTATACACAGTATTATGCCTCTACAGCTCTCCTATACACAGTATTATGCCTCTACAGCTCTCCTATACATAGTATGATGTCCCCAAAGCTCCCTATACACAGTATGCTGAGCCCATAACTCCCCTATACATCTATACAGATGACAGTATGATGGGCCCACAAGACACTGATGCCTCTCAGAATATAGGGGGTGGTCTAAAACAAATTTGAATTTCCCATTTAATGTATGTCTTTACTTTCATATTTAAATAACTTTTGTAAATGGAGTTTAATTATAAATTCCCTCCCTGACAGTATAACACCCACCAGCACCACAAAGTAAGTATACAGCGCAACACAGTCACACAGTACAGATTAGGATACCCCAGACCATCAGAGTGCACAGTTTAATAGCCCCTCCCTCACACACATCCCCTCATACATACATGTTACCAGGCCCTTATAATTTACAGCCCTCACACTGGACTGTAATGGACACTGCCACCACAGTAACACACTTCCCTCCCTCACTGTACACAATCTTAGATGCTATCTGCATCTTCCCACCAGCCCGGAGATCCTTGTGCAGCAGGAGGGAATCACTGACTGAGGCAGCAGAGGAAGAGGGAGGCAGAGCCGGCATTGAGCCCTGCACAGGTCCTGGATGAACAGCCGGCAATCCTCTGCAAACAGGTGTGCTGGGTGATAGGACATGGCCACACACAAAGCATGCTGCATGTGTGCGTCCTAATCATTGGGATGTGGCCAACAGGGCCACCATCAGGGCATTGCAACCATTACTGCTGTACCGGGCCCGGTGAAGAGGGGGGGCCCGGGTGTGGGGTAATTACATTACACTTAATTAATATTCAGGCCCCGCCCACCCACCTCGTCACAGGACCCCACTACGCCCAACTCCACCTCTCCGGCCCCGCCCCCCAACTCTTCTACAGTCCATACTGCAGTTGCCGCTGCGGGCGTTGAAGCAGGAGGGCCGGCCGAGTCTGACATGTTCAATGATGTCAGATGCTTACAGCCGGCCCTCTTTTCTTCATGAGGTTTGTACTTCGCATGCGCTAAATAGGCTGCCATGCGCAGTACAAACAAGTGCTCTCCGGAAGAAGAGGATTCTCCAATCACTGCAGAGCATGCCAGGATGGGGAGTGTGATCTGTGCGTGTCTGTCTTCCTGTTCCTGGCTCATACACATCACCATAGTGCATATACAGGTCCACACTATAGCCTGTATTACAGCGTGTCTGTATATAGTGTGGATCTGTGTATACAGTATGGTGCTGTGTATACAGTATATACATCCCACAGCCTTTATTGTGTATGCAGCCCAGAACCTTTGTTGAGTATATAGCCAACAGCTTCTATTGTGCATACAGCCTGCAGCCTCTATTGTATATGCAGCCTCTATTGTATATGCACACCAGTGACTATGCAAGGGGAATACATGTAATAGCAGAAACTGCTGTGTGAATACTGACATGAAAAATTCAATAGATATATGTAAGAATGAAATGTGAAAAATGGAACCTGCATTACTGCCATGAACATATGAATCAAGAGAAATTTAGCTACTGAATTGATCAATGCAATAGAGCCCCAACACTACGCCATATATTCATGGCAGTAATGCAGGTTCCATTTTTCCCATTTCATTCTTACATATAGCTATTGAATTTTTCATGTCAATCTATATCATACGCATAAATAGCCTGGGTCTCAGCTTCCCATACACGGTAAGTTTTTTAACTGCATGAGAAGACACACACAAGCTAGGGACCCCAACGTAGAGAAATACTTTGGCGTAGTGTTGGGGCTCTATTGCATTGATCAATTCAGTAGCTAAATTTCTCTTGATTCATATATTTATGGCAGTAATGCAGGTTCCATTTTTCCCATTTCATTCATACATATAGCTATTGAATTTTTCAAGTCAGTATTCACACAGCAGTTTCTGCTATTACATGTATTCCCCTTGCATAGTCACTGGTGTGCATACCTAATCTCCATATAGTGATTTTTTTTAGGTTTTTGCACCCAGTTCAGACATAGAATGGAGTTCCAAACGTTATTCCTTATCTATTGTATATGCAGCCTCTATTGGGTGTAGAACCCACAGCCTCTATAGTGTATGCAGGCTCCATAGTGTATGCAGCCTCTATTGTGTTTACAGCCCGCAGTCCCTTTTTGCACATGCAGCCTCTATTGTGTATATAGCCAACTTCTTCTTTTGTGTTTACAGCCTCCTTTGTGTATACAGCCCCCAGTCTCTTTTTGCATATGCAGCCTATTGTGTATATAGCCCACAATCTCTATTGTGTATACAGCTTCTTTTGTGTATACAGCCCACAGTTTATTTTTGTATATGCAACCTCTATTGTGTATATAGCCCACAGTCTCTTTTGTGTATACAGGCTCTTTTGTTTATGCAACCTCTATGGTGTATACAGCCTCTATTGTGTATACAGCCCACAGTCCCTTTTGTGTATACAGTCTCTATTGTGTGTACAACCCACAGTCCATTTTTGTACTGTATATACAGCCTCTATTGTGTATATAGCCCACAACCTCTATTGTGTATACAGCCCCCATTGTTTATGCAGCCTCTATTGTTTATGCAGCCTCCATTGTATATACAGTCCACAGACTCGTTTGTATGCAGACACATGAGTATGCAGTCTCCATTGAGTATACAGCCAGCAGTAGCCTCTATAATATACAGTATATCTATATACATAATCAGCAGTTCCGGATGTCCACCTATTCTGACATGCACTGCGCCACTGTCAGTTGCGCAGGCGCAGTTCGAACTGCAGCTGTGCAAGTGACACACATCATCTGCAGCTTCCACACTTGGCTCCCCTCCCCTCCCCCTCACATTACACATGCGGTTCTACCCCCTGCACATTACACCCGCGGTTCTGCCTCCCCCCCCCGCACATTCCACACACGGTTCTGCCACCCCCCCACCGACATTACATCAGCTGCTCCACCCCCTGCACATTATAGCCGCGGCTCCCCTCCCCTTCAGCCCACATTACACACGCGGTTCTACCCCCCCCCGCACATTATACCCGAGTCTCCGCCCCCTGCACATTATACCCGCGTCTCCGCCCCCCGCACTTTCCCTGCACATTAAACCCGCGTCTCCGCCCCCTGCACATTATACCCGGGTCTCCGCCCCCCGCACTTTATACCCGCGGCTCCGCCCTCCGCACATTATACCCGCGGCTCCGCCCCCCGCACATTATACCCGCGGCTCCGCGCCCCGCACATTATACCCGCGGCTCCGCCCCCCGCACATTATACCCACGGCTCCGCCCCCGCACATTATACCCACGGCTCCGCCCCCGCACATTATACCCGCGGCTCCGCCCCCGCACATTATACCCGCGGCTCCGCTTCATTCTCCCGCACAGCACAGTCCTGCAGACACAGAGCAGAGTCCTCTGGAGCAGCAGCTTCTGGTCATGTGACTGATCACATGACGATGACATCACACAGGTCCTGTGAGTACATGATTGCATCTAGATTGGAGTGGATTTTTGAGGATCTCCCTGCAGCCTCCATTCTGGACAGTTCAGTGCTGGAGTGAGGACCACAAAAAAACTCAATCTAGACAGCTCATCATACATACACAGTATATATACACACACACACACCAGGGTCGGACTGGGCTGTCTGGGGCCCACCAGGGAACTGACTCCAGGGGCCCTCCATACAGCTAAATATAAACACCCATTAGGCTGCTTTCACACATCCAGTTTTGGCTGTGCGGCACAATCCAGCTCTTTGCAGAAAAAACGCAACCGTTTTTTTTTCCGCCAGTTGCGTTTTTTCTACATAGACTTTCATTAGTGCCGGATTGTGCCGCATGGCCTTGTGTTCGGTCCGGTTTTTGCCGGATGCAGCATATTTAGCCCACGTGACGGCCGGATGAAACGTTGCCTGGCACGTTTTTTTGTCCGGCAAAAAAAAAAACGCATCGCGCCGCATCCGGCCGATGCAGCACTTTTTTCAATGCATGCCTATGGACGCCGGATGCGTTTTTTTTTGCACTGTGCATGCTCAGTAGCGTGCCACAACCGGCAAAAAACGGACGGGCCGCATGTAAAAACTTATGCAAAGGATGCGTTTTTTTCGACGCATCCGTCGCATAGGTTTTAGAGCCGGATTTAGCCGCACTGCTAAAACCGGATGTGTGAAAGCAGCCTTAGCGTTATCCCCATTATTGTGTTGCTTTGACTGTATACACAGGCGGCTCCTGCACATCTATATTGTGCACAATAACTGGGATGTACAATTACAGTAGTTTGCAGTAATGGGGTCTTTGGTGAAAACAAGTTATCACCGATCCACAGGGTAGGTTGGTGATAACTTATTGATCGGTGGAACCAGACCAGTGGAAACCGCACCGATAGGAAGATTGGGGAACTTTCTGCAGCGGCAGGTGGGATGTGTGACTGCAGCTCCATTCATCCTCTGTGGGGTGGGATGTGTGACTGCAGCTCCATTCATCCTCTGTGGGGTGGGATGTGTGACCGCAGCTCCATTCATCCTCTGTGGGGTGGGGTGTGTGACCGCAGCTCCATTCATCCTCTTTGAGGCGGTCAGATAAAAACAAGCACAGCGCTCACAACCACTGAGATAATGAATGGCTCAGGGGTCGAGTCGGACACGAGCTCCAGTGTAATGGAGATAAAAGTTGTACATTTTGCCGATCAGTGCAGGTCCCAGCAATCAGAGCCAACTGATGAATGAGTTATCACTTATCCTTAGGCCACGTTCACACGTTCAGTATTTGGTCAGTTTGTTACCTCAGTATTTGTAGCCAAATCCAGGAATGGGTGATAAATACAAAAGTGGTGCCCGTGTTTCTCTTCTACTTTTCCTCTGATTTTACCGCTCCTGGTTTTGGCTACAAATACTGAGGTAAAAACTCAGCAAATACTGTGTGCACGTGGCCTTAGAAAAGGTGATTACTTGTTCTGACCGGAGAACCTCTGTAAGTGCATATTTACTGCAGTGTAATAATCACAGAATAGGGAGGGGTTAAATGTTCAAGTATTTAATTTCTATTGGAAATAATCTCCCCCTTATAGAGAGAAAAAGTGACCTCCATACACAACACAATCCAATATACCAAAACCAATAATACCATATACAAGGGAGAAATGCCGCCACACCGTGATCAGACCACATATTACCACCAGTGACAAAATACAGCCACATACAAGAGAGAAATACCGCCACACCGGGACCAGACCCCATATTACCACCAAACAGTGACCAAATACAGCCAGATACAAGGGAGAAATACCGCCACACCATGACCAGACCGCAAAGTGATCGAAAAATATCAAATACAAGGGAGAAATACCGCAACACTATGACCAGATAACATACTATCAACACATAGTGATCAAAAGGAACCACATACCAGAGAGAAATACCGCCAGACCATAATTAGACCACATAGTAACCGAATATTACTACATATAAGGGAGAAATACCGCAAGACTATGACCAGACCACATAATGACCGAATATAACTACGTACAAGAGAGTAATACTGCCCCACCATAATCAGACCACATAGTGACTGAATACAACCACATACAAGGGAGAAATACCACGACACTATAACACACTTTTTTAATAAGCACAGGCACTTTTTTGATTTAAATGCTGCTACAATATATCAATGCATTTCATTAAAGCTACCTGTTGTTTAATTTGATACATATATACATTATGCACTTCAAGTCCTCAGCACAGGCACTTTAGATATGTATGATTTGTTGTTAGGGTGCATTAGGGCCATCTCAGGGACAGCCCTCATGGAGTGGGGGCACCATATTGTATCGTGTATTACCAGGCTGCCGACCCCCACGTGAGGTAGGGGGTAGTTAGAAGATTAATATTGAGGTTTATGTTCTGACTAGGCAAACCCACCTCCCACCCAACCTCTGCAAAAGCACCTGCCCCTGACCCCACTAAATGATTGTGAAGCAATTGGGGCACGAGGCAATTTGAGGCAGACATGATCCTTTTTTAAGGATATCTCACTGGCTAGCCTTACTGAGCACTTTTTGCACTTTATTATTATTAGATTTGAGCACCTTTCATTCCTGTCATTAGGGTATTCTAGGGCAGGCTAAGGATAGCCATCGAGGAGTGGGGGCGCCATATCGTTTTCCTTTAGGGTGCCAACCCCCGCGTGAGGTAGTGGCCAGGAGGGAGGTCTATTTTTAGGGCTTTATCTTTAACCCTCCTCCCTTTTCACATTAGGTTAGTGTCTTTTTGATGTTTTAAGAGATTCTAATAAAATTGATGATTTTAAGGGTTAATATACTATTTGTTTTTCAAAACCTTCCCTTTACTTTGATATATTTTATAACCACACCACATAATGACCAAATAATACCACACACGAGACAAATATCAGCACAACATGATGACCAGACGACATATTGGTACCACACAAGGACATATAATACTACAATAATGATCATGAATAAAAACTGCAATGCTAAAATAACACTAATATTATCATCAGTGCCATAATACACAGGAGCTCTGTATATAGTGTATAGGTAATACAGTGCTCACCAGTGACATTATACACAGGAGCTCTGTATACAGTGTACAGTATAGTGTGTGTGTTCATGTAATACAATGACTTACCAGTGACATCTGTAGCTGAGGGTATTCATCTTCGCTTCTCCTCTTCACCCGGCAGTGACCGCCATCACTTCTTCCTGTCATGACGCGACTCTGCAGAAAATAAATAACACACAGTTACCTAAAGCTGATCACTCCCAGAACACATTCCTGACTATTTCCCCAATTTCTACACTATGTCAGACTCTAGTTCCCCCATTGGAGACAGTATCCTTAAAATTAACTTCTATTTCATCAGTAATAATGTCCCCTAATTTGCCCGTACAGTAATTATGCCCAACAAGCCACCATAAACTAATAATGTATGTCCCCCATCCTGGCCACTTTTATTAAATAATGTCTGTGGAAACAAGTGGAATCAGAAGGGGTTGTTAATTGCTTCCTGCACAAAATATTCCCCCACACACTGCTCCTCTTCAAAATAGTCCCACAAAGTGACCCTATCCATAATGTCCCCTAAAATTTGCCCTTTCTATAATATCTCCCACATACTACATCCCTGTATTCATCCCCCCCACTCCTCATTATACTATGCTGCCTTCCACAATCCTTGATGCCTCATAATGTCCCCCACTGCCCTATAATGTCCCCCACTGCCCTATAATGTCCCCCACTACCCGATAATGTCCCCCACTGCCTGATAATGTCCCCCACTGCCCTATAGTGTCCCCCACTTCCCTATAGTGTCCCCCACTGCCCTATAGTGTCCCCCACTGCCTGATAATGTCCCCACTGCCTTATAGTGTCCCCCACTGCCCTATAGTGTCCCCCACTGCCTGATAATGTCCCCCACTGCACTATAGTGTCCCCCATTGCCCTATAGTGTCCCCCACTTCCCTATAGTGTCCCCCACTGCCCTATAGTGTCCCCCACTGCCTGATAATGTCCCCACTGCCCTATAGTGTCCCCCACTGCCCTATAGTGTCCCCCACTGCCTGATAATAACGTAAGCACACACACGTAAGCACATATACACACATAGCAGACACACATGGTTACACAGAGCACACACACATATGTCTTCACTCTCACACACACACACACACACACACACACTGCTATATACTCACCTGTCCGGGGCCGCCGCCGCTTCTGCTGTCAGCGCTTTACAGCCGTTGAATGCTTTGTGGCGCCGTAAAGAATTCAAATGCAGTAAAGCCATGACAACATCCTGCAGCGGCCACTCGGTACACCGGAGGCTATCACGGAGGGGTCTGTATGACTGCGGACTGCAAGAAGCAGCTGGAGACACCGCAGGCATGGAGGAGAGTTGAGAATAGCTTTTATTGTGTGTAAACAATGGAATAATAGGGGACAGAAGGGAATCAGAAGGAGCACATTATTAAACAATGGGCTCATTACAGCAGGGCACATTACTAAACAATGAGCTGATTATTGCAGGGCACCTTACTATACAATGTAGACATTACTATACAATGGGGACATTACAGAAGGGTACATTACTATACAATGGGGACATTACAGCAGGGGACATCAGCCCCCCACCAGATCTGTATGCCCCCAGCCCCCCCAAGATCTGTATGTCCCTTCCACCAGATCTGTATGCCCCCCTGCAGATCTGTATGCCCTTAGCCCCCCCACCAGATCTGTATGCCCCCAGCCTTCCCCACCAGATCTGTATGTGCCCAGCTTCCCCACCAGATCTGTATGTCACAATAACTGTATGCTTCCAGCCCCCCCCCCACCAGATCTGTATGCTCCAGCCCCCTGCCATATCTGTTTGCCTCCAGCCCCCCCTCACCAGAGCTGTATGCCTCCAGCCCCCCCTCACCAGATCTGTATGCCTCCAACCCCCCCTCAGCAGAACTGTATGCCCACAGCCCCCCTCAGCAGAACTGTATGTCCACAGCCCCTCTCACCATATCTGGATACCTGCAGCCCCCACCAAATCTGTATGCCCCCACGGGAGTAGCAGCCGTGCCTCGCTGCGGTACTGATGATCACAGATGTGTGATGTCACGGAAGAGTATGGAAGCGTGGCCGAGTATGTCTGCAATTGCCTGTCGTAGCAACATCGCTGAAGGCATGGTGATGTCAGGGAAGCGTGGACATACCAGGTCACGCCTTCTTACTGCTCTGTGTGGGATGTCACGGGAGAGCGAGATAGCTGTGTGTGTGTTGGAGCTGAGTGTACAGCAGAGCTGTGTGTTTGTTAGATCTGAGTATATAGCAGAGCTGTGTGTGTTAGAGCTGAGTGTATAGCAGAACTGTGTGTGTGTTAGAGCTAAGTGTATAGCAGAGCTGTGTGTGTGTGTGTGTGTGTGTGTATGTGTTAGAGCTCAGGGTATAGCAGAGCTGTGTATGTGTTAGAGCTGTATGTGTTAGAGCTGAGTGTATAGCAGAGTTGTGTGTGTTAAAGCTGAGTGTATAGCAATGCTGTGTGTGTGTTAGAGCTGAGTATATAGTAGAGCTGTGTGTGTGTTAGAGCTGAGTGTATAGCAATGCTGTGTGTGTATTAGAGCTGAGTGTATAGCAGAGCTGTGTGTGTTAGAGCTGATTATATAGCAGATCTGTGTGTGTGTGTGTGTGTGTGTGTGTGTGTGTGTGTGTGACTTAGAGCTGAGTGTATAGGGGAGCTGAATGTGTGTGTTAGAGAGAGAAAGAAAAAAATAAAATGTATATATATATATATATATATATATATATATACACACACACACACACACACACACAATAAAAATACACACAGTCTTTAACACATTTAATTAGCCCCAAAAAAAATTCCGTGGACAATCAGCTTACAAGAGACCACATAGTGTAAACATACACAGCACACAGGGGAGACACCATATAGTGGACACAGCTCAGGAAACACTAAATGGAAAAAACTCTGGCACACTCAGTGAAAAATGAGAAAATAGAGATGCTTGTGATGCTTCAAATGTATATTTATTTGTGCAAGGATCAAAACAATTTTTCAAATTTCATCCAACGTTTCGACCGTGTGTTTTACGGTCTTTATCAAGGATGGAATTTATCTAAGATAAAAGATCAGATGGTCAACATCCATTATGTACAATACTATACAACATGATTTTTTCAAAGCCAAAAAACATACATAATTTATCACATAAATCTTATTATCACAAAGACTTTTTTAGCAGAAAAATATACATTCATGAATTATATGACAACATGACAAAACATCTGGATATAATCAAAGAGCCTGAAGAAGAGTATGGGATTACCCATGATACATTGAACATAAAGTCACAGACAAACACCCACCTAAATGTAAGATGAGTGAAATTGGTGATATTTGATAATTATTTGTCACAACGAATCAATGAATGGATATGCTTGAGATCCTGTACAAAATAGTGAAGATACTGTTATAAACATCATATGATATACGAATCTATTCCAAAAAAACAGGCTGAAAAAAATAGGCTGAAAAAAATTGATCATAGTGCGCACATAAATTATCTACCTTATGCATCAAATTTTGATAGGTAGTTGATGATGAAATCCACTTTCATAAATGAGGCATCATGTGCGCCTGAATAAAGATGTGCGAGGTATTCTAGATGAATATACATTTGAGTATTAGTGTAATCTATGTGACATACATAAAAGGAAAACACTGCGCACTGTAACCAATGTATTTCTAGGGATTCTCCGATGTATACAATCAGACAGAGTATAGGACACATAAAGCATAAAACTACCTTGTACGCTTTGTCTTAACAGACGCAATAGGAGGAATTAGTAATTCTGTAAAGGGTATTCTCCTTTTTCTATGGGAAATAAATAACTCCATACTAAAGACATCATGAGAATCAACATGACAGAAAATGAATTCTCAGTATGTCAACCCCAATATAAGGCACATGTAGCAATGAATGAACATAACATGAGAATTACCTTAGCCTGGTGTCAATAGATAAACCACCAGATCAGTGGGTGATATGAGAGAGACACGTCCTCTGAAAGGCTATGCAGAAAACCTGCTAATATATGACAAATATTAGGCAATTGATCTAGCGTGCTTTTCATATGAAAAGTGCTCAATAAGGCACATACCTCTCAAGACACTTTTGGTTAAAGGGGAAGACAGCCAAGCTGTAGTGACATGGGTCTATAAGGAGACAACACATAAGATTTAGTATTAATCTATGTCAGGTGAAAAATAGTTGCAACCGCCTCTTTGTATACCTTGTAATTGGTGATCCAGGGTGGGGGCCCTCAGGAGAATGTGCAGGGTGACTGGGGTGAGGGCGCTTTATATGCTGATGGCTGCGTCCACTTCCTGCTGTATGCTCTTTTTCTCTGAGCACCTTCTACTTACACAGTGAGCCAGGTATAACCACTACTAGCTCAGGAAACACAACACCAGATACCAATATACAGCCCACAACAAGGAAGAGGCAGGGCACAGGGGTGAAAGAGGTCATATGATGCAACACATACAATACACTAATGTGGAGGAATGACATACAACAGATATGTTGGAAAGCGCAAACAGTATGACACATGCCCACTGCTCCTGTCAGCACCACTAAGCATAGACAGATGTTCATCTCACCGCACTCCCGATGTGATAGCATCGGGCCTATTTCTAGTATCTATATATATAAGAGCCGTTGTGATTACTCGTGGTTACTTGCTAACCAGCCTCCACGCCCATTACCACACGCGGCTCCGCCCCCCGTCAATTACCACACACGGCTCCGCACCCATTACCACTTGCGACTCCACCTCCCCCACACCCATTAGCACACGCAGCTCCGCCCCCTTGCACCCATTACCACATGCAGCTATGCGCCCCACCCATTACACACACAGCTCTGCTACATCCAGACTCTAAATCTCTCCTAACCCCACACATAAACTTCACCTCATCCAGCACCATGACAACCAGAACAGCAGAGTCCTGCATACGCAGGAACTGATCATGTGGCCCCTGACTCCTCCCCTCCATGTGCAGTGTAGCATCATAGTGATTAACCTGTCACAATGATTAACCCTTACACCGCCATCCCACCGGGAAAGCCGACAATATTCAAGGCTGCAGTGGAGTGCCATAGGGATTAACCTTTACACCGCCAGCCCGCCGGGAAACCCAATATTCAAGGTTGCAGTATAGTGCCACGGTGATTAACCCTTAGGGGTACTTTACACGCTGCGACATCGCTACCGATATATCGTCAGGGTCACATCATTAGTGACGCACATCCGGCGCCGGCAGCAACATCGCAGCGTGTAACACTTATGAGCGACGATCAACGATCGTAAAATCGTTCCAAAACGGTGACATATCGTTCATTTCCTTAATATCGCTGCTGCCACCGGTACGATGTTTTTTGTCGTTCCTGCGGCATCACACATCGCTATGTGTGACACCGCGGGAGCGACGAACATCTCCTTACCTGCGTCCACCGGCAATGCGGAAGGAAGGAGGTGGGCAGGATGTTACGTCCCGCTCATCTCCGCTCCTCCGCTTCTATTGGCCGGCCACTTAGTGACGCCACAGTGACATCTCTATGATGCCGAACGCACCTCCCCCTTGAGGGAGGGATTGTTCGGCGGTCACAGCGACGCCACTGACCAGGTATGTGTGTGTGACGCTGCCGTAGTGATAATGTTCACTACGGCAGCGATCACCAAATGTCACACATACGACGGGGGAGGGTGCTATCTCGCTCGACATCGGTAGCGATGTCGCAGCGTGTAAAGTACCCCTTACACCCCTAACCTAACCCACCAGGAAACCCAACAATATTCAACTATGCAGTGTGGTGCCACGGTGATTAACCCTTACACCCCCAGTTGCATACAGCTAGCTGTATACAGATCAGGGGAGCTGTGTACCCTTGGAGGAGAGCTGTATACCCTTGGGGGAAAGCTGTAGACCAGGGAGGTGAGCTGTTTACAATTGGGAGGGAAGAGAGCTGTATACCCTTGGGGAGAGCTGTATACCCTTGGGGAGGAGAGCTGTACACCCTTGGGGAGGAGAGCTGTACACCCTTGCGGGGAGGGGAGCTATATACCCTTGAAGGGAGGACAGCTGTAATCCTTTGGGGAGCTATATACCAGGGAGGTTAGCTGTATACCCTTGGGGGGGAGGAGAGCTGTATACCCTTGGGGGGAGGAGAGCTGTATCCCCTTGGAGAGAAGAGTTGTATATCCTTGGGGAGGAGAGCTGTATGCCCTTGTGGAGGAGAGCTGTATACCCTTAGGGGTGAGGGGAGCTGTATACCCTTGGATGGAAAGCTGTATACCCTTGAGGGGGAGGGGAGCTATATAACCTTAGGGGGAGGGGAGCTGTATACCCTTGGGGGAAGAGAGCTGTATACCCTTGGGGGGGAAAGCTCTATACCCTTAGGGGGAAGGACAGCTCTGTATACCATTGGAGGGGAGGACAGCTGTATACCTTTGAAGAGGAGATATATACCAGGGAGGTGAGCTGTATACCCTTGGTGGGAGAGCTGTATACCCTTGAGGGGACAGCTGTATACCTTTGGGGGGGAGCTATATACCAGGGAGGTGAGCTGTAAACCTTTTTGGGGAGAAGAGCTGTATACTCTTAGGGGAAAACTGTATACCGTTCGGGGGAGAGCTGTATACCCACAGCAGAGTCCTGCATACACTGGGGAGCTGATCATAACGGGCGTGCCGATCGTTAGCTGGTGAGAAACAGCTAGTATATACATATGGTGCGTGGTGGGACTATGGAATGTTCAAGGGATGGAGGCAGAACTGGGCGTAGGCGGAGCTGGGGCAGAGCCTGGGTGGAGTTTCAAGGGGGCCCAAAAATGTTAAAAAGCTCAAAAATATTTCCAAATATCAAATTTTATTACAAATATTAAAACAAGTGCAAAACACACACATAATAGTCACACTATCAAAGGTGCAATTCCCAGAACAAGATATTCATGTATTTAGATATGACCTCAAAATAGACCATATAAGGTTATAAAATTGCCCTCCATCTGCCCCTGGATACCAGGAGCAAAATGCAGAGAATAACCAGCAGGTCTATAATAAACCAATACACATATAGCCTACGGCTGATTAGATAAGGTTACACAGGGTAAGAAATACATAGAAAATCTTCCATGCAGTACTAGCTTGAAATGGAAAAAAGAAGAAAGTCCTTCACAAAAGCATATTCCACAGTAAGGGGACAGATATTTGTAGTACTGATGATGAAGGGATGTAATATTTGGTCAGTCCTCTGTGTAACATAACCGCCGTGGCTCGTGGATGGTAAACTTTGAAATTTCACCTCGACGCATTTCACCGCATTAACGGTTCATCAGGAGGCTAGGAAAACAAATATGATCCATCAGAGACCCCAACACATACACATGGATAACATAAATATACAGTAATAGTGTGATACAAAATACAACAGACAGTTCACAGTACTTGCCCTGATTAGAAGATGAATAATGATAGAGTATCAGATCTGCAGTTCCATGGTGCACCAATCCTAGATACTTACTGCAGCGGTACAGACGATCCCGGAGCAATACCACCTTCAGCAGAAAAGGAGGCACCATGGAAGCGCATGTCCAGATGGATTTTAAATACCCCCACAATAGAGCCCAAACATGTTGCCAGTATGGGGCCCTAAAATTCCATATGGCAGCCCTGGCGGCCAAGCTCCCGCCCCCAGTGAACGTCCGGTGCAAGTGTGGAAAGCGCAGCTGCCGGCCCTGCACTGCGGTCCCCAGAACTTGGCCAGGGGCTGCAGAATACATCACTGCCCCCTGCAGATAGCGAGTTGGCCCCCCTGGCGGCACTTGCCCGGGTGCTGAAGATGTAATTTTTCATTTTTTATTCCACTTTGCACTAATTTGTGGGAAGTATCTGAAATAGATTGAGGGTGCAGTTTTCAAAGTAGTATCACTTTTGTGGCTTTCTAAGTCACTTTAAACCTATCTATGACTATCTGCGATAAGATCATAGAAACTCAAAGTTTAAAAATATCTAATTTTTCCAAATTTTCACCAAATTTTCAAAAATTTTATAAATTTGACCTAAATTTACAACTATCAAAGTATAATGGGTATTGGAAAAAAACAATCTTAGAATCAGTGGAATATGTAGAAGAATAGCAGAGTCATCACCCAATAAAGTGACACTGGTCAGAATTGAAAAAGGAGATTGGTCATTAAGGCTAAAAGTGTCTCGGCCCTTAAAGAGGTTTAGGGATGATCATAATAATATGTCAGTCATATGTGAAGCAATTTCATAACAGATCATGGCTGATCAGTCTTCTGTATCATGTATAATCATAAATGTCCACTATAAAGAGTCCAGCAGCTGATTTCTCTGATATACGCCGGCACATTCCAGGAAGCAGTCATTATTAAACAGTCAGTGTCCTTTAAACAGTAACAGTATTTTATTTTTAAATTTCATTTTTTTCATAAATAAATGTTGTTTTCCATGTGAAAATAAAAAAACCTTGTAAAATATCTTATTAAACTAACACAAAGTAAAATGAGCTATGAACAAAATCAATCTGAGAATTCCTGGGATATGTAGAAGCATTTCAGAGTTATCACCATCTAAAGTGACCGTGGTCAGAATTTTAAAAACGAGACATTGGTCATTAAAGAGGTTTTCCCACAAACAAAGTGAATATTAAAGTTGATTTTAATCAATAGATCTTGGAATAATAATTTCCACAATTGGATGTTTAAAAAAAATGTTCCTGTGCTGAGATAATCTTATATATGTGTCCCTGCTATGTACTGTGTAATGGCCGTGTCTGACTGTACAGGGACATGGTCTGATCATACCACATCTCCTGGGCAGGGGGGGACACAAAAGAGAGTTTACAGATAGCACAGCACGGGGACACAGCTCATTCTTTGTCAGGTAAAACATTTCCCTGCCTATTTGTTTTCAAAAACAATATTTTACCTCAAAAGGAATAATTAAGCTTGGGTCGTGCCCTCTGTTGGTAACACTGTGATCATGTGTAAAGTGGTGCGGAGCAGTGGTCGCGGGCGAGGGATTGACTCCAGATGCCCCAGCACGCTACATGAAAGACATGGCCCTTGCTGGGTATCTGAACTTGTAAGGTAAGGGCACTACACCCGTGCAGACCACATGTTACCGCTGATGTCATCTGGCCAGGACTGGATAACGACTTGTGTCCACAAGAAGACCACCAGCTCACTGTAAACAACAGTTCATCTTTATCAACAACTTTATACATGAGATAGCAGACACATATCATACCGCATGATTCAAGTGTACAGAGCATATTCGGACACATTCTCAGTTCTTGGTGGTTGCTTCCGATCTTACTGGTCCTGTGAGTCCCAGCAAAACCCAGCCTATGTCCCATTTGGGATGCCCCTGATTAACCCCCTGGTATTGAAGAAGGGAGGAGAAACGCGCCAGGCGTGATGCGGTAAACCTACGTTTCTGCCATTGGGCATATATGCATCCATTCATGAATTGTATAACAATTGGGCATGTTACAATATTGGCTATCTGATAATTACACGTATACAGTTTCATTCATTAAATTTATAAATATTGGGCATTGCTAATATGTGCTATTTTGCATGTGGTATAATGTCACAAATGTGGCCATTAAACATGTGACAAAACAATTTGGATGCAGTTTTGAGCGTGATGTTACAGGACTAAATTTCTGCCATTGGGCACTTATTCATCCATTCATATATTGAACTACATTTGGATATGTTGCAATCTTGACTATTTGATATATGTCATAAATTATCCACTATTGAACGTATACGCTTTGGTTTATGAATATTGGGCATGTTACCAATGTGTGCCATTGAACATGTGGCATTATGTCACTAATGTGTGCTATTTGATATGTTAATTTGGATGCAGTTTATTCTGGATCTACAATTTTTGCATATGCACTATTGATACACGGTGAGTCAATCTAAGGTATATAACATGGCTACCGCTAGTAGTGTCCCTTGGTTTGGAGCAATCTAAGTTCCATTCAAATATTAAATATTGATTTAGTCACTGATAGTACTAAGTTAATAATCCCGCTGTCTGTATTACACCTGTGACCTGTTCGGGCAAAAGAATTTTGCATAGTATCCACTAGGGGGCAAGACATTAATGCACATACCCTCATTTTATCAGTGGAATCCTTCAGTATACAGTGGCGGTCTGTTATACACTCCATCACCTGTTTGTATATAATGCCTGAAGGCTCGCCCCTCTGCATTATATCTGTTGGGGATTAGTATTTTGAGCAGCTGGTTCCATCTACATCAGTAAAATCATTGGAGATATAGTGTAGTCTATGTATTGTTTGTCAATCACATGTGTTTTTTGTAGGCCCTTCAGTCAGTATAGCAGCACCTACTAGTTGCTGAGTGTAGGGTTTTGGTGAGGGTAAACCAGTTTTTCAGCGGGGGCGCCATCTCATTAATTTAGGGTGCCAACCTCCGCGGCTAGGTAGGGATAGCCTAGGGATAGCCTGATTCTAATTTTATACTTATAGTGTGATTTCTTTGACCTTTGTTGTTTTCACTTTGGTGTTTTTTATTATGATTAATAATAAAGTATACATTTTAAAGAGAATTTCAGTAGTTTTTTGGGGGGTTTTGCCACTATGGCCAGAGTAGAGGCTTGTGCTCTCAGATGCTTCTGTATCCAGTCCGTCCCCACCATTTCCCTTTGAGGCTTGGTACCTTACTGTTAAGCGGGCTTTACACGCTACAATATATTTAACGATGTGTCGGCGGGGTCACGTCGTAAGTGACGCACATCCGGCATCGTTAGTGATATTGTAGTGTGTGAAACCTACGTGCGATTGTGATTGAACGAATAAACGTTGATCGCATACCCGTCATTCAAAACCTAAAAATTGAACGTCGGGTTGTTCAATGTTCCCGAGGCAACACACATCGCAGTGTGTGACACCCCGGGAACGATGAACTGCAGCTTACCTGCGTCCTGCGGCTCCCGTCGGCGATGCGGAAGGAAGGAGGTGGGCGGGATGTTTACGTCCCGCTCATCTACGCCCCTCCGCTTCTATTGGCCGGCTGCCGTGTGACGTCGCTGTGACGCCGAACGTCCCTGCCACTCCAGGAAATGGATGTTCGCCGCCCACATCGAGGTCGTATGGTAGGTAAGTACGTGTGACACGGACAACAAATTGAACGTGCCACACACACGATGGGGGCGTGTCACATCGCATATGATATCGTATGCTTAATTGTAAGGTGTAAAGCAGGCTTTAGAGTCCCGCTCCACTGGACCCTTCTGCCTGGGACCACGTAGTTAGAAGGCCAGTTTCTAGCCTCAGCATTGTCGCTGAAGCACTGCTCTGTACAGTACAAGTAATCGGAGTATCGCAGGTTCAAGTCCCCTCATGAGGCTAATAAAAACAATAGAGTGTAATAG
Source organism: Anomaloglossus baeobatrachus (assembly GCF_048569485.1). Classification (NCBI taxonomy): domain Eukaryota; kingdom Metazoa; phylum Chordata; class Amphibia; order Anura; family Aromobatidae; genus Anomaloglossus; species Anomaloglossus baeobatrachus. The sequence continues at coordinate 216,815,268 of NC_134358.1, read as the reverse complement.
TAGGGTAAAAACAAAATTTTTAAAACTCTGACAAAAAAAAAAATGCAAAAGTTCAAATCACCCCCTTTTGCTCCACTGAAAACAAAACATTTAAAAAATACACGCATTTGGTATTGCTGAGCTTAGAAATGCCTGATCTATGAAAATATAAAATAAATTAATCTGTTCGGTAAGGGGCATAATGAGAAAAAAAATAAAAATGACCTAATTATGTTTTTTTCGATCGCGGGAATAAAATGCAATAAGACGATCAAAACATGGTATGCACCCAAAAATGATATCATTAAAAATATCAGCTCAGGACTCACATAATAAGCCATGATGTAGCCACATATACTGAAAAATGTCAGTGTTACAGGTCTGGGAAAATGGCGACAAAAGCACAATTCTTTATTTCACAAATTTCAGATTTTTTTGCCACTTAAATAAAAAAAAACTATACATTATTGGTATCTACAAACTCATACTGACCTAATGAATCATACTGCCAGTTCAGTTTTACTATATAGGGAACATGGTAAATAAAAAAAATTTAAAAAACATTGTAAAATTGCCCTTTTTTTCTCAATTTCACCACACTTTGATTTTTTTTCCCCATTTTCTAGTACACTATGTGGCCGAATTAATGCGTCATTCAAAAGTACAACTTAACAAACAAAATACAAAACCTCTGGCTTTTGGAAGAAAGGGAGGAAAAAAATGAAATGAAAAAAGCAAAATCGCTGGGTGTTGATGCGGTTAAACGTGCTGAAATATGCTTCTTGTTTAGCAATGGAGTCGTGCTTGTTGAGCGTGCATACAGGACATGGGGGTCGAGTGCATTATTTATTGTGTTCTTTGAAACAATTGTACCTGCTGATTCCAGATCTTTCTATAACTCTCCACAAGTGGTCATTGGCTCTTGGACAATTCATCTGATAACCCTTTCTACTCCTCTGTCTAAAATCTTGCGAGGAGCACCTGGTTGTGGCCGGTTTATGGTAAAATGATGTGCTTTCCACCTCTGTATTATTGCCCCAACAGTGCTCACTGGAACATTCAGTAGTTTAGAAATTCTTCTGTACCAAAGCCATCAATATGTTTTGCACCAATAAGGTCGCAAAAGTATTGAGACAGCTCACTGGTTTTACCCATCAGAAGATGTTTCTTTGTGACACCTTGGTAATGAGACACCTTTTTATAGGCCATCAGTTCAACTAGCTGATATTATTTTTCATTAAGTGACAGGATTGATTTCTAATTACTGATTGATTTCAGGTGGTCATGACTTTCTGTGTCTTTTTGGACCTCTCTTTCTTCATGTCTTCAATACTTATTCCCTGTGTCATTTATCATTATTACAGATAACTTAATTTATGATTTGATATCTTTGCCTGTGTGGATTGGATCTGTCCTCACATCCTCCATACAACCAATAGCACGTAAGTGCACTTAAAAGGTTATTGTCTGATGATTGGATCATTCAACTTTATGTGAAATTCATTATTTATCATATTGATGGCCGCACCAGGCACTACAAGCACTTTTTACCTTTTTGTGTCCCCCTGTTTCCCCATAAATTTTAAGCTTGCGAGCAGAGCCCTTATATCTACTATTGCTGCTGAGCTATGTGCTACTTTGTTCTGTTTTTGTCTGTAAAAGCCCCCACTTAATTGTAAAGTGCTGCGAAATATGTTGGCACTATAAAATAAACGTAATTAGCATTAGTATTATTATTATTATTATTGGATGAGTTGTTACCAACATCTGGTGAGAAATTCATGTCAATATTGAACTACTGAAAATATATTTGCGTAAAAAATTGACATGTTCAATACCTATCTCACCTAATATATATATATATATATATATATATATAGATATATATATATGATATATATATATATATATATATATATATATATATATCTACACACACAGTACAGATCAAAAGTTTGGACACACATTGTCATTCAAAGAGTTTTCTTTATTTTCATGACTCTAAAAATTGTAGATTTACATTGAAGGCATCAAATCTATGAATTAAAACATGTGGAATAAAATACTTAAAAAAGTGTGAAGCAACTGAAAATATGTCTTATATTCTAGGTTCTTCAAAGTAGCCACCTTTTGCTTTGCTTACTGCTTTGCACACTCTTGGCATTCCCTTGATGAGCTTCAAGAGGTAGTCACTGGAAATGGTCTTCCAACAGTCTTGAAGGAGTTCCCAGAGATGCTTAGCACTTGTTCGCCCTTTTGCCTTCACTCTGCGGTCCAGCTCACCCCAAACCATCTCGATTGGGTTCAGGTCTGGTGACTGTGGAGGCCAGGTCATCTGGCGTTAGCACCCCATCACTCTCCTTCTTAGTCAAATAGCCCTTACACAGCCTGGAGGTGTGTTTGGGGTCATTGTCCTGTTGAGAAATAAATGATGGTCCAACTAAACGCAACATGGATGGAATAGCATGCTGCTGCAAGATGCTGAGGTAGCCATGCTGGTTTAGTCTGCCTTCAATTTTGAATAAATCCCCAACAGTGTCACCAGCAAAACACCCCCACACCATCACACCTCCTCCTCCATCCTTCACGGTGGGAACCAGGCATGTAGAGTCCATCCATTCACCTTTTCTACAAAGACACGGTGGTTGGATCCAAAGATCTCAAATTTGGACTCATCAGACCAAAGCACAGATTTCCACTGGTCTAATGTCCCTTCCTTGTGTTCTTCAGCCCAAATAAGTCTCTTCTGCTTGTTGCCTGTCTTATGTACACATACGTATTTACACAAAACAGTATATATATATATATATATATATATATATATATAAAATTATACTGTATATAGTATGCTTTTTGCCATGGCAGGATAACCATTATTGCAGAAAGAGACAGACAGACATAGGCACAGACAGAGTAAAGGGTGCTTTACACGCTGCGACACCGCTAACGATATATCGTCGGGGTCATGGTGGTTGTGATGCACATCCGCCGCAGCTAGCGAGCGTGTTACAGCTAGGAGCGACGAGCAACGATCGGGAAAACGGCAAAAATCATTGATCGTTGCCACATCGCTCCTTTTCCAAATGTCGTTGCTGTTGCATGCCGCTGGTTGTTCCTCGTTCCTGCAGCATCACACATCGGGCGGCACGGTGGCTCAGTAGTTAGCACTGCAGGATTGCAGCGCTGGGGTCCTGGGTTGAAATCTCACCAAGGACACCATCTGCAAGGAGTTTGTATGTTCTCCCCGTATTTGCGTGGGTTTCCTCCGGGTACTCCGGTCTCCTCCCACACTCCAAAGACATACAGATAGGGACTTTAGATTGTGAGCCCCAATGGGGACAGTGTTTCTGATGTATGTAAAGTGCTGCGGAATATGTTAGCGCTATATAAAAATAAAGATTTGATTTTTTTATTTGATCGCTGTGTGTGATACTGCAGGAACGACGACCATCTTCTTACCTGCGTCCACCGGCAATGAGGAAGGAAGGAGGTGGGCGGCATGTTCCAGCCGCTCATCTCTGCCCTCCTCTGCTATTGGGGGGCCGCTTAGTGACGCCGCTGTGACGTTGCTGTGACGCCAAACGCACCTCCCCCTTGAAGGAGGGATTGTTCGGCAGTCACAGCGACGTCGCTGACCAGGTATGTGCGTGTGACGCTGCCGTAGCGATAATGTTTGCTACGGCAGTGATCACCACATGTCGCACGTACGACGGGGCGGGTGCTATCGCGCACAACATCGCTAGCAATCGCTAGCAATGTTGCAGCGTGTAAAGCACCCTTAAGAAGCAGACTGGGAAAGAGACAGACAGCAAACAGGACAGACAGACAGGGAAAGAGACAGAGATAGAGAGACAGTCAAAGAGACAGACAGAGGCAGACAGACAGCAAAAGAGACAAGGAAAGAGACAAAGAGACAGAGATAGACAGACAGGGAAAGAGACAGAGAGAGAGACAGACAGTCAAAGAGACAGAGGTAGAGAGCCACAGACAGGGGAAGAGACAGGCAGACAGGCAAAGAGACAGACAGGGAAAGAGACAGGTAAAGATACAGAGACAGATGGGGAAAGAGACAGACGAGGAAAGAGGCAGAAGGGGAAAGAGACAGACGGGGAAAGAGACAGACGGGGAAAGAAACAGACGGAGAACGAGACAGACAGGGAACGAGACAGACAGGGAACGAGACAGACAGGGAACGAGACAGACGGAACGAGACAGACAGGGAACGAGACAGACAGGGAACGAGACAGAAGGGGAAAGAGACAGACGGGGAAAGAGACAGACAGAGAGACAGACACACAGAGACAGACAGGTAAAGAGAGAGACAGAGAGACAGACACAGAGATAGACAGACAGAGACAGACATGCAGAGACAGACAGGGACAGACATGCAGAGACAGACAGACAGAGACAAACAGACAGAGACTGGGAGAGAGACAGAGACACAGTTACTATCCTGGGCAATGCCTGGGTACTACAGCTAGTATAGAATCCAAAAAATGGAGCAGCACCTTAAATGGTTTGGTGCAAATCCCTCTTAAACTAGTCTCACCCAGTTCCAGTAATCCAGAATAAAATGGAGGCAGCACTCAGCAATAAAGTGAAAAAATAACCTTTATTGGCCCATAGGATACAGCAACATTTCAGTCACAAAGTGACCTTTGTCAAGCAGTATAACATAATGCACTTTAGGGAGGGTTTATACACTCCTGCTAATTACATATCTCATTAGCAAATTTATTTTTAAATCCATATATATATATATATATATATATATATATATATATATATATATATAAGCATTCACAGAAAAAATACAAATTCATAAACAGCTAGATTTCCATAATTTGCACTCCAGCACTACATATGTGGTCAGTAATATCTCGTACATATCATATACATGCAACACTACTGTAAATAAGTAATAACAATCACCTGTTGGCAATTATTAGCCCTATGACTCACCCCCTTTCAAGTTTTAAACCACGCACCCCGGCGTTCTGCATGCTTCAATGTGTATGTCCCTTTTCCATGCACACTTCTGTTTGCTCTCGGTTTGCCTTTTCCACTCGCACATGTGCAGAAGCAGCTCAGCCGCCATATTTGGACTCCCAGTCCACCCATTGCGAATGCGTTTTGGGAATATCAGGTACCCGAAGCTCGTGCTGCTCATACATTCCTTTGCACCCTTAAAGGTTGATTTCTGAGATACACTGTCACCAATGCATAAGGCTTAGCGATCCCTTTACCCCCTAGGCCATATCCAGAGATTCATAATGTGTTTGCCTCCATTTCAGAAGACGAAAGTGCATCTTTACAGACTGCTTACTTCCATATTCCAAGGATTGTTACCATCACAGAGGTAGTCAACGGGATTTCTCTTGCCCTTTAAGCAATGCAGACAGTAATATCACCTCTCCCTTATTTATGGAGTCTGAGCAGCACGCAATGCATAACCATCATCCCAATGCAAACAATACATGATACCAAATCATAATTTTTAAGGCAGATGAGTCATTATTCCGTGCAAAAAATGTTTCAGTGCGAGTGATTCTGTAAAAGAAAAAATAATATTTTACTCTCATAACCTCGAATGCATATAGTAAAAGAAACTTTCAAGACTCCATTATAGAAAAAATGCATTAAAAACATACTCCATATCAGACACAGGATTTTGTTCTTCAAAGAAACAGGTTCAAAACAAATTACTCATTCTAAATTCTACATTCAACCCATTTGGTTTCAATGTTTTTAATTTATATATCCATTGCATTTCCAATTTTATTTTAAATTTTTCCTCTATCCCCTCCTCTTCTTGTTGGTGGGACATGGTCTATTATTGTGCATTTAAGATCTTTTTCAGTATGCTTTTGTGCCGCAAAATGTTTGGACACTGGTAAGTCCATTCTTTTTTTACGTATAGTCAGTCTATGATTATTAAGTCTCATCTTAAACTCTGTAGTTGTCTCTCACACAGCAAATTTTACAGGGACACTCCAGCAGATAAATTACAAACTCAGTCTCACATGTTATAAAGTGTCTAATATGGAATTCTTTATTACTAATTGGATGCCTAAAAACATTTCCTTTTAGTATATGGCTGCAATTTACACATGACAGACATGGAAAACATCCCGTCCTCTTTATACCTGTAACAGTTGTTTGGATAACTTTTTTCATCGAACCTACATCTGCATTAACCAACATGTTTCTAATATTCCAGTTTTTTCAGTAGGCGAATAGAGGAGGGTTCTTAAAATCTTCCACTTGTGATAAGCTTCTATGGAACATACCCCAATGTTTCCGTATAATATTTTCTATAATTTTACTTTCTTCGCCAAACCTCATAACTATTGGGATGCTATGCTTTTCAGTATGTTTCTTGGGTTCATAATTTTCTGATCTAATTCTTTGTTTCTGTAGAAGTCTCTTCGAGTAACCCCTTTCCATAAATTTCCCCACAAGTCTATTCATTGCCATTTCCGCCCTATCTTTATCACTCTCAATCCTTTTTAATCTGAGCATTTGCCCCATGGGGGATGGCTTTAATAAGACTCCTAGGGTGGCTTTAATAAGACTCCTAGGGTGATGGCTATTAAAATGCAGGAGTTTATTCCTATCTGTAGGCTTGCTATAGAGGGATGTCATCAGTTTATTTCCCAACTTTGTAACCTGCACATCCAAAAAATTGTATCTGTGTATCTGAACTGACTAATGTGAACTTGATAGTCTCATACCCCAGGTTTAGGTATCTATGAAACTCATTCAACTCTTCATTTGTGCCCATCCAGATTACAAACGTATCATCAATGTATCTCCACTACTTACAAACCTTTGTAAAGTGATGGAATACATAAATCTCCTTTTCTTCCAGAATCGACATTACAATATTTTCATATGCGAGCTACATATGCCCGCCGATCGCGATGCTGCGTTTTTCCAAATAAAATTCGTCCCCAAATAAAAAATAAATTTGCCTTAACAGGATGTCAAGTAGATTAATGACTAGTTCTTTACAGGCTTCTGACAGCTCTATTTCCTAAAATCTCAATTTCACACATTGTAGTCCAATATCATAATCAATTGAGGTATACAATGATACAACATCAAATGATGCAACAACACATGTATCTACAACAGTATCAATTTCACGGAGTTTACTCAAAAAATCCCTGTGTCCTTGATGTAGGACTTCACTTTACAAGCCAATGGATTAAGTATTTTATCTAGAAAAATCCCAATCTGACTGAAGACTGATTCTACTCCTGATACTTTTGGTCTCCCTGGTGGTCTCTCTAAAGCCTTATATATTTTTGGTAGAATGTAAAATAGTGGTGTTAGCGGATTTTTTACAAATAAGTGTTCCAAGTGTTCCATTAATTCTTGATCCATTATCCCCCCTTGTACTGCTTCTTCCAAAACCATTTTTAGTTTTCTCTGGATTTCAAACTTAGGGTCTGAGTTCAACTTCCTATACACATTCTCATCTAACAATTATCGCTTCACTTCTGACAAATCATCTCTGTTCATTAACACTACCTCTCCCCCTTTATTCGCTGGTTTTACAATTATATTTTTATCTTGTGAAATTTCTATCAGGGTTCTATATTCCTCATTAGTTAGGTTAAGTCTAGTTAATTTTTTTCTCCCTTCACCTTTGAGTTTTTCTATCTCTTTTCTAAAAAACGTGTAGAGCTCTAGTTCTAACTCGAACCAGTCCATATGCTGATTAATACTATATGACAATCCCTTATTAAGTACTAAAGTCTGTATGGGAGTAAGTACCTTAGATGAAAGATTTACTACTAGGCTTTTTCCTTCGCTTTTCTCTGTGGCATCACCAGGGGGTGAGTCATAGGGCTAATGTAATTCCTGCCTGGATCCACAGACTCAGACGGCTGTAATGGACAGGCTAGAGGGAAGCCACTCACCAAGCAGGACCGCTAGAACACTGAAACCCTTTAACCCCTTGTGACGACATGGACTATCAGTGCCTAGCAGGGGTTAACTTTCCTAAAATTCAGCCAGACATGACAACAGTTTGTTTATAGATAGGGGATAATCCCTCATTGTTCTACAAGACTCTTGGTAGTTTAGTTTTGAAGTTTTGTTGACTCATGTAATCGTTTTGGCCACTGAAGGCCAGATACCCATTGTATTGCGATGTGTTTGCTGGATGTGATTTAACTTAGTTGTCTCTTCCTCGTCTCTGCCATAGACCATTTTTACTGGGATATTCTGTACACAGATTGAAATCTAGCCAATAAGAGCCCAATCTTATCCACCAATCGTGAAGACCCCAATGGTCTGAATGGAGAGCTCAGGGGTATAAGAAGGAGGAATGTCCATTGCCCAGGGAGACTCTTGCTACATGCTACCAATCTAGGATCTGCGGGTTCGATTGGCAAGCTGAACCTGGATTATAATACTATATGGACCTCAGCATCGAATGCAAATATTCGGCTGAGCTATCAAGGACTACCTAAGGAAGGAATCCAGCTTGGGACAATACAGTCACTGGACTACAGACTTTGCAGACCTCATCCAGCTTCCTAAATCTGGCGTTATTCCATTCTCGGTGGGTGCCCGCTGAAAGCGGGGTGCTGCTGGATTGGAGTAGGTAGCCCTGGAAGCTCTGAGGCACGGACATTCTAAATCCCTGGTGAGCCAGTGGAAGGGTGAGACTCTGTTGCCTGTTACATTTGCGTGTTTTGCTGGTTATGTGCTGTTAATTGTGTGGAGATCCAATAAAGTCTTAATATTGTGATTCCCTCATCCTGTGTTGTCTGAGTAGTGTTCCGCCCATGGTTAAGGAGGTCGGGCGTTCAGTTGGGATGAGACCTGGGCCATGCTGTCTTTCTAAAGGCAGCCGGGCCAGCGGATGAGAGCACCCACTGACCCCTGTGTCTCCACAATTGGAGGCAGCAGTGGGATACTACTCAGCCTGGTTTATCCAGGGGAGCTGCAGAGGGCTGGTGTTCGCGGACACCGTCCAGGGCTCAACAACCAGGGAGGCACATAAGCATACCCAGCAGGCCATAGGGGAGGCATTCAGGTTTCAGACGCTGCCATGTCCAACCCCACCAACTCAGCCATGGGACAAGGACCAGAGAGGTGTTACGACCGCACCAGTAAATGGATGCTACAGGATCTGTGCCAGATGCGAAAGATTGAATACAGGAACACTGACACTCGGTCGGACTTGATCCAGAAATTGGTCCATTGGGATGCCCAGAATGATGCAGAGGATGATGAGGACACCGCTGATGTGGTACCAGAGGATGTAAACTGTGTGTCTCATCCTAGTTCCAGTGACAGTCTGGAAACAAACCAGGCTCACGCAGACCGAGTCAGGGAATTGTTGGCTGCATTGGGGCCTGAAGCGTCAAGAGAAGAGAGGGCTGGAGCTCTGCAATTCGTGTTGGGAGTTCCAATTTCCTTACCATCAGCACCTACCTCCAGGATAGACCACTACCAAGGAAGTCTTCTTCGCTACAGGGACGTGCCAGTGTTTAATGATTCCAGCACTGAGATAGATGAACACTTGCAAAACTTTGAGGTGCTGATGCGTATGTACCAGGTGCCCAGAGATGAGTGGTCCATATACCTGTGGACAAGCTTGCCGGTCCGGGCCCAGGAGGCTGTCGATCACTTGAGCCTCATGACTGCCTGGACTACGGAATTATTAAGGACACTTTGTTGTCCCTTTTTACTATAACACCAGAGAGACATCGCACTAAGTTCCGGACTATGTTGCGCCAGGGTGTCTCGTACGTCGAATTTGGCAGTCAACTCCGACGACACTGTAATCGCTGGCTCGATGGTCGGGCTGCCCACTCCTCTGCTACCCTCCGGGATGTGATAGTGCTTGAACAGCTGCTGGAAAAGATGGACCCGAAAATCCGAGAATGGGTTGCTGACAGGAAGCCCAACACCCCAGAGCAAGCAGCGCGATTGGCTGGCGAAGTTACAGCCAACCGACCCAGCTGGAGGCCCAATAGGCCCACCGATCCCAGGAGGTCCCTCAACCATGGTTTCCAGTGACCTCCAGACTCCCATGCTGGACTAACTCATTACTCCACAGAAGCCCCAACAAGAGAAAGGTTCACCAACAGGGCCGGTGACTTGTCTAACTGACGGCGCTGTTATACGTGTGGGTGCCTTGGACACATGGCCAAAGAGTGTCTTCAAAGTTAGGGCCCCATGCCTGGAGCCTGTCTGCCAGTCCAACCAGTTATATGTCAAGATGAACCAACGAGACCTGAGGAATGCTACTCCCGAGAAACACCAATAGCTGAGGAAGTGGTTTACCCAATCCACACTCTATGACAGGCGGGACACCGTAAGCCAGCCAACCTCCATCACCACATCCAGACGGTCAAGGTTGGTGATATACAGGCTCAGGGACTTTGAGACACTGGATCTTCCATCACCCTGGTCAGCCCAGATATTGTTCCCACTGAACATCATTTACCTGGCCACCAAGTGACCATCTCCCTTGCTGGGGGCCGCTTGAACATCCCTCTGGTACGAGTGCAGTTGGACTGGGGAACTGACCAAGGAGAGGTTAAAGTGGGGCTCATGGACAACCTCCCCACCCCTGTTATTTTGGGAAATGACCTAGGACAAGGACTATCCAGCCAGTTTGTCACTGCCATCACCCGCAGCCAAGCCAAACACCATCCTGGTGCAGGTCATTCTACCAACCCTTCCGAGGAGAACCCTCCTCCTCAATCTTCAGCCTCCTCCTTGGAGCCATGACATGTGAGTACATCAGTCCCAACTGTGGCCATTGACTTGGGGGAGATAGATCATAAGGAATTCAGGGAAACCCAACTGACAGACCCCACCCTAGAGCTTATCCGTACTGCGGCCGCCCAACCTGGGGGAGGAAATCAGGGGGAGGTGTATAGATGGGAAAAAGGCCTCTTATATCTGGAAAAGCCTGCATCCTGCCTAGAAAAACCCTGGACCCATGTACATCAGCTTGTGGTACCCCAGCCATAGCGACCCCAACTATTGCGTTTAGCTCATGATGATCCTGCGGCTGGGCACATGGGGGCCAAAAAGATAGGGCCCGCCTGTTGCACAGTTTTTTCTGGCCAAAGGTCACTCAAGAAGTGCAAAAATACAGAGCCTCTTGCCCAGTGTGTCAATGTATGGGGGAAGCCCCTTGTCATACCCCACTCCAACCCATACCCTTGATAAGAGTACCCTCCTCCTCAATCTTCAGCCTCCTCCTCAGAGTCATCAAATGGCAAGAACCATGGAAACGCGGATGGGCTTTCTCAACAGGTGGAGAAGGATGTTCGGAAGCCTATCCTGTCTGGCTAATATTAAGAAGGGGGAGGAATGTGACGACATGGAGTCTCAGTGCCTAGCATGGGTTAACTTTCTTAAAATTCAGCCAGACATGAAGACAATTTGTTTATAGATAGGTGATAATCCCTCATTGTTCTACAAGACTCTTGGTAGTTTAGTATTGAAGTTTTATTGACTCATGTAATTGTTTTGGCCACTGAAGGCCAGATACCCATTGTATTACGATGTGTTTGCTGGATTCGATTTAACTTAGCTGTCTCTTCCTCGTCTCTGCTATTGACCATTATTACTGGGATATTCTGTACACGGCTTGAAATCTAGCCAATAAGAGCCCAGTCTTATCCACCAATCGTGAAGACCCCAATGGTCTGAATGGAGAGCTCAGGGGTATAAGAAGGAGGACTGTCCATTGCCCAGGGAGACTCTTGCTACATGCTACCAATCTAGGATCTGCGGATCCGATTGGCAAGCTGAACCTGGATTATAATACTACATGGACCTCAGCATCGAATGCAAGGATTCGGCTGAGCTATCAAGGACTACCTAAGGAAGGAATCCAGCTTGGGACAATACAGTCACTGGGCTACAGACTTTGCAGACATCAGCCAGCTTTCTAAATCTGGCGTTATTCCATTCTCGGTGGGTGCCCGCCGAAAGCGGGGTGCTGCTGGATTGGAGTAGGTAGCCCTGGAAGCCCTGAGGCACTAACATTCTAAATCCCTGGTGAGCCAGCGGAAGGGTGAGACTCTGTTGCCTGTTACATTTGCGTGTTTTGCTGGTTATGTGTTATGTGCCGTTAATTGTGTGTAGATCCAATTAAGTCTTAATATTGTGATTCCCTCATCCTGTGTTGTCTGAGTAGTGTTCCACCCACGGTTAAGGAGGTCGGGCATTCAGTTGGGATGAGCCCTGGGCAATGCTGTCTTTCTAAAGGCGGCTGGGTCAGCGGACGAGAGCACCCACTGACCCCTGTGTCTCCACACCCCTATACAGGGATTTGGAATTACACAGGGCCCAAGGTGATCACTACCTGTGGAAGGTTGCAGTCCAAGAGAGTAGTAGTCAGGCAGGGTCAAACCAGGAATTGCGGAACAAGGACAGAATCGTCAGGCACGGACGTAATCAGAAACAAGCAGAGGTCAAATTCGGATCGGGCAGCGAGGTGCAAAAACAACAGGCAGGAGACGTAGTCAGGAAACAAGCAGTAATCAGCACACGAAATCACAGAACAGGACGGAACAGGAACCAGAATTTTCAGAACTATCTCTGGCAGAGGAGGGGCATTAAAAAGGGTGTGGTGTCTTCCCATAGGCTGTAGCTGAATGATGGTACTTCAGCTGGGAGACACCCGCCACCTACAGTCAGCCCGTGGCACTGCAGATCCCAGGAAACCCAGACCAGTGGAAGAGCAGAGCCTGCGCCCACTGGCATCGACTCTTCTCCCATCACCAGCACTATCCGCGGCAGGAACACGGCGATCGGAGTAGAAGTCGATGGAGCGGAATCCGGTGGTGACGTAACAGCTAATATTTGCAAACAGGTGATTGTTGTTACCTATTTACAGTAGCGGTGCATGTATATGATATATACGAGATATTACTGACCACATATGTAGTGCTGGAGTGTAAATTATGGAAATCTAGCTGTTTATGAATTTGTATTTTTTCTGTGAATGCTTAGATATATGGATTTAAAAATAAATTTACTAATGAGATATGTAATTAGCAGGGGTGTATAAACCCTCCCTAAAGTGCAATATGTTATACTGCTTGGCAAAGGTCACTTTGTGACTGAAATGTTGCTGTATCCTATGGGCCAATAAAGGCTATTTTTTCACTTTATTGCTGAGTGCTGCCTTCTTTATTTTGCTATATACAGTGCCTTGCGAAAGTATTTGGCCCCCTTGAATTTTTCAACCTTTTCCCACATTTCAGGCTTCAAACATAAAGCTAAAACATGTAAATGTCATGGTGAAGAATCAACAACAGTTGGGACACAATTGTGAAGTTGAATGGAATTTATGGTTTATTTTAAATATTTTTAGAAAATAAATAACTCAAAAGTGGGGCGTGCAATATTATTCGTCCCCTTTACTTTCAGTGCAGCAAATTCACTCTAAAAGTTCATTGAAGATCTCTGAATGATCCAATGTTGTCCTAAATGACTGATGATAATAAATATAATCCACATGTGTGTAATCTAGTCTCCATATAAATGCACCTGCTCTGTGATAGTCTCAGTGTTCTGTTTAAAGCACAGAGAGCATCATGAAGACCAAGGAACACAACAGGCAGGTCCGTGATACTGTTGTGGAGAAGTTTAAAGCTGGATTTGGTTGCAAAAAGATTTCCAAAACTCTAAACATCCCAAGGAGCACTGTGCCAGTGATCATATTGAAATGGAAGGAGTATCATACCACTGCAAATCTACCAAGACCCGGCTGTCCATCCAAACATTTATGTCAAACAAGGAGAAGACTGATCAGAGATGCAGCCAAGAGGCCCATGATCACTCTGTATGAACTGCAGAGATCTACAGCTGAGGTGGCAGTCTGACCATAGGACAACAATCAGTCGAACACTGCACAAATCTGGCCTTTATGGAAGAGTGGCAAGAAGAAAGCCATTTCTCACAGATATCCATAAAAAGTGTTGTTTAAAGTCTGCCACAAGCCACTTGGGAGACACACCAAACATGTGGAAGAAGGTGCTCTGGTTAGATGAAACCAAAATAATTTTTTTTGGGCACAATGCCAAATTATATGTTTGGCATAAAAGCAACACAGCTCATCACCCTGAACACACCATCCCCACTGTCAATTATGGTGGTGGCAGCATCATGGTTTGGGCCTGCTTTTCTTCAACAGGGACAAGGAAGATGGCTAAAATTGATGGGAAGATGGATGGAGCCAAATACAGGACCATTCTTGAAGAAAAACTGTTGGAGTCTACAAAAGCACTGACACTGGGATGGAGATTTGCCTTTGAACAAGACAATGATCCAAAACATAAAGCAAAATCTACAATGGAATGGTTCACAAATAAACATATCCAGGTGTTAGAATGGCCAAGTTAAAGTCCAGACCTGAATCCAATTGAGAATCTGTTGAAAGAGCTGAAAACTGCTGTTCACAAACGCTCTCCATCCAACCTCACTCAGCTCCAGCTATTTGCAAAGGAAGAATGGGCAAGAATTTCAGTCTCTCGATGTGCAAAACTGATAGACACATACTCCAAGCGACTTGCAGCTGTAATCGCAGCAAACGGTGGCGCTACAAAGTATTAACTTAAATGGGACGAATAATATTGTACGCCCCCCTCTTTAGTGTAATATTTTTTAAAAACGTATAAAATAAGCAATAAATTTCGTTCAACTTCACAATTGTGTCCCACTTGTCTGTGATTCTTCACTATAACATTAAAACTTTTATCCTTATGTTTAAAGCCTGAAATGTGGGAAAAGGTTGAAAAAAATCAAGGGGGTCGAATACTTTCGCAAGGCACTGTGTATATATATATATATATATATATACATTCTGTGTATATATATATATATATATATATATAGATATAGATATGTAGATATATATATATACAGTATATACAGTATATATATATATATATATATATATATATACAGTGCCTTGCGAAAGTATTCGGCCCCTATCTCTATATATATATATATATATATATATATATACACATACTGTGTGTATATATATATATATATATATATATATATATATATATATATATATATATATATATTAGTGTGATGACTATTTTAAAAATTTTGCAAAACAAAAATGAGACCCCTTACATTTGAGGAACGATTGCATTCAAATGATATTAGTATCATTAAATTTGTAAAATAGTCAAAAAAGTTCCCCCTCTTTTTCATTTCAAAATTTTCAAAAAAAACGATTTTTCGCTCAAACAAGCTCCTTTGGAATCAATTCATCCAAGAAAACGAATCCGACTATCAATATTTCAAGCTCAAGCCAGCACTTCGCAATCGCAACCCACACATGATACTGTCTCTGAATCTTTACCCGAGACTCCAAAGCCAACCTCTTTTTCCGCGTCATCTTCTCCTGAACGCACACCGAAATACAAAAGAGCAATCACTACAACAGCGAGTTTACTGGTACTGAAAAACAACATTTGTACACATAAAGCAAATAAAGTGCTTGCAACCATTGCTGAACAAGATCATGATATACCGGTTCCAAGTCAGTCGGGTGTCTGGAGACGAATAATCTGTTAGGGCCAGGTGGACGGGCAGACCCAGGAGGTGGATCCACTGGGCCGAACTCCTTGATGAAGGTAAGGGGTCCGGTAGCTGGAGCACTACGGGTAGCAGGACAGTCCGTGCACAAGAGTAGAATGGAGAAGTCCCTGGGACCACGGAGTCACTGATGGTAGTCCGGGTGACGGAGCTCAGGTTCGGAAGCCGAGATGTTGTCAGGCGGAGTCCGGAACCGATGGAGCGAGAGGACGGGTCACCACAGGGATCAGAGATGGAACGGACTGTCAGGATGGCAGATAGTCAGCGTTCGGGGTTCGGGATTCGGCAGGACCGGATGGCGAGGCAGGATCGGCTCTAGAAGAGAGAGAGGTGAGTATATCACAGGAACACAAGGAGACCTGACTCCTAGCTTGGGAAACACGAAGAACAGGCCCCGCCCACTTGGACACTAACCCCTTTATACCCTATACCTGTGTGCTCAATTTCCTGTCAGTGGATGCTGGCCCTTTAAGAAAGGGTCAATGACCGCGCGCGCGCCCTAATGCGCATGCGCGAGGCCCGGGTGCCAGAAGCCAGATCAGGGAGCGGTGAGGAGGAAGCAGGAGAGCCGGGCTGGGGCTGAGTAGCCGACGGGCGCCGGGAGCGGGGAGGGGACCAGGACGCCTGGGAACCGCAGGCAATGGAGGCTGGAGACCGGGGAGCGGCGGACGCCGGACAGAGGAACCGGGGAGCGACGCAGGGGAGCCGGGGAGCGTGGCAGGTGAGCCGGGGAGCAGAGCAGGGGACCCGGGGAGCGTGACAGTACCCCCCCCACGCCCCCCTCCCCGCAACCGGGACAGGAAGGCACGGATCAGAGGAGTACCCACATTCTCCCGGGGCTCCCAGGACCTATCCTCAGGACCATACCCTGCCCAGTCCACCAGGAAGAACTGTCGGTCCCGTACGGTTTTCATGGCCACGATATCCCTTACCGCATAGATGTCGTCATCGGCAATAGGAGGAGGAGCCGAACTGGCAGCAGCGGAGAAGGGACCAAGGACAACCGGCTTGAGCAGGGAGACATGGAAGGAGTTGGGTATCCTCATCGTGGCCGGGAGCTGCAGCTTGTAGGAGACCTCATTGATCTTGCTGAGGACTTTAAACGGCCCGATGTAGCGAGGTCCCAGCTTGTATGATGGTAGCTTCAATCGGACGTACTTGGAAGCAAGCCAGACGAGATCTCCTGGAGAGAAACACGGGGGATCCAGACGCCTCTTGTCTGCGTGTCTCTTCATCCGCAGGGAAGCACGTCCAAGGGACGCCTTGACAGAGTCCCAAATTGTTGCAAAGTCACGGGCTACAGCATCAGCAGCAGGAACATCCGAGGAAGAGGATACAGGTAATGGGACGGAAGGCTGAAGTCCGTAAACGACATGGAAGGGAGAGCTGGAGGAGGACTCACTGACGTGGTGGTTATGGGAGAATTCAGCCCAAGGAAGAAGCGTGGACCAGTCGTCATGATGGGCGTTGACGTAGTGACGTAAGAAGGAGGTCAAGATCTGATTGACCCGTTCCACTTGGCCGTTCGACTGAGGATGATAGGCTGAAGAAAAGTCCAGAGTCACTCCCAGATGTTTGCAGAGAGCCCTCCAGAAGCGGGAGGTGAACTGAGTTCCTCTGTCGGACACAATGTGTGATGGAAAGCCATGCAAGCGGAAGATGTGTTGTATATAGGCGTCAGCGAGTTCCTCGGCAGAGGGCAGTCCAGCCATAGGGACGAAATGAGCCATTTTAGAGAACCGATCCACCACGACCCATATGACTGTGTGTCCGGAGGACAGTGGCAAGTCCGTAATAAAGTCCATCGCAATGTGTTGCCATGGAACTGAGGGTATAGGCAGAGGCAGAAGACGGCTATATGGCAGGTGTTTGGGCGTCTTGTTCCTGGCACAAGAGGAGCAGGCTGAGACAAAAGAAGCGACATCCGTCCGAAGGGATGGCCACCAGTAATGACGTACAATCGTACTCCATGTTCTCTTCTGACCTGCATGACCGGCTATTTTCGAGGCATGGCCCCAGTGTAACACTTTTTGCCTGTCAGTCTCAGAGACATAGGTCTTCCCGGGCGGTATCTGGGCCAGGGTGACAGGAGTCACCGGAATGATTTTACTAGGACAGATGATGGGCTGGGATGTCTCCTCCTCCTGCTCCATGGGCATGAATGACCTGGACAAGGCATCTGCACGTACATTCTTGTCCGCGGGTCGGAAATGGAGCTGGAAATCGAATCTGGCAAAGAACAAGGACCACCTGGCTTGCCGTGGGTTCAGTCGCTGAGCAGAACGCAGGTATTCCAGGTTCTTGTGGTCCGTGTAAATAATAACGGGGTACACTGCTCCTTCCAGAAGGTAGCGCCATTCCTCCAGAGCCAGTTTGACTGCCAATAGCTCTCGGTCACCGATGGTGTAGTTGCGTTCAGGCGCTGAGAAGCTCTTGGAGAAGAAACCGCAAGTCACCATCTTCCCGGAGGAGGACTTCTGCATGAGCACTGCTCCGGCTCCCGAGGAGGAGGCATCCACCTCCAAGGTGAACTGTCGGTTTAACTCCGGACGGTGGAGCACAGGGGAGGAGGCAAATGCTCGCTTCAGAGAGCCAAACGCGGCGTCGGCCGCAGGTGACCAGTCCTTTGGATTAGCCCCCTTCTTGGTCAAGGCGGAGAGAGGAGCAGTCAGAGCCGAGAAGTGAGGGATGAACTGGCGGTAATAGTTGGCGAATCCCAGAAAGCGTTGGATTGCCTTTAGTCCAGAAGGAGGAGGCCAGTTGAGAATGGAAGAGACCTTCTTCGGATCCATCTGCAGTCCGGTATCGGAGATGACGTAACCCAGGAAGGGAAGAGAAGACTGCTCGAAGACACACTTCTCGTACTTGGCGTACAGACGATTCTCCCTCAGTCGTCGTAGTACCAGCTGCACGTTCTCTCTGTGGGTCTGGAGGTCCGGAGAAAAGACAAGGATGTCATCAAGATACACCACCACACAGATGTAGAGAAGGTCCCGGAACACGTCGTTCACCAATTCCTGAAAGACTGCTGGTGCGTTACACAGGCCGAAGGGCATCACACAGTATTCATAGTGCCCATCGCGAGTATTGAACGCGGTCTTCCATTCGTCCCCAGAGCGGATGCGGACCAGGTTGTAGGCACCCCAAAGATCCAACTTGGTGAACACACGAGCTCCTCTAAGCCGATCAAACAATTCGGGGATGAGCGTCAGGGGGTACTTGTTTTTCACGGTGATTTGGTTCAATCCCCGGTAGTCTATGCATGGGCGTAGGTCACCTTCTTTCTTCTTAACGAAGAAGAAGCCTGCTCCAGCAGGAGAGGAGGATCTCCGAATGAATCCCCTTGCCAGGCTCTCTGTGATGTAAGTAGACATGGCCCTTGTTTCGGCAGGAGACAGCGGATATATCCGTCCTCGAGGTGGTGTAGTTCCCGGGAGCAGGTCGATGGCACAATCGTAAGGACGATGTGGCGGGAGTACCTCAGATTCCTTTTTGTCAAAGACGTCCGCGAAGGACCAATAGGCCGAGGGCAGTCCCGGTAGGGACTCTGGAACCGGAGGTCGTCGGATGGGTTGTATGGTCTTCAGACAGTTCTCATGGCAAGAAGAGCCCCATCGGGTGATTTCACCAGTGCCCCAGCTGACTGACGGTTCGTGTGTCCGTAACCAGGGGAGTCCCAGCAGGATTTGATGGGACATGTGTGGGAGGATGTAGAGAGCGATGTTCTCGGTGTGCAGGGCACCGATACGCAGTTCGACCGGCCTGGTGATCCACGAGATGGTGTCAGAGAGTAGTCTCCCATCCACAGAGGCAATCACGAGGGGTTTGTCGAGTGGAGTAACAGGCACCTGGTACTTGTCCACCGTGGCCTGCTGGATGAAATTGCCTGCTGCCCCAGAATCGAGGTACGCCTCGGCCGTGAACCGCATCTCTCCCGTTGTCACTTGAACAGTCCACGTAACCGGGTCTGAGAGAGTCCCAGCACCTAGGGTGGCCTCTCCTACCAACCCTAGGCTTTGGAGTTTCCCGGCCTCTCTGGACAGGAGCGTAGAAGGTGTGTGCCCTCTCCGCAGTAGAAGCAGAGGCCCTTGGCGAGCCGCTCTGCTCGGCGTTGTTCAGACTGCCGCACACGGTCGATCTGCATGGGCTCGTGGACGGAGACACCAGATGCCGTTGACTGAAGTACGGCGGGCTTCTGCGGAGGAGAGGAATGCCGTACCGGACGTCTCTCACGGGACACCTCTTTGGATCGCTCCTGAAAGCGAATGTCCACTCGAGTCGCTAGGGTAATCAGGGCATCCAGGGTGGACGGTACGTCACGACCAGCCAGCTCATCTTTAATTCGACCCGAGAGTCCTTCCCAGAAGGCGGCGGTTAAAGCCTCGTTGTTCCACCCGAGTTCCGAAGCCAAGGTGCGAAAACGGATGGCATATTGACCCACCGTCAGAGTCCCCTGACGTAACCGGAGAAGAGATGAGGCAGACGTGGAGGCGCGTCCGGGCTCGTCAAAGGTGCCACGAAATGCCTGCAGGAACTCCTGGATGTTCGTGGTCACAGGGCCCTCCTTCTCCCACAAGGGGTTCATCCACGCCAATGCCTCACCCTCTAGATGGGACATCATGAAGGCGACCTTGGCTTGGTCGGAGGCAAACAAATGCGGCAGCTGCGTGAAATGGAGGGAGCATTGGTTTATGAATCCCCTGCAGGTCTTGGGATCTCCGGCGTACCGGGGTGGTGAGGCCAAACGAAGCCTGGAAGCATCCGAAGAGGCTGCCACGGGAGCTGGAGCCGTGGATTGTCTAGTGGAAGCCCGAGATGCTGAAGATGTAACCGACGCTTGTAGCGTTTTCAGGCGGGCGTCCACAGAAGACATAAAGTTCAGCATGCGGGTCTGAGTCTCACGCTGGCGTGTGAGTTCTTCCTGCAAGGCCGCTAGTTCTTCGGCGGGATCCATGGCCTGTTCTTACTGTTAGGGCCAGGTGGATGGGCAGACCCAGGAGGTGGATCCACTGGGCCGAACTCCTTGATGAAGGTAAGGGGTCCGGTAGCTGGAGCACTACGGGTAGCAGGACAGTCCGTGCACAAGAGTAGAATGGAGAAGTCCCTGGGACCACGGAGTCACTGATGGTAGTCCGGGTGACGGAGCTCAGGTTTGGAAGCCGAGATGTTGTCAGGCGGAGTCCGGAACCGATGGAGCAAGAGGACGGGTCACCACAGGGATCAGAGATGGAACGGACTGTCAGGATGGCAGATAGTCAGCGCTCGGGGTTCGGGATTCGGCAGGACCGGATGGCGAGGCAGGATCGGCTCTAGAAGAGAGAGAGGTGAAGAAAAAACAAAAAGCCAGCACCAAATGTGCACTGCGGCACTAAACATTCCAAACTGTACTTATTTAAAAAAAAATTGAGATTTTTGGCAAAAAATTGCAATTTCTTGAGCTGCTTCGCCACGTCACGGCAAATCTCATTTGAAGCAGTCCTACACTAAAATATTTTTATAAAATGTGCCATACGGCCTCACATATGAATAGTAGAACTGCTCTTAGCAGCACTCACCTGGTCTATTTCAATCCCGTACCCATGACTGAGTCATGGCTGTGGGCGGGACAGGTCCAAGCAAATGCTGCATGAAGTAAATAGCCTGTGGACAAAGCCTGATGACTTAATGTGAACAGTCACCAACCGCCAAAATCCAGACAGATGGAATACATCCCAAATTGGGGTGCATAGCAAGGTGGAGGTCAACCACCGACCAATTCAATGAAGAAAAAACAAAAAGCCAGCACCAAATGTGCACTGCGGCACTAAACATTCCAAACTGTACTTATTTAAAAAAAAAATTTGAGATTTTTGGCAAAAAATTGCAATTTCTTGAGCTGCTTCGCCACGTCACGGCAAATCTCATTTGAAGCAGTCCTACACTAAAATATTTTTATAAAATGTGCCATACGGCCTCACATATGAATAGTAGAACTGCTCTTAGCAGCACTCACCTGGTCTATTTTAATCCCGTACCCATGACTGAGTCATGGCTGTGGGCGGGACAGGTCCAAGCAAATGCTGCATGAAGTAAATAGCCTGTGGACAAAGCCTGATGACTTAATGTGAACAGTCACCAACCGCCAAAATCCAGACAGATGGAATACATCCCAAATTGGGGTGCATAGCAAGGTGGAGGTCAACCACCGACCAATTCAATGAAGAAAAAACAAAAAGCCAGCACCAAATGTGCACTGCGGCACTAAACATTCCAAACTGTACTTATTTAAAAAAAAAATTTGAGATTTTTGGCAAAAAATTGCAATTTCTTGAGCTGCTTCGCCACGTCACGGCAAATCTCATTTGAAGCAGTCCTACACTAAAATATTTTTATAAAATGTGCCATACGGCCTCACATATGAATAGTAGAACTGCTCTTAGCAGCACTCACCTGGTCTATTTCAATCCCGTACCCATGACTGAGTCATGGCTGTGGGCGGGACAGGTCCAAGCAAATGCTGCATGAAGTAAATAGCCTGTGGACAAAGCCTGATGACTTAATGTGAACAGTCACCAACCGCCAAAATCCAGACAGATGGAATACATCCCAAATTGGGGTGCATAGCAAGGTGGATATATTTATAAAAATATTTTAGTGTAGGACTGCTTCAAATGAGATTTGCTGTGACGTGGCGAAGCAGCTCAAGAAATTGCAATTTTTTGCCAAAAATCTCAAAATTTTTAAAATAAGTACAGTTTGGAATGTTTAGTGCTGTAGTGCACATTTGGTGCTGGCTTTTTGTTTTTTCTTCATTGAATTGGTCGGTGGTTGACCTCCACCTTGCTATGCACCCCAATTTGGGATGTATTCCATCTGTCTGGATTTTGGCGGTTGGTGACTGTTCACATTAAGTCATCAGGCTTTGTCCACAGGCTATTTACTTCATGCAGCATTTGCTTGGACCTGTCCCGCCCACAGCCATGACTCAGTCATGGGTACGGGATTGAAATAGACCAGGTGAGTGCTGCTAAGAGCAGTTCTACTATTCATATGTGAGGCCGTATGGCACATTTTATAAAAATATTTTAGTGTAGGACTGCTTCAAATGAGATTTGCCGTGACGTGGCGAAGCAGCTCAAGAAATTGCAATTTTTTGCCAAAAATCTCAAAATTTTTAAAATAAGTACAGTTTGGAATGTTTAGTGCCGCAGTGCACATTTGGTGCTGGCTTTTTGTTTTTTCTTCATTGAATTGGTCGGTGGTTGACCTCCACCTTGCTATGCACCCCAATTTGGGATGTATTCCATCTGTCTGGATTTTGGCGGTTGGTGACTGTTCACATTAAGTCATCAGGCTTTGTCCACAGGCTATTTACTTCATGCAGCATTTGCTTGGACCTGTCCCGCCCACAGCCATGACTCAGTCATGGGTACGGGATTGAAATAGACCAGGTGAGTGCTGCTAAGAGCAGTTCTACTATTCATATGTGAGGCCATATGGCACATTTTATAAAAATATTTTAGTGTAGGACTGCTTCAAATGAGATTTGCCGTGACGTGGCGAAGCAGCTCAAGAAATTGCAATTTTTTGCCAAAAATCTCAAAATTTTTAAAATAAGTACAGTTTGGAATGTTTAGTGCCGCAGTGCACATTTGGTGCTGGCTTTTTGTTTTTTCTTCAAGAGAGAGAGGTGAGTATATCACAGGAACACAAGGAGACCTGACTCCTAGCTTGGGAAACACGAAGAACAGGCCCCGCCCACTTGGACACTAACCCCTTTATACCCTGTACCTGTGTGCTCAATTTCCTGTCAGTGGACGCTGGCCCTTTAAGAAAGGGTCAATGACCGCGCGCGCGCCCTAATGCGCATGCGCGAAGCCCGGGTGCCAGAAGCCAGGGCAGGGAGCGGTGAGGAGGAAGCAGGAGAGCCAGGCTGGGGCTGAGTAGCCGACGGGCGCCGGGAGCGGGGACCAGGACGCCTGGGAACCGCAGGCAATGGAGGCTGGAGACCGGGGAGCGGCGGACGCCGGACAGAGGAACCGGGGAGCGACGCAGGGGAGCCGGGGAGCGTGGCAGGTGAGCCGGGGAGCAGAGCAGGGGACCCGGGGAGCGTGACATAATCTCAGAAGGACAGAAAATGAAAAACAAAATTTTTGAAAAACTTCAAAGCAAAGATCCCTATTGTCTCCACTTTGATGGTAAAAGAATCCAAGGAGAAGAGTATCAAGTAGTTCTGCTGAAAAATACCACAACCGAAATCAAACTCGGTATTCTGAAATGCGAGAATTGTTCTGTCACGGCTATTCACAAGGAACTACATCAGCTAATTGATGAATACGAAGATTGGGAAAATATTCGCATGATAATCTGCGACACGGCAGTAGTAAATACTGGTCGTTTGAACGGGATTTTAACGCTGATCCAGGATGATGTCTTGAGAAAGGGCTTTCAGAAGCCACAATACATTGGCTGTCAACACCATGTACTCGACCTCCTACTGAAGCACGTCATGAATTTCCTTATTCCAGAGTCAACGAAGAAACCAGAACTCAATTATTTCTTCATTGACAAATTAACAGAAAACTATGCCTCACTTCAGATTGATTACCACTAAGTTGCAACAGATGATGTCAACACAGGCGAGAATCCTGGATGGCGAGATGATTTCAAGTTCTTATATGAACTATGTCAGGCATATCGTCATTACAAAACAACATCACGTTGGCCTCGAATCAGTTGGAAGAAAGTCCCAAACCTGCACATGGCAAGATGGAACTCGCAAGCTGTATATGCTGTTATAGCATTTTTTCTGATACCAGAGTGGCGCCGCGTCCTCGGTATAGCATGCGACTTCATCTGCTATGAATGGGCAAATGCCTGGTTCCAGTCGCAACACTACAACGAAGCGTCCTTCAATGAACTGTTAACCTCAATCACCAAGACAAAGTGCAAGAAGGCAATTAAGTGTTTGAAGGCGCACTGGTTGGTCAAGGAGTCATTAATTGACATTCCCAGATCTAACCAAAATGCTGAACGTGCTGTAAAACTGATGGAGGAACTACATGCGAAATCGAAAAAAATTGAATTTTTGAATCTAAAATTCATAGGAAAAAATAATTTTTAAACACTTCTTTTGTACATATTTTACTTATAATTAACTGTTTTATACCGTATTTGTTAAAAAACGAATAATAAAAGTTGCTTAGTTATTACTATCATCGTTTCAATAATGCAAAATTGCATGTCCTTTTTTTGGGGGAAAAAATAATTTTTGCCTTATTTCATTTGAATGAAAGGGGGAACTTTTATTAAAAGACAAAATAAAGGAATACTTATTCTTAAATTACCCATAAAAGTTCCTCGATTGCACATGGTTTCATAATTTTTTTTCGTCATTACACTAACATATATATATATATATATATCTTTTACAAATTACAAAAAGGAAAAGTGGCCGATGAAAAAGTTTGGACACCCTTGGAGATCTGTATGCTCAAATAATTTTGACCAAGGTTTCAGACTTTAATTAGCCTGTTATGGTTATGGCTCCTTTAATATCATTGCTAGGATATGCCAGGTGATGCAAATTTCACGGCTTTACAAAAACCCAGCCTCCTCTAACCTTGTGCCAAAAAAACAGTAGCTACAGTGGGAAAAATAAATTATTTAGTCAGCCTCCAATTGTGCAAGTTCTCCCATTTAAAAAGATGAGAGAGGCCTGCAATTGACATCATTGTGGCATCGTAAAAATCATATGAAGGTTCTGGAGTGGCCTAGCCAGTCTCCAGATCTCAACCCCATTGAAAACCTTTGGAGGGAGTTAAAAGTCCATTTTGCCCAGTGACAGGCCGAAAACACTACTCTAGAGGAGATCTGCATGGAGGAATGGGCCAACATACATACCACCAACAGTATATGCCAAATGTCATGATTCGCCTCCCTATCCACATGGCTAGGGGGCGGAGCCTTCTCTCGGGCCTCACTTCCGGCCCCTGGATGCCTTAAAAGCTGACACTTTCAGTGAACCAGCGCCGGCTATAAGCTTAGCTCTGCTTTGCCTGTGATTGCTGGTCCTGTGAGTGATATCCTGATCTGTCTGTTCCTGTGCCCCCGTGCCCTTGTCTGTCTTCTGTCCCCTGGTCGTCCCTTCTGTCCTGTGTCCCCCTTCCTATTCCCCACTCGGTTGCTTCCTCCGGTACTGACCTTAGCCTGACTTTGACTTCGCTTCTGCTTGCTCCTCCAGTCCTGCTTCTGCCCGTACGGTGTTTGACCCAGCCTGTCTGACTATTCCTCACAAACCCTGCAGTTCTGCCTCTCAGCTGTGCTGATTAGGCAGTGCATGAGAACGCTGTGCATTTCCTTCCTGGTTCTCATTGCTCTGTGTAGTGTCGTCTGTTGCAGAGCTCTGGCTCCCCCTGGTGGCAGCATTACACCAAACTTGTGAAGACTTACAGAAAACGTTTGACCTCTCATTGCCAACAAAGGATATATAACAAAATATTGAGATGCACTTTTGGTATTGACCAAATACTTATTTTCCACCATAATTTGCAAAAAAAATCTTACCAAATCGGACAAGGTGATTTTCTGGATTTGTTTTTTCATTTTGTCTCTCATAGTTGTGGTCTACCTATGATATCAATTACAGGTCTCTTTCATATTTATAAATGGAAGAACCTGCACAATTGATGACTGACTAAATACTTTTTTCCCCCACTGTATGGGTTCTTTTAAACGGCTGCCTAGCATTCTCAAAATGAAAATGGCAGAAGCACACAAAGCAGGAGAAGGCTGTATGAAGATAGCAAAGTGTTTTCAAGTAGCCCTTCCCTTAAGCTAGGGTCACACGTAGCGACGCAGCAGCGATCACGACTGACGACCTGATCTTATCAGGATCGCTGCTGCGTCGTTACATGATGCTGGTGAGCTGTCAAACAGGCAGATTTCACCAGCGACCAGTGACCAGCCCCCAACCAGCAGCGACGCGTGGAAGCGATGCTGCGCTTGGTAACTAAGGTAAATATCGGGTAATCAAGCAAAATACTTCGCTGGTTACCCGATATTTACCTTGGTTACCAGCACACACCGCTTAGCGCTGGCTCCCTGCACTCCTAGCCAGAGTACACATCGGGTTCATAAGCAAACCTTTGCTTATTTACCCGATGTGTACTCTGGCTACGCGTGCAGGGAGTAGGGAGCCGGCACTGACATCGTGAGAGCGGCGGACGCTGGTAACTAAGGTAAATATCGGGTAACCAGCGAAGCACTTCGCTCGGTTACCAGATGTTTACCTTGATTACAGCTTACCGCAGGCTGCCAGAAGCCGTCTCTCTGCTCCCTGCTCGCTTCAGTTCGTCGCTCTCTCACTGTCACTCACAACGATGTGTGCTTCACAGCGGGAGAGCAACGTCCAAAAAATGAAGCAGGACTTTCAGCAACGACAAGCGACCTCACAGCAGGGGCCAGGTCATTGCTGGATGTTAATCACAGCGACAGCGACGGGACGTCGCTGCTACGTCACAGAAAATGGTGACTTAGCAGTGACATCGTTGTCACCGTCGCTGTGTGTGACATCACCTTTAGTTTACAATATAATTAAGAAATGGCAGTTAACAGGAACAGTGGAGATAAGATAAGGTCTGGAAGACCAAGCAACATTTCTGTGAGAACTTGAACAACAAGAAAAAACAACAGATGGAATTCTAACAGCATGTAAATGGCCACTCAATATAGAAGTACATAAAAAAAGGAAAAGACTGAGTTTTATATGGCCGTACATAATAAAAAGATATAGAGAGTGCAACTATAGCGTATATATAAATTTTTATTAATATTTAAAAATTACAAATAGAGGCATTGTCATAATATAGTGTATGGAAAATTGATAAAAAACAACAGCGAGTGGAGATACAAAGAGTCAGAGGTTTCCCTAAATAGGACCTCTACAGCATATATAAATATACAATGCAGTCCCATGCATTACATCAAAAACTAAGTACACAGGGAAGCAATTATAAAGATAGCCCTAAAGGCATGTACTAAGGAAAACTCCATGCCCTGTGAAGTGGCATGGGACAACGCTTACCCATAATAAAGTGCAAGTGCAAATGCTGAGTCGAGAGTCCTATAGAGAGGTGGGGAAGCCCCGACGCGTTTCGCAAGAATGCTTCATCGAGGACTGCACTGCTGCCAATCTGATCTGAGGACGGTAGTTCACAGCACAAGCCGTCAGGAGAAATGAGCTCACTGATTGGCTGCAACAATGCGCACATGACATCAGCACTGCAGCGCTGGTAACAGCAGTGGAGACTCAAGGGTGGACTTACAAAGGGTAAGTAAAGCATCACCCCACCCCCTTCTCAAGCAACCCTCTACTCTAGAACTGAAAATTGAATATACATTCCAATTATATCTTCATTTGGTGACCTACAATTGCCTCTCTCTTAACAACCTTTGCTTATAACTGTGTTCCATTTCTCCTTCTTCCAAGATGTCCACCCTACTTGTACGGCACATGTCAGAACAGATGAATGGAGAGGGCTCAGGAGCTTAGTCCATTCCACTCACAGCAGATGATGGCTGTGTTATTCATCCATAATCTGCCCCTAATAGCCAAAGGGCTGTTAACCTGTTGAATACCCGTCATTCTCTCACAGCGGCATTTACAGTACGTTGCCTGGGGCACAGTGTTCTAACCATCCATCATCTCTCCCACCCATGCAACGGCATCTGTAGATCCCTTTGCTGAAGACCTGCTAAAGACCCCTGTGCTTGTCATGATAGTACCCCTGTGAAAGCCAGCCTGTGGATGGTGTTCATAGAAGACTGTGATTTATGATATGTATATAGAACAAGCTATCGGACAAATGAAGGTTCAAGTCCCCTAAGAGGTTGATAAAATAAAGTAGAAAAAATAACAAAAACTGTTTAAAATAATTAACTCAAAAATGGAAAAAAAAACCATAAAAATATGAATCGCATCCATTTCCCCCACTTAATATAAAGATCTTAAAAAAATACACTCAAATATATGTATATATATGTGATATTACCATGTCCCTAAGAGTATGAGCTATTAAAAATATAAAATAAAAATAGTGATGGGTGAATACTGAAATATGTTTACAAAGCTGCATATTCCAATGGTCAGTTTTCTGCTAAGGTTACAAAATATCAATACATTATGAATGGATAGTAAATTGCATTTCTAATTTCTTGTTTTCTCCCTTTCCCTTCTAGAAGACAGCGGTGCTGGGCCATCCCTCCCCGGCAGCACAATCTCTGACAACATCAAGAGATTACATTTTCATCATGTGCTTGGCCGGGGAAGTTTTGGAAAGGTAGGAACCTTACGAATTCCCATTGTATTTTGTTTTCAATAAAATATTCCTAAATATTATAAATGACGAGGAGCATAACACTGTAAATAACCCTGGTAGACTAGGAATAAGGTTTTTTGACACGGGATCAGACTGACCCACCAGATAACAAGAGGATCCTCCTGTGCAACTTGTCCTGTCCTTCAAGGGCATACCATCCACAGCAACAGACCACATGGAAGGTATTGGATCAGTGAGAAGGGAGGAAGCAAACATCAAATGGCACCATGCCTCCTGTGAACTGCATCTGAAATTCAATGGTATCGGCATCCTAAGGATTCAGAAAACATTGAATGCCATGGTAAAGAAAGAAAGAAGGAAAGAAGTGATAACTCCATTCTCCACCATTCAGCCTGTGTATCCAAGGATTAATACAGCAGGCGTGATGATGTTACTAGATCAAACCTGTTGCCTGTTGTCTCAAGCTACATGCATGGCATGTGGAAGAAGATACTCTCGTCAGATGAGACAAGAGTAGAACTTTTTTAACTAAATGCAAAGCGATATGGGTGGCAGAAAACTAACACTGCACATCACCCTGAAAATACCATCCACACCAACAAACACGGCAAAATCATGCTGCGGAGATGCTTTTTTCAGCAAGGACTGGGAAAAAGAAATGAAGCAATACATTGTCATGGTTGTGATAAAGAAATATGGAACACGACGACACACACAACACAACACAACACAAGGGGTACACTGGGGACACTTTAACAATGGTGGGCCCTAGTGCTAGTGAGAGGGAAGATGTATACCTCCTCCACTTACTTGCAACTGTACTCTGAACTCTTAGCTAGTCCCTATACAGGTTCCTCATCTGTTGCCGAGCAGGAACCTGAATCCTTGAGTGACCCTACAATAGTCCTGGCTAGTGAGTGGCCAGGTAAGGGACGTTAACCCACTGCTGCATTAAAAAACACAGAAGGGAAAGAAAGATAGAGAGGGGAAAACACTCCAACAGACTGTTGCAGTCAGCACCAAGACTGCAGCCTACACAGCAATTTGCAGAGAGGGATCCATCAGCTCCTTGCAACTCCAGTCCAAGCATCCAAATGAGAATGAATAACCGGCACCGTCTACTAGGTGCAGACTGTATATATAGGGACTGGGAGTGATCCAAATAAAAAAAACTGGGATGGAAATGAGAATGCTTGCTTGCAAGGAATGCAGATATTAACCCTTTCCTCCCCAAAGGAAAGGAAATTACATTTAATTACAGGAGCGAGCATAGCAATGACTTTCTAGCACTGAATCTGTCACAAGTCTCAAATGCAAAGAGACAGCTGTTACGTACATAAAGGGAAATCCTGAAGGAAAACCTGTGCAGTGTCATGTGTGTGTCATGAGTGGTGCTTTAAGGAGTAGGAGAAACGTGACAAAATGTGGAAATATTTACCAGGTTTGAATACTTTTTCAAGGTATTGGAACATAAATATACACATACATTTGCAGAATTTTTTTGATACTTTTCTGTGATTGGAACTTTAAAATGTTGGGTTCATTTACGGGGCACGGTAAAGTTTTTATCGGTATCGGGGTTATTTCTCACTGCCATGATTATATCTGGTCAGTCTCCTATATTGCGCATAGAAAGAAACTGCATAAATATCTATTCATAATAAAAGCAATACAACTGGTGTCATTTTCCTGCTCCCTCCACAACTATTTAATGAAGACCACCGAGTAATGACCATTGCTTTTTAGGTGGTGCTGGCGGAAGACAGACATACCCGCCAGCAATTTGCTGTAAAAGTCATCACAAAGAGGAACCTGCTTGCTGAAGGAGAGGAGCGCGCGATGGTGGAGCGGCGTGTGTTACAGCTTGCATCTGGCAGCCCCTTCCTTCTTCATGGCTCATTCGCTTTTCAGACCAAGGTAAAATTGTGACCAGTTCATTATTAGATACCCCATAATGTGCACGCATATATATGTACAGTACATATACACATTCATATATATGGTATTTGTTCACATTTCAACATTGATAAGGTCTTAATGTCCTGCTTCTTGTATATGTAGCTGTCACTTACTTTGGGAACACAGAACAAACCGTGGGAACCAGGCAAAGTGCCTAGAAATGTGAGACTGACGGTTACATTTTTTGGGTTTTCTCCATTGAAGTCTATGGAAAATCTTGGAGTGGTCGAACAGGCTCCCAAAATCTGAAGGCATTTGTCCACCCCGGCACTATGGATGTCATTCTTAATAAGTACATCACAATGGTGAGAAATGCAGATGTCAAAATGACAATGTACATTTATCCCAGCATGCTCTACATATGGAGATCTATCTTCTATATGAGTATACTAAGATTGACCAAGAAACACATAGTAAAAAGAATAAAGTGTCATTATTGCTATTATTATGTAACTATATCATTGAGAGTAAGCGGCATAGTGAGCGATCATCAAAGCTATGGGATGTAAGAAAAATCCAAATTTCACTATCTCCATAAAGCCTATTACTATGCAGAAGAAATAACTGATTATTGAGGGTTAGTAAATGTCTGGATGCTACAATGACTTTTTCATACTCCTGATTTCTACGTCTTGTCTGACAGGAGTTGGTGCTTCTTGGGATGGAGTATGTCACCTGTGGCGAATTTGACCATCTCCTGATGAGGAAGGGGTGTCTGGACATCCCCAGTGCACGGTACAGTAGTCACAGGCTAAGCAATACAGCTATATATTCTCTAAATGACACTGACGAGACTGATTAGATTGTTAGCTCTCCTGTTCAGGTAATTCATATCTTCCATTCACAGGGATGGTATTAGTAACACACTTAGGAAAATATGGCTCCTTTTTCCCAAAAAACTAGCACCACCCATGTGTACAGGATGTTTGTGGTACCGCACCTCATCCTGTCAGTTTAGTGATGTGGCGTTATATTTTATAGAAAGCCACCATGCTAAAATATATATATAAATATCTGAATAGAATAGACCTAAATATAAAACCCTGAAAAGTTCTGCCTGTCTAGATTATTGAGCAGCATTGATTTCTGAGAGTTTCACCCACTAAATATTATTCTCTCCTTTCTTCTTTTTGCCAGATTCTACGCCGCAGAACTTGTGTGTGGAATCCAACATCTGCATTCTATGGGCATTATCCACCGGTAACTAGAAATACATCCAATTCTCCCAACTCCAGTGATGGCTATAACTGTATACAGCATTAACCACTGATTATAGAGAGAAGACTGATAGAAGTCAATGTTTCTTCTTCACAGAGATCTCAAGCCTTCAAACATCTTGGTGGCTGCCACGGGCCATATAAAGATTGCCGACTTCGGTCTGGCACTTTTGAACATCTATGGAGACCGGACAGCCACCGAATACGCTGGAACACCAGGCTTCATTGCTCCTGAGATGCTGGCTGCGGAGGAGTATAATGCTGGAGTGGACTGGTATGCATTTGGCATCATATTGAACATCATGATTACCAGTCGGTCCAAATACCATCGAGGACTATTCAATGCTTCCAGCAAGGAGGCGAAAAACCTCATTAAAAAGGTTAGTCCATAACATAAATTATATTACTGCTATGTTATTTGTATGATTAAATGTGATGTTAATGGTAATTTATAATAATACTGTATCAAACTCCGTGGGTGGAAGGCAAATAAATGTCCCAATCTCTTGATAGGTAAAGTTTTTAACAATGTTACACATCCTATAGGGACATCATAATTGTATATATATTCAAATTCTAATATATATGTAAAACAATGTTGTAATATTTATTTATATTAAAAAAAAAATGAAACTGTTATATAATTTTTTTGTCCCTATTTTGTAGCTCCTCCGGGAAGATCCTGCCAAGCGCCTTGGAGTCAATGGTAACATCAGAGCCCATAGGTTTTTCCAGTGTATTGGCTGGGACTCGGAATCCCTTAGAATGTGTCCACCACACATACCTGTGCCAGTAAGTATTAGAAGAGATATTGTATACACACTCATTTATAACATTACATAGCTTTAACCATAATTCCCAATTACACAATGTTACTGATGCGAGCTTCCGGACAGTGCTGGGATGAGTCTTATACCTCTAATATTCCCTTAATGACATTAATGAATCTGCGGTCAGATCTGTCATTGTAGAGATGAGAAGCCCTCTATAAATATTAAATGATCGGCAGATCCTGTCAAAATCAGCGGGAGTCATTGACATTTATATAATATGTAGGAGCCTTTAGTTTTCCGGAATTTTATTTTTGACTGTTCTCATGTAATCACCTCCTTCTGCTTTTTTTACCTTACAGCCAAGAAACATCCAGCGCGGTTCCAGACCATTCAATCTCCAACTCCTGGAAGCAGCAGAGGCTAACAACTCAGCCCTCTCAGCAGACCACCAGGCCTTATTCACGGGGTTTTCATTTACCAACATCAGCTGGAAAACCCCAAACCATCCACCAGCTCTTTAATACCATCAGAGCAAGCTGTCTTCCTAAGCCCCAAGAAGAACATCAAGAAAAAGAAGATCAGGACAGACAAGCAGGACCTGGACAAGCCGGAAAGAAACAAGAATCCAAGAGCAAAGCCAGGATCAGGACCCCAGCAGAACACCGAAGATTTCCCTGTTCACAAGGATGGCCACAAAGATGGACGAGGTAAGGAGGCAAGTGCCCAGTAGGGAGTTTTATGTGGCATTATGATGTGCCTGGGAATACCATGCACACTATATGCCCCTGACTATCACAGCCTTATGATACTATATGTATAGTGTTATACTATATATATACTACATAAGAGAAAAGAACACTCTAGTTATTCTTACCGGTGACTACCGGTGACTATAATTACATTTTCCTCCTCCTCCATAACAACTCTTTGAGCTGTAATGGGCGATGGGGAAATAAGGCGAGAGATGGCTGGCTATTAAGGGGTGGAGGAGGCCAGTTGGGGGGGGATATAATTTTCAAATCATAGCATTTTAAAGCTATATTGCTTTGCTATGTAGAATAATTATTTTTACCGGTGACTACCGGTGAAAATAATTACACTTTCCCCCTCCTCCATAACAACTCATTGAGCTGTCCTGGGTGATGGGGAAATAAGGTGAGAGATGGCTGGCTATTAAGGGGTGGAGGAGGCCAGTTTTGGGGGGAGGGGGGTTAAAATTTTCACATCATAGCATTTTAAAGCTATATTGCTTTGCTATGTAGAATAATTATATTTACCGGTGACTACCGGTGAATATAATTACACTTTCCCCCTTCTCCATAACAACTCATTGAGCTGTCCTGGCTGACGGGGAAAAACAGCGAGAGGTGGCTGGCTATTAAGGGGTGTAGGAGGCTAGGTTTTGTTTTTTTATAATTTTTAAATCATAGCATTTTAAAACTATATTGCTTTGCTATGTAAAATAATTATATTTACTGGTGACTACCAGTGACTATAATTACCATTTACCCCTACTCCATAACAACTCCTATAATAACCAGTGTCACTGATGACGCTTGGTTTCAGAGGCAGAGGCAGAGGCTGCAATAGTGATGACGCTTCTTTTGAGTATCTCAGCATGCACTGGGATTTTCAAACGAAGCATCATCAAAAAGGAAGTAGGTAAAAAATAGCAAAGCAATTAGTGTAGTTAGTAGAGTTGAGCGATGTTCGAGGTTCACCAATTTCATGTTCGAGTGATTTTGGGGGGGTGTTCGAGCTCGAGCGTTTTGCTAAAAGCTCAACAGTTTGAGTTAGGTTCGAGAACAGTTCGATCAACAAAAACGTGGCTTTTCACAGTAACGCTATGTGCACACGTTGCTATCTGCATGCGTCCTACATCCCCAGCACAATCCCTCTCTCTTTCCTACTCACCGATCACGGGCATCTTGCTGCACGGCTGTCACAAATCTGCGGCGTCTTTTCCTGTTTAGAAAATGGCTGCCACTTCATTATTGGATCAGGTATTCCGTGCTTTCCCCGCACACCGGCGCCCATGATTGGTTGCAGTCAGACACGCCTCCACGATGAGTGACAGCTGTCTCGCTGCAACCAATCACAGCTTCCGGCGGGCGGGTCTATATCGTGCAGTAAAATAAATAAATAAATAATAAAAAAAATGCGGTTCCCCCATATTTGATACCAGCCAGGATAAAGCCACCAGCTGGAGGCTGGTATTGTCAGGATGGAGAGCACCACGGTATGGGGAGCCCTCCAGCCTAACAATATCACCAAGCAGCCAGCCCAGAATTACCGCATCCATTAGATGCGACAGTCCCGGGACTCCACCCAGCTCATCCCGAATTGCCCTGCTGCGGTGGCAATCGGGGTAATAATGAGTTTAATCATGCCAGGCGTCTCCCCGAGATACCTTCCATGATTAAACTGTAAGTGAAAGTAAATAAACACACACAGCGAAAAATCCTTTATTTGTAATAAAAGACAAAAAAACACCCTCTTTTACCAGTTTATTAATCCCCAAATACATATCCAGGTCCGACGTAATCCACACGACACTGTCAGCTTTGCTACATGAAGATGCAGCACCGTAGAACACGATCGCGCTGTTTTCTCTCCACGTCACAAGGAAGTGAATCGCGCTGTCACCAGAGACTTCACTCTGCAATGCAGGGTTCAAGATTACCAAATCTGCCTATCTTTATCATTAGAGGCAGTAGCTCAGTGGATAGAGCTCTCGCTTAAGAAGCATAACTTTACGAGTTCTAGTCCCATTCCCGGTAAAGAATAATTTTTTTTTTGTTTATTTTTAATTTTAAATTATAATTATTATATATTTATAATTATAATTTAATTTAATTATGCATTGAGAGGAGGAGCCGAACATCAGCTGTGAGCCGCGGGACATACCTCTAAAATCGGAGCAGTTCACGGAATGAGGCTGCTCTCTCTCTTCTCTCTCCCTGTCTCTCTCTCTCTGTCTCTTTCTCTCTCTCTCTTTCTCTCACTCTTTCATTCTCTTTCTCTCTCTCTCTTTCTCTCTCTTTCATTCTCTCTCTCTCCCTCTCCTCTCCCTCTCTCTTTTTCTCCCTCTCTCTCTCCTCCCTCCTCTCTCTCTTTTTCTCTCTCTCTCTTTTTCTCTTTCTCATCCTCTCTCTCTTTTTCTCTCTCTCTTTCTCAGTCTCTCTTTTTCCCTCTCTCTTCTCTCCTCTCTCTCTCTTTTTCTCTCTTTCTCTTTCTCTCTCTCTCTTTCTCTCTCTCTCCCTCCCTCTCTTTCTCCTCTCTCTCTCTCTTTCTCGCTCTCTCTCTTTTTCTCAGTCTCTCTTTTTCTCTTTTTCACTCTCTCTCTCCTCTCTCTTCTCTCCTCTCACTCTTTCTCTCTCTCTCTTTCTCACTCTCTTTCTCTCCCTCCCTCTGTCTCTCCTCTCTCTTCTCTCTCTCTCTTTTTCTCTCTCTCTCTTTTTCTCAGTCTCTTATTTCTC
The DNA here is from genome assembly GCF_048569485.1 of Anomaloglossus baeobatrachus. Taxonomy (NCBI): domain Eukaryota; kingdom Metazoa; phylum Chordata; class Amphibia; order Anura; family Aromobatidae; genus Anomaloglossus; species Anomaloglossus baeobatrachus. The sequence continues at coordinate 216,778,936 of NC_134358.1, read as the reverse complement.
TTTTTCCCTCTCTCTCTCCTCTCTCCCTCCCTCTCTCCTCTCTCTCTCTTTTTCTCTCTTTTTTCTGTCTCTCTTTTTCTCTTTTTTCCTCTCTCCCTCTCTCGCTCTCTCTTCTCTCTCCCTCTCTCTTTTTCTCTCTCTTTTTCTCAGTCTCTTTTTCCCTCTCTCGCTCTCTCTCCTCTCTCTCTTCTCTCGCTCTCTCCTCTTTTCTCTCTCCTCTCTCTTTTCTCTCTCTTTTCTCTATCTTCTCTCTCTCTTCTTTCTCTCTCTCTCTTTCTCAGACCTGGTGATGATCAGCTGATGCGGTTACCTGACGGAATTAGCTGACACTATAAGTCGAGCGGTGTGGCCGGCTTTTTACCGCCCGGCCGGCTAAACTATCAGCTGATGCTGTCGGACAGGAGTCTGCACTGAAGTGTGTAGTTTTGTTTTTTTTTTTGCACTGATGCATCAGCTGATTGTATAAAAGCCGTTTATACAATCAGCTGCTATGTCATGTGATTCAGGCCCTTGAACCTGACACATCATCTGATCGCTTTGCCTTCCAGCAAACCGATCAGATGATATTGGATCCGGATTGGACGGCGCGGGACCCTTGACCAAGGATTACTGTGGAGGGGGGTTCTTTATTTCAATAAAGATGGAGTCACTAATTTTGTTGTGTTTTATTTCTAATAAAAATATTTTTCTGTGTGTTGTGTTTTTTTTATCTGTACTAGAAATTCATGGTGGCCATGTCTAATATTGGCGTGACACCATGAATTTCGGGCTTAGGGCCAGTTGTTAATATACAGCTAGCCCTAACCCCATTATTACCCAGTGAGCCACCCGTCACCAGGGCAGATGGAAGAGTTGGATACAGCACCAGAAGATGGCACTTCTATGAAAGCGCCATTTTCTGGGGTGGCTGCGGACTGCAATTCGCAGCATGGGTGCCCAGAAAGCTTGGGCACCCTGAGCTGTGGATTCCAATACCCAGTTGCGTAGTTGTACCTAGCTGGACACAAAAATTGGGTGAAGCCCATGTCATTTTTTTTTAATTATTTCATGAAATTCATGAAATAATTAAAAAAAAAAAGGGGTTTTCCTATATTTTTGGTTCCCAGCCGGGTACAAATAGGCAGCTGGGGGTTGGGGGCAGCCCGTAGCTGCCTGCTGTACCTGGCTAGCATACAAAAACATGGCGAAGCCCACATAATTTTTATGAGGGCCAAAAAATTCCTGCATACAGTCCTGGATGGAGTATGCTGAGCCTTGTAGTTCTGCAACTGCTGTCTGTCTGTATAGAGGAGAGCAGACAGCAGCTGCAGAACTACAAGGCTCAGCATACTCCATCCAGGACTGTATGCAGGAATTTTTTGCCCACCAAAAAAATGACGTGGGCCTCGCCATATTTTTGTATGCTAGCCAGGTACAGCAGGGAGGTACGGCTGCCCCCATTCCCCAGCTGCCTATTTGTACCCGTCTGGGAACAAAAAAAATAGGGAAGCTCTTTTTTTAATTATTTCATGAATTTCATGAAATAATTAAAAAAAAATCGACATGAGCTGCGCCCCATTTTTGTGTCCAGCCAGGTACAAATATGCAGCTGGGGATTGGAATCCGCAGCACAGGTTAGTCCGAGATTTCTGGGCCCCTCTGCTGCGAATTGCAGTCCGCAGCCACCTTAGAAAATGGTGCTTTCATAGAAGCGTCATCTTTTGGCGCTGTATCCAACTCCTCCAACTGCCCTGGTGACGGGTGGTTTGCTGGGTAATAATGAGTTAATACTAGCTTTGTTTTACTATCTAGTATTAAGTCAGAGATTCTTAATGTCAGGCAAGTTTGACCCAGCCATTAAGAATCTCCAAAAAGGGTTAAGAAAAAAAAGACACCACACAGAGAAAAAATACTTTAATAGAAATAAATACACAGACACACTTACAGACTCCATGTTCATTACTCTCTCGCATCCCTTTACGATCCATGGTCTTCTGTCTTCTTTCTCCTTCAACCCATGCAGCTCTGCTACATCAGACAGCGCTGCATGGGAGGAGGATGCTGCTGCTCCCTGTGCAGTCTATTCACTCGGTGAGTAGCAGAGGCTGCAGGCTGTAAGCGGTGACGTCACAGTTGACAGGCGCATTGCTATAGCAACGGTGATTTCCGTTATAGACCGGCTGTGGCAGCCGGTGAATAACGGAATGGGGAAGCAGAACGGGGAGCCGACTATGTGCCAGAGCATCTCGCCGGTACACGGGGATGCACAAACGAGCACCGCGTACCGGAGAGATGCACTGACAGGACCTAGCAATGACGTCTAGCCATGTGACCAGTCTGTAGCCAATGAGATAATAGACACGTGACTGGTCACATGCTTTTTTGACATCACGGAAGGTCCAATTATCAGTGCTGGTTACCGGGAGGACGCAGCGATTATCGGAAGGAAAACCTGTGGGAGACAGAGTGCAGGACGCGTCGCGGGGACCTGTAAGTGTAATGGCAATGTTTATTAACTGTATGTTTACATGTATAATGTGTTTTTATGTGTTTGTGTTTGCCTCCCATTCTTTTCAATGGGGTTCGAGAGGTTCGTCGAACGGTTCACCGAACCGAACTCGGACGGAGCTTCCGTTCGACGAACCGAACCGAACTCGAGCCTTTAGAGGCTGGCTCATCTCTAGTAGTTAGGGAATGGTAGGGAATTTTTAATATCAGTATATTAGAAAAAAAAAGACTAGATTATGCCACTAAATAGGAATTTAGAATGAAAATGACTTTCCCTTCACACCACACCTTTAACTTTTAGGAGATATCTTGTTTTAAGTCCATTAATTCTGAGCAGATTGGTGTAGCAATGTAAGGGGTACTTTGCACGTTGCGACATCGGTACTGCGATATCGTCAGGGTCAAATCAAAAGTGACGCACATCCGGCGCCAGTAACGACGTCGCAACGTGTAAAGCCTAGATGCACCGATAAACTATCGCAAAAGCGTCGTAAATCGGTGATCTGTGTAGTGTCGGTCATTTCCATAATTTCGGTGCAGCGACAGGTACGATGTTGTTCCTCATTCCTGCGGAAGCACAGGATTGTGCATGAAGCCGCAGGAGAGAGGAACATCTCCTTACCTGTCTCCACCGGCTATGCGGAAGGAAGGAGGTGGGCGGGATGTTTACGTACCGCTCATCTCCGCCCCTCCGCTTCTATTGGCCGCCTGCCATGTGACGTCGCTGTGACGTCGCACGATCCTCCCCCTTAGGAAGGAGGCGGGTCGCCGGCCAGAGCGACATCGCAGGGCAGGTAAGTGCGTGTGAAGCTGCCATAGCGATAATGTTTGCTATGGCAGCTATCACAAGATATCGCATGTGCGACAGGGGCGGGTACTATCGCGCTCGGCATCCCTATCATTGGCTAGCGATGTCGCAGCGTGCAAAGTACCCCTACCAATCTAATACCCACATAAATTGCTCAAAAGACCTCTTACCAGTGCACAGCTCAGAAGACAGAACTATGACTTTCTACTGCTTTCGCTCTGCTTTGTGTGCTCTCCTGCACTTTTCTAAGAAGTCTTTTTAGCGATTGGTGGTGGACTCAGAACTGGGTTTCCCACAGATCTGCTCAAAATTAATGACCATAAAATATATGAAATAATTTATCAAACATTTAATTATTCTTTAAGGTGCATTTACACTACAGCCAATTATCAGTGTAACTAAACAAGCTGTCAATCACCAGATGTAGGAGCAAAACAGTTGTTCGTACGGTGAAAGTTTTAATCTTAAAGTGAGTCTGTCCCACACAAAATGCCAATTACAGTACATAACCATTCATAATAGGGAATGTAGCCCATCCAAAAATCATACCAGGTGTATACAGTGTAACTTTACATTTGTTGAAAAATCCATGGTTATTTAACATGCAAATGAGGTTGCTTCAGTGTACACTTGCTATGACCTATGCATTGGTGCACTGTTATGCCCTAATATATGCATATAAAAGCCAGTCCCTTGTCTTGATTGACAAGGTTTGCTGAAAACAGAGAGTGCTCCCAGTGACAATGCAGGGGAGCACACAATGTGGCTATGGGCACATTATAATGCATGGGTCTTGCCTTTTTGTGGTTGCCACTAGAAGCACCTGGCAATGTAGTGAGCAACTTCAGGTAGGAGAGTGTAATGGGATCAACAATTCAGACTGCATCATCAATGTAGAAAGGGATTTGAACATTGCTTCAGCACTTGCCCACAAGGGGGCAGTGTCAGACTGTGCAATCACAGACACAGAGGTGGGAAATCCCCTACAGCTCCTGTGTTTTAACCAGGAAGAAAAAGAGCGGCAAGAGAGTACAGACCCGGAGCTCAGCCAGGACAGAGCTACGTGTGGTCTCCCTGAACAGAGGGCTCTTTTGCAACCGGATTCTTGGAAGAATCACCCTGTGGAAGTGGTTCCTGCCATCCCCGGTCTGCAGGACTTTGTTTTCACCGAGGATCTAACCGGACTGCAGAGCATCGCGCCCGGAGTGCATATCCAGGGGCTGTGACAACTTGACTGCAGAGCATCGCACCCTGAGTGCAAGTGCAGGGGCCGTTACCGACACAAGGGAGCCATCCGTGCAACCGTGACCTCCCTTCTTTTGCTCGGTGTGCCCCGGGACTAAGAGACTGACTAGAATCCGTTACCAGCGGAAGAAGATCAAAGGAGAAGACCGAGGAGCTGCATCCCTTCAGCGCTGCATCGGGACCCATCATCGTGAGACTCCAGGCCTGCGACGTGGGAGCGGCATCTTCTTCTGGGATAGACTGGTACGTGATTGTAGGGAAAGTTAGGGAAAGTTGCCGCCATTTCTTTGTGTTTTTCTCTTTTCTTTTTTTTTCCTTGCTGCGTACCCGGAAGGAGTGAAGATCCGGGGACTCCACCATACACATGTGCGCAGATAGTTCGGTTGACTGTGTTATAAATATGTTTCATAGTAAAGAAATGTTACTACCGGTAAAATCTGAGTATGGGGATTTTGTTGGAATAGAGCATACACACACACCCGCGGCCCTACCACCGGTCGCTTCAAGAGCACCATGTGATGTGCACATGCTGTCTGTTCATTTAAACAGCCATCATCCTACTCAGTGAAGCCACACGTATGGTGGCCAAAGATAGGCAGGAATCAAACATCAGAACGCGCCTACAGTCACATTATTTGCACGACCACACTGACACTTGAAGTGCACAGATTTTAGGCAGCTCTCCCTTTTTACCAATGGAGCACTGTCGAACAAAAAAAGTGCACTGGCTTCAATATGCAAATAGAAAGATGTAATGTTGCACCAAAATTGCACCTATTTGCCTAAAAAATAATAAACAAAACACTTTATGAGGTGAAAGTTTATATGCCTGGTATGATTTTTACGTTATCTAAATAAATGTGCACTTTGTGGGCAGCACATTTCTTTGTGAACACATGCTGATAAGAACAATGCTATTCTTTGTGCACAGGACGATCATGTTAAAAATAGTACTTGTCACATGAAAGTGCAGTCACTGACTATTTAAACAGGCTATTAAATGAATGATGATCTGCTTGATATAGCACATAAGCGGTGGTTTAAATCCTGCACTTAGCCACCACATGCGTTTTACCACCCTTAAGCCTGCTTTACACGCTACAAGATATCTTACGATGTGTCGGCGGGGTCACGTCGTAAGTGACGCACATCCGGCATCGTAAGGTATGTTGTAGCGTGTGACAGCGACGTGCAATTGCGATTGAACGAAAAACCGTTCATTGCATACACGTCGTTCATTCCTGACGAATTGAACATCAGATTGTTCATCGTACCCGAGGTAGCGCACATCGCAGTGTGTGACACCCCGGGAACGATGAACAGATCTCACCTGACTCCTGCAGCTCCCGGCCTACAATGCGGAAGGAAGGAGGTGGGCGGGATGTTTACGGGACGCTCAGCTCCGCCCCTCCGCTTCTATTGGCCGGCTGCCGCGTGACGTCGATGTGACACCAAACGTCCCTCCCACTCCAGGAAGTGGATGTTCGCCTCCCACATCGAGGTCGTATGGAAGGTAAGTATGTGTGACGGGGGTTAATCGTTTGTGCGGCACGTTCAACAAATTGAACGTGCTGCACATACGATGGGGCGTTGCAAATCGCATACGATATCGTATGCGAAACTGCAACGTGTAAAGCAGGCTTTAGATCTAGGTTCCTCACAGGTTCTGATGCTATGATGACTTCGCATCCACAGTTCGTCTTTGCAGACCTCCATTTTCTCTGGTCTTCTGCCGCACATCCCAACATTGTGCCCTTAAAAATAACAGTAATAACATAATATAATGCTGCCTGAGTAAAAATAATCACTCATCCTGTGCCCTAAATAAGTCCTACATTGTGCCCCCAAATAAATATCTTCCCCTCACTGTGATCCCTGCACAATAAATGACCCCACACTGCCCCCTTATGGTACATGGCCTCTTTTCTCCTTAATGCACAAGGGCCACAGTTTCTACACCATTCCTCAATGGCGATTCTCATTCCAACCCAGTAAAACTGACTCCTCAGCAGCACCACCAACTTCTTCCAACCAAAATGTACACTAATAAGCCCACTAGCACATACGATCGGGGTATCACTATCTGGCATACTCTCTCATGTGTCTTGGGATTAATGAGGCTTCTGCACAACTTGTCTCTATGAAGGTACAATCAGCTTCTTTCCTTCCACAATTTCTGTGCTTCCACTGGGGCAGTTGGTTCCAGACTCAAATTAGCTTGGGATATCAGTGCCTTGATCAGTCTAACGACAGGATCATTATCTTGCGTTTCTTGCCAACCATGATGGGGTAGTGAATTGAAGATTGCTTCCTACTGACTGCTGCGAGATTAAGGCTTCTCCAGGCTGTCAGGTCGATGGAAAGCAGGTAGTTTAATCTCCTCCAGGTCATCTTCATCTCTCCCATCATCAGGCAAATGAGGCATTCTGGACAACGGATCAGTATTGGCGTTCTTGCGACCGGCTCTATACTTTATAGTGAAGTCGTAGTTCGCAAGTCGTGCTACCCAAAGTTGCTCCAGGGCTCCAAGCTTCGCTGTTTCCAGGTGGGTTAAGGGATTGTTGTCTGTGTACACGGTGAATTTTGCAGAAGCCAGGTAGTGTTTAAATCTCTCCGTCATGGCCCAGACAAGTGCCAAGATTTAAGAACTCCAGCTTGAAAGAACAGTAATTCTCAGGATTTCTCTCTGTTGGACGAAGTTTTCTGCTGGCGTACGCAATCACCTTCTCCTTGCCATTCTGCACTTGGGACAAGACAGCTGCCAATCCCACATTGCTGGCATCCGTGTACAGCATAAAAGGGAGACCGTAGTCGGGATTAGAGATGAGCCACCCCCCTGGAGTTCGAGTTCGGTTCGCCGAACGGTGCCTTGTTCGACGAACCGTTCGTCGAACCGTTCGTCTAACTCTCGAACTCCATAGGAAACAATGGGAAGCAATCACAAACACATAAAAACACATTAGAAATGTAGGCATACAGTTAATAAACATTGCCATAACACTTACCTGTCCCCGCGATCCATCCTGCACTCTGTCTCCCGCAGCTTTTCCATCGGATAATCGCTGCGTCCTCCCGGTAACCAGCAGTGATGACAGGAGCTATCGTGACATCAAAATAGCATGTGACCAGTCACGTGTCTATTATCTTATTGGCTACAGACTGGTCACATGGCTTGGACGTCCTGCTAGGTCCTGTCATTGCACCTCTCCGGTACACGGTGCACGTTTGTGTATCCGTTTGTGTATCTCCGTGTATCAGCGACATGCTCTGGCACACGGTCGACTCCCCGTTCTGCTTCCCCATTCCCTTATTGACCGGCTGACACAGCCGGTAAATAACGGAGATCACCGTTGCCATAGCAACACGCCTGTTAGCGGTGACATCACCGCTAGCAGTGGCACCGTGAACCACGTGATCGGAGCACCATTGCTATGGCAACCCGTCTGTCAGCGGTGACGGTACCGCTATCAGCCAGCAGCACTGATTACTCACGGAGTGAAAAGCCTGCACGGGGAGCAGCGTCTTTCTCCCGTGCAGGGAAGCCTGATGTAGCAGAGCTGCATGTGTTGAAGGAGAAAGAAGACAGAAGACCATGGATCGTGGAGGGCTGACAGGGAGTAATAAACACGGAGTCTCTAAGTGTGTCTGTGTATTTATTTCTATTAAAGTATTTTTTCTCTGTGTGGTGTCTTTTTTTTAATCCTTTATTGGAGATTCTTAATGGCCTGGTCAAACTTGCCTGACATTAAGAATCTCTGGCTTAATACTAGCTAGTAAAACAAAGCTATTATTAACTCATTATTACCCAGCAAGCCACCGTCACCAGGGCAGCTGGAAGAGTTGGATACAGCGCCAGATAATGACGCTTCTATGAGAGCGCCATTTTCTGGGGCGGCTGCAGACTGCAATTCGCAGCAAAGGGGCCCAGAAACCTCGGGCTAACCTGTGTTGCGGATTCCAATCCCCAGCTGCCTAGTTGTACCCGGCTGGACACAAAAATGGGGCGAAGCCACATGGGTTTTTTTTTAATCATTTAATGAAATTCATGAAATAATTAAAAAAAGGGCTTCACTATATTTTTAGTTCCCAGCCGGGTAAAATAGGCAGCTGGGGGTTGGGGGCAGCCCATACCTGCCTGCTGTACCTGGCTAGCATACAAAAATATGGCGAAGCTCACGTCATTTTTTTTTTTTTAGTTTTTTGGGAAAAAAAATAAAAAATGCTTCCCTGGATTTCCCATTGACAGTGAAGGTAACACCAAGCAGTGGGGGTTAGCAGCCAGTAGCTGCTTGGATTACCCTTATCTAGCAATACAAAAAATGCAGCGGGAGCCCATATATTTTTTTTTATTATTAATTATTTAAATAACTAAAAAAAATGGGCTGCCCTGTATTTTGATTGCCTGACATGACAGTGCTGTAAAAATAAATCATTAAAAAAAAATGACGTAACGCCCCGCGGTATTTTTGATTCTCAGCGCAGTTAAAGCAGGCAGCTACGGGTTGCCACCCCCATCTGCCTGGAGTTAGCTTGGCTGGCAATCAAAATACAGGGAAGCCCATTAATTTTTTTTATTTAAAAAAATAGTTAAAAAAAAATGACATGAGGTCCCCCCATTTTTGATAGCCAGCTAGGGTAAACAGACTGCTGTAACCTGAAAACCACAGCTGGCAGCTTTACCGTGGTTGGGGATCCAATGTGGAGGTCACCCCAGGCTCTTTTTTAAAATTATTTTATAAATAATAATAATTACAAAAAAAAGTAGGGTCCCCCCCAAATTGGATCTCCAGCCAATGTAAAGCGGACAGCTGTGGTCTGGTATTCTCAGGGTGGGAAGGTCCATAGTTATTGGCCCTTCACAGTCTAAAAATAGCAGGCCGCTAGATGCGCCAATCCTGGCGCTTCACCCCAGCTCATCCCGTGCCCTGGTGTAGTGGCAAACGGGGTAATATATGGGGTTGATACTAGCTGTAAGGTCACCTGACATCAAGCCCAGCAGTGTGTGATGTCATGGTGTCTATCAGATACCCGACATCACAAACTGTCAGTACTAACAAAAAAATAAACAAAAAAAATGTATTTGAAAAAACACTCCCCAAAACATTCCCTCTTTCACCAATTTATTGTAAGGAAAAAAATAAGGGGGTCCCACGATGACTCTGGACCTTCTAGAATATGGGGTTACACGCTCAGGGAACGTATCCCCCATTTTCTAGGAGTGTAGACCCTCCATGTGAGGAGTGTGGGTGCAATGAATCTGCACCCACTCTCCCCGGGTCCACAGCAGCAGAGTCCATGTCGTAAGTGTTGCTACCAAAGCTGCAATGCCCTGCTCATGAGGTAAGGGCATGCCTAATCAGGAGAACTATTCTACATTTCCAAATATTGGTATTTGCTGATATTATTGCTATTCCATCTACTATATATTGGGGATAGGATCTTGGAGATGGAATACCCCTTTAAGTCCAGTTATCCAGCTGAATGAATACTAAACAACAGAGCTTGCTATTTAGAGATGTTTTCTTGTGGCGTATATCGGACTCTCATGTTTGGTAGTCATTCAGCAAAGCAACTATAAAATCAAATACCTCCATTTGGAAATGTAGTATAGCTCTCCTGATCAACTATGTTCCTTACCTCATGAGCAGGGCATTGCAGTAGCTTACAGATCCATGGTTACCGCCACTCACTGTGTCTGAACACAGGAAGCTGAGCTGACAGCCGCTCTGTGCATGCGGCAGCGTCTATTGTGAAGGAGGGGCCGTGGGGGATCAACGCTGCACAGCTACGTGGGTCACCAGGGAACACCGGTGGGGTTATAGGGGGTGACCTGGCAGGGCCTGGGGAGGAGTTTTCTGTTGCATGTGTCATGGCACATGCGACAGAAATCAGAGGAGTAGGGTGAATGCGGCCGGCGCGCTGCTGTGCGCGTGGCCATCTTGGATTTCCGGGAGGGGGTCGGGGGGGGGGCACTTTGGCGAAACCGGGGGACCGGAGGGGACCGTGGAGGAGATTTATCTCCCATCTGACATGTTTGTTCATGCCAGATGGGAGATAAATAATTTTTTTGTTTTTTTAAACTAAATTTTTATTTCTTTTCTTGTAATGGTAAAATAGGGTACAGAATGAAGAAAATAAGGGTCAACAAATCAAAATATCAAATAACATAGTCTCTACAATTTATCGATCAAATATTTGTCACGGTCATCAAATTTGCTCCTTCCCCTTCTTCGTCAGTGTATATTTCCATTGTGCAGTCTCCGCTACCCCCCTTCACCATTCCTTGATAACTTGTTACAAACATTACTTGTAAACACTATCCCTCCCATTCTCCCCTCCCCTCTCCATGCGACACAACCCAGAATTTGGCCAACTATACTTTCAGCTCGCACAGGGACCCTGACAGGTCTTCCTTCATGTATCATTCCGTAGACACAAATGTGGACATTATTTGTATTGTTTCTTCTCTAGAACATATAACGCTTATGAACTTTCTCCATTTACTGAAAAATGTTGCTGTGATCCTTTCTTTGCACCTCTCCACCATCACCTTCTTCAACATGAGCGTTTTTTTCAATTGATTAACAAGTTCTTCTTTTGTTGGTATTTCCTTCACCAGCCACTTCCGAAGAATAGCCCTTTTACTTATCATTGCTATATCATGGAAAAGATTCGGTAACTTGTCTCCCCCTTTCTCTCCCTCCTCCCGATGCTGATAGTGAAATAACCAGACCATTGGATCTAACTCTACATTTCTATTCCAGATTTTCCTCACTACCCCATGGACTTGTTTCCAAAATCTTTCAATCCTTTCGCACTGCCATATCCCATGATATAGATCTGTTTTTTCCGTACCACAATTTGGACAACTCATCATCTTATCTGGATGTCTTGCATTCAGTATATTAAATCCATAGATAGCTCTATGTATGATCCTGAATTGGGTATCTCTTAAGTTCTCATTCACAATCTTCTTTCTCATCACCATCCAACCATTCAAAATCTTCTCCTCCACTTCTTGATCTCCCAACTGCTTTGCCCACCCTTCCAACATTCTTCCTGATATGTTAGGGACTAACACTTCTCTCATATTTCCATAAAGACTTGATATATTTGTGGCATGGATGTCCCTTAATATGATCGCATCCATCTGATTTGCCTCATATTCGTTATTTATGTTGTATAGTTTCTTCATTATCCCTTGTTTCACCTGTTCAAACTGGAGAGTCTGGAATGGGCGCAAGTCATACTTTGCTCTCAACTCCTCACACGCCATCCATCTCCGTTCTGTATCATGCATCAGGTTTTTTAGAGTTCCAATCCCTTTTTCCCTCCATTCTTTAAAGAGATAATTTTCCCTTCCCTGTGGAAAGTCAGGACAAGCCCATATATTAAGGACTTTGGAGATGTTCCAGGCTAACCCAAACTTTTTCCTAACCGCCTTCCAAGTCATCACTATGTCTCTACAAATCAGTGAGTGTTTAATGTTGGGCGGCAAATTTGGAATGGAGGTATGTAGGATTGAACTCAGGTCCCAAGGTTTACAAAATTCAGCCTCTATATCCCAGTCAGAATACCTACTTGTTCGTCTAATCCAATCGACTACATGTCTTAAGATACAGGCCAAATTGTACCCCCTGATGTTAGGTAGTCTGATCCCTCCATTTTCTGTTGATAACATTAGCTTTTTGGCACTAATCCTCGGCCTATATCCCTTCCACAAAAAACGTGAGAATGCTTTTGTCAATCTGTTCACATCTGAGTGTTTAAGAAGCAATGGGATTGTCTGCATTGGATAGAGAAACTTGGAAAAGCTCATCATTTTTATTAGATGATTTCTTCCCAGAAGAGTCAACGGCAAATTTGCCCAACCTTGCAGTTGACGTTCAATTTTCTCGATCAAAGGGGAATAATTTAATGAATATATGGTCTTATTATCCCTCCCAACCTGTACTCCCAAGTATTTAATTGTATTTCTAGCTATTGGAATGTCACATAATGCACCCCTCTCCCCCTCCGCTCTCTTTCCGTCCAAGAAGAGAATTTCACATTTGTTTTTGTTAAGTCTAAACCCTGCTAACCTCCCAAACTCCTCAATTTGTTCTATGACTCTACTCAATTGCGTTTTAGGTTTGTTCATGAACAGGATTATATCGTCAGCAAATAAGGCTGAGTGCAATGACTTCCTCCCTACCTTCATCCCCTCAAACCAACCCCCCTCATTCAAACGTCTAGCCAGTGGTTCAATAGCCAAGTTAAACAATAGTGGTGACATCGGGCATCCTTGCCTGGTTCCCTTCATCAAAGGAAATGTTTTTGACAGAAATCCCGGGGTACTCACTCTTGCCTGAGGATTTGCATAAAGGACCCTCACAAAATTCCTAAAAGCTCCGTGTAAGCCCAGGTGATCTAACACCTGTTCCAGCCATGACCACCTCACATTGTCAAAGGCTTTCTCCGCGTCCAAGGTGATCAAGGCTGGATTCCCCTCCCCCCCTTCTCTCGTCTGCTTTACTACATCAATTGCTAGCATTACTTTCCTAATGTTTGTCACCACTGAACGTCCTTTAACAAAGCCAGCCTGGGGGAGATCTATCATCTCTAGCAATACTGCCACTAACCTATTTGCCATCAACGTCGCTAAAATTTTTAGGTCTTGATTAATCAGCGAGATAGCCCTATAACTAGATGGGTCTTCTAAATTCTTTCCTCCTTTAGGAATGAGCTTTATATAGGCTGTATTAAGTGTACCCGATATTCTTTCCCCGTCCATTATCTTATTGAATAACTCTGTCAGTATAGGTGAGATTTGATCCTTCATAATTTTGAAAAAACTGTCGCTAAAGCCATCTGGTCCTGGGGCCTTTGTCGTTTTTAACTCTCCTATAACCTGTAGCACCTCCTCCTCCGTCACCTCTTTATTCAGAGCCTGTAAATTTTCCTCTTTGAGCGTAGGCATTTTTGTTCCTTTTAACCACTCATTTCCTTCTCTCCTATCATCTAACCCCTCCTCTTTATATAAACCTGCATAGAAGTCTCCAAGAATGTCATTTATCTCTTTGGGATCTGTCATTTTACTCCCCACAGCGTTTCTCAGTGTCATAATATGTGTCATCGGTCGTCGTCCCCTTGCCAGATTTGCCAATAACTTCCCTGCCTTGTTCCCGAAACGATTCAACTCTTGTTGTGTCCTGTACATCCCTTCTTTCCTTTCTACCCAGTTCTCAAAATGGCCCTTCGCCTCCACCCACTTTGCTTTTGTCACCCTTGATGGTTTTTCTAAGAAGTCAGTATATGCTTCCCTGACTGCCCGGCTAGCCTCCTGAAACTTTACTTGTGCCTGTCGTTTCGCCTTTGTCGTATATCCTATCACTTTTCCTCTCAAAACTGCCTTAGCTGTCTCCCAATACAATAGTGTTTCCCCACTGTGCTCCTGATTCGTCAATGTATAATCCACCCACCATTCTCTCAGTATTCTATGGAAGTTCTCGTCCAAACTCAAGAACGAGGGGAAGCGCCATATATAATCCTGTCCTCTCTGAACTTTGTCAGCTATACTGACTACCACTGGGCTATGATCCGATATTACCATATTCTCTATAATTATCTCTTTTACCCTCTGCAATAAATTCTCACTTGTCAGCCAAAGGTCAATCCTTGACCAAGAGTCGTGTGGGTGGGAATAGTGTGTAAATTCTCTCTCTTGCGGGTGATATAATCTCCAGCAATCCTGTAGTGTAGTTGTATTTAACAATGCTCTCAGCGACCCCTCCGTGTTCCTCCCCTGCTTCCCCTGACTCCTCCTGTCTTCTTCCAGAGAAACCACTGTATTGAAGTCTCCCCCCACCAATTTACATATATCCCCATCCAGCAAAATCTTATTAGCTATATTTTAAAAAAAACCCCTTTGTTCCATATTGGGTGCATATATATTGTGGATACTAAAAGTGCATTGAGTACCTGAAATCTTTATATGTATGTATCTTCCTTCTTCATCTGAATCTTGTGTTTCCACCTCGTGTGCAAAGTTTTTATTGATCAAAATAAGAACCCCTGCTTTCCTACCTTTTGAGGCTGACCCATATACCCTTCCCACCCACATCTTGTTCATACGGAAGAACTCATCCTTTTGCAAGTGCGTTTCCTGTAATAAAGCAATATCAACCTTAAGCTTCTTGAGATGACGTAGTATCATATTTCGTTTGTGCGGCGATCTGAGTCCCTTAACATTTCACGTAATGAGCTTAACCATAATCCCCAAAATCAACAGTTCCTTTTTCAGGCCGTGTCGCATGGATTCCCCAACTCTCTTCCCCTCACCTCCCCTCCCCCAACTGTATATAACCCCCCCATCCCCAACTTTACAAATACAATTAACGTCTTCCATTTTTTCTGAGATGATTGAGACTCCTTTCAAACCCCTGCTTCAAGTCAAGCTCTCCATGAAGCCACCCCACTAAGTCACCTCTCCCCCTCTGTTGGCTATTAACTCCTTGCCCCTAAACAGCCTTTATAAATTTATCAAGCTCCTAAAACCGTCATTAAGAGAAGAAAAAGAGAGAGAGAGAAGAAGAAAAAAAAAAGCATTAGTAAATGATAAAAGGAAAAAAGTGATAAGCATAAAAAGAGAGAGAGAAAAAGGGAGCGAAAGAAAAAGAGATAGAGAAGAGAAGAGGAGGTAGGCGAGACTTTAGAGAGTTAAGGCACTTTTGTCACCATACGGCTCCATTCAGCAGTCCCAAATTAAGTCCTTGTCTTGCCTGCTTGTTCATGAGCTGCTGCCTCTTCCTCCTCTTTTCTCAGCTGAAGTCGCCATCTGTCGCTTTTCCTTCGGACTGGCTGGTCTGGATCTCGATTGACTCCACTCTGGCTTGTTGTCGGGTCTAACTGCAGATGTTATGTTTGCAGGATCTGCATGTTTCGGATCAGTGAAAGTCCCTTCTTTTCCATTCCTCTCCTGTCGCCGTGTTCTCCCGTCCTGTAGTATCTCTCGCTCCGCCTCTGAAGGATCCCGAAAAGTCTTTGTGACCCCATCTGCTCCTCTTACTCTTAGTATTGCTGGGTATAAAAGCTGAAATTTAATATTTTTGTGAAAGAGGGCAGTGCAGATCTGGCTAAATGCTTTTCTTTTTCGTGTGACTTCTGCCGAATAGTCGCCAAATAATAGAATCTTGTGTCCCTGAATGCATAGTGCCTGTTTCCTATTCCTGAAGGCCCGTAGAATTTCTTCTTTATCTTTGTATTCCAGGTATTTTATAATAACCTGTCTTGCTCTGGACATTTCACCTTGCTTGGAGGTATTATCATTGTTACTGTGACCATCTCTTTGCTCCCTTATGGGTCCCACTCTGTGCGCTCTTTCTACACGGCAGCTATGTTGTAAGCCTAAAGCCTGGGGCAATTCTTTTTCACAGATTGAGTCCAAATATTTTGTTGTCACTGTCTCAGGCAGACCCACCAGCCTTAAATTATTCCTCCTCGATCTGTTTTCAAGATCTTCTATTTTATGCTTCATAAGCTGAGCATAAAGGCCACTTTACACACAGAGATAAATCTGCGGCAGATCTGTGGTTGCAGTGAAATTGTGGACAATCAGTGCCAGGTTTGTGGCTGTGTACAAATGGAGCAATATGTCCATGATTTCACTGCAACCACAGATCTGCCAAAGATTTATCTCTGTGTGTAAAGTGGCCTTTAGTGTTTAGCTCCTTAAATCTGCCCTCCAATCTTGTCAGATTCTCTTCAGCATCAGAAACTCCTTGCTCTACCTCTGTCAGTCTCATATCATGGTGCTCCACATCCTCCTGCAGCGCAGCCAAAGCCTCCTTCACTGAGGTTGCTATTGCCTCTCTGATTTCTGCTGTCAGATGATCTGCCACTTCTTTTGCCAACCTTTTGTAATCAATCTCATATCTTTCCCCAAGCCCAATGTCTCTGTACCACTCTGCATACTCTGAATTCTACTGTTATCTTGGCCTCCTGCACATTGCTGCAGCTGCCCTTGTGGTTCCTCTCTCTCCTCCCCCTCCTTCCTCCTCACTGTCGGTGCCATGTTATCTGCACTCACCCAATCCTCCCTCTGCTCTGCTCTGGGCTTGAATGGTGTTCCTCCACTTCTGAGGAGATAACGATCCATGCACTGACAGCTGGTAATTCAGTGCAGCCTCTCTATGTTCGTCTAGGGTGCTGTTTGCTTCTGTAGGTCGGTGTATATTGCAGGGGCTGTATGGAGCTGCTTCTTCTCCCTCCTCACATCTCAGCGCAGGAACAGGAAGTCGATAAATAATTTTTTACCGGCACTGTCATTTACTGTAACGTGATCATCGGTATATGGTGTATACCTGTGATCACGTGAGTGGGGACCGGAAAAACCGGCCTTAATCATGATCTCCAGGGTCTCAGCTACCCCCTGAAACCCCGGAGATTTTCTAACGCTGGGGGGCGCTATTCACTTATTTCTGCCTGCTATTTATAAACTGCAGATCAGAATAAGGCTACATTCACACGGTCCGCAAAAAACGGTCCTTTTTTTTCACGGGTGCATTCGTGTGGCATCCATTTCCGTTCCGTATACGGTCCGTATGTCATCTGTTTGTCATCCGTGTGCCTTCCGTTTTTTTTTGCGTACTGCAAAAAAACTGAAGGAGGGAAAATACATAAATTTACCCAGGATCCATAGCTTCAACCTACATGAGACGGTCACATGTTCACTCCAGTGCCATTTTCTACTGCTTTTCACAGCGTAGAGCGCTCTGGTGATTTTCCTGTGCTTGTACACTTCATAACAGTCTTTTCTGTCATTATAATGGCAGAAAGACACATAATGTCCCACTCTCCTGCATTTTGTAATTTTGCACCCTTTGGTGCCTTTCATGTGGCACTAAGGGGTGCTTAGCCTTGTATTTACCAAAAAAAAAAAATGAAAAAAAAAAATGACGTGGGGTTCCCCCTATTTTTGTAGCCAGCTAGGGTAAAGCAGACAGCTGCAGCCTGCAGACCACAGCTGGCAGCTTCACCTTGGCTGGTAATCCAAAACTGAGGGCACCCCACGCTGTTATTTTAAATTAAATAAATAATTAAAAACAAAAAAAACACGTGGGGGTCCGCCCAAAATTGGATCACCAGCCAAGGTAAAGCGGACAGCTGGGGTCTGATAGTCTCAGACTAGGGAGGGCCATGGTTATTGGACTCTCCCCAGCCTAAAAATAGCAGGCCGCAGCCGCCCCAGAAGTGGGGCATCCATTAGACATGCCAATCCTGGTGCTTTGCCCCAGCTCTTCCCGTGCCCTGGTGCGGTGGCAAATGGGGTAATATATGGGGTTAATACCAGATGTGTAATGTCACCTGGCATCAAGCTCTGGGGTACGTGAGGTCAGGCGTCTATCAGATACCCGACATCACCAACCCAGTCAGTAATAAAAAAAAATAGACGAAAAACACATTTTTATTTGAAAAAACACTGCCCAAAACATTCTCTCTTTCACCAATTAGAAAGAAAAACAAATCCAGGTCTGCTGTAATCCAAGGGGTTCCCATGACGATCCATACCATAGTCAATGTCCCAGTCAATGAAGAACAGAATGTTCCATATTGGCTGGGAGAGCAATGCAGTGACCTGAGCTAACATCAATAGGTCAGCCCAGGTCACTGCAGGGCATGACGAGTGCTGCTGTCAGGAGCAAGGTACATTACCTGCAGTGACGATCTCCTGCACTGCTGACAGCAGACCTGTCACTGCCTTCAATGACCGCCGCCTTCACTGCCAAGTATCGCGGGAGCCTGTGACGTCACCGCTAGTCACAGTCTCGGGTCGACAGCGAGAGGAAATGTGAAGCGGCGGCCATGGAAGACAGTGACAGCGCTGAGGTCGGGAGGGTGGGACTTCATCACCGCAGGTAAGTCGAGCGGGATCATGTGTGCGGAGTGCGAGGTGGGTGTAGCCAAGCGGGGTAATGTGTGCAGAGTGCCAGGTGGGTGGAGCCTAGCGGGGCAATGTGTGCGGGTGGTGGAGTGCGAAGTGGGTGGAGCCTAGCGGGGCCATGTGTGCAAGCGGCGGAGTGCGAAGTGGGTGGAGCCTAGCGGGGACTGCATGGCTGGGGCCAGGTGAGTGTGAGTGTGTGTGTACATGCCGAGTGCAGGAGGGGGCGGAGCCCAGCGGGGAAGTGTCGGCTCCCTGCACACATAACTAGGGTAAATATCGGGTTACCAAGCAAAGCGCTTTGCTTGGATACCCGATATTTATCTTAGTTACCAGCTTACCGCAGGCTGCCAGCGATGACTCCCTGCACACTGTAGCTATAAAAAGCCCTGCTTTTGGTGATCGAACCGTTCTCGAGCGTAACTCGAACTGTCGAGCTTTTAGCAAAAAGCTCGAGTTCGAGTTCGATCTCGAGCACCCCCAAAATCACTCGAACATGAAATTGGCGAACCTCGAACATCACTCAACTCTAGTCGGGATATGCTAGGATCTCATCTCCTGTCAGAGCTGACTTCATCCACCTGAAGGAATCTTCCTGTTCTTACCCCATGTGAATGGAGGACCAGAAGTCTTGCCATGCTTTGGTTGTCTAACCAGGAGATCTTGCAACCACCATCTTGGTGTAGCCTTTCACAAACCTTCAGTAATACCCCATCAGACCCAGGAACTGCTGCACCTCCTTGATGGTATTGGGCCTCGGCCAGTTCTGGATAGCAATGATCTTCTCAGGATCCGATGCTACACCCTCGGCGCTAACCACATGCCCCAGGTACTGGATCTTAGGTTTCAGTAGGTGGAACTTAGAGGGTTTTAGCTTCATCCCATACCTGGATAGGGCATCGAATATTTCCGCCAGAAGTTCGAGATGCTCTGCGTATGTTTTGGAATATACGATTACATCATCCAGGTAAAGCAGGACAGTTTCGAAGTTACAGCCCAAGCAGCATTCCATGAGTCACTGAAACGTTCCCGATGCATTGCACAGCCCAAATGGCATGCTATTGAACTCGCATAATCCCATCGGGGTGGCAAAGGCAGTCTTCTCACGGTCCTCTTCGGCAACAGACACTTGCCAATAGCCGCTGGTGAGATCAAGGGTCGAGAAATAATTTGCAAATTTCAATGCAGCCAATGACTCTTCAATACAGGGTAGTGGGTAAGCATCCTTGCGGGTGATTTTATTGATTTGCCGGTAGTCCACGCATATCCTCATAGTGCCGTTCTTCTTCTTTACCACCACCAGTGGAGCTGCCCAGGGGCTACAACTATCCCGGATGACCCCTGCCTCCTTCATGTTCCTCAACATCTCCTTGGCACATTGGTAGTGAGCAAGTGATATAGGCCTGTACCTTTCCTTGATGGGTGGATGAGCACCTGTGGGTATGTAGTGTTGTACCCCTTTCACCCTCCCAAAGTCTAATGGGTGTTTGCTAAAGACTTGTTTATACTCCTGCACTACCCTGTAAACCCCTTGTTTCTGATGTAGAGGTGTGGAGTCAGTGCCTACATGCAACTCCTGGCACCATTTCTCTGGCTGACTCTGGGAGTTGTCACTGGCTGACTGATCTGGTGTGCTTGGGGATTCTACTGCCTGGATGGAATCTGTATCTACTGTGAACAATTTGGCAATAGTGGCATATCTGGGAAACTTAACCTTCTCCTCCCCACAGTTCAACACTCGCACGGGCACTCTTCCCTTACAGACATCAACCACTGCTCTGGCTGTCAAGACTGTGGGCCAGTGTTCTGAGGACAGGAACTCCACCACTGCCTGATAATCCTGTCCACAGGAACCTACAGCTGCCCTGCACCATATCATCATCTCGCTTCGCGGGGGCACTACAAGAGGGGCTCATCCATAACCCACACACCACCAATTTCTCTACCGGATAAATTTACCTGTTGCCGCTGCAGGAGGTCTCGGATTTCCCGTTGAGGACCTGCTGTCGCCCTTCTCCTGCAGTTTCAGAGAGCTGTCGAAGCAAAAACAGTACTTCCCCCATACAATTCTCAATGATATTTGTGCCCAAAATCATTTTAGGGTTACGGTCACTAGGGTCATTCTGGACTACTGAGTCCTTGACGCTCAAACTCCACCTGGCCCACCTTAATGGTCACCTCCTTGAACCCGATTTGAGTCACTGGTAACCGATTGACGGCATAGATGGTAAGGCCGTGATCTGGCGAGGTGAATTCATCATCTGACCAGAATTTCTTGTACAGTGTATGGGGTATTGTTGTTACCTGAGAGTCAGTATCAAGGAATGCGGAGGTCGGGATCCCATCCATGGTAAGAGAAACAATGGGCCTGGCTCCCACATACCGGTCCCACCAGTGCGCTGGGCCTTGTTGGTCTATTCCTGGGGATTGGCCCTTTGCCCCAGGGGTTGCCCGTTTAAAGGACAGTGCCGGGCATAATGGCCAGTCTTGTTACACTTATAACAAACAAGTTGTCCATACCAGTCGCTGTTACTTCCTCTGTACGTCGAGGTTCTTCCTCTCATCCAGGGAACATCCTCTGGGCAGTCAGCGAGTTGGATCTTCTCCGCCGGCTTGGTCTTTGGCTGGAGCTGCATCGCCTTCAGGATCCTGGCGACGTCATTGCTCAGCTGCTGCACCTGCGAAGATAAATCACCGGAAACGCCCGAAGGTACTGCCGGAGGTTTTGGCTTTGGCAATGCTAGGGCAGGAGGCTGTACCTGTAGTGGAGAGGTGCCGGCTTGCCAGGAAGGTGGGAGAGAGTCAGTAGCCTGCGGAGGTTGCAATGCCTTAATGTCCCGGTCTTTTAAAACGGCAAAGTCCAGTGCAGGATGTTCCAGGGCCCACAGTCGTAGCTGCTTGCGGTCTTCCACTGACCCCAGGCCCTGGAGGAACTGCTCAACAAGCATCTTATTCCCCTCCTGATCACTGATGGTGTTAATCAGTTTCAAAGTCCGCAGTGCCGCTTGCAATCTTAGGGGCACTTTGCACGCTGCGACATCGCAGGCCGATGCTGCGATGCCGAGCGCGATAGTCCCGCCTCCGTCGCAGCTGCGATATCCTTGTGATAACTGCCATAGCGAACATTATTGCTACGGCAGCTTCACATGGACTCACCTGTCCTGCGACCGTCGCTGTGGCCGGCGACCCGCCTCCTTATTAAGGGGGCGGGTCGTATGGCGTCACTGCGATGTCACACGGCAGGCAGCCAATAGGAGCGGAGGGGCGGAGATGAGCGGGATGTAAACATCCCGCCCACCTCCTTCCTTCCGCATATCCTACGGAAGCCGCACTAACGCCGGTAGGAGATGTTCCTCGCTCCTGCGGCTTCACACACAGCGATGTGTGCTGCCGCAGGAGCGAGGAACAACATCGGACCGTCGTGTCAGCGTAATCATGGATTACGCCAACGCTGCACCGATGATACGATTACGACGCTTTTGCGCTCGTTAATCGTATCATCGAGCCTTTACACACTACGATGTCGCATGCGATGCCGGAAGTACGTCATTTTCAATTTGACCCCACCGACATCGCACCTGCGATGTCGTAGTGTGCAAAGCCCGCCTTAGGGCATAGTCTCTAATGCTGTCCTGGGGGCGCTGTTTGTAACTGTAAAATCTCATCCTCAGCTCAGCCTCAGTGGGGGTCTAAAAAGCGTTTTTTAATCTTTCAAAGATGGCGGGTACCGAGGCCCAGTCCTTATCTGTCCAGGTCTCTATCTCCAGCTCGGCTGAGCCCTTTAATTGTCCAAGTACCACAGACGCTCGCTGCCGGCCGGTCATTGCATACATATCTAGGACAGTGCAGATCTTCCTCTTTAATCCCTGCAGGGCATCAGGTCGGCCATCATACTGGGGTAACCAGGCGGCACCCGGCACCAAAGGTAAGGTGATCGGCATTATTGGAGCGGCCACTCCAGCCTCGGGCGCTACCGCTCATGCGACCGGAGCAGCCCCCGCTGCGTCCGTTTTACCTTGATCTGGCGGGGGAAGCGCTACTACGCTCACATCATCCGATGCCGACATCTTCCTGCTCCCCCTTGATTTTCATCACCAAGCTCTCTGGAACAGGGGATCTCTGGGAACTTTCGGGTCCGGCCACTACCGGTTTCCGGCCGCGCTTTCAGGATGAGGGGCGGGGCTTCGGCTTTGCGCCCTTTTGCTGGGGATGATGGCGCAGTTGTTGTTTTGGTGCCAAAGATGGCGGACAAGATGGTTGTAAGGCAAATTAACAGTCCCAATTCAGATTTGGACAGTTCTGCAAGGCGCACATCACCCATGTTAATGGGTCCAGTTCTTATCCTGTTCGTGACGCCAGAAAGAATTAGAGGTGTGCCGCCCCAGCGCAGACTGGGGTGCTCGGATCCGGGGTGGTCGTGGCTCGGGGGTCCGGACCCTGGCTTGGCTAACACTCCGATCCTTGAAAAGGGGATATTTACAGGGGAAAAGTTTGTGACGCCACTGCGGGTTGCGGTAATGGGAGTACCGCTGCTGCTGGAAGGAGTACCGGGGCAGATGGTGTGGGGCAGCAAGGTGTCAGTCCCTCTGCAGGTAGGGAGGGCCCCGGCCTCTGGTGTTTGGTGAGATATTTGGGAGCGCAGGGTGCAGGGGAAAAGGGTACTCACTGTGGGTAGTCGTGGTGCTGGATGAGGATTACAAAGCAGACACTCACACTGAAGATAAACCAAAGTCTCTGTGCATCACAGTCACTACAGGTGTCCACTCCCACCGGTGTCACTTGATAGTCCGTACCCTGCCTCCGTGCACAAGTATAGTTGTCTGTTGGTGGCCCCTTGGCATGAAGCTGTTGGGCCCTGCTACCTGTGTGTAGGGCAGCTGTGCTCTTGATGGCTGGATCTTGTGAGTTCAGTTTGGTTGCTTTACTGGAAAACTCTATCCCCCGCGTTGAGCTGATGCCTTCAATCTCTGAGATCTTAGGGAAGTTCATAAAGATACTTTCCCTCCCAGGTTAATTATCAGGACGGATGAACCTGCTCCTGCCCTACGGTCTTGTACCCCGCCGTGCTTGGTACCGGTCAGTTCTTTTGGGGTTCTGATGCCGACAGTCCTCCTAGATTATGTCCGTCGCACCCTTTCCAATGACGCTGCCACCGGTCCCCGACTCCTGTGGTTCCGGACCACCGTCTGCGAACCAAGCAAGGTCTCGCTCCCCGGGAGCTACAACTCCCAGCTCCTCACTCTTTGAGGGCTACTACTGAACTGCTCTGCTCTCCACTTCCTCCCTCCCACCTGTCTGCCTAACCCCTAGGTGGGTGGCCGTATTCCAGCTTAACCAACCCACTAGTGTGTCTGACAAGTTTGATGTGAGGTGTGCTTGGGATTTGTAGTGCTGATGGTGTGACACCGGTTATAAGGACCCTAAACCATGGGGGTAGGCCCTGCATCCTGGGTAAGGAAGGCAAAAGGTCCATCTCTGGGAACTCTTTCAAGACTGTTGGAAGACCATTTCTGGTGACTACCTCTTGAAGCTCATCAAGAGAATGCCAAGAGTATGCAAAGCAGTAATCAAAGCAAAAGGTGGCTACTTTGAAGAACCTGGAATATAATAATAATTATAATTATTATTATTATTTATTATTATAGCGCCATTTATTCCATGGCGCTTTACAAGTGAAAGAGGGTATACATACAACAATCATTAACAGTACAAAACAGACTGGTATAGGAGGAGAGAGGACCCTGCCCGCGAGTGCTCACAGTCTACAGGGAATGGGTGATGGCACAATAGGTGAGGACAGAGCTGGTTGCGCAGTGGTCTACTGGACTGAGGGCTATTGTAGGTTGTAGGCTTGTTGGAAGAGGTGGGTCTTGAGGTTCCTCTTGAAGCTTTCCACGGTAGGTGAGAGTCTGATGTGCTGAGGTAGAACATTCCAGAGTATGGGGGATGCACGGGAGAAATCTTGTACACAATTGTGGGAAGAGGAGATAAGAGAGGAGCAGAGAAGGAGATCTTGTGGTGAGGATCTGAGGTTGCATGCAGGTAGGTACCGGGAGACTAGGTCACAGATGTAGGGAGGAGACAGGTTGTGCATGGCTTTGTCTGTCATGGTTAATGTTTTGAACTGGAGTCGTTGGGTGATGGGAAGCCAGTGAAGGGATTGGCAGAGTGGCGAGGCTGGGGAGTAGCAAGGGGAGAGGTGGATTAGGCGGGCCGCAGAGTTTAGGATAGATTGGAGGGGTGCAAGAGTGTTGGAAGGGAGGCCAGAGAGCAGGAGGTTGCAGTAGTCAAGGCGGGAGATGATGAGGGCATCCACTAATGTTTTTGCTGATTCTTGGTTAAGGAAAGCACGGATCCGGGAGATATTTTTGAGTTGTAATCGGCATGAGTTGAAGAGGGCTTGGATGTGTGGCTTGAAGGATAGAGCAGAGTCGAGGGTTACTCCAAGGCAACGTGCTTGTGAGACTGGGGAGAGTGAGCAACCATCAAGTTTGATGGAAAGGCTTGTTGGAGATGAGTGAGGAGGGAGAAAGACAATGAACTCTGTTTTGTCCATGTTAAGTTTTAGGAATCGCGCAGAGAAGAAGGATGACATAGACAGACATTGTGGGATTTTGGTTAGTAGAGAGGTAATGTCAGGTCCAGAGAGGTAGATCTGTGTGTCATCGGCATAGAGATGATACTGGAAGCCGTGGGACTCTATGAGCTGTCCCAGGCCGAAGGTATAGATGGAGAACAGCAGGGGTCCACGAACTGAGTCTTGGGGACACCGATAGATAGGGGGTGAGATGAGGAAGTGGTGTGAGAATGGGAGACGCTGAAAGTTCGGTCGGTTAGGTATGAAGAAATCCAAGATAGGGCCAAGTCTGTGATGCCCAGAGATGAGAGAATCTGTAGTAGGAGGGAATGGTCTACTGTGTCGAAGGCAGAGGACAGGTCCAGTAGGAGGAGGATAGAGTAGTGTCGCTTGGCTTTGGCAGTTAGTAGGTCATTAGTGACTTTAGTTATGGCAGTTTCAGTGGAATGATGCGGTCGGAAGCCAGATTGTAGCTGGTCAAAGAGGGAGCAGGATGAGAGGTATGAGGACAGTTCAAGATGGACATGCTGTTCTAGTAGTTTTGAGGCATAGGGGAGAAGGGATATGGGGCGATAGTTTGACACAGAGGATGGGTCAAGGGAGGGCTTTTTGAGGATGGGTGTAATAGAGGCATGTTTAAAGCATGAAGGGAATACACCAGTTGTTAGTGATAGGTTGAAGAGATGGGTTAGGGCTGGGATGAGGACTGCGGTGATGTTGGGGATGAGGTGGGATGGGAGCGGGTCCAGTGCACAGGTTGTTAGATGTGATCTTGAGTAGAGTGGAAAGATTGTTTTCTGTCATGGTGGAGAAGCTGGATTTGGAGGAAGAAGGCTGAGTAGTTGTGAGAAGTGGCTGTGGTGATTGTGGGCCAAAGCTTGCTCTGATGTTGTCAATCTTCTGCTTGAAGAAAGAGGCAAAGTCTTCAGCTGAGAGGAGAGGAGAAGGAGGTGGTGCTGGAGGACGGATGAGAGAATTGAAAGTGTTGAATAGCTGTTTAGGGTTGTGAGAGAGAGAGGATATGAGGGATGAGAAGTAGGTTTGTTTTGCAGCAGTGAGTGTGGACTTGAAAGTGGTCAGGGACTCTTTATATGCAATGGAGTGCTCAGTGGCATGAGACCTTTTCCATCTGCGCTCAGCAATTCTGGAAGCCCGTCTTAGTTCTTTAGTCTGCCTCGTGTGCCACGGTTGCCTGTTGATTGTGCGGGTTTTGGTGTGTGTAAGGGGGGCAGCTGATTCGAGAGCTGCAGAGATTGTAGTGTTGTATAAAGTTGCATCTGCATCGTGTAGAAATGCAATGTCTGTAAGAGGGAGAAGGGACTGAGAAAGGGCATGTAAATCAATGTGTTTGATATTTCTGCAAGGGTGTGAAAGTTTGTGGAGGGGGGGGTTGCGTACTTGGCGAAGAGAGGGAAGAGAATGTGAGTAGGTTGTGGTCAGACAGGGGGAGAGGCGAGTTAGAGAGGTTAGATAGGGAACAGAGGCAAGTGAAGATGAGGTCCAGTGTGTGGCCATCTTTGTGAGTAGCTGCAGAAGACCATTGGGTGAGGCCGAAGGAGGAAGCGAGTGTTAGACGTTTGGAGACAGATGAGTGGGAAGTGTCAATGGGGATATTGAAATCACCCATGATGATGGTGGGGATGTCGGTGGAAAGGAAGTGTAGTAGCCAGGTGGTGAAATGATCAAAAAAGGCAGTGGCTGGCCCTGGAGGGCGGTAAATGACAGCCAGATGCAGGTTGGAGGGAGCGTAGATGCGTACGGAGTGCACCTCAAAAGATGGGAGAGTAACGGAGGGTGGTAGTGGAATTGGTGTAAAGGAGCATTGGTTGGACAGGAGCAACCCAACTCCTCCACCATGCTTGTTGCTGGGGCGGGGTGTGTGAGAGAGTTGGAGACCGCCATAAGAAAGTGCAGCAGGAGAGGCAGTGTCAGAGAGGGTGAGCCAGGTTTCTGTGATGGCGAGGAAGGAGAGTTTATTAGTGATGAAAAGATCATGGATGTAGGATAGTTTGTTGCAGTGAAGTGACAATAGGGATGTGGTGAGGAGGACCAGGATTTGGAGAAATATCTCCAGCAGTGAGGAGAAGCAGTGAGAGTGTTAGTAGGTGGGAGCAGGAGAGGCCGTGAGGTGGCCGTGTGTGTCTGGAGACACTGGGTGAAATGTGGAAGAAAATATGTGAGGGGAAGGTGAGATGGGTGGGGAGGATGGAGGGAGAGATGAAAAGTTCATTACTGGGTTTAGGGATCAGAGGGTGCAGTAGAAAGTGAAGTATTATAGAGGTGAAAGTTAAGAGACACACAAACATTGTTTACAGTGACTATGTATGCAGTTACCTTCCGGTCACTTCCGGCCCAATTCTGGCCTAATTCAATGCATCATACTTATATGGTGCATACTTGTCATGGTGCGGACAAAGTCTGGGGCAGATTTTTAGTTGCCCCAGTATATACACATACAAGTGCAATCAGCTGTGAAGGGGTGGGGTGCAACAAAAACCCCTTGATCACTCAATCAGATTGCCAGATGCAGCTTCACATAGGCAAAATAAACAAAGTTCATAAAAGTAAGGTGGGGAACGGGGGGGGGGGAAAGAGATCACAGTGAGATGCTGGCGCATGCCAGGGAGATATTGAAGCAAAGAGGGAACAGGTCAGATATATTGGAAAAGTAGGAAGGATGATTTGACATACCATGTATTAAAACACACAGCAGAGAGAAGGGGAGAGCAGGTCAGTTCATGGGAAAGTAGGATGGATGATTTGACATACCATGTATTAAAACACACAGCAGAGAGAAGGGGAGAGCAGATCAGTTCATGGGAAAGTAGGATGGATGATTTGACATACCATGTATTAAAACACACAGCAGAGAGAAGGGGAGAGCAGATCAGTTCATAGGAAAATAGGATGGATGATTTGACATACCATATATTAAAACACACAGCAGAGAGAAGGGGAGAGCAGATCAGTTCATGGGAAAGTAGGATGGATGGGTATCATCTTATAGGGCGTATAATTAGGTACTGTACGATATTTTTCGGATTATAAGTGGCTGTCTGTGCGGGTGGCTGTCTGTGCGGGCGGCTGTCTGTCTGTCTGTCCGTGCAGGCGGCCGGTTGGCTGTGCTGGCAGTGGAAGCTGCAGTGGCTGTGCAGCGGACGTCCCAGATGCTCTCGCTTCAAATCATGGTGCCTGGAGTCAGCGCATGCGCAGATCGAGCTCTCAGCTGAGAGCTCCATCTGCGCTCAGGGCGCCCTTTCTTTGAAGCCCGGACCGCCGACTGAGCATCTGGGACACCAGCCTGCTCCACACAGCCAGCACAGCTTCCGCTGCCAGCACAGGCCCACCACTGCCAAGTACAGACCCTACCAGCACCGCCCCTGCCTCCTGTGACCCCCGCTTCTTCCCCGCTGCCCCCACCCACGGTAAGAAAACACCGGAGTATAAGACTAACCCCATTTTTATACCTCTAAATTTGCGGGGTCGTCTTATATGCTGGGAAAATACAGTAGTTGTTATAATAATATTAGCAAATACCTCCAATTAGAATGTAGTACGGTTCTTATTCACTGTCGCTTACCTCATGTTCAGGGCATTGCAGGACCTTAGATATCCATGATTATGACCACTAGCAACTAACTGGCTGTGACTATATGCATAACTATGAACACCTAAGGTCCTGCAATTCTCCCTGAACATGAGGTAACGACAGTGAATCAGAAGAGCTAAACTACATTTCTAATTGGAGGTATTTGCTAATATTATTACACCTACTACATATTAGGATAAGATCTTGGAGATGGGAATACCCCTTTAAGTTAAGAACCTTAAAAGGTTTAGGCGGGTCCAGACGTCTCTTATCTGCATGCCTCTTCGTCTGTTCAGACGATTTCACCAGTGTGGCTTGGGTATCTTCACAGATTTTGGAGAAACTCTTAGGGGTACTTTGCATACTACGACATCGCAGGTGCGATGTCGGTGGGGTCAAATTGAAAATGACGCACTTCCGGCATCGCATGCGACATCGTAGTGTGTAAAGGCTCGATGATACGATTAACGAGCGCAAAAGCGTCGTAATCGTATCATCGGTGCAGCGTCGGCGTAATCCATGATTACGCTGACGCGACAGTCCGATGTTGTTCCTCGCTCCTGCGGCAGCACACATCGCTGTGTGTGAAGCCGCATGAGCGAGGAACATCTCCTACCTGCGTCACTGCGGCTTCCGTAGGATATGCGGAAGGAAGGAGATGGGCGGGATGTTTACATCCCGCTCATCTCTGCCCCTCCGCTCCTATTGGCCGCCTGCCGTGTGACGTCGCAGTGATGCCGCACGTCCCGCCCCCTTAATAAGGAGGCGGGTCGTCGGCCAGAGCGACGGTCGCAGGACAGGTGAGTCCATGTGAAGCTGCCGTAGCGATAATGTTCGCTATGGCAGCTATCACAAGGATATCGCAGTTGCGACGGGGGCGGGCACTATCGCGCTCAGCATCGCAGCATCGGCCTCAGCGTGCAAAGTGCCCCTTAGGGTATGACCGCAATATGCTTTTACCTGCTTTTTACCTGCTTTTTCAACTGCAGCATTTAATGCCAAAATGGATGTGTTCTGCTTTTCAAGCATAGTCTATGGGAATTTGAGTTTCTTGTGCGTACGATACTGTTCAAAATGCTGCCTTTTTGTGGCAGAAATTTGGGCAAAACTCTGCAGTTGAAAAAGCAGCAAAAAAAGCAGGTAAAAAGCAAAGCGCGGTCATACCCTTAGCGAGGGCATCGACCGCAGGGATGCCCGAAGAAATTTTCACAGGAAAAGGCATGTTGGACTGATGCCCATACACAATGAAGACCGGGGAACTTGCCGACGCTTCACTCACATGGTTGTACAAGAACTCTGGCCAAGGCAAAAGCTTGACCCAGTCACTGTTGTGAGACTTGACAAAGTGCCACAGGAAGTTGGTCAGGACCTGATTGACCTGCTGCACTTTACTGTTTGATTGTGGAATTTATCTAGAGCTATGGTGAGCACTTTGAACCCCCAAGTGCTTCACAGAGTTTTAGAACGTTGAACCAAGAAAATAAAAGATCAAATTTTTTCCACAAAAGTGTTGCTTTAGCCCCAAATTTTTTATTTTCACAAATGTAAGAGTAGAAAATAGACTTCAAAATGTCTTGCACAATTTTTCCTGAGTATGCCAATACCTGGTGGAAAACTACTGATTGGAAGCATGGCAGGTCTTGAAAGAGAAGGAGCACCATTTGGCTTTTGGAATGCAAAATTAGCAGGAAGAGATGTTGTGTTTTCCTGATGTGCCTAAACATTGCAAACCTCCTAAAAATGACTCCATTTGGA
Organism: Anomaloglossus baeobatrachus; assembly: GCF_048569485.1. Lineage (NCBI taxonomy): Eukaryota > Metazoa > Chordata > Amphibia > Anura > Aromobatidae > Anomaloglossus > Anomaloglossus baeobatrachus. The sequence continues at coordinate 216,748,557 of NC_134358.1, read as the reverse complement.
ACTGCACCCCTTGAGGAATTTATCTAGCGGTGTGATAAGCATCTTGAACCAGCAGGTGCTTCAGAAAATTTTAAAGACGGCCCACCACAATTCAAATAGTGGCGGAATATTCAACTGTTACATTACTGTTACATGTATGAATATAAATAATACAAAGAAATACATAAAACAATTTAAAAGACTTCATAGATTTTAAAAAACAATATATATATGGCTAAAAAAAAAAAAACATCCAAAAGCATAGAAAAAAATAAAAAGGAGGCGTGAGGGAAGGAAAAGCGGGTCTAGAACTCTAAAAACTTGGGTAGAATCATATGATCAATGTGAGATAAAGCCACAACCCTAAAGCAGTAGATCAAGAGATCAGAAGAAATAGGAGTATAGAACATAGGACTACCTCAGAAGGGAGATAAGGATTTATACTTAAGTGTAATAAATTTTAATAAAGAAAAATGTTGCAATAAAAAGGATATTATATAAAAATTGAAAGTGTCATTTTTGTGATAAATGGTGTATAGAGGACTATGATATAGAAGTGAAAAAATAGAATAATGAATACGTATTTCATAGAAGTATTTGATTAAGGCTATGTGCGCACTAGAAAAGTGATTTTTCTAAAGAAAATTTCTTGAGAAACTTCCGGGAGTTGAAGATTACCGCACCTGCGGTAAAAAACCGCACCAAAACCACGGGAAAAAACGCATGTTTTTGCCGCGGTTTTTCCACAGGTTGGTCCCTGCGGTTTTTTATGCTGTAACTGCAATAGATAATATAGATAATCGATAGATAGATAGACAGATAATGGATAGAGGGAAAGATGGATAGATGAATAGATAGATAGAGAGATAGATAATAGATGAGAAAGACCTATATAATGTCCTACCCCCACTGCATATTCTAAGCTGGCACCCTTTAGTGGCTTTCATGTGGCACTAAAGGGTGCTTAGCCTTGTATTTAGCCAAAGAAATAAAGAATTAAAAAAAAAACCCGACGTGAGGTCCCCCATATCTTTTGTAGCCAGCTAGGGTAAAGCAGACGGCTGCAGCCTGCAAACCACAGCTGGCAGCTTCACCTTGGCTCAGACTAGGGAGGTCCACTGTTATTGGACACTCCCCAGCCTAAAAATAGCAGGCCACAGCCGCACCAGAAGTGGCGCATCCATTAGATGTGCCAATCCTGGTGCTTTGCCTCAACTCATCCCGTTGCCCTGGTGCGGTGGCAAACGGGGTAATATATGGGGTTGATGCCAGATGTGTAATGTCACCTGGCATCAGGCTCTGGGGTTAGTGATGTCACGCGTCTATCAGATACCCGACATCACGAACCCAGTCAGTAAGAAATAAAAAAATAGACAAAAAAAGTATTATTTGAAAAAACACTCCCCAAAACATTCCCTCTTTCACCAATTTATTGAAAAGAACAATCAATTCCAGGTCCGGCGTAATCCAATAAGGGGGTCCCACGATGATCCATACCATAGTCAATGTCCCAGTCAATGAAGAACAGAATGTTACCCATTGGCTGGGAGAGTAATGCAGTGACCTGAGCTAACATCAATAGGTCAGCCCAGGTCACTGCAGAAGATGACGAGCGCTGACTTCAGGAGGTTACATGAGATCATTACCTGCTGTGACGATCTCCTGCACTGCTGATGTCAGCGCTGTCACTCCCGCCACGTTCTCATCAGTATCGCGAGAGCCCGTGACTGTCACCGCTAGTGACAGTCTCGGGCCACCTGCGAGACGAGCATAGAAAGCATTGACAGCACTGACGTCAGGAGCGCAGGAGATCGTCACAGCAGGTAATGATCTCATCTAACCTCCTGAAGTCAGCGCTCGTCATCCCGGCAGCTGCCAGCACTGCAGTGTGAGAAGCTGCTGATACTGCGGGCAGACACTGACACTACAGTGCGAGCAGCCGCGGGGCTAGAGCGGGACACAGACTGCATGGGCACCCGACGGAGGTCACACGGAAGTGCTTCCGTGCGGCGTCCAGGAAGTGTGATGTGTGTGTTTACTCTGCTCCGCTTCCTCTTCCTGTCATAATGACATCACTTCCCTGCAAACCGCAGGCAGTGATGAACATTACCGCAGGTAAACCGCGTCTATACCGAGGGTATACCGCACATCATTTGCTACCTGCGGCATACCCGCGGTATTTCGCGATTACATTACAGGGAATGGAGTGAATTACCGCAGGTACCTGCGGAAAAGAAGTGACATGCACATTTTCTCAAGAAATTTTCTCAAGAAATTCTGCAGAAAGAATTTTCTTGAGAAAAAAAACGGTGTGCGCACAGCTATTTTTTTCCCATAGGTTTTGCTGGGAAATGTCTGCAGAAAGATTACAAACATTTCTCAAGACGTTTCTGCAGCAAAACCGCAGGTAAAAACCAGGGCTGTGGAGTTTGTAAGCCAAACCTTCGACTCAGACTCCTCAATTTCCCTTGCACGGACTCCTACATATATTGCTTATAGTTAAGTGAAAAATTTATTGTAGTACATGAACATCAGACATTTAATAATTTTCATGATACAATAATCAAGATATTTGGATAGAACATAAAATATATTTATTGGAATACAACTTTAGAACACAAAAAACTGTAATAAATTGTAAATATGTAATACACTATGTAATATACAGTAGATTACATATATATCTTGTGTGTATGTGTGTGTGTGTGTGTGTGTGTGTATATATATATATGTATATATATATATATATATATTATATATATTACATATTTACAATTTATTAGTTTTTTGTGTTCTAAAGTTGTATTGCAATATATATTTTATGTTCTATCCAAATATCTTGATTATTGTATCATGAAAATGATTAAATGTCTGATGTTCACATTGTCCTACAATATACATTTTTCACTTAAATATAAGCAATATACTAAATGTTATTATTTAGTATGTTTTTGTTGGAAACTGTTTTATGCCACTTATATAGTGCATTACATAGTGTTATATATACAGTATATATTGTGAGTTATATATAACACTATGTAATACACTATGTAAGTGGCAAAAAACAGTTTTCAACAAAAAGCTACTAAATAACATTTGTGCAGTGTATGAATTTGTTGTAAGAAATAGAATTGCCTCCATCAGATCCTCCTTCGCAGATGACCTCAAATCTGACTTAATAATTTTAAGGCTAGAGAACAAGCTCTCTACACTAACTTGGGTTGGAGGCAAAGCCGAAACCACATGGGCAACATCTCTAACAATTTCCGGGTATAAAGGAATTGCCTCATGCACAGTCAGTTGTGATTTCTTTGAGAGCAAGTGAAAAATTTTACTGAAATCTGGTCAATCTGCTGCTATAGGAGACGGAGTGAAATCTTTTTCCTTGCGGCAATGCTTTACCTGCTTCATGTCAGCCAAATACTTGTCAAAGTTAAACTCCTCATCTGATGAGGATGAAGATGTGGCAGCAGTAGCACTGTCAGGCCCCAAGTCCGCTTGCACCTGGCAGTCCTGTAGCCGCTCATCCTAACTGTTACCTCTCTCAAAGCTTCTTTTCCTTTAGTAAGCTGTTGATCATCAAGCAGTATACGATGACTTGGGTCCACATAAACAGCTGCCAGAAGAATTTTATTTTCCAATAGCTGTGTCTCTCTCAGTTTCATTGAAGCAGAAATGCCATCTGCGATAAAACCTCCTCTTTGGGCCAGGCAAAATAACAAGTTCTTCCACTTCCTTATGAAAATGCCAGAAGTTAAATCCTCAGCTTGTAATATTTTAGTCATGGGTGATTAAGCAATTCCTTCAATTCAGCCACCTGTGTCCATTGACCTTCATTTAATGTTACTTGAGGGTTCACCATATCTATAAGAAATGATTTTAGTTCAAGCAATCGCTCAGTCATTAAATAAGTGCTGCCTGACCGAGTGGTTTGATCAACAATTGCCCCTTTCCCAGCACGTCTCTTCAAGATGGAATCAATTTTAGGGGTTCTGGTGGCAATAACCAACTTCCTCACTTTTCCAATTAGATTTCCAGCATGTCCGCCCAGTTTCACACATTCGCGTTTGGCAGATGCAGCGCACGCCAGTACAGTACGATACAGTACAGTGGCAGCGCCGCAAATTCCGAGTCACATGCTCTGGTCACATGACAGCATGTGACCGGCGTTTGTCGCGCTGCCACTGTACTGTATACCCTGTACTGGAGTGCGTCGCATCCGCCAAACCGGCGAAAAGCCGGATGTGTGAAACCGGGGTCCCTCTTGCAGACTATCTCTTATTGCCAGCTGCAGCGTGTGCACAACACAGTGCATGTGATGAATATGAAAGTGTTTTGAAGCAACTTCAACAAGATCATCTAATCCTAAAGTATCATTTTGCTGTTCTTCTGTTGTAATATCTGTTTGTTCCTCAGTTACATGAACAGCACTGTAGCCTTCCATCTCACACATACTAAATCCTAAATTTTCTTCTAGCTGTTGTTCATTACTCTTATTCATCAGTTTAATTGTACTTATCAAGTTTGAAGCATTGTCCGTTACAATGGCAAGAACCTGTTCTTTTTTGAGTTCGTAGTCTTGCAGAACTTTTTCCACTAAGGCCTGGAGAAACTGGCTGCTGTGATGAGCTTTAGTACAGTCATATGAAAAAGTTTGGTCACCCCTATTAATGTTAACCTTTTTTCTTTATAACAATTTCGGTTTTTGCAACAGCTATTTCAGTTTCATATATCTAATAACTGATGGACTGAGTAATATTTCTGGATTGAAATGAGGTTTATTGTACTAACAGAAAATGTGCAATCCACATTTAAACAAAATTTGACCGGTGCAAAAGTATGGGCACCCTTATCAATTTCTTGATTTGAACACTCCTAACTACTTTTTACTGCCTTACTAAAGCACTAAATTGGTTTTGGAACCTCATTGAGCTTTGAACATCATAGGCAGGTGTATCCAATCATGAGAAAAGGTATTTAAGGTGGCCACTTGCAAGTTGTTCTCCTATTTGAATCTCCTATGAAGAGTGGCATCATAGGCTCCTCAAAACAACTCTAAAATGATCTGAAAACAAAGATTATTCAAAAGGAGAAGGATACAAAAAGTTGTCTCAGAGATTTAAGAAATAGCTGTTTCAAAACCCCAATTTGTTATAAAGAAAAAAGGTTAACATTAATAGGGGTGTACTCATAGCAAAAAGGGCAACCAGTCCAGTTAGCCCAGGCCAACATATCTAATGCACAAACAGGATGCAGACAAGCCTCTCAACATGATGGACACTTCACAGGTGCAAGGTAAATTGCACACTAGTGGCGCGCATAGGGCACTGTTCACACTTGTATGCGCATGGTGTCCAGCCAGCAACCTATTACCACGCCCTTACTATTAGATTAGGCAGGTTACTCGGACACTACTCACTGCAGCACGCAAGGGACAGAAATTCCACTATGCACGGCCGTATTAAGAGGCCCGGCTGCACCCCGCATAGTCAAAGTGCAAAAAATACATATAAAATATATGTGAGGTATTAGTTTGTAAATTGGCCAATGTACGTAAGCCCACAATCCTCATCACGGATCCTCACGCTTGCGGGTCCCTACGCTGATAAATATCAAAAATAGCAACAAGAAGAGGAGATAAAAACTCCCCCAAAAAAGTATTATAAAATGTACTCACAGCAAAAAGGGCAACCAGTCCTGTTAGCCCAGGCCAACATATCTAATGCACAAACAGGATGCAGACAAGCTTCTCAACATGATGGACACTTCACAGGTGCAAGGTAAATTGTACACTAGTGGCGCGCATAGGGCACTGTTCACACTAAAAAAAAGTTTAAAAAAAAAAAACTAACCTAAAAGTTCAAATCACCCCCCTTTCCCCCCATTGAAAATTAAAGGGTTAAAAAATAAATAAATATACACATATTTGGTATCACCGCGTTCAGAAATGCCCGATGAAAATATAAAATCAATTAATCTGATTGGTAAACAGCGTAGTGGCAAAAAAATTCCAAACGCCAAAATTACGTTTTTCGGTCGCCGCAAGTTTTACGCAAAATGCAATAACAGGCGATCAAAACGTAGCATCTGCGCAAAAATGGTACCATTAGAAACGTCAGCTCGAGACGCAAAAAAATAAGCTGTCACTGAAGCCATAGATCCCAAAAAATGAGAATTCTACGGGTTTTTGAAAATGGCGCAAAACGTACTTTATTACTTGTCCACTTTTATTGGACAAGCTTGTGAATTTTTTTTTAAACCCTTAGATACAAGTAAACCTATACATGTTTGGTGCCTACAAACTCGCACCGACCTCAGGCATCACACCCACACATCACTTTTACCATATAGTAACACCGTGAATAAAACATCCCACAAACTATTGTGCGATCACACTTTTTTTGCAGTTTTTCCACACTTGGAATTTTTTTTGCTGTTTTCCAGTACACCATATGGTAAAAGTCTTAGTTACTTACCGGTAACGAGATTTTCATGAGCCCATGACAGCACCACCTGAGAGAGAGGTCCGCCCGTTTAGGATAGGAAACCCACTGAAATAAAAAGGCGGTACCTCTCCACCGCATCAGTTGGTTAACAGAGCATGAGAGGCACGCCCAACAAGGTTAATTAACCACCACCAAAGAAAGAGGAGGATAAGGAGATCACCACTAACACTAACACTCCCCGAAGGGTGACCACAACCAGTGAATAGGGGGGAACTAAGGGTGCTGTCATGGGCTCATGAAAATCTCGTTACCGGTAAGTAACTAAGACTTTTCCCCCTCGCCCATGACAGCACCACCTGAGAGATTTATAGAGATCTACCACCTTAGGGAGGGACCACCGCCTGTAACACCAGTCTACCAAAGGACAGGCCAGTTGTGGAGGATAAGTCCAGTCTATAATGGTGGAAGAAGGTAGAGGGGGACAACCAAGTAGCCGCCCGACAGATTTGTTCAATCGAGGCATCCGCCCTTTCCGCCCAAGAGGTAGAGACGGATCTAGTAGAATGCGCCCTGATCCCCCCCGGGAGGAGGAGTGCCCTTGGCCGAGTATGCAAGGGTGATAGCGTCCCTAATCCATCTAGCAAAAGTAGATTTTGTAGCCCCCTTGCCCTTAGAAGCCCCCTGGAAAGTGATGAACAGCGACTGAGCCCTTCTCCATTCACTAGTCCTATCGAGGTATGTGATCAGGGCCCTCCTGACATCCAGTGTGTGGAGCCTGGCCTCCTTAGCATTGTGCGGGGGATTACAGAGGGAGGGGAGAACAATCTCCTGGGTACAGTGGAAGGGATTCGCTACCTTAGGAAGATATCCCGGATCAGTGCGTAACACCACTCTATCCCCCAAGACCTGCAAGTAGGGGTGAACTATCGATAACGCCTGGAGGTTGCTCACCCGCCTAGCCGACGTGAGGGCACCTAGAAGAAAAACCTTCAGGGATAAATGCTTCAAGGAAACCTCCACCAAGGGTTCAAAGGGTGGCTCCGTGAGGGCGTCCATGACAAGGTTAAGGTCCCAAGGGGGAACGCAGGGAGTACGTGTCGGCCCCGCCCTAGCCCGGGAGCAAATAAACCTAGCCACCCATCTATCCTGTGCGAGGCTGAGATTAAATAAAGCCCCTAGGGCTGAGACCTGCACCTTGAGGGTACTGGTGGAGAGACCCAACTCCACCCCTCTCTGGAGAAACTCGAGTATGGACGGGATGGGTGGTGGGTCCGCCGCCCGAACGCCAGTCTGGAGGAGGAAACGTTTCCACACCCGCCCATATATGGCCGTAGTCACTGGCTTCCTACTACCTAGAAGGGTATCCACCAGTCCTGGGGAGAACCCCGTCAGTCAACAGTCACCTTTCAAAAGCCAGGCCGTCAAATGGGGAGCCGGGTCCAGGGGGTGATGAACTGGGCCCTGGCTGAGGAGAGGCCGGTCGTCTGGTAGAACCCAGGGTTCGGCCAGAGACATACTCCGAAGCCAATAAAACCAGGCCCGTTTGGGCCAAAAGGGGGCAATGAGAATGACGGTAGCCCGGTCTTCCCTGATCTTCCGTAGGACAGAGGGCAGGAGCACTAGGGGAGGAAATGCGTACAGGATGCCCCGGGACCACGAAATCTGAAGGCCATCTACTGCCACCGGACGATCCCTGAGGTCGAGGGAGCAGAACCCGTCCACTTTCCGATGTGCCCTGGTGGCAAACAAGTCCAGTTCGGGTGTCCCCAACCGCCGACATATGAGATGAAAGATCCCCGGGTCCAGGGACCATTCTCCCTGGCTGAGGCCTGCTCAGGAAGTCTGACTCCTCGTTCTCTGTCCCCCGTATATGAAGTGCCGAGAGGGACAAAAGATTCTGTTCTGCCAGCTGAAAGATCCGAAGGGACAGGGATAGCAGTGCCCGGGACCTGGTACTGCGCTGATGGTTTATATATGCCACCGTCACCCTGTTGTCCGATAGGAACCGCACCTGGCGCCCGCGCAGTAATGGCAAAAAGGCTTCTAAGGCTTTCAACACTGCCATGAGTTTCCTGAAATTGGAGGAGCGGGAAGCCATCTGAGCGTCCCAGGGGCCCTGAACCCACTGACGCCGATGATGTGCCCCCCACCCCCAGCAACTGGCGTCGGTGACTATAGTGTCCGAGATGTGGGGGCACCAAGGGACCCCCCGCTGGAGATGAGAGGTGTCCTGCCACCATTGCAGGGAGGCCAAGGCCTCTGGGGACAGGGACAGTTTGTTCTCCAAACAGTGACGGAACTGCCGCTGAAACCGGAGTACCTCCCACTGCAGTACCCTGGCATGGAATTGGGCCCACGTAACCCCCGGGATGCAGGCGGTCAGGGAACCTAACACTGACATGACTGCGCGTAAGGTCAATCGAGGATGGGTCTGTACGGAGGAGATCAGAGACCATATTCTGGTGACCTTTTCTGCAGGGAGAAGACACAATTGGCTGGTGGAATCTAGGATGAGGCCCAGGAAGAGTTGACGTTGTAAAGGTTGTATTCTGGATTTCTCCCAGTTTACCATCCATCCCAGGTTGTAGAGGATGACGGTGACTCTGGATAATATGCGGGAACAGTAGTCCACCGAGAAGCCCACCAGCAGAAAGTCGTCGAGGTATGGAATGATAAAAACCTCCTGCTCCCTGTTGTGGGCCATGACTTCTGCCATCACTTTGGTAAAGACCCTTGGGGCCATAGAAAGCTCGAATGGCAGAGCTGAAAATTGGAAGTGTCTTAAAATGCATGAAGAGAGCAAACCGCAGGAACTGCCGGTGGGGTTGATAAATAGGGATGTGATAATATGCGTCCTGTAAGTCGAGGACGACCATGAAACAACCCGAAAAGAGCAGGCGAATGGCAGATTTTATGGATTCCATCTTGAAGGACCGTTCCACAAGATGGCGATTCAGCTTCTTCAGATTGATAATCGTGCGGAAGGTGGAGTCGGGCTTCTGGACCAGGAAGAGGGGGGAATAGAACCCCCCCTTCCTGACCCCTGGGGACTTCCTGAACGACCCTCTTCTCCAACAGGGAGGACACCTCTGCAGCGCCCGTTGTTGGACCGGTGACTGTAGGGATGTGATAATGAGAGACCCCCGAGGGGGTGAAGCGAACTCCAACTTCAGCCCGGTTGACACAAGCTGAAGCAGCCATTGGTTGGCCGAGATTCTCTCCCAGGCTGGAAGGAATTGGGACAACCTGCCTCCCACTGGGCACCCGGCGTCATTGTGCAGGCTTGAGTTTGGCATCAGAGTGTTTGCCGAAGAGGAACCCTGAGGATCTCTTCCCTCGATCCTTCCAACGGTCCTGAGGTTTCTGTGACCCCCTTGCCAAAGTATTGCCGCCTTCGAAAGGGCCGGCTCCCCGTGGACGGACCTGGGACGACTGGAAATCCTTGCTTCTTATCTGACGCTTTGGTAAGGAGGTCATCCAGACTAGAGCCAAAGAGGTAAGTTCCTTCACACGGCATTCCACAGAGGCGACCCTTGGATTGGGTATCCCCCCCTCCAATTCTTAAGCCAAAGAGCCCTTCGTGCTGAGTTAGAGAGGCCTGCCGACCTCGCAAGGAGCTTGAGGGAGTCAATAGAGGCGTCTGCCATAAATGCCGCCGCTCCCTGAAGCAGTGGGAGCGAGGCAATTAAGTCCTTCCTAGGTGTGTCCCCTTTCAGCTGATCCTCCAACTGCTGGAGCCACACCATCAAAGAGCGCACCACACATGCGCTTGAAACAGCCGGCCGCAGGCCTCCGACTGCCGATTCCCAAGTAACCCTAAGGAAGCCGTCAGCCTTCCTGTCCAGTTGGTCTTTAAGAGACCCCAGATCCTCAAATGGCAAGGTGGTGGAACGGGAAGCCTTAGCAATGGCCACATCGATTTTAGGGGTCCTATCCCAGGAACCCGACGGTCCCCCCTCCACCGGGTATTTCCGCTTCAGCGAGGAGGAGAGGTTCAACCGCCGATCCACCTTCCCCCATTGGTCGTCGATGAGGGACTGCACCTTCTGGGGAATCGGGAAACCCCTGCGCTTCTTGGCATCAAGGCCCCCAAACAATGTCCTGGGTAGACTCCGGTCCCTTGGAGTCCACTATGCCCATGGTAGAACGTACGGCTTTGATCAAGGGTCCCAGATCTACGGCTGAAAAGCAGGGCCTACCCCCATCGTCCGAAGAGGAGGAGGAAGAGTCCGAGTCAGACGTGCCAGTCACAAAGGAGGGGGAAGATCCCGAACCCTGGCCCGAAACCTCTGGTAGGGGGGAACGGCGAGACTTCCTGCGCTTCTTATGACCCTTTAGCGACTTGTGGGAGTTTTGCACCTCCGCTCGGATGACGTCTCTCAATTCCGCTGCCAACCGAGGCCCTTCTTTTGCAAGGGTCTGCTGGATACATGCAGTGCACAGGGCTTTGGTGTAATCTGGGGCCAAGGATGACTGACAGATAGCACATTCCTTATGTTTCTTCTTGGACATGCACTTTCTAGATTTGGCCTAAGGAAAAGGGGGGCAAGCAAAGAAAAAAAGGGGCTTTTAACACCCTGCTGACACGAAGCGCCACTCACCCCCTGATGCAAGAAGCACTACCGGATCCGATGGCTGAACCTTGTCCCTGGGCCTATCCCTCCTGGGACTGCCCGACCGACTGCTCCCTCCGCTGGACCGGGTGGTCCTGGATTTGCACGCCGACGCCTGCCGGGCGCTGCGTGCAGGAGAAGTGGTCTAACGCTCACCGCTGCGGGGTAAACGGGTGGCCCTGGATTTGCACGCCAGTCGAACGCTGCGTGCAGGTAAAGCAGGCTGCCGCTCACCGCTGCGGGGTGAATCGCCATCCATCTGGAGAGAACACACTCATGTGTCACGGACGATTAAAGCAGCACCGCAGGTCCATGGGCCGCGCCATCTTGGATCCGGGTGCGCATGCTCAGACAGTAGCTTCCAGTCTGCACTGTGCACCCTGCGTCACTTCCGGTCTTCGCTCCAGCGTGCAGCACGGCAGGGACAAGCCTTACAGCAGCAGCCGTGCATGCGCACAGTCCTGGAGTGACGTCGGCCAAGCTCCAGCTCCGCGCCTCACCGCCGCATGGGTCTGAGACCGTGGGGGGGTGCTTCCAAGCCCGGACACCGGTTTCAGGTAAGAGACCTGGCTTCCACACTGGGCCCGACCTGGGAAAGCGATCCGTGGGTGTCCCGTCAGGACAGGAAACCTAAACTGATGCGGTGGAGAGGTACCGCCTTTTTATTTCAGTGGGTTTCCTGTCCTGAAGGGGCGGACCTCTCTCTCAGGTGGTGCTGTCATGGGCGAGGGGGAAAACTTATGGTTTCATTTAAAAGTACAACTTGTCCCGCAAAAAACAAGCCCTCATATGGCAAGATTGACAGAAACATAAAAAAAAAAAAGTTACGGCTCGCGGAAGAAGGGGAGCAAAAAACAAAAACTCAAAAACGGAAAGTGCCCCGGGGCTGAAGGGGTTAATAAAATTTTTTTTTTAAAAAAAAGAATTTTGTTTACTTACCGTAAATTCTTTTTCTTATAGTTCCGTAATGGGAGACCCAGACCATGGGTGTATAGCTTCTGCCTCCGGAGGACACACAAAGTACTACACTAAAAAGTGTAGCTCCTCCCTCCTAGCATATACACCCCCTGGATAACCAAATATAGCCAGTTTAGTGCAAAAGCTGAAGGAGGACAGCCACCCACAAGTAGAGATAGAGCAAAAAACCGGAACAACCAGAGCCTCTGTCTACAACAACAGCCGGTGAAAACACACGGAGCAAGAAAACTGCCAACAGGCAACAGGGAGGGTGCTGGGTCTCCCATTACGGAACTATAAGAAAAAGAATTTACGGTAAGTAAACAAAATTCTCTTTTTCTTCATCGTTCCTTATGGGAGACCCAGACCATGGGACGTCTCAAAGCAGTCCATGGGTGGGAATAAACAGAAAACTGAGAAGTAGGCGAAACCTAACTTCACAAATGGGCGACAGCCGCCTGAAGGATGCGTCTGCCCAAGCTCGCATCTGCCGAAGCATGAGCATGCACTTGGTAGTGCTTCGAAAAGGTATGCAGACTAGACCAAGTGGCAGCCTGACAGACCTGCTGAGCCGTAGCCTGGTGCCGGAAAGCCCAAGAGGCACTGACAGCTCTGGTCGAGTGTGCCTTGATCCCCGGCGGGGGAGGCACTTGAGAACACGGGTAGGCATCGGAAATGGCCGACCTAATCCAACGAGCTAGGGTCGGCTTAGAAGCCGAGAGGCCCTTGCGCCGACCTGAGGTCAGCACAAAAAGAGAGGTGCACCGCCTAAGAGCAGCGGTGCGAGACACATAGATCCGGAGCGCCCGCACCAGATCCAGAGTATGCAACGCTTTTTCAAAGCGATTAACAGGAGCCGGACAAAAGGAAGGCAGGGAAATATCCTGGTTAAGGTGGAAAGGAGATACCACCTTAGGAAGAAAGTCCGGAGTCGGACGGAGAACCACCTTGTCCTGATGAAAAACCAAAAAAGGTGACTCCGAAGAGAGAGCAGCCAAATCAGAGACTCTCCTGAGGGAGGTTATGGCCACTAGAAAGACCACTTTCTGTGAAAGACGAGACAAAGAAACCTCCCTAAGTGGCTCAAAAGGGGGTTTCTGCAAGGCCGTGAGGACCAGATTAAGGTCCCAGGGATCCAAAGGCCGCCGGTAAGGCGGAATGATGTGAGATGCGCCCTACATGAAGGTGCGCACCTGAGCCAGTCGGGCGATACGCCGCTGGAACAATACTGACAGAGCCGAGACCTGACCCTTGAGGGAAGGGAGGGATAGTCCTAGCTGCAGACCGGACTGTAAAAAGGACAGAAGGGTCGGCAGGGAAAAAAAGGCCAAGGAGCATGGCCGGAAGAGCGACACCAGGACAGGAAGATTCTCCAGGTCCTGTGATATATCTTGGCCGAGGAAGACTTCCGAGCCCGAGTCATAGTGGAGATGACTTCAGGAGGGATAGCAGAAGTCGTCAAGATCCAGGACTCAAGAGCCACGCCGTCAATCTGAGAGCCGCAGAATTCTGGCGGAAGAACGGACCTTGTGAGAGAAGGTCTGGACGGTCCGGAAGATGCCACGGCACTTCTACGGACAGGTGGAGCAGGTCTGGATACCAAGCTCGCCTGGGCCAGTCTGGAGCAATGAGGATGACCCGACGGCCCTCAATTCTGATCTTGCGCAGGACTCTGGGCAAGAGAGCTAGAGGGGGAAACACGTAAGACAGACGAAACTGGGACCAATCCTGAACCAGAGCGTCCGCTGCAAAGGCCTGAGGATCGTGGGAGCGAGCCACGTAAACCGGAACCTTGTTGTTGTGCCGGGATGCCATTAGATCCACTACTGGAGTGCCCCACTTGCGGCAGATTGTCCGAAACACTGCCGGATGCAGAGCCCACTCGCCGCTGTCCACGGTCTGACGGCTGAGATAATCTGCCTCCCAGTTTTCCACGCCTGGGATGTGGACTGCGGATATGGTGGACTTGGAGTCCTCCGTCCACTGAAGGATGCGTTGAACCTCCAACATTGCCAGGCGGCTGCGTGTCCCGCCCTGGTGATTGATGTAGGCAACCGCTGTCGCGCTGTCTGACTGGACTCCAATGTGCTTGCCCGCCAACAGATGGTGAAAGGCTAAGAGACGTAGAAGCACAGCTCTGATTTCCAGCACATTGATCGAGAGGGCTGATTCGGACTGAGTCCAAGTGCCCTGCGCTCTGTGGTGGAGATATACTGCTCCCCAGCCGATTAGACTGGCATCCGTGGTGAGGATCACCCAGGACGGGGCCAGGAGGAACGTCCCTGTGACAGAGAGAGGGGCCGAAGCCACCACTGAAGGGAGCCCCTGGTCTGTGGCGACAGAGCCACCAACCTGTGCAAGGAGTAAGTCCGCTTGTCCCAACAGCGGAGAATGTCCAGCTGCAGGGGACGCAGATGGAACTGGGCAAAGGGAACCGCTTCCATTGACGCCACCATCTGACCCAGCACCTGCATTAGGTGCCTGATGGAGTGACGGCGAGACCTCAGTAAAGAGCGCACCGCCAGATGGAGGGACTGCTGTTTGACTAAGGGCAGCTTTAAAAGTGCCGGCAAAGTCTCGAACTGCATCTCTAGGTACGTGAGACTCTGGGTCGGAGTCAGATTGGATTTGGGTAGATTGACAAGCCACCCGAACTGGACTAGAGTGGCGAGAGTCAGCGAGACACTCCGCTGACAGTCTGCACTGGCTGAAGCCTTGACTAGAAGGTCGTCCAGGTAAGGAATCACTGCCAACCCCTGGAGGTGCAGAACCGCAACCACTGCTGCCATGACCTTGGTGAATACTCGAGGGGCCGTGGCTAACCCGAAGGGGAGAGCCACGAATTGGAAATGTTCCTCTCCGATTGCAAAACGTAGCCAACGCTGGTGTGAAACTGCAATTGGCACATGCAGATAGGCATCTCTGATGTCGATGGATGCTAGGAAATCTCCTTGGGTCATTGAGGCAATGACTGATCGCTGAGACTCCATGCGAAAATGCCACACCTGAACATGCTTGTTGAGAAGCTTGAGATCCAGGATGGGCCGGAAGGAACCGTCCTTTTTGGGGACTAGGAAGAGGTTTGAGTAGAAACCTCTGAACCGTTCCCGGGCGGGAACCGGTACAATTACTCCATTGGCCTGCAAGGATGCCACGGCCTGCGAGAAGGCGGCGGCCTTGGAGCAGGGGGGAGTGGACAGAAAAAATCTGTTTGGCGGGCTGGAAGAGAATTCTATCCTGTAGCCGTGGGAGACGATATCCCGCACCCACTGATCAGAGACGTGTTGAAACCACACGTCGCCAAAGTGGGAGAGCCTGCCACCGACCAAGGACGTTGCTGGCACGGCCAGATAGTCAAGAGGAGGCTGCCTTAGTGGCAGCGGCTCCTGCGGACTTCTGAGGACGCGGCTTCATGCGCCAGCTGGGTTTTCGGTCCTTGGCTGAGTTAGTCGACGAGGCTGAGGGCCTAGAGGATGACCAGTTAGAGGAACGAAAGGAACGAAACCTCGACTGGTTCCTGCCCTGGACAGGTTTCCTGGTTTTAGTTTGTGGCAAGGAAGTACTCTTCCCGCCAGTAGCTTCCTTAATGATTTCATCCAGTTGTTCGCCGAACAGCCGGGACCCAGCAAATGGGAGCCCAGCAAGGTACTTCTTGGAAGAAGCGTCTGCTTTCCACTCTCGCAGCCACAAGATCCTGCGTATAGCGAGGGAATTAGCCGAAGCCACCGCCGTGCGGTGAGAAGCCTCCAGCATGGCAGACATGGCATAGGATGAAAAGGCTGAAGCCTGGGAAGTTAAGGCAACCATTTCAGGCATAGAGTCCCTGGTGAGGGAATGCATCTCCTCCAGAGAGGCAGAGACGGCTTTAAGAGCCCATACTGCTGCAAAAGACGGGGAGAACGAGGCCCCTGCCGCTTCATATACAGATTTGGCCAGAAGGTCAACCTGGCGGTCAGTGGAATCCTTAAGTGAGGTGCCATCAGCCACAGATACAACTGTCCGGGCTGAGATTCTAGACACCGGAGGGTCTACCTTTGGTGAATGAGCCCACTCCTTGACCACCTCTGGTGGAAAGGGAAAACGGTCATCAGAACTATGCTTTGGGAAGAGTTTGTCAGGACAGGCCCTGGGCTTGGTCACAGTGTCTTGAAAACTGGAGTGGTTAAAGAACACACTCCTTGCTCTCTTAGGTGATGTAAACTGGTGCTTTTCTACCAGAGAGGGTTGTTCCTCCAATACTAGTGGATTGAGGTCCAGTACAGAATTTATGGACGCAATCAAATCACTAACATCTGCATCACCTTCGATCAGATCAATGGGGCACATGGGGGTAGCGTCCGAGCCCACAGTAAAGGCATCCTCCTCGTCCTGTGATTCAGCTCGTGAATCAGAGCCGCGGGACGAGGAAGGAGAGGAGCCCCTGCGTCTCCGTTTAGGAGGACGGGGTCTGAGCTCTGTGAGCTCTGCTGAGCGAGCCGTAGCAGCAGAGGCGCCCTGAGAAGGGGGCTGATGCATGCTCAGCAGAGTCCGGGACAACTGTCCCATGGAGTCGACAAAGGACTGGGAGATAGACTTAGAGAAGGATTCTACCCAAGCCGGGGGAACAGCCACCGGAGCCGAAGCAGCCGGAGGGACCACTGGGAGTGAGACTCCAGGCTGAGGCACCACCATGTTAGAGCAGGCATCACAATGTGGATATGTGCTTGGTTCAGGCAGTACGAGCTTACATGCAGTGCATATTGAGTACAGCCTTGCAGCCTTGCTCCTTGTGTGAGACATGCTGCTGAAGTGGGGGTTCTGAGTAGAATGGCCCCCAGAGAGTATATAACTAGGTCCACAACCGGAGGTTGTGGCTTACCCGACCGTTTGTGTGCCCTCCAGATCTCACAGACCGGACCCCCAGAGAGATTCTGCAGGCAGCTCCAATCAGTGTGAGAACGCTGATAAAATGGCGCCGGAGCGAGGAGAGGGGGCGGGGCCTATCTCAAAGAGCGGGATCCGGAGGGCCAAGGAGGTATACAGGGGAGGGAATCTTTCCTCAGAGAGGAGTGTCCCTTCCCTGTGCTGAACAGCCGCTGGGCGGAGCCGCACTGTCCCTCTGCATGATTGGCATGCAGGGGCAGTGAAAACGAAAGTAGGCCTCAGGCGAAGCCAGGGCCTAAATTTAACAATGGGGCCGGCGCGCAGGCACCATCGGCGCGGTTTTCCGGTGAAAACCAGAGAACCGGTCGGAAAGTCAGCATAGTTACACAGCACACTCTCCCCAACAATAAAGTACAAGGGACCCCCTGATAACCACGTCTCAGATACTTAGCTTGTGAGACGCAGGGCCAGGTCCCTGAGGGATGAGTGCTCCGTCCGGCAGGATCCAAAAGGGGCTGCGGATGGAGACCGGTCTCCTGCAAGGCAGTGAGAACCGTGCTGGTTCCCACTTCAAGCCAGAGCCCGAGAGGATGGTGAAGGAGCGTGGCATGAAGGGCTCCAGCCCTGAAATCAACCTTAACAGCACCGCCGACACAGTGGGGTGAGAAGGGACATGCCGGGAGTCCAGGCTTGGACCCGCTTTTCTTCAAACTCTTTTCAAAAATCAAAAACAGATGAGGATGCATGTGTGGATGTGTGCCTCCTGAACACAAAGCATTGAACTGGCTATATTTGGTTATCCAGGGGGGTGTATATGCTAGGAGGGAGGAGCTACACTTTTTAGTGTAGTACTTTGTGTGTCCTTCGGAGGCAGAAGCTATACACCCATGGTCTGGGTCTCCCATAAGGAACGATGAAGAAAAAGACAGAAGAATGCGAGAACATGGAGAATTGTATCTGGGTAAAAGAAGCAAGTGCCAGAGTACCGTGGAACTATGCATGCGTGAGAAGGTGACAAAAGTTCAGAACCGTGGGAGAAAGAATTACGGTGCAGGGGCGGAGGTAAATAGAGGTGAAGACCGTGGGAAAAAATCTCAACTGCACAGGCGCAAATGTGGCCGTCGGTTCAGGTGGTACAGAAAGAAGTAGCTTGCCGGCGAAGTGTAAAAAACACAACAGTTATGGTTGAGGGGAGGCCATAGGGGAGAGGGGTTAGAAAACATATAAGACTAGAAATATGAGTTAGGTAGATGTAGTGCAAATGCGCCCATAGGTTCAGATGATAAAGGAAAAATAGCTTGTCGGCAGAGTGTAAAACAAACAACACAGTAGTTGTAGTTGAGAGAAAAACAACTGGGGAGAGGGATTAAATGAACATATACGACTATAACTATGAATTTAGTACATATAGTGCTATTGAATAAAAGTTATCTAATATATAAAGGTTTATGTATGTATGTCCACTAAAGGAATCCGCACCGTTACATTTACAATGACAAAATTTTGCAGACACCCCTTGTGACTCAGGGGACATCATAGACTATATCTTGACGGGAAAATTTAACCCCACGCTTTAAAATTGCTCCAAAAACCTGCCCCCATTAAAGTCAATGGAGCTCGAGCTATTAGGTTAACCCCTTAAGGACAAAGCCAGTTTTGTACTGAATGCCCAGGACATTTTTTGCAATTCTGACCAGTGTCCCTTTATGGAGG
Source organism: Anomaloglossus baeobatrachus (assembly GCF_048569485.1). NCBI lineage: Eukaryota > Metazoa > Chordata > Amphibia > Anura > Aromobatidae > Anomaloglossus > Anomaloglossus baeobatrachus. The sequence continues at coordinate 216,729,986 of NC_134358.1, read as the reverse complement.
TTATAACTCTGGAACGCTTCAACGGATCCCCGTGATTCTGACATTGTTTTTTCGTGACATATTGTATTTCATGTTAGTTATAAATTTAGAACGATATTTTTTGCTTTTATTTGTGAAAAAATCAGAAATTTGATGAACATTTTGCAATTTTCAAACTTTTAATTTTTATGCCCTTAAACCAGAGAGTTACCGTATGTCACACAAAATAGTTAATAAATAACATTTCCCACATGTCTGCTTTACATCAGCGCAATTTCTGAAACAACATTTTTTGGGGTTAGGAGGAAGTTAGAAGGGTTCAAAGTTCATTAGCAATTTCCCATTTTTTCAACAAAATTCACAAAACTATTTTTTCAGGGACCACATCACATTTGAAGTGACTTTGAGAGGCCTGGGTGACAGAAAATACCCAAGTGACCCCATTCTAAAAACTGCACCCCTGAAGGTACTCAAAACCACATCCAAGAAGGTGCTTCACAGGAACTAAAGCAAAGTGGAATGAAAAAAAAAGTAAAAAATAAAATTTTACCTAAAATGTTGCTCTACCCCAAATTTATTCACTTTTAGAAGAAATAACACAACAAAATGGACCCCAAAACGTCTTACCCACTTTCTTATGAACGCACCAATATCCCACATGTGGTCAGAAACCTTTGTTTGGGCAAATGGGAGGGCTCAGAACAGAAGGAGCAATATTTGAATTTTGGAAAGCAAATTTGGCTGAAATAGATTGCGGACACCATGTTGCATTTACCGGTCCCCTAAGGCAGAGGTCCCCAACTCCAGTCCTCAAGGCCCACCAACAGTGCAGGTTTTTGGGATTTCCTTAGTATTGCACAGGTGTTAATGTAATTACCTGCCCAGGTGCTGGTTCCAACATCAGTGCAATGCTAAGGAAATCCTGAAAACATGCACTGTTGGTGGGCCTTGAGGACTGGAGTTGGGGAACCCTGCCCTAAGGTATCTAAACAGCAGAAACCCCTCACAAGTGACACCATTTTGGAAACTAGACCTCTCAAGGCTTTTATCTAGGGGTATAGTGAGCATTTTGGACCCACAGGTACTTCACAGATTTTGATAACGTTATGTTGTCATATTGAAAATTTTCATTTTTTTTCTCAAAAATGTTGCTTTAGCATAAATTTTTTCACTTTTTCAAGAGGTAATTCCAAAAATTTGACCCCAATGTTTGTTACCCACTTTCTTATGAGCGCGGTGATACCTCACATGTGGTCTGAAACCTTTGTTTGGACAAATGGGAGGGCTTGGAACGGAAGGAGCTATATTTGAATTTTGGAAAGGAAATTTGGCTGAAAAAGATTGCGGGCACCATGTCAAATTTGGAGGACCCCGAAGGTACGTAAACAGCAAAAAAAAAAAAAAAACACAAGTGACCCCATATTGGAAACTAGGCACCTCAAGGAATTTATCTAGATGTTTGGCAAGTACCCTGAACCCCCAGATGCTTCACAGAAGTTTATAACGTTGAGCCATGAAAATAAAAAAGAAGGGAATTTTGTTTACTTACCGTAAATTCCTTTTCTTCTAGCTCCTATTGGGAGACCCAGACAATTGGGTGTATAGCTTCTGCCTCCGGAGGCCACACAAAGCATTACACTTAAAAGTGTAAACCCCTCCCCTCTGCCTATACACCCCCCCGTGCATCACGGGCTCCTCAGTTTTGGTGCAAAAGCAGGAAGGAGGAAACTTATAAATTGGTCTAAGGTAAATTCAATCCGAAGGATGTTCGGAGAACTTAAACCATGAACCAAAGAACAATTCAACATGAACAACATGTGTACACAAAAGAACAACAGCCCGAAGGGAACAGGGGCGGGAGCTGGGTCTCCCAATAGGAGCTAGAAGAAAAGGAATTTACGGTAAGTAAACAAAATTCCCTTCTTCTTTGTCGCTCCATTGGGAGACCCAGACAATTGGGACGTCCAAAAGCAGTCCCTGGGTGGGTAAAAGAATACCCCGGTAATAGAGCCGAAAGACGGCCCCTTCCTACAGGTGGGCAACCGCCGCCTGAAGGACTCGCCTACCTAAGCTGGCATCTGCCGAAGCGTAGGTATGCACCTGATAGTGTTTCGTGAAAGTGTGCAGACTCGACCAGGTAGCCGCCTGACACACCTGCTGAGCCGTAGCCTGGTGCCGCAATGCCCAGGACGCACCCACGGCTCTGGTAGAATGGGCTTTCAGTCCTGAAGGAACCGGGAGCCCAGAAGAACGGTAGGCTTCAAGAATTGGTTCCTTGATCCACCGAGCCAAGGTTGACTTGGAAGCCTGCGACCCTTTACGCTGGCCAGCGACAAGGACAAAGAGCGCATCCGAGCGGCGCAGGGGCGCCGTACGAGAAATGTAGAGCCGGAGTGCTCTCAAAAGATCTAACAAATGCAAATCCTTTTCACATTGGTGAACTGGATGAGGACAAAAAGAAGGTAAGGAGATATCCTGATTGAGATGAAAAGGGGATACCACCTTAGGGAGAAATTCCGGAACCGGACGCAGAACCACCTTGTCCTGGTGAAACACCAGGAAGGGGGCTTTGCATGACAGTGCAGCTAGCTCAGACACTCTGCGAAGGGATGTGACTGCCACTAGGAAGACCACCTTCTGCGAGAGGCGAGAAAGAGAAATATCTCTCATTGGCTCGAAAGGTGGTTTCTGAAGAGCCGTTAGCACCCTGTTCAGATCCCAGGGTTCTAGCGGGCGCTTGTAAGGGGGGACTATGTGGCAAACCCCCTGCAGGAACGTGCGTACCTGCGGAAGCCTTGCTAGACGCTTTTGAAAAAATACAGAGAGCGCCGAAACTTGTCCCTTAAGAGAGCCGAGAGACAACCCCTTTTCCATTCCGGATTGAAGGAAGGACAGAAAAGTGGGCAAGGCAAATGGCCAGGGAATAAAACCCTGATCAGAGCACCAGGATAAGAAGATCCTCCACGTCCTGTGGTAGATCTTGGCTGACGTTGGTTTCCTGGCCTGTCTCATAATGGCAATGACCTCTTGAGATAACCCTGAAGACGCTAGGATCCAGGACTCAATGGCCACACAGTCAGGTTGAGGGCCGCAGAATTCAGGTGGAAAAATGGCCCTTGAGACAGCAAGTCTGGTCGGTCTGGTAGTGCCCACGGTTGACCCACCGTGAGATGCCACAGATCCGGGTACCACGACCTCCTCGGCCAGTCTGGGGCGATGAGGATGGCGCGGCGGCAGTCGGACCTGATCTTGCGTAACACTCTGGGCAGCAGTGCCAGAGGAGGAAATACATAAGGCAGTCGAAACTGCGACCAATCCTGAACTAATGCGTCTGCCGCCAGCGCTCTGTGATCTTGAGACCGTGCCATGAATGCCGAGACCTTGTTGTTGTGCCGGGACGCCATTAGGTCGACATCCGGCTTCCCCCAGAGGCAACAAATCTCTTGAAACACGTCCGGGTGAAGAGACCATTCCCCTGCGTCCATGCCCTGGCGACTGAGAAAGTCTGCTTCCCAGTTTTCTACGCCCGGGATGTGAACTGCGGAGATGGTGGATGCTGTGGCTTCCACCCACAGCAGAATCCGCCGAACTTCCTGGAAGGCTTGGCGACTGCGTGTGCCGCCTTGGTGGTTGATGTATGCCACCGCCGTGGCGTTGTCCGACTGAATTCGGATCTGCCTGCCTTCCAGCCACGGATGGAACGCCTTTAGGGCTAGATACACTGCCCTTATCTCCAGAACATTGATCTGAAGGGAGGACTCTGTCGGAGTCCAGGTTCCCTGAACCCTGTGGTGGAGGAAGACCGCTCCCCACCCTGACAGACTCGCGTCCGTCGTGACCACAGCCCAGGATGGGGGCAGAAACGATTTCCCCTTCGACAAGGAAGTGGGAAGAAGCCACCACTGAAGGGAGGCCTTGGCTGCCCAAGAAAGGGAGACGTTCCTGTCGAGGGACGTCGATTTCATGTCCCATTTGCGGAGAATGTCCCATTGGAGTGGACGCAGATGAAACTGCGCAAATGGAACTGCCTCCATTGCTGCCACCATCTTCCCTAGGAAGTGCATGAGGCGTCTCAAGGGGTGCGACTGGGCTCGGAGGAGAGATTGCACCCCTGTCTGTAGTGATCGCTGTTTGTCCAGCGGAAGTTTCATTATCGCTGGGAGAGTATGAAACTCCATCCCGAGGTATGTCAGCGATTGTGTCGGTGACAGTTTTGACTTTGGGAAATTGATGATCCACCCGAACCTCTGGAGAGTCTCCAGAGCAATGTTCAGGCTGTGTTGGCATGCCACCCGAGAGGGGGCCTTGACAAGGAGATCGTCCAAGTAAGGGATCACTGAGTGTCCCTGAGAGTGTAGGACTGCTACCACTGTTGCCATGACCTTGGTGAAGACCCGTGGGGCTGTTGCCAGGCCGAAAGGCAGTGCCACGAACTGAAGGTGTTCGTCCCCGATGGCGAAACGCAGGAAGCGCTGATGCTCTGGTACAATCGGCACGTGGAGATAAGCATCCCTGATGTCGATTGAGGCTAGGAAGTCTCCTTGGGACATCGAGGCGATGACGGAGCGGATAGATTCCATCCGGAACCGCCTGGTTTTCACGTGTCTGTTGAGCAGTTTGAGGTCCAGAACGGGACGGAAAGATCCGTCCTTTTTTGGTACCACAAACAAGTTGGAGTAAAAACCGTGACCCCATTGCTGAAGGGGAACAGGGATCACCACTCCTTCTGCCTTCAGAGTGTTCACCGCCTGAAGAAGAGCATCGGCTCGCTCGGGGGGCGGAGATGTTCTGAAGAAACAAATCGGAGGACGAGAATTGAACTCTATCCTGTAACCGTGAGACAGAATGTCTCTCACCCATCGGTCTTGGACATGCGGGTACCAGGCGTCGCAAAAGCGGGAGAGCCTGCCACCGACCGAGGATGCGGTTTGGGGAGTCCGCAAGTCATGAGGAGGCCGCTTTGGGAGCGGTTCCTCCGGCGGTCTTTTTAGGACGTGCCTTAGACCGCCATGAATCAGAGTTCCTCTGACCCTTTTGAGGCCTGTTGGACGAGGAGAATTGAGACCTGCCTGAGGGCCGAAAGGACCGAAACCTCGATTGTACCTTCCGTTGTTGAGGTCTGTTAGGTTTGGACTGGGGTAAGGACGAGTCCTTACCCTTGGATTGTTTAATGATTTCATCCAATTGCTCGCCAAACAGGCGGTCGCCAGAAAACGGCAAACCGGTTAAAAACTTTTTGGAAGCAGAGTCTGCCTTCCATTCACGTAGCCACATGGCCCTGCGGACTGCCACTGAATTGGCGGATGCTACCGCCGTACGGCTCGCAGAGTCTAGTACAGCATTCATGGCGTAGGACGCAAACGCCGACGCCTGAGAGGTTAAGGACACAACCTGCGGAGTAGAGGCACGTGTGACTGCATTAATCTCAGACTGACAAGCTGAGATAGCTTGGAGTGCCCATACGGCTGCAAATGCCAGAGCAAAGGACGCGCCGATAGCCTCATAGATGGATTTCATCAGGAGCTCTATCTGCCTGTCAGTGGCATCCTTGAGTGATGCACCATCTGCCACTGCAACTATGGATCTGGCCGCCAGTCTAGAGACTGGAGGATCCACCTTGGGACACTGAGCCCAACCCTTGACTACGTCAGGGGGGAAGGGATAACGTGTGTCATTAAGGCGCTTAGAAAAGCGCTTATCCGGAAAAGCTCGGTGTTTCTGGACTGCATCTTTGAAGTCGGAGTGATCAAGAAACGCACTCCGTGTACGTTTGGGAAACCTAAAATGAAATTTCTCCTGCTGAGAAGCTGACTCCTCACTCGGAAGGGCTGGAGGAGAAAGTTCTAACACCTGATTGATGGACGCTATAAGGTCGTTTACTATGGCGTCCCCTTCAGGCGTATCAAGGTTGAGCGCGGCGTCAGGATCAGAGCCCTGATCTGCCACATCCGCTTCATCCTCCAGAGAGTCCTCATGCTGAGACCCTGAACAGTGAGATGAAGTCGAGGGAAGCTCCCAGCGAGCCCGCTTAGTCGGTCTGGGACTGCGGTCCGTGTCGGAGTCCTCCCCGTGGGACCTATGAGTCGACCCAGGAGCACTTTGCTGCTCCGACCGAGGGGGGCCTGGGGGCAATGAATCAACAGTGCCCGGGGCCTGTGTTACAGGTCTGGACTGCAAAGCTTCTAGTATCTTAGCAGACCATCTATCCATAGACTCAGAAAGTTTGTCAGCGAATACTGCAAACTCTGTCCCTGTCACCTGGACAGTGGGGGCCGGTGGTTCCATCTGGGCCGGGGGTCCCACCAGTGGCTGAGACTCCGGCTGAGTGAGTGTCACAGGGGCCGAGCATTGCACACAATGAGGGTAGGTGGAACCTGCAGGTAGCATTGCCGCACATGAGGTACAGGTTGCAAAATAGGCCTGTGCCTTGGCACCCTTGCTTTTTGCGGACGACATGCTGTTGTCTCCTCTTAGAGCAATCAGTGAGGGTATATAGCCAAAAGCTAATAGTGCGGCCGTACAGAGTAAATGTATACACTATAAGCATATAAATATACACTTCGGCACCACCCAGGGGGGCCAGCACCTAGTAACAGGTGCGGCTTACCGACCGCTCTCAGTGGTTGTGTGACCACCAGATTCCCTGCCTGGGCCTCCCAGAGCTGTGGAGCTCGGAGTTGTCTCCCCTCTGAAGTTCTCCAGCGTCTGAAGTGCTGATAGCAATGGCTGCCGGCGTTCAGAGAGGAGGAGGGAGCCGTGGGCGTGCCTGTAAAAGTGCGGGAATCTGGTGCCCCACGGTGCTCAGTGAGGGGAAAGGAGGATACAAAGTATGCTCCAGCCCTCAGCTCTGACGTCCAGTGCAGCGTCCCGCCCTTACCCCTGACTGGCAGGCCCGGGGGCGGGAATATGCGGTACTAGGCCGCAAAAGCCGGGGACTAAAGTTATAAGCGCGGCCGGCAAACAAGCGCGGTCAGCGCGGTAGTCCCGGCGCACAAACACACCCAGCAGCTGCTGCAGTGTCCATCACACAGGCGCTCCATGCGCCGTCCCCAAGGGGACACAGAGTACCTCATAGGAGCAGGGCCTGTCCCTGATGATACCCGGTCTCCTGTCCAGCAGATTCCCTCAGGGGCTGCGGAGGGAGCACGGTCCCAGTGCCTGGTGACCGATTAGGATCCCACTTCACCCAGAGCCCCTAAGGGATGGGGAAGGAAAACAGCATGTGGGCTCCAGCCTCTGTACCCGCAATGGGTACCTCAACCTTAACAAACACCGCCGACCAGAGTGGGGTGAGAAGGGAGCATGCTGGGGGCCCTGTTATGGGCCCACTTTTCTTCCATCCGATATAGTCAGCAGCTGCTGCTGACTAAAATGTGGAGCTTGCGTGGATGTGTGCCTCCTTCCACAAAGCAATAAAATTGAGGAGCCCGTGATGCACGGGGGGGTGTATAGGCAGAGGGGAGGGGTTTACACTTTTAAGTGTAATGCTTTGTGTGGCCTCCGGAGGCAGAAGCTATACACCCAATTGTCTGGGTCTCCCAATGGAGCGACAAAGAAATAAAAATTTGACCACAAAATTGTTACTTCAACCAGGTAGCTTTTTTTCACAAGGGTAACAGGAAAAAAATTACCATGAAATTTATTGTGCAATTTCTCCTGAGTTTGGTGATATCTTATATGTGGTAGAAATCAACTGTTTGGGCACACTGCAGGTCTCGGAAGGGAAGGAGTGCCATTTGACTGCAAAATTGGCTGGAATCAATAGCGGACACCATGTTGCATTAGGAGAGCCCCCGAGGTGCCTAAACAGTGGAGGTCCACCAGAAGTGACCCCATTCAGGAAAATTGACCCCTCAAGAAATTTATCTAGATTTTTGGCGAGTACCCTGAACCCCCAGGTGCTTCACAGACGTTTATAATGTTGAGCTGTGAAAGTTAAAAAAAAATACATTTTTACCACAAAATTGTAACTTCAACCAGACAGCTTTTTTTTTTTTTAACAAGAGTAAAAGGAAAAAAATCTGCATAAAATTTATTGTGCAATTTCTCCTGAGTATACTGATATCTTATGTGTGGTGGAAATCAACTGTTTGGGTACACAGCAGGGCTTGGAAGGGGAAAAAGTGTCATTTGACTGAACATTTGGCTGGAATAATTAGCGGGCGCTATGTCGCATTTGGAAAGCCCCTAAGGTGCCTAAACAGCGGAGGTCCCCCACACTGACCCCATTCTGGAAACTAGACCCCTCAAGGCTTTTATATAGGTGTATATTGCGCATTTTGAATCCACGAATACTTCACAGAATTTGATGGGCTTAGGTTGCCATATTGAAATTCATTTTTTTTCACAAAAATCTTGATTTAGCATCAAATTTCTCACTTTGTCAAGAGGCAACAACAAAACGTGGACCCCACATGTTATCCAATTTCTTGTGAGCGCAGGGATAACCCACATGTGGCCAAAAACCTCTGTTTGGATAAATGGGAGGGCTTGGAATGGAAGGAGCACCATTTGAATTTTGGAAACGTCGAAATAAATTGCACGCACCATGTCACATTAGCAGGTCCTCTTGGGTACCTATACATCAGAAACCCCCCACAAGTGACCCCATTTTGGAAACTGGACCCCTCAAGGATTTTATTCAGTATAGTAAGCATTTTGATTCCACAGGTGCTTCACAAAAAAATGTTGCTGTAGCAACAAATTTCTCACTGTTCGGCTATGTGGCCATGATCCAGCGACACGGCGTCTAGTACACAGTGTCAGCCTTCCTGCAGAGATGTGAGTGTTGTCCACGGGAGAACGCAGCTGCCCATGCCCACGATTTGGGTTCAGGCTGCTGTGGACTTTAGCTCTATTCTACCTGCAGAAAACACTCTCGTCTCCGCAGCAAAAATTGACATGCTGAGGCTTGGTTAACTGCACCACAGGTCTGTTTATGAGAAAAAAAAAGCACAGTGGGCATGGGATTTCTAAAAAATCCTTCCACTGTGCTTCTACTGCACAACGCAGCGCTATGGACACAGGGAAAACACTCTGTGCCCAAAACGCTGCAAACCCTGATTGTGGGCACACAGCCTAAAATGCTACAATAGATGAATGGATAGATGTCAAACATATATAACATCCCACCCCCCTGCATATTCTAAGCTGGCGCCCTTTAGTGCCTTTCATGTGCCACTAAAAGGTGCCTAGCCTTGTATTTAGACAAAAAAAAAAAATAATTAAAATAAATGACGTGAGGTCCCCCCCTATTTTTGATAGCCAGCTAGGGTAAAGCAGACAGCTGTAGCCTGCAAACCACAGCTGACAGCTTCATCTTCTCTGGTGACCAATTTGGAGGGCTCCCCAAGCTGTTTTGTTTTTTTTTAATTATTTATAAATAATTAAAAAAAACAAAAACGTGGGCTCCCCCCCAAATTAGATCACCAGCCAAGGTGAAGCTGACAGCTGGCGTCTGGTATTCTCAAGGTGGGAAGAGCCATGGTTATTGGACTCTTCCCAGCCTAAAAATCGCAGGCCGCAGCCGCCCCAGAAGTGCCGCATCCATTAGATGTCCCAATCCTGGCGCTTTGCCCCAATTCATCCCGTTGCCCTGGTGCGGTGGCAAACGGGGTAATAAAGGGGTTGATACCAGATGTGTAATGTCACCTGGCATCAAGCCCAGCAATTAGTTATGTCACGGCGTCTATTTGATACCAGACATAACTAATTGACAGTAATAAAAAAAAAAAATTGAAAAAAACCACTCCCCAAAACGTCCCCTCTTTCACCAATTTATTGAAAAAAAAAAAAAAAGAAAAAAAAAAACCGGGTCCGCTGTAAGCCATTTTGGAAGTCTCGCTGCGATTCTGGACCTTCTAGAATATAGGGAGAACGCTCAGGGAACATGTCCCCCATTTTCTAGGCGTGCAGACCCTCCATTTGAGGAGAGTGGGTGGAAAGAATCTGCACTCACTCTCCCCGGGTCACAGCTGCAGTGTGCCGAGCAGCAGCAGCCAGCGTCTCTGAAAGCAAACATGTGACCAGCGTGCACAGTGAAGGAGGAGGGGGCCGCGGGGGATCAGCGCTCCGACAGGTACGGGGGGAACACCGGGAGGGAATGGGGGTGACCTGGCAGGGCCTGGGGAGCAGTTTTCCGTCGCATGGGTCATGCCACATGCGACAGAAATCAGAGGATAAGGGTAAATGCTACCGGCGCGCTTCTATGCGTGTAGCCATCTTGGATTTTCGGGAGGGGGTGGGGGGGGGTCACTGACGACACCGGGGGACCGGAGGAGACCGGGGAAGAGATTGATATCCCATCTGGCATGTTTGATCATGCCAGATGGGAGATCAATCATTTTTTACCGGCGCGGTCATTTACTGTAAAGTGATCGTATACGGTGTATACCCGTGATCACGTGAGCGGGGACCGGAAAAAACGGCCTGAATCATGGATCTCCAGGGTCTCAGCTACCCCCGGTAGCTGAAACCCTGGAGATTTTCTGACGCTGGGGGGTGCTATTTACCTTTTTCTGACCGCCGTTTTAAAACGGCAGAAAGGAATAAGTACCCTTTTTTGCCGCCGTTTTAAAAAGTAAGGCGGTCGTTATGGGGTTAATAGGAGCTGTAATTGGTTGCTATAGGAACAAAATACATTGTTAGTATAAGGCTATGTGCGCACGTTGCGTAAATACATGCAGTTACGCTGCGCTTTGTAGCGCAGCGTAACTGCATGCGTCCTGCGTCCCCTGCACAGTCTATGGAGATTGTGCAGGGGCCGTGCGCACGTGGCGTTTTAGAGCGCAGCGCTTCGGCTACTGCCGAAGCGCTGCGTAAAAAGAAGTGACATGTCACTTCTTCTGTGCGCTTTGCCAGCAGCTCCTGCTCTGTCTATGGGAGGAGCTGCAGGTAGAGCACATGGAATCTGCTTCACTACGGACATTTCTGCAGCGATTTAAAGCGCACATGTGCTCTTCAGATCGCTGCAGAAATTTCTGCAGTGAACTGTACGCAACGTGCGCACATAGCCTAAGAAGCTTATGTGTGAGGTAATAAAGATGTCGGTGGGGAGACGGATAGAGAGACCGAGACAGACAGACAGGGAAAGAGACGGATAGAGACAGACAAAGGCAGACAGAGATAGGGAAAGAAATAGACGGAGAAAGACAGAGACAAGGAAAGAGACAGACCTGGGGGAAAGCGACAGACCTGGAACGAGACAGATTGGGAAAGAGACAGAGACAGACAGACTGGGAGAGAGACAGTTACTATCCCGGGCAATGCCCAGGTACTACAGCTAGTTTATATGTAAAAAAAAAAAAAAAAAAAAAACTTTGGAAAAGGTCTAATTATGGTTACAGGTTAAAAACCTGTTAAATTAAAAAAACAGTACCTGTACAACAGAAAATTAAAAGACTATGGAGAATTTCAAAACAAGATAAAGCAGAATATTAAGAAGGGAATTTTGTTTACTTACCGTAAATTCCTTTTCTTCTAGCTCCAATTGGGAGACCCAGACAATCGGGTGTATAGCTTCTGCCTCCGGAGGCCACACAAAGTATTACACTTAAAAGTGTAAAGCCCCTCCCCTTCTGCCTATACACCCCCCCGTGCATCACGGGCTCCTCAGTTTTGGTGCAAAAGCAGGAAGGAGGAAACTTATAAATTGGTCTAAAGTAAATTCAATCCGAAGGAAGTTCGGAAAACTGAAAACCATTCAACATGAACAACATGTGTACACAAAGAACAACAGCCCGAAGGGAACAGGGGCGGGTGCTGGGTCTCCCAATTGGAGCTAGAAGAAAAGGAATTTACGGTAAGTAAACAAAATTCCCTTCTTCTTTGTCGCTCCATTGGGAGACCCAGACAATTGGGACGTCCAAAAGCAGTCCCTGGGTGGGTAAAATAATACCTCGCAATAGAGCCGTAAAACGGCCCCTTCCTACAGGTGGGCAACCGCCGCCTGAAGGACTCGCCTACCTAGGCTGGCATCTGCCGAAGCATAGGTATGCACCTGATAGTGTTTCGTGGAAGTGTGCAGGCTCGACCAGGTAGCCGCCTGACACACCTGCTGAGCCGTAGCCTGGTGCCGCAAAGCCCAGGACGCACCCACGGCTCTGGTAGAATGGGCCTTCAGCCCTGAGGGAACCGGAAGCCCAGAAGAACGGTAAGCTTCGAGAATTGGTTCCTTGATCCACCGAGCCAGGGTTGATTTGGAAGCCTGTGACCCTTTACGCTGGCCAGCGACAAGGACAAAGAGTGCATCCGAGCGGCGCAGGGGCGCCGTACGAGAAATGTAGAATCTGAGTGCTCTCACCAGATCTAACAAGTGCAAATCCTTTTCACATTGGTGAACTGGATGAGGACAAAAAGAAGGTAAGGAGATATCCTGATTGAGATGAAAGGGGGATACCACCTTAGGGAGAAATTCCGGAACCGGATGCAGAACCACCTTGTCCTGGTGAAACACCAGAAAAGGAGCTTTGCATGACAGCGCTGCTAGCTCAGACACTCTCCGAAGTGATGTGACTGCTACTAGGAAGACCACTTTCTGCGAAAGGCGTGAAAGAGAAATATCCTTCATTGGCTCGAAGGGTGGTTTCTGAAGAGCCATCAGCGCCCTGTTCAGATCCCAGGGTTCTAACGGACGCTTGTAAGGAGGGACTATGTGACAAACCCCCTGTAGGAACGTGCGTACCTGTGGAAGTCTGGCTAAGCGCTTCTGAAAAAAGAGAGCGCTGAGACTTGTCCCTTAAGGGAGCCGAGCGACAAACCCTTTTCCAATCCGGATTGAAGGAAGGAAAGAAAAGTGGGCAAGGCAAATGGCCAGGGAGTAAAACCCTGATCAGAGCACCAGGATAAGAATATCCTCCACGTCCTGTGGTAGATCTTGGCGGACGTTGGTTTCCTGGCCTGTCTCATAGTGGCAATGACCTCTTGACATAATCCTGAAGACGCTAAGATCCAGGACTCAATGGCCACACAGTCAGGTTGAGGGCCGCAGAATTCAGATGGAAAAACGGCCCTTGAGACAGCAAGTCTGGTCGGTCTGGTAGTGCCCACGGTTGGCCCACCGTGAGATGCCACAGATCCGGGTACCACGACCTCCTCGGCCAGTCTGGAGCGACGAGGATGGCGCGGCGGCAGTCGGACCTGATCTTGCGTAACACTCTGGGCAACAGTGCCAGAGGAGGAAACACATAAGGCAGTTGAAACTGCGACCAATCCTGAACTAATGCGTCTGCCGCCAGAGCTCTGTGATCTTGAGACCGTGCCATGAATGCTGGGACCTTGTTGTTGTGCCGGGACGCCATTAGGTCGACGTCCGGCATCCCCCAGCGGCAACAGATCTCTTGAAACACGTCCGGGTGAAGGAGCCATTCCCCTGCGTCCATGCCCTGGCGACTGAGAAAGTCTGCTTCCCAGTTTTCTACGCCCGGGATGTGAACTGCGGATATGGTGGATGCTGTGGCTTCCACCCACAGCAGAATCCGCCGGACTTCCTGGAAGGCTTGCCGACTGCGTGTTCCGCCTTGGTGGTTGATGTATGCCACCGCTGTGGAGTTGTCCGACTGAATTCGGATCTGCTTGCCTTCCAGCCACGGCTGGAACGCCTTTAGGGCAAGATACACTGCCCTTATCTCCAGAACATTGATCTGAAGGGAGGACTCTGGCTGAGTCCAGGTACCCTGAGCCTTGTGGTGGAGAAAGACCGCTCCCCACCCTGACAGACTCGCGTCCGTCGTGACCACCGCCCAGGATGGGGGTAGGAAGGATTTCCCCTTCGACAATGAAGTGGGAAGAAGCCACCACCGAAGGGAGGCTTTGGCTGCCTGAGAAAGGGAGACGTTCCTGTCTAGGGACGTCGACTTCCTGTCCCACTTGCGGAGAATGTCCCATTGAAGTGGACGCAGATGAAACTGCGCAAAGGAACTGCCTCCATTGCTGCCACCATCTTCCCTAGGAAGTGCATGAGGCGCCTCAAGGGGTGTGACTGGCCTTGAAGGAGAGATTGCACCCCTGTCTGTAGTGAACGCTGTTTGTCCAGCGGAAGCTTCACTATCGCTGAGAGAGTATGAAACTCCATGCCGAGATATGTCAGTGATTGGGCCGGTGTCAGATTTGACTTTGGGAAATTGATGATCCACCCGAATCTCTGGAGAGTCTCCAGAGCAATGTCCAGGCTGTGTTGGCATGCCACTCGAGAGGGTGCCTTGACAAGCAGATCGTCTAAGTAAGGGATCACCGAGTGTCCCTGAGAGTGTAGGACTGCTACCACTGTTGCCATGACCTTGGTGAAGACCCGTGGTGCTGTCGCCAGGCCGAAAGGCAGTGCCACGAACTGAAGGTGTTCGTCCCCTATGGCGAAACGCAGGAAGCGTTGATGCTCTGGTGCAATCGGTACGTGGAGATAAGCATCTTTGATGTCGATTGATGCTAGGAAATCTCCTTGGGACATTGAGGCGATGACGGATCGGAGCGATTCCATCCGGAACCGCCTGGTTTTTACGTGTTTGTTGAGCAGTTTTAGGTCCAGAACAGGACGGAAAGATCCGTCCTTTTTTGGCACCACAAACAAGTTGGAGTAAAAACCGTGACCCTGTTGCTGAAGAGGAACAGGGACCACCACTCCTTCTGCCTTCAGAGTGCACACCGCCTGAAGAAGAGCATCGGCTCGCTCGGGGGGCGGAGATGTTCTGAAGAATCGAGTCAGAGGACGAGAGCTGAACTCTATCCTGTAACCGTGAGACAGAATGTCTCTCACCCAACGGTCTTGTACCTGTGGCAGCCAGGCGTCGCAAAAGCGGGAGAGCCTGCCACCGACCGAGGATGCGGTGTGAAGAGGCCGAAAGTCATGAGGAGGCCGCTTTGGGAGCGGTTCCTCCGGCGGTCTTTTTAGGACGTGACTTAGACCGCCATGAATCGGAGTTCGTCTGACCCTTCTGTGGCCTGTTGGACGAGGAGAATTGAGACCTGCCCGCGGGCCGAAAGGACCGAAACCTCGATTGTCCCTTCCGTTGTTGAGGTCTATTTGGTTTGGACTGGGGTAAGGAAGAGTCCTTTCCCTTGGATTGTTTAATGATTTCATCCAATCGCTCACCAAACAGGCGGTCGCCAGAAAATGGCAAACCGGTTAAGAACTTTTTGGAAGCAGAGTCTGCCTTCCATTCACGTAGCCACATGGCCCTGCGGACTGCCACCGAATTGGCGGATGTTACCGCCGTACGGCTCGCAGAGTCCAGGACAGCATTAATGGCGTAGGACGCAAACGCCGACGCCTGAGAGGTTAAGGACACCACCTGCGGAGCAGAGGCACGTGTGACTGCATTAATCTGCGAGTGACAAGCTGATAGCTTGGAGTGCCCATACGGCTGCGAATGCCGGAGCAAAGGACGCACCAATAGCCTCATAGATGGATTTCAACCAGAGCTCCATCTGTCTGTCAGTGGCATCTTTGAGTGAAGCCCCATCTTCCACTGCAACTATGGATCTAGCCGCCAGTCTGGAGACTGGAGGATCCACCTTGGGACACTGAGCCCAACCCTTGACAACGTCAGGGGGGAAGGGATAACGTGTGTCCTTAAGGCGCTTAGAAAAGCGCTTATCTGGACAAGCTCGGTGTTTCTGGACTGCCTCTCTGAAGTCTGAGTGATCCAGAAACGTACTCATTGTACGTTTGGGAAACCTAAAACGGAATTTCTCCTGCTGAGAAGCTGACTCCTCAATTGGAGGAGCTGGGGGAGAAAGATCCAACACCTGATTGATGGACGCTATAAGGTCGTTTACTATGGCGTCCCCCTCAGGTGTATCAAGGTTGAGAGCGGCCTCAGGATCAGAATCCTGATCTGCCACCTCCGCTTCATCCTCTAGAGAGTCTTGCTGAGACCCTGAGCAGTGTGATGAAGTCGAGGGAAGCTCCCAGCGAGCCCGCTTAGGCCCGTGTCAGAGACCTCATCTTGGGACCTATGAGTCACCCCAGGAGCACTTTGCTGCTCCAACCGAGGGGGGCCTGGGGTCAATGATTCAACAATGCCCGGGGCCTGTGTTACCGGCCTGGACTGCAAGGCTTCTAGTATCTTAGCAGACCATTTATCCATACTCTCAGAAAGTTTGTCAGCAAATACTGCAAACTCCGTCCCTGTCACCTGGACAGTGGTAGCAGGTGGTTCCACTTGGGCCACCAGTGGCAGAGGCTCCGGCTGAGTAAGTGCCACAGGGGCCAAGCATTGCACACAATGAGGGTAGGTGGAACCTGCCGGTAGTATAGCCGTACACGAGGTACAGGTTGCAAAGTAAGCCTGTGCTTTGGCACCCTTGCTTTTTGTGGACGACATGCTGTTGTCTCCTCTGAGTACAATCCGGGAGGGTATATAGCCAAAAACCAACAGTGCGACCGTACAGAGTAAATGTATAGCATATAAGCATATATATATATATACACTTCGGCACCCAGGGGGGCCAGCACCTAGAAACAGGTGCGGCTTACCGACCGCCCAAAGCGGTTGTGTGACCACCAGATTCCCTGCCTGGGCCTCCCAGAGCCGTGTTGTCTCTCCTCTCCAGCTTCAGAAGTGCTGACAGGAATGGCTGCCGGCGTTCTGTGAGGAGGAGGGGGCCGTGGGCGTGCCCAAGAAAGTGCGGGAATCTGGTGCCCCACGGTGCTCAGTGAGGGGGGAGGAGGATACAAAGTATGCTCCGGCCCTCAGCGCTGACGTCCAGTGCAGCGTCCCTCCCTTCCCCTGACTGGCAGGCCCGGGGGCGGGAATATGCGGTACTAGGCCGCAGAAGCCGGGGACTAAAAAGTTATAAGCGCGGCCGGCAAACAAGCGCGGTCAGCGCGGTAGTCCCGGCGCACTAACACACCCAGCAGTGCTGCAGCGTGTATGACACAAGCGCTCCATGCGCCGTCCCCGAGGGGACACAGAGTACCTCACAGTAGCAGGGCCTTGTCCCTGACTATACCCAGCTCCTGTCCAGCAGATTCCCCAGGGGCTGCGGAGGGAGCACGGTCCCAGTGCCTGGAGACCGATTAGGATCCCACTTCACCCAGAGCCCTTAAGGGATGGGGAGTGAAAACAGCATGTGGCTCCTGCCTATGTACCCGCAATGGGTACCTCAACCTTAACAGCACCGCCGACCAGAGTGGGGTGAGAAGGGAGCATGCCGGGGGCCCTGTTATGGGCCCTCTTTTCTTCCATCCGATATAGTCAGCAGCTGCTGCTGACTAAATTGTGGAGCTATGCGTGCATGTGTGCCTCCTTCGCACAAAGCATAAAAACTGAGGAGCCCGTGATGCACGGGGGGGGTGTATAGGCAGAAGGGGAGGGGCTTTACACTTTTAAGTGTAATACTTTGTGTGGCCTCCGGAGGCAGAAGCTATACACCCGATTGTCTGGGTCTCCCAATGGAGCGACAAAGAAATAAAACATTAAGAAGGTATCATGCAGCCTGTGAAAAACAATACATAAGAAAATCTGATTCAATAAAATAGATCTGTTATTTCATTTAGACCTGAGGGCTTCAGAGTTTTCAGTTTATAGATCCAGAATGTCTATTTTGCCAAGTGTTTCAAGTCTATTGGGAACATTAGGAGAAATATATTTAATAGGAGTGATTTTAAACGACACTTTTGTTGTGTATAAGTGTGCAGTGTCTCGAGAGTCCATGCAGCAAAAGAAGGGAATTTTGTTTACTTACCGTAAATTCCTTTTCTTCTAGCTCCAATTGGGAGACCCAGACAATTGGGTGTATAGCTTCTGCCTCCGGAGGCCACACAAAGTATTACACTTAAAAGTGTAAAGCCCCTCCCCTTCTGCCTATACACCCCCCGTGCCTCACGGGCTCCTCAGTTTTGGTGCAAAAGCAAGAAGGAGTAAAAGTTATAAATTGGTTTAAAGTAAATTCAATCCGAAGAAATTTCGGAGAACTGAAACCATTCAACATGAACAACATGTGTACACAAAGAACAGCCCGAAGGGAACAGGGGCGGGTGCTGGGTCTCCCAATTGGAGCTAGAAGAAAAGGAATTTACGGTAAGTAAACAAAATTCCCTTCTTCTTTGTCGCTCCATTGGGAGACCCAGACAATTGGGACGTCCAAAAGCAGTCCCTGGGTGGGTAAAGTAAAACCTCGTAATAGAGCCGTAAAACGGCCCCTTCCTACAGGTGGGCAACCGCCGCCTGAAGGACTCGCCTACCTAGGCTGGCATCTGCCGAAGCATAGGTATGCACCTGATAGTGTTTCGTGAAAGTGTGCAGGCTCGACCAGGTAGCTGCCTGACACACCTGCTGAGCCGTAGCCTGGTGCCGCAAAGCCCAGGACACACCCATGGCTCTGGTAGAATGGGCCCTCAGCCCTGAGGGAACCGGAAGCCCAGAAGATAGGTAAGCTTCGAGAATTGGTTCCTTGATCCACCGAGCCAGGGTTGATTTGGAAGCCTGTGACCCTTTACGCTGGCCAGCGACAAGGACAAAGAGTGCATCCGAGCGGCGCAGGGGCGCCGTACGAGAAATGTAGAGTCTGAGTGCTCTCACCAGATCTAACAAGTGCAAATCCCTTTCACATTGGTGAACTGGATGAGGACAAAAAGAGGGTAAGGAGATATCCTGATTGAGATGAAAGGGGGATACCACCTTAGGGAGAAATTCCGGAACCGGACGCAGAACCACCTTGTCCTGGTGAAACACCAGGAAAGGGGCTTTGCATGACAGCGCTGCTAGCTCAGACACTCTCCGAAGTGATGTGACTGCTACTAGGAAGGCCACTTTCTGCGAAAGGCGTGAGAGAGAAATGTCCCTCATTGGCTCGAAAGGTGGTTTCTGAAGAGCCATCAGCACCCTGTTCAGATCCCAGGGTTCTAACGGCCGCTTGTAAGGAGGGACTATGTGACAAACCCCCTGCAGGAACGTGCGTACCTGTGGAAGTCTGGTTAGGCGCTTCTGAAAGAACACAGAGAGCGCTGAGACTTGTCCCTTAAGGGAGCCGAGCGACAAACCTTTTTCCAATCCGGATTGAAGGAAGGAAAGAAAAGTGGGCAAGGCAAATGGCCATGGAGAAAAACCCTGATCAGAGCACCAGGATAAGAATATCCTCCACGTCCTGTGGTAGATCTTGGCGGACGTTGGTTTCCTAGCCTGTCTCATAGTGGCAATGACCTCTTGAGATAACCCTGAAGACGCTAGGATCCAGGACTCAATGGCCACACAGTCAGGTTGAGGGCCGCAGAATTCAGATGGAAAAACGGTCCTTGAGACAGCAAGTCTGGTCGGTCTGGTAGTGCCCACGGTTGGCCCACCGTGAGATGCTACAGATCCGGGTACCACGACCTCCTCGGCCAGTCTGGAGCGACGAGGATGGCGCGGCGGCAGTCGGACCTGATCTTGCGTAACACTCTGGGCAACAGTGCCAGAGGAGGAAACACATAAGGGAGTTGAAACTGCGACCAGTCCTGAACTAAGGCGTCTGCCGCCAGAGCTCTGTGATCTTGAGACCGTGCCATGAATGTCGGGACCTTGTTGTTGTGCCGGGACGCCATTAGGTCGACGTCCGGCATCCCCCAGCGGCAACAGATCTCCTGAAACACGTCCGGGTGAAGGGACCATTCCCCTGCGTCCATGCCCTGGCGACTGAGAAAGTCTGCTTCCCAGTTTTCTACGCCCGGGATGTGAACTGCGGATATGGTGGAGGCTGTGGCTTCCACCCATAGCAGAATCCGCCGGACTTCCTGGAAGGCTTGCCGACTGCGTGTTCCGCCTTAGTGGTTGATGTATGCCACCGCTGTGGAGTTGTCTGACTGAATTCGGATCTGCTTGCCTTCCAGCCACGGCTGGAACGCCTTTAGGGCAAGATACACTGCTCTTATCTCCAGAACATTGATCTGAAGGGAGGACTCTGGCTGAGTCCAAGTACCCTGAGCCCTGTGGTGGAGAAAGACCGCTCCCCACCCTGACAGACTCGCGTCCGTCGTGACCACAGCCCAGGATGGGGGCAGGAAGGATTTCCCCTTCGACAGAGAAGTGGGAAGAAGCCACCACTGAAGGGAAGCCTTGGCTGCCCGAGAAAGGGAAACGTTCCTGTCGAGGGACGTCGACTTCCTGTCCCATTTGCGGAGAATGTCCCATTGAAGTGGACGCAGGTGAAACTGCGCAAAAGGAACTGCCTCCATTGCTGCTACCATCTTCCCTAGGAAGTGCATGAGGCGCCTCAAGGGGTGTGACTGGCCTTGAAGGAGAGATTGCACCCCTGTCTGTAGTGAACGCTGTTTGTCCAGCGGAAGCTTCACTATCGCTGAGAGAGTATGAAACTCCATGCCGAGATATGTCAGTGATTGGGCCGGTGTCAGATTTGACTTTGGAAAATTGATGATCCACCCGAAACTCTGGAGAGTCTCCAGAGCAATGTTCAGGCTGTGTTGGCATGCCACTCGAGAGGGTGCCTTGACAAGCAGATCGTCTAAGGGATCACCGAGTGTCCCTGAGAGTGCAGAACTGCTACTACTGTTGCCATGACCTTGGTGAAGACCCGTGGGGCTGTCGCCAGGCCGAAAGGCAGTGCTACGAACTGAAGGTGTTCGTCCCCTATGGCGAAACGCAGGAAGCGCTGATGCTCTGGAGCAATCGGTACGTGGAGATAAGCATCTTTGATGTCGATTGATGCTAGGAAATCTCCTTGGGACATTGAGGCAATGACGGAGCGGAGCGATTCCATCCGGAACCGCCTGGTTTTTACGTGTTTGTTGAGCAGTTTTAGGTCCAGAACAGGACGGAAGGATCCGTCCTTTTTCGGCACCACGAACAAGTTGGAGTAAAAACCGTGACCCTGTTGCTGAAAAGGAACAGGGATCACCACTCCTTCTGCCTTCAGAGTGCACACCGCCTGAAGAAGAGCATCGGCTCGCTCGGGGGGCGGAGATGTTCTGAAGAATCGAGTCGGAGGACGAGAGCTGAACTCTATCCTGTAACCGTGAGACAGAATGTCTCTCACCCAACGGTCTTTTACCTGTGGCAGCCAGGCGCCGCAAAAGCGGGAAAGCCTGCCACCGACCGAGGATGCGGTGTGAGGAGGCCGAAAGTCATGAGGAGGCCGCTTTGGGAGCGGTTCCTCCGGCGGTCTTTTTTGGACGTGACTTAGACCGCCATGAATCGGCGTTCCTCTGATCCTTCTGAGGCCTTTTGGAGGAGGAGAATTGAGACCTGCCCGCGGACCGAAACCTCGATTGTACCTTCCGTGGTTGAGGTCTGTTTGGTTTGGACTGGGGTAAGGATGAGTCCTTTCCCTTGGATTGTTTAATGATTTCATCCAATCGCTCACCAAACAGGCGGTCGCCAGAAAATGGCAAACCGGTTAAGAACTTTTTGGAAGCAGAGTCTGCCTTCCATTCACGTAGCCACATGGCCCTGCGGACTGCCACCGAATTGGCGGATGCTACCGCCGTACGGCTCGCAGAGTCCAGGACAGCATTAATGGCGTAGGACGCAAACGCCGACGCCTGAGAGGTTAAGGACACCACTTGCGGAGCAGACGTACGTGTGACTGCATTAATCTGCGCACGACAAGCTGAGATAGCTTGGAGTGCCCATACGGCTGCGAATGCTGGAGCAAAAGACGCGCCGATAGCTTCATAGATGGATTTCAACCAGAGCTCCATCTGTCTGTCAGTGGCATCTTTGAGTGAAGCCCCATCTTCCACTGCAACTATGGATCTAGCCGCCAGTCTGGAGACTGGAGGATCCACCTTGGGACACTGAGCCCAGCCCTTGACCACGTCAGGGGGGAAGGGATAACGTGTATCCTTAAGTCGCTTGGAAAAACGCTTATCTGGACAAGCTCGGTGTTTCTGGACTGCCTCTCTGAAGTCAGAGTGATCCAGAAACGTACTCAATGTACGCTTGGGAAACCTGAAACGGAATTTCTCCTGCTGAGAAGCTGACTCCTCAATTGGAGGAGCTGGGGGAGAAATATCCAACACCTGATTGATGGTCGCTATAAGGTCATTCACTATGGCGTCACCTTCAGGTGTATCTAGGTTGAGAGCGGCCTCAGGATCAGAATCCTGATCTGCTACCTCCGCTTCATCATCCAGAGAGTCCTCCTGCTGAGACCCTGAACAGTGTGAAGTCGAGGGAATTTCCCAGCGAGCCCGCTTAGGCGGCCTGGGACTGCGGTCCGTGTCAGAGACCTCACCCTGGGACCTATGGGTCACCCCAGGAGCACTTTGCTGCTCCAACTGAGGGGGGCCTGGGGTCAATGATTCAACATTGCCCGGGGCCTGAGTCACCGGTCTGGACTGTAAGGCTTCTAGTATCTTAGCAGACCATTTATCCATACTCTCAGACAGTTTGTCAGCAAATACTGCAAACTCCGTCCCTGTCACCTGGACAGTGGTAGCAGGTGGTTCCACCTGGGCCACCAGTAACAGAGGCTCCGGCTGAGTAAGTGCCACAGGGGCCGAGCATTGCACACAATGAGGATCGGTGGAACCTGCCGGTAGTATAGCCGCACATGAGGTACAGGTTGCAAAGTAAGCCTGTGCTTTGGCACCCTTGCTTTTTGCGGACGACATGCTGTTGTCTCCTCTGAGTACAATCCAGGAGGGTATATAGCCAAAAATCAACAGTGCGACCGTACAGTGTAAATGTATAGCATATAAGCATATATATACATGTACACTTCGGCACTCAGTGGGGCCAGCACCACAGGTGCTGCTTACCGACCGCTCAAAGCGGTTGTGTGATCACCAGATTCCCTGCCTGGGCCTCCCAGAGCCGTGTTGTCTCTCCTCTCCAGCGTCATAAGTGCTGACAGGAATGGCTGCCGGCGTTCTGTGGGGAGGAGGGGGCCCGTGGGCGTGCCCTAGAAAGTGCGGGAATCTGATGCCCCACTGTGCTGAGTGAGGGGGGGAGGAGGATACAAAGTATGCTCCAGCCCTCAGCGCTGACGTCCTGTGCAGCGTCCCGCCCTTCCCCTGACTGGCAGGCCTGGGGGCGGGAATATGCGATACTAGGCCGCAAAAGCCGGGGACTAAAAGTTATAAGCGCGGCCGGCAAATAAGCGCGGTCGGCGCGGTAGTCCCCGGCGCACTAACACACCCAGCAGTGCTGCAGTGTGTATGGCACAAGCGCTCCATGCGCGGTCCCCCAAGGGGACACAGAGTACCTCACAGTAGCAGGGCCTTGTCCCTGACGATACCCGCTCCTGTCCAGCAGATTCCCCAGGGGCTGCGGAGGGAGCACGGTCCCAGTGCCTGGAGACCAATTAGGATCCCACTTCACCCAGAGCCCATTAAGGGATGGGGAAGGAAAACAGCATGTGGCTCCTGCCTATGTACCCGCAATGGGTACCTCAACCTTAACAGCACCGCCGACCAGAGTGGGGTGAGAAGGGAGCATGCTGGGGGCCCTGTTAGGGCCCTCTTTTCCCTCCCCTCCCCCCATCCGACATAGTCAGCAGCTGCTGCTGACTAAGATGCTGGAGCTATGCGTGGATGTCCAGCCTCCTTCGCACAAAGCATAAAAACTGAGGAGCCCGTGAGGCACGGGGGGGTGTATAGCAGAAGGGGAGGGGCTTTACACTTTTAAGTGTAATACTTTGTGTGGCCTCCGGAGGCAGAAGCTATACACCCAATTGTCTGGGTCTCCCAATGGAGCGACAAAGAAAAACATTTTGATGTTATACCTGTGGGAGTTAATCCCATCATGGAGTGCTTGTGTTGTTCTCCCCACATAGTTTTCTACAATTACAGTCAATAAGATAAACCGCAGTCAGATTGGCATGTGAGATGGCTTTTGATAAAGAGGTTTTCGATCCTCTAGATGAGCAAAAAGTCAGTCTTTTATGTTGAAGAATCTTACAACACAAGCAGTTTTTCGCTAAGCACTTGTCTGAGGAGGCAGAAGTAAACAGATTATGAGTCGCAGTATGTAAATGGGAGCCACTATATTTTCTTATAAAGCTGGTGCCAGTCTGAAAGTGATCCCTGGGCGAGAAGTTAGAGCATCTCAGAACGGGGTCGTTTAGCAATATGTTCCAGTTTTTCCCAGGAGATTTTGAATCGCTACATTGGTCACTACTATATGTGGTGATAAAGTTGGACGAAAAATTTGTATTGTGATTAGCAGGGGTGGAGGATTCCTTGATCTTTATCAAATCTTCTTGTTTTAAATTTTTGGTTGCACAGTAGGCTTTTTTTTTTTTTTTTTAAAGAAAATTAGGGTATTTCATTTCTATAAATCGTGTTTGTAACACAGCAACTTATTTTCTAACATCAATATGATGGGTACAATTTCTCCATATTCTTTTGTATTGGTTAAGAGGGATATTACATAACCATTTATCATAGTGGGCACTGGTGAAGTGTATATATATCCATTCACATCGACCTTTTTGAAGAAAGTTTTAGTGGACATTTTATTGTCTTTATGAGATAAGGTTAGGTCAAGGAAATCAATCTCCGTTTTTTGTATTACCGGTGTAAACGCCAGACCCCAATCATTATGTATTATTTAGAAAAGAGTTCACATTCTTCTCCTTGTCATCCCAAATAATGAGATAGTGTATAAAAAAAAATTATATACTATGATGCTGTTACTGAACAAGAGTTTTGGATGTATAGCATTTCAAAAATACCCAGAAACAAATTTGCAAAAGTGTGTGCTACCCTGGATCCCAACGCTGTATCAAGGCGCTGATGTATAGTTATCCAGGAAAGTAAAGAAATTATATAAAATGAATTACACGCCCTTTATCAGAAAATCTTTGTATAATAGGAGACCCTAGTGTCATGCTTTACAAAACAAAAAAGTCCGAGATCATGTTGAATATTTGAATATAAATATGATACATCCATAGATAAAAATAAAAAGAAATCTCCAAGTAATATCCTTCACTATATTAATAAGGTGAGAGGAATCTCTACGATAACTGGTCAGGTCCATAACATGGGGTTGCATGATTTGGTCTACGTAGGCAGCTAAATTCGATATAAGGGAATCAATCCCAGAAATAATGGGTCTCCCAGGGGGATTTTGCAGACTTATGTACCTTGGATAAATGGTAAAAAAAGGCTACATCTTACACTTTGGGGCTGTGGCTGATACCTTTACTGCACATGTTTAAACCCTTTACGACGGGCCGATTTTTCTGTTTTTGCCATTCTTCTGAGAGACGTAACTTTTATTTTTCAGTCAATATGGTCATGTGAGGGCTCATTTTTTTGCAGAACAAGCTGTACTTAAATAAAACCATAAGTTTTACCATATAGTGTACTGGAACACTGCAAAAAAAAAAATTCCAAATGCAGAAAAACTGCAAAAAAATAAGTGTGATACCACTATTATTTTTTTTAGATATTTTATTCAGTGTTCACTATATGGTAAAACTGATGTGTGGGTGTGATGCCTCAGGTCAGTGCAAGTTTGCAGACACCAAACATGTATAGGTTTACTTTTATATAAGGGGTTGAAAAAAAAAAAATCTGACGTTTGTCCGAAAAAAGTCGCGCACGTTTTATGCCATATTCCTTGACCCGTAGCATTCTCATTTTTTGTGATCTATGACTCAGTGACTGCTTATTTTTTGCGTCTCGAGCTGACATTTCTAAGGATACCATTTTTGCACAGATGCTACGTTTTGATCGCCTGTTATTGCATTTTGCGCAAAAGTTGTGGCGACAAAAAAACGTAATTTTGGCGTTTGTTTTTTTGCCGCTATGCCGCTTATTGATCAGAATAATTTTTCATATTTTGATAGATCGGGCCTTTCTGAACGCAGCGATACCACGTGTGTATATTTATTTTTTATAACCCTTTAATTTTCAATGGGGCGAAAGGGGGGTGATTTGGACTTTTAGGGTTTTTTTTTAAAACTTTTTTTTATTTTACTAGTCCCCCTAGGGGGCTATAGCGATCAGCAATTCGATTCGTCTGCCCTATCTGCTGATCACAGCTATACAGCTTTAAACAGCAGATACGCTCACTTTCTGCTTCACTGGGCTCCGGGTCGAGTGAAACTGAAAGTAGTTCATGTCTAGCACAAGAGTCATCACATGACCCTGTGCTACCATCACAACCACCAGAAGTCACATGATCACGTGACTTCCGGTATCGGGCAGTAAGTAAAAGTTTACTGTGATCGCGATTATAATGGCACTGTCACATTGACAGCGCCATTTAAGGGGTTAAATGGCACAAGCAGATAACGATTCTTCTCATGCCTAGCAGGCCCACCTCAGCTGTGAAAATCAGCTGAGATGTGTGCCGATCGCGGCATGCTGCCGGTGGCAGACCGCGGGCAGTAACATGACCGCTAGGACGTAAAATTACTGCCCGCGGTCATAAAGGGGTTAAAGATGTTGTGACGGTCAACCAAAATAGGTGAGTGTGCCTTAATTTTGTCTATTAATTTCCCTACCGGGTAAGACCCTATTGCGCTTCTCTGTTCCACAGTAATATTACCTAAAGGATTATTTGCCATTTGGGCTTTTGCACCCTGAGCAGAGAAAGTTTCCAGAGTGCATCTGTCTGGAATATTCCCCATATCCATCCATTAGACAAATGGCCATTTCCTTCAAAAGACTGAAGGTACCACTGCTCCATTCATTCCTGCAGTGGAATGAATGAATGAATGAATGAATGAATGAATGAATGAATGAATGAATGAATGAATGAATGAATGAATGAATGAATGAATGAATGAATGAATGAATGAATGAATGAATGAATGAATGAATATGTATGTATGCATATATCCTCTGCAGGTGGGTATGGGGTGTGAATAGAACCTCAATGCTTCTTGCCGCAATTTGGTTTTTGTAAACAATTTGCACCGCTTGGCTCTTTGCCTGCACACTCAACTTTGATTTGGTCTGTGGTCATAAATCAGCTGAACTTAAAAAAAAAAAAAAAAAAAGTTACAGTTACAATTAGAACTTGTCCCAATATGCTGCCAGAATGAGCTCACTGATGGATTCTCAGCTAACTCATTGTTCAGTGAGGAACAAGAAAGCCAAATGCGAAAATGAGGCCTCCCGTAGTCAGGTGACCCTGAGGTCGTCATGACCTCAGATCACCATGGCGACGATCGGGCGCTCACGATTACATCGTGTGCATACCAAATCGGAGTGGAGAGGAAGCGCAATCCCTCTACCAATTCCCCCAACTGCTGCGATCGGTATAAGGCTATGTGCCCACGGGAGCTTGCTGCTGCGATTTTGCCGCAGAAACCCCTGCAGATTTATCTGGATTTTCCAGATAAATCCGCAGGTTTCAGCAAGTACAGACACTCCCCATGTTATCCTATGGGACATGGGGAGTGTGTGTCCATGCTGCGGATGTCCCACAGCCGCACATAACTGCATGTCAATTATTCCTGCGGATTTACCTGCGGAAATCCCGTCTCTCCACTATGGAGATGAAGGGAATTTTGTTACTTACCGTAAATTCCTTTTCTTCTAGCTCTTATTGGGAGACCCAGACGATTGGGGTATAGCTACTGCCCTCTGGAGGCCACACAAAGCACTACATTAAAAGTGCAAGGCCCCTCCCCCTCTGGCTATACCCCCCCGTGGTATCACGGGTTCTCCAGTTTTAGTGCCAAAGCAAGAAGGAGGAAGCCAATAACTGGTTTAAACAAATTAACTCCGAATAACATCGGAGAACTGAAAAACCGTTCAACATGAACAACATGTGTACCCGCAAACAACAAAAAAACATCCCGAAGGACAACAGGGCGGGTGCTGGGTCTCCCAATAAGAGCTAGAAGAAAAGGAATTTACGGTAAGTAACAAAATTCCCTTCTTCTTCAGCGCTCTATTGGGAGACCCAGACGATTGGGACGTCCAAAAGCTGTCCCTGGGTGGGTAAATAAATACCTCATGTTAGAGCTGCAAAACAGCCCTCCCCTACGGGGGTGTCACTGCCGCCTGCAGGACTCTTCTACCTAAGCTGGCATCCGCCGAAGCATAGGTATGCACCTGATAATGCTTGGTGAAAGTGTGCAGACTGGACCAGGTAGCTGCCTGGCACACCTGTTGAGCCGAAGCCTGGTGACGTAATGCCCAGGACGCACCCACGGCTCTGGTGGAGTGGGCTTTTAGCCCCGAAGGAACCGGAAGCCCCGCAGAACGGTAGGCCTCTAGAATTGGTTCTTTGATCCATCGAGCCAGGGTGGCTTTAGAAGCCTGCAACCCCTTGCGCGGACCAGCGACAAGGACGAAAAGTGCATCGGCACGGCGTATGGGCGCCGTGCGGGAAATGTAGATTCTGAGTGCTCTCACCAGATCTAGCAAACGTAAGGCCTTTTCATACCGGTGAACCGGATGAGGGCAAAAAGAAGGCAAGGAAATATCCTGATTAAGATGAAAAGAGGATACGACCTTAGGGAGAAACTCCGGAATGGGGCGCAGCACAACCTTGTCCTGGTGGAACACCAGGAAGGGAGCCTTAGATGACAGAGCTGCCAGCTCAGACACTCGCCGAAGCGATGTGATTGCAACAAGAAACGCCACTTTCTGCGACAGCCGAGAAAAGGAAACTTCCTTCAGAGGCTCGAAGGGCGGCTTCTGGAGAGCAACTAGTACCCTGTTCAGATCCCATGGATCTAACGGTCGCTTGTACGGGGGCACAATATGACAGACCCCCTGCAGGAACGTGCGCACCTTAGGAAGACGTGCTAGACGCTTCTGAAAAAACACGGATAGTGCCGAAACTTGCCCTTTAAGGGAACTGAGCGACAAGCCCTTTTCTAACCCCGATTGCAGGAAGGAAAGAAACTTGGGCAATGCAAATGGCCAGGGAGACACTCCCTGAGCAGAGCACCAGGACAAGAAAATCTTCCACGTTCTGTGGTAGATCTTAGCCGAATTCGACTTTCTAGCTTGTCTCATTGTGGCAATGACTCCCTGAGATAATCCAGCAGATGCTAGGATCCAGGACTCAATGGCCACACAGTCAGGTTCAGGGCCGCAGAATTCTGATGGAAAACAAACGGCCCTTGGGACAGTAAGTCTGGTCGGTCTGGCAGTGACCACGGTCGACCGATCGTGAGATGCCACAGATCCGGATACCACGACCTCCTCGGCCAGTCTGGAGCGACGAGTATGACGCGGCTGCACTCGGATCTGATCTTGCGTAGCACTCTGGGCAAGAGCGCCAGAGGCGGAAACACGTATGGGAGCTGAAACTGCGACCAATCTTGAACCAAGGCGTCTGCCGCCAGAGCTCTTTGATCGCGCGACCTCGCCATGAATGCCGGGACCTTGTTGTTGTGCCGGGATGCCATTAGGTCGACGTCCGGCACTCCCCAGCGGCGACAGATTTCCTGAAACACGTCCGGGTGAAGGGACCATTCCCCTGCGTCCATGCCCTGGCGACTGAGGAAGTCTGCTTCCCAGTTTTCTACGCCTGGGATGTGAACCGCGGATATGGTGGATGCTCTGTCCTCCACCCACATTAGAATGCGCCGGACTTCTTGGAAGGCTTGCCGACTGCGCGTCCCTCCTTGGTGGTTGATGTATGCCACCGCTGTGGAGTTGTCCGATTGGATTCGGATCTGCTTTCCTTCCAGCCACTGTTGGAAGGCCAGTAGAGCAAGATACACTGCTCTGATCTCCAGAACATTGATCTGAAGGGTGGACTCCTGTGGAGTCCACGTCCCCTGAGCCCTGTGGTGGAGAAATACTGCTCCCCACCCTGACAGACTCGCATCTGTCGTGACTACTGCCCAGGATGGGGGCAGGAAGGATCTTCCCTGAGACAATGATGTGGGAAGGAGCCACCATTGTAGAGAGTCTTTGGCCGTCTGGGAAAGCGAGACTTTCCTGTCCAGGGACGTTGACTTCCCGTCCCATTGGCGGAGAATGTCCCATTGAAGTGGGCGCAGATGAAACTGCGCAAAGGGAACTGCTTCCATGGCTGCCACCATCTTCCCTAGGAAATGCATGAGGCGCCGCAAGGGATGCAACTGGCCCTGCAGGAGAGATTGCACCCCTGTCTGTAGTGACCGCTGCTTGTCCAGCGGAAGCTTCACTATCGCTGCTAGAGTATGAAACTCCATGCCAAGATACGTTAGTGACTGAGTCGGTGATAGGATCGACTTTGGAAAGTTGATGATCCATCCGAAAGACTGTAGAGTCTCCAGCGTAGCATTCAGGCTGAGTTGGCATGCCTCCTGAGAGGGAGCTTTGACCAATAAGTCGTCTAGGTAAGGAATCACCGAGTGACCCTGAGAGTGCAAGACTGCTACCACCGCCGCCATGACCTTGGTGAAGACCCGTGGGGCTGTCGCCAGACCAAATGGAAGAGCTACGAACTGAAAATGGTCGTCTCCTATCACAAAACGTAGAAAACGTTGATGTTCTGTAGCAATTGGCACGTGGAGATAAGCATCCTTGATGTCTATTGAGGCAAGGAAGTCTCCTCTGGACATTGAGGCAATGACAGAGCGGAGGGTTTCCATCCGGAACCTCCTGGCGTGCACATGTTTGTTGAGCCGTTTTAGGTCCAGAACAGGACGGAACGAGCCGTCCTTTTTTGGAACCACAAAGATTGGAGTAAAACCCTTGCCCTTGTTCCTGAGGAGGGACTGGGATAACCACTCCTTCCGCTTTTAGGGAATCCACCGCCTGCAGCAGAGCATCTGCTCGGTCTGGCCGTGGGGAGGTTCTGAAGAACCGAGCTGGAGGACGAGAATTGAACTCGATTCTGTACCCGCGAGACAAAATGTCCGTCACCCACCGGTCTTTGACCTGTGACATCCAAATGCCGGAAAAGCGGGAGAGCCTGCCCCCGACCGGCGATGCGGAGGGGGGGGGCTGGAAGTCATGAGGTAGCCGCTTTGGAAGCGGTACCTCCATTTGCTTTCTTGGGGCGTGTGTGAGTCCGCCACGAATCTGAGTTTCTTTGCGTCCTCTGAGTCCCTTTGGACGAGGTAAATGGTGTCTTGCCCGAACCTCGAAAGGACTGAAACCTCTGCTGCCACTTTTTCTGCTGAGGTTTGGGTGTTCTGGGTTGTGGTAAAGAGGAGTCTTTACCCTTGGACTGTTTAATGATGTCAGCCAATGGCTCGCCAAACAGTCTCTCTCTAGACAAAGGCAAACTGGTTAAACATTTTTTGGAACCAGCATCTGCTTTCCAGTCCTTTAACCACAAGGCTCTGCGCAAAACTACCGAATTGGCGGACGCCATTGAGGTGCGACTGGTAGATTCTAGGACTTGATAGCGTAAGACGCAAACGCCGACAACTGCGCGGTAAGGTGCGCCACTTGCGGCACTGCTGGATGCATGATAGCATCCACTTTTGCTAAGCCAGCTGAAATAGCCTGGAGTGCCCATACGGCTGCGAATGCCGGAGCAAACGACGCGCCTATAGCTTCATAGACAGATTTTAACCAAAGGTCCATCTGTCTGTCATTGGCATCTTTAAGTGAAGCGCCATCCTCCACTGCAACTATGGATCTAGCTGCAAGTTTGGAAATCGGGGGGTCTACCTTTGGACACTGTGTCCAGCGCTTGACCACCTCAGGGGGGAAAGGGAAACGCGTATCTTTAGATCGTTTAGAGAAACGCCTTTCTGGGTGAGCGTCGTGCTTCTGGATTGATTCTCTGAAGTCAGAGTGATCTAACAAAGCACTCAATTTACGCTTGGGATAAAGGAAACGAAACTTTTCCTGCTCCGCAGCCGCCTCTTCTGCTGAAGGGGCTGGGGGAGAAATATCCAACAGCCTATTGATGGCTGAGATAAGGTCGTCTACCATGGCATCCCCATCCGGGGTATCCAGGTTGAGAGGGGTTCCAGGAGTGGATTCCTGATCACTCTCATCAGACACATCACAGGGAGACTGATTGCGCTGAGACCCTGAGCAGTGTGAAGACGTCGAGGGTCTTTCCCAGCGAGCTCGCTTAGGGTGGCTGGGGCCATCATCTGAGTCATAATCCTCGGCCTGTGAAGCCGGGGACCCCCCTGTGGGCTGGATACATTCCAAGTAAGGGGGACCTGAGGACAGAGGCCTCGCCGTGCCCAGAGACTGAGCCCCATGCATAGATTGCAAGGTCTCAAGGATTTTTGCCATAGATACAGACATATTATCTGCAAAAACTGCAAAGTCCGTCCCTGTCACCGGGGCAGAACTTACAAGCGTCTCAGCCTGGGTCGCCACCTCTCCTGACTCCGGCTGGCGAAGCAGCACCGGATCGGAGCATTGCACACAATGGGGGTCATCAGAGCCTGCTGGTAGATTAGCCCCACATGCAGCACACGCAGTATACACAGCCCTTTTTGCCTTGGCCGCCTTGCGTTTTGAGGATGACATGTTGCTGCTTCCACAGAGCGATCTGGGATATGCAGCCAGAAGCGCACCTCACAGTGCAAGAAATACAATATCTATATATATGTACCCAGTACACTGACACACAGTGAGGCACTAGAGGGACCAGCACAGAAAAATCGCTTACCGCCCGCTTAAAAAGCGGGTGTGTGGTCGCCAGATAGCCCCTAGTCCAGGTCTCCCAGAGCCTTGCGTCCTTCCTCCAGCCAGGCATGCATGTAATGGCTGCCGGCGTCTCTAGAGAGGAAGGGGGGCGGGCCCTGGGCGTTCCTGGCCAAGAGCGGGAAGCCTGCTTCCCTCTGTGCATAGTGTGAGGGCTGGAGCATGTAAATCAGGCTCCAGCCCTCGTCGCTGCTTGCGAACAGCGTCTCTCCCCTACCCTGAATGACAGGGTGGGGGCGGGAACGAAACGGAGCTGCCGGCGTCCTAGGCCCAAAAAGCCGGGGACTAAAGTTATAACCGCCGCCGCCGTAAAAGCGCGGACGGCGGATCCCCGGCGCACCACAAGTCACAGCAGCGCCGCCCGGTCCAGAGGGGGTCGGCGCTGCGTTCCCATACACAAAACATCCCCCAGTAATCTGTAGGGACACTAACTCCAACATTGCGGTCCCCGGCGCACTACAACACCCAGCCAGCCCGGAGTGTGTCTGTGCCTGTCGGGGACACAGAGTACCTGTAAGATGCAGGGCCCTGTCCCTGATCGTACTCCTGCTCCGAATCCATCAGGTTCTAATGGGTCTGTGGATGGAGCCCGGCATCAGAGCTGAGAGGCCGGCAGGATCCCACTTCCACAGAGCCCTACCAGGGGATGTGGAAGGAAAACAGCATGTCAGGCTCCAGCCCTGTACCAGCAATAGGTACCTCAACCTTACAACACCATCCAGGGGTGAGAAGGGAGCATGCTGGGGACACTATATGTGTCCTCTTTTCTTCCATCCGAAACCGTCAGCAGCTACTGCTGACTAAAATCTGTGGAGCTATGCATGGAATGTCTGACCTCCTTCGCACACAAAGCTAAAACTGGAGAACCCGTGATACCACGGGGGGGTATAGCCAGAGGGGGAGGGGCCTTGCACTTTTAATGTAGTGCTTTGTGTGGCCTCCAGAGGGCAGTAGCTATACCCCAATCGTCTGGGTCTCCCAATAGAGCGCTGAAGAAAGAGGCTTACCTGCCTTGGTCCCATACTTACCTGCCTTGATAGCACACACCCGGAGTCACTTTCCTCTGCCCGGTGCACAGGAGCACGGTGGAGCCAGGTACAGGAAGGAGGTGGTGGGTGGAGCCTGCACGAGCTCCGATCATGTGACAGCCAGAGCTAGTTCAGGCCCGCCCACCTTCTCCTGCACAGTGCAGACGCTGACAGACACGGCCGATGGAGGTAAGTATGAACGCCCCAATCACTCAGCACTTGTTCTGCATTGGGGATGCAGTGCCGAAGCCATGGTACTGTATCCTCAATGCAGAATGCCCACAACATATCCGCAGGACATTCCGCAGCATTGAAACCGACAAAGTTGTGCTGCGGATTTCTGGGAGCTCCTGCGGATATAACCGCAGGACACTTTCCCCGTGGGCACATAACCTAAGGGGGTTAAACAGCCAGGGATGGCATGGGCAGTCCCTGGCTGTGAGATCCAAGGCTCAACTGTTGGGAAAACTTGAGTGCCTAGTGGCGATTGTTCCAGCATAGCGCCAGTGCCTATGTAATTGCCAGGCAGTAGCTAAAAGTCCTAGGTCAGGAATTACTTGCCTTCTAGAACATACTTGTCCAACGTCGTTAAAGGGGGTTAAAAACTTGCATAATCATTGGATTGCTTAAAAAAACAAAAACAAACAACTGCACAAAAGACAGACAACATGGAGATTTAAGCTTGTTTATTTTCGATTTTCAATGTAATCCAATTTCAAACAAAAGCTAGATACAAATTGAAACCAGGTAAGCACTAGTATTAGCCAACGGGAGCAGGCCTATACAAGTTTAATCAAAAAGGTACTGAAACCCTTTGAGCAAAGCTTTCCTTCAATACAATACAGTAGTCAACCTTATTTTCATTGCACAAAATAAAAATATCCTTATCCAACTCCGCACGCTTCAACTTTCAATTACAGTTTG
Source organism: Anomaloglossus baeobatrachus (assembly GCF_048569485.1). Classification (NCBI taxonomy): domain Eukaryota; kingdom Metazoa; phylum Chordata; class Amphibia; order Anura; family Aromobatidae; genus Anomaloglossus; species Anomaloglossus baeobatrachus. The sequence continues at coordinate 216,695,591 of NC_134358.1, read as the reverse complement.
CAACTGCTTTATAACTTAGGTTTCCAGAACCCACCGTGGGTTTACTATTATCGAAGTATTACTTTACTCTAGAAAAAGTAATAACTGCCCAGATCCCAGCAGATTTGTGCCTCATTTCCTCCGTCCACAGCGTGTTTTCCACAGTGTTCCCAAGTACTTGACTTACATTTAATATAGCCACTGCAGACATCTAGACTATATTAATGTTAATGCACCCACAGTGGGAAATGCAGATTGTATGCAGCAACTGGGAGAAGAGATCAAAAATGTCAAGTGCCTGAACACTTTGTCTCATTCCTGCAATAAGAACTAAGGTATGAAAGCAAATGCTGAATTACCAGGATTTCGTCATCGGTTCAAGGCCAGCCTTTATTTACTGCCGCAAATCCATGCTTCATTGAAGCCATTCAGATAGTGCTTTCATAGTTTGGTAAAGCAGTGAAGCTTTTATACCTTTTACTTTCATATTTCACCCTTACAATTATAGTCTAACATTAGAAACTTTGTTAGGGGGATATGACCAGTGCAAATGGGAAGACCACCAAAACAAATAATACCTTGTGCTTTCTGATACATTTGATTCAGTGTGCCAAAGTCCCATCATTTCACATTTTACAAGGCTAAAGCATAGATGTTTCAGAACATCCTCTCTTTCACAAGGTCCATGCAAATTAAATAAAAAAAAAAAAAAAAATTTATGGAAAAAAAGGTCAGGTACAAAGTGATGAAAGAAAATAAAAATACAAAAATTATCCAGCATGAAGGTTCACAACGTACAAGTGTTCTGAGCATGAGTCCATATTCTTCTTGATATTGGATAAGAAAAAAAAAAAATAATTAACTGATCTTCCCAGTTTGACTGGTCACAACCTTACTCGGGCATGTATGGGCGAAGGTGATCCTCAATGGTGCCAACCGCCCAATGGGTGAGCTGTTCCTGTGGCAGGTAGAGGCAGATGCTGCATAGCTTGAGGATTGTGGCTTTGCTTTTAGGAGTCTACAGAAAAGATAAATATAAATATATACATTGTATCTTGAAAAGGGTGAATGGGGGACACAAACATTGTACTCAATTACTTGCAAAATCCCAGCTAGAAGAACTCCTGGAACCTGGCCTTTTGGAGGAATTGTCTAAGGGTACTTTCACACTTGCGTTCAGCGCAGTCCTTCACTATGGAAAATAGCGGTCAGTTAACGCACTGCGCTATTCTCCATAGACTTGTATGGACGACGCACTAACGCAAGTGTCAACGTTGCATCCGCTGGACGACGCAGCGTCGTTATTTTGACGCTGCGCCGGGCGGGAGGAACGCAGCATGTAACTTTTTTGAGCAGCGCAATCCGTAGGATTTCACTGCGCATGCTCTCTTGCTCCCTGCACCCGTAACCAAGGTAAATATCAAGTAACCAAGCAAAATGCTTTGCCGATATTTACCCTCGCTACGTGTGCAGGGAGCCCAACACTTCACCGCTTGGCTCTGCCCCCTCCCGCACTGTGTGCACACACACACACAATCCTCAACGCCATGGCCCGCTCTGCTCCACCCACTCCTCCCCCCCCCCCGCACACATTCTCGGCGGCCAAACGATCAGCTGATCGATTGTTCGCCAGCATGTGAGAGCACTCATCTGATCGTTCACAATAGTCTGCTGCCGGTAAAACTGTAAAGAAGAAGGAAAAATATAAAAAAAAAAAAAAAAAAGGCTCTCCGTTTTGTACGATCCGTTGCGCCACTATATGCAACGCATCCGTTGCATCCGTCACACAACGCAATGCAACGGATGCTGTTCAACGCAAATGTGTAAACTGCACAAGAAGGGAATTTTGTTTACTTACCGTAAATTCCTTTTCTTCTAGCTCCAATTGGGAGACCCAGACAATTGGGGTGTATAGCTATTGCCTCTGGAGGCCACACAAAGTATTACACTTAAAAGTGTAAGGCCCCTCCCCTTCTGGCTATACACCCCCAGTGGGATCACTGGCTCACCAGTTTTAGTGCCAAAGCAAGAAGGAGGAAAGCCAATAACTGGTTTAAAGACCAATTCAATCCGAGGAAACATCGGAGAACTGAACCATACCACATGAACAACATGTGTACCCGAAAAAACAGAAAAACCCCGAGAAAACAGGGCGGGTGCTGGGTCTCCCAATTGGAGCTAGAAGAAAAGGAATTTACGGTAAGTAAACAAAATTCCCTTCTTCTTTGTCGCTCCATTGGGAGACCCAGACAATTGGGATGTCCAAAAGCAATCCCTGGGTGGGTAAAAGAATACCTCATGATAGGGCCGTCAAACGGCCCTCTCCTACAGGTGGCCAACCGCCGCCTGAATGACTTATCTACCTAGGCTGGCGTCTGCCGAAGCGTAGGTATGCATCTGATAATGCTTGGTAAAAGTAAGTAGACTCGACCAGGTGGGTGCCTGACACACCTGCTGAGCCGTAGCCTGGTGCCGTAATGCCCAGGATGCACCCACGGCTCTGGTAGAATGGGCCTTCGGCCTTGAGAGAACCAGAAGCCCAGTAGAACTGTAGGTTTCAAGAATTGGTTCCTCGAGCCCCCGAGCAAGGGTGGATCTGGAAGCTTGCGACTGTTTACGCCGACCAGCGACAAGGACAAAGAGTGCATCCGGGTGGCGCAGGAGCGCCATGCGGGAAGTAGAACCTGAGTGCTCTCACCAGAACCAACAGATGCAAATCTTTCTGAAATTGATGGACTGGACGAGGACACAAAGAAGGTGAGGTGATATCCTGATTGATATGAAAATGGGATACCACCTTAGGGAGAAATTCCGGAACCGGACGCAGAACTACCCTGTCCTGGTGAAGGACCAGGAAGGGAGTTTGTATGAGAGCGTTGCTAGCTCGGAAACTCTCCTAAGAGACGAGACCGTTACTAGAAGGCCACTTCCCGTGAAAAACGGGAAGGGAGACATCCTTCAAAGGCTCGAAAGGCGGCATCTGGAGAGCAATTAGAACCTTGTTCAGATCTCAGGGCTCTAACGGCCGCTTGTACGGAGTGCTGAGAAGACAAACTCCCCGTAGGAACGTGCGTACCTGAGGAAGTCGTCGTTTCTGAAAAAATACAGATAGCGCTGAGACTTGTCCCTAAAGGGAACTGAGCGACAACCCATTTTCCTACCTAGATTGCAGGAAGGAAGGAAACATAGACGATGCAACCGGCCAGGGAGAAACACCCTGCGCCGAGCACCGAGATAAGAACATCTTCCACGTCCTGTGGTCAATCTTGGCGGACGTTGGTATGCTAGCCTGTCTCATGGTGGCAACCACGTCCTGAGGTAATCCTGACGACACTAGGTTCCAGGACTCAATGCCACACCATCCGGTTGAGGGCCGTAGAATTCAAATGGAAGAATGGCCCTTGAGACAGCCAGTCTGATTGGTCTGGTAGTGCCCCCGGTTAGCCTACCGTGAGGCACCACAGAACCGAGTACCACAACATCCTCGGCCAATTTGTAGCGACGAGGATGGCGCGGCCGCAGTCGGTCTTGATCTAGCGCAGTACTCTGGGCAACAATGCCAGAGGTGGCACCTAAGGTAGCTGGAACTGCGACCAATGCTGAACTAAGGCGTTTGCCGCCAGAGCTCGATGATTGTGAAACCGTGCCATGAAGCTGGCACATTGTTGTTGTGCCGTGACGCCATTAGATCGACGTCCGGCCTCTGTCAGCGGCGCCAGATCTCCTGAAACCCGTCCGGGTGAGGAGACCATACTCTTTCGGCCACACCTCAGCGACTTAGGAAGTCAGCTTCCTAGTTTCCACACTTGGGATGTGAATTGTGGATATGGTGGATGCCGTGTCTTCCACCCACATCAGAACCTGCCGGACTTCCTGGAAGGCTTGCCGGTTGCGCGTTCTTCCTTGGTGGTTGATGTATGCCACCGCTGTGGAGCTGTCCGACTGAAGTCGGATATGCTTGCTTTCCAGCCGCTGTTGGAAGGATTGTAGGGCAAGATACACTGCTCTGTGTTCAAGAACATTGATCTGAAGAGTGGACTCTTGCTGAGTCCACGTACCCTGAGCGCTGTAGTGGAGAAAAACTGCTCCCCACCCTGATAGACTCGCGTCTGTCGTAACTATCGCCCAGGACGGGGATAGGAAGGACCTTCTTTTTGACCAAGAGGTGAGAAGAAGCCACCACCGTAGAGATTCCTTGGCCGCCTGAGAAAGAACGACGACTCTGTTGAGGGACGTCGACTCCTCGTCCCATTGGCGGAGAATGTCCCATTGTAGTGGACGCAGTAAAACTGCGCGAAAGGAACTGCCTCCATTGCTACCATCTTACGTAGGAAGTGCATGAGGCGTCTCAATGTGTGCGACTGGTTCTTAAAGAAGAGCTTGCAGCCCGTAGTGAATGCTGTTTGTCTAGCGGCAGCTTCACTATCGCTGAGAGAGTAAGAAACTCTATGCCTAGATATGTTATCGATAGGGTCGGGGTCGGATCTGACTTTAAAAAGTTGATGATCCACCCAAAACTCTAGAGAGTCTCCAGCGCAACGTTCGGGCAGTGTTGGCATGTTTCCTAAGAGAGTGCCTTGACAAGTAGATCGTCTAAATACGGGACCACAGAGTGACCCTGAGAGTGCAGGACTGTGACTACTGCTGCCCTGACCTTGGCGAAGACCAGTTGGACTGTCGCTAGCCGGAAGGTAGAGCTACGAACAGAGGGTGTTCGTCTCCTATAACGAAGCGTAGAAACGCTAGTGCTCTGGATCAATCGGCACGTGTGGATAAGCATCCTTGATGCCTAATGATGCTAGGAAATATCCTTGGGACCTTGAGGCGATGACATGGCGGAGGGATTCCATCCGGAACCGCCTGGTGTCCACGAGCTTGCTGAGCATTTTTAGATCCAGAACGGGACGGAACGGCCCGTTGTTATAGGTACCGCAAAGAATTTGGGGTAAAAACCGTGACCTTGTTCCTGAAGAGGAACGGGGGTCATCACTCTTTCTGCCTATAGAGTGCACCCTGTTTGCAGAAGAGCAGCGGCCCGGCCGGGAGGTGGAGAAATTCTGAAGAATCGAGTTGGAGGACGAGAAGTGAGCTCTATCCTGTACCCGTGAGACAGAATGTCTCACACTCAATGGTCATTGACCTATGGCAGCTAAATATCGCCAAGGCGGGAGAGCCTGCTACCGACCGAGGCCGCAAGTCATGAGGAAGCCGCCTTGGAAGCGGGTTTTCAGACTGTCGCTTTTTTGGGCGAGACTGAGCCCGCTAAGAATCTTAGCTCCTCTGATCCTTTTGAGTCCACATTGGACGAGGAAAAATGGGACCTGCCCGAGCCTCGAAAAGGCCGAAAACCCCGACTGCCTCTTGCTCTGTTGGGGTTTGTTGTGTCCGGGCTGAGGAAAGGATGAATCCTTACCCCTGGACTGTTTGATGGTTACATCCAACGCTCACCAAACAGTCGGTCAGCAGAAAAAGGCAACTGGTTAGGCAACCTTTTTTGGAAGCAGAATCTGCCTTCCATTCACTTAACGAGCAGACCAGGCTCTGCTTAAAAACACGGAGTAGCGGAGGCTACCGCCGCACGGTTCGCAGAGTCCAGGACAACCTGAATCGCGTAAGAAACAAATGCAGACATTTGAGAGGTTAAGGATGCCACCTGCGGCACAGATGTACGTGTAACCGTGTCAATCTGTGTAAGACAAGCTGAAATAGCTTGGAGTGCCCCAAGGGAGAGAATGCCGGAGCCAACGGTGCGCCGACAGCCTCATAGATGGCTTTCGACCAGAGATCCATCTGTCTGTCAGTGGCATCTTTGAGTTTGCAGTTCCATCTCCCACTGCAACTATGGATCTAGCTACAAGCCTGGAGATTGGAGGATGCCGCTCGGGACATTGGGTCCAGTCCTTGACCAAGTCAGGGGACAGGGATAACGTGTATCCTAAGCCGTTTGGAGAAGCGCATATCTGGATAAGCGTGGTGTTCCTGGACTGCCTCTCTGAAGGCAGAGTGGTCCAGAAAAATACGTGAAGCTGACTCCTCCACTGGAGGAGCTGTGAGAAATAACCCACATTCTATAGATGGACGCTATAAGATTATTTACTATGGCGTCACAATCAGGTGTATCCAGATTGAGAGCGGTCTCAGGATCAGAATCCTGAGCCGCTACTTCCGCCTCATTACACAGCGAGTCCTTCTGTTAGGACCCTGATGAAACCGAGGCCGCTCATAGCGAGCCCACTTAGGCTGTCTGGGACTGACGTCCGTGCAGAGCCGTGACTCTGGGATGCGTGTGACATTCCCGGAGCTGTTAGTTATTCACACTGAGGGGGGCCATGGATCAATGATTCAACAGTGCCCATATTGTGAGAGACATGTCCGGACTGCTAGGCTTCTAGTATCATAGCCATAGTCTCAGAAAAACTGTCAGTAAATACTGCAGACACCGTCCTCATCCCCTGGCCATTAGTGCATACAATGGGAGTCTATGTACCTGCCGGCCGTATAGCCGTACATGCTGTACCAGCTGTATAGAAAAACATGTGGTTCTGCACCTTTGTTTTACACAGAGAATATGCTGATAACTCCTCCGCATAATCCAGGAGGGTATATACAACGTGCGACCAAACAGTGCAATGTATATAGTACAAGCATATCTATAAGTGCACTTCTGCACTAGTGGGGTTAGCACCACAGGTGCTGCTTAACGCCTGTTACAGCGATTGTGTGACTATCAGAATGCCAGGGTCTTCCACACTTGTCTCTGTATCGTACAGAAACTGACACTAATGGCTGCCGGTGTCCTTGTAGAGAAGGAAGCCGTGGGCGTGCCTGAGAAAGTGCGGGAATCCGGATTCACAGTGCACACAGTGAGAGGGGTGGAGTATGCAAAACATACTCCAGCTCTCAGCTCTGCTCTATGCAGCGTCACGCCCCTACCCTGACTGTCAGGGCTGTGGGCGGTAACGAAGGGAGACTAGGCCCAGAAGCCGGGGACTCGAGTTAACAGCGCGGCCGCCGTAAAAGCGCGGGCCGCGCTGAAGTCCCCGGCGCACCACAAGTGCCAGCCGCGCCGCTGCCAGCGGCCGGCGCGACCGATTCCTGGAAGTGGCCAGCGTCCCGCCCCTCTCCTGACTGGCAGGTCTGGGGGCGGGAACGAACGGAAGCAGGCCGCAAAAGCCGGGGACTCTAGTTATCAGCGCGGCCGCCGTAAAAGCGCAGGCCGCGCTGAAGTCCCCGGCGCACTACAAGTGCCAGCCGCGCCGCAGTCCCAGCGGCCGGCGCGACCAATTCCCATAAGTGAGCCTGCTTCAGCAAAGCTGAATGAGGCCATGGCACAGGCGCCGCAGCGCTGATGTCCCCCGGCGCACTACAACACCCAGCATGCTGCGGTGTGAGCGCCAAATGCACGGGGACACAGAGTACCTTGAGGAAGCAGGGCCATGTCCCTGATGTACTCCGCTCCATCCAGCATCTTCTCCAGGGGCTGTAGATGGAGCACGGTCTCAGTGCCTGGAGACCGGTAAATCCCACTTCACCCAGAGCCCTGTAAAAAGGGATGGGGAAGGAATCAGCATGTGGGCTCCTGCCGCCGTACCCGCAATGGGTACCTCAACCTTACAAACACCTCCGACATACAGTGGGGTGAGAAGGGAGCATGCTGGGGACACTATATGTGTCCTCTTTTCTTCCATCCGACATAGTCAGCAGCTGCTGCTGACTAAAAAGTGGAGCTATGCGTGGATGTGTTGCCTCCTTCGCACAAAGCACAAAACTGGTGAGCCAGTGATCCCACTGGGGGTGTATAGCCAGAAGGGGAGGGGCCTTACACTTTTAAGTGTAATACTTTGTGTGGCCTCCAGAGGCAATAGCTATACACCCCAATTGTCTGGGTCTCCCAATGGAGCGACAAAGAAAGTTGTTTTTAGGTTATGTTCACACAGTGCATCTTTGTTAACCAGGAAGATGCAGAGTTTTGAACATAGCCTTAGGCCAAAAACTTGCAGGCATATTTTTAGTGCATTGCACAAATAGGCTGATATCAGTATGTGCTAGAGTACTTGAGCCATTTTCAACATGATCTCAGGTCAGTTTGATGGGGTGGGGGCGCCCGACAAGAGAAATTGAAAGAAAAAAAAAAAATAAAGATTAATTGTGGACATAACTGCTCTCCCAGCTCCAGTGCTTACGTTAATTTAACCTTAGGGCTCGCTCATATGAGCATTTAACAAGGATGAGTGCAAGCCGATGTTTTATCGGATACACTCGGACCACTGTTAGGCTGGAGTCATACTTGCGATTGATCCGCGCATGCCTCGTCTGAGTCTCGCAGTGCATCACCCAACACGGCAGCTGCTCTCTGGACAGGAGTGGGTCGGCTCCATGTATTTCTATGCATCTGACACTCCTGTCCAGAGTGTGCGGCCGTGCCAGGTGATGTGATGCGAGACTTGCACAAGTCATACGTGACTCAAATGGTAAGTGTGACTCCGGCCTTTACTAAGGGGCAGTGCAGATCTGAGATTCCCTCCCCCCATACAGTTTCAGAAGGAGGGGGAATAAATAAATTTACAGCATGATGTGAGTGCCTTCACAAATCAGATCACAAGCATGCATACAAGTCTATGGGTGTGTGTGAAACGTCAGACTGCACTCTGATGATGAGTGCAGTGCGGTATATGACAGACAATGGAGAAATCAATCTTTGTCTTCCCAGCACTTTTGCTTCGTCTCTTGCATGCTGGAAAACTGGATCAGTGACTGACTCTGCTCACAACAGGCGTTTGAGCCGAGTGTCATTAGCATATTGCAGCATCCAATTCTCCCGCATGAGCTAATTGAATGCTATATGCCAGTGTGACCCCAGCCTTAGGCCCCCTTCACACGTCAGTGATTCTGGTACATTTGTGCTTTTTTTTTTATACGTACCAGAATCAAGACATACGCAGACCCATTATAATCAATGGGTCTGCTCACACATCAGTGATTTTTCACTGAACGTGTCTCCGTGAAGCGTACACGAGTGTCCGTGATTCTGCACGGAGACAAGTCCGTTTTTTTCTGGCATCACTGATGACCCACGGACCACACTATGGTGTGATCCGTGAAACACGTACCAGAAAAAACAGACATATCAAAACATTTTCAACTCACCTTTCCAGCGACTCGCTGTGCAGCCTGTGCCCTCTGCAGCTCCTGCCCGGTTCATGAATATTCATGAAAGAAGGAACAGCTGACCCGGTAGTAGTTGCAGAGAGCGGTGAGTGGACGCTGCAGAGCCGAGGAGTTCAGCACCATGGACAGCAGGAGCAAAGGCAGGTGAGTAATGTCCATTTGCAATCACGGATTGCACATGGACAACCCACGTGTGCCGCGAATCACGGAGGGACATATGCGCGTTTTACACGTCAGTGAAGAACGTCAGTGTTTTTCACCGACGTGTGAAGGGGGCCTAAAGCTGGCTTTACACACTACAATATATCTTTCGATGTGTCGGCGGGGTCATGTCGTAAGTGACGCACATCCGGCATCGTAAGGTACATTGTAGTGTGTGACAGGTACGTGCGATTGAACGAAAATCCGTTCATCACATACACGTCGTTTATTCCTCATGAATTGAACGTGCTGTTGTGCAATGTTCCCGAGGCAGCACACATCGCAGTGTGTGACACCCCGGGAACATTGAACAGATCTTACCTGCGTCCTGCGGCTCCAGCCGCCAATGCGGAAGGAAGGAGGTGGGCGGGATGTTTACGTCCTGTTCATCTCTGCCCCTCCGCTTCTATTGGCCGCCTGCCGCCGAACGTTCCTCCCACTCCAGGAAGTGGACTTTCGCCGCCCACATCGAGGTCGTATGGACGGGTAAGTACGTGTGACAGGGGTTAATCGTTTGTGCGGCAAGTTTAACAAATTAAACGTGCAACACATACGATGAGGGCGTTGCAAATCGCATAAGATATCATATGCGAAATTGCAACGTGTAAAGCAGGCTTTAGGCAGTAACTACACAACGTGGGAGGGGAAAAAAAAAATTGTTTTTTCTTTTTATATAATATATATTTTACTTACACACACACACACACACACACACACACACACACACACACAATGTGGATCGAATCTAATATAAGGACACATTTGCAGCAGATTGTGACTATTTACACAATGTAAGCATGTATTTAAATGTATGTTTTGGCGCTTTTTGTTTTTAAACCCAAACTACATGCATTGCATGCAAAAACTGCTGCAGACCTGATGTGCCGTTTCTGTGTGCAAATCCAAGTTTATTGCGCCATTTAGGCCTTTGGTGGTGTGAGACACTAACCTGCAAGTGCTGTCTGTCTATGAAGAGGAACACTGACTGGTTAGGATTGTTCAGAACAATTCCAGTCTTGTCATTCCGGCTTAGTACATGCAGAAGATGTTTTTCATAATCACCATGATGAAATTCAAACTTGGCCTATAGAAGGAAGGAGGGGGAGAGAAAGAATAAAAAGAAAAAAAAAAAAAAGAGTTTATGATTAAGTCAGTATCAATGAAAAGGTAAGCAGATCTTTTAAACGTTATGTGCACACTAGGCTTTTTACCTTACCAGACCCCAATTGCCTATATAATGTACTTGCACTAAGCGCCATACAGATCTTTTTTGCTCCACTGACTATACACTAGCTTCTACAACCCTACATCTTTGCAGTCAGCACCTTATTCATTCCTCAGTTACACTCCACTATTTGGAGTAAATTCCTTGTACATGGGTCTTTTGCCTGAATATTACTCCAAATATTGCAATTTGGTCATGTTGTCTCTACATGCATATAAAGCTGTCACCGGGTCATGTCTCATTCTGCAACAAGTCTTTATTTAGTGAATTTATTTCAATAAAGTGGTGTCATTCTCCATAACAAAGTCTCTTCCTCCTTTGATAAGTTTTATACTGTGGGCAAAGACTCAAACAAAATGTCAAAGGTTCACCAAAATATCAACCTCCTAGGGGCCCTTTGCACACTACGACAATGCAGGTGCGATGTCGGTGGGGTCAAATCGAAAGTGACGCACATCCGGCATCGCTGTCGACATCGTAGTGTGTAAATCCTTTATGATACAATTAACGAGCGCAAAAGCGTTGTTATTGTATCATTGGTGTAGCGTCGATCATTTCCATTAATTGGGAAAGACCGCTGTTACGATGTTGTTCCTCGTTCCTGCGGCAGCACACATCGCTGTGTGTAAAGCCGCAGGAGCGAGAAACATCTACCTGCGTCCTGCGGCTATGCGGAAGGAAGGTGGTGGGCGGGATGTTTACGTCCCACTCATCTCCGCCCCTATTGGCCGCCTGATGTCGCTATGACGCCGCACGACCCGCCCCCTTAATAAGGAGGCGGTTCGCCAGCCAGAGCGACGTCGCAGGGCAGGTGAGTGCATGTGAAGCTGCCGTAGCGATGTTCGCTACGGCAGCCATCACCATGATATCGCAGCTGCGACGGGGGCGGGGACTATCGCGCACGGCATCGCAGCATCGGCTTGCGATGTCGTAGTGTGCAAAGTGCCCCTTAGTCTGTAGTCACAAAACTGCAACTATTTTATACAGCTATATTAGCCAGTACAAGATATACTTACCAAAACAGGCCTGTAGGGCTCCTCTGATCCCTTCCATCTTGAAAACAGAAGACAAACAATCTTCTCTATATCATTCCGAGGCCAAAGAATAAAATCCATTTCTTGAGTACACCCAATTACATCCTATAAAATGCAGACACGTGTTACTTCATTCATACAGATATAGGTGCTATTTATTTAAAATGAGCCTCAAATAAAGCCAGACAACAAGGGTAAGTGCAGATCGCAAGTGTGAGACTGGAAGACAACTGATTTCAGCCAAGTTCCAAGGGCAAAATAAAATACACACCAAGGCAAATACACTCACTAAAGGCCCCGTCACACTAAGCAACATCGCTAGCAACATCGCTGCTAAACAACTTTTGTGACGTAGCAGCGATGTTGCTAGTGATGTCGCTGTGTGTGACATCCAGCAACAACCTGGCCCCTGCTGTGAGGTCGTTTGTTGTTGCTGAATGTCCTGGGCCATTTTTTAGTTGTTGCTGTCCCGCTGTGAAGCACAGATCGCTGTGTGTGACAGCGAGACAGCAACAACTAAATGTGCAGGCAGCAGGAGCCGGCTTCTGCGGAGGCTGGTAACCACGGTAAACATCGGGTAACCAAGAAGCCCTGTCCTTGGTTACCCGATATTTACCTTTGTTACCAGCCTCCGACGCTCTCACTGTCAGTGCCGGCTCCTGCTCTGTGCACATGTAGCTGCAGGACACATCGGGTTAATTAACCCGATGTGTGCTGTAGCTAGGAGAGCAGGGAGCCAGCGCTAAGCATTGTGCGCTGCTCCCTGCACATTTAGCTGCAGCACACATCAGGTAATTAACCCGATGTGTGCTGTAACTAGGAGAGCAGGGAGCCAGCGCTCAGTGTGCGCTGCTCCCTGCACGTGTAGCTGCGTGCGCTGGTAACAAAGGTAAATATCGGGTTGGTTACCCGATATTTACCTTAGTTACCAAGCGCAGCATCTTCCACGCGGCGCTGGGGGCTGGTCACTGGTTGCTGGTGAGCTCACCAGCAACTCGTGTAGCGACGCTCCAGCGATCCATGCCAGGTCAGGTTGCTGGTGGGATCGCTGGAGCGTCGCAGTGTGACATCTCACCAGCAACCTCCTAGCAACTTACCAGCGATCCATATCGTTGTTGGGATCGCTGGTAAGTTGTTTAGTGTGACTGGACCTTTACTGTGGATGTGATTGGCCCTATGTGCTTATACGCACAAGCTACCTTCTATTGCACGCACTAACAAAAAAAAAAAAAAAAAGGGAATTTGTTTCATGTGGACCATCACTTAATGTGGAAAAATCGCCTACGTGCACAAGTTCACTGACTACACCATGATTATCTGATCGAGCCCTTACCCTGCGCATTGACTGGTAGCGAGGTGCATGAAGCTGTACTACATCCTTCTGTAGAAGCTCAAGGGAACTCTCCAAGGAATAGCTGGAATCCCGCACGCCTTTCAGAATATTTTCTTCATAGTTATTCGTCATAACTGGTATAACATCAGCCACTTCAAAGAGAGCCGACGACTTTTTCTAAGAGGGGAGGAAAAAAAAAAAAAAAAAGTTGTATCAGCTGTAAGTAATAAGTGCATGCTTTTGCAATGGGTTCATAGACAGTGCAGAATTACAGCCACATTTTAGGCTCTCAAACGTATAGAAAAGAAAAACATGGTAAAAAGCAAAAACACGACATTTACTCCAGATTAACAAGATTTTTTTTAAATTTCCAAGTACTCTACTAGATACAGCTTAGGCCATATTCACATCACATGTGAAAGATATGTTTGAGGATACACCAAAGGCAGCCAAATCACTCCAGTCACCCAGAAGCTAGAGATTGTAATTCTGGAATAGACAGTGTTGTAATGAAGGCAAAAGCTAAATTTGACATCTATGCACACTGTCCGCTGCTGCCCTGAGAATTACACAAAATTATACACACGAACTAAATACTACTATACAAAATGCTATGAGGAAAGAAAAGAAGGAAGAAAAAAAAAAAAAGCGCTCTTAAAGGAACTGGTCAGGTGCAATATGCACCCAGAACCATCAGCAGTTCTCAGTGCATACTGGTAAAATATATCTTTGTACCATGTTAGCTAGCAGTGCATACTGCTAATCCCTGCCCAACCCTCCCAGCATATTTTAGCATACATGGAGACCTTTAGAAAAAGTAATTTCTAAAGATCCTTTATGATGTTAATGAGCACAGGGACTAGTCACAAGGGCATTATTCACCACCACCCTCTTAGCACACCAACAGGGGCATGCTAAAATGCTATTCAATGCCAGTCACGTGTGCACCTGTGTCCGTTGTCACAGCCTCAGATGCCAGATGTAATCTCCGTGTACATGGTCATTAGTCCCTGGCACTTCCGCTCATGCGCACTAGACCTATCTGAAGCCGGGACGTTTACACTTCATAGTGTACCAAGCACATTTCTTTTCCCCCCCTCCCCTCAAACATCACAGAATTTCAGAGAAAACTGTCTGAAAAATGAAAGTGCAGGGAGAAGCCGGCCAGGGGAGAGGGGGAGGACCAAGCGGGGCCTGCCCCGTCACCTAGGCAACAAGTGCGGGAAGGACCAAGCGGGCCCTGCCCCGTCACCTAGGCACCAAGTGCGGGAAGGACCAAGCGGGGCCTGCCCCGTCACCTAGGCGAGTGCGGGGGGTGGACCAAGCGGGGCCTGCCCCGTCACCTAGGCAACAAGTGCGGAAAGGACCAAGCGGGGCCTGCCCCGTCACCTAGGCGAGTGCGGGAAGAAACCACCCAGGGGAGGACCATGGTGGGCTTTCTGTGGTAGCAGGCAGGTGTTTCTGCTAGCTTCAATTGCCCAGTCAGGCTTTGATACATGCTCAATCTGGATCAGTCCACCAAGACTTGACATACTTGTGGCCAAGTCCCTTTAATGAGTACTGGAATGAATGATCTACAAAGTCAATTCAGTCTGTTCCTGGGCTGACAACCAACATGGCTCCCATTCCCGTGCACAGCAGTTTTTGCTCTGGGCAGACAGCTGAGTGACATGTACCATTTAGGATCCACAACAGCCCCAGGAACAGATGAATTAGCCAATACCCCGAGTGTGATCAGTGGGCACTCCTCCAGACAATTTACCTTGTCTTTGAACACAAAAGCGATGTACATCTTGAAGTCAAACTGGTCAGCTAGAGACTCTTTCTTCTTCCTTAGCTGAGAGCGCAGTCTGTTCAGAGCCTGCTTCTTGCGAGAGTTGGGGTCCCCCATTTTTTTATTTGTAATGCCGCCGCAGAGGCCTACGGAACTTCTAAAATTGTCGCTAAATTTCGGGTATTTTCTTTTTGTGCACGTGAGACACCGAAGTCAACAGAAACAAGCCATGTTACCTCCTTCCAATGACTCAGTCAGGTCAGCACTAACAGTGCCGGGCCTGTCATACTACCGGGGTCAGAAAACGGAGCGGCCGGACAACCGTGACAGGAAGGAGGTTCTCATCTGATGAAACTGAAAGAGGCATCATATACATGTAGAAAACCAGAAACACAACTGTTAAAATGCTAGGGGGGCCAACAATGGAAAAAAAAAAAAACAAAGATGTCACCGGCTACTAGCCTATACCATAAAATCGAAAGCCATCCTGCTTGGTAGGCCTCCCTGCTGACAGAAAGGAAAACTAAGACTGCTCAGCCAGCCCCGAGATTGCATCATATGAGAAGAGATGACGTCACTGACTCCAGATCCCCTGCGCTCCCTATTACAGTGCAAAAAACTGCGCGATTACTTCTCCGGCTGACAGGTGGGGGTGGGGTGTTCACAGCAGAGGCGCCCCAAAATACCGGGCTTGGGGGCAGAGAGGAAGCCCATGTGGAAGATCAGCCGACACCCCATGGGGAGGAACACCATGATGGCGGACGGACAATAGGAGAGGCCGACCCTGTCACCAGCGGGATGAGGGCTCAACGGAGGGCATATCGCGATCACAGGCGACAGAAACAATAACAGCTTGTATGTGTGGGATTGTGCGATAGTCGGCCGATCAGTGCGGGGATTGCACGAGGTCAGGAGGGGCTGTCTGCTGTCCTAGCCACGCCGGCTACCTGTCATGTCTGCGGTCGGCGGAGTGCTGCTGTCAGGGGGCAGGCTGGAGGCGAGGAGATCCATGTCAAGAAAACACCAGGGACCCCAACGGCCCCCTCTGCTTGTGAGCCGCACTGCTCAGCGGGCTGTACAGCCTACTCCACCCCGACCCACCCATACTCCGGACCGGGGGTCTCGCTGTGAGAGGGGGAGGAGGCGGCAGGCCAAGGCCTCGGCACCACGCAGTCCAGGAGCTGCCGAAAACCCCGACCCGTCTCCGTGTAGCTTCTGGAGGAAGGCAGCGCGAACACACAGGCGTCCTCACAGCCCGAGAGCCGTCCACAAGCAGCCAGCAGCACACAGAAGGAGAAGATGGCCGCCGCTGCGTCACCTCCTGCCTTCTCCCGCCAGGGATCCTCCGGGCGGTACCATTATCAGGCGGAGGGCACGCTTATCTTCAGCATGGGTGGACTAGTCCAACTCTAATTTTAAGGACATAAAAAGGGCACAAATTAATGTCTTATAATATACCACGCCATAATTAGTGTCGCAATAATATGACAGAATTACGAGACATTTTGACTCCCCCCTCCACGAATGGTAGCGCCCACATTGGAGCTCCCTGTGTTCAGCAAAAAGCGGCTGATGACGTCTCCCTCACATGACGAGTAGGAAAGCGCGTGAGTGTGGACTTCACTAAACTTTATTAACAAGGAAGTGAACAACAGTCACCTGCGAGACGGCGCTCCAGGCTGTGCTGCTACAACAGTCACCTGCGAGATGGCGCTCCAGGCTGTGGTGCAATAGTCACCTGCGAGATGGCGCTCCAGGCTGTGGTGCAACAACAGTCACCTGCGAGATGGCGCTCCAGGCTGTGGTGCAACAACAGTCACCTGCGAGATGGCGCTCCAGGCTGTGGTGCAACAATAGTCACCTGCAAGACGGCGCTCCAGGCTGTGCTGCTAAAACAGTCACCTGCGAGACGGCGCTCCAGGCTGTGCTGCTAAAACAGTCACCTGCGAGACGGCGCTCCAGGCTGTGGTGCAACAACAGTCACCTGCGAGACGGCGCTCCAGGCTGTGCTGCTACAACAGTCACCTGCGAGACGGCGCTCCAGGCTGTGCTGCTACAACAGTCACCTGCGAGACGGCGCTCCAGGCTGTGCTGCTACAACAGTCACCTGCGAGACGGCGCTCCAGGCTGGGTTGCGTCTAGATCAGAGTTGATTTTTTGTGGTCCTCAAAAAATCAACTCTGATCTAGCTGCTTCAGTAGTGAGCCGGCTATATCGGAGTTGATTTTTTGAGGCCTCATTTTTTCCACTCTGATTTAGCCGGCTCACTACTGAAGTGTCTAGATCAGAGTGGGTTTTTTGTGGTCCTCATTTTTTCCACTCTGATCTAGCCGGCTCACTGCTGAAGTGACTAGATCAGAGTTGATTTCTTGAGGCCTCCTGCAGTCACATGTTTTTGGTCACCTCATTTTATCCACTCCGTTCTAGCTGCTTCACCAGTGAGGTGGCTAGATCAGAGTTGATTTTTTGATGATCTCTGTGATCTTTTCTCCATACAACACAGTTCAGTTTCTACAGCAGGGGTGGAATCAGATTTATAATTGGAATGATTTCATGTTTTTCTTTATTAGATGCTCACACTGTTATATTTATTATTTTTTTCCAAAGGGCACATTTTTATTTTCATTATTATTATAACTTACATTTTATTATTATTTTTTACAATATAAATAATTCCACACAGCGCTGATTGTTCAGTTTTGCTGGAATTTTAATTTTACCGTATTTCCACAAGTCGTGGCCGCATGACTGACATTGAAAGAGTGGGCGGAGCCTCACAAGGAAAAACGGAACCGCGCAGCTGACAGTCTTCATAACTTACCATATTGGATCAGAGTGGATTTTTTGAGGATCTCTCTGTAGCCTTCATTATGTACATTTGGTACTGAAGTGACTGAAATTCAGTTTTTGAAGAGTGGGAGGAGCCTCACGGCGAAAAACGTAACAGAGCGCAGCCGAGAAAGTGCTTATAATTTCACACATTGTGTCGTAGTGGATTTTTTGAGGACCTCATTTTAGCCACTACATTATGTACATTTGGTACTGAGGTGACTGCAGTGGATTTTTTCGAAGAGTGGGAGGAGCCTCACGGCGAAAAACGTAACAGAGCGCAGCCGAGAAAGTGCTTATAATTTCACACATTGTGTCGTAGTGGATTTTTTGAGGACCTCAAAAAAGCCACTCCGTTCTAGCTGCTTCAGTAGTGAGCCGTCTATATCAGAGTGGATTTTTTGAGGACCTCATTTTAGCCACTACATTATGTACATTTGGTACTGAGGTGACTGCAATGGATTTTTTCGAAGAGTGGGAGGAGCCTCAAAGCAAAAAGCGTAACAGAGCGCAGCTGAAAGTCCTCATAATATCCACATTGTGTCGTAGTGGATTTTTTGAGGACCTCATTTTAGCCACTCCGTTCTAGCTGCTTCAGTAGTGAGCCGTCTATATCAGAGTGGATTTTTTGAGGACCTCATTTTAGCCACTACATTATGTACATTTGGTACTGAGGTGACTGCAATGGATTTTTTCGAAGAGTGGGAGGAGCCTCAAAGCAAAAAGCGTAACAGAGCGCAGCTGAAAGTCCTCATAATATCCACATTGTGTCGTAGTGGATTTTTTGAGGACCTCATTTTAGCCACTCCGTTCTAGCTGCTTCAGTAGTGAGCCGTCTATATCAGAGTGGATTTTTGGAGGACCTCATTTTAGCCACTACATTATGTATATTTGGTACTGAGGTGACTGCAATGGATTTTTTCGAAGAGTGGGAGGAGCCTCAAAGCAAAAAGCGTAACAGTGCGCAGCTGAAAGTCCTCATAATATCCACATTGTGTCGTAGTGGATTTTTTGAGGACCTCAAAAAAGCCACTCCGTTCTAGCTGCTTCAGTAGTGAGCCGTCTATATCAGAGTGGATTTTTTGAGGACCTCATTTTAGCCACTACATTATGTATATTTGGTACTGAGGTGACTGCAATGGATTTTTTCGAAGAGTGGGAGGAGCCTCAAAGCAAAAACCGTAACAGATCGCAGCTGAAAGTCCTCATAATATCCACATTGTGTCGTAGTGGATTTTTTGAGGACCTCAAAAAAGCCACTCCGTTCTAGCTGCTTCAGTAGTGAGCCGTCTATATCAGAGTGGATTTTTTGAGGACCTCATTTTAGCCACTACATTATGTACATTTGGTACTGAGGTGACTGCAATGGATTTTTTCGAAGAGTGGGAGGAGCCTCAAAGCAAAAAGCGTAACAGTGCGCAGCTGAAAGTCCTCATAATATCCACATTGTGTCGTAGTGGATTTTTTGAGGACCTCAAAAAAGCCACTCCGTTCTAGCTGCTTCAGTAGTGAGCCGTCTATATCAGAGTGGATTTTTTGAGGACCTCATTTTAGCCACTACATTATGTACATTTGGTACTGAGGTGACTGCAATGGATTTTTTCGAAGAGTGGGAGGAGCCTCAAAGCAAAAAGCGTATCAATGCGCAGCTGAAAGTCCTCATAATATCAACATTGTGTCGTAGTGGATTTTTTGAGGACCTCAAAAAAACCACTCCGTTCTAGCTGCTTCAGTAGTGAGCCGTCTATATCAGAGTGGATTTTTTGAGGACCTCATTTTAGCCACTACATTATGTACATTTGGTACTGAGGTGACTGCAATGGATTTTTTCGAAGAGTGGGAGGAGCCTCAAAGCAAAAATCGTAACAAAGCGCAGCTGAAAGTCCTCATCATATCCACATTGTGTCGTAGTGGATTTTTTGAGGACCTCAAAAAAGCCACTCCGTTCTAGCTGCTTCAGTAGTGAGCCGTCTATATCAGAGTGGATTTTTTGAGGACCTCATTTTAGCCACTACATTATGTACATTTGGTACTGAGGTGACTGCAATGGATTTTTTCGAAGAGTGGGAGGAGCCTCAAAGCAAACAGCGTAACAGAGCGCAGCTGAAAGTCCTCATAATATCCACATTGTGTCGTAGTGGATTTTTTGAGGACCTCAAAAAAGCCACTCCGTTCTAGCTGCTTCAGTAGTGAGCCGTCTATATCAGAGTGGATTTTTTGAGGACCTCATTTTAGCCACTACATTATGTACATTTGGTACTGAGTTGACTGCAATGGATTTTTTCGAAGAGTGGGAGGAGCCTCAAAGCAAAAAGCGTAACAGTGCGCAGCTGAAAGTCCTCATAATATCCACATTGTATCGTAGTGGATTTTTTGAGGACCTCATTTTAGCCACTACATTATGTATATTTGGTACTGAGGTGACTGGAATGGATTTTTTCGAAGAGTGGGAGGAGCCTCAAAGCAAAAACCGTAACAGAACGCAGCTGAAAGTCCTCATAATATCCACATTGTGTCGTAGTGGATTTTTTGAGGACCTCATTTTAGCCACTCCGTTCTACCTGCTTCAGTAGTGAGCCGTCTATATCAGAGTGGATTTTTTGAGGACCTCATTTTAGCCACTACATTATGTATATTTGGTACTGAAGTGACTGGAATGGAATTTTTTGAATAGTGGGAGGAGCATCAAAGCAAAAACCGTAACAGAGCGCAGCTGAAAGTCCTCATCCACATTGTGTCGTAGTGGATTTTTTGAGGACCTCATTTTAGCCACTCCGTTCTAGCTGCTTCAGTAGTGAGCCGTCTATATCAGAGTGGATTTTTGGAGGACCTCATTTTAGCCACTCCGTTCTAGCTGCTTCAGTAGTGAGCCGTCTATATCAGAGTGGATTTTTTGAGGACCTCATTTTAGCCACTCTGTTCTAGGTGATTCAGCAGTGAGCCGTCTAGATCAGAGTGGATATTTTGAGCACCTCATTTTTGCCACTCCATTCTAGATGATTCACTAGTGAGCTGTGTAGATTGGGCCCATGAGTCACTGTGGCCCCGTGGACCTCCTGCCGACGATCGTACTTTCATTTATATCGGCATCACCATCACAGATGCCAATACAATTGAAAGGAACAATGCGAGGAGGAGCAGAACACTCTATTTCTAATCATTCTACTACTATGTGTCTGTGAGACACTGATGTTTCAGCATGGAGGACTGCGGTTACTAGAGATGAGCGAGCCTCTGAAGGCTCCGTTCGAGGCGCCGTTCGACGAACCGTTTGACGAACCTCTCGAATCCCATTGAAAACAATGGGAGGCAAACACATAAAAACACATAGAAAACACCTTCAAAGGTGTCCAAAAGGTGACAAACAACTCACAACATACCACAAACACATGGGAAAGTGACAAGGACATATACTCATGCGAAAACAAAACAGCTGGACGAGGAAAAAGAGCAGGAGACACAGATATAGGCATGGCACGCCCTTCTAAAATCATGTAAAACACAGCAAGGGGACTCTAAGCAGAGTCTCCCTTTTTTCCAAAAATTGGGCCACACACACCCCTTCAGTGGCATCACTTGTGCCCCAGTTGTAAACTTGACCTGTTGATTTGCATCAAGCACATTCAAAAATACGCCAGCCTTAACTGTCTTCAGGATGACACCAGGGTAGGTAGCAAAGTCCTTGCTGAACCATGACTTGTTCATCTTGGATCATTTTTAAAAACACAGCAAGGGGACTCCAAGCGGAGTTTCCCTTTTTTCCAAAAATTGGGCCCCACACACACCACATCAGTGGCATCACTTGTGCCCCAGTTGTAAACTTCACATGTTGACTTGCATCAAGCACAATCCAAATCCACAAGCCTTTACTCTCCCCAGGATGACACCGGGGTAGCAAAGTCCTTGCTGATCTATGACTTGTTCATCTTGATGAACGTTAGTCTGTCCACATTGTCACTGGACAGACGCGTGCGCTTATCTGTCAGCACACACCCAGCAGCACTGAAGACACGTTCAGAGACAACGCTGGCCGCGGGACACGACAAGATCTCCAAGGCGTAAGTGGAGAGCTCTGGCCATTTTTCAAGATTTGAAGCCCAAAATGAGCAAGGCTCCATTTGCAAAGTCATGGCATCGCTGTTCATTTGGAGATACTCCTGTATCATCCTTTCCAGCCGTTGACTATGTGTCAGACTTCTTGTCTCTGATGGCCTTGCAAAGGAGGGTCTAAAAAATTATGAAACGATTCAATAAAACTGCTGTTACCACCAGATACGGTGCTGCTGGTACGGGTAGACTGTTGATGACGAGACAGTCCCATGTTTGTCAAGTTACAACTGGGAGATTCACTCCCTGCACCTGCACGGTTGTTTGGTGGAAAAGCCGAGCTAAGATCGAGTAACAGCTTCTGCTGATACTCCTGCATACGTGCGTCCCTTTCTATGGCTGGAATTATTTTACAAAACTTGGACTTGTACCGGGGATCTAAGAGTGTGGCAAGCCAGTAGTCATCATTACTTCTAATTCGGACAATCCGAGGGTCATGTTGAAGGTAGTGCAGCAAGAAGGCACTCATGTGTCTTGCCCATTCCTGCGGACCAAGTCCTTGCTGTGTTGGTGGCGGCGAGGTGATAACCATGCTGCCATCCTCTGACATATCCTCCCAACCTCGAACAACCGAAATTTGACCAAGGTCTCCCTCATCAGCTGAGTCTTCCATGCCCATCGACAGTTCGTCCTCCATTTCTTCATGGGCTCCTGCCCCTTCCTAAACAGTTTGGCTGCTACCATGCGCCCTTGTTAGTCCCTCTCCCCCACTGTCCCATGCCTGCCGCCTTGGTGATGATGAACGTCTGGTCCTTGTAGATCTTGTTAGCCCTTCTGTTGTCATGCTAATAATGGCATTGTCAGTGCTAAACATATTCGTCGCCATGTCGAAGCTGTGCAGAAGGGTGCATAGGTCCTTGATCTGAGACCACTCCATCAGCGTGATCTGCCCCACCTCTGCATCTCGTTGGCCCAGGCTATACGTCATGACGTATTGCACCAGGGCTCGGCGGTGCTGCCACAGTCGCTGTAACATGTGGAAAGTCAAATTCCAGCGTGTCGGCACATCACATTTCAGGCGATGAACCGGCAGGCCGAAAGACCTCTGCAGCGATGCAAGTCGGTCAGCTGCGGCGGTTGAACGGCGGAAGTGAGCAGAGAGTGACCGTGCCCTGTGCAGAAGCCCATCTAAGTCGGGATAGTGGGTGAAAAATTGCTGGACAACAAGGTTCAAAACGTGAGCCATACAAGGCACGTGTGTCACCTTGCCCCGGCGAGGGGCCGCACCCAGGTTTGCAGCATTGTCGCACACGGCCTTACCTGGCTGCAGGTTGAGTGGAGACAACCGTTTACGAAACTCCGAGTGCAGAGCTGACCACAACTCCTCAGCTGTGTGACTCTTATTTCCCAGACATTTCAACGTAAAGACCGCCTGATGCCGTTGAGCTCTGCTGCCAGCATAGTAAGGAGGTGTGTGGAATTCCTTGTGCACAGTTACAACGCGGGTGGCCTGACCACACAGGCTTTGGGCGGAGGTGGAGGACCCAGATGAGGTTGAGGAGGCAGAAGCAGTGGAGGAACTTCGACATACAGAGGATTGACGCACAAGTCGTGGGGATGGCAAGACTTGTTCAGCAGACCCCTCACCATCTCTCACCATAGTTACCCAGTGCCCAGTCAGCGACATGTAACGCCCCTGTCCATGCTTACTGGTCCAAGTATCGGTGGGGAAATGCACCCTGTCACACACAGAGTTTCTCAAGGAAGCGGCGATGTTGTGTGCGACATGCTGGTGTAGCGCAGGCATACCTTTCTTGGAGAAGTAGTGGCGACTGGGCATCTGGCACTGGGGCACTGCGACTGATATAAGGTCTTGAAAATCTTCTGTGTCCACCAGGTGGAAAGGCAGCATTTCGGTAGCCAAGAGCTTACAGAGGCTGAAAGTCAACCTCTTAGCTTTGTCATGGCTCGGAGGAAATGGCCTTTTATTTGTCCACATCTGACGGACCGAGATCTGGCTGCTGTGTGGAGACGGTGGTGAGTAGGGTGTCCCTGGAAAACTGCAGGTCTGTGAGGAAAGTGCAGGCGGAGACATGATGTTGCCTTCATCCAAAGTTGGTGCTCTCGATGTCTGAGAGAGCTCTACACCAGCACTTGTTTCCCCTTCCAAACCAACTGACAACCTGCCAAGCAAACTGGCTGTTGCGGTTAAAGAGGTGGAAGGTCTGCGTGGAAAAACATGTGTGACAGCTGTCCCCACAGTCATAGAAGATGAAGGGCGCGCGGAGGAATTTGAAGGGGCAGGCGGTGGTTGGCCCGCTCCGCTAGGCCGCATTGCAGCACGGTGAGCTTCCCACTGGGACTTATGCTTGTTATTCATGTGACGATTCATGGAAGAAGTTGTCAAACTGGTGAGGTTTTGGCCTTTACTTATAGATTGGTGACAAATTTTACAGATCACATGATTTGGGAGATCCTTTGCAAGGTCAAAAAAGGACCCGGCTAGGCAAGGCTTAGAGGCCATGCGACCTGCAGAGCCACCCCGACTTGTGCTCAGAGGCAGAGTTGTGGCTGAGGATGCAGTTGTTGACGTGCTTCCAGTTCTCCGACTCTGTAAAGGAAGGCGCAAGGTAACTTCGTCATCAGTTGCATCCTCCTCCACCGACTCTGGTGTCCTCTTCGAGTGCCTGACTGTGGGTTGACAGTAAGTGGGATCTAGAACTTCATTATCAAGTTAAGTTGTCATCCCAATCTGGTATCTGCGTCTCATCGTCATCAGTATGTTCCTCATTGTCTCTACCAACAGGTGTTACAGTTTGGGAATGAGGGTCTACATTATGCTCAGAAACTTGGTCATCAAGGCCTGAATCAGACTCACAAAGCTTCTGGGCATCACTGCAGACCATTTCCTGGTCTGTACTCACTGTAGCTTGGCAACAGACCTCTGATTCCCAGGCTATAGTGTGACTGAACAGCTCTGCAGACTCAGCCATCTCTGTTACACCATACTCTTCAGGGCGGGTGGAGACTTGAGAGCTGGGAGAAAGCAAGTGCGATTGGGATGACAACTCAGAGGACTGTTGTTTTTTGGATGTTGAAGTTGAGGTGGAGGAGAGGCCACTTGTTGGAGCACTTGAGATCCATTCAAGCTTGTTCTTTTTTTGTGCATCATCTACCTTTGTTACAGTTGTTCGGTTCCGTAAAAAAGGAAGCACATCGGATTGTCCACGGAAAGTAGTAGACATCTTACTTTTGCTGGAAGATGGCATTTCTTCAGCAGATGTTAATGTAGCTTTCCCACCTACCCCACAGACACAAACTTTTTTTCCTTTTCCAACACGCCTGTTCCCCTTTCCACCAGCATCTGTCCTTTTGCCACTCATTTTTTTAGCGAAAAGATTGGACACTTAAAATGTGGTAGAAAAAATGGAGAGGTGCTGTAGATTGTAGAGGTGGTCTAGCTTTATTGACAGCTGAAGAACCAACACTGACTATCCCAGACAATTTTAATATGCCCCTAACAGTGGCAGCACAGTTTGCAATTAGAATTGTGTGGGAAAAATGGGCAGTTGGGTAGAATGCCCGGGTGCTGTGGGTAGCAGGACAGCAAAGGGACACTAACGTAGTATTCCAGACACTTTTAGGATGGCACAAAAAGTGTCAGCTCTTTGGTCAAATAAAATAGCGTGGCAAAAATGGGCAGGTGGGTATAATGCACGGGTGCTGTGGGTAGCAGGACAGCAAAGGAACACTAAGGCGGGCTTTGCACGTTGCGACATCGCAAGCCGATGCTGTGATGTGGCACGCGATAGTCCCCGCCCCCGTCGCAGGTACGATATCGTGTGATAGCTGGCGTAGCGAACATTATCGCTATGCTAGCTTCACATGCACTCACCTGCCCTGCGACCGTCGCTCTGGCCGGCGACCCGCCTCCTTCCTAAAGGGGCGGGTCGTGCGGCGTCATAGCGACGTCACACGGCAGGCGGCCAATAGCGGCGGAGGGGCGGAGATGAGCAGGATGTAAACATCCCGCCCACCTCCTTCCTTCCGCATATCCTACGGAAGCCGCAGTGACACCGGTAGGAGATGTTCCTCGCTCCTGCGACTTCACACACAGCGATGTGTGCTGCCGCAGGAACGAGGAACAACATCGGACCGTCGCGTCAGCGTAATTATGGATTACGCCGACGCTGCACCGATGATACGATTACGACGATTTTGCGCTGGTTAATCGTATCATCTAGGCTTTACACACTACGATGTCGCATGCGATGCCGGATGTGCGTCACTTTCAATTTGACCCCACCGACATCGCACCTGCGATGTCGTAGTGTGCAAAGCCGCCCTAAGGTACTATCTCAGACACTTTTAGGATGTCACAAAAAGTGTCAGCTCTTAGGGCAAATAAAATAGCATGGCAATTATGGGCAGGTGGGTATAATGCACGGGTGCTGTAGGTAGCAAGACAGCAAAGGAACACTAAGGTAGTATTCCAGACACTTTTAGGATGGCACAAAAAGTGTCAGCTCTTTGGGCAAATAAAATAGCGTGGCAAAAATGTGCATGTGGGTAGAATGCACGGGTGCTCTGGTGAGCAGGACAGCAAAGGAAGCCTCACTTTCTATCCCTGCTAATGAAAAAATGCAGCAAGGAATTGCCTGAGCTGAGGTAGCCAGACGCTGTTATCTAAAGCCCTACACCGCATTTGCACGGACATGCTTAGCAGCTATGGCTATGAATGCCTGTAAATCAGCCCTGAAAAGGGCTGAAATAACCAGCAGTCCCTAATCCCTAAAGCGCTGTGTAGATTGCACTGTATCTCTATAGCGCACACAGCAGCAGCAGCAGCAGCGTGAGCGGTGACTGTCACCCACACGCAGAAGACAGATAATAGCGGCGAAGGAGAAAATGGCCGTATCTTATAGGTTAAGGACATGTGACATGCACAGCCTATGACACATGCCCTTGCTTGTCTGGCAAAAATCCACTTAGCTGTGTGTGTGTCTGTGATTTGCTGACAGCCTGGAACGCCCCACTGCACGCGCGGTTAGGGGAAAAAAAATTAAAAAATGGTGATCGGCATTCTCTCAGCACTTTGCAGCAGCACAGATCTAAACCCCGTCCCCCCCGCACACTATACGCTGAAATTTGATAATAGTGTGAATCACAGAGTGACTCACACTATTACAGTGAAAAGCCAGCTAGTAACTAGCTAGGCTTTTTGGTGATCGAACCGTTCTCGAACGTAACTCGAACTGTCGAGCTTTTAGCAAAAATCACTCGAACATGAAATTGGCGAACCTCGAACATCGCTCATCTCTAGCAGTGACGTCACTACTGCGCACTAATGTGCTAAAATGTCAGAGTGGCATAACAGTGGACACACGCTGAGGAGACTGGGGCAGTGGCTGAATGAGTAGAAGTGAGTATATTTGTGTATTTAATCAGGAATTCCAGAGGACTATGGGGAAGCATATATGGGGGTTGCAAAATAGTATATGGGGCTGCATATTGTTAGGACCAGGATGACGGGTAGGCCCAGGAGGTGGATCCACTGGACTGAGAACCCCACCGAGGGCAAGGTGCCCGGTATCCGAAGCACTACGGGTAGCAGGACAGTCCGTTCAGAGGAGTGGGTGTAGAAGTCCCTGGGATCACGGAGTCTCTGAAGGTAGTCCGGGTGACGGAGCGCAGGTTCGGAGGCCGAGATGATGTCAGGCAGGGTCCGGAACCAGCGGAACGGGGAGATCGGTCACCACACAGATCCAGGAATCGGAGACGGTAGGAACTGAGAAGATGGCGGACAGTCCGTTCGGGGTTCTGGAACCGTCAGGACCGGTTGGCGGGACAGGAGCGGCTCTACAAGAGAGATAGGTGAGTACGAGACAATGGCACAGGGAGACCTGACTTCTAGCTTAGCAAACACGAAGAACAGGCCCCGCCCACTTGGAAAGGAACCCCCTATATACCCTGTACCTGCATCTTTAATATCCTGTTGGAGGACGCTGGCCCTTTAAGAAAAGGTCAATGACCGCGCGCGCGCCCTAATGCGCATGCGCGAGGCCCGGGTGCCAGAAGCCAGAGCAGGATGCGGTGTACAGGAGGCAGGAGTGCCGGGCCGGCTCAGGACAGCAGACGGGCGCCGGGACCGGGGACCGGGTTGCCTGCAGTACGCAGGTGAGTGAGCATGGAGGCTGAGGAGCGGGGTACCGGGGAGCGTGGCACGGGAGCGGGGAAGCGAGGTCCGGGAGCGGGGGAGCGTGGCAGAGGAGCCGGGGAGCGTGGCAGAGGAGCCGGGGAGCGTGGCAGGGGAGCCGGGGAGCGTGGCAGGGGAACCGGGGAGCGTGGCACGGGCACCGGGGAGCATGGCACGGGCACCGGGGAGCGTGATACATATAACTATATGTTGGCGCACAATATTATATTGGGGCACACAATATGGTGGTGCACTATATGGGGGCTGCTTACTAGTATATGGCGGAATATAAGGGGTGCATACTACTATATGGAGGAATATAAGGCGTGTACTAAACTATATGAAGGAATATAAGGGGAGCATAATACTATATGGAGGAATATAAGGGGTGCATAATACTATATACAGGAATATAAGGGGTGCATAATAGTATATGAAGGATCCCTTTTACATGGAATATAGGGGTGCATTATACATGGAGGACTATGGAGCTGCATAATCCAATAAGAAGGACTATGGGGTGCATTTTAATACATATAGGACTTAGGGGGTTGCATTATATGGAGGACTAATTGGGTTACCTTATACATGGACTTTAGGGGTGCATTATACAGTGCCTACAAGTAGTATTCAACCCCCTGCAGATTTAGCAGGTTTGATAAGATGCAAATAAGTTAGAGCCTGCAAACCTCAAACAAGAGCAGGATTTATTAACAGATGCATAAATCTTACAAACCAACAAGTTATGTTGCTCAGTTAAATTTTAATAAATTTTCAACATAAAAGTGTGGGTCAATTATTATTCAACCCCTCGGTTTAATATTTTGTGGAATAACCCTTGTTTGCAATTACAGCTAATAATCGTCTTTTATAAGACCTGATCAGGCCGGCACAGGTCTCTGGAGTTATCTTGGCCCACTCCTCCATGCAGATCTTCTCCAAGTTATCTAGGTTCTTTGGGTGTCTCATGTGGACTTTAATCTTGAGCTCCTTCCACAAGATTTCAATTGGGTTAAGGTCAGGAGACTGACTAGGCCACTGCAACACCTTAATTTTTCCCTCTTGAACCAGGCCTTGGTTTTCTTGGCTGTGTGCTTTGGGTCGTTGTCTTGTTGGAAGATGAAATGACGACCCATCTTAAGATCCTTGATGGAGGAGCGGAGGTTCTTGGCCAAAATCTCCAGGTAGGCCGTGCTATCCATCTTCCCATGGATGCGGACCAGATGGCCAGGCCCCTTGGCTGAGAAACAGCCCCACTGCATGATACTGCCACCACCATGCTTGACTGTAGGGATGGTATTCTTGGGGTCGTATGCAGTGCCATCCAGTCTCCAAACGTCACGTGTGTGGTTGGCACCAAAGATCTCGATCTTGGTCTCAACAGACCAGAGAACCTTGAACCAGTCTGTCTCAGAGTCCTCTAAGTGATCATGAGCAAACTGTAGACGAGCCTTGACATGACGCTTTGAAAGTAAAGGTACCTCACGGGCTCGTCTGGAATGGAGACCATTGCGGTGGAGTACGTTACTTATGGTATTGACTGAAACCAATGTCCCCACTGCCATGAGATCTTCCCTGAGCTCCTTCCTTGTTGTCCTTGGGTTAGCCTTCACTCGTCGGACAAGCCTGGCCTCGGCACGGGTGGAAACTTTCAAAGGCTGTCCAGGCTGTGGAAGGCTAACAGTAGTTCCATAAGCCTTCCACTTCCGGATGATGCTCCCAACAGTGGAGACAGGTAGGCCCAACTCCTTGGAAAGGGTTTTGTACCCCTTGCCAGCCTTGTGACCCTCCACAATCTTGTCTCTGATGGCCTTGGAATGCTCCTTTGTCTTTCCCATGTTGACCAAGTATGAGTGCTGTTCACAAGTTTGGGGAGGGTCTTAATTAGTCAGAAAAGGCTGGAAAAAGAGATAATTAATCCAAACATGTGAAGCTCATTGTTCTTTGTGCCTGAAATACTTCTTAATACTTTAGGGGAACCAAACAGAATTCTGGTGGTTTGAGGGGTTGAATAATAAATGATCATCTGAATAAACTTTTCACAATTTAAATAAAAAATAAAAAAAGAAATAACATTCTTTTTTGCTGCAGTGCATTTCACACTTCCAGGCTGATCTACAGTCCAAATGTCACAATGCCAAGTTAATTCCGAATGTGTAAACCTGCTAAATCTGCAGGGGGTTGAATACTACTTGTAGGCACTGTATATGGAGGTTATAGGGCTGTATAATACAATATGAAGGACACCTTATACATGGAATGCGAGGGTGCATTATACATGGAGAACTATGGGGCTGCATAATACAATATGAAGGACTATGGGGATGCGTTATAATACATATAGGATTATGGGGGCTGCATTATATGAGGACTAATGGCGTTACCTTATACATGGACAATAGGGCTGCATTAGAATACATTAAGGACTATGGGGTGAATAATACAATACACTGTGTGCAGAATTATTAGGCAAATTAGTATTTTGATCACATGATACTTTTTCTACATGTTGTCCTACTCCAAGCTGTATAGTGAAAGCCAACTGCCAATTAAGTAAATCAGGTGATGTGCATCTCTGTAATGAGGAGGTGTGCGGTGTAATGACACAACACCCTATATAACGTGTGCTTAATTATTAGGCAGCTTCCTTTCCTTTGACAAAATGGGTCAGAAGAGAGATTTGACGGGCTCTGAAAAGTCTAAAATTGTGAGATGTCTTGCAGAGGGATGCAGCAGTCTTGAAATTGCCAAACCTTTGAAGCGTGATCACCTAACAATCAAGCGTTTCATGTCAAATAGCCAACAGGGTCGCAAGAAGCGTTCCGGGACAAAAAGGCACAAAATAACTGCCCATGAATTGAGGAAAATCAAGCGTGAAGCTGCCAAGATGCCATTTGCCACCAGTTTGGCCATATTTCACAGCTGCAACGTTACTGGAGTATCAAAAAGCACAAGGTGTGCCATACTCAGGGACATGGCCAAGGTAAGGAAGGCTGAAAAACCACCGCCTCTGAACAAGAAACATAAGATAAAACGTCAAGACTGGGCCAAGAAATATCTTAGGACTGATTTTTCAAAGGTTTTATGGACTGATGAAATGAGAGGGACTCTTGATGGGCAGATGGATGGGCCAGAGGCTGGATCAGTAAAGGGCAGAGAGCTCCACTCCGACTCAGACGCCAGCAAGGTGGAGGTGGGTACTGGCATGGGCTGGTATCATCAAAGATCAACTTGTGTGACCTTTTCGGGTTGAGAATGGAGTGAAGCTCAACTCCCAGACCTACTGCCAGTTTCTGGAAGACAACTTCTTCAAGCAGTGGTACAGGAAGAAATCAGTATCGTTCAAGAAAAACATGATTTTAATGCAGGACAATGCTCCATCACATGCATCCAACTACTCCACAGCGTGGCTGGCCAGGAAAGGTCTAAAAGATGAAAAAATAATGACATGGCCCCCTTGTTCACCTGATCTGAACCCCATAGAGAATCTGTGGTCCCTCATAAAATGTGAGATCTGCAGGGAGAGAAAACAGTCCACCTCTGGGAGCAGTGTCGTGAGGCTGTGGTGGCTGGAGGCTGTGGTGTCTAGAGGCTGTGGCGGCTGCTGCACGCAATGTTGAGTGTAAACAGATCAAGCAATGACAGAATCTATGGATAGTCGGCTGTTAAGTGTCATCATAAAGAAAGGGGGCTATATTGGTCACTAAATATTTGTGGTTTTTTTTTTGCATGTCAGAAATGTTTATTTCTAAATTTTGTGCAGTTATATTGGTTTACCTGGTGAAAATAAACAAATGAGATGGAAATAGATTTGGTTTTTATTAAGTTGCCTGATAATTCTGCACAGTAATAGTTACCCACACAGACAGATATCCTCCTAAGGCTATGTGTCCACGAGAGAATGTAGCTGCGGATTTTTCTGCATCAAAATCCGCAGCTTTCCCGCAAAATCCGCACCTTTTCAAAGGTGCGGATTTGCCGCGGATTTACCACGGAATTGCCGCGGATTTGATGCGGATTTTGGTGCGAATTTTTTTTTTTCCCCCCCAATTTTAAAGCCAAAATCCGGATGAAAATCCGCAACAATAATTGACATGTTGCAGATTTTTCCGGACCAAAATCCGCACAAAATCCGCTGCGGAAAAATCCGCAGCATGGACACAGCATTTCCAAAATGCCATAGAAATGGCTGGGAAGTGCCGGTGCTGCAGATTTTCGGGAAATCCGCGGCTTTTCCGCGAGAAATCCGCGGCTTTTCCGCGAGAAATCCGCGGCAAAATCCGTGCATTTTCCGCAGCGTGGACACATAGCCTAAGATAGCCAAATCTAAAAACCCCCACTCCAACTGCCAAAAATATTAAGCTTTGATATTTATGAGTCTTTTGGGTGATTGAGAACATAGTTGTTGATCAATAATAGAAAAAAAATCCTCTGAAATACAACTTGCCTAATAATTCTGCACACAGTGTATGAAGGACTATGGTGACTGCATTATAATACATATAGGACTATGGGGGTGCATTATAATATATGGAAAACTATGGGGTGCAGTATAATATACGCAGGACTGTGGGGTGCAGTATAATATATGTAGTACTATGGGGTGCAGTATAATACATGGAGAACTATGTGGTGCAGTATAATATATGGAGTACTATGGGGTGAATTTTACATAGATGGCTATGGGGTGCAATATATGTAGGACAATGGGGTTCAGTATAATATACAGAGGACTGCATTATAATACATGAATGACTATGGGGAGTGCATTATACAGTAATACATGGAGTACTATGTGAGCTGTATTAATAATATTAATAATAATAATCTTTATTTCTATAGCGCCAACATATTCCTCAGCGCTTTACAATTCAGGAGGATCATATACAAACAAGTAACAGTAATAACAGTAATAGAAAATACAAAATTTAGAGGGGAAAAAAAAGACAACCCTGCTCGTGAGAGCTTACACTCTACAATGAGATGGGGGGGGGGGCAAGGTACAAGTGCTTATTTACAATGACAATCCAGCAATTTCAAGGAAATGGGGGATAGATAATGGCTTCCTGGACCAGTGGGCCTGAATCTTGAGATGCATTTGGGTGGCATGGAGTTTGACGTGGGGTTATGTTGTGAGAAGTTGTAGAGGCACTGTGTGAATTGGATTAGATTAGGGAGTGTGATAGGCCGCCCTAAAAAGATGCGTTTTTAGGGAGCGTCTGAAGCAGAGTAAGTTATGATTCATCCTAACTTCTTGGGGTAGAGCGTTACAGAGGATTGGTGCAGCTCGGAAGAAGTCTTGGATCCGGGAGTGGGAGGTTCGGATTAGTGTTGATGTTAGTCGAAAGTCGTTTTCAGAGTGTAGAGAACGGGTGGGGTGAGACAGAGAGGAGGGTGGAGATGTAGGGGGGTGCCGCACTGTGGAGAGCTTTGTGGTGATAGACAGAGAGGAGGGTGGAGATGTAGGGGGTGCTGTACTGTGGAGAGCTTTGTGGGTGAGAACAAGCAGTTTGAATTGGATCCTGTGATATATGGGCAGCCAGTGCAATGACGGGCACAGAGCAGAGGCATCCGAGTAGCGATTAGCCAGATAGATGACCCTAGCTGCTGCATTAAGGATGGACTGTAGAGGAGAGAGTCTAGTTAGGGGGAGACCAATTAATAGAGAGTTACAGTAGTCAAGGCGAGAGTGGATCAGGGCCACGGTGAGTGTTTTTGTCATTTCCATTGTGAGAAAGGGGCGGATTCTAGAGATGTTCTTGAGGTGCAAGCGGCAGGAGCGGGCAGTTTTGGAAAGGTTAAGTTTGAGATAGAGAGCAGACATGACATTGCAAACTGCAGTCAGGCAGTCACTTGTGTTCTGTAGTACAGCGGGGGTGAGCTCAGGGGATGAGGTGTATAGCTGTGTGTCATCAGCATAAAGATGGTACTGAAAACCAAATCTGCTAATGGTCATTCCAATTGGGGCAGTGTAGAGGGAGAACAGAAGAGGGCCGAGGACTGAACCTTGAGGGACCCCAACAGTGAGAGGAAGAGGAGAAGATGTGGAGCCAGCAAATGATACATTGAATGAACGGCGAGAAAGATAGTTAGAGAACCACGAGAGCACAGTGTCCTTTAAGCCGATAGAATGGAGCATAGAGAGAAGGAGATGGTGGTCAACAGTGTCGAAGGCGGCAGAGAGGTCAAGAAGGATAAGCAGAGAGTAGTCACCATTACGTTTTGCAGTCAATAGGTCATTGGTCACTTTCACAAGGGCAGTTTCTGTTGAGTGTAAAGGGCGGAAGCCAGACTGTAAAGGATCTAGAGGAGAGTGGGAGGAGAGGTAGCATGTGAGGCAAGAGTAGACCAGGCGCTCCAAGAGTTTGAAGATAAAGGGGAGATTGGAGACTGGTCTGTAGTTGCTTGTGCAGGACGGATCAAGGGAAGGTTTTTTTTAATAATGGAGTAATAATAGAGTGTTTGAGGGAGGAGGGGAAGATACCCGAAGAGAGAGAGAGATTGAAGATTTTAGTTAGGTGAATGGTGACAACCAGAGAGAGGGACTGGAGTAGGTGTGAGGGAAAGGGATCAGTAGAGCAAGTGGTAGGACGAGAAGAAGAGAGGAGCCTGGAGACCTCCTCTTCTGTGACTGGGTCAAATGTGGAAAGTGAGCTGGATGGGATGTGGCGAGGGATGGGATTCACAACGCTTGGTAGCTGGGAGCTGATCTCCTGGCGGATGTTTTCTATTTTATCTGTGAAATATGAGGCCAGGTCATCAGCATGAAGGTCTGTGATGGGGGTATGTACTTTGGGACTGAGGAGGGAGTGAAAGGTGTCAAAGAGCTTTTTTGGACTGTTGGATAGTGAGGAAATAAGGGTGGTGAAGTAGGTCTGTTTGGCGAGGTGAAGGGAAGAGTTGTAGGTCCTTAAGATGAACTTGTAGTGGATGAAGTTTTCTGGTGTGCGGGTTTTCCTCCATATGCGTTTGGCACTCCTAGAGCATCACTGGAGAAATCGAGTTTGGGAAGTGAGCCAAGGCTGTTTTACTCTGTGTTTGGAGGTTCTGAGGGTGAGGGGTGCTACTTGGTCTACGGTATTTCTGAGTGTGTCATTGTAATGGTTTACAGCCAGATCAGGACAGGAAAGTGAGGAGATAGGGGACAGTGATGAGTGTAAAGAGTCTGTAAGGGTCTGAAAGTCAATGGCCTGTAGGTTTCTGAATGTGTGATAGGTGGGAGTGTACCGGGGTGGACGAGGGTGAGCTTGAAGGAGAGAATGTTGTGGTCACAGAGGCGAAGAGGTGAGTTGTCAAAGTCAGAGATTGAGCAGAGGCGGATAAAGACCAGGTCAAGAGTGTTACCATCTTCATGTGTCTCAGAAGATGAGAGCTGTGAGAGGCCAAGGGAGGTGGTGAGAGATAGAAGCTGGGATGCAGATGGGGAGGAGGGGCTGTTTATGGGGATGTTAAAGTCTCCTAGGATGAGGGTTGGTAATTCTGAGGACATGAAGTGCAGCAGCCAGGCTGAAAAGTGGTCAAGGAACTGGGTGGGTGGGCCTGGGGGACGGTATATGACAGCTACTATTATAATATATGGAGGATTATGGGGGCTGCATTATTATACATGGAGGCCTATGAGGTCTGCATTATAATACATGGTGAGCTGTGGGGTGCATTATAATACATGCAGGACTATGGGGGCTGCATTATAATATATGAAGGCCTATGAGGGCTACCTTATCCATGGACTATGGGGGTGCATTATAAAACATGGAGGACTATGGGGGTGCATTATAATATATGGAGGACTATGGGGTGCAGTATAATATATGGAGGACTATGGAGTGAATTATAATACATGGAGGACTATGGGAGTTGTAGTATAATAATTGGAGGGCTATAAGAGCTACCTTATACATAGAGGACTATGGGAAATGCATTATAATACAAGGAGGACTATGGGGCGCATTCTAGTAAAATGAAGGGTTACGTGGGACCCAATATGCTATATGGAAGGCTATGTGGGGGCCATTATAGTATTTGGAGAACTATATATACGAGGGGGGACAAAGACATAAGCTTGGGATGGGAAAGTTTTGTGCTGATGGAAAGAGGCTCTTACCCGCAGCACCCAGCTTTCCGATACTCTCATATGGGAAAGCTGGGTGCTGAGGGAAAGATGTATAGCAGAGCCTAGGGAAGCTGGGTGCTGAGGACAAGATGGATATCAGAACATAGGAAAGCTGGATGATGATAGAAAGAGGGATTTCAGATCATGGGAAACCTGAGTGCTGAGGGAAAGAGCATAGTGTTCACTTCATTATCCCGTACCCTGAGTGTCAGCGTCATTATCCCATGCCCCGAGTGTCGGTGTCATTATCCTGTACCCAGTGTATCTGTGTTGGGGGGGGGCAGGTCCTAATTTTGCACTGGGGCCCATCAAATTCTAGTTATAACACTGCCCAGCGCAGAGATGACTAGATCACAGTTGTTGCACTAAGGTTCATGATTTCTGATCTCACAGCACTGTCTGTAAGGAACGTCCCCTGTACAGTAACTCCATTCTATCTCACTAGAGGTGACTAGATCACAGTTGTACTAAGGTTCATGATTTCTGAGCTCACAGCACTGTCTGTAAGGAACGTCCCCTGTACAGTAACTCCATTCTATCTCACTAGAGGTGACTAGAGCGGAGTTGCTGCAGTGAGGTTCATGATTTCTGAGCTCACAGCACTGTCTATAAGGACGGCCTCAGCCAGTCCATGCATTGTGTTCAGAGATTGTACTGACGTTCATAGATGTTTGACTAAGCCCTTATACAGATTACATGAAAGCTCGCATACACATAGGGCTAAAATCGCCCGGATCAGACAACAATCTGATGTGTATGGGGGTTTCCCGACTTACCTCGAGAATGGATGTAAAGGGAGGGAAGGAACCTGCGTGTTTGGATTCCACTTGTTGATGCTTTTGATCTCTTGAAAGATAATCCACTCCCAGAGGAGGCGACATCAGCTCTCCGAGAGAGAACACAAGAACATTTGGCCGAGCACTCCTGTATGTGATAGTCAAGAGAGAGCTGTCGGACAAATAATTGTAGGGATTGTTTACACGCCTTAAAGGGATTGTTTAGTGAAAACAAGTTATCACGTATCCATGGGCCAGGTGATCACCTGCTGATCAGTGTCCGATCACTGGAACCCGCACCGATTGGGAAAACGGGGAATTTTTATCCATATGTTTCAGGTATGTGTGACATCCATTTTTAACACGGATGCCACACGTACTCATGTTATTCTATGGTGTTCCTCACACATGCATGTTTTTACATGGACCGTGTGGCCCCACATTTCCCTGCATGCAGACATTGTTTTTTTTTTTTCTCAGGCAGCACAGGTGTCACACTGATTTGATCCGTGTGACAAGAACCGGAGAAAACACGTGTCTCTGAAATAAAATGAATTTTTATACTTACTTGTCTCCAGCCCTGCTGTCACTTGCTTCCAATCCCCGCTCATTATACTCAATGAATATGCACTCAACGGAGGACCTGGAAGCAGCAGCACCATAGACATCAGTGCCAGGGACAGCATCGCTGGGGACAGGTGAGTATCCAAGGAACTCTGATATCCTGACGACACCTACGCTACCGCGGGTGTAGCGACAGTGACTTCACGGGTTCTTCAAAGTTCATTGGGAACTCCGATGAACCCATGACGTTCCTGCCGCGACACCCACAGTAGCGCGGGTGTCATCAGGATGTCATCTGAGTTTTGTGAACTCTGATTAACCTGTGACATCACTGCCGCGCCCGCACACATACTGCTGACCTGAATAACCTGAGCTCACCTTATGAGATGAAGGTCATCAAACAGAAGCATCCACAGCAGTGTGTGTGTGTGTGTGTGTGTGTGTGTTTGTGTGTGTGTGTTTGTGTGTGTGTGTGTGTGTTTGTGTGTGTGTTTGTGTGTGTGTGTGTGTGTTTGTGTGTGTGTTTGTGTTTGTGTGTGTGTGTGTGTGTGTGTGTGTGTTTGTGTGTGTGTTTGTGTGTGTGTGTTTGTGTGTGTGTGTTTGTGTGTGTGTGTTTGTGTGTGTTTGTGTGTGTGTGTTTGTGTGTGTGTGTTTGTGTGTGTGTGTTTGTGTGTGTGTGTTTGTGTGTGTGTGTGTACTCTCACAACCAATGAGGAATGTTCGGTTCTCCATTGAGTGTGACAGCAGTATAGGATTGAGGTGACCGCCCCCAATTGGCTTTCGGCAGACCAGGATTAGGGCTTTGATAGAGAAATAAATTGGAAAAGAGGGTGTCTTTTGTCTTTATTTATTGAATGATTTTCTCTTTTATGTCTTTCCAGGTTTGCTTTTGGGGAATGTCGTGGGACCTCACCATAGATTACGGTAGAACTGTTTTTTATTTATAAAAATCAAATAAATTGGTGAATGAGGTCTGAGTCGAAGGTTTTTTGTTCAAATAAAGTTTGTTATTCTCCTTTCATCTACTGGATTAGTAGTAGGGGTGTATGCTGGAGCTGGCATCAACCCCACAAATATTACCTAATTGATGTGCCACTTCTCGGGCGTCTGTGGGCTGCTATTGTTAGGCTGGAAAGGGCCAAATAACCATGGCCCTTTCCACCCTAAGAATATCATCCCCCAGTTGTCTGCTGTACCATGGCTGTTTTTTTAGTAAAAATGGAGGGGACCACACGTAATTTTATTTAATCTAAAAATGTAAAAAGCGTGGGATCCCCTCTATTTTTCATAACCAGCCAAGGTACTGCAAAGAGCTGAGGATTTCAGCCTACAGCTGCTGCTGTTCCTGTGCTGGACATGAAAGTTGGGGGGACCCCACTTTTTTTTTTAAATTAAAAAATAAAAATGGTGTAAAAATGCTGGTCAAGCTAACTATCTCTAGAACACTATTCTATAAGCTCTATTTATCTTCCTATATCTTTAATTTTTCAGGCTTTCCACATTAAACAAACAAAAAAAAACCAAAAAAAAAAACCAAAACATTCATTTCAGTATCTTACTTTTTTTTTTACTGGTACCACATGGACAACCATACTGGTACGTGTGGCTTGCACCTGTTTAAACACGGACATCTGAAAGGGGCCTTATAGATACCCATCTACTGTATGTACTATTATTTTGAGTTGCTGCAAATTATGATGTTCTCCTCAGCGGCTAAAAATACGTCTCAAAATTTCTAAGGAGTATTGTTACCCCTCTGTAAAATATGTAGTGTCACCTCTACCAGAGCCTGTCCTATGGAACAGCGGTGGCAACAGCTTCAGACGCTCAGCAAAAAGCAACTTACGTCCCTTTAAATTAAAAAAAAAACAAAAACGTTTCGCCCCATATGACCGGAATCAGGCGGTGTGAGCCTCATGGAGTTATGTTGCCACCAAAGGAGGGAAACACGGTGAAACAGGACTGGGGCCTAATAAATGGGGGGTGTGAGAGAGGATCAGGGGTCTGCTAAAGACAGAAAATAAATTGTCAGCGAGATCTGATCAGTTTACTGTGGGTCTACATGTGAGGACTGAGATGTTTTGGAAACTACCTACAACACTGTGACCGCAGCCCGACCGGCAGTGACTGCTCACTAATGTCACACCGAGCTTTATCATTATAGAAATGAACATTCAGCCCAAACTTCTAGAACAGTTTTATTAAAATAAGTATATCAATTTAAAAAAAAAAAAAAAAAAAAAGAAGGAGAAATATATTTATACAGTTTTATTTTTATAGAGAACATTTATTCCATGCTGTACATGGGAACGGGTAACACACAAAATACAGATATAAATTACAGTGAATAAACCAATCCTCACAGACGGGTACAGAGGGGAGCGGACCCTGCCCTCAGGGGCTTACAGTCTACAGGGGAATGGGGAGGAGACAGAAGGTCGGGGATACAAATATATAACACTGATAGACTGGTACAGAGGGGAGCGGACCCTGCTCTCGGGGGGGGGTTACAGTCTACAGGGTAATTAGGGAGGGGGAGACAGTAGGTCGGGGATACAAATATACACTGTAACAATCAACTTTACAAATCAATACGTAGAATAAAGCCATATTGGACATTGGCAACAATGAAAGAAAAAAAATCTTTTGTATCGGAGTCCCGTGCGTTTTAGGTGTAAAAATTGTATTTCTCCATTTACCATAAAAATGCTCTTGTTGAATACATTGGAGGACACAGGAGGTGTGATGTGCATTAGACCACACTGTTCTCTCAGTCTCTAAGGTGGGATGACGGGGGCAATTACACCCAGATGCCAGTAGTCACAAACTGTGTTAGAAAAACAAAGGGAGAAGATTAGTAGCACACCTCCCACAAAGTGCAACACGGCCCCCTGCCCAGCACGAGCCCCCCCACGTGCAGCCTCCCTCCCCCTGCAAGCTCGGCCCCCACGTGCAGCCTCTTTCCCCCTGCAAGCTCCCCCCCCAACGTGCAGCCTCTTTCCCCCTGCAAGCTCCCCCCAACGTTCAGCCTCTTCCCCCCTGAGAGCTCCCCCCCCCCAACGTGCAGCCTCTTCCCCCCTGAGAGGCTCCCCCCCCCCAACGTGCAGCCTCTTCCCCCCTCCCCAACGTGCAGCCTCTTTCCCCCCTGCATCCTCCCCCCCCCCAACGTGCAGCCTCTCTCCCCCTGCAAGCTCCCCCCCACCCAACGTGCAGCCTCTCTCCCTGCGAGCCCCACCCAACACACACACACACACACGGCCCCCCCCCCACACACACACACGGCCCACACACACACACGGCCCACACACACACACGGCCCACACACACACACGGCCCACACACACACACGGCCCACACACACACACGGCCCACACACACACACACACGGCCCACACACACACACACACGGCCCACACACACACACACACGGCCCACACACACACACACACGGCCCCACACACACACACACACACGGCCCACACACACACACACACACACACACGGCCCACACACACACACACACACGGCCCACACACACACACACACACACGGCCCACACACACACACACACACACACACGGCCCACACACACACACACACACACGGCCCACACACACACACACACGGCCCACACACACACACGGCCCACACACACACACGGCCACACACACACACGGCCCACACACACACACACACACACACACGGCCCACACACACACACACACACACACACACACGGCCCACACACACACACACACGGCCCACACACACACACACACGGCCCACACACACACACACACGGCCCACACACACACACACACGGCCCACACACACACACACACGGCCCACACACACACACACACGGCCCACACACACACACACACGGCCCACACACACACGGCCCACACACACACGGCCCACACACACACACACACACGGCCCACACACACACGGCCCACACACACACGGCCCACACACACACGGCCCACACACACACGGCCCACACACACACGGCCCACACACACACGGCCCACACACACACGGCCCACACACACACGGCCCACACACACACGGCCCACACACACACACACACACACACACACACACACACACGGCCCACACACACACACACACACCACACACACACACGGCCCACACACACACACACACACACGGCCCACACACACACACACACGGCCCACACACACACACACACACACGGCCCACACACACACACGGCCCACACACACACACGGCCCACACACACACACGGCCCACACACACACACGGCCCACACACACGGCCCACACACACACACACGGCCCACACACACACACACGGCCCACACACACACACGGCCCACACACACACACGGCCCACACACACACACGGCCCACACACACACACGGCCCACACACACGGCCCGCCCACACACACACGGCCCGCCCACACACACACGGCCCGCCCACACACACACGGCCCACACACACACACACGGCCCACACACACACACACACACGGCCCCCCCACACACACACACACGGCCCCCACACACACACACACACGGCCCCCACACACACACACACGGCCCCCACACACACACACACACACACACGGCCCCCACACACACACACACACGGCCCCCACACACACACGGCCCCCACACACACACGGCCCCCACACACACACGGCCCCCACACACACACGGCCCCCACACACACACACACACACACGGCCCCCACACACACACACACACACACACACACGGCCCCCACACACACACACACACGGCCCCCCCACACACACACACACACACACACACACACACACGGCCCCCACACACACACACACACACACACACGGCCCCCACACACACACACACACACGGCCCCCACACACACACACACACACACGGCCCCCACACACACACACACACACACGGCCCCCACACACACACACACACACGGCCCACACACACACACGGCCCCCACACACACACACACCACACACACACGGCCCCCACACACACCACACGGCCCCCACACACACACACGGCCCCCACACACACACACACGGCCCCCACACACACACACGGCCCCCACACACACACACACACGGCCCCCACACACACACACACACGGCCCCACACACACACACACACACGGCCCCCACACACACACACACGACACGGCCCCCACACACACACACACACACGGCCCCCACACACACACACACACACACGGCCCCCACACACACACACACACACACGGCCCCCACACACACACACACACGGCCCCCACACACACACACACACACGGCCCCCACACACACACACACACGGCCCCCACACACACACACACACACACGGCCCCCCACACACACACACACACACACACGGCCCCCACACACACACACACACACACACACGGCCCCCACACACACACACGGCCCCCACACACACACACGGCCCCCACCCACACACACACGGCCCCACCCACACACACACGGCCCCACACACACACACACGGCCCCACCCACACACACACGGCCCCACACACACACACACGGCCCCACACACACACACCACGGCCCCACACACCACACACACGGCCCCACACACACACACACACGGCCCCACACACACACACACGGCCCCACACACACCACACGGCCCCACACACACACGGCCCCACACACACACGGCCCCCACACACACACGGCCCCACACACACACGGCCCCCACACACACACACGGCCCCACACACACACACGGCCCCACACACACACACGGCCCCACACACACACACGGCCCCACACACACACACGGCCCCACACACACACACACGGCCCCACACACACACACACGGCCCCACACACACACACGGCCCCACACACACACACGGCCCCACACACACACACGGCCCCACACACACACACGGCCCCACACACAACACACGGCCCCCCTTTGCCCCCACCAAACGTGCAGCGTCACCCCCACGCCCAGTGCATCCCCAAGCACGAGCCGACGACCGCACGTCGGGGGGTCTCGCAGGGAGAGAGAGAGGCCGCACGTCGGGGGGTCTCGCAGGGAGAGAGAGAGGCCGCACGTCGGGGGGTCTCGCAGGGAGAGAGAGAGCCCCCACGTCGGGGGGTCTCGCAGGGAGAGAGAGAGCCCCCCACGTCGGGGGGTCTCGCAGGGAGAGAGAGAGCCCCCACGTCGGGGGGTCTCGCAGGGAGAGAGAGAGCCCCCACGTCGGGGGGTCTCGCAGGGAGAGAGAGAGCCCCCACGTCGGGGGGTCTCGCAGGGAGAGAGAGAGCCCCCACGTCGGGGGGTCTCGCAGGGAGAGAGAGAGCCCCCACGTCGGGGGGTCTCGCAGGGAGAGAGCGAGCCCCCACGTCGGGGGGTCTCGCAGGGAGAGAGAGAGCCCCCACGTCGGGGGGTCTCGCAGGGAGAGAGCGAGCCCCCACGTCGGGGGGTCTCGCAGGGAGAGAGCGAGCCCCCACGTCGGGGGGTCTCGCAGGGAGAGAGCGAGCCCCCACGTCGGGGGGTCTCGCAGGGAGAGAGCGAGCCCCCACGTCGGGGGGTCTCGCAGGGAGAGAGCGAGCCCCCACGTCGGGGGGTCTCGCAGGGAGAGAGCGAGCCCCCACGTCGGGGGGTCTCGCAGGGAGAGAGCGAGCCCCCACGTCGGGGGGTCTCGCAGGGAGAGAGCGAGCCCCCACGTCGGGGGGTCTCGCAGGGAGAGAGCGAGCCCCCACGTCGGGGGGTCTCGCAGGGAGAGAGCGAGCCCCCACGTCGGGGGGTCTCGCAGGGAGAGAGCGAGCCCCCACGTCGGGGGGTCTCGCAGGGAGAGAGCGAGCCCCCACGTCGGGGGGTCTCGCAGGGAGAGAGCGAGCCCCCACGTCGGGGGGTCTCGCAGGGAGAGAGCGAGCCCCCACGTCGGGGGGTCTCGCAGGGAGAGAGCGAGCCCCCACGTCGGGGGGTCTCGCAGGGAGAGAGCGAGCCCCCACGTCGGGGGGTCTCGCAGGGAGAGAGCGAGCCCCCACGTCGGGGGGTCTCGCAGGGAGAGAGCGAGCCCCCACGTCGGGGGGTCTCGCAGGGAGAGAGCGAGCCCCCACGTCGGGGGGTCTCGCAGGGAGAGAGCGAGCCCCCACGTCGGGGGGTCTCGCAGGGAGAGAGCGAGCCCCCACAACACGCACCACTGCCCC
The DNA here is from genome assembly GCF_048569485.1 of Anomaloglossus baeobatrachus. NCBI lineage: Eukaryota > Metazoa > Chordata > Amphibia > Anura > Aromobatidae > Anomaloglossus > Anomaloglossus baeobatrachus. The sequence continues at coordinate 216,651,146 of NC_134358.1, read as the reverse complement.
GCGAGAGCCCCCACAACACGCACCACTGCCCCGCGAGAGCCCCCACAACACGCACCACTGCCCCGCGAGAGCCCCCCACAACACGCACCACTGCCCCGCGAGAGCCCCCACAACACGCACCACTGCCCCGCGAGAGCCCCCACAACACGCACCACTGCCCCGCGAGAGCCCCCACAACACGCACCACTGCCCCGCGAGAGCCCCCACAACACGCACCACTGCCCCGCGAGAGCCCCCACAACACGCACCACTGCCCCGCGAGAGCCCCCACAACACGCACCACTGCCCCGCGAGAGCCCCCACAACACGCACCACTGCCCCGCGAGAGCCCCCACAACACGCACCACTGCCCCGCGAGAGCCCCCACAACACGCACCACTGCCCCGCGAGAGCCCCCACAACACGCACCACTGCCCCGCGAGAGCCCCCACAACACGCACCACTGCCCCGCGAGAGCCCCCACAACACGCACCACTGCCCCGCGAGAGCCCCCACAACACGCACCACTGCCCCGCGAGAGCCCCCACAACACGCACCACTGCCCCGCGAGAGCCCCCACAACACGCACCACTGCCCCGCGAGAGCCCCCACAACACGCACCACTGCCCCGCGAGAGCCCCCACAACACGCACCACTGCCCCGCGAGAGCCCCCACAACACGCACCACTGCCCCGCGAGAGCCCCCACAACACGCACCACTGCCCCGCGAGAGCCCCCACAACACGCACCACTGCCCCGCGAGAGCCCCCACAACACGCACCACTGCCCCGCGAGAGCCCCCACAACACGCACCACTGCCCCGCGAGAGCCCCCACAACACGCACCACTGCCCCGCGAGAGCCCCCACAACACGCACCACTGCCCCGCGAGAGCCCCCACAACACGCACCACTGCCCCGCGAGAGCCCCCACAACACGCACCACTGCCCCGCGAGAGCCCCCACAACACGCACCACTGCCCCGCGAGAGCCCCCACAACACGCACCACTGCCCCGCGAGAGCCCCCACAACACGCACCACTGCCCCGCGAGAGCCCCCACAACACGCACCACTGCCCCGCGAGAGCCCCCACAACACGCACCACTGCCCCGCGAGAGCCCCCACAACACGCACCACTGCCCCGCGAGAGCCCCCACAACACGCACCACTGCCCCGCGAGAGCCCCCACAACACGCACCACTGCCCCGCGAGAGCCCCCACAACACGCACCACTGCCCCGCGAGAGCCCCCACAACACGCACCACTGCCCCGCGAGAGCCCCCACAACACGCACCACTGCCCCGCGAGAGCCCCCACAACACGCACCACTGCCCCGCGAGAGCCCCCACAACACGCACCACTGCCCCGCGAGAGCCCCCACAACACGCACCACTGCCCCGCGAGAGCCCCCACAACACGCACCACTGCCCCGCGAGAGCCCCCACAACACGCACCACTGCCCCGCGAGAGCCCCCACAACACGCACCACTGCCCCGCGAGAGCCCCCACAACACGCACCACTGCCCCGCGAGAGCCCCCACAACACGCACCACTGCCCCGCGAGAGCCCCCACAACACGCACCACTGCCCCGCGAGAGCCCCCACAACACGCACCACTGCCCCGCGAGAGCCCCCACAACACGCACCACTGCCCCGCGAGAGCCCCCACAACACGCACCACTGCCCCGCGAGAGCCCCCACAACACGCACCACTGCCCCGCGAGAGCCCCCACAACACGCACCACTGCCCCGCGAGAGCCCCCACAACACGCACCACTGCCCCGCGAGAGCCCCCACAACACGCACCACTGCCCCGCGAGAGCCCCCACAACACGCACCACTGCCCCGCGAGAGCCCCCACAACACGCACCACTGCCCCGCGAGAGCCCCCACAACACGCACCACTGCCCCGCGAGAGCCCCCACAACACGCACCACTGCCCCGCGAGAGCCCCCACAACACGCACCACTGCCCCGCGAGAGCCCCCACAACACGCACCACTGCCCCGCGAGAGCCCCCACAACACGCACCACTGCCCCGCGAGAGCCCCCATAACACGCACCACTGCCCCGCGAGAGCGCACAACAACACGCACCAATGCCCCGCGAGAGCGCACAACAACACGCACCAATGCCCCGCGAGAGCGCACAACAACAAGCACCACTGCCCCGCGAGAGCCCACAACAACACGCACCACTGCCCAGCGAGAACCCCCCACACGTGCAGCGTCGCCCTCCGCGAGCCCCCCCCCCCCTTAAACATGCAGCGTCACCCCCTGGCCACTGCGATTCCCCCAAACATGCAGCGTCACCCCCTGGCCACTGCGAGCCCCCCAAACCCCCAAACGTGCAGCGTCACCCCCTGGCCACTGCGAGCCCCCCAAACGTGCAGCGTCAACCCCTGGCCACTGCGAGCCCCCCAAACATGCAGCGTCACCCCCTGGCCACTGCGAGCCCCCCAAACGTGCAGCGTCACCCCCTGGCCACTGCGAGCCCCGCAAACGTGCAACGTCGCCGCCCGGCCAGTGCGAGCCCCCCCAAGCGTGCAGCGTCGCCCCCTGCCCAGTGCCAGCCCCCCCAAACGTGCAGCGTCGTCCCCTGCCAGCCCCCCAAACGTGCAGCGTCGCCCCCTGCCCAGTGCCAGCCCCCCCAAACGTGAAGCGTCGCCCCCTGCCCAGTGCCAGCCCCCCCCCCCCCCCCCCTCCCAAACGTGAAGCGTCGCCCCCTGGCCACTGCGAGCCCCCCAAACATGCAGCGTCACCCCCTGGCCACTGCGAGCCCCGCAAACATGCAGCGTAACCCCCTGGCCAGTGCGAGCCCCCCCAAACGTACAGCATCATTCCCCCGGCCAGTGCGAGCCCCCCCAAACGTGCAGCGTCGACCCCCGGCCAGTGCGAGCCCCCCCAAACGTGCAGCGTCGACCCCCGGCCAGTGCGAGCCCCCCCAAACGTACAGCGTCATCCCCCCGGGCAGTGCGAGCACCCCCAAACGTACAGCGTCATCCCCCCCGGCCAGTGCGAGCCCCCCAAACATGCAGCGTAACCCCCCCGGCCAGTGCGAGCCCCGCAAACATGCAGCGTAACCCCCTGGCCAGTGCGAGCCCCCCAAACATGCAGCGTAACCCCCTGGCCAGTGCGAGCCCCCCAAACATGCAGCGTAACCCCCTGGCCAGTGCGAGCCCCCCAAACATGCAGCGTAACCCCCTGGCCAGTGCGAGCCCCCCAAACATGCAGCGTAACCCCCTGGCCAGTGCGAGCCCCCCAAACATGCAGCGTAACCCCCTGGCCAGTGCGAGCCCCCCAAACATGCAGCGTAACCCCCTGGCCAGTGCGAGCCCCCCAAACATGCAGCGTAACCCCTTGGCCAGTGCGAGCCCCCCAAACATGTGTCGCCCCCTGCAAGCCCCCCAAACGTACAGCGTCATCTCCCCGGCCAGTGCGAGCCCCCCCAAACGTACAGCATCATCCCCCCGGCCAGTGCGAGCCTCCCCAAACGTGCAGCATCATCCCCCCGGCCAGTGCGAGCCTCCCCAAACGTACAGCATCATCCCCCCGGTCAGTGCGAGCCTCCCCAAACGTGCAGCGTCGCCCCCCGGCCAGTGCCATCCCCCCCAAACGTGCAGCGTCGCACCCCGGCCAGTGCAAGCCCCCCCAAACGTACAGTATCATCCCCTGCTCCGTGTAACCCCCCATAACACACTTACCTTATTGAAGCCTGAGACATACACGAGCTGCAGCCCCCAACACAGACAGGAGACACTGCTCTGTGCCCCCAACATCCAGGCTGAGACCCCAGAGCTATAACTAATGAGGAAACGCTGAATCTTCCCCACCTCAGGGTCAGGATCCTCCGCTCTGCACTGAGAAGCCCGAGCACTGCCGCTTCCCGCCCACAGATCTGCACGGCACTGAGAAAGCCCCGCCCCTTCCGGTGACATCATGATTTCATGAAATCACTCCTCCCACCTCAAAAAATCAACTCCGATCTAGCCTCTACCGTCCTCCTATACTGTTTACGACAGTATACGATACTGGTTCATGCAGGAGCTGTGAAAAGTGGCAGATAGACATGGCGCGGCTGGTGGCAGTGTGCAGAGACGGCGAGGAGGAATTCCCTTTCGATACCAGGCAGATCCCGCTGTACATCGACGACACGCTGACGGTGAGTGTCCGCAGCGCACTCTAAGATTCTCTTGTACTTTACTAGCAAGGCAAAGGTTAATGAAGGGGCGGGGGACGGGCAGCAGTTCCCACAAGTCGCTCGCCTAGCGCCTGGGCCTGTGCGGCGGCGGCTGAGCCTGATCAGCGCTTGTGGCCGCCGTCCTGCCGCTGCGGCACTGCCGTGCGATTATTATAGGCGGGCTGTGGCCCCTTCCTGCTTATGGGGCCCCTGCATTCTGACGATGATGTTTTGCAGCAAGTTCACTTTTCTCCTGATGGATCGGCATTAATCTCTGGTTACACCCAGTAGAGCAGACGGCAGCGCTCATTCTGCACTGTGTACTGCGCCACTCCCTCTGTGGGTGCCATCACCTGATCGCCATGACAGCTGATCCAGCCCAATCGTTACAGGAGTTGTCCAGTGGAGACTTGTTATCTCTAGATCTGTAGCATCTGGAATCGGTGGTCGCTGGGCAGGAGCCCTGAGATCTGCGTCCTGCCTCTATAGCCGGCTTGGCACGCTGTGCGGCACTCCGCAATGATGTGATCAGGCCGGCTAATCAAGATGTGACAGCTGGGGTGCAGCCCTCATGTTACTGATCCCGAGTCCCACAGAAAGCTTACAGATTGGTGCGGGTTCATCGGTCAGACCCCCACCGATCGGCACAAGGGTCCCTTTTACAAAAAGCCTCCACTATTTTCAATTTCTAAGAGCCAGCAGGAAGAGAGCGCAGTGCCATGGAGCGCCGCCGCACGCTAACGTGTCATTCTAATGTGGATAGGGCTATGTGCGCACACTGCAGTTTATTTGGAACAACAAAATTGCACCTTTTGGCAGAAAACGCAATACAAAAATGCATGGGTTTTTGCCGCAGGTTTTTTTTTTTTTTTTTGTGGCTTGAAGGGCCCAAAAAACGCTGGTCAAACACAGAGTTGACATGGTGCATTTTTTTTTTTTTTTTTTGTCACACAAAAAAAAGCAACGTGCGCACCTCAAATCTGATGGGTCAGTTTTTCCTGGGAGAAGGAAAACACAAACTGGCCACAAACTGTACTAAAAAATGCAGCATGCGCATGAGGCCTAAACGTTCGCATGATGCAAATCCCCTTGTGTAGACCCCAACCAATCTGTCATCACTTCACTGGGCAACGCATTAAATTACGACAACTGTCAAATGATCATTTGTGTAGAGGGGAAAAAACAGACTTGAAAATGCCAAATACCGTAATGGTTATCGATCCCTTTTTTTTTTTTTTTTTTTTCTTTAAAAAAACCTTTTGCTCCAAAGCGCCAGTGATGAAAGGCCTTTTTAAAAAATGAGATTAAAGATCATATGTCTATCAAAGAAAATTAAACACAAATGAGAAAAAAAAAGTTAGAATTTTTCTGGATGAGACTTAGATATGTTTTTTTTTTTTTTTTTATGAAATATGATCATGTTAAAGGGAACCAACCACCAAGATTTTCATATATAAACAAAAGCCACTGCTATACCGGCGCTGTCATACTGATTCTATACATGCCTTTAAGGCCATGTGCCCACGGGACGCTCGTACCTGCGGATATATCGCAGGTACGGCCGCATGTTTTTCCGCAGCTGCCCGCCGGCATCCGCAGCTATTTTTAGCTGCGAGTTTCCAGCGGAATAGCTGCGGGAAACATGCGGAGTTTCACGCGATTTTACCTGCGGACGTCCCGGCCTCTATCTCCATAGCGGAGGGCCGGCATCTCCGCAAGTAAATCCGCATGAATAATTGACATGTAGTTAGGTGCGGCTGAGGGATCTCTGCAGGAGATTCCGCAGCCGCACTTTCCGCAGCGTGGACACACACTCCCCATGTCCCATAGGATAACATGGGGAGTGCCTGTACATGCTAAAACCTGCGGATTTATCTGGAAAATCCAGAAAAATCCGCAGGTTTTCCGCGGCAAACTCCGCAGCAAAAAGCTTCCGTGGGCACATAGCCTTAGTTGTGATATCGGATGTATAGTTTCTGAAATCTAGAGGGATGGATGAAGGACGGGGTTGGGAATAACTAGCAATCCCACCCACCTGTTATATATTCCCTTGCACCTCTCAAGTCAGTGCAGTTTCTCAAACTTTACTTGCCTGTATTTCAGAAAGTATACATCCAATATGACAACTAAAGGTCAGGGCTGTGGAGTCGGAGTCGTGGAGTCGGAGTCGGAGCTCATTTTGGTGGAGTCGGAGTCGGAGTCGGTATAAAATGCACCGACTCCGACTCCTAAAATATATAATAAATTGGGGACAGGAGTGCAATGCAGAATGTGCTGAATATTTTACTAAATAACAACATTTAGTATAATGCTTATATTTAAGTGAAAAATTTATTGTAGTACAATGTGAACATCAGACATTTAATTGTTTTTATGATACAATAATCAAGATATTTGGATAGAACATAAAATATTTATTGGAATACAACTTTAGAACACAAAAAAACTAATAAATTGTAAATATGTAATATATATAATATATATATATATATATATACAGTGTATATACACACACACAAGATATATATGTAATCTACTGTATATTACATAGTGTATTACATATTTACAATTTATTACAGTTTTTTGTGTTCTAAAGTTGTATTCCAATAAATATATTTTATGTTCTATCCAAATATCTTGATTATTGTATCATAAAAATTATTAAATGTCTGATGTTCACATACACATATTCATGTACTACAATAAATTTTTCACCTAACTATAAGCAATATATGTAGGAGTCGGAGTCGGAGTCGGAGTCGGAGTCGGAGTCGGAGTCGGAGTCGGAGTCGGAGTCGGAGTCGGAGTCGGAGTCGGAGTCGGAGTCGGAGTCGGTGCAAGAGAATTTGAGGAGTCGGAGTCGGAGTCGAAGGTTTGGCTTACCGACTCCACAGCCCTGCTAAAGGTATGTATAGAATCAGCCTGATAGTGCCAGTTTAGCATTGGGTTTAGTTTATATCCTGTTTTAATTTAAATCCTGATGGTTGGTCCTCTTTAACCCGGCCTCATTCAAAGTTCTATTTAAAGAAAAATATAATCTGTATTTACTTGCTTTAAAATGGGAAATGGTTAAAATTTGTAACATACATGCATTTAAGAGTGGTATTATATGTACACATTCCTCAACGTTGAAGTTACAATATCAAGAAGTAAAATTCATGGAATTATGGGTATCAAGGGATCGATCATCAAGATCCACTGCTGGCAGCTTCCTTTGATGATATGCTCAATAGGAGACAGATATTTTGCAGCCCATGTTGGCATTTGAGCAGCCTGCATGGCCTAAACCGTAGCAAGAGCAACATGCAGCCTGGCATCATGTTGGAACGTAGCTTCTGGGACACTTGAGAAATGGCTGCTCCACTGGATCCATGACCAAGTCAATGTAACACAGTGCTTTTAGTGTACCTATAATGGAGACTAGAGGGGTCCGACTACCGTACATTATGCTATCCCACACCACAATCCTGGAGAGGGACTGGTGTAACGTTCTCCTGTGAAGGCTTCTTCATGCCGTTGCTCATGTGGTCTCAAGACCAGTCTTCAGCTATCATTGTCAAAAACAATGGCAGGTCTCATTGCTGAAGAGGATAGACCTCCATTGCAGTATTGCTCTGCACCATGATGGCCTTTGAGATTGGTGGTGTGAGGTCAGTGATAGCCCAATGTCATACAAACACCTTCGTATTGTTTGTGTAGACACAGACACCTTAGGCGCCTTAAACTGGAGAGGCCTATCATTTTTAGGCTGCCCCCCCCAGCTTCAAAATATCAGCCAGCAGCCGCGCGGAATTGCCGCATCCATTAGATGCAACAGTCCCAGGACCTTACCCGGCTCATCCCGAATTCTCTGGTGCGGTGGCATTCAGGGTAATAAGGAGTTAAGTTAACCATGGCAGGCGTCTGAGACCCCCCCTCCCCCCAAAAAAAAAATGATCTGTAACTGAAAGTAGATAAAAACATAAACCCAAAAAATTCTTTGTGGAATAAAAGGCAAAAAACACCCTCTTTCACCACTTTAATAACCCTCAAACACCCTTCCAGGTTTGATGTAATCTACAGAGGTCCCACGACGCTTCCAGCTCTGCTACATCAGTAGCTAACAGTTAGCGGCCATAGAGCATGACCGGAGCAACTGGAGTGAGTCGCGTTATTAGTGGTGACGTCACTCAGGTTACCCGCGGCCACAGGTGGGGTTCTCCACCTGTGACAGCAAGTTGTCCGAGTGACTGAAGTGAGCCGGTGATCAGCGGGACGTCACTCAGGTGATTTGCGGTCACAGGTGAGTCCTTAATCTGTGACCGCAAATCAGGCCGTGACACAGAGACATGCGATGAGAATGAACTCGGGTGAACCACTGATGTCACAGCTGCGGGCCCCGCAGTAGCCTGTGTCGCGGTACTGACCTCAGAGGTTCACCCGAGTTCATTCTCATCGTGCGGCTTTTTCTTGGTCTGCTGTCAGTGGCGATCATGCTATCTATCCTGCCAGTGCCATCTATCAAATCCTATCCTTTTATATTTTATTTCTCCTTTAAAAACGCACTGTCCAAAATGCAGTGAAAACACATGCGTTTTTACCGCGGTTTTTTTGTCAAACGCAGTGTTTACATTTGTCAAGAGTTTGCCAGAGGGTGAATTTTTGTTGTCAAACCAGAACGCAGCGTGCGGACATAGCCTTAGGGTCTGTGAGCACTGGGTAGATGAGTTTGTTAAGCAAAATCTGCACCCTCTGGCAAAATTCCGCACGGCAAAAAAACGCACCCAAAATCAGCATGCGGTTTTAGTGCTGATTTTCTGTGATTTTTTTTTGTTCCTGCGGTTTTTAATAATTTATTAATGGCTAAAGTGCATGTACCTGCGGAAAAGTGACATGCTGCTTCTTTTTACTGCAGAAATTCTGCAGCAAAACCTGTAGGAAAAAAAACGCAGTGTGCGCACACCATTTTAGATTTCTCAGATTTTGCTGGGGAAGGACTGCATGAACATTATGAACAAAAAATGCACCTTTTCTGCGGCAAAGTCTCGGCAAAAAAACGCAGTGTGCGCACAGGACCTTATTGTGGTGGAAAATTCCTCAAACAACTATTAATAATCTCATTGATAACATGCCAAGACTTGTAAGCGCATGTATTTGTGCCTCTCTCTACACTGGATAAATTGAGATGTTTTGAAAACTTGTTTCCAATGTGATCTCCAGAATGTCATGACGTTCCCTTCCTTCTGTTGCAATTTCAGTATTGAGGAGCGTGGGATAACAGACTAGTGGTGGAAAACTGATTTTTACTGTACTTGCGTGTTATACTGCATTATATGTATTCACTTGGCTGTCTGTCGCGCTTAGGTCATCATGATGACCTTTTTAAAGGGAATCTGTCACCAAGATTTTGCCCCCCCCCCCCCTCCATCTGATGTGGGGTTGCAGATCCTGATTCCAGCGATGTCACTTCCTTGGATGCTTGCTATCAATTTCTCCCCTGCAGATCTACCAACTCTCTAATTGCTGAAGTCTATATAACCCTGTCCACAACACTGATTGACCGCTTTCTGCCTATGCACAGGGTATACAGCAATGTGACGAGGACGGGTTATACAGAGCGTATGAAGACTGCATGGCAGCAGGTTTGGCAGTGACAAGCTCCTGCTGATCACACATTGATTTTATCAAAACTGCAGCAAGGAGCCCAGTCTGTGGCACATCACTGTAATCTGGGTCTCTGCACCTTCATTATGCTGCTTTTATATTAATTGGCAAAACTCTGGAGACAGATTCCCTTTAATTGCAGATAATTAAAATTAAATGCTCCATTAAATGTAATCTGTTAACATAATTTAACCTCAATCTATTTATACCTGCATGTAGCACCTTCAAAGACCAGTCCAGCAATAGCTCTACAAGGGCAGACTGTATGGATAGTTTGGGGGTGACGTTCTGCTGACAGATTCCCTTTAAGCCATGAGACGTCTCTGGACAGGTTAATGTCTACAAAGCCACATACGTATGCTATTATTGGCAGGAATAGTGAATACTGGTGATGGCTTTTCTGTCAGATACCTTTCCTTTAGGCCTCATTTAGACATGCGTAAATCTCATTTGTGGACTTCACAAATGAACAATGTGCACATTAAGACTTTAACACTGGAAAAAGGCCCATTTTTTACTTAACACCAAATCCATGAATTGCGTACAAACCATTTTAACAAAAATTGTCATCATAAACGGCAACTAATACCACAAGACATAAAAGAAAATGACTTGGAAAAACAAACAAACCACAAATCATGAGTCTGGGCCATGGTACATGTGCCGCCCCCCACGTCAGCAGTCGGGCTGCTCGAATCCGGATCTGCAGTGGCTCGAGGGGTCTCCGGACCCTGGGGTCACGCGGACACTCAAATAAAAAGGGGCATATATGTACGGGGATTGCTGTAGATACTTCGTGACACCACCCACGGTGTGTGGTAAGATGTAGTACCACCGCTGCTGTTGGGGAGCACCCGGGGGAGATGGAATGCCAGCTGGATGTTGACCCCTCCGTGGGTAGGGGTGGATGCCCCAGGGCTCAGTGTCCAGAACACGGGGGAATGATGTAGGCCGGAGGTGGCGCACCGGGCCGGACCGGGGAATGTTGGTGTACTCACTGTTGAATAATTGCACACGAGTCTGTTGGTAAACCAAGGGGTCAGTGGCCGGCTGCTGCGTTCGGGTGTACTCTGGTCCCACACCCGGCTAGTGTACCGATGTCCCTTCCTCCAGCACTCTGTAACTTTCTCAATTCTGGACAACCCCATATGGAACGGGGAAGTCCGCTCCTGGTATGTTCTGGTTGGGAGATGTGCCTGTGAAAACTGACCCTTGGGATCTCAGTGGGTGTTTGCGGATACCCTATCCCCCGCGGTGGGCTGCCGTTTCTCTCTATCTGGGCTACCACTTCTGGAACAACGTCTGGAACCTTGCTCCCGGCCTGGTTAATTAGAGAAGGGGCTTGCAAACGTCTTCTAACTAGGATCCAGGTACCCCGCCTGTGCACAGTTTCCGGACTGGATCTTTGCTGTCAGTACCGGCGGGCTCCAACCCTGTCCCGGTCGACTTTGGATCTCTCGCGACCGAACTCCCGTCGCCTTTGGACACGGTCCACTGCTTGCCACCTAGCCAGTAGACCAGGGCCACTACCCTGGCTACCCTGCACTAGGTTCAGCCTTGCACTAGCACTGTCACTTGGACTTTAACTTCAGACAACACTGAACTGCGCTAATCTTAGGCTTAGCCTGACTTCAACTGCCTTGAACTGACTGGTTCTCTCCCCCGGATCCACAAGACCCCTAGGTGGGCGCTCCCAATCTGCCTGGTCCTGCCCACTGGTGTGTCCTTTCTACCCTGAGGGGGTTGGCTAGGATTTTGTGGCAGATGATACCTAGTGTGGGATGGTGTTATGTCGGGTGAATTGTTCTTCTGGGACCACCTGGCGGCGCCAGGGCATCACAGTACACACCTATGCACATGCCCTTATACTTCACATACCTTCATATGCTCAAGCATCAGGCCGCATGAAGCTAATGCCTGCTACTGGCTCAGGACTACCATGCTCCATCTAACTGACCATCTGCTTTCTCATCTCTGCTATCACAGTAGCACAACATAAGATCAGTAAGTAATACTGAAGGAGCCGAGGAGTTGGTGCTATCTGAGTATAAAGCGGAACTCAAGCCGTTACCGCAGAGTGCAAGGGTAAGCTGGCACCGGAGAGGAGAGCACATGGGATCTTTATCAAAAGAATAAAGCCATCCAGGGATGGAGCGGAGATGATGAAAGCAGCAACTCTGTGGGTCACAGGACTCCTATCCAGCAGGTATTAAACTCGGGTGAAGAAAGTGTGACTCTGGGAGCAGGTTACAAGCTACGTGTCAAGGAAGCCAAAGGTGAATCAATGCAGGCATGGAGATTTCAGCCTAAACCTTCACGGAAAACTAGCAGATGTATTAATTTTCTCTATTAAAGTTGTCCACACAATTTTTGTAAAATCCAATACAATTGTTTTTAATGCTTGGTGAGCTTATTAAAGTTCTGTGACATGTATTTTAAATTTTTGGTAACCCCCTTTTTTTTTTTTTATCTCTTAATTCCAGATGGTGATGGAGTTTTCGGACAGCATGTTGACGCTTGACAAACAGCAAATGGACCCCTTGCAGCTGAAAAAATTTACACAGGTACTGAGCTCTCTAGATATTTCCTATTTATCTATTTCTATGGGTTATTTTGCAGATAATGTAAAAAAAAAAATATGGTATGTCTAATCCGCCACAGCACAGATGGCTCCATGATTGAGCACTATGTAGCGTTAATTAACTGCCTCTGTCTTCTCCGCTGGTCACAGGCTCAGATCCCAGGGTCCTGCTAGATTGCAGGTGCTTGATTATGAAATACATCTCTATTCGTGATACATTCTTTCTGTGTGAAGCTACTGATAAGACTTTTGCTCATCATTATAAAAACTTCCATTGTTTGTACATCTGTTCACTCATCCTTGGTAACCCCTTCATGACTATACAGCTTAGAATCATATTATAGGTCTGTGCAATTGCTATATAGACACATAGATAATTATGCAACTACATCTACATTTTGATTATTTACATACAGATATTCTTATTACGTTTGAACAAACAAGCTGTAGCTCAGGCCACCTCCACATGTAAATGTAGCAGAGCTCACAAAGCTAACCCCTCCCCCACCACAGCTTTCTGTGTACATTGTACAGTGATAGCTGCTAATCACTGCTGAGGGCTTGGCTGGTCTAGTAGGCATAGGAGACCTAGTGTAGGCAGTGATCTGTCTGATAAAATACTCATTCCATTGAAACTGCACACAGCCTAATAAGTGACACATCCTTGAAATCAATGTCTCAGCCCCTATCTCCTGTTACCCTTAGATTACATAGCAAAACCCTGCTGACAAATTCCCTTTAGGTGTTTTCTCAATTTGTCAGTCAATTGTCCTTTCTTCAATCTAGACTTTCATGATGCTTTTATATAAATTAAGCACCCATGGTATATCCAGTATTAGATCAGAAAGACAGGGTGGACAGCAGTGTGAGCAGCCTCTTCTTACCTCAATACTGCTGGTATCTCCAGTATTAGATCAGAAAGGGTGGACAGCAGTATAAGCAGCCTATTACCTCAGCACCTCTGGTTTCTCCAGTATTGCACCAGAATATCCATTGGGAGCTAATCTTTTCTTATTGCACATCCTCACTGGTACCTGTCCTATTACCAGTATCACTTTTATATAAATTGTGTATATTTTTTGTTGTTGTCAAAGGTCAGAGATAATTTATGATTTTTTTTTTTTTTCAGCGCCATAACATGCTGAAGGAACAAGATTTGAGTATTGCCATGATGGTCACCTCTCGAGAAGTCTTCAATACCCTTTCCCAGTTGGTTCCATGTGTTGGCTGTCGGAGAAGTGTGGAGCGTCTATTCACACAACTTGTTGAGTCTGGTAATCCAGCTTTGGATCCATTGTCAGTTGGAGCTAAGGGCATACTTACTCTTTCCCGCAGTTGCATGATTGATGCATCAAAGCTGTACACATTATTTTATCTTTGTGGGTAAGTTGCTTTGTTGCTCTTTTTATAACTGCTGTTATATTATTGAGGTTGTCTAGTTTAGAAACCCATTTTTATATACCTTTTCTTGGACAGAATTCAAAGTTGAAGAGGTTCTCAGAACAGATAGAAAACATAACAATTGTCATAAATACTTATGTTTTAATTAGCAAATCACATTTATTTCTTTGTCGCTCCATTGGGAGACCCAGACAATTGGGTGTATAGCTTCTGCCTCCGGAGGCCACACAAAGTATTACACTTTAAAAAGTGTAACCCCTCCCCTCTGCCTATACACCCTCCCGTGGACCACGGGCTCCTCAGTTTTATGCTTTGTGTGGAAGGAGGCACACATCCACTCATGCATTCTCATACTTAGTTATGTCGGTTGGAAGAAAAGAGGGCCCCCACGGGGCCCCCGGCATGTTCCCTTCTCACCCCACTATGTCGGCGGTGTTGTTAAGGTTGAGGTACCCATTGCGGGTATGGAGGCTGGAGCCACATGCCGTCTCCTTCACCATCCCTTATGCGGCTCTGGGAGAAGTGGAATCCAGAGCGGTCATCCATTTGCTGGGACCGTGCTCCATCCGCAGCCCCTGGTGGAACCTGCCGGACCGGAGCCTCTTCAACCTCAGGGACCGGGCCTTGCAACTTAAAGGTACTCTGTGTCCCCATGGGGGACTGTGCAGCGCACCTTCTTCCCGGAAGCCGCGGTAGTTGTGAAATTGAGAAGGCCGGTGGACTTCCGCGCCGACCGTGCCTGCTTGTCGGGCGCGGCCTCCAATTTAGTCCCCGGCTTCACCGCGGCCTAGTCGCGAAAATCCCGCCCCCGGGCCTGCCTGTCAGGGGTAAGGGCGGGATTACCGACATGACGTCGGATGTGAGGGCTGGAGCATCCTGCATGTCTTCCTCCCCCCTCACTAACCACTGTGGGGACCCCAGATTCCCGCTCTTTGCTGGCGCCGCCCTCGGCCCCACTCCTCCCCTGAGAGCTCCGGCGGCCATTTTCTGGCATTCTGCCCGGTGGATGCTTCTCAGCGAAGCAGCTCTGCAGCTCCGGGGGATCCACGACAGGGAATCTGGAGGACACACTCCGCTCGTTAGCGGTCGGTAAGCCACACCGGTCACCCGGTGTAGGGTGCCGGAATAGATATATATATATATATATATATATATATCTGTTCGGTCGGGCTGTATACCCTTTTCCCATATACTTTCAGTGGTCACTCTCCTAGGAGACAACAGCATGTCGTCCACAAGGAGCAAAGCTACTGAGGCACAGGTTTTTTTCGCGGCCTGTACTTCTTGTGGGGCTATGTTACCTGCGGGTTCCACCTACCCTCACTGTGAGCAATGCTCGACTCCTGCCTCGCTTGCTCAGCCGGAGCCTCAGGCACTGGTGGGCCCCTCGGCTCATGTAGACCCCCTCCCCCTGCTCCCCCTGAGCAGGCTGCAGGGACAGAGTCACCGGTGTTGGCCTCTTTTGCTGAGAAACTCTCTCAGTCACTTTCCCAATCCATTGCACTGTCTATGGACAAATGGTCTTCTAAACTCCTTGAGGCATTGCAGTCCAGACCGGACCTTCCACAGGCCCCGGCCCCTGTTAGCTTGTCTCCTCCAGGCCCCTCTCGGTCCGCGCCGCAGCGCGCTCCCAGGTTGGCCCCTAGGTCTCAGGCGGAGGACTCCTGCCCGGACCGCAGTCCCAGACCGGCTAAGCGGTCTCGCTTGGGACTCTTCCCCGACTTCCTCACGCTGCTCGGGATCCCAGCTTGAGGACTCTCAGGAAGACGAGGCGGACGTGGGAGCTCAGGGCTCTGACCCTGACTTCGCCCTTAACCTTGATACACCTGAGGGGGACGCCTTAGTAAATGATCTTTTCTTTGTCGCTCCATTGGGAGACCCAGACAATTGGGTGTATAGCTTCTGCCTCCGGAGGCCACACAAAGTATTACACTTTAAAAAGTGTAACCCCTCCCCTCTGCCTATACACCCTCCCGTGGATCACGGGCTCCTCAGTTTTATGCTTTGTGTGGAAGGAGGCACACATCCACTCATGCATTCTCATATTAGTTATGTCGGTTGGAAGAAAAGAGGGTCCCCACGGGGCCCCCGGCATGTTCCCTTCTCACCCCACTACGTCGGCGGTGTTGTTAAGGTTGAAGTACCCATTGCGGGTACAGAGGCTGGAGCCACATGCCGTCTCCTTCACCATCCCTTAGCGGCTCTGGGAGAAGTGGGATCCTAAGCGGTCATCCATTTACTGGGACCGTGCTCCCTCCGCAGCCCCTGTGGGAACCTGCCGGACCGGAGCCTCTTCAACCTCAGGGACCGGGCCTTGCAACTTAAAGGTACTCTGTGTCCCCATAGGGGACTGTGCAGGGAGCGCACCTTCTTCCCGGAAGCCGCGGCAGCTGCTGAATTGAGAAGGCCGGTGGACTTCCGCGCCGACCGTGCCTGCTTGTGCGGCCTGTACCTCTTGTGGGGCTATGTTACCTGCGGGTTCCACCTACCCTCACTGTGAGCAATGCTCGACCCCTGTTTCGCTTGCTCAGCCGGAGCCTCGGACACTAGTGGGCCCCTCGGCTCATGTAGACCCCCCTGCTCCCCCTGTCCAGGTGGCAGGGACAGAGTTCGCTTCTTTTGCTGAGAAACTCTGAGTCACTTTCACAATCCATGGCTCAGTCTATGGACAAATGGTCTTCCAAGCTGCTAGAAACTTTGCAGTCCAGACCGGTCCTTTCACAGGCCCCGGCCCCTGTTGGCTCGTTGCCGCCAGGCCCCTCTCGGTCCGCGCCGCAGCGCGCTCCCAGGTTGGCCCCTAGGTCTCAGGCGGAGGACTCCTGCCCGGACCACAGTCCTAGACCGGCTAAGCGGGCTCGCTGGGAATCTTCCCCGACTTCTTCACGCTGCTCGGGTTCCCAGCTTGAGGACTCTCTGGAGGACGAGGCGGACGTCGCAGCTCAGGGCTCTGACCCTGACGTCGCCCTTAACTTGATACACCTGAAGGGGACGCCTTAGTAAATGATCTTATCTCGTCCATCAACCAGGTGTTGGATCTCTCTCCCCCGCCTCCTCCTGTAGAGGAGTCGGCGTCTCAGCAGGAGAAACACCAAAACGTACACGCAATGCGTTTTTCGATCACTCTAACTTTAGAGACGCTGTCCAGAAGCCCAGAGCAGTCACGGACAAGCGCTTTACTAAGCGCCTCACTGACACGGGTTACCCCTTCCCATCTGAAGTCGTTAAGGGTTGGGCTCACTGTCCCAAGGTGGATCCTCCAGTCTCAAGATTGGCGGCTAGATCCGTGGTATTGGTTGCAGATGGCTCATCGCTAAAGGATGCCACTGACAGACAGAGCTCCTGGTGAAGTCCATATATGAGGCCACGGGCGCGTCTTTTGCCCCGGCCTTTGCAGCCGTGTGGGCACTCCAAGCTATCTCGGCTTGTCTGACCGAGATTAATGCTGTCACACGTAATTCTGCTCCGCAAGTTGCATCTTTGACCTCTCAGGCGTCAGCCTTTTCATCCTACGCCATGAACGCCGTCCTGGACTCTGCTAGCCGTACAGCTGTAGCATCCGCTAACTCTGTGGCAGTCCGCAGGGCCATGTGGCTGCGCGAATGGAAGGCAGACTCGGCCTCCAAGAGGTTCTTAACCGGTTTGCCGTTTTCTGGCGACCGTTTGTTTGGCGAACGATTGGATGAGATTATTAAGGAATCCAAAGGAAAGGATTCCTCCTTACCCCAGGCCAAACCTAAGAGACCTCAACAGAGGTTCAATCGAGATTTCGGTCCTTTCGTCCCTCCGCCAAGTCCCAATCCTCTTCGTCCAACAGGCCGTGGAAAGGCCAGAGGAACTCCTATGCGTGGCGATCCAAGTCTCGCCCACAAAAGGCCGCAGGAGGCACTGCCTCCAAGACGGCTTCCTCATGACTCTCGGCCTCCCCTGACCGCATCCTCAGTCGGTGGCAGGCTCTCCCGCTTTGGCGACGCCTGGTGGCCGCATGTTCAAGACCGATGGGTGAGAGACATTCTGTCTCATGGTTACAGGATAGAGTTCAGCTCTCGTCCTGCGGCTCGCTTCTTCAGAACCTCTCCGCCCCCCACTCAGGCCGACGCACTTTTTCAGGCAGTAGCCGCTCTAAAGATGGAAGGAGTTGTGATCCCCGTTCCCCTTCAGGAACGTGGTCGCGGATTTTACTCCAACTTGTTCGTGGTGCCAAAAAAGGACGGGTCATTCCGTCCCGTTCTGGACCTCAAGCTACTCAACAGACATGTGAGAACCAGACGGTTCCGGATGGAATCTCTCCACTCGGTCATCGCCTCAATGTCACAAGGAGACTTCCTGGCATCGATCGACATCAAGGATGCTTATCTCCATATACCGATCGCACCCGAGCATCAACGTTTCCTGCGTTTTGCCATCGGGGACGAACACCTCCAGTTCGTGGCATTGCCTTTCGGCTTGGCGACAGCACCACGGGTTTTCACCAAAGTCATGGCATCCGTTGTGGCGGTCCTGCATTCTCAGGGCCACTCGGTGATTCCCTACTTGGACGATCTCCTAGTCAGGGCCCCGTCTCGGGTGGCGTGTCAACAAAGTCTATCTGTCGCTCTGGCGACTCTCCAGCGGTTTGGGTGGATCATCAACTTCCCGAAATCCGAGTTGACACCGACCCAATCACTGACGTACCTTGGAATGGAGTTTCATACCCAGCAAGCGTTAGTCAAGCTTCCGAGCGACAAACAGCTTTCTCTGCAGGCAGGGGTGCAATCCCTTCTTCGGAGTCAGTCACACCCCTTAAGGCGCCTCATGCACTTCTTGGGGAAGATGGTGGCAGCTATAGAGGCAGTGCCGTTCGCGCAATTCCATCTACGGCCACTCCAATGGGACATTCTCCGCAAATGGGACAAGAGTGCGGCTTCCCTCGACAAGAACGTCTCTTTCCCTTGCAACCAAAACATCACTTCAGTGGTGGCTCCTACCCACATCTCTGTCGCGGGGAAAATCCTTCCTACCCCCAACCTGGGCTGTGGTCACCACGGACGCGAGCCTGTCAGGTTGGGGAGCGTTTTTTTCTCCACCACAGGGCTCAAGGAACCTGGACTCCGATAGAATCGTCCCTTCAGATCAATATACTGGAGATAAGGGCAGTATATCTAGCCCTATTGGCTTTCTATCGGTGGCTGGAGGACAGGCAGATCCGTATCCAGTCGGACAACGCCACTGCCGTCGCCTACATCAACCACCAAGGCGGCACTCGCAGTCGTCAAGCCTTCCAGGAAGTCCGACGGATTCTGCAGTGGGTGGAAGCAACAGGCTCCACCATCTCCGCAGTTCACATCCCGGGCATAGAAAACCGGGAAGCAGATTTTCTCAGTCGTCAGGGCATGGATGCGGGGGAATGGTCTCTGCACCCAGACGTGTTTCGAGAGATCTGTCGCCGCTGGGGAACGCCGGACGTCGATCTCATGGCGTCACGGCACAACAACAAGGTCCCGGCCTTCATGGCACGGTCTCAGGATCACAGAGCTCTGGCGGCGGATGCGTTAGTCCAGGATTGGTCGCAGTTTCGACTGCCTTATGTGTTTCCCCCTCTGGCGATGCTGCCCAGAGTACTACGCAAGATCAGGTCCGACTGCCGTCGCGCTATTCTCGTCGCTCCACACTGGCCGAGGCGTTCGTGGTATCCGGATCTGTGGCATCTCACGGTGGGTCAACCGTGGGCACTTCCAGACCGCCCAGACTTGCTGTCACAAGGCCCGTTTTTCCATCTGAATTCTGTGGCCCTCAACCTGACTGTGTAGCCATTGAGTTCTGGCTCCTAGCGTCTTCAGGGTTATCTCAGGATGTCATTGCCACCATGAGACAAGCCAGGAAGCCAACGTCCGCCAAGATCTATTACAGGTCTTGGCAAATCTTCCTATCATGGTGCGCTGTTAACGGTTTTCCTCCATGGCCGTTTGCCTTACCCACTTTTCTTTCATTCCTTCAATCTGGAATGGACAAGGGTTTGTCCCTCGGCTCTCTCAAGGGCCATGTATCGGCGCTCTCCGTGTTTTTTCAAAAACGTCTAGCCAGGCTTCCGCAGGTCCGCACGTTCCTGCAGGGGGTTTGCCACATGGTCCCACCTTACAAACGTCCGCTGGAACCCTGGGATCTTAACAGGGTTCTGTCGGCTCTTCAAAAACCACCTTTCGAGCCGCTGAGGGATGTCTCTCTCTCACGTCTTTCGCAGAAGGTGGCCTTCCTAGTGGCAGTCACATCACTTCGGAGAGTGTCTGAGCTCGCAGCGCTGTCATGCAAAGCCCCCTTCCTGGTTTTTCACCAGGATAAGGTGGTTCTGCGTCCTGTCCCGGAATTTCTCCCTAAGGTGGTATCCCCTTTTCATCTAAATCAGGATATCTCCTTCCCTTCCTTTTGCCCTAATCTAATTCACCAGTGTGAAAAGGATTTGCACTCTTTGGATCTAGTGAGAGCACTCCGGTTCTACGTGTCTCGCACGGCGCCCCTGCGCCGTTCAGATGCGCTCTTTGTCCTTGTCGCTGGCCAGCGTAAGGGCTCTCAGGCCTCCAAGTCAACCTTGGCTCGGTGGATCAAGGAACCGATTCTCGAGGCCTACCGTACTTCTGGGCTTCCGCTCCCTTCAGGGCTGAAAGCCCATTCTACCAGAGACGTAGGGGCGTCTTGGGCATTGAGGCACCGGGCTACGGCTCAGCAGGTGTGTCAGGCGGCTACCTGGTCTAGTCTGCACACTTTCACAAAACACTATCAAGTGCATACCTATGCTTCGGCAGACGCCAGTCTAGGTAGGCGAGTCCTTCAGGCGGCGGTTGCCCACCTGTAAGAGGGGGCCGTTTTCGGCTCTTTTTATCGAGGTATTCTTTCTTTGTCGCTCCATTGGGAGACCCAGACAATTGGGTGTATAGCTTCTGCCTCCGGAGGCCACACAAAGTATTACACTTTAAAAAGTGTAACCCCTCCCCTCTGCCTATACACCCTCCCGTGCATCACGGGCTCCTCAGTTTTTATGCTTTGTGCGAAGGAGGCTGACATCCACGCATAGCTCCACATCTTAGTCAGCAGCAGCTGCTATGTCGGATGGAAGAAAAGAGGGCCCATAACAGGGCCCCCAGCATGCTCCCTTCTCACCCCACTCTGGTCGGCGGTGTTTAAGGTTGAGGTACCCATTGCGGGTACATAGGCAGGAGCCACATGCTGTTTTCCTTCCCCATGCCTTAAGGGCTCTGGGTGAAGTGGGATCCTAATCGGTCTCCAGGCACTGGGACCGTGCTCCCTCCGCAGCCCCTGGGGAATCTGCTGGACAGGAGCCGGGTATCGTCAGGGACAAGGCCCTGCTACTGTGAGGTACTCTGTGTCCCCTTGGGGACCGCGCATGGAGCGCTTGTGCCATTACACACTGCAGCGCTGCTGGGTGTGTTAGTGCGCCGGGGACTACCGCGCCGACCGCGCTTATTTGCCGGCCGCGCTTATAACTTTAGTCCCCGGCTTTTGCGGCCTAGTATCGCATATTCCCGCCCCCAGGCCTGCCAGTCAGGGGAAGGGCGGGACGCTGCACAGGACGTCAGCGCTGAGGGCTGGAGCATACTTTGTATCCTCCTCCCCCCTCACTGAGCACCGTGGGGCACCAGATTACCGCACTTTCTAGGGCACGCCCACGGCCCCCTCCTCCCCACAGAACGCCGGCAGCCATTCCTGTCAGCACTTCTGACGCTGGAGAGGAGAGACAACACTGCTCTGGGAGGCCCAGGCAGGGAATCTGGTGATCACACAACCGCATTGAGCGGCTGGTAAGCAGCACCTGAGGTGCTGGCCCCACTGAGTGCCGAAGTGTACATATATATATATATATATATATATATATATATATATATATATATATATATAATATATATATATATATATATATATATATATATATATATATATATATATAATATATATGCTTATATGCTATACATTTACACTGGACGGTCGCACTGTTGATTTTTGACTATATACTTTCCTGGATTGTACTCAGGAGACAACAGCATGTCGTCCGCAAAAAGCAAGGGTGCCAAAGCACAGGCTTACTTTGCAACCTGTACCTCATGTGCGGCTATACTACCGGCAGGTTCCACCGACCCTCATTGTGTGCAATGCTCGGCCCCTGTGGCACTTACTCAGCCGGAGCCTCTGCTACAGGTGGCCCAGGTGGAACCACCTGCTCCCACTGTCCAGGTGACAGGGACGGAGTTTGCAGTATTTGCTGACAAACTTTCTGAGAGTATGGATAAATGGTCTGCTAAGATACTAGAAGCCTTGCAGTCCAGACCGGTGACTCAGGCCCCGGGCACTGTTGAATCATTGACCCCAGGCCCCCCTCATTTGGAGCAACAAAGTGCTCCTGGGGTGACTCATAGGTCCCAGGATGAGGTCTCTGACACGGACCGCAGTCCCAGGCCGCCTAAGCGGGCTCGCTGGGAAATGCCCTCGACTTCATCACACTGCTCAGGGTCTCAGCAGGAGGACTCTCTAGACGATGAAGCTGAGGTAGCAGATCAGGATTCTGATCCTGAGGCCGCTCTCAACCTAGATACACCTGATGGTGACGCCATAGTGAATGACCTTATAGCGACCATCAATCAAATGTTGGATATTTCTCCCCCAGCTCCTCCAATTGAGGAGTCAGCTTCTCAGCAGGAGAAATTCCGTTTCAGGTTTCCCAAGCGTACAATGAGTACGTTTCTGGATCACTCTGACTTCAGAGAGGCAGTCCAGAAACACCGAGCTTGTCCAGATAAGCGTTTTTCCAAGCGCCTTAAGGATACACGTTATCCCTTCCCCCCCTGACGTTGTCAAGGGCTGGGCTCAGTGTCCCAAGGTGGATCCTCCAGTCTCCAGACTGGCGGCTAGATCCATAGTTGCAGTGGAAGATGGGGCTTCACTCAAAGATGCCACTGACAGACAGATGGAGCTCTGGTTGAAATCCATCTATGAAGCTATCGGCGCGTCTTTTGCTCCAGCATTCGCAGCCGTATGGGCACTCCAAGCTATCTCAGCTTGTCATGCGCAGATTAATGCAGTCACACGTACGTCTGCTCCGCAAGTGGTGTCCTTAACCTCTCAGGCGTCGGCGTTTGCGTCCTACGCCATTAATGCTGTCCTGGACTCTGCGAGCCGTACGGCGGTAGCATCCGCCAATTCGGTGGCAGTACGCAGGGCCATGTGGCTACGTGAATGGAAGGCAGACTCTGCTTCCAAAAAGTTCTTAACCGGTTTGCCATTTTCTGGCGACCGCCTGTTTGGTGAGCGATTGGATGAAATCATTAAACAATCCAAGGGAAAGGACTCATCCTTACCCCAGTCCAAACCAAACAGACCTCAACAACGGAAGGTACAATCGAGGTTTCGGTCCTTTCTGTCCGCGGGCAGGTCCCAATTCTCCTCGTCCAAAAGGCCTCAGAAGGATCAGAGGAACTCCGATTCATGGCGGTCTAAGTCACGTCCTAAAAAGACCGCCGGAGGAACCGCTCCCAAAGCGGCCTCCTCATGACTTTCGGCCTCCTCACACCGCATCCTCGGTCGGTGGCAGGCTCTCCCGCTTTTGCGACGCCTGGCTGCCACAGGTAAAAGACCGTTGGGTGAGAGACATTCTGTCTCACGGTTACAGGATAGAGTTCAGCTCTCGTCCTCCGACTCGGTTCTTCAGAACATCTCCGCCCCCCGAGCGAGCCGATGCTCTTCTTCAGGCGGTGTGCACTCTGAAGGCAGAAGGCGTGGTGATCCCTGTTCCTTTTCAGCAACAGGGTCACGGTTTTTACTCCAACTTGTTCGTGGTGCCGAAAAAGGACGGATCCTTCCGTCCTGTTCTGGACCTAAAACTGCTCAACAAACACGTAAAAACCAGGCGGTTCCGGATGGAATCGCTCCGCTCCGTCATCGCCTTAATGT
The DNA here is from genome assembly GCF_048569485.1 of Anomaloglossus baeobatrachus. Taxonomy (NCBI): domain Eukaryota; kingdom Metazoa; phylum Chordata; class Amphibia; order Anura; family Aromobatidae; genus Anomaloglossus; species Anomaloglossus baeobatrachus. Next base: position 216,627,432 of record NC_134358.1, on the reverse strand, counting down.
CCCAAGGAGATTTCCTAGCATCAATCACATCAAAGATGCTTATCTCCACGTACCGATTGCACCAGAGCATCAGCGCTTCCTGCGTTTCGCCATAGGGGACGAACACCTTCAGTTCGTGGCACTGCCTTTCGGCCTGGCGACGGCCCCACGGGTCTTCACCAAGGTCATGGCAACAGTAGTAGCAGTTCTGCACTCTCAGGGACACTCGGTGATCCCTTACTTAGACGATCTGCTTGTCAAGGCACCCTCTCAAGTGGCATGCCAACACAGCCTGAACATTGCTCTGGAGACTCTCCAGAGTTTCGGGTGGATCATCAATTTTCCAAAGTCAAATCTGACACCGGCCCAATCACTGACATATATCTCGGCATGGAGTTTCATACTCTCTCAGCGATAGTGAAGCTTCCGCTGGACAAACAGCGTTCACTACAGACAGGGGTGCAATCTCTCCTTCAAGGTCAGTCACACCCCTTGAGGCGCCTCATGCACTTCCTAGGGAAGATGGTAGCAGCAATGGAGGCAGTTCCTTTTGCGCAGTTTCATCTGCGTCCACTTCAATGGGACATTCTCCGCAAATGGGACAGGAAGTCGACGTCCCTCGACAGGAACGTCTCCCTTTCTCAGGCAGCCAAAACTTCCCTTCGGTGGTGGCTTCTTCCCACTTCATTGTCGAAGGGGAAATCCTTCCTACCCCCATCCTGGGCGGTGGTCACGACGGACGCGAGTCTGTCAGGGTGGGGAGCGGTCTTTCTCCACCACAGGGCTCAGGGTACTTGGACTCAGCCAGAGTCCTCCCTTCAGATCAATGTTCTGGAGATAAGGGCAGTGTATCTTGCCCTAAAGGCGTTCCAGCCGTGGCTGGAAGGCAAGCAGATCCGAATTCAGTCGGACAACTCCACAGCGGTGGCATACATCAACCACCAAGGCGGAACACGCAGTCGGCAAGCCTTCCAGGAAGTCCGGCGGATTCTGCTATGGGTGGAAGCCACAGCCTCCACCATATCCGCAGTTCACATCCCGGGCGTAGAAAACTGGGAAGCAGACTTTCTCAGTCGCCAGGGCATGGACGCAGGGGAATGGTCCCTTCACCCGGACGTGTTTCAGGAGATCTGTTGCCGCTGGGGGATGCCGGACGTCGACCTAATGGCGTCCCGGCACAACAAGGTCCCGACATTCATGGCACGGTCTCAAGATCACAGAGCTCTGGCGGCAGACGCCTTAGTTCAGGATTGGTCGCAGTTTCAACTCCCTTATGTGTTTCCTCCTCTGGCACTGTTGCCCAGAGTGTTACGCAAGATCAGGTCCGACTGCCGCCGCGCCATCCTCGTCGCTCCAGACTGGCCGAGGAGGTCGTGGTACCCGGATCTGTGGCATCTCACGGTGGGCCAACCGTGGGCACTACCAGACCGACCAGACTTGCTGTCTCAAGGGCCGTTTTTCCATCTGAATTCTGCGGCCCTCAACCTGACTGTGTGGCCATTGAGTCCTGGATCCTAGCGTCTTCAGGGTTATCTCAAGAGGTCATTGCGACTATGAGACAGGCTAGGAAACCAACGTCCGCCAAGATCTACCACAGGACGTGGAGGATATTCTTATCTTGGTGCTCTGATCAGGGGTTTTCTCCCTGGCCATTTGCCTTGCCCACTTTTCTTTCCTTCCTTCAATCCGGATTGGAAAAAGGTTTGTCGCTCGGCTCCCTTAAGGGACAAGTCTCAGCGCTCTGTTTTTTCAGAAGCGCCTAGCCAGACTTCCACAGGTACGCACGTTCCTGCAGGGGGTTTGTCACATAGTCCCTCCTTACAAGCGGCCGTTAGAACCCTGGGATCTGAACAGGGTGCTGATGGCTCTTCAGAAACCACCTTTCGAGCCAATGAAGGATATTTCTCTCTCACGCCTTTCGCAGAAAGTGGTCTTCCTAGTAGCAGTCACATCACTTCGGAGAGTGTCTGAGCTAGCAGCGCTGTCATGCAAAGCCCCTTTCCTGGTGTTTCACCAGGACAAGGTGGTTCTGCGTCCGGTTCCGGAATTTCTCCCTAAGGTGGTATCCCCCTTTCATCTCAATCAGGATATCTCCTTACCCTCTTTTTGTCCTCATCCAGTTCACCAATGTGAAAGGGATTTGCACTTGTTAGATCTGGTGAGAGCACTCAGACTCTACATTTCTCGTACGGCGCCCCTGCGCCGCTCGGATGCACTCTTTGTCCTTGTCGCTGGCCAGCGTAAAGGGTCACAGGCTTCTAAATCAACCCTGGCTCGGTGGATCAAGGAACCAATTCTCGAAGCTTACCGATCTTCTGGGCTTCCGGTTCCCTCAGGGCTGAAGGCCCATTCTACCAGAGCCGTGGGTGCGTCCTGGGCTTTGCGGCACCAGGCTACGGCTCAGCAGGTGTGTCGGGCAGCTACCTGGTCGAGCCTGCACACTTTCACGAAACACTATCAGGTGCATACCTATGCTTCGGTAGATGCCAGCCTAGGTAGGCGAGTCCTTCAGGCGGCGGTTGCCCACCTGTAGGAAGGGGCCGTTTTACGGCTCTATTACGAGGTTTTATTTTACCCACCCAGGGACTGCTTTTGGACGTCCCAATTGTCTGGGTCTCCCAATGGAGCGACAAAGAAGGGAATTTTGTTTACTTACCGTAAATTCCTTTTCTTCTAGCTCCAATTGGGAGACCCAGCACCCGCCCCTGTTCCCTTCGGGCTGTTGTTCTTTGTGTACACATGTTGTTCATGTTGAATGGTTTCAGTTCTCCGAAATTTCTTCGGATTGAATTTATTTTAAACCAATTTATAAGTTTTCCTCCTTCTTGCTTTTGCACCAAAACTGAGGAGCCCGTGATGCACGGGGGGTGTATAGGCAGAAGGGGAGGGGCTTTACACTTTTAAGTGTAATACTTTGTGTGGCCTCCGGAGGCAGAAGCTATACACCCAATTGTCTGGGTCTCCCAATTGGAGCTAGAAGAAAAGGAATTTACGGTAAGTAAACAAAATTCCCTTCTTTACCCACCCAGGGACTGCTTTTGGACGTCCCAATTGTCTGGGTCTCCCAATGGAGTGACAAAGAAGGGAATTTTGTTTACTTACCGTAAATTCCTTTTCTTCTAGCTCCTATTGGGAGACCCAGCACCCGCCCCTGTGCCCTTCGGGCTAGTTGTTCTTGTGTACACATGTTGTTCATGTTGAATTGTTCTTTTGGTTCATGGTCTTCAGTTCTCCGAACATCCTTCGGATTGAATTTACCCTAGACCAATTTTATAAGTTTTCTCCTTCCTGCTTTTGCACCAAAACTGAGGAGCCCGTGGTCCACGGGAGGGTGTATAGGCAGAGGGGAGGGGTTACACTTTTTAAAGTGTAATACTTTGTGTGGCCTCCGGAGGCAGAAGCTATACACCCAATTGTCTGGGTCTCCCAATAGGAGCTAGAAGAAAAGGAATTTACGGTAAGTAAACAAAATTCCCTTTTTTGTCTAGGTAGGTGATAACTGTAATAGAGTAAAATGGCTCACTTCTTGTCACTCTAGACAGAAACCTCTCCTAGGATGGTAATATGTCAGGTATCTATAGTAGGAAGCTCCGTGCTGTGAATTGGAAATAAAGTATAGCACGTACTATTCAGCATATCTTCAGATTGCAGCAGCCACTCAGCATTTAGCAAGACTGGGTGGCCAGCAATGTGAGCAAACTTTTCTTACCTCAGCACCCTGGTACATCCTTTATTATATCAGAATAACATTGTGAGCAGCATCTTTTTACCACAGCACTCCTGGTATATCCAGTATTGGATCAGAAAAAAACAGGGTGAGCAGCATCCTCTTAGCTCAATACTACTGGTATACCCAGTATTAGATGAGTATAGGTGGACAGCGGTATAAGCAGTCTATTCTTGCCTCAGTTCCCCTGGTATATTCAGTGTTAGATCAGAAAGGGGGAGCAGATGTAAGCAGCCTATTGCCTCAGAACGTCTGGTTTCTGCAGTATTACATCTGAATGTCTACAGTGAGTTCATCTTTCTTACTGCACGTGCTCATGGCACCTGTCCTACTGCCATTCTATGATCGGTATTTGTGTTACAAGTACAACCACGTTTTATGTACCATAATAATTGCCTCACTAAACAATAGTGTAATTTTACTAATTGAACTAATTTTTTTTTATTATTAGTTCCCCCCCCCCCCCCCTATGATTGGTTGAGCTCATGCAGGGAGAAAAGTAAGCACCCCCAGAGAAATGTATTTGGTGATGTGTTGGGCTCATTATATGTGAAGTCTAGGTTAGAATTTTAATGTGTGCAGCCCTTATTTCTGCACCCAGTGGAGTTGAAGTCTCACAGAAGTCAGTGTGGTGTGTGAGGTGGTAGAGCGGACTGCGTTTACAAATGCCTCCCAGCGGTCAGTGTGGGGTGAGGGGCATAGATGCCAGAGGTATTTGTAATGACACTTTGTTCAGTTCTATTCTTTCTCCCCTGAAACTGACTGCTGTGAGATGAAAGCTGCAAGAGGTGCACGGTTTGCAGAACAATTGTGACTTTTCTAGGTGCCCGAGTCTGAAGTTAGCACCCTGATTGTTCAAGCCTTTTGACTTTAGAGTTGCAGATATTGTAAGGGCCTTGTATATCGAATACTCGAATATTGCAAATATATAATACAGCGTGTCTAGATATTTAAACCCTTGCTGTCCGGACCTGGAGAGGGCATGGAAAAGTCTGAGAAATCACTCTAAACTTTGTGGCGTAACTTTCTGGTGAATGCGTATGCCTGATGCTCCTAATCCAGTCATTAAGATGTGTGCACAGCTTAATAAATCAGGTGCTGCTCACTCCAGGTCCTCCGTCATTTAGACTGCCATGCACAACTGCTGTCTTAATAATTTGTGCCCTAAATGCTTATTTATTAATTATTATTATTATTATTATTATTATTATTATTATTAATTTTTTTTTTTTTTTTTTTTTTTTATAGGACTAAACTTAGCACTATGATAGAAGCAATTCCAAAAAGCAAGAAAAATAAAAGATGTCAACTTCATTCTCTGGACACACACAAACCAAAACCTTTGGGGTAAGTTTTTGACTCACCATTGTATTGAATAGCTGTTTTCAAGCCTAGAGCCGTATTAAGATATATGTTGCATTTACCCTACATGGACAAGAGTTGGGCACATCGCTCCCTCATTAAATTCAGTTTCTTTATTTGCTCAGCCGTGCAGTCTTACAGGTGAAAGTTTTCTTTCAAAATTAAGTGTTTGTGCAGTGGAGCAGTGAAAAGATCACAGCGGCACAAGGCTATTGTGTGTTGAGGTAGCCACATACCTTTTTGTAAGAATGGCTCTTTCTAAGCAGCTGAAATAATTCATGCATGATACTGTAATGGATTGCAACAAAGTGTCAGGCCAGAGTGTGGCCTCTAAATGCCAAAATGCTTAGTGCAAACATTTGCTGACTATAACTGCACAGTTCCTACCCTTCTTTGACATTGTCAGTAACTTCTTTGACGATGACCTTTGCCAAGACATATAGAGGATTGAATTATAGATCTATTACATCAACAACATTGCAGTGATCTGGAGGGGTCAGCCATACAATTCTCCTAAGTTCTTGGACAACCACAGCATTTCAGAGAAAAAAAAAAAACCCATACGTGACTGCAGTTGCACAGCCAGGCTCTCATTCACGCTGCTTGTGATTTCACAGGTTCTCTTTTAAAGGGGCTGTTTGAGATTTTTGTTCAAGTCTGCTCTCTGTGACTGTAGACGTTTTAATCCTTACTGCGCGCATAGTGCACTCAGTCAGGATTCTCCAATGCCCGGAACTGGGGCACATGACCGCAAGTGTGCGACTTGCATGCTTCTAACTACATTCCAACTAGACTTCAAATTACTTGCGGTCACACACCTGTGTGTTCATAACACCGTAGCATGCCGACTGTGTCCACTCTGTGAGAATTCCCTTTAGGCTATGTGCGCACTTACCGGATTTTTCGCGGATTTTGCCGCGGATTTGCTGCATGTTTCGCTGCAGAAAATGTTCATAACATCTCTGCAGTGAATCACCAGCAAATCCTATGGAGAAAAAAAATCCTGTGCGCACTGGGCGGAATTTGACAGCTGCATGTTTTGCTGCGGGAATCCCGCAGCAAAAACAAGTGCATGTCACTTCTTTTCCGCACATCGCTGCGGGATTTCACTCCATTGACTCAATGTTAATCAAGAAATCCCGCAGGGAATAACGCAGGCAGCAAATTCTGTGCGGTTCACTGCGTTTTCCTGCATTATTCCCTGCGGTATTTTGCGGTTTACCTCCGGTAATGTGCATCACTTGCTTGCGGTTTTGCAGGGAAGTGATGTCATTACAGGAAGAGGAAGCCGTGCAGAGTAAACACACACACATCACAGACACAGACATCACAGACACATAGATCACATAGACACAGACACATAGAACACACATAGAAAGAAAACGGAAATATAGAAAAAAAAGAACGTGGGCTCCGCTGCATATTTACCTTCCAGCCGAGGTAAGCACACAGCGGCGGCCCGGTATTCTCAGGCTGGGGAGGGAGAGGGGCAGGGTTAATGTCCCCCGCCTCACTCCCCCTCCCGCGGCCGAGAATATCAGCCGCAGCTGCCCCGGCACTGTCGCATGCAATATGCGATAATACCGGCGTGTCCTCGGCTCTTCTTGCCACCGTGTAGCAGTGGTGGCAAGGTAATACAAGGGGTTAATGGTGATGGGGGACCACCGCCATTAACCCCAGGCTTGATCATGGCAGCATCTATGTGACAGCTGACATGATCAACCCGTAAGTAAAGTGAAAAAAAACACAGACACCGAAAAATCCTTTATTTTAAATAAAACAAACAAGCCTCGTTCACCATTTTATTAACCCCCCCCCAAACAAAGCTCCGGCGTAATCCAGGTCCGACGTCCAGCGCTGCTTCCATCCAGCCGCGACTGTCACAGACACAGGCTGAATGAAAGCAGCAGAGGTAATTACCGGTCATTTCCCACGGCCGGTAATGTGAACTCACTGCCGACCGTGGGAAATGCAGCGATCTGTCATCTATCTCTCTATCTATCGATCCCTCTATCTATTCTTCTGTCTATCTATCTATCCCTCTATCTATTCTTCTGTCTATCTACTCTCAGAATTAAATTACTTTTTTTTTTTTTTTTTTTTTTTTCTTCAATGTGCTTTATTGCATTGAATGCAATAAAGCACATCCCAACCCGCACGCGGCAAAACCGCGGCAATACCGCGAATAATACCGCGGGCAAACCGCGGCAAACCGCATGCGGTTTTCGGGTGCGGTTTCCCGCGGTTTTTTACCGCGGGTGCGGTAATCTTTGAGGGCATGCGGAATTTTCTCAAGAAAATTCCACTTCCCAGTGCGCACAGAGCCTTAATATTTATGCATAGAACAGCACCAATCTTTTAGCCTTCGGCAATAGAGAATTTCTTTGTCGCTCCATTGGGAGACCCAGACAATTGGGTTGTATAGCTATGCCTCCGGAGGCCACACAAAGCATTACACTAAAAGTGTAAAGCCCCTCCCCTTCTGCCTATACACCCCCCCCCGTGCTCACGGGCTCCTCAGTTTTTTTGCTTTGTGCGAAGGAGGCAGACATCCACGCATAGCTCCACTGCTTGGTCAGCAGCAGCTGCTGACTATGTCGGATGGAAGAAAAGAGGGCCCATAACAGGGCCCCCAGCATGCTCCCTTCTCACCCCACTCTTGTCGGCGGTGTTGTTAAGGTTGAGGTGCCCATTGCGGGTACACAGGCAGGAGCCACATGCTGTTTTCCTTCCCTATCCCTTAATGGGCTCTGGGTGAAGTGGGGTCCGGATCGGTCTCCAGGCACTGGGACCGTGCTCCCTCCGCAGCCCCTGGGAATCTGCAGGATAGGAGCTGGATATCGTCAGGGACAAAGCCCTGCTACTATGAGGTACTCTGTGTCTCCGTGGGGACCGCGCATGGAGCGCTGGTCCCATACACATTACAGCACTGCTGGGTGTGTTAGTGTGCCGGGCATGGAGCGCTTGTGCCAGACACTTTCCATCTCTGCTGGGTGTGTTAGTGCGCCGGACATGGAGCGTTTGGGCCAGACACTTTCCAGCTCTGCTGGGTGTGTTAGTGCGCCGGACATGGAGTGCTTGTGCCAGACACTTTCCAGCTCTGCTGGGTGTGTTAGTGCGCCGGACATGAAGCGTTAGTGCCATACACTTTCCAGCACTGCTGGAGGTGTTAGTGCGCCGGGGGACTACGCGCGGCCGCGCTTATTGCCGGCCGCGCTTATAACTTTAGTCCCCGGCTTCTGCGGCCTAGTGTCGTTCTTTCCCGCCCACAGGCCTGCCAGTCAGGGGAGGGGCGGGACGCTGCACGGATCGTCAGCAGAGGGCTGGAGCATACATTAGTATCCTCCTCCCTCCTCACTCAGTACAGTGGGGCGCTGGATTCCCGCACTTTTCTTGGGCACGCCCACGGTCTCCTCCTCCTCACAGAACGCCGGCAGCCATTCCTGTCAGCGATTCAGACGCTGAGGAGGAGAGGCAACACAGGGAGACCCAGGCAGGGAATCTGGCGACCACACAACCGCTCTGAGCGGTCGGTAAGCAGCACCTGTGGTGCTGGCCCCACTGAGTACCGAAGTGTAATATATATATATATACTTTTAGGCTATACATTGCACTGTACGGTCGCTCTGTGGATTTTTGGCTATATACCCTCCTGGTTGTTCTCAGAGGGGACAACATGTCATCTGCAAAAAGCAAGGGTGCCACAGCACAGACGTATTTTGCAACCTGTACCTCATGTACAGCTGTACTACCGGCAGGGTCCACTGACCCTCATTGTGTGCAATGCTCGGCCCCGGTGGCGCTTACTCAGCCGGAGCCTCTGCTACAAGTGGCCCAGGTGGATCCACCTGCTACCACTGTCCAGGTGACAGGGACGGAGTTTGCAGCCTTTGCTGACAAGCTGTCTGACACTATGGATAAATGGTCTGCTAAAATACTGGAAGCTTTGCAGTCCAGACCGGTGATTCAGGCCCCGGGCTCTATCCAATCCTTGACCCCTGGTCCCCCTCAATTGGAACAGCAATGTGCCCCGGGGGTAACCCACAGGTCCCAGGGTGAGGTCTCTGACACGGACCGCAGTCCCAGGCCGCCCAAGCGGGGTCGCTGGGAAATTCCCTCCACTTCATCACACTGTTCAGGGTCCCAGCAGGGGGACTCTCTGGAGGATGAAGCGGAGGTCTCAGATCAGGATTCTGATACTGAAGCCGCTCTCAACCTAGATACACCTGAAGGTGACGCAGTAGTGAATGACCTTATAGCGACCATCAATCAGGTGTTGGATATTTCTCCCCCAGCTCCTCCAATTGAGGAGTCTGCTTCTCAGGAGAAATTCCGTTTCAGGTTTCCAAAGCGTACATTAAATATGTTTCTGGATCACTCTGACTTCAGAGAGGCAATCCAGAAAAACCGGGACTGTCCAGACAAGCGTTTTTCCAAGCGCCTTAAGGACACACGTTATCCCTTCCCCCCCCAAGGTTGTCAGGGGCTGGACTCAGTGTCCTAAGGTGGATCCTCCAATCTCCAGACTGGCGGCTAGATCCATAGTTGCAGTGGAAGACGGGGCTTCACTCAAAGATGCCACTGACAGACAGATGGAGCTATGGTTGAAATCCATCTATGAAGCTATCGGCGCGTCTTTTGCTCCAGCATTCGCAGCCGTCTGGGCACTCCAAGCTATCTCAGCTTGTCAGGCGCAGATTCATGCAGTAACACGTACATCTGCCCCACAAGTGGTGTCCTTAACCAATCAGGCGTCGGCGTTTGCGTCCTACGCCATTAATGCTATCCTCGACTCTGCGAGCCGTACGGCGGTGGCATCCGCCAACTCGGTGGTACTCCGCAGGGCCATGTGGCTACGTGAATGGAAGGCAGACTCTGCTTCCAAAAAGTTCTTAACCGGTTTGCCATTGGCTGGCGACCGCTTGTTTGGTGAGCGATTGGATGAAATCATTAAACAATCCAAGGGAAAGGATTCATCCTTACCCCAGTCCAAACCAAACAGACCTCAACCACGGAAGGTACAATCGAGGTTTCGGTCCTTTCGGACCGCGGGCAGATCTCAATTTTCCTCGTCCAAAAGGCCTCAGAAAGATCAGAGGAACTCAGATGCATGGCGGTCTAAGTCACGTCCTAAAAAGACCGCCGGAGGCACCGCTCCCAAAGCGGCCTCCTCATAACTTTCGGCCTCTTCAAACCGATCCTTCCTGCCCCCATCCTGGGCTGTGGTCACGACGGACGCGAGCCTGTCAGGGTGGGGAGCGGTCTTTCTCCACCACAGGGCTCAGGGGACTTGGACTCAGACAGAGTCCTCCCTTCAGATCAATGTTCTGGAGATAAGGGCAGTGTATCTTGCCCTAAAAGCATTCCAGCCGTGGCTGGAAGGCAAACAGATCCGAATTCAGTCGGACAACTCCACAGCGGTGGCATACATCAACCACCAAGGCGGGACACGCAGTCGGCAAGCCTTCCAGGAGGTCCGGCGGATTCTGCTATGGGTGGAAGCCACAGCCTCCACCATATCCGCAGTTCACATCCCGGGCGTAGAAAACTGGGAAGCAGATTTTCTCAGTCGCCAGGGCATGGACGCAGGGGAATGGTCCCTTCACCCGGACGTGTTTCAGGAGATCTGTTGCCGCTGGGGCATGCCGGACGTCGACCTAATGGCGTCCCGGCACAACAACAAGGTCCAGACGTTCATGGCACGGTCTCAAGATCACAGAGCTCTGGCGGCAGACGCCTTAGTTCAGGATTGGTCGCAGTTTCAACTCCCTTATGTGTTTCCTCCTCTGGCACTGTTGCCCAGAGTGTTACGCAAGATCAGGGCCGACTGCCGTCGCGCCATCCTCGTCGCTCCAGACTGGCCGAGGAGGTCGTGGTACCCGGATCTGTGGCATCTCACGGTCGGCCAACCGTGGGCACTCCCAGACCGACCAGACTTGCTGTCTCAAGGGCCGTTTTTCCATCTGAATTCTGCGGCCCTGAACCTGACTGTGTGGCCATTGAGTCCTGGATCCTAGCGTCTTCAGGTTTATCTCAAGAGGTCATTGCCACCATGAGACAGGCTAGGAAACCAACGTCCGCCAAGATCTACCACAGGACTTGAAAAATTTTCCTGTCGTGGTGCTCTGCTCAGGGCGTTTCTCCCTGGCCGTTTACCTTGCCCACTTTTCTGTCCTTTCTTCAATCCGGATTAGAAAAGGGTTTTTCTTTGTCGCTCCATTGGGAGACCCAGACAATTGGGTGTATAGCTACTGCCTCCGGAGGCCACACAAAGCATTACACTTAAAAGTGTAAACCCCTCCCCTCTGCTATACACCCTCCCGTGCATCACGGGCTCCTCAGTTTTTAAGCTTTGTGCGAAGGAGGCACACATGCACGCATAGCTCCACAGATTAGTCAGCAGCAGCTGCTGACTTTGTCGGATGGAAGAAAAGAGGGCCCATAACAGGGCCCCCAGCATGCTCCCTTCTCACCCCACTCTTGTCGGCGGTGTTGTTAAGGTTGAGGTATCCATTGCGGGTACGGAGGCTGGAGCCCACATGCTGTTTTCCTTCCCCATCCCCTTTAGGGCTCTGGGTGAAGTGGGATCCTAATCGGTCTCCAGGCACTGAGACCGTGCTCCATCCACAGCCCCTGGGGACTCTGCTGGATAAGGAGCCGAGTATCGTCAGGGACAAGGCCCTGCTACTTTAAGGTACTCTGTGTCCCCGTGGGGACCGCGCACAGAAACACTCCAGCATTGCTGGGTGTGTTAGTGCGCCGGGGACCGCAGCGCTGACCGCGCTTGTGCCATCACACACTGCAGCGTGGCTGGGTGTGTTAGTTTATGGGGACTACCACGCTGACCGCCGCTGCCATTTTTACACTGCAGCGCGGCTGGGGCTGTTAGTGCGCCGGGGACTACCGCGCCGACCGGGCTTATACGCCGGCCGCGCTTATAACTTTAGTCCCCGGCTTTTGCGGCCTAGTCTCACTCTTTTCCCGCCCCCAGACCTGTCAGTCAGGAGAAGGGCGGGACGCTGTACGTGAAGTCAGCACTGAGGTCGGCCTAGTATGGGAGTCTCCCGCCCCCAGACCTGCCAGTCAGGGAAAAGGGCGGGACGGTCGGTATGACGCCGACAGTGAGGGCTGTAGTACATTGAGCTGTCCTCCGCCCCCCTCACTACCCACGCTGAGGCTCCAGATTCCCGCACTTTTTTGTGACTACGCCCACGCCTCCCTCCTCCTCAGAGAACGCCGTCAGCCATGTTTTTCAGCAACTTCTGGCTGCAGCTGAGGGAGACCCGGGGCAGAGAATCTGATGACTACAAGTCACATCCGCAGCCCCTGCCGGGCAGGAGACTGAGTATCGTCAGGGACACCCTGCAGCTACAGGTACTCTGTGTCCCCGTTGGCACGGTGCATGAAGCACCTTGGCCTCAGACGCAGCTGCGACTGCGGTGTGCATTTTTTATCCGGGACTACCGCGCCGACCGTGCCTGTTTGCCGGCCGCGGTTTGTACTTTAGTCCCCGGTTTTTGCGGCCTAGTGTGTTAAACTCCCGCCCCTGAGCCTGCCAGTCAGGGAGAAGGGCGGGATGGTCGGTATGTTGCCGTCAGTGAGGGCTGGAGCACACCTCGCTGTCCTCCGCCCCCCCTCACTGATCACTATAGACCACCGGATTCCCGCAGACAGAGCCCTGCATCATAACGTGGGGAGGGCTGGAGCATACGTTGCTATCCTCCTTCCCCCTCACTGAGCACTGGGGGGCACCAGTTTTTTCAAAGGTGGTCTTCCTAGGGTGTTGTCCCCCCCTTGGTGCCGCTGTATGTATGTATGTATGTATGTATGTATGTATGTATATGTGTATATATGTATATGTGTATATATGTATATGTGTATATATGTATATATGTGTATGTATGTATGTATGTATGTATGTGTTTATTTATATGGTATATGATTTCACTGTTCGGCAGCATTATTTGTTTTTGGCTGTATACCCTCACTGATTACTCTGCGGAAGACAGGCTGTTGTCTGCTCTTAAAGAGTATGGGTGCCATGACACTGGCTTATTTTAACCTCTTGTGCGCCTATATTATGGGCACTGCACAGATGACAGCGACAGAGTTTGCATGATGAAAACTTCGCCGGCGTTCCCTGTCCAGGCGGCAGGGACAGAGTTACAGCTTTGCTGAGAAACTCTCTGGGTCATTTTCACTATCCATGTCTCAGGCTATGGACAAATGGTCGGCTAAGAGACTAGGAGTTTGCAGTCCAGACCGGCCCCTTACACAGGCCCGGGCACTGCGGGATCCCCCCAGGCCTCTATCGGTCTGCGACGAAGCGTGTTCCAGGGGTGGCCTCTAGTTATTACGTGGTAAACTCCAGCACGAACCTCAGTCCCAGTCCAGCTAATGCACAGATACTGTCCAGAAGCACGCCTTCCCGGACAAGCGTTTTACTGAACGCCTTATAACACACGTTGCCCCTTCCTCTCTGACGTTGTTAACGTTTCGGCTCAGTGTCATAAGGTGCCCTCCAGTCTCTGGACTGGCGGTTAGATCAGTAGTAGCAGTGGCTGGCGGGTCCACGCTCAAAAATGCCACGGACAGACAGATAGCACTCCTAATGGGATCCATCTATGAAGCCATAGGCGCGTCCGTTGCCCCGGCCTTTGCAGGGGTGGGCACTCCAGGCTATCTCAGCTGCTCTGTCTCAGATCAATGCGGTCATCCTGGGCTCCGCAATTAGCGTCTTTGACGTCTCAGGCGAGGGTATTTCCATCCTCCGCCGGGCACAGAGAACCTTTTCTGCATGGCGGTCCAGGTCAGGGGAGTGGTCCCCACATGTCTAAGACCGATGTAGGAGACATTCTGTCTTACGGTCACAGGATAGAGCTCAGTTCTCGTCCTCCGACTCGTTGCTTCACAGCATCTCCGTCCCCCGAGCGAGCCGATGCACGTTTCCAGGCGGTGAACACTCCGAAGGCAGGAGGAGTTGCGATCCTCGTTCCCCTTCAAGAACGTAGTCGCGGCTTTTTACTCCAGCTTGTTCGTGGTACCAGATAGGACGGATCACCCCGCCCCGTTCTGGACTTCACAATGCTCAACGGACAGAGAACCTGACTGTTCCGGATGGAATCTCTCCGCTTGCCATCGCCTTTGATAGCCCAAGGAGGCTTCCTAGCATCAATCGACATCAGGGATGCTTATCTCCACGTGCCGATTGTATCAGGATATCAGCACTTCCTGCGCTTCGACATAGGGAACGAACACCTTCAGTTCGTGGCACTAACTTTCGGCCTGGTGACAGCCCTACGGGCCTTCACCAAGGTCATGACAACTGTGGTAGCGGTCCTACTCTCTCAGGCAATCTGCTGGTCAAGGCCCCCTCTCGGGTGGCATGCCAGCACAGCCTGAACATGGCTCTAGAGACTCTCCAGAGATTCGGGTGGTTCATCAATTTTTCCTAAAGTCAAAATTGACACCGGCCCAATCACTGACATACCTCGGCATGGAGTTCCATACTCTCTCAGCGATAGTGAAGCTTCCGCTGGACAAACAGCGTTCACTACAGACAGGGGTGCAATCGTTCCTTCGAGCCCAGTCACACCCTTGGAGGCGCCTCATGCACTTCCTAGAGAAGTTGGTGGCAGCAATAGAGGCAGCTCCGTTTGCGCTGATTCATCTGCGCCCACTTTAATGGGACTTTCTTCGCAAATGGGACAGCAAATCGACGTCCCTCGACAAGGACGTTGCTCCTTCTCGGGCAGCCATGGCCTCCCTTCAGTGGTGGCTTCTTCCCACTCTTGTCAAAGGAAAAAGTCCTTCTTGCCCACATCCTGGCCTGTGGTCACGGCGGACGCGAGTCTGTCAGGGAGTCTTCCTCCGCCACAGGGCTCAGGGTACATGGACTCAGCAGAGTCTTCCCCCCAGATCAATGTTCTGGAGATAAGGGCAGTGTTCTAGCCCTAAAGGCGTTCCAGCCATGGCTGGAAGGCAGGCATATCCGAATTCAGTCGGACAACGCCAAGGCGGTGGCATACATCAACCACCAAGGCGGCACAAGCAGGCGGCAAGCCTTCCAGCAGGTCCGGCGGATTCTGCTGTGGGTGGAATCCACAGCCTCCACCATCTCCGCAGTTCACATCCCGAGCGTAGAAAACTGGGAAACAGAATTTCTCAGTCGCCAGGGCATGGACGCAGGGGAATGGTCTCTTCGACCGGACGTGTTTCAAGACATTTGTTGCCGCCGGGGGAAGCCGGACGTCGACATATTGGCGTCCCGGCACAACAACAAAGTCACGGCATTCATGGCACGTTCTCAAGATCACAGAGCTCTGGCGGCAGACGCATTAGTGCAGGATTGGTCGCAGTTTCCCTGACTCGCGTATTCCTCCTCTGGCACCGCTGCCCAGAGAGTTACGCAGGATCAGATCCGACAGCCACCGCGCCATCCTCGTCGCTCCAGACTGGCCGAGGAGGTCGTGGTACCCGGATCTGTGGCATCTCACGGTAGGCCAACCGTGGACACTACTAGACCGGCCAGACTTGCTGTCTCAAGGGCCGTTTTTTCCATCTGATTTCGGCGGCCCTCAACCTGACTGCGTGGCCATTGTGTCCCGGATCCTAGCGTCTTCAGGGTTATCTCAAGAGGTCATTGCCACTATGAGACAGGCCAGGAAACCAACGTCCGCCAAGATCTACCACAGGACGTGGAAGATCTTCTTATCCTGGTGCTCTGATCAGAGTTTTAATCTCTGGCCATTCGCCTTGCCCACTTTCTGTCCTTCCTTCAATCCGGAATGGAAAAGGGGGTTGTCTCTCGGTTCCCTTATGGGACAAGTTTCGGCGCTTTCTGTGTTTTTTTTCAAAAGCGTCCAGCCAAACTCCCTCAGGTACGCACGTTCCTGCAGGGGGTTTGCCACATAGTCCCTCCTTACAAGCGTCGGCTGGTACCCTGGGATCAGAAACCACCCTTCGAGCCAATGAGGGATATTCTCTTTCACGCCTTTCGCAGAAGGTGGTCTTCCTAGTGCAGTCACGTCACTCCGCAGAGTGTCTGACATAGCAGCGCTGTCATGCAAGTCCCCCTTCCTGGTGTTTCACCAGGACAAGCTGGTTCTGCGCTCGGTTCTGGAATCTCTCCCGAAGGTGGTATCCTCTGTTCATCTCAATCAGGATACCTTCTTACCTTTTTGTTCTCATCCGGTTCACCAAGGTGAAAAGGATTTGCACTTGTTAGGTCTGGTGAGAGCACTCAGACTCTACATTTCTCGTACGGCGCTCCTGCGCCGCTCGGATGCGCTCTTGTCCTTGTCGCTGGCCAGAGTAAAGGGTCGCAAGCTCCCAAGTCAACTTGGCTCGGTGGATCAAGGAACCAATTCTTGAAGCCTACCGTTCTGCTGGGCTTCTGGTTCCTTCAAGGCTGAAGGCCCATTCTCCCAGAGCCGTGGGTGCGTCCTGGGAGTTGCTGCACCAGGCTACGGCTCAGCAGGTGTGTCAGGCGACTACCTGGTTGAGTCTGCACGCTTCACGGAGCACTTTCTAGTGCATACCTACGCTCGGCAGATGCCAGCTTAGGTAGGCGAGTCCTTCAGGCGGCGGTTGCCCACCTGTAGGAAGGAGCCGTTTTACGGCTCTTTTACCGAGGTATTCTTTTACCCACCCAGGGACTGCTTTTGGACGTCCCAATTGTCTGGGTCTCCCAATGGAGCGACAAAGAAGGGAATTTTGTTTACTTACCGTAAATTCCTTTTCTTCTAGCTCCAATTGGGAGACCCAGCACCCGCCCCTGTTCCCTTCGGGCTGTTTGTTCTTTTGGGTACACATGTTGTTCAGATTGAACTGTTCTTGGTCATGGTTTCAGTTCTCCGAACATCCTTCGGATTGAATTTACCTTAGACCAATTTATAAGTTTCCTCCTTCCTGCTTTTGCACCAAAACTGAGGAGCCCGTGATGCACGGGAGGGTGTATAGCAGAGGGGAGGGGTTTACACTTTTGAGTGTAATGCTTTGTGTGGCCTCCGGAGGCAGTAGCTATACACCCAATTGTCTGGGTCTCCCAATTGGAGCTAGAAGAAAAGGAATTTACGGTAAGTAAACAAAATTCCCTTCGTCACTAGGCTCCCTTAAGGGACAAGTCTCTGCGCTCTCTGTCTTTTTTCAGAAGCGCCTAGCCAGACTTCCACAGGTACGCACGTTCCTGCAGGGGGTTTGTCACATCGTACCTCCTTACAGGCGTCCGTTAGAACCCTGGGATCTGAACAGGGTGCTGATGGTTCTTCAGAAACCACCGTTCGATCCAATGAGGGATATCTCTCTCTCGCGCCTTTCACAGAAGGTGGTCTTCCTAGTGGCAGTCACATCACTTCGGAGAGTGTCTGAGCTAGCAGCGCTGTCATGCAAAGCCCCCTTCCTGGTGTTTCACCAGGACAAGGTGGTTCTGTGTCCGGTTCCGGAATTTCTCCCTAAGGTGGTATCCCCCTTTCATCTCAATCAGGATATCTCCTTACCCTCTTTTTGTCCTCATCCAGTTCACCAATGTGAAAAGGATTTGCACTTGTTAGATCTGGTGAGAGCACTCAGATTCTACATTTCTCGTACGGCGCCCCTGCGCCGCTCGGATGCACTCTTTGTCCTTGTCGCTGACCAGCGTAAAGGGACACAAGCTTCCAAATCAACCCTGGCTCGGTGGATCAAGGAACCAATTCTCGAGGCTTATCGTTCCTCCGGGCTTCCGGTTCCCTCAGGGCTGAAGGCCCATTCTACCAGGGCTGTGGGAGCGTCCTGGGCTTTGCGGCACCAGGCTACGGCTCAGCAGGTGTGTCAGGCGGCAACCTGGTCGAGCCTGCACACTTTCACGAAACACTATCAGGTGCATACCTATGCTTCGGCAGATGCCAGCCTAGGTAGGCGAGTTCTTCAGGCGGCGGTTGCCCACCTGTAGGACGGAGCCGGTTACGGCTCTATTATGAGGTATTATTTACCCACCCAGGGACTGCTTTTGGACGTCCCAATTGTCTGGGTCTCCCAATGGAGCGACAAAGAAGAAGGGAATTTTGTTTACTTACCGTAAATTCCTTTTCTTCTAGCTCCAATTGGGAGACCCAGCACCCGCCCCTGTTTTTTGTGTACACATGTTGTTCATGTTGAATGGTTTCAGTTCTCCGATATTCCTCCGGATTGAATTTACTTTAAACCAATTATAATTTTTTCCTCCTTCTTGCTTTTGCACCAAAACTGAGGAGCCCGTGAGCACGGGGGGTGTATAGGCAGAAGGGGAGGGGCTTTACACTTTTAGTGTAATGCTTTGTGTGGCCTCCGGAGGCATAGCTATACAACCCAATTGTCTGGGTCTCCCAATTGGAGCTAGAAGAAAAGGAATTTACGGTAAGTAAACAAAATTCCCTTCGTTGAATTGTTTTTAGAGATTTTGAATATGATAAAGAATATTTTGATTGCTTAGTTACTATATTAAAGATTTATGTAAATTTTAGTTTATTAACTTTGAGACTCCTTTTTCAAGCAAATTTTATATTTTTGTTTTTTACAGGGGAAACTGGATGGATATCTGGGAAATAATGTCCCAGGAATGCCGTGATGAAGTTGTTTTAATTGATTCCAGTTGTCTCTTGGAAACTTTGGAAAACTACCTTCGTAAGCACAGGTATGTAATTGTGCATTCAGCACTTCTAACAGAAAAATGAAACTTTGGGGATAAGTTTTCTAAATTGGCTCTGGTGTCTTGTAGATGGGGGTTAACCTGTAGACTCACACACAACCTATTGAAGTTGTGGACACACAGTACACCTATAACCTAAATATATGACCATCTTTTATTGCAGGTCCAGCTGTATTGCTCTGCCATTAGATAGATGTTGTTCTAGAGGCTTTATTGCATGGATCGGAGTAAGGCCCTGTGCGCATTTGCCAGTTTTTGCTGCGGACTTCCTGCGGTTTTGCTGCATGTTTCACTGCATGTTATGTTCATAACATCTCTGCAGTGAATCACCAGCAAAACCTATGGGGAAAAAAATGCTGTGCGCACTATGCGGAATTTGACAGCTGCATGTTTTGCTGTGGGATTCCCGCAGCAAAAACAATTGCATGTCACTTCTTTTCCGCACGTCGCTGCAGCATTGCACTCCATTGACTGCCATGTAATCGTGAAATCCCGCAGGGAATAACGCAGGTAGCAAATTCTGTGCGGTTCATTGTGTTTTCCTGCGTTATTCCCTCCGGTATTTCGCGTTCTCGGGACATAATGTTCATCGCTGCCTGCGGTTTGCAGGGAAGTGATGTCATTATGACAGGAAGAGGAAGCGGAGCAGAGAGTAAACACACACCACAGACATCACACAGACATCACAGACATATAGAATACACACACATCACACTCCCACACAGACACATACAATACACATGCAAATCAAATGGACATATAGAAAAAAAACACGTGTGCTCCGCCGTATTTTTACCTTCCAGCTGAGGTAAACACACGACGGCGGCCCGGTATTCTCAGGCTGGGGAGGGTGAGGGGCAGGGTTAATGCCCCACCCCTCCCGCAGCCGAGAATATCAGCCTGCAGCTGCCCCGGGACTGTCGCATCAATTATGCGGCAGAACTGGAGTGTCCCTCAGCTCTTCCAGATGCCGTGATGCGGTGGCTATCCAGGTAATAAGGAGTTAAATGACAGCGCATCGCTGCCATTTAAGTCCAGGCTTGACCATGGCAGCATCTCTGTGACAGCTGACATGATCAACCCGTAAGTAAAGTGAATAAACACACACACCGAAAAATCCTTTATTTTAAATAAAACACAAAAAAGCCCCTGGTTCACCCCTTTATTAACCCCCTCGAAATACACAGCTCCGGCGTAATCCACGTCCTGCGATGCTTGCATCCAGCCGTGACTGACACACTCAATGCAGCCTCGCAACGAGACAGCAGAGGTAACCACAGGTCATTTCCCACGGCCGGTAATGTGAATAACACATTACCGCTCGGGAGAAATACAGTGATCTATATATCCTATCTATAGCTATCCCTCTATCTCTCTACTATCTACCTCAGAAGGAACTTTTTTTATTTTTTTTTTCTCAATATCCTTTATTGCAATGAATACATTAAAACACATGTACCAACCCGTACGCGGAAAAACCGCGACAAACCGCATGCGGTTTTCAGGTGCCGTTTGCCGCTTTTTTACCGCGGGTGCGGTAATCTTTCAGACCCTGCGGAATTTCTTAAGAAAATTCCGTTTTCCAGTGCACACAGGGCTTTAGCTATTACTTACAACTGAATCCCACTAGTGAGATTTACGGGCACAGCTCCTGTGCCTGCACAGTCACCATTGACATAATATGACAGGTTGTGGGTATGACCCGCTTCCCTTGACCTACTCATAGGAATGGAAGGGGGTAATTCATATTGAACACTTTTTTTTTTTTTTTTTTTTTTTAAATCTAATGTACAGTATTTTCCTTATTGTCACAACTTTCTTTCCGTCAACAGGTTTTGTACAGACTGCAAGAATAAAGTACTTAGAGCATACAACATTTTGATTGGTGATCTGGACTGTAGTAAAGAGAAGGGTTACTGTGCAGCACTTTATGAAGGTCTTCGCTGCTGTCCGCACGAGGGCCATATTCATGTTTGTTGTGAGACAGACTTCATTGCTCATCTTCTGGGTAGAGCCGAGCCAGAATTCGCAGGAGGATATGAGTATGTACCTTGCTAGAGTTGGCATTCTAGCGTTTACTATTTTTACATTGATCTGTAAGTTTTATGACTTTTAATATATTGCTTTTATTGCCATGTGGAGCATTTTGTTGGTCCTTTTTGTATTATTACAGTTCTAGTGAATCCTGCAATACCTTCATCTTCAGCTACACTTATGGAGCTAATGGCTTGAAATGTGTTCTCTGCTTCTCACTATGCCCTTTTACTAGTAGAGTCCGATTAGGCTGAGCTGGCAAGAGATTGCCCCCTTGGAGTAGGCCATGATCTGCTCAAAACGTGGCATCTCCTCGTTCCCTGTATTGACAAATAGAGAGTGTGCCTATAGAAATCAATCTTTAGTACATGTAAAGCATCGTATTGGCAGATGCCATTGTAGCCACTCTGGCTTATAAATCCGGGTCACAAATGTCACCCTCTTCTATGAATTGTTTTAATGACATTTGAAGAAAACGTTTTCTAAAAATGCCCGGTAAAGGGTATGTTTTTTTAGGCATGCAAAACTGGATCTGAGCCAACGCTTTTTGTGAGGTATATAGAGGTCAAAGTAATTCCTCGATTATTTATTTTTAAATGTCCTTTGACACATGTGAAGCTTCTAATTGACCTTTCACATAAGTGATTGACTTAAAGGGGTTACCACTTCTAGGTAACGCCAACTTACTTTTGATTTGGGTCCTGAAATCATTATGTACTCCTCTCCTGCAGCTGTGCTGTTCCAGTGATGTCTGCACTGCTGGTCCTTGCAGTGACGTGACAATGGCTTTGGATGGCACCTGACACAACAATGAGCCGCCGCTCATCAGCTGCAGCCTTTCATCAGATCAGACGCCTGCTCTGATGGCATATTTAATGAGTCGCATCTGATGTGCATCACAGATTGCTAACAGAGGGGACAATAAAAAATCGCCATAGTGCTCCTTTAAACGATGTCATTTTCTGACTCCACATTCCCTTTAAATTTCTGTACCCATTAGGGCTCATTCACATGACCATGCAGTTTTTGCGGTACTCAAAATAATGGTCTTGTTTTTTCACAGATGCATCCGTGTGTCAACTGCATCCGTCCAGTTCCATTACTTATACGGTCCATGTGTTATCCATGTGACTTCAGATTTTTTTTTTTTTTTACTTTCGTTTTTTTGCTGTACATAAAAAAAAAAAAAAGTTACATGCAGTCCACGGTATCTGGCTAGATACTGGTCCCCATATAATGTCTATGCGGAACAGAATCTGGGGCAAAGTGTTAGAAGCAAGCACTGCATAATCGCTGTCACACTGCTCCCGCGGCAGCTCTTTGATCTTCCCGAGCCGGCCGCTCATTAGGCTCATACATATTCACCCCTCCCACAGTCTCTGGTTACAGTCAGACGCTCCCCCATGCTCAGTGACAGCTGTCTGACTGCAACCAATCACAGCCGCCGTTGGGCGGGTATATATTGTACAGTACAATTGTCACGAACCACCGGGGGGGTCACTCAGAAATCCCCCGCGCTGGCTACCAGTACGTCACAATCGGGGGGTAACAAGTGGGGGTCACCCCTCCTTTATACCTCCCGACCGACAGACAGAGCACGTGACGCGCTCTCTAGCGCCCCTCTTATAGTCAGGCCAATTATGGAATTGCCCGACAATAAGCAAGGAGGCCGCTATACTACTTATGCCGATTATTGAAGGGTCCCCGGTGAGAGTAGGGTATATATTCCCCCGACCTCCGCGGGCGGAATATATAAAACCTCCCCGAATCTCACTGGCCTCCCCACAATAATCCTTGGCACAACTCGCTGCCACCAACCGCTTCACGGTAACTATTAGCCGAACACACAGACGTGGGATTCAAGATCGAGATAACAGAACAGCCCAAGATTAATTATATAATTTAATCAGCCTAAAGCACACTAGAAACTACAATATATACAATAGGGAATCTACAGAATATACATATGTCAGAGTACAGTTACAAGCAAAGCATGGGTTACAAACAGGCATACACAGTTCCAGCAGTTACCTTGTGCGTCTGGCCACAGGGGGGCGCTGTAGGCCAGGTTTCTAGGATCCTTCCCACAGATGTTTCCTACACGTGACCCCCAGCGAAAGAACACTGGAAAATGGCCGAAGTAGGGTTATCAACCTGGGCAAATCCAGGTCCCCTCCTACCTTAGTGACCTCAGAGGGAGCACTGCTCCACCCCTGGCTTGAGTTATGGACAATATCCAAACATGGAATATGGGCCATAACTTTGCCTGGGAGCGTCGTAGGCGGACGCCAACGCTCTCATTGTGACAGCTATGAATTTAGCTACAGAACGAGAGGACTCATGACTTGCCTACTAGTTCCCCATTGGCTGATATCACGCCTGGGGTATTTCCCCAGGTCCTGCTCCCATAAAAAGGGTGTGCCAGCATCGTCCGCATGCGGAGACACCATTTTTATGGTTGCCATATTTATCGGAAATATGGCTTGCGAGATATGAACCATTTTTTACTGGAGTCGTTCTGTCTGGATACTTCCATAGCCTTGCTAATTAGATAGCAGCCCCTACTACAGGGTCACGGCAGGGAGTCATCCTGTGTCCATTGTTCCCACATCACCTAATCTCCATATCACAGGAGATGGCCATGGGATGTGACACCTTCACAGATGCTGGACATCTGAGAACAAGAAGGGAGGGGGCACTGCCATGGAGTGATGAGAGCGATTATGACTGGAAGTCATAATTCATCTTCATATCCCAGGGTTTGCCTCACACCTCCCCCCTTTTGAGGGCGCTAGGGGGCAGCACACTCCGGTGTTCCCCCGTGCGCCCGTCCGCGACCTCTCCTTGTCGGGACAGCCCGTCTGCGTTACCGTGGTCCCGGCCCCTTTTGTGGCGAATGGTGAAGTTGTATTGCTGGAGCGCAAGGCTCCATCGCAACAATCGCCCATTCGTCCCAGAGACGGTGTGCAACCAGCTGAGGGGATTGTGGTCCGTCTCCACGATGAAGTGGCGCCCGTATAGATAGGGTTGCAGACGCTGCAGGGCCCACACTATGGCCAGGCACTCCTTTTCCATCGTGGAATAGGCCACTTCCCGTGGTAACAGCTTCCTGCTCAGGTACAAGACTGGGTGCTCTTGGCTCGCAGAGTCCACCTGGCTGAGCACCGCACCGAGGCCGAAGTCACTGGCGTCGGTCTGTACTACAAACGGCCGCGTGAAGTCGGCTGCCTGTAGCACGGGCGGGCTGGACAGGGCGTCCTTTAGGGCCCGGAAGGCTGTCTCGCAGTCCATTGTCCAATCGACTGCAGAGGGCAGCTTCTTCTTGGTGAGGTCCGTCAAGGGCTTTGCCAGGCTACTATAGCATGGAACAAACCTCCTATAGTACCCAGCGGTCCCCAAGAAGGACATCACCTGCTTCTTGGTCCTGGGGGTGGGCCAGGATGCGATGGCTTCCACTTTCTCAGGCTCGGGCTTCAGTGTTCTCCCGCCTACCCGGTGACCGAGGTACTGGACCTCGCTCATGGCCAGCTGACACTTTCCCGGCTTGATGGTCAAACCTGCCTGGTGGATCCGCCTGAGCACCTGTGCTAGATGCTCTAGGTGGTCCTCCCAGGTGGGACTGAAGACGGCAATGTCATCCAGGTACGCGGCCGCGTACCCTTCAAGTCCCTTGAGCAGGGTGTTGACCATCCGCTGGAAAGTGGCAGGGGCATTCCTCCTCCCGAATGGCATCACCGTGGACTCGTACAGTCCAAATGGGGTAATAAAGGCAGAGCGTTCCCTGGCCTTGCGAGTCAGGGGGATCTGCCAATATCCCCGGCTCAGATCCATGATGGTCAGGTACTGAGCCCCGGCCAACTGATCGAGCAGGTCATCGATGCGTGGCATTGGGTACGCATCGGCGACCGTGACAGCATTGAGCCCCCTGTAGTCCACGCAGAACCGAGTGGTTCGGTCCTTCTTAGGGACGAGGACTACAGGCGAGGCCCAAGCGCTGTTGGATGCCTGGATCACCCCCAGCTTCAGCATCTCGTCAATCTCCTGGCGCATGTGTTGCTGCACCTCCAGGGAGACCCGATATGCTGAACGCCGGATCGGGGGATGATCCCCAGTGTCCACGTGATGGACAGCCAAGTTAGTCCTTCCGGGCTGGTTGGTAAACAACCCCCGGAAGGGGTGTAGGGTGGCCCACAGCTGGGACCGTTGGTCCTCCAAGAGCTGGTGGCCAACCTCCACATCCTCAATGGATCCGCCTGCCCTAACCTGGGCTAGCATATCCAAGAGGGTTTCCGCTTCTCCCTCCTCGGGCAGGTTGCACACGGGGAGCGCACATGCCTCCCGCTCATGATGTGCCTTCATCATGTTCACATGGAAGGGCTTCCGCCTTCCACGGGCAGGGTCCAGGGTGACCAGGTACGTCACAGGGTTGAGCTGCTGGTACACGAGGTATGGGCCTTCCCAGGCTGCCTGAAGCTTGTCCTGTGGTACGGGGACCAGTACCCACACCTTTTGACCCACTTGGTAGGTCCTCTCACAAGCGTTCTGGTCGTACCAACGCTTCTGATCGGCCTGGGCTTGAGCCATATTGTCGTGTACCAGTTGCGTCAAGGCCTGCATTTTGTCCCGGAAGCGCATGACATACTCGATAACCGACACTCCAGGGGTGGCCAAATCCCCTTCCCAAGCCTCTTTCACCAGAGCCAGGGGGCCCCGCACACGTCGCCCGTACAGGAGCTCAAACGGTGAGAATCCTGTTGAGGCCTGTGGAACCTCCCGGTAAGCAAATAACAGGTGTGGGAGATACCGCTCCCAGTCACGCCCGTGGGAGTCGACCAACATCTTAAGCATCTGCTTTAAGGTGCCATTGAACCGCTCGCACAGGCCATTAGTCTGTGGATGGTACGGGCTGGCTACCAGATGTCGCACCTGGACCTGCTTACAGAGGGCCTCCATCAGCTGGGACATGAATTGGGTCCCCCGGTCAGTGAGCATTTCCTGGGGAAAACCCACTCGGGAGAAAATCTCCAGCAATGCGGTGGCCACCTTGTCAGCCCGAATGGACGACAAGGCCACTGCTTCTGGGTACCGGGTGGCATAGTCCACTACCGTCAGTATGAAGCGTTTCCCGGAGCTGCTGGGGATGGCCAGCGGGCCGACCAGATCCACAGCCACCCTCCTGAAAGGCTCATCGATGATGGGCAGAGATACCAGTGGGGCTTTGGGGTGTGGCCCCGCCTTCCCCACTCTCTGACAGGTTTCACACGAACGGCAGTAGGCAGCCACATCGGCCCCCATTTTTGGCCAGTAGAAATGCTGGTTTAACCTGGCCTTGGTCTTAGCGATCCCTAGGTGTCCGGCCATCGGAATCTCATGTGCGATCCGCAACAACTCCGTCCGGAACGGATAGGGTACCACCAACTGTCGGTCCCTGGGCCACGCCTCCGGTGAACCCTGCTGGACCGTGGCCCGGTACAGCCGTCCTTGGTCCCAGACCACTCGCTCCGGGTCCGAGTCCGAGGGAGGCTGTGCCGCCTGCTCCTTTAGAGCTTTCAGGCTGTCGTCAGCTTCTAACGCTGCCTGAAACCCCTGACTAGATGTGGCCAGAATCGACGAGACTGTCACATCTTCAGTCAGTACCCCGGGACCTGTGTCCTGGCCTCCACCTGACTCGGCTGCCACTTGGTCAGAAGGGGAAGAGCTATCGGACCTCCGGGAGGCCCCTTGGCTTCCAGCACTCCCACTGCGGGTGACAGCGGCCACAGCCGCTGCGACCGTGGGTCGTGCCTGCTCCTCCTCCGTTCCTGACCAAGTCGCCGGTTCAGGCAGACCTACCTGGCTTCCTGACACCCCGGTTGTGGGGGAACCATGCACCGAGATCTTACCTGGGAGCACTTCCGCTCCTGGACCGGCCCCAATCTCACCTGCCTGTTCCCCTCCTGCAGCAACAGAACCCCGCTGTGAAATCTCTGGGGACCCCACATTTGCTGTGGTAGCCCCCACCCCACACACTGGTCCTCCCCCTGCAGCACCCTGCTCTCTGCTTATCCCTGCAGAGGGCAACAGATCCCAGCTCACTGGCTGGTTACTTGTAGAGGCATTGTCACACCTTTCTCTGACCCCCTCCCCTGTCACAGCTGCAGCTGAGTGTGTGTCTATGGTGTCTATGCAAGCAGAAATATCAGAGTTCACTCCCTCCTCCCTTACATCATTCATAGATAACACATTAACATTGTTAGGAGTCATGTCAGTACGGGCTGAAGGTTCAGCCCTTGGGGGGGGCCCAAACTGGGAGGTTATCTGCCCCAAATCTGTCCCAAGTAGCACGTTTGCAGGGATCCGATCAGTTACCCCCACCTCCCTCACCCCTCGCCCTGCGCCCCAGTCCACATAAATGTCAGCAACAGGCAGCGCCGGGTCAATGCCTCCAATCCCGGAGACAGCGAGGGTTTTTCCCGGGATCAAGTCTTGGGGGGACACCATGTCAGGCCGCACCAGAGTCACCTCCGAGGCGCTGTCTCGCAGTCCTATGGTCACAGACCGGCCGACGGTGACAGGTTGGAAGCTGTCCAGGGACCTACCACCACCCCCACCCACACAATACACCTTGGGCGGCCCTTGGGACGGAGCCGGGGCCTTGGGACGCTGAGGGCACATGGCCTTGAAGTGTCCAGGTAGGTTGCACTGGTGGCACCGTCTTGGTTCTGCCACGGGCCTGGAGAGGGGAGTTGAGGGGGACACCCCCTGCAGTCTAGGGGCAGGTGGGGCAGTCGTAGAATTCATCTTACCCCCTCTCCAGGTGCTGCTGGTGGCTGCTCTCCTGGCCTCAGGAGCCCGATTGTTGGTGTAGTCATCGGCCAGGGCAGCTGTAGCCGTGGACCCCTTTGGCTTCTGGTCTCGGATGAACTGGCGGAGATCCTCAGGGCAGTTCCACAAGAGTTGCTCCGTGATGAACAAGTCCAGGATCTCCGGTCCGGTGGAAAGCTGCAGGCCTTGGGTCCAATGGTCGGCAGCTCGGGCAAGTGCCCGCCGGTGGTCAGCCCAGGAGTCCTTTGGTCCCTTCTGCAGGGTCCGGAACTTCTTGCGGTAGGACTCCGGAGTGAGGTTGTACTGTTGGATCAGGGCCCGCTTGATGGTGTCGTAGCCCTGATCTGCCTCAGTAGGCAAGTCCCCAAGGATTTCCAGGGCCTTACCCCTTAAACGGGGGGTCAGGTATTTGGCCCACTGGTCCTTGTCCAGATGGTGCTGCAAGCAAGTCCGTTCAAAAGCAGTCAGGAAAGAGTCCAAGTCTCCATCCTTCTCCAGCACGGGAAAGTCCTCAACACGGACCTTTGGAAGTTTGGTGTCTTGAAGGTCACGTGTGGCTGATGAGGGCCGGAGCTGAGCTAGCTGCAGCTGGTAGTCACGCTCGGCCTGTTGCTGTCGCTCTTCACGTGCTGCCTGCCGCTCCGCAGCCTCACGCGCTGCTTGCCGCTCCGCAGCCTCAGCGTCACGCGCCGCCTGCCGCTCTGCCCTGCGCTCTGCCAGGAGTTCCTTGTAGCCCTCCTGGTCTCCAGCCTGGAGAAGGGCCATAGCCATTTGAAGAAGGCTATCCGAGCCTCCCAGGCTCGGTGGAATGGCACGTGGTGATCTGCGGCCCGCTGCGGAGCCTGGTGATTCACTGTCCATTGCAGAGCAGAGGGCTGGCATCTGGCTCGTTGAGGACCCTTGGGCGAGCTCCTCCTCATTTTGTCCAGCAGTGCCAGGTTGTGCGATGTCCTCTGCAGAGCTGTTCTCTGGCGTCGGGCTCTTGGAGGGCTCGTGGACAACCTCCTCATCGTCTCTGGCCTGAGCATCGGCCATTCCTTTGGCTTTGCTCCTGGTGCTCTCAGCCATTCTTGCAGACTTTGGTCACTGACACAGAACTGACACCTGATGCCTCCACACACCTTACAGTATCTGCACTCTGACACTCTAGTGTTGAGCTAGTCTGAAGACCCCAGCAGCCACAGCTGCTGCAGGCAGTCTTTAGTGTCTGGGAGTATGGGTCTCACACTCACACACACTATTATCTCGATCCCACCGCTATGCCACCAATATGTCACGAACCACCGGGGGGGTCACTCAGAAATCCCCCGCGCTGGCTACCAGTACGTCACAATCGGGGGGGTAACAAGTGGGGGTCACCCCTCCTTTATACCTCCCGACCGACAGACAGAGCACGTGACGCGCTCTCTAGCGCCCCTCTTATAGTCAGGCCAATTATGGAATTGCCCGACAATAAGCAAGGAGGCCGCTATACTACTTATGCCGATTATTGAAGGGTCCCCGGTGAGAGTAGGGTATATATTCCCCCGACCTCCGCGGGCGGAATATATAATATCTTCCCGAATCTCACTGGCCTCCCCACAATAATCCTTGGCACAACTCGCTGCCACCAACCGCTTCACGGTAACTATTAGCCGAACACACAGACGTGGGATTCAAGATCGAGATAACAGAACAGCCCAAGATTAATTATATAATTTAATCAGCCTAAAGCACACTAGAAACTACAATATATACAATAGGGAATCTACAGAATATACATATGTCAGAGTACAGTTACAAGCAAAGCATGGGTTACAAACAGGCATACACAGTTCCAGCAGTTACCTTGTGCGTCTGGCCACAGGGGGGCGCTGTAGGCCAGGTTTCTAGGATCCTTCCCACAGATGTTTCCTACACGTGACCCCCAGCGAAAGAACACTGGAAAATGGCCGAAGTAGGGTTATCAACCTGGGCAAATCCAGGTCCCCTCCTACCTTAGTGACCTCAGAGGGAGCACTGCTCCACCCCTGGCTTGAGTTATGGACAATATCCAAACATGGAATATGGGCCATAACTTTGCCTGGGAGCGTCGTAGGCGGACGCCAACGCTCTCATTGTGACAGCTATGAATTTAGCTACAGAACGAGAGGACTCATGACTTGCCTACTAGTTCCCCATTGGCTGATATCACGCCTGGGGTATTTCCCCAGGTCCTGCTCCCATAAAAAGGGTGTGCCAGCATCGTCCGCATGCGGAGACACCATTTTTATGGTTGCCATATTTATCGGAAATATGGCTTGCGAGATATGAACCATTTTTTACTGGAGTCGTTCTGTCTGGATACTTCCATAGCCTTGCTAATTAGATAGCAGCCCCTACTACAGGGTCACGGCAGGGAGTCATCCTGTGTCCATTGTTCCCACATCACCTAATCTCCATATCACAGGAGATGGCCATGGGATGTGACACCTTCACAGATGCTGGACATCTGAGAACAAGAAGGGAGGGGGCACTGCCATGGAGTGATGAGAGCGATTATGACTGGAAGTCATAATTCATCTTCATATCCCAGGGTTTGCCTCACCACAATAAATTAAATTTAAAAAAAAAAAAGCATGCAATTTTGATACCAGCCAAGATCAAGCCTCACAGCTGCTGGCTGGTATTCTCAGGGTGGGGAGACCCATGTCATTGGGAGCTCCCCCAGCCAAAAAATATTAGCCAGCAGTTGGCCAGAATTGCCGCATCCATGCGGCGGCAAACTGGGTAATATATGGGGTTGATACCAGCTGTGTAATGTCACCTGGCAGCAAGCCCAGAGGTTTGTGATATCACGGCGTCTATCAGATACCAGGCATCACTAACCCAGTCAGTAATAAAAAAAAAAAAAAAAGACAAGTTTATATTTGAAAAAACACTCCCCAACACATTCCCTCTTTCACCAATTTATTGGAAAGAAAAAACAAATCCGGGTCCAGCGTAATCCAATAAGGGGGTCCCACAATGATCCATACGCACTGTTTCGGTCAATGAAGAACTGAATGTTCCCCATTGACTGGGAGAGCAGTGCAGTGACCTGAGCTAACATCATGAGGTCAGCTCAGGTCACTGCAGGGTCAGCACTGACTTCAAGAGGTTAGCTAGGTACATTACCTGCGGGGATGTACGCCACTGCACTCCTGACGTCAGCGTTAGTCACTGACTTCTATGTCTGCTGCGTTCTCAGATCACCTCTGAATTCACCGCTAGTCAGGTCTCAGGTGATCGGAGAACACGGCGGGCATAGAAGTCAGTGACTAGCGCTGACTTCAGGAGTGCAGGACTTAATCACCGCAGGTAATGAGCTTTAACCTCCTAACGGCAACGCTCATGCCCGTGGCAGCTGCTGGCACGTTACAGTGCGGGCGGGAGCGGGACAGGGACAGGGACACAGACTCCAGGGGCACCCGACGGAAGTCACGCGGAAGTGCTTCTGTGTCGCTTCTGGGGATTTTGTGGACCCATTGACTTGTTTTGAGTCACGGTCTGTTATTCCGGAACAGAATAGGGCATGTTCCATAATAACGGAATGGATGTACAGCATCCGATGAGGGCGTTTTTTTTTTTTTTTTTTTTTTTTGTAGGATCGGATGCACATGGAAGTGCTTCTATGTGCCATCCGACCCTACACAAGACATTGAAAAGATGGTCCTGTCAGTAGGTCTGCCAAAACAGGAACTGAACAGGGCAGACGGATCGGTTATCTGAATGAGCCCTTAATCTAACACTAGGTAGACTTTGTTTTCTAAATACTGTTATATCTTACTTTTATACATAAGCTAAGCAAAATTATCTTCTATTGGTATATGTGTTCTAACTGTGTGCCTTCACTTCATCTTGTCGTAGACGTAGAGAAAGACATGCGAAAACTATTGATATAGCACAGGAAGAAGTGTTAACATGTCTTGGAATCCACCTCTATGAGAGGCTCCACCGAATCTGGCAGAAACTACGAGCTGAAGAGCAAACGTGGCAGTTGCTTTTCTATCTTGGAGTTGATGCGCTACGCAAAAGCTTTGAGGTAACTATTAATGCAAAAACCAGTAGGGCCGAAACTGGGAATAGAGCCATAGGCACACTCACATTGGTTCTATATATTCTACACCAATACGTGTCCTTGAGACCACTGTTATGGAAGCCTTCACTCTTATGTCCAGTACAGACTGATGGGTAACCTCATATTTTAACACAGTACCAAAAAATATATTTCTGATCTGCAATACCATACACAGATCATGGACTGGTAAAGCTGTGTACAGGGGTAATTTTTCCTCCCTCTAGCTCGTATTTATTTGTGAAGTCTTAGTGTAGAGCCCTACCTTTTAGGGCTTTATAGTGCTCTGCCAAGCAATGCATTGCACTTCCTTGTGGTTTTGTTTTTTCGTGTGGTGATCCTTTTCATTTCTTTGCAGATGGCTGTTGAGAAGGTTCAGGGAATCAGCCGGCTAGAACAGTTGTGCGAGGAATTTTTGGAAGAGGAGAGAGTGCAGGAGCTCAAGCAGGAGAAGAAGCGTCAGAAGAAGAAAAATAGGAGAAAAAACAAATGTGTTTGTGCTATACCAGCCTCAACTGACATTAAGGAATCGACAGTTGAAAGTGAAAAAGATGTAAGTAATTTAGGAAAACATGTAAGGTCTAAAAGTTCTTTTCTTTTTCGCTCCTAATTGGGAGACCCAGACAGTGGGTGTATAGCTACTGCCTCTGGAGGCCGCACAAAGAACTACACTTAAAAGTGTAAGGCCCCTCCCCTTCTGGCTATACACCCTCCCGTAGGAGTACGGATTCCTCAGTTTTAGCTTTGTGCGCAGGAGGTCAGACACGCACGCATAGCTCCATTGTTTTTAGTCAGCAGCAGCTGCTGACTATGTCGGATGGAAGAAAAGAGGGCCCATACAGGGCTCCCAGCATGCTCCCTTCTCACCCCACTGTATGTCGGAGGTGTTTGTAAGGTTGAGGTACCCATTGCGGGTACGGCGGCTGGAGCCCACATGCTGATTCCTTCCCCATCCCTTTTTACAGGGCTCTGGGTGAAGTGGGATTTACTGGTCTCCAGGCACTGAGACCGTGCTCCATCTACAGCCCCTGGAGAAGATGCTGGATGGAGCGGAGTACATCAGGGACATGGCCCTGCTTCCTCAAGGTACTCTGTGTCCCCGTGCATTTGGCGCTCACACCGCAGCATGCTGGGTGTTGTAGTGCGCCGGGGACATTAGCGCTGCGGCGCTTGTGCCATAGCCTCATTCAGCTTCGCTGAAGCAGGCACACTTTTGGGAAAAGGTCGCGCCGGCCGCTGGGACTGCGGCGCGGCTGGCACTTGTGGTGCGCCGGGGACTTCAGCGCGGGCCGCGCTTTTACGGCGGCCGCGCTGATAACTCGAGTCCCCGGCTTTTTGCGGCCTATTTCCGTTCGTTCCCGCCCCCGGACCTGCCAGTCAGGAGAGGGGCGGGACGCTGGTCAGTGCATCAGCGCTGAGGGCTGGAGTCGTTTTTACATACTCCAGCCCTCACAATAGGCACAGAGGGGACACTGTTTCCCGCACTTTTGTTTGGGAACTCCCACGGACCGCCCCTCTCCACAGACGCCGGCAGCCATTCCTGCTGACACGCTGAGCTGCAGAGGGGAGCCGGGGAGACCCAGACAAGGAATTCTGCGCCTCTTACCCGCTATTCAGCGGGCGGTAAGCAGCCCTTTGGGCTCACCCCCTCTTGTGCCAGTAGTAATCTTAGTATTTTGTTCCTGCAAATACTTTGTACTGCATAGCGCTAGTCGCCCTTTGGCTATAGACTCTCTCACATTGCAGAGAGCCAACAGCATGTCGTCCGCAAAACGCAAGGGTGCCAAGGCACAGACGTTATATGCTTCCTGTACCGCATGTGGGACTTTTCTACCGGCAGGCTCCACTGACCCCCATTGTGTGCAGTGCTCGGCCCCTGCGGCGCTTGCACAGTCGGGACCTCTG
Source organism: Anomaloglossus baeobatrachus (assembly GCF_048569485.1). Classification (NCBI taxonomy): domain Eukaryota; kingdom Metazoa; phylum Chordata; class Amphibia; order Anura; family Aromobatidae; genus Anomaloglossus; species Anomaloglossus baeobatrachus. The sequence goes on along the minus strand of NC_134358.1, from coordinate 216,593,880 downwards.
CTGGACGTGACCCAGGGTGTACCACCTGTGAATGCTGTCCAGGTGACAGGAACTGAGTTTACAGCTTTTGCTGACAGAATGTCTCTCACTATGTCACAAATTCTTGACGCATTGCGAGCTAGGCCTGTACTTCAGGCCACGGACACTGTGCAATCATTGCCCCCTGGTCCCCCTCAGCTGAATTACCTCCAAGCTCCGGGACGGGCACATACACCTCAGGGTGAAGACTCTGACTCGGACGATGGCCCCAGGCAACCTAAGCGGGCTCGCTATGAGGGGCCTTCACATTCATCTCAATGGTCAGGATCCCAGCGAGATGAATCTATGGGTGATGAAGCGGACGTCACTGATCAGGATTCTGATCCTGGGACCGCTCTCAATCTAGATACACCAGATGGTGACGCCATAGTTAATGATCTTATAGCGTCCATCAATAAGATGTTAAATATTTCCCCACCAGCTCCTCCTGTAGAGGAGTCAGCTTCGCAGCACGAGAAAATCCATTTCAGATATCCTAAGCGTACATTAAGCACTTTTCTGGACCACGCTGACTTTAGAGACGCAATCCAGAAACCCCACGCTTATCCGGAAAGGCGTTTTTCTAAACGGCTTAAAGATGCACGCTATCCTTTTCCCCCTGAGGTGGTCAAGGGTTGGACCCAGTGTCCAAAAGTGGATCCTCCAATTTCCAGGCTTGCAGCTAGATCCTTGGTTGCAGTTGAAGATGGAGCGGCACTTAAAGATGCCACTGACAGGCAGATGGAGCTCTGGCTGAAATCCATCTATGAAGCGATTGGAGCGTCGTTAGCGCCATCTTTTGCTGCCGTATGGGCACTCCAAGCTATCTCAGCCGGGCTTGTGCAAGTCGACTCAGTCACACGTGCATTTGCCCCGCAGGTAGCACCATTGACCTCGCAAATGTCGGCATTCGCGTCGTACGCGATTAATGCTGTTCTTGACGCTACAAGCCGCACGGCAGTGGCGTCAGCCAACTCCGTTGTTTTGCGTAGGGCCCTGTGGTTGAGACATTGGAAGGCAGATTCTCATTCCAAGAAGTGCTTAACCAATTTGCCTTTTTCTCGTGACCGATTGTTTGGAGAGCGTTTGGATGAAATCATCAAATACTCCAAGGGTAAGGACTCATCCTTACCGCAACACAGACAAAACAAACCCCAACAGAGGAAGGGTCAGTCTGGTTATCGGTCCTTTCGAGGACCGGGCAGGTCCCAATTCGCCTCGTCAAAAAAGACTCAAAAAGACCAGAGACGCTCAGATTCTTGGAGGTCTCAGTCACGCCCAAAAAGGACAGCCGGAGGAACCGTTGCCAAGACGGCGTCCTCCTGACTTGCAGTCTCCGATTCCCACACCCTCGGTCGGTGGGAGGCTTTCCCACTTTGGCGACATTTGGCTGTCACGCGTCAAAGACCGTTGGGTGAGGGATATTCTGTCTCACGGGTACAGGATAGAGTTCAGTTCTCGTCCGCCAACTCGTTTCTTCACAACTTCTCCACCACCAGACCGAGCCGATGCTCTGTTGCAGGCGGTGGCCGCTCTAAAGGCGGAAGGAGTGGTGACCTCCGTCCCTCTTCAGGAACAAGGTCACGGTTTTTACTCCAATCTGTTTGTAGTCCCAAAAAAGGACGGATCGTATCGACCCGTCCTGGATCTAAAGTTGCTCAACAGACACGTAAAAGTCAGGAGGTTCCGGATGGAATCCCTACGCTCCGTCATAGCCTCAATGTCTCAAGGAGATTTTCTAGCATCAATAGATATCAAAGATGCGTATCTCCACGTGCCGATTGCGCCAGAGCATCAGCGTTTCCTACGCTTCGTCATACACGACGAACACCTGCAGTTCGTAGCGTTACCTTTCGGTCTGGCAACAGCCCCCCGGGTCTTCACCAAGGTCATGGCAGCAGTAGTAGCTGTTCTGCACTCGCAGGGTCACTCGGTCATCCCGTATCTAGACGACCTGCTTATAAAGGCACCCTCTCAAGAGGCATGCCAACACAGTCTGAAGGTGGCACTAGACACTCTCCAGAGTTTCGGGTGGATTATCAACTTTCCAAAGTCGCATCTCATCCCGACCCAATCTCTGACTTATCTTGGCATGGAGTTTCATACTCTCTCAGCGATAGTGAAGCTTCCACTGGACAAGCAGTGTTCGCTAAGGACAGGAGTGCAATCTCTCCTTCAGAGCCAGTCGCACTCACTGAGGCGCCTCATGCATTTCCTAGGAAAGATGGTAGCAGCAATGGAGGCGGTCCCGTTCGCGCAGTTTCATCTGCGCCCTCTACAATGGGACATTCTCCGCCAATGGGACGGGAAGTCGACGTCCCTCGACAGGACTGTCTCCCTCTCTCAGACTGCCAAGGACTCTCTGCGTTGGTGGCTTCTCCCCACCTCATTGTCACAGGGAAAGTCGTTCCTTCCTCCGTCCTGGGCAGTGGTCACGACGGATGCGAGCCTATCAGGGTGGGGAGCGGTGTTTCTCCACCACAGGGCTCAGGGGACGTGGACTCAGGAAGAGTCCACCCTGCAGATCAATGTTCTGGAAATCAGAGCAATCTACCTTGCTCTGCGAGCCTTCCAACAATGGCTGGAAGGCAAGCAGATTCGGATTCAGTCGGACAATTCCACGGCGGTGGCGTACATCAACCACCAAGGGGGAACACGCAGTCGCCAAGCCTTTCAGGAAGTCCGGCGGATTTTGACGTGGGTGGAAAGCAAAGCGTCCACCATATCCGCAGTTCACATCCCAGGCGTGGAAAACTGGGAAGCAGACTTTCTCAGTCGCCAGGGCATGGACGCAGGAGAATGGTCCCTTCACCCGGACGTGTTTCAGCAGATCTGTTGCCGCTGGGGGACGCCGGACGTCGATCTGATGGCGTCACGGCACAACAACAAGGTCCCAGTTTTCATGGCACGGTCTCACGATCACCGAGCGCTGGCGGCAGACGCCTTGGTTCAGGATTGGTCGCAATTCCGACTCCCCTATGTGTTCCCACCTCTAGCATTGTTACCCAGAGTTCTCCGGAAAATCAGGTCCGACTGCCATCGAGCCATTCTCGTCGCTCCAGACTGGCCAAGAAGGTCGTGGTACCCGGATCTGTGGCATCTCACGGTAGGCCAACCGTGGGCACTACCAGACCGTCCAGATTTGCTGTCTCAAGGGCCGTTTTTCCATCTGAATTCTGCGGCCCTGAACCTGACTGTGTGGCCATTGAGTCCTGGATCCTAGCGGCCTCCGGTTTATCTCATGAAGTTGTTGCCACAATGAGACAGGCTAGAAAACCATCCTCAGCTAAGATCTATCACAGGACGTGGAAGATATTCTTAGCTTGGTGCTTGGCTCAAGGGTTTTCTCCCTGGCCATTTGCATTGCCAATTTTTCTTTCCTTCCTGCAGTCTGGGTTGGAAAAAGGTTTGTCGCTTAGCTCTCTTAAGGGTCAAGTCTCCGCGCTATCCGTATTCTTTCAGAAGCGCTTGGCACGACTTTCTAAAGTACGCACGTTTCTCCAAGGAGTTTGTCATATCGTTCCTCCTTACAGACGGCCATTGGAACCCTGGGATCTGAACAAGGTTCTCATTGCTCTCCAGAAGCCGCCTTTCGAGCCTTTGAAAGAGGTTTCCCTTTCTCGGCTTTCACAAAAAGTAGTTTTTCTTGTGGCGGTCACGTCTCTTCGAAGAGTGTCCGAGCTAGCGGCGTTATCTTGCAAATCTCCCTTCCTGGTGTTTCACCAAGACAAGGTAGTACTGCGTCCAATTCCAGAGTTTTCTCCCAAGGTGGTTTCTTCCTTTCATCTCAATCAGGATATCACTTTGCCATCTTTGTGTCCGCATCCAGTTCACCAATTTGAAAAAGGTTTACATCTGTTGGACCTGGTGAGAGCACTCAGGATTTACATTTCTCGCACGGCGTCTCTACGCCGTTCTGATGCGCTCTTTGTCCTAGTCGCTGGTCAGCATAAGGGATCGCAAGCTTCCAAATCCACCCTGGCGCGGTGGATCAAGGAACCAATTCTTCACACATACCGTTCTGCTGGGCTTCCGATTCCATCTGGACTGAAGGCCCATTCTACCAGAGCCGTTGGTGCGTCCTGGGCATTGCGGCATCAGGCTACGGCTCAGCAGGTGTGCCAGGCGGCTACCTGGTCGAGTCTGCACACGTTTACCAAACACTATCAAGTGCATACCTACGCTTCGGCAGATGCCAGCCTAGGTAGACAGGTCCTTCAGGCGGCGGTGGCCCACCTGTAGGAAAGGGCTGTCTGACAGCCCGTTCATGTGGTATCTTTTTACCCACCCAGGGACTGCTTTTGGACGTCCCACTGTCTGGGTCTCCCAATTAGGAGCGAAAAAGAAGAAGGGAATTTTGTTTACTTACCGTAAATTCCTTTTCTTCTAGCTCCAATTGGGAGACCCAGCACCCGCCCTATTTGTTCTTAGGGTTTCGTTTTTCGGGTGCACATGTTGTTCATGTTGTTTCTTAAGTTCTCCGATCTTGTTATCGGATTGAATTTGTTTTTGAAACTGTTATTGGCTTTCCTCCTCCTTGCTTTGGTACTAAAACTGAGGAATCTGTACTCCTACGGGAGGGTGTATAGCCAGAAGGGGAGGGGCCTTACACTTTTAAGTGTAGTTCTTTGTGCGGCCTCCAGAGGCAGTAGCTATACACCCACTGTCTGGGTCTCCCAATTGGAGCTAGAAGAAAAGGAATTTACGGTAAGTAAACAAAATTCCCTTCTTCCTTTTGGGCCAAAATCTTGTAAAAGGGCTGTGTGTATGAAGAAGCTTTAAAGTGGTTTTCCCATCTTGGACGTATAAATGTGTGATTGATCCAGATCACCCCCTCTGGGACCCACACCTGTTTTGAGCATAGAGCTTTTTGCATTTACACCACTGTGCAAACTCGCTTGGCTATTTTCAGAACTCCTATATAAGTGAATGGAGACCGTTTTTTTTTTTGATGGGTGCAGGTCGCAGGGGTGGGATCCACATTTATCAGACATGTACAGCATATCCTGTGAATATAACATGAATATCTGCAATGGTAATACTCTTACAGACTAACTTTAAGCACAAAATGACAAGCACAGTCGTACCGTTAAGTTCATGTGATACAGTCTGCTCTAATAACCATGACAGGTGAGGGGTTTCTTTGGGCTGGTATATGTCATTAACAAAGGGAGTAGCCAAATAGAAGGCAGACTATTACTGGCTGTGCCGATTCCATCGCTGTATACTTGGTGCAGATGATCCATGGTGGACAAAATAATCGAATGCGCGGTGTGTTAACCTCTACACAGAGCAGTCATGTGATCGCCATGGAGCAGGAGATGTAGAGTCATGAGAGATATAAACCACTCTTATAGACTATTCAGGAGATTGCGAAAGAAAAATTACGCCCCCTGTATCACGAACAAAGGGCAAAAGTTACTTGAATATCAGAAGGAAGTAAAAAATATATAGCTCTTTATACCGCTTATAAGAAAGACTGAAAAAAAACGTGCTAGATCAGGAACGGTGGTAAATAGCCATGTTCAGTTCATACAGCATATAGCGACCCCCTCCCCAGAATATCCCCCCTTAAGTAAAGCATCACATCTCCAGTCTTCAGTACAGGTTTGGCTAATCTGCTCAAGAGCTTTCACTGTATTTTCTTGAACAAATACTAATGTTTTAGTGTTTGTTTTTCTTTGTTTTTTGTTTTTTTTTGGCCCAAGGACCCTCCCGGATACATGGAGCTGGGTTGTAATTCCTGTAATGGTTCAGAAGAAAGCAATAGTTTTGCAGTAGCAAATGAAAGTGCTCCGTGTTCCTCTTGCACTTGTCCAAGTCGCACTGGCCTATTGGCATCTCCAAACATGAAAAAGGGTATGTATGTGTAATATTGGAAAGTATGATATTGGGTTATGAGGACAATTCTAATGGGGCTTTTTGTTTTTGTTTTTTTTAGTATCACCTGACTTATGTAGATTTACTAAAGTGTTTGTGGTTCACTGCTCTACTAGCCATTGTATTGTGAGGAATCAAATTGAAAGTGATGTGGGTTGAACTCTTCCACTGCTAGACCAGTTTTTACATTTTAAATTTGCAATAACAGTTTATCCTCTTTAACCAGCTACAATCTGGCTTCCAACCGAATCATTGCACTGAAGCTGCCCTAACTAATTCACCAATGACCTACTGTGCCAAAGCCAAGCGACACTACTGTCGTCCTCCTCCTCCTGGACCTGTCCTCTGCCTTTTGACACAGTGGACCATTCCCTTTCTACTGCAGATTCTCTCATCTCTGGGCAGCACAGACTTGGCCCTATCCTGGATCTCCTCATACCTCACCGACTGCACATTCAGCGTCTCCCACTCACACCACTTCCTCATCTCACCCCTATCTGTAGGTGTCCCTCGAGGCTCAGTTCTTGGACCCCTGCTGTTCTCCATTTACACCTTTGGCCTGGGACAGCTCATCGTGGAGTCTCACGGCTTTCAGTATAATTTATACACTGATTATACACATCTACCTCTCTGAACCTGACATCATCTCCTTACTAACCAGAATCCCACAATGTCCCCCAACAACAGACCTATCCATCAAAAACGATGACTGCCCACTCTCTCTCCAGTCCCGTGCCTCGAACTCCATAATATTTCACGGATTCGCAGATTTCTTTCCCATGAAGTTGCAAAAAAAAAAAAAACAAACATTAGTACATGCCCTCATCTCCTTCCTGGACTTCTGCAACCCCCTGCTTCTTGGCCCCCCTTCAAACAGTTTTGCACCCCTACAATCCATTCTAAACTATGCTGCCTGACTGATCCATTCGTGCCCCCCTCCCCCCCCCCCCCTTACACACACACACACACACACACACACACACACACACACACACACACACACACACACACACACACACTCTACTCCCCAACTTCCCCTCTGTCAATCTCTTCACTGGCTTCCCATTGCCCAAGGACTCCAGTTCACAACCCTAACCATGACATACAAAGCCATCCACAAACTTGTCTTCTCCTTACATCTGTGACCAAGTCTCCTAGTACTTACCTGCACAGAACCTCAGCTCCTCACAAGATCTCCTTCTCTACTCTTCTCGCATCTCCTTTTCCCACAATTGTATACAAGATTTCTGCCGCACCTCCCCCAAACTCTGGAACGCTATACCCCAGCATATTAGACTCTCGCCTACTGTGGAAAGCTATAAAAGGAACCTGAAGACCCACCTCTTCAAACAAGCCTACAACCTACAATTACCCTCAGACCAGTACACCACAGTGCAACCAGCTCTGTCCTCACCAACGGTGTCCACACCCATTCCCTGTAGACTGTGAGCCCTCGTGGGCAGGGTCCTCTCTCCTCCTGTACCTGTCTGTTTTTGTAATGTTCATGATTGTTGCACTTGTTTTTTAGGTATACCCTTTTCACTTGTAAAGCGCCATGGAATAGATGGCGCTATAATAATAATTCCCAAATTTCCATGTTGCACTTCAGGGACCACTTTTTGTGAATAGGGGTTCCCCCCACTTTCAATCCAGTCACACATGTAAAAATCATACAAAACGATCATAGTTTCCGAAGCTTATCTTCTTAAACTGAATCTGTCAGCAGGATTTCACCCCCACCCCCTCAACTATTTATATACACATGTAGCTCTTTCGAAGACAAGTCCAGCAAGTCTTTTACATTGACAGTCCATTCCTCAGTTAGAGTTCGAATTCATATACAAATGAGTCTGAAGAGCTACTGTTGATCTGAAGCATCTGTCGCTCCAGCTTTATTTCTTACCACCACTGCCTTACTGGCAGCCTCTATACTGTGTGACTACAATCAAGAGAGGTGGCGGTGGGCGGAGAATAGAGCTGGGGTGACAGTCTTCAGATCTACAGTCGCTCTTCAGCCTCATTTGCACATCAACTTAACCCCTTCACCCCCGGCCACTAAAACACCCTAATGACCGGGCCATTTTTTGCAATTCTGACCAGTGTCACTTTGACAGGTTATAACTCTGGAACGCTTCAACGGATCCTGGCGATTCCGAGATTGTTTTTTCGTGACATATTGTACTTCATGTCAGTGGTAAATTTAAACCGATAATTTTTGCGTTTATTTGTGAAAATTTAGGAAATTTTGCAAAAATTTTGAAAATTTCGCAATTTTCAAACTTTGAAAATTTATGCCCATAAATCTGAGAGATATGTCACACAAAATAGTTACTAAATAACATTTCCCACTTGTGTACTTTACATCAGCGCAATTTTCAAAACAAAATTTTTTTTCGTTAGGAAGTTAGAAGGGGTCAAAGGTCATCAGCGATTTCTCATTTTTCCAACAAAATTTAGAAAACAATTTTTTTTTAGGGACCACATCACATTTGAGGTGACTTTGAGAGGCCGAGGTGACCGAAAATACCCAAAAGTGACCCCATTCTAAAAACTGCACCCCTCACTCTGCTCAAAACCACATCCAAAAAGTTTATTAACCCTTTAGGTGCTTCACAGGAACCAAAGCAATGTGGAAGGAAAAAATGAAAATTTTACTTTTTAACACAAAAATGTTACTTTAGCCATAAAATTTTCATTTTTACAAGGGAGAAAAGAGAAAGTGCACCCTACAATTTATTGTGCATTTTCTCCTGAGTACGCTGATACCCCATATGTGGTAAAAATCAATTGTTTGGGCACACGGCAGGACTCGGAAGGCAAGGAGCGCCATTTGAATTTTTGAACGCAAAATTAGCTGCACTCATTAGCGGACGCCATGTCGGGTTTGAAGACCCCCTGAGGTGCCTAAACAATGGAGCTCCCCCACAAGTGACCCCATTTTGGAAACTAGAGCCCTCAAATATTTTTTCTAGATGTTTGGTGAGCACTTTGAACACCTGGGGGCTTCACAGAAGTTTATAACGTTGAGCCGTGAAAAGAAAAAAAATTTTTTTTACTACAAAACTGTTGCTTCAACTAGGTAGCTTTTTTTTCCACAAGGCTATCAGGAAAAAATGCACCATAAAACGTATTGTGCATTTTCTCCTGAGTACGCAGATACCTCATATGTGGTGGAAATCAAATGTTTGGACACACGGCAGTGCTCGGAAGGCAAGGAGCGCCATTTGAATTTTTGAGTGCAAAATTAGCTGCACTCATTAGCGGACGCCATGTCGGGTTTGAAGACCCCCTGAGGTGCCTAAACAATGGAGCTCCCCCACAAGTGACCCCATTTTGGAAACTAGAGCCCTCAAATATTTTTTCTAGATGTTTGGTGAGCACTTTGAACACCTGGGGGCTTCACAGAAGTTTATAACGTTGAGCCGTGAAAAGAAAAAAAATTTTTTTTACCACAAAACTGTTGCTTCAACTAGGTAGCTTTTTTTTTCACATGGGTATCAGCAAAAAATTCACCATAAAATTTATAGTGCATTTTTTCCTGAGTACGCAGATACCTCATATGTGGTGGAAAGTAATTGTTTGGGCGCATGGCGGGGCTCAGAAGAGAAGGAGCGCAATTTGACAGCAAAATTGGTTGGAATCATTAGCGGACGCCATGTCACGTTTTGGATACCCCTATGGTGCCTAAACAGTGGAGCTCCCCCACATGTGACCCCATTTTGGAAACTAGACCCCTCAAGGAGTTTATCTAGATGTTTAGCGAGCCCCAAGGGGCACCACAGAAGTTGATAATGTTGAGCCATGAATACAATTTTTTTTTTCTCATTACAAAACTGTTACTTGAACCAGGTAGCTTTTTTTTTCACAAGGGTATCAGGAAAAAATGCACCATAAAACGTATTGTGCAATTTCTCCTGAGTACGACGATACCTCATATGTGGTGGAAAGTAATTGTTTGGGCGCATGGCGGGGCTCAGAAGAGAAGGAGCGCCATTTGACAGCAAAATTGGTTGGAATCATTAGCGGACGCCATGTCACGTTTGGAGACCCCCTATGGTGCCTAAACAGTGGAGCTCCCCCACAAATTACCCCATTTCGGAACTAGACCCCTCAAGGAATTTATCTAGATGTTTGGTGAGCCCCTTGTACCCTCTGGGGCTCCACAGAAGTTGATAACGTTGAACCGTGAAAATTATTTTTTTTTTTTTTTTTTAACCACAAAATTTTTGTATCAACCAGGTAGCTTTTTTTTTTAACAACGGTTTCAGGAAAAACTGCGCCATAAAACGTATTGTGCAATTTCTCCTGAGTACGCAGATACCTCATATGTGGTGGAAAGTAATTGTTTGGGCGCACGGCGGGGCTCAGAAGAGAAGGAACGCCATTTAACTTTTCAAACACACAGACGCGGTACAATGATCGGCCGCTGCAGGATGCACGGTCGGATGAGATACAAAAAGCGTTGGGGATACGGAAAAAAAAAAGGTCACGCCAAAAATTGAGCAGGGATGCAGATCCGTTATGTGCATCCCTGATCAGCGCTTGGCGGGACGCACGGACGGACGCGATACAAAAAGCGTCGCAAATACGGAAAAAGTCACGCCAAAAATTGAGCAGGGATGCCGATCCGTTATCTGCATCCCTGATCAGAGCTTGGCGGGACGCACGGACGGACGCGATACAAAAAGCGTCGCAAATACGGAAAAAAGTCACGCCAAAAATTGAGCAGGGATGCCGATCCGTTATCTGCATCCCTGATCAGCGCTCGGCGGGACGCACAGACGGACGCGATACAAAAAGCGTCGTGAATACGGAAAAAAGTCACGCCAAAAATTGAGCAGGGATGCCGATCCGTTATCGGCATCCCTGATCAGCGCTTGGCGGGACGCACGGACGGATGAGGTGTAAAAATGGACAGGATACAAGAAAAAAAAAAAAAAAAAAAGTTATACTCACAGTACCAGGAGGATCACTGACCAGAAGAGCTGCAGAGGAACAAGAAGGCAGTGAGATGGACAGCTTTACAGGAGCAGCAGGCAGGACGTTGAACAGATCAGCAGAAGGACCCAGCGATGGAGGCAGATGTGATCGGGCCAGTGAAGACCTCGGACGACCCGTGAAGGCAGGTAAGAGGACGTCGGGGGGGAGCAGAGGGGGATGGGGGGGATGGGGGGGGATGGGGGGGGGATGTGGAGAGGGGGGGCAGATGGGGGGGGCAGAGGGAGAGCAGAGGGGGCGGAGAAGCAAAAGCAGAAGGAAGGAACCTTGGAAGCAGATGACAGAGGAGGCAGGCAGAGCGCGTGGGGAGCAGATCGGGATGCCGGGGGGCAGATCGGGGCGTAGGGGGGGCAGATCGGGGCGTAGGGGGGCAGATCGGGGGGGGCACGGGCAGGGGCCTTCACGGGAGCGCGCAGGGGCCTTCACGGGAGCGCGCAGGGGCCATCGCCGAAGCGCAATACTTACCATTGGAGCAGGCGCGGTGACAGCAGAGGCGGCGTCTGCGGCGGCAGCAGCGGTGGCGTGGTACCAAAAGTACCAGCCACACCACGCTGCAGACATGTTGGGGGAGGGTCCCCAGACCAGGACAGGCCTGGGGAGGGCGGCCACCTCCAGATCAGACCGCCCCACTGCACACTGATTGGAGCGATTGCGCGTCATAGCACGATCGCTCCAATCAGTGCTGCAGGGGCTGGGGGCGACATGTTTGAGGTCCACCTATGATATGCTGCAGCAGCTGCGGCAGCTCATAGCTGGATCTCACAGGATCGCACTAATTCCGGCATTATTTTTGCCGAAATTAGTGCGAACGATGTGGTTGGCGGTTCAGATTTGAACAGCCAATCACATCGATCGCCTATGGGGGGTGGCGATGCCACCCCCCCTGGGGTCAAGCAAAGGTCCCCTGCTGTAAGAAACAGCAGGGGACATCATTTGAAAGCCGTTGCTATGGCCACAGCAATCAAATGAAGTTTAGGCAGTAAAATTACGTCCCTGGTCGTTAAGTCACGTTAAAATAGGACGTAATTTTACTGCCCGCGGTCGTGAAGGGGTTAAACACTAATTTCTTCAGAACTGACTGGCCATGTAAAGGTAGTGCTGGACTAGTCTTTGAAAGAACTACCTGCACATATAACGGCGTCCCAAGAAAGAGTTGTATCCCCCCGATTGTCCAGACTGAGTAAGTACTGGGTCCCCAAAACATCCAGCATGAGAAAGGGACAGGGGGTGTCCCACATGCACATATCGTGTTTTCACTTTTATCCTAGAACCAAACTGTCATTGACACGTCAAATGTCCTGAATTGAGGAGCCAGAAGATGAGTGATGGTTACATGAAGTAATGTTCCTAGTTACATAAAAACAAGCAAATGGTTTTCTTCAGCGCTCTATTGGGAGACCCAGACGATTGGGGTATAGCTACTGCCCTCCGGAGGCCACACAAAGCACTACACTAAAAAGTGCAAGGCCCCTCCCCTTCTGGCTATACCCCCCCGTGGTATCACGGGTTCTCCAGTTTTCAAGCTTTGTGCGAAGGAGGTCAGACATCCACGCATAGCTCCACAGATTTTAGTCAGCAGTAGCTGCTGACTATTTCGGATGGAAGAAAAGAGGGCCCATATAGGGCCCCCAGCATGCTCCCTTCTCACCCGTGGATGGTGTTGTAAGGTTGAGGTACCTATTGCTGGTACAGGGGCTGGAGCCCCACATGCTGTTTTCCTTCCACATCCCCTTGTAGGGCTCTGTGGAAGTGGGATCCTGCCGGCCTCTAAGCTCTGACGCCGGGCTCCATCCACAGACCCAGTTGAACCTGATGGATACGGAGCAGGAGTACAATCAGGGACATGGCCCTGCATCATACAGGTACTCTGTGTCCCCGGCAGGCACAGACACACTCCGGGCTGGCTGGATGTTGTAGTGTGCCGGGGACCGTAACGTTGGAGTTAGTGTTCCTACAGTTTACTGGGGGACTTTGTGTTGTGGGAACGCAGCGCCGACCCCCACTGGACCGGGCGGCGCTGCTGTGACTTGTGGTGCGCCGGGGACACGCCGACCGCGCTTTTACGGCGGCGGCGTTTATAAATCCAGTCCCCGGCTTTTGCGGCCTAGCTCCGCTTCGTTCCCGCCCCCACCCTGTCAATCAGGGTAGGGGAGAGACGCTGTTTCGCAGCAGCGACGAGGGCTGGAGCCTGATTTACATGCTCCAGCCCTCTCACTAGGCACAGAGGGAAGCAGGCTTCCCGCTCTTAGTCAGGAACGCCCAGGGCCCGCCCCCCCTCCTCTCCCAGGACGCCGGCAGCCATTACATGCAGTCTGGCTAGAGGAAGGACGCAAGGCTCTGGGAGACCTGGACTAGGGGGCTTTTGGCGACCACACACCCGCTCTTAAGCGGGCGGTAAGCGGCATTTCAGCTGGCCCCTCTAGTGCCTCAGTGTGTATTGGTGTACTGTGTCACCAGATATATATATTTAGTTATTTCTTGCACTGTGAGGTCGCTTCCTGGCTAGACCCCAGATCACTCTGAGGAGGCAGCAACATGTCATCCACAAAACGCAAGGCTGCCAAGGCTAGGGCTGTGTACACTGCGTGTGCTGCATGTGGGGCTGCTCTACCAGCAGGTTCCAAAGACCCCCATTGTGTGCAATGCTCAGATCCGGTGCTGCTTCGCCAGCCGGAGTCCGGAGGGGTAGTGACCCAGGCTGAGACGCTTGTAAGTCCTGCCCCGGTGTCAGGGACAGACTTTGCAGTTTTTGCTGATGGAATGTCTGTGACTATGGCAAAGATCCTTGAAACTTTGCAATCCATGTCTGGGGCTCAGTCTATGGACACGGCGAGGTCTCTGTCCTCTAATCCCCCTCAGTTGGAATTAGTCCAGACTGCAAGGGGGTCCCCGGCTTCCCAGGCTGAGTATTATGACTCAGATGATAGCCCCAGCCACCCTAAGCGAGCTCGCTGGGAAAGACCCTCAACGTCATCACACTGCTCAGGGTCTCAGCGCAATCAGTCGCCCTGTGATGCGTCTGAAGAGAGTGATCAGGATTCTTATCCTGGAACCCCTCTCAATCTGGATACCCCGGATGGGGACGCCATGGTAAACGATCTTATCTCAGCCATCAATAGACTGTTGGATATTTCTCCCCCAGCTCCTTCTGCAGAGGAGGCAGCTGCAGAGCAGGAGAAGTTTCGTTTCCTCTATCCCAAGCGTAAATTGAGTGCTTTCTTGGATCACTCTGACTTCAGAGAATCAATCCAGAAACACGACGCTCATCCAGAAAGGCGTTTCTCTAAACGTTCTAAGGATACACGTTTTCCTTTCCCCCCTGATGTGGTCAAGCGCTGGACCCAGTGTCCAAAAGTAGACCCCCCGATTTCCAAACTTGCAGCTAGATCCATAGTTGCAGTGGAGGATGGCGCTTCACTTAAGGATGCCAATGACAGACAGATGGACCTTTGGTTAAAATCTGTCTATGAAGCTATCGGCGCGTCGTTTGCTCCAGCATTCGCAGCCGTATGGGCACTCCAAGCTATTTCAGCTGGTTTAGCAAAAGTGGATGCTATCATACATCCAGCGGCGCCGCAAGTGGCGTCCCTTACCTCGCAGATGTCTGCGTTTGCGTCTTACGCTATCAATGCGGTCCTAGAATCTACCAGCCGCACCTCAATGGCGTCCGCCAATTCGGTAGTTTTGCGCAGAGCCTTGTGGTTAAAGGACTGGAAAGCAGATGCTGGTTCCAAAAAATGTTTAACCAGCTTGCCTTTATCTAGAGATAGACTGTTTGGCGAGCCATTGGCTGACATCATTAAACAGTCCAAGGGTAAAGACTCTTCCTTACCCCAGCCCAGATCAAGCAAACCTCAGCAGAAAAAGTGGCAGCAGAGGTTTCAGTCCTTTCGAGGTTCAGGCAAGACACAATTCTCCTCGTCCAAAGGGACTCAGAGGACGCAAAGAGTCTCAGATTCCTGGCGGGCTCACGCACGCCCCAAGAAAGCAAATGGAGGAACCGCTTCCAAAGCGGCTACCTCATGACTTCCAGCCCCCCCCCTCCGCATCTCCGGTTGGGGGCAGGCTCTCCCGCTTTTCCGACATTTGGACGTCACAGGTCAAAGACCGGTGGGTGACAAACATTTTGTCTCGCGGGTACAGAATCGAGTTCAGTTCTCGTCCTCCAGCTCGGTTCTTCAGAACCTCCCCACATCCAGACCGAGCAGATGCCCTGCTGCAGGCGGTGGACTCCCTAAGAGCGGAAGGAGTAGTGGTTCCTGTACCGCCTCAGGAACAAGGGCGAGGGTTTTACTCCAATCTCTTTGTGGTTCCAAAAAAGGACGGCTCGTTCCGTCCTGTTCTGGATCTAAAGCTGCTCAACAAACATGTGCACGCCAGACGGTTCCGGATGGAAACCCTCCGCTCTGTCGTTGCCTCAATGTCTCAAGGAGACTTCCTTGCCTCAATAGACATCAAAGATGCTTATCTCCACGTGCCAATTGCTACAGAACATCAACGTTTTCTACGTTTTGTGATAGGAAACGACCATCTTCAGTTCGTAGCTCTGCCATTCGGTCTGGCGACAGCCCCCCGGGTCTTCACCAAGGTCATGGCGGCGGTGGTAGCAGTCTTGCACTCTCAGGGACACTCGGTGATCCCTTACCTAGACGATCTACTTGTCAAGGCACCCTCTCAAGAGGCATGCCAACTCAGTCTACATGCTACGCTGGAGACTCTACAGACGTTCGGATGGATCATCAACTTTCCAAAGTCGAATCTGTCACCGTCACAGTCGCTAACGTATCTTGGCATGGAGTTTCATACTCGAGCAGCGAGAGTGAAGCTTCCGCTGAACAAGCAGCGGTCCCTACAGACAGGGGTGCAATCCCTCCTTCAAGGCCAGTCGCACCCCTTACGGCGCCTCATGCACTTCCTTGGGAAGATGGTGGCAGCCATGGAAGCAGTTCCCTTTGCGCAGTTTCATCTGCGCCAACTTCAATGGGACATTCTCCGCCAATGGGACGGGAAGTCAACGTCCCTGGACAGGAAAGTCTCTCTTTCCCAGACGGCCAAGGACTCTCTACAATGGTGGCTCCTTCCCACCTCATTGTCTCAGGGAAGATCCTTCCTGCCCCCATCCTGGGCAGTGGTCACGACAGATGCGAGTCTGTCAGGGTGGGGAGCAGTGTTTCTCCACCACAGGGCCCAGGGGACGTGGACTCCGCAGGAGTCCACCCTTCAGATCAATGTTCTGGAAATCAGGGCAGTGTATCTTGCTCTACTGGCCTTCCAACAGTGGCTGGAAGGAAAGCAGATCCGAATCCAGTCGGACAACTCCACAGCGGTGGCATACATCAATCACCAAGGAGGGACGCGCAGTCGGCAAGCATTCCAAGAAGTCCGGCGCATTCTAATGTGGGTGGAGGACACAGCCTCCACCATATCCGCGGTTCACATCCCAGGCGTAGAAAATTGGGAAGCAGACTTCCTCAGTCGCCAGGGCATGGACGCAGGGGAGTGGTCCCTTCACCCGGACGTGTTTCAGGAAATCTGTCGCCGATGGGGAGTGCCGGACGTCGACCTAATGGCGTCCCGGCACAACAACAAGGTCCCGGCATTCATGGCGAGGTCGCGCGATCAAAGAGCTCTGGCGGCAGACGCATTAGTTCAAGATTGGTCGCAGTTTCGGCTCCCATACGTCTTCCCACCTCTGGCACTCTTGCCCAGAGTGTTACGCAAGATCAGATCCGATTGCAGCCGCGTCATACTCGTCGCCCCAGACTGGCCGAGGAGATCGTGGTATCCGGATCTGTGGCATCTCACGGTCGGTCGACCGTGGTCACTGCCAGACCGACCAGACTTACTGTCCCAAGGGCCGTTTTTCCATCAGAATTCTGCGGCCCTGAACCTGACTGTGTGGCCATTGAGTCCTGGATCCTAGCGTCCGCAGGATTATCTCAAGGAGTCGTAGCCACAATGAGACAAGCTAGGAAGTCAACGTCTGCTAAGATCTACCACAGAACGTGGAAGATTTTCTTATCCTGGTGCTCTGCACAGAGAGTATCCCCTTGGCCATTTGCATTGCCTACCTTTCTTTCCTTCCTGCAATCGGGGTTGGAAAAGGGCTTGTCGCTCAGCTCTCTTAAAGGGCAAGTCTCGGCACTATCCGTGTTTTTTCAGAAGCGTCTAGCACGTCTTCCTAAGGTGCGCACGTTCCTGCAGGGGGTCTGTCATATTGTGCCCCCGTACAGGCGGCCATTAGATCCATGGGATCTGAACAGGGTACTAGTTGCTCTCCAGAAGCCGCCTTTCGAGCCTCTGAAGGAAGTTTCCTTTTCTCGCCTGTCACAGAAAGTGGCGTTTCTTGTTGCGATCACATCGCTTCGGCGAGTGTCGGAGCTGGCAGCTCTGTCATCCAAGGCTCCCTTCCTGGTGTTCCACCAGGACAAGGTAGTGCTGCGCCCCATTCCGGAGTTTCTCCCTAAGGTCGTATCCTCGTTTCATCTTAATCAGGATATCTCCTTGCCTTCCTTTTGTCCTCATCCGGTTCACCGGTATGAAAAGGACTTACGTTTGCTAGATCTGGTGAGAGCACTCAGAATCTACATTTCCCGCACGGCGCCCATGCGCCGTTCCGATGCACTTTTTGTCCTTGTCGCTGGTCCGCGCAAGGGGTTGCAGGCTTCTAAAGCCACCCTGGCTCGATGGATCAAAGAACCAATTCTAGAGGCTTACCGTTCTGCGGGGCTTCCGGTTCCTTCAGGGCTAAAAGCCCACTCAACCAGAGCCGTGGGTGCGTCCTGGGCATTACGACACCAGGCTTCGGCTCAACAAGTGTGCCAGGCAGCTACCTGGTCGAGTCTGCACACTTTCACCAAGCATTATCAGGTGCATACCTATGCTTCGGCGGATGCCAGCTTAGGTAGAAGAGTCCTGCAGGCGGCAGTGACACCCCCGTAGGGGAGGGCTGTTTTGCAGCTCTAACATGAGGTATCTCTTTACCCACCCAGGGACAGCTTTTGGACGTCCCAATCGTCTGGGTCTCCCAATAGAGCGCTGAAGAAGGGAATTTTGTTACTTACCGTAAATTCCTTTTCTTCTAGCTCTTATTGGGAGACCCAGCACCCGCCCTGTTGTCCTTCGGGATTTTTTTGTGGTTTGCGGGTACACATGTTGTTCATGTTGAACGGTTTTTCAGTTCTCCGACGTTATTCGGAGTTAATTTGTTTAAACCAGTTATTGGCTTCCTCCTTCTTGCTTTGGCACTAAAACTGGAGAACCCGTGATACCACGGGGGGGTATAGCCAGAAGGGGAGGGGCCTTGCACTTTTTAGTGTAGTGCTTTGTGTGGCCTCCGGAGGGCAGTAGCTATACCCCAATCGTCTGGGTCTCCCAATAAGAGCTAGAAGAAAAGGAATTTACGGTAAGTAACAAAATTCCCTTCTTTCATTTAAATTTTGTACTGACCTCATTTGGGGTGTGTGGCTGGTTCCCTTGAAAGGTTACAGTAGTTTTCCAAAATTTAAATATATTTTATATTTTTTTAGCTTGTGTTCCATTCCTCATTTTGTCAGGTGGTGGTCTTTTATACCAGAAGATCACATTATAGCAATTTCACAGCTTGCTTGCAATTACAGTGGAACCTTCCTTAACGAGAACAATCCGTTCTGGGACTGTGCTTGTTAACCAAGTTACTCGTTCAGCAGAGCAAGATTTCCCATAGGAAATCATTGCAATGCTGACAATTCGTTCCACAACTTGTTAAATGTCCCATCCTGGTCCCCTATTCTACCATTCCACACATGCACAAACCCGCACAAACACACACAAACACACAAGCACGCACACGCACGCACATATTATATGCTCACCTTACCTTCCATTCCATCGCCGGTCTCCTGGGACTTGCTGTTCTGCGGTGCGGGCCGTGTATCAGGTAACCATAACGACTAGGGCGGAACTTCCTGCCAGAGCGCTGATGTCAAAGGCAGAGCCGCTTGCCTCTGATTGGACAGCGCGCTGCCTTTCACAAGCGGTGACAGGAACCAGGAAGTTCCTGCTTCGTTGCTATGGATGCCGATGCCTGGAGCAGAGCGGCGCGGCACACTACAGGACCCAGGAGGCCGGTGATGAAACGGAAGGTACAGGTATTATATGCTCACCTTACCTTCCGTTCCACCGCTGGCCTCATGGTACTTGTAGTTCGCCGCGATGTACCCGGGAACTACAAGAACCAGGAGACCGTCGGTGGAACAGAAGGTAAGGTGAGCATAGTACTGTATGTGTGTGCGTGCATGTGTGTTTGTGTGTGTGTGTTTGTGAGTACATGTTTGTGTGGACTGCAAGTGCGGGTCAGAGTGTGGTGGATGGACTGAACCGGAAGTGTGTGAGGTGAGGATTTCGCTCGCACAGCAAAGCTTTCTCGTAAAGCGGGTTACAAATTTACAGAAAGCTTTGCTTGTGAAGTGAAATTCTTGTTAAGTGGGTTACTCGTTAAGCGAGGTTCCACTGTATGTTCCTTCGTTAACAATACTTTGTACATGATATAGATCAGACTAAGTGTACAAATTAGGTCTGAGAACATATTTCTTTATCGTTCCTTATGGGAGACCCAAACCATGGGTGTATAGCTACTGCCTCCGGAGGACACACAAAGTACTACACTCAAACGTGTAGCTCCTCCCTCCGGGCTATATACACCCCCTGGATGACAATCTACCCAGTTCAATGCTTTGTGTTTCAGGAGGATACACACACTTGCATTCTCTGATATTTTTTTCATTTTTATTTTGATTTTCAAGATTTGGAAGAAAAGCGGGTCCAGTCTGGACTCCCGGCATGTCCCTTCACACCCCACTCTGTCGGCGGTGCTGTTAAGGTTGACTTTACAAGGCTGGAGCCTTCACATGCCGTGCTCCTTCACATCCTCTGAGAGGCTCTGGTTTGAAGTGGGAGCCGTCACGGTCCTCTCTGCTTGCAGGAGACCGGTCTCCATCCGCAGCCCTGTCTGGTTCCTCCTGGAAGGAGCGTTCACCCCCCCTCAGGGACTGGCCCTGCGTCTCAAAAGCTAAGTATTGAGACGTTTTTCAGGGGTCCCGGGTACTTTTATTAGGGGGACAGTATGTGTTTTATCGTTACTGTAAATTCCGGCCGGTTCTGGGGGTTTCCCCTGAGAACCGCGCCGAAGGTGCCTGCTCGTCGGCCGCTTTTTAAAATCTAGGCCCCGGCTTCAGTTTGGGCCTAGTTTCGGTTTCGGCTTCTCTGCATGTCATGCATACAGAGGCATAGCGTGGCGCCGCCCACCGCTCGGCCAGCAGAGGGGAGGGCACTCCTCTCTGGGGAGATGTTCCCTCCCCTGTATCTCTCTCTGCATCTCTCCCTGGCCCTCCGTTTTCCCGCTCTTGGCCTAATACCCCCCCCTCCTCCTTCCAGCGCCATTTTCTCAGCGTTCTTACACTGGACGGCGCTGGATGCTGCAGCTGCTGCTGTTTAGGAGGACTGACGCTTCACTTGGGCTTTGAGCTGTGGAATCCGGAGGGCACACAGAGAGCGGTCTGGTAAGCCACAACCTCTGGTTGTGGGCTTTTTATTACACTCTCAGGACATTCTACAGGAGTGTTTGCTTGCTGCAGAGCTTCCACCTCAGCAGCATGTCTGTCACCCGGAGCAAGGCTGCAAACATGTACGCTGTATGCACTGCATGTAAGCTCATTCTGCCAGAGCCAAGCACATACCCACATTGTGATGCCTGTGCTAATATGGTTGTGTCTCAGCCTGGAGCCTCCTCAGGGGTCCCTCCGGCTGCTCCGGCCCCGGTGGCTGAACCCCCGGCTTGGGTAGCATCCTTTTCACAAGCTATTTCCCAGTCTTTTGCCGACTCCATGGGGCAGCTGTCCCGGACACTGCTGACCATGCATCAGCCCCCTTCTCAGGGTGCTTCTGCTGCTCCTAGCTCTGCAGAGCTCTCAGAGCATGTCCCAGGACCCCGTCCCCCTACACGGAGACGCAGGGACCCTTCTCCTTCCTCTTCCCACGGCTCTGATTCACGTGCCGAGGTACAGAGCGAGGAGGATTCGTTTACTGTGGGCTCAGACGCTACCTCTATGTACCCCATTGACTTGTCTGAGGGTGATGCGGATGTTAGTGACTTGATTGCGTCCATTAACTCCGTACTGAACCTCAACCCACCAGAGTCAGAGGAACAAGCCTCTCTGGTAGAGATGCACCAGTTTACCTCACCTAAGAAACCTAGGAGTATGTTTTTTAACCACTCCAGCTTTCAGACCACTGTTACCAAGCCCAGGGCCTGTCCTGACAAACGTTTTCCGAAGCGTAGTTCAGATGACCGTTTTCCTTCTCCACCAGAGGTGGTTAAGGAATGGGCCCAGTCCCCAAAGGTAGACCCTCCGGTGTCCAGAATCTCAGCCCGCACAGTCGTAGCTGTGGCTGATGGCACCTCTCTTAAGGATCCCACTGACCGCCAGGTTGACCTTTTGGCCAAGTCTGTATATGAGGCGGCAGGAGCCTCGTTCTCCCCGTCTTTTGCGGCAGTGTGGGCTCTTAAGGCAGTGTCTGCCTCCCTGGAGGAGATACATTCCCTTACCAGGGACTCTATTCCTGAGAGTGATGCCTTAACTTCTCAAGCTTCGGCTTTTGCATCCTACGCCATGTCTGCCATCCTGGAGGCTTCTCACCGCACGGCGGTGGCCTCCGCTAACTCCCTCGCGATCCGCAGGATCTTGTGGCTTCGAGAGTGGAAAGCAGACGCTTCCTCTAAGAAGTACCTTGCGAGTCTCCCTTTTGCTGGGTCCCGGCTGTTTGGGGAACAGCTGGATGACATAATTAAGGAAGCTACTGGCGGGAAGAGTACTTCCTTGCCACAAACTAAAGCCAGGAAACCTGTCCTGGGCAGGATCCAATCGAGGTTTCGTTCCTTTCGTTCCTCTAACTGGTCATCCTCTAAGCCCTCGACCTCGTCCACTACCGCAGCCAAGGATCGTAAATCAAACTGGCGCGCAAAGCCGCGTCCTCAAAAGACCGGAGGAGCCGCTGCCACTAAGGCAGCCTCCTCTTGACTATCTGGCTGCGCCAGCAACGTCCTTGGTCGGTGACAGGCTCCCCCACTTTGGAGACGTGTGGTTTCAACACGTCGCCGATCAGTGGGTGATTCGTGGCTCTTCCCTTTGGCTTAGCCACGGCCCCTCGAGTGTTCACCAAGGTCATGGCAGCAGTGGTTGCGGTCCTGCACCTCCAGGGGTTGGCAGTGATTCCTTACCTGGACGACCTTCTAGTCAAGGCCTCATCCAGTGTAGACTGCCAGCGGAGTGTCTCTCTCACTCTCGCCACGCTAGTTCAGTTCGGTTGGCTTGTCAACCTGCCCAAGTCCACTCTGACTCCGACCCAGGTACTTAAGTACCTAGGGATGCAATTCGAGACTCTGCCGGCACTTGTCAAGTTGCCCTTAGTCAAACAGCAGTCCCTTCGTCTGGCGGTGCGCTCTCTGCTGAGGCACCGCCGTCATTCCCTCAGACACCTCATGCAGGTGCTGGGTCAGATGGTGGCGTCAATGGAAGCGGTTCCCTTTGCCCAGTTCCATCTGCGTCCCCTGCAGCTGGACATTCTCCGCTGTTGGGACAAGCGGATCTCTTCCTTGCACAGGCTGGTGGCTCTGTCATCACAGGCCAGTAGCTCCCTTCAGTGGTGGCTTCGGCCCCTCTCTCTCTCACAGGGACGCTCCTTCCTGACTCCGTCCTGGGTGATCCTCACCACGGATGCCAGCCTCTCCGGTTGGGGAGCAGTATTTCTCAATCACCGAGCACAGGGCACTTGGACTCCGTCCGAATCAGCCCTCTCGATCAATGTGCTGGAGATCAGAGCTGTGTTTCTAGCTCTCCTAGCCTTTCACCACCTGTTGGCGGGCAGGCACATTCGGGTTCAGTCGGACAACGCGACAGCGGTTGCCTACATCAATCACCAGGGCGGGACTCACAGCCGTCTGGCGATGTTGGAGGTTCAACGCATCCTCCAGTGGACGGAGGACTCAAAGTCCACCATATCTGCAGTCCACATCCCAGGCGTGGAAAACTGGGAGGCCGATTATCTCAGCCGTCAAACCGTGGACAGCGGCGAGTGGGCCCTGCATCCGTCAGTGTTCAGATCAATCTGCCGCAAGTGGGGCACTCCGGAAGTGGATCTAATGGCATCCCGGCACAACAACAAGGTTCCGGTTTACGTGGCTCGCTCCCACGATCCTCAAGCCTTCGCAGCAGACGCACTGGTTCAAGATTGGTCTCAGTTCCGTCTGGCCTATGTGTTTCCCCCTCTAGCGCTCTTGCCCAGGGTTCTGCGCAAGATCAGGACGGAGGGCCGTCGAGTCATTCTCATTGCTCCGGACTGGCCCAGGCGAGCTTGGTACCCAGACCTGCTCCGTCTGTCCGTAGAGGTGCCGTGGCATCTCCCGGACCGCCCAGACCTTCTCTCTCAAGGTCCGTTCTTCCGCCAGAATTCCGCGGCTCTCAGATTGACGGCATGGCTCTTGAGTCCTGGATCCTGACGGCTTCAGGCATTCCCTCTGAGGTCATCTCCACCATGACTCAGGCTCGGAAGTCTTCCTCGGCCAAGATTTACCACAGGACTTGGAGGATTTTCCTGTCCTGGTGTCGCTCTTCCGACCATGCTCCTTGGCCGTTCTCCTTACCGACCATCCTGTCTTTTCTACAGTCTGGTCTACAGCTAGGTCTGTCCCTCAATTCCCTCAAGGGACAGGTGTCGGCTTTGTCGGTATTGTTCCAGCGGCGTATCGCCCGACTGGCTCAGGTGCGCACCTTCATGCAGGGCGCATCTCACATCATTCCTCCTTACCGGCGGCCCTTGGATCCCTGGGACCTTAATCTGGTCCTCACGGCCTTACAGAAACCCCCCTTTGAGCCTCTCAGGGAGGTTCCTTTGTCTAGACTTTCACAGAAAGTTGTTTTTCTAGTAGCCATAACTTCTCTCAGGAGAGTTTCTGATTTGGCTGCGCTCTCTTCGGAATCTCCCTTTTTGGTGTTTCACCAAGACAAGGTGGTTCTTCGTCCGACTCCGGACTTTCTCCCTAAGGTGGTGTCTCCTTTCCACCTTAACCAGGACATTTCATTGCCTTCTCTATGTCCGGCCCCTGTGCATCGTTTTGAGAAGGCGTTGCACTCCTTAGATTTGGTGCGGGCGCTCCGAATCTATGTGTCACGCACCGCCGTTTTTAGGCGGTGCACCTCACTTTTTGTGCTAACCACTGGTCAGCGCAAGGGTCTCGCAGCTTCTAAACCGACCCTAGCTCGTTGGATCAGGTCGGCTATCACCGATGCCTACCAGTGTTCTCAGGTGCCTCCTCCCCCGGGGATTAAGGCGCACTCGACCAGAGCTGTCGGTGCCTCCTGGGCTTTCAGGCACCAGGCTACGGCTCAGCAGGTTTGTCAGGCTGCCACGTGGTCCAGTCTGCACACTTTTTCGAAGCACTACCAAGTGCATGCTCATGCTTCGGCAGATGCGAGCTTGGGCAGACGCATTCTTCAGGCTACTGTCGCCCGTTTGTGAAGTTAGGTTTTGCCTACTTCTCAGTTTGGTTTATTTCCCACCCATGGACTGCTTTGGAACGTCCCATGGTTTGGGTCTCCCATAAGGAACGATAAAGAAAAAGAGAATTTTGTTACTTACCGTAAATTCTTTTTTTTATAGTTCCGACATGGGAGACCCAGCACCCTCCCTGTTGCCTGTTGGCAGTTTTTTGTTCCGTGTGTTTCACCGGCTGTTGTTAGTAGACAGAGTTCTGGTTTTGCCGAGTTTTACTCTATCTCTACTTATGGGTGGATGTCCTCCTTCAGCTTTTGCACTGAACTGGGTAGATTGTCATCCAGGGGGTGTATATAGCCCGGAGGGAGGAGCTACACGTTTGAGTGTAGTACTTTGTGTGTCCTCCGGAGGCAGTAGCTATACACCCATGGTTTGGGTCTCCCATGTCGGAACTATAAGAAAAAGAATTTATGGTAAGTAACAAAATTCTCTTTTGTGCAGTTATTCTAATTTATCACATCTGATACAACGCATTGATTTGCTGAGGTGTTCACTAATGTCTCCCATTTATTTATTTAATACCAGGCTTAACTGCTCGTTCGAATGGCAGCGATTGTGGCTATTCATCTAGTATGGAGGGTAGTGAGACTGGCTCCCGAGAAGGATCTGATGTGGCCTGTACTGAAGGCATTTGCAACCATGATGAAGCAGGTATTTAAAAATGTTATGTATTTTTGCTGAGTTTTGTATATTATTTTTTGCTTTCATTTCCGCTTAAATAATTTTCAATTTTTGTGCAGGGGAAGATCAGTGTGTTATGTGTGACAAGGACGAAGAAGATGGTGATAGTTGTGTGGAATGTTGGGCCAATTCGGCTGAAAACAGTCTGAAGGATACAAACAGAAAGAAGAAGAAATGCAAGCCGTTTAAGTGTGGGAATGAAAGCGTAAGTGTGGAGCACTTCTCAAATATTAGGATGTCAGTCAGAGACAAATGTATATTTCTTTGTCGCTCCATTGGGAGACCCAGACAATTGGGTGTATAGCTTCTGCCTCCGGAGGCCACACAAAGTATTACACTTTAAGAAGTGTAACCCCTCCCCTCTGCCTATACACCCTCCCGTGGATCACGGGCTCCTCAGTTTTATGCTTTGTGTGGAAGGAGGCACACATCCACTCATCATCTCATTTTAGTTATATCGGTTGGAAGAAAAGTGGGCCCACACGGGGCCCCCGGCATGTTCCCTTCTCACCCCACTATGTCGGCGGTGCTGTTAAGGTTGAGGTACCCATTGCGGGTACAAAGGCAGGAGCCTCATGCCGTCTCCTTCACCATCCCTTAGCGGCTCTGGGAGAAGTGGGATCCTGAGCGGTCATCCAGTCACTGGGACCGTGCTCCCTCCGCAGCCCCTGGGGGAATCTGTCGGACAGGAGTTTTTTTATCCTCAGGGACCGGGCCCTGCATCACTAAGGTACTCTGTACCCCCATGGGGGATGTGCATGGAGCGCCTTCATCCCGGACGCTGCAGCAGCTGCTTATTTGTGTCGGCCGGCGGACTTCCGCGCCGACCGCGCCTGTTTGTCGGCCGCGGTATTAAATTTAGTCCCCGGCTTCAATTGCGGCCTAGTAGCAAAACACCCGCCCCCGGGCCTGTCTATCAGGGATAAGGGCGGGACTGCCGACCTGACGTCGGCTGTGAGGGCCAGGGCATCCTGTATGTTCCTCCCCCCCCCCTCACTGATCACTGTGGGGACTCCAGATTCCCGCACTTTTCTAGCGCCGCCCACGGCTCCTCTCCTCCCCTGAGAGCTCCGGCAGCCATTTCTTTGGCATTCTGCCTGTGGAAGATTTCCTGGAAAGAGCTCTGCAACGCTGGGAGACCTAAGGCAGGGAATCTGGAGGACACACACTCCGCTTTTTAGCGGTCGGTAAGCCACACCGGTCACCCGGTGCTGGTCCCCTTAGGGTGCCGGAATAGATAATAAATATATATATATATATATATATATATATATATATATATATATATATATATATATATATATATATATGAGAGAGAAAGCCGCGAAGACACCATCACATGTTTCTCAACGCTGGCAAGAAACTAGCCAGGTCTTTCACCGGGAAGGAACAACCACGGGAAGGGCAGTCTCCAGTCAAGGAGACCACCTATACCAAACATGGTATCCATCCACAGACAGCCATTTCGGGATATTTGCCCCTCATCAGTGTGGAGTAGGAATCTGGCTAGTGGGGGCAATGCCTAGTAAAAGACTACTTTAAGCAAGCATTGTTGACCTTAGGGAGATCAACATATCCACTGCGGAGACACCATCACGTGTTTCTCAACGCAGTGATTCTAGAGCAAAGCCCCCTGGGAAGTTTGCATACTTCCCAGGGGGCTTTGCTCTAGAATCACTGCGTTGAGAAACACGTGATGGTGTCTCCGCAGTGGATATGTTGATCTCCCTAAGGTCAACAATGCTTGCTTAAAGTAGTCTTTTACTAGGCATTGCCCCCACTAGCCAGATTCCTACTCCACACTGATGAGGGGCAAATACCCCGAAACTGCTGTCTGTGGATGGATACCATGTTTGGTATAGGTGGTCTCCTTGACTGGAGACTGCCCTTCCCGTGGTTGTTCCTTCCCGGTGAAAGACCTGGCTAGTTTCTTGCCAGCGTTGAGAAACCTGTGATGGTGTCTCTGCGGCTTTCTCATTTGCATACTTCCCAGGGGGCTTTGCTCTAGAATCACTGCGTTGAGAAACACGTGATGGTGTCTCCGCAGTGGATATGTTGATCTCCCTAAGGTCAACAATGCTTGCTTAAGTGTGTATATATAATATAATATAATTTCTTTTTCGCTCCTAATTGGGAGACCCAGACAATTGGGTGTATAGCTACTGCCTCCGGAGGCCGCACAAAGTACTACACTTAAAAGTGTAAGGCCCCTCCCCTTCTGGCTATACACCCCCCCGTGGGAGCACGGGTCCTCCAGTTTTTTGCTTTGTGCGAAGGAGGTCAGACACGCACGCATAGCTCCACTGTTTAGTCAGCAGCAGCTGCTGACTATGTCGGATGGAAGAAAAGAGGACCCATACAAGGGTCCCCAGCATGCTCCCTTCTCACCCCACTTTCTGTCGGTGGTGCTTGTTAAGGTTGAGGTACCCATTGCGGGTACGGAGGCTGGAGCCCACATGCTGATTCCTTCCCCATCCCCATTAGGGCTCTGGGCGAAGTGGGATTTTACCGGTCTCCAGGCACTGAGACCGTGCTCCATCCGCAGCCCCTGGAGAAGCCGCTGGATTTGGAGCTGAGTATCGTCAGGGACGTGGCCCTGCTCCGTCAAGGTACTCTGTGTCCCCGTGCATACGCGCGCACACCGCAGCATTGCTGGGTGTGTTAGTGCGCCGGGGACAACAGCGCTGCTGCGCTTTTGCCATTTCCTCACTTCAGCTTAGCTGAGTGGGTAGACTCAGGGAGAACGGTCGCGCCGGCCGCTGGGACTGCGACGCGGCTGGGACTTGTGGTGCGCCGGGGACTTCCGCGCTGGCCGTGCATATATCACGGCCGCGCTTATTACTACAGTCCCCGGCTTTTGCGGCCTAGTTCGTTCGTTCCCGCCTCCGCACCTGCCAGTCAGGAGGAGGGCGGGACGCTGTACAGAGCATCAGCGCTGAGGGCTGGAGTCGTTTTTACATACTCCAGCCCTCACACCAGGCACAGTAGGACGCAGTTTCCCGCTCTTTGTTTGTGGCACGCCCACGGTCCGCCCCTCTTCACAGAACGCCGGCAGCCATTCCTGCCTGCACGCTGAGCTGCAGAGGGGAGACGGGGAGACCCAGACACGGGATTCTACGGCCTCATACCCGCTGTTCAGCGGGCGGTAAGCAGCCCTCAAGGGCTCACCCCCACTTGTGCCGTTTGTATACTGAGTATTTCTTCGTCGCTCCATTGGGAGACCCAGACGATTGGGTGTATAGCTACTGCCTCCGGAGGCCACACAAAGCATTACACTAAAAAGTGTAAGGCCCCTCCCCTTCTGGCTATACACCCCCAGTGGGATCACTGGCTCACCAGTTTTCTGCTTTGTGTGAAGGAGGTCAGACATCCACGCATAGCTCCACTGTTTAGTCAGCAGTAGCTGCTGACTATATCGGATGGAAGAAAAGAGGGCCCATATAGGGCCCCCAGCATGCTCCCTTCTCACCCCACTGGTGGTTTGTAAGGTTGAGGTACCTATTGCTGGTACGGCGGCTGGAGCCCACATGCTGTTTTCCTTCCACATCCCCCTGAGGGGCTCTGAGGAAGTGGGATCTTACCGGCCCCAAAGCCCTGAGGCCGGGCTCCATCCACAGACCCATTGAACCTGCTGGATACGGAGCTGGGTACCGTTCAGGGACATGGCCCTGCACCATTCAGGTACTCTGTGTCCCCGTACACACAGGCACAGCACACTCCAGACTTGCTGGGTGTGCTAGTGGGCCGGGGACAGTAAAGGGTTACAGTCACTGCAGCCTAGCTGAGTGACTTTATGTATGGGGAACTACCGCGCCGGACGCTCCGGGAGCGGCGGCGCGGCTGGGACTTGTAGTGCGCCGGGGACTTAGCGCCGACCGCGCTTTTACGGCGGCGGCGCTTATAAATCCAGTCCCCGGCTTTTGCGGCCTAGCTCCGCTTCGTTCCCGCCCCCACCCTGTCAATCAGGGTAGGGGAGAGACGCTGTACAATCAGCAGCGCCGAGGGCTGGAGCCTTATTTACATGCTCCAGCCCTCTCACTGGACACTGTGGGACGCCGGTTTCCCGCTCTGACTTGGGGGCACGCCCACGGCCCGCCCCTACTCACACGAGCTGGAGAAGGACGCCGGCAGCCATTCCTGCAGTCCGAGCTGAGACATCGGACTCTGGGCAACCAGGCACAGGACTAGGGCGACCACACACCCGCTTATAGGCGGGCGGTAAGCGGCACATGAAGTGCTGACCCCACTAAATACCGCAGTTGTCCATTTGTATTTTTATGCTTACACTGCATAGGTCGCTATTTTTGGCTATATGCCCTCTTAGATGGCGACACATCAGCAGCAGGAAAGCAGGGGTGCTAAGGCACAGGCTTTCTATGCTGCTTGTATTGCATGTACTGAAGTGTTCATGTGTATTTATGCTTGAATGCTATACACTGCACTGTACGGTCGCTAGTCTGGGCTATTTTCGCCTAGAATGACTAGACTACAGCAGCAGAAAAGCAGGGGTGCTGAGGCACAGGTTTTTTCTATGCTGCTTGTATTGCAGGGGTTGCAGTGTTCATTGTACTTATGCTTGTATGCTATACATTGCACTGTATGGTCGATATTCTGGGCTATATTCCCCTAGATGGCTAGTCTACAGCAGCAGAAAAGCAGGGGTGCCAAGGCACAGGCTTTCTATGCTGCTTGTATTGCATGTGCTGCAGTGTTCATTGTACTTTATGCTTGTATGCTATACATTGCATTGTACGGTCGCCATTCTTAGCTCTATGTCCTAGATGGCTAGTCGGCAGCAGCATATAAGCAACACAGGCTTTCGATGCTGTTGTTACTGCATGTGATACTGTTCCACGGCACTGAACCCCATTGTGTGCAATGCTCCCCTGGAGCACTTGGTCAGCCGGGGTCTCTACTAGACGTGGCCAAAGGAACCACCTGTCAACCCTGTCCAAGGACAGGGATGGAGTTGCAATGGGATAGAGACTTGCAGTCCGGACAGGCCATGGGCAATCTGGATCATTGCTCCCTGGCCACCCTCATTGGGAATAAAATCGGTGCTCCGGGGGGGGTCCCAGGAGGCTCTCTGTATGATGAGGCAGACGTAGCTCATCAGGACTTTGATCCTGACAACGCTCTCAATCCGGATACACCGGATGGTGACGCCATAAGGAATGATCCTATAGCGTCCATCAATGGAATGTTGGATCTTTCTCCCTCAGCTCCCCCAGCGGAGGAGTCAGCTGCACAGCAGGAGAAGTCCCATTTCAGTAGCTCAAACGTATATTGAGTATTTTTCTGGCCACGCTGACTTCAGAGAAGCAGTCCAGGAACACCACGCTTACCAGATAAGCGTTTTCTCCAAACGTATTAAGGATACACGTTATCCTTTCTTCGGCGCTCTATTGGGAGACCCAGACGATTGGGTGTATAGCACTGCCTCCGGAGGCCACACAAAGCAATTACACTAAAAAGTGTAAGGCCCCTCCCCTTCTGGCTATACACCCCCAGTGGGATCACTGGCTCACCAGTTTTCTGCTTTGTGCGAAGGAGGTCAGACATCCACGCATAGCTCCACTGTTTGTAGTCAGCAGTAGCTGCTGGCTCTATCGGATGGAAGAAAAGAGGGCCCATATGGGGCCCCCAGCATGCTCCCTTCTCACCCGCGGTGGTGCTTGTAAGGTTGAGGTACCTATTGCTGGTACAGAGGCTGGAGCCCACATGCTGTTTTCCTTCCACATCCCCTGGAGGGCTCTGTGGAAGTGGGATCTTGCCGGCCCCCAAGCCCTGGGGCCGGGCTCCATCCACAGACCCATAGAACCTGCTGGATTGGGAGCGGGAGTGCCGTTCAGGGACAAGGCCCTGCAACTTTCAGGTACTCTGTGTCCCCGGCAGGCACGGACACTCTCAGGGCTTGCTGAGCGTTGTGGTGCGCCGGGGACAGTGGCGCTGTACGCTGGGGGTTAGGTCACTGCAGCTTTGCTGAGTGACGTTGTGTGTTGGGAACTACTGCGCCGACCGCTCCTGGAGCGGCGGCGCAGCTGCGACTTGTGGTGCGCCGGGGGCTTTGCGCCGACCGCGCTTTTACGGCGGCGGCGCTTCTAACTTTAGCCCCCGGTTTCTGCGGCCTAGCGCCGCTTCGTTCCCGCCCCCACCCTGTCAATCAGGGTAGGGGAGAGATGCTGCTCAATGGCAGCGCCGAGGGCTGGAGCTTTATTTACATGCTCCAGCCCTCTCACTAGGCACAAGGGGAAGCAGACTTCCCGCTCTTCGTCGGTGTACGCCCAGGGACCGCCCCCCCCTCTCCACAAGGACGCCGGCAGCCATTACACATGCGATCTGGCTGGGGAGAGGCAGCAGGCTCTGGGAGACCCAGACTAGAGGGATTTCTGGCGACCACACACCGCTCCTAGGCGGGCGGTAAGCTGCACAGTAGTGCTGGCCCCACTAGTGCCTCAGTGATATATTAGTGTACTTTTTTCTTGGTACCATATATATATATAGTTGCACTGTAAGGTCGCTTCTTGGCTGGACACCCTGTACTGCTCTGAGGAGGCAGCAACATGTCATCCGCAAAACGCAAGGCTGCCAAGGCACGGGCTGTGTGCACTGTTTGTACTGCATGTGGGGCTGATCTACCGGCAGGCTCCAATGATTCACATTGTGTGCAATGTTCAGTCCCAGTGGCACTTCGTCAGCCAGAGCCTATGGTGGTGGTAGCCCAGGCAGAGACGCCTGTGAACCCTGCCCCGGTGACGGGGACAGACTTTGCAGTGTTTGCTGATAAAATGTCTGAGGCTATGACAAAAATCCTGGAGACCTTGCAGGCCAGGCCAGTTCCTCAGACCATGGACACTGCTGTGGCTATGCTCTCTAGTCCCCCTCAGTTGGAACTAATCCGTACTTCAAGGGGGTCTCAAGCATCACAAGCTGAAGTCTCTGACTCAGATGACAGTCCCAGGCAGCCTAAGCGAGCTCGCTGGGAAAGACCCTCGACGTCATCACACTGCTCAGGGTCTCAGCGAGAAGAATCTCTCTGTGATGAGACTGAGGACGGTGATCAGGATTCTAATCCTGAGGCCCCTCTCAATCTGGATGCCCCTGATGGTGACGCCATGGTTAATGACCTTATATCGGCGATTAATAGACTGTTGGATATTTCTCCCCCAGCTCCTTCAGCAGAGGAGGCAGCTGCACAGCAGGAGAAGTTCCATTTCCTGTATCCCAAGCGTAAATTAAGTGCTTTTTTGGACCACTCTGACTTCAGAGAATCAATCCAGAAGCACGACGCTCATCCAGACAAGCGTTTCTCTAAACGTTCTAAGGATACCCGTTATCCTTTTCCCGCTGAAGTGGCCAAACGCTGGACCCAGTGCCCAAAGGTGGATCCCCCAATTTCCAAGCTTGCGGCTAGATCCATAGTCGCAGTAGAGGATGGCGCTTCACTTAAAGATGCCAACGACAGACAGATGGACCTTTGGTTGAAATCTGTCTATGAAGCTATCGGCGCGTCGTTTGCTCCAGCATTCGCGGCCGTGTGGGCACTACAAGCTATTTCAGCTGGTTTAGCACAGGTGGATGCTATCATGCATCCAGCAGTGCCACAGGTGGCGTCCCTAACTTCGCAAATGTCTGCGTTTGCGACCTATGCTATCAATGCTGTCCTAGAATCTACGAGCCGTACCTCTATGGCGGCCGCCAATTCTGTGGTTTTGCGCAGAGCCTTATGGTTAAAGGACTGGAAAGCAGATGCTGGTTCCAAAAAATGCTTAACCAGCTTGCCATTATCTAGAGACAGACTGTTTGGTGAGCCATTGGCTGAAATCATAAAACAGTCCAAGGGTAAGGACTCTTCCTTGCCACAGCCCAGAGCAAGTAAACCTCAACAGAAAAAGTGGCAGTCGAGGTTTCGGTCCTTTCGAGGCTCGGGCAAGCCCCAATTCTCCTCGTCCAAAGGGACTCAGAAAGGACAAGGGAGCTCAGATTCCTGGCGGGCTCACTCACGCCCCAGGAAAGCAAATGGAGGAACCGCTTCCAAGGCGGCTACCTCATGACTTTCGGCCTCCTCCCTCCGCATCCTCGGTCGGTGGCAGGCTCTCCCGCTTTTGCGACATTTGGCTGTCACAGGTCAAAGACCGGTGGGTAACAGACATTTTGTCTCGCGGGTACAGAATCGAGTTCAGTTCTCGGCCTCCACTTCGGTTCTTCAGAACCTCCCCACACCCCAACCGAGCAGATGCCCTGCTGCAGGCGGTGGACTCTCTAAGAGCAGAAGGAGTCGTGATCCCTGTCCCCCCTCTGGAACGGGGGCGAGGATTTTACTCCAATCTCTTTGTGGTTCCAAAAAAGGACGGCTCCTTCCGTCCTGTTCTGGACCTAAAACTGCTCAACAAGCATGTGAACGCCAGGCGGTTCCGGATGGAATCTCTCCGCTCAGTCATTGCCTCAATGTCCCAAGGAGATTTCCTAGCATCAATAGACATCAAAGATGCTTATCTCCACGTACCGATTGCTACGGAGCACCAACGCTTTCTGCGCTTCGTGATAGGAGACGAACATCTTCAGTTCGTGGCTCTGCCATTTGGTCTGGCGACAGCCCCCCGGGTGTTCACCAAGATCATGGCAGCAGTGGTAGCAGTCTTGCACTCTCACGGACACTCTGTGATCCCTTACTTGGACGATCTACTGGTCAAGGCACCCTCTCAGGAGGCATGCCAACTCAGCCTGAATTTTGCACTGGAGACTCTCCAGGCGTTCGGGTGGATCATCAACTTCCCAAAGTCAAATCTGTCACCGACCCAATCACCAACGTATCTTGGCATGGAGTTTCATACTCTCTCAGCGATAGTGAAGCTTCCGCTGAGCAAGCAGCGGTCACTACAGACAGGGGTGCAGGCTCTCCTTCAAGGTCAGTCGCACTCCTTAAGACGCCTCATGCACTTCCTCGGGAAGATGGTGGCGGCAATAGAGGCGGTTCCGTTTGCGCAGTTTCATCTGCGTCCACTTCAATGGGACATTCTCCGCCAATGGGACGGGAAGTCGACATCCCTGGACAGGAAAGTCTCCCTTTCCCAGACGGCCAAGGACTCTCTGCAGTGGTGGCTCCTTTCCACCTCATTATCACAGGGAAGATCCTTCCTACCACCGTCCTGGGCGGTGGTCACGACAGACGCGAGTCTGTCAGGGTGGGGAGCAGTGTTTCTCCACCACAGGGCTCAGGGTACGTGGACTCAGCAGGAGTCCAGCCTTCAGATCAATGTTCTGGAAATCAGAGCAGTGTTTCTTGCCCTACTAGCCTTCCAGCAGTGGCTGGAAGGGAAGCAGATCCGAATTCAATCGGACAACTCCACAGCGGTGGCATACATCAATCACCAAGGAGGGACTCGCAGTCGGCAAGCCTTCCAGGAAGTCCGGCGCATTATGATGTGGGTGGAAGCCACGGCCTCCACCATATCCGCAGTTCACATCCCCGGCGTAGAAAACTGGGAAGCAGACTTCCTCAGTCGCCAGGGCATGGACGCAGGGGAATGGTCCCTTCACCCGGACGTGTTTCAGGAAATCTGTCGCCGATGGGGAAGGCCGGACGTCGACCTAATGGCGTCCCGGCACAACAACAAGGTCCCAACATTCATGGCACGGTCTCGCGATCAAAGAGCTCTAGCAGCAGACGCCCTAGTGCAAGATTGGTCGCAGTTCCGGCTCCCTTATGTGTTTCCACCTCTGGCACTCTTGCCCAGAGTGCTACGCAAGATCAGATCCGACTGCAGCCGCGTCATACTCGTCGCTCCAGACTGGCCGAGGAGGGCGTGGTATCCGGATCTGTGGCATCTCACGGTCGGCCAACCGTGGGCACTACCAGACCGACCAGACTTACTGTCCCAAGGGCCGTTTTTCCATCGGAATTCTGCGGCCCTCAACCTGACTGCGTGGCCATTGAGTCCTGGATCCTAGCGTCTTCAGGCTTATCCCAAGGGGTCGTTGCCACCATGAGACAGGCTAGGAAGCCCACGTCTGCTAAGATCTACCACAGAACGTGGAGGATATTCTTATCCTGGTGCTCTGCTCAGAGAGTGTCTCCCTGGCCATTTGCATTACCTACCCTTCTTTCTTTCCTCCAATCTGGGTTAGAAAAAGGTTTGTCGCTCGGCTCCCTTAAAGGGCAAGTCTCGGCGCTATCCGTCTTTTTTCAGAAGCGTCTAGCACGACTTTCTAAGGTGCGCACGTTCCTACAGGGGGTTTGCCATATAGTTCCCCCGTACAAGCGGCCGTTAGATCCATGGGATCTGAACAGGGTACTAGTTGCCCTCCAGAAGCCGCCCTTCGAGCCTCTGAAGGAGGTTTCACTTTCTAGACTATCACAGAAAGTGGCTTTTCTGGTAGCGATCACATCTCTTCGGAGAGTGTCTGAGCTAGCAGCGTTGTCTTCCAAGGCTCCCTTCCTGGTCCTCTACCAGGACAAGGTAGTGCTGCGCCCCATTCAGGAGTTTCTCCCGAAGGTGGTATCCTCTTTTCATCTTAATCAGGATATCTTTTTGCCTTCGTTTTGTCCTCATGCAGTTCATCGGTATGAGAAGGATTTACATTTGTTAGATCTGGTGAGAGCACTCAGAATCTACATTTCCCGCACAGCGCCCCTGCGCCGTTCGGATGCACTCTTTGTCCTTGTCGCTGGTAAGCGCAAAGGGTCGCAGGCTTCTAAGGCCACCCTGGCTCGATGGATCAAAGAACCAATTCTTGAAGCCTACCGTTCTGCGGGGCTTCAGGTTCCATCAGGGCTGAAGGCCCATTCTACCAGAGCCGTGGGTGCGTCCTGGGCATTGCGACACCAGGCTACGGCTCAACAGGTGTGCCAGGCAGCTACCTGGTCGAGTCTGCACACTTTCACCAAACATTATCAGGTGCATACCTATGCTTCGGCGGACGCCAGCCTAGGTAGAAGAGTCCTGCAGGCGGCAGTTGCCTCCCCGTAGGGGAGGGCTGTCTTGCAGCTCTAACATGAGGTATTTCTTTACCCACCCAGGGACAGCTTTTGGACGTCCCAATCGTCTGGGTCTCCCAATAGAGCGCCGAAGAAGAAGGGAATTTTGTTACTTACCGTAAATTCCTTTTCTTCTAGCTCTTATTGGGAGACCCAGCACCCGCCCTGTTGTCCTTCGGGATTTTTGGTTTGTTTGCGGGTACACATGTTGTTCATGTTGAACGGTTTTCAGTTCTCCGATGTTACTCGGAGTGAATTTGTTTAAACCAGTTATTGGCTTTCCTCCTTCTTGCTTTTGCACTAAAACTGGTGAGCCAGTGATCCCACTGGGGGTGTATAGCCAGAAGGGGAGGGGCCTTACACTTTTTAGTGTAATTGCTTTGTGTGGCCTCCGGAGGCAGTGCTATACACCCAATCGTCTGGGTCTCCCAATAAGAGCTAGAAGAAAAGGAATTTACGGTAAGTAACAAAATTCCCTTCTTTCCCCCTGACGTGGTCAAGCGCGGGACCCAGGGTCCAAAGGTGGATCCTCCAATCTCCAGGCTTGCCGCTAGAGCTATAGTTGCAGTGGAGATGGGACTTCACTTAAAGATGCCAGACAGATGGACTCTGGTTGAAATCTGTCTATGAGGCTATCGGCGTGTCGGTTGCTCCGGCATTTACAGCCGTATGGGCACCCTAAGCTTTTCAGCTGTTCTTGCACAGCTGGTCTTGAGCATATGTACATTTGTGCCGCAGGGGCGTCCGTAACCTCGCAATGTCTGCATTGCGACTTACCCTATTAATGCTGTCCTGGAAGGACAGTCGAGGTTTCGGTCCTTCCCAAGCTCGGGCAGGTCCCAATTGTCCTCGTCCAAAAGAGCTGAAAAGCCTCAGAGGGGCTCAGTTTCCGGGGGCTCAATCACGCCCAAGGAAGGCAGCCGGAGGAACCGCTACCAAGGCGGTCTCCTCATGACTCTCAGCTCTCTCATCTCTCCGCATCCGCGGTTGATGGCAGACTCGCTCGCCTTTGGCGACATTTAGCTGCCACAGGTCACAGACCGGTGGGTGAGGGACATTGTGCCCACGTGCACAGGACAGAGTTCTGTTCTCGTCCTCCGACTCGATTCTTCAGAACGTCCCCACCTCCCCACCGAGCCGATGCTCTTCTGCAGGCAGAAGGAGTGGTAATCCCTGTTCCTCTTCAGGAACAAGACACGGTTTTCCTCCAATCTGGTTGTGGTGCCAAAAAAGGATGGCTCTTTCCGTTCCGTTCTGGACCTAAAACTGATCAACAAGCACGTGGAGGCCAGGCGGTTCCGGATGAAACCCTCCGCTCCGTCATTGCCTCAATGTCTCAAGGATATTTCCTAGCATCAATAGACATCAAAGATGCTTATCTCCACGTGCCGATTGCTACAGAGCACCAATGTTTTCCACGTTTCGTGACGGGAGACGACCATCTTCAGTTCGTAGCTCTGCCATTCGGTCTGGCGACAACCCCACGGGTGTTCACCAAGGTCATGGCGGCAGTGGTAGCAGTCTTGCACTCACAGGGACACTCTGTGATCCCTTACTTGGACGATCTACTTGCAAGGCACCCTCTCAAGAGGCATGCCAACGCAGCCTGAATGTTGCGCTGGAGACTCTCCAGACGTTCGGGTGGATCATCGACTTCTCAAAGTCAAACCTGTCACCGACCCAATCACTAACGTATCTTGGCATGGAGTTTCATACCCTCTCAGCGCTAGTGAAGACTGGGGTGCAGACTCTCCGTCAAGGTCAGTCGCACTCCTTAAGACGCCTCATGCACTTCCTCGGGAAGATGGTGGCGGCAATGGAGGCGGTTCCGTTTGCGCAGTTTCATCTGCGTCCTCTTATTGGGACATTCTCCGCCAATGGGACGGGAAGTCAACATCCCTGAACAGGAAAGTATCCTTTTCACAGAAGGACTCTCTGCAATGGTGGCTTCTTCCCACCTCATTATCACAGGGAAGATCCTTCCTACCACCGTCTTGGGCGGTAGTCACGACAGACGCGAGTCTGTCAGGGTGGGGAGCAGTTTTTCTCCACCACAGGGCTCAGGGTACGTGGACTCAGCAGGAGTCCACCCTTCAGATCCATGTTCTGGAAATCAGAGCAGTGTATCTTGCCCTACTAGCCTTCCAGCAGTGGCTGGAAGGAAAGCAGATCCGAATTCAGTCGGACAACTCCACAGCGGTGGCATACATCAATCACCAAGGAGGGACACGCAGTCGGCAAGCTTTCCAGGAAGTCCGGCGGATTCTGACGTGGGTGGAAGCCACGGCCTCCACCGTATCCGCAGTTCACATCCCCGGCGTAGAAAACTGGGAAGCAGACTTCCTCAGCCGCCAGGGCATGGACGCAGGGGAATGGTCCCTTCACCCGGACGTGTTTCAGGAAATCTGTAGCCGCTGGGGAAGGCCGGACGTCGACCTAATGGCGTCCAGGCACAACAACAAGGTCCCAACCTTCATAGCACGGTCTCGCGATCACGGAACTCTGGCGGCAGACGCCTTAGTGCAAGATTGGTCGCAGTTCCGGCTCCCTTATGTGTTTCCACCTCTGGCACTCTTGCCCAGAGTGCTACGCAAGATCAGATCCGACTGCAGCCGCGTCATACTCGTCGCCCCAGACTGGCCAAGGAGGGCGTGGTATCCGGATCTGTGGCATCTCACGGTCGGCCAACCGTCGGCACTACCAGACCGACCAGACTTACTGTCCCAAGGGCCGTTTTTCCATCGGAATTCTGCGGCCCTGAACCTGACTGTGTGGCCATTGAGTCCTGGATCCTAGGGTCTTCAGGATTATCCCAAGGGGTCGTTGCCACCATGAGACAGGCTAGGAAGCCCACGTCCGCTAAGATCTACCACAGAACGTGGAGGTTATTCTTATCCTGGTGCTCTGCTCAGGGAGTGTCTCCCTGGCCTTTTGCATTGCCTACCTTTCTTTCTTTCCTGCAATCTGGGTTAGAAAAAGGTTTGTCGCTCGGCTCCCTTAAAGGGCAAGTCTCGGCGCTATCCGTTTTTTTTTCAAAAGCGTCTAGCACAACTTCCTAAGGTGCGCACGTTCCTGCAGGGGGTTTGTCATATTGTACCCCCGTACAAGCGGCCGTTAGATCCATGGGATCTGAACAGGGTACTAGTTGCCCTCCAGAAGACGCCCTTCGAGCCTCTGAGGGAGGTTTCACTTTCTAGACTATCACAGAAAGTGGCTTTTCTGGTAGCGATCACATCTCTTCGGAGAGTGTCTGAGCTAGCAGCGCTGTCATCCAAGGCTCCTTTCCTGGTCTTCCACCAGGACAAGGTAGTGCTGCGCCCCATTCAGGAGTTTCTCCCGAAGGTGGTATCCTCTTTTCATCTTAATCAGGATATCTCTTTGCCTTCTTTTTGTCCTCATGCAGTTCATCGGTATGAGAAGAATTTACATTTGTTAGATCTGGTGAGAGCACTCAGAATCTACATTTCCCGCACGGCGCCCCTGCGCCGCTCGGATGCACTCTTTGTCCTTGTCGCTGGTAAGCGCAAAGGGTCGCAGGCTTCCAAAGCCACCCTGGCTCGATGGATCAAAGAACCAATTCTTGAAGCCTACCGTTCTGCTGGGCTTCCGGTTCCATCAGGGCTGAAGGCCCATTCTACCAGAGCCGTGGGTGCGTCCTGGGCATTGCGACACCAGGCTACGGCTCAACAGGTGTGCCAGGCGGCTACCTGGTCGAGTCTGCACACCTTCACCAAACATTATCAGGTGCATACCTATGCTTTGGCAGACGCCAGCCTAGGTAGAAGAGTCCTGCAGGCGGCAGTTGCCTCCCCGTAGGGGAGGGCTGTCTTCGCAGCTCTAACATAAGGTATTTCTTTACCCACCCAGGGACAGCTTTTGGACGTCCCAATCGTCTGGGTCTCCCAATGGAGCGACGAAGAAGAAGGGAATTTTGTTACTTACCGTAAATTCCTTTTCTTCTAGCTCCTATTGGGAGACCCAGCACCCGCCCTGTTGTCCTTCGGGATTTTTGGGTTTTTTCGGGTACACATGTTGTTCATGTTGAACGGTTTTTCAGTTCTCCGATGTTACTCGGAGTGAATTTGTTTAACCAAGTTATTGGCTTTCCTCCTTCTTGCTTTTGCACTAAAACTGGTGAGCCAGTGATCCCACTGGGGGTGTATAGCCAGAAGGGGAGGGGCCTTACACTTTTTAGTGTAATGCTTTGTGTGGCCTCCGGAGGCAGTAGCTATACACCCAATCGTCTGGGTCTCCCAATAGGAGCTAGAAGAAAAGGAATTTACGGTAAGTAACAAAATTCCCTTCTTTGTGTTTGCAAATACTTTGTACTGTACGGTCGCTGGTGATTCTCGGCTATATACCCTCCTAGATTACAAGGAGGCAACAGCATGTCGTCCGCAAAACGCAAGGGTGCCAAGGCACAGACATTATATGCTGCCTGTACCGCATGTGGGGCTGCTCTACCGGCAGGTTCCACTGACCCCCATTGTGTGCAGTGCTCGGCCCCTGTGCAACTTGCACAGCCGGGGCCTCTGCTGGACGTGACCCAGGGTCTACCACCTGTGAATGCTGTCCAGGTGACAGGAACGGAGTTTGCAGCTTTTGCTGACAGATTGTCTATGACCATGTCAAAGATTCTTGAAACATTGCAGTCTAGACCAGTAACTCAGACCATGGACACTGTGGCATCATTGCTCCCTGGTCCCCCTCAGCTGGAACACTTCCAAGCTCCGGGGGTGTCACATGCACCCCAGGGTGACGATTCTGACTCGGACGACAGTCCCAGACAACCTAAGCGGGCTCGTTATGAGGGGCCCTCAACTTCGTCTCACTGGTCAGGATCCCAGCGGGACGAATCTATGGGTGATGAGGCGGATGTAACTGATCAAGATTCTGATCCTGGGTCCGCTCTCAATCTGGATACACCGGATGGTGACGCCATAGTGAATGATCTTATAGCGTCCATCAATAGGATGTTAGATATTTCTCCGCCAGCTCCTACTGAGGAGGAGGCAGCTTCACAGCAGGAGAAATTCCATTTCAGATATCCCAAGCGTAAATTAAGCACTTTTCTGGACCACGCTGACTTTAGAGATGCAATCCAGAAACACCACGCTTATCCTGAGAAGCGATTTTCTAAACGGCTTAAAGATACACGCTATCCTTTTCCCCCTGACGTGGTCAAGGGTTGGACCCAGTGTCCCAAGGTGGACCCTCCAATCTCCAGGCTTGCAGCTAGATCCTTAGTTGCAGTTGAAGATGGAGCGGCACTTAAAGATGCCACTGACAGGCAGATGGAGCTCTGGCTGAAATCCATCTATGAAGCTATTGGAGCGTCGTTGGCGCCAGCTTTCGCAGCCGTATGGGCACTCCAAGCTATTTCAGCTGGGCTTATACAAGTCGACTCGGTCACACGTACATCTGCCCCGCAGGTGGCACCATTGACCTCTCAAATGTCTGCATTCGCGTCTTACGCGATTAATGCTGTCCTGGACTCTACGAGCCGTACGGCGGTGGCGTCAGCCAACTCCGTGGTTTTGCGCAGAGCCCTGTGGTTGACAGAATGGAAAGCAGATTCTGCTTCCAAGAAGTGCTTAACCAGTTTGCCCTTTTCTCGTGACCGATTGTTTGGGGAGCGTTTGGATGAAATCATTAAACACTCCAGGGGTAAGGACTCATCCTTACCTCAACACAGACAAAACAAGCCCCAACAAAGGAGGGGTCAGTCTGGTTTTCGGTCCTTTCGAGGCTCAGGCAGGTCCCAATTCTCCTCGTCCAAGAGGACTCAAAAGGATCAGAGAGGCTCAGATTCTTGGCGGACGCAGTCACGCCCAAAAAAGACAGCAGGAAGAACCGTTACCAAGACGGCTTCCTCATGACTTTCAGCCTCCTCTCTCCGCATCCTCGGTCGGTGGCAGGCTCTCCCGCTTTGGCGGCATTTGGCTGTCACAGGTCAAAGACCGTTGGGTGAGGGACATTCTGTCTCACGGGTACAGGATAGAGTTCAGCTCTCGTCCTCCAACTCGTTTCTTCAGAACTTCCCCACCGCCCGACCGAGCCGATGCTCTGCTGCAGGCGGTGGCCGCTCTAAAGGCGGAAGGAGTGGTGACTTCCGTTCCTCTTCAGGAACAAGGTCACGGTTTTTACTCCAATCTGTTTGTGGTGCCAAAGAAGGACGGGTCCTTTCGGCCCGTCCTGGATCTAAAGTTGCTCAACAAACACGTAAAAACCAGGAGGTTCCGGATGGAATCTCTCCGCTCCGTCATAGCCTCAATGTCTCAAGGAGATTTCTTAGCATCAATAGACATCAAGGATGCTTATCTTCACGTGCCGATTGCGCCAGAGCATCAGCGTTTTCTACGCTTCGTTATAGAAAGCGAACACCTGCAGTTCGTAGCATTACCTTTCGGGCTGGCAACAGCCCCTCGGGTCTTCACCAAGGTCATGGCAGCAGTAGTAGCTGTCCTGCACTCGCAGGGTCACTCCGTGATCCCGTATTTGGACGATCTACTTATAAAGGCACCCTCTCAAGAGGCATGCCAACACAGTCTGAACGTGGCACTGAAGACTCTCCAGAGTTTCGGGTGGATTATCAACTTTTCAAAGTCAAATCTAACCCCGACCCAATCACTAACATATCTTGGCATGGAGTTTCATACTCTCTCAGCGATAGTGAAGCTTCCACTGGACAAGCAGTACTCTCTGCAGACAGGGGTGCAATCTCTCCTGCAGAACCAGTCCCACTCCTTGAGGCGCCTCATGCATTTCCTAGGGAAGATGGTGGCAGCAATGGAAGCAGTCCCTTTCGCGCAGTTTCATCTGCGCCCTCTACAATGGGACATTCTCCGCCAATGGGACGGGAAGTCGACGTCCCTCGACAGGGATGTCTCCCTCTCTCGGGCAACCAAGGACTCTCTCCGATGGTGGCTTCTTCCCACCTCATTGTCAAAAGGAAAGTCGTTCCTACCCCCATCCTGGGTGGTGGTCACGACAGATGCGAGCCTATCAGGGTGGGGAGCAGTGTTTCTTCACCACAGGGCTCACGGTACGTGGACTCAGAGAGAGTCCACCCTTCAGATCAATGTTCTGGAAATCAGAGCAGTCTATCTTGCTCTGCGAGCCTTCCAACAGTGGCTGGAGGGCAAGCAGATCCGGATTCAGTCGGACAATTCCACAGCGGTGGCGTACATCAACCACCAAGGGGGAACACGCAGTCGACAAGCCTTTCAAGAAGTCCGGCGGATTCTGACGTGGGTGGAAAACACAGCATCCACCATATCCGCAGTTCACATCCCAGGCGTGGAAAACTGGGAAGCAGACTTTCTCAGTCGCCAGGGCATGGACGCAGGGGAATGGTCCCTTCACCCGGACGTGTTTCAGGAGATCTGTCGCCGCTGGGGGATGCCGGACGTCGACCTGATGGCGTCACGGCACAACAACAAGGTCCCGGTTTTCATGGCACGGTCTCACGATCACCGAGCTCTGGCGGCAGACGCCTTAGTTCAGGATTGGTCGCAGTTCCGACTACCTTATGTGTTCCCACCTCTGGCATTGTTGCCCAGAGTGATCCGCAAGATCAGGTCCGACTGCCG
This sequence comes from Anomaloglossus baeobatrachus, assembly GCF_048569485.1. NCBI lineage: Eukaryota > Metazoa > Chordata > Amphibia > Anura > Aromobatidae > Anomaloglossus > Anomaloglossus baeobatrachus. The sequence goes on along the minus strand of NC_134358.1, from coordinate 216,550,143 downwards.
TTGCGCCATTCTCGTCGCTCCAGACTGGCCAAGGAGGTCGTGGTACCCGGATCTGTGGCATCTCACGGTAGGACAACCGTGGGCGCTACCAGGCCGTCCAGACTTGCTGTCTCAAGGGCCGTTTTTCCATCTGAATGCTGCGGCCCTGAACCTGACTGTGTGGCCATTGAGTCCTGGATCCTAGGGACCTCAGGTTTATCTCATGATGTTGTTGCCACCATGAGACAGGCTAGGAAACCATCCTCCGCCAAGATCTACCACAGAACGTGGAAGATATTCTTATCTTGGTGCTCTGCTCAGGGAGTTTCTCCCTGGCCATTTGCATTGCCTATTTTTCTTTCCTTCCTGCAGTCTGGGTTGGAAAAAGGTTTGTCGCTTAGCTCCCTTAAAGGACAAGTCTCTGCGCTATCCGTATTCTTTCAGAAGCGCCTGGCGCGACTTCCTAAGGTACGCACGTTCCTGCAAGGGGTTTGTCATATCATTCCCCCTTACAAGCGGCCATTGGAACCCTGGGATCTGAACAAGGTTCTGATTGCTCTCCAGAAGCCACCTTTCGAGCCTATGAAGGAGATTTCCTTGTCTCGGCTTTCACAGAAAGTGGCTTTTCTGGTGGCGGTCACGTCTCTTCGGAGAGTGTCAGAGCTGGCGGCGTTATCTTGCAAATCTCCCTTCCTGGTGTTTCACCAAGACAAGGTAGTACTGCGTCCAATTCCAGAGTTTCTTCCCAAGGTGGTATCTTCCTTTCATCTCAATCAGGATATCACTTTACCATCTTTGTGTCCGCATCCAGTTCACCAATTTGAAAAGGGTTTACATCTGTTGGACCTGGTGAGAGCACTCAGGATCTACATTTCCCGCACGGCGTCTCTGCGCCGTTCGGATGCACTCTTTATCCTGGTCGCTGGTCAGCATAAAGGGTCGCAAGCTTCCAAATCCACCCTTGCGCGGTGGATCAAGGAACCAATTCTTCACGCCTACCGTTCTGCTGGGCTTCCGACTCCTTCTGGACTGAAGGCCCATTCTACCAGAGCCGTGGGTGCGTCCTGGGCATTACGGCATCAGGCTACGGCTCAGCAGGTGTGCCAGGCGGCTACCTGGTCGAGTCTGCACATTTTCACCAAGCATTATCAGGTGCATACCTACGCTTCGGCGGATGCCAGCCTAGGTACACAAGTCCTGCAGGCGGCGGTGGCCCACCTGTAAGAAAGGGCTGCCTGACAGCCCGATCGCGAGGTATTATTTTACCCACCCAGGGACTGCTTTTGGACGTCCCAATTGTCTGGGTCTCCCAATTAGGAGCGAAAAAGAAGGGCATTTTGTTTACTTACCGTAAATTCCTTTTCTTTATCGTTCCTTTATGGGAGACCCAGACCATGGGTGTATGCTACTGCCCCCCGGAGGACACACAAAGTTACTACACTCAAAAACGTGTAGCTCCTCCCTCCTAGCATATACACCCCCTGCCAGCCAGATCTAGCCAGTTTTTTGCTTTGTGTCAGGAGGCACACACATGCTTTCTCTTTGATTTTTCATTTTCTTTTTTTTTTTTTTTTTTTTCTTCAAAAGATTTGGAAGAAAAGCGGGTCCACTGGACTCCCGGCATGTCCCTTCACACTCCCCTGGCGGCAGTGTTGTTAAGGTTGATTCAGGGCAGGAGCCCTTCATGCCGCGCTCCTTCACCATCCCTAGTGGCTCTGGCTTGAAGTTGGAGCCAACACGGTTCTCTCTGCCTTGCAGGAGACCGGCCTCCATCCGCAGCCCTTGTGCAGGACCCTGCTGGAAGGAGCACTGGACCCCCACCCCACCAGGGACTGGACCCTGCGTCTCAAAGCTAAGTATAGAGACGTTATTCAGAGGGTCCTTTCTGCAATGTGGGGCACTTATAATGTGGGGGACAGTGATGTTTGATAATGCTGCTTTTACTGTGCTTCCGGCCGGTTCCACGGTTTTTACTGGGAACCGCGCCGATGTTGCCTGATTCTCGGCCGCATGTATAACTCTAGGCCCCGGCTTCAGCCGCGGCCTAGTTTCGTTTCGTTCCCCTGCATGTCAGACATGCAGGGGGACGCTGCAGAGCCGCCCGCCGGCCGCTCTGCACAGGGGAGGACACTCCTATCTGAGGAGATGATTCCCTCCCCTGTACATCTCCTTCGCCCTCCGATTCCCGCTTCTGGGTTAACCCCCGCCCGCCCCCCCCTCGCTCTGGCGCCATTTTCTCAGCGTCTTAGTACACTGGACGGCGCTGGCTGCTCTGCAGCAGAGGGAGGGAATATCTGGCTAGGGGTCCAGGCTTGGAATCTGGAGGGCACACATATAGCGGCCTGATAAGTCACAACCTCTGGTTGTGCACTTTTATTCACTCTCAGGGCATGAAGGAGTTAATTCTTTATCATAGAATCTCCTCCTCAGCAGCATGTCTCACTCTAGCAGCAAAGCTCTACATGTTCTGCATGTAACCTTATATGCCTGAACCGACACACTGTAACGGTTCTTATGTGGTGGATAGTGGCAAGTTGCCTCAGCCGGGATTCTCCCCAGGCTGAACCTCTGTCTTGGGTATTCTAGCCATTCCAGACAGAGCCCCCACCTCTGCAGCATGTCACAGAGCGAGACTGCAGGCTGTTTTTATTATCCCCTGCAGGTAGTCTCGTACGGCTATACATGGGAGCTCAATAATGGTCCCTCCAGCTGCTCCGGTTCGGTGGCTGACCCCCGTAGGAATCTCCAGGGGTCGGCTGTCCCGGCATCTGCTGAGCATGCAGCCCCCTTCTCAGGGCGTTTTCTGCTTCGCTCAGCAAAGCTCACAAGGGACTCTCCTTCTGGACTCAGACCCCGTCCTCCTGACAGGGAGACGCAGGGTCCCCTGTCCTCCCCGTCCCGCAGCTCCGATTACGAGCTGACTCGCTGGACGAGGAGGATGTCTCTACCACGGGCTCGGACGATCCGTCCGTAGGTGACGCAGATGCGAATGATTAGATTACGTCCATTATTCTTGTACTGGACCTCCATCCGCCTGATCAGGGAAGTGTTCCCCGCTGGCAGAAATGCATCAGTATGCTTTAAACATGACGAGGAGTGTGTTCTTTCACCACTCCAGTTTTCAGCCCGCTGCGTCCAAGCCCACAGCTATCCTGCAGACTCCACAGCGGAGTTCTGCTGCCTGTCTCCCCCTCCCATCTGAGGTGGTCAAGGAGTGTACTCATCCGCCAAGGGTAGCCACTCCGGTGTCTAGACTTTCAGCCCGGATAGTTGTATCAGTGGCGGACGGCACCTCTATATGGATCCTACGGTACATTAATTTTGTACTGGACCTCAATCCGCCGGTGTTACCTTATCTAGGTGAACACAACGTGTGTTCCTTAACCTCTCCAGTTTTCAGGCCCCTGGGACCAGCCAGGGTCCGCTCTGATCGCTTCCCATGAAGCGTGATTCTGAGGACTGGATTTCACGGTGGTCAAGTAGTGGGCTCATTCACCTCAGGTGGCTCAGCCCGGGCCGTTATGTCAGTGCCTGATGGCTCCTCACTTACGGTTCTGCGGTCCGCCCGGTTGTCCTTTGGGCCAAGTCGGTATGGGGACGGCAGGAGCTTTGTTCCCCTCAGCTTACAGCAGTGCGGTTTTGTTGTACCTTCTCTGCTTCTCTGGAGGAGATGCATCCTCCCACAGGGACTCTATGCCAAAACGGTTGCCTGAACTTACAGACTTCAGTTCTTTCATCCTATACCAGGTCTGCCATGCTGGACGCCGCACGGCGGTGATCTGGGCTCCCTTCCTCGCTATCCGCAGGCTCCTGTGGCTTCGGATTTGGAAGGCAGATGCCTCCATGGAGGTTCCCTGCTGGGCTCCCACTTGGTGAGACCAGTTTCCTCGGGACCAACTGAGTGAAATTAAGGAAGCTCTTGGCGGGAAGTGTTCTTCCTTGCCACAAACCTAAACCAGGGCACCTGTCCAGGACAGGAATCAGTTGAGGTTTCGGTGGTTTCCGTTCCTCCGTCTGATCGTCCTCTAGCTCAGCCTAGGTCCATAGAACCAAATAGCTCGAAGCTGCGTCTTCAGAAGGCCGCAGGAGATGCTGTCACTGAGTCAGCTTCCTCCGAGCTATTTAGCCACGCCAACAACCTCCTTGGTCGGTGGCAGGCTCTCTCCACTGGCGACGTAGGGTTCTAACACGTCTCCGTTCAGTTGGGGCGAGACTTTATCTCCCTTGGCTACAGGATGGACTTCTGTCCACCCGCCAAACAGTTTTTCTCTGTCATCTCCTCCCTGCTCCAAGGCCGCCGCCTTCTCACAGGCCGTGGCATTTCTGGCAGGCCAATGGAGTAATTGTACCGGTTCCCGTCTGGGAACGGTTCTGAGATTTTTGCTTAAATCTATTCCTAGTCCCCGAAGAGGGCGGTGCTTCCGACCTGGATCTTTAGCTTTCAAGCATAGCCAGGTGTGGCGTTTTCTCATTGAGTCTTGGTTTTGTTCCGTGTGTTTTCTTCACCGGATCAATCAAGACCCCATGGAGATTCCCTAGCAACCATCGGCATCAGAGATGCCTATCGGCAGGAGTCAATCGCAGTTTCACACCAGCGTTGACTGCGTTTTGACAATCGGAGTGGTCCAATTCGTGGCTCTTCCCTTGGGGTCAGCCAAGGCTCCTCGAGTATCCTCATTGGGGCAGCTGTGATCAGGGTCCTGCCCCCCTAGGGTTTGGCAGTGATCTTTGGCCCTGGACGGTTTTCTTGTTGGGTTTTCATCCAGTGCTGACTCTTAGCAGAGTGCTTCGTTCACTCTCGCCACTCTGACCTATCGGGTGGCTTGTCTTTCTGTCCAAGTCCACTCTGACCTCGAACCAGAGGTTCTCAGGGCGTCAATGGAAGCGGTTCCTTGCCCAGCTTTTCCTGCGTCCTCTGAGACTGGATATTTTCCGCGGTACTAGCGAACTCACTCCTCCCACGGGGTGGTGGCTTCGCCACTGACCAGGGGCTCGTTTCAGTGGTGGCTTCGGCCACTCTGTCTCAGGGGCGCTCCTTTTTCTGGTCCGTTCCGGGTGATCCTCACCAGGATGCTAGCCTATCCGCCTTGGGAACAGTATATCTCCACCGTGGAGCGCAGGGCGCTTGGACTCTGTCCGAATCAGCCCTCTGGATCAATGTGCTGGAAATCAGGGCTGTATTTCTTGCCCTCTAAGCCTTCACCATCTGTGGGCGGCTAGGCACATTCGAGTCCAGTCGGACAACGTGACAGCGTTTTCCTACACCAGCTTCCAAGGCGGGACACTCAGCCGCCTGGCAATCATGGCGGCTCAACATCCTTCAGTGGACAAGGGACTCCTAGTCCACCGTATCCGCAGTCCACATGCTAGATGTGAAAACTACGAGGCAGGCTATTTCAGCTGTCCTACCGTGGTCCACAATCCTCAGGTTTTGCGGTAGCCACACTGGTTCATGTTTGATCCCAGCTTTGTCTCTTTACGAATTCCCCCCCCTACCTCTTGTCCAGAGTCCTGCGCAAGATCGGTAACGGGGGCCGTCGGGTCATTCTCCAGATTGACCCAAGCAGGCTTCGTACTCTGACCTGCTCCTTCTGTCCGTTGGGTTGCCTTCGCATCTTCCGGACCGTTCAGACCTTTTCTCAAAAGGTCCGTTTTTTCCCCGTCAGAATTCTGGATTCTCAGAATGACGGCGTAGCTCTTGAGTCCTGGATCTTAGCGACTTCTGATATCCTTCCTGAAGTCATCTCCATTATGACTCTAGCTCCAAAGTGTCCTTTGACTTTTTTTTTTTTTTGGCCTTGCCGACCCTCCTGTCCCTTCCACAGTCCGGTCTACAGCTAGTGTTAGGTTGAACTCTTAACCAGAGATCACTAGTTGCCTATTGCCTGGCCGAATTGATATGGGCCAAGTGCATGCATAAAAGAATTCACACCAGACACAGTCGGATATGAAGTCTCTTCTTGGTCACAGTAGAAAATGGCACCAAAACAGACAGAGGGGACTCATGCGTCCTCTTGATATAGGCTAGGGGCGTACACAAGTTCAGATATGCATATTTAGTGGGACAGTTCATGAGCTAGCCAATGGGGAGATCCGTGTTGCTGTTGATGGGCGGGTCTGACTCCAGTGGATGAAACCATGACGATGGGAGGGACGTCATCTGGTGCATCCATGCTGATGGTTTGGTCTGTGATTTCCAGCTTGACCAGTCTTCCCTTATATGGAGGTCTTCTTTCATCTGGACATTCCTTGCATTCCAAGCAAGGTGTGGATAACAGGAAACAGCGGCCATCTTTATATCTGTGTCATTTATATGATCTGAAACCTGAATTATGTAAGGCAAAACGATATATTTCCCACAATCCCTTATCAAAAGGTTAATTAAGTATTTGATGTAAAGGTCCTCCTCAACAGTCCCCCCTAAATACTTTATTAACCTTCTGACCCTACTGCTAACCCATCAGTCTCCAATACCTGGCTGCAACTCTTTTCTTTTTGCTGCCCGCTATACGAGCAATGCTAAGCCTTTGCTCCCATTGGTACAGACTTCGATTGGAGCCTGATGTACTCGCCCTACCCTGACTGCCTAGCTGGGGACTGTGAAAGACTGAAGGGGGCCTAGCTGCTCTATATCTGCAGAATAGCTGACCTCCTGAGCTAGGAAAGCGGGGACTGACGTTTCTACTCCTTTCTCGACCATCTTCCTTATACAGGGAAAAACACAACAAACAACAATAGCTACAACAATTAAGACAACAAGGACCACTATGCCTATCTGAGCTAGCCATCTCTGCCATCCCTTCATCCATGAAAAGTATTGGTTCCAGGGATCCTCTACACCTGAATTCCTTTTTAATTCTTTTTGTAGAGAAGCTAGCTTTTTTATGGCTACCGTAACCTTCCCGGTGGGACCTGTATTATCTGGAATGTAGGTACAACACGCGGACTTCACCATTTTACAAACACCTCCTTTCTCTGCCAATATCATGTCAAGGGCCATCCTGTTTTGAAACGCCATTATTGATGTAGGGCCTAGCTGATCTGCCAAACCTTGAAGAGCTTCTCTAGTGTAATTGACAAATCTTTGTTGGTTATAATAGATGTAATTGATCCAGTCTACGTTTTTATTTATGGTCACTAGAGGTAGTATGAATGACTCAAAACCTGCTTTGACTTGATCCCTGGCTTTAAATTCTTCTGGTACCCCCCTTGGGACTCCTATAGCATCAATATAAACATGAGGGTCAAAACTGCCTTTGGGTTCAGGATTTGTCTCTCTTTTTGTTCTGTGTAGCTCTTCTGACGTTAGGGCTTCCTCTCCTTCTGCTGCCATGTAGAAGGGCATTATGGCTTTGGCTAGTGTGCATTCCCCCATCCATTCACCTTCTAAATGAGTTCTGATCTTCATGTCCCCACATATCCAGAAGACATCAGAAATGGACTGGGTCTGGTTGACCAGGTCCTCTCTGGTGGCATTACTATATCTGCTGCAATATCCCTCTGTGAAATTACCCACAAATGTGTTCCCCTCAGTGCTAGTATAACAGATGTATTTTCCTGGATATATGGTGATGCCTTGACCTGGGTTAGGTGTTTCTGTGACTATGGGGTACTTCTTTTTCCAGTTTTCACAATTTAATTCACTAAGGGATCTGTTAGTGAACAGACTCAGGAAACATTTTTCCACATCTGGGGGAAGATCTAGAGGGACAGATCCTAGGTGGGGTCTCGCCCCTGCACAGACAAAGCAATTAGACTTATTATATTGATTGGCGGTATATTTCATCCACTTCAACCATAAGTTGGTCTCAGTGTACCCTGTTTCAACGGCAAGGATATCTTCAAATGTGGGGTTTGCAATGGCCATCATTTTATTAAGTTTTTGAATACGGAACATTAGGGAGTTTGAGTGTGTGTTTCTATCTTTTGTCGACATTTCTCTTATGTCTGCTAATCTGAACACCCCTAGATGGGCACAACTAGCACACCCACCATATACATATGTGCCCAGTAGATAGGTGCCATTATCGCCAGGTTGAGGGTTCTCCAGGTTAAGGACTAGTGGATTACATTGGCCAATGGTATCACAGGGCTTGATGACTTTTGTACGAGAGAGTGTCATCCTGTTGAGTAGGGATTTGCCATGGGAGTCTAGTTTATTTAGGGCTGTCTTCGGTCTATACCCCCAATCTTCACCAGTGTTCCACCCGACTGCCCTCCATGAACCACATGTTTGTCCCCAGCCATCACCTGTAACACATATATATTGTTGTCCTGATCTTAATTGTGCTGGTTGACTCATTGAGGAAGGTGAGGAAGCCCATTGAGTGTCACACTGTACTACATCACAATAATCGAATTTAAAAGAAGCAACATGTGTAGTGGTGTTATACCAGAACGTAATCACCCCCCCTGCTTGGGTGATCGCGGCCTGTTGTGCTCCTACAAAGGAGTGTAGAACTGTGTAACACATAAGGTAAAAGATATGCGGCATTATGCAGAAGGCTCTGATGGAGGCGTGAACTTCTTGCAGTGGGAGGCGTGTATCCACGTTGGCCTTCCTTCAAGTTTGACAGAAGTGGGAGTAGTCAGGAGCACTTGGTAGGGACCTTCAAATCTCGGTTCCAGGGATGTCTTTCTGGTGAACTTCTTTACCAGCACGTAGTCACCAGGTTGGAAACTATGGACACCTTCACTGGAATCTGGATCTGGAATGGATGATAAAACTCGTGCATGTGTTATTGACAATTCTTTAGCAAGGGCAACAACATAATTCACAAGAGTATCACTTCCTAAAGCTAGCTGTTGTGGGAAGTATTGACCCAGCCTTGGAGGCCCCCCAAAAAGAATCTCGTATGGTGTGAGTTTAGTGGGACCCCTTGGAGTGTTTCTGACTGAATATAAGGCAATAGGCAAAATGTCTGTCCAGGGAAGTTTGACCTCCTGACTAGCTTTCAGGATTTTGTTTTTCAAGGTACCATTAAGTCTTTCTACTTTTCCACTGCTCTGAGGGTGATATGGGGTATGTAGACCCAAATCCGCTCCTACAAACGTCCATAGCTCCTTCGTCAATACTGCCGTGAATGCAGGTCCTTGGTCACTCTCAATTACCTCTGGGACCCCATATCTGCATACTAACTCAGTTATCAGTCTCTTAACAGTCACCCTGGCAGTCATATTGGTTACCGGATAGGCTTCAGGCCATCCTGAGAACATGTCAGTCACTACCAGTACATACTCATACTTCCCTACTTTTGGCATTTGAATATGATCAATTTGAATTCTTTGGAAAGGATAGAGTGGTTTGGCCAAATGTTTTTGAGTAACTTTCTGGGGTGGTGCTGGATTGCATTTTGCACACACAAGGCAGGACTTGCAATAGTTTTGGGTGACAGTAGAGATCCCCGGTGCCAGATACATCTTCCAAATCAAGTCATTCATCTGGTTCTTGCCTCTATGGGTGATACCATGTGCCCATTCTGTCACCGAGGGGTATAGGTTGCGGGGTAGACAGATCTTTTTGTTCTTCCTCCAAACTCCATCTTCATCCTTTTTTGCTCCTGCTTCTTGCCAATGCTTTTTCTCATCATCTGGTGCCTTGTCTTGGTGTAGATGAATAAACTTCATAGGAGAGCTCTGGAGTCCCTCTTCAGGATCTTGAGACACGTACACCACTGCTTTTTCTTTCCCAAGTGGGTGCACAGCATACGTTTTCGCTATTTTATCAGCAAAGAAGTTTCCCTTCGCCTCTGGAGAATTTAATTTCCCGTGAGCTTTAATCTTGATCACTGCAACCTCTGAAGGTAGGTCCACAGCAGCCACAAGTTCTTTTATGGCAGCAGCATGTTTTACAGGATTTCCACTGGACGTTAGGTATCCTCTGGCTGCCCAGATACTGCCGAAGTCATGAGCCACTCCGAAAGCATATCTTGAATCCGTGTAGATGTTGGCCACCTTCTCTGCCGCTTCTTGACAGGCCAGCGTCAAAGCCTTAAGTTCCGCTTCTTGTGCAGACATGTGTGGTGGTAGGGATCCTGCTGAGATAACCTGGTCATATGTAACCACGGCATATCCTGTATGGAACCTTCCTGTTTCATCTGCAAATCTGGAACCATCGGTAAAAAACGTCAGGTCAGCGTGCGGGAGTGGGTCTTCGGACACAATTTTCTTTGAGGCTGCTTCTTGCTGCATCTGTTGTAGACAGTCATGATCATCTGAGTACGTATAGGCCTCTTCTCCTAGAGCATGACTGTCATCATCTACATCCCCCCTGGAAAGAGGAAGCAGTGTGGACGGGTTAAGGACGGTACAGCGGACAAGAGTGACATTATCCGGAATTAGGAGGGAACATTGGAGTCTCATATGACGCTGTAGTGACAGATGTTTAGGTTGAGTCTGGTCAAGTATAGCTTTGAGATCGTGTGGAGCCATCAAGAGCACTGGATGTCCTAAGATGATGTCTGAAGTTTTGTCCAGGAGCATATGTGCAGCATGTACGGCTCTAAGGCAAGTTGGTGAAGCTTGAGACACAGAGTCCAGACGAGCAGAGTAATAACCGATGGGTCTTGTTTTTCCCCCATGTTTCTGGGCCAGGACTCCGGAGGCATGTCCTGCTACTTCACTGATAAACAGGTAGAAAGGCAGCTGATAATTCGGGATTCCAAGGGCTGGTGCAGATTGTATGGCTTGTTTAAGAGTATAGAAAGCTTCCACAGACTCTGGTTTTAGTGGGAAAGCAGACATCTTGAGGTCATCATACAATGGTTGCATCAACTTGGAGGCGTCTGGAATCCACTGCCGGCAGTAGGTGATAAGTCCCAAGAAAGCTTGTAGCTGCTTAGTTCCTTTTGGTAGAGGAACTGTCTCAATTGCGTCTTTTCTTTCACTTGTGAGATGTTTTAACCCTGGAGAGAGACAGTGTCCTAGAAACACAACTTTGGGTTGACACCATTGAACTTTGTTGAGGGACACTTTGCAGTTCTGTTGTGCGAGGTGAAGTAGAAGACTGAGACTTGATTTTTCAGCTACTGCTTGATCAGGACAACACAATAGAAGATCATCGACATACTGAAGGAGAACAACCTGATGGTTCATCTCTCTCCAAGGCTGCAGACAAGAGGCAAGGGCTTGAGAGAAATGACTTGGTGAATTCTGTGCTCCTTGTGGCAAGACCGTCCAGGTGTATTGTGATCCTTGGTAAGTGAAGGCAAACAGGTACCAATCTTCTGGATGCAATGGTACGCTGAAGAAAGCATTAGCTAGATCGATGACAGTGAAACGTGTAGCATCCGATGGTATCTGAGACAGCAGTGTATGTGGATTGGGCACGATGGGACTTTCCAATACAGTTGCTGCGTTAACAGCCCGGAGATCTTGAACCATACGGTACTTTGGGGCTTCTCCCTTCAATGTTCTCTTTTTGACTGGAAACAAAGGCGTATTACAGAGAGAGGTACACTTAACTAATGCCCCGTTATCCAGGAGAGTCTTAATTTGAGTACCCAAGGACTCTTCCTGAGCAGACTTGAGTGGGTATTGAGGCACCTTGGGGAGTTGAGCTCCGGGTTTAAGAATGACCCGTACCGGAGGTACAGCAAGATGTCCAATATCTTCAGGACCAGTGGACCATAGTGTAGGTGGGACTTGCGACATCACTTCTGGTGGAACACCCGAGGCAGCATTAATGACTTCGTCCATCATCATAAGCAAAGGTGCTGCTTGAAGTTGACACTCTTCACTCGGATCGAGCGGATCAGTAATGGTGATGGTAAGACCATTGGATGAATAGTTGATAGTCGCTCTCAATCTTTGGAGAAGGTCTGCTCCCAGAAGGTTAGTGGGACAAGTGGGGGATACCACCAGGCGCATAAATACATCTTCGTATGGTCCAACCTGTACGTCACGGGTAAGCTTGTTAGAAGTAGGCTTACCGTCTACTCCCACACAGGTTACTGCTTCAGAGGATATCAGATCGGGAAATGGCAGGTCCTGTAATCTGATTACACTTCTGGCTGCACCTGTATCCACAAGAAACGGTAAGGGTTTGCCTTGAACGTTGATTGTTACTTTGGCTATTGGACCAGACGTAGAAGCCAAAGTAGTGGACACGGGCTTGCCCCTGTCCTATTGGTTACTTAGATGCATCAGAGCAGCGGTATGGTTAGCATGAGTCTGAGCTTGCGATGGATGGTCGTAATATTGATCATTGCGATGAGAATAGTTGTATCTGCGATTGTCCTCATTGCGGTGTCTCAATCTACGTTCTTGAAAAGGGGCTTTACAATCACGTCTGTAGTGACCTGGGTTACCACAATTGAAGCAGATTACTTTGGCACGAGGTAATGAAGGCTCCTGGTTTTGATTCTGCACAGCAGTCCATAGAATGTGGGTTTTCTTATTTGAGGTTGTTGTAGTTTTCTCAGGGAGTATTTTCTCGAACCCCTTAGCTATCGTTAAGACATCCTTAGGATCCAATGTGGCATATTCAGGTCTGATTGCTTGAAATTGCTTCCTTAGGGCTTCTCGAAGGCCTTCAACAAAAGAGGAGACAAGCAATGTTCGTTGAATTTTAATTTGGTTACTGAAACCGAGGTCATTAAACATTTGGGTTAAACGAGCATGATATCTCTCCACTGATTCTCCTGGTTCTTGTGTGACCTCCTTAAAAGATGTTGACTGATCAGCCAGCTTATCTGTTGCCCATGTTTTAAGTTGTTGACAGAACTCAACACCGGAGTCCCACGTGGTGTCACTGACAAGTGCAGCATCATTGAATGCAGTTTCCATAACAGGCCAGTACGCGTCACCCGCTTTCAGATTTGCCAGGGAAATAAGATCCTGCCACGTTGCAGAGTAATTCCTCTGGATTTGAAGCATACTTCTGTAGAAAGGCATCGGCTGCTTTTCTGGATCTGGAAGCTGGTTCAATAAAGTAGCAGCTTGCTGTGGTGTAAACTTGACGTAGAGGGTGGGCTCTCCAGACGTGAGATTTCCTGTTATTGGCAATGGCACCAGCGGTGGGATTGGAGGTGGCAGCGGGAATGTGGGCATTGACACTTGTATGAGAGGAGCAGGAGGAGGTGGTAAGCCTGGAAAGAGAGTTTCCGACTGAACAGTTCCTATATCATGAGGTGGAGTCCAGGTGAGGCAGGCAGTCTTGAGAGCTTTTACTATCCGGTTTTCATTACTAATTAACCTGATTTCAGAGAGACAGCAAATGTTTGGGGGGCTGCATTTGTTCATTATAACGCCTACTATCTCTCTTGCGCATGCATGAATGGGATATCCAAAAATGCCAGAACCAATAGCGGGGATTGTCAGGGTTTCAATCTGCTGACTAGTATTCGCATATTCTAAAGTGCGAGTTATTGCTGTGCGAAGTTGTTGTGTACTAACGTCTGGATGCATGGGGTCAAAAGTAGATATCACAGCGTGTATAATCAATCTACAGGGAAGACTGCCAGGTTTAGTCACTGCTATGTCCCCAATAGCTATCTGCCCACGTGACTCAACAATGACTCGACTGTCAGCTTGAATAGTCGCCCCTCCTGCCTCCACTATAGCTCTAGCTATACCTCCATCGTGTTTTAAATGAGAATTTGCAGCATTGACAATAGCGTCTGTCTCCATTGTTGTTATGTCACCCTTACCCACCACCAATAAAGGTCCCTCTGGAATCTCTTTTTCAAGAACTGGTTGCCAGTATTCCCTTCCCCCTATGCTCCCTGTGGTATTAGTGTTCCCTTCCCAAATTGTGCCTTCATCTGATACAGTGGCTACCGTCCCATATAGATGTGCACTCGGTTGTGAAAGGACCCTCGAGGCACCGGGAGTGGTATTAGAGAGACTGCATGAGCGTGAGAGTACTGTTGCATCAGAAGTGTTGGGAGGAAAGGTTGCTGCTTGGAGTGGCTCACGTGAGTGTGTGTCTGGATTGACCTCAAAGGTGACAGTGGAAAGGGTTGGTGCTGAGAGTGATTCCTGTGGTTGTGCAGCTAAATTAGCAGCGGAAGTGACAGTGGAAAGTGTTGGTGCTGGGGATGATCCAGGTGGGAGGATAGCTGGATTCACAGCGGAAGTGGTGGGGGAAAGGGTTGATGCTTCACTGGAAATCGTTGTGACAGGAAATGTGGGTAATGTCTGTTCACTTCCCAGAGGGATGTAGTACTGACCATTAATGGTCATTACGGGGTAGAGGGAATCTGGGCGGGTGCCACTGGGGACAGCACATTTGTCTCCAACAAAATGGCTACCACCAGGGAGAGCACATTTGTCTTCAACAAAATGGCTACCACCGGGTCGAGCACATTTGTCTTCAACAAAATGGCTGACACTGGAAGTGGCACCTGCTCCTCCTCCAAGATGGCCAACACTGGAAGTAGCACATGTTCCTCCTCCAAGATGGCCGACACTGGAAGTAGCACATGTTCCTCCTCCAAGATGGCCGTCATTGGAAGTAGCACATGTTCCTCCTCCAAGATGGCCGACACTGGAAGTAGCACATGTTCCTCCTCCAAGATGGCCGACACTGGAAGTAGCACCTGTTCCTCCTCCAAGATGGCCGACACTGGAAGTAGCACATGTTCCTCCTCCAAGATGGCCGACACTGGAAGTAGCACATGTTCCTCCTCCAAGATGGCCGACACTGGAAGTAGCACATGTTCCTCCTCCAAGATGGCCGTCATTGGAAGTAGCACATGTTCCTCCTCCAAGATGGCCACCAGCAGATTCAGCACATGGCTTTTGTCCACCATTTCGCGGCCTAGAGTCACCACATCCACAACAAAATTTATTCTCATCCGAATTTCTACAACTACAACCAGAACAGGTCCATACCACAGCATCAGCATTATATGGAGGTGGTCGCTCACAAGGTATAGTCTTGTAATACACATAATTTAAAACTTTGTCTTTCTTTTTCCTCACTTCTTCTACCCAGTTCTCTCTATATAATCTTTCAGAAACTCTTCCCCATGCACAAGCCGCAGATAGCAATCCATTGTCTTCCAAAACACCTTTTCTCTCTGTTAACACAAGCTTCCACTCTAAAGGCTGCAATCTTCCTCCTGCTGGCATCCCACACAATTTCATGAGTTTTCTACATTGTTTTATATGACTCTTCCCTTCACGATCTGCAACTAATGTGCATGGGTCTAATTTGCCATCTGAATTTGGCTTACTGCCAATACGACAAAACTTCATCAATTTTTCCATCCTCTCCCAAGATAAACAACACCAAACAATCTTTCTCTATGCAGACCAAGATAAGAATAACAGACAAAAACAGACAAAAAGATGGGGAGATGACACAACTGAAACACTAAAGAAAGCCTAGGATTTTCAGCATACACTTCCAAACCAGTCCTTGTTCTGCCTAGTGATCCCTGTCTGATTTCTGCGTTCCGTAATATACAAAAAATAAAACCACCTAGTATCACCCCTGATTACAAGGTGTCTATACCGGCTGATTCGCCTCTCTTGGAGGACTTATAACTAGCCTCTATAACACAGACTTCCGTTAACCTGCCTCTCTTGGAGGATTTGTTAACTAGCCTCTATAACACAGACTTCCGTTAACCTGCCTCTCTTGGAGGATTTGTTAACTAGCCTCTATAACACAGACGTCCGTTAACCTGCCTCTCTTGGAGGATTTGTTAACTAGCCTCTATAACACAGACTTCCGTTAACCTGCCTCTCTTGGAGGATTTGTTAACTAGCCTCTATAACACAGACGTCCGTTAACCTGCCTCTCTTGGAGGATTTGTTAACTAGCCTCTATAACACAGACGTCCGTTAACCTGCCTCTCTTGGAGGATTTGTTAACTAGCCTCTATAACACAGACTTCCGTTAACCTGCCTCTCTTGGAGGATTTGTTAACTAGCCTCTATAACACAGACTCGTGAGTCCGTGGAAAACACGTGCCTAACCTGGCCAATTAAAACCGCGCTATATCTCTAGGTCTTGTACCAACCGTATTAACTACTTAAGTCTCCACTAGAACCACAAACCATATCACAGGCGACAACTAACAGAACTCAAAACCCACTTGCTCTCTTAACTACCAGTCAATCTCCCCTTGAGGCAACACAAAACAGGCAACAGGCAACTAAACACGTGATGGTTCTTCCGCAATTAATATGGCCAGCAGCCGTGAGACCCGTCTGCCGTGTACAGAGACCCTGAAAACCGGACACAGTCAGGCAATCAGTGCCACACACCCCGAGAATACACAGGGAAGACTACAGATTATAAAAATCAGCAGACTTACCGTGCAAAATAATGTTAGGAGGCGATCAATCTCCTTTCTCAAGGTGTGGGGCTCGTCCTGCCGTTCCAATTGCCGATTCCAAGGGTTTCCGGGTGTCGACGTCTGATGGCTCCACGTTGGCGCCAATAATGTTAGGTTGAACTCTTAACCAGAGATCACTAGTTGCCTATTGCCTGGCCGAATTGATATGGGCCAAGTGCATGCATAAAAGAATTCACACCAGACACAGTCGGATATGAAGTCTCTTCTTGGTCACAGTAGAAAATGGCACCAAAACAGACAGAGGGGACTCATGCGTCCTCTTGATATAGGCTAGGGGCGTACACAAGTTCAGATATGCATATTTAGTGGGACAGTTCATGAGCTAGCCAATGGGGAGATCCGTGTTGCTGTTGATGGGCGGGTCTGACTCCAGTGGATGAAACCATGACGATGGGAGGGACGTCATCTGGTGCATCCATGCTGATGGTTTGGTCTGTGATTTCCAGCTTGACCAGTCTTCCCTTATATGGAGGTCTTCTTTCATCTGGACATTCCTTGCATTCCAAGCAAGGTGTGGATAACAGGAAACAGCGGCCATCTTTATATCTGTGTCATTTATATGATCTGAAACCTGAATTATGTAAGGCAAAACGATATATTTCCCACAATCCCTTATCAAAAGGTTAATTAAGTATTTGATGTAAAGGTCCTCCTCAACACTAGGACTATCCTTCTTTAAGGGACAGGTCTCGGCTCTGTCAGTATGTGCCAGCGGCGAATCGTCCGGCTGGCTCCGGTGCGCTCCTTTAAGGGCGCATCCCACATCATTCCGCCTTCCGGCGGCCTATGGAGACCTCGGACCTTAATCCGGTCCTCCCGGTTCCCGGAAACCCCCCTTTTGCGCCATCTTCGGGAGGTTTCTTTGTTGTGTCTTTCACAGAAAGTACTCTTTCTAGTGGCTATAATTTCCCGCCAGAGAGTTCTGGCTGCACTCCCTCGGAGTCACCCCCTTTTTTTGGTCTCTTGCATCAAGACAAGGTGGTCTTCATCCGACTCCGGACTTTTTCCCTAAGGCGGTTACTGCTCCCACCTTATTCGGGGCAATTTTCCTGCCTTCCTTTTGTCCGGCTCCTATTCATCGCTTAAGGAAGCGCTGCATATCCTGGATCTGGTGCGGCCGCTCCGGATCTATGTGTCTCGCACCGCCGTTATTAGGCGGTGCACCTCTCTGGTGCTGACTGTTCGTCAGCGTAGCGGTCTCTCGACATCTATGCCGACCCTGGTTCGTTGGCTTAGGTCGGCCATTTCCGAGACCTACAAGTGTACTCAAGTGCCTTCCCCGCCGGGGATCAGAGCACATTTGATCAGACCTGTCGGCGCCTTTTTGGGCTTTCAGGCACCAGGTTACGGCTCAGTAGGTCTGTCAGACTCCAGCTCGAATTAGTCTGCATACTTTTTCGAAGCACTACCCAAGGCATGCTCATGCTTTGGCAGACGCGGGCTTGGGTAGATGCATTTTTCTGGCGTCTGTCGCCCATTTGTGAAGTTAGGTTTGCCTGCTTCTCAGTGTCTGTTTATTCCCACCCATGGACTGCTTTGGAACGTCCCATGGTCTGGGTCTCCCATAAAGGAACGATAAAGAAAAAGAGAATTTTGTTTACTTACCGTAAATTCTTTTTCTTATAGTTCCGACATGGGAGACCCAGCACCCTCCCTATTGCCTGTTGGCAGGTTTCTTGTTCCGTGTGTCTTCACCGGCTGTTATTGTTGTAGACAGAGGTTCCGGTTCTGCCGGTTTTTACTCCGTCTCTTCTTGTGGGTGGATGTCCTCCTTCAGCTTTTGCACTAAACTGGCTAGATCTGGCTGGCAGGGGGTGTATATGCTAGGAGGGAGGAGCTACACGTTTTTGAGTGTAGTAACTTTGTGTGTCCTCCGGGGGGCAGTAGCATACACCCATGGTCTGGGTCTCCCATGTCGGAACTATAAGAAAAAGAATTTACGGTAAGTAAACAAAATTCTCTTTTTCTTCTAGCTCCAATTGGGAGACCCAGCACCCGCCCTGTTTTTCTGAGGGTATTTGTTTTTCGGGTGCACATGTTGTTCATGTTAATAACTTACGTTCTCCGATATTGTTTATCGGATTGAATTTGTTTTTGAAACAGTTATTGGCTTTCCTCCTTCTTGCTTTTGCACTAAAACTGAAGGACCCGTGCTCCCACGGGGGGGTGTATAGCCAGAAGGGGAGGGGCCTTACACTTTTAAGTGTAGTACTTTGTGCGGCCTCCGGAGGCAGTAGCTATACACCCAATTGTCTGGGTCTCCCAATTGGAGCTAGAAGAAAAGGAATTTACGGTAAGTAAACAAAATTCCCTTCTTCTGTTCGGTCGGGCTGTATACCCTCCCCACATACCCTCAGTGATCACTCTCCTGGGAGACAACAGGATGTCGTCCACAAGGAGCAAGGGTGCCAAGACACAGGGTTATTTTGCGACCTGTACCTCTTGTGCGGCTAAGTTACCTGCGGGTTCCACGTACCCTCACTGTGAGCAATGCTCAACCCCTGTTTTGCTTCCACAACCGGAGCCTCGGTCACTAGTGGGCCCCTCGGCTCAGGTAGAATCCCTTGCTCCCCCTGTCCAGGCGGCAGGGACAGAGTTTGCAGTTTTTGCTGAAAAACTGAGTCACTCTCACAATCCATGGCTCAGTCTATGGACAAATGGTCTGCCAAGCTGCTTGAAGCTTTGCAGTCCAGACCGGTCCCTACACAGGCCCCGGGCCCTGTTGGATCTTCACCCCCAGGCCCCTCTCTGCCCGCGCCGCAGCACGTTCCCAGGGGGGGGCCCTAGGTCTCACGTGGAGGACTCCGGCCCGGACCACAGTCCCAGACCGGCTAAGCGGGCACGCTGGGAATCTTCCCCGACTTCTTCACGCTGCTCAGGTTCCCAGCGTGAGGACTCTCTGGAGGACGAGGCGGACGTCGCTGCTCAGGGCTCTGACACTGACGTTGCCCTCAATCTTGATACACCTGAAGGGGACGCCATAGTAAATGATCTTATCTCGTCCATCAACCAGGTGTTAGATATCTCTCCCCCACCGCCACCTGTAGAGGAGTCGACTTCTCAGCAGGAGAAACACCAGTTTCGGTTCCCTAAACGTACACGGAGTGCGTTTTTCGATCACTCTAACTTCAGAGATGCTGTCCAGAAGCCCAGAGCGGTTCCGGACAAGCGCTTTACTAAGCGTCTTACTGACACACGTTACCCCTTCCCTTCTGACGTTGTTAAGGGTTGGGCTCAATGTCCCAAGCTGGATCCCCCAGTCTCTAGATTGGCGGCTAGATCTGTGGTATCGGTTGCAGATGGATCATCGCTAAAGGATGCCACTGACAGGCAGATAGAGCTCCTGATGAAATCCATCTATGAAGCCACGGGCGCGTCTTTTGCCCCGGCCTTTGCAGCCGTGTGGGCACTACAAGCTATCTCAGCTTGTCTGGCTGAGATTAATGCGGTTACACGTAATTCTGCTCCGCAGGTTACGTCTTTGACTTCCCAGGCGTCAGTTTTTTCTTCCTACGCCATGAACGCAGTTTTAGACTCTGCTAGCCGTACAGCGGTGGCATCTGCTAACTCTGTGGCAGTCCGCAGGGCCATGTGGCTGCGCGAATGGAAGGCAGATTCGGCCTCCAAGAGGTTCTTAACCGGTTTGTCGTTTGCTGGCGACAGATTGTTTGGCGAACGATTGGATGAGATTATTAAGGAATCTAAGGGAAAGGACTCCTCCTTACCCCAGTCCAAACCAAAGAGACCTCAGCAACGACAGATACAATCGAGGTTTCGCTCCTTTCGTCCCTCCGCCAAGCCCCAATCCTCTTCGTCCAGCAGGCCGGAGAAAGGCCAGAGGAACTCCTATGCGTGGCGGGCTAAGTCACGCCCCCAAAAGGCCGCAGGAGGCGCTGCTTCCAAGGCGGCCTCCTCATGACTCTCTGCATCCCCGAACCGCATCCTCGGTCGGTGGCAATCTCGGTCGGTGGCAGGCTCTCCCGCTTTTGCGACGCCTGGTGGCCACATGTTCAAGACCGATGGGTGAGAGACATTCTGTCTCATGGTTACAGGATAGAGTTCAGCTCTCGTCCTCCGACTCGTTTCTTCAGAACAGCTCCGCCCCCCGAGCGAGCCGATGCACTTTTTCAGGCGGTGAACGCTCTGAAAACAGAAGGAGTTGTGATCCCTGTTCCCCTCCAGGAACATGGTCGCGGCTTTTACTCCAACTTGTTTGTGGTGCCAAAGAAGGACGGCTCGTTCCGTCCCGTTCTGGACCTCAAACTACTCAACAGACATGTGAGCACCAGACGGTTTCGGATGGAATCTCTCCGCTCTGTCATTGCTTCAATGTCACAAGGAGACTTCCTAGCATCAATCGACATCAAGGATGCTTATCTCCATGTGCCGATCGCACCCGAACATCAACGCTTTTTGCGCTTCGCCATCAGGGACGAACACCTTCAGTTCGTGGCATTGCGTTTCGGCCTGGCGACAGCCCCACGGGTGTTCACCAAGGTCATGGCATCTGTTGTGGCGGTCCTACACTCTCATGGACACTCGGTGATTCCCTACTTAGACGATCTTCTGGTCAGGGCACCCTCTCAGTTGGCGTGTCAAAACAGCCTTTCCGTCGCTCTGGCGACTCTCCAGCAGTTCGGATGGATCATCAACTTTCCAAAATCCAAGTTGACACCGACCCAATCACTGACTTACCTGGGGATGGAGTTTCATACTCAGTCAGCGGTGGTCATGCTACCGCTGGACAAACAGCTTTCTCTGCAGGCAGGGGTGCAATCTCTTCTTCGGGGTCAGTCACACCCCTTGAGGCGCCTCATGCACTTTCTGGGGAAGATGGTGGCAGCAATGGAGGCAGTGCCCTTCGCACAATTCCATCTGCGGCCACTCCAGTGGGACATTCTCCGACAATGGGACAGGAGGTCGACCTCACTCGACAGGAGCGTCTCTTTCCCTTGCAACCAAGAAGTCACTTCAGTGGTGGCTCCTTCCCAACTCTGTCGCAGGGGAAATCCTTCCTACCCCCCACCTGGGCTGTGGTCACGACGGACGCGAGCCTGTCAGGGTGGGGGGCGGTTTTTCTCCACCACAGGGCTCAGGGAACCTGGACTCCGATAGAGTCATCCCTTCAGATCAATATTCTGGAGATAAGGGCAGTGTATCTAGCCCTATTGGCCTTTCATCGGTGGCTGGAGGGCAGGCAGATCCGAATCCAGTCGGACAACGCCACGGCCGTCGCGTACATCAACCACCAAGGCGGCACTCGCAGTCGTCAAGCCTTCCAGGAAGTCCGACGAATTCTGCAGTGGGTGGAAGCCACAGCTTTCACCATCTCCGCAGTTCACATCCCGGGCGTAGAAAACTGGGAAGCAGATTTTCTCAGCCGACAGGGCATGGACGCGGGGGAATGGTCTCTTCACCCAGACGTGTTTCGAGAGATCTGTCGCCGCTGGGGAACGCCGGACGTCGATCTCATGGCGTCACGGCACAACAACAAAGTCCCGGCATTCATGGCCCGGTCTCAAGATCACAGAGCTCTGGCGGCGGACGCATTAGTTCAGGATTGGTCGCAGTTTCGACTTCCCTATCTGTTTCCTCCTCTGGCGATGCTCCCCAGAGTGCTGCGCAAAATCAGGTCCGACTGTCGTCACGCCATTCTCGTCGCTCCAGATTGGCCGAGGCGGTCGTGGTACCCGGATCTGTGGCATCTCACGGTGGGTCAACCGTGGGCGCTCCCAGACCGCCCAGACTTGCTGTCTCAAGGGCCGTTTTTCCATCTGAATTCTGCGGCCCTCAACCTGACTGTGTGGCCATTGAGTCCTGGCTCCTAGCGTCCTCAGGGTTATCTCAAGATGTCATTGCCACTATGAGACAGGCCAGGAAACCAACGTCCGCCAAGATCTATCACAGGTCTTGGAGGATCTTCTTAGCCTGGTGCTCTGACAAGGGTTTTACTCCCTGGCCCTTTGCCTTACCCACTTTTCTTTCATTCCTTCAATCCGGAATGGACAAGGGTTTGTCTCTCGGCTCTCTCAAGGGACAAGTATCTGTGCTTTCCGTATTTTTTCAAAAGCGTCTAGCCAGGCTTCCGCAGGTCCGCACGTTCCTGCAGGGAGTTTGCCACATAGTCCCACCTTACAAGCGTCCGCTGGAACCCTGGGACCTCAACAGGGTGCTAACGGCTCTTCAGAAACCACCTTTCGAGCCGCTGCGGGAGGTCTCTTTATCACGTCTTTCGCAGAAGGTGGCTTTTCTAGTGGCAGTTACATCGCTCCGTAGAGTGTCGGAGCTGGTAGCTCTGTCATGCAAAGCCCCCTTCCTGGTTTTTCACCAGGATAAGGTGGTTCTGCGTCCTGTTCCGGAATTTCTCCCTAAGGTGGTATCCCCGTTTCATCTCAATCAGGATATCTCCTTACCTTCATTTTGCCCTCATCCAGTTCACCAATGTGAAAAGGATTTGCACTCGTTAGATTTAGTGAGAGCACTCCGGCTCTACGTGTCTCGCACGGCGCCCCTGCGCCGTTCAGATGCGCTCTTTGTCCTTGTCGCTGGCCAGCGTAGGGGTTCGCAGGCTTCCAAGTCAACCTTGGCTCGATGGATCAAGGAACCGATTCTTGAATCCTACCGTTCTGGGCTTCCACCTCCTTCAGAGTTGAAAGCCCATTCTACCAGAGCCGTGGGTGCGTCCTGGGCACTGCGGCACCGGGCTACGGCTCAGCAGGTGTGTCGGGCAGCTACCTGGTCTAGTCTGCACACTTTCACGAAACACTATCAGGTGCATACCTATGCTTCGGCAGACGCCAGTCTAGGTAGGCGAGTCCTTCAGGCGGCTGTTGCCCACCTTTAAGAGGGGGTCGTTTTTCGGCTCTTTTTATCGAGGTATTCTTTTACCCACCCAGGGACTGCTTTTGGACGTCCCAATTGTCTGGGTCTCCAAATGGAGCGACAAAGAAGAAGGGAATTTTGTTTACTTACCGTAAATTCCTTTTCTTCTAGATCCTATTGGGAGACCCAGCACCCGCCCCTGTTCCCTTCGGGCTGTTGTTCTTTTGTGTACACATGTTGTTCATGTTGAATTTTTCTTTTGGTTCATGGTTTTCAGTTCTCCGAACATCCTTCGGATTGAATTTACCTTAGACCAATTTATAAGTTTCCTCCTTCCTGCTTTTGCACCAAAACTGAGGAGCCCGTGATCCACGGGAGGGTGTATAGGCAGAGGGGAGGGGTTACACTTTTTAAAGTGTAATACTTTGTGTGGCCTCCGGAGGCAGAAGCTATACACCCAATTGTCTGGGTCTCCCAATAGGAGCTAGAAGAAAAGGAATTTACGGTAAGTAAACAAAATTCCCTTCTTAGAGTTAGTCCTATATAATTTATTTAAATATGCTGCGTTTTTTTGTATGAATCCAAACAATGGCAATTTTTTGTTAATCTTGTGCGACTTTATCAATTGCCTGTTTTTGCTTTTAATCTTAGGCCCTTTTTTATTGTAAAATATACTGTGTGTGTGTAATATTCTAAAGAATTATATTAACATATATGGATAGATCTAGATTTTTTTTATTAATTATTCTGGACCTTATAGTAGACTCTATCCTTAAGGGATATTCCCATCTCCGAACTCCTATCCCAGTATGCAGTAGGTGTAATAATATTAGCAAATCGCTCCAATTTAGAAATGTAGGATAGTTTTACTGATAGACTAATAATATTCACACCTACTACATATTAGGATAGGATCTTGGAGATGAGAATAAACCTTTTAGCAAAGTAAGACAGATTGTTCGCAATTATTGAAACTGGTAAAGAAATATGTATATCTTTTCCTGGAGACCTTCAAATGCATTGAATAGATCATTTTACTTAAATTATAACGTCTTCAACTGCCGTGATAAGGAGCAGGTAGTTGTTACCAGAGGCAACTTTCTGCCTGTTGTATCCGCGCTGGCATAGTTATTAACTGCTCCTAGTGACATTTCAGCTGCTCCACATCATCAGAGCAGCTCTTCTTCTTCTAGGTTGCTCTGTTGACTAGGTATAACTACCGACGTCCTGCTGATTGACAGCCAGTTTTCCTCAGGCATTGGAGAGCTGGCTGTCCATTAAGCATGTCAGCAGTCACACCCTGTCAACAGAGTAAAGTGGATAATAAGCCATTGTTCTGTAGATGTGACATCAGTGGAATTCACTAAATCACCGGCATGAGTGGTCAGTGACCGTTCTGTGCAAGCAGAGATCGGCGCTAGTCACAACAGGTAGGTAATTAGCAACTTACCTCCCTGTTAGTCCTTAAAGGGAACCTGTCAGCAGAATTTTCGCTATTAAACTAAAAGATTCCCCTTCTGCAGCTCCTGGGCTGCATTCTAGAAAGGTTCCTGTTGCTATTGTACCCCTTTTGAGAAAAAGTAAATACTTTATAAATTCTTTCCTTTTTGTATGCAAATGTGTTTTTATGGTCACGGGGGCGGGCTGTATTTCATCCGTTATTCCGCCTCCTGCCGCTGTACGCCGTCCCCCATTGCTAATTTACATACACGAGGATGCCCTCCTCATGTAACTGTCCCCTCCCGAGGTCTCGCGCATGCCCAGTGGCACTCTCGCAGGACTGAGCACTGTGCAGTGTGAACGCTGGTGAGGGGATTGCATAGGCGCGAGATTATGGGCGGCGCTGTGATTGCCCATAATCTCGTGCCCGCGCTTTTCCCTTTTGACTCCACTGTTATGCGCAAGCGCTGGTCATGTGAACCACGTTACCGATTACCGTGGGCACGAGATTATGGGCGGGTACTTGGATGACGCCGCTGATGACAATCACAGCGCCGCCCATAATCTCACCTGCGCAATCGGCTCACCAGCGGTCACGCTTTACACAGTGCTGTCCCGCGATAGTGCCACTGGGTATGCGCAAGACCTCAAGAGCACTGGGCGGCGTCCTCATGTATGGAAATGAGCAATGGGGCACGGCGTACAGCGGCAGGAGGGCGAATAACTGATGCAAGACAGCCCTCCCCCGTGACCATAAAAACACATTTGCATACAAAAAGGTAAGAATTTATAAAGTATTTATTTAGGTCTCAAAGGGGGCACAATAGCAACAGAAACCTTGCTAGAATGCAGCCCAGGAGCTGCAGAGGGGGAATCTTTTAGTTTTATAGTTTTATTGCGAAATTTCTGCTGACAGGTTCCCTTTAAGGCTATGTGTACACGCTGCGGTTTTTTTGACGCGGCGTTTTTGGACGCTAAAACGCACAAAAGCGCACCAGCGGCAAAAAAAAAACGCATGCGTTTTTACCACGATTTGGTGCGTTTTGCTGCGTTTTTGATCTGTGTTTTTCTGCGTTTTTCCAATGCATTGCGTGGGGGGAAAACGCAGGAAAGAATTGACATGTCAATTATTATTTTTTTTTTTTTTTTAAGCTCAAACGCAGCTTAAAAAAAGTTGTGTGCGAACAGCAAAAATGAAAACTCATAGACTTTGCTGGGGAAGCAGTCATGCAGTTTTGAGGCCAAAAACGCACTGTGTACATAGCCTAAGCCCCTTGTAAAATAGGACTGGATGACTCCTTAAGCGTGTAAACTATAAATGGCTAATGGTAGCTGTAAATGGCCAGCAGGTTTGCTTTTTAAGCTTCCTTTAAGCCTGTGGCAGATTACAATTTACTGCATTTAATTCAATGACCTGTGTATTTGGAGGAATAAGGGGTGCTTCACACACAGCGAGCTCGCTGCCGAGATCGCTGCTGAGTCACGCTTTTTGTGACGCAGCAGTGACCTCATTAGCGATCTCGCTGTGTGTGACAATGAGCAGCGATCTGGCCCCTGCTGCGAGATCGCTGCTCGTTACACACAGCCCTGGTTCGTTTTCTTCAAAGCCGCTCTCCTGCTGTGACACACAGATCGCTGTGTGTGACAGCAAGAGAGCGACAAATGAAGCGAGCAGGGAGCAGGAGCCGGCGTCTGACAGCTGAGGTAAGCTGTATCCAAGATAAACATCGGGTAACCAAGGTGGTTACCCGATATATACCTTAGTTACCAGCCTCTGCAGCTCTCACGCTGCTAGTGCCGGCTCCGGCTCTCTGCACATGTAGCTGCTGTACACATCGGGTTAATTAACCCGATGTGTACAGCAGCTAGGAGAGCAAGGAGCCAGCGCTAAGCAGTGTGCGCGGCTCCCTGCTCTCTGCACATGTAGCTGCATTACACATCGGGTTAATTAACCCGATGTGTACTGTAGCTAGGAGAGCAAGGAGCCAGCGCTCAGTGTGCGCGGCTCCCTGCTCACACTGGTAACTAATGTAAACATCGGGTAACCATACCCGATGTTTACCTTAGTTACCAGTCTCCGCAGCTTCCAGACGGCGGCTCCGTGCAAGCGCAGCGTCGCTTGCACGTCGCTGCTGGCTGGGGGCTGTTCACTGGTCGCTGGTGAGATCTGCCTGTTTGACAGCTCACCAGCGACCATGTAGCGATGCAGCAGCGATCCTGACCAGGTCAGATCGCTGGTCGGATCGCTGCTGCATCGCTAAGTGTGAAGGTACCCTAAGGCAGACCAATGTAATCACATGATTAAAGGATAAAGGCTACAATTTAATGAGCTTTAGATATCGGTATTGATTTACTAATTTCCTAAACGTACAAGTGATGAAAGTTTTATTTTCTTATACTAATTTCAAAAGCTGAATAGCCCAGTGGCCCGACCAATAGGTGAACCCAATAGTTTAAAAATTATAACCTAATGTATATAAAAGGTATTGTTATAAAAATACAAGGAGTTGTCTTTAAAGGGAACCTGTCAGGAAGATTTAGCAATATATAGGAAAGACATGGCTGTAATGGCCCTGCTATACTGATTAAATTGATACCTTTGGTGAAGGCATCGGTTCTCTAATTCTTCTTCTTTTGGTCTGTGAAGGTTTTTCATTTAATGACAGATTTGTGCATTTGCTCAGAACTGGAAGTAGGGTCGTCTTTTTGTTCCTCTGCCCACTACTTGTCTCCTGTGTGTTTGAGAGGTCATTGATTGCTCAGTGACCTACCTCACTTTTAAAATTGCACTCTGCCGCCATAAGGGTATGTGCGCACGTTGCTTTTTACCTGCTTTTTTGCTGCTTTTTCTTCTGCGTTGTTTAATGCCAAAATGGATGTGTTCTTCTATTCAAGCAAAGTCTATGGGAATTTGGGTTTCTTGTTCACACTATTGTTGTTCAAAATGCTGCCTTTTTGTGGCAGAACTTTGGTCAAAAACTCAGCTTTTCAAAGAAGCAACATGTCAATTGTTTTTGCCATTTGGGTTTTGCACTGCAAAGCTGAGTTTTTGACCAAAGTTCTGCCACAAAAAGGCAGCATTTTGAACAACATAGTGTGAACAAGAAACCCAAATTGCCATAGACTTTGCTTGAATAGAAGAACACATCCATTTTGGCATTCAACAGCGCAGAAGAAAAAGCAGCAAAAAAGCAGGTAAAAAGCAGGTAAAAAGCAACGTGCGCACATACCCTAAGGGTGGGCGGTAAATGTACAGTGTAATTCCACTACTGGTCTGCAATGAAATGGCGCCTGAAGAGGTGCAAGCGCAGATCGAGATTTCGACTTAATGAAGACATCATTGAGTAGAGATCTCTATCTACAGCCGCTGGTGACATTTTATTGAAGGGGCCAGCCGTTGAATCACACTATACATGTGCCACCCACTCCAATGATACCAGCGGTGAGAAATTTTAAAAATGGAAGCAGGTCACTGAATCGAAGAGCTTTCAGACATGCAGAAAGTAAGTGGTGGGCAGAGGAGCAGAAGTCGACGCACACCCTAGGTCCTGCCTTAATGCACAAAGCTGTCATTCAAAGAAAACTTCAGAGGCCGATTAAACGAGGACCAGAGATCGAATGCCTTTTAATAAACAAACACTAAGCTGTAATGACCCATGACGTACTACATTTTCACTGTGCGTCACTAATGGACTATATTAAGCAGCAGCGGAGCCTGCTCCATACCTGGCAATTGCTGGCTGTGTTACAATAGCTGGCATCTGCTTGTAGTTATAGTACACAAAGTACTACACTTAAAAGTGTAGCTCCTCCCTCTGAGCTTATACACCCCCTGGTAGCCAGTCCTAGCCAGTTTATTGCTTTTTGTGAGGAGGCATACATCCACACATGCATTCTCATCTGATTTGTTTGACTTTTGGAAAGAGTTTGAAGAAAAGCGGGTCCATGTCTGGACTCCCGGCATGTCCCTTCTCACCCCACTGTGTCGGCGGTGTTGTTAAGGTTGATTTACAAGCCTGCAGCCTTACATGCCGCGCTCCTTCACCATCCCTTCTGGGCTCTGGCTTGAAGTGGGAGCCAGCACGGTCTCCATGCCTGGCAGGAGTCCTGTCTCCATCCACAGCCCCTTGAGGATTCTGTTGGACCGGAGCACTCATCCCCCAGGGACATGGCCCTGCGTCTCAGCAGCTAAGTACCTGAGACGTTTTATGTTGGGGGTCCCGGTTCTTTATTGTAAGGGGAGAGTATGCTGTATGTGATTGTTTTAACTTTTCCGGCGGGTTCTCTAGCTTTTGCCTGAGAACCGCGCCGATGGTGCCTGCTTGTCGGCCTCGCCTCTTAAATTTAGGCCCCGGCTTCGCCGGTGGCCTAGTTTCATTTTCCTGCCCTCGCATGTCACTCATGCAGAGGGACAGGTTCGGCTCCTCCCGGCGGCCGTTCTACACAAGGGACCTACCTACCACTGATTGCTTCACTTTATCTACATACTGCACGCAGTCACTGACAGAGGCGTTTAGATGGCAGCAATCACCCCTCCTCCTGTAACTGACCTCTCGGTCCTCCTGTGATGCTCACATAGGCGCATTTGAGAACAGTATGTAATTATTTGCCATTCTCACTTTTGTGCCTGCATTTGATGTTCCCCGTAATGTGTTGTTCAAGGAATGTCACCGCTGTAGAAGGAATGTTAACACTAAACTATTGGGTTTTTTTTTTGTTTTTGTTTTTTTCTTTCCTTGCCATTTTTCTCTAGACTTTAAAACCAGGAATCTGTCTTAGAGAACCATCATGCAATATGCACATTGATCAATCCAAAATTCCGAAGGCTGACAGATGCTGTTCTACTTTGGGAAGCACCAGGCAGAAATGTACACAACACAGAAGAGGGGAATCGCAGTCTGCACACACCTTACACCCTTCTGAAGTAGCAAAAGAACCAAAAAGCCTGAAAGAGATGCTGGTTAGTATGTTTGTTTGGTTTTTTATTTCAAATTTTGGGGGAAAAAAACAAACCTTTTCATAGAGGTTAGGTATATAACACTGAGAGCAATACCGCAGGTCCAGGATGTGGGGCACCTGAAACAACGGATACAGGAGGCCTGTGGTAGAATTTCTTCTGCGGTATTGCTCTCGGTGTGTCAGGAGCGGGAGAAGAGAATCGCGTTCACAATTCAACTCAATGAGCAGCACTTTGAGCACATCCTTTAGTGGGTTACTGTCGTTCCATGTCACAAACGTGTCTTACTCGATAATGAATAAAGCTACATTAAAAATGAGCACACCATTGTTTTTCTTGTGCAATTCTGTTTGATGTGTCACATGACCCATTGAAAAAAGTAAATTTGAATTCAAAATGGCGGCATTGCAGATGGGCGTCACCTGGCCTCAAATGTTTGGCCCCGCCCATGTAGTAATATGCCACAAACAGTAAGGTGATATCAGAAATCACTTCCATTTTATCAGGGTGTATCTATACATATGGCCCACCCTGTATCAGGAGAATAAACAGCAAATGCATTGTTTTCCTACATTTTCATTTACCGTATCTTTCGGACTATAAGACTCACTTTTTCTTTATCGTTCCTTTGGGAGACCCAGACCATGGGTGTTTAGCTTCTGCCTCCGGAGGACACACAAAGTACTACACTTAAAAGTGTAGCTCCTCCCTCTGAGCTTATACACCCCCTGGTAGCCAGTCCTAGCCAGTTTATTGCTTTGTGTGAGGAGGCATACATCCACACATGCATTCTCATCTGATTTTGTTTGACTTTTGGAAAGAGTTTGAAGAAAAGCGGGTCCATGTCTGGACTCCCAGCATGTCCCTTCTCACCCCACTGTGTCGGCGGTGTTGTTAAGGTTGATTTACAAGCCTGCAGCCTTACATGCCGCGCTCCTTCACCATCCCTTCTGGGCTCTGGCTTGAAGTGGGAGCCAGCACGGTCTCCATGCCTGGCAGGAGTCCTGTCTCCATCCACAGCCCCTTGAGGATTCTGTTGGACCGGAGCACTCATCCCCAGGGACATGGCCCTGCGTCTCAGTAGCTAAGTACCTGAGACGTTTTATGTTGGGGGTCCCGGTTCTTTATTGTAAGGGGAGAGTATGCTGTATGTGATTGTTTTAACTTTTCCGGCGGGTTCTCTAGCTTTTGCCTGAGAACCGCGCCGATGGTGCCTGCTTGTCGGCCTCGCCGCTTAAATTTAGGCCCCGGCTTCGCCGGTGGCCTAGTTTCATTTTCCTGCCCTCGCATGTCACTCATGCAGAGGGACAGGTTCGGCTCCTCCCGGCGGCCGTTCTACACAAGGGAGGGACACTCCCCACTGCTGGGGCGTCCCTCCTTCCCTGCAGGTCCCTATAGCCCTCCAGTTCCCGCTCTTTTATAGGAACGCCCTCTTCTCAGGCAGAGTTCACTCTGCTCTGGGACATCCTGCATTCTGCATCTCTGCTGAGGTGCTGCGACTGGGGGACCGGGCTTCGGGATCTTGGAGGGCACACAACACCGCGCTCAGCGGTCTGGTAAGCCACAGCCGGTCTCCGGTTGTGGACCTCTGTATATTCTCCCTGTGGTTCATTCTCTGCAAAGCCCCCACTCCAGCAGCATGTCTCACACAAGGAGCAAGGCTCCAAAGCTTTATTCTACATGCACTGCATGTAAGCTCCTGCTGCCTGAGCCGAGCACCTACCCACATTGTGATGTCTGCTCTAACTTGGCGGTGCCACAGCCTGGAGTCTCACCCCCAGTGGTCTCTCAGGCTGCTGCTGCACCTGTGACTGAACCCCCGGCCTGGGTAGAGTCCTTTTCTAGGTCCATATCCAAGTCATTTGCTGAGTCCATGGGACTTTTGTCCAGGACTTTGATGAATATGCATCAGCCTCCCTCACAGGGTGCCTCTAATACTCTTGACAGTCGACTCCTATCCTCTGACCTCCGTCCATCGGAGCTCACGGAGGATTCATCATCTGATTCCAGACCCCGTCCTTCTAAGAGAAGGCGCAGGGTTTCCTCCCCCTCCCCATCCCACGGCTCTGTCTCAAGAGCTGACTCTCAAGATGAGGAGGATGCCCTCACGGGGGGCTCGGAGGCTATGTATCCCATCGATTTTCTCTGAGGGTGACTCAGATCTTAGTGATTTGATTGCTTCTATTAATTCTGTGCTGGATCTCAATCCGCCAGTGTCAGAGGAGCAACTCTCTTTGGCAGAAAAACATCAGTTTACCTCGCCTAAGAGAGTGAAGAGTGTTCTTTAACCACTCCAGTTTTCAGACCGCTGTGACCAAACCCAGGGCCTGCCCTGACAAACGCTTTCCAAAGCGTGGTTCTGATGACCGGTTTCCATTTCCACCTGAGAGGTGGTCAAGGAGTGATCTCACTCCCCAAAGGTAGACCCTCCGGTGTCTAGGCTTTCAGCCCGGACCGTTGTCGGTGGCTGACTGCACCTCACTAAAGGATTCCACTGACCGTCAGATTGACCTTCTGGCCAAATCTGTGTATGAAGCTGCGGGGGCCGCGTTTTCCCCGACTTTTGCAGCAGTGTGGGCTCTCAAAGCCATCTCTGCTTCTCTAGAGGAGATGCATTCCCTCACCAAGGAATCTATGCCTGAGATGGTTACCTTAACTGCTCAGGCTTCAGCTTTTTCATCTTATGCCATGTCTGCCATGCTAGAGGCTGCTCACCGCACTGCGGTGGCTTCAGCTAATTCTCTTGTTATCCGCAGGATTTTGTGGCTTCGAGAGTGGAAGGAGGCCAGATGCTTCTTCCAAGAAATTTCTTGCTGGGCTCCCTTTTGCTGGTTCACGTCTGTTTGGTGAACAGCTGGATGAAATCATTAAAGAAGCTACTGGCGGGAAGAGTACTTCCATGCCACAAACCAAGACCAGGAAACCTGCCCAGGGTAGGAATCAATCGAGGTTTCGTTCCTCCAACTGGTCATCCTCTAAGCCTTCCGCCTCGTCCGCTAACTCAGCCAAGGATCAGACATCCAACTGGCGCCCAAAAGCGCGTCCGCAGAAGACCGCAGGAGGTTCTGCCACTAAGGCAGCTTCCTCATGACTCTCGGCCCGCTCCAGCCACGTCCTTAGTCGGTGGCAGGCTCTCCCACTTTGGCGATGCTTAGTTAAAGCAAGTCTCCGATCAGTGGGTGAGAGACATCATATCTCACGGCTACAGGATAGAATTCTCTTCCAGCCCTCCAAACAGATTTTTTCTCTCAACTCCCCCCTGCTCCAAGGCCGCCGCCTTCTCGCAGGCCGTGGTGTCCTTGCAGGCAAACGGAGTGATTGTCCCAGTTCCCGCTCAGGAACGGTTCAGAGGTTTTTACTCAAATCTCTTCCTAGTTCCAAAAAAGGACGGTGCCTTCCGGCCCATCCTGGATCTCAAGCTTCTCAACAAGCATGTCCGGGTGCAGCATTTTCGCATGGAGTCTCTGCGATCAGTCATTGCCTCTATGACCCAAGGGGAGTTCCTGGCATCCATCGACATCAGAGATGCCTATCTGCATGTGCCAATCGCAGTGTCACATCAGCGTTGGTTACGTTTTGCGATAGGAGAGGATCATTTCCAATTCGTGGCTCTCCCCTTCGGGTTAGCCACGGCCCCTCGGGTATTCACCAAGGTCTGGCGGCAGTGATTGCGGTCCTGCACCTCCAGGGGTTAGCAGTGCTTCCTTATCTGGACGACCTTCTGGTCAAGGGTACATCCAGCGCAGACTGTCAGCGGAGTGTTTCGCTCACTCTCGCCACCCTAGCCAATTCGGGTGGATTGTCAATCTTCCCAAATCCACTCTGACTCCGACCCAGAGTCTCACGTACCTAGGGATGCAGTTCGAGACTTTGCCGGCACTTGTGAAGTTGCCCTTAATCAAACAGCAGTCTCTCCGGCTAGCGGTGCGCTCTCTCCTGAGGCCCCGCCGTTATTCCCTCAGGCGCCTGATGCAGGTGCTGGGTCAAATGGTGGCCTCCATGGAGGCGGTTCCCTTTGCCCAGTTCAATCTGCGTCCTCTGCAGCTGGACATTCTCCGCTGTTGGGACAAGCGGCCTTCCTCCTTACAGAGGTTAGTGGCTGTCGCCACGGACCAGGAGCTCTCTTCAGTGGTGGCTTCGACTCCTCTCCCTGTCCCAAGGGCGCTCCTTCCTGACTCCGTCCTGGGTGATTCTCACCACGGATGCCAGCCTATCCGGCTGGGGAGCGGTACGTCTCCACCACAGAGCACAGGGCACTTGGACTCCGTCCGAGTCAGCCCTTTCAATCAATGTGCTGGAATCCAGAGCTGTGTTTCTAGCTCTCCTAGCCTTTCACCACCTGTTGGCGGGCAGGCACATTCCAGTCCAGTCAGACAACGCGACAGCGGTTGCCTACATCAATCACCAAGGCGGGACACGCAGCCGCCTGGCAATGTTGGAGGTCCAACGCATTCTTCAATGGGCGGAGGACTCCAAGTCCACCATATCCGCAGTCCACATCCCTGGCGTAGAAAACTGGGAGGCAGATTATCTCAGCCGTCAATCCGTGGACGGTGGCGAGTGGTCCCTGCACCCGGCAGTGTTTTAGTCAATCTGCCGCAAGTGGGGCACTCCGGACATGGACCTAATGGCTCCCGTCACAACAACAAGGTTCCGGTTTACGTGGCTCGCTCCCACGATCCTCAGGCCTTCGCCGCGGACGCTCTGGTTCAAGACTGGTCCCAGTTTCGTCTGTCCTACGAGTTTCCCCCTCTAGCTCTCTTGCCCAGAGTCCTGCGCAAGATCAGAATGGAGGGCCGTCGAGTCATCCTCATTGCACCGGACTGGCCCAGGCGACCTTGGTATCCGGACCTGCTCCAACTGTCCGTGGAGATGCCGTGGCATCTTCCGGACCGTCCAGACCTGCTCTCGCAAGGTCCGTTTTTCCGCCTGAATTCTGCGGCACTCAAATTGACGGCGTGGCTCTTGAGTCCTGGATTTTGACGGCTTCTGGTATTCCTCCTGAAGTCATCTCTACCATGACTCTGGCCCGTAAGTCTTCCTCCGTCAAGATCTATCACAGGACTTTGAAACTTTTTCCTGTCCTGGTGTCGCTCTTCCGGCCATTTTCCTTGGCCATTCTCGTTGCCGACCCTTCTGGGTTTTTTTTTTTACAGTCCGGTATGCAGCTAGGACTGTCCCTCAACTCTCTCAAGGGACGAGTCTCAGCTCTATCAGTGCTGTTCCAGCGGCGTCTCGCCCGGCTGGCTCAGGTCCGCACTTTCATGCAAGGTGCGTCTCACATCATTCCGCCTTATCGGCGGCCCTTGGATCTCTGGGACCTTGGTCCTCACGGTATTGCAGAAACCCCCTTTCGAGCCCCTTAGGGAGGTTTTTTTGTATCGTCTTTCTCAAAAGGTGGCCTTTCTAGTTGCCATAACTTCTCTCAGGGGAGTCTCTGATTTGGCTGCGCTCTCCTCGGAGTCACCTTTTTTGGTTTTTCACCAAGACAAGGTAGTTCTCCGTCCGTCCCCGGACTTTTATCCTAAGGTGGTCTCTCCCTTCCACCTTAACCAGGATATTTCCTTGCCTTCCTTCTGTCCGGCCCCTGTTCATCGCTTTGAGAAAGCGCTGCATACTCTAGATCTGGTGCGTGCTCTCCGGATTTATGTGTCTCGCACCGCTGCGCTTAGGCGGTGCACCTCTCTTTTTGTGCTAACCACAGGGCGGCGCAAGGGTCTCTCTGCTTCTAAGCCGACCTTGGCCCGTTGGATTAGATCGACCATTTCGGACGCCTACCAGAGTACTCGGGTGCCTCCCCCGCCGGGGTTCAAAGCACACTCGACCAGAGCTGTCGGTGCCACTTGGGCTTTTAGGCACCAGGCTACGGCTCAACAAGTCTGTCAGGCTGCCACTTGGACTAGCCTGCATACCTTTTCGAAGCACTACCAAGTGCATGCTCATGCTTCGGTAGATGCGAGCTTGGGCAGACGCATCCTTCAGACGGCTGTCGCCCACTTGTGAAGTTAGGCTCCGCCTACTTCTTAGTTTTTTCTGTTTATTCCCACCCAGGGACAGCTTTGGAACGTCCCATGGTCTGGGTCTCCAAAAGGAACGATAAAGAAAAAGAGAATTTTGTTACTTACCGTAAATTCTTTTTCTTATAGTTCCGTATTGGGAGACCCAGCTCCCTCCATGTTGCCTGTTGGCAATTTTCTTGTTCCGTGTGTTATCACCGGCTGTTGTCGTGGACAGAGTCTCCAGTTGTTCCGGTACTCGGTTGTACTTGTGGGTGGCTATTCTCCTTCAGCTTTTGCACTAAACTGGCTAGGACTGGCTACCAGGGGGTGTATAAGCTCAGAGGGAGGAGCTACACTTTTAAGTGTAGTACTTTGTGTGTCCTCCGGAGGCAGAAGCTAAACACCCATGGTCTGGGTCTCCCAATACGGAACTATAAGAAAAAGAATTTACGGTAAGTAACAAAATTCTTTTTTTTTTTTTCCCCAAATATTGGGGGAAAGTGGGGGGGTGCGTCTTATAGTCTGAATGTAGGGCATGACTGCGGGGAATGAGGGTGCTGCGGGGGAACGCGTCATCTGTGGCATGCACAGGCTGTAGCAGCGCCTGCCGTAACCAAACCACGTGGGCCCGCTCATTTCATATGCATGCATCCTCCCGTCCATCTCTCAGCACTGAAGCTGGAGCCGACAAGTGGGCGGGATGATGGGCGTGGGGTGCGTGCATAATTAGCAGCCGGCCCGCGTGATCACCCCTGGCAACTACAGCCTGGAGTGATCGTGTGGCTATATTCACTGCCCCTCCACGCATAATCATTTGCGTGGGGGGCAGTGAATAAGTACGGTATACTCACATAGTTACATAGTTACTTAGGTTGAAAAAAGATCTAGGTCCATCTAGTTCAACCTTCCTCCCCCAGTTCTACATTTAGTCACTAAGTCATTTATAACCAACAATGTTTTGTGTACTGAGGAAATCATCCAGCCCTTTTTTAAAAGCTGTTATAGTATCTGCCATTACTACCTCTTGTGGTAGTGTATTCCACAGTCTGACCGCTCTAACTGTAAAGAACCCTTTCCTATTTAGGTGTCGGAATCGCTTTTCTTCCACTCGCAGTGAGTGCCCCCTGGTCCTTAGTATTGTTTTCGGAAGAAATAAGTCATGTGCCAGTCCTTTAAATTGACCACACATGTATTTATACATATAAATGAGATCTCCTCTGAGACGTCTTTTTTCTAAGCTAAACATATCTAACTTTTTTTCAACCTGCCATCATATGGGAGGCCTTCCATTCCTTGTAGTAATTTAGTTGCCCGCCTTTGAACTGACTCTAACTTCTGAATGTCCTTTTTAAAATGCGGAGCCCAAAACTGGATCCCATATTCCAGATGTGGCCTTACAAGTTATTTATAGAGGGGTAACAATACGTTGGGATCACGGGATCTAATCTCTCTTTTTTTTTTATACACCCTAAAATCTTGTTTGCTTTAGCAGCTGCTGCTTGACATTGAGTGCTGCTGCTCAGCTTATTTGTAATGAGAATACCCAAGTCCTTCTCCTGTTCTGTAGTCCCGAGTTTACTTCCATTTAATGTATACGCAGCTATAGGATTACTCCGTCCTAGGTGCATTACTTTACATTTATCAACATTAAATCTCATTTGCCAAGTATCTGCCCATTCTGACATCTTATCCAGATCTTTTTGTAATATTGTACTATCCAGGTCAGTTTTTAATATCCTACATAGTTTGGTGTCATCGGCAAAGACTAACACTGTACTATCAATCCCATCCACAAGGACATTAATAAAGAGAGTAAAAAGAATCGGTCCAAGCACAGATCCCTGCGGCACCCCACTGCTGACTATAGCCCATTTAGAGAATGTACCATTTATGACTACTCTTTGTTTCCTATCTTTTAGCCAATTCCTTACCCAGTTGCATATTGTGTCCCCTAGTCCTTGCTTCTGGAGCTTTAGTATAAGGCTATTATGTGGTACAGTATCAAATGCCTTTGCAAAGTCCAAATAAATCACATCAGCTGCATTACCAATATCCAGGTTTGAACTTACCCCCTCATAGAACCCCAACAGGTTGGTTAGACACGACTTATCTTTCATGAATCCATGCTGTTTGTCAGTTATCATATTATTTTCTGCAATATATTTTTGCATGTCATCCCTTAAAATGCCCTCAAAAACTTTGCATACTACTGATGTCAGGCTTACTGGACGGTAGTTGCCTGGATCTACCCTCTTACCTTTCTTAAATATCGGTACCACATCAGCAATCCTCCAATCCTGAGGCACCAACCCTGTTACAAGTGAGTCTAAAAAGATCACAGTTCCCTGCAGCATCGCAATGTCCTCCTGTCTGCCGTCTCGCTGATGTGTGTGGAGAGCTGTGAGCACAGCGATGACGTCATCCCTGTGCACACTGCTCCACACACATCAGTGGGCAGGCAGACAGGAGGACATCGCAATGTCCTTTTATAAAGAAAATAAAACTTTTTAAAATCTCTAGAATTTGCCTTTAAAGGGAACCTGTCACCGGATATTTAGAATACTCCCCTAACTGTCGGTGCAGAGCAGACTGGTCGGATGGGCGTCTCCAAGTCCGCGCCTCCTCTTTCGGCCATCTTTATCCTTCTTCTGAAGCTAGTGTGGATGACACGTTCTAAGTTATCTACACTAGCCGACAGTGAGGTCCCGCGCAGGCACACTACAATACTTTGATCTGCCCCTGCGCAGGACCTCACTGTCTGCTAGTGTAGATGACGTAAAACGTGTCATCCACACTAGCTTCAGAAGAAGGATAAAGATGGCCGAAAGAGGAGGTGCGGACCCGGAGAACGGAGCCGCTCATACGACCAGTCTGCTCTGCACCGACCGTTAGGTGAGTATTATAAACCTCTGGTGACCGGTTCCCTTTAAGAAAAAATGTACATTTCCCAGGGTAGTGAAAGTATTGGTTCCGTATGGGTTGGTGAATTGCAGATATCGGTGACATGCCTTACACATTTTTGTCTAATTTATATTTCATCTTTGTCCTCAGGATGAATCAGAATGCACTTCAGAAGAGGAAGATGGGCTTTCTCAAGATGAAATCCAGACCTTTATGGCAAACAACCAGTTATTTTACAGCAAGCGTCAGCAGTTCAGGCAGTATCTGAAGGAAAAATTTAACAAATACTGTCTCCTACATGATCACAAGAAGGCTCTATGCAGTAGCTGGTTGGCAACAGCCGGAGCATTTTAAAATGATAAAATTGAACCACTGCTGTTTTTCGTTATAATAATAATAATTAAAACTACTCCCTTGCTTCTGTCTGTGTTTTTGATTATATTTTTTTAATAATTTGATCTGCAGTTTAATTTTTACCAGATTTTTCCCTTTTTCTGTTAAGGTCATAGGTCAGAAGTCTATTTTGACTTTTGGAACTTGTAATTTCTTAAGTCTCTTCACAAGTTTAACCCGGTCACTGGTTCTTCTTGGTTTATCTTAGTTTTCTGGTTTATTTCAATGTTTTCCTTTAATACCCCATGCTTTCAAAGTTTAGCATAAAAATATTGTAATAGTAAGTTTTGTTCCAAACAGCAAAGAAATGAGCAGAGTATACAGTTTAATAAAGCAGACATCCAGTTGCTGAATGTTTTGGATGTGATAATGTTTAAGTGCAATGTGCAGAACTGAAAAATAA
This sequence comes from Anomaloglossus baeobatrachus, assembly GCF_048569485.1. NCBI lineage: Eukaryota > Metazoa > Chordata > Amphibia > Anura > Aromobatidae > Anomaloglossus > Anomaloglossus baeobatrachus. Next base: position 216,510,939 of record NC_134358.1, on the reverse strand, counting down.
AGAATATTTATTAATATGCATAGCAAAGAGTTGGTATTTGTATTTCTGCTTTTCAGAGGTGAAGGTTGATTCTCCCTACACCTCTACAGGGAACTCATTATGGTGGCTATCTAGGAGCAAAAATAAAGCTTCCCCTTTTTTTTTTTTCTTCAATTAGTTGCTTTCCAGTAGAGAGTTTATCTCTGGTGACTGGAAAACCTGTAGGTGTAAAAGAAAAAAAAAAAAAAGTGCCGCCTCTCCGCTTCCCTCAATGGTATCCTGTCCTAAGAAGCAAAGACTTGTAGAACCCAGGTGTTGTCTGGATGTGGGATGGGAAGATTTCACCCTGTTATCTGTGCGGCTGTATCCCTAATGAGTGTTGAGCGCAGTTGCGCAATCTACCCTCATTTCTCGTTCGTCTCATTGGGGAAAACAAGACCATGGGATTTGTCTGCTGCCAACTGGAGGCTCATTTAAAATATTGGTCTGCACACAATATATGAGAGGAGTGGGAATAACCCAATAATGTCCAAAAGATAAAATCCACCGCACTCGGTAGTAATTGTGAATACTTGATTAAAGTTTATTCATAAAGGCTGCACACAAGTGAAGATTAAAGTACTGTATTTCTCTGACTCCTCATTGGGGGACACAGGACCATGGGTGTTATGCTGCTTATCCATAGGAGGACACTAAGTAGATGCAAAGATGTTAGCTCCTCCCCTGCAGTATACACCCCCTGGCCCAGCCAGGCTACTTCTGTTTTAGCTTAGTGTCTATAGGAGGCACATCTCTGCAGACTACTGCAGCAAGAATTTTTTGTTTCTTTGTCGCTCCATTGGGAGACCCAGACAATTGGGTGTATAGGCTATGCCTCCGGAGGCCGCACAAAGTATTACACTTAAAAGTGTTAAGCCCCTCCCCTTCTGCCTATACACCCCCCGTGCTCCCACGGGCTCCTCAGTTTTTTGCTTTGTGCGAAGGAGGTCAGACACGCACGCACAGCTCCACAGATTGGTCAGCAGCAGCTGCTGACCATGTCGGATGGAAGAAAAGTGGGCCCATATAGAGCCCCCAGCATGCTCCCTTCTCACCCCACTCTTGTCGGTGGTGTTGTAAGGTTGAGGTATCCATTGCGGGTACGGAGGCTGGAGCCCACATGCTGTTTTCCTTCCCCATCCCCCTCAGGGCTCTGGGTGAAGTGGGATCCTATCGGTCTCCAGGCACTGAGACCGTGCTTCATCCACAACTCCTGTGGAGCCTGCTGGATAGGAGCCGGGTATCGTTCAGGGACATGGCCCTGCTACTTGGAGGTACTCTGTATCCCTGTGGGGACAGCGCACAGCAACACTCCAGCTTTGCTGGGTGTGCTAGTGCACCGGGGACCACGGCGCTGACCGGGTTAATATGTGCCATTACACACTCAGCGTTGCTGAGTGTGTTTATGTATAGGGACTGCCGCACTGACCGCCGCGGCCATGGAAACACTGCGGCGCGGCTGGGACTTGTAGTGCGCCGGGGACTTTCACGCCGGCCGCGCTTTTACGGCGGCCGCGTTTATTACTAGAGTCCCCGGCTTTTTGCGGCCTAGTTTCCTTTCCTCCCGCCCACAGCCCTGACAGGCAGGGGAAGGGCGGGACGCTGCACAGAACGAGCAGCACTGAGGGCTGGAGCATGCTTTGCATACTCCACCCCTCTCACTGTGCACAGTGCGGGCACCAGTTCCCGCTCTTTCTGGGTCACGCCCACGGCTCCCTCCTCTCCTCAGGACGCCGGCAGCCATTCCTGTCAGCTCCTCGGACGCTGCAGAGGGGGACAAAGTCTGGGAGACCCAGGCAGGGACTCTGGTGGCCTCACAACCGCTTTAGGCGGGTGGTAAGCAGCACCTGTGGTGCTAGCCCCATTGTGCAGTAGTGTAACATTATATGTTTATGGTATATATGTTTTACACTGTATGGTGCACAGTTGATTTCTGGCTATATACCCTATTGTGTTACTCAGGGAAGATAATAGCATGGCGCCCACGAAAGGCAGGGGTGCCAAAACACAGGCTTATGTTGCCTGCGCCGCATGTACGACCCCGCTACCGGCAGGTTCCACTGACCCTCATTGTGTGCACTGTTCGGCCCCTGTGGCACTTACTCAGCCGGAGCCTTTGCTAAGAGGGGCCCAGGGGGAGCCACCTGCTAACACTGTTCAGGTGACGGGGACGGAGTTTGCAAAACTCTCTGAGACTATGGCTAAGATACTAGAAGCCTTGCAGTCCAGGCCGGTATCTCAGCACAGGGACTCTGTTGAATCTTTGTTCCCTGGCCCACCTCAGCTGGACCAACAATGTCCTCCCGGGGTATCTCATGGATCCCAGGCTGAGGGTTCTGACACAGACCCCAGACCGACTAAGCGAGCTCGCTTAGATTTTCCCTCGACATCATCATATTGTGCAGGGTCTCAGAGGGGGGAATCTCTGGTTGATGATGCGGAGACAGCTGATCAGGATTCTGATCCTGAGGCCGCTCTCAATCTTGATACTCCGGACGGGGACGCCATAGTGAACGACCTTATTGCGTCCATCAATCGTATGTTGGATATTTCTCCCTCAGCTCCTCCGGTGGAGGAGTCAGCTTCTCAGCAGGAGAAATTCCGTTTCAGGTTTCCCAAGCGTACACCGAGTATGTTTCTGGACCACTCTGATTTCAGAGAGGCAGTCCAGAATCACCATGCTTGTCCAGATAAGCGTTTTTCTAAGCGCCTTAAGGATACACGTTATCCTTTTCCCCCTGACGTGGTCAAAAGTTGGGCTCAGTGTCCCAAAGTGGATCCTCCAATCTCCAGACTGGCAGCTAGATCCATACTTGCAGTGGAAGATGGGGCTTCACTCAAAGATGCCACTGACAGGCAGATGGAACTCTGGTTGAAATCCATCTATGAAGCTATCGGCGCTTCTTTTGCCCCAGCGTTCGCAGCCGTATGGGCGCTACAAGCTATCTCAGCAGGTCAAGCGCAAATTGACGCAGCCACACGCACGTCCGCGCCACAGGTGGCGTCCATAACCACTCAGACGTCGGCATTTGCGTCTTACGCTATTAATGCTGTCCTGGACTCTGCGAGCCGTACGGCGGTTGCAGCCGCCAATTCGGTGGTACTCCGCAGGGCCTTGTGGCTACGGGAATGGAAGGCAGATTCTGTTTCCAAAAAGCGCTTAACCAGTTTGCCAATTTCTGGCGACCGATTGTTTGGCGAGCGTTTGGATGAAATCATCAAACAATCCAAGGGAAAGGATACATCCTTACCCCAGCCCAAACCGAACATACCCCAACAGAGGAAGGGGCAGTCGAGGTTTCGGTCCTTTCGGGGCGCGGGCAGGTCCCAATTCTCCTCGTCCAAAAGGCCTCAGAAAGATCAAAGGAACTCTGACGCATGGCGGTCTAAGTCACGTCCTAAAAAGGCCACCGGAGGTGCCGCTACCAAAGCGGCTTCCTCATGACTTTCGGCCTCCTCACTCCGCATCTTCGGTCGGTGGCAGGCTCTCCCGCTTTTGCGACACCTGGCTGCCACGGGTAAAAGACCGTTGGGTGAGAGACATTCTGTCTCACGGTTACAAGATAGAGTTCACCTCTCGTCCCCCGACTCGATTCTTCAGGTCATCCCCGCCTCCCGAGCGAGCCGAGGCTCTTCTGCAGGCGCTGGGCACTCTGAAGGCAGAAGGAGTGGTGGTCCCTGTTCCTCTTCAGCAACAGGGCCACGGTTTTTACTCCAACTTGTTTGTGGTCCCAAAGAAGGACGGGTCTTTCCGTCCTGTCCTGGACCTGAAACTTCTCAACAAACACGTAACGACCAGGCGGTTCCGGATGGAATCCCTCCGCTCCGTCATCGCCTCAATGTCCCAAGGAGATTTCCTTGCATCGATCGATATCAAAGATGCTTATCTCCACGTACCGATTGCTCCAGAGCACCAGCGCTTCTTGCGCTTCGCCATAGAAAACGAACACCTGCAGTTCGTGGCACTGCCGTTCGGCCTGGCAACAGCCCCACGGGTTTTCACCAAGGTTATGGCTACTGTAGTAGCGGTCCTCCACTCTCAGGGTCACTCGGTGATCCCTTAGGGTACCTTCACACTTAGCGATGCAGCAGCGATCCGACCAGCGATCTGACCTGGTCAGGATCGCTGCTGCATCGCTACATGGTCGCTGGTGAGCTGTCAAACAGGCAGATCTCACCAGCGACCAGTGAACAGCCCCCAGCCAGCAGCGACGTGCAAGCGACGTTGCGCTTGCACGGAGCCGCCGTCTGGAAGCTGCGGAGACTGGTAACTAAGGTAAACATCGGGTATGGTTACCCGATGTTTACATTAGTTACCAGTGTGAGCAGGGAGCCGCGCACACTAAGCGCTGGCTCCTTGCTCTCCTAGCTACAGTACACATCGGGTTAATTAACCCGATGTGTAATGCAGCTACATGTGCAGAGAGCAGGGAGCCGCGCACACTGAGCGCTGGCTCCTTGCTCTCCTAGCTGCTGTACACATCGGGTTAATTAACCCGATGTGTACAGCAGCTACATGTGCAGAGAGCCGGAGCCGGCAGCACAGGCAGCGTGAGAGCTGCTGGTAACTAAGGTAAATATCGGGTAACCACCTTGGTTACCCGATGTTTATCTTGGATACAGCTTACCTCAGCTGTCAGATGCCGGCTCCTGCTCCCTGCTCGCTTCATTTGTCGCTCTCTCGCTGTCACACACAGCGATCTGTGTGTCACAGCAGGAGAGCGGCTTTGAAGAAAACGAACCAGGGCTGTGTGTAACGAGCAGCGATCTCGCAGCAGGGGCCAGATCGCTGCTCAGTGTCACACACAGCGAGATCGCTAATGAGGTCACTGCTGCGTCACAAAAAGCGTGACTCAGCAGCGATCTCGGCAGCGAGCTCGCTGTGTGTGAAGCACCCCTTACTTGGACGATCTCCTGATCAAGGCACCCTCTCAAGAGGCATGCCAACACAGCCTCGACGCTACCCTGGAGACTCTCCAGAGTTTCGGGTGGATCATCAATTTTCCAAAGTCAAATCTGACACCGGCCCAATCGCTCACATACCTTGGCATGGAGTTTCATACCCTCTCAGCGATAGTGAAGCTTCCGCTGATCAAGCAGCGGTCACTACAGACAGGGGTACAATCTCTCCTTCAAGGCCAGTCACACCCCTTGAGGCGCCTCATGCACTTCCTGGGGAAGATGGTGGCAGCAATGGAGGCAGTTCCTTTCGCGCAGTTTCACCTGCGTCCTCTTCAATGGGACATCCTACGCAAATGGGACAGGAAGCCGACGTCCCTCGACAGGAACGTCTCCCTCTCTCAGGCGACCAAAGCTTCCCTTCGGTGGTGGCTTCTTCCCACTTCATTATCGAAGGGGAAATCCTTCCTACCCCCATCCTGGGAGGTGGTCACGACGGACGCGAGTCTGTCAGGGTGGGGAGCGGTTTTTCTCCACCTCAGGGTACGTGGACCCAGCAAGAGTCCTCGCTTCAGATCAATGTTCTGGAAATACGGGCAGTGTATCTTGCCCTGAAAGCGTTCCAGCAGTGGCTGGAAGGCAAGCAGATCAGAGTTCAGTCGGACAATTCCACAGCGGTGGCATACATCAACCACCAAGGCGGCACACGCAGTCGGCAAGCCTTCCAGGAAGTCCGGCGGATTTTGATGTGGGTGGAAGCCACGGCCTCCACCATCTCTGCAGTTCACATTCCAGGCGTGGAAAACTGGGAAGCAGACTTTCTCAGTCGCCAGGGCATGGACGCAGGGGAATGGTCCCTTCACCCGGACGTGTTTCAGGAGATCTGTTGCCGCTGGGGGGTGCCGGACGTCGACCTCATGGCGTCCCGGCACAACAACAAGGTACCGACGTTCATGGCACGGTCTCAAGATCCCAGAGCTCTGGCGGCAGACGCCTTAGTTCAGGATTGGTCGCAGTTTCAGCTCCCTTATGTGTTTCCTCCGCTGGCACTGTTGCCCAGGGTGTTACGCAAGATCAGGGCCGACTGCCGCCGCGTCATCCTCGTCGCTCCAGACTGGCCGAGGCGGTCGTGGTACCCGGATCTGTGGCATCTCACGGTCGGCCAACCGTGGGCACTACCAGACCGACCAGACTAGCTATCTTAAGGGCCGTTTTTCCATCTGAATTCTGCGGCCCTCAACCTGACTGTGTGGCCATTGAGTCCTGGATCCTAGCGTCTTCAGGGTTATCTCAAGACGTCATTGCCACTATGAGACAGGCTAGGAAACCAACGTCCGCCAAGATCTACCACAGGACGTGGAAAATTTTCCTGTCGTGGTGCTCTGCTCAGGGTTTTTCTCCCTGGCCTTTTGCCTTGCCCACTTTTCTGTCCTTCCTTCAATCTGGACTGGAAAAGGGTTTGTCGCTCGGCTCCCTTAAGGGACAAGTCTCAGCGCTCTCTGTGTTTTTCCAGAAGCGCCTAGCCAGACTTCCACAGGTACGCACGTTCCTGCAGGGGGTTTGTCACATCGTTCCTCCTTACAAGCGGCCGTTAGAACCCTGGGATCTGAACAGGGTGCTGCTGGTTCTTCAGAAACCACCATTCGAGCCAATGAGAGATATTTCTCTCTCACGCCTTTCGCAGAAAGTGGTTTTTCTAGTAGCAGTCACTTCACTTCGGAGAGTGTCTGAGCTAGCAGCGCTGTCATGCAAAGCCCCTTTCCTGGTTTTTCACCAGGACAAGGTGGTTCTGCGTCCGGTTCCGGAATTTCTCCCTAAGGTGGTATCCCCCTTTCATCTCAATCAGGATATCTCCTTACCTTCTTTTTGTCCTCATCCAGTTCACCAATGTGAAAAGGATTTGCACTTGTTAGATCTGGTGAGAGCACTCAGACTCTACATTTCTCGTACGGCGCCCCTGCGCCGCTCGGATGCACTCTTTGTCCTTGTCGCTGGCCAGCGTAAAGGGTCACAGGCTTCCAAATCAACCTTGGCTCGGTGGATCAAGGAGCCAATTCTCGAAGCCTACCGTTCGGCTGGGCTTCCGGTTCCCTCAGGGCTGAAGGCCCATTCTACCAGAGCCGTGGGCGCGTCCTGGGCTTTGAGGCACCAGGCTACGGCTCAGCAGGTGTGTCAGGCGGCTACCTGGTCGAGCCTGCACACTTTCACGAAACACTATCAGGTGCATACCTATGCTTCGGCGGATGCCAGCCTAGGTAGACGAGTCCTTCAGGCGGCGGTTGCCCACCTGTAGGAAGAGGCCGTTTTACGGCTCTCTTACGAGGTATTATTTTACCCACCCAGGGACTGCTTTTGGACGTCCCAATTGTCTGGGTCTCCCAATGGAGCGACAAAGAAGAAGGGAATTTTGTTTACTTACCGTAAATTCCTTTTCTTCTAGCTCCAATTGGGAGACCCAGCGCCCGCCCCTGTTTTTTTGTGTACACATGTTGTTCATGTTGAATGGTTTCAGTTCTCCGATATTCCTTCGGATTGAAGTTACTTTAAACCAGTTTATAATTCTTTTTCCTCCTTCTTGCTTTTGCACCAAAACTGAGGAGCCCGTGGGAGCACGGGGGGTGTATAGGCAGAAGGGGAGGGGCTTAACACTTTTAAGTGTAATACTTTGTGCGGCCTCCGGAGGCATAGCCTATACACCCAATTGTCTGGGTCTCCCAATTGGAGCTAGAAGAAAAGGAATTTACGGTAAGTAAACAAAATTCCTTTCTTTTAGAGGGCAACGGTTTCCTTCGGGGACCGATTTCCCAAAACCATCAACAGGCGGGAACGCGGAGTGTCGCCTCCCCGTACCCCTCCTGCGACACTAGATCCTGGGCTTACTCACTGGACGACAGGTTTCATGGCACTGATTTTCCAGAGCCCAGAGCAGATGAAAACTTCCTCAGCCCCTCTTGCAGGCTCTGAGTTGATACACGCTCCGCACCAGTGTTGCCAGGCAGCAGACTGCAATCTCCACAGGACTTGAGGTGAGATCCTTCTGATTTTTTTTTTTTTTTCCCAGAGCCCTAGAGCAGATGAAAACTTCCTCAGTCCCTCTGGCAGGCTCTGAGTTGATACAAGTTCTGCCAGCAGGCGTCAGACTCTCCACTCTGAATTGGAGCAAAGGTCACACTGACTGGATGCATATGAGCTGTGATTGCAGACTCCTGCATAGCATTCCACCTGTGGCGGGAGGTGGGGGAGAGCCCCCAGGACTCAGTGCTCCCGCAGCTGCGGTACACTAAGGCCATGTGCCCACGGGAGCTTTTTGCTGCGGAGTTTGCTGCGGAAAACCTGCGGATTTTTCTGGATTTTCCAGATAAATCCGCAGGTTTTTGCATGTACAGGCACTCCCCATGTTACCCTATGGGACATGGGGAGTGTCTGTGTCCACGCTGCGGAAAGTGTGGCTGCGGAATCTCCTGCGGAGATCCCTCAGTCGCACCTAACTGCATGTCAATTATTCATGCGGATTTACTTGCGGAGATCCCGGCCCTCCGCTATGGAGATAGAGGCCGGGACGTCCGCAGGTAAATCGCGTGAAACTCCGCATGTTTCCCGCAGCTATTCCGCTGGAAACTCGCAGCTAAAAATAGCTGTGGCTGCCGGCGGGCAGCTGCGGGAAACATGCGGCCGTACCTGCGAATATATCCGCAGGTACGAGCGTCCTGTAGGCACATGGCCTTAGAGTTTTTTTCTGTCCACCATTGTTGTGCTGGGCTGGAGGGGGGAAGGGGAGTCCCTTCCCACCATTTTTTTTTTTTTTTGTTATATATTCACTCGATAAGAGCACACGTAACTCTCCTCACACAGGATCTGCAGAGCATTGCTCCCTCTTGTTATCAGAGCTGTGGGCGTCTCTCAGAGCTGGCTTCCTCCTTCCCAGAACTGGGACGGAGGAGGAGGGGGGGAGGGGTAATCGGGGTTCTGGGTGAGTTATAACCTCACTTGCATATTAGCGCTGCAGAGCATTGCTCCCTCATTACAACTACAGCAACAACTATAAGACGCTGAGCTACTAGTGGATGATAGCACCTCCTTCCTTCTGTGAGTCCGGTGCCCCTGTAGCTTACTCCTCACCCCCCCGCCACCACCGCAGCAACCGCTGCCAGCCCAGAGCCTACGGCTCCCAGTCCCCCGGATTGGGCACAGTTCCCAGAACCTGGTGCTGGCTATGCAACATCGTCCTCACACCCCTCGGGGCCCCTGGACAGAACGCTGCCTGATGACACCTCTATAGAGGGTCCTTCTGATAAGAATCAGCCCTCTGCTTCACCGTTTGCAGATCAGAAAAAGGGCATGACCCCCATGGTTCTCCCTCTGGGGTACACAGATGGGGTTCTCCCACATGTTCCGCGGTCTCTGAGGAGCCGGAGGAAGGGGAATGATGTTTGTACCTGGATGATTCCTTGGTTTCAACCTCCCTGAGCGATCAAGCTGCGATGGACTCCCTTATTGCAGCAATCAACCAGAACTCTGCATGTGGAAGATCTTCCATCCACTACTACTGACCCTGCCGTCTCCTTTAAAAGGGTGAAGAAACCTAAAAAAAAAAAGTTTTTTGACGCCGCTTCGGTATCCGTAAACTCATGGAGTCCCGATACCCCTTTGGCTTAGCTGTCTCTAAGGGCTGGGCTGATCCGGCCTCTGTGGACCCTCACCCGGCTTCCGCCTCCCTGAAGGACCACTCCTGTCTTTTACTTGATGGATCCTCCTTCAAGGACCCGACAGACAGACAAGTGGAGCAGCTCGATCACTCTGCCTCGAGGCCACGGGTCCCTCTCCCCTTCCGTGTGGGTCGCACAGACACCAGGACTGCCAGTTTCCCTCAGACCCTCACAGATGTAACGGTTTACATTGCTGCGGCGGTAGAGTACCTCATGCAGGCCTCCCTCGGCGCTGCTACCTGCGCAGTTATTGCCGTAAGGCCCTCTGGTTCCGATAATGGAGAGCGGACTCTGTCTCTAAGAAGCCTCTCACAGTACTCTTTTCCAGACCGATGGTTTGCCGATCGTCTGGACAGGCTCTTTTTTTGTCTGACGCCACGGGAGGAAAAGAGTACCTCCCTCCCCCAACTCTAGCCCAGGATGGTTTTTTTTTTTTTTACTAGACACGCAGGGCCCGACCTTCTCAGCCCTCCCCGAGTCCACTGAGTCCACCTCGTCCTGGCAGTCTAGACAAAGATCGAGGAGTCTCATCCTCCTCCATCTGGGCCGCCGCCTCAGACCACAAATGGGTGTGATACCTTGTGTCTTCCGGTTACCACATTGAATTCTGGACCCGATCCCCTGGTCAGTCTTTTCTCTCAAACCCCCCCCAAAGGCTCCAAAACACCACGAGGCCTTCTCCTCAGCAATCCACTCACTCCAAACGGCGGGGGTGATGGTGCCTGTTCCGGACGGCGAGAGGTTCAAGGCCTTCTATTCTAACCTCTCGTGGTCCCCAAAAAAGGACGGGTCAGTTCGTCCCATCCTGGACCTCTAACACCTGAGCAAACATTTGCATGTAAGGAGATTCAGAATGGACTTCCTAGGGTCCATTATTACCTTTTATGGTCGAAGGAGAATTCCTTGCCTCCCTAGCCATCAGGGACGCGTACCTGCACATACCCATCGCTCCAGCCCACCAAAAGTTCCTCCGCTTTGCGGTTCAGGACTTCTTTTTTTTTTTTTTTCATTTGTGGCCCTACCCTCAGCTCTGCCACAGCACCAAGGGTCTTAACTAAGGTCATGGTGGCCGCGATGAGTGCCCTTCATGCCAGGAGAATGGCTGTTCTGCCTTGCTTGGATGACCTCCTCATCAAGGGCTCAACCAGCGTGCAGATCTCTGTGGGCACCCTATCCCGCTTAGGGCGGCTTCTGACTCCAGTCAAATCATCCCTGGTCCCGTCAAAAATCCGTCACCTCCCTGGGCATGTCCCTGGACACTCTTCGGGGCTTGATATTTTCCCCTCAAAACAAGGCGACCTCTCTACAACAAGCGGTACACTGCCCTCTACGTACTCCTCTCGCTCCATACGATTCAGTATGAGAGTGCTAGGTAGGATAGCGGCGGCTATAGAGGCAGTGCTGCTCACTTAGCCACACCACCGCCCACTGCAGCTTGCGCTTCTAGCTGCCTGGGACAAGAGCCCCTTTTCCTTAGACGAACTTTTCACCTGACACCTTCAGTCAGGTATGCGCTTTGCTGGTGGCTTCAGTCCTCTTCCATATCGAGAAGGAGTTTTTCTCGCCCAAGTGGACTGGCTACTCCTGACCACGGATGCCAGCCTCTTAGTCTGGGGAGCAGCGTACTGGCTCCAAACTGCTTCGGGACGTTGGACACCCCAGGAGTCTTCCCTTCCCAGAAATCCTCCTGAAAATCAGTGCGATCTTCTTGCGCTCAGGTCATTCCCCCCTTCTGCTAGCAGGTCGTTTGATTCGGGTCCAATTGGACAATGCAACAGCTGTGGCCTATGTCAATCGGCAGGGAGGTACCAGCAGCAAGACAGCTTATCTCGAGGTCCTCAGGATCCTCACCTGGGCTTAATCGACGGGGGTCCGTGCTTTTCAGCGTTACACATACCGGGAGTAGAGAACTGGGCGGCGGACCTTCTAAGTCGCCAAGGCCTGGCCGCCGGAGAGTGGTTTCTCCACCCAGAAGTGTTCCCACACATCTGCACTCACTGGAGTAAACCAGACGTGGATCTAATGGCCTCAAGGTTGAACGCAAAGGTAACCGCGTTCTTAGCCAGGCCACGTGATCCACAGTCCATTTGCGCGGATGCTCTAGTCTCCTGAAGTCGTTTCTGTCTGCCTACATGTTTTTCGCGTCTGCCCCTGCTGCTGCGAGTAATCAGGAAGATCAAGGCAGAAGGAGTCCTGGTGATACTAATAGCACCGGACTAGCCCAGGTGCGCCTGGTATGCTGAATTAGTACAATTGCTCATGGCGCCTCATAAGCATCCCAGACCTGCTGACCCAAGGGCCCATTTCCCATCAGAACTCCAGAGCCCTGAAGCTGACGGCCTGGCCATTGAGACCTGGACTTTAACAAGAGCGAGATTCTCTCCTGCGGTCATCTCCACCATGTACAGTGCCCGAAAGCCGGCCTTCATCCCGTATTTACCACCGTATGTGGAAAACTTTCCTTTCACAGTGCAGGGAATCTAATGTCCAACCTATGCCTCTGGCGATCCCCAGAATTCTTGATTATTTTTTTTTTGCAGTCAGGTTGCAAAAGGGGTTGGCCCTCAGCTCCCTTAACCCTTTCACGACCGGCCGATTTTTCGCTTTCCGTTTTTTTTTTTCGCCATTCTTTTTCTGAGAGACGTAACTTTTTTATTTTTCAGTCAATATGGTCATGTGAGGGCTCATTTTTTGCGGAACGAGCTGTACTTTTAAATGAAACCATCAGTTTTACCATATTGTGTACTAGAAAATGGCAAAAAAATTCCAAATGCTGAAAAATTGCAAAAAAAGTGCGATAGCACTATGGTTTTTGAGATATTTTATTCACTGTGTTCACTATATGGTAAAACTGATGTGTGGGTGTGATGCCTCAGGTCAGTGCGAGTTCGTAGACACCAAACATGTATAGGTTTACTTTTATATAAGGGGTTAAAAAAAAATCGGAAGTTTGTCCGAAAAAAGTGGCGCACGTTTTACGCCATATTCCGTGACCCGTAGCGTTCTCATTTTTCGGGATCTTAGGCTCAATGACGGCTTATTTTTTGCGTCTCGAGCTGACGTTTTTAACGGTACCATTTTTGCGCAGATGCTACGTTTTGATCGCCTCTTATTGCATTTTGCGCAAAAGTTGTGGCGACAAAAAAACGTCGTTTTGGCGTTTGGAATATTTTTGCCGCTACGCCGTTTACTGATCAGATTAATTGATTTTATATTTTGATAGATCGGGCGTTTCTGAACGCGGCGATACCAAATGTGTGTATATTTTTTATTTTTTTAACCCTTTAATTTTCAATGGGGCGAATGGGGGGTGATTTGAACTTTTAGGTTTTTTTGGTTTTTTTTAATTTTTTAAAACTTATTTTTTTACTTTTTTTTTTTATTTTACTAGTCCCCCTAGGGGGCTATTGCGATCAGCATTCCGATCGCTCTGCAGTATCTGCTGATCACAGCTGGAAGGCTGTAAACAGCAGATACGCTGTCTTTCTCTTTTGCTGTGCCCCGGGCACAGCGAAAGTGAAACCAATTCATGTGTAGTACAGGAGTCATCACATGACCCTGTACTACCATGACAACTATCGGGAGTCACGTGATCGCGTCACGTGACTTCCGGTTTCGGCGGTAAGTAAAACTTTACCGCGATTGCGCTTATAATGGCGCTGTCATGTATTGACAGCGCCATATAAGGGGTTAATCAGCACGAGCAGATAACGATTCTGCTCGTGCCTAGCAGGCACACATCTCAGCTGTGAAAATCAGCTGAGATGTGTGCCGATCGCGGCATGCTGCCGCCGGAGGACCGCGGGCAGTAAGATTATGTCATTTAGGACGTAATTTTACGGCCCGCGGTCGTTAAGGGGTTAAGGGGCAGGTTTCATCTCTCTCAATATTCTATCAATACCGCCTAGCTTGCAATCCATAAGTCAAGATTTTCCTCAAGGGTGTTTCCCATCTAGTTTTCCTGTATAAACGGTCGCTGGACCCATGGGACCTCAATCTCGTTTTGGACGGTATCCAGAGGTCCCCTTTTGAACCTCTTAAGGAATCTTCTCTTGCTCTTCTCTCCTGTAAGGTAACATTCTTAGTGGCGATTACGTCAATCAGACAAGTTTCGGAACTGGCAGCACTCTTGCCGCGAACCCTTTCTGATCTTTCATCAGGACAAGGTGGTTCTACGCCCCCTTCCGGATTTTCTTCTGAAGGTTACTTCCCCATTTCATATGAACGAGGACATTATTTTGCCTTCCTTTTGTCCACACCCAGTCCATAGGGTGGAAAGGGTTCTATATTCGCTAGACCTTGTGAGGGCTCTCAGATATTACGTACCCAGGACAGCCCCTTTAGGAACATAGACTCCTTGTTCGTCATTCTTGAAAGGCCTAAGAAAGGAGAGGCAGGTTCATAGGCAACGCTGGCTCGCTGGATTTGCTCTGCGATCCAGGAGGTCTACCGCTTGCAACTCAAGCCCATTCCTAGTGGGCTGCGGACTCATTCCACGCGAGCAGTTGGCGCCTCTTGGGCCATTAGGCATCAGGCTTCAGTGGAACAGAGGTGTAAGGCTGCGACCTGGTCTTGCCTACATACTGTTTCAAAGCATTACTGAGTCCATACCCAGGCTTCAGCTGAGGCGAACCTAGGTAGGAAAATTCTGCAAACGATAGTGGAGTACCTATCTCAGTAGGCGCTCCTGGCTATCTGGGACTGGTTCCTAGTCCTTGGGTTGCTTTGTTTATTGTTTACCCACCCATGGAGTGCTTTAGGACGTCCCATGGTCCTGTGTCCCCCAATGAGGCGTCAGAGAAAAACGGATTTTTGTGTACTCACCGTAAAATTGTTTTCTCTTAGCCATCATTGGGGGACACAGCACCCTCCCTTTTGCCCTGTTGGGCCATAGCTTTTTTTCTGTCTCAGTACTTTTTTGTTATGAGTATTCACTCACGTTTTTTTGTTACTTGTTCTCCTACTGCTTGTGTACTAAAACTGAAGTAGCCTGGCTGGGCCATGGGGTGTATACTGCAGGGGAGGAGCTAACATCTTTGCATCTACTTAGTGTCCTCCTATGGATAAGCAGCATAACACCCATGGTCCTGTGTCCCCCAATGATGGCTAAGAGAAAACGATTTTACGGTGAGTACACAAAAATCAGGTTTTTTTTGTTTTAGAAGACTCCCCCAGATTTAGAGATTACAAAAGGTAAAAATATGGGGACCGCTTTTATAATCCGGTGGTATCTTACTGGGGAGGTGGGTCGGCAGCTGGGGTCACAGGAGGCAGGGGCGGTACAAGAGTATGGCGATGCTGCAGTCGGTGCAAAGGGGTACCCAGATAATTGATGCGGCTCTGTCCTGGGGCAACTAGCGTTCTGTCCTGGGGCTCGCTGCGGGCGGTGAGGCACTGGCCATTCTGAAGATGTTGGCGATGTGGGCTTCAAAGAAATGGCGGCTGGAGTCTGCGTGTGCGCAGATGAGAGCTTGAGCCGAGAGCTCCATCTGTGCACACCCCGACTGGGCGCCATTATTTGAAAGCCCTCACTGCCGACAACTTCAGAATGGCCTGTACCTCGCCGCACAGAGCAGGGCTGCCTGCTGCAGAGATCAGCACAGCATTGCCCTACCTCCTGTGACCCTTCTCTATCGCCCCCCGGTAAGCTATATTCCTATTTTAAGACTCACCCCTGATTTTACTCCCAAATTTTTGGGAGGAAAAGTGCGTCTTAGGCTGGAGTCACACTAGCGCGTGGCATCCGTTGCGAGATGCTAATGATCCGTGACTCAGGCTCTGCTGCAAGTGTGAGCCAAGTGTCATGTGACTGTGAAGCTGAGGGCAGGCACTGCGGAGGAGATGGAGGGGTTAATTCCCCCCCCATCTCCTCCATTGTCAGCCTGTGCGTATATTGCACTGCACGAACATCCGAGTGCAGTCCGATGTTATTCTCGCACCCATTCACTTGAATGTTGCGACTTTTCTCGCACACAGAATCTTGATGCGAGAAATGCTGACCAACTGCTCTTCCTCATTGACTAACATTGTGTGAGCGTGCCCTTATAATTCGAAAAATATGGTATTTTTCATGAATCAAAAGCGTCAAATAATAAGTATGTTTGACCTAGCCCAGGTCTCTCATCAAGTCGCTGATTTGGCACAAATTAACAGAGCGAGAGAGTTTAGGGAGCTTGTGTCCAATAGTAGGGGCTGAGGAATGTCCATAATAGAGGTGATGCCCAGCTGTGAAGGCTGATAATGTCTTTAGTAGAATACAGATGTATACTGTAGACAGGCTTGTGGACAACTGAATTCAGACACTCCCACGCTGATGCAAATGCATTATAGACATTCCTCAGCCCCTACTGGTGGACAGTCTCCGTAAACTCTTAATTTGTGCTAAATCAGCGACTTGATGGTTAAGACCTGAGCTAAGGTCAAACGTCCTTATTAGTTGCTTTTGATTAATCAAAAATACTTTAATCTTCACCTGTGTGCAACCTTTATGAATAAACTTTAATCAAGCATTCACAAATTACTACGGAGTGCAGTGGATTTTAGAATTTGGCCAACTGGAGACTGACACTAGCAGTGCTTTTTTTGTAAAAACATTTGCTGGTACGCATCTCTGAGGCGAGGAGGGGGGGGTGCTGTCAGGCACCGCTGGCCGACATTGAGGAGCAAGGGGGGGGGGGGGTTTGCCGGTGGAGAGAGTGGACGATCATGTGAGCACAAGTATGAGATTTGTATACTTCTGGCCACATTCTGATTTGATGTGTCCAGCGTCAATTCATTTTAATTGAGCATGTCTGTTCAGCACGTGACCACATCTATGTAAATCTTATACTTGCAGCTTCATAACCTCCCACTCTCACCGCCGGCACCAGAGCATCCTGACAGCGTGCAGTGTGTGCACTGTGAGAATTCAGAAGGCTGCAGTCAGTGACACAAGGAGTGACTGCAGACTCATCACAAATTTGGACAACCCCTTTAATGCTCCTAACAACATAAATAAATAACATTTTAACCCTTAACTTGTCAGACGGCACAAGAGATTGTCCACTACTTTAACATTAATGACCTTTCCTTAGGATAGGTCACCAATGTCTGATTGGTCAGGGTCCGGCACCTGGCAACCCCGCCAATTCCCTACTCCAGGTGTCGGTGGTGGCAGGTGGCCGGAAGTGCTCAGTTCTTGATCTGCTCAGTCTTCTGATAGTGGCAGCAGTCTCCTATTAAAATCAATGAGGCGGATGTGCAGTACCCGGCCGCGGACACTATCAGAGGACGGAGCAGATCCAGAAATAAGCATTTCCGGCCACCTGCACTATAATCAGCTGATCAGTGAGGGTCACATTGTGCTCACATCAGAAGCAATGCGCAAGTGGGACCAAGGCCTAATGATAAGACATTGTCAGTATCACAAATAAACATTTACATTCAGGTACCTTATAGATGATGTTGTCTCTAGTCATTTCTTTCTATTCTTCATCTTGTCCTGACGCAATGATGACTTTTCACATTCACATGTCGTCTCTGCAGATTTCCATCTTCTCCGGTCTTCTGTAACACATCCTGACACGATGCCCCTAAAAATAGCAGAATGATTATAATACTTCTACTTAAAAATATCTGCCCTACACTGTGCCCCAGAATAAATAATGGCCCCTCATAGTATTCTCTGCACAAAATATGACCCACACAGTCCCTCTTATGGTACATGCCCTCCATATTCCCTCTCTTTCCAAACTGAGCCTACTGTTTACAGTATCCTTTACACTGTGTCCCCTTATACTGCCCAGTCTTTATACTGTGCCATCATCACACTCCCCCCTCCTTGCTATAACCTCACACTGTCCTCTCATTCTGCCCCCTCTCCATACCACCCTCCTCCAATACCCAGTCTTTATTCTGTGCCCCTCACATTCTTCTCATCCCTTACAGTCTCCTCACTACCTCCTGTGGGCCTATATACTTTTCCCCCTCATTCCCCATCCTGCCCACTTGCTCCTCATACCATGTCACTCTTTATTATGTGTCCTCAAAATTTCTTTCCAGTTCGCTCCACATCCTCTCTGTCCCCATGCATGAAACCTCATCTTTTCTGTCCCCATGCATGAAACCTCATCCTCTCTGCCCCATGCATCACCCCTCATCCTCTGTCCCCATGCATCACCCCTCTTCCTCTCTGTCCCCATGCATCACCGCTCTTCCTCTCTGTCCCCATGCATGAAACCTCATCCTCTCTGTCCCCATGCATAAAACCTCATCCTCTCTCCCCATGCATGAAACCTCATCCTCTCTTCCCATGCATGAAACCTCATCCTCTCTTCCCATGTATGAAATCTCATCCTCTCCTTGTGTCCAAAGATACTTCCCCCTCCCCATCCTCTCTTCCCACCATACTCTGTCCACAGATAGTTCCCTCCCCCACCCATACTGTGTATACAGATATTGTCGCCTCCCCACCCTCTGTCCCCCCAAAGTGTGTCCACAGATGCTTCCCATTCCCCACCCTCTGTCCCCTCAAAGTGTGTCCACAGATAGTTCCCTCCCCTATACTGTTTCATAAATACTCCCCTCTTAGCCCATAATGTTCCTCCTCCATGTCTTCTTCAGCTCCACAGTGGAGCACTTATCAGCGTTTCTCTGTTGCGTCCGCGCTGTGGCGCTGACTTCCGGGGTCAGCAGTCTGATCAGCTGACCCGATCACATGAAAGCCGTTGCGCTGACCCGGAAGTCAGCGCCAGGGATCACCTCTTCAATTGTCCTCGCGTCTGACAGATACAAGGACAATTGAGTAGTGGGAGCCGTGCGCTGCACTTTCTATGAGTGCGGTTGTCAGCGTGACCGCTGCGCTCAGAGAATAGAGGCTCCCACCCAGCAGACACCGCAGCATCAGGCAGCCCCACAGCGCCCCGCCAGCTCCCCCCTAGATACGCCTCTGGCTTGTGACTCCGCTTCACACATGGCTAATTTGTATAGTTTAAAAATTAGCCATGTGGACAGAGCCAGAGGCGCTCTTCAGATTTTCCGGTACGCCGTACCAGCGCATACTGCAGCAAAAAAAGCACTAGACACTAGTATTAGATAGAAGGAAAAAAAAAAGCTTCTCCCCAGCCGACCTTGCCTGCTAGCCACCGGCCGCCTCAGTTTTTCTACTGTTGGAGAAAAGGTTTGTATCAGACCTGTATTGATGCTAGATGTTAAATTTGTTTTTATTTTTAGAGATATCTGGTTCCTCAGTAACAGCGTGACTGTACACTTTCATCCACGTAGTGACTGAGCTTACAGACTGGTTTTCAGGCTGTATCCTCTCTCGCATTGAGATGGCCGGACCGTGGTAGCTGACAGAAGACTGGTACAGGGCAGAGGTACGTTTGACAGTTAAGCCTCTTGCCCACTCACCCCTCATAGCGTGCGTGTGCAGAAGATGGCCTGTCTTCAGGACTGGTAATGTAGTACCATGCCCTATCACTCTTTCCTTGTCTGTAGGCATCTTGCTCGCCAGGTTCATGGCAGTGACTAGGTTCTTGGGATGGGGAACGATCACGCAGATAGATTCAATGAGTCTGTGGCTAAGTTGGCAGTTGAGGTAGCAGGCTTTGCCCTTTGTCCGGCCTTTGCTGCTACCTGGTTTGCCAAGGCTGTTTGCGGCACAGGTGCTTGGCCTAAGCTCAGTCTTTTGGCCAGATCCCAGGAGTTGGATGTGGCTGACCAGATTACACAAGCAGCTAAGTATCTTCTGTTCCTTAACTGTTGATGTGGCAGAATGTTCCACTCAGGCCACAAGTAATTGTGTGGCTATTTGACGCATGTTATGGCTTCAGGTTTGGAGAGCGAATTTAGCCTCAAAGAAATCCCTTACTGTAAAGTTCGGTGTTTGTAACGAACAGGGGCTTTACATAATAAAAAAAAACAAAAAAAAAAAACAACAACCTAAAAAACCTGTGCTTTGAGTGCGAGTGCTTTTATGTATGCTAACCACTCGTTTGAGCATTGCTGTGCTCAGGTACACTCTGCTCAGCCCAGTGTGAGTCCCTTGCACTGTTTGAATGACTCGCACTAGGGGTATCTACCGTTATCTGATGTAGTGTGCACCCCAAAAAAAAAATAAGATGGTAAAAAAAAAACCACCTACCCTCCACCGGAAGTGCTCTGTTTATGGCTGGCTGTATGTGAGCGGAGATCTGAAGCGCCCAATCAGTGACTTCCATTGGCATTCAGGTCCAGAACAGAAGTTTATCTAAAGTCCGGCTGAATCTGCCAAACCGAATTTCAAGGGGTCCGCTAATCTCTGCTCAGTAGTCCACATTTCCAGAGTATGATGAGAAAGTCCAATACACAAACAAGAACATTTAACATCATATACTGTAAATACTTTGACCATTTGCCCACTATCTCTTATAGCCTTCTCATCCCTTTTTTTTTCCTTTTTTTTATCACATTCATTATATCAGATTTATCTCAAACAGTAATCATTTATACCCCCCCCCTTTCAGTTGAAATGTAATACTGGAGCTATAAACTTAAGCTGGGTTCACACATAGCGACAATGACGTCGCTGTTACGTCACCATTTTCTGTGACGCAACAGCGACCTTGTAAGTCGCTGTTATAATCGCTGCTTAGCTGTCAAACACAGCAGACGCAGCAGCGATCATAACGACACGCGTCGCTGTGCTACATGTGCAGAGAGCAGGGAGCCGCGCACACTGTTTAGCGCTTGCTCCCTGCACTCCTAGCTACAGTACACATCGGGTTAATTACCCGATGTGTACTGCAGCTACATGTGCAGAGAGCCGCGCACACTGCTTAGCGCTGGCTCCCTGCACTCCTAGCTACAGTACACATCGGGTTAATTACCCGATGTGTACTGCAGCTACATGTGCAGAGAGCAGGGAGCCGGCACTGGCAGCGAGAGCGGCGGACGCTGGTAACAAAGGTAAATATCGGGTAACCAGGGAAAGGTCTTCCCTTGGTTACCCGATGTTTACCCTGGTTACAGCTTACCACAGCTGCCAGATGCCAGCTCCTGCTCCCTGCTCGCTTCATTTCGTCGCTCTCTCGCGATGTGTGCGTCACAGCGGGAGAGCGACGACCAAAAAATGAAGCTGGACATTCAGCAACGACCGGCGACCTCACAGCAGGGGCCAGGTCGTTGCTGGATATCACACACAGCGACAGCGACGGGACATCGCTGCAACGTCACAGAAAATGGTGACATAGCAGCGACGTCGTTGTCGTCGTCGCTGTGTGTGACACCACCCTTAGTTTCCTCTATCTAATATTTTCAGTGTCCCTCTCAATTCTTCAAAGCTATACCAAGCTGTATTTCTAAACACCTTCATTACACTCAAAATTTCCGCTTGTGTTAAACTGCGTTCAATAAAAGTCGTCTGTTTATTTTTTGTTTTTCTCCTTTTTGTTTTTCTGTTTCAATTTTATAAAAAAAATCATTAGTTTCTGTAACAAATCTACCATCCCTGATAGCCTTATTGTTTGTTTTTCCAACCAATGTCTGAGTATGCATTTTTTGGCTGCTAACAGCACTATATTAATTATACGTTATATACCCAGTCTTCTATTCCTCTTGCAAAGTAATGCAATGAAAAATGCTAGATTAAGGAGTCTTGGGAATATCTATGCTCCAGATCTTTTCTTATATATTCAAAAACCTCTCCCCAAATACTTTGAATATTAGGCCATTCCCACAAACAGTGAAACATGTTTGCTTTATTTACAGTAGATGACATTTCGGGCACACTCTTAGGTAGTGAGGTGATGAATTGTGAAAGGAGAGGTTAAATGCATATGTCACATTATGAATTAATTTAAAATACATTTCTCTCCATTGATCATAGCTGTTCTTACTTTGTTCCAACCTTCTAAATTTTTGGTGTAAAATTCTGGATCTTTTATAGCTTTATCCCAACCAGAGAATCTCTTCCTTCCAGCTTGATTGAGATTCAGTACATATTTTACTATATATCATGGAAGTATCACAAGTTCCTGCCACTCCGATAAGCGTATCAAAGTTTCCTTTCTTCTATGCTTGAGATGGGAATATATTTGGTTTTTATTAAGTTGCCTAATAATTCTGCACAGTAATAGTTACCTGCACAAACAGATATCCTCCTAAGATAGCCAAATCTTAAAAAAAAAAACACTCCAACTTCCAAAAATATTAAGCTTTGATATTTATGAGTCTTTTGGGTTGATTGAGAACATAGTTGTTGATCAAAAATAAAAAAAATCCTCTAAAATACAACTTGCCTAATAATTCTGCACACGGTGTATACTGGATATGATCAGTCATTCTGTGGGGACAGAGGCCCTGTAAGGGTACAGTTCACACAGTGCATTTTTCGCAGCGTTTTTTGCATGTTTTTCAGGTGCGTTTTTGCTCAGAAAACTGCTGTGGAAGCAAAGTCTATGAGTTTTCAGCTGTCTGCACACAGCGGTTTTTTTTAGCAGCATTTTTGTGATGCCCACAAAAACGCAGCATGTCAATTATTTTTGCGTTTTTCACTGCGTTTTCCACCCATTGAGTTCAATGAGATGTTCAAAAACGCAATGAAAAACGCAAATTGCAAATATAAAGCTGCGTTTTAATGCATTTCTACGACTAAAAACGCAGCTATAAACACAAGGGGTGGGTAGTAAAGTGACATGTACAGGAAGAAGATTCCTTCTGTCAGCAAACACAGAAGCGTGAATCCTCCCTGTACCGCCATCGCTGCCTCCACCTCCTGTCCGGCGCCATGTCGGAGATGGAAGCAGCTGCGAAATTAAAAATGAACAGTAGAAAAAAAAATGCCATTCTCACCTGTCTGCAGACTCCCGGTGCCATGTCCGCTCCCAGCATCTCTCCCAGTACCGCTACCCCCGCTCCGGCTGTGTGCCGGCTCCCAGGCACGTCCGATGGCTGCAGGACCTGGCGGTGATCACTTGATGCGGTCACCTGATGCGGCACCTGACGCATCAGCTGATCGTAAGTCTTGCGGTGACGCCGGCTTTTTACCGCCCGGCCGGCTTACCCTATCAGCTGATGCCGTCAGGAGACCGCTTCACTGATTACCGGCAGCTCCTGGTGCGATCGGACAGGAGTCATCACAGACGTGTGTATTTTATTATTATTTTTTTGGGCACCGATGCATCAGCTGATTGTATATATATTGGCTTTTATACAATCAGCTGATGTGTAAAAAAAAAAGCCAGCACTAAATGTGCACTTCAGCACTAAAAATTCCAAACCATACTTATAAAAATTTTGAGATTTTTGGCAAAAAATTGCAATTTCTTGAGCTACCCCGCCACATCACGCCAAATCTTATTTGGAGCAGTCCTACACTAAAATATTTTTATAAAATGTGCCATACGGCCTCACATATGAATAGTAGAATTGCTCTTAGCAGCACTCACCTGGTCTATTTCAATCCCGTACCCATGAGTCATGGCTGTGGGCGGGACAGGTCCAAGCAAATGCTGCATGAAGTAAATAGCCTGTGGACAGGATGTCTGATGACTGAATGTGAACAGTCACCAACCTTCAAAATCTAGACAAGTGGAATACATCCCAAATTGGGGTGCATAGCGAGGTGGGGGTCAGCCACCGACCAATTCAATGAAGAAAAAACAAAAAGCCAGCACTAAATGTGCACTCAGCACTAAAAATTCCAAAGCTGATGTGTGATGTGATTCACATTCTTGAACCTGACACATCATCTGATCGGTATGCCTTCCAGCAAACCGATGAGATGATATTGGATCCGGATTGTACGGCGCGGGACCCTGACCCAGGATTACTGCGGAGGGGGGTTCTTTATTTCAATAAAGATGGAGTCACTAATTGTGTTGTGTTGTATTTCTAATAAAAATATTTTTCTGTGTGTTGTGTTTTTTTTTTTTATCTTTACTAGAAATTCATGGTGGCCATGTCTAATATTGGCGTGACACCATGAATTTCTGGCTTAGGACCAGCTGATAATATACAGCTAGCCCTAACCCCATCATTACCCAGCGAGCCACCCGTCACCAGGGCAGCTGGAGGAGTTGGATACAGCGCCAGAAGATGGCGCTTCTATGAAAGCGCCATTTTCTGGGGTGGCTGCGGACTGCAATTCGCAGCGGGGGTGCCCAGAAAGCTTGGGCACTCTGTACTGCGGATTCCAATCCCCAGCTACCTACGGTAGTTGTACCTGGCTGGACTCAAAAATTGGGCGTCATTTTTTTTTTTTAATTATTTCATGCAATTCATGAAATAATTAAAAAAAAAAAAAGGGCTTCCTTATATTTTTGGTTCTCAGCCGGGTACAAATAGGCAGCTGGGGGTTGGGGGCAGCCCGTACCTGCCTGCTCTACCTGGCTAGCATACAAAAATATGAAACCCACGTCATATTTTGGGGGGGGGGGGCAAAAAACTCCTGCATACAGTCCTGGATGGAGGATGCTGAGCTTTGTAGTTCTGCAGCTGTCTGCTCTCCTGCATACACTAGTGGAGAATGAAGAACATATTGAAGAAGGACATGACATCAGACCTTTTTTTTTGTTCCCCACAATCTTTAATGACATTGTTCACTGATAAAAAACGCAGTGAGCAAAAACGTAGCAAAATGCAGCAAAAAAAACGCACCAAAACGCGGTAAAAACGCATGCATTTTTGCCCTGTTTTTTGGCCGCGGGTGCATTTTTGTGCGTTTTTTGCCTCAAAAAACGCACAAAAACGCAGCGTCAGAAAAACGCAGTGTGTGAACTTAGCCTAAAAGCCTCACTATAGTTTCCAAAATAGTTTTACATGTTGGATAAACCCTTTACTAGTCCTGTATATTACAACACTGCTCTATAGGCAAATCAGGCTTTTTTTTTTTTTACATATACATTATTTATACTGAGGCCCCTCCTGTACTATCATCACATATAGGCTATGTGCGCATGCTGCATTTTTTTCTGACCACAAAGATGCAGCGTTTCTGGCCCCAAAAAAATGCACCCATCGGAAAAAAATGCATCAGAAAAACCGCATGCGTTTTTGATGCGTTTTCTTGCTGTTTTTTTTGGCTAATGCATTCAATGGGTGAAAAATGCAGAGAAAAAGGCAAAAAGAATTGACATGCTGCATCTTTGTGGTCACCACAAAGACGCAGCTAAAAAAAACTGCAATGTGCGGACAGCCAAAATAAAAAACTCATAGACTTTGCTGGGAAAGGACATTCATGCAGTTTTGAAACCCTGATGAGTAATTATATATAGCCAATGATAATGACACTGGGGGTACAGGATAATGACACTGACACTGGGGGTACAGGATAATGACACCGGGGTACTGAATACTGACACTGGGATTACAGAATAATGACACTGAACTAGGGTACTGGATAGTGACACTGGGGGTAGAGGATAATGACACTGACACTGGGGGTAATGAATCCTGACACTGACACTGGAGGCACAGGATAATGACACTGACACTGGAGGTACAGGATACTGACACTGTGGGTACAGGATAATGACACTGACACTGGAGGTACAGGATAATGACACTGACACTGGGGGTACAGGATAATGACACTGACACTGGGAGGACGGAATATTGACTGACACTGGGCGTACAGAATAATGACACTCGGGTTACAGGATACTGACGTCTGATACTCGGTACAGGATAAAACACTTGGGGTAGAGGATAATTACTCTGGACACTCGGTTCTTTTCCTCAGCACCCAGCTTTTCTATGTTCTGATAGCCATCTTGTCTTCAACACCCAGCTTTCCCATGATATCAGAGAATGGGAAAGCTGGGAGCTGGGGAGCTGAGGACAAGATGGATATCAGAACATGACTGACTGCTGCTATCCCTCTTTCCGTAATCGATACTGATATATGGTTACCTTGTGGACTTCACCCATGTCACGCAGCAAGAACTGGTGCACACACCCTGCACCCCCAAATCACGCACACCGAGCAGCCCCAAATCACACACACCCAGCACCCCAATGTCCTGCATATCTCATACAGACTGGCTGTACCCCAAATTACCCCTCTCTCAAACACACTGAAACCCCATGTTCTATACAAATAGTAACCCTTAACACCCCTGTGTCACAGCCTGGACCCCTGATATGCCACTCACCCCCGCCCCCATATCTCTCACCAGACACATCTTCCTCGGACACATCTTCCACGGTATTTCCTGCTCGGCTCCTCCCACGCGGTCACATGGGCATGACATCAGCACAGGTCCTCACTGCTCCACCACTGATTGCAATGCATCTTCTTCTCTGAAGTCGCTTCTGTTCTGCCCCTGCCGCGCTGCAGCTCATAAGCTCTAGGTGCCTCCAGGTCGGGAGCGCCCTCTTCCCCCCAGTGTAGCTACTGGCGCTGTCATAATCTAGTGACTGCTGCATACAGTATTGTCGCTTGCGGTGGCTAGGAGCCGCGGCCGCAGGTCATGTTAATACACCCGGCGGGGGCCCCTGCAGTCTGCCAGGGACAGCTTAGTGTGAAGACAAGGTGGGGGCTACCCCGGCACACCAGACCGACGCTGGTCCTTACTCCTAGTATAGCCAAACTGAAATAAACATGCACATATATACAGACCGCTGAAGGGAAGTGGAAAGGGGAAAAAAAAAAAGGGAGGTAAGGGGAGGAGAAAACAAAGTATTTTACAAACAGTGATATATCTGATTAATCCGATTCTATACATATATATATACAGAAGATCAGTCCTTATATTCATACCTAAGGGATCTCGGGTTTTTAATCTAAAAATCCACATGGCTTCTTTTCGTTGTAATTCTTTTTTTCTGTCTCTACTCCTCTTTGGATTTGGGATAGTTTCTATCACATTAACTCTGCATGTGCCAAGATCACCTTCATGTGCAGAAATAAAATGCTGGGAAGCTCCCGAGGGGCTCCTGGTACTATTATTACAGGAATCATAAAGATGTTCAGAGATCCTTCTCCGTAAAGGACGGGTAGTATTACCTACATATTGAACACCGCATGTCTCACATGTAATTAAATAAATCACATATGTGGAACTGCAATTTGCAAACCTATTACTGGGGTTTTCTTTGTGTGTGACCATAGATTTAAATGTGGTCGTATTGTACATGTATTTGCATAAACCACACAACGTTTGTCCACAGCGATAACTACCACAAATAGTGAGCCAGCTAGAATTTTTCTGTCCATATGAAAACTGCAAGGTGTGATCACTGGGTGATAGTATGCTGGCAATTGTGGCACCTTTTTGGGGGATAAAATTACAACCCTTATCAAGTATGGTTCTCAAAGTTGGATCTACCTGTAAAATAATGGATAAATTCGATTTCATAATCTCAGTCACTTGTTTAAACTGATCACTATACTGTGTGATGAAACATGGTTTATCTTCATATTTGCTTTGTTTTGGTTTTACTTCTATATGCTCACAAGTCTGGGGTGATTACTGGGGGCATGTAATAAAGAATTCCCCGACTGGGGTTTCCTATATAATCGTGCTTCCACTCTGGATTAAGCCTCATTTCCAATAAGTATCATATCTAGAAAAGCAATCTGTTCCTTATTAGTTTGATTGATAAATCTCAATGATCATTATCATTAAGAATATCTTTAATTTTTTTTGTTATTTGGATTACCTTTCCATATTATTATAAGGTCATCTATAAATCTTCCAAAAAATTCTATATTTTCCATATATAGATTTTCTTGACCATATACTTTTCTTCTTCCCACCACGTGACAAAAATATTAGCAAGCGATGGGGAAAATTTCACCCCCATCGCACATCCTTGTAATTATAGGAACAGATTGCTACTCTGTGCAAACATGAAATAGTTATTTTTTAACAGAAAGTCAGTAATAAACAGTAAATATTGTTGGAATTCCACACTGTATTTAGTGTACATTTGCAGCTGGTCTTGTAGTGCAGCGCTCGCTAAGTGATGGAGTATTGAGGAATAAAGTGTGGCTATATCCGCAGTAACCGACACATTATCGCTACTCCACTTGATTTTGTTCATTGTTCGTAGTACATTCTTACTGTCCTTAATGTGGCTTGGAGATCTCAAAACCAGGGGTTGCAGACGTTCATCTAGCCAATCTCCTAGATTCTTTAACACCGACCCTATCCCTGACACAATGGGTCTCATAGGAGGTGGGAAAACCCCCTTATGTACTTTTGGTAAGGCATGCAAGAGAGGGATTTTGAGAAAAAATGGATTCATAAACTCTGCTTGTTGACTATTTATAAAACCCATTGTTTGTCCCTGCTCCAAGATTTTTATTAGAGAGGCTCTTTTTAGAAATGAGCCACCCCCTAGTGACCGAGTTCAGTTCGGTTTGTCGAACGGCGGGTGTGTTCGTCGAACACCGTTGAACCCCATTGAAAACAATAGCAGGCAAACAAACACATACAAAAACATACTTCTAAGGTGTCCAAAAGGTGACAAACAACTCAGAAGACATCACAAACACATGGAAAAGTGACAAGTACATATACTCAAGAGTCTCCATTTTTTTAAAAAAAATTTGGACACCCCTTAAGTGGCATCAATTGTCCCACAGTTGCAAACTTAAAATGTTGATTTGCATGAAGCACAATCAAAAATACACAAGCTTGTACTCTCCCCAGGATGACACAGGGGTAGAAAATTCCTTGCGGATCCATGATTTGTTCATCTTGATGAACGTTAGTCTGTCCACATTGTCACTGAATCTGAAGATATCTGAAGAGATTTGATGTTCTTTTGCCTGTCTGTCCTGAGGAAGGGAGCTGGGGCTCCTGAAACGCATTGACCTGAGCATGAAATAAAAGTAACATTGATCTTAAAACTTCATCATTGGTCATTGGCGTAGCGTGAAATACCCATCTCCACTACTCTCTGTTATCAGCCAAATTGGGGACTGCTGCCTTGACCTGGATTTTCATGCTTGTATAGGAGTTGTGACTTTCACAACTTCATTTGGTGAGTAATATCGCTCATTTCATACCCCGTATATATTGGGGTAAGACCTTATTGCGCTTTTTATCCACAGTTCTTTCATCTCCTCACATTGTCACTGGACAGACACATGCGCCTATCTGTCAGCACACCCCCAGCAGCACTGAATACACGTTCCGAGAGAACGCTGGCTGCGGGACACGACAAGATCTCCAAAGCGTAAGTGGCGAGCTCAAGCCATTTTTCCAGATTGGAAGCCCAAAATGAGCAAGGCTCCAGTTGCACAGTCATGGCATCAATATTCACTTGCAGATACTCCTGTATCATCCTCTCCAGGCGTTGACTATGTGTCAGACTTCTTGTGCCTTGTTGCCTTGCAAAGGATGGTCTAAAAAATTCATGAAACGATTCCATAAAATTGCTGTTACCACCAGATACGGTGTTGCTGGTACAGTTTGAGCGATGATGACTCAGTCTCACAGTTGGCAAGTTAGAACTGTGAGATTCACTCTGTGCACCACTGGTGTTTAGTGGAAAAGCCAATCTCATATTGTGTAACAGCTTCTGCTGAAACTCCTGCATACATGCGTCCCTTTCTATGGCAGGAATTATTTCGGCAAATTTTGACTTGTACCGGGGATCTAAGAGTGTGGCAACCCAGTAGTCAGCATTACTTCGAATTCTGAGAATCCGAGGGTCATGTTGTAGGTAGGGCAGCAAGAAGGTGCTCATGTGTCTTGCGCATCCAGGAGGACCAAGTCCTTGCTGTGTTGGTGGCGATGAGGTGAGAATCATGCTTCCTTCCTCTGCCCTCTCCCCCCAACCTCGCACAACAGAAATGTGATCAAGGTCTCCCTCATCTGCTGAGTCTTCCATGTCCATTGCCAGTTCGTCCTCCATTTCTTCCTGGGCTCCTGCACCTTCCTCAACAGTTTTGCTACTACCATGCGCCCTTGTTAATCCCTCTCCCCCACCGTCCCATGCCTGCTGCCTTGGTGCTGCTGACCGTCTGGACCTTGTAGATCTTGGTATCCGTTCCGCATATGAATCCTCCTGTACTTCCTCCCCTTCCTCTTGTCCCACCACCTGATTCCGAATACTGTTTAGAGTGTGCTCCAGCATGTAAATGACTGGAATTATCATGCTGATAATGGCATCGTCAGCGCTAAACATGTTCGTCGCCATGTCGAAACTGTGCAGAAGAGTGCATAGGTCCTTGATCTGAGACCACTCCAGCAGCATGATCTGACCCACCTCTGGATCTCGTTGGCCCAGGCTATACGTCATAACGTATTGCACCAGGGCTCGGCGGTGCTGCCACAGTCGCTGCAACATGTGGAGAGTCAAATTCCAGCGTTTCGGCACATCGCATTTCAGCTGGTGAACCGGCAGGCCGAAAGACTTCTGTAGCGATGCAAGTCATTCAGCTGCGGGGTGTGAATGGCGGAAGTGAGCACATAGTGACCGTGTCCTCTGCAGAAGCCCGTGTAGGCCCGGATAGTGGGTTAAAAATTGCTGGACAACAAGGTTCAACACGTGAGCCATACAAGGCACGTGTGTCATATTGCCCCAGCGAAGGGCCACACCCAGGTTTGCAGCACTGTCGCACTCTGCCTTCCCTGGCTGCAGGTTGAGTGGAGACAACCATTGATGAAACTCGGTCTCCAGAGCTGACTACAACTCGTCAGCTGTGTGACTCACATTTCCCAGACATTTCAACGTAAAGACCGCCTGATGCCGTTGAGCTCTGCTGCCAGCATAGTAAGGAGGTGTGCGGGATTCCTTGTGCGCAGTTACAACGTGGGTGGCCTGACCAGACAGGCTTTGGGCGGAGGTGGAGGACCCAGATGAGGTGTAAGAGGCAGAAGCAGTTGAGGAACTTCTACATACAGATTATTGACCAAGAACTCATGGGGATGGCAAGACTTGTACAGCAGACCCTTCTCCATCTCTCACCATAGTTACCCAGTGCCCAGTTAGCGACATGTAACGTCCCTGTCCATGCTTACTGGTCCAATTATCTGTGGTGAAATGCGCCCTGTCACACACAGAGTTGTCACACACAGACCAAAGCAAAGCATTATCTTTTATTTCAATAGGACTGTTATGGGGTTGTGTGTGCAGTAAGGCAGGGAGACTGATGGATCCAGACATGGCTTCATCAATTGGGGTATTAGTGAAATGATTAAAAGCCCATATCCAATCTAGGGCATGTCTAAAAATGGATGCAATACCATATAGACGAAAATTTGGAAAATTAAGCCCTCCCAGTGACTTGATCTGTTGCAATTTAAACATGCTGATCCTAGAGCTCCCCTACGAGTTCCAAATAAATTGTCTGGATATTTTGGTCAAAAGCCGATCATCATCTCTAGATAATAAAATTGGTAATGTTTGTAAAGGATATAAAATTTTGGGGAAGGATATAGTTTTGATCAGATATGCTCTACCTGCAAAGGACAATTTGAATGACTTCCATGAGTTAATTTCTTTGACGATTGTAGAGATTAAGGGTCTGATGTTAAGTTGGTATAAACTATGTGGATTGGATGGCAAAAAGATACCTAGATATTTCAAGGAGGTTTGTCCCCACTGAAAGGGAAAAGGGAACGGCCACCATTTGCGAGCTTCCGGGAAAATTGCTAAGGCCTGAGATTTTGAAAAGTTAATACGGAACCCTGAGACCTTCCCAAATTCATGGAATGCATCCATTATTAGAGGAATGTAATTTTTTGGATTTGCTATCATGAGGAGGATATCGTCTGCAAAAGCCAGGGTTTTTAGTGTATGGTGTCCGATCCCGATCTTGAAAGAAGGGATCATCTCCAGATATCTGAGTAGTGGGTCAAGAGCAATATCTATATATATAATTGCCTTATTCTGCCTGTCTGTCTGTCTGTCTTGCTCCAAAATGATGTCATTACAGTGACAACCGTCGCATTGGCCGCTCGGCTAGGCCTGGCCCCGCCCCCTGCACGCATTGGCCGCTCGGCTTGGCCCAGCCCCGCCACCTGCACCCATTGGTTGCTCGGCCCTGCCTTCCGCACATGTTGGCCGCTTGGCCCCGCCCCCTGCACGCATTGGCCGCTCGGCTTGGCCCAGCCCCGCCCCCCGCACATGTTGGGTGCTCAGCCCCGCCCCAGCACACGTTGGCCACTTGGCCCCGCCCCTCACACACATTGGGCACCTATACACCTCCCCCCGCACACATTGGGCACCTATACACCTCCCCCCCAGGACTACTCCACCTATTAGACACCTCCCCCAGGACTACTCCACCTATTAGACACCTACCCCCAGGACTACTCCTATTATACTCCTCTCCCCCCAGGACTACTACTCCTATTATACTCCTCTCCTCCCAGGACTACTACTCCTATTATACTCCTCTCTCCCCAGGACTACTACTCCTATTATATGCCTCTCCCCCAGGACTACTCCTCCTATTATACTCCTCCCTCTGCAGGACTACTCCTTCTATTATACTCCTCTCACCCCAGGACTACTCCTCCTATTATACTCCTCTCTCCCCAGGAATACTCCTCCTATTATACTCCTCTCTCCCCAGGACTACTCCTCCTATTATGCTTCTCTCTCCCCAGGACTACTGCTCCTATTATACTCCTCTTTCCCCAGGACTACTCCTCCTATTATACTCCTCTCCTCCAGGAGGACTACTCCTCCTATTATACTCCTCACCTCCAGGACTACTCCTCCTATTATACTCCTCTCTCCCCAGGACTACTCCTCCTACTATACTCCTCTCCCCCAGGAATACTCCTCCTATTATACTTTTCTCCCCCCAGGACTACTCCTCCTATTATACTCCTCTCCCCAGGACTACTCTTCCTATTATACTCCTCCTATTATAGTCCTCCTACTATTCTCCTCTCTGAGGGGTGCGCAGCATGGGGGATGGAGCATGTTTGGGGGTGCGTAGCATGGGGGGATGAAACACGATGGGGGGTGTGCAGGATGGGGGATGAAGCACGATGGGGGTGCGCAGCATGGGGGGATGAAGCACGATAGGGGGTGTGCAGCATGGGGGATGGAGCATGATGGGGGTGCGCAGCATGAGGGATGGAGCATGATGGGGTGCGCAGCATGGGGGATGGAGCACGATGGGGGGTGCGCAGCATGGGGGATGGAGCACGATGGGGATGCACACCTCCCCCCAAAACACACACACACCGCCACACACGCACCGCACAATACACCACTCACACACTGGAAACCACAAACACCACCCTACACAGACACCCACACACACAGACAACGCCGCATACACAACACCGAACACACAAACACCGCGGCACAACCAAATATATGCACACACCTCGCAACACCCACACACTGCACAAAACATACCTCCCCAAAACACACCCACGCACCCCACACACACACACCCACACAAACCACGCAACACATGCAGCACCGCACACACACTACGCTGCAGACACACAGCGCTCCACAAACAACGCAACACACACAACGCAACACACAAACAACACCGCTCTCAAACACCCCCACACCCAGACAACACCCAGAACATTTACAGCGCCCTACACAAACAGTTGGTAACTAAACACGACAATATATATATATATATATATATATATATATATATATATAACAAAAATCATACATTAACTACACAATAAATTCTAGAATACCTGATGCGTTGGAATCAGGCTACCTTCTAGTCTAATATATAAAGCTGAGTGTATGTATGTATGTATGTATGTGTGTGTGTGTCTGTGTGTGTGTGTATGTCTGTTAAAGGAATCCGCACCGTCGCATTTACAATCATGAAATTTTGCACACATGCCTCATGTGACCCAGGGAGCGTCGTAGACTATGTTTTGACAGAAAAAATTAACCCCGTGCGTTACAGTAAAGGTGGCTTTACACGCTACGATATTGTTAGCAATTTCTAGCGATATCGAGCGTGTAAGTACCCGCCCCCGTCGCCCATGTGATATCGGTTGATCGCTGCCGCTACGAACATTATCACTATAGCAGCGTCACACGCACTTACCTGGTTGGCGTCGTCTCTGTGACTGCCGAACAATCCCTCCCTCAAGGGGGAGGGACGTTCGGCGTCACCGCGACGTCACTAAGCGGCCGGCCAATCAAAGCGGAGGGGCAGAGATGAGCGGGACGTAACATCCCGCCCACCTCCTTCCTTCCGCATTGTGGCCGGCGGCAGGTAAGGAGACGTTCCTCGCTCCTGCGGTGTCACACACAGCGATGTGTTCTGCCGCATGAGCGATCAACAACATGGATAAACAACCCTTACCAATTTTTCAGTTTGGGACGACCTCTCCATGGTGAACGATTTTCACCATTTTTGAGGTCGCTTAAGGACGCTGGTAAGTGTCACACGCTGCGATATCATTAATGACGCCGGATGTGCGTCACTAACAATGTGACCCCGACGATAAAACATTAACGATATCGTATCGTGTAAAGCCCCCTTTAGTTTCTAAAATCCTGCCCCCATTAAATTGAATGGAGGTGGGAGCTATAGGTTATTAATAGCAACTGTCAGTGGTTGCTATAGGAACAAAATAAACTGTTAGTTGAAGCTTATGCGTGAGGTTATATGATGTCGGTGGAGAGTGGGATAGAGAGACAGAAAAAGACAGAGACACAGACAGAGACAGATGGGGAAAGAGACAGACAGACAGACAGACGGGGAAAGAGACAGCCCTGGAAAGAGACAGACGGGCAAAGAGACAGACGGGCAAAGAGACAGACCTGGAAAGAGACAGACCTGGAAAGAGACAGACCTGGAAAGAGACAGACGGTCAAAGAGACAGACGGTCAAAAAGACAGACCTGGGAAGAGACAGACCTGGAAAGAGACAGACAGGGAAAGAGACAGATGGGCAAAGAGACAGACAGGGAAAGAGACAGACAGGGAAAGAGACAGACGGGGAAAGAGACAGACGGGGAAAGAGACAGACGGGCAAAGAGACAGACGGGCAAAGAGACAGACGGGCAAAGAGACAGACGGGCAAAGAGACAGACGGGCAAAGAGACAGAAGGGCAAAGAGACAGAAGGGCAAAGAGACAGACCTGGAAAGAGACAGACCTGGAAAGAGACAGACGGGGAAAGAGACAGATGGGCAAAGAGACAGACAGAGAAAGAGACAGATGGGGAAAGAGACAGACATGGAAAGAGACAGACGGACAAAGAGACAGATGGTCAAAAAGATAGACCTGGAAAGAGACAGATGGGCAAAGAGACAGACCTGGAAAGAAACAGCCCTGGAAAGAGACAGACCTGGAAAGAGACAGATGGTCAAAGAGACAGACGGTCAAAAAGACAGACCTGGAAAGAGACAGACCTGGAAAGAGACAGACCTGGAAAGAGACAGACAGGGAAAGAGACAGACAGGGAAAGAGACAGACGGGGAAAGAGACAGACGGGGAAAGAGACAGACGGGGAAAGAGACAGACCTGGAAAGAGACAGATGGTCAAAGAGACAGACGGTCAAAAAGACAGACCTGGAAAGAGACAGACCTGGAAAGAGACAGACAGGGAAAGAGACAGACAGGGAAAGAGACAGATGGGGAAAGAGACAGACGGGGAAAGAGACAGACAGGCAAAGAGACAGACAGGTAAAGAGACAGACGGGCAAAAAGACAGACGGGCAAAGAGACAGACGGGCAAAGAGACAGACCTGGAAAGAGACAGACCTGGAAAGAGACAGACCAAGACAGACGGAAAAGAGACAGGCAGACACACACATAGAGACAGACACAGAGATAGAGACAGACAGACACAGAGATGGAGACCGATAGACTGATACAAATACAGACAGCGATAGAAATAGTCAGACAGAGACAGACACAGACAGACAAGGAAAGAGGCAGAGAGTGAGACAGACAGACAGCGACACACAGAGACTGGGAGAGAGACAGTTACTATCCTGGGCAACGCCCGGGTACTACAGCTAGTTAAATAATAAAGGTGATAGGGGACATCTCTGCCTCGTACCTCTATGAATTGAGAAAGGGGTTGACTGGACTCCAGAGAGCCATATCAATGATTGGGAGTTGGCATAAAGAGTTCTAATGAGGTTGAAAAAGGAAAATCCAAATAGTCTATATTTTAAAATTTGAATAAGATGGGACCACGACACTCGGTCAAATGCCTTGTCGGCATCTAAACTGACTAATATGTTTTGTTTGGCTTTAATTTGACAGCAAGGTATAATTACAGCTAGTGCCGTTCTAATGTTATAAGTGATAGATCGTTTGTGTACAAAACCTGTTTGAGATGTGGTGAGAATGGAGGGTAGTATGGATTGTAAGTGATTGGCCATAATTTTGGTGAGTATTTTAAAATCTACATTTAAGAGGGAGATCGGACGATACGAGGCAGGTCTTTTCCTGGTTTGGGAATTAATGAAAGGCATGCCTCATTGAAGCGGTCTGGCAGAGCTGGATTCGATTATATGATTAAAGAGAGAAGTGAGGTGTGGTACCAGAAGTGGTTTCAATAGTTTGTAGAATTCTGCCGAATACCCATCTGGGACAGGTGCTTTGAGTAATTTAAGAGATTGGATGACAGAACCTACTTCCTCCGTTGAGATAGGTTTGTTTAAAACATCTCTCTGAATAGAGGATAATTTAAGTGGATCAACTTTCTTAATAAAGTTATAGCCATCAGTTTTGGAATCCGTAGAGGGGCAATAGAGATCAGCATAAAAGTCTTTTAAAACTGCGCATATCTGAGCTGGGTGTCTGAGGATGTTACCATCAGGGCGTTTAATGTTGGGGATTTTTGTAGCAGTTCGAAATGGTTTCGTCAAGGATGCCAACAGACGTCCCGGTTTGTTACCCCATCTGGAAAAGCGGCTCCATTGATATGCTAATTGGTTATGGGCTTGCTCATGTAATAAGGTATCTAGAGTTTGTTTTGCAGTAAGATAAGCTTCTCCAGCAGAAGGAGTATTGTTGAGTTGAAGATTTCTGTAAGTCTGAGTTAGTTTGTCTAGAAGAGGTTTCAAAGAAAGTGCCAGTTTCTTTTTTTTTGTATGAGACATGTGAAATGATATGTCCTCTAATCACAGTTTTAGTTGTTGCCCAAAATAGGTTAGGATTATCAAGGTGTTCTGGATTGTCTGCCATGTATGTCTCCCACCAGCCAGTCAAACTTCTCTTAAAATCATCTGATGTATGTAAGTAAGAAGGGAACCGCCAACGAATTGAAACATTCCTGTTCGTAGGTAAATCTATGGTAAGTAATAGAGGAGAATGGTCTGAAATAACCCTAGGAAGGATTTCTGTTGTTTTTAATACAGGTAGTAAGGAAGAAGAAGAGAGCCAGTAATCAATGCGTGAATGAGTGTCATGAACTCTAGAGTAATAAGTGTATTCCCTATCTGTGGGGTGATAACATCTCCAGGAGTCGATCAAGTCTAATTGATCTAGCATGATTGGGATTAGACCCGCAACTGAGCGAGAGGTGGGTAACGGAGTAGATCTATCCAATATAACATCATGTAAGGTATTAAAGTCTCCTCCCATTAGAATATTTGTGGTATGCCAGCCGTGTATGAGTTCTACCAGTTTACAAAAAAAAAAGAAGGACTGGGCGCATTAGATGCATATACATTAATAAGACAGTATTCTTTTTGCTCGACAAGAACCTTAAGTAGCAAATAGCGGCCAGCTGCATCCCTTACCACATCTGGAATGGAGTAGTTGATATCTTTGTAGAATAAGATCGCCACCCCCCTTTTCTTCTTTGAGAAAGAGGCTTCAATGCATCCCGGATAGTGTTTGTTACGGAGCGTGGGATGTTTTCCACGAAGCCAGTGCGTTTCCTGTAAAAATATATGTGGACGAATGCGAGTAATATGATCCAGTACTTTTCTGCGCTTTACTGGAGTATTGAGACCTGCTACGTTCCAGGAAAGCAAGTTAAGAGAATTGATATTAATATGGGAAAACATAGTAGTAGAAGCAGCAATTTTATCCTATACCACATCTAGGCCATCCAAAAATGTCCATGTATAAAAGATAATTGGGTCTGGATCCATCCCAGCGAGCAAACCCAGAACTCCAAGGGTATGAGGAATTATTTGTGCCTGGGGAAGAGGAACACACCCAACCCCCACCCGTCACAACAGTTACTGCAAATATAGAAAATGTATCATTACAACATTATATCTCGACCAGAGAACCCTCCATTGAAATATTGGTGTTCACAACATTTGAAACAACAGAGAAAGAAGGAGAGGAAAAAAAAAAGGGGGGGAGGGGAGGGACATTGAGAAGCACACATATGAACAAGGTCAAACTAGTATCATATAACTATCCCATCAGTGTTGTATAACCTGAAAAAAGGGAATAGGACCCTGCTTCACTATATAGGTGCTCAGGAGAAAATACATAGAATAATAAAAGGAGAGCTCCGGCACACTACCTCAATGTAGTCAGACACAAAAAGGTTTATTTTTTATATTTTATTAAATTTTTGAAAAAAAGAGAATTCATGCATAATGATGTCCAAAATTAACGTTTCAACCATATTATGGTCTTCATCAAAAGGACCATCTGTGGTAATTAGGCAAGGTAAGTTGTTACTAGGAGATGCGCTGCGGCGAGTACCGAGGAAAGGTTACTCAAGAGTATAATTAACCATACAATCTTAGAGCTATGGATCATGTTATATGTAAGACCGCTACATTGGTTCAGCTCAGTCATATTCTATACTCAGGTATAGCCACCGTTTTATTCTGTTACTGGGTCT
The DNA here is from genome assembly GCF_048569485.1 of Anomaloglossus baeobatrachus. Lineage (NCBI taxonomy): Eukaryota > Metazoa > Chordata > Amphibia > Anura > Aromobatidae > Anomaloglossus > Anomaloglossus baeobatrachus. The sequence goes on along the minus strand of NC_134358.1, from coordinate 216,472,621 downwards.
AGTTATGAGGTAGAGGGGGGCAATATTTGGCTCCAGTATCCTATAAAGTATAGCAGAGTAATGTCCGTATCCAGGTTAAACTCGTGCCTGTATATTACAGTGTTGCATTTAGTATGTCCTCTAAGTGATATTCACTGCTTTATATAGGGATACATGCTGCTGTGTATACACACGGGTAAAGGGTTTCTGTTCAGGTTCCTAAGTAGTTAATGGATATCACCTAAAGGGTACCGGACTATCTGGACCTGTGTGGTATGGCAATAGGACCTGCTCCCTCTGTGTGGCGGTCACACAGCAGCATGTATCCCTATATAAATGGTTAATTATACTCTTGAGTAACCTTTCATCGGTACTCGCCGCAGCGCATCTCCTAGTAACAACTTACCTTGCCTAATTACCACAGATGGTCCTTTTGATGAAGACCATAATATGGTTGAAACGTTAATTTTGGACATCATTATGCATGAATTCTCTTTTTTTCAAAAATTTAATAAAATATAAAAAAAGAAACCTTTTTGTGTCTGACTACATTGAGGTAGTGTGCCGGAGCTCTCCTTTTATTATTGTATAACCTGAAAAAACTGTGTGATATTGTCACAAGAACAAAAGTAAAAGGAGAAAAAGCACCAGTAATGTGTCAGTTGGAGTGTCAAGCAGAGGAACTGGTTATTAGGGTATCACATCTCAGCCTGAAAATCCTTTAGTGGTTTCCAAATCATGAAATATCAGGTAACAAAGATAAGAAACCTCAATCACGCAATGGATCAAGTATCCGGAGTAGAGGCCCGAGAGGAATCACGTACTGCTGTCAAGGTGTCTTCCGGATTTGTGAAGAAGAGTATCTTCCCAAGGATTTCTACTCTGAGACGTGCTGGGTATAATAAAGCAAAACGTTTATTCTTATCATGGAGAATCTTGCATACCGGAGCAAAGGCCCGGTGTTTTGCAGCCACCGTGGAGGAGAAATCCTGAAAGATAAGTAGAGAATGTACTTCGAATTTCACTTCTGGTTGAGCCCAAAACTTGCGGAAAAGCATCATTTTGTCTTGGTAGTTCAACATTTTGAAGATTACCGGACGTTGGCCCGACGTGGGCTCCGAGAATGGGGGTCCAAGTCTGTGATCTCTCTCCACTACCATTGCCTCTGGTATGTTAAGTGCTTTTGAGAGCCAGGTTGAGATGAACTAGAGCAAGTCCTTTATTGTCTCAAGGACTCCAATGAGGCGCAAGTTATTGCGGTGGCTTCTAGTTTTAAGATCATCAAGTTTGTCTTGGCATTGTTCTAACATCCGGTCTTTATCTTTAGACTGAGCAATGTAAGCTTGAACTGAATCTTCCAGATCTGAGATTCGTTTTTTAGCCGCTGAGATTTTGTTGGAGTGATCTGACATTTGGTTAGTAATGGACTCCAGAGAAGACTGGAAAGATAACAGTCTGGCATCAATTTTAGGCATAAGTTGGTTGGTGATGGTATCCGCAATGCTTTGTAGTGACTCCTTGGAAAGTGTGAACATGGAGTCTGATGTGTCAGCAGTGAATTTCGCATTCTGGGCTCTAGTTTTGGCTGCTTTGGCACTACCTGTATTGACAAATTTCTCCATTTGGATAAAAAAGGGTGGAAAAGATAGGTGATACAATCTTCAGAGGACTACTGAGGGGGTCCGGTCGAGAAGAATAGTAAATATTTTACATAGTTAAGTGAGTGAGGAAAACAGTTTGGGAGATGATTCTCCTGGTGTATCTGTGGCGCCCCTGACCTGGTCAGGCGCCACTGAGTACTGCACCCATGCTGGGTGAGTGCAAACAGGTAATCCTGAAGGCTGGAATAGGGTGTGTACGCACAGACACATAGTGACCCAGGTTTCTCACACACTTGAGAGGACCCCTGGGTAAACCCAGGAGGGGGCGTGCCTCCACATCCAATCAAGGGGTGCGGTAGAGAGGCTGGAAGCTAGGTTGCAAGTGGCAGTCAGAATAGGAGGAGCAAGCCAGTCTAAGGGAGTGTGTACAGAAGTTGCTGAAAGAGGCAGAGGTGCGGACATGCTAGTCAGACCCTGCAAGTGTAGTAGCCGTTGGCGGGGGAGAAACAGTCACCAGAAGTTGGACAGAAAAACGCTGAGGAAGCCAGTTGGTTAGGAAGACACTGAGGAAGTCAGCTGGTTGTGTATGGAGACTTCTGGTGGCTAGGCACACACAGGGAACAGGTCCCTAGAGCCAGACATCCATTTAGTGGTCTGCTAAATCTGCCGGTGGGGTGGACCACAAGTCTCACACCAACCAAAACAGAGTCTGAGCATCAGCAGCAACGAGGGGGCCCATAAGGAGGATCGAGCCTGGAGCCATATTCCTTGGTCCACACTGGCAGCAAATGGGCCAGAAAGGGGAGAAAAGGCAGTTGCGACTTCCCTGGATGAATCCCACGGTACTTTAAGTCAGGGGTTGTCCGAAACAAGAAGTGCTAGTAAGGCGAGCTAACGGTTATCCTTAGACCAGCCTGAAGGATACCTGGTTCCACCTGTGTATCTCAGCATTGCCCGGGTTACCTCACAGAACCAGCTGAACGTGAATAAACAAGTTGAAAGACAGTTTGGACTGTGACTGAGTTATTCTGCGACCTATTGTTCCACACACACTCGAGTCCCTGGGGCCAGCCTCACTCTCGGGAGGCCACACCATCCGACTGCAGATTCCATCAGCCCCAGACGCTCATTAAACTGCAGTGGCGGCCACCTATAATCCTGACCGCAAACCGAGAGTGGCGTCATGACTCAGAAGTAAATAACCTGACATACCCGTCGCCAGAGAAGATCCCAAAGAGAAGTCCCTGCGGCATCCCTGGAGGTGGAGCGGTGTCCCTGAGGCCACCGCCATAGCGGTGGGCGACTCATATCCATTGAAGATAGGCTGAGGTTTAATCGTGATCGAAGGAAATGTCTATATCACCTAATCCCAGTATGGGTCGAAGCCAGCCACCTCCAAAGGCTAGATAGATAAAATCGGGTACTCAGTACCACCCAGTGGCGGCTATCGAGAGGTGGTCAGCGGAGAAATTACATCAATATATTCCGGTGTGTGTGTAATAGGCTTGCCTGAGGCTGAGACAGATTAGCTCTGATTAGAAAGTGCAAAAAAGGTCCACTAGATGGCAGACTTGTATTAAAGTCTATTACAGGCTATTTAGCTTCTGGACCACTTGTATTGAGGAATAGATTTGGTAAGTAATCCCTTTTAATTTTGCTGCTTCTTATTATAAACTTAGGTCAGGACTTTCTTCTACCACCACCTCTGAGTTGTTCTTATCGGTAATACCTCCCGGTGACAGTTCTCAGGGGCCCTCTTTTCCTTCAGTCTGCCCTCACCTCCAATACAGGCCTCTGGACTGGCTCCACCAACCTGGCTCTAGGTCTTCTGTGCTGACGTCGCCTCTGCTGCCGATGGAAATGCAGCGCCGGAGGAGAGATCTCAGGCCTCCCCGTGCGTCACGGCCCCCGCCGCCTCAGATTTCCAGCAAGGCCCGCCTGTAATCACCGCCTCCCGAGTCGCCCCTCCTGCCCCATCACCGGACACGAGCAGCAGCCCGGACGCGATGGGACCTCCGGATCCCCCCCGCACGCCGGCGGTCAGTGAAGGAAAGAGACGCGACGGGATCCCCAGCGAACCAGGCCGCAAGCCTTCCGCATGGCTAGGCCTCACCTCCACTCCAGAACTGCCACGCAACCAGGGCTGTCGCCTCCACTACCACCACCGATATCCCGTCTGTCTCCCCCGCAGGATGGTCTCCTCCTCAGCGCGATGTACGGCAGGATGATGTGGAAAAGCCCTCCCTGCTACCACAGGCCTCTGGTTCTCTGACCATCAAGGCCACGCCGCTCCTCTGGTCCTTGTGAATCCCCGGGCACGGAAAGAATCTGTCCAAAGGGTTCTCGGGGTAATGAACTCCCTTTTTCTTCCCTCCTGGGTGTTCGATAAGGCAGGATGGTGATCTGGTGATCTGGTGTGCAGGATTGAGAGCAGCCACTGCAGAGCTCCCTTCACGGCGGCCATCTTCATCCACAAAAAAACCCCTGTTTTTTTTATTGTTAAACCTCTGGCGAATTTATTCATGTCAAGAATTGTGTCAAAAAGGTTGAATTTTTTATTTGGTACCAAACCAAGTACTTTCTTCAAAACTTCCACCTGTTCATTTGATAATGTTGTCACAGATAAATTTAGAACTGTTCTGTTCTTTCTTTGATATTGTCTGGTGTGATAATTGTGTCTTGCGGTATCTTCCATTTTACGGGTAGATCCAACTTTGAGAACCATACTTGATAAAAGTTGTAATTTCATCCAGAACAACCAACAGCCACTGGCTCTGCAGCGTTCGTGCACGCCACGTGTCGGGACCTTGGTAAGTACACCGCCTGCATTTACATTGACCGCGGTTAAACTTTCTTTTTACTTTGTGATGGTAAATAAGAAATTTTCCTTACATATCGCGGCTTGGTGCCGGTCCTATTCTGGACACTGATTGATATTCGGACACACTACTTACTCTCCTGAAGATGTTGAAACGCGTCGAGAGTGGAGTCCAGATATGAATTTATACTTCTGTGACTGTTCTGTTGGATCCTATATGAATACCTGGAGGACCGGGGGATCTAATATAGGTCACATAAGCTTGGCAGTGATAAGGGACGCACATCTATACCGAGTTGAAGACTGGTGAGACCGTTCCTTTCATTTAATTTTTTCCCTAGATATCTAATATCTATTGTGTGGGAATTCTGCTGCTGACGGTTTATTGGTGTCCCTGTGTTTTGATAGGCTGCATAATATTCAGAAGCAACACAGAGGGTGACACTTTTTATTTTAACTCTGTGTGGCGTTTTATATGCAATGATGTGTGCGTTTGATATTTTTAACCACACTTATTAAAAGTTACATTTTAGGCGTAATTAATTATTTTTGCTGGGTTACCTTTTTGTAATTTTATCCCCCAAAAAGGTACCACAATTGCCAGCATACTATCACCCAGTGATCACACCTTGCGGTTTTCTCATGGACAGAAAAATTCTAGCTGGCTCACTATTTCTGGTAGTTATCGCTGTGGACAAAAGTTGTGTGGTTTATGCAAATACTTGTACAATACGACCACATTTAAATCTATGGTCGCACACAAAGAATACCCTAGAAATAGGTTTGCAAATTGCAGTTCCACATATGTGATTTATTTAATTACATGTGAGACATACGGTGTTCAATATGTAGGTAATACTACCCGTCCTTTACGGAGAAGGATCTCTGAACATCTTTATGATTCCTGTAATAACAGTACCAGGAGCCCCTCAGGAGCTTCCCAGCATTTTATTTTCTGCACATGAAGGTGATCTTGGCACATGCAGAGTTAATGTGATAGAAACTATCCCAAATCCAAAGAGAGGCGGAGACAGAAAAAAAGAATTACAGCAAAAGAAGCCATGTGGATTTTTAGATTAAAAACCTGATATCCCTCAGGTATGAATATAAGGACTGATCTTCTGCATATTTATGAATAGAATTGGATTAATTAGCTATATCACTGTTTGTAAAATATCCCGTTTTCCCCCTCCCCCTACCTCCCTTTTTTTTTTCCTTTCCACCTCCTTTCAGCGGTGTGTATATATGTGCATGTTTATTTCAGTTTGGCTATGCTATGAGTAAGGACTCTCCAGTCGGATAAGCGTAAGCGTATTCCCTGTATTGGTGAACCATATATTTAAAAAAAAAAAAAAAGCATGCTTATTTTTGAACTATTTTAAAGATATGGAATAAAAGTTGTTATTATAATTTCCTGGTCGAGTTGCTGGAATTTTCAAACCAAGAATACTATGTCCTTTGTGATTATCGGAATCAAGTTCCCTGCACTGCCCTAGATTGATTGGACTCCTCCTGACTTCACATATGCAGTGGTTCGGTGAGTTGACAAAAAGAATTTTTGGTTTTTCTTCTATAGTGCGTTGCGAAAGTATTTCGTCCTCTTGAATTTTTCAACCTTTTCCCACATTTCAGGAATAAAACAAAGATAAAAATGTTAATGTTATGGTGAAGAATCAACAAGTGGGACACAATTGTGAAGTTAAAGGAAATGTCTTGCTTATTTTAAACTTTTGTAAAAAATAAAAAAATGAAAATTGGGGAGTGCAATATTATTTGTCCCCTTTACTTTTAGTGCAGCAAACTCACTCCAGAAGTTCATTGAGGATCTCTGAATGATCCAATGTTGTCCTAAATGACTGATGATGATAAATATAAGCCACCTGTGTGTAATGAAGTCTCTGTATAAATGCACCTGCTCTGTGATAGTCTCAGTGTTCTGTTTAAAGCGCAGATAGCATCATGAAGACCAAAGAACACAACAGGCAGGTCCGTGATACTGTTGTGGAGAAGTTTAAAGCCGGATTTGGTTACCAAAAGATTTCCAAAACTTTAAACATCCCAAGGAGCACTGTGCAAGTGATCATATTGAATTGGAAGGAGCATCATACCACTTCAAATCTACCAAGATCCGGCCATCCATCCAAACTGTCATCTCAAACAAGGAGAATACTGATCAGAGATGCAGCCAAGAGGCCCATGATCACTCTGGATGAACTGCAGAGATCTACAGCTGAAGTGGGAGAGTCTGTCCATAGGACAACAATCAGTCATACACTGCACAAATCTGGCCTTTATGGAAGAGTGGCAAGGAAAAAGCCATTTCTTAAAGATATCCATAAAAAGTGTTGTGTAAAGTTTGCCACAAGCCACCTGAGAGACACACCAAACATGTTGAAGAAGATGCTTTGGTCAGGTGAACCAAAATCAAACTATTTGGGCACAATGCCAAACAATATGTTTGGCATAAAGCAACACAGCTCATCACCCTGAACACACCATCCCCACTGTCAAACATGGTGGTGGCAGCATCATGGTTTGGGCCTGCTTTTCTTCAGCAGGGACAGGGAAGGTGGTTAAAATTGATGGGAAGTTGGAAGGAGCCAAATACAGGACCATTCTTGAAGAAAACCTGTTGGAGTCTGCAAAAGACCTGAGACTGGGACCGAGATTTGTCTTCCAACAAGACAATGATCCCAAATATAAAGCAAAATCTACAATGGAATGATTCACAAATACAGTTATATGAAAAAGTTTGGGCACCCCTATTAATGTTAACCTTTTTTCTTTATAACAATTTGGGTTTTTGCAACAGCTATTTCAGTTTCATATATCTAATAACTGATGGACTCAGTAATATTTCTGGATTGAAATGAGGTTTATTGTACTAACAGAAAATGTGCAATCCGCATTTAAACAAAATTTGACTGGTCCAAAAGTATGGGCACCTCAACATAAAAGTGACATTACTAATTTGTAGATCATCCTTTTGCAAAAATAACAGCCTCTAGTCGCTTCCTGTAGCTTTTAATGAGTTCCTGGATCCTGGATGAAGGTATATTTGACCATTCCTGTTTACAAAACAATTGCAGTTCAGTTAAAGAAGTTGTCCAGTTACCAAAACTGATTTATTTTTTTTTTCTGATAAATCTTGCTAATATGTGCCCCTCAACACATCTATTATGTTTTTTCAGCAAAATTACCTTTTATTGTGCTCTAGCAGCACATCTTCATTGCTGGCTCCAGCTCTGATGGGGTTAATCCCTCTTCTGACTTCCTGAGTTTAGTTCCTACAAGTCCCAGAATTATTTGTGGCTCTAGGGCGGTGTCTAGCTTATCTAACACACCCACTGTGTGTAACACCCCAACTCTCCTCTCCACCCAAAGCCTCCTCCCTGTCTCTTCCCTGTGTGGATGCACTGAGAGAAATCACACAGAGACAGCAGCAGCTCCCAGCTCTGCACACAACCAGGGGAAGAAAGTGTGTGTGTGTGTGTGTGTGTGTGTGTGAGTGTGAGTGTGTGTGTGTGTGTCTGTGAGTGTGTGTAAGTGTTTCTGTGTGTGAGTGTGTGTGTGTGTGTGTGAGTGTGTGTCTGTGAGTGTGTGAGTGTGTGTGTGTGTGTGTGTACAGAAATTATGATTATTAGTCGGCGCAACATGTGAAAAAAATAATTGGGGAAAAAAAAGTGACGGGGTGATGAGATTGCTTTTTTCCCTCTTGCCTAGTCTGTGTGTCGTCCGTATCATCCGCAAACCGCATATGATCGGATCCTGTGGATTAAATGTGCAGCGCATGCAACCGTTATTTTACCGGATCCTTCTGCAGCGGGACACAGAATTTATTGGCCGGCACTGGAGTCAGCTGACTCCTGATCTCACAGCCAGCACACGCTGCAATGGCTGCAGGTGGGCTCATTCACATGACCGTTCCGTTTGTCCTGGTCAGTTCCTGTTTTTTTGCGGACCCATAGACAGGACCATCTTTTCAATGTCTTTTGTGTAGGACCGGATGGTACACGGTAGCACTTCCATGTGCATCCGATCCTATAAAAAAATAAAAAACACATCGGATGCCGTATGTCCGCTCCGTTATTATGGAACATGTCCTATTCTGTTCCGTAATAACGAACCGTGACTCAATACAAGTCAATGGGTCCGCAAAATTCCCGGAAGCAACACGGAAGCACTTCCGTGTGACTTCCGTCGGTTGCCCGTGCAGTCAGTGTCCCGCTCCAGCCCCAGCCCCGCGGCTGCCCGCTCAGCAGTGTCAGCAGCGGCCCGCACTGCAGTGTCAGCAGCCGCGGGGATGACAAGCGCTACCGTCAGGAGGTTAGTAAGTTCATTACCTACGGTGATGAAGTCCTGGCCTCCTGACGTCAGCGGTCGTCACTGCCTTCTATGCCCGCCGCTTGTCACATCACCTCTCGCTGTCGACCCGAGACTGTGACTAGTGGTGACGTCACTGGCCGCTCGCGATACTTGGTTTGTGAAGGCGGCGGTCATTGAACTCGGTGACAGCGCTGCTGTCAGGAGTTCAGCGATCATCGCAGGTAATTTATTAGAAAGAAAAACAAATCCACGTCTGGTGTAATACAAGGGGGTCCCACGACGATCCATACCATACTCAATGTCCCAGTCAATGAAGAACAGAATGTTCCCTATTTGCTGGGAGAGCCGTGCAGTGACCTGAGCTAACATCAATAGGTCAACCCAGGTCACTGCAGGGCATGACGAGTGCTGCAATCAGGAGGTTAGCGAGGTATATTACATACCTCGCTAACCTCCTGATAGCAGCACTCGTCATGCCCTGCAGTGACCTGGGTTGACCTATTGATGTTAGCTCAGGTCACTGCACGGCTCTCCCAGCAAATAGGGAACATTCTGTTCTTCATTGACTGGGACATTGAGTATGGTATGGATCGTCGTGGGACCCCCTTGTATTACACCAGACGTGGATTTGTTTTTCTTTCTAATAAATTGGTGAAAGAGGGAATGTGTTGGGGAGTGTTTTTCCAAATAAAAATGTGTTTGTTGTCTTTTTTTTTTTTTTATTACTGCCTGGGTTGGTGATGTCGGATATCTGATGCACGCCTGACATCACTAACCCCAGGGCTTGATGCCAGGTGACATTACATATCTGGTATTAACCCCATATATTACCCCGTTTGCCACCACACCAGGGCAACGGGATGAGCTGGGAAAAGCACCAGGACTGGCACATCTAATGGATGCGCTACTTCTGGGGCGGCTGCAGCCTGCTATTTTTAGGCTGGGGAGAGTCCAATAACGGTGAACCTCCCTAGTCTGAGAATACCAGACCACAGCTGTCCGCTTTACCTTGTCTGGTGATCCAATTTCGGGGGACCCCATGTTTTTTGTTTTAAATTATTTATTTAACATAACAGCGTGGGGTGCCCTCTATTTTGGATTACCAGCCAAGGTGAAGCTGCCAGCTGTGGTTTGCAGGCTGTAGCCGTTTGCTTTACCCTAGCTGGCTACAAAAGATAGGGGGACCGCATGTCTTTTTTTTATTATTTATTTATTTTTTGGCTAAATACAAGACTAAGCACCTTAGTGCCACATGAAAGTCAAAAAAGGGTGCCAGCTTAGAATATGCAGGGAGGTGGGACATTATATAGGTCATTCTCATCTATCTATATCTATCTATCTATCCATCCCTCCATTCATTCATTCATCCCTCTATCTCTCTATCTCTATCTATCTATCTATCCATCTCTATATCTACTCATCTATTTATCTTTCTTGCTGCTTCCATTTTTTGCGGTCCGCAAAAAAACGGAAGGCACGCAGCTGTCACACGGATGCCACACGGATGCATCCGTGAAAAAAAAGGACCGTTTTTTGTGGCCCGCAAAAACGGAACGGTCATGTGAATGTAGCCTTAACAGCAGTCACTGCCTGCTGCCGATCACATGTGACCATGTGTGGGCTGTGTGTGCGGGCTGTATGTACAGGAGTTCAGCTGAGTTTAGATCAGCTGACTCAAGTGTCGGCCGATTAGGGCTGGGGCCACACGGGGATTACTGCGATCCCCTCGCATTACACTCGGCTCACGCTCAGTACAGCAGAGCTGAGTGTCATGCGTGTGTCCCTGCGACTGAGGTCCGACTGTGCGAGCAGACCTCAGCTGTGGGGGGCGGTCCGGCACTCGAGGGGTGGGCCAGCACTGAGGAGGGGTGGAAGGGATTTCTCTCCCTCTCTCCTCCGTAGTCCACCGATGTACCGCAAGTGCAGTGCGATTTTTCTCTCACCCCATACACTTGAATGGGTAAAAGAGAGAGTCTTGCATTACAGTTGTAGCATGCTGCGATTGTTTTCTCGGTCCAATTAGGGCTGAGAAAATAATCAGTCATGTGCGCTAACACACAGGCTAATATTGGCCCGAGTGGAATGCGATGTTTTATCGCACTGCACTCGCACTGTTTTTCTCGCCGTGTGGCTTAGACCTTACTTGTTTTGTGTCCCCCTGCATCCATCACAGCATGTGCAGGCTGGAGTTCAGCTGAGTTCAGATGAGCTGACTCAGTGCTGGACTGAACTCAGGTGACCTCACAGCCCGTACACGCTGCAATGGATGCAGGGGGACACAGAACAAGTAATCGGCCGACACTGCAGTCATCTGATTACTTGGGATGAATGAGCAGTAAAATGCTCTGGTGCTCGATGGGCGAAGCCCATGTCGATTTTTTTTTTTTAAAAATTCATTAAAAATAAAAAAACAAAATCACATTGTTTGTGGGCTCCCGCTGCATTTTCTATTGCTAAGGGTAACCCAAGCAGCTACTGGCTGCTAACCCCCGCTGCTTGGTGTTACTTTCACTGGCAATAGAAATCCAGGGAAGCATTTTTTTTTTTATAAAGGTTTTTGCCTGAAAACGTTTTTAAAAAATTACGTGGGCTTCACCATAATTTTTGTACGCTAGCCAGGTACAGCAGGCAGGTACGGCTGCCCCCAACCACCAGCTGCCTATTTGTACCCGGCTGGGACCTAAAAATATAGGGAACATTTTTTTTTATTTCATGAATTTCATGAAATTAAAAAAAATGACGTGGGCTTCGCCATATTTTTGTATGCTAGCCAGGTACAGCAGGCAGCTACGGGCTGCCCCCAACCCCCAGCTGCCTATTTGTACACGGCTGGGAACCAAAAATATAGAGCCCTTTTTTCATGAATTTCATGAAATAATTAAAAAAAAAAAATGACGTGGGCTTCGCCGAATTTTTGAGTCCAGCAGGTACAACTAGGCAGCTGGGGATTGGAATCCGCAGTGCAGGGTGCCCAAACTTTCTGGGGCCCCCGCTGCAAATTGCAGTCCACAGCCACCCAAGAAAATGGCGCTTTCATAGAAGCGCCATCTTCTGGCGCTGTATCCAACTCTTCCAGTGGCCCTGGTAGCAGGTGGCACGCTGGGTAATAAGGGGTTAATACTAGCTATGTTTTACCAGCTGGTATAAAGCCCGAGATTCTTAATGTCAGGCCAAGTTTGACCTGGCCATTAAGAATCTCCAATAAAGGGTTTAAATAAATTAAAAAAAAGACACCACACAGAGAAAAATACTTTATTAGAAATAAATACACAGACACAGTAGGGACTCCATGTTTATTACTCCCTCCACAATGGAGAGATTTCTGTACTGACCATGCCAGGAGAGAGCGAGGGGGGGAAAAAGAGCGGCAGGAGGAAAAGAGAGTGAGGGGGGGGAGGAAAAGAGAGCGAGGGGGAGGAAAAGAGAGCGAGGGGGGGGAGGAAAAGAGAGCGAGGGGGGGAGGGAAAAGAGAGCGAGGGGGGAGGAAAAGAGAGTGAGGGGGGGAGGAAAAGAGAGCGAGGGGGGAGGAAAAGAGAGCGAGGGGGGGAAAGAGAGCGAGGGGGGGAAAGAGAGCGAGGGGGGGAAAGAGCGAGGGGGGGAAAGAGAGCGAGGGGGGGAAAGAGAGCGAGGGGGGGAAAGAGAGCGAGGGGGGGAAAGAGAGCGAGGGGGGAAAGAGAGCGAGGGGGGGAAAGAGAGCGAGGGAGGGTGGAGAGAGCGAGGGGGGGGGTGGAGAGAGCGAGGGGGGGTGGAGAGAGCGAGGGGGGGTGGAGAGAGCGAGGGGGGGAAAGAGAGAGCAAGGGGGGGAAAGAGAGCGAGGGGGGGAAAGAGCGAGGGGGGAAAAGAGAGAGCGAGGGGGGGGAGAGAGAGCAAGGGGGGGAAAGAGAGCGAGGGGGGAAAGAGAGCAAGGGGGGAAGAGAGAGCGAGGGGGGAAGAGAGAGCGAGGGGGGGAAAAGAGAGCGAGGGGGGGAGGAAAAGAGAGCGAGGGGGGAAGAGAGCGAGGGGGGGGAAGAGAGCGAGGGGGGAAGAGAGCGAGGGGGGGAAAGAGAGCGAGGGAGGGTGGAGAGAGCGAGGGGGGGTGGAGAGAGCGAGGGGGGGTGGAGAGAGCGAGGGGGGGAAAGAGAGAGCGAGGGGGGGAAGAGAGAGCGAGGGGGGGAAAGAGAGAGCAAGGGGGGGGAAAGAGAGCGAGGGGGAAGAGAGAGTGAGGGGGGAAGAGAGAGCGAGGGGGGGAAGAGAGAGCGAGGGGGGGAAAAGAGAGCGAGGGGGGGAAAAGAGAGCGAGGGGGGGAGGAAAAGAGAGCGAGGGAGGGAAGAGAGCGAGGGGGGGAAGAGAGCGAGGGGGGGGAAGAGAGCGAGGGGGGGGAAGAGAGCGAGGGGGGGAAAGAGCGAGGGGGGGGAAAGAGAGCAAGGGGGGGAAAGAGAGCGAGGGGGGGGAAAGAGAGCGAGGGGGGGAAAGAGAGCGAGGGAGGGTGGAGAGAGCGAGGGGGGGTGGAGAGAGCGAGGGGGGGTGGAGAGAGCGAGGGGGAAAAGAGAGAGCGAGGGGGGGAAGAGAGAGCGAGGGGGGGAAGAGAGAGCGAGGGGGGAAAAGAGAGCGAGGGGGGAAAAGAGAGCGAGGGGGGAGGAAAAGAGAGCGAGGGGGGGAAGAGAGCGAGGGGGGAAGAGAGCGAGGGAGGGGAAGAGAGCGAGGGGGGGAAGAGAGCGAGGGGGAAGAGAGCGAGGGAGGGGAAGAGAGCGAGGGGGGGAAGAGAGCGAGGGGGGGGAAGAGAGCGAGGGGGGTGGAGAGAGCGAGGGGGGTGGAGAGAGCGAGGGGAGGAAGAGAGCGAGGGGGGGTGGAGAGAGCGAGGGGAGGAAGAGAGCGAGGGGGGGTGGAGAGAGCGAGAGGGAAAAGAGGGGGAGCAGAAGAGTGGGGGGAGAGAAGAGTGGGGAAAGAAGAGAGGGGGGACAGAGGTGCTCTGTCACCAACTGTCTCCACTCTGTGACTTGTGGTGCAGGTGACAGAGTGCAGACAGTTGGTCCCATGCAGCAGGACAGGTGGCAGAGCACAGCGGTGACATGCCTGTCAGTGTCTTGCTGCGTCCTGCAGTGCTGCTGGGAGGAGCACATGATCACACTGCCCGACACCGGCCGCTCTCCTGACATCGCAGCAGAGCGGGCGGGGTGGAGAGTGTGAGCACATACTTACGTGCAGGGGGGGATTTCAGCTGAAGAACCCCCCCTGTACTGCACACTGGCGCCCCGTGCCTCACCATCTGCAGGACGCTTAGCCGGCTCCACACTGACGTCCTCCGGATCCTCCCCTCGATGCTGGGCTGTGACGTGCGGTAGTCACCGCCCACAGCCCTGTCACTCAATCTGAGTGGTGCCAGCCTCCTCTGACGTACCCGTCAAGTTTGAGAGCCCGGAATTGCAGGGACGTCAGAGGATACTGGCGGCCACAGCTCCAGGGGGTCATGTGACAGGCACTGAGCGTGTAGGATAGCGCCGCTCAGTGCCAGAAATGGAAACAGAAGCCAATGGAGAAAACGCCTAGAATGGTAAGTAGAACTCATACAGAAAATAAAAAAAATGGGTGAACCACCCCTTTAAGTTTGATGGTCGACGAGCATGGACAGCACACTTCAAATCATCCCACAGATTTGCAATGATATTCAGGTCTGGGGACTGGGATGGCCATTCCAGAACATTGTAATTGCATGAATGCCTGAGTAGATTTGGAGCGGTGTTTTGGATCATTGTCTTGCGGATATATCCATCCCCTGCGTAACTTCAACTTCGTCACTGATTCTTGCACATTATTGTCAAGAATCTGCTGATACTGAGTTGAATCCATGCGATCCTCAACTTTAACAAGATTACCAGTGCCGGCATTGGCCACACAGACCCAAAGCATGATGGAACCTCCACCAAATTTTACTGTGGGTAGCACGTGCTTTTCTTGCAATGCTGTGTTTTTTTGGCTCCATGCATAACGCCTTTTTGTATGGCCAAACAAATCTTTGTTTCATCAGTCCACAGGACCTTCTTCCAAAATGTAACTGGCTTGTCCAAATGTGCTTTTGCATACCTCAGGCGACTCTATTTGTAGCGTGCTTGCAGAAATGGCTCTTTCGCATCACTCTCCCATACAGCTGCAAAGTGCGCTGTATTGTTGACCGATGCACATTGACACCAATTGCAGCAAGATGATGCTGCAGGTCTTTGGAGGTGGTCTGTGGATTGTCCTTGACTGTTCTCACCATTCTTCTTCTCTGCCTTTCGGATATTTTTCTTGGCCTGCCACTTCTGGGCTTAACAAGAACTTTACCTGTGTTCATCCATTTCCTTACTATGTTCCTCACAGTGGAAACTGACAGTTTAAATCTGAGACAACTTTTTGTATCCTTCCCCTGAACAACTATGTTGAATAATCTTTGTTTTCAGATCATTTGAGAGTTGTTTTGAGGAGCCCATGATGCTACTCTTCATAGGAGATTCAAATAGGAGAACTACTTGCAAGTGGCCACCTTAAATACCTTTTCTCATGATTGGATACACCTGCCTATGAAGTTCAAAGCTCAATGAGATTACAAAACCAATTTAGTGCTTTAGTAAGTCAGTAAAAAGTAGTTAGGAGTCTTCAAATCAAGAAATTGATAAGGGTGCCCATACTTTTGCACCGGTCAAATTTTGTTTAAATGCGGATTGCACATTTTCTGTTAGTACAATAAACCTCATTTCAATCCAGAAATATTACTGAGTCCATCAGTTATTAGATATATGAAACTGAAATAGCTGTTGCAAAAACCCAAATTGTTATAAAGAAAAAAGGTTAACATTAATAGGGGTGCCCAAACTTTTTCATATGACTGTAAACATATTCAGGTGTTACAATGGCCAAGTCAAAGTCCAGAGCTGAATCCAATCCAGAATCTGTGGAAAGAGCTGAAAACTGCTGTTCACAAACACTCTCCATCCAACCTCACTCAGCTCAAGCTATTTGCAAAGGAAGAATGTGCAAGAAATTCAGTCTCTCGATGTGCAAAACTGATAGAGACATACCCCAAGCGACTTGCAGCTGTAATCGCAGCAAAAGGTGTCACTACAAAGTATTAACTTAAAGGGGATGAATAATATTGCATGCCCCACTTTTCAGTTATTTATTTTTTTAAAAAGTTTAAGCAATACATTTCGTTCAACTTCACAATTGTGTCCCACTTGTTGTTGATTCTTCACCATACCATTAAAATTTTTATCTTTATGTTTGACGCCTGAAATGTGGGAAAAGGTTGAAAAATTCAAGGGAGCCGAATACTTTCGCAAGGCACTGTATATACAACCCCTGGCAAAAATTATGGAATCACCTGGCTCTGAGGATGTTCATTCAGTTGTTTAATCCCTTCACGACCGACCGTTTTTTCGCTTTCCGTTTTTTTTTTTTGCCATTCTTTTTCTGAGAGACGTAACTTTTTTATTTTTCAGTCAATATGGTCATGTGAGGGCTCATTTTTTGCGGAACGAGCTGTACCTTTAAATGAAACCATCAGTTTTACCATATAGTGTACTAGAAAATGGCAAAAAAATTCCAAATGCAGAAAAATTGCAAAAAAAGTGCGATAGCACTATGGTGTTTGAGATATTTTATTCACTGTGTTCACTATATGGTAAAACTGATGTGTGGGTTTGATGCCTCAGGTCAGTGCAAGTTCGTAGACACCAAACATGTATAGGTTTACTTTTATATAAGGGGTTAAAAAAAATCGGACGTTTGTCTGAAAAAAGTGGCGCATGTTTTACGCCATATTCCGTGACCCGTAGTGTTCTCATTTTTCGGGATCTATGGCTCAATGATGGCTTATTTTTTGCGTCTCGAGCTGAGGTTTTTAACGGTACCATTTTTGCGCAGATGCTACGTTTTGATCGCCTCTTATTGCATTTTGCGCAAAAGTTGTGGTGACAAAAAAACATCGTTTTGGCGTTTGGAATTTTTTTGCCGCTACGCCGTATACTGATCAGATTAATTGATTTTATATTTTGATAGATCGGGCGTTTCTGAACGCGGCGATACCAAATGTGTGTATATTTTTTATTTTTTTAACCTTTTAATTTTCAATGGGGCGAATGGGGGGTGATTTGAACTTTTAGGTTTTTTTGTTTTTTTTTTAATTTTTTAAAACTTTTTTTTTTAACTTTTTTTTTTATTTTACTAGTCCCCCTAGGGGGCTATTGCGATCAGCATTCCGATCGCTCTGCAGTATCTGCTGATCACAGCTACAAGGCTGTAAACAGCAGATACACTCTCTTTCTCTTTTGCTGTGCCGCTGGCACAGCGAAAGTGAAAGCAAGTCAGGTGTAGTACAGGAGTCATCACATGACCCTGTGCTACCATGACAACTATCAGAAGTCATGTGATCGCGTCACGTGACTTCCGGTATCGGGCGGTAAGTAAATGTTTACCGCGATCGCGCTTATAATGGCGCTGTCACATATTGACAGCGCCATATAAGGGGTTAAACGGGACGGGCAGATAACGATTCTGCTGTGAAAATCAGCTGAGATGTGTGCCGATCGCAGCATGATGCTGCCGGCAGACCGTGGGCAGTAACATTATGACCTCAAGGATGTAATTTTACGGCCCGCGGTCGTTAAGGGGTTAATTTTATTTAAAAAAAGCAGATCACAAATATGGCACAAAACTAAAGAAATTTCAAATAGCAACTTTCTGGCTTTAAGAAACACTAAAAAAAATAATCATGAAAACATAATGTGCTAGTCAGTAATGGTTACTTTTCAAGACCAAACAAGGGGAAAAGAATTATGGAATCACTCAATTATGAGGAAAAAATTATGGAATCATAAAAAACAAACAAACAAAAGAACACTCCAATACATCACTAGTATTTTGTTGCACCACCTCTGGCTTCAATAACAGCTTGCAGGCTCTTAGGCATGGACTTAATGAGTGAAAAACAGTATTCATCATCAGTCTGGCTCCAAGCCTTGTCATGGACCATTTCTTCAACTTCCACCAAAGATTTTCAATTGGATTGAGATCCGGACTATTTGCAGGCCATGTCATTGACATTATGTGTCTTCTTTCAAGAAATGTTTTCACAGTTTTTGCTCTATGGCAGTCTGCATTATCATCTTGATAAATGATTTCAAACATCTTTTCAATTGATGAAATAAGAAAAGTGTCCAAAATTTCAATGTAAACGTGGGCATTTATTGAAGACGTAATGACAGCCATCTCCCCAGTGCCTTTACCTGACATGTAGCCCCATATCATCAATGACTGTGGAAATTTACATCTTCTCTTAAGGCAGTCATCTTTTTATTGTTTCGCTTCTCTGTATGTAAATCCCATTTCCTTTAGGTGGTTTCTTACAGTTCGGTCACAGACATTGACTCCAGTTTCCTCCCATTCGTTCCTCATTTGTTTTGCTGTGCATTTCCTGTTTTGAAGACATATTGCTTTAAGTTTCCTGTCTTGACGCTTTGATGTCTTCCTTGGTCTACCAGTATGTTTGCCTTTAACAACCTTCCAATATTGTTTGTATTTGGTCCAGATTTTATATACAGCTGACTGTGAACAACGAACATCTTTTGCAACATTGCGTGATGATTTACCCTCTTAAGTGTTTGATAATCCTCTCCTTTGTTTCAATTGACATCTCTCTTGTTGGAGCCATGATTCTGTCACGCTCCCCGGCTCCCCTGCTAGGCTCCCCGGCTCCCCTGCCATGCTCCCCGGCTCCCCTGCCTTGCTTACCGGCTCCCCTGCCTTGCTTACCGGCTCCCCTGCCTTGCTTACCGGCTCCCCTGCCACGCTTCCCCGCTCTCAGGTCGCGCTCCGCCGCTCCCGTGCCAGGCTTCCCGGTCCCCCGCTCCACAGCCTTCCTGCTCCATCGCCTGCGGTCCCCAGGCAGCCCGGTCCCCGCTCCCGGCGTCCGTCGGCAACTCGGCCCCAGCCCTGCTCTCCTGCCTCCTGTTCACCGCTCCCTGCTCTGGCTTCTGGCACCCGGGCCTCGCGCATGCGCATTAGGGCGCGCGCGCGGTCATTGACCCTCTCTTAAAGGGCCAGTGTCCTCCAACAGGATATTGAAGAATCAGGTACAGGGTATATAGGGGAATCCTTTCCAAGTGGGCGGGGCCTGTTCTTCGTGTTTTGCTAAGCTAGGAGTCAGGTCTCCTTGTGTCTTGCGGTATACTTACCTATCTCTCTCCTAGAGCCGCTCCTGCCTCGCCATCCGGTCCTGACGATTCCCGAACCCCGAACGGTGACTGTCTGCCATCTCGTCAGTCCATACCATCTCTGATCCCTGTGGTGACTCGTCTTCTCGCTCCGTCGGTTCCGGACTCTGCCTGACAACATCTCGGCCTCCGAACCTGAGCTCCGTCATCCGGACTACCTTCGGTGACTCCGTGGTCCCAGGGACTTCTACACTCCCCTCCTTGAACGGACTGTCCTGCTACCTGTAGTGCTCTGGCTACCGGACCCCTTGCCTTCAGTGAGGTGTTCGGCCCAGTGGATCCACCTCCTGGGTCTGCCCGTCCACCTGGCCCTAACAGATTCATGTCATTCCACTTGGTACAACAGCTCTCCAAGGTGTGATCACTCTTTTTTAGATGCAGACTAAAGAGCAGATGTTAGATGCAGATGTTAGTTTTGGGAATTAAAATTTGCATAGTGATTCCATAATTATTTCCTCATAATTGAGTGATTCCATAATTTTTTCCCGTGTTTGGTCTTGAAAAGTAACTGTTATTGGCTAGCACATTATGTTTTTATGTTTTTCTTTTAGTGTTTCCTAAAGCCAGAAAGTTGCCATTTGAAATGACTTTAGTTTTGTGCCATGTCTGGGATCTGCTTTTTTTTTTAAACAAAAGTAAACAACTGAATGAACATCCTCAGAGCCAGGTGATTCCATAATTTTTGCCAGGGGTTGTATACTTGGCGACTAACTGAGACCAAATCAAGTACTAATAAAATATATTTATTAAACACACCCAAAGGTCTACAATATATTTCTACTCAACACCAAACAAAAAGCCCAATACCTTAATAACACAAAAACCCACTATAATCTAATGAATAATTCCCACCCACACTACACACTCACTCAAGATGTTATCTCACCCTCCTATCACTCGCGTTCCCTATGAAGAAAATAGGGTTAATATAGCAACACAGGGGGAACACCGCAATGCATTCTGAAGGGAGCAAAGCAAAGGTTAATTATACTTAGAAACTCCAGGACTGGCTATTGGAGGAGTGGGCTGTGGGGACAGAGAGGCTTCTTCTTCAGTGAGTGTAGACCCTGGGACATGGAGGGGTTGATAGTAGAGACAGGCAGAGAAAGAGAGAGAGATTTCAGCAGAGGGAGAGGAGGATGGGAGTTGGGAGCACAGATGGGGGGAGAGTGGGAGAGAAGTGTGAAAGAGAGAAGAGTATGAGAAGTCTGGATCTCAGAGAGGTGAGAGCAAAGAACTGAACTAATGATGTGTCCTTTCCAAGTATTTAAACCTGGCAGGCTGATCCCTGTATTATGCATAATAATTACACAGTCTGGATACCTACACAAATGTTTGCAGCATCAATATACCTGCAGGCAATTTCTACTGTCCATACAAAAGTATTAAGGTACTGTCACACTAAGCGATGCTCCAGCGATCCCACCACTGGCTTTGACTTTCTCGGATGACTTCAGAATCCTTCATCTCCTTTTAAAAGCTTCTTAACGGGGGCGTGTCCTGGCTATGAAGGAGTGAGGACGTGACTTGTCTTAGCTCCTGCCACTGGACTTTATAACTGATGATCCACGCAACAGAGAACTCTGCAACACAGGCTATGCAGCGGAGGAGACGAGGGAGATCCCAGGGGTGCAGCAGCAGAGCTTCACAATCGGAGGAGAGAGGGATCAAGCACTTTTTATCCAGGCCGGGGCAGAGAGAAGCTTCACAGGTGGCACCCAAGATGGCTGCTAAGGCTACACACGAGGTGAGCTCAGCATGCAGCAGTGAGATGGCAGCTATGGAGATGCAGGGAAAGGCTCAGCAGCTGACACTACTGAGAGGAGAGACCACCCGGAGTGAAGAGGAGATACAGAAGATAAGGCCAGACAGCCCAAGATTGCAGGTACAGGGGAAACCCAGAGTGAGAAGCACGGGGGAAGTGCCTGCTGATACAAACAGTAGCCGTGAAGCCTGGAGGCCTCTGGAGGGGGAAGTAACGTCCTCTCCTATAACACACATGCAGGAGTGTGAGGAATTTCAGGAGGGGGGACACTGCACTGCAAATGAGTTACAGGTCCCTGACAGAAGTGAGACTGTACCCAGGGAGAAGCACAACATAAATCTAAAGTTACCAGATGCAGACAAGCATGCAGGGTCAGGGCCAGCCATAACAACAACACAAGAGTCAGGAGTTCTGACAGAGCTTAATGAGATGCGGGCACGTTTCTCAGCTATACCCACCAGGGAAGATATGGAGGCATATATAACCAGGCTGGAGCAGGCGTACCGCACAGAGCTGTCAGCCCTGAAGGGGGAGGTGGAGAGAGTGGACACCCAGAGTCAAGTGCAGGCAGCTAAAATTCAGAATATGGAGGACACTTCACAGGCCCACGGGGCACTATTAGAACAACACTCCCGCCAAATACAATATGTGGTTGAAGCAATGGATGATGCTGAAAATAGGGGCCGAAGAAACAATCTCAGAGTGCGCGGCCTGCCTGAGTCTGTCGAGTCCAAGGACTTACATGGCACCCTTCAAGTGATCTTCAATAATATTCTGGGTGAACCATCAAGCCAACCCCTGGAATTGGATAGAGCGCATAGAGCGTTGGGCCCCAAACCAGCCCAGAACGACCGACCTCGGGATGTGATCTGTAGGGTCCACCGCTATGTTATTAAGGAGGCCATTCTGTTTAAGCTCCGCAGTGGAGTATCACCATCGTATGAGGGGAGCCAAATCCAGATTCTACAAGATCTATCCCGTTTTACCTTACAAAGGAGAAGAGCTCTTAAACCTCTGCTGGACATTCTCCGCTCATACGAGTTTCCATATAGCTGGGGGTTCCCCTTCCGCCTGCAGGTTCGGGGCACGCGGGACGAATGCATGTTCTTCGGTCTCCGGCGGATTTACCCTCGTTCACCGCGGCCTTGGACATTCCATTAGTGCCTATAGAGGACTGGCCGGACTTTCCAATGGGGGGGGGGGGGGAGTCACCGTCCCAGCCGGTGATCGGATGCGGGGCTCTCGTAGAGAAAGCGGAGGGAGGCCGGTCTGATGTATAAGAGAATGGTGGATTAAATTGTTCTAGTATGTTTTTGGTTATAGGATCACAGTACGATGGAGTCTATCCCCTGGTCCTGATGGGAATTTCGCGTTGTGGGGTTATTGTATCGCCCTGGACAGGGAGGTGGGAGGGTTCCCTCCTTCCATCCTGGGTGTAATGGGGGGCGCCCCTCAACATTATAAGGTACAATACCCTCTCAAAGCCCCTTCTCCCTTCTTTATACAGAGCTTTAGTTGCAAATCAAAATATATATAGTTAAAAGTTGTTTTTTAGTCCAGGGCAGGGGGCTCCTTTGTGGAAAGTTCCCTCCCTGATTGGGATAACACGCCACAGGGTAGTGGCGTAGGATTAACATCCCTGGTATATAGAGATTCTTATTTTTCTGCATTTACCTCTAGTCTATTTGACCAAGTATAAGGGTCACGTTACGACCCTACAGGCAAGAGGTGCTTTGACCTTTTTGCCTACGGTACTCTCTCTTTGTTTGTAGTTTCCTTCATATACTTAATCCTTCTACCCCCCCCCCTCTTTTTTTTTTTTTTTTTTTCTCTCCCCCTCTCCTAACCTTCTCTATTCTCTCCACCTACACCTCTCTTCCCATCCCCATCCTCTGACCCTACTTCCCGGTTCCTCACCGTTCCTCCTCCTCAGAATGACGCAGATTACCTTTGGCTCATTGAATGTGAGGGGCCTCAATGTCCCGCAAAAACGGTCTCAGGTATTCTTTGACATGCATAAGAAACGAGTCCATATATTATTGATTCAGGAAACACATTTCAAAACTGGTCACCTCCCTAACTTTAAAGACAGATATTACACCAAATGGGTCCATAGCACCAACCCAGAGTCAAAATCAAAAGGGGTGTCTATAGGCATCCATAAAGCCCTGGTGCACACGGTTCTGGACACGAGAGTGGACACTGAGGGAAGATTCATTTTTCTGAAAATTAATGTTAATTCATCTATCTTTACCATTGTCAATTGGTATTTACCAAACAGAGATCCGGCGACGTCCTGCTCCTCTCTCCTGTCATCATTGGATGAATTCGCAGAAGGGACCGTGATCGTGGGTGGCGATTTAAACTTCACTTTGGACCCCAAGGTAGATACAACTTCGGGACACAATTTTCTCTCTCTCAGAAAGCTAACAAAAGTTAAACGCTCAATACAAGAGCTTCGATTGGTAGATGTGTGGAGAACGTTACACCCAGTGGAGCGTGACTACACATACTTCTCCCCAGCTCACTCCTCGTACAGCCGCATAGACCTGTTTCTTGTGAGCCAAAAGGCTCTGACTTGGCAGATACAGGCCTCTATAGGCAGTATATCCTGGTCTGACCACGCTCCTATATTCCTGAGCCTTACTATCCCAGATGGGGCAGGGAGGCCGTGGTCTTGGCGGCTGAACGATAGTCTGCTTGGGGATCAGGGGTGCATGAAGGATCTACAGAACACGATTGATGAATTTTTAGAAATACACTCAGAAGACCCCACAGCCCTTCCCGTGCAGTGGGAGGCACTTAAATGTGTGT
Source organism: Anomaloglossus baeobatrachus (assembly GCF_048569485.1). Lineage (NCBI taxonomy): Eukaryota > Metazoa > Chordata > Amphibia > Anura > Aromobatidae > Anomaloglossus > Anomaloglossus baeobatrachus. The sequence continues at coordinate 216,449,092 of NC_134358.1, read as the reverse complement.
TGAGAGGGGTTTTGATCAAACATGGGGCTAGGCTTAAGAGAGAGAGAGCCCAAACCATTTTGTCCCTACTTCAGAATATTTCAGATCTGGAAAGGGCCCATAAGAAGACATTATCACCTTTGACACTGGCGGAGCTAGTCAAAAATAGAGAGGAGCTTAAATCGATTCTCGACCGACAGTATGAGCGACATAGGACTAGAATAAAAAGATTCCTCTATGAGTATGCAGATAAATGTGGTAGACCACTAGCTAGGATTCTACACCCTAGGGGAGACCCCAGCCACATTCCCATGATTAAACAAGCAGACGGCTCTTCGACTCAGAACCCAACTCTCATCGCGGAACAGTTCCAAAAGTATTATAGAGACCTATATAACATAAAGGGCAAATTTGGAGACATGCCACATGACGCATTAGAAAATAAAATAAACGACTACGTATCCAGAACGGCCCTACCGGTTATACCCAGCGCTGAGCTTGAAAATTTAGAGACGGACTTTACAGAAGCAGAAGTGGCATCTATCATTAAAGAATCTCCCTCAGGCAAAAGTCCGGGTCCAGATGGGTTCACCCCTAAATTTTATAAAATATTCCAAACTCAGCTATCCCCGTTCTTGACTAAAGTATTTAATTCCATCTCAGAAAATTCCCAATGGGTGGCGCAATCTCTCGAAGCCCATATATGTGTTATCCCCAAACCGGGGAAGGATCACATGTTAGTTACAAATTACAGACCCATTTCACTGATCAATCTAGACCTAAAACTTTTTTCCAAAGCCTTAGCCAACAGACTTGCTCCTTCCTTGCCCGGGATAATACACACAGATCAAGTGGGGTTCGTACAAGGTCGGGAGGCGCGTGACAATACCAACAAACTGTTCCTCCTGATGACCCGGTCGAGGGCTCATTCTCTTCCCATGTGTTTACTCTCAGTGGATGCGGAGAAGGCCTTTGACCGGGTCAGTTGGAATTTCATGATGGCCGCTCTAAAGCAGGTGGGTTTGGGCAAAACATTTTTAGATAGGATTGCGTCCCTTTATTCGAGACCCTCAGCAAAAGTTAGGACGGATGGGTTTCTGTCGTCATCGTTTCAGGTCCACAATGGAACAAGGCAAGGATGTCCATTGTCACCTCTGCTCTACGTCATTGTCATGGAGCATCTCGCGGTCGCCATAAGAAATAATGCTAGTATCCATGGGATAGAGGCCGGGGGAGGGAATCGCAAGTTAGCTTTATTTGCTGACGACCTTCTCATGTTTATTTCCCAGCCACACATATCCTTCCCGTCTTTGCTCAAAGAGTTCGAGGAGTTTGGTAACTTAAGTAATTTTAAAGTGAACTTCTCTAAATCAGAGGCTATGAATGTGACCCTGTCGGCGGAAGATCTAGCCCGTACAACCCAAAATTTTCCCTTTAAGTGGCAACCGTCAGCTATAAAATATCTGGGGGTAGTTGTACCTCGGGATCCAATAAAAATTATGCATCATAATTTTCTACCCCTGTTAGAGAGGACAATTAGGGATTTAAAGAAGTACGACAAAAAAAGACTATCGTGGTTTGGGCGTATCAACGCTATTAAAATGGATGTTCTTCCTAGGTTTCTTTTCTTGTTCCAAACGGTACCTATTCAGCTGCCGGGGAGTTACTTTTCCAAAATTCGGATGGCTTTGTCAAGGTTCGTTTGGGGGAATAGGAGACCTCGGACAAGCATAAAAACTCTTACCAGACACAAAAATAATGGAGGGGCAGGGCTCCCAAATTTCCAGTTATACTACAGGGCAACTATTCTAACGAGGATAATGGATTGGCACTTCCATAGGAACTCGAAACAATGGGTCGCGATCGAACAGGACGGATTGGGAGTCCCTTTGCACTTCCTCTCATGGATGGGAAAGGAGAGTAGGTCACAGATAGAGAAGGGAATGGAGTTTATTTGGACAGTGATGGGGACGTGGGACAGTGAGGTTAAGAGGGGTTCTCTCTCACAGGGGAGGGGTCCACTTACCCCCCTCTTCGGCAACCAGGAGTTCCCTCCGAGGCTTCATTCCAATAAATTTCTGGGATATGCTCGGGTGGAGGAAACTCGTTTTTTTCATGTGCTCCAGGGAAATACCCTGCCCCCTTATGCATCTCTACGGGCCACAGGGAGAGAGGTTTCCTGGATAGAATATATGCAGCTGAAGTCGTTTCTATCCAACCAGGACAGGGAGAGGAAGTTGAGGACCCCCCCTACTCCATTTGAGAAATTGTTCTTGCAGGGTTCATCACCTGGGCATGTCATCTCTCTTATTTATAAAATGCTGAACCAGAGAGACATGTCGGACAAACCCAAATTTGTCTATAGATGGGGAGAGGAACTGGGAGAGGACATTTCGGAGGACAGATGGAGCAGGGCGTTTCTGTGGACCCACAAACTTTCTCTGGCTTGTGCCGCCCAAGAGAAAAACTATAAAATTCTCACAAGGTGGTACCAATACCCGACCAAATTGCATGCTATCTTTCCCTCAGTGTCCGACATGTGCTGGAGATGTGGTACAGAAAAAGGGTCTATGTTACATATATGGTGGAGCTGTGCTAAATTGCAACCATTCTGGGACTCAGTGTTTTCTCTGTATAAAAAGATGAGTGTGGGTGAGGTGGAGAGATCTCCCCAGGTGGCCCTCCTCTCTATGCTCCCAGGTTCATTCAAGTCACAAAAGAGGGACCTGCTGCGATTTTGTTTAGCGGCAGCCCGTATAATTATTCCCAGATACTGGAAACAGACTAGATGCCCCACGTTAGCTGACTGGGTAGAGGAGATGGCAAACCTCCAGAGAATGGAGGAACTCACAGCTGAACTTAATGGGCTCACGGAAAAATTTATCACAGTGTGGGGACCGTGGATTACGTTCATGGAGTCTCCTGAGTTCACGGTGAGTCTGGCAGGTTATTTGAGATGAGAAATGGTGACATACCTTGTCTTCCCCTCTCCCCACACACTTTTTCCCCCACCCCCTCTTTACCCTACTTTCTTCACTCTATTTGATTCCTTCTTTTCTAAGCTTATATCTGTTCTTTTTTTTTTTTTTCTAGTTTTCTACTTTTTCTTAAATGTTTATTCAATAACTTAAAAGGGGATTGTTTTATGCTGAGAGTGGTCTTGTCAATTATCAGGAAGACATGTTTAGCTGGAACTCTGATTTCTAGTGTATGGTTTGTCATGGAGTGTTAGCATAAGGATAGCTTATAAAGTTCCAATGAAATCTACAATGTGATGTTATTTTTGTCATTCCGAAACTGAGAGATCACTGTTTATGTTTTATAATCTTTATAAATGTTCAAGATGTATGCTTGATTTATAAACTTAATAATAAAACAGATTTGAAATTAAAAGCTTCTTAACTTGTTGATAGTTAGCAGGAGGTACTGGACGGTGTTTTTCTTTGATAGGAGAATGATCACCTGTGTTGATCTTGTGCTGGATCAGAGTAGTTTTGCCGAAGTCAAGAGGGTGCTTGCTGAAAGCTTGGCTGTGTTGCTTAGCAAGTTTAGTTACACCATTGATGTATTCCATAGGAGTGTTAGCATCTCCAACATTAAGTTCATTCCACCAGAAGGTAGTGGGTGTATTAGAGCCTTTGGGAGTGGCTTTTAACGACTTTTGATGAGCAAGTGTCTCTTCATCTAGGATGTCTTCTGGATCAAGGCTATACAGTTGAGCAACTGAATTAAACTTGTATAGCTCGATGGGCGCATCACTTAGGTTGATTAGCCGTACTGGTACTCTACCGTTTGAGATGGTGACAATACTTCTGGCAGCTTTTACCAGGGGATGTCCTTCAATCTGGATGGAGTCAAGAAGAGCTACATAGTCCTCGTTGTCAATTCCTGGTCGAGCTCGACACCCGACTAGAGTTTCGCTGTTGGCTGACAGGGTAACTGGTCGTACGTCAGTGATACGCACACGGCAGATCTCACCTTTACTGTTGGCAAACTTCTATTGGGCGCAGAGCACTTTGATAGTCCGCTGAACAGCTTGCCTGTAAGGGGGAGAAGCAGAAGGGAGAGAAGCATGCAAGGCAATGAGCAATTCAGTAAACACATGGCGAATGACATTCATGCCTAACACTACTGCTGTTGTATCTCCCTCAGCCTCAGTAACAATTACACCTTGACCTGGTAACTTGCGATCACCAATTTAGATTGTGGGTTCCCAGTATCCTAGCTGGGAAATAGGTTGACCATTACTTGCAATTAAGTCTAACTTTGCTTTACCCACTGGATTCAGGAGATCAAAGTCCCAAATCTTTTCAAAGGCTTGTCGCTCAATTGTGGTGACTTGTGAACCAGTGTCCACAAAAGCTTCTAGAGGTACACCATCGATCCATATGGTTATATACGGGCATTTAGAGATGAACCGGGAAATCCATTGTGATTGTCCCTTTGGGCCCTTGGATTCACCTCCCGAGGGGCGGCCCTTGGCCTCGGGGGTGACCCGTTTAACTTAGAACATTGATACTTGTAGTGTCCAAGATGCTATAGACACAATAAGTACAGTACACACAATCACCAGATGGAGGCCTTCAGGAGGGGGCCAATCAGGACTCGGTCTACTAGAACGTGGCTCTGGGGAAAATGTCCGGTTTACAGATGATTCACATGATGCAGGGGGTTGGCCTTTTAGCTCCTTTAAGGCTTGGCATACAGATTCAAGGACTTGGACAAGTGCATCTGTGCTAGGAGGTGCATAACTGAGAGTAGGGGCTTGCACAGACTGTGTGGCCTGCATAGGGGAAACAGGTGAAAGATGAGATACAGTAGAAATTCCAGCAGCAAGGTCTGAGGAACGAGGCACAAGAGCATAGCTGGTACAAGGTGAGTCAGTACTCACTACTCGCAGGGCTGGAGCTTTAAAGTCTAAGAAAGTCATGTTTGGATTTTGTGCTGCTAGCATGCGGAGTTGACTTTGTACTAGCCTGGAGTCCAAACCTTCTATGAATCTGTCAGTGATTATGTTTTCTGCAGCAGCAGGATCTACAGTGTCTATGTGCTGTAAAGCCCTGTAGGCAGACTGAAGGGCTAGTGCATAGTCCCTAAGAGTCTCACCTGGTCCCTGACATCGGTTGTAAAATTTGAGACAAACCTCGGTGGGTGATTGGCGTTCAAATTCTTTTCTCAGGCGGGTGAGGATCTGTTCTACATTGGTTTTCTCGGTAGATGGCCAGGAACGGACTTCCTCAGCAGCTGGTCCATCAAGCTGTCCCAGGAGAAGTTGTACCTGCTGATGGGGAGAAAGTGAGAAAAGCACAAGAGAATACATAATCTTTTCTTTGAACCCAGCAAGTGTATGAGTATCTCCTCTGTAGCTTGGGAGACTAGAGGTTCCAATGAAGAATGGCATGCTGGTAGCCATGACAGGGGCTAGAACTGGGTTGGCGGCATTAGCCCATTCCACTGGAGCACTAGCTGATGATGATGATGATGATGATGATGATGATGATGATGATACAGAGTTAACAGACTCGGCCTGGTCATTATAAAAGAGGTTCAGACATTTTGGTGATGAGGCAAGTACTGTCTCTTTCAGAATAATGATGACACTGTAGCTTTAAGGGATGCACTATTATGTACCAACACAGTCATTGAGATGGAAGGCTCCCCCTCTTGAATATAGCACTGCTGTGAATGAGGATTTGCACTTATTTGAGTAACTTGGAAGGCAGGAGAGTAGAAGAGCTGGTGCAGGTGCTGTTAACTCCAGCATAAAACAGAAAACAGTCTTTGGCAGTATTCACTGGCAAGATAGAGGTTAATGAGCAATGCTGAGACTTGTAGTGCAGTAAGAGAAGATAGGCACAGAGGAATGATCCGGTTCGTGACACCAAATTTGAGCTTTGTAAGGGCCCAGGGACAGAGGACCTCAAATGTTCTATATGTCACAGTTGCTGTTCTGGCACAAGGGTGCAGGGGCCATGTTCCCTGGGTGGTCTACAAGGCCCTGATGTTCCCTGCTATCCACCACCCCCACACAGTATCCACAGCTGATGAACAGTCCACAGACACGGTCTTGGGGATAACAGTTGCTTTAACACAGCGGGAACAAAGGAAAACACGGAATATACAGTATGTTTCACGGTCTTTTGTGGGTAGGCCACAGCAAATACAGCTTGGTGTTGAATGCTGAAGTGTAATTAGGGTTCTGTAGCTTTAAGAGCACAATTTGCTTCAGATTTAATACTGGTATGCCTTTAGAAGCAGGTTCAGAGTCTCTTGAGCTTAGAGGGTAGATATAATAAGATTTTACAGACCTGGAGTCCTGGGGTTAATTTCACTGCTAGTTCAGACACATGCAGTACATGTAAGCAAATGTAGATAGTTGCCCAGTGCGCTACGGGGACCGGACAGCTGGTGCGTGGACAATGGCATGAAAGCCACTAATATTGCAGTGGGGTGGGAGACCCTCAAAATTTCCCAATCTGCGTGCAGTAGGATTTTGTATATAATTAGTATGCCCTATTGTCTGAAGAGATGCACAATGTATAGCTGGCCAGTGAGGATTCATGATAGGAAGCATTCAGCATATTGGCTGTAAAAGTCAGTAAATGGTGAAATTCTAGGCCTCGGGCAAAGCAGGAGTCTTGTGGTGAAGAGAAACTCCACATAATGTCTTCCCTCAGAGGAAACTCAGCCAGAACCGGAACATTCCAGTTCTTTCCAGACAGAGGCTGGAGAATAGCTCCACCTATTGAGCTATGTGACCACGAACTGGCCAATAGGAAAACACCCAATGCACACTTCAGATTCTTACAGTTTTCACCAGTAGATGGTGCTAGAACACAGCAAATGAAAAATGCTTTACTTATAACATATAACATAATATTACATATAAGTAAATGTACTTAAAGAAACAGACACAATCTGGACCGGGCCACTACACAAGTATCTATAGTGATGAATAAATGAAAATCAGATATGAGGCCATCTCCTAACACTATTAATTACCATGTTATAAGATATGTCAGGATCTTATACAAAAGGTTGAGCAATGGCCACCTCTCAATACACAACATCGCTAGCAACATCGCTGCTGAGGCACGACTTTTGTGATGCAACAGCGATGTTGCTAGCGATGTTGCTGTGTGTGACATCCAGCAACAACCTGGCCCCTGCTGTGAGGTCGCCGGTTGTTGCTGAATGTCCTGGACCATTTTTTAGTTGTTGCTCTCCCGCCGTGAAGCACACATCGCTGTGTGTGACAGCGAGAGCGCAACAACTGAATGTGAAGTGAGCAGGGAGCCGGCTTCTGCGGACGCTGGTAACCAATGTAAATATTGGGTAACCAAGAAGCCCTTTCCTTGGTTACCTGATATTTACCTTCGTTACCAGCGTCCGCTGCTCTCACGCTGTCAGTGCCGGCTCCCTGCTCCCTGCACACATAGCCAGACTACACATCGGGTAATTAACCCGATGTGTACTCTGGCTAGGAGTGCAGGAAGCCAGCGCTAAGCGGTGTGCGCTGGTAACCAAGGTAAATATCGGGTTGGTTACCCGATATTTACCTTAGTTACCAAGCGCAGCATCGCTACCACGCGTCGCTGCTGGCTGGGGGCTGGTCACTGGTTGCTGGTGAGATCTGCCTGCTTGACAGCTCACCAGCAACCCGTGTAGCGACGCTCCAGCGATCCCTGCTAGGTCAGGTTGCTGGGCTGCACCCATTGTCCTGGTGAAGAAGGATGGTAACATCAGATTTTGTGTCGACTACCGGAAGTTGAATAATGTTACACACAAAGATGCCTATCCTCTTCCACGGATTGAAGAATCCATCACCGCTCTTGGCTCAGCTGCATACTTCTCCACTCTTGATTTAACCAGCGGTTACTGGCAAGTATCCATGGCTCCTGAGGATAGAGAGAAGACAGCTTTCACCACCCCAATGGGACTCTTTGAGTTTAACGGTATGCCGTTTGGGTTATGCAACGCCCCTGCTACATTTCAGCGACTCATGGAAAGATATCTTGGTCACCTCAACTTCCAGAGCGTTCTCTTATATCTTGATGATGTTGTCGTATACTCTCGCACTTATGAAGACCACCTATGCCATCTTGCAGAAGTATTCCAGGTACTTATTGAACATGGCCTGAAACTAAAACCGTCAAAGTGTCATCTGCTCAAGCCGAAAGTCAACTACCTGGGTCATGTTGTAAGTGCCGAAGGTATCCAGCCTGACCCTGAAAAGATCTCAGCTGTGAACAACTGGAACACCCCAAGAACCGTCAAAGAAATCAGAAGTTTCCTAGGTTTTGCGGGCTACTACCGCCGCTTCATACCTCATTTTGCGCAAATAGCAGAACCCCTTACAGAGCTCCTACGAGGTTGCTCTAGAGAAAACTACGACAGAAGACTTCCAATTAATTGGTCTGAGCGACAAGAAACTGCCTTTCAGATGTTGAAAAGTCTATTGACTTCACCTCCAATTCTGGCGTACCCTGACTACCATCATCCTTTCCGTGTCTACACGGATGCCAGCCACCAAGGCCTCGGAGCGGTACTATCACAAGTCCAGGGTGACAAAGAGAGAGTCATTGCATATGCCAGCCGAAGCTTGAGAGGTGCAGAGAAAAACGATAGCAATTACAGTTCATTCAAGTTAGAGCTGCTAGCTCTCGTGTGGGCAGTCACCGAGAAGTTCAAAGATTACCTCGCTGCTACACCCTTCACAGTTTACACGGACAATAATCCTCTCTCTCATCTTAATACTGCACGGCTAGGTGCTCTTGAACAGAGATGGGCTTCAAGATTGGCGAACTTTTGCTTTGATATTAAGTATCGCAGTGGCAAGATCAACATCAATGCCGATGTGTTATCCCGTTTGCCCGAAGGAGAAGAGCCTCCTGAGGAAGATCTGTGGGAAGATGTTGAGATGCCTCCCTCCTATCAAAGGTTTGCTACACAGAATGCTGTTGCTGCTACACAAACTGATCAAGTTCCTCAACAGAAACCTGTCCTATTCCAAGATCCATCGAGATGGCAAACTCTTCAAAATAAGTCTCGTGTCCTAGGTGAGATCTATGATTACCTGACTACTGGGAGAATACCTGTCAGACGACACAGAAGATGTCCTGATGTTGAGCTTAATCGTCTCTGGAGACAGCGCAAAAGAATCTTCATTCAAAAGGGCTTGATCCTGCGCAATACCCTAGACCCGGTTTCAGGTCAAAGGCTACGTCAGATTCTAATCCCACACCGAGATGCCAGAATTGTTCTTGATGCTTACCACGACCAGTCTGGGCACTTTGGCGTGCACAAAACTGAAGCCACCATACGCCAACGCTTCTATTGGATTGGGATGCGGTCAGACATAGAAAATTGGTGTGGTGAATGTCCAGCCTGCAACCTCACCAAAGTCGGTAAGAAAGATGCCAGAGCTCCTCTTCATCCAATCCATTCTCAGAAACCAAACGAGCTAGTCGCTCTTGATCATGTGAAGCTAGCACCAACTCGTTCAGGCTACACGTATGCCTTAACCATGGTGGATCACTATACTAAGTGGGTTGCTGTTGTGCCAGTAGAAGACCTTACAGCTCGGACTACAGCTATCACCTTCTACCATGAATATGTGAGACATTACGGTTGCCCTGAAGCAGTCCTCACAGATCGTGGATCTGCCTTTGAGTCACAATTATTTCAAGAACTCTGCCAATTCCATGAATGCAAAAAGCTGAGAACAACCGCCTATCATCCCCAAGGGAATGGCCTCTGCGAGAAAGTCAACCAGACCTTCATCAATATGCTGCGAACAGCATCTGTTACCAAACAAGCTGAATGGCCTCAATTGCTTGACGAGTTAGTGGAAATCTACAACAATACTGTCCACTTTTCTACAGGCTACTCGCCATATTATCTGATGTTTGGAAGACAAGGTCAGCTCCCAAAAGATCGTTCTCTTGGAATCCAAGTCCCTGACGTGATCAATCCCCTGCCAAAAACTGATTGGGTCTCAGAGCATCAGCGAAGAATACACGAAGCCCAGCAGATTGTTGATTATCGCATGGGTGAAGCTCACCGTCAACAAGAAGAGAGCTACAATCAAAGAGCTAATGCTTCCCCACTTCAAGTTGGAGACAAGGTATGGCTAAAGAAGTACCACCGTACAGGAAAACTTGATACACTCTGGGAAACAGAGCCATACACAGTTACAGCTATCCCATATCCTGAGTCAGATGTCTATGAAGTGAAGAAACCCGGAATGGCCCCACAGATGGTGCACAGGAACCGCATGAAGCTATGCACCAAAGAGGATCTACTGGTGATGTTATCACCTCCTCCACAAGTCATGCCAGTCTACACACCAATTCCTGCAATGGAAACACCAGCCAGACAACCTACTGTGGAAGAGTCCCTCTACAACACTCAATTTATCCTTCCATGCTATCAATATGTCCCCGTCTTGGTTCCTGCTCCAGTTGCTGCTCCTCTGCCAACTTCACCTGAGCCAGCAAACAATATCATTCCTGCTCAAGAGGAAGATCAAGTGTTGAGGCGTTCAGAGCGAACCACAAAAGGAAAACTTCCAGCTCGCTACAGAGACTAAAAGGTCATATCCTTTTCCATGAGTATATAATCTTGTTTATTTATTTAGCTGGATAGTTAGTTTAGTAATTTTTAAGCCTCTGCACCTGGGTAATACCAAGCACCTTGTTTATTATTTGCACAATTTTCTATATACAGCTATGGACTTATGGACTGTTTGTTGCCACTAAAGTGCCTTTCCAGAGCCTTTCATATGGACGATAGTATATTGCGGAAAGAGACTCTATCTCATATTGGCACTACCACATTCATGTTTTGCATTTGTTCATTGCCTATTGTTCTGTGTGGCTGAATATTCTTGCCTTATTGTTACACATATATTTCCTTCCTTTCTTAGCAGTCCTCCACTTGCACAATTGCCAAAGACGGCTCACCTTCAGAGGGGGAGTATGTAGTGGCCCGGTCCAGATTGTGTCTGTTTCTTTAAGTACATTTACTTATATGTAATATTATGTTATATGTTATAAGTAAAGCATTTTTCATTTGCTGTGTTCTAGCACCATCTACTGGTGAAAACTGTAAGAATCTGAAGTGTGCATTGGGTGTTTTCCTATTGGCCAGTTCGTGGTCACATGGCTCAATAGGTGGAGCTATTCTCCAGCCTCTGTCTGGAAAGAACTGGAATGTTCCGGTTCTGGCTGAGTTTCCTCTGAGGGAAGACATTATGTGGAGTTTCTCTTCACCACAAGACTCCTGCTTTGCCCGAGGCCTAGAATTTCACCATTTACTGACTTTTACAGCCAATATGCTGAATGCTTCCTACCATGAATTCTCACTGGCCTGATATACATTGTGCATCTCTTCAGACAATAGGGCATACTAATTATATACAAGATCCTACTGCACGCAGATTGTGAAAGTTTGAGGGTCTCCCACCCCACTGCAATATTAGTGGCTTTCATGCCATTGTCCACGCACCAGCCGTCCGGTCCCCGTAGCGTGCTGGGCAACTATCTACATTTGCTTACATGTACTGCACGTGTCTGAACTAGCAGTGAAATTAACCCCAGGACTCCAGGTCTGTAAAATCTTATTATATCTACCCTCTAAGCTCAAGAGACTCTGAACCTGCTTCTAAACGCATACCAGTATTAAATCTGAAGCAAATTGTGCTCTTAAAGCTACAGAAACCTAATTACACTTCAGCATTCAACACCAAGCTGTATTTGCTGTGGCCTACCCACAAAAGACCGTGAAACATACTGTATATGCCGTGTTTTCCTTGGTTCCTGCTGTATTAAAGCAACTGTTATCCCCAAGACCGTGTCTGTGGACTGTCCATCAGCTGTGGATACTGTGTGGGGGTGGATAGCAGGGAACATCAGGGCCTTGTAGACCACCCAGGGAACATGGCCCCTGCACCCTTGTGCCAGAACAGCAACTGTGACATATAGAACATTTGAGGTCCTCTGTCCCTGGGCCCTTACACTTGCATTTTAATGAATTTGATTTGCAAATTTAGGGCATGGCAAATTTAGGGATTGTGAAAGATAAGCTTCTATATATATATATATATATATATATATATATATATATATATATATATATATATATATATATATATATATATATATATATATATATATATATACATATACATATATATACACACACATACACATACGCATTTGCATACACAATGATATTTTAGGACACTTCCTGCTACACTGGCCCTCGAGAGCAGGAGGCTTTTAGTAGCCAGGATTGAACATTCCCAACAGCTCGCCCTGTTTTCCATGAGAGAGAAGATGGTGGTACTGGAGGACAGAGTCTCAGTCACTGAACAGACGCGAGGTTCTCTAGAGAGCAGGATGGATCGTCTTGAAAGAGACTGTGAGTCCTCTAATACCCGTCTTAGGGAACTTGCCCTGCTCTGAGATGACCAAGAGAACAGGAGCAGGGGGAACGGCTGAAGGGCACCCTAGAGGATTGGCCCCAGGATCTCCTCCGCACCAAAGTGTTGGCCATTTTCAACTCAGTTACAGACAGGTCTCTAGAAGCCACTAATCTCTTTGATAGAATACGTAGATTCGCCAGATCCAACCCCAGGCTCCCCTCTTCCCCAAGGGATATGTTCTGTCATCTTCATTACAACGGTGAAACGTTTTTGTCCTGGACAGTGGTCTTTATAAAAGTTGTGTTACATCCATGTTCTCAGATAGGCAAACATATATTCCTCTTGCAAGTGACCTAACAACCAGAATTACAAAAGATCTGACAAAAATCTTACAGGAAGGCGTTCAATTGGGTTATATTTTCCAAAAAACATCTGAATATATCCTGGTTGATTTCCTTGTTGCTCCAATTTTCCATGCCCTTCCTAAGTCCCATAAGTCAGGTTTTCTACCTAGTTTTCATCCAATTGTTGCAGGTTTAGGTTCTCTCACTGAACGTCTATCTGCTTGAGTTGATAATATTTTACAACCCTTAGTGTATATGATTACAGGTTACATTCAAGATACTAAACATCTCTTAAAGCCCCTTTACACACTGAGACTTTCCAGGGATCCCACCAGCGATCCCAACCTGGCCGGGATTGCTACAAAGTCTCTGGTGAGTCGCTGGTGAGCTGTCAAACAGGCAAACCTGGAAAACGACGCAACAGCAATACGGACCTGCAGAACGACCTAGCTAGTCATTGGGGACGTTGTAAAGCAGCTTTTTGAAAGGGAAGTCACTAACGAAGTCGCTGTAAAGTCCCCTTTACACACTGAGACTTTCTAGCGATCATGCTGCACAGCGGGAAACAAAGGACCAAAGAATGGTCCTGAGAGATGTGTAGTGATCAGCAACCTCACAGCAGGGGCCAGGTTGCTGATGTGTTTCACACACTGCAATGTCGCTGGGGAGGTTGCTATTATGTCACAAAACCGGTGACGTTACAGCGATGTCGTTTGCGATGTTGCAGTGTGTAAAGGGGCCTTTAGAAGCACTACAGCATGTAAACTGGACACTGAGATCCCTATAGGTCACATGTGACATCGTCTCCCTGTATTCTTGCATACCACATAATTTATGCTTAGATGCATTAAATTTTAATTTATATCAACAAAATTATTTTCCCTCCATATTTAACAGGAATATTCTTTCAGTCACTAATTTTTTATTAAAAAATATTTTTTTTTACTTTTGTTTCATCTTTTATTTTTTCAAATTCGGGGCTGTACTATGAGGGCTAAGTTCCCTCCCACCTTGGCTAATTTATATATGTCTTGGTGGGAGGGAATTTACATACAATCAATTCACAACCCATTTTTTGCCTTTATCAGGTGGTACAGTCCCTGACAAAAGTTCTGTTGCTTACAGGCCAGGGCAGATCCGGGGACCCCAGAAGCGACCCCACAAGATCACATTATACACAAGATGTAGACTGACCCCCCGCTCTTGCACTCCTCTAATTCACCTACTCAGTGGTCGACTGGATCGTCCTGGCCCTCGACTCCCCCCAGAGACGGCGAGAGATCAGAAACCAAGATCTGTGCTCTCCCCCCGAGAAGGGACACAGACAACAATACACTCCCCTGTTTGCGAGGTGGTCCCCACCGGAGGATCAGATGGGGCCCCATCCCTCAGTAGATTCAAACAACGTCCGCAGGAGGAGAATAGGGAGCTACTGAAACATACATCCCCAGAGGAGAGCAGACCCGCTACCCTGTCAGACCTGCGTGCATTACTGGAATCCATGCCTACCAAGCAAGATATAGCTAACTTGACCTCCAAGATTGTTGCTGAATGTAAACAGGAGTTTGCCACAGTCCGCTCGGAGATGACAAACCTGTCAGCACAAGTGGACTCCCTAACTCAATCTCGTGACTCCACGACGAAAACCATACAAGAACTGACAGATACTGTTAAACAGCACTCCTCCCAACTACAAAACCTCCAAGCTACCTTGGATGATTTAGAAAATAGAAATAGGAGGAATAATTTACGAATCCGTGGCCTCCCAGAATCCATACTCACTGCGGACATCCCATCCACACTGACCTCCATTTTTAATGGGTTACTACGACGTCCGCCGGACACTTTTATTACTAGACAGGGCCCATAGAGCCCTACGACCCCCAGATCCCAATAATCCACATCCAAGGGATATAATTTGCCGGATTCACTTTTTCCACCTCAAAGAACTAATTCTACAGGCTGCTCGCCAGAAACAAACACTCTCATACCAGGGCAAGACTATCCGTATCATACCAGATCTATCTAGATACACATTGGCCCAAAGAGCAGCCCTTAAACCCCTGCTCACGCTTCTACAAAATAAGGGGATTCCCTTCAGATGGGGGTTCCCCTTCTCTCTATCAGTAAAGAAAGGCCCTCAGATATTCATGATTAGAGCGCCTGGAGACTTACGTGGATTCCTGATGAATCTGAACCTTCCTAACATTACTCTCCCTGAATGGGAGATGTTCACAGAGAACGGAATGTCTCAAGTTAGAAAGCCCACAAGACCCTCGGCACGTCCTCCTCCAGGACCCCCCCCCCCAGAGACAGACCAAAGGGAGGAAATAAAAAATAAGGGTCCAACTGCAGACCGTTGTATTGTGATACAATGCGTTAAGGTGGCTCCTTGCCACCTTAATCTGCATTCAAACGCTCTAGCCACCTCTAGACGGGAGGATGGTGAATGGAGGAGCGTATATCTTGCTGTAGTGGGGTTTTGGACTCACTCCACATCCAGGGAGTCCTATGAAGAATGTCCCTTTATTGCTGTGCACTGCGGTTTAAGATAAGTAGTCAATACCTGCTGTTTTGAACAAATGTTGTCTACCCCCTATCCGTATAGACACCCTGACTGAAGTTGGTTACCCTGGTGGGAGCTTGTTTTTGGGGCCATTTAGGTGTTGATTGTAACACGGTGTTCTGCTGGGATTTGATATCCGTGTGTGGGGGAAAGTGGGGGTCTACTCACTTGCAGTGTTATTTGGGACCACCAGCATTTTTCATGTTTAAATGACTTTTGAACTAACTACTAATTTATCCACCCCTGAAGAACCTCAAATAGATGAGGGGAAACGCGTTGGGTGTTTCTGGTTGGAATCATCAGGTTTTGACGGGTGATTCCTTGTTGGGTGATTGTACCCTACTATGCTTCCAATTCAATTATATTGGTCATAGTGTATTTGGTTTATATTCTTTAAATCAATTGTTGGTTCGATTTGGAATTTTTCCTCTAGTATACTATCACCTCCCAAATTGCCAGGGTCAGATTAGGGCCCGGAGGGACAATCTTGGCAGCCGGAGTCGAAATCCCTAGGCTATGGATATGGTCTCCAACCGGATCCGGGGTCCCTAGATTGAAGCCATGAGATATCCTGATCCTCTAGTCAGCTCCAAAGAGCTTAGACTGGATCCATCATCATCCATCAACTTTCATCCACCCTGGTGGCTTAAAGAAGTCCCTTTTATAGCCATAACTTTCCCTTAGGATACACTGCGTCCTCATCGATTGGTTGGACAAGATTGCTTCTCCCATTGGATGAATTTCAAGCTGCATGGATAATGTTCATTTAAATGATGTGCATAGAAAGACTCAGTATATCTACATGGAGTTGGCAAGTCACCGACTAGACAATGGCTACTAAGGTAATTACATTATCAATACACAACTACAATACAATGATTACTGGAAAAGTCTGGAGAGCAATAGCTAAGCAAACATGACTTGGCACACATAAGAACAATAGTCTGGCTGAATGTTAAGAAACTTTAACCCATGAGAGTCCATGTCGTCACATTCCTCCCCCTTCTTAATATTAGCCAGACATGATAGGCTTTCGATCATCCTTCTCCTCTTGACGGCATTGTCCTTTTTAATGGTGAGGTCAGCAACAGAGGCTCGCATGTATACACCTCCTCCTGATTACCTCCCCCAAGTTGAGCAGCCATATTGTGGACAAGCACTAAGGTGGGGTCCATGAGTTGGGCCTGCACAAATCTCCCACTATCAATCCTCCCCCAGTCAATAGCCACAGTGTGGTTAGGCTTACTCACGGTTCTTGGCTCAGAAGTGGATGATGGAGACCGGGAATGCAAACCATCTCTGGAAAAGATGTTAGAAAGATCCACATCAGGGTCCTGCTTGGCTTGGAGGTGGGTGATGGCTGCTTCAAACTGATTGGATAGTCCTTGTCCTAGGTCATTCTCCAAAATGACTGGTGTGAGCAGTTAATTCACAAGCCCCACTTTCACTTCCCTTTGAGTGGTATCCGAAACAACAGGCTTGGTGGGGCCATCTATGAACCCCACTTCAACTTCCTCCTGGCTCGTCCCTGAAACAACAGGTGTGGGGAGGCTGTCCATAAACTCCATATGGACCTCTTCCTGGTCAGACCCCAAAGTAACTGGTGTGGGGACGGTGTCCATAAGCTCCACATCAGCCTTGCTCTGATTAGTCTCCACAATGACAGGTATAGGGAGGCTGTTCACCAGTCTCACATCAACCTCTCCCTGGTCCTTTCCCGAAATAACTGGTGTGGGGACGGTGTCCATAAGCTCCACATCAGCCTTGCTCTGGTCAGTCTCCACAATGTCAGGTGTGGGGAGGCTGTTCGCAATCCCCACAGCGATCACTTCCTGGTTGGTCCCCAAAATACCAGGTGTGGGGAGGCTGTCCACAAGTTCCACCTCGACCTCTCCCTGGTCGGTCCTTAGGTCCAACTGCACACTTGCCAGAGGAATGTCTGAGCGCTGGCCCTCAGCCAGGGAGATGGATAATTGGGAATCCGGTACAGGGTCTTCCGGGGAAACAATAACTGGGCTTACCAGAGAGATGGAAGATCCAATGTCTCGAAGTCCCTGAGCCTGTATATCACCGACCTTGACCGTCTGGATGTGGGGATGGAGGTTGGCTGGTGTACGTTGTCCGACCTGCCGTAGGGTGTGGACTGGATAAACCATTTCCTCAGCTAATGGTGTTTCTTGGGAGTAGCATTCCTCAGATCTCGTTGGTTCATCTCGGCATATGTTGACTGGTTGGACTGGCAGATGGGCTCCAAGTATGCGGCCTCTTTGTTTTGGTGCAGCTTCTGCTGGGTAGCTGGACCATCCTTCTCGACCGGCTGGTGCTAGCAGTACGGCAGCTGGAATCCCATAAACATATTCCATAACCCAAGCCCTCTCTTCTCTTGAGGATCTAGGCCCCAATGCATCCAACAATGCTGTGGCTTGGGCCATTTTGGACAAAGTTGATTTCCGATTGTCACTAGATCCATGATGTGGCACATAGTTTAAATCCTCTGGGTCAATATCGACGGGATCCTCATCGTCCTCTGCATCATTCTGGGCATCCCAACGGACTAATTTCTGGATCAAATCAAGCAAGACAACATAGGTTGGATAACCATTACATCAATTTTAAGCCAGAGAAACAAATGGTATGACTCCAATGTAATAAAATATTAAATTTTATTGAAAAATCATAAAATCAAGACATAATAAAACAAACAACATTCTCAGCAGTAAATCCTCAATAGAAGGTGGACCGGTATCATGCATGAAAAAATGTAGTACATGAAACAATCACATTATACGTTAGCATGTATACAGTACTAATATAACAACACAATTCCCTAGGGGAAAATGTACACAGATCACTACTGGGGTTTCAACAATCAATCACCCTCAGAGGTGGTACAAGCCCTCGGAATGCTAACATCATATAAATAAATATAAAGTGTTTCAATTCTTATATAGGTCACTAGTTGGTGATGATATTCAACCCTGCTCTTAGATGGGCTAGGGTACTCTCACATACTTGCTGGAGTTTAAACCAATAAATCACCCTCACGGATGCGATGATCCTAGTGAGTGGTAAAACCAACTGTATACTGACCAGTAAGAAGGATACCGCCACACCGTGAGGGTGATTTATTGGTTTAAACTCCAGCAAGTATGTGAGAGTACCCTAGCCCATCTAAGAGCAGGGTTGAATATCATCACCAACTAGTGACCTATATAAGAATTGAAACACTTTATATTTATTTATATGATGTTAGCATTCCGAGGGCTTGTACCACCTCTGAGGGTGATTGATTGTTGAAACCCCAGTAGTGATCTGTGCACATTTTCCCCTAGGGAATTGTGTTGTTATATTAGTACTGTATACATGCTAACGTATAATGTGATTGTTTCATGTACTACATTTTTTCATGCATGATACCGGTCCACCTTCTATTGAGGATTTACTGCTGAGAATGTTGTTTGTTTTATTATGTCTTGATTTTATGATTTTTCAATAAAATTTAATATTTTATTACATTGGAGTCATACCATTTGTTTCTCTAATTTCTGGATCAAGACTGACCGAGTCTCAGCGTTCCAGTAGATAATCTTTCGCCTCTGGCACAGATCCTGTAGCATCCATTTACTGCAGCGGTCGTAACTCCTCTCTTGTCCTTGTCCCATGGCTGAGCTGGTGGGGTTGGACATGGCAGCGTCCGAAACCTGAATGCCTCCCCTATGGCCTGCTGGGTATGCTTATGTGCCTCCCTGGTTGTTGAGCCACGGACGGTGTCCGAAAACATCAGTCCACTGCAGCTCCCCTGGGTAAACCAGGCTGAGTAGTATCCCACCGCTGCCACCAATTGTGGAGACACGGGGCTCAGTGGGTGCTCTCGTCCACCAAAACCCGCCGCCTTTAGAAAGACAGCGTGGCTCAGGGCTCATCCCAACTGAACGCCGGCCTCCTTAACCGTGGGCGTAACACTACTCAGACAACACAGGGTGAGGGAACCACAATAATTAGACTTTATTGGATCCCCAAACAATTAACGGCACATAACACATAACCAGCAAAACACACAAATGTAACAGGCAACAGAGTCTCACCCTTCCGCTGGCTCACCAGGGATTTAGAATGTCCATGCCTCAGAGGTTCCAGGGCCGCTTACTCCAGTCCAGCAGCACCCCGCTTTTGGCGGGCACCCACCGAGAAAGGAATAACGCCAGATTTAGGAAGCTGTGTGAGGTCTGCAAAGTCTGTAACAGGTGACTGAACTGTCCCAACCTGAGTGTCCTCCTTAGGTAGTCCTGGTATGACGTTACAATCCTGGCAGCCGGAGTCGAAATCCCTAGGCTATGGATATGGTCTCCAACCGGATCCGGGGTCCCTAGATTGAAGCCATGAGATATCCTGATCCTCTAGTCAGCTCCAAAGAGCTTAGACTGGATCCATCATCATCCATCAACTTTCATCCACCCTGGTGGCTTAAAGAAGTCCCTTTTATAGCCATAACTTTCCCTTAGGATACACTGCGTCCTCATCGATTGGTTGGACAAGATTGCTTCTCCCATTGGATGAATTTCAAGCTGCATGGATAATGTTCATTTAAATGATGTGCATAGAAAGACTCAGTATATCAACATGGAGTCGGCAAGTCACCGACTAGACAATGGCTACTAAGGTAATTACATTATCAATACACAACTACAATACAATGATTACTGGAAAAGTCTGGAGAGCAATAGCTAAGCAAACATGACTTAGCACACATAAGAACAATAGTCTGGCTGAATGTTAAGAAACTTTAACCCATGAGAGTCCATGTCGTCACACTTCCTATTACAGGAAACCCTAAGTTTACACCGGGGTGTACTGCCTCATTTTTTCTGGGGTTCCCTAAAGCCCGTCCTCTACGTTTACACCAGGTGGCCCCCCAATGGAATTTTGTTGCCGCTTGACTCGATCCTGGGAGAAACGACCCCCACGCCACGCCAGGTATTCGAATATACTCAACTCCAGCACTTTTATACATCAATTCCTGAGAAAGACACACTGGTACGCCCTCTATCTACCTTCGAATCACTCTGTCTTGCTAAATCAACCATACCACATGCGACCTCGGTTATCTACAAGTTGCTCTCGGAAAAACATTTACTCTCCCTTCCGCCATTCTGTAAAGCCTGGGAGTCGGAACTTAACAAAACTTTCACAAAAACCCAATGGGATAAATGTTTCTCCCTCTCTATATTACATAACTGGTTTCCAGAGGTCCCGGATACTTGCTGGCGTTGTGAAACGGAGTTGGGTTCGATCTCACATATATGGTGCTCCTGTCCGACCCTACATGCGTTCTGGAACGGAGTCCTTAGGGCAGTGTTGGAGGTAACAGGGATCTCAGTCCCAAAATCGCCAGAAGCAATCTTACTTTATATGTTCCCCATGTCCAAATCAAGATATAAAAATCATTACTCAGACATCTATTGCAGGCCGCAAAAATAGTAATCCCCAGACACTGGAGATCCATGGATCCCCCGTCTTTGGGTGAGTGGTTTGATGAAGTGAACTTGACACACCGCATGGAGTCTCTGATGTCCGGACCTAGCCAGGAAAGGGACACAGTCGCCAAGACTTGTTTCCCTTGGGAAGCGTTCTTGTCTTCCCCCCTTATACCGACATATTTTGAAATAAAGTGCAATGATCAACTTCTTTTCTTTTCCATCTTTCTTATACGTGATAGCGTGCTCTCTCTTTTTCCTTTTCCTGTATGTAGTTCTTCTCTCTGGTTATGATAGTGAGTCCCCCAAGTTGTGGGACCTATGTTGGGAACGACCTAGAGTATTGCCATGTCCTTGGAAAAATGTATTGTGCTTATTCACCGGGCCCTCAGGCCATGGATGCCAATGTGATTGGTAATGCATTACATTATATTTCACTAGTCAACTAACAGGATCGTTCCCTATCCTCTCACTATACAAAGTTTGTGTGATTTATTGTATATTGTATTTGACCCACGGAGTGTTTTTTGCGGGTCACTTTTGCTTGTTTGTGAACAATTTGAAACTCAATAAAAAATCTATTGTTTAAAAAAAAAAAGTTCTGTTGCTTATTCATGTTATGTAAATAAAAGCTTCTAACCTAACTTTAAATTCATCCATTGGTTTCATAAATTACTCTTTTGAAAGCTGAAACCCTCCCAAATAGCACCATAACTTCATTCACTAATGTTATGCAACATATCTTTATATTAGAAGTTAATTATTTGCTTGAATTTCTCATTACTTTCTGTGGGCGACAAAACTTTTATCTTGCCAAAATCTGACCTTTCTGTGTTCATTAAATGATCAATATTTCAGCTTTGCGGCAACTTTATTTTCATAAACTAAACTAAATTTGGGAGGGTATCAGCTTTCAAAAGAGTAAATTCATTCTTTGGTTTCATAAATTAAAGTCAGGTTATAAGCTTTTATTTACATAACATGGATAAGCGACAGAACTTTTGTCAGGGACTGTATGTCAGATACATAGATGACGTACTGGTCATCTGGGACCAGGATCTAGAACAAAATCAAGATAATTATTACATCTTAACACAGTTCGCACATACTTAAATACAAACAAAATAAATTTAGGGTTTACTTTGGACATTCATACTGACACGGTGTCCTTCTTGGACGCTTCCTTGTGGGGTTTAAATCAGTCTGGTGAAATTCACTCCAACTTATTTAGAAAAGCTATCAGTGGCAACACTCTGCTTCATGCAGAGAGCTGCCACCCGATACATCTTACACGTAACTTGCCAGTAAGAGAATGCATAAGAGACCGCCGACTCTGCTCCACTGAACCTTGATTACACAGCTGAAAATAAAATTATACAAAAATGTCTAATAGAACGTGGGTAGAAAAAACATCATATTGTACGGGCTCAAGGAATATCCAAAAATAAAGACCATAAAAATCTGTTATCCATGGATTCAAACCCGTTACAGAAATAACTAAAAAGAAATTGGGAAAATAGTGCGAGCCCTCCTGTTTTCTCAATCCCTTACAGTACAGACTATGGTCAGATTTCCTGCATTGTTAACATTTTTTACCCATCTTATTTCAGGATGAAACATTAGCAAAAATTTTAAATAATGGTAATAAATGTGTGGCCCATAGATCCAAAAGCATAGGCAACTATGTCTCCCCCAGACTATTCACTACACGGCCAATAGATAAAGCAGCCTGGATGAGATATAAAGGCTGTTTTAAATGTGGTAAATATGTAATTACTTACCGGTAATGTGTTTTTTTCTGAACCCATGACAGCACCACGAAAGATGGGATCTGCCCTTCATGAACAGGAAACCTACAGGATAAAAAGGGCGGTACCTCTCCCCGCATCAGTTAGATTACAGAGCATGAAAGGACCTCCAATAAAAGGAACATTGTTATGATATGCCCCACCATCTTCAAATTCCCACGTGAATAGGAGTGAAAACCAAAAATACTGGTAAAACACCCAGGTGCAGTGAGGGTATGTAAGGGTGCTGTCATGGTTCAGGAAAAACACATTACCGGTAAGTAATTACGTATTTTTCTAGCACCCATGACAGCACCACGAAAGATTTATATAGAAGAAATTATTTTAGGGGGGACTACAGTCTGCAGAACCCTTCTCCCAAAGGTGAAGTCAGTGAAGGATAAGTCCAACCTATAGTGTTAATAGAAAGTGAACGGAGAAGACCACATGGCCGCCTTACAGATTTGCTCGATGGAGACCTCCGATCTTTCAGCCCAGGAAGATGCCATTGCCCTTGTGGAGTGAGCTTTCAGACCTGCAGGTACTTCTTTACCACTAGCTGTGTAAGCTACAGAAATGGCCTCCATGATCCACCTAGCTAAGGTGGACTTAGAAGCCTTGAGCCCCTTGCTACTACCATGAAACACTACAAACAATGACTTGTCCTTCCTCCAACCCCTGGTGACTGATAAATATTCCTGAAGACAATGTCTAATGTCCAGGCAATGTCACCCTATCTCCTCCTGAATAGATGGACTATCATAAAATGAAGGAAACACAATCTCCTGAGACCTATGAAACTGAGAATTCACTTTTGGTAGATAAACCGGGTCAGGTTTTAGGACTACTCTGTCCTAAAAAACTGAGTATACGGTGGATCTATAGACAGGGCCTGAAGGTTACTAATAGGGATGATCGAATACCTCAAATATTCGGCTTCGAGAATATTTTCCGAATAGTCAATGCGCAATGTAAGTCTATGGGAAACCCGAATAACAATTATTAGGAAATATTCGGGCTTCCCATAGACTTACATTGCGCATTGAATATTCGCATAGCGGCGAGCTATTCGTCGGATATTCGCGATCCCGAATATTGAGGTATTTGATCATCCCTAGTTACTAACCCTGTGTGCTGAGGTTAAGGCGATAAGGATAATAGTCTTGAGGGACAGATTTTTGAGTGAGATAGACTCCAGGGGCTCAAACAGGGGCTTTGTTAAGGCGGACAGGACTAGATTAAGGTCCCATGAAGACAAAGGCACTCTGCTCCGAGGTCTGTATTTAGAACATGCCCTAATGAATCAGGAATCAGCGGTCTCCTGCAAGGTCATAATTATACAATGCACCCAAGGATGAAACCTGAACTTTTAGGGTGCTAACTGACAGACCTAGTTCTAAACCTTTCTGGAGGAATTCTAGGATGACAAACTGAAACTGGGCCAGCAGGACTTACGCCTGTGGAGGACAAGAATTTGTTCCATATCCTTTCGTAAATCCGTGTAGTGATTGGTTTTCTACACTGCATCAGATTAGCAACTAGACCTGGAGAGAACCCCCTGCCTCCTAAAAGTGACCTCTCAAATTTCACACCGTTAGAAACAACCTGCTGGTCAGGGGATGGAAGATGGACCATGAGAAAGGAGGTCTGGTAGTTCCGGTAGAACCTATTGTCTGGTTATCGACAGTCTGGTCAGCCAGTAAAACCACAGCCTTTTTCACCAAAAGGGGGCTATCAGAATAACGGCTGCTCTGTCCTCCCGGACTTTCCTCAGAACTGCTGGAATGAGGGCTATTGGAGGGAAGGCATAAGCGAGGTTGAAGTTCCACTTGATCAACAGAGCATCCACTGAGTGAGGTCGATCCCTTGGGCATACCTCCCAACCGTCCCGGATACAGCGGGACTCTCACGCTTTTGAGCCTTTGATCCAGAGTCCCGCCCGTGAGCCTATTTATCCCGTGCTCCGCCCACCCACTGTAGCCCCGCCTCACTGTTTCTCCCTTCTAATCATTACAGAGTCGAGCGCGCACCTTGAAACTCCTGTGACTGCCGCTGAGGTATGAATCACCCCCTGCAGCAGAGCCTCCCCCCCTGCAGCAGAGCCAACCCCCCCAACGCCCCCCCCCCTACCTGCAGCAGAGCGGACATCCCCAGCCCGGAGCCTGCGCTTCTCTGCAGCTGTTCTCTGATTCCCCGTGTGTGGCTTCTCACTGCTGGAGACACACAGGGAATCAGGAAGCTGAGGAGAAGACCGTGCAATCAGCACTTATCTCTCCTGCAGATAGCACTGGCCAGTAATGACCTATGCAGAGTAGGCATCTGCCCATGCTTCTATTAGCTTACCGATCAGTGGTCTCCTGCTTGTGGAGCTGCTGGGTCCTAGCTGCCCAACAGGTTCAGCTCTGCTTTATCCTGGCTCCCCTACCAGTTAAAGGGAAACTGTCAGCAGAAATTTCACAATAAAACTAAAAGATTCCCCTCTGCAGCTCGTGGGCTGCATTCTGGAAAGGTTCTTGTTGTTATTGTGCCCCCTTTGAAACCTAAAAAAATACTTTATAAAGTCTTACCTTTTTGTATGCAAATGTTTTTTTATGGTCACGGGGGCGGGCTGCCTTGCGTCCGTTATTCCCCCTCCTGCCGCTTTACGTAGTCCCCCATTGCTCATTTACATACATGAGGATGCCTTCCTCATGTAACTGTGTGCTCCTGAGGTCTCGCGCATGCCCAGTGACACTCTCGCGGGACTGTGCAAAGTGTAGGCGCAGGCGCGAGATTATGGGCGGCACTGTGATTGTCATCAGCAGCGTCATCCAAGTACCCACCCATAATCTCGTGCCCACGTTTTTCGCTCTACCGCCACTGTTATGCGCAAGCGCTGACCATATGAGGCATGTTACCTATTACCGCGGGCACGAGATTATGGGCGGGTACTTGGATGACGCTGCTGATGACAATCACAGCGCCGCCCATAATCTTGCGCCTACGGTAATAGGTGACGTGCGTTCATATGGCCAGTGCTTGCACATAATGGAGGCAGAGGGAAGAGCGCGGGCACGCATACCTCCCAACCGTCCCGGATACAGCGGGACTGTACCGGATTTCAGTGGGTGTCCCGGTGTCACGATCGTGAGGCTTTTTGTCCCGTGGCTCCGCCCACCCGCTCTCTCCCCGTCTGACTTTCTCCCCCTCCTAATGCACATGAGCAGAGCCGAGCGCTGCTTCACTGCTCTGGCTCTGTACTGCCGCTGTTATGGGTGGGCGGCAGCAGCATTTTCCTGGCTGCCGGCGCTTTAAATCGGCACCTGCAGCTCAGCGTGCACTCACTGCTGGGCTGCATGTGTACGGATGTGCATCTGTGGGCGGAGCTACCGAGCAACATGCTGAGCTCTGTCCACAGATGAAGAGACTGGAGGAAGAGGAGCTAAACACCAAGGAACGATGTATGTGACCCCCCCCACCTACCCAGAGCTGTATGCCCCAACCCCCTCCTCACCAGAGCTATATGCCTCCAGTCACCCCCCACACCACATCTGTATGGCCCCCTCACCAAATTTGTATGCCCCTCACCAGATCTATGCACCCCCCAGCTCTGTATGCCTCCAGCCCCCTCCCACCAGATATGTATCCCAGCCCCCCCTCACCAGATCTGTATGACCCAGCAGCCCTCTCCTCACCAGAGCTATATGCCTCCAGCCACCCCCTCACCAGATTTGTATACCCCCCAGCCCCCACACCAGATTTGTATTCCCCTTAGCCCCCACACCAGATTTGTATGCCCCCCAGCCACCCCACCAGATCTATATGCCCCCCAGCACCACCCAGCTCTGTATGCCTCCAGGCCCCCCTCACCAGATATGTATGCCCCAGCAGCCCTCTCCTCACCAGAGCTATATGCCTCCAGCTACCCCCCTCACCAGATCTGTGTGCCTCCCAGCCCCCACACCAGATTTGTATGCCCCCATCCCCCCATCGGAGCTGTATGTGCCCCCAGCGCTGTGTAAGCCCCAACACCAGAGCTATATGCCCCTTAGTAATATCTATGCTACCAGTAATTTGTATGCCCCACAGTAAAGTGTATTTCCCCAGTAATGTGTATACCCCTTAGTAACGTGTATGCCCCTCAGTGAAAAACACAGACGTTCTTCACTGACGTGTTAAACACGCATATGTCCCTTCATACTCCGTGATTCACGGCACACAGTGGTTGTCCATGTGCAATCCGTGATACGTGATTCGTACTCTGTGATTGCACATGGACATATACTCACCTGCCCCCGCTCCTGCTCTCCATGGTGCTGAAGAGTCCCGTGATTCAGCATCCAGCCACCGCTCTCTCACCTCTGCAGCTACTTCCGGGCCGGCTGTGGCTGCATAAATGAATATGCATGCCATAATGAACCTGGCAGGAAGAAGCAGAGAGCAGCTGCCGAACTCCGCATCACTGGAGAAGGTGAGTTGAAAAAGCTTTTAAATTTTAAATGTCCGTGTTTTTCTGGTACGTGTTTCACGGATCACACCATAGTGTGGTCCGTGGGACATCAGTGATGCCAGAAAAAAACGGACATGTTTCTGTGTGGCAATCATGGATACGCCGCCGCATGTACGCCGCACGGAGGCACGGTCAGTGCAAAATCACTGATGTGTGTGCAGACCCATTGATTATAATGGGTCTGCATAGGTCAGTGATTCTGGTACGTATAAAAACTAGCACATACATACCAGAATCACTGACATCTGCAACAGGCCTAATATGTATGCCCCTCAAGTACTGTCTATGCCCCAAGACCCTCCTGTGCTGTATATACTGTAGCTCCCAGCCCCTCCTGTGCTGTATATACTGTAGCCCCCAGCCCCTCCTGTGCTGTATATACGTATATACTGTAGCCCCCAGCCCCTTCTCTGCTGTATATACTGTAGCCCCCAGCCCCTCCTGTGCTGTATATACTGTAGCCCCAGCCCCTCCTGTGCTGTATATACTGTAGCCCCCAGCCCCTCCTGTGCTGTATATACTGTAGCCCCCAGCCCCTCCTGTGCTGTATATACTGTAGCCCCCAGCCCCTCCTGTGCTGTATATACTGTAGCCCCCAGCCCCTACTGTGCTGTATATACTGTAGCCCCCAGTCCCTCCTGTGCTGTAGATATACAGTGTGTGTATAATATATATATATATATATATATATATATATAATATATATATAAAAAAAAAACATCCTCCCTTGTGATACATACACAGCGGTGTCAGTGTGCACTCTGCGTGACTAGGTCTGTTAAAGTGATGCCAAGTGGTCACATGCCGAGGAGGAGCTGGATAAAGACAAGTGGGGTAGGTGAGTGCGGCTGCTGCCGGCTTCCCAATGTGTGTATATGAATGATGTATATATCTGTGTATGTCAGTGCAGATGACTGTGTATAGATTTGTCTGTTTATATGTATTTTAGGGAATTTGTCTTCAAATATGTACCGTATATGTGCGTATGCCTGTACCCATGATCAGGACTCGCTGTATCCTGGAGGCAGCGCGTCCTGACCTGCGGGGCTGCACTTCTCCTCCGCAGGAGACCACAGCTGCCTGTGCCCACGATCAGGACTCACTGTGTCCTTAAGGCAGCGGGTCCTGACCTGCGGGGCTGCACGTCTCCTCCGCAGGAGAACGCAGCTGCCTGTGCCCACGATCAGGGTTCAGTGCGCTGCGGTCTCCTGCTGTGTTCTCCCTACGGAGGACGCATGCAACTGCAGCAAACAATTGATATGCTGCAGTCTGGAAAGACGCTCCGCAGGTCAGTGTTTGCTGCAGAAAAAACAAGCACAGTGGGCACGGGGTTTCTAGAAATCCCTCCACTGTGCTTGTACTGTACAATGCGGCGTTTTAGACACAGCAAAAACACGCTACATCCAAAATGCTGCAAACACTGATCGTGGGCACGCAGCCTTAAACAATGTGATCAGCAGTGCTGAAAAGGATTAGCTGTGGGCGTGACAGATTGCAAATGGGTGTGGTTAGGGGGCGCGGCTTAAAATTGCCGCGGCGCGCGTAGCGCGCCGCATACTTTGTTCCTCTTTCTCATCTTTAAATGTTGGGAGGTATGCCCTTGGGTTTAGGGAACAGAATCAGTGAACCCTCTTGCCTCCTGGTCGCAAAGAGATCTATTTCTGGGATACCCCACATCTCTGTTACCTGTGTGAAAATGAACTGTCCATTCTCTTTGATGTAGCCTGCTGCAACTGAGAAAGTCTGCCATAGAATTTTCCTTCCCTTTTATATGTACAGTGGATAATGATTCCAGATGATTTTCTGCCAGACCTAGGATTCTGCTTGCCATGTCCATGAGTGGTCTGGAACGAGTACCTCCCTGGTGATTGAGGTACGCAACAGTTTCTTGATTGTCCAAAAGGACTTTGACATGGTGACCCTTCAGCGATGGCAGGAACTGTTTTAACACCTTTTCCACTGCAAGTAACTCCCTGGTATTCGAGGAACCTTGAGCTTCTCTTACAGACCATATTCCTTGGATCAGATTAACGTGCAAGTGGGCCCCAAAACCGTACAAACTTGCGTCGGTGGTTACCACCTCGGACTCTGGGATCATCCATGGCATGCTTCTTCTTACATTGTCTGGATTCAGCTATCAATGTAGAGACTGTATCGTGTGAGGCCTGAGAACAATTTTCTGTCCAGGCGATCTCCCAGAACTGCCTGATTCTCCAGGATATCTCACTGAAGGATTCTGGCGTGTGCCTGAGCCCAAAGGATGGCTGGAGTGGCTGATGTTAAGGAGCCCATAAGAGACATTGCCCCTCTTAGAGACACCTGTGTGGCATTTATTACCTGTTCTATTTGGGCCTGGAGATTTTCCATCTTGGAGGCGACACATCTGGGTGCCCAAATCCAAGGTAAGTCCCAGCGGCGCGTTATGAATATGAATGTCTAAGGATACTCTTGTCCGTTATGGGCAGTACCAATAATGAAGCAGTTTTTGATATAGCTGACAAGGCTTGCAGAAATTATGTTACATAGGCTTCCCTGAAGATTTTGATATGGAAAAGAAATCCTTTGGGAGTAACGTGATGTCTGCCCAGATGTTGGGAATTCGGGTGGTAAGCAAGTGGAGATTAAGCTTACCTGTATCCATTAATCCCTGTCTGATGGTACTGGTGAAGCCAGCAAATGGTGAGACCGTTCCATATTTATGTGTTTAGTGATCATTGTAAGGTGTAAAATGACATTTGAGCCTGTTAAGATATGGTAATAGGTCTACTGTAGGTCCTGACTAACAATCTCAATGGTATACTGTAGGAGGCGGTTCCCTCATGAGGTTGCTACTGAGAGATCGTATGAATGTAGCTACTTTTGTTAGCTCATATCATAAGGACCTGTAAAATTGTTTTGTTCCCAGCCCAGGCCCGTGGCCCATTTGAGCTTAGTGACCATTATCCTGGGTGTTTGTGTTTTATGTTTACGGTTTTATTAGTGATATTATCACTTTTAATTGCACCAAGTAAAAGTTAAGTTTTATGTCATTTTTGAATTTATTGACAGTCCTAAACCACTCTAGCTATAGTCTTATCTAAGTCCCAGAAAAAGCTGAATCTTGCTTGGATGTAATCTTGATTTCTCCTGGTTTATGAGCCAACATTAGTCCTGTTGTGACGCCCTGGCCTATCAGGTCGTCACAGGGTATTGTGCAATCTGCCCTTCTGTACAATATCCACCTCCTCCTTGGTTAGGGGTCCCTAACCAATGGTGTTGCCAAAACCAGCTAATCAAAATCCTAGGAACACTCTGCACCACACCCACCAGACACACCAGTGGGCGGCCTGAGTGGAATAGGGTCGCTCACTTGGGGGGTTGATAAGGGGAGGTCAGGAGTGTCAGAGAGTTGAAGTTTAGAGTTTGAGAGCGAAAGTTGGAGGAGTGTAGTGTTGGAGGTGAAGGAGAGAGGAGGTCAGGAGCTGGGCTCCTTGGAAGTACTAGGTAGCAGATGTTGGTCTGAGTCTGCTAGGAGCTGGAACCCCGGTCGCAGGGGATCATGACAAGGGGCACGGTATTGTCGTGGAGGACAGCCGGCGGCCTTGTACCATCACCGGGCTGGGGCCAGAGCACGACGGGGTACATGGACCCTAGGTCAGGGAGTAGCTTCAGGCAACCTGACAATTTACCTGACGAGAACAGAGCCTTCAAGATCCGCTCTCCACCTGCTCCAAAATCGGGGTGCTAGCGCAACGAGGGAGATAGGACTTTCCACAAATACGGTCCAGGAAATCCCAAGCATGAACCCTGAGAGCAAGTGTACCGCCCCGCGGCCTCGGCTGTGGCCGCCGAGCCGCTCGGATCCGTGCTCGTGTACTGCGGGTGGTGGCTCAAGACTCTCACGGACCCGGGGGTCACGTCGCTCTGCAATGGGGTTGGCGTTACGCGTGGGAGATGCGGGTATTTGGTTTTGGAATGATAGTTTGTGACGCCACCCATGGGATGTGGTGTTCGTGGAAACCAACGCTGCAGTAAAGGTACAGGGACTCCCAGGAGCAGTCTAGTGGCGCAGCAAGGTGTTGTCCCCTCTGTGGGTAGGAGATGTTGGTCCCGGGGCCCGGTTGGCGGGGTCGGGGTGCAGGGCGCGGTGTTGCGGTGCAGCGCGGTGCGGTGCCTGATGGCACTGGTGTACTCACTCTGATACAAGACACTGGAGTCGCTGGTAAACCAAACGGAGTGATGAACGGGGCCCGCAGCCGGCTGCAGCTTTTCCTGTTAGGTTGGTAGTGTCCGCCTTTCTCCTGCACCTGTGTGTGAATCTTGACTCCTGTGCCTGGGCACCGGTAGTCCGCTCCCCGGCGTATAAGTGTCGTATGAGCCCATTTGCCCGCAGACGCTGGCCCTTTGGGTCTCTTGCCTTTGGCGGTGGCACTTATCCGGACTGGTTGGGCAGTTGCCTTCAATTGGGACTTAGGTGGGAATGAACCCCTGAGGTCCAGACCGCAATCAGTTGATTTGACTATGGTGGTGGCTTATAGCCTAGTTCGGGGTCTGAGTACCCTGCCTGGTGCTCCGGCATTCAGTTGGCTCCCCGGTTCGGTTCCGGCGGGCCACTACCCTGCCCCGGTCCCTTACGGTTCCACCGGTCATATTCCCGGTCTCCTGCAGGCGGCCACTACCGTCTGCCTCCTTGCCAGTGGTGACTGGGCTCCAACCCAGCCACCGGAGTAGTCTTTGGCAGGCCTGAGCACAGGTCTGCTTCCGGACACAACCTCCCTTCAACTTGACTCTTCCAGAGCCAGGCTACAACTCCCTCTACTCTGTTTTCCCGCCTCCAGGCCTGTGAACTCCTCGGTGGGTGGAGCCAACCACCTGGCTCCACCCCCCTGGTGTGGACATCAAACCTGGAGGGTGGTGACAAGGTTTTCGTGTTTCATAAGGCTGCACATCAAAGTTAGATAATAGTATAATGCTATAAGCATATCGAAAAACATTGAAGCATACAATGAAAAATGCCACTTGCTAACTTGAAAGTGTGAATAATGAAATGCATACCTGCCATGAATATTAGGAAAAAGGAGATATTTAGCAATCGCATTGAAAAATGTAACTGAGCCCCAAAACCTCGTCAAGGTATATCTCTATATTGGGGTCCCTTGCTCTATGACCCTAACTGTGTGTCATCGCATTGCAATTAAAAACTGCTGTGTGTGGAGAGGGGTAACCAAGGACTTTCTTATATAGGAGATGGAAAAAACATGGCCGAAAGGGGCGGAGCTGTGTTAACATTCAGAAAAAAAACTTCATAATACTAAGGATAACTGAAGTGAGCACTAATATATATTATGAGTGCAAGCCAAAAAAAATACATCGTACATAAGGATAAGGCTGCACATCAAAGTTAGATAATAGTATAATGCTATAAGCATACCGAAAAACATTGACGCATACAATGAAAAATGCCACTTGCTAACTTGAAAGTGTGAATAATGAAATGCATAGCTGCCATGAATATTAGGAAAAAGGAGATATTTAGCAATCGCGTTGATCAATGTAACTGAGCCCCAAAACCTCGTCAAGGTATATCTCTATATTGGGGTCCCTAGCTCTATGACCCTAACTGTGTGTCATCTCATTGCAATTAAAAACTGCTGTGTGTGGAGAGGGGTAACCAAGGACTTTCTTATATAGGAGATGAAAAAAAACCATGGCCGAAAGGGGCGGAGCTGTACCGAAAAACGGTTTTCTTATAGCATTATACTATTATCTAACTTTGATGTGCAGCCTTATCCTTATGTACTATGTATTTTTTTTGGCTTGCACTCATAATATATATTAGTGCTCACTTCAGTTATCCTTAGTATTATGAAGTTTTTTTTCTGAATGTGAACACAGCTCTGCCCCTTTCGGCCATGTTTTTTCCATCTCCTATATAAGAAAGTCCTTGGTTACCCCTCTCCACACACAGCAGTTTTTAATTGCAATGAAATGACACACAGTTATCTCCAGTAGGTACGGACATCTTCTCCCCGTCCCCCCTTGGTTTTTCTACAGCACTTCTCTCTTTGGGGGCGGGGCTTCACTTTCGCGCCTTCACTGCTCGGGGAAGACGACTCGAGCGGGAAACTTTCGAGCCCAAGATGGCGGATCTTCAGATTTTTCAGAGGGACGCCGCTGACGGGGACTACAAGGCGCACTTCTACTGGTAAGTAGATGGGTTCTATCCTGTTCGTGACGCCAGAAGAGTCGATGTGTACCGCCCCGCGGCCTCGGCTGTGGCCGCTGAGCCACTCGGATTTGTGCTCGTGTACTGCGGGTGGTGGCTCGAGCCTCTCACGGACCCGGGGGTCGCGTCGCTCTGCAAGGGGGTAGGCGTTACGCGCGGGGGATGCGGGTATTTGGTTTTAGAATGATAGTTCGTGACGCCAACCACGGGTTGTGGTGATCGTGGACACTACCACTGCGGTGAAGGTACAGAGACTCCTGGGAGCGGTGTAGTGGCGCAGCTAGGTGTTGACCCCTCCATGGGTAGGGGATGTTGGTCCCGGGGCCCGGTTGGCGGGGGCCGGGGTGCAGGGCGCGGTGTTGCGGTGCAGCACGATGCGGTGCCTGATGGCACTGGTGTACTCACTCTGATACAAGACACTGGAGTCGCTGGTAAACCAAACGGAGTGATGAACGGGGCCCGCAGCCGGCTGCAGCTTTTCCTGTTAGGTTGGTAGTGTCCGCCTTTCTCCTGCACCTGTGTGTGAATCTTGACTCCTGTGCCTGGGCACCGGTAGTCCGCTCCCCGGCGTATAAGTGTCGTATGAGCCCATTTGCCTGCAGACGCTGGCCCTTTGGATCTCTTGCCTTTGGCGGTGGCACTTATCCGGACTGGTTGGGCAGTTGCCTTCAATCGGGACTTAGGTGGGAATGAACCCCTGAGGTCCAGACCGCAATCAGTTGATTTGACTATGGTGGTGGCTTATAGCCTAGTTCGGGGTCTGAGTACCCTGCCTGGTGCTCCGGTATCCAGTTGGCTCCCTGGTTCGGTTCCGGCGGGCTACTAACCTGCCCCAGTCCCTTACGGTTCCACCGGTCGTATTCCCGATCTCCTGCAGGCGGCCACTACCGTCTGCCTCCTTGCCAGTGGTGACTGGGCTCCAACCCAGCCACCGAAGTAGTCTTTGGCAGGCCTGAGTACAGGTCTGCTTCCGGACACAACCTCCCTTGAACTTCACTCTTCCAGAGCCAGGCTACAACTCTCTCTACTCTGTTTTTTGTTTTTCCGCCTCTAGGCCTGTGAACACCTCAGTGGGTGGAGCCAACTGCCTGGCTCCACCCCCCTGGTGTGGACATCAAACCTGGAGGGTGGTGACAAGGTTTGTGTTTGACTGGTGTTTTACTAAGTTGTCGGTGTCAGCTTTATGGACTGAGTGAGTACGCAAGTGACCCCTACCTCCCCAATGGCACATCCCGCCACCATCACCGAGTCCCGTTGCATCCCCCCTACCCGTGGAGGGGTTAAACACCTGGCTGCCCACTCCATCGCCACCGGGTACTCCCAGCTGCAGTGGTGGTACTCCACCTTACCACACACCACGGGTGGCGTCACAAACTATTCAATACACCATCCCCTGTAAATACCCCCCTTTCATTCGAGTGGCTGCACGATACCTCCCCCTGGTCCGGATGTTCCCTCGAGCCACCGCGGATCCGGATCCGAACAGCCCCGCCTGCTGACATGGGGGTGGCACACTTTCAGGGAAGAACACACCTCTTTTAGAAGGGCTGCACAATGGTAAGCAGAGCTACCGACAATCAGAAAGTCCTCTACATAAGGTATGATGAGGACTTCTTTCTGACACATATGAGCGGTTACCTCCGATATTAGCTTTGTGCCACCGCCAGGCCGATAGGAAGGGCTTTGTACAGGAAATGACAGATCTTCCAGCTCATGTTTAGGGCCACTCATAGGAACCTCTGATATTGACTGTTTATCGAGATATGATAGTACGCATCGCTTAGATCCCCTACTGACATGTGACAATGTGTAAATAAATATTTCACCGTGGACCTTGGATCTCACCGACTCTATCTTGAAGCTGTCTATATGAAGAAAACTGAAGAAAACTGTTGAGCGCTTTCAGGTTTATTATAGTTCGATATGAACCGTTGGGTTTCCTCACCAAAAAGAGGGTGGAGTAAAATCCTTCCCCCTCTTCTTGTCTGGGAACTTCTAACAAGACTTCTTTGTTTAGTAGCTGTTGGATTTCCGTCTCCAAGGCAAGCTGTTCTGCTGGTAATGGTCTTAGAGGTGTAAGTACAAACTTTCGTGGAGGGGTTTTTTGAAATTAAAGTTTGAGGCCAGTTCCCACCAGGCCAAGTATTTACTGGTTTGATGATATCTTTGGAAAAGATGGAAACGTAAATCCTTTCTTCTTATCGCTTGCTGTTACGTCACCACCGGAGTCTGCTCCATCGACTTCTACTCCGATCGCCAGGCGACGCCGTGTTCCTTCCGTGAATAGTGCTGGTGATGCGAGAGGAGTCGATGCCAGTGGCGCCGGTGGGTGCAGGCTCCGCTCATCCACTGGGCTCGGTTTCCTGGGGATCTGCAGTGCCACTGGCTCACTGTAGGTGGCGGGTGTCTCCCAGCTGAAGTACCATCATTCAGCTACAGCCTATGGGAAGACACCACACCCTTTTTAATGCCCCTCCTGTCTGCTGACCTCTGCCAGAGATAGTCCTGATATTCTGGCTCCTGTTTCGTCCTGTTCTGTGATTTCGTGTGCTGATTACCGCTTGTTTCCTGACTAAATCTCCTGCCTGCTGTTTTTGTACCTCGCTGCCCGATCCGGTTTTGACCTCTGCTTGTTTCTGATTGTGTCCTTGCCTGCCAATTCTGTCCCTGTTCTGCAATTCCTGGTTTGATCCTGCCTGACGACTACTCTCTCAGACTGCAGCCTTCCACAGGTAGTGATCTCCAGGGCCCTGTGTAATTCCAAATCCCTGTATAGGGGTTAAAGGGTTTCAGGGTTCTGGGGGTCCTGCTTGGTGAGTGGCTTCCCTCTAGCCTGTCCATTACAGCCCGTC
This sequence comes from Anomaloglossus baeobatrachus, assembly GCF_048569485.1. NCBI lineage: Eukaryota > Metazoa > Chordata > Amphibia > Anura > Aromobatidae > Anomaloglossus > Anomaloglossus baeobatrachus. Next base: position 216,412,969 of record NC_134358.1, on the reverse strand, counting down.
TGAGTCTGTGGATCCAGGCAGGCGTTACACTTGCTTTCTCTAGGATATCATCTAAGACCGGGCCGAATAAATATTCTCACTTACATGGGATGGTGCAGAGTTTTGACTTTGTGTAATGCTGCCACCAGGGGGAGCCAGAGCTCTGCAGCAGACGACTACACAGAGCAATGAGAACCAGGAAGTAAATACAAAGCGTTCTCATGTACTACCTAATCAGCACAGCTGAGAGGCAGAACTGGAGAGCATGCGAGGAATAGTCAGGCAGGCTGGGTCAAATACCGTACGGGCAGAAGCAGGACCGGAGGGGCGAGCAGAAGCGAAGTCAAAGTCAGGCTAAGGTCAGTACCGGAGGAAGCAACCGAGTGGGGAAATAGGAGGGGGGACACAGGACAGGAGGGACGACCAGGGGACGGAACACAGACAAGTAAACAAAGAGAATCCTGGCACACAGTATGAAAAAAGGGAGATAATCGATAGTTCTTGTTGTATGTTGTGGTTTTATTCAAGAAAAAGTTCTCATAGCAAGTTGTAATAAAGTTTTTTCATGATAACAGGAAAATGAATGACAGTCCAACGTTTCGGCTCTAAATTAAGCCTTCATCAGGGACCATAAGATACCATGTTGTTGTTATCATAAAAAGAGTCCTATTAGCAACGCTAGAGACTAGAACGGTTCAGAGAAATATGGAAATTCCCAAAAAAAGAGGAGGGCTTCGGTTATCAGGTGTGGATCACTCTAGAATGCGGCTATGGAAACCACCTTGTCATATGAGTAAGTGTATGTCTCTATATCGTGGAGGAACTCATAGTACGTGTATGTAGTGGCGCTGTAGATGGAGAAACTGTCTCAGGGTAAATTGTCGGAGGGCGCTTGGTATGTTAAGGCAATGGGTAAAATCGCCCAATGAAATAAGGGACTAAAATGTCCGTGAGAAAACCAAAGGCCAAGGTGAAAGCCGCCAATCATACAGATATGCGGTTTGCCATATATATCATATAAGGACGAGTATATGTGAAATATGCCGCGCAGTGTGATAAGACACTATTTCAAAGTTGGAGCTCCTTGTCAGTGTGGTAAGATGGCTAGGCTGGCAATGAAGCGGTGGAGACCGGAGGAGAAAGCCAATGCCCTTAAACCGCTTGTGAATCGGATATGTCATTTTCTACTTTTTCCTATAATGATGAAGCGACATCCGCTATTCTCTCTAAAGTGACTGCTTCTAACCAATTTCTCTCAATACCAACGGAAGAGATCAGAAGCAAGGACTACGAGAAAGAACTGCGCAGACATACTGCTTTAGAGTTACATTACATCACCTTGGCGGAGTACCACAAGGCCAAAAGGATCCCACGGGGTTTGCGCATTCCCCTTCGCCCAACATTATTTTCAGAAAACGCATCGTATTGTGACAAGTACGAGAGCATTCTAAACAAATGCTCCATGGACTTGATATTACTTACTATCGAATACCTTGATAAAGAAATTACGGATATCAGTGCTAACATCACTACTATTGAGCATCAGTTCCAGAATACTCTATCCCCTACAGAGTACAACAATATTAAGACCAAGACTGAGGCAACGATTTCAGAGTTCAGGAAATCCTTACAGACACGTAAACGCGTGAAATTTCAACGGGATCAAGAGGACTATTTAAAGAACCAAGTCTACACTTGGCGGTTTTCCGGCTACAATCAACCACGTCGCACTCCATATCAGGGACACTATTCGTCGTCCAACAGCTCTGATAGCGAACACAGTCAATCCCGCTCTTCTCATTTTTTAGGTCCAAGACAACCTCCAAAAGGAAGACGCGGCGGGGCAAGAGACTTCGTACCACGTACCGTCACGACTCGATCACAGGTAGGACCAACTTGGTCTATAATATCTCCTCCTACAACCTCTCTCCCAGTGAATCAGCCGTATTACAGAAAGGACTTTCATTCTGCCCAACCCCGTCGTTCGACTCCTTCAGATTAGAGCAGGAGACTAGGAGATTTTTCCGTAATCTCCGTCTCAAAGTCCATTTCAATAGTTCTAATCCCCTTCCTGTTGAACCCGAAGGTTCCGGTTCCAGTGAAATGTTTAGGTTAAAGAGTCTAGGCCTGTCTATTCCCAGTAGCTTTTGCCCCCCCAAGACCTATCATCCAGTGGAGACATACATCTCTTTGGTAACAACCGATATTGATCGTATTCTCAATCAGATACACCAGGGCAAATTTCACCTGAAGCATAATTGCACTCCCGAGGAGTCACGTGCCATTAACGATTTGAAAAATAATTCCCAGATAATTGTTAAACCAGCCGATAAAGGTGGGGCCATTGTAGTTATGGACAAAACTTACTATCTTTCAGAAATTTACAATCAACTTCATGACACCGCTACTTATACACCTATTAGCAGTGATCCCACTCCCACAATACGTCAGTTGATTTCCTCTACCATTAGCTATCACCTCCAGATCGGCACTATAGACAAAAAATTATCCGAATTTCTACAGAAATCAAATCCCATTACACCAGTCTTTTATATACTCCCCAAAATTCACAAAAATCTGACGCGACCACCAGGTCGCCCGATCGTGGCATCCACGGACTCAATTCTCTCTCCCCTAGCAATCACCCTCGACAAAATCCTGTCTCCTTTGGTCCCAAGCATCACTTCGTATCTAAAGGACACCACGGATTTCTTGACACATGTTCGTTCTTTGGGTTCCATACCAGCCAATTGTTTGCTGGTGACATTGGATGTCAACAGCCTCTATACCAGTAAAGATCATCATCTCGGTATAGAGGCTGTTAACTGGTTCCTTGAAAACTTTAGCAATCTCTCTGACCTTCAACATACATTCTGTCAGGATCTCCTGCACATTGTTCTCGAGCAGAATTTTTTCCTATTCAGGGACCAGTTCTATGTGCAACGAAGAGGCACAGCAATGGGGTCTAATATGGCACCTCCTTATGCCAATATTTTCATGGCCTGGTTCGAACAGCATTACATCTATGATTCTTCACTCTTTCACATACATGTTCTCACCTGGAAACGTTACATAGATGATATTTTTATGATATGGCAAGGCGACAGTGAAACTTTACAACAATTTCTAATTTCTCTCAACAGCTGTGTACCTAACGTGACCTTCACCCTTCACTATGATCCTACCGCCATCCACTTTTTAGACACCACTGTAATCCAGGATGATGCAGGCACCATCTCCATTGATCTTTTTACTAAAGATACAGATAAAAACAGCCTTTTACACTACACCAGTTGCCACCCTCGACATGTTAAAGACTCCCTACCACTCTCGCAGCATCACAGAATCGCCCGGATCGTGACTGATCCTGTCACTCGCACAGCCCGCCATGATGAAATGTCTCGCAAATTTCAAGAGAGGGGGTATCCCCCCCATATTTCCCGATATTCTACAACTTCCACACGTCATCCCCGTATGGACAATGAGGTCTCTAGAATTCCGTTTGTTTCCACTTATCACCCGTTCAACACACCAATTAGGGACACCATACGTAAACACTGGCCCCTGTTATCACAATCCTACCCTTCCATTCCTTCTTTTAGTCAACCACCACTCTTCTGTCACAAAAGACCTCAAAACCTTAGGGACCGTCTAGTGCGAGCAGATTTTGGATCAGCCACCTCTACTCCCACTCAACTTACTCTCACAACTCAACGCAGGGGTACTTTCCCCTGTTTGAGCTGTACCCAATGTTCAAACATCACCAAGGGTGATTCCTTCACACATCCCCACTCTGGCCAACGTTTTCCCATTAAAGGTTTTTTCACCTGCGAATCCTCTTTTGTCATTTACCTCATTAAGTGTCCGTGCGGTCTCGGATATGTCGGGGAAACTACCCAGCATATCCGAGACCGCATTAGTAAACATAAATCCACAATTCGCTGCCAACAAACCCTTTTACCCATACCATCTCATTTCATTTCCCACAACCATTCCATATCCCAATTACGTTTTCAGGTTATTGAACATGTTCCCCCCATCAGGAGAGGGGGAGACAGAATCACTAGGCTTAAGACACGAGAAGCCTACTGGATTCACACTCTCAAAACACTGGAGCCCTCGGGTCTCAATAGAGAGTATGAAGTCCTATATTAAACTTTTTATTTCATGACTGTATTGTAATTTCTATCAACTATTTTTATCAGGTGTAATCCATTTTTGTTTCCCTGATAAGAAACTTTTTATACTTGTCATTTTATCTTGAATGTATACTCATACGCATTGTTCCTGAGGACTTTTGGCTCATACTGTTGCTCCCTCAATGCTAAGACAATGCCTATTGCATACCAGATGATTTATCAAAAATTCTATGATTCATTGTATTAATCGTATGTACATAGGTTGACAATACTCTGACTATGTCTGTTTGCATAGTGCGTTAATAATCCCAACTCATTAATAGTCCTTTTCTTGTAATATACCCATTATTATGTTTTTAATAATTTTCTCTTTCCTTCCCCAGATTACCTAGAACACTCCTCCACATGGCCTTTAGCGTGCACCCATTTCCTTGATTAACTGCACGCTGCACCATTGCCTCTAAGCTATCACGGATCCTATACTCGGACGCCGAACTACCTGTCACTTCACGTACTGCGCATGCGTACATTGCGCATCGCTCCTCTGTTTTCCCCAGCCTGGATGACGGAACGAGCACGGCACAATGCGCATGCGCGCCCACGTCATCACTTCCCAGCATTCCCTGACCCGGACATGACGTCAGACGCCGTCCTGCACATCCCCTTTATATATCCGGTCCTTACACCTTGTTCTCTGGGCTCCTATCTCCGATTCACAAGCGGTTTAAGGTAACGTTCTGTCTATACCCCATTTTCATCTAAGCTTTTCTTGTCTCTCTTATGTATACTTACATATCCTTAGGGCATTGGCTTTCTCCTCCGGTCTCCACCGCTTCATTGCCAGCCTAGGTATGTAACCATGGCTCCATATTGTATTATGACTCATCTCCATTAGGTCATATCTTTGGCTTTGTTCTGTTGCATTACAATTTCTCCTTTTTCCGTTATTCTACTGTATAGCCATCTTACCACACTGACAAGGAGCTCCAACTTTGAAATAGTGTCTTATCACACTGCGGTAGGTTATTTTCTCTACCCTTCTACGTACAGTAGGGCTTGCTTTTCATTAGTGAAAGTAATTTTTTTCTTTATTCCCCCTTATTCCCTATAGCGGCATATTTCACATATACTCGTCCTTATATGATATATATGGCAAACCGCATATCTGTATGATTGGCGGCTTTCACCTTGGCCTTTGGTTTTCTCACGGACATTTTAGGTATGTGACCACTGGTGCCCATACCATATGCTAACTGCTCTCATGTGATTCTAACAGTCTCATGTTATTTTTTAGTCCCTTATTGCATTGGGCGATTTTACCCATTGCCTTAACATACCAAGCGCCCTCCGACAATTTACCCTGAGACAGTTTCTCCATCTACAGCGGTACGTCTGCAGTCTGGTACATTCTGTTGTATTTTGTTGCATTTTGTCGTATATGGCTTTACAGTATAATCCCCTTCATCTCCTTGATCTTTACTCTTTTCTAGCCACTACATACACGTACTATGAGTTCCTCCACGATATAGAGACATACACTTACTCATATGACAAGGTGGTTTCCATAGGTACGTGTCACCTAATTCACTATTTTTTGTTTTCTGTTTTTTCCTACCTTATATACAACGCCCTCTGCCATAATCTCTTATTTTTCTATCTTTTTCCCTTCTCTCCTGCTTCCTTTTTCTACCCAGTAGCCGCATTCTAGAGTGATCCACACCTGATAACCGAAGCCCTCCTCTTTTTTTGGGAATTTCCATATTTCTCTGAACCGTTCTAGTCTCTAGCGTTGCTAATAGGACTCTTTTTATGATAACAACAACATGGGTATGTTTCATTTCTTCATCCTTTCCTCTTTCTCCTTCTCTCTCCTTTGTTGCTTCCTCACTTTCCTCTCTACCTTTTCTTCCCTTGATGTACATTCCTCTTCTTTCCCCCTTTTTCTTTCCCTTTCCTCTCCTTCTTTCCTGCTCTTTCCCCCCCCCCCCCCTCCTACCGGATGTTCATCTGACTCACCTAGCCTCACGTTCACTGTTTCACGTTTGTTTTTTCGCATTTCCTGATAAAGGGGCTCCTATCTCCGATTCACAAGCGGTTTAAGGGCATTGGCTTTCTCCTCCGGTCTCCACCGCTTCATTGCCAGCCTAGCCATCTTACCACACTGACAAGGAGCTCCAACTTTGAAATAGTGTCTTATCACACTGCGCGGCATATTTCACATATACTCGTCCTTATATGATATATATGGCAAACAGCATATCTGTATGATTGGCGGCTTTCACCTTGGCCTTTGGTTTTCTCACGGACATTTTAGTCCCTTATTTCATTGGGCGATTTTACCCATTGCCTTAACATACCAAGCGCCCTCCGACAATTTACCCTGAGACAGTTTCTCCATCTACAGCGCCACTACATACACGTACTATGAGTTCCTCCACGATATAGAGACATACACTTACTCATATGACAAGGTGGTTTCCATAGCCGCATTCTAGAGTGATCCACACCTGATAACCGAAGCCCTCCTCTTTTTTTGGGAATTTCCATATTTCTCTGAACCGTTCTAGTCTCTAGCGTTGCTAATAGGACTCTTTTTATGATAACAACAACATGGTATCTTATGGTCCCTGATGAAGGCTTAATTTAGAGCCGAAACGTTGGACTGTCATTCATTTTCCTGTTATCATGAAAAAACTTTATTACAACTTGCTATGAGAACTTTTTCTTGAATAAAACCACAACATACAACAAGAACTATCGATTATCTCCCTTTTTTCATACTGTGTGCCAGGATTCTCTTTGTTTATATAGATATTTTCTCCTGAGCACCAGGCATATAGTAGTGAGCCCAGCATACTCTTCATTGGAACACAGACAAGGGCACGGGGGCACAGGAACAGACAGATCAGGATATCACTCACAGGACCAGCAATCACAGGCAAAGCAGAGCTAAGCTTATAGCCGGCACTGGTTCACTGGAAGTGTCAGCTTTTAAGGCATCCAGGGGCCGGAAGTGAGGCCCGAGAGAAGGCTCCGCCCCCTAGCCATGTGGATAGGGAGGCGAATCATGACAGTACCCCCTCCTCAAGGGGGGGCCACCGGACCCCCAGGCTTCCCAGGATACTTTTGGTGGAAAGCCGCAATTACCCGATCGGCCCGCACGGATCGAGCCGGCACCCAGGACCGGTCCTCCGGACCGTAACCCTTCCAATGAATCAGATACTGGAGGGAACTAAGAACCCAACGAGAGTCGATAATACGCTGAACTTCATACTCCTCCTCACCGTCCACCAGTATCGGAGCCGGAGGGGTCTGAGAATCAACCACCGAAGGAACAAATGGCTTAAGCAAGGAGGTATGGAATACGTTGGGAATACGCAAGGTCTGGGGCAGTTGCAACCGAAAGGCCACCGGGTTGATCACTTCGATGATCTCATAGTGCCCTATAAACTTAGGACCCAACTTAGCAGACGGAACCCTGAGCCTTATATTCCGAGTGGACAGCCACACTTTGTCCCCCACCTGAAAGGGGGGTCCCAGAGAACGGCGTTTGTCCGCTTGGCATTTCTGGGACTGTTGAGCCGTCACGATGCACCGCCGTACCTCCTTCCACACCTCCCCCAGATGCTGAACGATGGAATCGGCCCCTGGACATCCCGAATCCACTCTAGAGAAGGTCCCGAAGTGAGGGTGAAACCCGTAATTACAGAAGAAGGGAGAAGTTCCCGTAGACTGATGGACTCTGCTATTGAATGCAAACTCCGCAAGGGGCAAAAATGTACACCAATCCTCCTGCTGAGCAGAAACCAAGCACCGCAGGATTTGCTCAAGGGTCTGATTCATCCTGTCTGCCCATAGGACTCGGGATGATAGGCGAGAAGGACAACTCAATTCCCAACCGCCTGCACAAGGCCCTCCAAAACCGAGAAATGAATTGTACCCCCCTGTCAGACACAATATTCAGGGGCAACCCATGTAACCGAACCACCTGGTCAATAAAGTGGTTGGCAAGGGCCGCAGCAGTAGGTAGACCGGAGAGGGGAACAAAATGTGCATGTTTACTAAAACGATCCACCACCACCCAGATCACAGTGATACCATTTGAGACAGGGAGGTCCGTAATGAAATCCATGTACAAGTGGGTCCATGGTCTTTCAGGAACAGGTAATGGAACCAGTTCCCCGGCCGGCCGGTTACGACATACCTTAGCACGGGCACATGTAGCACAGTCAGACACAAACCGAGCAACATCTGAGTGAAGAGATGGCCACCAACAGTCGAGCAACAGCCCTGCAAGTGGCTGTAACTCCAGGATGGCCACTAAGTACGGACTCATGGAACTCTTGAAGTACCCATAACCGGAGGTGCAAAGGGACAAACAGTTTAGTGTCTGGAGCAGAAGATGGCGCTGAGGACTGGGCCTCCCTGACCTCAGCCTCTAACTCGGATGACAAGGCAGCGACCACCACCCCTCATGGAAGAATGGAGGAAGGAGGCTCTGGAGGTGACACCGGGTCCAAACTACGAGACAGTGCATCTGCCCTCACGTTTTTAGACCCCGGCCGAAAAGTAATACAAAAATGAAATCTAGAAAAGAAAAAAAGAGCCCACCTCGCTTGTCGAGGCATCAATCTCTTGGCGGACTCGATATACGCGAGGTTTTTATGATCAGTGATGACAGTAATACGGTGAACAGCACCCTCCAAAAAATGCCTCCATTCTTCGAATGCCAACTTTACCGCCAATAATTCACGGTTACCCACATCATAGTTCCTCTCAGCCGGAGTGAATTTCTTGGAGAACAACGCACATGGTCGCAGATTAGTCAGAGTAGCAGGGCCCTGAGAGAGAACAGCTCCCACCCCCACCTCTGAGGCGTCCACCTCCACAACAAAATGCGCCTCGAGGTCAGGCTGTACCAGGACTGGGGCGGACATGAACCAGTCCTTTAACTCAAGAAAGGCCTGGACAGCCGTTTGCGATCAGTTCTGCAGATCCGCCCCTTTCCGTGTAAGGTCAGTCAATGGCTTGGCAATTTGAGAAAACCCCTTAATGAACCTTCGATAATAATTTGCGAAACCCAAAAAGCGTTGTAGCGCCTTGATATCCCTGGGTTGCACCCAATCCACGATAGCCTGCACCTTTCCTGGGTCCATTTTAAACCCATCACGAGAAAGGAGTAACCCAAGAAAGGCTATTTCCTGAACAGAGAAAACCCATTTTTCAAGCTTGGCAAACAGATGGTTGTCACGTAATCTCTGTAATACCGAGCGAACATGCATAATATGCGTATCTCTATCGGCAGAATAAATCAAAATGTCATCGAGATAGATGACCACAAAATGACAAAGAAAATCAGAGAAGATATCGTTGATGAAATTTTGAAACACCGCAGGGGCATTTGTTAGACCAAAAGGCATCACCAAATTCTCGAATAACCCCTCTGACATCAGAAAGGCCGTTTTCCACTCATCCCCTTCTCTAATACGGATAAGATTATAGGCCCCCCTGAGATCTAGTTTGGTAAACCACCGGGCTTCAGAAAGTTGGTTGTAGAGATCAGGGATGAGTGGAAGCGGATACGTTTTTTTCACAGTAATTTTGTTTAATTCTCGGAAATCGAGACATGGCCTTAATCCTCTGTCCTTCTTCTTTACAAAAAAGAACCCAGCAGCCACAGGGGAAGAAGAAGGACGAATATGCCCTTTACGTATACTATCAGATATGTATGATTTCATAGCAGCCCTTTCTGGACCCGAGAGGTGATATAAACAGGCCTTGGGCAATTTGGTATTGGGAAGTAAATCGATGGCACAGTCATATGGGCGATGAGGCGGCAAAACCTCGGCCTCTGTTTCTGAGAATAAGTCTCCGTACTCCCTCAGGTATTCCGGAAGACCCTCAGGACTTACGGAGAACACAGGTACAGATTGTAAACTCCATTTGACTATGGTACGACACTCCCAATCAATAACAGGATTATGTAACCTTAACCATGGGTACCCCAACACTAATCCAGCAGGGAGATTGGCCATTACAAAACAAGAAATAGTTTCAGAATGCAGAGACCCGATCACCAGAGTAAATTTTTCTGTAGCAAACCGAATGAGGTATTGAGGCAGCGGTGTTTTATCAATTGCCAGGAGTTGAATGGGTCCTTCTAACCTCACTGTCCCTAAAGCTGGGTTTACACACTGCAACATCGCAAAGGACATCGCTGTAACGTCACCGGTTTTGTGACGTAACAGCGACCTCCCTAAGTCTCTGCTAAGTCGCTGGTGAGCTGTCAAACAGGCAAACCTGGCCAACAACTCAACAGCGATCCGGACCTGCAGAGCGACCTAGCTGGTTGTTGGGGACGTTGATAAGCAGCCTTTTGAATGGGAAGTTGCTAACAAAGTCTCTGCAAAGTCTTACACACACTGAAACTTTCCAGCGATGCATGCTGCACAGCGGGAAATAAAGGACCTAGGAATGGTCCTGAACGATTTGTAACGATTGCAACTTCACAGCAGGGGCCGGGTCGCTGATAGGTTTCAGACACTGCAACATCGCAAACAACATCGCTATTGCGTCACAAAACCGGTGACGTTACAGCGACGTCGTTTGAGATGTTGCAGTGTGTAAACCCAGCTTTACTCTAATCTTTGGACCAACTCAGAGTCAATGAAGTTCATAGCGGACCCACAGTCAACAAAGGCAGTAGCAGACCAGACCGACTCCTTGACCCGGAGGTCGACATTCAGAAGTATCTTATTGGAGGAGAGGAAAGGTACCTGATAGTCTGGGCAACCTCCTCGACCGTTACCCAGACTTAGAAGTTTCCTGACGACTGTTTAGCGGAGGGGCAAGCCGGGCAGTCTTTCCTCCAGTGTCCATGGTGTCCACAATAGAAGCACAGCTTGAGATCCCAGCGTCTTCTCCTCTCCTTCTCATCCAGACTGATGGCTCCAACTTCCATCTGTTCCATAGCCGGCAAAGAAGGTGCCCTAGGTAGAGGGGGCGGAATCTCACGCATGGTTCCCCTTCTTTCCCGTAATCTGCGGTCCATACGAACTGCCTCCGTCATCGCATCATCCAAGGTGCTGGGAGGAGGGTGCAGAGCCAAAGCGTCTTTCAGGGAGTCCGAAAGACCTCTCCGGAATTGGCACCTGAGGGCAGAATCATTCCACCGTACCTCAGTGGACCACTGCCGAAACTCAGAACAATATAGCTCAGCAGTGTAATTTCCCTGAGTGAGACACATGATCCTGTCCTCAGCCACCCGTACATGGTCTGGTTCGTCATATATCACCCCGAGGGAATCAAAGAAGAGGTCAACCGAATGCCGTTCCGGGGCCGAAGGGGGTAGGGAAAACGCCCAGGTCTGGGGTTCCCCTCTAAGTAACGACATGATGATCCCCACCCGCTGGGTCTCATTCCCCGAGGACCGAGGCCGGAGAGTGAAAAGAAGCCTGTAACTCTCCCTAAATGTCCGAAATAGGTTTTTCTCCCCCGAGAATTTATCGGGGAGCATCACCATGGGTTCGGGGGAGGTCAGTTGGACATCAGTGGGACTATGCTGTCCTACGGTTTGTGAGGTAACTGCCACTGAGGTGGACCTCGCAGAAGCAGAAACCTCACTCTGCAGAATGTTGTGTGAAGCTACCAGGGTGCGATGCTCTGCAGCCAAATCCTGCACCAGCTGCGTAAGGTTGGCTACTTGCTAGCACAAAGTACTGAGTGGATCCATTACAGTCTGTTATCCTGCAAAGTTGGATCCCACTACCAAGACTTAAATGGCTTTTTTTTTTTTTTTACCTATGGGAGATAAAGCCTATTGGAGCCGGCTATACTGTAATGTTGCCACCAGGGGGAGCCAGAGCTCTGCAGCAGACGACTACACAGAGCAATGAGAACCAGGAAGTAAATACAAAGCGTTCTCATGCACTACCTAATCAGCACAGCTGAGAGGCAGAACTGGAGAGCATGCGAGGAATAGTCAGGCAGGCTGGGTCAAATACCGTACGGGCAGAAGCAGGACCGGAGGGGCGAGCAGAAGCGAAGTCAAAGTCAGGCTAAGGTCAGTACCCGAGGAAGCAACCGAGTGGGGAAATAGGAGGGGGGACACAGGACAGGAGGGACGACCAGGGGATGGAACACAGACAAGGGCACGGGGGCACAGGAACAGACAGATCAGGATATCACTCACAGGACCAGCAATCACAGGCAAAGCAGAGCTAAGCTTATAGCCGGCACTGGTTCACTGGAAGTGTCAGCTTTTAAGGCATCCAGGGGCCGGAAGTGAGGCCCGAGAGAAGGCTCCGCCCCCTAGCCATGTGGATAGGGAGGCGAATCATGACACTTTGTCTGCATATCCCTTGGCTAGAATTTCAACCAAAGGGCTCTTCTGGCTGCATTGGATAGTGACGCTGACTTAGCTGCTAACTTAGTAGAATCTGCAGAGGCGTCTGCAAGGAAGGCCGCAGCTACACGCAACCGGGAAAGTGATGATAACATCTCCTCTCTTGGGGTTTTTGCTCTTAGCTGATCTTTCAGCTGATTAATCCACACTGCTAAAGACCTAGCCGTACAGATGGCTGCAATGGCAGGTCTCAATCCCCCGGCAGAAGCTTCCCAGGCATTCTTCAGAAAATGATCCGCTTTCTTGTCTAGTGGGTCTTTTAAAGACCCCATATCTTCAAAAGGCAGAGCAAATTTCTTAGATACATTTGCGACTGCTACATCTAGTTTAGGGGCTTTAGCCCAGGTTGAACAGTAGGCATCCTCAAAGGGATATTTCCTCCTAAAGGCTCCCGGAATGGAACCCTTCTTATCCGGCATCTTCCATTCTCTTGTAATCAGGGCCTGTACCCTGTCTATGAAAGGGAAGGTGCGTCGTTTTCTTTGCTCCAGGCCACTAAACATACGATCTTGAATAGTCTTCTCATCCGGGATGCCCATAGTGGATCTTGCTGCTTTTACTAGCTTCCCTGTATTTTTTATTTGGAAGCAGGGGCGTAACTACCGCGGTTGCAGCGGTCGCGATTGTGACCGGGTCCGGGAGGTTAGGGGCCCGTGGCCACCCAGCAGATCAGCAGCCAGCTCCTTTCTGTGAGAAGAGCTGCACTGTTCTTCCGCAGACCACGCAGCGCGGAGGCCGCTATATGACCCGGTCGCCGCTGCTGACACCGGGTCCCCCGGCCTGGTGTCAGCGGTGGCATCACCGCGCTCCCGTCACTCACCGCACTCCCGTTACTCACCATGCTCCCGTCACTCACCGCGCTCCCGTCACCGCGCTACTGTCACTCACCGCGCTACCGTCACTCACCGCGCTACCGTCACCGCGCTCCCGTCACTCACCGCGCTCCCGTCAACGCGCACTGCTTTGATATTGCATAGAGCGGCCGGCGCCGTTCTATACATCATCAGTCTTCCCCCGTGCCTGCGCGGTCACGTCACTCCTCTACGATTGCTGTGTGTGGTGAGAGCACAGAGCACAGGAGGACACCGACCGGATCCACGGGGGAACGAGGACAGAAGTGAGGACGGGCAGTGGTGAAACAAGTAGAGGTGAGGACAGAACTGCCGTGGAAGGAGAAGAGAGGTGAGTACTTGTTTGTTTTTTTTGTTTTTTTTTTTATAAATCAGTGACTATACGGGGAGGCTGGAGTCCTTGGAGGGGGCCTGGCTGCAGGACACATGGAGTCCTCGGAAGGGGCCTGGTTGCAGGACACAAGGAGGCCCTGGGGGGGGCTGGCTGCAGGACACATGGAGTTCTTAGGGGGGAGCTGGCTGCAGGATACATGGAGTCCTTGGGGGGGCTGGCTGCAGGACACATGGAGGCCCTGGGGGGGCTGGCTGCAGGACACATGGAGTCCTTGGGGGGAGCCTGAAGCCCAAGGACTCAACTCCATGTGTCCTGCAGCCTGCCCCCCCCCAGGGCCTCCATGTGTCCTGCAGCCAGGGCCTCCCCAAGGACTACATGTGTCTTGCAGCCAGTCCCCATGGAGGCCCTGGGGGGAGGGGGGGATGGCTATGTGGCGCCCCTGTGGTTAGGTGCTACAGGGGAATACAGCACCTTAACATCAAGGTGCAGTGCCCTTTGGTCACAGGTGAAAGGGAGAGGAAATGCAGTCTTATATTAGATTGAGTAACATTGACTCAGCAGCCCCTACCTTCATATTCCTAGGACTGTTTATATAGTAGGTCCATAGGTGGGTGGAGCCTAGCTGAGCGTGAAACTCGACGTGATTGACAGGACGACTGCGTGACAGTTAGTCAGTTAACAGTCAGTCAGTAAAGAGTGACAAGAAGAGACAAGAGTAAATTGATGACTGAAAGAAGGGCTAGAAATAACATAGGCCCGACGTCCTAAGCGAGGGTACCCCAAAAGAAAAGAAAGACACAGGAAAAGGGGTAACCCAGACGGAAAGGGGACACTTTAGGTCTGGCGAGAGACGCCTGAAGAGTTCAGGTCAACACCGGTATAACGGAACCGAGGAGGTTTGTCAGGTTTATCCCCAAACCATTGACTGTTAACCTGGGATCCTAAATTAGAGGAGTCCCGGTACCCATCAAGAGTCTGACTACTAACCCCAAGCCGAGTTCACGACGCTGTTGCGGAATAGATAAAGAAATCGTGCAGCATCAGACCTTTGGGAAAACCAGTAACGAGACTAACGAGTGGGTTAAAGAGGGAGTCACAGAGCCCTCAGAGCAGGGACCGAGAAAGAGACAAAGAAAGGTTACCTCAGAGAGAGACGAAGTAACATGAAAAGGAGGAAAGGATCCGGCACAAATTCTTCTTATGATAAAAACATCAGAAACTTTATTAAGGTAATATTAAAAACATCATGAAGACCGAGTGTCCATCCAAATCATGGAAATATAAATCATGAGAACTTTACGCGTTTCGGACTTCCAATAAAACCAAAAGAGTCCTTAATCATAAGTCAAAACTCTTTTGGTTTTATTGGAAGTCCGAAACGCGTAAAGTTCTCATGATTTATATTTCCATGATTTGGATGGACACTCGGTCTTCACGATGTTTTTAATATTACCTTAATAAAGTTTCTGATGTTTTTATCATTAGAAGAATTTGTGTCGGATCCTTTCCTCCTTTTCATGTTACTTCGTTTACTACCAGCTGGGACTCACCGGTGGATCCCAGGCACCCGCAAGGCTGAGCAGTCCGGGCAGCAGGTGAGCTGAAGATACATTTTTCTACCTCAGAGAGAGACTCTGCAATTAAATCGTCTCCGAAACTTGTGACCATTGGCCTTCTGGTAACCGAACTGTTTCTGCTGTGAACTTTTGGAAACAAACCAGATGCTAGTAAAAAGGACTTGTTTGAACTGATAAAACACCAAAAATCAGCCTAGGTAAAGTATGAATAAACTGGGAATTATATGTAGTAAAGTGGTCTCCAAACATAAGGAAAAAGTACCACCACCCACTTTTTCATACATAAAGATGGATATTCTGATCTATATCAGTACAAAACAACCAATTCACAGAAAGATCAGAAAACAAGATTTAATGTAAGAAAATCTTTATTTATCAAAGAATTTAAAAAGAACAAGTAGGGGTGCAATAACAGAGAGGATACACAAGGTGGCATACCAAAACAGCTGGGAGCAAACAAGTGTGCAGTATCAATTGGAAGCCACGGAATAGCCTTATAAAGAAGTATAGGGGTCGCCAGACAGTAACAGCGGATATACCCAGGCACAATCCCAAAACAGCAAAAATATAAAAGGCATCATCCAGTGGCAATCAGTTATTAATCAGTAAGCACACATACTCACAGCAGGTAATGGCGCCAAGTCCCATCCGACGCGCGTTTCAGCGTCAGCCTTCGTCAGGGAGGGGGGCGTCCAGAAAGATCAGAAAACAAGATTTAATGTAAGAAAATCTTTATTTATCAAAGAATTTAAAAAGAACAAGTAGGGGTGCAATAACAGAGAGGATACACAAGGTGGCATACCAAAACAGCTGGGAGCAAACAAGTGTGCAGTATCAATTGGAAGCCACGGAATAGCCTTATAAAGAAGTATAGGGGTCGCCAGACAGTAACAGCGGATATACCCAGGCACAATCCCAAAACAGCAAAAATATAAAAGGCATCATCCAGTGGCAATCAGTTATTAATCAGTAAGCACACATACTCACAGCAGGTAATGGCGCCAAGTCCCATCCGACGCGCGTTTCAGCGTCAGCCTTCGTCAGGGAGGGGGGCGTCCAGAAAGATCAGAAAACAAGATTTAATGTAAGAAAATCTTTATTTATCAAAGAATTTAAAAAGAACAAGTAGGGGTGCAATAACAGAGAGGATACACAAGGTGGCATACCAAAACAGCTGGGAGCAAACAAGTGTGCAGTATCAATTGGAAGCCACGGAATAGCCTTATAAAGAAGTATAGGGGTCGCCAGACAGTAACAGCGGATATACCCAGGCACAATCCCAAAACAGCAAAAATATAAAAGGCATCATCCAGTGGCAATCAGTTATTAATCAGTAAGCACACATACTCACAGCAGGTAATGGCGCCAAGTCCCATGACGAAGGCTGACGCTGAAACGCGCGTCGGATGGGACTTGGCGCCATTACCTGCTGTGAGTATGTGTGCTTACTGATTAATAACTGATTGCCACTGGATGATGCCTTTTATATTTTTGCTGTTTTGGGATTGTGCCTGGGTATATCCGCTGTTACTGTCTGGCGACCCCTATACTTCTTTATAAGGCTATTCCGTGGCTTCCAATTGATACTGCACACTTGTTTGCTCCCAGCTGTTTTGGTATGCCACCTTGTGTATCCTCTCTGTTATTGCACCCCTACTTGTTCTTTTTAAATTCTTTGATAAATAAAGATTTTCTTACATTAAATCTTGTTTTCTGATCTTTCTGTGAATTGGTTGTTTTGTTTGAACTGATGTAGACTCGGTGTGTCGTCTCTCCGCCGTTCGACAGGACCCTGCGACGTCAGAGAAGAAGGCAGCCATCTCCGCTCGGTCGCTTCCCTCCTGGTCAGCGACCCTCCGCCCTGAGGTAAAATAGCTCCACCTGTGGGGAGCTGAGAGATCTTAGGCTGCCGTCACCATCGCCTCAGAGGTCAGCCGCGGGCAGCACTGGTATATCCCGCTTACCAGACACCACAGGTGGCGTCACGTATATCACCAAAATCATCCCTGTACCCCATTCCACAGCCACAGAGTGAGCGCATAGGGGACCCAGCCGGGACCGACCGCCTGTGATAACTCCATTTAGAGTAAAGTATCTGTAGTCCCGGCGCCAGAGTACCCCCCTATCGAAAACCCTGATGGTTGACTCAGCTACATGACACATGGAGGCCCTGGAGGGGGCTGGCTGCAGGACACATGGAGTCCTTGGGGGTGAGGCTTGCTGCATGACTCATGGAGGCCTGGGAAGGGGCTGGCTGCATGACACATGGAGGCCCTGGGGGGGCTGGCTGCATGAAACAAGGAGGTCTATGGGGCTGCATTATACATGGAGGTCTATGGGGCTGCATAATAAACATGAAGGACACCTTATACATAGACTATATGGGTGCATTATACATGGAGGAGTATGGGGCTGCATAATACAATATGAAGGTTTATGGGGCTGCATTGTAATACATATAGGACTATGGGGGCTACATTATAATATATGGAGGACTATGGAGGCTACTTTATACATGGAGGACTATGGGGGTGCGTTATAAAACATGGAGGACTGTGGTGCAGTATAATATATGGAGAACTATGGGTGAATTATAATATATGGAGGACTATGGGAAATGCATTATAATACATGGAGGACTATGGAGGTGCATTCTAATATATGAAGGGTTATATGGGCCCCCTTATACTATATGGAAGGCTATGTGGGGGGCATTATAGTATTTGGAGAACTATATACGAGGGGGGACAAAGATACAAGTATGGGATGGGAATGTTTTGTGCTGAGGGAAAAAGGCTCTTTCTCTCAGCACCCGGCTTTCCCATGCTCTGCTGTACATCTCTCAGCACCCAGCTTTCCCATGCTCTGATATGGGAAAGCTGGGTGCTGAGGGAATGATGTATAGCAGAGCATAGGAAAGCTGGGTGCCGAGGACAAGATGGATATCAAAACATGGGAAAGCTGTGTTCTGATAGAGGGATTTCAGATCATGGGAAACCTGGGTGCTGAGGGTAAGAGCCAAGTGTCAGCATCATTATCCTGTACCCCGAGTGTCAGTGTCATTATCCCGTACTCTAAGTGTCAGTGTACGTGGAGGGGGGGGGCCCGGTCCAAATTTTGCACCAGGGCCCATCAAACTCTAGTTACGCCACTGTTGGGAAGCACTGATGACCCCCTGAGTCACTATCTGATGAGGAGGGGAAGAGGCGAGGCAGAAGAACCACACTCCCCTTCTGACCTATCTGATTCTTCATAAGCAGGAGGAGGCCTGGATTTTTTCGAGATTTGACTATCATTAGACAGGGATCTAAGGGAGTCCCTGATCTCTGCCCTAATCATGGACCTCAGATCAGAGGCAAATCCTGGGGCTTCTTCCGACAGTGTCTGTTGAATGCAGTCCCGGCATAGCCTTTTTGTCCAGGAACTAGACAGTTCCTTTTTACACAGAGCACATTCCCTATGCCTGGTTTTGGAGACACATATTTTAGGTTTGTCCTGAATCTGAAAGAAACAGAGACAAAGATGACTTTACAAAGTGAACTTTCACGAAGATCACTTATCATTCAGATGGAAAGAGGCAGTACCGGGTCAGGAGTGATGCCATCTGACTCTTCTCCCTTGGAGGATCTCCTGCTGTTGGGTCTGCTAGACTTTGCACTCCGCTGGCTGGATCGGCCATCACTTTTCCCGGAATATTTTCCAACAGAGCCCGTGGTACTACTATCTCAACTACGCTGAGGTTTGCCTCTTTGCTGCCGCTTCTGAGTGGCAAGACAATCCACCTGATCAGGCTGCAGCCACAGTGATACAGATTGCGATGGTGATGGTGCTGACTGCTGCTTCTGCTGCTCATCCATATTACTGGAGAGTTCAGAGGCTGTATCACACCAGCCTGCTCGGTTTGCCGCTCATTTTTCAAACGAACTGGCAACTCCACCCCCCGACTTCCAGATGGCTGACATGACAAGGCGGAGTGTTTAATAGGAGAGGATGCATGCCTAGTTCCAATGCACCGCATTAGTCTGCCACTCACAACATGGCACCTCCGCTCCAATACCGGAATGCCGTTGGAGCCCGCAGTCACGAGGAAGCGCCATCTGTGCTCCAGTCTGCCCGGGTAAGCGAATCCTGTGCAGAGGTCCGACCCGCGCCGCCGCCTGCTCCGTGATCCCACCCAGTCCCATAGGGACCCCTTACCGCCCCTGTGAACTCACTGCTTAGGGGACCTCGCCTCTCCGATCACAGCCCTTATGGGCTTGCCACGGCGTCAGTGGAGGGGGGTGATCTCGCATGCAGACAGCACCCCCGTGGGTCTGCTGTAGCGTTCCTTCAACATCTCAGGCGGCCGCAGCAGGACCTGTGCCTCTGCCAGTACTGGCCGGCCAGGGCTGAAATTCACGTTTTTGGCCGTAAGGACCATCCTAAATCCCGCCGATTCCAGGAGGCTCCCTGTTCAAGAACAGGAAACCAACTGATGCGGGGAGAGGTACCGCACTTTTTATCCTGTAGGATTCCTGTCCTTGAAGGGTGGATCCCCTCTCTCGTGGTGCTGTCATGGGTGCTGGAGAAAAACTAAATATAATTTATGCAGCTACTGTATATTCACCAAACAGATTATTTTCACAATAATACAAACAATGAAAGCTTTCCTATCAAAACTCTGATCAACTGTGAAAGTACACATGTAATCTATATGGCCACTTGCACAGCCTGTAATAAATACTACGTTGGTTGTACTTCATGTATTCTCAAGCAAAGAATATCGGAATATATTTCCGCAGCAGTACCAACAACAACACTTACTTCTCGATCAGTTTCTGGTCTGTTCATTGTATCCATGTGAATTTGGCCTTATTACTGTTGGGCTCAAATGAACTGCCTGTGTTGTGCACATTTAATTGCATCATGTCCCTACAACAATGCAGGAGGTTCAGGAGGCCATGATAGAATACTTTGCTAGTGATGGGGAAGGGGTGGTGTTATATATTGTGTGGGAGGCCCATAAATGTGTCATCAGGGGGATTTTTATCAAACATGGTGCACGTCTTAAGCGGAAGTGGGCCACGAAGGTTACTTCCTACCCCTCTCTGATATTCGGGAGCTGGAAACGTCCTACAAGGAGACCTTGGATGGGGTTGTGGGGTCCCGCCTTTCTCAGAAAAGGGAGGAGCTATGCACCCTGTTATACCACAAAGCTAAAGGAATGCTGGCTAGATGTAGGAAGCATTTTTATGAATTCGGCAGAGTTGTAGGACTCTAGCAAGAGCTTTGCGGACTCAAAGAGCTCGGGGCTTTGTTCCGAGGGTATGTGTCACGGGCGGAGGGGCCGCGTTCGCTATGCTCGGGTCCGCGGCTGCTGCTCGGTGGCTCGAGCGGTGGGCCGGACCTGGGGACTCGAGCAGCGCTCCTCGCCCACGAGTGAAAAGGGGGTGGTTTGTTTTGGGAGATAGTTCGTGACACCACCCACGGGTCGTGGTGAATATGGGCACCACCGCTGCTGGTGACGGGGATCCCGGGAGCGATGGTAGGGAGCAGCTAGGATGTTGTCCCCTCCGTGGGTAGGGGTTGGTGATCCAGGGGCCTGGTGGTATAACGGGGAGGCTGGATGTCTGGGGTGCAAGGGCATCGCGGCACGGTGCCAGATGGCACTGGTGTACTCACTCAGGCAGTCAATAACAGAGTCTCTGGTAAACCAAACGGCTGGATGGATGGGTCCCGCAGCCGGCTGCAGTGTTTGTGCTCTCTCCCCGGACAGTGTGATGGTGGCTGTCTTTCCCTGCACCTGGTTAGAATGTTCTGACTCCTGTGGTTGCCCACCAGTAGTCCGCTCCCCGGCATATAGGTACCGAAGGAGCCCGTTTTGCCCGCAGGCGCTGGCCCTTGGATCTCTAGCCTATGGCGGTGGCTGTATATCCTCACGGTGTGGACTGTTGCCTTCTGTTGGGTCTTTGTTGTTAGGAAACCCCTGGGGTTCCGGTCACACTCTGATTTGACCGTTGTCGGCGGCTCCAAGCCTAGTCGGGGTCCGCTAGCCCTGCCTGTGTGCTTAGCTTCACTCCACTCCCCGGTTCGGTACCGGCGGGCCACCGCCCGACCCCGGTCCTACGGTTCTGCAGAGGTCCACTAACTCCTGCAGACGGCCACCACTGTCTGCCAACCTTGCTGTCAGTGCCTGAGCTCCGACCCAGACACTTGCAGTTTCTACTCCTCACACTTTCACCTCCAAAACGAATCTGACACTTTTCCCGCCTCCAGGCCTGTGAACTCCTTGGTGGGTGGGGCCAACTGCCTGGCTCCGCCCCACCTGGTGTGGACATCAGACCCTGGAGGGAGGCAACAAGGGTTTTTATTTGACTGGTGTTACTGTCCAGGGGAAGGGGTGTGTAAGGTGTAATGTCTGTGACTACCTGGCTAGTCCAGGGCGTCATATATGCACTTCCAGAGGAGGGTGGGCTACTTTATCAAAGGACATTGCTTCTGCTTTTAAAGGCTTTTACTTTGCTCTCTATTCGATTGACGGTTCATGGTCCGGGAGTGCCAGGGTGGATTTGCGCAAGCGTATCCGGAAGTACATATCTGATTCTGGTTTGAAACATCTCAGTCCAAAAGAAGCTGCCGTTCTTGAGAGGCCCATTTACAAGGCGGAGCTGTTGGCTGTAATTAAAAATTCCCCAACCGGTAAGGCCTCCGGCCCGGATGGATTCCCTTTATTATATTACAAAAAATTGGCGCTATGCTTCTTTCTTCATTCTTATCAGCTTTTAATAATGTGTCTCTTTCCAATCCACTCCCTCCCCGAGAGATTCCCTGGCGGCTAATATAGTTGTTGTTCCTAAGGAGGGCAAGGACCCTGCGTTTGCGCTCCAGTTCCAGGCCTATCCGTCTCCTAAACACAGACTTGAAACTTTTCACTAGAATTCTGGCAAATAGGTTGTCGCCCTTGTTGGGAGAGATTGTGCGCCATGACCAGGCTGGGTTCATGTCAGGCAGGGAAGCGAGGGACAACAAAACTAAAGCCTGAATTTATTGTAAAAAAGCAAAATCTGAAAGGTTGCCCCTGATGCATCTATCCACTGACACCGAAAAGGTGTTTGATGGAGATAATCGGTTATTTATGGAGGTCTTATGAGCGGTTGGCCTGGAGAGGCTGATGTTGAGGTGCATTTGCTCTCTGTACAGTGCCCCATCAGCCTTGGTCAGGGTGAACAGTCTCTTGTACGACAGATTTTCTATTCTTAATGGTACTAGACAGGGGTGCCCTCTCTCCCCTCTAATTTTCATTTTGACCCTGAAACCCCTACTATACCACATTAGACATAATGTTAACATCTCGGGTTCTTGCATTAAAGTTCCTCCTACAAAATTGCGGCGTATGCTGACGATCTACTATTTTTTATTACCAACCCTCAGGTCTCCCTCCCAAATTTTATGAGGGAATTTGAAAAATACTCTTACTTATCTAACTTTAAGATTAATATGTCAAATTACGAGGCCCTTAATGTCACTCTTCCCCATGAACTCATAGTGTAGCCACTATGCAGGCCTCATTTAGTTTTAAGTGGGCTGCTCACTCTCTCAGGTACTTGGGGATCCAGCTGGTAGCAAATACTAATTCCCTATTTAAGCTGAACTTTCTTCCTCTCTTGCAGATCATTAAAACAGACTGCTCAAAATGGGCTAAAGGTCCCTTCAAATGGTTTGGGAAATGTGAAATCTTGAAGATGAATATTTTACCTCGTATTTTATATCTTTTTCAGTCCCTGTCGATTAAGATCCCCGGCTCCTTCTTCAGTGACATGGCTTCTTAACAAACTAAATTTATATGGGCAAATAAACCAACCAGTGAGACTCTCCCGCTCCCTTCTAAATAGGTTCAAAAGAAGGGGAGATCGGGTATTCCGAATTTGAAAATGTACTACTGAGCCTCACACATGATCAAGGTGATAGATTGTTGCCAACATTCCCCGACGAAGCCTTGGTATCCTTAGAACAGAGTTTCTTGGAGATACAACTTCCCTGGCTCCTGAGCTTTTCTCCGTCCTCCTTCAGGCTCCATCCTATATCAGGGTCACAATAGATTGCTGTTCCAAACAAGTGGTGTGCAGATTACTTCTCCTGGTGCCTTCTCCTCTCTCACCGATGATAAGTGCTTCGGATTTCCGTCCTGGTTTCTCTGACCCCGTTTTTCGAGGCTAGGTTCTGGGGGGTAGATTTCAAGCTTGTCATATGGGCGTTGATGGTGAATGGCCCACTTACTGCTATCCAAGACTGCCTGTCACCTGGGAAGATGTTGGGTTATACAGTTGAGGCACTACCTTTGCTCCCTCCCTGCTTTGCTCAATACGCTAGTCCTCCTATAAGGTTCGATAATCTATGCCTGGGGGGGGGGGGGGAGACCTCTGGCACTCCCTCTCTCTGGTACTCCCTCTCTCTGGTATATGCTATGTTGTCTAACCCAGAGGATATGCCCCCTCTGGGCTATTTGTCGCAGTGGGAGAGGGACCTAGCAATTACATTAACTAATATGCAAATGGATAAAATCTTAATGATTGCGCAGAAAACTTTAATTAGCTCCAGACTTCAGGAATCCAATTTTAAACTACTGGCTAAGAGTGGTACAGGTGGTACAGGGTCCCGACTAAATTGCTCAAGATATACCCCTTGGTGGATCCCTGCTGTGTGAGATGTGGCACAGGGGGATTTTGTACATATCTTCTGGTCCTGTCCTTATTTACAGCAGTTCTGGTCAGATGTGGGAGAGCTGTTCCTTTTACAGTCATCTGAGTCTTCTGTTCCTTCCTACAAATGCTCATTGTTGACATTTTTGGTTATGGCAGCTAGGTCTTGCATCCCACGTAGGTGGAAGTCTGCCACCCTCCCCCCACTATGGAGTTATGGGTTTCTAAGGTTGATGACCTTTTGCACATGGAGGATATGACATTGTCTCTTAATGATAGGTAACAGGCTTTTTATAGGACATGATTTCCATGGCTGGAGTTCAAATATTCAAATGTGTACACTAGATTGCTCTCTGTCCCACAGACATCCCTCGATAGGCTGGTGGTCTGACGTCCCTGAAGGAACTTCCCTAACTTTTTATATTTTGTCTTTTTCCCTTGCTGTTTCCTAATTCTTCTTGGCTCTTTCTCTTCTGTTCCCATCTTGTTTCTCCTGTATTGAGGGTTTCTTTAATAGTCCTTAAAATCGGTCAGACCTGAATTGTTGACAGTTTGGGATTTGTTAATGTTTATTGATTGACAATGCACATTATTGTGATGTCTTTACTTAAGAAGGCTCCGGCATGGCTGTGCTCCCAGGCTCGCATTCACTTCTTTTGTCGCTAATTACAGTCAGACGTGCCCCCACTCTGAGTAGCAGCTTGTCAGCTGACTGCATCCAATCACAGGCGCCAGGACGGCGAGTGGGCGGGGAAAGCACTGTAACTGAAGCAGCCTGTACACTCTATGTATAGGGGAGCTGTGGGTTAATTATACTATATATAAAGGAGGGGTGGGGACATTATACTGTGTATAGGGAGCTGTGGGACCATCATACTATGCATAGGGAGCTGAGATGACATTATACTCGGCATGGGGGAGCTATGGGTTATTATACTGTGTATAGGGGAGCTGTGGGCTCATCTTACTATGTATAAGGGAACTATAAGCGCATCATACTGTGTATAGGGGAGCTGAACATGAGGGGGATTTGGAGGACATTGTTAAATGTTAAGTGAACTATTAAAAAACATTATTAATATAGGGAGACTCAAGGTATTGTTACCGTCAAAGGCACACTGGGAGCAATATTACCCTCTAGGGGTAAAATGTAGGCACGGTTTTCTAGGGCATTTGCACAGGGTATTAATATTTTCTAGGAGGCAATTTTACGATTTAGATTGCACATTACTATGTGCTGCAGTAAGAGGAGCCCTGTTGTTGTGCCAAACGGCAGGTGCAGTGATAGACACATTTGGCAGCAACGCAGTAGGATGAGGAGTGTGTGCAGGTTGGGAAAAGATGGGGACAGTGCTTGAAATGAAAGAAGTCAAATGTGTCATTTTTGTAAAGTCTCTGTAGATGAATCGTGACTGCAAGCAGCTGTCATGTCAGTTTGGGTAAGATGGAAAAGATGGGCAAAGTGAACAACTCAACAAGAACGTCAGCTGTAAGTCACCATCTCTATCTGTACTGTAATCACTTACATATTCTGCAGGACTGGTATCTACCACTATTTGGTCACCGTATGGTGGTAATATCAGTGTTAGCCTTGGTGTAGAGATTTATTTTCTCTAACAGCGTGGACAAGTCATCTGCTGAGGTTCCCCTGTACCCCCTATTAGGTTGCACCACTGTAGTTGTAAATCAGGGTTACCAGCTACAGGTCCAATCAGATTTTTTGCCCTCATTGAGCTGAAACCTTAGATATGCCTTTGGCTGCAATACAAGTTGCTGGATCGTCAGCTGATAGCAGTATCGTGAGTGGGGAAGCATGACAGTGATCTAATGTACCATGACGCTCACTCCAATGTCAGCTTGTTGGAGCGGAGGGATGTGAGAAGAGTATTTTTTTTCAATGCGTTAAAGACAGACATGGGACTGTATATATCAGGAAGGGGCTCAGGATAAGGACATTTACATCAGGATGTGGACCATATATATGCAGATGGGACTATGCATTTTGCAGTGTTGTCTGCCTTACTCATGGTCCAAAACCAGGTTTTGGACCGTGATGAAGGCGGACAACACCGTCGAAACGCGTAGTTCCATCTGTGTTTTGTTTCTTGCATTTACCTTTTGTACCTGAGTCGTTTGGACCTCTGTATTTTAAGAATTGAAATAAACCTGAAGAATTTTAAACAGCACCCTGAAGTTTTGACGACTATGCTGGATCTTATTCCTTTGTTGTTCACATTACACAGGTGGACTCCTAATCCTGATCTGGGCAGGACTAAGGCAATCAGGAGAGCAGAGGATCCATGTGACTCATTGATGTGAGATGGCCGGCATTTGTTTGTTCTATACATACATACATACACAGGAAATCAAAATTAGAGAACACAATTTCCTAAATGTAAAGGTAATTGTGTAGTACGATGTGATTATATCCTAACATGAGTAAACTCGCAGTAATTTAAGCTTATTTCATAAATTTATTTTTTTCAAAAGCACATAATGAAAATTAAAATAAGATAGATGAAAAAGAACACTGATCAAAATTAGAGAACAATTTCAGAAACTTGCAAGTTATTGGTGTAAAGGCCCCGTCACACACAGAGATAAATCTTTGGCAGATCTGTGGTTGCAGTGAAGTCTTGGACATATTGTTTCATTTGTACACAGCCACAAACCTGGCACTGATTGTCCACAATTTCACTGCAACCACGGATCTGCCGCAGATTTATCTCTGTGTGTGACAGGGCCTTTAATCTTGCACGTCGTGCTAATTTCCTTAATTATCTGACAAACCCTATTTAAATGGCAGTCTAGCTTTCCAGTTTGCACCAACTTTGCAAAAATGGTGTGCCGTTCCAAAGTGACTGAAACCCTCCAGCACCGAGTTGTCTAGATGAAGGCCAAAGGGTTGACCCTAACAGCCATAGCAAGAGAAGGTGGTCATTTCAAGTCTGTGATTTTGAGAATATTTCATTGTTGTTTCTTAATAATTTGCTTTTTTACTAAATATTGCATCTTTACAACATCATAAACTCTTTCAACTTCCCCAAGAAGGCTGGTTGCCCACAAAAGATAAATGCAAGAAAGGACAGGATAATACGAAGAATCTCCATGGGTAATCATTTCAACACTGCAGCTGAATTACTCATCAGTTCAGCACTGAACAGGGTAAGGATCTGTCTCGTCATATAGCGTCAAAACGTTTTTAATAGCATTTGAACTGAAAGCCCATTCTGACCAAACCTCTCATTAGCAGAAAGAATTAAAAGGCTAGGCTCACTTTTGGTGAGGAGCATGGACAGAGGAGAAGTGCTCCACTTTAGTGATAAAAGCAAATTACATTTTTTTGGGTCTGATGGGAAACATTGTTCGTCTACAAACGGGAAAGACTGAACCCAAAGTGTGCAAAGGCAGTGAAAGGTGGTGGAGGAAGTGTCATGGATTGAAGAATGTTTTCTGCAACAGGAGTTGGACCTCTGATACAGATACATTTCAGAGTGAATGCACTTGTGTATCAGAACCTTCATTAGCAACACGTGGTTCCTTACTTGCATTCAACAGTCAGCCAGCAATTTTCATGCAGGACAATGCCACCTGTCACACAGCAAAAGGGGTAAAGCAGTTCCTTGAAAGAGAAAACATGAAACAATGAAATGCCAGCACAGAGTCCTGATCTAAACCCAATAGAAAACCTCTGGAAATCCTTGGCGACAAATGGCCAGGAAACCCACAACAGTCAAAGAACTGTAGAAGAGACTGTAAGAAGAGTGGACCAAAATCACACCAGAGCAGTGTAAGAGACTTGTGATGTCCTATGGCCGCAGATGTGCTGAAGTCATTCAAATCAAAGGCTTGTACACTTCATACTGATTGGTGACTTGCTACCTTCAGAAAAAAAAAAATTAAATCAAATTTTATTAGGCACAATATAGCCATAGCAAATCATGACATCATCAAAATACAATATAAATCAAGATTCACGATATTCTTTATATAACTTAAAACATACAATCCCTTTTACCCCCTTCCCGCCCCTTCACCTGTCCCACTATCCCCTTAACTAAATTCCCAGGTGAGAAAAATTTGCAATCAAGTCATATCAAATACAGGATCATACAAGCAAACAAAGAGCAAATCGATGGCAAGCTCATCAGAAACCACAGAAGGACTTCGAAACCACTCATCCCATTGTTTACCGAACTTTGGAATGACGCCTCTGCTGATATATATTCTTTTCTCCATTAAAATGGTATTATTTAGGATGGAAATTATCTCAGACATCCCAGGTGGGCTAGCAGCCAACCAGTGTCTAGCAATTGTTTTCCTGGTCTGATACAGAATTTTCGATATTGCAAAAATTTACTTTCTCTGTGTTACAGTCATTGTTGTTCTCTAATTATGAACATCACGTTTAGGGCAAAATAAAGGGTTTATGTTGATAAACTTTGGATCTTTTGTAAAATACTGTTTTAGTGGCATGATGTACCTACCCCTTACAAAAGCCTTCAAATGTTGATCAATGTAGATAACTGAAGTCCTCAGTGGTTGATACCTTTTAATGGCTAACTGAAAAGATGGTAATAATAGCAAGCTTTCGAGACTACTCAGGTCTCTTCTTCAGGCTCAATATAACACAAAATCAGAAGAGTCACATATTTATATGTGCCGCCCCCGTGCCAGCAGCCGACGCTGCTTGGATCCGGACCTTCAGGGGTGGTGGCTCAAGGGTCTCCGGACCCGGGGGTCTCGCGGACGCGCTGAATAAAATGGGGGGACGTAGATGTACGGGCTAGGCCGTAGTAAGTTTGTGACGCCACCCACGATATTTGGTGACGTGGGACACCACCACTGCTGTTACGGGGCACCCGGGGGAGATGTTGTGCAGCAAGGTGTTAACCCCTCCGTGGGCAGGGATGGTGGACCCGGGACCCGATGGCTCTGGTGCAGGAGGAATGACGACCGCAGTGGGTGCTGGTCTACTCACAGTTAGTAAAACACACGAGTCTCTGGTAAGCCAAGGTGGTGGCGGCCGGTTGCGTTCGGAATCCCCCACCGGGTTGGTGGTCTCTATCCTTTTCCTGCACCGTTATGTAAGGTGGACTTTCCCAGTATAAAACTCAGGAGTCCGCTCCCGGATGGATGTGGCCTAAGGAGCCATGCCCGCAGACGCTGGCCCGTGGGATCTATGGGCCCTGGCGGGGACCTCCTATCCCTAATCGGTGGGCTGTTGTCTTCTATGAGGGACTTTGGGTGGGACAGGACGTCTAGTCCTGGCTTCAATCGGTTAATTAACCAGTTCCACTTATTTCTGGTTCCTGGCTTCAGGGTCCTAGTACCCCCCTTTGTGCTACGGTTTCCGGGTCAGTTCAGGCGGGCTCCAACCCTGTCCCGGTCCACCTCGGTTCCACCGAGCAGTCTTCCCGTCTCCTGCTGACGGAGACCACTGTCTGCCTCCTAGCCAGTGGCACCATGGCTCCTACCCTGGCACCTGTCAGTCAGCTTCCGGCCTGACACACAGGCCTGAACTCCACTCCACACTCCTCTTCCCTTGAACTCTAAAACTCATCTCTTGTTTTTCCCAACCCGGCTGTCTGGACCCCTGGGTGGGCGTGTCCCAACCGCCTGGTCACGCCCACTGGTGTGTCTGTCTTTCCCTAAGGGGGGTGACTAGGGTTTACTGGTTGGCTGTGTGTTTCCTAGTGAGGGAAGGTGTTATGCAGGGGCCGATTTGTGACTACCTGGTTTTGCCAGGGCGTCACACTCCCCCTTGGTTAAACACAGACCGTCCGCGGGCTGTCCGACCACCACCGGTTTATTTTTACTGCAAAGAGATAAAACGGGTAAAACATTTTACAAATATAATACGGTAACATATTTAGATTTCAAGAATATTTTGTTTTTCTTCCCTTACGGGAGGCATGTTTCTTAAACGCTGCACATACATAACTGGGACAGGACGGACCGGGTCCTTTTCACTTCACCCACCCAAAACAACCTAGCCCTGGTGCCATCACTAAAACACAGGTTGGCACCCCTTGCCCAAGTCCAGGGTAGGTCCGGGTGTTGCCCAAACGGGCCGGGTAAAAAGTTCCTTACCCGGCAGTCCTTTTCAAGGGCCCCACGTCCAGGGGACCCCTGACCCGGAGAGTAGTCACCGATTTTGCTGGTGACTGGGCCTCGGCCGACTCTACCGCAGGCCCATCCTCCAACCAGCCTCTCCAGAGACTGCGGCTTGGTGAAAAGGTTGGTCTATTGTAACAGTTAAACTCCGCTGCCAGAACAGCCTCCTCTTGCAGCTTTTCCCTGGACCACCACCGGACAGCACGAGTCCCCAATGCCACCTTCGTTCACGGGCGGCACTGTCAAAAAGACTCAGTCTTCAACTGCCAATGGTGCGGGTATGACTGCCCCTCCGGACCGGGCTCCATCCTCCACCTAGGGCTCCGGACCTCAGATGACCTCTTCACTTGGAACTTGTAGGAGTGAAGACGTTCAACAAGAACGGAGCGCTATATCATTTAACTTCTCAACTGCCCTGCCACCCCCCACCTGCTGTGCAGATGGCCTCCTCCAGGGACATGAGGACGTTCAACAGGGGTGACAGTCCATAAACATCACACTTGCAACTTTAAAACTTGGGGTGAGCTCCTTTAAAACTGGGCATTCTAAGGGCACGCACTGGCAAAGTGCCCAGGCTGTCTGCAGTATCTACAGATCATACCCCCAGCGGCAGTCGGGGCTTCATCCTCCGAGATGGACTCCGTATCACCCCTGGAGCCGCTGTCACCCGTTTCTTCTGACTCCGAGCTGGGTGCCATTCCCGTTGACACATTCATTCCTGCTTTTTTTTCTCTACTGGCTAACACGGTACAAAGATATATTTTACCTGAATCAATGTAGATTACATTATTTCTGAAAAAAGCAAGTGATCATACATTGTTCACTAATTTTTATCTCCAGTGTGTGTGTATATATGTATACACACACACACACACACAATATTATTATTATTATTATTATTTATTTATAGAGCACCATTAATTCCATGGTGCTGTACATGAGAAGGGGGTTACATACAAAATACGTATACAAGTTACAGTAGACAGACTAGTACAGAGGGAAGAGGGCCCTACCCTTGCGGGCTTACATTCTATAGGATTATGGGGAGGAGACAATAGGTGGGGTGTAGGTCAGGCGGCAGCTCCGCACGGTGGTCGGGCGGCAGCTCCGCACGGTGGTCGGGCGGCAGCTCCGCACGGTGGTCGGGCGGCAGCTCCGCACGGTGGTCGGGCGGCAGCTCCGCACGGTGGTCGGGCGGCAGATCCGCACGGTGGTCGGGCGGCAGCGAATATCATAAAGGAACACACTTCTAGCTGTATATCACATAGGTGACACAGTGTTGGCTATCTATATCAAATCTTTATCAAATCAAATCTTTATTTTTATATAGCGCTAACATATTCCGCAGCGCTTTACATACATCAGGAATGCTGTCCCCATTGGGGCTCACAATCTAAAGTCCCTATCTGTATGTCTTTGGAGTGTGGGAGGAAACCGGAGCACCCGGAGGAAACCCACGCAAACACAGGGAGAACATACAAACTCCTTGCAGATGTTGTCCTTGGTGGGATTTGAACCCAGGACCCCAGCGCTGCAAGACTGCAGTGCTAACCACTGAGCCACCGTGCCGCCCCCACTGAGCCACCGTGCCGCCCTATATATCACATATGACATGTTTATGTACGATATACACAGCAATAAACAAAACACTGTACTCTAATATGATATAGTGTGAACCTGTGTATACAGTATGGGGTTGTGTATTACGAAACAAAAAAGACACACACAGTTCTACTCATCTACCACCGCTACAGTCTGACGTTTCTTCAGCTGTAGTACTTTTAGGCAGGACATTCAAATTAAGACCCAGTGCGCTCTGTGATAATTGGATCTTCTCTCTTACACAAGGTCATGCTTTTACTGCATACGGCAAGCTCTTGCACACCACAAAATGCGGGAACGTGCTCTCATTGTTTTATGACACTGCACTTTTTTTGTGTCCTTATACATCCTCAGTGTCTTTATATGCTACACTGGTGACCATAATAACGTTGCCCCGATATGTCCAACTTTCTTGAAATTCTCAAATCATCCTAGTGCACCAATACTTATGGGGACATTTAGTCCTAATTTGAATTTACACACCAAACCTCCTTTAGGGCTCCAGCCTATTCTAGTGGTGAGCGCTCGAACTGCTCTTCCCTACCCCAGGTTTTTGTGGCATCAGCCTGCTCACATCCTGATGGCTCAGAAGTGGGAGGGCAGATTAGATGAGCTGGTGGAGGGGGAAGAGCAAACAAGTGCCATAACACAACTGCCTATCAGCATCCAGGTATACCTATATAGTGCCAGCAACATGTTCCTGTAACCATCCCCCATTTGATGAAGTTAAAACTCACATCGGGATGTTCTCGCTACATCAGCTGTAAACTGATGTAAAGATGTGTCGTTGCTTACCAATAGTCAAAAAACAGCAAAGCAAAATAAGGTACTAAACAATTGTGGTCACAATTAAAATGTAACTTTTAATATCCCAGTTAAAATTCCTATATACCACACAACATAAATGGTTGTAAAACCAACCAAAAAAATGGAGCTAATGTTAGGCTCCTCTTATTACCCAGTTTAGGACACTATACATTCGGTAGGAGTCACCCCACTGGAGTAACAATAGTTGAGACAAGAGAATAAAACTGTCTCATATGTAATGTATACAAATAGTAATCCACAGCAGTATATACATTCGGAAGGAGTCACCCCACCGAAGTAACAATAGTTGAGACTAGAGTATAGAACTGTCTCATAAGTAATGTGTACAATTAATCCACAACAGTAGATAACCATAACACAGGTCTCACTGTGATAGATGAAGCAAAAACGGTTGTCCAGTAACAGGGGGGGCCCCAATCAGCCTCACAATACCCCTTGGCTGGCAACAATCTGACCTGATGCTTTCTTAGACCTCCCAACGCGTTTCTTAATTTAGCTTAATCCTCAGGGGACTGTGGTCAAGAAAAAGAAAATTTTGTTACTTCCCGTAAATTCTTTTTCTTATAGTTCCGTATTGGGAGACCCAGACCATGGGTGTTTAGCTTCTGCCTCCGGAGGACACACAAAGTACTACACTTAAAAGTGTAGCTCCTCCCTCTGAGCTTATACACCCCCTGGTAGCCAGTCCTAGCCAGTTTAGTGCAAAAGCTGAAGGAGAATAGCCACCCACAAGTAGAACCGAGTAAGAACCGGAACAACCGGAGACTCTGTCCACGACAACAGCCGGTGATAACACACGGAACAAGAAAATTGCCAACAGGCAACAGGGAGGGAGCTGGGTCTCCCAATACGGAACTATAAGAAAAAGAATTTACGGTAACTAACACAATTCTCTTTTTATTTATCGTTCCTTTGGGAGACCCAGACCATGGGACGTTACAAAGCTGTCCCTGGGTGGGAATAAACAGAAAAAACTAAGAAGTAGGCGGAGCCTAACTTCACAAGTGGGCGACAGCCGCCTGAAGGATGCGTTTGCCCAAGCTCGCATCTGCCGAAGCATGAGCATGCACTTGGTAGTGCTTCGAAAAGGTATGCAGGCTAGTCCAAGTGGCAGCCTGACAGACTTGTTGAGCCGTAGCCTGGTGCCTAAAAGCCCAAGAGGCACCGACAGCTCTGGTTGAGTGTGCTTCGACTCCGGCGGGGGAGGCACCTGAGTACTCTGGTAGGCATCCAAAATGGTCGATTTAATCCAACGGGCCAAGGTCGGCTTAAAAGCAGAGAGACCCTTGCGCCGCCCTGTGGTTAGCACAAAAAGAGAGGTGCACCGCCTAAGCGCAGCAGTGCGAGACACAAATTCGGAGAGCACGCACCAGATCTAGAGTATGCAGCGCTTTCTCAAAGCGATGAACAGGGGCCGGACAGAAGGAAGGCAAGGAAATATCCTCGTTAAGGTGGAAGGGAGAGACCACCTTAGGAAGAAAGTCCGGGGTCGGACGGAGAACTACCTTTTCTTGGTGAAAAACCAAAAAGGGTGACTCCAAAGAGAGCGCAGCCAAATCAGAGACTCTCCTGAGAGAAGTTATGGCAACTAAAAAGGCCACCTTTTGAGAAAGACGATACAAAGAAACCTCCCTAAGGGGCTCGAAAGGGGGTTTCTGCAATACCGTGAGGACCAAGTTAAGGTCCCAGGGATCCAAGGGCCGCCGATAAGGCGGAATGATGTGAGACGCACCTTGCATGAAGGTGCGGACCTGAGCCAGCCGGGCGAGACGCCGCTGGAACAGCACTGATAGAGCTGAGACTTGTCCCTTGAGAGAGTTGAGGGGCAGTCCTAGCTGCAGACCGGACTGTAAAAAAGACAGAAGGGTCGGCAACGAGAATGGCCAAGGAGAATGGCCGGAAGAGCGACACCAGGACAGGAAAATTTTCCAAGTCCTGTGATAGATCTTGACGGAGGAAGACTTACGGGCCACAGTCATAGTGGAGATGACTTCAGGAGGAATACCAGAAGCCGTCAAAATCCAGGACTCAAGAGCCACGCCGTCAATTTGAGTGCCGCAGAATTCGGGCGGAAAAACGGACCTTGCGAGAGCAGGTCTGGACGGTCCGGAAGATGCCACGGCATCTCCACGGACAGTTGGAGCAGGTCCGGATACCAAGGTCGCCTGGGCCAGTCCGGTGCAATGAGGATGACTCGACGGCCCTCCATTCTGATCTTGCGCAGGACTCTGGGCAAGAGAGCTAGAGGGGGAAACACGTAGGACAGACGAAACTGGGACCAGTCTTGAACCAGAGCGGCCGCGGCGAAGACCTGAAGATCGTGGGAGCGAGCCACGTAAACCGGAACCTTGTTGTTGTGACGGGATGCCATTAGGTCCACGTCCGGAGTGCCCCACTTGCGGCAGATTGACTGAAACACTGCCGGGTGCAGGGACCACTCGCCACCGTCCACGGATTGACGGCTGAGATAATCTGCCTCCCAGTTTTCTACGCCAGGGATGTGGACTGCGGATATGGTGGACTTGGAGTCCTCCGCCCATTGAAGAATGCGTTGGACCTCCAACATTGCCAGGCGGCTGCATGTCCCGCCTTGGTGATTGATGTAGGCAACCGCTGTCGCGTTGTCTGACTGGACTCGAATGTGCCTGCCCGCCAACAGGTGGTGAAAGGCTAGGAGAGCTAGAAGCACAGCTCTGGTTTCCAGCACATTGATTGAAAGGGCTGACTCGGACGGAGTCCAAGTGCCCTGTGCTCTGTGGTGGAGATGTACCGCTCCCCAGCCGGATAGGCTGGCATCCGTGGTGAGAATCACCCAGGACGGAGTCAGGAAGGAGCGCCCTTGGGACAGGGAGAGGGGTCGAAGCCACCACTGAAGAGAGCTCCTGGTCCGTGGCGACAGAGCCACTAACCTCTGTAAGGAGGAGGCCGCTTGTCCCAACAGCGGAGAATGTCCAGCTGCAGAGGACGCAGATGGAACTGGGCAAAGGGAACCGCCTCCATGGAGGCCACCATTTGACCCAGCACCTGCATCAGGCGCCTGAGGGAATAACGGCGGGGCCTCAGGAGAGAACGCACCGCTAGCCGGAGAGACTGCTGTTTGATTAAGGGCAACTTCACAAGTGCCGGCAAAGTCTCGAACTGCATCCCTAGGTACGTGAGACTCTGGGTCGGAGTCAGAGTGGATTTGGGAAGATTGACAATCCACCCGAATTGGGTTAGGGTGGCGAGAGTGAGCGAAACACTCCGCTGACAGTCTGCGCTGGATGTACCCTTGACCAGAAGGTCGTCCAGATAAGGAAGCACTGCTAACCCCTGGAGGTGCAGGACCGCAATCACTGCCGCCATGACCTTGGTGAATACCCGAGGGGCCGTGGCTAACCCGAAGGGGAGAGCCACGAATTGGAAATGATCCTCTCCTATCGCAAAACGTAACCAACGCTGATGTGACACTGCGATTGGCACATGTAGATTGGCATCTCTGATGTCGATGGACGCCAGGAACTCCCCTTGGGTCATAGAGGCAATGACTGATCGCAGAGACTCCATGCAAAAATGCCGCACCCGGACATGCTTGTTGAGAAGCTTGAGATCCAGGATGGGCCGGAAGGTACCGTCCTTTTTTGGAACTAGGAAGAGATTGGAGTAAAAACCTCTGAACCGTTCCTGCGCGGGAACTGGGACAATCACTCCGTTTGCCTGCAAGGACGCCACGGCCTGCGAGAAGGCGGCGGCCTTGGAGCAGGGGGGAGTTGAGAGAAAAAATCTGTTTGGAGGGCTGGAAGAGAATTCTATCCTGTAGCCGTGAGATATGATGTCTCTCACCCACTGATCGGAGACTTGCTTTAACCAAGCGTCGCCAAAGTGGGAGAGCCTGCCACCGACTAAGGACGTGGCTGGAGCGGGCCGAGAGTCATGAGGAAGCTGCCTTAGTGGCAGAACCTCCTGCGGTCTTCTGCGGACGTGCTTTTGTGCGCCAGTTGGATTTCTGATCCTTGGCTGAGTTAGCGGACGAGGCGGAAGGCTTAGAGGATGACCAGTTGGAGGAACGAAAGGAACGAAACCTCGATTGATTCCTACCCTGGGCGGGTTTCCTGGTCTTGGTTTGTGGCATGGAAGTACTCTTCCCGCCAGTAGCTTCTTTAATGATTTCATCCAGCTGTTCACCAAACAGCCGTGAACCAGCAAAAGGGAGCCCAGCAAGAAACTTCTTGGAAGAAGCATTTGCCTTCCACTCTCGAAGCCACAAAATCCTGCGGATAACAAGAGAATTAGCTGAAGCCACCGCAGTGCGGTGAGAAGCCTCTAGCATGGCAGACATGGCATAAGATGAAAAAACTGAAGCCTGAGCAGTTAAGGTAACCATCTCAGGCATAGATTCCTTGGTGAGGGAATGCATCTCCTCTAGAGAAGCAGAGATGGCTTTGAGAGCCCACACTGCTGCAAAAGTCGGGGAAAACGCGGCCCCCGCAGCTTCATACACAGATTT
Organism: Anomaloglossus baeobatrachus; assembly: GCF_048569485.1. NCBI lineage: Eukaryota > Metazoa > Chordata > Amphibia > Anura > Aromobatidae > Anomaloglossus > Anomaloglossus baeobatrachus. The sequence continues at coordinate 216,375,974 of NC_134358.1, read as the reverse complement.
GGCCAAAAGGTCAATCTGACGGTCAGTGGAATCCTTAAGTGAGGTGCCGTCAGCCACCGACACAACGGTCCGGGCTGATAGCCTAGACACCGGAGGGTCTACCTTTGGGGAGTGAGACCACTCCTTGACCACCTCAGGTGGAAATGGAAACCGGTCATCAGAACCACGCTTTGGAAAGCGTTTGTCAGGGCAGGCCCGGGGTTTGGTCACAGCGGCCTGAAAACTGGAGTGGTTAAAGAACACACTCTTCACTCTCTTAGGCGAGGTAAACTGATGTTTTTCTGCCAAAGAGAGTTGCTCCTCTGACACTGGCGGATTGAGATCCAGCACAGAATTAATAGAAGCAATCAAATCACTAAGATCTGAGTCACCCTCAGAGAAATCGATGGGATACATAGCCTCCGAGCCCCCAGTGAGGGCATCCTCCTCATCTTGAGTCAACTCTTGAGACAGAGCCGTGGGATGGGGAGGGGGAGGAAACCCTGCGCCTTCTCTTAGGAGGACGGGGTCTGGGATCAGATGATGAATCCTCCGTGAGCTCCGATGGACGGAGGTCAGAGGATAGGAGTCCTCTGTCAAGAGTATTAGAGGCACCCTGTGAGGGAGGCTGATGCATTCATCAAAGTCCTGGACATAAGTCCCATGGACTCCGCAAATGACTGGGATATGGACCTAGAAAAGGACTCTACCCAGGCCGGGGGTTCAGTCACAGGTGCAGCAGCAGCAGCCTGAGAGACCACTGGGGGTGAGACTCCAGGCTGTGGCACCGCCAAGTTAGAGCAGACATCACAAGGATAGGTGCTCGGCTCAGGCAGCAGGAGCTTACATGCAGTGCATGCAGAATAAAGCTTTGGAGCCTTGCTCCTTGTGAGACATGCTGCTGGAGTGGGGGCTTTGCAGAGAATGAACCCCAGGGAGAATATACAGAGGTCCACAACCGGAGACCGGCTGTGGCTTACCAGACCGCTGAGCGCGGTGTTGTGTGCCCTCCAGATCCCGAAGCCCGGTCCCCCAGTCGCAGCACCTCAGCAGAGATTTAGAATGCAGGATGTCCCAGAGCAGAGTGAACTCTGCCTGATAAGAGGGCGTTCCTATAAAAGAGCGGGAACTGGAGGGCTATAGAGACCTGCAGGGAAGAAGGGACGCCCCAGCAGTGGGGAGTGTCCCTCCCCTGTGTAGAACGGCCGCCGGGAGGAGCCGAACCTGTCCCTCTGCATGAGTGACATGCGAGGGCAGGAAAATGAAACTAGGCCTCCGGCGAAGCCGGGGCCTAAATTTAAGCGGCGAGGACGACAAGCAGGCACCATCGGCGCGGTTCTCAGGCAAAAGCTAGAGAACCCGCCGGAAAAGTTAAAACAATCACATACAGCATACTCTCCCCTTACAATAAGAACCGGGACCCCCAACATAAACGTCTCAGGTACTTAGCTGCTGAGACGCAGGGCCATGTCCCTGGGGATGAGTGCTTCGGTCCAACAGAATCCTCAAGGGGCTGTGGATGGAGACCGGACTCCTGCCAGGCATGGAGACCGTGCTGGCTCCCACTTCAAGCCAGAGCCCAGAAGGGATGGTGAAGGAGCGCGGCATGTAAGGCTGCAGCCTTGTAAATCAACCTTAACAACACCGCCGACACAGTGGGGTGAGAAGGGACATGCCGGGAGTCCAGACATGGACCCGCTTTTCTTCAAACTCTTTCCAAAAGTCAAACAAATCAGATGAGAATGCATGTGTGGATGTATGCCTCCTGACACAAAGCAATAAACTGGCTAGGACTGGCTACCAGGGGGTGTATAAGCTCAGAGGGAGGAGCTACACTTTTTAGTGTAGTACTTTGTGTGTCCTCCGGAGGCAGAAGCTAAACACCCATGGTCTGGGTCTCCCAAAGGAACGATAAAGAAAAATTGAATTTCGGTCTGGTTGAGCGCTAATGAATGGGCTGCCAGCTTTGTGGATAATTTGTTTTATTATTAGTATTAATAAAAGGGTAAACTCCTGTTTTATACAACGCGTTTCAGCAAAGTCTCTGTTGCTTTCCTCAGGTATAACAGGAGTGATTTACATGCATTCAATTTATAGGTGAAATAAAAGATCCCACAGGTGGAATTTGTGGGTGTGCCGCAAATTTAGATCATTGGGTCCTTTTAACCCCATAAGTATAAGAGTCTTATAAAAATCTAGTATATATAAAAGCCATATTTCTAAATATGTAATAAAAACAATATTAACTAGGAAATTATAATATAAAGAAAAGAAAAATTTGGATAAAAATTGAATAAGAATTGAATAAAAAATTTATTAAATCGATATTATAACCACATTTAATAAAATCTATATGGTGTAGGGTAATTGTTATGTCTTGTATCAAAATTTAAGACATAACAATTACCCTACACCATATAGATTTTATTAAATGTGGTTATAATATCGATTTAATAAATTTTTTATTCAATTCTTATTCAATTTTTATCCAAATTTTTCTTTTCTTTATATTATAATTTCCTAGTTAATATTGTTTTTATTACATGTTTATAATTATGGCTTTTATATATACTAGATTTTTATAAGACTCATACTTATGGGGTTAAAAGGACCCAATGATCTAAATTTGCGGCACACCCACAAATTCCACCTGTGGGATCTTTTATTTCACCTATAAATTTAATGCATGTAAATCACTCCTGTTATACCTGAGGAAAGCAACAGACACTTTGCTGAAACGCGTTGTATAAAACAGGAGTTTACCCTTTTATTAATACTAATAATAAAACAAATTATCCACAAAGCTGGCAGCCCATTGATTAGCGCTCAACCAGACCGAAATTTTAATTCATTAAATCTGTGCAGGGCACAATGAAATCTCAAGGCTATCAAGGAATTCTAAAGTGAAATGTGCTGCCCAATGTCAGAAAGCTTGGTCTCAGTCGCAGGTCATGGGTTCTACAACAGAATAATGACCCAAAACACACATCTAAAAACACCCAAGAATGGCTAAGAGGAAAACATTGGACTATTCTGAAGTGGCCTTCTATGAGCTCTGACCTAACTCCTATTGAGCATCTTTGGAAAGAGCTGAAACATGCCGTCTGGAAAAGGCAATCGTCAAACAAAAGACAATTGGAGCAGTTTGGTCTTGAGGAGTGGGCCAAAATACATGTTGAGAGGTGCAGAAGTCTCATTGACATTTACAGGAATAGTTTGATTGCAGTGATTGTTTGCACAACCTTTTGAGGCAAAGTCAAGTTTTTCCACGGATGCATCCGTGTGACATCCGTATCTGTTCCATTACGTATACGATCTACGTGTCTTCATTTTTTTTGCAGACCGCAAAAAAAAAAAAAAATGGAAGGAGGGTTACATACAGTCAAAAGCTAAAAAGATAGATAGCTGGATAGATTGGATAGAGGATAGATACACAGATAGATGGATAATTAGATAAATAGATAGAAAAAGGCAAAATATAATGTCCCGCTCCTCTGCATTTTGTAATCTTGCAGTGCCTGTCATGTAGCACTAAAGGGTGTTTAGCTTTGTACTTAGCCAAAAAATAAATAACTAAAAAAAACGACATAGGGCCGGCCGCCCCCCCCCCCCCCCCCGTATTTTTTGTAGCCAGCTAGGGTAAAGAAGATGGCTGCAGTCTGTAGCTGACAGCTTTACCTTGGCTGGTAATCCAAAACAGAGGGCACCCCACGCTGTTATTTTAAATTAAATTCATTTAAAACAAAAAAACATGGGGTCCCCCCCAAATTGGATCACCAGCCAAGGTAAACCGGACAGATGTGGTCTGGTATTCTCAGACTAGGGAGGTCCACGGTTATTGGACCCTCCCCATCATAAAAATAGCGGGCCGCAGGCGCCCCAGAAGTGGCGCATCTATTAGATGTGCCAATCCTGGCACTTTGCCCTAGCTCATCCCATTACCCTGGTGCAGTGACAAATGGGGTAATAAATTGGGTTGATACCAGCTCTGTAATGTCACCTGGCATTAGTGATGTCATGGCATCTATTGGATACCAGACATCAATAACCCAGTCAGTAATATTTATATAAAAAAAAAACAAAAAAAAAAAAAACACGACAAACTTATTTGAAAAACACTCCCCAACACATTCCCTCTTTCATCAATTTATTGGAAAGGAAAAACAAATCCAGGTCCAGCGTAATTCAAAAAGGGGGTCCCACAATGAACCATACTCAGTGTCCCAATCAATGAAGAACAGAATGCTCCCCATTGGCTGTGAGAGCAGTGCACTGACCTGAGCTATTATCAATAGGTCAGGTCACTGCAGGGCATGACGAGCACTGCCGTCAAGAGGATAGCTCAGATCATTACCTGCAGTGATGAAGTCCGCTGCATTCCTGATGTCAGAGCATGTCAGTGAGTTCAATGACCACCGCGATCTCACCGCAAGTCTCGTGATTGTGACTAGCGGTGACGTCACAAGCTCCTGTGAGACTGGAGGTGATTTAGTTGTGGGCAATGGAACTCAGTGACTAGTGCTGACGTCAGGAGTGCAGCAGAGATTGTCACATCAGGTAATGATCTTAGCAAACCTGCTGACTGCAGCGCGCCTCATCCCCGCAGCTGCTGACACTGCAGTGAGAGCAGCCGGGAGGCTGATGCGGGAGAGGGACACAGACTGCAGGGGCACCCGACAGAAGCCACACAAAGTGCTTCCGTGTGGCTTCCAGGGATTTTGCAGACCCATTGACTTCTATTGAGTCATGGTCCGCAATTACAGACGAGAATAGGGCATGTTCCATAATAACGGATCGGATATATGGCATCAGATTGTTTTTTTTGTTGTTTTTTTTTTTTTTTTTAATAGGAACAGATGCACACGGAAGTGCTTCCGTTTGCCTTCCAATCCTACACAAAAGATATTGAAAAGATGGTCCTGTCAGTAGGTTTGCAAAAAGCAGGAATTGAACAGGACAGACTGAACGGTCTGAATGAGCCCTAAGGGTACTATCATTTCTGTCCAGGCTTATTTCATGAGTTTTATTTTTAATTTCTGTGAAAGCTAAAAGCAATGTCTGACTTGCATTTGTTCATTTTCATAGATTTTTTTTATTTATTACTTTTGTCAGATTCAAGTTATTTCTGTGACCATTGTGGGTTTTGCTTTCATTAAATGAGGGGTACCAACATTTTTTGCTATGTGGGTAATATAATGTCAACAGTTATTGCTTTAAAGTAATTTTAGATGACAAAATGTTTTGTTGAAGTCAGTAAGAATTGGAGAAAGAAAAAAAAAAAAGATTGAGAAACCATTCAAGTTGAGAAAATATGTTTACTTTGTGGCAATGACACACAACTTTCAATGGAAAATACATGATTCAACACATTTCTACATCTTCTAACTCAACTTTTAAACATCATCTTTTCCAAAACTGAACCGTCCATAAAATAAAAAGAAAAATGAATGTCACATTATCATTGGTAGATTAAACAAATGAATTACAAATTCTGTTGCTGACTGGGTTAAGTAAATGCAATTATGTACATCCACTAAGGGTAAGTAAAATAGTCATCCTCAAATAGGGTTCCTTTAAATTAATCCAATAAAAAAAAGTAATACAAAAATGTATAGGATTCAATGGTGAGAGCATTTCCTGAGAAACAAATTACAGCTCAGTTTTATGGCTAATGCACAAAAAGCTGCTAGGGACACTTGTTTTAAATAATATATTAGCAATTACTTTAATATTTGCATGTAATTCATCCAAACAACCCCATGTGGTCTTTCTTTGAACTTCAAAAGAGAAAAATTAATTGAAAGTCTTTATAAAAACAAATAAAATGTAAAATAGGGGCTGAATAGTCTTGAAAAAGTTAAACAAATGTGTCAAGCGTATAAATATTGCCCATAAATCGTTTATATTGGTTTTGCCTGAGTCTAGGAAGATATATTAAATCAGCAGAAAGGTAATATCTATATAGGCAAAAGTTATAAAATTTCATTTTTTTCCCTACAATTTTAGCCTGGATGCCATATAATATTCCGATGCTTTATATAGCTCAGGATTAAAATGGAGCAGTCTATTAAAGCCACCACTGTGCAAAACTATGGCAGTTGTGTATTTATTTACATCATGTATAGTATACATCGCGCAGGTATAAAAGTCATTGCAGGATCAGCTGTCAATCATCTTTGACAGCTCCAGAAGAAGAGCATCTTCATCTTTATTTGAGTCCAGATCCAAGTCTGCATCAAGCTTATCGTCATCCATTTCCCACATCAGGTCTTCAAACTCATCCTCTGCAGATACAGACATTTTTCCCACTGATGCTGTACTTGTCCTTGGTGACTTTATGGGAAGTGGTACTGGAGCAGAAACGCTAGGCAAAGGTGAATTGTTTTGGGGGCTAAAAGAAGAAAAGAAATAAATGTTATTAACTGCCAGTTACAGCTGCATATCAGCGTCTGTCCGTCTTCCTCCAGTGCTTCCCTCCTGCTGCCCATAGACGTATGAGCAGTAACTGTCATCTCATATCTCAGGGAGCCCAGAGCACATTCTATTAGTGACCGGAGTGTGAATCATCAGAATGGGGCATAAAGAAGCACATGGCCCAGATTTATCAAGACCGGCGTTGCTCATGCTTGTGTCAATGAGGAGATATACTGAAGTCCTGATCCACGCGCCATGAATTTGACAAGTGGCGGTTGCCCCACCCTGTCCCAGCTCTGCCCTCTTTGTTGGAGCTGGACAAAAACAGTGTGAAAAGTCACTATGTTTTAGCATAGACATGAAGTCTGACAAAACTATGTGACGACTTTTCAAAGCTTTTTACACAAAAATACTGGCAGAAAAAGTTTAGTAAAGTTGCATAACTTTGGTACAACTGGATTCTCTTGGTGGCTTTTGGTTTTCTCACACCATTTTCGTTCAACTCCAACAAAGTGGTCTTTAAAGAGGTTGGCCACTGCCTCTCCTTAGTGCAGCTGTCCTCAGAGCACTCTGCACCATAAAATGGATGCTGGTAGACAAGCGTGTGAGCAGACCATCAGCCTCCTCCAATAGAAAAATAGGTTTCCCACGCGAGGCGTTTTTACTCTTGGAGGATGGACTGATCTGATCAAACGATCTTCCACCAGCAGCCATTTTCTGGACAGAAGTGCTGGTTAGTTTGTGAGGAAAGCTGTACTAACAATAGAAAATGGTCAACCTATTTGATAGGTTTCTCCACTTTATCTTTAGTTTAACAAATGCACTGGGGACATACACTGTATATTAGTATGGGACAAAAATTAAAGGGAACCTGTCAGGTGCAATGTGCACCCAGACCCACGAGCAGTTCTGGGCGCATATTGCTATTCCCTGCCTAACCGTCCCTGTATACACTAGCATAGATAGAGAGATCTTTAGAAAAAGTATTTTTAAAAATCCCATATGGTATGCTAATCAGGCCAGCGACTAGTCACAAGGGTGTTAGTTCTTTTGGCAAGTCGGCTCCCTTAGCATATAAGCACTCCCCCTGTGGGTGTGCTAACGTACTAATGAATGCGCAGCGTCAGAGAATGGTCGCACTCACCTCCCTGCTGCCATCGGCCGACTTTGGCATGATCCCAAACATGCGGTCATACGCACTACACGAGTTTGAAGCCAGGATGCGTACACCCGGCTACATACTGTGCATGACCGAAAGTCTAAGATCACGTGCACAGAGCCGAAATCCAGCATCTGGCACGATGGCAGCGGAGGTAAGCACGACCCTCCTCTGTCGCTGAGTATTCATTAGCTTGTTAGCATGCCCACAGGAGCATACTTACATGCTCAGGGAGCTGACTACACAAGAGAACTAACGCCCTTGCGACTAGTCCCTCGCTAATTAGCATAAGAGTTTTAGAAATACTTTCTCTAAAGATCCTTTATCTATGCTAGTGTATACAGGGACGGTTAGGCAAGGATCAGCAATATACACCCAGAACTGCTCGTGGTTTTGGGTGCATAATGGATCTGACAGGTTCCCTTTAAGTATTACATGTTCTCACTACACACTGAAGAGATGCCTGCTTGTACGTACAGCCCTCCTCACAGGCTGCACAGTCTTTCTATTCTCAAAATGGCTGCTGATAGAGGAGACCAGGACCAGACCTGTATCAGCCTCAACTAGCAGTCATTTTATGGACACGAGAGCTGTGAAGCCTGTGAGCAAAGCTGCAACAACAAGTGGAGGAGAATGTGTAAGAATTTTAGGCTAGGTTCACACACTGCGTTTTTTTGACGCTGCGTTTTTTGCGGCAAAAAACGCACAAAAACGCACCCGTGGCAAAAAAGGGAATTTTGTTTACTTACCATAAATTCCTTTTCTACTAGCTCCTATTGGGAGACCCAGACAATTGACAATTGGGTGTATAGCTTCTGCCTCTGGAGGCCACACAAAGTATTACACTTTAAAAAGTGTAACCCCTCCCCTCTGCCTATACACCCTCCCGTGGACCACGGGCTCCTCAGTTTTGGTGCAAAAGCAGGAAGGAGAAAACTTATAAATTGGTCTAGGGTAAATTCAATCCGAAGGATGTTCGGAGAACTGAAGACCATGAACCAAAAGAACAATTCAACATGACCAACATGTGTACACAAAAGAACAACTAGCCCGAAGGGCACAGGGGCGGGTGCTGGGTCTCCCAAAAGGAGCTAGAAGAAAAGGAATTTACGGTAAACAAAATTCCCTTTTTCTTTGTCGCTCCATTGGGAGACCCAGACAATTGGGACGTCCAAGAGCAGTCCCTGGGTGGGTAAAAGAATACCTCGATAAAAAGAGCCGAAAACGGCCCCCTCTTACAGGTGGGCAACCGCCGCCTGAAGGACTCGCCTACCTAGACTGGCGTCTGCCGAAGCATAGGTATGCACTTGATAGTGCTTCGTGAAAGTGTGCAGACTAGACCACGTAGCTGCCTGACACACCTGCTGAGCCGTAGCCCGATGCCGCAATGCCCAGGACGCACCCACGGCTCTGGTAGAATGGGCTTTCAGCCCTGAAGGGAGCGGAAGCCCGGAAGAACGGTAGGCCTCGAGAATCGATTCCTTGATCCACCGGGCCAAGGTTGACTTGGAAGCCTGCGAACCCTTACGCTGGCCAGCGACAAGGACAAAGAGCGCATCTGAACGACGCAGGGGCGCCGTGCGAGACACGTAGAGCCGGATTGCTCTCACCAGATCCAACGAGTGCAAATCCTTTTCACATTGGTGAATTGGATTAGGGCAAAATGAAGGTAAGGAGATATCCTGATTGAGATGAAAAGGAGATACCACCTTAGGGAGAAATTCCGGGACCGGACGCAGCACCACCTTATCCTGGTGCACCAGGATAAGAAGATTTGCCAAGACCTGTATTAGATCTTGGCGGCAATGACATCCTGAGATAACCCTGAAGACGCTAGGAGCCAGGACTCAATGGCCACACAGTCAGGTTGAGGGCCACAGAATTCAGATGGAAAAATGGGCCTTGTGACAGCAAGTCTGGGCAGTCTGGAAGCGCCCACGGCTGACCCACCGTGAGATGCCACAGATCCGGGTACCACGACCGCCTCGGCCAGTCTGGAGCGACGAGAATGGCGCGACGGCAGTCGGACCTGATCTTGCGTAACACTCTGGGCAGCATCGCCAGAGGAGGAAACACATAAGGCAGTCGAAACTGCGACCAATCCTGAACTAACGCGTCCGCCGCCAGAGCTCTGTGATACTGAGACCGTGCCATGAATGCCGGGACTTTGTTGTTGTGCCGTGACGCCATGAGATCGACGTCCGGCGTTCCCCAGCGGCGACAGATCCCTCGAAACACTTCTGGGTGCAGAGACCATTCCCCCGCATCCATGCCCTGACGACTGAGAAAATCTGCTTCCCAGTTTTCTACGCCCGGGATGTGAACTGCGGAGATGGAGGAAGCTCTCATCTTAAAGACACTACAGATTTGCTTAAAAAATTGGAGGGTATCACCATTGAGGACGATGTCATTTTTGTAAGCATTGATGTTGAATCCCTCTACTCCTCAATTAGACACGACCTGGGTTTACAGGCGGTAAGTTTTTTCTTGAGAAGTAGGGGGCAACAATTTGATGACCATAATTCTTTCCTTTTGAGTCTTGTTGAATTTTGTCTCAAAAACAATTCCTTTTTGTTTGACGGTCAGGTATTCCACCAGCTGAGAGGGACCGCGATGGGGAGTCCAGTGGCCCCATCGTATGCTAACCTCCTTCTCGGCTGGTGGGAAGAAACCTGTGTTTTTGGTGAGTCATCCCCTGTGCCCCAGGACAGCATCGTCTTGTGGTGTCGTTTTATAGACGACGTGTTTGTCCTGTGGAGGGGCACGGAGGATGAGATTGTAAGAACGGTTGCTGTACTTAATGACAACTCCTTGGGTCTTTTTTTCACCTGTGAGTTTGATAGATGGAAGTTACCCTTTTTGGATGTACTTGTTGAGAGGGATTCTGTGGGTAATATCCATACTAGCACCTATAGAAAACCGACTGCCACCAACTCCCTTCTACGTTGGGAGAGCAGTCATCCTAATGGCCTAAAAAAAGGCATCCCAAAGGGTCAATTCCACAGATTAAAACGAAACTGCTCGGATGAGCAGGGTTTTCGACAACAAGCACGTGACTTAAGCCTTAGGTTTCAGCATAGAGGCTACCCTGACCATGTGATTAAGAAAGCCTTTTTTGAGACTCAACAGAAGACTAGGAATGACCTTTTGCATGGACCAGGGAGACCCACATCTGATGAGGATATTATTCGGTTCATTACCACCTTCAATAACGGATCAGGGGAGGTTAGAAGGATCCTTGAGAGACATTGGTCCATTCTCAAAATGGATAATGATATCGGTGAATTTTTGCCCAATGCCCCCTCAGTGACCTACAGGAAGGCCCGCTCGATTAAGGAGAGACTGGTCCACAGCCACTTTTCTAGTCCTAATGGGACATGGCTGAGGAATCCAGTCAAAGGATGTTATAAATGTAGCGGCTGCATTGCATGTGGTCACATTAACCCAGGTAAATTTTTCTTTTCTCACGTCCTGGGGAAGCGCTTTGATATCCGCTCATTTATTAACTGCAAAACGAAGGGCGTTATATACAAAGCCACCTGTAGCTGCGAGAAAGAATACGTGGGAAAGACCAAAAGAGAATTTAGGAGGAGAATAGGGGAACACATCCGTGATATCCGCCTGGGCAATGATACTCCTGTGGCCCGTCACATTATGGAACATCACGCAGGTGACATTAAATCAATCAGTTTCCAGGGTATTGATGTTGTGGCTCCCCCCCTCAGAGGTGGCAATTGGGATAACAAAATTCTGAAACAAGAAACGAAGTGGATCTTTTGGTTAAAAACTAGTAAACCCTTGGGCCTCAATGAAGCGCTCTCCTTTGCACCCTTTGTGGTAGATTAGTACAGATAGTGGTTAGGAGGGTTAGTCGTCGCCCGAGTGGGGGCACCAATCACCGTTCTATCCCAGGGTGCCGACCTCCACAAATAGGTAGGGTCAGGTCTAAATATAGGGCATTAGGATAGGTCTAGGGTGGTGATGGTGTTTCTTACCTCTCTGGCCATATAATCGGGTTTGCCCCATTATCTATTACATAACTGTTCTGGAGTCCTTACTGACCTCTCCTGATCCTTCGCTATTTTTTGTCCTGGTCCCTTGCTATTTTGTAAACAACGGGTATAATCTGTTTTTCTTTCTCATTCCCTTTCCTGAATAAATATGCCTGCTGGTGTATTTTCTTTTATATCGGTTTTTTCATTGCCTGTATTCCTTATGAGCCTCCTACCTATCTGGGTGCCTGTAATATATGTTACAGGCTTTTCTCGGCCCAATATGGATGTTGATGGGCCGTTTTTTTAATTAAATGACCGCTTTGTATCGCTGGCTTTACGATACTAACCGTGGCCATTTTGTTGTAGTCATTTACCTGCTGTGTCAAGGTTCACATGACTACTGCGTACGCCCCTTTTGTGACGTGCACATCGCGGCCGCGATCATGTGACCCGGAAGTGGGTTCACTGCGGCATGCGGATGTGACGTCAGACGCCATCGTGAGTGAGCGGTTCATTTAAATCCGACGGCGTACTATGACAGGCGCACTCTGCCCAGGAGTTTTCCTGGTATCGATGGAGGTAAGCTGTACCCGCCGCTCTATATCAGGCCGCTCGCTCTATATTATTGACATAGACCTCCTCATCATTTGATATGGTTTGTGCCTATGCTTTCCAACAGTAATCTATGCAGTTTTGCATGGGTCTTATTGTGACCTGAATACTGGATTTCTATCCTCCCCTGATGATGTAAAGAAAACGCGTTGGGAGAATCTTGCACGACTGCTGGACATATAATTGGAACCTGTGGAGACCCTGAGTCATCCAGATAAAGGACCAGGCGATCTCATGTGTTATGGTTACCAAAAACATCCGGCAATAAGTGCTCCATTTGGTACAGGGAAAGGGTGACACGGCAGACGGGGTAAGACCGTTCCTTTTTCCACCTTTTACTCACCGCCAGCTGCGGTTCTGGAAGGTGTTTCTTGTGGCTGCATAGTATGTATCTTTCATGACATGATTTATACTGCTGATACATTTTGCGGTACATTTTTTTGACAACTACATATATGAATATCATTGTCCACATATCAATTTGTGTGATCAGCCAATTGGTCCTCTACCGTGTTTGAGTGTATTGGCTGTTTTATTGGTCTGATTGTCCTTTTATAGGTCCACTCTTGGATTTTTATAAATTATTAGATTAAAGGCTAAGTTTTAGGCGTAAACATTTCTGTTCACTTTTGCTATTTCCTTCCACCCACTGCAGAATCCGCCGGACTTCCTGGAAGGCTTGACGACTGCGAGTGCCGCCTTGGTGGTTGATGTATGCGACGGCAGTGGCGTTGTCCGACTGGATACGGATCTGCCTGCCCTCCAGCCACCGCTGAAAAGCCAATAGGGCTAGATACACTGCCCTTATCTCCAGAACATTGATCTGAAGGGAAGACTATCGGAGTCCAGGTTCCCTGAGCCCTGTGGTGGAGAAAAACCGCTCCCCACCCTGACAGGCTCGCGTCCGTGGTGACCACAGCCCAGGTTGGGGGTAGGAAGGATTTTCCCTGCGATAGAGAATTGGGAAGGAGCCACCACTGAAGTGACTTCTTGGTTGCAAGGGAAAGAGAGACGTTCCTGTCGAGGGAAGCCGACCTCCTGTCCCATTTGCGGAGAATGTCCCATTGGAGTGGCCGTAGATGGAATTGCGCGAACGGCACTGCCTCCATCGCTGCCACCATCTTCCCCAGGAAGTGCATGAGGCGCCTTAAGGGGTGTGACTGACTCCGAAGAAGTGATTGCACCCCCGCCTGCAGAGAAAGCTGTTTGTCCCGCAGTAGCTTGACTACCGCTGACTGAGTATGAAACTCCATCCCGAGGTAAGTCAGTGATTGGGTCGGTGTCAACTTGGATTTCGGGAAGTTGATGATCCACCCGAACTGCTGTAGAGTCGTCAGAGCAACGGTAAGGCTGTGTTGACACGCCACCCGAGAAGGGGCCCTGACTAGGAGATCGTCTAAGTAGGGGATCACAGAGTGGCCCTGAGAGTGCAGGACCGCCACGACGGATGCCATTACTCTGGTGAAAACCCGTGGGGCTGTCGCCAAGCCGAAAGGCAATGCCACGAACTGAAGGTGTTCGTCCCCGATGGCGAAACGCAAGAAGCGTTGATGTTCGGGTGCGATTGGCACGTGGAGATAAGCATCCTTGATGTCGATCGACGCTAGGAAGTGTCTCCTTGTGACATCGAGGCGATGACCGAGCGGAGGGATTCCATCCGAAACCGTCTGGTTCTCACATGTCTGTTGAGCAGCTTGAGGTCCAGAACGGGACGGAATGATCCGTCCTTTTTTGGCACCACGAACAAAGAGAATTTTGTTTACTTACCGTAAATTCTTTTTCTTGTAGTTCCGACATGGGAGACCCAGACCATGGGTGTATAGCTACTGCCTCCGGAGGACACACAAAGTACTACACTCAAAACGTGTAGCTCATCCCTCCGGGCTATATACACCCCCTGGATGACAATCTAACCAGTTCAGTGCAAAAGCTGAAGGAGGACATCCACCCATAAGTAGAGATAGAGTAAAACTCGGAAAAACCGGAACTGTCTACAACAACAGCCAGTGAAAACACACGGAACAAAAACTGCCAACAGGCAACAGGGAGGGTGCTGGGTCTCCCATGTCGGAACTACAAGAAAAAGAATTTACGGTAAGTAAACAAAATTCTCTCTTTTTCTTCATCGTTCCTTATGGGAGACCCAGACCATGGGACGTTCCAAAGCAGTCCATGGGTGGGAAATAAACCAAACTGAGAAGTAGGCAAAACCTAACTTCACAAATGGCCGACAGCCGCCTGAAGGATGCGTCTGCCCAAGCTCGCATCTGCCGAAGCATGAGCATGCACTTGGTAGTGCTTCGAAAAAGTGTGCAGACTGGACCAAGTGGCAGCCTGACAAACCTGCTGAGCCGTAGCCTGGTGCCTGAAAGCCCAGGAGGCACCGACAGCTCTGGTCGAGTGCGCCTTAATCCCCGGCGGGGGAGGCACCTGAGAACACTGGTAGGCATCGGCGATAGCCGACCTAATCCAACGAGCTAGGGTCGGTTTAGAAGCAGAGAGACCCTTGCGCTGACCCGTGGTTAGCACAAAAAGTGAGGTGCACCGCCTAAAAACGGCGGTGCGTGACACATAGATTCGGAGCGCCCGCACCAAATCCAAGGTGTGCAACGCCTTCTCAAAGCGATGCACAGGGGCCGGACAAAGAGAGGGCAATGAAATGTCCTGGTTAAGGTGGAAAGAAGACACCACCTTAGGGAGAAAGTCCGGAGTCGGACGAAGAACCACCTTGTCTTGGTGAAACACCAAAAAGGGGGATTCCGAAGAGAGCGCAGCCAAAATCAGAAACTCTCCTGAGAGAAGTTATGGCTACTAGAAAAACAACTTTCTGTGAAAGTCTAAACAAGGGAACCTCCCTAAGAGGCTCAAAGGGGGGTTTCTGTAAGGCCGTGAGGACCAGATTAAGGTCCCAGGGATCCAAAGGCCGCCGGTAAGGAGGAATGATGTGAGCTGCGCCCTGCATGAAGGTGCGCACCTGAGCCAGTCGGGCGATACGCCGCTGGAATAATACCGACAGAGCCGACACCTGTCCTTTGAGGGAATTGAGGGACAGTCTTAGCTGTAGACCAAATAAGAAAGCCGCGGAGACACCATCACGTGTTTCTCAACGCTGCCAGTAAACTAGCCAGGTCTTTCACCGGGAAGGAACAACCACGGGAAGGGCAGTCTCCAGTCAAGGAAACCACCTATACCAAACATGGTATCCATCCACAGACAGCCGTTTCGGGGTATTTGCCCCTCATCAGTGTGGAGTAGGTTGTTCCTTCCCGGTGAAAGACCTGGCTAGTTTACTGGCAGCGTTGAGAAACACGTGATGGTGTCTCCGCGGCTTTCTTATTTGCATACTTCCCAGGGGGCAATGCTCTAGAATCACTGCGTTGAGAAACACGTGATGGTGTCTCCGCAGTGGATATGTTGATCTCCCTAAGGTCAACAATGCTTGCTTAACTAGCTGTAGACCAGACTGTAGAAAAGACAGGATGGTCGGCAAGGAGAACGGCCAAGGAGCATGGTCGGAAGAGCGACACCAGGACAGGAAGATCCTCCAAGTCCTGTGATAAATCTTGGCCGAAGAAGACTTTCGAGCCTGAGTCATAGTGGAGATGACCTCAGAGGGAATACCTGAAGCCGTCAGGATCCAGGACTCAAGAGCCACGCCGTCAATCTGAAAGCCGCAGAATTCTGGCGGAAAAACGGACCTTGAGAGAGAAGGTCTGGGCGGTCTGGGAGATGCCACGGCACCTCTACAGACAGGCAGAGCAGGTCTGAGTACCAAGCTCGCCTGGGCCAGTCCGGAGCAATGATTATGACCCGACGGCCCTCCATTCTGATCTTGCGCAGAACCCTGGGCAAGAGAGCTAGAAGGGGAAACACGTAAGCCAGACGGAACTGGGACCAATCCTGAACCAGCGCATCCGCTGCGAAGGCCTGAGGATCGTGGGAGCGAGCCACGTAAACCGGAACCTTGTTGTTGTGCCGGGATGCCATTAGATCCACTTCCGGAGTACCCCACTTGCGGCAGATTGACCTGAACACTGCCGGGTGCAGGGCCCACTCGCCGCTGTCCACGGTTTGACGGCTGAGATAATCGGCCTCCCAGTTTTCTACGCCTGGGATGTGGACTGCTGATATGGTGGACTTGGAGTCCTCCGTCCACTGGAGGATTCGTTGAACCTCCAACATCGCCAGGCGGCTGCGAGTTCCGCCCTGGTGATTGATGTAGGCAACCGCCGTCACGTTGTCCGACTGGACTCGAATGTGCTTGCCCGCCAACAGGTGGTGAAAAGCTACTAGAGCTAGAAGAACAGCCCTGATTTCCAGCACATTGATCGAGAGGGCTGATTCGGACGGAGTCCAAGTGCCCTGTGCTCGGTGGTGGAGAAATACTGCTCCCCAGCCGGAGAGGCTGGCATCCGTGGTGAGGATCACCCAGGACGGAGTCAGGAAGGAGCGTCCCTGAGACAGAGAGAGGGGCTGAAGCCACCACTGAAGAGAGCTCCTGGTCTGCGGCGACAGAGCCACTAGCTTGTGCAAGGAAGAGGTCCGCTTGTCCCAACAGCGGAGAATGTCCAGCTGCACGGGGACGCAGATGGAACTGGGCAAAGGGAACCGCTTCCATTGACGCCACCATCTGACCCAGCACCTGCATGAGGTGCCTGATGGAATGACGGCGGGGCTTCAACAGAGAGCGCACCGCCAGATGAAGGGACTGCTGTTTGACTAAGGGCAGCTTCACAAGTGCCGGCAGGGTCTCGAATTGCATCCCTAGGTACGTAAGTTCCTGGGTCGGGGACAAAGTGGACTTGGGCAGATTGACAAGCCACCCGAATTGGACAAGCGTGGCGAGAGTGAGCGAGACGCTCCGCTGGCAGTCTGCACTGGATGAGGCCTTGACTAGAAGGTCGTCCAGGTAAGGGATTACTGCCAACCCCTGGAGATGCAGGACCGCAACCACTGCTGCCATGACCTTGGTGAAAACACGAGGGGCCGTGGCTAACCCAAAGGGGAGAGCCACGAATTGGAAATGTTCCTCTCCGACTGCAAAGCGTAGCCAACGTTGGTGGGAAACCGCAATAGGCACATGCAGATAGGCATCTCGGATGTCGATGGATGCCAGGAAATCTCCTTGGGTCATTGAGGCAATGACTGATCGCAGAGATTCCATGCGAAAGCGCCGCACCTGAACATGCTTGTGGAGAAGCTTGAGATCCAGGATGGGCCGGAAGGAACCGTCCTTTTTGGGGACTAGGAAGAGGTTTCAGTAAAAACCTCTGAACCGTTCCCGGGCGGGAACAGGAACAATTACACCGTTGGCCTGCAAGGATGCCACGGCCTGTGAGAAGGCGGCGGCTTTGGAGCAGGGGGCAATGGACAGAAAAAATCTGTTTGGCGGGCTGGAAGAAAATTCTATCCTGTAGCCGTGGGAGATGATATCCCGCACCCACTGATCGGAGACGTGCTGAAACCGCACGTCGCCAAAGTGGGAGAGCCTGCCACCGACCAAGGACGTTGCTGGCGCAGCCAGATAGTCAAGAGGAGGCTGCCTTCGTGGCAGTTGCTCCTCCGTTCTTCTGAGGACGCGGCTTCGCGCGCCAGTTGGGTTTACGATCCTTGGCTGAGTTAGTGGACGAGGCTGAGGGCTTAGAGGATGACCAGTTAGAGGAACGAAAGGAACGAAACCTCGACTGGTTCCTGCCCTGGACAGGTTTCCTGGTTTTAGTTTGTGGCAAGGAAGTACTCTTCCCGCCAGTAGCTTCCTTAATAATTTCATCCAGTTGTTCACCGAACAGCCGGGACCCAGCAAAGGGGAGCCCAGCAAGGTACTTCTTAGAAGAAGCGTCTGCTTTCCACTCTCGAAGCCACAAAATCCTGCGGATCGCGAGAGAATTAGCGGAAGCCACCGCCGTGCGGTGAGAAGCCTCCAGAATGGCAGACATGGCGTAGGATGAAAAAGCCGAAGCCTGGGAAGTTAAGGCAACCATCTCGGGTATAGAGTCCCTGGCGAGGGAATGTATCTCCGCCAGAGAGGCAGAGACTGCCGTAAGAGCCCACACTGCTGCAAAAGACGGGGAGAACGAGGCTCCTGCCGCCTCATATACAGATTTGGCCAGAAGGTCAACCTGGCGGTCAGTGGGATCCTTAAGAGAGGTGCCATCGGCCACAGATACGACTGTCCGGGCTGAGATTCTAGACACCGGAGGGTCTACCTTTGGGGACTGAGCCCACTCCTTAACCACCTCTGGTGGAAAGGGAAAACGGTCATCAGAACTACGCTTTGGGAAGCGTTTGTCAGGACAGGTCCTGGGCTTGGTAACAGTGGCCTGAAAACTGGAGTGGTTAAAAAACGTACTCCTAGCTCTCTTAGGAGAGGTAAACTGGTGTATTTCTACCAGAGAGGCTTGCTCCTCTGACACTGGGGGATTGAGGTTCAGTACGGAGTTAATGGATGCAATCAAGTCACTAACATCCGCATCACTCTCAGATAAGTCAATGGGGTACATAGAGGTAGCGTCTGAGCCCACAGTAAAAGTATCCTCCTCGCCCTGCAATTCAGCTTGTGAATCAGAGCCGTGGGACAAGGAAGGAGAAGGGTCCCTGCGTCTCTTTTTAGGAGGATGGGGTCCTAAAACATGTTCTGAGAGCTCTGCAGAGCTCGGAGCAGCGGAGGCGCCCTGAGAAGGGGGCTGATGCATGGTCAGCAGAGTCCGGGACAGCTGTCCCATGGAGTCGGCAAAAGACTGGGAAATAGCTCTGGAAAAAGATGCTACCCAAGCCGGGGGTTCAGCCACCGGGGCCGGAGCAGCCGGAGGGACCCCTGAAGAGGCTCCAGGCTGAGGCACCACCATGTTAGAGCAGGCATCACAGTGTGGATAAGTGCTCGGTTCTGGCAAAATGAGCTTACATGCAGTGCATATAGCGTACAGCTTAGCAGACTTGCTCCTAGTGACAGACATGCTGCTGAGGTGGAGACTCTGCAGTAAAGAATACACTCCTGTAGAATGACCCCCTAAGAGTGTATAATAAAGCCCACAACCAGAGGTTGTGGCTTACCAGACCGTGTGTGCCCTCCGGATTCCACAGCTCGGACCCCCAGTGAAGCTTCTGCTTTCCAGGATGCAGAGCTGCAGCAGCCAGCGCCGATCAGAGAACGCTGATAAAATGGCTCTGGAGTGAGGAGGGGGGGGCGGGGATTAGCCCAAGAGCGGGAAACCGGAGGGCCAAGGAGCTATACAGGGGAGGGAAACATCTCCTCAGAGAGGAGTGTCCTCCCCTCTGCTGAACGGCCGGTGGGCGGCGCCACACTGTTCCCTTGCATGACTGACATGCAGGGGAAGCTGAAACAGAAACTGGGCCGCATCTGAAGCCGGGGCCTAGATTTTTACATGCGGCCGACGAGCAGGCACCCTCGGCGCGGTTCTCAGGAAAAATCCAGAGAACCGGCCGGAAATCACAACAAAGTGACAAAACACACTCTCCCCACAATAAATGTACCTGGGACCCCTGAAAAGCGTCTCAATACTTAGCTTTTGAGACGCAGGGCCATGTCCCTGGGAGAGGGTTAAGCGCTCCGTCCGGCAGGAACCTGCAGGGCTGCGGATGGAGACCGGTCTTCTGCAAAGCAGAGAGGACCGAGATGGCTCCCACTTCAAGCCAGAGCCCCAGGTGATGGTGAAGGAGCGCGGCATGTGAAGGCTCCAGCCTTGTAAAGTCAACCTTAACAGCACCGCCGACACAGTGGGGTGAGAAGGGACATGCCGGGGGTCCAGATTGGACCCGCTTTTCTTCCATATCTTTGAAATCAAAAAATCAAAAATCAGAGAATGCATGTGTGTGTGTGTGACCTCCTGAAACACAAAGCATTGAACTGGTTAGATTGTCATCCAGGGGGTGTATATAGCCCGGAGGGAGGAGCTCACGTTTGAGCGTAGTACTTTGTGTGTCCTCCGGAGGCAGAAGCTATACACCCATGGTCTGGGTCTCCCATAAGGAACGATGAAGAAATTATATATATATATATATATATATATATATATATATATATATATATATATATATATATATATATATATATATATATATATATATATATATATATATATATATATATCTCTCTATCTATTCCGGCACCCTAGGGGGACCAGCACCGGGTGACCGGTGTGGCTTACCGACCGCTAACGAGCGGAGTGTGTCCTCTAGATTCCCTGTCGTGGATCCCCCGGAGCTGCAGAGCTGTTCACTGAGAAGCATCCACCGGCAGAATGCCAGAAAATGGCCGCCGGAGCTCTCAGGGGAGGAGTGGGGCCGGGGCGGCGCCAGCAAAGAGCGGGAATCTGGGGTCCCCACAGTGGTCAGTGAGGGGGGAGGAAGACATGCAGGATGCTCCAGCCCTCACATCCGACATCACGTCGGTAATCCCGCCCTTACCCCTGACAGGCAGGCCCGGGGGCGGGATTTTCGCGACTAGGCCGTGGTGAAGCCGGGGACTAAATTTGAGGACACGCCCGACAAGCAGGCACGGTAGTCCACCGGCCTCCTCAATTTCACAACTACCGCGGCTTCCGGGAAGAAGGTGCGCTCCCTGCACAGTCCCCTATGGGGACACAGAGTACCTTTAAGTTGCAGGGCCCGGTCCCTGAGGTTGAAGAGGCTCTGGTCCGGCAGGTTCCACCAGGGGCTGCGGATGGAGCACGGTCCCAGCAAATGGATGACCGCTCTGGATCCCACTTCTCCCAGAGCCGCATAAGGGATGGTGAAGGAGACGGCATGTGGCTCCAGCCTCCGTACCCGCAATGGGTACCTCAACCTTAACAACACCGCCGACATAGTGGGGTGAGAAGGGAACATGCCGGGGGACCCGTGGGGGCCCTCTTTTCTTCCAACCGACATAACTAAGTATGAGAATGCATGAGTGGATGTGTGCCTCCTTCCACACAAAGCATAAAACTGAGGAGCCCGTGGTCCACGGGAGGGTGTATAGGCAGAGGGGAGGGGTTACACTTTTTAAAGTGTAATACTTTGTGTGGCCTCCAGAGGCAGAAGCTATACACCCAATTGTCTGGGTCTCCCAATGGAGCGACAAAGAAAAACGCATGCGTGCGTTTTTTGCTGCGTTTTTGCTCACTGCGTCTTTATGCGTTTTTTATCAGTGAACAATGCCATTAAAGATTGTTGAAAAAAAAAAAAAAGGTCTGATGTAATTTCCTTCAATATGTTCTTCATTCTCCACTAGTGTATGCAATAGAGCAGACAGCTGCAGAACTACAAGGCTCAGCATGCTCCATACAGGACTGTATGCTGTAGGGAGAGGCAGAGGGAGCAGAACTACAAGGCTCAGCATCATCCATCCAATAGTGTATGCAGGAGAGCAGACAGCAGCTGCAGAACTACAAGGCTCAGCATCCTCCATCCAGGACTGTATGCAGGAGTTTTTTGCCCCCCCCCCCCCAAAAATGACGTGGGCTTCGCCATATTTTTGTATGCTAGCCGGGTACAGCAGGCAGGTACGGCCTGCCCCCAACCCCAGCTGCCTATTTGTACCCGGCTGGGAACCAAAAATATAGGGAAGCCCTTTTTTTTATTATTTCATGAATTTCATGAAATAATTTAAAAAAAAAAAAATGACGTGAGCTTCGCCCAATTTTTGAGTCCAGCCGGGTACAACTAGGCAGCTGGGGATTGGAATCCACAGTGCAGGGTGCCCATGCTTTCTGGGCACCCCCGCTGTGAATTGCAGTCCCGCAGCCACCCCAGAAAATGGCGCTTTCATAGAAGCGCCATCTTCTGGCGCTGTATCCAACTCTTCCAGCTGCCCTGATGCCGGGTGGCTCGCTGGGTAATAATGGGGTTAGGGCTAGCTGTATAGCTGGCCCTAAGCCCGAAATTCATGGTGTCACGCCAATATTAGACATGGCCACCATGAATTTCTAGTAAAGCTAAAAAAAAACCACAACACAGAAAAATATTTTTATTAGAAATAAAACACAACACAATTAGTGACTCCATCTTTATTGAAATAAAGAACCCCCCCTCCGCAGTAATCCTGGGTCAAGGGTCCCGCGCCGTCCAATCCGGATCCAATATCCTCTGATCGGTTTGCTGGAAGGCAAAGCGATCAGATGATGTGTCAGGTTCTAGGGGCTGAAGCACATCACACATCAGCTGATTGTATAAAAGCCGTTTATACAATCAGCAGATGCATCGGTGCAAAAAAAAAAAAATGCTCACTTATGTGCTGATTACCGGCAGCTCCTGGAGCGATGGGGCGGGAGTCTGATCCTGTCCGATCGCTACAGCAGCTGCCGGTAATCAGGGATGAAGTCTCCTGACGCATCCGCTGATAGCTTAAACCGGCCAGGCGCCCGTGTCACCGCGATACTTACGATCACATGATGCGTCAGGTGACTGCATCAGGTGATCCATCGCTAGGTCCTGCATCTATCGGAGGTGTCCCGGCCGTCTGCACACAGCCGGAGCGGCGATACCGTGAGAGGAGATGGGAGCGGGCATGGCACCGGGAGTCTGCAGACAGGTGAGTATAACTTTTTTTTTTCTACTGTTAACTTTTGATTTCGCAGCCGCTTCCACCTCCCGCCCAGACATGGCGCCGCACGGCAGCAGACATGCACAGGACGGGAGGTGGACGCAGCGGTGACGGTACCGGGAGGATTCACGCTTCTGTGTTTACTGACAGAAGGAATCCTCTTCCTGTACATGTCGCTTTACTACCCACCTCCTGCGTTTATAGCTGCGTTTTTGGTCTTAGAAACGCACCAAAACACACCAAAACGCAGCTATTTACGTTTCTCATTGCGTCTTTCAACATCCCATTGCACTCAATGGATGAAAAGCGCAGTGAAAAACGCGGGAATAATTGACATGCTGCGTTTTTGTGGCACCACAAACGCAGCTGAAAAAAAAACGCTGTATGCAGACAGCAAAAATGAAAACTCAGACTTTGCTGGGGATGCAAAGTCATGCAGTTTTCTGAGCAAAAACGCACCCGAAAACTGCGCAAAAACGCCGCGAAAAACGCACTGTGTGAACTTACCCTTATACAGAAATCATGTCCAACACAATTGTTAGGATACAAAGATAAGCAGTCAACTCCATTATCAGCCTAGCTCACATTCCATTATAATGCCACAGTAATAGACATATCTAGTTAAGAAATCCAATATTGTGTAATCTATAAATCAATGCGGGAATCCCACAGCAAAACATGCAGCTGTCAAAATCCGCCTAGTGCGCACAGCATTTTTTTTCCCCATAGGATTTGCTGGTGAATCACTGCAGAAAGGTTATGAACATTTTCTGCAGCGAAACATGCAGCAAATCCGCAGGTAATCCACGGGAAATTCCGTTTAGTGCGCACAAGGCCTTAGAGCGGTTTTTATGCTAATATTTAATAAAATCACTACTCCTCTTAAACAAAAAGGGCAACTCAGATTGGTAATAAAGAGAATTTTGTTTACTTAACGTAAATTCTTTTTCTTATAGTTCCGACATGGGAGACCCAGACCATGGGTGTATAGCTTCTGCCTCCGGAGGACACACAAAGTACTACACTAAAAAGTGTAGCTCCTCCCTCCTAGCATATACACCCCCTGGATAAACCAAATATAGCCAGTTTGGTGCAAAAGCTGAAGGAGGACATCCACCCACAAGTAGAGATAGAGCAAAACCCGGAAC